>NC_089267.1:43569323-46125008 GCF_963930625.1 Muntiacus reevesi
GAGCACTAAAAAGAGAGTTGGACTAGAAAAATTGCTAGCATCCTATATGTCTTTAAAATATCATTATTCTCTAAAATATTTTTACATAATTAGAGGCCAAGTCAAAGTATATTCAAGGAGATCTTTCTCCATACCATAGTCTCTCTCACCTTAACAATTTTTAATATTATAATTAAACTTTCTCTATTTGTTTAATAGTAAGTATGTATTTCTATATTTTAGTACCCCTCTATTAAATAGTAGCTACATACACACACAAATATAAAATTCCATGATTCTCAAAAGATTACACCATAAACTGAAGCACCTATATAACCATTTGTTTCCTCAAATTAATCTATTCCTGTAATATCGAATTATTCCTTTACTGAGTTTGCATAAGTTGTATTATCAAGTTACAGTTGAGCTGCTAAAAATTATTATTCTATATATTGATAGATTAAAAGTTGTTATGCCTCTGCTTCTAATTAGAATGGTAAGAAGCTATTTGCTTCTTTTTGTGATTTTAAAGCATAATTTCCATAATTTGCAGATCTGTTTTAATCTCACTCTTTTTCTCTCACTTCTGCTGTCACTTTGAGCTAACTTCCCTACCCTCTCTCTCTCCTTCCCTTTTTTCTTTCTTTGTCCTTTCTTTTCTTCCACTCTCCCTCTTTCACTTGTATTCTCTGTCCTTCCTCTCTCTCCCTCTCATTTTCTCGGTTTGTTCTTGATTCTTCTTTTCTTCTTCACTCATTCATCGGGTAGGTAATGTCCTTAGACACATGAAGAGGTGTATGTAAGTGAATCACTTAGCTGTACACCTCAAGCTATCAAAAGATTGTTAATCAACTCTACTCCCATATCAATTAAAATTTTGAAAAGAATCTGGGAAGAGAAAACAGTCATGGCTTCGGGAGACCTGATGTTTAAGAAGCCCAGTAAGGCATATGGCAGGTACTAGGGGAGTGTTCCATGTACTGGTTAAAAATACTGATGAGTTCAGAACTGCTGTTTCCTTGTACGTTTATGTGTGTGTATATGTGTACTAGGTTGCTTCAGCCATGTCTGACCCTTTGCCACCCTACGGATGATAGCCCACCAGGCTCCTCTGTCCATGAGATTCTCCAGCAAGAATACTGGAGTGGGTTGCCAGGCTCTCCTCCAGGGGATCTTCCCGACCCAGGGATCAAACCCTTGTCTATTACGTCTCCTGTATTGGCAGGCAGGTTCCTTACCACAAATGCCACCTGGGAAGCCTCTTTCTGTGTATATATAGGAATAAAAACAATCCTAATAAAACTTCATAGAGTTTAAGGATAAGATGACATAATGCATAAGAGGGACTTAGAATATTGCCTGATTTACATGAATGCTTAGTAAATACTACTATTTACAATAGTACAATATATGTATCATTTCAATACAATGTATCATTGTTGGTGTTAGTGGTAGTACCAATCATAGAAGTAATAAAGCATGATTTAATTCAGCAATCTCCTCATTCTGGACGTGTAGTTTCTTTCCGAACATTATACTATAATAAACAATTTTGTGGTGAAATCCTTGAGGTTAACTCCTCTGCTCATAATTTATTGCATTCTTATTATAATCATAGTTTATATAATCATATAGGGAATACAGAATTTCTCATTCAATAGTTATATACTTTGAAAGTTTTTAATATTGGTTTCACTAACTTGATGACCCAAAATTTATTATATTCCCATTACAAAATGTGAAGACTTTGAACACATATTGGTAATTTAGTTTCCATCTCACTTGTGACAATTTGTACTCACATATGCCCGGTGTGAGGGTATGCCTCATTGCACTCACCTGGCAGAACAGCTTCTTGATAAAAGCTCTGAAAATTAGTTATTGAAAGGGCACATTGTTGATGTTTCATTTTGGATGTTTTTAATTACTTATGAGATTAAATATTTATCTGGTTTATTGACTTTTTCTGTCTACTTTTATAAATCAGGTTTTCTTATCTAAGCACTTCAGGTTTCTACTGCCTTCACAATTCCATCTCCCCTGTTCCTATGCAGTATTATGCACTTATTTATTCATGCATTTAAATATTTTTTCCTGACATCTCTAGAAAATTGGGGAGTTGAGAAAGAGTGGTTTCCCTGTGTGCTCAGTCTTACTGATTGTTACCCCGGAAAACTCATATATTTGTCATTTGGTTTTTTTGTTTTTTTATTTTTTTTATTTTACAGTGGGTTTTGTCATACATTGATATGAATCAGCCATAGAGTTACACGAATTCCCCATCCCGGTCTCCCATCCCACCTCCCTCTCCACCCGATTCCTCTGGATCTTCCCAGCCCAACAGGCCCGAGCACTTGACTCATGCCTCCCACCTGGGCTGGTGGTCTGTTTTAATAGTTGTATCTCCCACTTAATATTAGAGATTAGACATGCTCCAGACATGTGTTTGACTTAGATGCGATAGTCTTTTAGTGTTAAGATACATGTTAACTATACAATACAGATACTTTGCTATTTTTAATAAAATAAGTTTTCTTTTAAATGTGTGACAGTTAAAATTTATTTTTGAGACACTTTTCTGCATCACTAAATAGTATTCTTAGCTTTTTGACCAATTGCTGAGGCAGTTAAACATAATCTGTTTTTCTAACATTAAACCGTTTCATTTATGAAATAAAATATTTAGTAAAGGAGACTTCTGTTGTGGCTCAGATGGTAAAGAGTCTGCATACAATGCAAGAGACCTGGGTCCGATTCCTGAGTCGGAAAGATCCCCTGGAGGTGGGCATGGCAACTCTCTCCAGTATTCTTGCCTGGAAAATCCTGTGGACGGAGAAGCCTGGTGGGCTACAGTCCGTGGGGTCACATAGAATCAGACACGGCTGAGTGACTAACACGCACATCTAATAATAGTATATTACTAGTTACCTTTTTGCTAGAGTTGACTTGGCAGTTATTCAAAGATTTTACATTTTAAAATCACATTTATTCTTTTTTTGCATCATATATTATCATTTATTCCAAATTTAGTAGTTTGCTCCATCAATATATTTGTTATATTGATGTATTATTACATTAATATTGGTATATTAATAATAGAATCATAGTAGTACTCATGCTATTGCTTAATTTTATGCTATTATGATTGTTGTTACTGTTTAGTTGCTAAGTCATGTCTGACACTTTGTGACCCAATGGCCTGTAGCCTGCCAGGATCCTCTGTCCATAGGATTTCCCAGGTGTGAATATTGGAATGAATTGCCAATTGTTATTATATTATTATACAACTGATGATTGTTTTTCTTTAAAACAACTCACTGTGCAAATAAAAATACATATATTTAAATTGGAAATTTTGTTACAGTATCATAACTATATAATTACCTGGCATCACCATCTCTCACAGAATAACAGTAAAAATAAATGCAGTGGAAACAAAACCGTGATACAAATTTATGACAATAAAATATACCAATAAATCACTTTTACATACATACTAAAATATTTTTATTTGGTAGAAGAATAGAACTGTTTATTTTAAAAAATTGAATTCAGAGTTGCATAGTTGAAAAACAAGCCATGGTCAGCATCATTGTCAATTCTAGTTTAACTTGGTGGCTATGTTAAGAATCATTGAGAAGTCTCAGTTGAAAAGAATAAAATATGTATAAAAATTTCATCAAAGGATGTAGGTTGATTTTTGTTATAAAACTCATACATACCTGAAAGAATAAAAGGAGCATATAAAATGTTAAGTATCTAAAGAAATCTCCAGAATCTGTTGTTCAGAATTTGGGAATATATTGGATAATACCTGTAGAGAGACGTTTATCTTTCTGTTGTTTTACCCTATTATTTTTGCCATTTGTTTGTGAAATAACATGTTAAAGACCATTTAGAAAGACTGTCAATTATTTTTTATGATATTAATAGCTTAAAGGGTTTTCTTCCAGATCAACACATAGGCACTATTTGAACATAAAGAAATTCAATATTTGTTAGTGTTTGAAAAAGTTAAAGAGGTCACTGGAATACTGCCTAGAGCCCTGGGCGCACAGTCAGATTACATCATGCATTCAAAATTTGTCATATTTCAACTTTGTACTAACTGCTTTGTATTGATTATTTTTCTCAGTTTTTCTGGCTGGTAGGTAGTGGGATCATTACACGTCTTTTTACAGTGGAGAAAACAGAGTCTTAGAGACATTGAGAGAGAGCACCGCGTGGCACTAATGGGTGGGAGGCAGACCAGAAGCTGGGCCCGTGTAGTCGGATCCATGCTGGCAATTGGCCGCCTCCATTGCTTCAGTGGCAGTGTGTGGAACCATGAATTGTAGAGACGCCTCTGTCTTCTGGGAAAACAGCTCCTTGGACTGGATGGCAGGCTGCTCCAGATGCCTGTGACTGCTTATCTCAGAGAAGACCTCGGGCTGGCTGTCAGTCTTTGGAAAGCATTCTATAAGTGGATGTTATTTTAGTACATCATTATTTTTTATTATGAATTGAAATATTTATCAGTCAATCCAGAAAACACTTTGGTCTTATGATACTTTTTTAAAAAAATAAATGCTTTCTTATTTTCTCTGACATTACATTTGTTCTTAGCTAAAAGGTCAAGATTATATCAAGACTGATATTAATACTGCTGACCTTGGTGCAATGTTCTCTTTGTGTGGTAAAGAAAATGAATTATAAATACTCAAGCCATAATTATATTAGAGACTGTAATAGATTAGGTTAAAGGGTATGAAACTAGACACACAGTATGAATTTCTTTGAAAATCTATATATTTATGAACATACAGATAGAAAATATTACAAGTCTCTAAAATGTTAACTATAGTTATTAAGAAATAGAGATAAAATTATATTTTCATATTGAGCACTAAATTTCTTCCACCGTTAGTTAATATTCCCTAATGAGGAAAGAGTAAATTTTATCTTCTAATGTGTTTTTTTTCTTTATTTCCCTGATTCTATATTATAGAAAGTTATTTGACCTGATTCTGGAGATTTTTCCTTTTAGTTTTGAACAAAGAAATATTTTTGTACCTGAGAAAATATTTCATTTTGATTTTTCCTTATAGATGAAAGTTTATGATTTTGCATTTTAGGGAGTAGCAATTGATTAGGACCCTTTCTAAATATTTTGAATTCTGAAGAGACAGAAATGTAAATTTTAGTGTCAGTCTTATTTATTTTTTAATTCATTGATAAACTAAACTAGGAAAGGAAGAAGGAAATTGCAGCTGAGGTATTTTTGGAAGAAGTCGGTTTTATTGGAAAGTATTTCTTCTGTTTTATCATACCATCGCAAATAAGGTGTGGTAACATAATTAGATTCTACAGTGTTATCGGAACTAAGTTTGTAGATGAAGGCGTGTCTGTATGTGAGAAGTTCAGCACGTGTGTGTGTGTCTCTGTTATTTTTGCAGTTTCCATGGAACAACTACTATTTGCAAATTTATGAGTTAACATTAGAGGAAAATGTTTTCTTGTATGGCTTTCTCTCTGCCTCTTTTCTAAAGCAGGTTTGTGTTGGGTCAGTCTTCTCAGTTTATATTGCTATGTGCTAAAATTCAGATATGGGTGAAAAAGACAGAAGACTCACTGTATCCTTTCTCTGAAATTTCTTAGGCCATGTCTGTTCAGTTCAGTTTCTCAATCATGTCTGACTCTTTGCGACCTCAAGGACTGCAATATACCAGGCTTCCCTGTCCATCACCAACTCCCGGAGCTTGCTCAAACTCATGTCCATTGGGTTGGTGATGCCATCCAACCGGTGATGCCATCCAACCATCTCATCCTCTGTCATTTCCTCCTCCTCCTGCCTTCAATCTTTCTCAGCATCAGGGTCTTTTCCAATGAGTCAGTTCTTGGCATCAGGTGGCCAAAGTATTGGAGCTTAGGTCAGCATCAGTCCTTTCAATGAAAATTCAGGACTGATTTTCTTTAGGATTGACTGATTTGATCTTCTTACAGTCCAAGAGACTCAAGAGTCTTCTCCAACAGCACAGTTCAAAAGCATCAATTCTTTGGTGCTGAGCTTTCTTTGTGGTTCAACTATCGCATCCATTCATGACTACTGGAAAAACCATAGCTTTGACTATCTAGACCTTTGTTGGCAAAGTAATGTCTGTTCTTTTTAATATGCTGTCTAGGTTGGTCATAACTTTTCTTCCAAGTAGCAAGCATCTTTTAATTCCATAGCTGCAGTCACAATCTGCACTGATTTTGTAGCCCAAGAAAACAAAGTATGTCATTGTTTCCCTACCTATTTGCCATGAAGTGATGGGCTCCAAAATCACCGCAGATGGTGACTGCAACCATGAAATCAAAAGACGCTTACTCCTTGGAAGGAAATTTATGACCAATTTAGATAGCATACTAAAAAGCAGAGACATTATTTGCCAGCAAAGGTCTATCTGGTCAAGGCTATGGTTTGTCCAGTGGTTATGTATGGATGTGAGAGTTGGACTGTGAAGAAAGCTGAGCACCGAAAAATTGATGCTTTTCAACTGTGGTGTTGGAGAAGACTCTTGAGAGTCCCTTGGACTGTAAAGAGATCCAACCAGTCCATCCTGAAGGAGATCAGTCCTGGGTGTTCATTGGAAGGACTGATATTGAAGCTGAAACTCCAGTATTTTGGCCACCTCATGCGAAGAGTTGACTCATTGGAAAAGACCCTGATGCTGGGAGGGATTGGGTGGATGAGACAGAGGATGAGATGGCTGGATGGCATCACTGACTCGATGGGCATGAGTTTGAGTAAACTCAGGGAGTTTGTGATGCACAGGGAGGCCTGGCGTGCTGAGATTCATGGGGTCATAAAGAGTCGGACATGACTGAGCGACTGAACTGAACTGATGGGACCACATGCCATGATCTTTGTTTTTTGAATGTTGAGTTTTAAGCCAGCTATTTCACTCTCCTTTTTTACTTTCATCAAGAGGGTCTTTAGTTCCTCTTTGCTTTTTGCCATTAAGATGGTGTGATCTACGTATCTGCCATTATTGATATTTGTCCCAGAAATCTTGATTCCAGCTTGTGCTTCATCCAGTCCAACATTTAACATGATGTATTCTGCATATAAGGTAAATAAACAGGGTGGCAATATCCAGCCTTGACATACTCCTTTCCTAACTGGGAACCAGTCCATTGTTCCATGTGTGGTTCTAACTGTTGCTTCTTGACCTGCATACTCATTTCTCAGGAGGCAGGTAAGGTGGTCTGGTATTCCCATCCCTTGAAGAAATTTCCAGTTTGTTGTGATCCACAAATTCAAAGGTTTTGGCCTAGTCAGTGAAGCAGAAGTAGATGTTTTTTCTGGAATTCTCTTACTTTTTCTATGATCCAATGGATGTTGGCAATTTGATCTCTGGTTCCTCTGCCTTTTCTAAATCCAGCTTGTATATCTGGAAGTTCTCATTTCAGGTAACGTTGAAGCCTAGCTTGGAGAATTTTAAACATTACTTTGCTAGCGTGTGAGATGAGTGCAGTTGTGTGTAGTTTGAACATTCCTTGGCATTGCCTTTCTTTGGGATTCAAATGAAGACTGACCTTTTCCAGTACTGTGGCCATTGCTGAATTTTCCAAATTTGCTAGCATATTAATTGCAGCACTGTCACAGCATCATCTTTTGGATTTTAAATAGCTCAACTGAAATTCCATCACTTTCACTAGCTTTGTTCATAGTGATGTTTCCTAAGTCCCACTTGACTTCACATTGCAGGATGTCTGACTCTAGGTGAGTGATCACACCATGGTGGTTATCGCAGTCATGAAGACCTTTGTTGTATAGTTATTCTGTGTATTCTTACCACTTCTTCTGCTTCTGTTAGGTCCATACCATTTCTGTCATTAATTGTGCCCATCTTTGCATGAAATGTTCCCTTGGTATTTCTAAATTTTCTTGAAGAGATCTCGTCTTTCACATTCTATTGTTTTGCTGTATTTCTTTGCATTGATCACTGAGAAAGGCTTTATTATCTCTCCTCGCTATTCTTTGGAATTCTGCATTCAGATGCTTATATCTTTCCTTTTCTCCTTTTCCTTTTGCTTCTCTTCTTTTTCAGATGTTTTTAACGCCGCTTCAGACAACCATTTTGCCTTGCATTTCTTCTTCTTGGGGATGTTTTTGATCACCTCCTCCTATAAAATGTTACAAACCTCTGTCCATTGTTCTTCAGGCATTCTATCTATCAAATCTAATCCCTTGAATTTATTTATTTCTTCCACTGTATAATCAGAGGGAATTTGATTTAGGTGATACCTGAATGGTGTAGTGGTTTCCCCTGCTTTCTTCAATTTAAGCTTGCATTTGGCAATAAGGAGTTCATGATGTGAGCCACAGCTGGTTCCTGGCCTTGTTTTTGCTGACTGTATAGAGCTTCTCCATCTTCAGCCACAAAGAATGTAATCAATCTGATTTTGGTTTTAACCATCTGGTGATGACCATGTGTAGAGTCGTCTCTTGTGTTGATGGAAGAGGGTGTTTGTTATGACCAGTGCATCTACTTGGCAAAACTCTGTTAGCCTTTGACCTGCTTCATTTTGTACTCCAAGGCCAGACTTGCCTATTGCTCCAGGTATCTCTTGACATCCTACTTTTGCATTTCAGCCCCCTATGATGAAAAGGACATCTTTTTTTTTTTTTTTTTTTAGGCTTGTTCTAGAAGGTCTTATAGATCGTCATAGAACCATTCAGTCTTTGCCTCTTTGGCATTAGTGGTTGAGGCATTGACTTGAATTACTATGATATTTAATGGCTTGTCTTGTAAACAAACAGAGATCCTTCTGTTGTTTTTGAGATACAGCCAAGTACTGCATTTGGGTTTTTTTTTTTTTTTTTTTTTGGTCAACTATGAGGGCTACTCCATTTCTTCTAAGGGATTCTTGCCCACAGTAATAGATGTGATGGTCATTTGATTTAAATTTGCCCATTCCAGCCCATTTTAGCTCACTGATTCCTACAATGTTGATATTTAATCTTGCCATCTCCTGTTTGACCACTTCCAATTTACTTTGATTCATGGACTTAACATTCCAGGTTCCTATGCAATATCGTTCTTTACAGCGTCAGACTTGACTTCCATCACCGGTCACATCCACACCTGAGCATTGTTTTTGCTTTGGCTCTGTCTCTTCCTTCTTTCTGGGGTTATTTCTCCACTCTTCTCCAGTAGCATTGGGCACCTACCGACCTGAGAAGTTCATCTTTTATTGTCATATCTTTTTGTCTTTTCATACTCTTCATGCAGTTCTCAATGTAAGAATACTGAAGTGGTTGGCCATTCCCTTCTCCCATGGACCACATTTTGTCAGAACTTTCCACCATGACCCATCCATCTTAGATGGCCTTACACAGCATGGCTCAGAGTTTTATTGAGTTAGACAAGGCTGTTATCCATGTGATCAGTTTGGTTAGTTTTCTGTGATTGTGGTTTTCATTTTGTCTGCCCTCTGATCCATAGGTATAAGAGGTTTGTGGATGCTTTCTGATTGGAGGGACTGGCTGTGGGGGAATCTGGGTCTTGCTCTGATGGGAATGGCCATGCTCTGGGAAATCACCCCTGACCCCAGGGCAGGCCACTCTCAACCCACACCTCCCCCAGAGATTCCTGGACACTCACAGGCAAGTCTGGCTCAATCTCTTGTGGGGTCACTGCTCCTTTCTCTGAAATTACTTAGGCCTTGTATCAGTTATCAGTTTGTTACCTTTCAGCTTCAAATTCATCTTATTTCCTCCTTTGTGGAAAGGCAGCGCATCCCTCTATTTCTCCTTTGTCAGCCGGGACAGCTTCTATTTTTTGTCCCTGGCGGATGCTCTAGTGAAGAGAGGTGCTTTCTTTCTGAGCTCAGAGTTCTCCTCTCACAGGTTCCTAAATCTCTTGCTTCTCCAGCTTCTGATTCCTACAGTGAGGATCTGGTCTGGTTCCTGCCTTGAACTGCTGGGGCTGGCAACACGTGGCGCCTAGTGGAGGAAGCTCTTCCGGTTCCGCCCTCCGGTGGGCTTCCGATTTCAGTGCTGCAGTGAGACCCTCCTTGGGCGGTTTTATAGTGCATTCTGAGCTGCGGCGCCTCCCTGGGGATGACTTTTCCTGAAATTTCAGAGGACAATTCCCAGCAAGTTTTATTGGCCACATATCATACCCAGAGAGCTATAGCTGTTTATACTGTGACCAGATCTGAATTTCAGCACTAGGAGGATGGCAGTGCTGTCTCCTTCTGGCTCCATCTCAGGCTGCTCCCTCTGCTTGCTACTTCTATATTCTTTATAGTCCTCTTTACTTTTAATAACCAACACTTTGTTCCTCCTATCTGCTATGATTCTTTGGGTTAAACTTTCCTTTGAAATCACTGTGTGTTTTCTGCCTCCTGGAGGGATTCTGGCTGATACAAGCCTTATTAGCCTAAGAATGATTCATGTGGTTCAAAGCAGATTAACGTTCTCTGCACTGCTATATATGGCAAAGTGCATAGAAATTTATAATGTGTATATTTTACTCTCATTTATTACTGTTCAGTCTATCCCCAGGGCTCTTAAGAGAGGAGTCTGATAAAGACATTGTTAGTAACCTATTTTAATAGTTATTCTAATTTCTTTTGTATTGAGCGAATGAAAAAGTTTCTAGTTCTCACTCTTCATTAGCGAATGACTATATAAGTAAATTCTTCTCAGTGCGTGTACAAGAGAGAATGTTGCTTAAAAGGAGCTCACTTGAAAAGGACATCACATTTTTTGTACCTGTGGACCTTTCCTTTGTCTTCTGGTGTGCAATTCTATGTGATGGCTGGAGCTAGAGTAGTCATCTTGAATCATGAGGTCTTTCAATGGGGCCATAGGGCAGAAAGGTATAAACCTGTTCCTTCTTGATACTATAGAGCAATTAAACAAGTTCTTGCATTCAACTTTTAACTTATTTAAGCCATGATTTGAGGAGGGGGGAGGTTGTTTGCTTGTCTGTTTTAACATTTTTGTTGTATGCATTTGAATATAAATTAATGCAGACTGGTTATTTTTGGTCTTTATTCTGGCATTTTTTGTTTGTATGGCCTAATATCATACTGCTGCTGCTAAGTCGCTTCAGTCGTGTCCAACTCTGTGTGACCCCATAGACGGCAGCCCACCAGGCTCCCCCATCCCTGGGATTCTCCAGGCAAGAACACTGGAGTGGGTTGCCGTTGCCTTCTCTGTAATATCACACTAGTTAATCAATATTGTGATAAAATCAAATAGAAGAAAACTGTGCATCCATGTCAGATTTTATTTTCCATAATTGTAGTAGTCCATAATTTTCTGAGGCTTGTTAGACATTCTGCAAAGTATTGTCGCCAGCAGGAAGAGCTGCCATAGACAATCACTCGGGGTGCCTTAGGAAGGAAGCATTGTTACAATTTATTCATATGTGTTTTTACCATATCCACTCACAGCTCTGTTCTTTTACAGTCTTATTTTCAGCCATTCTTCACATGACAGAAATCTTGTATATATGCCAGGATTGTATTCTGCTTATTTTTCAAGGAAATGATTTCTTATAGTTGAAGAGCTACAAAAACATCTGAAACATCAAAATGACATATCACTCATTTAATATCTTAAAAGGGACTCTAAGGTTTGGTAGATTACAATTTCCCCCTTTCCTAATATTTGCCACTAAGTTCTCTTTTGCCCCTTTTTTGGTATTACTAATTTCAAAGAGAAATGGGAAGAATTTTACTTCAAGCTAAAATGTAGAAAGAATGTGACAGACTTTTGTTTCTATGGTAACAATAACAAAAGGAAGTGGATGAAATAAAAATTATACTTTTCTGTGACTCAAAGTCCTGTGCTTTAGGAAAGTGTGTTGAACTAAATTCCAGAGAAAAACAAGTGTTTATCAGTGACTTGCAGAAACTTCTACACCAGGGGGCTGTGTCTGATTTGAGTATGGATAAGTAGAACAGCAGACCAACAAAATATGAAGGGATTTGTAGATTGAGACATACTGGTCATCACTGAGCAAGAGGTTTAAAGAATTATATTTGTATTCCATGGATGGTTTTTATTTTTGTATTCAAGTAAATGAGAAGAAGAGCTGCCTATGTGGCTCTGTGGTTTAAAAAAAAAAATCCTTCTGCAAAGCAGGATGTGGTTTCGATCCCTGGGTCAGAAAGATCCTATGGAGAAGGAAATAGCAACATACTTTTTGGGCTTCCCTGGTGTCTCAGAGGTTAAAGCGTCTGCTTGCAATGTGGGAGACCCAGGTTCGATCCCTGGGTTGGGAAGATCCCCTGGAGAAGGAAATGGTAACCCACTCCAGTATTCTTGCCTGGAGAATTCCATGGATGGAGGAACCTGGTAGGCTACAGTTTATTGGGTTGCCAAGAGTCGGACACGACTGAGCAGCTTCACTTTCTTTCTTTTCACTTTCCAGTATTCTTGCTTGGGAAATCCCATGGACAGAGGATCCTGGAAGGCTACAGTCCATGGGGTCATAAAGAGTCAGACATGACTTAGCCACCAAACAAAAATAACAAAGTGAACAATAACAACAAAAACCTTTCTACCCCTTTTAGTTCCTTCTTTTCCCTTTGCATCTCTTCTAAGAGAGAGAAAAGTCATCTGGTTGAGCCTGATTCTGTGACATGAATTAGTCTATATAGACTCTGGGGTAGAGCCAGACATGGCAGATTCTCTTGGTCAAGTTTCTCCACTCAAGAGATGAGAATGGTACTGGGGCAGGGCTGTGACCATCTTGCTTCCCCTTCTCTCTGGTTTCTTTCCTACTTGTATCTGTTCAAGCGGGGCTTCATGTTTGCATTCTCCATTTTCTTGCTTACACATGCTTTCTCATTTGGGGAGGTTGAGGAAACTATTTATAGATAGGGCCGGGGCATCAACTGGCTGCATGCTTTGTGAAGTTCCATATCAAGCTTTGTGTTCACTTTGCTTTCCAGAACAGGTTTCTAACTCAGCCAATAATAAGATTATCATCACGTTTTTTAGAGATCTAAAGATCTCTAAAGATCTTTATCTTTATGTTTAATATCTTTATCTTTATATTTAAAGATCATCATCTCTTTTTTTAGAGATCTCATGGGGAATGTGGTGGGGCTTTGTGGCACAGTGGTCATGAATCTGCCTCCCAACTCAGGAAACACAGAGGTGTTGATCCTGGGGTCAGGAAGATTCCTTGGAGGAGGAAATGGCAACCCACTCCAGTATTCTTGCCTGTGACATCCCATGGACAGAGCAACCTAGCAGCCTACAGCCCATGGGGTTGCATAGAGTTGGACACGACTGAGCAACTGAGAACACACAGGGAGGAATGTGGAGACTTTGTGAAGGCACGATTTCACTATCGTTGAGTGCTTTCACCCAAGGATCATTATAGATTGCCGTAGGGGACAAGCATTTTAATGGTAGTATCAGAAACCCACAATTACATGGAAAAATCTGTTGACTGATACATGTCCTTATCATTTTTTGTCCTAAAAGCTGAGTACTAGTTTAATAAACTTATATTAAAATCACTTTGTACAACATTGTGTTCAGTTAATTTTAATTTAGATTTTAGCCTATCCATGGCCTTCTCCCTACCATTATTCTAGTTAATAAAGTTGCAACTGACATTTTCTTGTAACTATAATAAAATATTAATAGCCTCGAGGTATAAATCGTCAAGTATTTTAAGAAAGATTGTTATATTTAGCACAGTTTTAGTGGTATAGAGGGATATAATGTTTCTAGTAATATTTATTTCAAAAGGAAAGTGCATTTTACATATTTGTTATTAGATCATGTTGTGAACGTATGCTAACTTTCTGATTGCCTTAATAAAATTAACTCTATTGCAAAGTTAGGAGAAAATGCTAATAAGGAGAGACAATGAATACTATGTAAAGTTAAACTAAAACATGACATTTTTGCTGCAATGTAGCAAATTAGGAGATTAAAAGGAAAAAGAAATATACATTCAGAAATAATCAAACTTTGAATAACCTTCTTTACTGATAAACCTCGAGTCACTACCTACGATTCATTTGCAGTCCAAATAGCTTAGACTATTTCCCAAACCTCATAAAAAGCTCAATGAAATTAATAGACCCACTCATTTCAATGGAAATATATTACACTGAGATTAACTCCATGAGGTTATTATAAGTGAACAGCTAGCATTTCATTCTGATCACTTCTACTAATGCAATAAATATTTGGTGCTCACTGAATAGCTTATGAAAATATATATGTATATATTAAATATATTTATTTAAAATATTTCTCATACAAATAAAATATTTTTAGCTTCAATTTGTATAACTCTGTTATAAATGCAATGAAATATATCCTCTAGATTACTACTAGGACAGTCCACTTATAGAAGTGTTGTCTTAGAGTTTTTTGAAGTGCATGTAGATATTACTCTTTTTATTCAATCTCAGAATATAATACAGCACATGGAAATGCACACCCACTAGACAGTGTTTTTTTCCAAGGAGAGAGTACATTTTATCTCTAGGGAGTGTGGTGAATAAATGAAAATATTGTTGAGTAAAAGAGTAGTGTAGCTGAATCCAAACTGTTTCTGTCTTCCATAGTACCATCCTGAACTTGGTCAACAAACTATGCTTGTTTAGTTTAGCAACTCATACTATATGATGGATTTCACATAGGGGGAAGTGAGAATGAAATTTTCCAATGTTTCAGAATACATTTATAATGAAAAGTGTTTTGGTTATGTTATCAAATACCATTAAAACTTACTAAACTTTTATAGAATTGTTTTAGAAAAGAAGGAAATGTGCCAACTAAAAATTCACACAGGAGTGAACAGATCCATTAGAATATAGAAAGGAATTTGACATTAAACTTTTTACAAAAAATGGAGATTCAAAATAGATATAAAATACATTTTTGGCTTAAATCTTGGCAATACAAGACTTTTATCTACTTTTCTAGGACATTATTCTTTTATGTAAATTTGCAAGCTTAAATACTACAGTGAGGATGTAAAGGTCGTTGTTGTTCAGTCACTAATTTGTGTCCAACTTTTTGTGACCCCATGGACTGCAGCACACACAGGCTTCCCTGTCCTTCACTATCTCCTGGAGTTTACTCAAACTCATGTACATTGAGTCGGTGATATCATCCAACCATCTCATCCTCTGTCACCCTTTTCTCCTCCTGCCCTTATTCTTTTCCAGCATCAGGTTCTTTTCCAAGGAGTCTTCTTTTCACATCAGGTGGCCAAAGTATTGGAGCTTAGCTTCAGTACCAGTACTTCTAATGAATTTTCAGGACTAATTTCCTTTAGGATAGACTGGTTTGATCTCCTTTTGCCCATAGGACTCTCAAGAGTCATCTCCAACACTACTGTTCAAAAGCATCAATTCTTTGTCACTCAGCCTTCTTTATGGTCCAACTCTCATATCTGTACATAACTACTGGAAATATCATAGCTTTGACTATATGAACCATAGTCAGCAAAGTGATATCTCTGCTTCCTAATACACTGTCTTGATTTGTCATAGCTTTTCTTCCAAGGAACAAGCAGTCTTTTCATTTCATGACTGCAGTCACTGTCAGCAGTGACTTTGGAGGCCAAGAAAATAAAATCTGTCACTTTTTCCTTTTATCCCCCTTTCCCCCCTTCTATTTGCCATGAAACAATGCAACTGGATGCCATGATCTTCATTTTTGAATGTTGAGCTTTAAGCCAACTTTTTCACTCTCCTCTTTCACTTTCATCAAGAGGCTTTTTAGTTCCTCTTTGCTTTCTGCCATTAGAGTGGTATCATCTGCATATCTGAAGTTGTTGATATTTCTCCTGGCAGTCTTGATTCCAGCTTGTGCTTCAGTCAGCCTGGTATTTCACATGATGTACTCTGCATATAAGTTAAATAAGCAGGGTGACAGTATACAGCCTTGACATTCTCCTTTCCCAATTTTGAACCAGTCCATTGTCCCACTTCAAGTTCTGTCGGTTTTTTACCTACCTACAGGTTTCTCAGGAGGCAGGTAAAGGGTCTAGAATTTTCCACAGTTGTGATTCATATAGTCGAAGGCTTTAGCATAGTCAGTGAAGTAGAAGAAGTAGATTTTTGGGGAACTCCCTTGCTTTTTCTTTGATCTAACAGGTGTTGGCAACTTGATCTCTGGTTCCTCTGCCTTTTCTAAATCCAGTTTGTACATCTGGAAGTTCTCAATTCATGTATTAATGAAGCCTAGATTAAAGGATTTTGAGCATTACTTTACTAGCATATGAAATGAGCCACAATTGTACCGTAGTTTAAACATTCTTTGGCATTGCCTTTCTTCTGGGGCTGGAATAAAAACCAACCTTTTCTAGTCCCATGGCCATTGCTGAGTTTTCCTCATTTTTGCCATATTGGGTGCAGCACTTTCACAGCATCATCTTTTAGGATTTGAAATAGCTCAGATGGAATTCCATCACCTCCACTACCTTTGCTCATAGTAATGCCTCCTAAAACCTGCTTGACTTCACACTCCAATATGTCTGGCCCCAGGTGAGTGAACACACCATTGTGTTTATTTGGGTCATTAAGACGTTTTCTGTATAGTTCTTTTGTGTATTCTTGCCACTTCTTCTTAATCTTTTCTGTTTCTGTGAGGTCCTTGCTGTTTCTATCCTTTATTGTGCCCATCTTTGCATGAAATATTCCCTTGGTATCTCCAGTTTTCTTGAAGAGATCTCTAGTTTTTCCCATTCTGTTGTTTTGCTCTATTTCTTTGCATTGTTCATGTAAGAAGGCTTTCTTATTTTTCCTTGCTATTCTCTTTAACTCTGCATTCAGTTGGGTATATCTTTTCTTTTCTCCTTTGCCTTTCATTTCTATTCTTTATAAATAGCTGAGAAAATGAAGAGGATTTAAATAATTGGCATTATTATCAAGATACAGCATACTGGTATTATAACACACCTTGTTAAAGGAATTGCTGCCAAAGGATTTCAGTGAAGTCGAGTGTGTTACATTTTTTACATTCAAAGTAAGACAGGCTTTCAGAGCATTCCATCCAATAATGAACATCTATAGCTATGTCACCCTGTAAGTGAATTAAGAAGACATAGAATACAAAAGAAAGACTTGTGCACTGTGACCATGCTAAATTATAGCTTAATTGTGTAAAACTATTCTTTTTATATTTTAATGGCATATGTAAAATAATAATTATATCATAGACCAAAGAAGGCCCTTCTTTATAATCATTCAAAGGACATGGTCCTAGAGAGTTCTGAGGTTCATGCAGTGCTATGAGAGTAGACAGTACAATAAGTGGAAATTAATAAATGCACTAGCAAAACCCATTAGTATGTGTATGCATGTGTGTGTGTGTGTGTTTGTGCTAAATCTTTGTAAAATAATTTTATAAAAAAGGAAGGACTTTCCTCTCTATAGAAACCTATACATTTAGATTTTCACACATTTGATCAAAAAGAATATAAAACATCTTTTGGAGATTGAATTATTAAAATTTGATGAGAATCATACTTTAAAATATTTGCAGTGTTAGAGTGCCCTTGATTGAATGAACATGCATTTCAAAATTTATTTAGCTTTTGCATCATATTTTCAGCTTTTTTAGACAGTGTTCCTCCTCTGAGGTTACAGGTAAAAATAGCATTATGTCTTATGTTTTATTGCTTCTCAGAAGTTCACTAATGAGTCAAATAAGAATTCCCAAGATATCTAAGAAGAGCATTGTGACTCAGTTATTTAAAAGGAAATGGTACTCAACTCTTTGGAAGGTACTTTTTCCCTTTTGTGAATAGGGTAGAATTAAGAACTGTTTCACATTTTAATTTCTTCTGTGTAAGATCTCTCAACAAAGTATAAGTAAGATTGTGTTCTTTTTGTTATTGCTGTGATTGGTTTGTCTGGGGATACAGGTTGCTCTCCCCTGGCCCCTAACTTGCTGTCCCCGGTGCAGATATAACTGGGTGATTTAATCCTTACTGATTTAATCACATACAGCAGAGGCACCTGGAAGCCATACTTCTGCTCTGGACCTGTACAAGCAATGACCTTCATCAGCCCCATGCTTTATTCAGCGGTCCCCAACATTTATAGCACTAGGGACCCATTTCATGGAAGACAATTTTTCCACAGACTGGAGATGGGGGGATGGTTTGGAGATGATTCAAGCACATTCCATTTATTGTGCAGTTTATTTCTGTTATTACATCTGCTCCCTTTCAGATCATAAAGCATTAGATCCCAGAGTTTGGGGACTCTTGCCTTATGTGACTACAATTTGGATTTTCACAAGCCCATAAGCAGCCTTCAGAAGATTCTGAGACTTTCCTAATATGGGACAAAGATAGCTGGCAGTCTTTGTATTTAAAAAGGTTTGCCACACTTCTCCCTGGAAACCCATCTCCTAGGGTCTACCTGACCTTGTTCCAACAGGGTCCCTCACTTGCCAGTGAAATATCTAAACAATGCACTCCGTTTTTTAGTGTCTAAGTGGAGACGAAGAGAAACAGCTATAAAGATTTCAAGTAGAAAGAAACAATCCATTAGAATGCAAATTGGCAGCTGAAAGTGACCGAGAAAACCATTAGTCTCCTTGGAATTGGCAGGTACAGGCATGTTTCCTCACAGACCACAGAGCATGTGTGGAGCCCATGTTCTTTATCCCTGAGATGCTGTGTAATTCTGGCTGACATCTAGAATTAAAATGAGCAAGGACTCCCCAAATAGGGAATTTTGCCTTTTTCAATCTTTAGAGTTTACCTTGCTGAATTTTAATTTCCTCTCTTTGAAACATAAAATTGAGAGTGTAGAGAATGACAAGCCTCTACAATATAGATATGCCTCACCTCAAATAATGTGAAGTATCTCATGAAACCAGGAGGTACTCTTGACACTTTCCCCTCCCCCTTGTTTAAAAATTTATGGAAATATGAGGTGATAAATATATTTTCTGCATAAACAGATAACTGAAAAATGTTAGAAAACGGCAGTTTTTCAAAAATCCCATAGTTTTCAAGTTCACTGATGCCCCAACACCATTACTTTACATTATTTTGGCAGAGCTACAGTTCATGACAAAATTATGACATGTGATTCTTCCCAACCTTGTATGACTCTTAGGAAACTGTCAGGGCAATGCAGGGGGAAGCTTTCTAGAGTTGCTCTGCATTCTATACCAAGGCTATCTTCTGTCTCTCAGTGAGGAGAACCTAGATAAGAATCAGCTACAAAGGGAATCTGACCATGAATTTTGAACTGATTGAGTGGTGATATCCAAGCAACAGATGCCCTTTATAAAGCATCTGGGCACAATGTGTGGCTGATAGTCTCCGTTTCCTTTCAAGCCAGAGGCAATAAATCTACTTAATACCTTTGAGTTTTATGGGTTTCTCCTGAAGAATTTCTCTTGTATAAATGATGCTCTGAATGCGTGGTATGTATTCTTACTTCAGAACTATTTAAGCTTTAGATTTCAGTAGTGACTATCTTTTATTAGTCAATAATGGATGAAGGTAGTTGTTGGAAATGTGTTTTGTGGAAATGTGTATTTTTGAACTGAGAAATGCCCAACAGTTTTCTCTTCCATAACTGAGTCTAGCGGATAGCATTCTGTATTTCTCCTTAGCTGTCAGGAAGTTTCAGAACTCTGTCCACTTTCTCCTTCAAATGTCAATTTAGAACTAAAGGTAGCTCTTTGGGGCATGCATCCTTTAGAAACAGTCAGGGACTTATCTGCACCTTGAATATAAACCTGCAAACAACATTTTCCATCAAATTTATTTCAGAATTTAATATTCCTCTCTAGTGTTGAAAGATAAATTTGGCCTAAAATTGACTGCCTCTCCAATTTCTAGAAAAGCAGAGTTATCTTTTAGGAGGATTCTCCACTTTTGAGGAAGTTGGAAGGATATATGAGGATTTTTGAAGGTTGTCTTCTGGGGAAAAATAGTGCTTCCAGCGCTTCCCTGGTGGCTCAGATGGTAAAGGATCTGCCTGCAATGCTGGAAACTTGATCCTTGGGTCAGGAAGATCCCCTGGAGAAGGGAATAACAACCCACTCTAGTACGCTTGCCTGAAGAACTCCATGGACAGAGGAGATTGGTGGGCTACAGTCCATAGAGTTGCAAAGAGTCAGACACAACTAATCAATTAACACATACCCATTTTCAAAATGTATATGTGAAATTATTTTCCATGGAGAAGGAGTCAGTCTTGGGCAATTTATATAGAAAGCAGGGGTTGAATTTATATGGAGGGAAACATGCGTCTTTAAAAGTTAGGTAAAACTGGTAACACACCTAACAAAGCTCTGGAATCTCATTGGGAAGTTAAATCGTTGGCTGTAGCAAGAGAGGAACTCAGCTTTACCTGCAAATACCGAGGACATCCAGAGAAATTGGCCTCATGTGGCTGGTGTTCAGCCTTTTAAACTGTGAAGGATGCTTTGTTAATATGACTGAAATTTGATAATCCTCAATAGACTTATGTTAGTATCTGCCTGCAGATACAAAAGATGTTACTGTGAATCCGGTGACAATTTTAAATGTGTTTTTTATTCATTACAATATTATTTATACACATTGACATGACTGTGGTATATTCTTGGACTCTCAGTCTCCCTGTCTCCAGAATCTCTGTGGTTAGTCGCTCAGTCGTGTCTGACTCTTTGTGATCCCATGGAATGTAGCCCACTAGTCTCCTCTGTCCGTGGGATTCTCCAGGCAAGAATACTGGAGTGGGTTGACATGCCCTCCTCCAGGGGATCTTGCCAACCCAGGAATCAAACCCAGGTCTCCTGCATTGCAGACGGATTCTTTACCATCTAAGCCAGCAGAGAAGCCATAATCTCTAGCTACAAATAAGTTTGTATTAACAGTACAAAGTTATGCTACTTTGACTTATTCCCTTTGATGTATGCTGCATGCCTCAGAATCTCATTGCCTTCTCTTAGTTCATCAGTTTATTTCTGCTGGAGGTATTTCTGACAATGTCTATGCTTTTCACACTTGCAGGCACACACAGGCCTTCCTTGCTCTTCCACTTGGGTTCCATTGTTAATAATGCCTGTTTTTACTAAAAAAGCCATATGGTAGTGATTTTGTCTCATACAATCCCTGTAATAACTTTCAGACACAGAGGGATCAGTAGCTTATAGATTGAGAGTCACCAAGAGATGATGGATGTACTCAACACAGGGTAGCAGAGAGCTTCAGGAGACAGCACTGTTTAGAGCTTTCCTCCAGTTCGAAGTGAAACCTGGTCATTATTGATGGACATGTGGCTCTAGTAGCCCTTTCAAGTGAGCGAAGATTATTCTCTCATTCCTCAGGCATAGCATCCTCCTCAACTCCTAAGAGCATCTTCTATGGTTGCCTTCCTCTTCAGAAGCTGTGTGTGTGTAAATTGCGTGGCTTAAACAAGCATAATCATTTATGTGGTAGTACGATAAATACAGGTTTTGTCTGTTTTTTGTTTTTTTCCTTCTAGAATACGTCTGATGATCTAACTATATAACTCAGTCAGATTTTAGTTTCAGTATGTGACTTCATATTACTGACTTTCTCTTAATTTCCCATATTGCAAATCTGTATATGCTATAAATTACACTGGGCTTCCCTAGTGGCTCAGTTGGTAAAGAATCTGACTGCAATGCAGGAGATCTGGGTTTAATTCTTGGGTTGGGAAGATCCCCTGGAGGAGGGCATGGCAGCCCACTCCAGTATTCTTGCCTGGAGAATCCCCATGGACAGAGGAGCCTGGCAGACTGAGTTCATGGGGTAGGTTGCAAAGGGTCAGACACGACCGAGTGACTAAGCACAGCACATAAACTACATAGTCACTGGGAAAATAGGTCATGAGAATTATTGTAAGATAAGATTAGCAGGAATCCCAAAGGTGAAAGCTCAAATGTCCATCAATTCATGAATAAACAAAATGTGGTATATCATAAAAGGGGATATTATTCAGCCATTAAAAGGAATAAAGTAGTGAAATATGCTGCAGGGTAAGCGAACCTTGAAAACATAATGCTCAGTGAAAGCAGTCAGACTCAAAAGGTAAATTATCTATGATTCTGTTTATTTGAAAAATCCAGAATAGGTAAATCCACAGAAACTGAAAGCAGATTAATGGTGGCCAGATGCTTGAGAAAGGAAGGTGACTGCTTAGTGTGTATGGAGTTTTCTCTTGGGGTCATGAAAATTTTCTGAAAGTTGACAGAGGTGAGCTGACACAAAATTGTGAATATACTAATGGCCATTTAATGGTATATCATATAATGGTTAATTTTTCAACAAAATTTTAACCAAAAATTTTTTAAAAAGTATTAGGAAGATACTTCCTTTTGTTTTTAAAGTAATTGGTTACTTATTAAAAAGTGATTAATCCTTAAATATTTTTTACAGTATACTGTTTAGTTTTTTAAAATCTCAGCTAAGTTGACATTATTTAGTTTATCCATAAAGACAGTGTATAAGATTTTCTAACACGAACCTGAAGACTTTGCCCTCCACATCCACGATGCCACTTTTATTTATTTATTTATTTAAATTTTATTTTATTAGTTGGAGGCCAATTACTTCACAACATTTCAGTGGGTTTTGTCATACATTGACACGAATCAGCCATAGAGTTACACGTATTCCCCATCCACTTTTAAAAAATTATTTATTTTTGGCTATGCTGGGTCTTCACTGCTGCATGGGTTACTCTAGATGCAGTGCTGTGGTTTCTCATTGCAGTGGCTTCTCTTGTTGCAGAGCACCGACTCCAATGGCCTGTGGCTTCAGTAGCTGTGGCTCTGGGTCTAGAGCACAAGCTCAATAGTTGTGGTACATGAACTAGCTGCCCCGTGGCATGTGGGATCCTCCGGGATCAGGGATTGAACCCGTGTCTATGGCAGGCAGATTCTTTACCATGGAGCCACTAGGGAAGCCTCCACCATCTCATTTCATTTTTAAACTGGAGATCCTCGAACTGGTCAAAAGAAGCTAAAACGTTTCAGGTCATCACACTTTTTGCACCAGCTTCAGGTCTTTTATTGAGATTTAGCACTTTCACCAGCAACATTTTGTAAGAAAGCTTTAATTAGAATATCAGGAAAGGCTAGGTTATGTCACTGTGCCTGCCTACGTGCTTAGTCATGTCCGACTCTTTGTGACACTTTGGACTGTAGCCCTCCAGGCTCCCCTGTCCATTGGTTTTTCTAGGCAAGAATATTGGAGTGGGTTGCTATTTCCTCCTCCAGGGGATCATCCCAACCCAGGGACTGAAATTGCGTCTCCTGCATTTCATGTGGATGCTAGTCATGGTTACAACCTCTAAATCTCAGTGGTTTCTTTCGGCAAAATTTCTTACTCATATTGCATGTCTCTTTCTGGTCAGCTGGGCAGGTAATCACAGACCCTCAGAACATCTACCATTGTTAATTATACTGGCCATGCGGTTTAGTTGTTCAGTCATGTCCGACTGTTTGGGACCCAATGGACCAGCAGGCTCCTCTGTCCGTGGGATTTCCAAAGCAAGAATACTGGAGTGGGTTGCCATTTCCTGCTCCAGGGGATCTTCCCAACCCAGGGATCGAACCTTGGTCTCCCACGTTGCAGGTGAATTCTTTACCAACTGAGCCCCAGGGAAGCTCACACTCAGAGTGTCCACCTGTAATGATACATATCCTTTTTTTCTAAAGTCATTGATCATGACTACTCCTATAATCTCATCCAGTCTCAAGGGAACCAGGAAGCACAATATTTCTTTGTGCCAGAAGTTAAAAAAAACTGGTGATAATAGCAAATAGCTCTAATAACCACTGTAATAACTAAGCATGACATTCTAGATTGTCAATCAGACCAACTTTCCAAGTAATCTGTCACATAATTTATGATCATTTACCATCTTTTTTGTAATTGTTGTTGCTTAATACCTTGTTTCCTTTAAATTCTTATTTGTACTTTCAACTACTACAATTTCTCAAACTTTATTCAGGTCATATCTTTGGTCATACACAGAAGGATATATTAACGTGATATTTGGAAGGATAGGTTAACAATAGTTTAAAAGAATGACTAAGATTTGGAACATTGAACAACTACAAAAAAATTGTTTTCTCTCAATATTCTTGGCAGTAGGTCACACTATTGCATCAGCTTGGTATGTCCTAACTTCACTGTCTTATCTTCCAAATGTGAGAAATTTCTCTTTGGTGCTTGATTAATGATAAATTATACCACTTATAGTATTTTATACTTCAACCTCATCTCAATGTTTTATCTTTAAAAATCATTGTAGAAGTATATGTCCTTAGTTGAAGCAGAAGTAAAATTTACAACTTGAACAAAATTTGATAATACTTAACCTCTCTTTCTTGTTATCTGCTTTTATGCAGGCCATTCCCTGCCATTAACTGAAGGTTTGGGGACTAGACACACAGTATTATGGTCCTACATCAAAGTTATCGTAATGTCCATGGTAAAGATATACCATTGCTTACTCTCACATTTCTTTGCCTTTAAAAATCACTTTGGCCTCATACCCAGTTCCTCTCAGCCAGCACTTCCATGGCGTGCCTGCACCTTTTCATCACACAAACCTGACATTTCCTTTTGCTTGAAGCATTTAAAAGTTTCCTGTCTGGTTTCTTATCCTACAGTTTTCCCCTTTTCAGAATATTCCTAATATTGCCATTTTAGTGATCGAATCAAAGTGCAAATTTGATTCTGTCAATCTATTCTTTACAACCCTCCTTCCCTGGTGGCTCAGATGGTGAAGGATCTGCCTGCTATGCAGGAGTCTTGGGTTTGATCCCTGGGTCAGGAAGTTTCCCTGGAAAAGAAAATGACAATTCACTCCAGTATTCTTACCTTGGAAATCCCATGGACGGAGAAGCCTGCTGGGGTGTAGCCCATGGGGTCACAAGAATTGAACATGACTTAGCAACTAAACCACCACCCCACTGACAGTTGAGATGCAATCTGAATTCCTTAGCATGTCATAAAGACCTTTTTTTATTTCTCCCCTCCTCACTTTTAAATTTTATTCCTTATATTCTCACCCTCTTATGTCACTCTCCACCCACTTCTAGTCCCATGAATATGCATCAGCTCTCTTATCTTGGGGCTGCTTACCTGTTGCTCTCTCTTCCAGGAAGAGCCACATCTTCCCTGTCTTCAGCCACTCATGGTTCATCCATCACTTCTCGGTCTTCTGTGATATGCCAAGACCCTTCTTTATGGCTTTCATGACTTTTTTGTGAGTTTGTTGGAATCCTAAGAGCTTCTCTGTATTTGTAAGCTTAGCCAAAAATAGATATTCACTTATAATTGTTTAATGAAGTCAATGAATTCCAGCAGAAGTCACTTTGGCAGAGAGCAGCTGAGCTGAGTGAGGGAGCAGACTATGAAGAATTCTCAAGTGAAAAGGGACTGAAATTGATTCTGGGGATTACTCATCATGAGATATTCAAAGGCTAGGGTATTTTTGTAAAACAGGTTCCATATATATAATTGAGGTTCCATATATATAATTTGCCTCTTGTTAGTATTAGTCACTCAGTCATGTCTGACTCTTCATGACCCAATGGACTGTACCCAGTCAGGCTCCTTTGTCCATGGGGATTTATTTTTCTATAAGTAATATTTCTTAGTATATATTAGGGCTTGGGAATAAAGTATTGGCATTGGACTTAAATTGTGAATCCAGCTGAGTCCAACAGCTTTTTTCACCATAAAACAAGGATAAACACTGAGCAAAACTTAACTTTTGCATAGATGCCCCTGGAATGATGGAAACACTAGAATAAGGTCAATATAATATGAACACTGGAGAACACCAAAAGAACATTGGATTTAGAATGAGAAAAATGGAATTCTGTTATTAGCTTTCCATTTTCCAGCCATGGACCATGATTAATCCTTCAGACGTTCTTAATTTCTAGGTTCTTATTCTTCTAAATGGTGATAACAACTGTGTCAGGATACCTCACAAGATGTTTTTATCCAGTTGGACAAAATATATGGAAGTACTGAGGACACCAGAAAGGCATCTGTTAATAAGAGAGTGAAAGCATAAGTCATATGTAATTACATTTAATATATTGTAGAACGGAAATAGAAATTTAAAATGCCTCCTATGTAATCCCAGTGACAATTGAGGTTCCATATGGTTTGTCTAGAGTTTCATACAGTCCTAACAAGAGATTCAGACAAAAAGAAGCCCACTCTCTTATATATACCAGCAAAGAATTTTTTCTACATTTGAGGGTAGGGATAGTAGACTTCGTGAATTGCTGGTATGATTCTCTTCATATTACCTTCAAGAACAGGAAACTGAAAACAAACAATTGGAAATGGAAAAAAAAGGCAAAGTTAAATATTAAGCTGTGAGAAATACCTCATTAAATGATATTTGCGTATATTTCAAATGTAAGTGTCTATAATCATAAGCTTCAGCTTACAGATCTAAGCTGCAATGATACTCATAGCTAATTTTAAAGTGGGAATGGTTTCATAACTTCAACATAACTTTATTAATCTCCTTTCTTTATCCCTGAATATTTCTCCTCTTTCAGCTACTCACAAGCCCCTTATTTATCAAAACCTGAAATTTTTTTCCTCAAACTCCAGCCATCAAGTACTGTTGTTCTCCTCAGCTCTGTCCTTAATCTTAATGTGTTAATATGGAGATTGATTGATCTTTTTATTTTGTTTACAATCTTTACTTCTTTGAGCTTGTGATAAAATTAACATAAGTTCAGATCTTACTGGTTTTCAACATTGCATAGGGATAGTGAATAAAGCTCAATTTTTTGGATATCAACCAATTAATATTTTTACTTTAAACTATCCAATTTTATTATTTTTTAAAAATTGTTTTGGAGTAAAGATGATTTACAATGTTGTGTTAGTGTCAGGTATACATAAACATGTATTCATTATTTTTCAGATTCTTTTCTCATATAGGTTATCACAGAATGTTTAGTAGAATTCTCTGTGCTATACAATAGGTTCTTGTTGGCTATCTATGTTATATATTTTAGTGTATGCATGTTAATCCCAGTTTCCTGATTTATCTCTCCACCCCTATTTTCCCTTTGGTAATCATGTTTGTTTTTTATATCTGCAAGTCTGTTTCTGTTTTGTAAATAAGTTCATTTGTGTCATTAAAAAAAAAATTAGATCCCACATATAAGTGATATCATATGATGTTTGTCTTTTTCTGACTCACTTAGTATGATAATCTCTCTGTTTATCCATGGTGCTGCAGATGGCATTATTTCATTCTTTATATGGCTGAGTAATATTGCATTGTATATCTGTCCCCCATCTTCTTGACCCGTTCCTCTATCAATGAAGGTACAGGTTGCTTCCATATCTTGCCTATGGTAAATAATGCTGCAGTGTATCTTTTGGAATTATGGGGTTGCATGTATCTTTTGGAATTATGATTTTCTCCAGATATATGTCCAGTGTGGGATTGCTGGATTATATGGTAGTTCTGTTTTTTATTTCTTAAGGAACCGCCACCCTGTTCTCTGTAGTGATTGTACCAACTTACATTCCCACCAAAAGTTTTAGAGGGTTCCCTTTTCTGCATGCCCTCTCTAGCTTTATTGTTTGTAGATCTTGTGATGATGGCCATTCTGACTGGTGTGAAGCGATACCTTGTTATAATTTTGATTTGCATTTCCCTGATAATTAGTGATGTTGAGGATCTTTTCATGTGCTTTTTGGCCTTCTGTATGTCTTCTTTGGAAAAGAAAAATAGGTAGATTTAGCCAACATCTCTGCTGCAGCCAACTATCTTCTTTCTGTCTCTGTGTAACTCCAATATCCCACTATTAGTAACTAGATTTTTGGGTGACAAAGAATAATGAGAAATTACAGAGAAGATATGGAACATCCAGATGTTAATTGTGTTGCAGTCACATTGAAAGCCATACCTAATACAAAGTGGTTAATTATGAAGATAATCTAAAAATCTAAAAAGATGATAACTATATTAATTAGGGTTCTTAGTTGAAAGTACCAGAAATTCAGTTCTGTGTATACTTGGTGGAATGGGTAAATAATGGGATGGATAATTTTAAATTTAAAAAATTAAATTTAAAAAATTAAAATTAAGACATAAGTATAATGAAGTGCTCACTTTATATCAGGAGGGGTAAAATCATGTGGGGAGCCAAGACCCAACTGTATCCTCTACAAAGTAGGTTCATCATTCATTCTCTATCCTCTGCTTTTCCCTCTTCCTCTCTCTTTCTTTCACATACATTCTCTCCAGTGCCTCATTTGTTCTTTCTCTTACCTGTGTGTGTGTTATATTTTCTTGATGCAAGTAGAGTGTCTTTTTTTTAACCTGTCAAAGAATATGATTGTCATCAATCCCCACATTTCAATTTTTGCAATTCATGGTACCAGATTAGAGGAACTTATTTGTGTGTGTGTGTGTGTGGCATTTTCTAGCTCCTAAAATGAAAAAAGAAAAGAACTGAGAGAAGAATTCTCATAGCTATTAGTTGTTGTTTAGTGCTAAGTTGTTTGAGTCTTTTGTGACCCTATGGACTGTAGGACCTGCCAGGGTCCTCTGTCCATGGGATTTCCCAGGGAAGAATACTATAGTGAGTTGCCACTCTCTTCTCCAGGGTATCTTCTCAACCCAGGGATTGAACCCACGTCTCCTTGGCAGGTGGATTATTTACCACTGGGCCACAAGGGAAATCCCTGATTAGCCATCCCCCTTGATAGATCAATAGTGGTAGAGGGGAAGAGAACTAAAAATCTTGGTACTCTTGTGCAAACTCACAAGAAGAATAATGAAAGAAATAGTTCCCAGATAAAGGGGAGATATTTCTAATAATATCATCTTCAGTTCAGTTCAGTCGCTCAGTCATGTTCGACTCTTTGCAACCCCATGGACTGTAGCATGCCAGGCCTCCCTGTCCATCACAAACTCCAGGAGTTTACTCAAACTCGTCCATTGAGTCGGTGATGCAATCCCACCATCTCATCCTCTATCATCCACTTCTCCTCCCACCTTCAATCTTTCCCAGCATCAAGATCTTTTTCAATGAGTCAGTTCTTCACATCAGGTAGCCAAGGTATTGGAGTTTCAGCTTCAGCATCAATCCTTTCAATGATTATTCAGGACTGATTTCATTTAGGATGGACTAGTTGGATAGCCTTGCAGTACCAGGGACTCTCAAGAGTCTTCTCCAACACCACAGTTCAAAAGCATCAATTATTTGGTGCTCAGCTTTCTTTATAGACCAACTCTCACATTCATACATGACTCTCAACACACATTTCATACTGGAAAAACCATAGCCTTGACTAGATAGACTTTGGTGGCAAAGTAATGCCTCTGCTTTTTAATATGCTGTCTAGGTTGGTCATAACTTTCCTTCCAAAGAGCAAGCCTCTTTTAATTTCATGGCTTCAGCCACCATCTGCGGTGATTTTGGAGCCCAAGAAAATAAAGTCTGTCACTGTTTCCATTGTTTCCCCATCTATATGCTGTGAAGTGATGAAACCAGATGCCATGATCTTAGTTTTCTGAATATTGAGTTTCAAGCCAACTTTTTCACTCTCTTCTTTCACGTTCATCAATAGCCCTTTAGTTCTTCTTCACTTTCTGCCATAAGGTTGGTGTGTTCTGCATATCTGAGGTTATTGATACTTCTCCTGGCAATCTTGAACCCAGCTTGTGTTTCATCCAGCCCAGGGTTTTTCATATGTGCAGGGTGACAAATATAGCCTTGACGTACTCCTTTCCTAATCTGGAATCAGTCTGTAGTGCCATGTCCAGTTCTAACTGTTGCTTTCTGATCTGCATACAGATTTCTCAGGAGGCAAGACCAGGAGCTGACTGTGGCTCAGATCATGACCTCCTTATTACCAAATTCACACTTAAATTGAAGAAAGTAGGGAAAACCACTAGGCCACTCAAGTATGACCTAAATCAAATCCCTTATGATTATACAGTGGAAGTGACAAATAGATTCAAGGGATTAGATCCAATAGACAGAGTGCCTGAAGAACTATGGATAAAGGTTTGTGACATTGAACGGGAGGCAAGGATCAAGACCATCCCCAAGAAAAAGAAATGCAAAATGGTTGTCTGAGGAGGCCTTACAAATAGCTGTGAAAAGAAGAGAAGTGAAAGGCAAAGGAGAAAAGAAAGATACATCCATTTGAATGCAGAGTTCCAAAGAATAGCAAGGAGAGATGAGAGTTCCTCAGTAATCAATGCAAAGAAATAGAGGAAAACAATAGAATGGAAAAGACTAGAGATCTCTTCAAGAAAATTTACAGATACCAAGGGAAAATTTCATGCAAAGATGGGCACAATAAAAGACAGAAATGGTATGGACCTAATAGAAGCAGATGATATTAAGAAGAGGTGGCAAGAATACACAGAAAACTATACAAAAACGATCTTCACAACCCAGATAATCACAATGGTGTGATCACTCACCTAGAGCCAGATATCCTGGAATACAAAGTCAAGTGGGCCTTGGGAAGCATCACTAAGAACAAAGCTAGTGCCGGTGATTGAATTCCAGTTGAGCTATTTAGAATCTTAAAAGATGATGCTATGAAAGTGCTGAACTCAATATGCCAGCAAATTTGGAAAACTCAGCAGTGGCCACAGGACTGGAAAAGGTCTGTTTTCATTCCAATCCCAAAGAAAGGCAATGTCAAAGAATGCTCAAACTACCACACAATTGCACTCATCTCACATGCTAGTAAAGTAATGCTCAAAATTCTCCAAGCCAGACTTCAATCGTACATGAACTGTGAACTTCCAGATGTTCAAGCTGGTTTTAGAAAAGGCAGAGTAGCCAGAGATCAGATTGCCAAGATCTACTGGATCATTGAAAATGCAAGAGGGTTCCTGAAAAACATCTACTTCAGCCAAATCAAAATGGGAACAAAAACAAAAAGCACATATAGCTATTAAAGTGCAATTTTTAGTTGCTCTTTTATATTTTCAGAAATGTCATTTATATGAGTAGCTTGTTCTATGCTTGGGGTGTAATTAATACTTGGAGTTCTCATTCCTCCATGGTACTGAAAGAAGTCAAATCAGATTAAAAAATTTATAATGGCCAATTATTTGTTTGCTAATTTTACTTTAGGGCATAAATTTCAGTAGAGTTTTAGGACAGTGATTATTCCCCAGAAGTTATGTACACTAAGCATAATTTCTTTGGAAAATTTATCATATTTTATTTTCTACCTTCTTTGTTGTATAAATCATTTAATGAAGGGCTTTTTTTCTATGAAGTATTAATCCTGTACTAGCTTATAAAACTATCAGATTCTGTTTATTTGATCTAAGGTTCCATTTTACTAGAAGTATTGCTAAATCTGTAGCATACATGTGTGCTCACTTCCTCAGTTGGGTCTGACTCTTAGAGACCCCATGGATTGTAGCCTCTCAGGTTCCTCTGTCCATGGGATTTCCCAGGCAAGAATACAGGAGTGGTTTGTCATTTCCTCTGCAGGAGATCTTCCCGACCCAGGGATCTACTAACCCATGTTTCTTGAGTCTCCTGCATTGGGAGGCAAATTCTTTACTATTGTGCTGCCTGGAAAGCCCCTGTAAATCTGTAGTATAGACATGAAGTTTAATATGCTATTCACATTATATCAATGTTAGGAAATTTTTTCCCATTCACTTTATTCCAAAATTATATATATTCCAGCACGGAAATTTTTGCAAAATATTAGAAATATCCTTGAAGTCAGGACAAACCAAGTAACATTATGAAGAAAAGATATCATATGTCATTCTTTCAATACTTTGAAAGAATCCCTCTTAATAACACCAGCTAAACTCATAGAGTTCTACTTGTCCTCCAGTAAGTAGTTTTAGCTGATTATGTGTTTTGGATAGACAATGGGTCAATATAATGGCAAAGGAAACAAAAACTGTTACTCAAAAAGACATATGTACCTCCATTCTATTGCAGCATTATTTATAAGAGTAGAAAATTTATAATTTTGACTGTCCAAGTAATCTTTCATAAATTTGTTTCTTTTTTTAAGTTAATTTTTATATTCAGGGAAATAGCTCTACTTGTACTCAATTTCTTTTTCATGATAAATATTAAAGGATTCCCTCTGGTAGCCTTGTGTCATTATCAACAAGAAATGTTTCTCAGTTTAGCCAGTGATTGAAGAATAGACCAAGTTTAGTAGAGTCAAATCTGGCCTGATTTCAATTTTGTCTATTATATTAGTCAGTTCTTCTGAACAGCTATAGTTCAATAACTGCATTTGAAATTATGATACAGACTCCAGGAATCTAAAGTGCAATGTGATTTGTCAATGGTTAAAGCATATTTATTATTGAGGTAAAATAAAATGCACTTTACTGCTTTTTTTTTTTTTTAGTTTTTTTTTCACCCCTCCTCTTCCTTCCCCTCCTTCTCTCTGTCTTTGTCACCCTCCTCCTCCTTTTTTTCTGTCTGTCTGTCTCTCTCCTTCCTCTCTTCTCTCTTTTCAAATCAATCTATGCATGTGTGGGTGGGTAGCCTTTAGTAATCAGAATATTAAATCAGAAGCTCCTTTAACTCAGCATGTAAACAGAAGTTTAATAGAACAACATTCCACTCATCTTTATCTGTAAAAGGAAATCTTAAGTATTCATCGTGGATCCATGTCACATTTTCTACAGAAGTATAAAAGTTTATTTAAAACAAATAAGACAATTTTGACTAGAGAAGGGCAGATAACAGAGGGGGGAATGTTGATAAAATCTTGGGAATTGCAGAGACTGGTATTTTTTAGCTTTTCTAACTATAGAGAGAAGAATCAGGCAAGAGTTGTGCTTAATCTCACATATAGTGGTTTTTTCAGAAGGATTTAGTAACTTCTCAAGGCTTCATTTATATTTAAGAATTGCTGCTTTAGCTTTACTAACATCAACGTCACAAATTTTCATACCAAGATGTATTTAATACCATTTGTTGGTTATTTTTTTTTTAATAGACTTTGTTTTAGAGTAGTGTTTGGTTCATAGCAAAATTACATGGAAAAGTATGGAGACCACCCATATACCTCCTACCCCAATGCACACACTGCCTCCACCATTATCAATATCCCCCACCAAAGTGATAGACTTGCTTTAATTGATGATTCTATATTGATGCATCATTATCACCCAAACTCCATAGCTTATATTAGTGTTCTCTTGGTGTTTTATATTTTATGGCTTTTAACAAATGTATAATAACACATATCCACCACTACAGTATCATACAGAATGGTTTCACTGCCCTAAAAATCCTCTATATTCTATTCTTCCCTCTTCCCTAACCCCTGGCAACCACTGACTTTTTAATTATCTCCAAAATTTTGCCTTTTCCAGAATGTCACATAGTTGAACTTGCCTAGTATATAGCCTTTCAGATTGACTTCTTTCTTTTTTTTTTTTTATATTTATATATTTTATTCTTATATATACATTCTATATATAGTCCTTTTTAATTGTTCCATTATACATCATCACAAGATACTGAGTATAGTTTCCTATGCTATACAATACGTCCTTGTTGCTTATCTATTTTGTATTTAGTAGTGTTTATATTTTATTTTATTTATTTATTTTATATTTTTCAGTGGGTTTTGTCATACTCAGATTGACTTCTTTCACTTAATAATATGCAGTTACATTTCCTCCTTGTCTTTTCATGATTTGATAGCACAAGTATTTTCAGTGCTGAATAATATTGCATTATCTTTATGTACCAAAGTGTAGCCATTCCTTTGGTAAAGGACATTTTTATTGCTTCCTTATTTTGGCAATTATGCATAAAGCTACTATAAACATCCATATGCAGGTTTTCTGTGGATATGCTTTCAGCTCCTTTGGGTAAATACTACAAAGTGTGATTTCTGTATGCTTAGTTTTGTGAGAAACCTCCAGACTCTCTTCCAAAGTGGCTGTACCATCTTCTGTTCCTATTGGTAATGAAAAAGAGGGCTGCTTCATATTCTTGTCAACATTTGGTGCTCCTGGTGTTCAGGATTTTAGCCATTTTAAATGGTGTATAATGATATGTTTATAATTATTCCTATTGCTCTTACTAAGCCCAGAGAATTAAGCAAGTTTCAGGAATATATATCAATGAAATTCCACATGAAAACTGATTTCCAAACCACATCCAAAACACACAGAGACCCAAGAAATTGAAAGTTATTGTGATAAGCTTAGTTACTTTCTATCTGTATGAACTATTTTCAAGGATACAAGAATAGTACAATAGTACCAATATTCTACTGGTAGAATAGTACATCTCCTTAAAGCACTAAAGAGACCAAAGTGAAATGAGTTATGAAACCAAGGATGTAAGTTTGCACATCTTCTGAATGATGAGTGCTATGGGTACTAGCAGATGAATAGTTTGCTTAAAAGCATTTTAATTCAATATTTCCCCTAAACAGTGTATCAGTCAAGTAAAGCACACTAGCACAGTTCCAACAACAGCAAAATGTCAGCAAGCTTTGTTTATACTATACCCGCCAGGAAGGAAACCATAGCATTTAAAAAAAATCAGTGCTTTAGGTGAAATGGATATATTCACAGAGCTTGCTTTTTGTTGTTATTAGAGGTACTTTAAAAAAGCATCACATTTACACACACCTATATGTCCTATATTCTTTTAAAATTCCATTTTACACTCTAATGCTAAATGTACTAGAACCTCTATCTATGTGGTAATGCTTTCTAAGCATTAATATGTGAGTTTTAGATCTTGATAGCCTGGTTTCCTTCTCCAGTATCTGAATTGTTCATGTTTTTATCTCTCTTCTTGTTTAATTACTTATCTATTTTCTCTGTATTGCTTTAGCTTTTTATTATGCATAAGCTTCTGTTTTAAAGAGAAAATTACTGATTCTTCACTACTAGTATCAAAACCTCATCATGGGTAAGCAATTTCAAATTCTCAGGAGACAGTTCAAATAAGTTCTGTGGATAAATTTCAAAATGATGGCAAGAATAGAGATTATGAAACTTTTAGAGTCACATAGCTTATAGGAAATTATATTTAGTCATTTTGACTTGATATTTTAGGGTCATATTAAAGAAAATGTACTAAACAATCATAAATACTCAGTTATAAATAATGTACTTCAGCAAGTAAATATGTTGACATCAATGTATCATGAATTTTTGTGTGATAGCATTATAATAATTTAATATTAAGAGTAACTTTGTGAGGAAGGTTTTAGTATTCCTATTTTCTAATGGGAAGGACTTAGCAATAGACAATAAATTGGAAACTTCAGTTTATAAATTCAAAGATCGAATGACAATCAACTAGTATATGGTTATAGAACAGTGATATGCTCTAGTGTCTCATTATAAAGAAGCAATAGTTATAAATTTTAGATTTTTGAATTAAATAACAGCAATACAAATAACAATTTAGAATTTTCATATATCAACTTTTCAGAGGTAATACTGAGAATTATTGAATAGTTTTTATTAAACAAATGTTTCCCTAATGGACATCCTATCTATTTAAACATAGTTAAGGACTCCCAAAAAGAGAGTTTCCAAATTACCTCTCAATGTCCTCTATTAAAACAGATATCCTTTAAAACAGACAAATCAAGCTTTTCTCAATTTGTCAGCCGTAGGGGAGTTACATTGTTCAGAAGGAAAAAAGATGGATATTCTAAATAGAATGTTTTTGGATGCCTTTCATGAGACATCAGTGGGTCTTTAAAGAGAGTTTATTGATTCTTCAGGCAGCACCGGAGGCAGTCCAAGATCTATTGCTCTGTCACTTTAAAGGCAGCAGTAGACGTGCCACTTTTCCTAGGAGATCTTTCCCTTAAGACTTGAAAATTTCTACAAACCAATTGCATTTGTCATCTCCTGCTTGATCCACTGAGTCCCACAGGCCATGTCTGGATGGTTAAAAGCTATATTTTTGCCCAAAATGCTTGTTGGGACAAATACATTTTTTTAGGGCAGAAATTCTGTAAATGAAAACTATGCATCCAAACCTGTAAACATCAAGGAGAGGAGCTGTGACCAGGGGAGAAGCAGACAGTGGAATTCTATGAACGACAACCAGACTTAGTCCGTGGGTCACCTGACAGCATCTCGGACACACATCCAGTGTCTTTGTGGATACTTCCAGGGAAGAGAAGTTTATTTTATAAGAAAATCCATTTCATTTGGGGATTGAAAAACTTTTGAAAAATGATATTTAGGTTATTCCAAAATCCAGCCTTTATTAACTTTATTGTCACGAGGTCAGCACCTTGAAGATTGCTGTTAGGATGACGTAAACAAAACATATTTCTTTCATTTTTGTGTTTGCAGTATGGTCAGTCACTCTCCTTGTCCTGTCCTTGGAATTCACTGGGTTTTGCAGTGTTCCTTAACTGAGAAATACATATATAATTTACAGTATAAGTAAAGGATGATTAAAAATTTTAAGTAGTTCTGGATCAGTGTCCAAACCCACTAGAACTCATAAGGCCTTTCTTCTAGGTGATGGCTTGAGAGTATTTTTGTCACATGAAGGATTTCTGAAAAATGAGATTTGCCTTTCAGATGAGGAAAGCAAGGAAATATATTTAGGTGTAGATTCAAAATACAATTGGATTATCATATATATTTTAAAGTGTATATTAGAGATAAGCTTGTGCTTATTAGCAGGTGGTAATCTCAAAAATTATTATGTATTATTATTTTAAGAGTCAGTTTTACTAACTAATATGGTTTTATCAGTTAAATATGAGCAGCTGCTGTTAGCCAGTAGGTGTTCACATTCCTATGAATGCATCAGGTAGGAATCAAGTTCCATTTCTAAAACAGCGATTTTGGAGAATTATAGTGCAGAGATAAGGACGTGAGCTTTAGAGTCCAGTTATTCAATCGGCTTCCTTCTTTACCAATTCAACTCAAACAAATATGTTTTCCTTTCATGGGTCTATCATGCCTATTTAATTTGATTTGCTCAAATGCTTGGATTAACAAGGTTAGACAGTCCAACTCCCTCATTGCTGAGACAATTGGGCCTTCCTACCTCCCTCCTACCAGATATAGTACTCAGTATTGTGTTTTGGGGAAACCAGATAAATAGAGTGGAATCAAATGATACCTAAGATTCAGTATCTGTGCATAAGCCTTGGTTCCTAAATTGCGATTGTGTCTTAGAAATGTGGCATGTGAGAAGATACTCTGTGGACCTCCTATGGTAAGAATGCAGTCTTAAGAGATGGATTGCTCTAATACAACTTTACCTATCTTGTACTAAGGACGTTCAGTTTGCCTGTTAAATCATTACTTAGAACAGAAAAGACATTGTGATATTCCCCAGGCCCTCCTGGTACAAAGCCATCTAAAATAAAAATATTTAAAATTAATCTTTCAATAGCAAGATAGTAAGGAAGTCCTAAGAAGCTAGCAACAGAAAGTTTAAATATAGAAAAATCAGCAAATACTGAAGATGGACATTACCTTGGGATCTCTGCCAATTAATTCCTGCCCTGTAACTTCAGTTTTAAGGACCATATGTAAGTGACACATATTCGGATATATATAGAGGTAAAGTAAGTGAGAGATTCAGAATTAACTCAGAGTCCTCAAACAATGATGTCCTTTGGGGCTTAAATAAAACAAACCTTTTATTTTTTTTTTTTTATGTGAAATATTAACATCAAGAAATTTTTGCCTCTGAGTGGCTTTAGGAGAACAAACAAACAAAAAACAAACATCTCCTGAGAATTCATAACCATCCTTCCTGGGTTAGGGACTAGAAATAACACTAATTGGTCCTGAAACCCACAACCAGAAAATTTATTTTCAATTGATCCTCAGGTGCCTGTTAGAAGCATATGCAAGTCCTCTCAGGAGAGAGAAACACATTCAACACTGTCTTCAAGATAATCCCACAATACACTTCCAGGAAAAGTTATTCTTATAAAACAACAAGAACAACAACAACAAAAAACCACAAGACACACAAGAAGAGATGGCTTTTATAGTGAACAGAAACACAAACTACAGAATGAGATACTCGTAGACTCTGCTTTTGAAATTCTCATCACAAGATGTTGAATAACTATGCTAAACAGGTTTAAATGAAAAAAAAAAGTATCAAATTATGGCTAAGAGATAAGAATTTCAAGATAATCAAATGGAACTGAAAATTGTAGAATTTCTAGAAAATATGTAAAATACACAATCACATTAAACCAAAAACTAGGTGCAATGAAGAAATTAAGGCAAAAAAAAACCACACACACACAAAAAAACAAAAGAGACATATCAGAAATTGGCACAGAAAGATGAGATAAAACTATGAAACTAGGAGACATGTGCAGACATAGGCTATAACATTTATGCCTTCATCTAATTGAAGTCCAAAACAAAAATTAGAATGGGAATAAGCAATAGAGGTAATACCTAGAATTTTTCAGAATTAAAAGGAATGAAAACCCCAAGGTAGGAAAAATGAATCGTAAAAATTCCAAAGCAGGGTAAATAAACAAATGTCAGCACCTAAATACTACTAGAAACTGCAAAACACCAAAGAGCAATTTGTGAAAACTGCTGGGGATAAGAGACAGTTTACCTACATAGGGAAGGAAACTAAACTAACAAGGGCTTCTTAGTGGCAATAATAAAACAAAGAGATTATTAAACAGTACCTTCAGGGTACTGACAATGCCAGACTACACAGAATTAAATATACAGCGAAATTATCTTGGTGAATAAGAGTGACATCAAAACGTTATTTGACTCATTATCATTAAAATTTCTACTTTCTGCAACTTGATATTTATTCTAATTCTAATAGTATGCCAAATAGTTTGTTTTAATATGCTGAAAATAACTTCAGGAATTTTGTGTGAGAAGAGAAGTTCAAAGAAAACCAAATAAACTTGCAATTAAAGAAATGAAAAGCAAAAAACAAAAAGTGGGGGGAATATTTTAAGTTAAGTAGTGACTTAGATAACAGAATATTTTAAGATATACACATTTAGAACAGTGAGGGAAATGATGCAAGGAAAATAAGTTACCTCTGTGGGGGAAAAATTGATTCCTACTGCATACTGTACACAAATTCAAATACGTAAAGGACAGAATTATATAAGGCAATACTTTTAAGGATTTTGAAGAAAATGTGAGAATATCTTTAACATCCAAGTAGGTGTGGATTTTGTCAACAAAATGTAAACATAATAGGCTAAAGGAAAAAGCTGAAAATCTAATACATTAAAATTAAAAGTTTCTATTTTGTCTAAGAATAGCGTGAGTGCATGTGTGCTCAGCTGTGACTGACTCTGCCACCCCATGACCTGTAGCCCACCAGACTCCACTATCCATGGAATTTTCCAGGCAAGAATACTGGAGTGAGTTGCCATTTCCTTCCCTGATAGCTCAGAAGGTAAAGATTCCACCTGTGACAGAGGAGACACAGGTTCGATCCTCAGATGGGGAAGATCCTCTAGGGTAGAAAAAGGCAACCCACTCCAGCATTCTTGCCCGAAAAATCCCACGGACAGAGGGGCCTGGAGGGATACAGTCTGTGTGGTCACAAAAGAGTTGGACCCAACTGAACACCTAAACACACAACACAAAAATAGCATGAAGTAAGAACCTATCAAAGCACAAGCAGAGAGAAAATATTTGCCTTACATATTTTACTGACAGGAGGTATTTACTATCATTGACAATAGATTTTATAATGGGCTAAATGTCTTCTCAAAACTTTCAAATTGAAGTCCTACCTGCTAATGTGATAATATTAGGAGGTGGAGACTGGGGGGCAATGAAAAAGGAGCCCTTGCTAATGGTATTTGTCTCGTCATAAGAGGAAATAGATTTCCTCTCTCAGCCTTGTAATCTAATGAAAAGATTGTCTGCAAACCAGGGAAAGTGACCTCCCCAGGCACTAGATCTGCTACACTTCGATTGTAGAATTTCTGGCCTCCAGAAGCAGGAGAAATAAATGTTTGCTGTTTTAAACCACACACTGTCTTGTATTCTATTATAGCAGCTCAAAGTGATTAAGATGCATTTTTAACTAAAAAAATATATATAGAAACATATATATATATACACACACATTATACATGCTATATTTATACAACAATAAGTAAAAGAAAAACTAACAAACAGGAAAAAACATATATATGAATATATATGTATATATATATACATACATTCACAAATTGGGATATATACATCCTGAAATATGAGTATAAAAATATAAATCAGATTCAAACATAATATTTAGGGGTAAAAAAATAAATCACCAAAGAGTAGACAAAATGAGTCCATTTATATAATGGTAAAACAAAACTAAATTGTGTGTTGTTTAAGAAATATGCATGTTGCCTACAATTATTAAAAATTTAAATACCAGAGAATTTCAGCATATTGAATGGTTAACACTTCAGAGAGACATGTCAGTCTGATTGGAAAGGGACCTACAGGAAATCTCAAAGTTGTTGTTATGTTTTAATTCTTAAGGTGAGATATAGATACCTGTATGCTTTTAATAAATATTATTATTAGTAAGACTGTCAACTGTATCCAAATAATAGGAAGCCATTTGCAATAACCACCTTAAAAATTATTGATTGTTAAGCTTTATGCCACCATGATTGAGTCTTCACCACATGGAGTAAATAAATAGGAAAGTGTCCAGATCAATTCAACATTGTTTCTGTCCAACTATATGCAAAGTTCAAAGTATTATCTTGTCAAATATGTGAAGTGTGTAGGGTAATGAAATGTCAAGAGGCAATACCATAGTCTGCTTTAACGGATTTTAGCACCAAGTTAATTTTATGCTTGAGAAATTCTTAAAAAGATGTTAAAACTTTGGCTATTTCCAATTGATTTCTGACTTATTTAGTAGTATAACTAGCAAGATGGAAGAAGGAATTGTGTAAATGATTAAAATTGTTTACAGAGTATAGAGAAACAGCCAGGAAGTGTGACATGAGTGATGAGGGAGGCTCAAAACTTCAAGTACTTGATTTTAGAGATGTTCCTGCACTGAGGATACACTGGTTCTTAGAGAAAGAAGATTAAAGGGATTAAGGATGGTATTTGTGGGATAAAATTATGTTTAATACCTAATGGGTAAAATGAAGTGAGCAAGCACTTGGTATTGTGGTACAAAATTTCCACAATGAGATTAATATCAACAAATTACAAATACTGAAACTAAATCTCAGATGTTAGGTTGCTAAGTGGTCAGGTGTCAGCTGTGCTGAAATCATGTTTTCTAGAGAGATTGTTATTACTTATTAGTGTATAAGATTCTAGAAAACATACAAATAAAAATTACCATTTTTATTTAATTAAATATATGCATTTCCTATTTTCTACAAATATTTGAGGTGCCTTAGCATTATACATAAAATAAAATTGAAAGAATGTACAAATATATCAGGGCGATGGGAAAAAGCAAATAGTATAGGAAGACAAGGTCAAGGAAAAATTTGAAGAGGACAATTTGTTTCTTTAGAAAAGTATTTCTCACCAACAAATCTTATTTACTCCTATCTGATGGCATTGTTTAAAGCAAAATTAAAACACAGAGGAGGCAGATAAATGGATTGAAACTTTATCCAAAAATTCCTGGTAAAATCACGCTTACAGGATTTGAGATTCTACATATGATCTCTGGTTTAATGTTATAAATTAAGACCTGACTCTTACTACTTCTGTGTAGATATTTTTTATTTTTATTTTTTGAACAGTACTATATTAGTTTCAGGTATATTCCATAATGATTGGATATTTGCATACATTATAAAATGATCACCACAATAATTCTAGTAACCATCTGTCCTCATAAAAATTATTATAATGTTATTGGCCATATTCCTTATGGTATATAGTACATCCCCCATGACTTATATAACTAGAGGATTTTACCTCTTATTCCCCTCCCTTCACATATTTCATCCCCCACCCTCCTTTCTGGCAGCCACGTATTTGTTCTCTGTAGCTATTGAGTCTATTTTCATTTTGATTTGATTTGCTTCTTAGCTTACATATATAAGATCATGTATATTTCTCTTTCTCTGACTGACTTGTTTCACATAGCATAATACACCTATGTTGTCACAAATGGCAAGATTTCATTTTTATGGCTGAGTAATACTCTGCTGTTTATCTGTACTACATCTTATTTGTTGCATAGATATATGTGTGGTACTGTAATTGTGGATATATAACATTATATATTTGTTAAGACCCATAAAATATAAAATGCCAAGAGTGAATCCTAGTATAAACTATGGACTTAATTTGATAATGGTGCATCAATATAGATCATCAACTGTAATCTCTGCCACTTTGGTGGGGGATGTTGACAATGGGAGAGGCAATGTGTGTGTTGGGGCAGGGGAAAGTCTCTGGACTTGCCATTAAATTTTACTGTGTGTTTTTTTTTTAAAGATGATATTTTGATGAAATAAAAAACATTTTTAATATCTTATTTTTATTTTTTTTTTTATTCAAAGTGACAGGGAATGTAGGAGTAGACCATAGTAAAATGTCCAGGCTAGAAGCTGGGTTCACTCAGCTAAAAATATAGTAAGGTTAAAATATCAAATAAGAATCAAAGCTGTCTCTCAGAACAGACCTTGGATAGATTAGATCACTGTGATCTATTGAAATAGAATGTACTAAAAATGTTTCAATTAAAATAATTCTAACATACAAACTGTAACATATTTACAGTGAAACGGACAAATCCTGTGTGTGTGTGTAATTAATGGTTATAATTAAAATTAAAATAATCACAAGTAGCATAACATCTCAGCAGAGATATTTAGCTACCACACATGGAGTTCTTGGAGAACTAAAAAGATGGCAGAGAGTGAAAAACACAGTGGAGACAAGCTCTGAACCCCACATGCCAGCTGGGCCCTTTCTAGTAGCAGGCAACACGGCAGAATTTCATCCATTTGAATTGTATTACATAATACTTGTTTTTTGCTTGTTTGGTTTTGGTTTTTTCCTCTCTAATTTTTTAAGTTAGAAGTATAAAAGTGGAGAGTTGAGAGAAGTTGACAAGATCAGACCTTTATAGAAGAGAGGATATTAGGAGAAAATCAAAGCAGTGAAAGTAAATACATGCAAATTTATTTTGAAGTAAAACAGTTCTATGATGGTAACAGTTTACACAGCACAAGCCAGTCGTTGGTATATTACAAACTTGCTGCAGCTCCTACTCATTTTCTTGATTAAGTATCTTCCTTAATTATCAAGAAGCCCATGAAGGGTTCAGGTTATTTTTCTCACCAGTTTTATGCAGCAGTTTTACACATTTTTAGAAACATTCTTATTGTTTGATATTTTGTCTTTTCCGTGTGTTTTATCATTGAAACCTCAATGGCATTTGCTACTCTACTACTATTATCATTAATCATAGAAGCTTGAGTTGATTTTGGATTTTATTACTTAAATCTATAATTGTTATTTCAAATCAAATTCACACTTGACAAGGAATTAAATTATTTTTAGGTAATTACATTTACTAGTTCAACAGGATTCATAGACGGTCATAATGTGTTTTTTTTTTTAATACAGTGTATTTGCAACATTATTTTTACTTCTATACCAACAACACACTAATGTTATATAATTAAATTTTAGTGTTTTGCTAAAATTTCTTAGACAATACTCTAGAATATCTATTGTCATTTAGAAAACATTTAGTAAAGTTTATAATTTTTTACATTATTCCAACTGTATGTGTCCATTTTCTTCTGCACTTACTAGCTTTATATAATTTTTAGAAACACAGAAAACAACCTGATCCTCTAAAGAAATATTCTGTTACTGTGTATAACAATTCAGTTCAGTCACTCAGTCATGTCCGACTATTTGTGACCCCATGCATTGGAGCATGCCAGGCCTCCCTGTCCATCACCAACTCCCAGAGTTTACTCAAATTCACGTCCATTGAGTCGATGATGCCATCCAGCCATCTCATCCTCTGCCTTCCCCTTCTCCTCCTGTCCCCAATCCCTCCCAGCATCAGGGTCTTTTCCAATGAGTCAACGCTTCACATGAGGTGGCCAAAGTATTGGAGTTTCAGCTTCAGCATCAGTCCTTCCAGTGAACACTCAGGACTGATCTCCTTTAGGATGGACTGGTTGGATCTCCTTGCAGTCCAAGGGTCTCTGAAGAATCTCCTCCAACACCACAGTTCAAAAGCATCAGTTCTTCGGTGCTCAGCTTTCTTTATAGTCCAACTTTCACATCCATACATGACTACTGGGAAAACCACAGCCTTGATTAGATGGTCCTTTGTTGGCAAAGTAATGTCTCTGCTTTTACTACGCTGTCTAGGTTGGTCATAACTTTTCTTCCAAAGAGTAATTGTATACACAGTGATACTCTGTATATAAGATGCATTTATTGATTAGATTTGTATTTCTTTGAGAACAACCAAGCGTGAGTTAATTTATCAGAGTTTACTTTTTATGATTTTTCCATATTCTAATTTCATTCTTTGCCTTTATAGTAGGTCAACCATTTTTGCTGGTTTGTAATTTTTAAAATAATTATGACTTGAGCCTTTTGTCATGTGTTTTTTTCTGTCATTTTCTTTTAATATTATTTACATTTTAAGTACAGAAGTATACTTATGAGGTTAAATTTGACTGTTTTTGAGTGATATCTTCCTATTTATTCATATATCTTGCTTTATTAAAATTTTATAAATATCAAGTTGATTTTTATTCTAATAATACTATGGTTTCCTTTTTTTCCTTTTTCTTTTTTGTTTTTCTTTTTGAATTTAAAAGAAAGTTTTTAAAGATAGTGATTTATGCCAAATTATTGACTACTTCTAGATCCAGATTTCTAACAGGGTATGTTAGACCTGAGAAAATGGCTTGAAAAATTTGACTTTTTATTCCTTTATTAGAATTAAGAACTCTGTAAGAAGAGGCGTTTTGGGATTTTTACCAGTTATCTTCACTTCTTGGGCAGACGGATGTTTTCCTGTTTCTAAAGTGTTCAGAAAGGAGAGTATTAAAAATCATTATGAATGGCAAAAAGACATTCTCTAGGCATTGGTAGAATCCTTACTTTATCTGGAGTAGCTTGTGTATTTAAATAAGAGAAAAGTGAAAGTATTAGTCACTTAGTTGTCAGACTCTTTACGAGTCAGTGGAATGTCCATGGGATTTTCCAGACAGGAATATTGGAGTAGGTTGCCATTTCCTTCTCCAGGGGACCTTCCCAGCCCAGGAATTGAACCGAGGTCTTTGTTATTGCAGGCAGACTCTTTACCACCTGAGCTACCAGGGAAGTCCATTGAACATGATGCTACCACTCAAATCTGTAGGGAAAAGTGGCTAACTCAATTAATTTATTGCTAAGGAAAGGAATATCCCAGTCATTTTAAGTGGAGATGTAATGCAAGTTTGGGGGATGTATGAAGTTAGAGATTAGTGGATTTTTAGAAGCATACTTACTTGTATTACTTTTGAATAGGTATTGGAAATTTCTGTGTCTATAAACCACTCAGATTTGACCCTCAGTCATTTGGAAGCCCTTGCATCTACAACAGAAGGAATATTGCAGAATATATAACTTAGATTTGATGTAAACTGTAGCTTTGCTGGTTACTATCTCTATGATGTTATGCAAGTTGCTATAGCTCTCTCAGTTTTAGTTTTCTCATCTGTAATATAGAGATGGTATAAAAGGGGGAAATGATCAAATAATTAAAATTTCAAAGAATCAGAAACAAATTATATATGTGTGTGTGTATATATATTTATATCTGCCATGTGACCCAAATGAATTTCTCTCTCCATCAGTAGGATATATGATCATCTCTGTGTTGTCCTATCTCTATTAATCTAGAAGGCATCCAGAGACCTTTTTGTTAGGGAGGCTATATTTTCATAAAGTACAAAGCATGGAAATATATACAATGAAAATACCATGCATTTTAAAGTACTATTACTAGGGTCACCCAAAAAGCTTGATTATATTTTTACTAAGTGTTTATTGGTCTTTCATTTGGAGCAAGCCTATTTTATTTTCATAAAAATTTAGCTTCTTATAGTTCAGTTCAGTTCAGTCGCTCAGTCGTGTCTGACTCTTTGAAACCCCATGAACTGCAGCATGCCATGCCTCCCTGTCCATCACCAACTCCCGGAGCCCACCCAAACCCACGTCCATGGAGTCGGTGATGCCATCTAGCCATCTCATCCTCTGTCATCCCCTTCTCCTCCTGCCCTCAATCTTTCCCAGCATCAGGGTCTTTTCAAATAAGTCAGCTCTCTGCATCAGGTAGCCAAAGTATTGGAGTTTCAGCTTCAACATCAGTCCCTCCAATGAACACCCAGGGCTAATCTCGTTTAGGATGGACTGGTTGGATCTCCTTGCAGTCCAAGGGACTCTCAAGAGTCTTCTCCAACACCACAGTGCAAAAGCATCAATTCTTCGGTACTCAGCTTTCTTTATAGTTCAACTCTCACATCCATACATGACCACTGGAAAAACCATAGCCTTGAGTAGATGGACATTTGTTGGCAAAGTAATGTCTCTGCTTTTTAATATGCTGTCTAGGTTGGTCATAACTTTCCGTCCAAGGAGTGTCTTTTAATTTCATGGCTGCAGTCACCATCTGCAGTGATTTTGGAGGCCAGAGAAATAAAGTCTGCCACTATTTCCACTGTTTCCCCATCTATTTGCCATGAAGTGATGGGACCAGATGCCATGATCTTAGTTTTCTGAATGTTGAACTTTAAGCCAACTTTTCACTCTCTTCTTTCACTTTAATCAGGAGGCTCTTTAGTTCTTATTCACTTTCTGCCATAAAGGTGGTGTTATCTGCATATCTAAGGTTATTGATGTTTCTCCTGGCAGTCTTGATTCCATTTTGTGCTTCTTCCAGCCCAGCATTTCTCATGATGTACTCTGCATATAAGTTAATTCTGACCTGTATACAGATTTCTCAAGAAGCAGGTCAGGTGGTCTGGTATTCCCATCTCTTTTAGAATTTTCCACAGTTTATTGTGATCCACACAGTCTAAGGATTTGGCATAGTCAATAAAGCAGAAATAGATGTTTTTCTGCAACAATTGCTTTCTCAATATCCAGCAGATGTTGGCAATTTGATCTCTGGTTCCTCTGCCTTTTCTAAAACCAGCTTGAGCATCTGGAAGTTCATGGTTCACATATTGCTGAAGCCTAGCTTGGAGAATTTTGAGCATTACTTTACTAGCATGTGAGATGAGTGCAATTGTGTGGTAGTTTGAGCATTCTTTGGCTTTACCTTTCTTTGGGATTGGAATGAAAACTGACCTTTTCCAGTTCTGTGGCCACTGTTGAGTTTTCCAAATTTGCTCACATATTGAGTGCAGCACTTTCACAGCATCATCTTTCAGGATTTGAAATAGCTCAACTGGAACTCCACACCTCCATTAGCTTTGATTGTTACATATCAAATTTTTATTTCAAGCATCAAATGCTTTAGTATGATAGTGGTATCGTAAGGGCTTAATTGTTCATTCAGTAGTGTTCATACACCCCATGGGAGATCTGTCCGTGAGAGTACAGATGCTTATACTCTTTGGATGCAATGCCACAAGGTTGATGGTTCCTCTTAAAAAAAAGTGACAGTTTGAAATGTCATGTACGTTACCTGTTGTTGCTGTTGCTAGTTTCTTCAAACTTATATCACAACGTAATTCCCTTGTTCTTTCAGAAGATGGATCCAGTGAGTGAAGAAGAGACATTTTGAGATAATGTAACACATATTTAGCCAAAACCCTGAGGTAGTATAAAAGACTAGGTATATATAAGACTGAAAAGAAATGTTAATTATTTGTAAGTTATGCTGCACTATTAGAGTTGTTTTTGTCTTTCTCCCTCAAAATCAATTTTGTCTCTCTCAGACTGATTAGCTGAAAGTTATCATATAGTTGATACCACTTAACATGCTTAAACAGGGATCTTGGAAGACACAGATGAGTTCATAGAATGTAATTAAAATATTCTTTATGAAGCATATGATAATCCTTCTTGATATTTCAGTAATTATTTTATTCTTCTAAAATTGGGAGTATCATGCATGCTTAAATTCTGTTTTTAGATGGGTCTATTTAAGCATTTTCCCAGTTCAAAAAATTTAAGAGCTACCATTCAGTTTGTCCCCTAAATAATATAAATTTAGCCATTACTCCATAAATTGTGTGTGAATATATATCAGTAAAAACATGTATCAATCAACCAAAAACATAATATGCCCAGATAATTGGCCTTAAGAACAGTTTTCATAGTTTCATGTTTATTGATTTGAACAATTTTTCTTTTTCTTTTATAATGTGTAGCTATTTTTGTGTTACTGCTTTTAATAGACTACATTTATAGAGATATAAAGTGAGTTTGCTTTGGTAACTTGACTTTTCCCTTATTTTTACATAGCTCATATTTTAAAAGAGTCTAGCATCCAATTTTTTTTTCCTGTCAAATTTTCTTGAATTAAATTTGGTAACCAAAAATTGATTTTCTAGCTGTGATTTGACTTTATCCGTTTAAATTGTGTTTTCCATACACTTATATGATTTCAGATCTTCGTTATGTATTAATATAATGGGAGGAAGGAAGTTCAAGTTATAAGCAAATAAATTGTCACCTATTGTCATGCTATAAAATGCATGCTTTGGTATATGAAATGTATGAAGAGGTATGAAATTGTGGATAAGTTGTTCCTTCCTTTTTATTCTCCTCCCAGAAGACCTGTCTGTAGTGGGTTTCATAGAGCCTGGAGCGCATCTGTGTAATTAGCTTGGTTACAAGCCAGTCTTCCCATAGGTCAAGTCAATTAAAGGATAATGAACAGAGACGTGGCTCCAAACAGTGGCATGTGGCTCAGTGGCACTACTGCCCACCACAGAGGGAGGACCAAGTCGCACGGATTACAGCTCTGAAATGAATTAAAATGGGGTGTTGAACACTTTGAGACCGAATGCTTCCCTCCGTTTTTTATTTTCAATCTGTGTACCTTTCCCATACTTTCTTCTTATGTCGGGCAGACCCAGTAGAGGCCTGGAGGAAGGAGTAGGAGATTCAAACATCACTTTCAGTTAGTCATTTTCCCTGTTATGTCTCAATCTTATTACTTTCTGAGTTCATTGTTGGTGTTCACAAAGGATCCAGTTTTGATGGTATCACGTATGCCAAATGTACTTGTCAGCTTCCAAGTGAAGAAGTTCAAGAACTGAGCCTCAGGATATAGCCAGGGTTCAATTGGGATCATCTGAAAACTAGGAAAAATCTTTGAATAAAGCATAACAATAATACATGAAAAAGTCATTTGAATGAATAATGTTAAACTGTTTAATAGTGATCATAAACAAATAGCTATTTTTAAAAATTTCCTCTACAGTTTTAAGGTAGAGAGTAGAGAATTTTTGGCAATAAGAAAAATAAATGGCAATGTGTGATTAATAACCAAACTCCTAGATTATGTCAGCTAATCTTTTCAAACTAGTGTGCAGAATAAATGGACAGACACACATGTATAGATATTTGTTGTTTAATTAAAAGTCTATCAAGTACTACCTCAGGATTAACTAGACTGCAAAACAATTTGCCATCAACTGTGATGGGATTTCCATCCTTTGTGCGGTTTGTTTCCTTGGCTCTGTTCTTTTGCCCGTTTTAAAAATTAAGTTGTTAAAACTTAAACTAAAAAGTAGAAAATTAAGTTCTTTTAAGTCCTTATAAGGGCTTCCCAGGTGGATCAGATGTTAAAGAATCTGCCTGTAATGCAGGAGACCCGGGTTTGATCCCTGGGTTGGGAAGATCCCCTCGAGAAGGGAACAGCCTCCCACTCTAGTATTCTTGCCCAGGGAAATCCCATGGACAGAGGAGCCTGGCAGGCTACAGTCCGTGGGTTTGCACTGAATCAAAAATAGTTGAAAAGCTATGGCTAGAATACTAGAGACTTGACTTCTGGCTCTGCTACTCATTCCCTGTGTGATTTTAAACACAGCAGTTTTACCGCTTTGTGCCTCAGTTTCCTCATTTGCTAACTGAGAGTGAGTAAACTAGATGATCTCTGAGGTTCTCTTCTACCTTGAAAATTTACTGAGTCTAACCCATCTATTTTTATTCATCAGATTTTACCCTGCAAAACAGAAAAGACCCAAGGTTTTGATGAGGTGAAATTATTTAAAAAGTGCAAATAACTAAAAAGTGTAAATATACTTTTTAAAGCCACAAATAATCGCCTTTTTGATTTTGAATACACAAACTGTGCTGCTGTGTTATATGACATGTGGTATGCTATCTCTTTCTCCATCTTCCTCCTTGAGAGAGAAAACTGGAAACCTCCAAATTCTTCATCACCAATCCTTCTTTCTCAGAATGCTTTTATTTTATCATTTTCTTGAATTATTTGCATCATATGGCTATTGTTCTTTAGGAAACTAGATTCAACACAGTTGTGTGGAATCACGTTTGATTTGATTTCACCCTAGGCATCTACTTATGCCTTATAGTATCAGTACACACACCCCTCAACACACACACAAATGCTTCATTTATTTATTTATTTTATTTTTTACAAATGCTTCATTTAAATACTGCTTTTCTACACTGACAGGCTAAGTCCCATTTAGAAATACAGCATTTTGCTGTGAAGGATGCAAAGAAATGTGAAAATTATTTTTATTTTTAAATATGCTTTATAAATATTGTCAGCCCTCAGTATTTGTGGGTGGGGAACCCACAGAAGGGGAGGGTCAACTGGAGTGTGTTGCTTTGTCTTAGGGACTTGAGTTTCTGTGGGTTTTGTTATCCACGGGTTCTGGAACCAAACATCTTCAGATAACAAGAGATGAATGTACTCAAAGTAACATATACTTTTTACTATCCTAATCTATTGACATTTTGCAAATTTTCATTGAGAGATAGTTCTTGCACTGACTATTTTATATTCATTTCTAAGAATCCATTAGCAAACATAATATTATTCCTGAGCCTGCATTTGGCTATGAGCAAAAAAACCTTTTACCTCATCTCTGAATTCTATGTACAGAGTTTAAATGATACCTCCACACCTATTTTATTTCAGGTGCTACCAGCTAAACTAGGACTAGTTACAGAAGATATTGTAACGGAATTGTCATTTCATTAAAAAAAAATAAAGGTGGGTGTATGAAGCTTCTGTCACATCTCTCTCTATTTACAGTGAAAAGTCAATTCTAGGCAGTTTGTGTTGAAAATGACAGCATTTCTATCAAGCTTTACATCAGCTGCTGCCTGCTAGAGTCAGAATTATCATCCTTCACTGGGCTGTCTTGCTTTATGATATCAATTAGCAAACAATCTGTTTTGTTGGCACATGGTACAATTAGGATGCAAAACACAGCGACTGTGAAGCAAAACATTTTTCAGGGAGAAGGCTGCTTTGCTCAAGCGCAGGGAAGGAGAAATGATACCAGTTCTCTGTCTATCAGTCTTGCTTTGCCACTGATGTCAGTTTACTGACATTAATACCATGTAATAGTATTGTTAGGCTGGCTGTTCTTTACATTTTCTTCCTGATAATGTTAATATTTTAAGGACTTATACCTTTCAATCATTTCTTTTGAGTTTCAGGTATTCTAGAAATTATACTCAAAACCCTACTTTATTATAGTGTAGAAAAAATTTTAAAAAATCATACTTTATGAAAACCAGGAGAGACAGCACACTAGAGGGAGCTGGTAAGCTATCTTTCCCCAGTTTATTTATTTATTTTCATTTATCTGGTAATTTGCATGTCTTTAGGGATGCTTCCACTGCTTAATCTGATCTATTTGAGACTTTTTTTCTTTCTCTGTTTTGTTTTGTTTTAAAGACCAATAAACTCATTTGGTAGTTTTCCTTGACCAGGAAAGCTCATTATTTTTATAAGCTTTATCCTATATGGATTGTCTGGGTGGCCTTTATGCCTTTACTGAAGTCCTGCTGTCCTGTCCTGTGACATTTCTGATGTTTAATAAGAGAATCTCCACAGCTTCAAGTAATTGCTACTTAAGGTCCAACTGTATGGGCTTCAGAATATGCACAAATAACTCCTGGGTATTTCTTTTAAGCCACATTTAAACCCCAGTGTCCAGATGTGGAAGGCAAGATATTTAAGTAATCTGCCACCTGGCTCATTCTCATGTGATTGGTAGAGAAGACAGATTTCATCTTCCAAAAAATATATAAGAACAATTTTTCTTAAAAGGTCAAATGAAATTTATTCTTCACGCTCAAAACTTTGGCATTTCAATTAACTTTTAAAAGTCACAAGAATATAGTAAGCTCTAAAATGTGCTTAAAAAGAAAATATGTTGTATTTAATAAACAGACTAAATTTAATAACTTCCTTAGAATATGCTGCTCTTGCATCTTTGTTTAATGAGATTTTAGACTTTTTTTGAAGTTCTGTGATAATAGAAACACTTTAGTTTGTTGTATTACCAGCGTACTTTTATTTTTTCAATTGCCTTCTGTTTTCAAATATTTTTTAAAGTCATGAGTGAAAAGATGAAACAGTTATTTCACAAGTACACATGCTATAAAGAATGTAGAAAATTTTAAATGATGGTAATTACAATGTTAATAGAAATAGTTATAGTAATATTCTTTCAGTGGGATACAGTTAAGACCTTGATCATAGTCCAAATCCAATCTTCCCGATCTAATATTTTATTGTAAAATATTTCTTAGGATTCCTGCTCTCAAAGACTCAGTCTCGTTTCTCAATTAGAAAAATACAAAGATCTCCAGTATATATCTTATGTAGCATATTTTGTTTTAATATTAATATGCTGCGTGCAGGCTAAGTCCCTTCAGTCATGTCCGACTCTTTTTGACCTTATGGGCTATAGTCCACCAGGTTCTTCTGTCCATGGGATTCTCCAGGCATGAACACTGGAGTGGGTGGGCTTCCATTTCCTCGTCCAGGGTATCTTCCTGACCCAGGGATCGAACTCATGTCTCTTAAATCTCCTGAATTATTAGGTGGGTTCTTTACTACTAGTGCCACCTGGGAAGCTCTCTTTCTCAAAATATAACACAGGTGAGGGCCAGCTTAAACTAGGACTAAAGAAATTCATCTTGAGTCTTACATCACCCTGAAATGTAAAATACTAAATTGATCATCTTACTCTCCACCTCACCTCTAATTGTTATTACTATCACTATCAATACAGCATCAGTTTTCAGTTCAGTTCAGTCGCTCACTCGTGTCCGACTCTTTGCTACCCCATGAATCACAGCACGCCAGGCCTCCCTGTCAATACAGTATACTAACGCATATATATGGAGTTTAGAAAAATGGTAATGATAACCCTATATGCGAGACAGCAAAAGAGATACACATGTATAGAACAGTCTTTTGGACTCTGTGGGAGAAAGCAAGGGTGGGATGATCTGAGAGAAAAGCACTGAAACATGTATATTATCATATGTGAAATAGATCACCAGTCCAGGTTGGATGCATGAGACAGGGTGCTCAGGGCTGGTGCACTGGGATGACCCAGAGGGGTGGGATGGAGAGGGAAATGGGAGGGGGTTTCAGAATGGGGAACACATGTACTCCCATGACTGATTCATGTCAATGTATGGCAAAAACCACAACAATATTGTAAAGTAATTAGCCTCCAATTAAAATAAATTAAAATAAATAAAATTACAAAAGGAGTTGAAACCATAAAAAAAAAGAAATTATTTTTGATTGGAAGAATTTTTCCTGTTTGAGGGTGGAAAGGGAGCAAACCCATAGAAGTAGGACTCGTCTCAGCAAGATAGTTTGCTCTCCTTTGCTCTCCTAGTAGTTATTTTCCTTCTGTTGCCTTTATGGCCATCAGGTTAAAAAGTCATTAAAGACATAGTCTCTTCACATATTAGATCAGATGATATCAAAATGAGTAACTAACTTGATCAAGGTCATGCTGGCAAACAAATGGAATAGCCAGTTCAAAACTGAAAACCAGAACGGTTGTGACTTCAAGTCCAAGGCTCTTTCTGCTTCACAAACCTCTTGTTATGTAGATGTCAAAGTCTCCACCCAGATGTTTATTAAAATTTCCTGTCTGTAACTCCTGAGTAATTATTGTAATGACTATTTAAGATTATTAAAGGAAGCCAATTTTTATTTTGTGAAATAAAGTGATTTTAGTGAAAAATCACTAAATATTACTTTCAATTAAAAATGTGTAAAAAAAAAATGTGTAAAGACACTTTTAACATCTTCTAAGACAATATCTATCTATTTAAACATGCATATTCTGAGGGAATATTGCCCCCTTTTTCTGGTATGGCTTTTGAAGATTAGCAATGTAGTAGAAAGAGTTGAGTGTTACTATTCATAAATACAAACAAAACACTCTGGGTTGCTAGAAGTACTTGATGTCCTGAGATATTTTGTTGTCCTAGTAGGAAGGATTTCATCTAAAATGTTCCATGGGATCATATCCTTTGCTTTAAAACTTACGGCACTTCCAACTGAAGGACAATTTGCTGTTGTATAGTCTTTCAGCTGTTTATGACACATTTGTGACTCATGAACCCTCCAGACTCCTCTGACCAAGGGAATTTCTAGCAAGAATACTGGAGGGAGTTGTCATTTCTTTCTTCAGGGGATTTTCCCAACGCAGAGATTAAACTCACATCTCTTGCTAGTCTCCTGCTCTGCAGACCCGTTCTTTACTGGGGAAGCTCAAAGGACAGCTACTGCACTTAAAAGTAAGACAAACACGACTTTCACAAGTCTGTTTTTTATAAGGTTACAAACTAATTGTTTAGCATTTTGAGTGTACTATTATGATCAGTTCCATTGACTTGACAAAGACTCATAGTTAATATTAAATACATACATTTATGTAAATAATTTTGATCATTTGTCTTCAGTATTACAACCATACTTCATGTCCCATTTCTTTTTTTGTAAAATGTAATTTGAAGAAAAATTTTTATCACTATTACATTGTAAATTCACTTAGAAATACCACAGAAATACTTGTTGTATTTATGTGACTATACACAAGAATTTTTTTAGGGATCATCAAAGCAAGGATATATTTTGGAGTTAAAATCACATTTGGAAGGCTGTATTAAACCAATCAGTGGAAAGTCCTGGATTTATGGCATTTTAAAAATATAAACTGGACTTGCCTGGTGGTCCAGTGGTAAAGAATCCTCCTGCCAATGCAGGGGACACAGATTCCATCCCTAGTCTTGGAAGATTCTACGTGCTGCATAGCAACTAAGCTCGTGTGCCACAGCCACTGAGCTCATACCCTAGAGCCCATGCTCTGCAGCAAGAGAAGCCACCCTGAAGAAGGAATTCCTAGGGCCTGGACTCCACCTGAGCCTGTCCGTGCTGATCATGCTCAGCCGCCTCTCCAGTGGACTCTGAACTCTCTGTTTAGTGCCTGTGGGAACGACAATGGAAGGATAAGACCCCCTCCGGACAGGGGAACCTTGAAGATGTATCCAGGTTACTCATCACCTAAGAGAAAATATACTCTAATCACCCCTGCCTCCAGACAGTATCTATCAAATGTAACCACAGGCTTATCGGTTATTAACTGCAGGAATGTAACTGCAGGCTTATTGATTATTAACTGTTTGAACACATAACACATGAATAATGGGGTTATTGTGATTGTATTTACCCTTCCTTTGTAAGCCTCAAGGGATTTGGGGTGGTGGGTTCGGACATGTACACATAAGGTATAAAAGATTCTCACAAATGCTGGTCGGGGTCCTTGGCTAAGAGGAGACTCTGCCTTGGGCCCGCCAGTGTAATAAACTGCACTCCACTCTCTGCATTGTCCTTCTGAGTGAGTTTGTTTCCCGGAACGCGTGGCTATAACAACCCCAATGAGGAACCCATGTGCAGCAGTGAAGACCCAGCACAGCCAAAATAAATAAATAAATTTTTATGAAATTGAGAAAATATAAACACATTTCCAAAGGGCACAGTTTTTTGTGCCCTTTTCTATAGAAAGCATTTTTTTCAAATTTTTGTAGGAAAGATCTTGGAAAAAAAAAAAAAAAAGACTTCATATATGTGTTAAATTATGAGAAAAACAGACTTTTATTTTATTGCCATGTAAATAATCTGTCCAACTTGAAGATTATATGAATCATCTATTTAAATTACAGGATGATCTAAAACCACTGTATAAAGTAATGCTATGCAAATATGCTGATGTGATTGGTGAGAAGGGGGATGTTACCTAACACAAGTTCCTGTGTCTGATGTACAGTGAGGCCAAACAAAGTTAAATGTGTATTGGTTGATGGTAGGGCTATTGGTTGGTGTTGTAGTAACAGGGTGGTGCTCTAAGAATCTTGTTTGTGTTCAATCAGAAGCTACCATCTCCACCCACTGTGAGGGCCTTGTTTCTGCAGAAGAGCACAAAGATATTGTTATGTATATTCCTTGAGCAGAGACCAGGATCCTGCTTTAACTGCTGCACTCAGGTCTCTTGATTGTTCCTCCTTTGTTTAAGCATTCCCTGTTTTCCTGATTAGGAGATGTTTGAATATGTCCTTTTGGAACTCAGGGAAGATCAAGGAGACTGAAGCCTTTATCCTGCAAATAAGAAATGGGGGACCTGAAAAGGCTTTTGTGCCCAGGAAGGTCCCAGGATGTCTTCCTTGGTTTCAGTAAAGAGAAGTTGAACTTAGCATTACCTCTTAAATTTCCAAAAGCCTGTCATCATGACATGATGATTCCGATAGATTCAAAATTCAGAAATATTTTTATGTTAGACATGGTTTTCTGGGATTGTAACAGCAAGAGGTTTGTGAAGCAGAAAGATCCTTGGACTTGAAACCACAGCAGATTTATTTAATATTGGATCTATGTGCAGCATAGGAAGATATTTCCCCTGACTGGTGGAAGGAAGAAAAAGAAGAAGGGAAGAAAGAAGGAAGGGTGAGAGAGGTAGGGAGGGAGGGAGGGAGGAACTTTAATGAGTATCCCTCAGATAGTCACTTTTACATGTTAGCTCATTTTATATTCAAAGTACAGTACCTGAAAGGAAATACAGAGACAGGTCCAATGATGCTGAAACCTTGGCCTTTATGCACCAGTGCCAAATTGAATCTTCGAAACAGAACTTTGAGTGAAGTAGAAAAGAATAACTTTATTGTTTTGCCAGGCAAGGATGACACAGCAGACTCCTGCCTCAAAAACTGTGTCCCAACCCGGCAGGATTTGGTGAGGAGTTTGATAGCAATAGTTCAATGGTGGGGTTGCTGATAAGGAACAGGGAGAGTGCAGGGCCTGCACCTCTTTAATTTGGTCTTGTTAGGTAGTTAGAATAGGGAAAAGGAGTCCAACATGGCAGTGGCTAAAAGACAAGGAAGGGAAAAGCCTGCGAAAATAGAACAAAGGAAGGTCAAAGGAAGACACGAGGACCGGATTGAGGACTTCAGGTAGAACAGCGCTCCTGACTAAGCCCAATTTGCATAGGGCAGGCCTGGGGGAAGGAAAAAACATATAAAAAGAGGAGCCAAAGGGCTCTCTCTCTCTCTCTCCCACACGTGCATGCACTCGCTTGCTCGCTCTTCTCTCTCTCTCTCTCTCTCTCTCTCTCTCTCTCTTTCTCTCTCTTTCCCCGCCATGTGCTGGGGTGCTCTTTTCTTCACGTCTTTGGGTCAACATGCCCTCATGCTTCCAAGATGGATTTTCCTGCTATTATCTAAATAAAATAGAGCTGTAACACTGACTTCTCTAAGAGCTAGTACATGGTCCATTCAAGAGTCTGTCTAAGACCTGAGAGCCGTGACACGCCGAGGGGGGTTTTAAAGTCTGTCACTCCAAACCTTTGTTGTGACGAGACAAAAACTGAGGGGCATACACTCGCGTGACAGTCTCATATGGTCTCTTGACTGAGTTTCTCTGGTTCCTTTAATCTGGTCTCAGGTGGTCTCCTCAAGAGCTTCTCAAGGTTATCAAACTCTGTTCTTCTGATCTGTTGAAGAACAACATCTTCCATTTCCTGGGAGCTTTAGTTCTGTCATCTTCCTTAGTATAGTGGTGAGTATCTCTGCTTGCCATGTGAGAGACTGGGGTTCGATTCCCCAACAGGGAGGAAACACACCATTGGCTTCCTATGTAGCTCAGTCGATAAAGCATCTACCTGCAATGCAGGAGACCTGGGTTTAATTCCTGGGTTAGGAAGATACCCTGGAGAAAGAAATGGCAACCCACCACAGTATTCTTGCCTGGAGAATTGCATGGACAAAGGAGCCTGGCAGGCTATGGTTCTTGGGATCGGAAGAGTCAGACAGGACTTAGTGCTATTTTTCTTTAGTTCTGTAAAGAGCTTGAAGATACTGTGTACCCCTGGAAGCAGAATCAGGACCTGACCCACAGGCCGCATTGTAATCTCTTGGCTACTCTTCCCTTGTCTCTACGTCCCTTCCCTTCCCTGATTAGCAACTGTTTGAAAGACTTCCATTCCCAGGAGCCCTACAGGGTCCTGCTGGATTTCACCAATCCACCAAAGGAAGAAATAAAGGTGCTTGTCTATGAAATGTTCTAAGCTGTGTGTGGCTCACATTTATTGTTCATCAGGGAAGAGACATAGCAAAAATGTAGAATGATAGTCTTCTTTTTTAAGGTATTATAGTGTGGTATGTATATGTATGTTCACACATGCAGTTGTACATAAATGTGTATTTGTGTGTGTGAAAATGTAAGTCAGGATTAGGAAATGGAATTCCAGTTGAGCTATTTCAAATCCTGAAAGATGATGCTGTGAAAGTGCTGCACTCAATATGCCAGCAAATTTGAAAAACTCAGCAGTGGCCACAAGACTGGAAAAGGTCCGTTTTCATTCCAATCCCTAAGAAAGGCAATCCCAAAGAATGCTCAAACTACCGCACAATTGCACTCATCTCACACGCTAGTAAAGTAATGCTCAAAATTCTCCAAGCCAGGCTTCAGCAATACGTGAACCGAGAGCTTCCAGATGCTCAAGCTGGTTTTAGAAAAGGCAGAGGAACCAGAGATCAAATTGCCAATATCTGCTGGATCATTGAACAAGCAAGAGAGTTCCAAAAAAACATCGATTTCTGCTTTATTGACTACGCCAAAGACTTCGACTGTGTGGATCACAATAAACTGTGGAAAATTCTGAACGAGATGGGAATACCAGACCACCTGACCTGCCTCTTGAGAAACCTGTATGCAGGTCAGGAAGCAACAGTTAGAACTGGACATGGAACAACAGACTGGTTCCAAATAGGGAAAGGAGTACGTCAAGGCTGTATATTGCAACCCTGCTTATTTAACTTCTATGCAGAGTACATCATGAGAAACTCTGGACTGGAAGAAACAAGCTGGAATCAAGATTGCCGGGAGAAATATCAATAACCTCAGATATGCAGATGACACCACCCTTATGGCAGAAAGCGAAGAGGAACTAAAAAGCCTCTTGATGAAAGTGAAAGAGAAGAGTGGAAAAGTTGGCTTAAAGCTTAACATTCAGAAAACTAAGATTATGGCATCTGGTCCCATCACCTCATGGGAAATAGATGGGGAGACAGTGGAAACAGTGTCAGACTTTATTTTTTTGGGCTCCACCATCACTGCAGATGGTGACTGCAGCCATGAAATTAAAAGATGCTTCCTCCTTGGAAGGAAAGTTATGATCAACCTAGATAGCATATTAAAAAGCAGAGACTTTACTTAGCCAACAAAGGTCTGTCTGGTCAAGGCTATGGTTTTTCCAGTGGTCATGTATGGATGTGAGAGTTGGACTGTGAAGAAAGCTGAGTGCTGAAAAATTGATGCTTTTGAACTGTGGTGTTGGAAAAGACTCTTGAGAGTCCCTTGGACTGCAAGGAAATCCAACTAGTCCATCCTAAAGGAAATAGGCCCTGAGTGTTCACTGGAAGGACTGATGCTGAAGCTGAAACTCCAATACTTTGGCCACCTCATGTGAAGAGTTGACTCATTGGAAAAGACCCTGATGCTGGGAGGGATTGGGGGCAGGAGGAGAAGGGGACGACAGAGGATGAGATGGCTGGATGGCATCACTGACTCGATGGGCATGAGTTTGAGTAAATTCCGGGAGTTGGTGATGGACAGGGAGGCCTGGCGTGCTAGGATTCATGGGGTCGCAAAGAGTCGGACACGACTGAGCGACTGAACTGAACTGAACTGAAGTCAGGATTGGAGATAAAATTATTTGATTGTGAAATTCTAAAGCTAATTTAGTGAGTTTATGAATAGCTGATTTTATTCATCTGTCTGATCATGTAATCTTTAGGAAAGTCTCTGATCTTATGTTGGATGGCCCCAAGACCACCCTCAGGTTTGAAAGTTTTCTAGAAGGACTGCTGCTGCTGCTAAGTCACTTCAGTCGTGTCCGACTCTGTGCGTCCCCATAGATGGCAACCCATCAGGCTCCCCCATCCCTGGGATTCTCCAGGCAAGAACACTGGAGTGGGTTGCCACTTCCTTCTCCAATGCATGATAGTGAAAAGTGAATGTGAAGTCGCTCAGTCCTGTCCAACTCTTAGCGACCTCATGGACTGCAGCCTACCAGGCTCCTCCATCCATGGGATTTTCAAGGCAAGAGTACTGGAGTGGGGTGCCATTGCCTTCTCCACTAGAAGGACTACCAGAATTCAAATAAGCTTTTATACTCACAGTTATATTTTCTTGCAGCAAAAAGGTAGTAGTTTAAATACAGCATGGAAAAGGGTGCAAAGGGCAGAGTCCAAGAGAGACCGGGTGCAAGCTTCTGGTTGTCCTCTCCCAGTGGAAACTCATACTAAGTCACTTCAGTCATGTCTGACTCTTGTGACTCCATAGACTGTAGCCCACCAGTCTCCTCTGTCCATGGGATTCTCCAGGCAAGAATACTGGAGTGGGTTGCCCTTTCCTTCTCCAGGGGATCATCCTGACCCAGGGATCAAACCTGCATCTCTTATGACTCCTGCATTGGCAGGTGGGTTCTTTATCACTAGCACCAACTGCCAACGCAGGAGTCATAAGAGATGCAGGTTTGATCCCTGGGTCAGGATGATCCCCTGGAGAAGGAAATGGCAAGCCCTTGTAGACAGTTCTTAACTCTACCAGCAATATTATGTGACAATAAAGGCAAAGTACCGTTAAGTGGAAAAGCTCATGTAAGCCTTGATATCCTTTTTTTTTTTTTTTTAACCAGTAGTCAGTCACAGAGACCTGGAATAGTTGCATGACTGATCTTATCTACTAAGTCTCCAGTGTTCCCTCTCCAGAGTTCAAACTGATGGCCTTCCCAAACAAAAACAGAAATCACATTGTTAGTATAAACTGTCTGGTATGATCCAAGGCCCAAGGTATATAAAGTCATTCTTATCAGGTAGGTTGTTTAAAGGGCTTAGAGGTTATCTCCCAGGAGTAGTTCAAGGTCTAGCCCTGAAAACCTTCAACATGTGCAGGTTTTGAGCAGCCCAGACCTGCTGAGCTAGTCCTCTGCTGCATAACTTAAAGCCTCTAGGCATTTCGTGATTTTTGTTACCTACAGGATAAAGTCAATATAGTACAATATTTATATTTTATATGTTGAAGACATATATTTCTTTAGTTAAAAATTAACATCAAAGATCTTGGTCAGTTTCTTTCAAAGAGGCACACATAAATAGAATAAGGTCTGATACAAATTGAAGTCAAAATTTAGCTTGCTAGGCAAATATTTTAGCTAGTCAAACAAATTTTGAATGGGGATAAGACTTACAGTACAGGTCGCTGTTTAGAGGTCACATAAAGGTGAACACCTTTTGACTGTACCTCAATAATTAAATAGCTAAGGTCAAGGAAAAGTCTGATCAGCAGCCATCTGGAGCATGGAGCTGGAAATTGACAAGACTTGGCCACACCCGGGAGATAAGGCAGAATAGGATAGACATGATAGGCTAAGGCCTGGTGAATCATTAAATTAAGAGGTTATTGATATCCTAAAGCTGCTATAATAAATATCACAAACATAGAGGTTTGAAACAACATACATTTCTTTTAGTTCTGGAGGTCAGAAGTTCAAACTGAGTCCTAGGGTGCTAAAATTAAGTTGCAGGCCAACACACCTTTCTCCTGGAGACTCCAGGGAAAAATCTTTTTCCTTGCCTTTATCTACTTCCAGAAGTAATAGACATTACTTTGTTCATAACTCTTTCTTCTACTGTTGCAGAAACCAGTACCTAAGAAACCCAGCACCACAGTTGAGAGTGGGAGAACACAGGGTTGTTACATTGGCAGGCTCAGAGGAGTTAACACTCCAAGCTCTGAGCCGGGAACAAAGGGATCACAGAGTTTTTATAGACAGAATATAGTGGGCCACACTAGCTGTTAATAGGCTGATTTAAACTAAGGGCCTTCTCACACGTGGGGGCAGTCAAGATGGGGAGGGGGATGCCTGACCTTTACACAGGCAGGCATGATTAAGCAGGTTTGCAGGGGCCAGGCAATTGCAAAGAGCAGGACAAGGGTGAGTGAGATAAGCTCCAGTTCCTAGTATTGGAGGTCCCCACTTTCTGAGACTATATGACCTATGTGATCCAGACTTTGCAAGGAGCAAGCTGAGTTACAGAGGCAAAAGGAGCAGGAGGTTATGTAAAATTTTAACTTTTCCTCTTCACTGCCTTCAAAGTGTATCAATATAACCTCTGCTTCTGCCATCACATCTTCTGATTCCAACTCTTATGCCTCCCTCTTTATCTTGTTGGAACTAATGCTAAAAGTTCAGCTTCTCTGTACTAGCACTGAATTGAATCTCAGAGGCAGTTTGGGTTGAAGGAGGAAAGAATAGCTGTACTGCTTTGTCAGGCAAAGGGGGATGCAGCAGACTCCTGCCCTTGCAAACTCTGTGTCCAAACCCAGGGGAATTTGGTGAGGAGTTTTATGGCAATGGTTCAAGGGTGCAGTTGCTGATAAGATTAAGGTATATGAGAGTCTGTACTCCTTTAATTTCATGTCAGGGAATCTTCTTGTAAAGCTTCTCTGATTTCTTTAGCTTGGCCTCAAGTGGTCTTCTCTGTGTGGAGAATGCTGACATCTTCCATTTGTTGGGTTTTAATTCTGTTCCTGTTGTTGTTCAGTTACTAAGTCTTGTCCAACTCTTTGCAGCCCCACAGGCTACAACACACCAGCCTTCCAATCCTTCACTATCTCCCAGAGTTTGCTCAAACTCAGGTCCATTAAGTCAGGGATACCATCTAACTATCTCATCTTCTATCATCCCCTTCTCCTCCTGCCTTCAATCTTTCCCAGGATCAGGGACTTTTCCAATGAGTCAGTTCTTCACATCAGGTGGCTAAAGTATTGGAACTTCAACTTTATCATCAGTTCTTGCAATGAATATTCAGGGTTGATTTCATTTAGGATTGGTTGGTTTAATTTCCTTGTAGTCTAAGGGACTCTCAAACATCTTCTCCAGTACCACAGTTTGAAAGCATCAGTTCTTTGGTTCTCAGCCTTCTTTATGGTCCAACTCTCACATTCATACATGACTACTGGAAAAACCATAGCTTTGGCAATTCAGATCTTTCAGCAAAGTGATATCTCTGTTTTTTAATATGCTCTCTATGTTGGTCACAGCTTTTCTTCGAGAAGCAAATGTCTTCTAATTTCATGGCTGTAGTCACCATCCACAGTGACTTTGGAGCCCAAGAAAATAAAGTCTGTCACTGTTTCCATTGTTTCCCCGTCTATTTGCCATGAAATGATGGGACCTGATGCCATGATCTTAGTTTTCTGAATGCTGAGATTAAGCCAGCTTTTTCAGTCTCCTCTTTCACCCTCATCAAAAGGCTCCTTAGTTTCTCTTCACGTTTTGACATTTGGTTAATATCATCTGCATATTTGAGGTTGTTGATATTTCTCCCAGCAATCTTGATTCCAACTTGTGAGTCATTCAGCCTGACATTTGCCATTATGTACTCTGCAGGCCTTCCCTGATAGCTCAGCTGGTAAAGAATCTGCCTGCAATGTGGGAGACCTGGGTTTGATCCCTGAGTTGGGAAGATCCCCTGGAGAAGGGAAAGGCTAGTCACACTAGTATTCTGGCCTAGAGATTTCCATAGACTGCATAATCCATGGAGTTGCAGAGTTGGACTTGACTGAATGACTTTCACTTTGACTTTTTGACTTGGCAGAGAAATTAAATAAGCAGGTGACAGAATCCCTTCCCTTCCTGGATTATCAATTATTCAAATCTGCCCTTTGGATCAGGGAAGATCATGGTGGCTGAACTCAAAGACTTCCTGTGCCCAGGAGACACACAGGGTCCTGCTCAGAACCCTGTGATTACATTGGGATCACTGGAATAACCCACCACCCACTTCCCTCATCTCAAGATACTTAACGTAATCCCATCTGAGAAGTCACTTTACCAAGTTAGGTAACATATTCTCAGATTCCAAGGAGTAGGACATGAATATCTTGCAGTGTGAGCATTATTCTGTCACAGCAGGAAAATAGCTGATATTGAAAGAAACTAAGAGCAAATGCTACTTTTCAATGTTGAGTAGGCTAGCCAGGTGCTGAAACAACCTCTTTCACCCGGGAGATTGATCTCAATTAATGAACAGAGTGTTGCTCTTTAAAACCCAGCAATGTGTAACAGAGTTTTGTCCTTAGTTTTGAGAGTTCAGAAAAATCAATGGGCAATAATTCCAGAGATATTCCTTATGCTAAGGACTTGCTCAAACTAACATGTATTGTTAGAGATTGACTTAGAGATTGATTTGGTAAGTACCATTTATTTTGCATCTTCTGTATGTCAAATTCACCAAACCAAGTACTAATGCTATCTCTTGCAATTTTCACTGCAAGAATTAAAATTAGGTTTTGTTGTTCTTCAGTGAGGAAAATGAATATGAGTGTTTATCAGCCTCCCCAAGGTAGCTTATGCAGTAACCTGGCAGAGATAGAATATGAATCTGAATGATTTCAAGGCCTAGGCTTTCTCCACTGCAGACTGCCAACATGTTGATTTACAATGTTGGATCCCCCCTTACGCTGACTAAATTTTTAAAAAATTTGACTGAAGTATAGTTGCTTTACAATGTTGTGTTAGATGCTGCCGTACAGCAAAGTGAATCAGCTTTACGTATATCTGCATCCCCTCTTTTTTGGATTCCCTTCCAATTCAGGTCACCACAGATCATCCCCCTAGCATTCCCTGTGCTATGCAATAGGTTTTCTTTAGTTATTTATTTTATACATAGTAGTGTGTACATGTCAATCCCAATCTCCCAATTCATCCCACCCACCCCTTTTCCTTTTGGCGTCCATACATTTTTTTTTTCTCTACATTTGTGTCTCTGTTTCTGCTTTGCAAATACGTTCATCTGTATCATTTTTCTAGATTCCAAATATATGTGTTTATATGCAGTATTTGTTTTACTCTTTCTGACTTCACTCTATTTTAATATCTATATTCAGGGTATCCCTTCCCAATTGCCAGAACAAACATAAGGTTAATAACTAGGATTTCCTTGTTGAGTATAGATCACTGGAAAACAGTGGAATCCTATCAAAGAGCTAATATGAAGGCTGATGAAACATTCAAACCTTCCTACCACAGAAATCATGCCTTAAATGTGGGAAATTGTTGGTCCTGTTGAAAATGCTAACACCATCAATACAGTGGTGGCCTATTTAATAAACATAATTGCCTCATGCCCTTCTTTAGTACTGTTTGAGATTTTGAAATGAATTAAACTAAAAGTAAATCAAAGCCTTGGCAGTTTTAGAAAGTAAGTCATTTGGATTTGAGACAGTCTCCCCATGTGTTGATTTTCTGACATCGGTGTGATTATTGACTACTTATAGAAGAGTTTTTCTGTGTGGTGGAAAGACAGAGCCCTTTGAATATCAGACTTGTGTGCTTGCTTTCATAGAGGGAGTCAGGAAGGAAAAAAACAAGCAAAAAACCCCAAAACTCCACGAGTCTATTTAACAGGAATAGTGACTGATGTGGGAAAACAAATAAACATTTTTTCTGCCCCTCCACTCAATTTTTACCAAAGATGGCTCCTTGGTTATTTGGTAACAAGATCAACCTTGAGTTCTGTTTGTGTGTGTATGTGTTTGGCAACCTTGAGGTGAAGATGGGATAGTAGGAAGAAACTTTCTAGATCTCTAAGTGTGACTTAGTTATCGCATCAGGAATCTATCACGTGCATTCATCCTGTGGAACAAACTAGATGTAATTTTAGATATTTTTTGAAATCATTTCCATGAACTTTTTCTTTGAGAGCACCACTCGTCAAACATTGAGGAGATATTTTTAGTACCAGTTCACTCTACTCTTAACTGTATTTTAGCCCTGAGTTCTATATAATATAGATGATGTTGCTCTTGCTCCTTGAAGTTCTGGATTCATTGTATTCAAAGTTATAACTGTTTCTGCCAAATACGCCATGCTCCCCTGAAATTTATCTTTTAAAAAGTCTGAAGCAGTTGGTCTTTTCCTTGGTGTTCCAAAAATAGGGCAACAGCATCTTTCAGGCTCATAAATCTGTGGATACATATTTCTCTCTGTCAATGAACACACTGCAATGTGCAATAAAGTGATTTTTTTAATCACAGATTTTGTGATTAAAATATGCATAAAAGAATGAAAGTAATCTGATTTTGACTCATTTTTTATGTAATTGACCATCTTATGGTTGAAACTGAAGTATTCTCTGAGATCACTAAGCAGTGACTTAGAAACAGGTGTTTAAACAGTGAATGATGCAGTCAGCGTATCCCAGAAAAATGTGATTTTCCTTGTTTAGTCAAAACTTTTCCATTTTGAACACAGAGTTTTGAGGCTATAATCAATATTTAACCTAATATATGCATGCATTTATATGTATATGTGTGTATGCATATGAGTGTGAAAGAGCTTTAAGTAATCATAAGCATCAGTGATGATCTATGAACTTTGATTAGCAGCATTTTTTCCACCTAGGATACACATTATTGAATATAATTCCTTTCATTAGTAGTATATTCAAAATAATGCTTAAAGAGAAGAAGGGTATGTTTATTACTTTGTGGTGATGGCTTTATGGTCATATGCATATACCCAAACTCATCAAATTATTAGTATATACATTAAATATATTCAATTTTTGTATACTTGTTAAAATAATCACACTGCAAATCAAAGTCTAATACTAAGAAAGAACAATAATTGTCTCTCATACAAGACCAATGTGTGTTATGCTAAGCCATTAATCCAGTACTTAATTATAGATTTAGAGAAAAATATGCATTCTGATAATTCTTCATCATGTTTTGATATTGTCCAGGAGACATGATTTTATGAGAGTTTTTTCCTAGTTGTATGAAGTTTATTTTGTTATTGTTTGATAATTAAAAAACAGCATCATATAAACTTAAATAGCCTTTAAGATTCCTAATAATATTTTTAATAATGTCAAACTGTGTATTCTACCCAATATTGTATTAAGCAACAAAAGTACTACTTAAAAATGAATGTTTGCATTAATGTTAAATATTCAGGTTCTGAGTATTCCATTTTGATGACATTGCTCAGTCTTTTTAAACAAACCCAGATGACTGGATATCTACAAAGAGAGTGCTATTTGATCATCAATTCCATATTTTTCTGTCTGGAAACTTAGACTGAATTTCCTGATCTCCTTTGTAGCCTAGTCATGAAGTGGACTTCTAGCCCACAGTATGACTCATATAAAACTTCCACATGGAATCCTTTATGATCTGCTGCTGCTGACTAGAATGGGGAGCGCTTCGTGGTAAATGTGAGGGTCACATGTTGCCATAAAATGGAAGGACCCCTCCTCTAAATTGCTTCTTTAAAAGAGCCAGCAGAAGAGCTATTCAACCAAGAACACTCTTAATTCTACTGTTAATGCTAGTGAAGGAGGAAGGGGAGTGATTGTGTTGCCACTAAACTTGAGTTTATCTACTCTACAATCTAACACTACTTTTACCAACACTTTTCTTCATAATTATTTCACTCCATATTGAAGAAAATTTCCATTTTATTGGCTGCTATTTCACTTGCTCGAAAACAGAAACAAAATAATTGTTTCAAACAAAACAAAAAATAACAATGGGGCTGCCTGGCTGTTCGAACAGAAAAATGAGTGCTGTGAATATCTGTCAGTTGGTGGAGTCTCTCTCTCTCTCTTGGTCATTTCTTCTGTTCCAGGTGAAATCTCCATTGTGCAGTGTGTGGTCAGTTGTCTGACTCTTTGCGACCCCATGGGCTGTAGCCGGCCAGGCTTCTCTGTCTATGGGAGTTTCCTGACAAGAATACTGGAGTGGGTTGTCATTTCCTTCTCCAGAGCATGCTCCTGATTCAGGGTTTGAACCCGTGTCTCCTACAGTTCCTATATTGCCAGGTGGATTCTTTTACCTCTGAGCCACCTCGGAAGCTGGGAAAATTTCTATTCACTTTCCATAAACATTTATGTTTCTGGCCTTATAACTTTTTCTATTTACTGGGACCTAAAAGCAAATCCAAATAATCTTACTTCGCTAATCTGACTTGTTGCTTGCAGTGTCAGGCTGAACTCTCAGAAGAGATCAAAGAAGAAATGTTAAAATAAATTAATAAGTGACTGGACTCAGGGTTTCTTTCTAGGCATTTAGTAATATCAGTACCATAATATTTTTTTTTAAGTACAGTCTTGTCTTAAACTTAGTTTTATTCTAGTATGTGAAATAGGTCAAATAGTATAAATTGTGTCATATGTGTAAAAACATCATATAAAAAAAGACTATGTATTGTATATGTAGTAACTATAGACTTTACTTATTTGTATCCTATGAATCTGTAACCAATGGTATAGAAATTTAAAACAAAATGAACCTTCTGGGATAATCAGAAATCTCCACGTGGGAGGTAGTTTCCTTGTTGGGTAGCTGAGGAATGAGTCTTTAAGGTCCATTTCCTTCCAACTCCTCATGCTTCTGGTCTTGGTCTAAAGCATTCAGGCACTAGCAAGTAGAGGCAAGAATTTTGAGGTATGCAAAAGCAGAATATAGTTCACAGTCATGATTTGATGCAAAGTTCAAGTTGGCCACGATGAAATGGACTTTGATATGTGTAGCAAGACATGGTGAATCCAGGTTTCGGCATGAGAAGTAAACCCTGGCACAGCACACCTGACCCTGATGTCGATCATAGTGCTAACATCTTACTCTTTCTGATGAGCAGATAATGTGATGCTGCCCAGATTATGTCATTGCTGATTATTACAAATGACGGCAGGACCATAAAAATTTGAGAGTATCAATAGAATGTGGAGTCATAATTTTATCTTTCTAGACTCTGAAAGAGGATCAGTTCAGTTCAGTTCAGTCAATCAGTCATGTCCGACTCTTTGTGACCCCATGAACCGTAGCAAGCCAGGACTCCCAGTCCATCACCAACTCCCGGAGTCCACCCAAACCCATGTCCGTGGAGTTGGTGATGCCATCCAACCATCTCATCCTCTGTCATCCCCTTCTCCTCCTGCCCTCAATCTTGCCCAGCGTCAGGGTCTTTTCAAATGAGTTAGCTCTTCACATCAAGTAGCCAAAGTATTGAAGTTTCAGCTTCAACATCAGTCCTTCAAATGAACACCCAGGACTGATCTCCTTTAGGATGGACTGGTTGGATCTCCTGGCAGTTCAAGGGACTCTCAAGAGTCTTCTCCAACACCCCAGTGCAAAAGCATCAATTCTTTGGTGCTCAGCTTTCTTTATAGTCCAACTCTCATATCCATTATGACCACTGGAAAAACCATAGCCTTGACTAGATGGACCTTTGTTGGCAAAGTAATGTCTCTGCTTTTTAATATGTTGTTTAGGTTGGTCATAACTTTCCTTCCAAGGAGTAAGTGCCTTTTAATTTCATGGCTGCAGTCACCATCTGCAGTGATTTTGGAGCCCCCAAAAATAAAGTCTGACACTGTTTCCATTATTTCCCCATCTATTTGTCATGAAGTGATGGGACCGGATGCCATGATCTTAGTTTTCTGAATGTTGAGCTTTAAGCCAACTTTTTCACTCTCCTCTTTCACTTTCATCAAGAGGCTCTTTAGTTCTTCTTCACTTTCTGCCATAAGGGTGGTGTCATCTGCATATCTGAGGTTATTGATATTTGTCCCGGTAATCTTGATTCCAGCTTGTGCTTCCTCCAGCCCAGCGTTTCTCATGATGTACTCTGCATAGAAGTTAAATAAGCAGGATGACAATATACAGCCTTGATGTACTCCTTTTCCTATTTGCTATCAGTCTGCTGTTCCATGTCCAGTTCTAACTGTTGCTTCCTGACCTGCATACAGGTTTCTTAAGAGGCAGGTCACTAGGATGAAACCTGATGACCCAGTTTGATGGATAACTGGGTTTTTGATTGTAACACCGTGAACAAAATATATCTAGAACCATGCCTGCCCTTAAAAAAAACCCTTGTCCTTAGGGGAAAAAAGACGACACTATTTCAGGAGAATCTTTGCATGACTGTTTGTGTAAGTGAAAATGGGATTTTCCCCCTCAGCTGACACCAAAATTTAGTCACAAAATATTTCTAAACTTAGCAGCATTAGAATCACCTAAGGAGGTAATAAACTATCCATACATGGCCCCCATCCCAGTGTTTCTGATTCACTAGGTTTAAGAGACTGGTGGTGGGGCCTGCAAATTAGCATTTATAGCAAGTTAGCAGGTGATACCAGCAGGTGAGGAACCTCACTTTTAGAATCCTTTTAGGAACATTCTTTTTTTTCTTTGAGTTTTTTTCTGTCACATCCCTTTATATGCAAGTAATTTACATTTATTACTAGTTTCATAAACACCCCTCTTTGATTAGAAATACTTCCATATTCCAAATTATTCCAAATACTTCCTGAAAATACTTAACTTCACCAAAGATGACTTAGACTGAGAACTCAACTTCTGAATAAATGTTCAAAGTTGCTGATATTTTTTTTTCTGAAAAACTTGATAAACTAAAGGCTTCTCTTATGTCCAGTGGACAAGTTAGAGTAACTCAATTCTCTTCACCTTGGAAAAAAAAGAAAAATCTCCTTACCATGTAAATCCCGAGATGTGCTTTGAGATCCTAAAAAGAAAGAAGGGCTGATAATTGGTATGGCAAAATGTTATTACAGTGTTTTTGTGTACCCCCTGGCTGGGGAAAACAGATTCCTACAAACTCGCAGATTCAGGACGTGTTTTGTTTGCCCCTGATGCAATTTTTTAGAACCTTTTTTCTTTTCAAGTGTTAAGTCTTCCATAGAGATAATCTGTTCTCTTTCATGTCTCCTCCTTGGGCAATACATTTTGAAGATTAATATAATATGGATAACATGCCTGTGTGTCTTGCCTAATTCAGAATGCTGAGGATATATTTCTGGTTTAGGGAGTTGGGAGAAATTTATATCGAGGAGATTTGGAATGCTCAGTTATCAGAGAAGCATTGCTGCATGGCCGGCCCTGGCGATTTGCCCATGTTCCTAGTGGGTCATTAATAAAGGCTACAATTGCTCCTACATTTAGATTTTCTTCTACACTGACTCAGCAGTTGCAGTTATCATTTTACACTGTCATGGATCATTAAGAAGTTTCTCCTGGCATGCTTTTAAAAGATGCTCTCTTCCTCTTTAGGTTAGAGCTGTTTTTCTACCCTAACTCACCTTTCAAAACTGGATTTTCTTTTTAAATGGATATCTGGGGGGAAAATGTTTTAATAAACAGCTCAGAATACAGTAAGCAATGGTTTCAAATTCAGTTCCTTTGTGACTTAAAAATCAAGTGTTTATTTAGAAAATGCCTGTAGCAAAGAGTGCAGTTTGGGATTTATTTCATGTCACAGATTAAATTATTGCTTGCTTACTTCCTTCACTTGCAATGCGTAATTAATAATTCACAGCAAGTTCAGATTAGTCGTTACATTTTCTTCTTTACTTAATTTTCAAAGTCACTTAAAGCCATCTGAGCCCTAGTATTTTTCCATCACAAACCATAAATCAAGTTAAGTGCTGGAGTCAGGGAGCCCTAGTGCTACATTTAAATCCAAAGCACTGGGAAAACTAGAGTTTATCTAGCTGTGTTATAGGCTGTCACGCAACCGCCTTCCAGGTGGTGCTAGAGGTAAGGAACCCACCTGCCAACATAGGAGACTCTAGAAACGTGGGTTCAGTCCCTGGGTCGGGAAGATCCTCTGGAGGAGGGCACAGCAACCCACTCCAGTGTTCTTGCCTTCAGAATTGCATGGACAGAGGAGGCAGTCCGTAGTGTGGCAAACAGCTGGACATGACTCATTGCAAAGAGTTGGACACAACCGATGGGACCTAGTACACACAAGCTCAACAATAAATAACCGCAAAACTTTCACAGGTTTTTGTTGTTAGAACTGCCACAATTCAAGAATTCAAAAGCATTGCAACAAATTAATGATAAAATTATGAAGAAGGTGAAAACTCTGCTCTTACTATTTCTGTTATGAGGTGTGGTTTAGGGTTTTAAATTGGATTTTAAGGCTATAAATTTTCAAAAAATCATGTTATAAACAATACCTTGAGGATATATTCCTTTTATAGAGAGTTTAAAAATGTACAACAATGTCTATTTGTGGCCAAGGAAAAACTATAATGCTTCCATCTGAGGCCAGAGAAAGACATGATCTAAAAACCATGACTCTATCCTCTGTCTTTTTATGGGTTATCGGTGTGGGGGAAAAGGGAAACCTAATACTGAAACAGAGTTCATTACAAGATATCCTGCACCATTAGAATAGCAAATAGGCAGTAAATAATTCTGTAATCGTGTTATAAGGAAGCTCTGTTTTCTCTTTGTTCTTTTCACATCACCATGGGTAATATAGATAGCTCCTGGGAAGTTGCTACATAGCACAGGGACCTCATGTTGGTTCTGTGTGATAACTAGAGGGGTAGGGTGGGGTGGGAGATGGGGGGGAGATCCGGGGGTGGGTAGGGGGCAGTGAGGGACAGATGTGTACATATAGCTGATTCACTTCGTTGTGCAGCAGAAACTAGCACAACATTGGAAAGCAATTGTGTTCCAATAAAAATAAAGTAGCAAAGCAAAAGAAGTAAACAAAATAACAATGAAAATAACAAAGTTAATATCTAAACCATATTTGGGGGAATGTGCTGGGTTTGCACTTTTAGAGAAAGTATAGTTGGACATATAAGCATATGCTAGCTCTCCAGTCACACAGATATCTTGACCCTTGACTCAGACACTTAATTGTTATGTCACAACAGGCAACTTTTTAACCTCCCTAAGCCTCAATTTCCTCAACTTTGAACCACAATAATAATGAAGTTAATAAGACCTAATTCTTATTAATCATAATAATTCTCTTTAGTATATGTAAGTAGTCTGAAGCTGAAACTCCAATACTTTGGCCACCTCATGTGAAGAGTTGACGCATTGGAAAAGACCCTGATGCTGGGAGGGATTGATGGCAGGAGGAGAAGGGGATGATGGAGGATGAGATAGTTGGATGGCATCACCAACTCGATGAGTTTGAGTAAACTCTGGGAGTTGGTGTTGGAGAGAGAGGCCTGGCGTGCAGCGATTCATGGGGTTGCAAATAGTCGGACACGACTGAGTGACAGAACTGAACTGAATAGTAATTCTATTGAGGTTAAATGAAATGCATGTTCATCTGTGGATACAAGGCAGGATTTGTATGTTTGGTGTGTGTCACAATGATGTATGCACAGAGCAGGAGATTTGCCTCTTATTCACTTAAGTGATATCCTCTTCACTTAGAACATTCATGATGCTCATGATGCTTAGAACATTCTGATGCATGCTCCATAACTCTTGAGTGAGTGTGCATATATGTGTGTTTCATGCCTTGGTGTGTGTGTTGGAGGCATTTCTAAGATGTGTTGAGGCAGTGTGTATCTCAAGCTATTGCTGGGTACCAGCTGAGAGGAAATCCAGGAAAGATTCCCACATAGGCTTGCCAGATTAGTACAAATAAAAATGTAGGACTAATACAGGTCAAAAAGTATAAACTTCCAATTACAAGTACTTACTAGGGATATAATGTACAACATGATTAATATAATTAACTCTGCTGTATGCTATAAGTGGGAGTTGTTAAGATAGTAAATTCTGAGTTCTCATCACAAGGAAAGTTTTTGTCTTCATTTTGTATCTATATGAAATGATGGGTATCACTCAACTTACGATGCTAATCATTTTATGATGAAAATCAAATCATTATGGCTCTACACCTTAAAAGTTTTAAAGTGTTGTATTTCCATTATACCTTAATAAAACTTCAAAAAATACAAGATACCCAGGTAAATTTTAAATTCAGATAAACAATAATTTTAAAACAGTATAATGTCCTAGTAATGCATATTTGCACTAAAAATTATTCATTTATCTGAAAGTAAAATTTAACTATGTATTCTTTACTCCATTTGGCAACCCCAGCATAAGGTTAAGAAGGTAAAGGTTTTGAAGAATAAAGTCACTTACATGTAATAAAATAATAATTATGATAATAAAAACAGCACCACTCTTAGCATAATTTTCACCCCCTTCTCTACCTTTTTGCAGTACAGCCACAATGGTTTCGTTTCCGTTTCTGAAAGCTAATAGATTTTTTTTTCTTCTGATAGGATATTTGTGATTTCATCAACCTGGAAGGAACCACATCATTATTTCAAAACAAGTCATTCCTAAAGATGAGCTCAGGCATCTCACACTCCTGGAAACTTTCTCTGACCCAGAACCTACTTTCCTACTCCCCACCCCAGATGTATTCTTATACTCTCTCCAAAAATGGCCTTTGTTTCTTTCAGAGCACTTGTCTCATTTTGCACATTTTAGTTAATCAATGCAATTATATGATCAGTATCTGTCTCCTCTGCTAGATTGTAACTTTTGTGGCAGCTCTTTCTATATCTCAATTATAACCTCAGCACTCAGCATATCAGCATTTCAGCAAACATGAAATTGTTTATATTTCATTTCAAATGAAGGGTTGTGATTCAAGGTATGGTCCTGATTCCAGGCCTATCTGGGACCTAATCAGCAGTCCCTATTCCCATCACATTCCAATTATGTCTTTAGGACACATAATGTTGTCCTAAATTTGTCCTAATGGATATTAGGCCACATAATGTTGTCCTAATGTCCTAAAGACTAGGACTCTCTGAGCCTCTCTTTTTCTCTCTTTAAATTGGGGCTAACAATATTTTATCCTAGTGTCATCCTGAGGATTAAACAATGCTTTCAAAGTATTTTGTATGATTTCTCAATCTAGCAAATGTTCAAGAAGAGGTAGCAAGAACAATAAAACAGCAATTAATGAGAGGCACAGCCAGTCAGTACCTTTTCCAACTTCAAAGATAGATTTGTCTCTGACTTTGTTGCACATGGAAGCCTTTATACCAGAGGTAAAACTTCAACTGGGTCTTGAAATAGGTAATTTTGGAAAACATTGGAGGAGGTTCTGGTGCAGTTATTCCAGGCACTGTTCTAGAAACTCAAAGGTAACACTTGAGCCTTTAGAATCTCTTTAATGTTGTAACTCAAAATAGAGTTAACATTACCTGAGAGCTTGCTAACAATGTAAAATCTTGGGTCCCACCCTCAAACTACTGGATCAAAAATTACACTTTCAGCAAGATCCCCAGATGCTTTCTATTTATGTTAAATTTCGAGGCAGTGCTGTCTAGACAGTGGTTGCAAGGCTTGCTGGACCAGCACCATCAGTGACATCAGCTTCATTCGGGAACTTTCAGGAAAGGCAGATTTTCAAGCCCATGGTGTTAGTCTACTTGGACTGCCACAACAAAGACTGGGTGTTTTAAGAAACAGAAATGTATTTCTTATAGTCCTGCCAGCGAGGCAGGTATCATCTGAGGTCTCTCTTCTTGGCTTGTAGGTGGCCAACATCTCATGTGCTTATATAACCTCTTTGTGCGGGGGAATGGTGCAGTTGTCTAGTGTTTCTTTTCATAAGGAAACTTAATTCCCCATCAGACAAAGCCCCATCTTCAGTACCTCATTGAACCCTGATTACTTCCCAAAGACCCCAGCTCCAAATACCATCATATTGTGGGTTGGGGCTTCAGATCCTCGATATAAATTTGAAGGGGGACACACTCAGTCCATAACACCTACTTAACCAAAACCCTGAGAACTGGCCCAGAGTATGACCCAGCAACCTGTGGTCTAATAATCATAGTGATTCTAGTACACACTAAAGGTTGAACCAATGCCTGAAAATAAAAATCACCATGGTGTTTCCTTGGTGCTAATGCCAGGGTCTGGTAGAAGGTTGATGACTTGAAAGTACAGCCAAGTTTTATAACTATTAATAAGAAATAGTTTCTGCCCAAGTGTATGTAAAATATATCTCAGTTGTTCCACAGATTTGCCATGGGGTGATAGTGGAGAATTTTCTAGATAGCAACTGAGGATTGATTGAGTAGATATTATGTATCTTGTGTAAGTAATACCTCCAAGAGCCAAGTCACTGTCATCTGCAGGAAGGAGGTACTTCAAATATGTAGGACATTTTCCATATTTAGCATTCATGCTGCATGATTAATTTTTTATGTCTCAATGAAAAATTCTGTCATCCTTGCTTTTAAGAGGCTTGTTTTGACCTGTGTTGTAATTGATTCCTTTCAAAAGCTATGCATTGTATAAGCGAGTCCTGCTGAGCTTAAAGAAAAAAATGCACATGGGATGAATATTGCGTGAGGTAAGTTCTACTGTAGATATAGTTTCGTCCAGTGTTTTAAAGATATACAAACAAAAATATCAAAACCTAACCCCTTAGCCTTTATTTAATTGAAAATAAATAAGCTTCCAGGGTCAGACTTTCCCATATGCTTAGACTGCTTGAAGGCATCCATCTTTCTAATGTCAGTGCTTAAAATCATAAAAATCACATAGATGTCTTTGAAATAGGCACAGAATAACAGCAGAAATATTAAAAGCTGAGAAGTGGTATATAGTCAATGCTTCTGAATTCTCAGAAAACAGAAGAGATATCTATCTGTCCCCCTTTCCTGATAAGAAAACAATGCAAAGAATGGTCATGCTATGCTTAGTCGCTCAGTCGTGTCCAACTCTTGGTGACCCCCCAGAGTGCAGCCCTCCAGGCTCCTCTGTCCATGGAATTCTCCAGGCAAGAATACTGAAATGGCTTGCCCCCCTTCTCCAGGGGATCTTCCCAGTGCGGGGATTGAACCCAGGTCTCCTGCATTACAGGTGGATTCTTTACCATCTGAGTCAACAGGGAAGTAAAAAATTGTTACCTTTGCAGGAATCTAACCCCTGTTTTAAGAACCAGAGACTTTAAAAGGTTAAGTTTTAGGCACAAACTTCAGCCTCCATTCCATCCCTTCCTCTGCTTGGGCTTTGAGCATGTGTGATGAAGAGCTGGAGTGTACAGTATTTTCAGGAACTCTGCTTGATGTAGACCAATGTCATATAACCAATATGAATCCTGCTGGGAGTGAATTGTTTGTCTGCAGAGACCTCTTGGTTTGTGGCTCCCATTTCATTTTGGATTTCCACTTGTGTTTGTTTAAAGCTACTTCCACCCCTGTGATCAAGTATACATCTCATCCAGCCAGCTGTAGCCTGGCTAAGAGAAATACAGTGCCATTCTAGTACATTAGAGGAGACCTGTGTGCTTACAAATAAAACCAAGAGATTTCTAGCCGCAAGAATAGATATGTTTGTGAGTTACTCAATGATGCAGAAACCACTAGAAATGTTTAGCTAACAAACATTAACTTTAAAGCCATTAATTTTTATTGACCACCCCCACTAGATACAGATACCGTATTGACTTTTATTCAGTTTTCTGTTCTCGATATCAGATTCAACCTTAGATCAGAAACTGGACCAGCAATTGATCTATCTGACAAGTAGTGGAGTAAAGCAGGAGAGTTCATGTCAAGATCTTGACTCTGGCTCAACAGTAACATTGAGCAAGATAAGGTCATCCAAGCTACCTCAAAAGTGAGGCTAGAGAAAGATTCAGAAGTCTGAATAAACAGTTTGATCCTTCTGGGTTATGCTTTTATAATTTTTTAGGAGCTGGAGCAATATTCAGTCTAGTGCTAGTCATTTCTCTCTATTGAGGGAAGACTTTTCTGAGCACAACATGCAGTACCCCATGACATGACTCTTGCTGGTGGAAACACACTCTTCTCTCCTCACTGCGTGCTGGACCATTCTCGATCATCATTCATGATGGTTCTCTCCATCCTCTCTGACTGATTCCTCTCACATACCTCAGGATCACTACTCTGATGAATACTTCAGAGGACACTCTGTAGAGTTCTGGGGATATCTTCCTGTGCAGCCTCACATTTCTGTACTCTGCTCTACGAGCTCTGATCACTTTGGTTTGCTCAGACTCTCGGAGAGTCCGCTGGGCTCGCCTCAGCGCCTCCTCCAGTGCTGCACCCTGCTAATTCTCTGAAGTCAGTCACCTGGGCTGTGTGCTCTTTATTTGCTCTGTCTGTGATGGTTGATCCTATGAATCAACTTGACTGGGTCACAGGATGCCCAGATATCTAGGTAAACATTATTTTTGGTGTGCCCAGGAGATCATTTCCAGAAGAGATTAGCGTTTGAATTGATGGGCTGAGTTAAGCATTCTGCCCTCTCCAATGTGAGTCAGCTTTATCTAGTTCATTGAGGGCCTGAATTCATTCATTGAGGGCCATAAAGGTGGAGGGAGGTTGAATTCACTCTCTGCCTGACTGTTGAGCTGAATTATTGATCTTTTGCCCTTTGTGCTCCTGGTTCTCAGATCAGCAGCCTCAGACTAAAATGCACATCATTGGCTCTAAGGGCTCTTAGTCTTTACCATGACACTGCCAAATTTCCTGGGTCTCTAGCTTTCAAACAACAGTTCCTGGGACTTCTCTGTCTCTATAATCACATGAGCCAATACCTTATAAAAAATAATCTTTATGTATGTGTAACCACTCTCAGCATCCCTCCAGAGAAGCAGAACCAATAGATATCTATTGATTTCTGTGTGTTGATTTCATTACCTATAGCTTGAATGAATTTGTTGATTAATTCCAACATTTTTGGTAGAGTCGAGGATTTTCTATGTGTGAGACCATATCATCCACAAACAATGAGAGTTTTGCTTCTTCCTTTCTGGTATGGATTACTTTTGGTTCTTTGTCTTACCTAATAGCTCTAACTAGGACTTTCAGTACTATGTTAAATAGGAGTGGTGAGAACAGGTATATTTGTCTTGTTCCTGATCTAAGAAAAGCTTTCAATATGTCACCACTGAGTATGATGTTGCTATAGGTCTGTGATAATTGTGTGTGTGTGTGTGTGTGTGTGAAATCACTGCAGTGTGAACTCTTTGCGATGCTATGGACTGTAGCCTGAGAGGCTCTTCTGTCCATGGGATTTTCCAGGCAAGAATACTGGAGTGGATTGACATGCCCTCCTCCACGGGATCTTTCCGACCCAGGGGTCAAACCTGAGTCTCTTCTGTCTCCTCCATTGGCAGGTAGGTTCCTTAATACTAGTGCTGCTGGGAAGCCCATTTTTATTATGTTCTGGTTTTTTTATATGGCCTGTATTTTGTTGAGGAATATTCCCTCTATATCAAATATGTTCTGGGTTTTATCATGAGATATCTTATGTGATCTTGGCTCATTTTTAAGGCATTGATAAACATACAAAGTGAATTTATGTTTTTTAAAAAGTCCTTATTTCATTCACCTTGATATTACTTTGTACTTGTGTTTTTTTTTTTTTCTGGAGCATAATTACACCTTTTTTTTTTTTTTCTTTCTTCAAATTCTGACCTCTTACTGAATGTATAGAGAGAACCATTTTCCCCACATATGTTTTTATGCAATTAGGAAATGAGGTAATCTCTATATAATTTTAAGAGTGATGCCAATGACTACATAGAAGTCAAACATAATAAAGCACCCACAAATAAACTGCTGAAATCCTCTTAGCATTTAAAATGAATGGACTTTGCCTTTTCTGTTACTGCCCTCGTGCTTCTGTGAAGAATGCATTGCAATGAAAAGTGTGTTGTTCAGTTGCTAAGTCATGTCCCATTCTTTGGGACTCCATGGACTGCAGCACCTAGGCTTCTCTGCCCTTCACTGTCTCCCAGAGTTTGCTCAAATTATGGTTCATTGAATCAGTGATGCTATCTAACCATCTCATCCTCTGCCACCCCCTTCTCCTTTTGCCCTCAATCTTTCTCAGCATCAGGGTCTTTTCCAATGAGTGGCTCTTTGCATCAGGTAGGCAAAGTATTGAAGTTTCAGCTTTGGCAGCAGTCCATCCAATGAATCTTCAGGGTTGCTTTCCTTTATTGTGTAAGGAACTTGTTAACTGAAAAAAAGTAGGTTTAAGTTCATTGATATTAGTAGAAGACCTAGGCACAAGAACATTCATAAAACAGTGTTTTCTTACTGCTGTTTTTGCATTTTTGAAGTTGGAACGGTAGTTAAGTTGATGACAAAAGAAACTTGACATTCTCAAGATAGATGAATAAGTTCTAATGTAGTTGTTATTACTTGCACTTGTGAGAATTAAGGCAAAGCTCTGGTTTTACCTTGACATTATACTGTTTGTTTGAAGAATGCTAAGAAGGTCCAGACTGAGAGCATGAATTATGAAAACAATGTCATTCTGTTGCTATGTGTAACTGCCAAACAGGAAAATCAATAGGAGTGAGTTGGAAGATGGCTTATTTTTGTAAGTATCATTAAACTGATACTTCCTTACAAGGACAAATAACACTTATAGGAGTAAATTATGCCCTTTAAGCTAATTATTTTCTCCATTTTAAAAAATATACCTTAAGTGGGATCTTGGATTCAAGGAGAGAGGCTACATAATATACAAAATATTTGTAAAAGAGTTTCTAAATGTCAGGCATTAACTGAATGACCATTCCATGGGCTCTGCCTGTACATGGAGTGAGAAGGCAGAATGTGACAAAATTGAAATGTGTAATTGTGCCCAAAGGGGGAAAATAGATATACTCAAATATTCAGGTCAATAAAACAAAAAATTTTCCTCAAAACCAGCTAATTTGTGGAGTTATCAATGCCTTAAAAATAAATCAAGTTCACACAAGATACTCAAGAAAATAGTACAATTTTAAAATTATCACATATTTAAACTATTCTGAAATGGAACTTGTACTCTTTTCCAGTCAATGTTAACTCCTAATGTAGATTAAATTTACTACCATGAAGCATGCAGGGGAGCAAGGGGGCCTTTTTCTAGGATGAGGAGGAATTGGAGGACATAGCAGAACCATAGGAGAAACCAAGACGAAAACGACTATCCTGGTGAGGGGTGGTTAACAAATCACATCCAAATAGAAGCCTAGAAAACCAGTGCATTTCTGGGGTGGGTTTTGAGAATGCAAGGGTTCAATAGGAGGGAAATAGGGCAAGGTGCACCTTGACACCCCACTGCAGGATTCTTGCCTGGAGAATGCCCATGGACAGAGGAGTCTGGAGGGCCACAGTCCATGAGGCCACAGAGTCAGACTCAGCTGAGCTGCTAAGACAGCACAGTGGAGGGCCAGGTCCAGTTTTGAAAGCACAGTATGAAGATGGTGGCTGTGTCAGATGCCAGTCTGCTATTTTCAAAATTCTATTTAAAATGTGATAATATGGACAGGATGTAGCTACCGAGAAGAAAAGCTGGAAGGAATGTCCACCCCTCCTCTGAGACACATGCTGAGTGTCAGCGCCCTGGGCAGCACGGAGAAGCCTACAGCGCAGAAAGTCAGAGTGGAAATGGACAGATAAACAGACCGGCTGTCTCGCAGGAGTATCTGGGACTAGCCTGTGGGCTGTATCTCAGGAGAGCTGGGCGCTTCCAGACCTAGTTTCAGAGCAGTAAAGACCATTTCAAACCCCTCTTGGTAAATAGAATTCCTGAAATATCTCTCAGTGAAGCTATGATTAACTGGGATTACAGGAGAGAAAAATGAATATTTCTGATGAACGGAGGTGGCATTTGACCAAATGTAGATGGGGATAAACTAATTTGCTGTTTATTAAGAAGCAATAATATTTTAAGTAGAGGAATCAGCCTTTTAAGTAACATCTTTATGACATTTTTAAGAACTCTTCAAGTTGTGAACACTGGGTAATAACTATAAGGAGAAGGTAGAAGAAAATGAGCATCATACCATTTGTCATCTTTATTTCTTAGTATTTGTATTATAGAAAATGAATCAGATTTAAGAATATTGAAAGGGAAGATTCAGTTCTATGCAAGTATTGATATTGTAGAATATCTTAAGCATACCAATTATTATGCTCATAGAACATTTTTGCATAAAAGTGCACTTCAAAAAATGTTTAGAAATATCTTTCACTTTAATCAGGAGAAATTGACATCTGTTCCTCGTGAACCCCTCTGCTTCTGGGTGAAAAAGAAATTTTCCATAAAGTTCAGTTTTTATTCATTATGGGTCCCCTACATTTATAAAAATATCTGACCATCTGTCACCAGACATATTTTAATTTAGGAGTCCTTTTCTTTTTTAGTACTATTTTAGTATTATTGGTGCTGCTACAGATGACAGCACTATCAGTTTGCTACAGAATAATCAGATATTCCAAAGACAATTATTATCTCAAGTTGATTTGAAGGACCATTATTGTTTCTCATTTTGATTATAATTTTGAAAAATGAGAAGCTTGATCTACTTTGAACCAGTTCATTAAGAACAGTTTTTGCAGGAAAGGGAAATTCCTTTAGTTTATAGATATGTTAAAAATAAAAAGCTTGTATATTTTGGATTCCAGCACAAGAGATGTTATGGATTTTTGTTAATTATTTATAGCCTATTTTTATTCATAAGATAAAACACCAGCATTTTGTAATTTAGTCATCTTATTCAGTAATTTCATGTGGAGGCAATCTGTCTAAATCAAATTCAATGAAGTTTAGCTATTTGATTAATTCAATAAGCATGTTACACACTTACTCTATGCAGAGCACTGTACTTAAAATCAAATAGCTGATTGCATTCTCTCGATTATAGTGATATAAATAATCTGAAAAGTCAACTTTTTAGAAATCTAAGCTTGTTAATGAGTCAATAAAATGGTCACCTACCTACCCTCTAGGTGGTTGTGTAGTTTTTAAAAAAAACAACAGAAATTTTTAAAAATGTTCATGTGATTTGATTTAGAAATTTGTTTCTCCATTCATTCTGAGTTCTTCATTCAGAATTCAGCATGGGTTCACTGAGTATTTACTGTTATCCAGAAACCATACCAGGTACTAAGTATCTAAGTTAAAATCTGTTCTCTTAAACTGCTCACGACCTAGAGTTGGAAAAAATACAGGAATGGTCTTTGAGAAGTATTTTCTTTCATTTGGGAGAATGGAAATCAAGGAAGCTTCTTAGTAGAATAGAATTCTAAGAGGAGGCTTGAATAATAATGCATTTGATGGACCAAGGTATCTGTCATTTGCATCGCCATCTTTTAAGATGCTTGGATGTGAGTGAAACCTAGGCTTATTTCTTCCTTCTAACGATTCTTTGTGCATAATTTGCCTGCTTCTGCCACATGATTCAATTACTTTGGACAGAAATGGTCAGACTGGAAATAAATGGCTGAACCAAAATCAGCCATGTATTAACAGGGCTGCAGGCCATCAAGTGACCTCACCGGAGCACTTTGTCCAAAGAAATAGTCTGCTGGATTATGCCTTACCAAATAATTATTTGGAGATATTTAATTCATCACTCATTTATTTATAATAATGTGTAATATATGCTAATTACTGGCATATAAAATGAAAATGGCAGACAGATATAGTCTCTGCCTTTAAGATATTTGCAGTCATATCGGGTGACTCAGAAAAACAAACATGGGGAATATATACAATAATAAATGAATTATAGTGTGCATCTCTGGAAATGTCTGACTCTTTTGTGACCCCATGGACTGTAGCCTGGCAGGCTCCTCTGTCCATGAGATTTCCCAGACAAGAATACTGGAGTAGGTTGCCATTTCCTTCTCCAGGGGATCTTTTCCACTCAGGGATTCAGCCAACATCTCCTGCGAGTCCCACATTGGCAGGTGGATTCTTTACCACTGAACCACTAGGGAAGCCTGTGTCCCTGGAATACAGAGGGCTAATGCATCAATACACTAATCTGGATTTGGTGTCTATGAAAATGCTCAGGCATGTATTCTAATGGAAATAGTGTCTAATCCAAGTTAGTAAGGAGGAAAGAAACAAGTTATAGAGCAGATACTCTATTTTAGGAATTTTTCATGGATGCAGGAGAGGGTGGGGTGGGTTGGGAGTGGGAAATTGTGCTATATAATATGAGGGAAGTGAGTATGCATGCATATGTGCATGCTAAGTCGCTTCAGCCATATCCGACTCTTTGTGACCCTGTGGACTATAGCCCACCAGGCTCTTCTGTCCATGGGATTCTCCAGGCAAGAATACTGGAGTGGATTGCCATACAAGATTCAGGAGATCTTTCTGATCCAGGGATCAAACACTCATCTCCTGAGGCTCCTGCATTGTAGATTCTTTACTGCTGAGCCACCAGGGAAGCCCAACATTTGTCTTTCCCAAGGAGTAAGAAATAATTTTTAAATGATAAGTAGTTTACTGCAATTTAAAGAAGAGCCATGATGGCTGTACTAGTTTGCATTCCCACCAACTCTATGGCTGAATCATATCAATGTATGACAAAACCCACTGAAAAATAAATAAATAAATTAATTAAAAAAAAAAATAAAGAAGAGTCATGAATAGTAGTATGGAGTTTGGGTATGATCTAGAAGGTAATGGGAAACAGTTAAGTATTTTAAGAAAAGGGAGTGATGGAGTCAGATTTTCATGTTTGAAATAGTATTTGGGTTGTGGCTCAGGATATAGATTGGAGGGAGCATCAGATAAGGACACAGTGGTCTGTCCTTACTCTAGGGAAGAAGTAATGGTGGGCCTGAATCAGGATTTTTAGCACATAAAGAAATCAGTGCAATGGTATTTCAGGGATAGAACCAATAGTGGTTGATTAGATGCGGGCTTAGAATGAGAACAAAAACCCAGTGCTTATAACTAACTTTCAAGTTTGAGCAGTTTAGTGTAAAGAATTATAGAAAACAGAATACAAATGGGAAAGAAGGTCAGTTTTGGACTTACTCTGTCTGATGTATTTGAGAATTGTCCAGTGGGGCTATATTGAGCAAAGTTGGATTTACAGATCATGAGCTCTGTAAAGAGATCAGGTCTCAGAATTTATTTTGGGGAGTCAGCAGTTTTTAAGTAATTGAAGCTATGGTTTTGGATAAGATCATTCCAGGAAAGAAAACAAAACAAAACAAAACTTAAGGTGAGAAGCAGGCATAGAACAAAGATGTGGAGAGAACGAAAAATGAACAAAGAAAGAAAGGCCTAATAAATACCCAGGAGCTGAAAAAATAAAACACTAAAATGGAGAAATGTGTTGTTCTAGAAGTAAAGAGAAGAAACTGAAGAAGGAGCAGGTGGTCAAAGTGCTAACAGCTGCCAAGAGGTCAAGTAAGAAATGGAGGCTTCTAATGAATTTCCAGCCTTCCTCGGAAGCCATTTCACATCCAGAAAGGGGGTATGGTTGGAAGCCAGGTGAGGAATACAAGGGGATACAAGGGGAGTGAGGAAGGGAATACTGAAATATAGATCTCTGTTCTGAGATGTTTTGAATTTTTTGCTTCAATTTTGAAAAATGAAAATGAATAGAAGGAGGTATATTAAGGTATAGGAATCGCACCCCACCTCTGTGGAGCAGGCTTGATTAAATTTTAATAAGGGCATGGGATGGTGGAACTGGAGAAGCTGTAGATACATAGGTAGAATGATTCAGGATAAAACATTTCTTAAAGTGAAAAGATGACACATGTGTGAACTTCTGTTTACTCCATGGAGTAGGAAGCAAGGCCAGATGCTGCAACTATGAAGGAAGATGGTGAGTTCACATTTTTAGGATAAGAAAAAGTAGGGAGTTGAATTATAGATTAAGTTCATTAGAGGTAAGGAAATCAAGGATGCAAGAAGGAACACAATGCAGGATTTCCCTGGTGGTTCAGTGGCTAAGACTCCATTCTCCCAATCAGGGGGCCCAGGTTCAATCCCTGATCAGGGAACTAGATCCCACTTGCCACAACTAAGACCCAGTGCAGCGAAATAAATATTAAAAAGAAGAACACAATGAGGTTGGCAATTCACATGGACATCAGAGTCATCCAGTATTATTGCAGGTACTAGTATAAAGAAAAAGACTGTTGATCTAGTCTGTAAATTTTCACTAAGGGTGAAGAGGCAGTATGATGCAGCTGAAAGGCAAGAGTTTCTAGGGATCTGTTGTTTTTACAAGAAGAGTAATGGCTAGATATAGTACTGAAAAATAAGTGATGCTTATCTCATTTTATAATTCTGAAATTAATGAGCTACAGGGCTTTCTCTTCTGAGACTGTGAAGGTGCTGTGATCAGTTAGGTCATGGTTGTGAAGCAAATATTTGATGAAGACTGTGGGAGCAAGAGAGATTTTATAACATGACATAAAACTAAAAGTGAACCTATGAGAATGTTTGGATAATAAAAGAAATTGTTCAGAGAAGTGCAAGAAGCAAGGGGTATATATGTGTGTGTGTGTGTGTGTGCATGAGCTCTGTCGTGTCTGACTCTTTGCAACCCTATGGGCTGTAGCCCGCCAGGCTGCTTCTGTCCATGGAATTTTCCAGGCAAGAGCACCAGAGGGGGTTGCCATTTCCTACTCCAGGAGATCTTTCAGACCCAGGAATTGAACCCGTGTCTCCTGTGTCTCCTGCATTGCCAGGCCCCATATGTATGTATAATATAATAAAGAAAAGACAACGTCAGAATTATTTATCTCTTGGTGCTGACCAATAATGAAAGTATAGATGGACACCACGATGTCAGGATGTTGCCAAGGGAATCAGTGTTGCTGTTGCTGGGATATGTTAAGTGGTCCCTCTGTCTTCGCAGGAGTTGCTATGGCTTTGGTTGATCAGCCTGGTGAAGCATTGCTTCCTTCAGGTGGGTGAGGTAGATTCAGCTCTGAAAGAGTTGTGTGTGATTAGAATACCTCCTTACAAGCGAGTGTAGAGAACTGGTTTGTGTGTTCTTGAGCCCAGCGGAAAGAGCCCAGGTTGTAGAGAACCAGGTCTGAGAGGGACAGAGTGATGCTACCCTGGGACAGATAAAGAATACTCTTCTGATGAAAGATTTTGGTGAACTCTAAGGACATGAGCTACTTAACTGTTTTTGTTGACCTCAACCATAACTCTTCTCATGACCATAAAGTGTGTAACCTGGGTAAATAAAAATTTTCCTATCACAACATTCATATAACTTCCTCTATCCAGCTTTCATAGGAATTTGAGCCATAAAAATTGAATCAATTATTTAATTTGCCTGTGATGCTTAGGTATTAGAGTCACAGAATAGTATTTAGATGATAAATATTCTAAGTAAACCTATTTAAGTGACATACAGGGAAACTAGAATATGTAAGCAGTAGGAGCTGTAGGAAAGGTAATCTGGAAATTTCTTGTGTGGTCCTTCAAAAACTCTTTGTCTTGTTGACTTTCACTCTGGTTTCTGGATACTGTTTAGGGTTTTCCCTTCCTGTGTTTCCAGTCTCACTGGAATCTTGGTGCTTTTTTTGCACCATGAAATAGCCAAAGACACTGCGACAGCTCAAGACTGCTTTTAGAAAATGATTGCTTAGCCCGGTAGTATCTATTCAAGGTACTAACTCATCTGTTGCGGTGTCTATACATTTTACCCTGAAGTAGAAAATGACAACCCACTCCAGTATTCTGGCCTGGAAAATTCCATGCTCAGAGGAGCCTGGCAAGCTACAGTTTATGAGGCCCCAAAGAGTTGGACATAACTGAGCTCATACACACACATACATTCTTTCAGGCATTGCTTCTGATAATTTAAAATATATTTTACTCAACAAAATCTCAGTCTGGAATTTGACATCTGATTAATAATGAATTTTGATTCCATCAATATGTCTCTAAAGATTAAATTCTGACAGGTTTGCTCTTATTTCTCACAATTTTCTACTACCTAGAAATGCATTATGCCTGCTAAGTAATCTGGATTGTATTTGAGGTAATTGTTTTAGAAGGCAATTAAGAAGGTTTACTATTCAGTCTGGGCTGTTCTTGGTCAAGAATTCACATGTATCCTAATCAGAGGGTACTGTTTGGGTTTTTATTTGTGATTATTTTTTTGTGTGTGTCTTTTGTGGCAGGAAGGCAGAGTCAAATTTCCTCCCCCCACCACCTCTTCTTTACTGTTCAAAAAGAAGAAACTTATTATCACTATTTTAAGTCTTTGAACTACTGGACTGAAGTGATGATTCACCCTTTTGTCTCTTAAATTTTCTATGCTATTTTATATGGTTTTGTAAATATCTAGTTTTCAAGTATCATGTATATCATATATATGTTTATATATAAGAGCTAATAAATAGTATGTAAGAAGAGCTCTTCATGAATACTTATTTAATTAAATATCATTCCAAATTCTTTATGTAGTATTTATAAACTAAAGAATCTTTTATCAATTACTATAAATGTTTATAACAAGAATCTATTCCATAAATAGCTTGCTATTTGGAAAGAACAATGAATGCATTTTTCTTGAGAACACAGAGGTTATCTTCTAATTTTTAAAATTTTGTTTTATCTGTAAAGAAAAAACACTTTTGGTTATAACCTTTTTTGACTTAATAGAATCTAATTGACTCCTCAGTGTTAAATTTTGGTGTGATTCAACATTAAACAGCACATTTTGACTAAATGGCAATAGAGAAGAAGACTGATCATATCCAAAACAATTATTCAAGTAAAACAATGTATAATTTTACTGTGGTTGTAGGTACCTCAGTTCAAAGTCAGTTTACAATATGCATATCTATATTTGCCTGATTTGTAATTGGATCACTGAAATAGCATACAGTTAACCACATAGGTATTTCCTCAAATTCTAAGAAGTATAATTTGAAGCCATTTTTTTTTATTATAAGAGGATTAAAGTGTGGAAATATAAGTACCTCATTTTACTAGAATTAACTATTTACTAATAATTCATTTCAAACTTCTTTGTAGAGCATTTTTGTCTTCAAATGAACTTCTTTTATTCCCTCCTGTTTCATCTTTCATTATTAATATACTTCTAGTATGTTACCTATCTGCAAGCTTTTATTCATAACAAGGCTTGGATTGCAGCATGATCAAGGATGAACCTTCCATACTCAACCATAATCAAAGTGATATAACTCCTACATGTAAAATGCCTTTCATATAAATATACACTTAGAAATTAAACCCACATCCAGAATGGTTGCTACTTAAATTCTTATTTTTAAAACAAATTTTACTTGACAAAACACTCAAAAATTGTAAGTAATTCCACTTTGAATGAATGTGCCTGTGTGCATGCTAAGTCACTTCAGTCATGTTCAACTCTTTGTGACCCTATGAACTGTAGCTCTCCAGGCTCCTCTGTCCTTGGAATTCTCCAGGAAAGAATACTGGAGTGGGTTGCCAGGACCTTCTCCAGGGGATCTTCCTGACCCTGGGATTGAATCCATGTCTCTTATGTCTCCTGCATTGGCAGGCAGGTCTCTATCACTAGCTGCACCTGGGAAGCCCAATGAAAGAGTATATAAATAGTAAAAATAGATCATTTTAGTCCCTACCAAGAAAATTCCCCTGGCACCTATCCTTACTCCTAGAGTAAACACATTTTAAAGTTGGGAGTACATTTTAGACTAAAACTTTTGTTGGAGCCAATTGCCTTCTGTGCATGGAAATAATAACTGAGGTCTAAGAGCCTTGGAAGTAGCAGCTGCTGGAATCACAGTCTCATTTACATTCCATAGTTGAGGGGCTAAACAAATTGAGAATCAGGTGTTTTGGAACTTTCTGTACTGAATACATGAACAAGTCCATAATATATAGATTAAAAAAGTAAGCAGATGGAGCCCAGTGCTGGAAGAGTCACACCAATTAGTCGTTTCTGCCTGTGGTACTCGATCCATCTTTATTTTCCTTCCCTTCAATAGACCTTTGATTTTGTAAAATTCCTATCCACTCTACCCTACTACAGCTCCTTCAGTATGACATACTTATTTATTGGCTGTTCTGGCTGTCAACTCCTTTCTATTTTCACCGTATTAACATCTTTCATAATTGGATAGCTCCCCAGTGTGTCCTGGACAGGATACCTGCCACAGTCCCATGCTCTTTTTCTTACAATTTCCACTCAGAGTCCTCTTTATGGGATTTTCTGTGTAACTAATCACACATTTATGATTCCTAGTTTAGGATTCAGGGGTTGGCATATGCCCCCAGGTAACCTATCTCTTGGACAGACCTTACAAGATGGTCTTTCAAGGCACTACCTACAGTAGATTGATGAGGATTCGCTGAACTACCAGAATTGCTCTCTCATAATGCTGAACTAGATAAGCAAGGTGGTAGTGTTGTAAATGAGAAAGCAGAAAAAGAGAAAAGCACACATTTCAAAATAGCTAAGATGTATAAAGACAGAGTTCTAGAGTGAAGTTCATCAGACTGCCGTTTTTGGGGGATTACAAGGTTGTCTAGTTGTCAGACTTCTTTGTTTGAACCTTACACCAGACTTCCATTACTTGATGTGACATAGGTGAATCTCTCCATTGAAAACACAAATAAATATAGTACTGCTAGCTAACCTGGTTAATTGACCTCTTCAGCCTTCCCCTGGGTAATTTCTATGGTGTAGGAAAAGTGTATAAATTAACCTTGCCATTCAACTGTCTATGATCTGTACCCATAGTTACTTCTACCTCTTTACTGTAGGATCTAAATAAGCAGATAGGTTTCCAGGAAATTAATATGGATTATAGTATATGTAAAGTTACAATATATTATGTTTCATTAACAGACACATGCCACAGTGAATACCCTCAGATTGTATAAGAGAAAGGCTGATAGCTACTCTTGTGTACGGCATTCAAATCTGTGGTTTGGTATTGCTGCTTCTGAATTTTAGTTTTATCTGGAAAGATAAACTTGGGAGTAAAGAACTTAATGGTATGTTATAATGATCTTGGATTAATAGAAAATGTAAAGTAAATTTTGGCTGTCAGTTGAGTAACCTAAAATCTCTAGCTACAGAGCGATTTCAGACTCTGAGTAATCTGTCTAGACAAGGGTAATTATAGGAAGTGAATGCTAACTTTTCTAATGTTCAGTTTGAAATTTGATGACTAAAATTGAGTATTATTTACTCAGATGCACCATTTAAAGTAAAACACTTCACCAAGAGTCATAGTTTCATATTCATATATCCAAACTGCCTTATAAATATTGTGAAGTAATTAGCCTCCAACTAATAAAAAAAAATTTTCTTTATTCTAACTGTGTTGAAAACCTGAGTGATTTTTGAATGCAATATTATTAATTATAGTTGCCATGGGCATCACATCCTCATGACTTATTTACCATCCCCACCCCTGCACTTCCAGCCCCTGGCAACCACCAATCTGATCTCTGTATTTATGAGCTTAGTTTTTTTTTTTTTTTGTAGTTTATGCAGGTATGTGAGTCATATGTAGGTTATATCAGGCTTATTTCACTTACCATAATGCTCTCAAGATTCATCACTGTTGCAAATGGCAAGGTTTCCTTCTTTTTTGGCTGAATAATATTCCATTAAAAATATGTGTATATATATATTTACATATATATATATATATATATATATATCACATTTTGTTATTGTTATTCTGTTGAAAGATGTTTAGGTTGTTTCTAAATCTTATCTATTGTAAATAGTGCTACCATAAACATGAAGGTATATGTATCTTTTCAAGTTGGTGTTTTTGTTTTCTTTGTATAAACATGCAGAAGTAGAATTGCTGGGTCATATGGAAGTTCTATTATTATTTTTTTGAGATGGATCCATGGTTTTTCCATAGTGACTGCCCAATTTACATTACAGACAATGCACAAGGATTTCCTTTTCTCTACATCCTTGCTAGCACTTGTTATTTTGGTCATTTTCAAAATAACTCTTCTGACAGGTACAAAGTTATATCTCATTGTGGTTTTCTCTTGCATTTACTTAGTGATTAGAAATGTTGAATATCTTTTCATGTGTCTCCTGGCCATATGCATGTCTCTGGAAAAATGTCCATTCAGAGTCTTTGCCTATTTTAAATCAGATTGAGTTTTTGCTATTGAGTTATGTGAGTTTATTAAATAAATTTTGTATATTAACCCCTATCAGATTTACAAATTACAAATATTTTATCTCATTCGGTAGATTTTCTTTTATGGATGGTTTCTTTCAGTGTGTGAAGCTTTTGAGCTTGATACAGTCCCATTTGTTTACTTTTTCTTTTGTTGCCTTTGCTTTTCGGCATCAAATGAGGAAAATCATCTCTGAGACCTACCTAGCAAGGAGTTCGTTGCACATATTTTTTTTCCTAGAATTTTTATAGTTTCGGGTCTTACATTCAAATCTCGAAACTAAGTCAAAAGTAGTTTACACTTTTGACCTAGTGTTTGTATATTGTATAAGGTGGGCTTCCCTGCTGGCTGACTGGTAAAGAATCTGCTTGCCAATGCAGGAGATAGGATTCGAACCCTGGGTCAGAAGATGTTCTGGAGAAGGAAATGGCATCCAACTCCAGTGTTCTTGCCTGGGAAATCCCATGGACAGAGGGACCTGTGGGCTATGGTCCATGGGGTCACAGAAGATTTGGACATGACTTAGTGACTAAACAAAAACATAGTATAAGATAGATGTCTAGTTTTACACTTTTGCCTATTTCTGTCCAGTTTTCCCAACATTATTTATTGAAGAGACTGTTGCATATTCTTGGCTCTCCATTGTATATTATTGACTCCCTTGTTGTAAGTTAATTGCCTGTGTATGCATGGGCTTATTTCTAGCCAACCCCGTGATTTTATGGTGACTTCCCATCAAACAAATCAGCAAAACTAACTAGGTCTGTCTGGTCCAGGTGTAACCCAATCTCGGTCCTTCTTTAGGAGTTTGAACTCTAAGAGACTGATCAGGCTGAAGAGTAAGGTTAGAGAATGTGAAATATAGGATTATAGCAGCCAAGATTCCAGTCCTACAGAAGAAACTAACCTGAACAATTGAAGCAAGCATTCAGAGACTGGGTAAAGTACGTGGAAATTAGGTTCTACTGGCATTTCAATTCTTGGTCCCTGTTGTTCCTGTGGCATGGTAGTATCAAGCTATGGTTAGATTTTCTGAATTGATACGTTTTCCTTTTTATTAAGGTAATCCATATTGGATTTTTTTACGCTTAAAAATCTGGTTAATATAGATGTCAAAATTTAAGGAATTATTTTACCCAAAGCAGAGTTCACAACATGAAGATTGTGAGAGTATAAGAGAAGATTAAAAATAAATATCTGGGTCACTCACAGAGATTTATTTCTTCCACAAACTGGCAGAAATGTGAACGTTTAAGCTTTTTTTTTTTTTTAAATAAAATAACACATACTTATGAAATTTTATTGAGACTTTCATTTTAAGGCAGATTAAAATAAACAGGACAAGAAAGAAATGATCATCTGTAAACTGAGCCAGAGAGTGATATATAAAGGTGGGACCATCACAGGAACACCCCCAAGCCTGAACCATAGCAAGTGAATCTTGTTAAAATTTCAAAATCATGATGAGAGTTTGATTACATTAATATAGTAGTAAATCAGAAGGACTTAAGCATACTTTCCCTTCATCTCTCAAAATTTCTTACTGTGCTTTCTGTGTGCCTACTGTGGATACCCTAGCACAAAGAATAAAGACAAACTGTAAGTCAGAATGCCACTCTATTACTAACTAGGTTGGTTCTTAGCTATTATGAATCTGCCTGTTAGGCAGTCTGGCCGTTCCCTGGATCTCAATTCCAACTCTGATATGTTGACCCTATCAGTGCTACAGGAGAGAGCCTCTGTGCTGTGGCTTTACAATCATTATACAGATACCTTGATAACTTCCCTGCCTCTGGTCTGTTGCCTATATTTTGGCTTAGAAACTTTTAGGAAATACAAATCTTATTTTTAACATTGACTTGCTTAAACATAGTCAATGAATATCTTTAGTTCTCAAGATAAAGTAAAAAGCATTAGTAGAAATTATAGCATTTTGATTTCCACTTGGATATGACTTTCTTTTGATGGGGTGAAAGAAGAAAGTGAAAAAGCTAGCATGAAACTCAACATTCATAAAACTAAGATCATGGCATCCAGCCCCATCACTTCAAGGCAATAGAAGGGCAAAAAGTGGGAACAGTGACAGATTTTATTTTCTAAGGCTCGAAAATCACTGTGGATGGTGACTGCAACCATGAAGTTAAAAGATGCTTGCTCCTTGGAAGGAAAGCTATGACAAACCTAGACAGTGTATTTAAAAGCAGATAAATCACTTTGCTGACAAAGGTTAATAGAGTCAAAGCTATAGTTTTTCCAGTAGTCATGCATGGATGTGAGAGTTGGTCTATAAGAAAGGCTAAGAGTCAAAGAATAGATGCTTTTGAACTGTGGTGTTCGAGAAGACTCTTGAGAATCCCTTGGGCTGCAAGGAGATTGAAAAGGATATCAAGTCTGAATACTCACTGGAAGGACTGATGGTTAAACTCCAATACCTTGACCACCTGATGCAAAGAACTGACTCCTGGAAAAGACCCTGAGACTGGGAAAGATTAAAGGCAAAAGGAGAAGAAAGTGATAGAGCATGAGATAGTTAGATAGCATTGATGACTCAATGGACATGAATTTGAGCAAACTCTGGGAGATAGTTAAGGACAGAGGAGCCTGGCCTGCTGCAGTTCATGGGGGTAGCAAAGGGTCAACTTACTGACTTGACTTAGTGACTGAACAACAACAACTTTCTTTATGGGACTTTTCTTTAGTTTCCATTGCTGGACTAGGTGCTGTATCCCTTCATTGTGAGAGTCTCTATATCCAAATAAATATTCTGATTGTCACATTTCCTATTTTCAATTATAATTGCCTAGCACTTCCATGGAGAAGGAAAGGGCAACCCACTACAGTATCCTTGCCTGGAGAATCCTGTGGGCAGGGGAACCTGGAGGGCTGCTGTCCATGGGGTCACACAGAGTTGGACACAACTGAAGCGACTTAGCATGCATGCATTGGAGAAGGAAATGGCAGCCCACTCCAGTGTTCTTGCCTGGAGATTCCCAGGGACAGGGGAGCCTGGTGGGCTGCCGTCTATGGGGTCGCACAGAGTCGGACACGACTGAAGCGACTTAGCATGCATGCATTAGAGAAGGAAATGGCAACCCACTCCAGTATTCTTGTCTGGAGATTCCCAGGGACAGGGGAGCCTGGTGGGCTGCCGTCTATGGGGTCGCACAGAGTGGGACATGACTGACGCAACTTAGCAGCAGCAGCACTTCGATGTAACCCTACTAGAATAGAGATTTTTGAAATTGGAGATTTGGTGTTTTTCTTTTACTGTGTTCACCATTTGTCCGAAATAGTGCCTGAATTGAATTTAATACACACAAAAAGTATTTCTTTAGTAATTAATAGCTTAAAATCAATTTTTAGCTTAAATAGAAAAAGTTCAGTTAGGTTATCAGGCAATATATTCAAGTTTTCCCTTGCTTTCAAGCCTAAATATGTCTAGTTACTATAACTCTCCTATATTGTATAAGGAATTGATACTCATCTGGTAAAAATATCAGAAAACCAGCTAGGGAAATTAAAATCCTCTGTGGATCTTGTCTTGAAATTCTAATCTCTTCTGAAGTGATGTAACTATTATATTGCCTGTGAATTAAGGAAAAGAGATCATTCTGTAATCTTAAGGTTACTGCCTAATGCATAAAGTTTAATTTTTTACTTCCCTAGGTGAGGGTGAAATGATATGATTACAGTTCATCTGAAATCTACAATTAGCTCAAACCAGTGTGTTCTCTTTAAAATGACAAAAGGAAAATGATGTAATGTTTTGTATGTCACATTTAATTCTGCTCTAGTCTTTACAATGACCTACCTTGAGATTTTGTATCTGAACTTTTACGGGAGGAAATGGAGCATCGAATGGGCTATATCCAGTCAATTTTGTTAATCAAATGAGTGAAAAGAGTTTAAACCTAAGAGAAATTATATATTCTTCATGTTTCATTATAAAATGGAATAATAAAATTCAAAAATATACATGATTATTTTTTGTGATTTGAAATGATGTGGGAAATAATCTGATTTTCTGCTTTGATGTTGCACCTGAAATAATAAATGCGGTAACATGAATACCAGGCTAATTCAAACATTTATACCCAGTTTGGAAAATTGATATCTCTTCATGTCACTAATATGTACAGTGATGTTAAATGAGAATCTGTTAGTAACAGAATTTTTCAGAATTAAGAATAAAAAGCCAAATCAAGTAAGGTTAGAATTTCTTCTTTTCCTTTAATCATTAGATTTGAGTCAAATTAAGGATCATACAATTTTTAACACTATTCTCCAATTTTATGTAAGAAATACCAAATGCCACATTTATAGCTTTTTATTTAATAACTTTTGATTCTCAAGAATTGATTTATTGATCAATACAAATGACTTCATGCAATGTGAAATATATAGAGTGAAATTTCTGAGAAAATTCTGACCTTGGTTAGCTAATATGTTCTAAATATCTGTGGGAGCAGTGGGGTTGATTGATGTTCTTTCCTCAGTAATTTCTATAAGAAAAAGTTGAAGCATTTCATTTACTTTTGGTAGGTGAGTATGAAGAAAAGCAGTGGCTAGAAGGGCTTAAAATTTGGTGAAAATGCAGAACATGAAGCAATGTGGCTCAGTGGAAAAGAATCTGCCTGCAGTGTGGGAGACAGGTTTGATCCCTGGGTCAGGAAGATCCCCTGGAGAAGGAAATGGCTACCCACTCCAGTATTCTTGCCTGGAGAATTCAATGAACAGAGAGGAGCCTGGTGGGCTACAGTCCATGGGGTCACAAAAAGTCTGACAAGACTGAGCAACTGACACTTTCATGTATGTGTGCGTATTTGGTTTCTAGTGCCACACAATAATTAAATATACAGAGTGAAGGGAGACAGCAGGACATGTCACTCATGCTGAAGATGGCATGCCAACGTACACAGAGCGGTATTCAAGACACAGAAAAAGGAATAACTGACACAGGTGATATAGTATGCATGTCTGCCAGGCATCAGTTGCCTCAGTATAGATGCACTCAAGATACTTCCTTTGATAATTATGATAATTGGAGCATTTCTTCACATTTATGAGGATCATTTTGGACTTTGAGAACTCAGCCAGCAGCTTTGTGTTCGTAAATTTGAAGCCTGTTATTCTTCTCGAAAGTTCTCCTTGCTTGCAGTGTCACTCTTCTTTTTTTTTAATATGTTTTCATTCATTTGTTTTCCCATTTTTCTTTTGCATTGTAACTTTAAAATGCATATGTTTGTATATGACTTATTGTTTTCTATTGTAACAATTGCATAATATTTATTTTAGTGGTGATTACATTTTTCAACTTTGATAGTTCATCTTATGTGGGTTTTCTTTCATGATGAATTATTCTGTCAGGACTATACTTGACCAGAGTCAAAGGGTCCAAAGATAAATGCTTGGGATAATTCTTGCAACAATTTGCCAATGAATTTGAATAACTTTTCCAGTTGACTTTTCACATGAATCTAACCTTTAATGAATAATTTCCTTTAATCTTATGTAGGAGATTTTGATGCTACTGTGGCTTTCACAGTTTTATTATGAGGTAAGGAAGAAGACAATGAAATTGTACATGGCTTTTGAAGAGTTATCAATTTGTAAGACATTATTCATATTTGAGTAACATTGACAATGTTGAAGATAGAGCAGCTTCTATCATCCTCTCAGAGCTGCTGCTGCTGCTAAGTCACTTCAGTTGTGTCCGACGCTGTGCGACCCCATAGACGGCAGCCCACCAGGCCCCCCCGTCCCTGGGATTCTCCAGGCAAGAACACTGGAGTGGGTTGCCAGTTCCTTCTCCAATGCATGAAAGTGAAAAGTGAAAGTGAAGCTGCTCAATCGTGTCCGACTCTTAGAGACCCCATAGACCACAGCCTACCAGGTTCCTCCATCCATGGGGTTTTCCAGGAAAGAGTACACGAGTGGGGTGCCATTGCCTTCTCCGCTCTCAGAGCTTCTTACACTTTATTACAAGAAGTAGGGAAAAGAGCAGGTATAATTATAGGTTTACATTCTCCAAGTACAGAGTTGAATTCATGAAAACTATCAAAACATACTTTCTGCATCATTTCTTTTACACAAAATGATGCCAATAGCAAACTGTTACACAGACATTTGGAGGGTAACATTAATTTTCAGTTTAACATTCATGTTTCTTAATTAGTTCTAGGAGAATAGAGAAATAGGATAACAGTTTCAGTATTAGGATATCTTATACTATCTAAGATCTAAAACATTCCTGCAAAGTAGAAAGCCAGTAGAAATTGGATAAAAGAACAAAGCCATAGATCAAAACATGGAAGAGTGCTGTTGCTGACTCTTACTGTACAGTCTTAGGCAAAGGAACACCTGCCTCCTCCCACAACCACCAGGAGAGTGGTGGGAAGGATGAACCTCAGTAGATCAGCCAGAGGGGTGGAAACGTCCATGCTGTACACTCTCCCCACGCTCACATCCTGGACAAGGGAGAGGCAGCTGTATTTTCTTCCTCCAGAAGTGAGTAGTAAGTTTGAAAACTTGGGCACAGACAGCACAGAACCCTTGATAACTGGAAATATCCTGGAGCGATGCTACCCTTAGACATAACAGGACTAGTACTCATCAACCGATAATGATAAGTACAAAGGTAAACACACAACACAGAATCAATAAATGTGTGCAGGAGTACAAAAGTAATAAAGAAGCATGGAAAACTGAACACCAAACTTAAAACAGAGGCAACTATATTAATAATCAACATAGTAAAAATAAGCAGTAAGATTTAGAATAAACATCATCTGTGTGTACTATAATCCACATGACACTGTATGGTACCCACAAAAAATCAAGCAACAGATAAGGTAGATGAAATACTTGGACAACAAGAGTAAGCAACCAAGTAAATGCAGGAGCTCAAAATATGAGCTAAAAATAAAACAGAAATAAGAAATGAATTCGTGGGACTGAACAATTGAACATAGGAGTGTTCCAGAATGCAGAAAGTTATGTTTCAAAGTACAGAGGGAGGAGACCCAGAAAATGGGTACAGGATTTGTATGATCTGTCTAATCGAACAGAAAAAGAACGTGAGAATAACACACACATGTATGTACATATATAATGAAATTTCAAACCACTGTAAATAAAGAAAAAAAACCCAAAACACTCCTTTGAAGAAATATCAGGTCCTCCATGAAAGCACAAGAACCAGTATAACCTCAAATTTTTTTTGGCAATACTATCTTGAAAAAGGTAATAGAAAATTATGTAAAATTTCTTGTTAGGAATCTAGGATTCTATATTTAAGCAAGTTGTATTGACTGTGTAGGAAAAATAGAAGTGTTTTCACATATGAAAGTTTATATATAATGGACTCCGAAGTTTTATTATGGGTAAAAGTGTGAAAGTGTTAGTCACACAGTTCAGTTCAGTTCAGTCACTCAGTCATGCCCAGCTCTTTGCGACCCCATGAACTGTAGCACACCAGGCCTCCCTGTCCATCACCAACTTCTAGAGCCTACTCAAACTCATGTCCATCGCATCAGCGATGCCATCCAACAATTTCATCCACTGTCATACACTTCTCCTCCCTCCTTTAATCTTTGCCAGCTTCAGGATCTTTTCCAATGAGTCAGTTCTTCATATCAGGTGGCCAAAGTATTGGAGTTTCAGCTTCAACATCAGTCCTTCCAATGAACACCCAGGACTGATCTCCTTTAGGATGGACTGGATGGATCTCCTTGCAGTCCAAGGGACTCTCAAGAGTCTTCTCCAACACCACAGTTCAAAAGCATCAGTTCTTTGGCATTCAGTTTTCTTTATGGTCCAACTCTCACATCCATACATGACTATTGGAAAAACCACAGCTTTGACTAGATGGACCTTTGTCAGTAAAGTAATGTCTCTGCTTTTTAATATGCTGTCTATTTTGGTCATAGCTTTTCTTCCAAAGAGCAAGCATGACTTGCAGTCACCATCTGCAAGTCATGGCTTCAGTCACCATCTGCAGTGATTTTGGAGCCCAAAAAAATAAAGTCTGTTACTGTTTCCATTGTTTCCCCATCTATTTGCCATGAATTGATGGGACTGGATGCCATGATCTTAGTTTTCTGAATGTTGAACTTTAAGTCAACTTTTTCACTCTCCTCTTTCACCTTCATCAAGAGGCTGTTTAGTTCCTCTTCACTTTCTGCCATAAGGGCAGTGTCATTTGCATATCTGAGGTTGTTCATATTTCCTCTGGTAATTTTGATTTCAGCTTGTGCTTCATCCAGGCCGGCATTTCTCATGATGTACTCTGCACATAAGTAAATAAGTTCCATGCCCAGTTCTCACTGTTGCTTCTTGACGTGCATACAGATTTCTCAGGAGGCAGGTCAGGTGGTCTGGTATTCCCAATTCTTGAAGAAGTTTCCACAGTTTATTGTGATCCACACAGTCAAAGGCTTTGGCGTGGTCAATAAAGCAAAAGTAGATGTCACTCAATCATGTCCAACTCTTTGCATCCCCATGGACTGTAGCCCACAGGTCTCCTCTTCCATGGAATTCTCCAGGCAAGAATATTGGAATGGGTTGCCATTTCCTCCTCCCAGGGATCTTCCTAACCTAGGGATCAATTATTATCTGTTGAACCTCTGAAATAATTCCTAGAGGATATGTACATTAAAGAGGAAGGTGATATGAATCTAAAAGGAATAATTGAGAATCAATAATTACTTGTAAAATATTAGTAAAGTTATGAATATAGAAGTATTAAAGTGGTTTTTAAAAAAAGGTCATTGAGCCTAACTCACCATTGACATTCTAGCTTTACCACTAATTATCTGTATTACCTTGGACCCATTTCTTAACTGCTTTCTTATTCAGTATCTTTATTTGTAAAATGGAAAGAATTATTATAGTCACCTCATAAGAGTATTCTGAGTATTAAATAAGTGAGTACCTGTTAAGTACTGAAAACAATGCCTGGCATGTGATAAGCACTTGATAAATGTTATATGGTTATAACTATAGTTATATGGTTAACTATGACCTGCCTCTTGAGAAACCTGTATGCAGGTCAGGAAGCAACAGTTAGAACTGGGGATGGAACAACAGACTGGTTCCAAATAGGAAAAGGAGTACATCAAGGCTGTATATTGTCACCCTGCTTATTTAACTTCTATGCAGAGTACATCATGAGAAATGTTGGGCTGGAGGAAGCACAAGCTGGAATCAAGATTGCTGGGAGAAATATCAATAACCTCAGATATGTAGATGACACCACCCTTATGGCAGAAAGTAAAGAAGAACCTCTTGATGAAAGTGAAAGAGGAGAGTGAAAAAGTTGGCTTAAAGCTTAACATTCAGAAAACTAAGATCATGGCATCTGGTCCCATCACTTCATGGCAAATAGATGGGGAGACAGTGGAAACAGTGTCAGACTTTATTTTTTGGGGCTCCAAAATCACTGCAGATGGTGATTGCAGCCATGAAATTAAAAGATGCTTCCTCCTTGGAAGGAAAGTTATGACCAACCTAGATAGCATATTAAAAAGCAGAGACATTACTTTGTCAACAAAGGTCCGTCTAGTCAAGGCTATGGTTTTTCCAGTGGTCATGTATGGATGTGAGAGTTGGATTGTGAAGAAAGCTAAGCACCGAAGAATTGATGCTTTTGAACTGTGGTGTTGGAGAAGACTCTTGAGAGTCCCTTGGACTGCAAGGAGATCCAACCAGTCCATCCTGAAGGAGATCAGTCCTGGGTGTTCATTGGAAGGACTGATGCTGAAGCTGAAACTCCAGTACTTTGGCCACCTTATGTGAAGAGTTGACTCATTGGAAAAGACCCTGATGCTGAGAGGGATTGGGGGCAGGATGATAAGGGGACGACAGAGGATGAGATGGCTGGATGGCATCACTGACTTGATAGGCATGAGTTTGAGTAAACTCCGGGAGTTGGTGATGGACAGGGAGGCCTGGCACGCTGCGATTCATGGGGTCGCAAAGATTCAGACACAACTGAGCGACTGAACTGACTGACTGACTGACGGTTATATTTAGTATAAAAAGTAGTAGTTTTGAACTAAAGTTGCAGACATTTTGTAGTTCATTTGAGATACTGACTGCAATTAAGTAACAGTTTTTGATGGCTTTGTGTTGATATGATAGGTGACATGGATGCTGTTTGACTTTGTCATTGTTAGAAATATATCAGTTAGGAATACGTGTTCAAATTTTAGTCAGAATTAGTTTCTGATTTTTGCAACCAAAGAACTTCATACAGTTTTCTCCTTATCTGTCTCTGAATTATCCTTGGCTTTACTATCCATTCCTCAGTCAATTGTAAGTTTCTTGGGGGAAATATTTGACTTCCTGGAAAGCATATCATATTTATGTGTGTGTGTTTGTGTGGGGGAAAAAGCTGTATTCTTTTGGGAAATTAATTTAGCATTGATTTCTTTTCTGAGTCACAATGTTCAATTTATTTAAATAAATAGTGATAGTCAGGGAGTTGTGGTATATTTTTTATATAAAATATGGTTTTAAAAGACTGAAACTACTAGAATTTTACTGTTTAAGTCTTTACAAATTTATTTTCCTATAAGCTGAAAAGCAAAATCCTTGTGTGCTCAGTCCTGTCCAACTCTGTGATCCCATGGAAAGTAGCCCGCTAGGCCCCTCTTTCCTTGGTATTTTCCAGGCAAGATTACGGGAGTGAGTTGCCATTTCCTGCTCCATGGATCTTCCCAACCCAGGATGGAACTTACATCTCTTATGCCACACGCAGTGTCAGGCAGATTCTTTACCACTGCACCAACTGGAAAGCCCTTGTAAAATCCTTACCACAGCTTATAAAATCCTTAGTTTAACCATTACCTAATTTCTTAGCATTCTCTGTTGTCTCCTCCAGTAAGAAGTTACATTCATTTACCATGTCATCTTGCCTTATTGCCTTTGCTCAGTATACTTATTCTAGCTAAAAAGCCCACTCCTTTCTAAATTAAAGAAAAGAAAAAAATGTATATATGTGTTTATATATACTTATGTGTATATTCATATATAGACAGTTTTAAAATGAATGAATTTTTTGAATGAATAAAGTTTAAAAACTGCCATATTCTCTAAGATGGCTTACTAGATCACCTGCTATCAAGAATCAGAAACAAATATATGGACTTTTGTAATTGGAGGAGAATATGGACCAATAATGAGATTAGTTCTCCCTTTACGTATGTAAGACGGTGCTTCAAGTTTTTAAAGTGTCTCACTCCTTTTTGACTTTGAGTTCCCTTATAAATTATTTTTCTCAGCTTAACAGTTAAGAAATGCTGTTTTAAATCATTTTTTGCTTCCCCATGTGCAGGTTTCATGCCACATAAGATTTTGTTTCAGAAAGGAATAGTGACTTTTTAGTATTCTTCTTTAGTTATTATTTTTACTTGGAATTATTCATTTACTTTATTTTCTTCTTTCATTTTTCCTTTTTTTGTGCTTATTTTCCATTCAACTTAATTATAGTATGTATTAAAGTTCTGGATTTCGTTTAAGTACGTTGGAGTTACTTGTTAAAAATATGTGTTCCATCTGCTCTATTGGCTTCCAAGCTTGTTTAGTATATTTTTGATGTTTCTATAATAGCTCTTCCTTTCTAACAGAATAAAAGGAAAAGAGCAGACCTTAATATCTTCCTATAACTTAAGAAGGCAAAACAGTCTGCCTTTTTGGTACTGGAAGCCAGCAGTCTCTGTGGAGATTTGGAAGGGAGAAGAGCTCCCTTCCCACTCTCTCTGAACATGCACACATCCTTAGAGAATCACAAACATGCTGCCACAGCCATTCTCCAGTCTGAATGGCAGTTGAGAAAGAATTTTCTATGACTCCAAGTTACAGCATTAAAAAAAAAAATCAGTCCCAAGATTGAGTGGTATGAGGGCAGGTCAGGTGGAGCACCATACAACCAGCTCCATCTCTCTTCAGCTGTTCCAGGCTGAAAAACATGTCCAGGATGCACTGCAGGCAGCATCCGCCTTGTGTTACAGGGAAGACATGTCCTCTGAGTCAGAAAATATCTCCAAGAGCTTTGGGTTTATCAGAATGAAAACTCACACTGCACAACTGATTTAGAAAATGATACCTACTTAATGCAAAAAAAAAAAAATGGGTATTTCTGTTTTAATAAAAATGAAAGGCAAACTCAGAAGAGGAGTCCATAATTGCAAATCTACTGTGTCAGTTAGAGCTGAAAACACTGGCTGACTCATGAAGTGATTATTTTACTCTGACAGTGGACCCGCAGTCGTTGTGTACATTTCAGACATTTGTCATGCTCTTCAGTTATTATCCTGTCAATGTACTCGGTACATTATAAACAAATGAGCGTCAGGAAAGCAATTAGAAATTTAGTGTGTGTTATTCTGTACTGCCCTTTGTTTCCATTTCTTTTTTATTTGTTTACATGGCAAAATAAGTGCATAGCCTCTCAAATGCTGATCTACTCCATAGATGATGTTAGTAGTAGATTTCTCCTTGAGGTAGTACCACTGTTATTGGTAGTTTTATTTTAGCATGTTTTTTTTTTCTTTTTCTGATCACTTTGAATTGTGCAGTGATAGATATGTGTCTGGGCAGGTGCTCACACTCCCTCATTCATTGGCAGGGCAAATGGAGTTGGAGATTGAACATCAGGGTTTTAAAGAAGGAAAAGAGTAGTCTTTAATGGGGAAAGGAGACAAAAAACATGTTTTCTTTTAAAGTGACACAATTCTCTGTCCCCATTTCCTTATTTCTTATCCCCGACTTTGAGACAGGATCATTTTGGAGTGTATATTTCTTTCAAATGGAAATGCTTAAGGCCACTTAACCTGGTTACAGGCCCCGAGATTAAGTGTGGGTTTGGGGGTTCTGCACAGACTAGTCCCCAGGCAGCATTTAACCAAGTGAGCACTTAACCAGCCCCCACGCTGGCAGTTGACCCTCTCCTGGTGATCCTTGCCGGCTCCCTGTTCCTATCACCATCAATGATTCCCATTGTTCCAGTTCCTCCAGGCTGATGAATCAAAATCTGAGGCTTATTTCTTTTTGTAGGTTTTTCTTTAAGAAACTTTTAGAGATGTGAGCTGAGCTATAGTATCTTACTTAGTTGTGTTTTAACACCAAAACCCCAAATAATCTGATAGCCAGGTCTTTAGGATCAGTTCAGTATGTTTATTCAACACTATATTCTAAATAAACCTGATATTAATCATTACTATTGCTGCAGGTGAATTTTTTTTCTTTCAATTTGCTTTTAGTTGTATTGTGTATTGAGCACATAGGACAGAGTCATAATTGGAGATACTAAGTAGATTGTTCCTTCCCTCACCCCTATCAACCACCCATTCTTGCACCATCATTAGTTTTAGGGAGAACCTAACAGGTCAGTGTTGGAGAAAACAGCAAAAAAAAAATTTTTTTTTTTTTTTACTTATTAAATGAAGAGCCTAGACTTTAGGCACAAGGCCCAAACTATTTCCTGGTAGCCAGAGAACCAGTTATTTTTGACAATAAAATTTCTCAACCCCTCCACACCCCTAGGAACTGTGTGATGCTGTGTTACTGGGGAACTGGGAGAGTAAACAAAGTTGGTGGGATATGGTGCCTTTGCTGCCCTACAGACCAAAGATCAGCATGGCTTCTCAGAGTGGGTAACTCACCCTCAATTTGAGGTCTGAGGGAGGATAGATCTCATTCTCTCGTGAGGAAAATCTGGACCTCTGAGATAAGATCCCTGAAACACAAATGGCAGACCAGACTGTTTAAATGTGCAAAAGCCAGAGGCTGCCTGTGCAACTGCCATGTCTACTAAGTGAAATAGGAGGCCGTTCAAAATCCTCTGTGGTTCCTGAGCAAGTTACATAGGTTAACTGAGAAAGTGAGCCATAGATGGGTTGGTGTAGGCAGAGACCGTCCCATAGGCTGCAACCCTGGAGCTGATAGGATAGAGTTTTCCAGAGTTATGCTTGCCAGCCCAGTGTCCTCTGGATGGAACAATTTCCCCAAAGTGGCTACTACCAGTTCTTTGTCCTCAGAGAGGTCTCCCAGTTTCATCCTTTCCCTCCAGAAGGCGCTTCAGAATCAGCAAGCTGGTCTGACCTGTGCTTCTTTCAAATTACTGCCTCTGGGCTGGGGCTAGAGCAAGTAAAATTTCGCCTGAGCCCTTTAAGAGTAGAATCAGTTTTCTACAGCCTTCCAGGTCTCCCAGAAACAAGCCCTGCTGGCCTTAAAGCCAGAGGTTCTCAGGAGCTCATCTTGATACGGAACCAACCCCTCCCCAAGCCAGGGAGCCTGATGTGGGTGGGGCTCAGAATTCTTACTCCTTTGAGAGAACCTCTGCAGTGGTAATTATACTCTTCCTGTTTGTGGGTCATCAACCCAGAAATGTGGGTCTTGACTGTAATTATAACCCCACCTATCTTGTGGTTCCTTTTTTTGGTTTTGTTTTGTTTTTGTTGTTTTTTTTTTTTTTTTTTTTTTGTGGAAGACTTTTGCTGCTAGTCTTCAGGTCATTCTCACAGATAGTTCATGTGTAAGTTATGATAATTTTGGTGTGCCCATGGGAGGAGGCAGGCTCAGGGTCTTTCTGTGCTGACACCTGGCCACACGTCTTACCAGTTATAGTTTTTAATGTTGTACACAGTTATTTATTATTTAACTGAAAATTTTCAATGGAGGTTATGGGCTGTTAGCCAAAAACGGTTGAAATTCTATGCCCTGTTTTTATGTTTACTGAAAAAAATCTATCATATGCTTTCTAAAGTATTTGTTTTCATTGCTAAATTTTTCAGCAAAATGCAGTCTTCTGTATTTTGAGCACATTGCCTCCCTCTTTTGTTTCTGAGAATTGTTTCATGGGCCCCATGCTATTTTGCTCTCTTCACTCATCTTTTAATGAGAGGAGGTCAATCCAGGCCTGACGCTTTCCCAGTAGCAGCGCTGCTGTCCTCTCCTCCTGCCCCTCTCTCCTGCTTCCTTTTGAGTCCTTTCCTCAGATCATATGCTGACACCCACTGATGTGCACAGAGTGAATCCACAAGGCTGAGGACAGTGTTTTTGTTCTTGCTGTTTGGTTCTCTGATTATTCTGAGGTGAATGGATCTCTGGAAAATTCGATTCAGGCTGTGCTGGCTCTGTGGACAGAAGGTGTGCAAAACCCCTGAAAGTTCACAGCCTCTTATGCCCTTGAATTCTCTAGCCCTTCCTAATTATTCAGCTCACCTTTTGGTGTGCAGAGTGCATTTTTTAGTCTATTGCAGCTTCTTTATCTGTAGTGCTACTGAGAGAAAATCCTGGAGTTGTCATAGATGAAAAGATAATTAATTAGAAAGAGGATATTGAAACAGCTCTGATCACCCCATAAAGGAGCTCCTCTGTGCAATCAGTCTAATATCACCCTGAGTGAAGGTGTCTAGTCAGGAAGGGGATAAATCACTGACAGTTTTCATCATGTCTGGATACATGGTTCTGCCTCATAACCCATTCATACACACAGGTATCTGCAGATGAACATTGCTAGTTCAAGGCATTTTGAACTCGTCCATTTGTTTCTATATTCCTATTAGATTGTCAATCAGAAAATAGGTGTGTGATGTGGGGCAGTTTAGCTATCACCATCTTTACCTGAAAATAGTCTGAAGCAACTTTCACTGTATTTTTATGTTGAAAGTGAAAGTGTTAGTTGCCCAATTGTGTCTGACTCTGTGACCCCACAGACTGTAACCCGCCGGACTCCTCCATCCATGGGATTCTCCAGGCAAGGATACTGCAGTGGGTAGCCATTCCCTCCTCCAGAGGATCTTCTCGACCCAGGGATCTAACCCAGGTCTTCTGCACTGCAGGCAGATCTTTTACTGTTTGAGCCACCAGAGAAGCCCAGTCACCATAGAAAACAAATAAAATAGCAAGTTTGGCTCAGGTTTAATAACTGGTCATTTCAGCCACCCTTATAATAATGACATTTACTAGGAAGTAACTCCTAAAATATATGGATCCAAGACTATTTATCTGAGTTGTGGAATTGGGGATTGTCTCTGGTTGGCCATGCAGTGGTTAAGAGTGACCCTACCTCTGGCTGGTCTTTGTGCATACTCTCCCACTGCTTTAGCCTGACTATATGATTCTGTCTCCCTGTGTTAGCCTAGTCCCCTTAAGCAACTTAAACTTGATGTGTTTTCAGGTTTGTCTGTTAATTTGAAGGTTTACTAGTCTTTTTCCCATCTGCACAATGAGAATGATGATTATATCTTCTGATAAGCTTCCTTAAGCATTCATTGCATTAATTTTTAGGACATGTATCACATAGAGTAAACTTTCAATAAATATTTGTTTGAATTAGTTATTATGCTGCCTAAACATCTCTCTGTTTAGTTATATGTTAGATTTTTTTTCCCTAAAACTGTACTAAGCATATATTTGATTAGTCTTTTATCAAGGTAAAATGTTATTTTCTCTAGGTAAACCTTTTTTGCTAGATCATTTGATCATGTATACACTACTATAAGTGTTTATGACACTAGATTAAAATTGTATGAATCTAGTAGAAAAATTATAAGTGTGGTTGTATTAATTAATTTCCTTGTGGATACTTTCTCATAGTCATTGTGCATTTTACATACATCTTAATATTGAAACGGAGAAGGCAATGGCACCCCACTCCAGTACTCTTGCCTGGAAAATCCCATGGACGGAGGAGCCTGGTAGGCTACAGTCCATGGGGTCGTGAAGAGTCGGACACGACTGAGCGACTTCACTTTCACTTTTCACTTTCATGCATTGGAGAAGGAAATGGCAGCCCACTCAAGTGTTCTTGCCTGGACAATCCCAGGGACGGGGGAGCCTGGTGGGCTGCCGTCTATGGGGTCACACAGAGTCGGACATGACTAAAGATACTTAGCAGCAGCAGCAATAATATTGAAATACTTTATTTGTAAGCCCTTTAAAATTTAGTACCCTTGCATTACGAAAACTGCATTAGATGCAGAAAAATTAGTATTAAACCTTTTTACCTATAACCCTACCCATTCAAGCCAAAAAACCTTTCATGCTATTGTCCTTGAGTGTCACAGAAACTCAGGAACTAAAGAAACTTAATTTTGTTGGATTCAAAAAAATAATAGGTTGCAAATCCAGGATTTTGAGGCACATATGTTTCTGTTTAAAGATGATAGTATTTTATGATGCTACGATGTCTTCCCTGTGATTAAAAAAAAAAGTACAGGTTGACCTGCAGTCATAGTTCTTCCCTTGTTGGCACCTAATTGAAAATGATGTAGAATGGCTAATATACTTCTAGATTGTTAATTATGAGGTGAGTTATGAAGTATAAATATACACTCTACCCAGGCTACTTTAAAAGTGTCACATTTCCTATTTATTTCATGATGGTTAGTGTGTGTGCGTGTGTGTGTGTGTGTGTGTGTGTATGGGTTTGAAAGAGACACACACATGCAGAAGTGAAAGATCAATTTACATAGTGCAACTCATGAAAATTGACTGAGGATTCCGTTCACTGATCTGGACCCCAAGGAAAGAGATATAGTTGTCTTCTTGCATTTCTCCACCCTGTAGCAGTGCTGGAAGGATCAGGAAGCATAGGAAAGATGCAGGATTCTCTAACAGTAATGGATCAAGGACTATTATTCCTTGTTCAGTATCTCAACAGAATAAAATATAGAGGTAAAAATCCTATCACATATCTGTATCACATAAGATCTTTTATTTTTACATGAGTAATACTACATTTTATGTTACGAACTTGCTTGTATCTTATCTTTTAGCGGCGTTTAAGTAGTCACCCATGGGTCAGTCTTTTTAAAAGAAGTACTCTAATTTAGCACTTTGGTGACATCAGTGGTACAAGCTTCTAAGAGAGCATTTGAAATATAAGCAGGAAACATTAAGATTCCTTTTTTAAAAATATAATACTAGTGTGTTAGGAAGTGAATATTCAAGGGCTCGAACATATGGAAATGGCCAGCAGTTGAAAGAAGAAAGACTTGAAAGTCAACGAGTGGATATATCTAGTGATAAAATTTACTCCAGAACTGTAATGAGAGAAACTACTGTTTGAGCTTTGTTCTAGGCTTCTTCCACTGTTTTAGGTGCTCTGTATGCATTATCTCTAAACTTTCATCTTCAAAAAGAATCTCATAATCTCATAATCTCTCTATTGTTTTCTTCCAATAGGCTAACCAGGCAAGTGAAGTTTGATTTAATTAAAATGAATACCAGGACCACCATGATACAGCATCCATAAAAGAGTAGCTTTATGAAGCTTTTAGAGACTTTTTTTATTCAAACCTCAAAATGCCTCTTGCCCACTCTGTGATTTTGGTTCCTTTTAAAATCAGGTTTAGATTTTAAAATATTGGTGCAAATGCTTACATACAATTTCAATTGCATGTGAATCAGAGTTATTTGCCTCTAGACCCCAAATAATTGAATAATACCAAAACTATCGCCAAATAGCCAAGTTTTATGGAGGGTATATTATATGCCAGATATAGTAGTAAAAGCTTTACATTTTTATTTCATTTAATACTTATAATGACACTATGTAATTTCATTTATAGTAATTAAGACACTTGCCTAAAGTCAGACCTGAGAAGTATTTTTATTTGTGCTTAACTTCTTACATGATTATTGAGCACTACTGAAATTATATATGCCAAAATAATTATGGTGTTTTCAATAAAACAAAAATACAGATTCTGAAACCCTATGATAAATTAAGACACCCTGTGCTCTGAACATAGATAATATTCCGTTTCATTTAGTATTCTTGCCTGGAGAATCCCACAGACAGAGGAGCCTGGCAGGCTACAGTCCATAGGGTCACAAAGAGTCAGACACAACTAAAGCAACTTAGCACACATGAGCATACATCCATGTTTATGCTTTTCATTGTTCAAGTACCAATTTGTTATTTTATTCCTTGACTTCTCTTCTTGTGACCACTCCTTTGTGGATATATTTATCTGGATTCAGTCATTGTCTTCTGTTTTTCTCAGGATCACAGACTTGGAACCCTCATCTGTGACTGTATTTTAAACTCTTACACACAGAAAACTCCTACTTCTGTTCCTGCTTTTAATCTTATTTTGGAGCATCTTTGACTCTTCCTTATATTGACAGTTAACCTGATGTCCTCTGAAATAATAATTCAGCCCAAGGAGCTTTTCTGTTCAACTCGTTGTTCCTACTGTTTATACCACCCTCTCCTCTTTCCATGACCCTCTGTCTAGAGTGCTTATCTTGGCTCTCTTCCTATCAAGATTGTTTTTTTTTTTTCCCCAATCAGTTTATATATCCATGGGTTCATATATCCAGGCAACGCGTTTTAGCATCTTTCTTATATCTATTTTATGTATCAGTAGTTTAAGGATACAATAACTTAAATGTTATAATATCAGTAAATTATTTGAACTCCTTTTGAGTTACATCACTCAAATTACATAATTGTATAGAAATCTTTTGATGTTTTAACATCTGTTAATTTGAACAATTTTCTGTTCATTTTGCTAAACACAGATTTAGAAACAAATAATAAAAGTTTTATTAAAAATGCATTGGGATCTATTATTTTCCCCATTTCTAAAAAGTAGATCCAAGAACTTCTGACTAAGGCTTAACAAAATATTATTAACTTTATCAATTACTTTTTTCATTTAGAGGCACTTTATGTTACAGAGAAAGGGTTGGAAAACATTTGTATCTAGCATTTACATTGTATGTTTTCATCAAAATTTCATCAGAACTGCAGATTTGTCTATCCAATTTGTGAAAAAGAACTTCTGCATAATCTAATTTGAAATGCTGGTCTCTATTGTTGAATCAGTTCATCAAATCAGACTTATTTACTGTTAGGACAAACATCTCTGCATATATTTTTATTCAAAAATCTTTAAATGTGTCCCCAGGATACTTATCTCATATCTGAATTCAAAAGCTTAGTTAGATACATGAATAGAAAGATAAAAGTTTACTATTTTTAATAACTTTATTGAGGTATGTTTTACATGTATGAGACTAATTCATTTTAAGTGTACAATTCAGTGACTTTTAATAACTTTACCAAATAGCACAATCATTATCATCAATCAGTTTTAGAACATTTTAACACCTGTCCCAATAATATGCCTCATACCAATTTATACTTCATATAAATTCATGGGAAATTCATGGGCATTAAGTTGGTTCCAGTTTTTGGCTATTATGGAAAAAGTAATTGCTATGGACCTAGTATAACCTAATTTGTGTGCAAATCTGTGTGTGAGCATATGTTTTCATTTATCTTGGACACTTAGTAAAATTTCTAAAACTGTCTAGCTATTTTATGCTGAATTTTTGAGAGCTGCCCAACTGTTTTCCTTTTCATACTGTTCATGGGGTTCTCAAGGCAAGAACACTGAAGTGGTTTGCCATCCCCTTCCCCAGTGGACCACATTCTGTCAGACCTCTCCACCATGGCCCGTCCGTCTTGGGTGGCCCCACACGGCATGGCTTGGTTTCACTGAGTTAGACAAGGCTGTGGTCCTGTGATCAGATTGGCTAGTTTTCTGTGACTGTGGTTTCAGTCTGTCTGCCCTCTGATGCCCTCTCGCAACACCTACCATCTTACTTGGGTTTCGCTTACCTTTGACGTGGGGTATCTCTTCATGGCTGCTCCAGCAAAGCACAGCCGCTGCGCCTTACCTTGGACGAGGGGTATCTCCTCACGGCCTCCCCTCCTGACCTTCAACATGCAGTAGCTCCTCTCGGTCCTCCTGCGCCCGCATAGCCGCCACTCCTTGGACATGGGAAACCTGTATGCAGGTCAGGAAGCAACAGTTAGAACTGGACATGGAACAACAGGGTGGTTCCAAATAGGAAAAGGAGTACGTCAAGGCTGTATGTTGTCACCCTGCTTATTCAACTTATGTGCAGAGTACATCATGAGAAACACTGGGCTGGAAGAAACACAAGCTGGAATCAAGATTGCCAGGAGAAATATCAATAACCTCAGATATGCAGATGACACCACCCTTATGGCAGAAAGCAAAGAGGAACTAAAAAGCCTCTTGATGAAAGTGAAAGAGGAGAGTGAAAAAGTTGGCCTAAGCTCAACATTCAGAAAACTAAGATCATGCCATCTGCTCCCATCACTTCATGGCAAATAGATGGGGAAACAGTGGAAACAGTGGCTGACTTTATTTTAGGGGGCTCCAAAATCACTGCAGATGGTGATTGCAGCCATGAAATTAAAAGACGCTTGCTCCTTGGAAGGCAAGTTATGACCAACCTAGATAGCATATTAAAAAGCAGAGACATTACTTTGTCAACAAAGGTCTGTCTAGTCAAGGCTATGGTTTTTCCAGTGGTCATGTATGGATGTGAGTTGGATTGTGAAGAAAGCTAAGCACCGAAGAATTGATGCTTTTGAACTGTGGTGTTGGAGAAGACTCTTGGGAGTCCCCTTGGACTGCAAGGAGATCCAACCAGTCCATCCTCAAGGAGATCAGTCCTGGGTGTTCATTGGAAGGACTGATGTTGAAGCTGAAACTCCAATATTTTGGCCACTTCATGAGAAGAGGTGACTCATTGAAAAGACCCTGATGCTGGGAGCGATCGGGGGCAGGAGGAGAAGGAGACGACTGAGAATGAGATGGCTGGATGGCATCACCGACTCGATGGACGTGTTTGAGTAAACTCCAGGAGTTGGTGATGGACAGGGAGGCCTGGCGTGCTGCAATTCCTGGGGTCGCAGAGTCGGACACGACTGAGTGACTTAACCAAAACTGTTTTCCAGTGCCAGTTTATGTTAGTTCCGTTATTCCACATGCTAGCCAACATTTGGTATTATAGCCCTTCTAGGAAGGATAAAATGTTAACCCATTTTGGTTTTAATTTGCATTTCCTTGATGACAAATGATGTTGAGTATCTTTTCATGTCCTTGTCAGCCATTGGTATATTTGCTTTTGTAATGAATGATTTGTTGCCTATTTTTATTGGGCTACTTTATTGTTAATGTTATTGAATTGTAACTGTTCTTTGTAAAGTGTGGATGTGTCCTTTATAAGATATGTACTTTTCAGATATTTTTTCCTTGCATCATATTGCATCCCCTATGCATTTTCTTTCTTTGTAAGTTGTGAGGCCTTCCATAGGATAAATTGTATAGTTGAAGACCATTTCAAAAGAAAACAAACCTTCTATCTATATATCTTGACCAATTATCATAGCTGTGGAAGATCTCACAATGCAAATATAAACATTTGTGCATTGGTCTGTCATGCTTACCTATTTTATTTTACCTAAACATATGTGAGTTGACATGTGCAGTTGTAGACTAAGGAATATTTCATAAGGAAGTGCTTGACATTTAGAGCCTCAACACTTATTATTTGAATGTGAATAGACTTGTTTGCTTCTTAGTTTGTCAGCATGAGTTGTGCAATTATGGCTTAGAAAACAAAATTTGAAAAGTTGCTTTCTGGCTTCATGTTGTTTAACAGGAATATAGTTTAATGTTCCACCAGCTGTTAGTTCCATTGTTCTCTTTTTAAGGGTACCCCTAAACAAGCAGTATGGAGGAGTTAGAAAATGGTTCAAGCTTCCATTAAGCATTTACTGTGACTGCAAATGCATACCCACTTTTTTTCTAAAAGTTTATATGCTTATAATATGGTAATCCTCCTCCTTATACAAAATGCATTAGCTTTTTTTTCTTTTTGTGCACTAGGAATTTTTATAGTGTTCAATATGCATGCATTTTAATTTTTATTTTTGTTAAGGTAATATAAAAAATAAAACTACAAATGTGATTTATTTTAGAATTAACTTTAATGTGTTAAATATAACCTAATTAAAATTATCCTTAGCATTGCATCTCAGATACAGATAGTTTGCTATTGAATAAGATGCCAAATATAAACTTAGGCTGATATAATGTTACCTTTAACATTTTTTCTTTCTATTTGAAAAAGTATATGTATAATATTAAAGTGAACTACAGTAATATCATAACCTTTTCAGAACACCAGGAAAAAACATTTTCTATCCAAGTACATGCTAGCTGTTCTATAAACAATGTGTTACAACTACAATTCCCAGAACAAGAGCGTTTATCAAAATGGAGAATTCATTCTCACCTTTTGACATGGTGACAAAAACTCTGTCCTTGACCAAGATCTGGTCAGGCTTCTTCTCTCTAGCAAGCCCCCTCTCAGCTAGACCTTCACCTTGGCCTATAAAAACTGCAAACTCAGAGCAAGCAATTTCATTCCCACCTTCCCTGCTCCAGACACTGATCCTGTCAGCTTTATTGCTCTTGATTACCCTTCACTATGTCCAGCCAAGTCACCACTGACTACTCCCTGCAATAGCCTCTTAATGGGTCTCCTTACGCAATGGCCTCTTAGCAGAGTCATAAGTCACATCATGTCTCTTTTTGGCTTGAAACCCACAAGTAACTGTCTCCTAAGTAAAATCCAAAGTCCTTATAATGAAGTAGAAGACACTACAATATCTGCCCCCTCCAATGTGCGGTAAAAATGATTGCTCTGACTTGATCTCCTTACCTGATCCATTCCACACTCACTTTTTTCCCTGACTTAATCCACACTGACCACTTTGGTTGTTTTGTTTCCTCCCTTCTTCACTCCCTCCCTCCCTCCCTTTTTCTGTGTCTCCAACTGCCTGCCTGCCTTCCTCCCTTCCTCTATCTTCCTTCCTCTTTCTTTCCTCCCTCCATCCCTCCCTCGACCCCTCCCTCCTTTCTTCTTTTCCTTCTTTCTTTTACTTTCATATCTTTCTTGGGCCAGTTTTTGGTTCACAACAAAACTATGGGGGAGGTACAGAGAATTCAGTATCCTCCCTGCCCCAACACTTGCATAGGCATTATCAACATCTACCAGCATAGCGGTATCTTTGTTATAGTTGATGAAATTACATTGACACAGTATTATTAACCAAGGTCCACAGTTTATCTTAGGGTTCAGTCTTAGGTTAACATATTAAGGGTATGAATAAAGTATAATGACATGTATCCATCATGAGAGTATTGTCTGCCTAAAAATCCTCTGTGCTTTTTCCTGTTCATCCTACTCTTCACCCCTGCCCCGCCCACCCCCCAACACACATACACACAACCCCTGCAACCACTGAATTTTCTACAATCTCCATAGTTCTGCCTTTTCCAAAATATGATGTAGTTGAATCATATAGTAGGTAACATTTCAGATTGGCTTCTTTCACTTATTAATAAGCATCTAACATTCCTCCATGTCTTTTTATAGTTTGTAGCTCATTTACTCTTAGCCCTGAGTAATAAATATCCAGTTGTCTAGATATACCCTCATTTTATTTTTCTACTCACCTATTGAAGGATATCTTGGTTGTTTCCAAATTTTGGCAGTTATTAAAAAGCTGCTATAAACTTCCACATGCAACTTTTGTGTGGACATAAGTTTTTAAGTACCTTTCCACTTTTATAAACCTTTATTATTGCTCTTGATAGCTGGATATGATGTACTGGGCAAAAGGAACTGCTGTAAACAGACCTATAATAATGTGGCATTAAGATGTGGGGAGAGGGTGAATAGTAGAGTCCTATGAGTGGGTCTCAGACTTTATGTGACTATATGTCTCTGGACTGTGAACCTCACAAGTGTTTCTCAGGTTTATTTTTCTCCTCTCTTCTTTGGGAGAGGATGACTCGAATGGGTTGGATTTGGACATTGGAGTTGGACATTCCCCTTCTCCCAGGTCAGTTAACCTCTGATACCTCACAGCATTTTAGACTCTGGTTAACTATTTTTCTCTGATTGGAAGCCTTTTTAATAATAGAATGACCTGATATGTTACAAAATGGTTTCCTTTCTTTTTGTCCTGCAGAAGCGTAAGATTTTTCTCCAGTATTTACTGTGGGAACTTGGTCTTGTTCCTAGAGGTAAATCTCACAATATTGTTGGGGTCCCCCTATGACTGGGTCACTTGGGAATTTTTAGCTCTCAGACTCGCCCACACTGAGCCTCCAGCAGTTGCTCAATTGCATGTTAGGCTTCCCTAACTCGCCACTGACCCCGAGATGGTTTCTGCTCTCCGATTAGCCTCTGCTTCAGTAAATCAAGACTGACTGTATTCTGCCTGTCTTTCTTTCCCATCTCCGGGGCGTTGGTTTTCTCTGTGTCCTTCCTTTTCTTTTTGGATCCCAAAAAAGTTATTACTGATTTTTCAGCTTTTTCAGCTTTCTACTGGTTGTTAGGAGGGAATGGCTACTTCACATCTCCTCATGGGCAGAACTAGCTGTTTTGCTGTGTAAACATGAAGCACCCTGAGCATATTCCTTCCTCAAAGATTTATGCTTCCTCCTCCTCTTTCTGGAATATGCTTCCTCCAAAAATCTAAATGGCTTGCTACAGCTTGTGCTTCAGATCTTTGTGGCAATACCTCCTAGGTGAGGTCTTCTGTGATCACCCATACTTAAAATCAATTCCCACTCACTACTCTGCCAGTTTAAAGCAAGAATTCTTTCTTGCTTTATTTTTCTCTGGATCACATGTGCCATCTAAACTGCTATTTATCTATTGTTACACTCTGTAGGCTCTACTAGGGTCAGTGGTCTTTGGCTTTGGATGGATAATCAAACTCATAACACTGTAGACTTCTCCAGCACCAAGATTTAAGAAAGGATCAAGGACAGAAACATATAGCATGTACAACGACAGTCTGGCAGATTTCTCATGATTCTCAGGTGCAGCTCTCTATATCCACTTTCAGAGCACATATAGTCACAGGAAAAGGGCCTGAGGGGGAATGGGTCAGGGAAGGCATCAGCTTGTGAAGCCTTTTGTATTTGGCTAGTGGTATACACCCTCAGGGATAGATGACTAGTTTCCTTTCTCTACTAATGCAGTACCTCAATAGTCCTGGCAACATTTCTCAAAAGACATTTTCAACAATAAATCACAAGTGGTTGTTTTAATATACAGTCTTTGGTTGAGTTCTCAGTTACCTTGGATTTGATATTGTATCCACCACATAATGCATTATCTGAGTTAATATTGCAAAGAAAATTAAATATCAAATATTCAAGCATCCCTGAAACCATAACAACATAGAAAGGCCATAGAAACTATTGCTCAATTTTTCCTTCTACTTTATTTAGGTTTATTGCATTTGGTTTATATTCCGTTTCCCCTGACATTTCCAAAGTAGCAGTATATGATACTATATGACATTAGCAGTGTATGACATTCATATGAGCTTTACTGACAGAGACCTTGAACTTAAGACATGCATTCACAACCTTAAGCTGAATCATGAGTTTAACGTTTTGGTGGATAGATGTTGATTATCCTAAAACAGATTTTAATTTGTTTTCTCATTCATTTAGTTTTTTCAATAGGACATTTATGCCATTTATTTTACTCTTTTCATTCTTCCTTTGGATATCATAAGGCTCACTGTTCTTTTTGGAACTCTGTGAAAAACAGGCTAGCCCTTTTGGTAGCCAGATTTTCTTAATGCTTTCTTATAATCTTGGTTTCCTATTGTAATTAAAAACTGTTTTTCAATATCTTTCATTTTAAGCTACCTTAGATTATTTGGTAATTATCTAACATAAAAATAAAAATAAATAAGACAGAGATTTGATTTTTATTTTTAAAAGTACACTAATATTAAACATGCTTCTACTTGACAAGAAGTTTTTAAGACAGCCCTCAATAAAAGCTACATATATATGGATATAAATAATCAAAATAATACTGAATAGTGTGTGAATAGCTGAAATGAATTAATCCTTTTGACAAAATATTAATAGTTAATGTAGTCATAGAAAATAGATGTCTTTGTAGACTGTTTAAAATGAAGGGTGAAATATTTTATAGGGCTTTTTTTCAAAAGTATATTCTGTTTTACAGTTTAGGTTAAATAAATATTTCATTTGCTACGGGGTACCGTGTGTAAGTGTGTGCTTAGTCACTAAGTCAAGTCTGACTCTTTGTGACCCCATAGACTGTATCCCACCAAAGCTCCTCTGTCCATGGGATTTTCCAAGCAAGATTACTGGAGTGGGTTGCCATTTCCTCCTCCAGGTGTTTTCCTGACCAGGGATTGAACCTGTGTCTCCTGCATCTCCTATGCTGCTGCTGCTGCTAAGTCGCTTCAGTCGTGTCCGACTCTGTGCGACCCCATAGATGGCAGCCCACCAGGCTCCCCCATCCCTGGGATTCTCCAGGCAAGAACACTAGAATGGGCTGCCATTATGCATGAAAGTGAAACGTGGAAGTGAAGTCGCTTAGTCGTGTCTGACTCTTCGCGACCCCATGGACTGCAGCCCACCAGGCTCCTCCGTCCATGGGATTTTCCAGGCAAGAGAACTGGAGTGGGGTGCCATTGCCTTCTCCGCATCTCCTATAGTAGCAGACAAATTCTTTACCACTGAACCACTCAGGAAGCCCACGGGGTAACAACAAATGATGATAAAAATCATTATTATTATGTATATGCTTCATTCAAATGGTAATCTTAATGGAGAGATAGCTAGACAAACTGAGATATGAAGTATAATGATTATTAAATTGCTTAAAAGTAACAGGGAATTGTGGCAAATACAAAATTCAACTCCTTTAAAGTCAGTTTCTATTTATTTCAAAAGATTTGGATGGTACAAGTTGAGATGATTTTGGTTTCTTTGAGGATATCTTTCTTGGGTAGTGGAAGATCAGAGTAGACCTGTGTTAAATAGTGTAGAGAAAGTGACCTGTGATTAAATTTACTATAGATTCACAAGGCACACGGTTTGTTTCACTTCAGTTCAGTCACTCAGTATAGATAATTAATTGGTGATCTTCATTTTTAATTCATTATAAACTTGAAATATAAAGCTAAAACAAAAGCTGATGCTTCTTCTGAGAAACCCTAGGGAAATGAAATTATTTCAAGTAAATATGATTAAGCATATACTAAAGTGAAGGAGACAGAAAACAGGGTCAGTATTTGCCATTTATGATGTTGAAACTTTATTTTCAACCTACCAATATGCACTCATTGAAAGAAATAATTACAATTTTTCAGGAAATGTACTCAATCAGTTTCATTTGTGATAACTTAGGTAATTTTGTAAAAATTGCCAGAACATTAGCTAAATCCTTACATTATCACATTTGTACTGGAGGCTCCAGGAAAAAGTAAAAGACTAATAGGGAGAGATGTTTTCATCATATTAATTAAATATAAAAGCAAAGAGTTAGCTACAGAGCTTGATCAGAGACAATGAAAAAGTCAGAGTTTCCATCTAACTTCATGTAATTAATATTTGTCAGGCATTAAAAAGGACTGGAAGAGAAAAAGTTCAGATTTAAGTTAAACAATTTGGTCTCAACATCATTAAAAATAAGCTCCCACCTGCTTCTAATTTTCTTGTTGATTACAAAGGTCATTGGCTGTTTGAATAGTGAGGAAAAAGGCACTCTTAGAAGAGCATGCAAATGAAAGCTCCAGCAAGAAGTCCTGTATGTTAATGAGTGAGGGGTGTTGATCAGTATGCAGTTGAAGACTCTGACTATGATAAACATGCTTGAATATCTTTCAACTCACAAGGGCACTCATTTATGTGTGCAAGTCAGCAGCATAAATCCATTATTTGAAATTGTACTAAGACCTTCAATTACCTTTGTGAAAATAGGTGGTATTTTTGTATTTTATAGGATTAAGTCTAGTGATCTTAAAAGTAGAGTTAAAAATTTCCCCAAATTACAGATCTTACTAAAACACGATACTATATTACATTACTATGGTCTCTTATAAATACACCGTTTTTTCTTTTTATGTATTTGTTCAACTTCTACAAGAAGAGAAAATGATTATAGTCATCATTCATTGAATATTAACAACGAACTAGATATTCTCTATTATCCCTATTAATCGTTACATCAATCCTGATTGTGATGAATTAGTATTCTAATTTCAAGAACAATTTTATAGAAGAACTGAGGCTCAATTCTCTATCTGAGATGATAGAATTATTTCCTTCCAGCTATAATACTTTCTCAATGTTCCTATCACAAGGTTTCTTAGCAAGGAGTTCTTATTTGTATCACCTAAGACATTTTTGAGTTTACATAGACTTTGACCTGATGTCTAAATGTTCTGTTCAGTTGGGTTTCGATGATGTGAAGTCTCTGTATTTTGTTTATTATTTTGAAGAGATCAACAGTGATGCTGATAGGCACCTCCAGTTTAAAATCACTGTTATTTACCATTGTAGAATGTAATTACTAAAATATAGTTACTATAATTCTAGTGATACAAACATTTCTATCACTAATGTTTAGATATAAATTGATGGCCCTGGACACTAGAGATATGGTTTCTATGCTATTATTACAGTCTAATATCTCTTGATCTCTTATTATGTACTTACTACTATTCTAAGTGGTTTATGTTTACTAGCCATTTAATCCTCACAGTGGCATTACTAGTTACCTTCTAAGCTCATTTCAAAGATGTGAAATTGAGGCAAAGAGTTTAAGTAATTTGCATCAAAGAATTTGAATGGATGCTGTATGATTACAGAACCCAAGTTCTTAAAACATTCCCTGAATATTTACTAGGTTCTCTGTGGCAAACAATTTCTTTTTCGGATCATGAAACATTTTGCATATCCAAATCAGTAGGGATGCTTTCAATGATAGGTATATGAAATAATAATAATGAAGTGCATATTTAACTATTAAGACATAGAACATAATGAAAATTATATTTTTTTACTTTCTATGTGGCTTTGTAATAATGTTTGGTTTATTTGTGTTTATTTCTATTGTATTTAAGTTTCTTTCCCATCTTTGTTGATTTACTATTCATTTGTTATATGATAAACATATTCATATGTAGATAGATGTACCCACATATATATGTAATTTCTCTGCCTTTCCTTAAATATATATATATATATTTTTTTTAGTGTGCTGTGTTTGACTAACAATATATCCAGGAATCACTTCCCATCTGTTTCAAATATCCTTCTCATTTCTTTTTTACAGTTTTGTAGTACTCTGTTGTTTTAAATAACATAAATAGATACCAACCAGTCTACTGTGAATGCGTATTCAGATTATTTCTAATATTTTGTTATTGTAACTAATGTTGCAATAAGCTTTTACATATCAAGTTTTATTCATTTGAGATGTAACTTAAAGGTAAATTTCAGAAAAGTGGGGTTGCAATGTCAAAGTATAAATGAATATGCAGTTTTCTAATACATTAACAGATTCTTCTCCACAAATGGGCACCATTGTACATTTCCATCCTCATTATGTGAGTTCCTATTTTTACATAGTTGATCAACAGGAGTGTTTTGACAATTTTTAAATTTTTCCCAAGTTTGTAGGTGACATATAATATTTAAATGTGTGTGTTATTTTCATTTGCACGTATTTTATTTTAAGGGAGATTAAACATGTTTTCATACATTTAAGAACCACTTTATACTATAATATTGAGAATTATGTATTAATATTTGCCTATTTTATTTCACAGTTTTTAGTCTTTTTCCCCCTTTTTTAAAAAAATTCATCATTTACTATGGAAACCTGCCCTCCAGCTTTAATATTAGATTAAAATAGTTTTCCTATTTTATCATTCATCTTTTGATATTTCCCTATGGCTTCTTCTTCCAAGTACTTTGCAAAAGTATGTAATTTATTATTTTTTATTGCATACATATTTTTGTCACAGTATACAGTCTTGTTAAGTATTAAAACTCTTGAAGCAGAATGCCACTTTTACCCTCACCCCACCAAAGAAGAGACAGATGAGCAACTTATTGTCCCCATTATAGATAGGAAATACTCCTGTCTCTCTCTCTTTAATCTGGGTCATCCATCAGAGGCCACAGCTTTATAGTTAGTCTCTGAATCAATTCTCTACCGCACAGCTTACTGAAAGTCTATAACACTCACATTTCTGGATTGTAAGTTTCTTCCAAAGTTAATTACCCGTTTGTGTTTTAAAACTTCATTTTCTCCCCCTCCTCTTCCTCTTCCTTTTTCTCCTCCTTGTCTTTTATTGTCTCTCTTCCCTTTGAGGGATGTCTCTAAATTACATAACTCTTTCATCAATAATTTCAAACAAATGCATTTTAATGTGTACCTTGTCAGCTTGCTTAAAATGTTCATTTTGTTGGTATTTTAGGATGAGTTTGTTGTAATGTCATCTTATAGAAAAGAGAAGTATTAGATACTTCTTTTCAATGCTATGGAAGATACTGTTTGATGATATTGATACATCTGATTAAAAACTCCTTTCCTCTAATCTTATTCTTCATTTCCCTTATATGAGGATGTATGAGAGAAAATTTTATACAAATATTATGTGCACTAGATATTTATCCACAAACCAAAAAAAGTAGGCATTACTGAAAATCACAAAGGAAAGAAGATACAAGTGTGAAAACGAAAAGTAGAAAATCCCAAGAGAGTAATTTTAAGTAGTTAAGGTATGCCTCAGAAGGAGATTAAAATAATTTACTCTTGTTAGGCATTTGCTTTTTATAGAGGTTTTCTCCATGCAAATGTCAGTGACATTTTTAAAAATATTTAATTTTATAATCAGTGGTTAATGTTATATAAAAATCTGATAAAACAGTTTGATTCAGTAATTTTGGCACCTGTTTATGGACAAAATTCAGGATAGCTGCATAGAAAATACTCAAAGCTCATTAAAAATACAGATTCCTAAGGCTTACACATTGTTATAGAGGTGGATAGCAATATATCAACTTTAAAGATAAAGAAATTAAGGGTTAAAAATATGAATTGCCTAAGTCCCACAGCTACTATCTGACAAGCAAGTCACTTGACAAATGTTTATATCTGAAGATGTCAATGTTGGACATATTCACTATGACACTTGTGTCAGCCGCTTCAGATTTTTCTAATTATCTATTTGTCCATCATGAGGACAATGCAGCTGAATAGTGCATACTATTTGGAAATAGCTTGAATTTATTACAAAGTAATATCTTTTCTTTAGCTGTTAGAATTTTCCAAACTAAATAGATAATTATAAGAATAAAAGTTGGTTAGGATAAAGAGTTTAATGTTATGTATGATTATTCCTAAAATTGGTGTCATAGTATATTTTGTGGTGGAGAAAATAAATTATATGTGATGAAATAAACATGAAATGCAAAATGCAAATTTATTTATTTAGAAAATAAAAGCATATAAACAATTTACTTATGATTGATGCTAGGCAATTCTGTTGATAACACATTTACTGGTATGAATATAAAAAATAGAAGAGAACATTTTATCAGCCTCTTTTCTCTGAAGGTCATCCATAAACCAAACAAAATTGAAACTTTGCTGAGGCTTAAAGGATGCACACACAAATGCCCTCTAGGGTATATAAAGGATATAGAAACGGGTTTGTCTCATAATTTTCTCTAATTTGAAATAGCAGTCTGTGAGAATATCTTTTCTAGTTTTTCTTTGCTTCTTTTGCCCCAAACTTCAGCTGCTCTTTTATTTTCTAGAGACATACTTCATTTAAAAAGGTTTATGTATGTATATGTATATATAAGGAAGATTAAGAATTGAAGGAAAAAGAGATATATTCTGCTGACTGTACATTATCATTACATCTCTAAGTATTCCATAGAACCTTCCAGACAGAAGGCCCAGGTTCACTATCAACAAATATTTATATATGTGTTATTATTAATAATAAAATATATGCCTCACTGCAGAGCTCTATTTATTCAGTGAACCACATGCCAAGGATAATTTGTTAGTAGAAACAGTCAAATATGAGAAGTTGAGGAAATATATTATCAAAAAAGATGGTAAGAATAGATTCAGGAGAAAAGAAGTAAGCCAGCATGAGCCGCCCCCTAGTCTGTGAGTTAGACTGGAATTGCCACAGTCAGTTAAAACACAGCCAACCCAATGCTAAACTGATAGAACTGGTATCTCAAACAAACTTAACCTAAGACCACCCGACCTGCCTCTTGAGAAACCTGTATGCATGTCAGGAAGCAACAGTTAGAACTGGACATGGAACAACAGACTGGTTCCAAAGAGGAAAAGGAGTCATTCCAGGCTGTATATTGTCACCCTGCTTATTTAACTTATATGCAGAGTACATCATGAGAAATGCTGGGCTGGAAGAAGCACAAGCTGGAATCAAGATTGCCGGGAGAAATATCAATAACCTCAGATATGCAGATGACACCGCCCTTATGGCAGAAAGCGAAGAGGAACTAAAAAGCTTCTTGATGAAAATGAAAGAGGAGAGTGAAAAAGTTGGCTTAAAGCTCAATATTCAGAAAACTAAGATCATGGCATCTGGTCCCATCACTTCATGGGAAATAGATAGGGAGACACTGGAAATAGTGTCAGACTTTATTTTTTTGGGCTCCAAAATCACTGCAGATGGTGACTGCAGTCATGAAGGTAAAAGACGCTTACTCCTTGGAAGGAAAGTTATGACCAACCTAGATAGCATATTAAAAATCAGAGACATTACTTTGCCAACAAAGGTTTGTCTGGTCAAGGCTATGGTTTTTCCAGTGGTCATGTATGGATGTGAGAGTTGGACTATAAAGAAAGCTGAGTGCCGGGGAATCGATGCTCTTGAACTGTGGTGTTGGAGAAGACTCTTGGGAGTCCCTTGAACTGCAAGGAGGTCCAACCAGTCCATCCTAAAGGAGATCAGTCCTGGGTGTTCATTGGAAGGACTGATGCTGAAACTGAAACTCCAATACTTTGGCCACCTCATGCGAAGAGTTGACTCATTGGAAAAGACCCTGATGCTGGAAGGGATTTGGGGCAGGAGGAGAAGGGGACGACAGAGGATGAGATGGCTGGATGGCATCACCGACTCGATGGGCATGAGTTTGAATAAACTCCAGGAGTTTGTGATGGACAGGGAGGCCTGGCGTGCTGCGATTCATGGGGTCACAAAGAGTTGGACGCAACTGAGCGACTGAACTGAACTGAACTGAACTGGTTCCATAAATAGAAGATGATTCACACTCCTCTCATCATCACAAAATTAAAATGCGAAAGGACTTTAGATATTCTTAGGTAGGACGGATTATTTAAAAAAGAAAAAACTCGGGTTTACAAAGATAAGCTTATATTTTAACCTTACAAAATTTTAAAAAATAATAAAAATAAAATTAAATTATTTTTAGAAGAAGCAAAATTTTTTTCTATGTTTCCACATTTGAGGAAACTCAGATACAACTCTTCCAATTGCTCCTTGAAGCTGAAATATGAAAAATATTGAGTAAACAGAAATTTTAGGCTAGATTGGGTATAAGATGCAGCTAAAGCTGTTTTTCATCACACAGGTAATAACAAGCCAGCTAGCCCTTCTCATAATGACTCTGACACACCAATTTTTTCTTGAAGCATTTTAGGGAAAATAGACAGTTTAAGGGAACCTTGAATGGTCATGTTACATCTTAAAAATCCTTTTGTTTTGGTACTTTAACTTTAATGTTAAAGCAACTATAGTTTTTGACTTCCATTGTAGACATTTGGATACCTGTACTTTGAAACTACAGGAGCAGCTTCTGATATTGGGTCAACATGACCCCTTAGAAAGAAATTCATCCTAAGATTATAAAAGCAAAAGTTATAACTTCAACAAAATTTTTCCCATCCCTGAGGAGGAGGCTTGCATTCTGTTAAAATACTGGTTGAAGAAAGCAATCTTGGCTGCAGAGCAGGGAGAATGGACATAGCCTTTGACAGAATATCAGGACTGCAGGAACACAAAACATCTACTGAGCCCATAAAGCCCTCCTCACAATGCTTGCATTGTTATTGGGGTGTCATTTGATGTTACAGAAAGAGATGCCTGAATTGGGCATTAGTAGACTATAAGGGCTGCTGAGTTAAAGGGTCAAGATATTTATTAATATCTTGAAAAAATAAATTAATAAAAACATTAATATTTATTAATTTCCCCAAATTAAACAAAAAACTTCCCAGGGGAAGCCCCTGGCATCTAGGAACTCTAGTCCAAATCAGAAATCAAAAAGCAAATCTCCTGATTCTTAGCTAAATCATATTCTCAGTTTAGATTTAGTGCTTATGTCTTGATTAGGGATGCCCATGCTCAGCTTATCTAATTCATCTTCAAAATACTGTACTCTAGATAATTAGACTGTAAGTTTTAAAAAAATAGCCTATTATGATTTGAGCCTTTGACTGACTTCCAAACAATAAAGACACATAATATGAATAAGAAATTTGAAGTATATCTGACTTAGAACTTGATTTAGATCTCATAAAGTTATCTCCTATCTTAGCAGTCACCCATATACCAGTAATCATGACTATTGTCATAATCTATGTCAGCATCTGAACAGGAAAGTAATATCCTAGAAGTAGTCAATCTGAAAATTAAAGTCTCCCTTTATTGGTTAACAAGATAATCATATTTGGTACAGTCTCTCAAAATAGTCATAAATATATTTTTGTCACACTAACTGGATCATTTTGTCTCAAGACCTTTAGTTCACATGATGACTTAGAAACATTTCTTTCATGCACTTCAGGTTGACAAGTTAATCATTTCTAAATTGATCTGTTGACTGATAACTACATAAAATCATGAGAGGCAAGGATTCTAGCATATGATTTACTTCATAAATAATTGAATATTCATTCTTGGACAAAAATAAATTAAAATATGTGTCATGATAATGATAGCCATAGGGTTATTGAGATCCATAACTCATATTGCTATGCCTATGGTGGTTGCCTAATGAGATGGTCTTTAAATTATATTAAAAATAGAATAATAGTAGATATGTCTCTATATCAATTATGTTCAGTCTGGCTGACAGTCTGTGATATTGAATAACTCTTTCATGGTTCTCTTTTAAGGGTGGTAATTCTGGATCATATTTGTTCCTATTTCTTTCTTTCTTTGCCAACTTAGGAATCACCTGGTGGCTCAGGTGTTAAAGAATCTGTCTGCAATAATGGAAGACCTGGGTTAGATCCCTAGGTCTGGAAGATCCCCTGGAGAGGGGAATGGCAATTCACTGCCGTATTCTTGCCTGGAGAATTCCATGGACAGAGGAGCCTGGCAGGCTACAGTCCATGGGGTTGCAAAGAGTGGGACATGACTGAATGACACACACGCTCCACTTTAGGGACCGTTCTGATATCTTCAGTTACTTTCTCCATCTTGACAAGCATTGCCAATATTTCATGCATTGCTATCAATGGATGAAACTCAGAAAGAATTAAGGTATGGGTTTTTCTTACCCAGTAGAGTAGTAATGTTTCTGAAGTTCAGATTTTGGATTTCTCCAGAGAGGTTTACCTCATTGTACTCACCAGGTGGTCAAATGCCAAGGGACATAGCAACAAAGAAGAAACATGAACATGCAGAAAAATATGTGATGCAGGAAACTATTAAAAAATCCTGAGCAGGTCTAGTTTATAAAACAAAAAGCTTGTGAAAATATTGCAGGCAAGGAGCACAAGATAAGCTCTGTCAGAGGGGAAGATAATGACTTAGATCTTTGTAGTTCTTGATTTCTGATGTATGACAATGATATGACTATACTAATGTGACTGAAGATGGCAAAGAAAATTGTGAAGTGCTCAAAAATTTTTTAATAATTTTGTGAAACTATCCATCACTGATTTATCAGTTTAGGATAACTTCTTATAAAGTCAGGAATGCAGTCTCTACTCTTCTATCTACCCTTTTGAGATACTGGAAACATTGTATGATTTCTTTAAATTTATATTACCTTTGATGGTGCATCTGGGGTGGTTCAGTCAGTAAAAAGTCTGCCTGCAATGCGGGAAACCTGGGTTTAATCCCTCAGTCCGAAAGATACCCTGGAGAAAGAAATGGCAACCCACTCCAGTATTCTTGCCTAGAGAATTCCATGGACAGAGGAACCTGATGGCTACAGTCCATGGGGTCACAAAGAGTCGGATACAACTGAGCAACTAATGCTACTTGTACTGAAGAATATGAAGGTAAATGATAAGGATGCATGTGCATAGGCTTTGAAGAAAATTTGGTAAAATATTTGGTATTTGATAAAACATCTTGATATATTGAAAAGTATGCTAGTATGGCTAAAGAGTATTGATATTTAGAATAATGGTTGATAGTCTAGAAAATGCAAATAAATGAATATCTTTAGAAAATGAAGCATTATGTAAATTGGCTTCAAATTTGTGTTTTTATAGAATTTTGCTGCTCTTACATTTCTCTTTAACCTCAGCCAGGTGTCAAATTCACAATATGTTTTGTGAGTGGATCTTAAATACTTTCATAAATTTTAAATTAAAATTTTGTGTTTTTTGTTCTTGTTCAGTCACTCAGTCGTGTTCAACTGTTTGTGACTCATGGACTGCAGGTTGCCAGGCTTCCCTGTCCTTCGCTATCTCCTGGAGTTTGTTCAAACTCATGTCCATTGAGTCGGTGAGGCCATCAAACTATCTCATCCTGTCATCTCCTTCTCCTCCCGCCTTCAATCTTTCCCAGCATCAGGGTCTTTTCCAATGAGTCAGTTCTTCGCATCAGGCAGCCAAAGTATTGGAGTTTCAGTTTCAACATCAGTTCTTCCAAGGAATACTCAGGACTGATTTCCCTTAGGATTGACTGATTTGATCTCCTTGCTGTCTAAGGGACTCTCAAGAGTCTTCTCTGGCACCACAGTTCAAAAGCATCAAAGCACCCAACCTTCTTTATGATCCAACTCTCACATCCATAAATGACTACTGGAAAAACCATAGCTTTGACTATACTAATTTTTGTTAGCAAAATGGTGTCTCTACTTTTTAATATACTGTCTAGATTTGTTTTATCTTTTCTTCCAAGGAGGAAGCGTTTTTTAATTTCATGGCTGTAGTCACAGTCCACAGTGATTTTGGAGCCCAACAAAATGAAGTCTATCACTGTTTCCATATTTCTATTTACCATGATGTGATGGGATTGGATGCCATGATCTCAGTTTTTTGAATGTTGAGTTTTAAGCCAGCTTTTTCATTATCCTCTTTTATCCTCATCAAGAGGTTCTTTAGTTCCTCTTCTCTTTCTGCCATAAGGGTGGTATCATCTGCACATCTATGGTTATGGGTATTTCTCCCTGCAGTCTTGGTTCCAGCTTGTGCTTCATTCAGCCTGGCATATCGCATGATGTACTCTGCATAGAAGTTAAATAAGTAGGGTGACTATATAAAGTTTTAACATACTCCTTTCCCAATTTGGAACCAGTCTGTTGTTCTCTGGTTCTAACTGTTGCTTCTTGCCCTGCATACATGTTTCTCAGGAGACAGATCAGGTGGTCTGGTATTCCCATCTCTCTAAGAATTTCCCACAGTTTGTTGTGATCCACACAAAGGCTTTTGTTCAGTCAGTGAAACAGAAGTAGATATGTTTCTGGAATTCTCTTGCTTTTTCTGTGATCCAGCAGATATTGTCAATTTGATCTCTGGTTCCTCTGTTTTTTTCCAGATCTGTCTTGTATATCTACAAATTCTTGGTTCATGTATTATTGAAGCCTAACTGGAAGGACTTTTGAGCACTACTTTGCTAACATGTGAAAAGAGTGCAATTATGTGGTAGTTTGAATATTCTTTTGCATTGCCCTTCCTTGTGATTGAAATGAAAACTGACCCTTTCCAGTCCTGTGGCCACTGCTGAGTTTTCCAAATTTACTGGCATATTGAATGCTTAAGATAGTCCACTGAGAGAATAAGCTGTTAGTTGTAGTATGGAAGGGCAAGAACATGCTAAGCCTTTCATTTCTACTCTCTCTTAACCTAAAATTATACCTAATATCTTAGTCATTAGTGGACAGTGTTCTAACCAAGTAAGCAGGAATTCTCTAAAAGTTTATGCTTTTCAAACTAAAGATTGCAGCAGATAGAATACTAGGCCATAAACCTACCCATTCATATGCAACAGAATAAGAAATACTGTCAAGGATATTTACATTGATGTTTCAGCTTTGTATGGTGTTTGTGAATGTACGGATTGTTTAACACAGTTGATGGCTTGCTGCCTTGTATGGAGACTGAGAAGACATAAAATTTGAAATCAGGAATTAAAACAGAGAAAGAAAAATTTATGTTGGTTAAGGGGATAGTTTCCATAATTCATGATACTTAAATGATACTATAGTATAAGAAAAATGGATTTCTTTATGTTTCTGTTTATGCCAATCTGATAAGAGAGACTTATCTGATAAGCAAGAGATTTCTTGCTTCCTATTAATGTCTTCATAACAAAATGATGATGAGTCCTGAAAATCAGCCACTGTCAAGTAAGTTTGAGCTGCTGAGTATGGATTATAGAAGAAAACAATGTTTAGAACAAAGGGCTTATTAATGAAAGGCAAATTAAATATCCAGATCTTAGTAGCTTGATCTCTAAAATGACAGAAGAATATTTGCCAAAAGCTAAGAAAATCTGTAAAGTGCTTAGACAACTCTGTATTGAGCAACTGGGAGGTATCCAGTGTGCTGTGATAGTAACAGAGGTAAGGAGGAATTGGAGAAAGGGTGGTTGCCTTTTAGTAAAGGGGGAAACAAAATGGTACAGAGGAAGGGCAAGAGGAAGAAGGAATAAGTTACTGTGTTTATTGTTGTGTGGTCCATAAGAGCGTATATTTTTAAGACAGGGAAACCACTGACGGTTTTTACAACAAAAAGTAGAAAAGTGGAGTAATGCATGATATTTGATATAAAAACAGTGTAATTCTTATGGGAAAGAAAATGAATATTGAAAGGAACATTCACTTAGGCCATCTTAAACTAAATATCTAGTGATAAAAATAAGAAAAATTGGGCATGGCATCGGATGAGAGACTTGGAGTGGCACCTCTAATAATATGGTTGTGTCAGCAGAAAACACAGAAGCTAAATGCATGACTCAGAGTGTTCTCAAATAAAAATTATGGGGCGTCATCTCTTTAGAAATAATGCAATACCATTTTGTATACCCAGAACTGGCCTGTCTGATGACATAGGCTCTCCCTCAGTATTTTCCTTACATCAAAGGAACCTCACCATTCATTTTATTTAGCAGTGTAGAATGAAACCCGTGAAGTGAGATTCTTTCAAATGATTCCTTATAAGAAATATTAATTTTATATTTGCTGTATGGTATGATTTCCATGGAAAACACTGAAGTAGTGTTTTAATCAATAGCTTAAAATAAATCACTTAAAAAAAATCACTAAAACTGACAAATTTTTTTAATTAATTAGTTTATTTTAATTGGAGGCTAATTACTTTACAATATAGTGGTGGTTTTTGCCATACTTTAACATGAATCAGCAATGGGTGTACGTGTGTCCCCCATCCCAAACCCCATTCCCACCTCCCTCCCCATCCCATCTCTCTGGGTTGTCCCATTGCACCGATTTTGAGTGCCCTGTTTCATGTGTCAGACTTGGACTGGTGAACTACTTCATATGTGGTAATATACATATTTCAATGCTATTCTCTCAAATCATCTCACCCTCACCTTCTCCCACAGAGTCCAAAAATCTGTTCGTTATATCTGCGTCTCTTTTGCTGTTTCACATATAGGGTCGTCATTACCATTTTTCTAAATTCCGTATATATGTGTTAATATACTGTATGGTGTTTTTCTTTCTGACTTACTTCACTCTGTATAATAGGCTCCAGTTTCATCCACCTCATTAGAACAGATTCAAATGTGTTCTCTTTAATAGCTGAGTAATATTCCATGGTGTATATGTACCACAACTTTCTTATCCATTCATCTGTTGCTGAGCATCTAGGTTGCTTCCATGTCCTAGCTGTTGTAAACAGTGCTATGATGAACATTGGGGTACACATGTCTCTTTCAATTCTGGTTTATTCAGTGTGTGTGCCCAGCAGTGGGATTGCTGGGTCATATGGCAGTTCTATTTTCAATTTTTTAAGAAATCTCCACACTGTTCTCCATAGTGGCTGTACTAGTTTGCATTACCACCAATAGTGTAAGAGGGTTCCCTTTTCTCTGCACCCTCTCCAACATTTATTGTTTGCAAACTTTTTGGTAGCAGCCATTCTGACTGGTGTGAGATGGTACTGGTGTGAGATGGTGTGATGTGGTTTTGATCTGCATTTCTCTGATAATGAGTGAGTGATGTTGAGAATTTTTTCATATGTTTATTAGCCATCTGTATGTCTTCTTTAGAGGAATGTCTGCTTAATTCTTTGGCCCCTTTTTTTGATTGGGTCATTTATTTTTCTGACATTTGCTGCATGAGCTGTTTGTACATTTTTGAGATTAATTCTTTGTCAGTAGTTTCATTTGCTATTGTTTTCTCCCACTCTGAAGGCTATATTTTCACCTTGTTTATAGTTTCCTTCATTTTGCAAAAGCTTTTAAGTTTAATTAGGTCTCATTTGTTTATTTTTGCTTCTATTTCCATTACTCTGGGAGGTGGGTCATAGAGGATCTTGCTGTGATATGTCAGAGAGTGTATTGTCTATGTTTTCCTCTAGAAGGTTTTAGTTTTTAGTCTTACATTTAGATCTTTACTCCATTTTAAGTTTATTTTTGTGTATGCTGTTAGAAAGTGTTCTAGTTTCATTCTTTTACAGTTGGTTGACCAGTTTTCCCAGCACCACTTGTTAAAGAGATTGTCTTTTATTCATTGTATATTTTTGCCTCCTTCGCCAAGGATAAGGTGTCCATAGGTGCATGGATTTATCTCTGGGCTTTCTATTTTGTTCCACTGATCTATATTTCTGTCTTTGTGCCAGTACCATACTGTCTTGATGACTGTAGCTTTGTAGTATAGTTTGAAGTCAGACAGGTTGATTCCTCCAGTTTCATTCTTCTTTCTTAAGATTGCTTTGGCTATTCAAGGTTTTTTGTTTTTCTATACAAATTGTGAAATTATTTGTTCTAGTTCTGTGAAAAATACTGTTGGTAGCTTGATAAGGATTGCATTGAATCTATCGATTGCTTTGGGTGGTATACTCATTTTTACTATATTGATTCTTCCAATCCTTGAACATGGTATATTTCTCCATCTCTTTGTGTCATCTTTGATTTCTTTCATCAGTGTTTTATAGTTTTCTATTTATAGGTCTTTTGTTTCTTTAGGTAGATTTTTCCCAAAAGATTTTATTCTTTTTGTTGCAATGGTGAATGGAATTGTTTCCTTAATTTCTCTTTCTGTTTTCTCATTGTTAGTGTATAGGAATTCAAGGGATTTCTGTGTGTTAATTTTGTATGCTGCAAATTTCTTATATTCATTGATTAGCTCTAGTGATTTTCTGGTGGTGTGTTTAGGGTTTTCTATGTAGAGGATCATGTCATCTGCAAACAGTGAGAGTTTTATTTCTTCCTTTCCAATCTGGATTCCTTTTATTTCCTTTTCTTCTCTGATTGCTGTGGCTAAAACTTCCAAAACTATGTTGAATAGTAGTAGTGAGAGTGGGCCCCCTTGTCTTGTTCCTGAATTTAGGGGAAATGCTTTCAATTTTTCACCTTTGAAGATAATGTTTGCTGTGGATTTATCATATATGGCTTTTGTTATGTTTAGGTATGTTCCTTCTGTGCCTGTTTACTGGAGAGTTTTTATCATAAGTGGATGTTGAATTTTGTCAAAGGCTTTCTCTGCATCTATTGAGATAATCATATGCTTTTTACCCTTCAGTTTGTTAATATGGTGTATCACATTGATTGATTTGTGAATGGCAAAGAATCCTGCTATCCCTGGGATAAAGCTCACTTGGTCATGATGTATGATCTTTTTAATATGTTGTTGGATTCTGTTTGCTAGAATTTTGTTGAGGATTTTTGCTTCTATGCTCATCAGTGATATTGGCCTGTAATTTTCTTTTTTTGTGGCATCTTTGTCTGGTTTTGGTATTATGGTGATGGTGACCTCATAGAATGAGATTGGAAGTTTACCTTCCTCTGCAATCTTCTGGAATAGTTTATTAGGATAGATGTTAGCTCTTCTGTAAATTTTTGGTAGAATTCACCTGGGATGTCATCTGGGCTTTTGTTTATTGGAAGATTTTTGATTACAGTTTCTATTTTCGTGCTTGTGATGGTTCTGTTAAGATTTTCTGTTTCTTCCTGGTTCCATTTTGGAAGCTTTTACTTTTCTAAGCATTTGTCCATTTCTTCCAAGTTGTCCTTTTCATTTGCATATAGTAGCTGATAGTAGTCTCTTATGGTCCTTTGTATTTCTGTGTTGTCTGTTGTGATTTCTCCATTTTCCTGTCTAATTTTGTTGATTTGATTCTTCTCCCTTTTTTTCTTGATGAGTCTGGCTAATGGTTTGTCTATTTTATTTATCTTCTCAAAGAACCAGCTTTTATTTTGCTGTAAAATTATACTTAATGTCTACTAGAGGTAGATAGAAAATGCTAAACTTTATCTATTCTTGAAAAAATATGGAAAAATACATATGTAACTCCATGGCTGATTCATGTCAATGCATGACAAAACCCACTACAATATTGTAAAGTAATTAGCCTCCAACTAATAAAAATAAATGAAAAAAATTTGAAAAAAAAGAAAAAATATGGAAAAATAGGATTGCTCTTGGACTGCCTTCGAAGCAAAGTTCAGAACTTTGTTTTTTATTCTTATAAGTAGCTGCTAAACAGAAACATTGTGTTTGTGTATATGTGTGTGTGTGTGCAGTTTTTATATTTGATGATACAAAGGCTATGATTAAGCTGCTTTCTTTGATCTGGTATAAAGATCCCAAACCATGTGTCTTAAAAATTAACAGCTTATATGTTTATTATTTTCCTCTAAAATAAGATAAATCTTAAATCTGTAACCTGTTATTTTAAGAGAAATTTAACAGTTGCTATTTATTCACTATAGAGTTATGAAACACTAATTTGTAAAGCTTCACTAAATTCTGTTGGCAAGTCACTTTCAGGTGACTGAAATGATTAGCCAATTTTCAAACTGGCAAAATAATTATCTTTACTCTCTAATATTTGGTTATTATGTAGCTCTTCTAAAAGGATACATACATAGACTGCATTTTGAAGTAGATTTTTGAAACAAATAGGACTTTTTATAAACCATTAAAATCATTGAAAGTAAGAGTTAAATATACAAATTATATTTTCCTCATTCTGTACAACACAGGCCACAACCAGAATACTTACCTCATTGAAAAATAAGTTAGAAAAGTTGCTCCATAATTTTTTTCTAAAGACTTATGAATATCACGACCCAAAGATTTATGCTAAATCATTTTGTTCCAATGAATGCAAGAACATTTCCAGAAATTTCAGGCTTGTCAAAAACATTAGTCACCTATTTAAAAATCCATTACCCTAAAATCTAACTTTTAAGGAAGAAATACACTTGTCAGCATCACTTGTACACTTTAAATGTTCAGTTGAAAATACTGTAGTCTTGTCCCAATGCCATAATTTAGAAATACATTCCTGTTTTACTTTTAAAGTTTTTAATTTATTGTAATAAATTCAGCCAAATGTATTTACCATTTATTTTTTAGAAAAGAGAAATATTTGCACTTGAGCCGTAACTTAAGTTGTGAAATAAAAGACTTTATCTTTTAAATTTTTGTTTTGACTTCAAGAGCAAGTGTGACAGTAGCTACAGATGATATGGGTGCCTGACTTGTCTCCCCTCCTCCAGGACGTAGTTATCTTTTCTAAAAGTGAATATTTTGTTTCTCAGGAGAGATTCTGATCTGATTAATAACTAAATAGTCAAATCCAAAAACCAGGAGTGATTATCACTTCTGTTCTCCTTCTGTGACCACCATTTGTATTTACTCTGAGTTCCCCTGGATAATTCTGTCCTATAACATAAAGTGGTTCTATAATGCTCAGCCTTAGAGGATTTATTCTGGTCTATGTTATGTGCTTAAAGAATCTTTTATATACCTCCAAGATAGAGTTTCAATTAACATAGTAAACACCATAATGAAAAGGTATGATGGAATAGGTCATAAGAGCTTTTCACAGACAAGCCAAATAGATGGATAATGATTGTATTTTCTATTCTCATCTTAGTTTTAAATCACATGTCTATCTCAATAAATATTGAGTAATAGGTCTCAGACCTGCTGTCTAAACCTAATTTCTGTGTGAGATTTGAAAGGCCTGTGTATATTTATGTGTGGAATTTCTAAAAAGTTTTGTACTAGCATGAATTTAGTTTGTATAATAGCATAGGCTGCTGAATTTTATTAAAAACAGAGGGGATGGAATACAGTTATGAAGTATTGAGGATTTACCTGCAGGATAAAACTTGCTAGTATTGATCACATTACCACATTACCAGCAAGCAGAAATTCACTTATTTTTTTTTTCACTATTAATGATTTTCTGATTTTTAATTTCTTTAGCATCTTGTGCTTTATAAACTCCTCCCCCCCAAGTATTCTCTTAGGTGACTCTTGTAACAGTCCCTAAAAATGAGGGCACATGCATTTACTTTTGATTTCTATACAAGATAATTAAAGGAGGGAGAAGCCAAGAGTCATGGCCCCAACCCAGGGCAGAGTAGAACAAAGTCTTCCATTCCTGGTTCAATAGTCTTCTCATTGCATTGTTATGTTCTTGATTTTCTAGGAAAGTGTGTTTGATGATGCAGTATTTTGGATACATCTTGGATGATCTTGAGCTGGCAAAATAATAAAGAAGGTAAGGAAGACATATTCATTGTAAATTGTGCATTATTTGTCTATCATGTAAAGTTATGTTCACAGATCTCACTTCTGAAATAATTCAAACTGGTGACTCAGAGGTTAATGAGTCTGCCTGCAATGCAGGAGACCCGGGTTCAATCCCTGGGTTGGGAAGATATCCTGGAGAAGGAAATGGCAACCCACTCCAGTATTCTTGCCTGGGAAATCCCATGGACGGAGGAGCCTGATGGCCTACAGTCCATGGGGTCGCAAAGAGTGGGGCACGACTGAGTGATTTCACTTCACTTCACTTTACTTCAAGAAGACAAGACCCCTTTGGAACCTTTGCAAACTCCTTTGAAGTGTTTAGTAGTCGCTAGAGGAAAGTGTTTGTTTTGTTTTTTTAATACTGTGAAAAATTCTGTTTGGTCTTGAAATCTACATAGTCCTCAAAACTTGTAAATACTTATACTCTGTTCAGGTTAATGGAGAGTTTGTGCATGTCATTGTAGCAAGAATGCATGCTCTAGCAATAATCATTTAAAAAATTATCTAAAAGAGGTGGCAGAAAGAAATGACATATAGAGCCAAGTATTACTTTAATAGATTCAATTTTTATAAGTTAAATTTTACTTTGAAAAGTTATCTGTCATTGAAAAGGAGCTCTTGTGCTTTAAATATTTTTGTTTGATTCAAACAAATATAGAATGCATTCTATAAGTGAACTGTATATTCAGTGATGATAGAACTAACATTACAATTAGAGGATTCAATATTGACTCTTATTTAGCACACACACACACAAAAAATGAGGATAGAAGGAAAGACCTATATGTTAAAATTTTGTGCATTCCTCTTGAAATCACTGCAGTGGTGGGGAGATTTTTCATTCCATATTTAGAAAATTTACTTGGTTTTAAATATTGATGAGATTGTAAAGAAAACATTGAAGAAAATATTGGTCATGTAATTAGCTATGTATACAATTTTGTAGTAAATTGAATGTCAAAGATTTTTACTAGAATCATCATTCTTAAAAAAGACGTTTCTATAAGAGAGCCTTTGCTGTGTCTGTGTATTCATGAAGAGACTGGATATAGGGGGAAAGGTTTATATGACTTTTTGATAAAAATGAAAGCAAAACATTCAAAGTTGATTGCCTGGAGTGGGCAAGCAGGATAAAATTTACTTCATCTCCCATCTTAAAAAAAAAATAAATTAAAATACATAGCTTGCACATTGATAAAAATACAAACATTGGAACTTATTATTTATATGGTTTTACAAGACGTCCCAATAGTCCTGAATTCTATAATTTATTGTATGATTCATTGTTTTCAATGAAGATGGTTTGTTCTAATATAGAAATGGATTTCTCATATGGGTATATGGAATATCCAAAAGGCTACTCTATTTATTTAGTTATGTTTGTTTTTCTGATTTCCTTGAGTTTTAACTGGTACTGATATTCATATTTCTTGAATTTACACATTTAGGCTTTCAGAAAATCAAAATTTTTCCTTCTCATCCTCCTTGTCACTGACAACTTGCATTTACTCTTCTGAAATCCATGCTTTCCTCCATCATACAGCAGTAATTTTTCTTAATCCATTTTAGATTTAGCATGATCTGTCCTGTTCTTAGCAGATGTATTATTTGTAAGTCATTTATTTAATTCTTAATTTGAATATATTTTGCCTACTATTATTATTAAATTTTCATTTAAAATTTCCATGTATATTTATGGCTCATTGCATAGCTAGATGATAAATAAAAACAATGCTTCATATTTTTGTCTATTATCTTTTGTTTCTTACACCATGCACATGGATTCTAAAAGTGTGGTCTGCACTGCATGGACTAGTTGCTTCAAATGCAGTCAGCTTTGTCTGTTCACCTATAGGCCATATATATATTATCTCTTTCTTCTTTGTGCCATAACATAAGTGAGGTTGGGGTGTGTGATATATTTCTTTGACCAATTCATTAGTCCAAGTAGCAATATATATCCATCATCCACAGTGTAGTAGGGACTGTACCTTTTGTAAAAATGTCCTAGGCTTCTTTCAAACACAGTTCAAATATAGCTTCCACAGGGTATTTTTTTCTAGTTTAGGTCTTGCTTTTCTGTTTTAGTTTTTTACTTATAGCTTTTCTGTAGTCTTAGAAGAACATTGGAATTTTCTAATTTGTATAAAAGCATGATTTTAACTATAATAAATTATTCTTTATAACTGGTCCACATCATTTAGGTGTGAATATTTTGCTCATTCATAGACCCGATCTAGAACATGGTCAAATTTGTGTTGACTCAAAATGTGTGGATTATTCTTAGAGTTGCAGTCACTTTTAGAACATTTTATTCTGTGCTAGTTATCACATAACAATTTATAACTGGCACTTAAAAATCATTTCCTTTTAGTTTTTATGATGTATGTTACAAAAAGGCAAAATTCTGCAGATAGTAAAAAGATCAGAGGTTGCCAGGGGTGGTGATTGGGAGATGGATGGATAGGCTGAGCACAGAGCACAGCAAAAAAATACTCTGTATGATAATAAAATGATGGATATATGTCATTATACACTTGCTCAAACCCATAGAATATGCACCAAGAGTGAACTTAGGTAAGCTTTAGAAAAGGCAGAGGAACCAGAGATCAAACTGCCAACATCTAGTGGATCATTGCAAAAGCAAGAGAGTTCCAGAAAAATATCTATTTCTGCTTTACTGAATATGCCAAGCCTTTGACTGTGTGGATCACAGCAAACTGTGGAAAATTCTGAAAGAGATGGGACTACCAGACCACCTGACCTGCCTCCTGAGAAATTTGTATGCAGGTCAAGAAGCAACAGTTAGAACTGGACATGGAACAATAGACTGGTTCCAAATTGGGAAAGGAATGTCAAGGCTGCATATTGTCACCCTGCTTATTTAACTTATATGCAGAGTACATCAAGTGAAATGCCAGGCTGGAGGAAGCACAAGCTGGAATCAAGATTGCTGGGAGAAATATCAATAACCTTAGACAGGCAGATGACGTCACCCTTATGGCAAAAAGCAAATAACTAAAGAGCCTCTTGATGAAAGTGAAAGAGGAGAGTGAAAAAGTTGACTTAAAGATCAATGTTCAGAAAACTAAGACCATGGCATTCGGTCCCATCACTTCATGGCAGATAGATGGGAAAACAATGGAAACAGTGGGAGACTTTATTTTTTGGGGCCCCACAATCACTGCAGAATGTGACTAAAACCATGAAATTGAAAGATGCTTGCTCCATGGAAGAAAAGTTATGACCAACATAGACAGCATATTAAAAAACAGAGATATTACTTTGCCAACGAAGGTCCATCTAGTCAACACTATGGTTTTTCCAGTAGTCATGTGTGGATGTGAAAGTTGGACTACAAAGAAAACTGAGTGCGGAAGAATTGATACTTTTGAACTGTGGTGTTGGAAAAGACCTTTGAGGGTCCCTTGGACTGCAAGGAGATCAAACCAGTCCATCCTAGTGGAAATCAGTCGTGAACATTCATTGGAAGGACTGATGTTGATGCTGAAACGCCAATATTTTGTCCACCTGGTGCGAAGAACTGACTCATTTGAAAAGACCCTGATGCTGGGAAAGATTGAAGACTGGAGGAGAAGGGGACAACAGAGGATGAGATGGTTGGATGGCATCACTGATCAAGGGACATGAGTCTGAGCAAGCTTCGAGAGTTGGTGATGGAAAGGGAAGCCAGGTGTGCTGCAGTCTATGGGGTCGCAAAAAGTCAGACACGATTGAGTGACTGAACTGAACTCAAACTATGGACTTTGGGTGATTGTGATGTGTCAGTATAGGTTCATCTTTGGTTACAAGTGTACCATTCTGCTGAGTGATGCTGATAATGGGGGGGACTATGCATGTGGAGGGGAAGAGGATGGATGGGAAATCTCTGTACCTTTCCTTTAGATTTTGCTGTGCAGTTTTTTGGTGCTAAGCCGCTTCAGTCGTATCTGACTCTGTGAGACCCCATAGACAGCAGCCCACCAGGCTCCTCTGTCCCTGGGATTCTCCAGGCAAGAATACTGGAGTGGGTTGCTATTTCCTTCACCAACACATGAAAGTGAAGTGAAAGTTAAGTTGCTCAGTTGTGTCTGACTTTTTGAGACCCCATGGACTGTAGCCTACCAGGCTCCTCTGTCCATGGGCTTTTCCAGGCAAGAGTACTGGAGTGGGTTGCCATTTCCTTCTCCAGCTGTGCAGCTTAAGCTTATATAAAAATTTTTTTTAATTAAAAAAACTCAAACTAAAATATATGAACTGTGTTTCTCAGAAGAATGGTATTTTAAAAACAAATTTATAATTATTACTTCTAAAGACACTTGAAAATGAATTTAAAAATGGACCTTTTTTAATCCTTATCCTTTAAAAAATCTATGTGGCATAAATTAATATCAAAACCTCAAGCCATATGATATAAATTGCCCCTAAATTAAAATAAAGACAAGGAAAATATACATATAACTCTTCTCTGAGCAGCAGAGCGTGCTGAAAAATAATTGTAAAATATCCTAGAACCTACAAATATAAACACACACACTGCACTTCAACACTGAGTGATATAAATTTGATTTAAGGGGAAAACTGGACCCTAGATGGATAAACACCCCCTGTGATCTTGGGATAGAGTTAGACAAGCATCTAGGCCAAGTTTTATTTGTTTCCTTGAGTGGAAGTCAAATAAGATAGGTAGTATGTACCCAAATCTGGTAGCAAATAGAAAACTCCTAATCACAAGATCACTAGTGTCAACTTAAAAAGATGTACAACTTGAGAGTTGCGAGTTAAGTGTTATCTGGGGCAAGATGAGGACTGCAGCCCGGGAGGCAGCATCTCCGATAGCTCTGAGAGACTGCTTCAAAATGGCAGTGGGGGAAGGTCAATATACAAGGTTTTGGTGAATGGGGAGTTCAATACCATTAAGCACTCATTTTACAAGTGTCGTTTTTGTTAGTCATGAAGATTTGATGTCATCATGAAAGGATTTAGTGCTTTTCTAGATATGAGGAAATGCAAGGATTGAGATGATAAAATCCATTCCTAAAAATATTCAACTATTTAAAGACATGTCCCACCAGGTTCCCTGGAACACAGAGTGCCTCACTCCACCCTCAACTCCCTCAGGGGTTGGTGACGTCCAAAATCTATAGCAACAGGGGCTCAATCTACATGGAGGCAGATGGTAAATGCCTTTGTTGTTTGGTTGCTGGCAATGCTCTTGGTATGTGCCAATGTGCAGTTGACACTAGCAAGATATGCAATTTTGTCAAAGGACTGTGTCTAGTCTCCTCAGATAACTGGTAATAATTCAGAGTTGACATTCACTGACCCAGCAAGATTTGGTTTGTGCAACAGAATAAACTACTCTCATGGATATTTACATTTGTGTTTCACCTTCTTCTCATTTCCACTTCCTCACTTCCAGTTCCATCCCTGGCTTTTCTTCTTTTGACTCTGTGTCCATCCATTCTTGGTCACAGAATATCCTATCTTCATTTTCTCTTAATTTTAATTTCAACATGATACATTGTTGCAGTTTTCAGGGCAACCTGGAGATGTAATTTTTTAGAAGATGGGAAATTAATCAAAGGTATTCTTCTTCTGGGATGTTTGGTAGAACTTTTATCTTACAGCACATTCTTAAGCCCTTTCTATAACTATTCTATTAAAAAAAAATCACCTGAAAATATAAACATATAGATGTTTATATCACTTTCCATATATATTTTTTATTGTTATGCTTAAAGAAGACATAAATGTGAAAGTTATTACTTTTGCAAGGAATTTAAACATTTTATTTCCACTTTTTCTTTCTAATTTATAATATTAATTTTTAATTTCAAAAGTATGGAATTTACTTTAACATATTCTTTTGATTCAATAAACATTTATTGTTTTTGGCAAATATATTCACAAACAATTATCTGGTAATATATGTGCTACTTTTGTCTATCTTTGATATCCAGTTTATGAGAGCTCATACAAAAAATTGAAGATTTTTATGTTTAGGCTTTGGATAGGTGTAAAAATATTGTTATTTTTTCCTACTTTTTAATATTTCCTAAAACTCTATGTCTGTTATAATGTGTTTTCATTTAATCTATATTTCTTTATTTTTTTCTACCTTTCAAAAGAATTTAATGAAATGAATGCTACTTCCTAAAATTTTTCACTTCTTAGAATTAAGAAAATCAGGATCACTTCTTGAAGCTCTGGTATAAATGCCTATAAAAACACATGTATACCCATGGCTGATTCATGTCAGTGTATGGCAAAAACCACCACAATATTGTAAAGTAATTAGCCTCCAATTAAAATAAATAGATTAAAAAAATCTAGGATTTTTGCTGGGCAGAGCTTTAATTGCATTTTCAATTTCTCTTACAGATATTAGCCCATTAAAGTTTTCCTCTCTGCTTGGGTTAGACTTGCTTATTTTTTAATGTTCTTAGATCGGGTTTCCCTGATGACTCAACAAGTAAAGAATCTGCCTGTAGTGCAGGAGATACGGGTGGATAGAGGTGGATTCCATCCCTGGTCGGGAGTATCCCCTGGAGGAGGAAAATGGCAACCCACTCCAGTGTTCTTGCCTGAAAAACCCCATGGACAGAGGAGCCTGGTGGGCTACAGTCCACAGAGGTGCAGAATTGGTCATGACTAAGAAACTAAACACATGCTCTTAGATATGACACATTTTGTCAAAATTTTAAATTTATTGATGTAATTTGTTTATTAAAAATTCTCTTTATCCATCACATATTTTTCTGCATCTTTATTGTTCTTTCATTTGATTTTAGAAGTTTCTTTATTTCATTAATCTTTTGAAAAAGTCAAAGTAATAATTCTCAAAGATACATTGTTTGAATTAGATCTATACCTGAATGTATTCATGCAGTCAATTAAATGATAACTGGACTAAACATAATTTCTTTAACATGATCTTCCTTCAGAATGCTTTAGAAATTATTCCAAGATCCTTTAGTATGTGCCACTGCAAGTTCTGCTGATAGTCTGACTCTTTGCTTTATGACTCCCATTTTTTCTCTCTGGAAACTTCTAAAGTTTTCATTTTTCAGTTAAAATTTTTTCCCAATAATGTATCTGATTCTGTTTCTTCTTTCAGTGGTTTTGTCTAACAATTAGTAGGCCCTTTTGACCTAAAACTGAAAACTTTGAGTAAACCATATGGCGTATTTGTTACTAGGTACATGCTTTCTTTAAGCTTGAAGTTTCTTCCAAAACAAATTCTGTTAGTAACACCTGTCTAACAAGTTATCTTGTTATAGCTGTATGGCTTTCTGAGCTCTGCTTCATTTTTCCTTCTATTGGAAACTATTAAAATCAGTATCGCCTTTTGTGAAAACAGCACAGAGGTTCCTCAAAAAATTAAAAATAGAACAATCATACTGGTAAATTATACTTCCATAAATCTGGAGGGGGGGGAGAAACTAAAAAAAAAGCATTTGCTCTGTATATTTCAAGCTGTTTACATTCAGTTTATTGAACCATATCCTTTTTTGATTATGATTTTTTTTAAATTTTGTCTTCTTCCTAGTCAGTTGTGAAGGGGAATAAGTGAGTTTATAGGCTAAATACTTAAGATTAAAATGCAAATTCATTTCTTGTGATTTGTAAGAACCTTTTAAATTTATTTATTAAGGCTATTTCCTTATCCATGACCTTTATTATACTGGTTTTAATCTTATTTTTAGAGTCTTTGATGTGGAGAAATATAGTTTATGTAATTATATCTATCATTTTTAACGGATTCTTCTTTGTTTTCATGCCATGTGGACTTTCTCTCTCATAGTATTATATATATATATATATCATAAAGTTTCTCAGAGTTTTCTAGGTAGATCTTAAGTTTTATTGTGTTTAGAGCCTATCTATCATCTAACCTTTATATTTATCACCTACTAGCTACCGACCTACTTACTGATCTATAGTTTAAATGTTTACCTAGAAATATTTCTTTTTAAATAATGTATCCTTGTATTTATATTTCAAATTATGAATTGCTTATTTCAGGACCTTGTATTGAATATCTTATCCTTTCTCACATATTCTTATACACCTTACTGACTACTTACTACAAATGATCCAGACCCCAAGAAGATGAAAGTGACAGGATGAAGTTTCAGCCTTAAAGGAATTTAAAGTATGAATGGTACATCAGTAAATATAGGCAGAGGTGTGATCAGGAGTATATAGTGAACTATCAGCAATTGTGCTTCCTCAGCTCCTATGGACATGATGTGTTGAATTTATTGTACTTGTCTTCCCACCAGGCTAGACAATGACTTTCCTAAGAGAAGTTGTAAAGATTACAAAGCAAAGATGTCAAAAGTTTAAATTTAACATGAAAACTTTTTCTTCAAATAGAAGTTCAGTTTGGTTCAGTTCAGTCACTCAGTCGTGTCTGACTCTTTGCGATCCCAGGAATCGCAGCACGCCAGGCCTCCCTGTCCATCACAAACTCCCGGGGTTTACTCAAACTCATGTCCATCGACTCGGTGATGTCATCCAGCCATCTCATCCTCTGTCGTCCCCTTCTCCTCCTGCCCCCAATCCCTCCCAGCATCAGGGTCTTTTCCAATGAGTCAACTCTTCGCATGAGGTGGCCAAAGTATTGGAGTTTCAGCTTTAGCATCAGTAAGGAGCTTTTATTTTTATTTTATTTATTTATTTTTTAATTTTAATTTTAATTTTTTTTTTTTTTTTTAATTTTTCAGTGGGTTTTGTCATACATTGATATGAATCAGCTATAGGAGCTTTTAAATATCTGAGTCCAAATGATTTCCCAAACTAGATTTAGATCTTCCTAACAGGGGGCAGAAAACATAGATATGGGAAGCAATATAGGTTGAGCAGGTGGGGCTTTCTCTCAAAAGCCTTATTTCCTAAATTGTTAAAATCCCAAAGTGGCCTTTCTGCTTCTAGACTCGCCCCATTGCTCCTATTACCATATGAGAGCTTTTCCTTGAAAGCACACAAACACATATACACATACACAATTTTTAGAATGCCAGTTTATTTAATTTTTGTGACCTTTTCCAAAAACTAATAGAATAAAGAATCTGCGTCTTAACTAGAGATCTTCACTAGTGTCACTTAAGGTTTATCTTATTTTTTCAAATGTTTATTATTTTTCATAAATTTGGGACTTGTCTTGAATCCACTGTTTGTGTTATTTCCTTTGCGTCTAATGTGCTTTCCTATCCTTCCTCCTCATCACCACATCATATTTACTCTTAAAGGTTTTGCTCAGAGACACAGACATAGAGAACAGACTTGTGGACACGCAGGAAGGGGGAGGCTGGGACAAATGAGAGAGTAGCATGGAAGCATATACATCACCTGATGTAAAATAGATAGCCAGTGGGAATGTGATGTATGACAAAGGGAGATCAACCCAGTTCTCTGTGAGGGAGGTTCGAGAGGGAGGGGGAATATTTATACATAGGGTTGGCTCATGTTGATGTATAGCAGAAACCAACCCAATATTGTAAAGCAATTATCCTCCAATTAAATTTTTTAAAAACATTTGCTTAGGCATTAGCTTCATACATATTGTTCCTGATTTCTTTCTTCCTCATTGTTTGAACTCTACATACTCCACTGTATTCTAGCACCTCTCTCTAAATACTTATTATGCCGTGATATAAAGACTGTTAGTTATGTCCATCTTCTACCACTCTTAATCCATAAACAATATTGCTTATACCCAGTTCAAAAGAAGTGTTTAGCAGGTAAGCATTTATTGAAAGAATAAATGAATTATTTCCTGTTTGGGTTTTTAAACTTTGGACATATTTGATATTTCTTACCACTGAGAATGTATAGAATTTTGACCTCACAAGGATCATAGTTATGGGTGAAATTCCTCCTACATGACTGAAATGTGCCTAAGTGATTACAAACATTATCAACATTTAAAAATGATTATAATTTGTGAAAGAATTTGATATAGTGTTATCCCTAGAAAAGGAAGTTTTATTACTTAGCAACCTTGTCAACATTTTTGTGCTGGTCACTGAAGAAATCATCTAAAGGATGAAGTTTTATAGGATTGGGGCCTAAGGTTGAAATTGGAAGAAAAAAGTTAAAATTGTTTTCTCTTCTCTCTCTTTCTATCACCTTAGGAAAGATACCTAAGTACCTTGCCAACATCCATTAGACACTTGACCTTTTTCTCTACTAGTTCCTCTGACTATAGTGCCTCTGAGGACACAGAAATAGACATCACAGTAGCAGAAAAAGTAATCTAACTTTGTAATCATCTATCTGACATAATTTTCTTCCCATGTTCTTTTTTTTTGGTAGATTACTTGTCTACCTACCTACTTGCCCTGGCCTTGTTCCTGCCCTTCGAGATAAGTTAGAGGAAAGATTACATTGCATTGTTAGGTTTCTACAGAATTTGTTTTGTCCTCTTTAGTCAGCACATACAAAATACCTGAATATAACCTATTTCTAAAGAATGGTTGTGTACTGAGTTGACTATCATTAATGGCTATGTTATTTGCCTTGAGGAATTTTCTGTCTCCCACCCACACGTGGAACTTGTTTGATTTTAATAACAATTTTATGGATAAATGGCATGAAGTGAAAAGCAAGCACATGGTTTTTACAGGTGTGCTTGTCTTAGAGCTTAAAGCTTTTTATCAGGAATCTTTGGCAGTCAGGTCAATAGACAAAATCAAACACATGATTTTCTAGAAGGGCTCTCAGTTAACAAAGAGTGAAAATACAAGGAGGTAAAGTACAAATGACATCAGACTGAACTTGAAGTGTTCTAGGTTTATGAGGATAAGTCCAAAGTAGCCCCCCCAACCCCTGCCACTGCCTTTTTTTTTTTTTTTTTTTGCACTACTCTCTTTTATTTCCTATCCTGTTCTTTCCTCCCCATTCTATTTTGGTAGCCTACACAGTCTTTCTTAAAAGAAAAATTTTACCCAGTTTATCTTTGATTTCAAATTGTTCCCTAAATAGGTCAGCTTGGAATATTCCTTTGCAAGGATTGCACTGAAATGTTCAAACTGCAAATATTTACCTAACTAGAAATTTCAGGAATTCTGTTATCATTAAGAAAGCTCTCTTCCTAACCCCACCCCCGCCCCGCCCCCAGCTTTGGACATTGTCTTTGCATAAAGACAGTGAAGCTTTGTGTTTATTGAGAAGATCTAGATTGTGACATGGGTTACTCTGCAACTTTCCTGCTTTGTTGTTGTGAAATAATGAATGGCATGAAATATTTCCATAAATCAGTCTGACCATGGCAATTCCTGCTGTAACTATCTTTAAATTATACTGATTTTTTTTTATTCTTTGCCTCTTGAAATAATATTTATCTCTCAAGACCAACTCAAATGTCACTATTTATCAAAATGTATATAGCTTTCCTAGGCAGAGCAAACCAATTCCCTCTGTATTTCCAAAACACTTGTATGATAAACACCCTATAGCAATACCCGTTATTTATTTGTGTCTGTCACACATCAGAAAGCTCCTTGAATGTGTGGACTATTTTATATTTCTTCATCTCCCCAGTAGCTAGTTCAGAGTCTGACATGTACTAGATATTCAATAAATGTAGAAAGAATAAATAAATGAATAATTACCATAACAAAATTCAGTGTTGCATTAAGCCCATTTTAAAAATTAAACTTGTTTATCTATTAAACAGATCTTTCTTAAGCTTCTACTAAAAGCCAGGCCTTGTTTGTAGGCCTGGGAGACATAGCAAAGAACAAAACAGACTAAAAGCCCTGTACTCATGAAATTCATGCTGTTGAACAATATGAAACTGTAGAGACTTGACCGGTTTTACCTACAAAACTGACCGTTGTACATCAATCAGATGAGTATATTTTGGTGATGAAATAAAGAAGCTTGATTCAAACCTTCTGGAAGCAGGGCCGATGGTTCCTTTACTTGTTAAATTTCCCATGTGGTTTGACATGAGGACTCTGTTCACATTCATGACACTACTTAGTCTGAGTCCCCATCTTCTATTACCTGGATTACTGCAATAGCCTCTTAAACTGCTTCTCTGGTGCCTGTCTTCTTACTGTCTGTTTTGACCAAAGCAGCTCAAGTGACTCTTAAAATGTCTAGCAATCAGATCATGACACTCCTCTATACAGAACCCTACATTTGCTCTACATTTCACCAAGAAAAAACAATAACTTTCTTGCAATGGCCTACAAAGACCTTATGCATCCTGGTATCCCACTTTTTCTCTTTGGCATTCTTGTTTCACATTGCTCACACTGTTTCGGCTACACTGGCTTCTTAAATATTCCAGTTATGCTTCTGCTTTAGGACCTTTACAAGATCTTGTCCTTCTGCTTAGAAAGCTCTTCCCTCAAATATCTACATGGTCAACTCCTTACTTCTTCAGATTCTAGCCCTAACATCATTTTTGCAATGAGTTGACTCTAATCACACTTTCAAATATGTTACTTATTGTTCTGAATTACTTCTCTTTTCCTGTTTTTTCTGTTTCCTGTAGTCCAAGGGATGTTCTATCATACCATACAGTTAACTTACTTATTCTGTCTGTTGTTGATTATTCCTCTGACTCATTAGATGGTAAGCTCTATGAAGGCACTGACTTGAAAAAAATATATATATATATTGTTCAGTATCTCAAAACCCTAGAACAGTACTTGGAATACAGTAAGAACTCAAAACAAATATATATATATACTCACACACACATGGATTTTTAATGGCAGGATAAATGTTAGACATTCTGAATTGTACTAGATTTCCCCCTATATAGAATATGCTAATATTCCTCCTACCTTAATATTCTTTACAATCCAGAAGAAAATAAGGTTGAGGAAATGGTCTTTTGTTTATTACCTGATGCTTAGTAGGCAATATGCTATAGACTTACCTTGTAGAGTTAATTTAAATGTAATAACTCTTTACTATAATACTTTTACTGAATACAAAGCTGAGAATGAGAGAATTAATACAACTTATGATCCCACCTTGGAAGTGTTAGGATGTTTTGGCTTTGTTGTTCTTGCCATTCTATTTCATAGCCTAATACAATTTTAAAAAGAATTGTTATATTTTCCAAAATGGAGGCCAATAAGTTGTATAAATCCTCTGAAAATCAGAAAGGCATACTTCCGTTACTATTGTATGTTGGCATGAAATTTGGGGGAATGAGGGTTAGGGGAAGGAAATCTATTTGCCTATTGATTAGAAAGCCACCACTGCTGTTTCTGTTATATTACTGCTAAAATATTCTTCACCAAAGGGAGAAAATTACTCTGAAGTGTCTATTAAAAAAATCCTGCTGTGACAGCCAGTTCAATCACACAAGCATTTGAAATGTATACCACAGAGTTTTGATAGATTGTTCTGATTTCTGATTTTGTAAGAAAGAACTAATGTTAAAGGGAGTTTAACTCATTTTTAAATGAGTAAAGACTTTTATTTATAAGTGTATGTTAGGCAGGCCAAATATTATGATCTTGAAAAAGCAATTATAACTATCAATAGATCTTTGGATTACTTTATGTAAACTAGAAATAAAGTAGAGATTTTATTGTTGACACTCAGCAGGGAACTCTGACTATTTAAAAATATCACAATGTCATAGAAATTCTAACTCTATGGCAAACTCATAATTGACTTTTATATAGATCTGGAAAAGTTATCTACCTACCTGCCTAATCTTATAATTAGGAAAAGGCAGGCATTAATAATTTTTCCTTTTTTAAAATAGGAAATTCCACATCAGAGTAAGATCAATTGTCTTCTTGATTGATCTAGGATATTTTTTTCTCTTGCATGATGAAATGACATACTTAATAATATGTTTGAATTAATGTGCCCAATTGGCCATAAATAATATTTTTGAATGACTTCATTAATACAGCAGTATTTTGGTGTGGGATAGTAACCAAGAATTGAAATGGTTATGACTGCAGAAGAAGAAAGAAGGTTGACTATTTTCATAGTATGGACCTATATGGTTATTTCTTTTGGTCTGTTAAAGTGTTCATAGGTTCAGAGTGAAGAATGTGTACAGAGGACAAAAACAAACAAACTAAGCATTTTGCATTATGGCATTTGAACTCCATTATTCTATATGTAGAGGGTGATCTTTTACATATAGTATAAAACATCTATGGAAATGCAATTTGATGAGTTACTGGATTTTAGTTTCTTCTATAAATACCTTGTAAATACTATTTTCTTGATTATGAGTCTTACTTCAATAAAGACACTTTCTAAATTATTTTATTTGCAATTTACGTAGTTATCTGCTTGATTCCAATTCTTTGAAATTGGTCAAGGCCTTCTTATGATTCAGCATAAGATTTACATTGGTAAATGTTACATGCAAACTTGGAAAAAAGTTATTACATTGTTTTGGAGGGTGTTCAATATCAATTAAGTATAGTTTTCTTTTTGAGTTATTCAGATCTTTATTTTTACTAATTTGTTTTTCCTGGGTGTTCTGTCTACAGTGGAGAGAGAGAGGTTAATGATTTTAGCTGTGACTGATATAAACCCATAGATGTTGGAGCAATGGGATATTTAAAAGTAAATTATACCTCTACTCTCTGTTGATTATAGGATGGCTCCTTTTCTATGGATTCATACTCCAGCATTAAATTGCTGTGTATATAATTTCAAAATATGTGTGTGTGTATACTTTAGATATATTCAAATTCTATAAATAGCATATAATTCCCAATTCTAAAATTTTTTCTTAAACCTATATAGCTCTTTACTATATTTGTATATATTTGATATATTAAAGAAGACCAGGATGAATTAGATTATGCCTTTATTGTTGATATTCTAATTTCTTGTTAAATGATTGTACTTTTTTTTTAATATTTGAAAATCTCTCCAAGTTTTATACAGTTGATTTGATTTTCAGTTATTTTTTATAAGCATAATATATAATTTCTGTTTCAGGGTCAATATTTTCCATATATCAGAATTTTTAAAAAAATATTTGCTTTAATGAACATTGGGGTACATGTATGTGTCTTTTTCAGTTTTGTTTTCTTTAGGATAAATGCCTAGAAGTGGTGTGTTGCTGGGTCATATGGTGGTTACCTTCTAGTTTTTTTAAAGGAATCTCCATTCTGTCTTCCATAGTGGTGATTCATGTTGATGTATGACACACATCAAACCAATATTGTAAACCAGTCATCAATTAATTAAAAATAAATTGATATTAAAAATGCTTTAAATAATTTGCTTCAGCTCCATCTGTATGCCCTCTTTTAGAAATATCTTTTTACTCCTAGGCTCATTATTTGAATATTCCTCTTTTTAAGCTATTTTTCCTTTTATATCATATGGATATTGTTTCATCTGGAAACATGTCCCTGCAGATACCTTCTCTTGAATGTCTTCATTAGTTCTTCAGATGTGGAAATTGGATTTTTCCTCTTGTGATTCATCCACATTTTAAATAGCTTCTTTTTTTCCCCTTAAATTAACTCTAAAATTTACTGGGAATGGGGTTCATATTTTCTAACATTTTATCTGTATGTTGCTGTATATATATCAAAGGAAACAAAGTACCTATGAGCATATCAATTAAAGTAAGCAACTACTGAGGAGATCAGGATTGAAATACCTTTAACTCTGAATGTGCTTGCACAATCTATGAAACCTGAGTATACTTTTATGGGGTCTTAAGGGATATGGAAGGAAGGACATAAAGCACATGAAACTGGGATTAAAAAGTAATTCAGAAATAAATCTGACTTTTCCTACAACATGCAAGATTATACAAATAAGCTAGCCTTGGTGCTGAGTTATATAGGAGTTTAAAAATTCCTTGAGAAGTTACAGCACTGAGATGGTCCTCCCACAGATCTGTGCACGTAATTCAAATCAGTTGTTGCTCAGTAAAACTGCAAGTCTTGAAGTTAATTTAGAGTGGTCTTCAGGCCAAGAGTTTCCTTGTATCCCTATTAGCAACAAACACAAATTCTATCTGGAGGATTGCACCTACATACTAGGCCACAGAAATTTCCAGAAATTATGCTCCAATCAGAGTAGGACATAGTCAGAAATCACTAATTCTGCAAGGACATAGAGCCCGTGAATATGAAAAAAGCATGCTTTATCACTTCAGTTCAGTTCAGTTCAGCCGCTCAGTCATGTCCGACTCTTTGCGACCCCATGAATCACAGCACGCCAGACCTCCCTGTTCATCACAAACTCCCGGAGTTTATTCAAACTCATGCCCATAGAGTCGGTGATGCCATCCAGCCATCTCATCTTCTGTCGTCCCCTTCTCCTCCTGTCCCCAATGCCTCCCATCATCAGGGTCTTTTCAATGAGTCAACTCTTTGCATGAGGTGGCCAAAGTATTGGAGTTTCAGCTTCAGCATCAGTCCTTCCAATGAACACCCAGGACTGATCTCCTTCAGGATGGACTGGTTGGATTTCCTTGCAGTCCAAGGGCCTCTCAAGAGTCTTCTCCAACACCACAGCTCAAAAGCATCAATTTTTCGGTGCTCAGCTCTCTTCACAGTCCAACTCTCACATCCATACACGACCACTGGAAAAAGCATAGCCTTGACCAGACGGACTTTTGTTAGAAAAGTAATGTCTCTGCTTTTTAATATGCTATCTAGGTTGGTCATAACTTTCCTTCCAAGGAATAAGTGTCTTTCAATTTCATGGCTGCAGTCACCATCTGCAGTGATTTTGGAGCCCAGAAAAATAAAGTCAGCCACTGTTTCCACTGTCTCCCCATCTATTTGCCATGAAGTGATGGGACCGGATGCCATGATCTTAGTTTTCTGAATGTTGAGCTTTAAGCCAACTTTTTCAGTCTCCTCTTTCACTTTCATCAAGAGACTTTTTAGTTCTTCTTCACTTTCTGCCATAAGGGTGGTGTCAGCTGCATATCTGAGCTTGTTGATATTTCCCCTGGCAATCTTGATTCCAGCTTGTGCTTCTTCCAGCCCAGCATTTCTCATGATGTACTCTGCATATAAGTTAAATAAGCCAGGTGATAATATATAGCCTTAATGTACTCCTTTTCCTATTTGGAACCAGTCTGTTATTTCATGTCCAGTTCTAACTGTTGCTTCCTGACCTACATACAGGTTTCTCAAGAGGCAGGTCAGGTGGTCTGGTATTCCCATCTTTCAGAATTTTCCACAGTTTATTGTGATCCACATAGTCAAAGGCATTGGCATAGCCAATAATGCAGAAATAGATGGTTTTCTGGAACTCTCTTGCTTTTTGATGATCCAGCAGATGTTGGCAATTTGATCTCTGGTTCCTCTGCCTTTTCTAAAACCAGCTTGAACATCTGGAAGTTCACAGTTCACATATTGCTGAGCCTGACTTGGAGAATTTTAAGCATCACTTTGCTAGCATATGAAATGAGAGCAATTGTGTGGTAGTTTGAGCATTCTTTGGCATTACCTTTCTTTGGGATTGGAATGAAAACTGACATTTTCCAGTCCTGTGGCCACTGCTGACTTTTCCAAATTTGCTGGCATATTGAGTGCAGAACTTTCACAGCATCATCTTTCAGGATTTGAAATAGCTCAACTGGAATTCCATCACCTCCACTAGCTTTGTTCATAGTGATGCTTCCTAAGGCCCACTTGACTTCACATTCCAGGATGTCTGGCTCTAGGTGAGTGAGCACACCATCGTGAATATCGGGGTCATGAAGATCTTTTTTGTACAGTTCTTTTGTGTATTCTTGCCACCTCTTCTTAATATATTCTGCTTCTGTTAGGTCCATACCATTTCTGTCCTTTATTGAGCTCATTTTTGCATTAAATATTCCCTTGGTATCTCTAATTTTCATGAAGAGATCTCTAGTCTTTCCCATTCTATTATTTTCCTGTATTTCTTTGCATTGATCGCTGAGGAAGACTTTCTTAGAGTGTACCAATTCACTTAAATGTCTTATATTGATATTATTACAAATTATAAACTAACATGGATCATTATACTTAGAAAAAATAAAAGTAAATTTTGAAAATCTATAGAGAAAAAGAAAATATCCAATTGATTTTTAAAAAATTGAATTTTTTTGGCAATAGAAAGAAATATAGGAATTACAAAGTCAATGGAGAAACTTCTACTTCCTTTGACAGTTGGTACTAGACATACCTTATGAAAATTAATGAATTGAAATCTGGGCAAAATTATTTTCAGATATCAGACTTTAAACAGAACAAGACTGACTTTCCAAAGAGAAAAGGATTGAATGCCCTGAATTATCCTTATAGTTTCCTCAAGACACTTTGCAGCCTGGGGAGACCAGAGAGTGTATCATGAGAGGAGAATACCACCGTGTTACTAACTAAAGGAGATTGAGACTGGGGATGCAGGTGGCAAAGGCTACTGAAATTTGTGGGAAAGAGTATCAGAGAGGAGGGAGGTACACAGATAAAGAACTCTGACTATCTACAAAGGGGTTAACTTGAATGCCTTGGTAAAAAATAATCTGAAAATATATGTGGTAAAATTGTATAAGGCCAGGCAAAAAGCATATGTTAAAACAGACGGCTGAGAATTTCCAGGGCTCACTCAGGGCTAAGAGATCTGTGAGTTTCACCTTGGTGGACTGGAGGGACATTGCAGACCACATGATTAATTCAGGAGAGACCTTGAAAGTACTCTCACACATTCATAGCCCGAGACTAAAGTCTATACATGCTCCAGCAAAGTGAAAAAATAAGCCTCGACTGGATCAAATTAATCTTCAAGGCACTTAAATGCCTGACAAAACATACTCTAGAATCTTTAAATGAAGACAACAAAATCCAGACAATCAATAATGTAATATACCCAAAGTTTAGTATCAAAAAGTGCTAAACAGACAAAGAAGCCGGAAAATGTGACTCACAGACAAGACAAAAATCAGATCATGGGGAGAAAAAAAGACAGAGATAATGAAAATAGTGTAAGATAATTTTAAAACAACTGTTGAAAATGTGCTCATTGATTAAACGATAATGAAAATATGATAAGAAAGGAAATGGAAAATATAAGATAAATCAGAATAAAATAAATTGGAAAAAATATAAAGATAAATCGGTTTAAAAAAAAAAGACAAAAAAACCCCACACAGAATCTGAAATAAAAACCTCATTGTAGACACTGAGCAGAATGTGGAAAATAGCATTGTAGCAAACATGGAAGACACTGGATTTACCAAGAATTAAAAAAATAGAGAATTACAGAAAACAAAAGGAATAAGTGATATTGAGAAGAGAAGTGCAGACCTACCTACAAAAATTTGACTCACCTTAAACAAATAATAAGACAGATGTAGTAAAACCCTTGAATGAGGAAAATCACAACATTATTAAAAAAAATATCAGCTTAATCTCCAAAGTGAGGCCTCTCTTTCATTCCTTTGTTGTTATCCTTCATTTGCTCAGTCATGTCCGACTCTTTGCAACTGCATGCACTGCAGCATGAAAGGCTTCCCTGTCCTTCACCAAATCCCAGAGCTTGCTCAAAGTCATGTCCATTGCGTCAGTGATGCCATCCAACCGTCTCATCCTCTATAGTCCCCTTCTCCTCCTGCCTTCAATTTTTCCCAGCATTAGGGTCTTTTCTAATGAGTCAGCTTTTCACATCAAGTGGCCAAAGTATTGGAGCTTCAACTACAATATCAGTCCTTCCAGTGGATATTCTGGGTTGATTTCCTTTAGGTTTGACTGATTTGACCTCCTTGCAGTCCAAGGGACTCTCAAAAGTCTTCTCCAACCGTTCAAAAGCATCAGTTCTTCAGTGTTCAACCTTCTTTATAGTACAACTCTCACATCTGTACATGACTACAGGAGACACTATAGCTTTGACTATATGGACCTTTGTCAGCAAAAGTAATGTCTCTGATTTTGAATATGCTGTCTAGGTTTGTCATAGTTATTCTTCCAAGGAGCAAGAGTCTTTTAATTTCATGGCCTGCAGTCACCATCTGCAGTGATTTTGGAAATTCAAGAAAATAAAGTCTGTCACTGTTTCCATCTTTTTCCCATTTATTTGCCATGAGGTGATGGGACCGAATGCCATGATTTTAGTTTTGTGCATGTTGAGTTTTAAGCCAACATGTTCACTATCCTCTCTCACCTTCATCAGGAGGCTCTTTAATTCCTCTTCACTTTCTACCACGAGGGTGGTATCATCTGCATGTGTGAGGTTGTTGGTATTTCTTCCAGCAATCTTGATTCCAGCTTGTGCTTCATCCAGCCCAGCATTTCTCATGATGTACTCTGCATAGAAATTAAATAAGCATGGTGACAATATACAGGCTTGGCATACTCCTTTCCCAATTGGAACCAGTCCATATTTCCATGTCCAGTTCTAACTGTTGGTTCCTGACCTGCATACAGATTTTTCAGGAGGCAGGTCAGGTGGTCTGGTATTCCCATCTCTTTTGGAATTTTCCAGTTTGTTGTGATCCACACAAAGATTTTAGCATAGTCAAGAAGCAGAAGCAAACATTTTTCTAACACTCTCTTGCTTTTTCTGTGACCCAGCAGATGTTGGCATTTGATCTCTGTTTCCTCTGCCTTTTCTAAATCCAGCTTGAACATCTGCAAGTTCTCAGTTCACATGCTATTGAATCCTAGCTTGGGGAATTTTGAGCATTACTTTGCTATCATGTGGAATGAGTGCAATTGTGTTGTAGTTTGAGTTTCCTTTGGCATTGCCCTTCTTTAGGATTGAAATGAAAACTGACCGTTTTATTTATTACATTGTTAATTAATAATTTCTTGTTTTTTTTAATGATTAACTGGCTAGAAATTTATAATTTGTATTAATCCACTGAGAGATTTTGATTCTACTCATTTTCTTTGTTTTTTCCATGCTTTAGATCACTTTTTAAAATCACTAATACAGCCTTTGTTTGCATCAAATTTAATATGTTCTTCTCTTCTTGCTTCCCTCATAGCTCAGTTGGTAAAGAATCCACCTCCAATGCAGCAACCCTGGTTCCATTCCTGGGTTGGGAAGATCCCCTGGAGAAGGGATAGGCTACCCACTCCAATATTCTTGGGCTTCCCTTATGGATAACTGGTAAAGAATCTGCCTGCAATGTGGGAGACCTGGGTTCAATCCCTGGGTTGGGAAGATCCCCCTGGAGAAGGGAAAGGCTACCTGCTCTGTATTTTGGCCTGGAAAAGTCCATGGAGAAGTCCATGGATTCGCAAAGAGTCATCACGACTGAGTGACTTTCACTTTTCACCTTCTAGCTTCTGAAGGGAATGGTTAGCAACTGACTCCTGCTCCATGCTTAAAATTGTTATTATTATTTCTATTTTAAGTATTCAATCTGATGGATCATTGTCGCACTGGCACATTCTATTTTCTTGGGAAAGGGATAGAAACATGAAATGGATTTTAAAGCATTTCTTTCATTTCTATTCACATTTCTGTGCCTGAAGTAAATTGTATGAGCCAAACTTTGCATTCATGGGATGGGAAAATATATACCTACCATTGCAGGTGTACTAAGCTCCATGGCTATGGATAAATGACCCTTTAAAGGAAACAAGAAATATATTCTCTGACAGACCTAAAGCCTCTAATGATGCCATCAGTTTATTAAAACTTATTTTGGCATTTAAAGAAGACAATTTCAGAAAATAATGAAGGTATTTCAGTACTCTGTTTTCTTAACTTTTCTGCACACTTTGCCACTGTTCACTGCTAGCTTCCATTTGAAACTGTTTTCTTGTCTTCTCTTGTTTTGTATTTCTTCAAGATAATGTTTCCGCAAAGTGTACCTAATTTCTAAACACTTTTAGCTGTGTATTCTCTTCTGGTTATGGTTCTCCTCTCACACTGCAAAAACAGTAGTTACTATAATTTTTTCCCCCTTAATATAGAACAAAATTTTTAAATAATTAGTTTTTTCTACTAATAAAAGTAAACATAGTTAATGCAGAGTTATTGAAATTAGAGAAATATACAAACATGCATACCCACAAAACACAAACTAAAATTACTTCTATGTTTTCCCTGTACTAATATCTGCAAATAGTTAAGTTTAGGTTAATGACAAGTCTACCATTTATTTGAATATATGTTAGCTCCTAATAAAAAACTTCATACTCTATATAGCTTGCTCTTTCTACATCAAAATAATAATTTTTGTATTCACAATGTATTTCTCAAGTATGGTTTTAAAGGTCTATATTATTCCATTTTGATATATTTTTCACAATTACTCATTAATTTACACCTGTGCGTTTAGGCAGTTTCCTGGTTGTACATTGTTGTAAATGACACTGAACCATACATAATTTTTTTACATATCCTTGCTCATATATGAATCCGTACTATTTGTATACATATGTACTTTATTTTTTTTTTTTTTTTTTTTTTTTTTTTTTTTTAAATATTATTTTATTAGTTGGAGGCCAATCACTTTACAACATTTCAGTGGGTTTTGTCATACATTGGCATGAATCAGCCATATAGTTACACGTATTCCCCATCCCGATCCCCCCTCCCACCTCCCTCCCCACCCGACTCCTCAGGGTCCTCCCAGTGCACCAGGCCCGAGCACCTGACTCATGTATCCCACCTGGGCTGGTGGTCCGTTTCACCATAGATAGTATACATGCTGTTCTTTCAAAACATCCCACCCTCACGTTCTCCCCCAGAGTTCAAAAGTCTGTTCTGTACTTCTGTGTCTCTTTTTCTGTTTTGCATATAGGGTTATCGCCACCATCTATCTAAATTCCGTATATATGTGTTAGTATACTGTAATGTTCTTTATCTTTCTGGCTTACTTCACTCTGTATAATGGGCTCCAGTTTCATCCATCTCATTAGAACTGATTCAAATGAATTCTTTTTAACGGCTGAGTAATATTCCATGGTGTATATGTAGGAAAAAAGACAATCTCTTTAACAAGTGGTGCTGGGAAAACTGGTCAACCACTTGTAAAAGAATGAAACTAGAACACTTTCTAACACCATACACAAAAATAAACTCAAAATGGATTAAAGATCTAAATGTAAGACCGGAAACTATAAAACTCCTAGAGGAGAACATAGGCAAAACACTCTCCGACATAAATCACAGCAAGATCTTCTATGACCCACCTCCCAGAATATTGGAAATAAAAGCAAAAATAAACAAATGGGACCTAATGAAAATTAAAAGCTTTTGCACAACAAAGGAAACTATAAGTAAGGTGAAAAGACAGCCCTCAGATTGGGAGAAAATAATAACAAATGAGGAAACAGACAAAGGATTAATCTCAAAAATATACAAGCAACTCCTGAAGCTCAATTCCAGAAAAATAAACGACCCAATCAAAAAATGGGCCAAAGAACTAAACAGACATTTCTCCAAAGAAGACATACAGATGGCTAACAAACACATGAAAAGATGCTCAACATCACTCATCATCAGAGAAATGCAAATCAAAACCACAATGAGGTACCATTACACGCCAGTCAGGATGGCTGCTATCCAAAAGTCTACAAGCAATAAATGCTGGAGAGGGTGTGGAGAAAAGGGAACCCTCTTACACTGTTGGTGGGAATGCAAACTAGTACAGCCACTATGGAAAACAGTGTGGAGATTTCTTAAAAAACTGGAAATAGAACTGCCATATGACCCAGCAATACCACTTCTAGGCATACACACTGAGGAATCCAGATCTGAAAGAGACACGTGCACCCCAATGTTCATCGCAGCACTGTTTATAATAGCCAGGACATGGAAGCAACCCAGATGCCCATCAACAGATGAATGGATACATATGTACTTTAGATAATAGGCAGCAATAATAGGCAATCAATAATGATTCTAATTGACATTGGGGCACATTTTTAAAACCTATTTTTGAGACATTTAATATATATATCCAATTTCCATAAGAGAAAGGTATCAACTTGTATGTGATAAGTTCTGTGTCTTTGTTTTCTTTGCACTGATACTGGTTTTTTTTTTAATATTTAGAAATATAGGATGTAAAGCTTTCTCATTTTAATATTTTTTATAATAAATGACTGATGAACCTATTACCATATATAATTGCCCATTCATATTTTTGAAAGGTTTTTCTTTCTTTTTTTTTTTTTTAAATCCATTGTTCAACTGGCAGTTTCTCTTCCCTGGTGGTTCAGATGGTGAAGAATCTGCCTGGAATGCAGGAGAGCTAGGTTCAATCCCTGGGTTGGGAAGATGCCCTGGAGAAGGAAATAGCTACTCACTCCAGTATTCTTGAATGGGAAATCCCATGGGCAAAGGAGCTTGGAAGACTACAGTCTATTGCATTGCAGAAAGTCGGCACCACGGAGCAATCAGCACTTTGTTTCAAAAAGCTTACAAATGTAAATTATCTATTTAAGTTCAATTTTTGAATTACAAAAGTTATATAAGCTTATTAGAAATATTAGAATATACTAAAGTGTTAAAAAATAATATCAAATAATGATAATAGTCTGGGTGTCATGGAAACTTTGACAGAGCAAACCTGTATCTCAGGGACTTCCCCTAGTGAAATATATAGAAAAATGGTTGGAAAATATTCCTAACAATTTAAAAAATATTAAATTTAAAAATGACTCTAATTTCATCTCATAACTTTGAAAATAAGAAGCCTATCTGAGACCAGTCCTGACGTTTTCCAGTTTCTCACAAAATTCTCTAGGAAAATAAATTACATCAACAGAATCACGAGAACTCTCTCTCATGTGAATGGATAGGAAGGCAAGCGGAAATCAAAGAAAACATTTCAAAACTAAAAAAAGGAAAAAAAGAAAACGATGTCTTTAGAGAATCTGAAGACAGTTTGCAAAGACAAATAAAGTTTGTCACATTATGGGAAACTACCCTAAATTTGAAGAAAGAGACAAAACCCATTGGTATGGGAATAGCTTTTCTGGGTGGAGTATATTCTGATGTACATTATTAAGTAAAGATCTCAGGAAAGAAAACAAAGCCTAGATATCAAGGGATGCACAGTAATAGATTATCAGCAACTATCCTCCTTTGTCTTGTCTTACTCCTAAAACCACACAGAAAGTGCTCAGACTCACAAAGGTGTTATTCAGTTGCTCAGTCAAGTCTGACTCTTTGCGACCCCATGGACTTCAGCACACCAGGCTTCCCTGTCCTTCACAATCTCCCAGAGCTTGCTTAAACTCATGTCCTTTGAGTCAGTGTTGACATCCAACAATCTCATCCTCTGCACCCATTTTCTCCTCCTGCCTTCAGTTTTTCCCGGCATCAGGGTCTTTTATGATGAATCAGTCAACTCTTTTCATCAGGTGGCCAAAGTATTGGTGCTTTAGTTCACAATCAGTCCTTCCAATGAATATTCAGGACTGATTTCCTTTAGGATTGACTGATTTGATCTCCTTGCAGTCCAAGGGATTCTCAAGAGTCTTCTCCAGCACCACAGTTTGAAACCACCAGTTCCCTTGCGCTCAGCCTTCTCTATGGTTCACTCTCACATCCATACATAACTACTGGAATAACCATAGCTTTGACTATATGGGCTTTTGTTGGCGAAGTGATATCTCTGCTTTTTAATACACTGTCTAGGTTTGTCATAGCTTTTCTTCCAAGGAGCAAGAGTCTTTTAATTTCATGGCTGCAGTCACTGTCTAAAATGACTTGGAACCCAGGAAAATGAAGTCTGTCACTGTTTCCATTGTTTGCTCATCTATTTGCTATGAAGTAATGGGACCGAATGCTATGATCTTAGTTTTGTGAATGTTGAGTTTTAAGCCAGCTTTTTCTCTATCCTCTTTCACCTTCATCAAGAGGCTCTTCAGTTCCCCTTCACTTTCTGCCATAAGTTCAGTTCAGTTCAGTTCAGTCACTCAGTCGTGTCTGACTCTTTGTGACCCTATGAACTGCAGCACGCCAGGCCTCCCTTTCCATCACCAGCTGCCTGAGTCTACCAAAACCCATGTCCATTGAGTCGGTGCCATCCAAACATCTCATCCTCTGTCATCCCCTTCTCCCACCCTCAATCTTTCCCAGCATCAGGATCTTTTCCAATGAGTCAGCTGTTCACATCAGGTGGCCAAAGTATTGAGTTTCAGCTTTAGCATCAGTCCTTCCAGTGAACACCCAGGACTGAGCTCCTTTAGGATGGACTGGTTCTGCCATAAGGGTAGTGTCATATGCATATCTGAGTTTATTGATATTTCTCCTGGCAATCTTGATTCCAGCTTGTGCTTCATCCAGCCCAGCATTTTGCATGGTGCACTCTGTATATAAGTTAAATAAGCATGATAACAATATACAGCCTTTATGTACTGCTTTCCCAATTGGAGCCAGTTCATTATTCTGTCTGGTTGCTAACTGGTATTCTAACTGTTGCTTCTTGACCTGCATACAGGTTTTGCAGGAGGCAGGTAAGGTGGTCTGATATTTCCATCTCTTGAAGAATTTTCCAAAATTTGTTGTGATCCACACAGTCAAAGTCTTTAACTTAGCAGTTTAAGTCTTTTACTTAAGCAGAAGTAGATGTTTTTCTGAAATTCTCTTGCTTTTTCTATGACCCAGCAGATATCTGCAGTTTGATCTGTTTCCTCTGCCTTTTCTAAATCCAGGTTTGACATCTGGAAAGTCTCAGTTCACATATTGTTGAAGTCTAGCTTGAAAGATTTTGTGTATTTTCTTGCTAGTGTGTGAAATGAGTGCAATTGTGTGGTAGATTCAACATTCTTTGGCTTTGCCTTCTTCGGGACTGGAATAAAAACTGACCTTTCCATTCCTGTGGCCACCGCTGAGTTTTTCATATTTGCTGGCATGTTTAGTGCAGCATTTTCACAGCATCATCTTTTAGGATGTGAAGTAGCTCAGCTGCAATTCCATCACCTCCACTAGCTTTGTTCATAGTAAGGCTTCCTAAAGTGAAAGTGAAAGTGAAATCGCTCAGTCGTGTCCGACTCTGCGACCCGTGGAGTATAGCCTACCATGCTCCTCCATCCATGTGATTTTCCAGGCAAGAGTACTGGAGTGGGTTGCCATTTCCTTCTCTAGAGGATCTTCCAGACCCAGGGATCGAACCCGGGTCTCCCACATTGTAGGCAGACACCTTACCGTCTGAGCCACCAGGGAAGTCCCTAATGCTTCCTAAGGCCCAGGTAACTGCATGCTCCAGGATGTCTGGCTCCAGGTGAGTGATCACACACAATGGTGTTAGTTGATATAAAATGCGCAAATACATATATATATAATTGAGTTAGAAGAAAGAGAAGAGAGAATTAGGCAGGAAAAAATACTTGAAGTGGTAATGTCCAAAAAGTTCCTTAATTTGTTGTCTTTCATTGTTCAATTGGGTTTCTCTGGTGGTTCAGATGGTGAAGAATCTGCCTGTAATGTGGGAGGCCTGAATTCAATTTCTGGGTCGGGAAGATCCCCTGGAGAAGGGCATGGCAACCCACTCCAGTATTCGAGCCTGGAGAATCCCCATGGACAGAGGAGCCTGGCTGGATACAGTCCATGTGGTTGCAAAGAGTTGGACATGACTGAGCAACTAACAGGCACATTGTTCAGTCACTAATTTGTGTTTGACTCTTTGCGACCCCTTGGACCGTAGCACGTCAGGCTTCCCTGTCTTTCACTACGTCCTGGAGTTTGCTCCAACTCATGTCCATTGATTCAGTGATGCTATCCAACCATCTCATTCTCTGTCGCCCCATTTTCCTCTTGACCTTAGTCTTTCCCAGCATCAGGGTCTTTTTCAATGAGCTTGCTCTTCATATCAGGTGGCCAAAGTATTGGAGCTTCAGCATTGGTCCTTCCAATGAATATTCAGGGTTGATTTCCTTTAGGATTGACTGATTTGATCTAGCAGGCCAAGGGACTCTCAAGAGTCTTCTCCAGCATCACAATTTTGAAAGTGTTAATTTTTTGGCATTCATCCTTCTATCTGGTCCAACTCTCAATTTAGTAAAAGACAGAAATTTGCAGCTGCAGGGTACTAAATGAACACTAAGCAGAATAAACACAAAATTCAGAAAGCTGTTGTGCTTTTTTTCAGCTTCATGGGGTTACTTGTTTACTTGAATTGAGAAAAGAGCTGTTCATAACTTTTTAATCTTATATATTCCATGTGTTATTAAAACTGCTCATAGATTTTTGCTAATTGATGGCACCCTTCCCTGTTTTCCAGCACTGTTACATGTGAAGAAGCTCATTTCTTAGCTCATTTTCAATGAGGATTTGGGAGGTATTATAAGTTAGATGCTTAGGCTCATATTTCTACTTTGAAATAAAAGTCTACAAATTTATTAACTGATAGAATCAGTAAATATGCATAAAATATAAGCATCAAGGTGTAAAAATGGTAGCAAATCCATGTAACAATCTATATCTGTAATTAGTCCTCAGAATTTATAACATTTACTACACCAAAAATAGTAGGCAGCATGGTATTTTACAGAAATAAGTATAGTCTCAGTAGCAATTAAATAGATGTAAATTAAAACAATTTTAAGGTAGAATTATAATCCTATTAAGCTAGCAAAGGAAAATAAAATGTAAATACTACATAGGGACTTTGGGGGTTAATGTAATTCATATGCCTCTTATACTTAAAACTGGGCTTCCCTGGTGGTTCAGATGGTAAAGAATCTGTCTGCAATGTGGGAGACCTGGGTTCAGTCCCTGAATTGGGAAGATCTCCTGGAGGAGGATATAGCCCTTCAGGCTCCTCTGTCCATGGAGTCACAAAGAGTTGGACAGGACCGAGCAATTAAGCACAGCACATACTTAAAAATGTTTATACTTTCCTTTCTAGAGCTAACCAAAAAACCTACATACTTTAAAACTGCATTCCCCTTTAGAAATATTTACCCAGAAAAGTAATTCTCAAGAAGAAATTTTAAAGTAAATTAGAAATTAAACAAAATGTTTATGGTCTCAGTGCCATTATTAAAAAGGTAAAAGCAAACTAAATGTCCAAAGAAAAATATCTTTTCTACACAAAGTATATAAGATCAACATAATGGAATTCTGCCTGTATTTAAAATGTTTAATGAGTACCCCATCCAAAGATGGAAAGGTTTATAGGAAATGCCAATTACAAGGAATTATAGACTCAATGATATTTAGTCATTTATATATCTATGTAAATATTTTTATGCTTGCATTATATTTTGAAGACAAATAGTCCATGGACATTCAAAAAGTCCATCAGTTTACATAATCTCCTAGTCTTAAAGCTTGATAATCTTTTTTTTAAGCTAATTTTAATGTTGAAAACTTTTATGTGAAAACTTGAACTTGCTTTTAAACAGATTTTGCTCAAATCATCTTACATGTGTTTTAAGCAACATGACACAAATAGATAATTAAACAACTGTTGCTTTTTTGTTTTTGTCATTTTGAAATTTTAAAAAAATGTATTTTCAGAAAAATCTTGCATAAAATTTCATGGAAAGAGGCAGAAGTAGGGTACAAATCTTAAGTCATCACACCCGAGCTGCTGGGTAAGGGAAACACTGTGGTGTTTTATAGACAATAGACTTTCTCTTGTAATTACCATCATTTTCCCCAGTTTCTGATTATTTGCAAAACAATAACCATTTGGGCAGTGGTTAATTGTTTCTCTTCAAACATTTGACACATTCTTCATTACTTTTAGTGAATGTGAGCTTTATACTAAACCACAATTATAATTAAGACTGATGAAATCATTAGGCTTGTTGTAAACACTCAGTTTATCCAAATAGAGTTTGGCAACATTTTAAAGGTCTTCTGTCAGGTTCATTCAATTTGTAATTATTTGTTGTTGATGTTGAATTCCAGCATGATTGTTGTCATTTGTCATTATGCTCTATTGAAATAAGTCAATGGATTCTATTTATATTTCTGATCCACCTACATTTAAAATAACAACAAATATCACAACTCTAAAGCATTAATTAATCTCTTCTGTTATTAATATAGTGAATGTCTAGAAGTGCTGTTATTCTAGTCACTTGCTGGTTACATAAATTTGTTATGGGCCAAACCCCCATGAGACAAGAAGTAAAATATCATCCCTGACCTCAAGTCTCTTAAATTCTAGTGCACTGATAGTGTCACATAGCCAAAGTGTCATTTAAAATCTGCAGAATACTACTTAAATGCCAATCAATCTAAGGGTTTCCTGGATAAGTCTTGCTTCTCTTTTTGTTGTGTTGTGTGTTGATTGAAAAGTTCGTTTGGGTTTTTCCTTTTGATCTTATGCTCTGAATATACATTGTGAAAATATATCAGATTTTCTTTACATCTTTAAATTGTGTTTGGAAGATCCTCCTGCCCTTGGTCTGATATCTGTCCCTCCTGAATATTTAAGGATTCCACAAGCGAAATGGATACATACTTGCAAGGAAATGACCTCTCTTTCTTTCACATATATGTTCAGCAAATTGTGGCAGATTTAACTTCAGAAGACTGTGCCTAAAAGTACTTTCAGATAGGCCAATCAGACGAATTTATTTCTACCAGTCAATTTCTGAGATTTAAATACTAAAAGACTTTTGTTCTTTTTAGTTTGAAGTTTAAAGGAAAGAAAAAATCATGGTAAACACAGGAACAAACCTTCTGTTAACAAAGCCTAGGATATTTGGTGAATCTGAATTATGGAAGGTGGCATTTCTCTTTACTGCTCTCAGCCAGTCTTTAGCCTGGGGTGACATTCCTTCGTTTTATTTCAGAGAGTGCATGATTAGTTTTAAAAATGAAATTAAAGGCATTTAGACAGTTTAATGGGTAATTTTTATGAAGTGCCCCTTGATTGAAATAATTTAGCTATTTTACAGTTGTTCAAGAGATATTTTCTAAGTCCTTATCTAGAGAAACCAGATTATTACTAAATTTACAGGAGCAGCATAAAATAAGTTTTTTTAAATATAACATACTGGCAAATCTTTCTTTTTAAACATAAAAGTAATGCTATGTAAAATGTACCATGGATCTGGTAAGCTGCTGGTTCTCAATTATGACCTCATCTTAAAACCACCTGGATACTTTTGGGGAAAAAAATATCAATGCATATATACAACCACAGAGCAATTAATCCATATTTCTAGGGATAAAACCCTGGCAAGGGTATTTTAATTTACTCAAATATTTCAATGTTCAGTCAGGTATGGAAACCTCTTTGTAAGAGTTAACTGCCCTAGTCAGGCTGCAAATGGCCATACTAAACCCTGAGTTTGTAGACTGAATTGGGAGAAATACAGAGTCTATGAAATATAGCGCCAATTTTATGAGAGAACTCCCATCAAAGGTATTAAAACGCAGTTCCCAAATGTACATCATTGGCCACTCTACCATCTTGATCACTTCTCCAAGTGAGAAAGGCAGTGGTTTTGGTAAAGAACAAAGAAAAGTTTAGCAAAATCACATTAAAAAATTAAGAGGCTTATTTAATTTAAAAGCTAAACATATGTACTAGGCTCCTGAAAATAAGCTTGTTAAATACTACACAATGCATGTTTTAATTATTTGCAGCCATTTTATCAACAACCAGTTTCTTTTCAGATACTGGATATTTACACGTAGGTTCTTTGAAGTAGAAATTCTGTGTGGGGTGTGTTTATGTGTGAATATATGTGTGTATGTATGTGTAGGGAATGGCCTAGTAAGAAGCTATTTTACTAATATCTAATACTAAGTACAACAATTTTAGAATTGTTTAGGTTTTCAGACAGTTGGTAACAAAAGTATTTTATATATGAGTGATTCTTAGCAGTTGAATTATTTTATAGGATCTTGGCAAAGACTGATGCCCTACACTGTTTTCCTGAGTATTTTAAATAGTCATAAGTAAAGATAAAAGCACAATCTCACCAGGGCATTCAATTGGTAGTCAAATTATGTTCCAGTTTCTTGTTCTGTAAAGGATATTACTTGTAAAACTCCACATTGTGATTTGTAAAGAGGATGAGCTTTGGAATCAGGTGGGTCTGTGTTTTAATCATTTCCCTATTTACTAGTTGTGTCATGTATGACAAGATTCATAAGTTGTAACTTCAACTTATTGAAGTTTAACATCAACAATTGCAGTTGCTTCTTTATAGCATTACTATTCCTTTCTCCTTTCCCATACCTTTAAATATGAGCAGAGTTCAAAATTTGTTAATCTCTCCCCCCCCATATATATATGCTCACCTGAAATTATATATTTGAGATATATATAAGTTTTCATTATGTTCACATGATTTCTGTTTCCAAAAGTCATCCCTAAACTGGAGATATAGTCTTAGAACTCCTGTTAGAGATTTGATTACATCCTAGATGCATCTTAAAGCATCTTAACGCTCAACTTTAACTTGGCTAGTTATTGATAACTTGACATGTTATTCACTTCCCAGGTCATGTCCAATTCTTCACAACTCCATGAACTGTTGCAAGTCAGGCCATCCTGTCCCTCATGATCTCCTGGAGTTTACCCAAGTTCATGTCCATTTCATCGGTGATTCCATTCAACCATCTCATCCCTCTGTCGCCCTCTTCTTCATTCAGTCTTTCCCAGCATCAAGGTCTTTTCCAATGAATTGGCTGTTCACATCAGGTGGCCAAAGTACTGGTGCTTCAGCAGCAGCCCTTCCAATGAGTATTCAGGGTTGATTTCCTTTAAGATCGACTGCTTTGATCTTCTTGTGGTCCAAGGGACTCTCAAGAGTCTTCTCCAGCACCACAGCTCAAAAGTATCAATTCTTTGGTGCTCTGCATTCTTTATAGTCCAGCTCTCTCAACTGTATGTGACTACTGGAAAGACTTGCAGCCTTGACTATATGGACCTTTGTTGGCAAAGTGACACCTTTGCTTTTTAATACACTGTCTAGGTTTGTTATAGCTTTCTTGCCAAGAAACAATTGTCTTCTAATTTCATGGTTTCAGTCACCATCCACAGTGATTTTAGAACCCAAGAAGAGAAAATCTGTCACTGCTTCCATATTTTCCATTTCTATTTGCCATGAAGTGATGGGTCTGGATGCCATGATCTTAGCTTTTTTAATATTGAGTTTTAGCTGGCCTTTTCACTCTTCTCCTTCACCCTCATCAAGAGGTTCTTTAGTTCCTCTTTACTTTCTGCCATTAGAGTGGTATCATCGGCATATTTAAGGTTGTTGATAAACCTCCCAGTGGTTATGATTCCAGCTTGTAACTCATCTAGCCTAGCATTTCTCATGATGTGCTTTGCATATAAGTTAATAAACAGGATGACAATAAACAACTTTGCCATACTCCTTCCTCAATCCTGAACTAGTCAGTTGTTCCATACAAGGTTCTGACTCTTGACTGGTTTACAGGTTTCTCAGGAGACAGGTAAGATGGTCTGGTTTTCCTGTCATTTTAAGAGTTTTCCACCATTTGTTAAGATCCACGCAGTCAAAGGATTTAGTGTAGTCAATGAGACAGAGATAGATATTTTTCTGGAATTCCGTTGCTTTCTCTATGATCCAAGGAATGTTAGCAATTTGATCTCTGGTTCCTCTGCCTTTTCTAAACCCAGCTTGGACATCTGAAAGTTCTCAGTTCATGTATTGCTGAAGCCTAGCATGCAAAATATTGAGCATAATCTTACTAGCATGGGAGATGAGTGCAATTGTCCAGTGGTGTGAACATTCTTAAGTACTTCCCTTCTTGGGAATTGGAATGAGGATTGACCTTTTCCAGTCCTGTGGCCACTGCTGAGTTTTCCAAATTTGCTGACAGATTGAATGCAGCAGTTTTATTTCATCATTTTTAAGGATTTTAAATAGCTCTCCTGGAATTCCATCACCTCCACTAGCAGACCAATGATGAATGGCATCACCTAGTTTAGTCTGGCCATGTTCAAAGGATGAGATCAAATCACTCTTCAGTTTCAGTCTTTGACAAAGCTCTCCATCTTACTCAGAATAGGATAGAAGACTGATATGATCTGGTCCCCTGCTATACCACTAACTTATGTTTTTCTACTGATTATTCTTGTTCCTTTACTGTTCTCGTTGGCTTCACTGATTACACCTCAGACAGGCCAGACAACCAAGCCTGTACTGTAGCTATACCTCCACCCACTTCTCCCAATAGGCCATTCAGCACCCTCATCTGATAAAGGCTTTTGCTTTAGTATCACCTTCCCATTGTGGACAATAGTGATAAATTTTACTTGAAACTGCACCCTTTTCAGTGTCCCTTTCTACTCCATTTTTCTTCTTTTTCCTCACTACACTTGGGACTTTCTAAGACAATATGAAATGTATATATTGTTTATGATTTATGTAATATTTATGTATTGTTTATGATTTATGTTTTCCACCAGGGCAGAGATTTTTGTTTGTTTCTTAAAGGCATTTCATACAGCCAGGACAGTATAAAGTGCTCAGTATATGTTTGTGATGAAAACTTATATGAAAGGGTACCATTATCTATATTTTAATATATATCTGTATTATTTTTTATTTAGTATTCTAGTCTAGGGGCTCAGACAGTAAAGAATCTGCCTGCAATGCGGGATACCTAGATTTGAGCCCTTGTTTGGAATGATGCCCTGGAGAAGGGCATGGCAACCCACTCCAGTATTCTTGCCTGGAGAATCCCCATGGACAGAGGAACCTGGCGGGCTACAGTCCATGGGGTCGCAAAGAGTCAGACATGACTGAGTGACTAAACACACATTTTATTCTAGAAATTCTGCTTTGAAATATTCTTTCAGTGTTTTAATGGGCACAACACTAAGCATTCAGTGGTTGTTGGAGTTAATCTTTATACTATTAGATATAATGTGTGAATGGAAATCTTTTCAATGAGTTTGTTTTAGAATAAATCCAATAAGGAAATGTGATGGATCAGAGGATATGAATATTTTAAAGTCACTTTTTTTTTTCTAAATGCACATATGATTAATGATCAATACTAATCTCTTTGTAAAAAGTGAGATAGGAAATATGTGACCAAATGACAAGTGATTCTGTGCCTGTTTTATAATTTCTCTACAAAATGATAAAACAAGTACAATCCTGCACATATATCTATGATGTGATATATACACATGTTTGACATTAAGTGTAGGCATACAGTCTGCCCTGAACTTGTGTATATTATAGGGCAGAATTGTGATTAAATTCTGAAATCTCCACTACATTGTGGTAGTTATATCTATATGTAATTTAATGTTCCATAAAATAAGGAGCTGGGATACAGTTGAGATTCTGCATTTCAGTAATGTTTTATATGAATATATACATATGTAAGGTAAAAATTTACCCAGAGTTTAAAATTAATAGCATTATTAAGTAAATTTTTAAAATATTAAATGATTGTATAGTGACTGTGTCTTTCTCTACAAATTGCATTGATTATTTTTTTGTCTAGGGACAAATGATGAAATGAATCATGAACTTTTTTAGTTTATTAATCAAAATATTAAAATACTTCCTAGGAGATCTGACAGTCTAGAAAATGAAGATTTTTCTTAATTGAAAGACACAGACTATTAAAAGATAAAGATGAAAAAAAATTCATGTGTATCCTACAGTAGGTTAAACATGAAAAAAAATTATTTTGTTGTTCTAATTCATAGTTTTTGATGATGTACATATTCTAGAAATCTTCCTTTTTACACAAATCAAACAATTTTGTTCATCTTGACCTGTCTCATAATTTTTGAGGCAATGCTGGAAGGTGTTTATGTGATAGAGCTAATTTCCCTTGATGATTTGATTTCACATTGATTTCCTCCTTCAAAAGCTCCTTTTGTAACATTTGCCTGAAACATAAAATTAGCAACTCATTACTTGTTTTCTTGTTCAGTGCTGGCTCTGGGCAAAATTGTTAGTTCTAAAAGAGGTGTCTGAGAGCCTCCTCACCTGTCCTTTCTATACATTATACATTTTTCCTCCTTGTAAGAAATCTCTTCCTCAGATTCTCTGAAAATCTTTTCAAAAAATGATTTTGCATGAGTGTAAATTATTATAAAATAATTATTTTCCTCCTTTAACATACACTATTTTACATTCTGTTCTAATTTGTGGGTGAAAGGTTCTATTGCCTCAAACAAACAAAAGCCCACATTTTTAAGTGGGAAGAATTCAGTGATCCTAATATAAGATAGAGCTTACCTGTTATTCCTTCTCCATAAACCTAGATTTACAGATCAGTGTTTTTTAGATAGGAGTTTAAATGTAGGTTGCATAAGTCATCTATAAATAAGTTCATAAAGGGAAAAAAAATCTTTCTGCCTTTGTATGCCCTGTAGCACCTAACACAATGTAGGTATATATCAAGATCCCAATAGACACATACAGATGGACAAAGAGGATATTGATGTATACTTTTTTGTTGCAATGGATTAAGCTTATCTACAGAAGCATATCTCTGATTTGCATAAATATAATTCTAGATACCTCTGTGTTTGTATGTCAGTAAAAGTACAGGTTGACATTTGGAAGAAACAATTTTATAAAATTTTAACAAGGCATAGTAATTGAGCTTTTACATAATATAAGGTATTAGTTTTATTTGTATTCAGTTTGAACAGGAAAAAGAATCTGTATTGAAAAAGATCGTTGAACTTCATATAATTTTCACCAAAAATACTTTTTTAAAAAGATATTCTACCATTCTTCCTATCTAGATCTTTTCTCAAAGCTAGGAGCATTCATGAATACTTCAACCAGTAGTGTATGCTGTAGTACTTCCGGGGTTAGGTCATAAAAGGCCAAATAGTTTCCACCTGATTTACTTGGGACTCTCATGCTAGGTACAATTGGCTGTCATGTACAAAGCCCCTTTATCTTAAGGCAGCATGCTAGCCAACAAACCAGCTAAGCACAGCTTTCTATCCATCTCCAGACATAAGATACCTCTTGGTTGTTCAGACCAGTCCATTCAGCAGCTGGGTACCCAGGAGGGACTTTAGCCCCTGACAGGAGGAATAGAATAATCTCACAGCTCAGCTCTGCCCAAATTTATGACCTACAAAATCTGTGAGATAAATTAGAATGGCTATAGGTTTCAGCTGTTAAGTCTGTGGCAGGTTTTTTCTTCTTTTTTAAAACAGTGATACATGTTTATTACATATGTATAAAACATCTTTCAAAACTGTAAATCTCAATGAGTTTCAAAATACTGTGATATAAAAACCTTTGTGCCAAACCAAGGAATGTATAAGCATGTGTAAAGTGGACCCAGATAATATGAAGTTCAAAACAAAAGATAAGCCAAAGACTTTGGGAAGAATATTTTTTAATCAATTTATTTATTTTAATTGGAGGCTAATTACTTTACAATACTGTTGTGGTTTTTGCCATACACTGACATGAATCAACCATGGGTATACATGTGTTCCCCATCCTGATCCCCCCTCTAACCTCCCTCCCCATCCCATCCCTCAAGGTCGTCCCAGTGCACCGGCTTTGAGTGAGAAGAATATTTTGAAGCATAGTACAACTCTTTATTGCAGATGATGTGATAAAGATGCTGAATAATTTTAATCAAAATAGGGGATATTATATTACTATATATTTATAAAGTTTACAATTCACCAACTTCCTGACCTTATTCCCATTATCTTCTCAGTTTTTTTAGGTTTATTTATTCTTTCTAAGGAAAATGTTTAATAAAGGTAGACTATATTACTTTCTTCATAGGACAAAAATCTAATGTTTCTTTTCAGACTTTTCTGAAATGAATAATATCTGTATATACACACACACATGCACATAATCTATGTACTAACTAATAAAATGAATGTTAATTTTCTTTCTAAGTATTTTATTTAGAAGACCTTACTTTATCCCCAAGTCAATAGAAAAGGTTGAAAACCTGAAATGTTGTTAATTACAATACAGCATGAAAAATGCAGTATTTTGAGGCAATAAACCACCTGTTTTAATAAACTTTTGTGAGAACTTTGAAGCTGTAAATTTAATTCATTCAGTTTGTGGGAAATGACCAGAAAAGGTCAGTTTTTATTATCAAATCTGTCAGTTAAATCATCTGGTTAGAAATGAAAGATTGACTTTGGTTTTCAGTTCAAATTAGCATGTTAATATGCATCCCACTCCCACCCCCACCTCTGCCTTCTGAACTCTAAGATGAGTGACTGAGGCACCTCTGCCTGCACTATTTCTTAGGATGATTTGTTTGTTTTTGTTTCAAATGACGTCACCCTTCGATGTCACTGATTCTTTGACAATAAAGGGATGAAAAAGTTAAATTTTTCAGAATATTCCTCTGATAAATACGTGGATGTTTTCACACCTTGAGGCAATGTATTCATCTAAGATTCAGAAGTGTTCTAGTGACTATGTTCTTTTGTAGTAGTGGGAGAAGGCAGCTTGTGAAAAGTAAGATGAAAAAGAGAACTAGTCTGAGAGCTACATGAAATGTTGGTACATTCTCAAGTATATCTGTTTTAAAAATGGAATATATATATATTTTTAATTTTATTTTATTAGTTGGAGGCCAATTACTTCACAAAAAAATGGAATATATTTTTAAGGTGAACATCAAGATGTTATTTCTTTAAAATTCCCTCCCTTACCTACTGCTCCTGTGAAAATCGAGATGTAAATCCAGCTTTAAAGAACATTAATTTAGATAAGAAACACTTTAGGTTTTAGAGATTTAATATAGTATTTAATGGCATGCAGCTAGTAACATTTACTTTTATTATTTATATTAATATTTTTACTTTTATTAGCAGTATCGTTTACCATTTACACTTTACTCCAAAATCCACTAAGTCTGTTTTTATTTATTCATTATTAGCTCCATCATTGTGGGAATGAATAATTTGGAAATGCTTATAAATTTCTGGACAATAGATGGTTCAGTTTAGTTCAGTTCAATCGCTTAGTAGTGTCTGACTCTTTGCGACCCCATGAATCACAGCATGCCAGGCCTCCCTGTCCATCACAAACTCCTGGTGTCTACTCAAACTCATGTCCATTGAGTCGGTAATGCCATCCAGCCATCTCATCCTCTGTCTTCCCCTTCTCCTCCCGCCCCCAATCCCTCCCAGCATCAGAGTCTTTTCCAATGAGTCAACTCTTCCCATGAGGTGGACAAAGTATTGGAGTTTCAGCTTCAGCATCAGTCCTTACAATGAATACCCAGGACTGATCTCCTTTAGGATGGACTGCAATCCAAGGGACTCTCAAGAGTCTTCCCCAAACTCACCCCAAGTTCACCACAGCTCAAAAGCATCAATTCTTTGGTGCTCAGCTATCTTCACAGTCCAACTCTCACATCCATACATGACCACTGGAAAAACCATAGTCTTGACTAGACAGACTTTTTTTGGCAAAGTAATGTCTCTGCTTTTTAATATGCTGTCTAGGTTGGTCATAACTTCCCTTCCAAGGAGTAAGCGTCTTTTATTTTCATGGCTGCAATCACCATCTGCAGTGATTTTGGAGCCCCCAAAAATAGAGTCAGCCACTGTTTCCACTGTTTCCCCATCTATCTGCCATGAGGTGATGGGACCAGAAGCCATGATCTTAGTTTTCTGAATGTTGAGCTTTAAGCCAACTTTTTCACTCTCCTCTTTCACTTTCATCAAAAGGCTTTTTAGTTCCTCTTCACTTTCTGCCATAAAGGTGGTGTCATCTGCATATGAGAGGTTATTGATACTTCTGGCAATCTTGATTCCAGCTTGTGCTTCATCTAGCCCAGCATTTCTCATGATGTACTTTGCATATAAGCTAAATAAGCAGGGTGACAATATACAGCTTTGACCTACTCCTTTTCCTTTTTTGGAACCAGTCTGTTGTTCCATGTCCAGTTCTTACTGCTGCTTCCTGACCTGCATACAGAGACAGGTCGGGTGGTCTGGTATGCCCATCTCTTGAAGAATTTTCCACAGTTTATTGTGATCCACACAGTCAAAGGCTTTGGCACAGTCAATAAAGCACAAATAGATGTTTCTCTGTAATGCTCTTGCTTTTTCGATGATCCAGCGGATGTTGGTAATTTGATCTCTGGTTCCTCTGCCTTTTCTAAAACCAGCTTGAACATCTGGGTTCTTTACCATCTGAGCCACCAAGGAAGCCCCCATAGAGGGTTAGCTGTCATCAAGTTGCCTAAAGTAATACAAACTGTTGGTAACATCTTTCATGCTTTATTTACATTACTTAGTTTGTTGCTATAAAAATTAATAAAAAAAAAGATTGTATGATTTTCTTCAAAATACTACCATGATTTTTTAAACTACATGATGTCAATTTCTTTGGAATACATTTTCATTTCCTTAAGGTTGTATGACTAGGCTTAACTTCATTATGCAGTAATATCTTATTTATTCATCATATTTCCACTGTAATTCTGTCCTGGCTCATATACATCTCATCATCTGTGCCACCTTCATTGCCATTTTAGCTCTACATTCAGTTTAGTGCCCTAAGAACCTGTCAGTTTTGTTCATTACTATACCCCTAGCAATTCACCTACTGTTTGATTTTTAGATGTTTTTCAAAAAAATGTTTTGATGAATAAACTAACAAACTTATAGAAGTTTTACAGAAATTTATCTTTTATTGATATAACCTAGCTTGCCATTTATTTTCCATTTTTAAAAAATTTTTCTTTGAAGGAATATAAATTGTCAGTTCTAAAATGTTAAAACCATATTACTTTGATCCAGGAAGCAAAATATGTCCAATGGCATATTGACCAGGCTAAAGTTAAAGAATTTGCATCAATATCAAAGTCTCAGAACATTAAAAAGAACAATAATAATCATAATCTTAATAATATTCATAAAATAAAAGTAATCAACACAATAGCTGTGGTATTTCATCTTTAAAAGTTTGACACTTATTTCACAAATTTTTGTTCTAGCGATCCTGATCAAAATTATCCAGATTTTTCTGTTTAAGCATTCCTTTAGTATGTTATTTTTTATTTTACAATATCTTTCATTGTCTTTTGCTATTACTTTTATATACGTATATATAGTTTTGGCACTAAAGGGATCCGTGTTGACTTGGAAAACTGTCACCAAAATTTTTTGAAATGAAGTGTTTAATACAAACCTGTTTGTCTTATTGAAGATTTAGCTTTCATTCTATTCTATTATTACTGTCATTTGAATTCTATCTTTGTCAAGTGACAATATAATTTATAAATTCTATTCATCCTTTCAAGAATCAGTTTCTTCAGTATTGCTTAATATCATACATATGCATATTTTTCTCTCAGATTTTTAAATTATTTCATTTGGAATCCTTTATATATAGCTTTACATTTTTGAACAACTCTATTACCACTGAACAACTGAATTATGTTTGTGAGCTTATGACTATTTTTATAACCTACGTTATTAGAATAATCACTGGGAAACTTTTTAATTGGCCAATAACAAATTTATTTCATTACAATTATAATATTGCTAACCTATATTTAATGTACTTGAAAAGCCCATTCCCTGTTTAGTTGATATGTCTGCTATAATTAATTCTAACAAGTAATTATCAGGTAAACATGTCAATTTCTATCTAACAGTAAACAACTTCTTTTTTGTCCCTGATAGCTGTTCTTAGTGCAGCATCTTGAAAGCTACATCATCTCCTTTGACATGGGTTGATCCAGACTGACTTTCTAATAATGATCTAATAATTTATGACTAGCTGTGTCCAAGTTAGAGGACTATAATTCTATTCCGCAAGCACTTCTATATAGTTCAAGGAGACAACAGTGCCAGGAGGCAAGAAAAAAAGATCACCTTCTCTGATCCTACAATCATAAAAGCAATCAATTTCATTGTAGTCTGTGTTGTTTTTTTTTAATCAGAAGACTGCGATAAAATCTTGAAAGTAAAACATCTAATGGTTTGCTAGGTTATTGAACTGATTGTTTTTGGTCAAACTTCCTTGTAAAATACCTTAAGCAACTGATTTCTATGCAGATATTTAAGTGTGCTTAAATTTATTAAATTAGTTCTTAAGATAAATTGAAGGCACATGAAGAAGTCATCTAAACTACAGCACTTTTCTAGGACTAGAAGAGTTAGATAAATTTGAGACAAAAAATTTCATTGTGCAGTGCAGACCTATCATGCAAATAAAAACTCTTAAGAGCTATATTAAAAGCTGTCTCATTATAAGTCTATTAGAATGAAACAATAATTGCCTAGTTTTCAAGATTAGGTTCCACTGTTTGCTTTCCTAATTATTATGTTTTCTAATTTTGAATAAATATTCTAAAGAACAACGAAAGAGAATATTTAGCCGTGTGTGTGTGTGTGTGTGTGTATGTGTCTATGAATGGCAATAAGAGTTTTCTTGATAACCTTAGGAGAACAGCTATAAGATTCTACATATATTATCTTCAAAATTTTCCCCAGTCATGTTTAGTCTCATGTAACATTACACTTACATTGGATAATTTGACCTATTGCCTCCCTTTTTCTCCCAAATAGCCATTATTTTTGTCCTGTTTGCCTTTTGATTTCCTGAGTAAAATCCAGTCCTCACCATTCTGAATGGGGCAGAAACTACTGATGATCTTTTCAGCATTAATCTTACTCATATTAATTCATATTATTGATAATATCATATCCTTTACACTTGTTCATAACTCTCCTGCCTTTCTTTCTGGAAATATATAAATGACCCCAGAATGTAAACTTTCAGTCTGAACCTGAATTGACAATAAGCCTCTCTGGAATTTAAGTTCAATATTCTTTCTAGCAACTCTTATCTGCACCCTTTTTGAATGACATTTGGGCTATCTATTATTCCTGGTTAGTTGCTATTAGAAAAAAAGCAATGTTGTTGTTGTTGTTTTCTTATTTTTGCTTAAGCATATTGATAGCAGTTGGCACACATTTATTGATTAAAAAATCTATTTCCTATTTCAGAGACACTGAATGATGCACTGAATCAAAGCGTATTTAGGGTCTTTATAAAAATTATCTTTAAAGCTTTCAGTAAGTGGCATTCTGTTCATAAACAACTTATTAACTGCCTTTTTATTATACTAATTTTTAAACATGTCAAAGGTTTTCAAACTGTAATTTTGTCTTACAGTTACTATTTTTCAAAAGTTTTGCTTAGGTGAGCTTTACACAACAATGACAACTTAACTGATCTATTCAATGAAATGGCCAACAGAAATCCATTTTAAAAGTCTTATTATATTGGTACTATAACACATGTAAATCCATGACTGATTCATGTCAATGTATGGCAAAAACCACTACAATATTGTAAAGTAATTAGTGTCCAACTAATAAAAATAAATGAAAAAAAATGATAAGCAGCTTTTCTTTTACCTTTTAGTCCTCTGTGAACCAAAAATATGTTATATCCTAAATATATTAAATCTATATTAGTAATAATTGATTTGTTTTTCTGAAAATATAATGTTAAATTTTTTACAAAATATCATACTTATAATTTGTTATTTGAAACACAATGTGTGTTTGGAAATACAGATTATCTTAACTAGAGGACAATCAGTACTTTTCTACAAATGATTCATTATTCATAAATATGTGTTAATCATCTATTACATGCGTGTCATGACAGGTTTAATTTTACATTCTCTGAAAACATACCTCTGACTACCAGCCTCTTAATTAGTAAAGTAATTGTCATACCTTGGGTAAGTTAATAAAAGTGGTGTTTCAGTTCCTCATGAGCAAATGGAGATAAAATTATAGACTCTTCATTGTATTGGTGGACTAAATGGTCTAGAATAATGTCTAGCACATAGCTCTCATTATTATTATTATTACATTTGCCTGTAGTAGAATGCTAAAAAGGTAGAAAAGGTTCTTGATGTCACAGAGTTTACAGTTTATATCAGGACACAGATTAAAAATTCAAACATTAAATTAGTACATATGAGAAGTATAGAGAATAAAAAGAATAGGAGGTTGTAAGGAAAAAAAAATATTACAATGAATCAGTTCAGTTCAGTTGCTCAGTCGTGTCTGACTCTTTGCCACCCCATGGAAGCAGCACTCCAGGCCTCCCTGTCCATCACCAACTCCTGGAGTTTACTCAAACTCATGTCCATCAAGTTGGTGATGCCGTCCAACCATCTCATCCTCTGTTGTCCTCTTCTCCTCCTGTCCTCAATCCTTCCCAGCATCAGGGTCTTTTCAAATGAGTCAGTTCTTCACATCAGATGACCAAAGTATTGGAGTTTCAGCTCTAACATCAGTCCTCCCAATGAATACTCACAACTCATTTCCTTTAGGATTGACTGATTGGATCTCTTGCAGTTCAAGGGACTCTCAAGAGTCTTCTCTAACACCACATTTCAAAAGCATCAGTTCTTCGGCACTCAGGTTTCTTTATAATTCAACTAACTCTCACATCCATACATGACTACTGGAAAAACCATAGCTTTGACGAGACAGACCTTTGTTGGTAAAGTAATGTCTCTGCTTTTTTATATGCTTTCCAGGTTGGTCATAGCTTTTCTTCCAAAGAGCAAGCATCTTTTAATTTCATGGCTACAGTCACCATCTGCAGTGATTTTGTGCCCCCCAAAATAAAGTCTCTCACTGTTTCCATTATTCTATCTATTTGCCATGAAGTGAGGACAAGATGCCATCATCTTAGTTTTCTGAATGTTGAGTTTTAAGCCAGCTTTTTCATTCTCCTCTTTCATTTTCAAGAGGCTTTTTAATTCTTCTTCACTTTCTGCCAGAAGGGTGGTGTCATCTGCGTATCTGAAGTTATTGATATTTCTCCCAGAAAACTTGATTCCAGCTTGTGCTTCATCATGACCAGAATTTCGCATGATGTATTTTGCATATAAATTAAATAAGCAGGGTGACAATATACAGCCTGACGTACTCCTTTTCTGATTTGGAACAGTCTGTTGTTCCATTCTGGTTCAAACTGTTGCTTCTTGATCTGCATACAGATTTCTCAGGAGGCAGGTCAGGTGGTCTGATATTCCCATTTCTTTAAGAATTTTCCACATTTTGGTGTGATCCGCACTGTCAAAGGCTTTATGAATAGAAACCTGAAAATGTCACAAACTTCCCCTGGTTGACACACAGATTTTTAGAAGTAAAATTCATCACACATTTGGCTCACCGTAAGTTGTATACCACAGAATAAGACTGGGGAAGGAGCTTTAGGTATAGAGAAAGATTATTTCCAACTATTGGAATCTGGGATCGATTTATGAAGACGTTAGCAGTGAACAGGATATTGTAGGTTTGTCAGGTTTTATAGTTGCTGGAAAATTATCAGTTGAGGAAAAGAAACTCCAGGCAAAGGGACCAGAGTGAAGCAAAGGCATATGGAAGATGTGCACTGTGCTTAGTCGCTCAGTCGTGTCCTAGTCTTTGGGACCCCAGTGCATCAATGAATAAGATCTCATGTAATGAGCCTGTTTTCAATTTATTTAATTCTAATGTAAGAATGAATTTTTCTATCAAGTGATCTTCATTTTCTGAATAAAATAAGTCTTGGTAGATCCAAGAAAATGAGATAAAACTGTCTAAGCAAACAAAACATTACATTTTGAAATTACTGTGAATAGCTGACATTAGAGTTCTTAAATGTTATGCTTAGTAGTTGTTCTTACCTCCCTGAATTTACTTCTAACCTCCCTTTGTGAGAATACTATTTATAGTTGATTTCAGGACCAGTGTTGATCTAAAAACTGTCAGTCTGCAGTTTATATTTCTAGAAATAGAAAGTGTGTATGTTAAAAAATTATATACAATTGAATGGAGTAATTTTAGGTAAAAAAAATTGACACTGTTTCATGTGCTTTTAATTTTATAATAATTCACTTTTATTGTTTGCTCTAGATTAGAAATTAAGGCCAAACACAACAACAAATCTCCTTGTATCCTCATCACTCAGAGTTTAAAAGCACCAATTAGTAAATTGTTTTAGAAAGTCTTCTTGGTACAGTAGAGGAATTGGTTATCTTTATAATTTTTATTTATGCTGACAGACTGAGCTGACTCTTGACTGAAATGGTGAGCTGAAGATGGTGCTGAAAACATAGAATGGAATCCTAGGAGAATGATGGTCACTAGATGCCACATTAGAAGTTAATTATAAATTCAGTTTCATACAGAAAGCAGTAAGACACTATTTAATATAAGATACTTAAGTAAAATTTGAGTAGCATATATTAATTTTATTTTATATAATCTAAACATTTACAGAGAATAATAATTCTCAAAAAGATACAAAGTTAGTTAGCTCTGTGTGAGTTCTGGGCTTGCAAGGCTTAGGGAAGATCCTGAATCCCTCCCAGGTGCACTAAGTCTTAGTATACTTAGTGCACTAAGTATAAAGATAACTCTGTGTACATTCACAAGTCCTTCCAGCTATTACTACAATTTTCTTCTAGACTATAGTTTGAGTATGGAATTACCCAATCCTCTCCCATTGGGAATTTTTAATTATGCACCAGCTTGCCTGCGAGTGTTCAGGAGACACAGAAAGGAACCCTTAAATTTCTTGCCAAAAGTAATTTGAATGCCAGAATCTTACTTTCAGAAACTGGTGAGCCACAAGTCTCAGTTTTCTGTGACCATTGAAATGAAGAATAAAATCATTGGAAAATTCTTGAGAAAGTCTGAACTAGGGAACCAGAAATCAGAACAGTTTTGAGATATTAATGACAAATACCAAATTGTGGTCTCTGAATAAAAGCTTTACAAATACAACAGAACTGTTCCAGAAAACACATATATCTCAAGTTAGGCTTCCCTGATAGCTCAGTTGGTAAAGAATCTGCCTGCAATGCAGGAGACCCCAGTTCAATTCCTGGGTTGGGAAGATCCACTGGAGAAGAGATAGGCTACCTACTCCTGTATTCTTGGGCTTTTCTTATGACTCAGCTAGGAAAGAATCCACCTGCAATGCTGGAGACCTGGGTTCAGTCCCTGGGTTGGAAAGATCCACTGGATAAAGGAAAGGCTACCCACTCCAGTATTCTGGCCTAGAAAGTTCCATGGACTGTATAGTCCATGGGGTTGCAAAGAGTCAGACAACTGAGTGACTTTCACTTCATTTCACTTTGCTTCACTTCTCATGTTAAGATTCAGCAACTGGCTTCTCAGTGACAAATGTTCAGTTTAAATGAAACTTGAAATAGTTATCTTTGGAAAATTCCCTTAAGGTAACATTCTTGAGACCCATGCATCAGGTCATATTGCACTGGAATATATTCTGCACCTTGATTAAAAAATATGATTGTATAGTTTATTGTGATTGGTGTAATAATGATAAAGATACATTGTAAGCATTATTTAAAAAGAGAAACTATCTTCTTTAAGCCTGCATACTTGGCTAGAACTTTTTCAGACCCTTGGGCTAAGCAGGAAAGTTACAGGACACAGCCTGTGGCTTAGGGCATAGATTCTGCCTAGGATTTACTTATGGATCAAGGATCACTTTCCCAAGGGAGCTGATTGATGTGCTTTATCTGGGAGGAAACTGACCCTGAAAACCTCCAGAGAGGAAGGGGAGAAGATAAGTGTATTTGTCTCTCAGGAGCAGACAGAAAAGAGGAATAGTGGGAAATATGTTGGTAGAGAAAGAACTGTAGCACTCATCATTATAACTGCTGAATTAAAATCTTAATCTAATTTGCCGATTTATGATAGTTTACCTGAATTAGTTTTGTTACACATTAATTAAACTGTCAATAATCTGAAAATTTTAGGGTACTTGATATTTTTCTTAGAGTTTATTGAAAATATATTTCTGTTCAGTATAAGCATTTTCCTTACAAATGAAGCAGAGAAACAATTTATGAGAGGCAATATTAAATTGACTTTAAAAAGAATAATATTTTTATGAACCAATTAGTTAATGGTAAAAATGTTTCCATTCAATCTGTCATATATTGCTTAACACTATAGAGAAAAGAGTTCTTGTCTGAGGTACAAATCCTGTGACTTTGAGCTAACATAAACAAATGGGGGGATTTATTGGAAAGCAAGAGTATCATGTCTTCAGGAGAAGCAGAAGTGAAAGAGATTAGATATTAAGCAAAGTCCAAATATAAAGTTTCCCCCAGAGTTTCACTTTCTTATTATTTATTTATTTATAATAAACAATATTATTTTCTTTCCTTTTTTATTCAATACCAAATTGTGAACTCCTCTGTCAAGGAGAAAATAGCTCCCCTCAAAGTGTGTGTCAGTTACTTTGAGAGTATCAGTGGAGCTCTGAGGTTTAATTATCAACCAGTCTGCATGGCTGCCAGCATCCTTTTGCACTCCTGCCCCAGCTTTTTGGAGACCATACTGAAGGAGAGCTGCCGCTGCTTCCATCCTATGCATTTCTTTGGACTGGAGGCATGGCAGCTTTGCTTGTGCTCGGAGTTTATCAGACCTCTTAGGAATCATTTCTCAGCATCAGTAATTGTCCAGAATTTTATATTTCTCAAGAAATTTGTACCTTTTCATTTGCTAGTTTCTGAGAGTCATATCTTCCGAGATAGAACACAGTATAGTTATTCTTATGTATACTTCAGTATGTGAGGTCTCTCTGTTGGGTCCTCATAGCCTCCCCAGGTAGGGCTCTGAGGTGAAATCTTTTATGAGACAGCTTGCAGTGTGGATTTTTGCCCTTGTCCTCAGCGGAAGAGCAGTGTGCTCTCTGTGCATCTGTTTCTCTTTGGTCAGCTGTCTCAAGCAAACTGTCCCTGCTTCCCGGGCTTCAGTGAGACTTTAATCAATTGTAGCTTCAGATTCTGAGGGACACATAATAAGCTCTGTGAGTGGTACTTTTGACATCTCTTAGTTAGACCTGAAGAAGAAAGCAATTGTCTTTACTTTGATAGGGAAGTGTTAATAAGTCTACATATTTGAGCAGAAACATACATTCTTTAATCATAAGCCACAAATGTTTAGGCTCTTCAGGCATATCATGGGCTGAGAGAGGCTAAATTGGTTTTAGGAAGCTCCTTTTACAAGTCCTGTGGCACTAAGAGAATGTGAGGTCAACTTGGCATCTATGTGTTCTGCTCAACATTTGAGCTATCAGCTGAAACTGATAAAGGTCTCTTAACAAGCAGTCATCTATTATCACTATACATAATAGAAGAGTTTAATAGCCTCAGTGGGAGGAAATAAATGAGATTTTAGGTAATGAGATAAAAAGAGGCAACTACAGGAAAAAAAGATAATAGGAAGATAGCCTAAATAACAACAACAAAATTTTTAGCATAAAAGCAGAAGTATAGTTGGTTATGGCAAACTCTCTGCTATCAATTAGTTACACCCCGTCAATTCATAGCAAATAGATGGGGAAACAGTGGCTGACTTTATTTCTCTGGGCTCCAAAATCACTGCAGATGGTGACTGCAGTCATGAAGTTAAAAGACGCTTACTCCTTGGAAGGAAAGTTATGACCAACCTAGATAGCATATTAAAAAGCAGAGACATTACTTTGCCAACGAAGGTCTGTCTAGTCAAGGCTGTGGTTTTTCCAGTGGTCATGTGTGAATGTGGGAGTTGAACTATAAAGAAAGCTGAGCACCGAAGAATTGATGCTTTTGAACTGTGGTGTTGGAGAAGACTCTTGAGAGTCACTTGGGCTGCAAGGGATCCAACCAGTCCATCCTAAAGGAGATCAGTCCTGGGTGTTCATTGGAAGGACTGATAATGAAGCTGAAACTCCAATATTTTGGCCACCTGATGCGAAGAGCTGACTCATTTGAAAAGACCCTGAGGCTGGGAAAGATTGAGGGCAGGAGGAGAAGGGGCGACAGAAGAGATGGTTGGATGGCATCACTGACTCAATGGACATGGGTTTGGGTGGACTCTGGGACAGGGAGGCCTGGCATGCTGTGGTTCATGGGGTCACAAAGAGTCAGACATGACTGAGCGACTGAACTGAACTGAACAAAGTATAGGAGAGGGTAGAAATGACATTATTCAATTTTAATATTTCAATTATATTTTTAATATTTGAAACCCCAAAGCAAAGGGATGAAAGCTGAAATATAATTAAACATTCTTTGAAAAGTTAAAGATGATTATAATATAAATGAAGGTTTATTTAAAAAAAAAAAGAGAGACTAGTATGTTTTAAAGAGAAATTGACAAGCATTTTTGGGTGTCTTCTAATGCCAAACTGCAGTTATAGGAGACTTCAGTCTGATCAAGGTGGTATATAAGCAAGTAAAATGTTGTTTCCTTTCTTGCAAGTTGCAGTATTCTTGAAAAATTTTTTTGGTAAAACATCTCATTTTCAACGACTCTGAAATGTTATGAACCATTATTATCAACAGGCTTATTAGTATCTTTCATCAACTAAGGTTTGAACACATTTTTAAATGAAATAATCTCCATCATATTTCTGTTTTGGTTGTCTGAATACAAGTGTCAAGGCTTATTTGGATCAGAAATTTAACACAATAAATGGGAAGTGGAGGAGAAATTATATTGATAAATAAGAAGTAATGATGTAGTAATCCATGTTTAAGGATTGTTGCTGTTCAATTGCTAAGGCATGTCCGACTTTATGACCCCATGGACTGCAGCACACAAAGCCTCCCTGTCCTTCACTATTTCAGAGTTTGCTCAAACTCATGTCCATTGAGTCAATCATGCCATCCAACCATTTCATCCTCTGTTGCCCCTTTCACCACCTGCCCTCAAACTTTCCCAGAATCGTGGGTTTTTCCAATGAGTTGGCTCTTCACATCAAATGGCCAAAGAATTGGAGCTTCAGCTTTAGCATCAGTCATTCTAATGAATATTCTTGGTTTATTTCCTTTAGGATGGACTGGTTTGATCTCCTTGCAGTCCAAGGGGCTCTCAAGAGTCTTCTCCAACACCACAGTTCAAAAACATCCCTTCTTTGACACTCAGCCTTCTTCATGGTCCAACTCTTACATCCATACATGACTACGGGTAGGATGAAGTAGATAGAACTATCCATTGCCATGTGTCTATTTTTTTGACATCAGTAGGTATCATCATGTTCTTTAATTGAAAATAAAGATTTGTTTTCACTATTTGAATTTTTCTACATACTTAGAGTCAATGGTAATCAATCTTAAGGGGTAATCACCAAAATGCACTGCTCAAGATAGACAACTATTCCAGTAATTGAAATGTGTAGCAAGCAGAAACTGTAATTTATAGCATGTAACACTGGAATTACTTTGTCCTGGAAATTGTAGGTGAGATTTTGTTTAAAATGCCATTGAAGCCATGGGCAGGTGTTTTTAAAAGTGTATAGTCTACTTAGAACGTCCCATGTGGCTCAGTGCTGAAGAACCCATCTGCCAAGCAGGATATGCCAGTTCAATCCCTGGATCAGGAAGATCTCCTGGAGAAGGAAATGATGACTCACTCCAGTGTTCTTGCCTGAGAAATCCCATGGACAAAGGAGCCTGGTTGGCTACAGTACATGGAATCATAAAGAGTTGAACATGACTTAAGACACCTAGGAAACCTTCACTTGTATTAGAAAATAGTAGAATCAAAATGTAGATGAGTAACTTCAACCCTGTAGGTGATTTTCCTTTAACTGAACTAAAGTTCCAAAATTGATAAAATAGATGTCACAATAAATAAAATGAAAGTCAGAGGCATGCATAGTTTATTTTAGAATCCATTTAAAAATACTTTTAACAAATCTTTTTGAGTATACATATTTTATAATGTTTTGTACTTTATTTTAGGATAAGACATAAGTAATAAGAAACTCAAAAGACTTTAAATGAAGAAATGTTATTAACAACAATTTATTTTAAAATAGATAATAAAAGTCTTTAATACCTGTAGATTTCTGTACAACATTCAGAATACTTAAAAGAGAATAAATAAAAGTAAGAATATGTGGATCATTGTAATATGTAAAGAAGACTATAAAAAGAAAAATGTAATTATCCTTGTGGGTTGAAAGATTATCAAAAACGCTAAGGTGCTGATACTGCAATATTCATTTAACCAATATATGTTCTCTTTCTTTTATCATAATGAAGCTATCTAACTACCTGCAGGGGATGTTATAAAGATTAATTACTTCATTTTTTTGAAGAGTTCATAAAGTTTAATAATATTAAATAAAAGGACAAATGAAACATTGAGGTAGGAGCTATTAAATATTGTTACAAACCTACCCCTTATTATTACTTATAAGGATGAAGGTCAGCATTTCACTTGCAGCATCTATTAGCATATGATAAGAAAACATGATAAAATTATATTAAAAATGTAAATCAACTACTATATATCTCTGTATGTAAAAAGCTTATGAAGGTTTCAATTAAACCTTGACAAATTCTACTTTTTAAACATTTATTTTCCTTTCATTCCTAACAATGCACTCTCCAGTTTTTCTGGCTCTGAGACATTTTTTTATTATCTCTCCTTTACTGGTATCTCCTTAAAAGGTATTTCTCATTGTTTTAGCATTGTTAGTTGATCCTAGAGTGTATGCATGCTTAAGAACATCTCAGCTACCTTTATCATTTGACTGACTTCAAAATCTATATCATTAGGCCTTAAATATATTTTTCATTTCAGGTACAGAATCCCAAATAAGTTAACAGCTCCACTCAGATGTACTCTATGGGAACCTCAAAATCAACATATTTCAAATAGAATTCCTTACTTTACTTCTAGAACTTTAGCTTTTCTAAGAAGTGAATCCTTCATTAGAAGCATTTTCATTAGAAAACAAGTTCTGGGGCTATAACTCATGAGGTTGTATTACTCATTCTTCAATAACTAGCTGTGTGATATTTGCAAGTGACCTATCTTCTCTGGGCTTCACTTCCTGATTCCAAAAATTACTTAAAACCACAACAAAAATCCTTTATTTCCATAATACTTATTAGGCAAGACAATGACAATCTCCAACATGTCTCGTGCTATTATCATGTTATTACATCTGGAATTCTCTTTCTACTCTTATTTCTGCTAGTAAACCCTTATTATCCTTTAAACCAAGCAGTCAATTACTTTGTAAAGCTTCTTTACCTTCTATCTGTCTAGTCAAGGCTTTGGTTTTTCCAGTGGTCATGTATGAATGTGGGAGTTGGACTATAAAGAAAGCTGAGTGTCAAGGAATTGATGTTTTTGAACTGTGGTGTTGGAGAAGACTCTTGAGAGTCCCTTGAACTGCAAGGAGATCCAACCAGTCCATCCTAAAGGAGATCAGTCCTGGGTGTTCATTGGAAGGACTGATGTTGAAGCTGAAACTCCAATACTTTGGTCACCTGATGCGAAGAGCTGACTCGTTGGAAAAGACCCTGAGGCTGGGAAAGATTGAGGGCAGGAGGAGAAGGGGACGACAGAGGATGAGATGGTAGGATGGCATCATGGACTCGATGGACATGGGTTTGGGTGGACTCCGGAAGTTGGTGATGGACAGGGAGGCTTGGCATGCTGCGGTTTATGGGGTCGAAAATAGTCAGACATGACTGAGCAACTGAACTGAACTGAACCTTCTCTCATCCATTACATTTCCATAATATTTAAACTTTTCACATTACTATTTGTGAATTTTCATAATATCACCTTAACAGATCATTCCAGTTTTACATTACCTACCTCCTCTTAACTGAGAAAATAAAATAAGAAGGAATAGTATATTTGTTGCTTCTTTGTCACATTTTTAGTATATTAACATAAATTGTCATATAAGATACATAAATTTTTGCTTCTGTATTGGAGCATTTGTCACAATTTGCCTGAGGCGAAGTCCTTAGTTTGGAGTAAACAGATAGATAACAAATAGATAATGGATAGATAATAATGGCTTCAGAAGGACTGAAGATGCTTCATTCTTTGGCTGAAAAATGTTACTTGAATTAATCTGGTATAAACTAATAAAAATGGCATTTTGCCTGAGGTCTATAGCATTTCATTTCATATAAATAAGTATTCAAAGTTAAGGACAACTCTGTTAGAAATCTGTGTGTGCGTGCATGCATGCATGTGCGTGCAAGTTTCCCTGATCAGAAACATAGAAAGGCCTCAAAAATGAGTCTGTTTACTGAATGATCATTCATATGCTCAACAGAGAATGTATTTTTGAAGTACAGATAGATGCTTCCTCTATATTCAAAGGGAGTTCTGGTATAATTCTGGTGCGATCTAGGCTTCATGTATACAACTATAGAATGCATTTTCTTCTACATGCTCTCTCTAAAAGCATGGTGATGTTTCCTTTACAGCATTGTTTGAGTCATTAAATTGAAGCATGCATGAAATATAAGTGGTAAAGTTGAATTAAAATCTTGAGCCTGAAGAGACAATCAGGTTTATTATCTTAGTTTCTTCCTCCCACCTACTAGCTTCTCATATATATGATTCAAGATTGTGCTTCAGAAATACTCCAAATTAGTCCATTTTTCTGCAAATATAATTGAATGGGTACTTTGCTTTAAGCTATGAGACATCTCTGAGAAAATAACTGTGAGCAGGAAAGATAGAGTTCCTGGTGCAATGGATGCACGCGTCAACTGAAGGGAATAACACAGAAAAGGGCTTCCCTGGTGGCTCAGACGGTAAGGAAACTGCCCGCAAGGTAGAAGACCTGAGTTTGATCTCTGGGTCAGGAAGATCCTGTGGAGAAGGGAATGACAACTCACTCCAGGATTCTTGCTTAGAAAATCCCACGGACAGAGGAGCCTATCTGGTTATAGTCCACGTGGTCGCAAAGAGTCAGACACGACTAACACACACACATTGTGATAAATGCTATTAAGCAACACACGGAGTGTTACAAGATTGTAATAAGAGGCTTTGATACTTAATGAGAAGTGATATTTACAGTGATGAATGTCATGGGGAATTGATGCTTAGGTTATAACCAGGAAATTATTAAGATCCCTCTGTAGGGAAGATACCCTGGAGGAGGGCATGGCAACCCAATCCAGTACTCTTGCCTGGAGAATCCCACGGACAGAGCCTGGTGGGCTACAGTCCATGGGGTCACAGAGAGTCAGACATGACTGAATAGATTTCACACGCACACCCGTGTGCACACACACACACACACACACATACACATATGAAGTGACTGATGTACTCCAAGCAGGAAAATCAGCATGTTTATGAACTTTTGGCAGTGCCACATGAAATAAAATAGTTACAGAATTAAGTATGGTTCATCTCTATTTTATTGTTATTTTTTAATGTACATAAAAGAATTTATTCTCTACTATTTAGGAGAGTGGTAAACATACAAAATAAATATCAGCCCTGTACATAAAGGCCCTAGGATTTCTTTTCAATGTCAAGATGGTTTGCTAGCGTTCAGACTGGAGAATCTAAGAAACTTATTTGAGTAACTAGCAGATGATAGAAAGTTCCCAGTAAGAACTTGTCAGCAGACTAGAATATTTGGCTCATGCTGATTTGAAATCTAGTGAATCACTTAATATATCTATATTAATAAAGATTCACTCATATAAGTTTTGAACTAGGAAGAATCTCTCAGGTTGATTTACTCACAACCACTTGCATATACCTATGAAAGCAATAATAACAATCGAGGTGCTGCAGATTCCTCCCTGATTGGTATAGACCTATTTTTCTACCCCAAGACATCTCAAAATGTAATGCACTAAGGCATGGAGAACTTATTGTGGGGAGGAATGCAGGGAGGATATGTAAAGAAAGAAATTTTGAATCAGACATTTGTGGCTGAAATCACATCTTCATTTCTATGTATTATGGAAAATTATTTAATTCCTGTGTATTTCATCTCTTTTTTCTTTAAAATGCAGCTAATAATCTCTCTGACGGTTCTTTCAATGAATACTGTTATGGATTTGACAAGTTAGTTGTTGTGACAATTAGGACCCATTCTCTCAGTGATCATAGTGCTTCTGGGGTCCTAAAGTAATAAAAGCTACATTGTGAGAGCAGAATTTATTTGTAAAATTATATTCTTCATGGTCTGAGAATCTGTTCAGTACCAATAAAAGTACAACTAAAAAATTCACAAATCCATTGTAAGACAAAATTTTCCAATACTTATCCTAAATTTTTCTACCTCTGACATAAAATCACAATTATCAGTACTCATTCTCTGATTGGGCAAGAGAAAGCTGGAATGGGCGATATGTTCACCTGCACCCCTTTCCTTTGTCCTGGCAGATATTCTCACACAATACCCTGTAAAAGTAGAAACAAACAACAATAACCTTGATTGATGTCTATTATATTTATCATTTAAAACTTACAAAACTCTTATCAAAGTTAAGAATCAAAAATAGCTTACATATATTCATTTATTTTATTTCCAATGTACAGATTAATAAATGATTAGGCTAAGACCCCAAATTCTGTAGATGAACCAAGGGAAAGTGAAAAACAGTCATCGTTATCACTGAATTCTTCTCAATAAATAAAGAAATGCAAAAAGCAGTATAACATTACTTATGGTAGAATGGGATAGAGCTGAACCATAGCCTAAATCCTTAAGACCTGTGACTTCCAATTCAATAATTTAAATTAGAAGTGCAGATTACTTTTTCAGTTCAAATGAAGCAATTCTAATACAAGTAACTTGAGCATTTTTTTAACTCAGTTTTCTCACCTGCAACATGTGATTTACCATGTTTATATCTACATATCTATGAATTAATAAGTATATATTCATGTCTATTTCTGTATTTGTATCTGTATCAACTCTATACTACTAGAATTTGTGGGTTGTTTTTTTTTTTTTTTTTTTTGCTTGTGTGTGTATATGTGTAGACCCAGAATGGAATAATGGATATAAACATATATACTGGAATACAATGAAGATTTTCTCTTTGTCTTTTTCAGCTTTTCTGTATTTAGAGTGCCCTGAAATATGTGTGTGTGTGTATATATATATATATATATATATTTGTGTGTATTTTTTTTCCTGGCATTTTTTCTCTTATCATCTTTAAGTTTTACTGCCTTTCTCTATTTTAGATCATTCCTAATTGAACTAATCTACAGGTAATGTTACCAAATCAGACTAAGGTGGATCAGAGGTTTCCCACAATTTCAGGTTTTAATACTGTCAAGGATGAAAAGTGAAAGTGTTAGTTGCTCAGTTGCGTCCGACACTTTGCAACCCCATGGACTCTAGCCAGCCCGACTCCTCTCTCCATGGGATTCTCCAGCCAAGAATACTGGATTGTGTTGCCATGTCCTTCTCCAGGGAATTTTTCCAACCCAGGAATCGAACCCAGGTCTCCCGCATTGTAGGCAGCTTTTTTTTTTTTTTTTTTTTTTTACTGTCTGAGCCATCATGGAAACTCATGGTAAGGACAAGAGAAATCAAAAGACTCAAAGCAGAGAGTTCTGGAACATCAAGAGTAGCTCCTCAGAGCCTGTCTTTTTGCAGTGGATATGTACTTCTATTCCAGTATGGTAGACGTGACCCATAGGTAATTCTTATACTATCTTCTCTCACTGTGGAAATATTTTCATTTTGAACCATCTCCATTTTTAACCCCAGAATTGTGCAGATCTCCAGGGAACATGTACTTCAAAGATCCTGAGTATAATTTACTACAGGGATTCTTAGGGCTATATCTTGTTAAAGGCAATTTAGAGATAAAGTTTCTTCCTCCTAGAAAAATAGCACTAGTATATTTTCCCAGAGGTCCAGTTGACAGAAAGATATACTAAGTTATCTGCTTCTCTTCCTCCTCTTGGGGGCATCATTCCTATAAAAGTGGTGATTTTGAAGTTACTGGAAACTTTAATTTATTCCTGCCAATGGATAATATCATTTTTCATTCTTCCATTTTTTATTTTCTTTTGAATTTTGTGTAACTTTACCATGACTGTTATGCAGCTCAATGTATCTATTTATCACAATGCTATATCTGCTTCTGATATAAATTAAATATTGTTGTTTTAGTTTTCTCTTCAATTTTTTCAGGTATCTTTCCATTTCTATTGGAGAAGGAAATGGCAACCCACTCCAATATTCTTGCCTAGAAAATCCTATGGATGGAGAAACCTGGTAGGCTACAGTCTATGGGGTCGCAAAGAGTCAGACACAACTGAGCGACTTCACTTTCACTTTCCATTTCCATGAGTGAATGATTTTTCCCTACCCCCCAGTACTTGAAAAGACTTATATCATCTATATCAAATTTTCTAGAAGTTACAGGATAGGAATCATTCCTCCTTTTTTCCACTGTTTTCTCCCTTGAATACATCTTCTCCCAAACAACTATTTTGCTGTCTTCCATATTGCATTATTGTCTTTTAATTTTTTCAGAATTTTTACACAGGTTCCATAATACTACATACTCTGCATAGAAGTTAAATAAGCAGGGTGACAATATGCAGCCTTGATGTACTTCTTTTCCTATTTGGAAAGTCTGCTGTTCCATGTCCAGTTTTAACTGTTGCTTCCTGACCTGCATACAGGTTTCTCAAGAGGCAGGTCAGGTGGTCTGGTATTTCCATCTCCTTCAGAATTTTCCACAGTTTATTGTGATCCACACAGTCGAAGGCTTTGGCATAGTCAATAAAGCATAAATAGACGTTTTTCTGGAACTCTCTTGCTTTTTTGATGATCCATCGGATATTGGCAATTTGATCTCTGGTTCCTCTGCCTTTTCTAAAACCAGCTTGAACATCTGGAAGTTCACGGTTCACATATGACTGAAGCCTGGCTTGGAGAATTTTGAGCATTACTTTACTAGCGTGTGGGATGAGTGCAATTGTGTGGTAGTTTGAGCATTCTTTAGCATTGCCTTTCTTAGGGATTGGAATGAAAACTGAACTTTTCCAGTCCTGTGGCCACTGCCGAGTTTTCTAAATTTGCTGACATATTGAGTGCAGCACTTTCACAGCATCATCTTTCAGGATTTGAAATAGCTCATCTGGAACTCCATCACCTCCACTAGCTGTGTTCATAGTGATGCTTTCTAAGACCCACTTGACTTCACATTCCAGGATGTCTGGCTCTAGGTGAGTGATCACACCATTGTCATTATCTGGGTCATGAAGATCTTTTTTGTACAGTTCTTCTGTATATTCTTGCCACCTAATATCTTCTGCTCCTATTAGGTGCATACCATTTCTGTCCTTTATTGAGCCCATTTTTGCATGAAATGTTCCCTTGGTATCTCTAATTTTCTGGAAGAGATCTCTAGTCTTTCCCATTCTATTGTTTTCCTCTATTTCTTTGCATTGATCGCTGAAGAAGGCTTTTTTAATCTCTCCTTACTATTCTTTGTAACTCTGCATTCAAATGGGAATAGCTTTCCTTTTCTCCTTTGCTTTTCACTTCTCTTCGTTTCACAGCTATTTGTAAGGCCTCCTCAGACAACGATTTTGCCTTTTTGCATTTCTTTTCCATGGGGATGGTCTTGATCCCTGTCTCCTGTACAATGTCATGAACTTCTGTCCATAGTTCATCAGATCTCTGTCTATAAGATCTAGTCCCTTAAATCTATTTCTCACTTCCACTGTATAGTCATAAGGGATTTGATTTAGGTCATACCTGAATGGTCTAGTGGTTTTCCATACTTTCTTCAGTTTAAATCTGAATTTGGCAATAAGGAGTTCATGATCTGAGCCACAGTCAGCTCCAGTCTTGTTTTTGCTGACTGTATAGAGCTTCTCTATCTTTGGCTGCAAAGAATATGATCAATCTGATTTCGGTGTTGACCATCTGGTGATGTCCATGTGTAGAGTCTTCTCTTGTGTTGTTGGAAGAGGGTGTTTGCTATGACCAGTGTGTTCTCTTGGCAAAACTCTAATAGCCTTTGCCCTGCTTCATTCCGTACTCCAAGGCCAAATTTGATAGTAGTAGACACCAATTTTCATAGCACTTTTTTAATCCATTGACTATCTGGTGCTAGTTTTAGTAAGAGTGGTTAAAATGGTGCAAAGGGGAAGATAGACTTCTCTGATTTTCCACCTTATTTACATATTTTTTTCTCATAATTTTTCAACCCACATACTCTAGTCAAATGAGTCTACTTTTTTCCTGTTATGGTAAACATGACTCTGCTTTTTTCACTTATCACTACAATTCTAATTTTTAATATCTCTATCACCCTTCTCTAAATTTATCCTAATTCATCCACAGCATCCAGCAGCCTTCATTAGTTACTCTTACTTACACAGACCTTTCCCTTCTGATCATAATTGCCGTTTTAATTTTTTTCACCCTCTAGATTTTAATATGAACTTCAAAGGAATTTACATTTAATTGTGCTTTAAAATTGTTTTGTCTTTGTTAGTTGGGTCTCTCTATATTATATGGTCACTGAGAAGGGACCATACCTCTCACTGTTTGTCTTTCTCTGACTTTCTCTGGCCCAGTAGTTTTCCTATCTGCCCATTAGAATCATCTTTTGGGGAGGATGAGGGCTCGTGAGTGGAGGGTTAAAAATCACCTATACTTGGACTCCACCCAAGATTAGTTAAATTAAAATCATGCATAGGAATTGTGTTTCATTCCCAACTGATTCCACTGTAACCACGTTTGAGAATCCCTGCCCTAGCATTATATTGAGAATTTGACAGTGTTTAGTACACATGTGAGTAAGCATACATTAAAAAACATCAGAGAACATCCAGGGAATTTTCCAAGGGAATTTCCAAGGAAAATTTTTCATAATTCAGCATGGATAGTTCAGTTCAGTTATTCAGTTGTGTCTGACTCTTTGTGACCCCATGGACGGCAGCATGCCTGGCCTCCCTATCCATCACCAACACTCAGAGTTTACCCAAACTCATGTCCATTGAATCGGTGATGCCATCCAACCATCTCATCCTCTGCCATCCCCTTCTCCTGCTTTCAGTCTTTCCCAGCATCAGGATCTTTTCCAATGAGTCAGTTCTTCACATCAGGTGGCCAAAGTATTGGAGTTTCAGCTTCATCATCAGTCCTTCCAACGAATACTCAGGACTGATCTCCTTTAGGATGGACTGGTTGGATCTCCTTGCATTCTAAGGGACTCTCAAGGGTATTCTCCAACACCACAGTTCAAAAGCATCAATTCTTCAGCACTCTGCTTTCTTTATAGTCCAACTCTTACATCCATACATGACCACTGGAAAAACCGTAGCTTTGACTAGATGGACCTTTGCTGGCAAAGTAATGTCTCTGCTTTTTAATATGCTGTCTAGTTGGTCATGACTTTTCTTCCAAGGAGCAAGTGTCTTTTAATTTCCAAGTCACCATCTGCAGTGATTTTGGAGCCCCCAAAAATAAAGTCTGTCACTGTTTCCACTGTTTCCCCATCTATCTGCCATGAAGTGATGGGACTAGATGCCATATTCTTAGTTTTCTGAATGTTGAGCTTTAAACCAACTTTTTCACTCTCCTCTTTCACTTTTATCAAGAGGCTCTTTATTACTCAGCTGTTAAAAAGAATTCATTTGAGTCAGTTCTAATGAGATGGATGAAACTGGAGCCCATTATACAGAGTGAAGTAAGCCAGAAAGATAAAGAACATTACAGCATACTAACACATATATATGGAATTTAGAAAGATGGTAACGATGGCCCTATATGCAAAACAGAAAAAGAGACACAGAAGTACAGAACAGACTTTTGAACTCTGGGGGAGAACGTGAGGGTGGGATGTTTTGAAAGAACAGCATGTATATTATCTATGGTGAAACAGACCACCAGCCCAGGTGGGATGCATGAGTCAAGTGCTCGGGCCTGGTGCACTGGGAGGACCCAGAGGAGTCGGGTGGAGAGGGAGGTGTGAGGGGGGATCGAGATGGGGAATACGTGTAACTCTATGGCTGATTCATGTCAATGTATGACAAAACCCACTGAAATGTTGTGAAGTGATTGGCCTCCAACTAATAAAATAATATTTAAAAAAAAAAAAAGAGGCTCTTTAGTTCTTCTTTGATTTCTGCCATAAGAGTGGTATTATCTGCATATCTGAGGTTATTGATATTTTTCTGGCAATCAGCATGGATAAGTGAGATAAATCGTCAATTGTAAAGGATAGTTAATTGAAGCAGAAGTCATGATTTATAGATAATGGATAGAAGAGGTGTAATAATGGAGACATTCAAGTTTTTCAAGTAAAAAAACTAAAACTGAATCAGATTTTATAAGCATATATAAGCAGGTACTAAACCATAGAGTTAAAAGAGAATTCACTCTGTCAATTTCGACTCATTTGAGAAAGAGGGAAATATATATATAGCAAGTTGAAGGGTAAAAGATGGAAGTGTCAGGGTACAGAAAGAGGTCTTTGATAATGATTATATGAAAATAAGAAAATAAAATGAAGGTTGTAAAACAGAGAATCTATTTAAGATAGCTGCAGGCATCTTCTTCTTCTTGGAAGATGGGTGGTTTAGGGTGTTTGAGGGAGTTAAATGGAGCTTAAATAATTGTAGCTGAAGGAACAATTCTATCCTGATCTTACTGTCTCTGATGAGTTGACAGGCCCAGCCACTGGTAAGCAACACTATAAAGAATTTAAAAAGCAAATTTGCCCAAGAGATGAGGATATCAAGAAGTAGGCTTGCTCTGGCTTCAGGCATTTGTGTGTCAGGCTACAAGTGAAGGACTAATTTGAGATCCCACCAGAAAGAAGCATCAGGACTTTTTATATCCTCCTGCATTGTTCAGGTCCAGTTCAGGTCCTGCTGGAGCTGTGTCTGATCTGGCTGCTCATGAATTGAGAAAAATAGAAGTTTGTGTGTGTTTAAAGTTAGTCTGCTTGCTGTCAGGCAGGTCACGGCACAGCATATGTGAAAGGGCTGCTAAATGCAAATCTGAATAAGAAAAATCCTTGGGAAACAGTATGGATGAATGAGTAATACGTTATAATTTCCCTCAACCCAGCCTATTTTGTTTCACAGTCCCAGCTCATTTGTAGACCTATGGGTGAGTGAGTGAGATTTAGTGTGTTTAGGGACACTGAGTTTCAGTAAGGGTTAGGCTATCTAAGATTAAGATGTGTGATAATATAAGCTGTTATAAAGTATATTTGAATAAATATTTATATGTGTTCAATTGCCACGCTTATACACCTTAAGAAATTTAAGGTAAAGTTTTTATTTATTTATTTTTTAATTGAAGGATAAATGCTTTACAGAATTTGGTTTTCTGTCAAACCTCGCGTTTCAGCAGAAAAAACTATCATCTTCCTTTTATATGTGAAGACCCTAGAACACTGACTTAAGGAAAACAGGTGACTTAAGGCTGCTGAAAAGATTCTTATCAGAGTCTCCAGTTTTTAGAACATTTTTGATTCAGAGTGCCATAAAATAGAACTATGAATTAATAAATTTCTATAATTTTCTGAAACATCCTTGTTTCAAACATCTTAATAAAAACTGAAATATGAGCTGCTTAGTCCTGTGGTAACTTAAGTCATGATTCTTTTACTTCAGTGACCCATTAGTAGTTGCCACGTTTTAAAATTCTGATAGAGAAATGCTGATACGTATATTAAAAGCTAGTAATACACACAGACACACATACTTGCTTTTACCTTTTTGTTACAGGACAGCAATCCATTTTTGGAAGAATAAAAAGATTTTTTTCTCCTGTCAATGTAATCTATTCTTGATACTCGTTTTCATTACATTCTGTAACACACTGATTGTCTCCACAGCAGAGTCTTAACTGAAGAACAAACCTTAGGGATGGAAAAGGCATTAAAAATATCTACACATTTGCTTTCAGCCCCTCCATTATTACCATGAGTGTCCTAAATCACCTTGTGTCCGATGACATTAAATCAGGGACAAGAGGCAAAGCAGGCGTGTCAGCATGCTGGTGATGCAGCCACTGTACTGTCTGGTCGGTTTATATTCTGTCACTTCCCATTTAAAGGGCACTAAATAGAGCAATTTTTATCCAGGACAAGTTTGTAAAAGTAATTCCACTTTTTGTTTTCTTGTCTGCAACAGCAATTAGTTTTTAATAACAATTGCAATATCATAAATGTCTGACATTTTTTTGGGGGGGGGTTCATTTCGTTGTGTTTACTCCTAACATCATTTTAAGCCTTTTAGAAAGCACAGTATAAAACTAGAATTATTTTTAAAAAAACCTACAAAACTCTCAACCTAAGGATTTTAGACTTTGGGTTCTCAATACAGTTTAAAATACTTTATATATTTTAATTTTTAAGCTTGAGAGAGTTTACTAATACTTCCTAAAATTTTTAAGTTTTCAGGCTTCAAAAGGAATGCATGTTTGTTATAGGAAATTTAGACAATATAGAAAATATACAGAAAAGAATAAAGAATACCTCAAAGCCGAGCATACTGAAATAATCACTGCTGTTTCAAATATAACTTTCCAATCTTCTAGTGTGTGTACATGTGCATGCATGTGTGTGTGTGCATGTGTGTAAGTAACAGTCCAGTCAGCAGAGAGAGTACATAGGGCAGGCTTCCTAAAAAGGCTAAATGCTTATAGCAGAGTTACTATTAAGAGGGAATAAAAGAGAACTCTAAAAAGAGCCCAGAGTTGATAAAGAGTAGAGAAGGTAGGCATAAACTTACAAGTAGGCCTCCTTTTCCAAAGAGATGGGATTCAGACTCCTTGGAAAAAGGCAGTGCTGGTCTACTAGATGGTGAAGTCTGTTGGGCTACCCTGGAATGGAGCTGGTCCCCAGATGTTGGACCAAGGCTAAGTTACTACTGAGTGGCCCGTGGCCTTCTGGCTACTGAGTCCCATAGGAGAAAATAGAAAAAACAAACACACTGGAATCAGCAAGAGAAACATCTTTCATCTTTCAGTGTCCCTCTAGCACCTCCACTGACAATGGAAAGATATTTATAACACCAGCTCCACTGTGACAAGTAGGGCATGATGAGGAGCTCCGGAGCTAAGAGACAATACATTATGATAACTGACGCAGTACATAACCTTGTCTTTTAAAATTTTTCTACCACATATTCTTTCTTAAAATTTGTTTTTTCTCACTCAGCAATGTATATCAAAATATTTTCTGTCTTTCTTTTACAACAAACTTTCAGAGCCTACATGGCATTTTGTAACAAGAATGTCCTATGGAAATTTTGTGCATGCTGTGTCTGTAATATAGACAGGTCATGCCTTAGTAATTCATTTAAGTCATCTCTGTGGAGAAACACTGGCCTCTTTTCCCTTTTCTTTGTTGCTTTGGCAATTTCAATCGGTCCTTTTGTCTGAGGGGTTTTTTGCCATTGCTAATCAAGATTGTCCTCATATTTGCCCTTGTACTTCTGGGAAAGAAACTCATTCACTAAAAATTCTTAATTCTGAGGAAAATAAATGCTGCTAAGGGATGTTTTCTTGTAGTTTTGATCACAAAGTCACAGACATCTTTACAGCCTCCATTTCATACCTAACAAAAAGTATAGTTGACCCTTGAACAGCACACGTTTGAACTATGCAAGTCCACTTATACATGGAATTTTTTTTTCATAAATACTGCTCCACTCTAGGGGCTCCCCAGGTGGCACTAGTGTTAAAGAACCTGTCTGCCAATGCGAGAGACACAGGTTCAGTTCCTGGGTTGGGAAGATCCCCCTGGAGAAGGAAACGGCAATGTACTTCAGCATTCTTGCCTGGAAAATTCCACAGACAGAGGAGCCTGGTGAGCTGCAGTCCATGGGGTCACAGAGGGTTGGACATGACTGAGCAACCGAACACACACACACACACACACACACACACACACAATAATACATGGTTGATTGAATCTGCAGATTTGGAACCATGGATACATGGAGTTTTGACCACATGAGGGGAGGTGGCCCTCACCCCTGCCTTGGTCAGCAGTTAACCATATCACCTTCCCATAAAAATAGGATCTGAATCATGCACATTAATTTAGATGGGAATTGCTGAGAACTTGAACTGTAACTATTCCAAGGACATATTCACCTTCTAGTAGACTTCAACTGAGGCCTTTGTTTTATGCCTTGTTACTTACAAGGTGTGTAGAAAAATATTGTGTATGTGTATATTGGGTGTGTATGTGTATCTTAAAATAGTGCATAATATATATGCATTTAAAAGGAAATAAATGCACTAAATGAGTCTGTTGCTTTCCAAAAACTCATTAATAAACCTGAGAAGTATCTTCAAGGTATCAGATTATATCTATAATTCTTTTGTACAATGTACAGGATTTATATTTAATTAAGCATTGTGAAAGAAGTTGAATAGTAGCCATGATAAATACACTTTTGAAATCTGAATTAAGTGACTTTATAGATGAGTTAGTTTCAAAAGAAGCAAAAACATAAATTAATCTGAAGCAAAAGCAGATTAACCATTGCAGTTTGCATGGCTTATTTGTATCTAATATTATTAAATAATTGATATAAAAATTATCACATTTAAGGCAAATTTATAAATCTCAGTTTATGCCAAATTTTACGATTAAATGAAAAGAAAGAAAGGCAATACTATGGAACAGCTCAAAAGAGCATGAATAGAAGAAAAATTATGGTGCCGATTATGGCTATTAACATTTAATTAAACTTGAAAGACATATATAGAATGTTTGTGATTGGATAGACAGGTTTACTATGTAAACAAAATGGATCAACTTATCCATTTTTCCTTCTTTCCTCAAGGAGGGCTTATGAATTTTCAAAATTTAGAAAAATTTGGTTCAATTGCTCCAAATCTATGATTGGTAGAAGTTTACTTCTTTTCTCCAACAGGACCACACTGATCCAATTTGCCATCATTTTTCTTTTGAGTTTAGTTGTAATTTCCTAATAAATTTCCTTCCCATATATCACCAACACACCAATGAGGGTGATTTTCTTTTCCTTTAAATTAAATCTTTCATGCCCCCGCTCTCATTTTCAAGTCATTTAACTGTTTCCTGCTGTTCTTTGATGGAAATAAACTCACTTTTCTAGAATAGATAGTAGATCATTTTTCTTTCTCCTGATCCAACTCCTGAGATCACCAAGCTATCAGATGGGTCAGGGCCAAGCCTATTGCTGCGGATGACACAGCGCCTCATCCAGAAATTATCATGTCACTGTGCCTCAAGGAAGCACAGCTGTCAAACTCTTGGTCTCCTCTACACATAAGAGACCAAGACCCTGGAAAGTGTAGCCAGCTAGAATAGAAACTATTGTTTCTTCTGTGGGTATATATTCTCGTTGTTTCCTAGTATTATTTCCAAGCTCTTTCCTTCCCCCCTCCTTTAAATGACTAGTTTCCTTTCATGTACCTACAATTCGACTTTATCATCTCTGTTGCTATTAACTGCATAATTTTGGTTATGCTCCTTCATTAATTGCTTGATCATTTTAGCACTTCCCATTACTCTTTTCTGCGGCATACAGGTGACTCAGTGGTAAAGAGTCTGCCTGCCAATGCAGGAGATGAGAGGTTCGATTCCTAGATAAGGAAGATCCCCTAGAGGAGGAAATGACAACCCACTCCAGTATTCTTGACTGGAAAATCCAATGGATAGAGGAGCCTGGAGGGCTATAGTCCATGCGAGTGACAAAGAGATGGACATGACTGAGCGCACACACACTTACTCTTTTCATCTATATTTGTATCCTGTCGTCATCATTGACAATTTCAAAAGCAACAGTTTTATCTCTCAGTTCTTTTACCTGACTGCAATGATCTTTTATTCTACTACTCCTTAACCATCAATGACCATGGTTGAAATACTAATACTTTCTCTCCTTCTAAAATCTCTGATCATTAATTTATATTCTGTTGGTTGATTTTCTATAGTAAATTCCTGTCCAGAAAGTATAGAACCAAACAAAGACATCCACTTTGTCAAGTCCTATTATTCACTAGACATCATTCCTTTTCTATTCGCATTATCTCTTATACACATTTGATTTCTTGTTACATTATACTATTTTCTTTAAAATGTAGCTTTGACTTATTTACTCATCTCTGACTCAATTTTAGAAGACTAATAATGTCTTGACATGGTTAAATCCAATTTTGTGCCCAAACTATAACGATATTTCTTTGTAATTGTAGAGAAGACTAGACATGGTGATTTTAATACTTTATTCATAATCATAAATTATAGAAATTTAATATTATTTCATAATATTACTATTGTCCCATATATTCAATTTTCCATCTTTGAAATGATTATCATTATTGTTTCCCACCTCTTCAGTCTTCCATATATCTCTATGCTACTGTAATATTCATTCCTCACTATAAATTAATGTCCTTTCTGTAAAATAATAAATCTAGACAGCAAGTCCATCAATGCCCCACCAGCAAATCTTCTACTCCGTCTGTAGCTATCTGTACCCATTCTTTTACTTCTTTTCCTCTTCTTATAATGTACAAAATATCCTTATGCTTATGAAAGCAAAACCTCTCCTCTTTTTTTTATGGAGGTACAATTGACAAAGCTTTATATTTGTTTCAGGTATACAATTTAATGGTTCGATATTTTTATAATTGTATACATCTAAAATTATCATCACAGTAAGTCCAGTTAACATCTGCCACCATGCATAGTTATAATTTTTTCTTTCTGATGAGAATTTTCAAGATTCATTCTCTTAGCTAGTTTCAAAAATGCAGTACAGAATTGGGCCTTCTGTTTTTGTCCAGTGGTTAAGAAACTGTGCTTTCGCTGCAGGGGGTGGGGAATGGGTTTGAGCCCTGGTTAGGGAACTATACTAGGATCCCAAATGTCACACAGTTCGGTCAAACTGAAACGCAATGCAGAATTATTACATGTTGTATGTTACGTGCCTATGACTATTCATTTTATAACTGGAAATTTTAATCTTTCAATAACCCCCTTCATTTTCATTTTGTGCTTTACCTTATACACTTGCTCCTATAATTTTTTTCTTTCCTTAATCGCCAACTTTTTTTATACTAGATATTCCAATTAGTTTAAAAGCATGCTTAGTGTTTGCTATAGGTAATAAATATTCTCCCTTGAACAATTATTGTTCTCAATTACTGTTCTGTTTCTCTGTTCCCCATAGAAGCAAAATTCTTGAATGAGTAACTTTTAGTTGTCTCAGACTTCTCATTTCCTACTTATTTAATTCTTCAACAATGCTTTCATCCCATATCCCCACTGAGAAACATTTTGTTATAATCACTGATGGCATTGTTTTCAAATATAATAGGCCAGTCTTTGGTTTGGTCTCACTGAACTTTTATGCAGCCCAATCAGTTGTTATTTCCTCTCCTGCTTCCATAACAGCATAGAGATTCCTTGTTTTTCTTCTGCCCTATGGCTGTTATTCACTAATTTTCTTCCTCTCCCTTAAATGAATTTCCAGATTCAAGACTTATTCATCCTATAAGTATGTATTGAGAAATTTGTGACATAAGTGGTTCTTAAAATATTTCAGTGAACAAAACAGATGAAAAAATATCTGGGGCTTATAGTACATAAGCCCCACAAGAAAATATAAATAAGTTTACAAATAACATAATGTATTAAAAGTATTACATAAAATAAAACTAGATAAATGTATAAAAATTTTCACATCATTTGTCTTTAAGAAATTTCAACTTCAAACAATAAGACACCACTACACACATATTATGGTGGATAAAATGGAAAAATATAGTAATACCAGTCCATCCTAAAGGAGATCAGTCCTGGGTGTCCATTGGAAAAACTGATGTTGAAGCTGAAACTCCAATACTTTGGCCATCTGATGCGAAGAGCTGGCTCATTTGAAGAGATCCTGATGCTGGGAAAGATTGAGGGCAGGAGGAGAAAGGGATGACAGAGGATGAGATCGTTGGATGACATCACCGACTCAATGAAGAGGGGTTTGGGTGGACTCCTGGAGTTGGTGATGGACAAGGAGGCCTGGCGTGCTGCAGTTCATGGGGTCGCAGAGTCAGACACGACTGAGCAACTGAACTGAACTGAACTGAACCAATCCTGGTAAGGCCATGGAGCAACAGGGACTTCGCTTCATTGCTGCTGGGGATGCAAAATAGTAAATGCAAAATGGTAAAGCATGGCAGCTTTTAACAGAGCTAAATAAACCATCCTACCACACAATAGAGAGACTGTGCTCCTAGGTATTTATTCAAGTGATTTGAAAAGCACGTCCTCACCAAAACTTGTACAGGAAAGTTTGTAGCACATTTATCATCAACCAAAACTGGATGCTTTCAGGAAATCCTTTAATAGATGAATGAATATATAAATTTTGGTACATCTATATTGGAATATTATTCAATGATAAAGATAAATGGCTATCAAGACACACAAAGACATGGATGAAACTTAAATGCATATTGCTAAGTAAAATATGTCAATTTGAAAAGCCTACAAATAGTATACTTATATGAAATCTAGGAAAGACAAAATTATAGCAGTAGTAAAAGAAGATCAATAGTCATCAGGGATTTGTGGCAAGAGGAGCATTAAGTAGATTAAGCACAATGGATCTTGTAGGGTGGTGAAAATATTTTGTATAATGATATAAAGGTGGATATGACAATATGGATTTGTGAAAACTGAGATTTAACTTTAATGTTTGCAAGTTAAAAAAATATTGAAGATCAAGCTATCCTAGGATGGAATGCAGAATGTGACAAAATGATCTAAGTATACTAAAAATTTGTACAATGTGGGAGAAAGTGGTTCTGACCTAAGTAACTGTATACTAGAGGAGTTTGTAAGGATAAGGGCAAAAGAAACTGTACATAAATTTTGTATGCCAGTTCATAAAGTTGTTTCCTATGGGAATATGAGTTAGCATTATGAATACTGCTTGAAATATGTACTGCAATTTGAAAACTTAAGTACTTCTGTGGCAGATGTTGGGAGGCAGGTTTCTTCTGAAATGAGAGTTTACAAATAAGCAGGGGAAAAGCTTAGAATGACCCATGTGGTAATGGATTAGAGTTGGAAACATCAAAATGGACTCAGGATTAGCTTAATATAAATACAACTAGCCAGCTATAAAAATATTTATTGTTCTGTGTGTGTGTATATATATACACAAGGGTTAGTGTATATACATATATTTTCTTGCTCTGTTAGCCAAGAGGTCTTAGAAACAACAAGCTTCCAGTAACAAGAGTGCATCTAGCACACATATTTTAGTTAAAAATACCATTGTGCAATAACATCTCTCTTTGCAGAGATGAATGATTCTAGGACTAGGCTCTACTATACATTATGATCTTTGAGTGCTAAAAAGGAAGGAAGTGCTCCAAAAAGAAAAAAGAAAAACATAATGATGGTGGTGTGTCAAAGGAAGGGACAAAAGAAGCTAACAAAGATGTCTTAATGGCTAAAGCTGAAAGAATTTGAACAAAGAGAAAAAAATAAATATCGGGATGTAGCAAAGTATACAAAGTATAAATTATACAAAGTATAAGTTAAATATCCATATTGCATCCCAATATAAATAAATGATGTAATAAATAAATAAATAGAGGAAAAGGACAAATCTCTTGTGCAGATGTAGGTAGACATTCCACTCTAAAGTTAAACATAACTCCCCACACCTTAAAGGTGGGTTGCACATAATGAATACCTTCTAAGGAGTGCAAAATGGAAAAGAGAAAAAATTAATTTCACGGTGGAGAAACCTCACAAACACTACCTCAGCCCTGTGAACAAGGTAACATCAGTATTGGTAAGCAGTTTATAGAACATGCCTTTGATATGATGTGATGGAATAGCATTTACCTCTACGGTCTTTCCTTAAAAACACAAAAGCTCAATCTAATAGAAAAAAAAAATCAAGTTCCAAATGAGAGGCATTCTGCAAAACATATGGCTAGTTACCCACAAGACTGTCAACATCAACAAAATCAAGGGACATCTGAGGATCTGTCACAGTCAAGGGAAGCCTATGGAAATACGACAAGTAAATGTAATATGGTTTAATTGATCCTAAATATAGAGAGGACATTAGGTAAAAACTGAGAAAATATGAGTAAATTATAGACTTTAATTCTTAGTAATAATACCAATATCAGTTCATTAATTTTAGCAAATATACCATAAGAATATAAGATGTTAATAATAGGCAAAATTTGGTGTGGATTTTTAAGGAATTCTTTATACTATTTTCCCAATTTTTCTGCAAATTAGTAATTCTACTAAAATAAAAGTTTACTAAAAAAGAAAAAATAGGAGAACAAGAGATAAAGGGGTATGTGAGGAGGTTCTGATTTAACTCAGGATTGTCATGATAATGTTGGTCGGTATAATGACATCTGATCACTTGGAGGAGGTGAGAGAGCTAGTCATGTGGAAATTGGGACAAAGAACGTTCTAACCAGAGGGATCCGTAAGGGCAAAGACACTGAGGCTGAGCATCATATGGGTTAGAAGGACCCATGTGGCCAGTATAGAGTTAGTAAGGGGAATATAGCAGGAGAGGTATCAAAGTTATACAGATCTATACAAAGGTACAGATTATGCAGGGCCTAGTTCAATTTTATTCAGTCGCTCAGTCATGTCTGACTCTTTGTGACCCCATAGACTGCAGCACACCAAACTTCCCTGTCCATCACCAACTCCTGGAGCTTGCTCAAACTCTTGTCCATGGAGTCGGTGATGCCATCCAACCATCTCATCCTCTGTCATCCCCTTCTCGTCCTGCCTTCAATCTTTTCCCAGCATCAAAGTCTTTTCCAAGGAGTCAGTTCTTCCCATCAGGTGACAGGGCCTTGTAGGCCATTGTAAATAGATTGCTTTTTACAAGGATTGAAATTATATGTCATTAGATGGATTTGAGCAGAAGATGCTGTGAACAAAGAAATATGCTCTAGTTTTATAAAAGCATGCAAAGAAATACTTTATATCAGTTCACACCATCCTCTGCTCAAATCTGTATCTTGGTGGAAGGATTATGGACAGGATGGGAGCACAGAAACCAATTAGGTTAGCAATCCCCAATCTTTTGGCACCAGGGACTGATTTCCTGGAAGACAGTTTTTTCACAGACCAGTGGACAGGAGATGGTTTCAGTATGATTCAAGCATATTACATTTATTTTGCACTTTATTTCTAATCTGGGCTTCTATGATAGCTCAGTTGATAAAGAATACTCCTGCAATGCAGGAGACCCTGGTTCAATTCCTGGGTCAGAAAGATCCCCTGGAGAAGGGATAGGCTACCCACTCCAGTATACTTGGTCTTCCCTTGTGGCTTGACTGGTAAAGAATCACCTGCAATGTGGGAGACCTGGGTTGGATCCCTGGGTTGGGAAGATTCCCTGGAGAAGGGAAAAGCTACCCACTCCAGTATTCTGGCCTGGAGAATTCCATGGAATACAGCCCATGAGGTGGCAAAGAGTCGGACAAAACAGCGACTTTCACTTTCTTTCACTTTTCATTTCTAATCTAATGCTGCCACTGATATGACAGAAGGTATTGGTCCTGGAGGTTGGAGACTCCTGAGTTAGGTGCTCATTATTCTCATCTAGTTAAAAAAATAACTGCAACTGAGACCAGAGACATAACATTGGGGGATATTGAGAAATGGTTGGATTCTGGACATACTTTAAAAATAGAGCCAGAATATTTACTGATGAATTGGATGTGGAATGTTTGCAAAACTAGCAATGATAGAAACATATTAGGTTTTTGTCTAAATAATTCAAAGTTCACTGTAGAGAACATTATGAAGATTCCTTAAAAATTTAGAATAGTATGACCTAGCTATTTCCTTCTGGCTATTTAACCTACAAACACGAAAACAGTAATTCAAAGAGATATATGCACCCCTGTGTTAACTGAAGCATTATTTACAATAGCCAAGATATGGAAATAACCTGTGTCCACTCATGCATGAATGAATAAACAAAATGTAGTGTATACACACATACACACACATACACAATGAAGTACTACTAAACCATAAAAAGAATGAAATCCTATCATTTGTGGCAACATGGGTAGACCTTGAGATTTATACTATGTCAGATAGAGTAAGACAAATATGATTTCATGCATACACATAATCTGAAGATAAAAATATAGTTGTAGCTGAGACCAAAAAAAATGAATAAAATACAGTGAAAACAAGGTCATAGATATTCATAGATACAGGGAACAGATGAGTGGCTACTAGAGGACACAAAGGTTAGGAGGTGGGTAAAGTAGGCAAATGGAGTCAACTATATGGTGATGGATGCTAATTAGAGATGACTTGTGGTGCTGATCACTCTTGAGTGTATACAGCTATTTAACTATAATTCCATACACCCAAAATTTATTTTGAAAAAGAGTGATGATCAGCAAGTGAAAAGCATATCCTCATTATTATAGGGGGTTGCCTTGATTTGGTAATAATAAGCTCAGGGATAAATAAGATCATGTGAGTATGTGACTAAAGCCAAGGTAATTGGAAGGTAGATTAAGGAAATGAGGAGCCTGGGAGTTATCTGGGTCAAGAACAAGGGCACTGAAGTCACCAAGAATTAAGACTGGAATGGTGTGGATAGAGCAATAGTGAGCTAAGATCAGACATTGTTGCAACACACAGGTTGAATAACTGGGATATGAAACTGATAGTAACAAATGAAGAGTTGTAGGTGACATACTCAATGGTTGTGAGATTCAAATCTGGGTGTTTTTAAAAGTTTGTAGAATTTTATAAAAACAGCTAAGAGAGGCAAAAGGATCACTAGCCCACCTCCCAGCCCAGCAATCACAATGCCTTCTACCTCCCTGGAGGACTGTGAAGGAAGCATTGTTCTCTGCAAGAAGCCAGGTAACTTTGTTTTTGTTTTTGTTTTTTTGCATTGTTGTTGTTGTTTTAGCACAAGAAAATAATAGAAACTTTCAAAGAAGAGGCTGAGAAAATAGAATATATTGCTGCTGACAGTCTTTGAATTCCATAGGGCATAGATGAAGAATTTCTGGAATTGAGAAGTGTGATAAGGATATAAAATAGGAAGTGCTTAGAGCTTTATGTAGATTAGTTTATCTGGGTATCTCTGGTTTCTAATGGTGAATGTATAATAGGGGGAAAAAGGATGTAATGAGATATTTTTCTGAGTAGATTCAGTGTTGAGAATGGTACTTATACTGACAGTTGAGGGGTAGGAATTGTGGATGTCTAGGCTCCCTCTTCACTCCTGTTAAATGGAAACAAGTTGCTCTGAGGAAAGCTGTGTGGCTATCCTGCTTGATCACAAATGATACCAGTATTAATAAAAGGTTTTAAGGGAAGAACTCTTATTTCTAGAATGTGAAGCCTAATTATGACCTAGACCAGCCCATGGCCAGATTCTTTGTCCTCTTACCTTAAATATCTCCATTTCACACTTGGGACTTTTACCTTGTACAATTTATTCTGATAACTCCCAAGGTTATATACTCAGTCCTGACCTACTTTAGACTGTTTATCAAGCTATTCACTGGGCATCTTTGCTTGAATATCTAAGGTACTTCAAACTTCAGTTGTCCAAAACAGAGTTTCAGATGTTCTCTTCAAGTTCTTCTCTTTCCACCATCTCCTAAAGAGGACCATCCAGGCCACATTTCAAGACAGAAAATTGGGATCATCCTTGTTCCCTCCTTCATTTCATCCTGATGTGTCCACATGCCCTCTTGAGTACCTGCCAGCCTGAGATCATTCTCCTTGTGTTCATCTCATCTGTAATCTAAGCAGTCTTTATTTCCACCCCTCCCCCAGACTGATTTAGCATCCTTATAGCTAATTGTCTGATCTTGCCCCTACAGTATCCATTTCCCATCAAGGAGACAGGCTGATGTTTTTAAAAATGTAAGTGATTTATTGCTCTAGTCCCTGTTCCCACACCTACTCCCACCATCACCACACACTCTTCAAAGGCTTAAGATCACTTTGAGAATACAGCTGAGTTCCTTACCCCACTCTATGTGTCCCTGTGTGATCCAGTCCCTGCCTCTCTCTCCAGTATCACTTCCTGCCCCTCTCTCCTGCTCATTATGTTTCGGCAACATTGATCTTTGCTCTGTTCTTTGTAACTGAAGCTTGTTACTTTCCTAAGGTCATCCACAAGCTGTTTCTCTGCAGGAAATGCTCTTCCCCTTGTTCTCACCATGAATAACTCTTTCTTACATTTTTTTTTTCCTCCACTAATCACTCCTTCAGGAAAGTTTTTTTTTTCCCTTGAATGTTCAATTTCACTAGAAAACTTGCCACATCCATCATTTCAGCCTGTTTTAACTCTCTGAAACATAGCTAATATTAGCTGACATTGTCATGCCCAGAGAAGTTTTTAGCTATGTTCACTGATCTTAGTTCCAACATATGAAAAATAACCTAGTTAGTGCTCAATGTATATTCATTGAACTAATCAGCAAATTACTGAATGACATGAATGGCTATCAGTCCTGGCTACCTCCTACCTGTCATTTTGACCCATCCCCACTCTAGCCCCACTGAGCTTCCTGTCAATGCATGTTAAGGTGTTAACTGTCTTCTGTATCAGGGCCTATTTCACATGCTTTTCTGTCTTGTAACACTTTCCCCCTATATATCTTCCTTACCTACTGAACCTCTGTTTATACCTCAGATTCTAGCTCAAATATCTCTTCTTTGGGGAAATCTTGTCTGTATTTTATAACAAAGGATATATTTCATTTTAAAGTTTCATAACATCATGCACATTATTTTGAAGGACTTAGCCATCATTTTTCAGTTTTTTTATTGTCATACTTCTCCTCGACAAAACTGTAAGCTCCTGAAGAGTCAGGACGGTCTCTGTTTTTGTAATTTCTTCCATCCTCATCCACTAGGCAAGTATGTGGTCTTGCTCAAAATTATTAATTCAATCTCTTTATCTCATTTAATTGTCTAAATACAAGTGAAAATTTTAAATCCTATAAAAGCAATCAATAAATACTTTGTCAGCCAAAGCCTACCTATTTCCCTCCACAACCTGTGACTGAGCTAAGTCAACAATTAGGGCATTTTGAGCTCTAATGAACCATGGATAACAACTGCTTGGTTTAGCTATCAGCTCCCACAAAGACAAGTGGAGGGCAAACAGTAATTAAATGGTATAGCTGTACCAACAGTCCAGTAATCCTTGTCCACAGCTGGGTGCTTCCTATAATAGCTGACAGTAAGATGCTGGAAGTAATCAGTGGGACTGCCTTGCATGTTGAGGGCCCTGTGTTCATTCTGGTGGCAGGTCAAGAATTTGTAAAGCATATGATTTTTACTCCTTACACCATGTCTTCAGTTGCCAGCAAGGCAGGTCAAATATTTCTATTTAATCCCCTTGTTCTATCCTTTGTTTCTTGATCAAAACTGTATTTTAAAGAAAACTCAGATTAGAGTAGAAATGGGAATGCTACCTCTTTTCCAGATCATGGTATCTAGCAGTTTGTAGTTCTACTCCATCCTGGTAGATGTGTTCCTGTTAATGAAGTGTGGTCATTAACAGCTAGTCAGTATTTTATAGGCTTCCCTCATAGCTCAGGTGGTAAATCATCTGCCTGCAGTTCAGGAGACCCGGGTTTGATTCCCAGGTTGGGTAGATCCCCTGGAGAAGGGAATGGCAACCCACTCCAGTACTCCTGCCTGGAGAATCCCATGGACAGAGGAGCCTGGCAGGCACAGTCCAGGGATCGCAAGAGTCGGACATGACTTAGCAACTAAACCAACAGTATTTTAAAATATCAATAGATATAAATAAATAATGTTTGACCTAGTATTTTCCACCACTTTGATTTTCTTGAAATCCTTGAAGGCCAGGAGAATAAAAACTGGGGGCAACCTACTATATGCACTGAAGTGCTCTGGAGACTTGTTTAGGGATTCCGAGTTACAAAAGCTGTTTGGCAGCAGGAAATGGGTTTGAAATGGATCAATAACTATTTTATTTTGAAAAAAGAAATTTTCTTGGTTTTGTTTCACCTCAAAACAACATAATGTCTATAAAAGGAGAACTCCACCAAATGCCAAGTTTTTGGTGCACCCAGCACATGCCAACCACTATTCTAGGCACTTGCCATGTGTTGCCTCACTTCATCTTCACAACCACTTTATTTATTTGTATTTTCTTGTAACATATTTGAAGTTCAGAGAAAAATAAATCTCTTGCCAAAATAAGTGCCAAAAGTGAAACTTAAACTCACCTCATTTTTCCTACATAAACAGAATGTCAAAAGAAAAAAGAAGTTAAAAACACTAAGATTAAACAGTAACCTCTGCTAACATAATTATCATCTGTGAACAAGGAGAACAAACAAACATTATGATAAGTGCACAGAAGAATTAGGGGATTTACTTCCAAGACAGTGAGTATGCATGTGTGAGATAATTCCAATTTAGCAGTTGCAATGGTCAGAGAAGAGTTACTGACTTCTTTATTTTGCAATTCCAGAGTATTTGTGGAATAAAATATCATATGTTTTGTGAAGTTTATAAACACCCTGCTGTTGTTAATGTAGAACACCTTCACAGTTGATTTCTTCAGCTTCATCCATCTGTACCCAGATAATATTTGACATAGGACTTATGGCCAGGTATTGGGCTACAGTTTGCTTATAACTGACTGATATAATTCCTGCCAAAGCAAACTCTCAGGGTAAATGACAGTAAACAATAGTAATAGAGTTTATCATTCAGCATGTATTTGCTTGTTGTTTATGATGATTCAGATGAAATGAGACAATACTCAGCTTCTTTGTTCTATATTCTCCTCATAACTAGTTTTACTTGCAAACAAAGTATAATCCCAAACCTGGATAAATCCTAGGACCAACACTGATCTGAGATAAAGATAGCTTTATGTAGCATTATGTCATCTTTAAAATTTCTCATATTGCCATATTAGATGTTACATCTCTACAATGCATTCAGTAAGCAGTTGAATTATTTTTGGAACTATTATGCAAAAATATAACTGATAGTTTTAGTGGAATGATTGAACTTTAAGTGAAGCATTAAAAAGGTAAAGGCTGTACAATTTGCATATATTTGAGTCTCAGAAGCACTTAAGAGTATAGCACAATTCTGTTCATGCCCTCTGGTTATTATTTATTTCAACTTAAAGACTACAAATATTCAAATATATTATACAGTTTTAGGAATTAAAGAGTGTATTTATGGGCATAGAAATTAACAAACAGAGTGGTAACACAGAATAGAAAATCTGAAACAAATGAAAAACAGGCAAGAATATAATTTGTGATAATTTTTTTTAAATATATGGAGAGCTCTTATAAATCAGTAAGAAAAAGATGAACACTTACATAGAAAAATGCCAGTGGACATCAGTATATCTTTATAAAAGAATGCTGCTGCTAAGTCACTTCAGTCGTGTCTGACTGTGCGACCCCATAGACGGCAGCCCACCAGGCTCCGCCGTCCCTGGGATTCTCCAAGCAAGAACACTGGAGTGGGTTGCCATTTCCTTCTCCAGTGCATGAAAGTGAAAAGTGAAAGTGAAGTCTCTCAGTTGTGTCCAGCTCTTTACGACCCCATGGGCTGCAGCCTACCAGGCTCCTCTGTCCATGGGATTTTATATAACATTAATAATGTGGAAAATAATCAACCCTTTTAAAAATTGAGTATATGCAAATTAAACTGATTGAATACTATTTTTTACTTGTACAACTCAGTACAGATTTATAAACCTAAAACAGTTATTTAGAAAGCTGTATGTAAATGGATACTTTCATGTCCTATCACTGATAATATAATTTAGTACAAATTTGAAGTTTAATTTGGAGTAACTATCAAAATCCTTAACACAAGTTTAATATACAACACAATACTTTAGTTGATCCATGTTCAACCCTGAAACCTGAACACACTCTAAGATGGGAATGAGGTCAGGATATCTACTCATACCCATTTTAATCAACATCATACTGGAAGCTGTACTCATTGTAATTGGCAAGAAGCAATAAATTAAAGGCATATAGTATGCGAAGAAAGAAAGAAAATGGCCCCTATTCCAAATGGTATGATTACCTGTAAGAAATCCCAAGGTATCTACAAAATACTCCTAGAACTAATAAATTAGTCCAGAATAAAGATCACTAAAAATTATTCACAATCTATATACTGACAACAAATATGAAAAATTAAATTAAGAACATAATACCATTTACAATTTCTCCAATGAAATTAAATTCTTGGTTATTCATGTATCAAAACACATATCAAATCTGTATGCTTAAAATTAGAAACCATTGACCAAAAAAATAAAAAACCTAAAGAAATGGAGAGATGTGTTCATGGTTTGGAAAAATCAACAAAAAGCTGTAAATTCTCACCAAACTCATCTACAGGTTTAATACACTATCTACCAAAATCTTAGCAAGTTTTTTTACACATTTTAGAATAAGTGTGTCTATATTTATGTAAAAGGATGTAGAAGAGCTAAACAAGATCAATAAAATGGAAGGAATTAGTCAACCCAATATTTCAGATTACTCCATAGCTATAGTAAAGTGGATATCATGCTGCGGTATTGATGAAGGTATAGACATAGAGATGAATGGAACAAAATAAAGAGCTGAGAAATAGAACCACACAAATATCCATAGCCCATGTTTTTATGAAGGTGCAAAACCCAGTGGAGGAAAGCTAGCCTTTTCATCAATGGTTTTGGAGTAATTGTATTGGGCATTCCATAGTAGAAAACAAAATATCCTGTAAGTTAGAAATTGTATCAAATAGGAACAAACTAAAATGTGAGTTATTAGAAAATGGAATGTTATTTAACCATTAGTTCTGTTATAAAAACATATCTTTTGTCACAAGTGGGTTCTCAACTATGTTTTAAAAATGAAAGGTAGAATGCTATGGTATAATTCACAAACAAAATTTGAATGCACATTTGGTATTCACTGATTGGGGGTAAAATACATTTTTGTTTGTTATTTCTTCTTGTTTTTCTCTTCTTTAATTTCTCTGTAAGAAACACATTTTCTTTTGCAATAAAATAAAAAATTATCTCAATATACTCTTTCAAATACAAAACACAATATCCTTTTAGCATATATACCCTAAGAACAATTTTTTTAAAGCGCTACTTTAAGCTGTCATTGTAAATATGGAGCCTATCAAACTTTAGAGTCAAGAGTATATTCAATTGTTTACTAGTGTTAACTGAGTGAATTTATTCTATCAATTATATCTAGTTTTCTCTTCTGAGAGTATTTTGTCCTGATTGACTAGGGTTATGTTGATGTGACATTAAAATAGAAAAAGAAAAAAAAAAGATTGTGCTAATTCTAATGTAAATCTCCTTAGAACTCAACAACAGAAACCAAGGTTACAAAAAGATACACAAACATACACCCATCCAACACACACACATACGCACAAATCAGTAATGAATTTAAACCATTAATACATGACATATGAAGTGAAATAACTAAATGAATTCTTAAAATTCCAAGCTCTCAAATAATATATGAAAAAAAATCAAGATTAGTATTTATAAAAGCAATTTTGCACTGTTCAAAAAAGGACTAGTATACTACAGTTGATATTCTGAAATCTATCAAGTATACAAATTAAACAATGTTAAGATATGTCCCAGTACCAAAGGGAATTTGAATAATCATTTTTTGGGTAAATGGAATAAATAACTCAGATTATTTTTATGAATATGTTAACAAAATGTTAACAACTGTCAAATCCCTTTTATAATGATTGTTTGAAGTCAGCTAGGAAGTGTATAGGATAAAGCAATGCTGTCTTCTTACTAGAAGGTCACAGTTCATCCCCAGTGTATTATTGTTCTTCTCAATGCATAAAACTTAGAGAGCTATCAAGCACTCAGCAGAGAATTTACACGTGAAAATTTAAGAGTGACAGTCCACTAAATCATGGCAGAAATCTGTAAAGATATTGAATGACTGAAAGTATAAGTTTGTCTTTATAGAAATCAAATGCAGTTTTATACAACTGGCATAATGTAATTCTCGTAACTGCTTTCTGCAAAATTTGCATACTCTGCAGGCTTCATGTTAAATTATTCTTATTTCTACTAGGTGGCTCTTAAACTGAAATTTCCTGCTCTAATAATTGATTTAAGACCCTGCACTTTCTTCCTTTTTGCTGTTGCGAAGAAGAGCAAACCAGAATTGTTATTTACTAGCAATAAACTTCTGTAACAGTATCCTAATAATTTTCTTTCCTTTGACTTTCTGAACCAATTAGGCAATGACCTTGCACTTTATCTTCTTTCAATAATTTAGTCAAATTTTATAGACGAGGGAGATGTATCTGTTTCATAATATACCAAACACACAAACATACACACACAGTAACCCCGCTTCAAGCAAAGTATTTGGTGTATTAATCCTATCACTACATTCTTAATATATAAATAGGTAAAATTTAATGACCGATGAAATAAACAGAGCTTGAAAGAATCATTTATTTGTTTAAACCAGACAAGGAAGGAGACAGGGAAATTGAATCAAGTTAATAAAATGGTGTAAAAGAAAAACTTATTTTACAAATAAGTTACGCGACAAAATTTAGAATATAGGAAGGATAGTTAATTTAATGTGGTCTCCAAGCAACTTGATATATTGAAGTTATTTTTACATTCCCATAGAAATACAAAGAAAATAAATTTAGATTATAAGAGAACAAGTGAAAACTATCATCACCATCTGCTACTTATTGGGCACTGTGTGCACAGATTCGCAATCATGGTCATTGAGCAGAAGCAGGTAATGTAACGTTGACCTTGGAAAATATCAACATATTGAAAAAAAATTAGTGAACAATATTTAAAAAAATTAGTGAACAAACAACTACAAATTATCTTTTGTGTTCAAAGCCATATTTCAAACAAGGCAATTTACAGGGGGGAAATATGAAGGAGGAGCAGACAGCTTGGTTTATATGACTAGTGCATGATTAACATGCTTTCAATGTATGAACTCATGCTTGGGGTACCGCTTCAGGTGGCATATACATTTCAGATTCTTTCTCTTATATTTTCAGCAGTGCTTTTACATATAAAGGATGATTATATTTCTCAATTCCATTAAGAACTATCTCCTATTATTATCATCTACTCCTATCCTTCATTATTCAAAAATATTCTTATAAGACATGTCATTTCTAATATCTGCTTTTAAATGTTTTTTAAAAGCATTTTTAAAAAATGGATTTTGTTTTATTAGGTAGAAAATTTTAATTTTCCCAATTTAGAATAATAATCTTTTTTAGTTTTGGAATTAGAATTTCTTTCATACATAGAATTTTTTTTCTATAACAATAATAATATATAAAATATTACTATTCCTGGTATTATGATCTCCCTCAGTAATGGCATCTTAGTATTGTAATTATTGATGGCTCATGAGAAAATGATATCCTTCACTCAAACACATCACTTAATTAACTAGAACTATTTATTTTTAGGACAGGAATATAAGAAATACTGTTAAAGAATCAGGTTACACTAATAAACTCTAAAGGAAAAGAATCTGAAAAAGAATATATGTATATATATTATGTATATATATATATACACACACACACATATATGTAAAACTGAAGCACGTTGCTATATGCCTGAAAATGAAAAATGGAAAACAATAAACGCAAATAAAGCAAAAAAAGATCAGGTTACATTATCATAGAGATAACTTCATTTTTTCAATCCAAGATTATAAATGTAACGGGATAGTTTTCTTATTTCCTATAATATTTTCAGTTTTCCTGCATCTTTGAATTTCACCAAAGTATATGACAGATATTAGGATCATTGTCATACTGACTCACTTAAGCGTTTATCAAAACTTGAAAAATTTCATCCCATAGGTATAAAAATCAGAAATTTCTATTTTTCTCTATAAGTAATATAAATTTTCATGGAAGTTAAAGAAACTCAATTTTATTTAGGTGACTCATTTCTTTTTTTATATTTTAATTGAAGCATAATTGATTTACAATGTTGTATTTAATTATTGCTATACCGCAGAGAAACTAAGTTTTGTGTGTGTGTGTGTGTGTGTGTGTGTGTGTGTGTGTGTGTGTGTATTCTCTTTCATATTCTCTACCGCTGTGGTTTATCACAGGATATTAAAGAGAGCTCCCTGTGCTATACAGTAGGGCCTTGTTGTTTGTCTATTCCTATATAAAATAGCTTGCCTCTGCTAATTCCAAATTTCCCTTCTGCAATTCTCCTTCCCCATGGCAACCACAAGTCTGTTCTCTATATTTGTGAGCTTGTTTTTGTTTCATAGATATGTCCATTGGTGTCATATTGTAGATCCCACATATATGTGATATCATATGGTATTCGTCTTATCTCTTTCTGACTTACTTTGTTTGATATGATAATCTCTAGGTCCATCTGTATTGCTACAAATAGCATTATCTCATTCTTTTTAATGGCCGACTAATAGTCTCATATATATATATATATACCACATCTTCTTTATCCATTCATCTGTCTGGGACATTTAGGTTGCTTTCTTGTCGTGGCTATTGTAAATTGTAAATACTGCAGCTGTGAACACAAAGGTGCATGTATCTTTTAGAATTATGGTTTTGTCTGGGTATATGCCAGGAATAGGGTTGCTGGATCATATGGCAATTCTATTTTTAGTTTTCTTTAAGAGCCTTCATACTTTTTTCTATAGTGACTGCACCAATTTCCATTCTTACCAACAGTGTAAGAAGGTTCTCTTTCCTCCTCATCCCCTCTAGCATTTATTACTTGTAGACATTTTAATGATGTCCATTCTGACTGGGTGAGGTAGTACCTTGTTGTTTTGATATGCATTTCTCTAATAATTAGCACTAAAGAACATCTTTTCATGTAAGGCAACTCATTTCATTTGCTCATAAAGATAAGGCATTGTTGAAATTGTTAAATATTGTGTTATTCTTTCTCTAATGTCTTTTTCAGTTTACAGATAGTTCTTACATTTAATGCTGTTAGTGAATTCTCGGCAGCTGCTAAAGCATCGCACCCTATAGATACCCTAAGGCCTTTCTACTGTGAATACTTTAGTTCTAAAAGATCATTTTCCATAATAACATTTTTAGCTATTGCAATGCTAGAAAGTACTCCAGAGACTAACTTTCATTTTACAGATGACAGATTTGGCCTTAGAAAAATAAACTTGCTTAATGTCATACAGATAATAAATTAGTGTTGGGTTCAGGACTAGCATTAAAGTGTATTGTCTCACATCCTACTGTTCATTCTATTATACCAGGATTTTCAAAGCATTCTAGATAAAATTTGACATACATTTCCAAACTCAGTCTTTTTTTGATTTTACATTTTGGGGCTTTCAGAAATGCTCAATACTAGTTGTTTACAAACACTGGGGGACCTAGGAAAAGTATAAATTTGTGTCTCTGCCTTTTTCTAGCTTGACCTAGCCAGCAGAGATTTTTAGGGGCTTAGATTTTATTCTAAATTAAATGGGAAGGCATGGAAGGTTAATGCAGGCAATTAATATATTTGTCACTAGCCTTTGAGGACATTACTCTGCCTAACAAAGAGGAAGAAGTTTCTTAATGCACTTCAGTGAATATACATATATATTTAAGTATCTGAGTTCCAGGAAATTTTAAGTTGCTATGAATTAATTTAAAAATAATTATGTAGAGATTAGTTAGAGATGGTATGTGAGTGGGGTTGCAGAGAAGACTTGAGGACAATAGCTGTTGGTAAAATGTACCCACTCCTAGGACCAACCTGTGAATATCCAAGAGAGATAATAATCCAGTTTGGTCACCTAAAATGTCTTCACTCTAGAAACACAAGATGTATGTACATAGACTATTTTAATATAAATGCTATACAAAAATACCTATATTAACTGTTATCACAATGACAGAGGTTATAAAAAGGTAGTACTAATATGACTGACCTATTTAAAATATACTTTAAGAAATTATCAGCTTCTGGGCAACAGGTTGAACATTAAAATTGATGTATATAAATATGTTAACAGTAGATATATATTATATAAAACTTGGATAACTAAAAGAATAAGGTTTAGAAAGACTAACAAAAATTGAAACAGAAAGTAATACTTTTTATATTAGCATTCCCCAAACTGAAATACTTATTATAGATCAAATAAAATATGTACAAGATCTATTAGAAGATGATATTACTACTCTGATGAAAGAAATCAAAGGATAACTAAATAAATGCAAAGATAGTCTATGTTCATGAATAGAAAGCCTCAGCATTGTCAAGGTGTCAGTTCTTCCCAGCTTGCTCTATAGATTCAATTAAATTGCAGTCAAAATCCAAAAAAGTATTTTTTTTTTCCAAAAAAGTATTTTATGAGTATCAACAGGTTGCTTCTAAAGTTTATATGGAAAGGCAGAAGACCCAGAATAATCAATACATCCTAAAGAAAACAGAAGTCAGAGAACTGGCACTACTTGTCTTCAAGACTTATTGAAAAGCAAGATTAATCAAGGCAGTGTGTGTGTGTGGTATTGTGAAAGAATAGACAAATAAATCAATGAAACTTGCCAGGTGGCTCTGGTGGTAAAGAATCTGTCTGGCAATACAGGAGACATAAGAGATGCAGTCTCGATCCCTGGGTTGGGAAGATCCCTTGGAGAAGGAAATGGCAACTCACTCAAGTGTTCTTGTCTGAAAAATTTCATGGACAGAGGAGCCTGGCAGGCTATAGTCCATGGGGTCGCAAAGGGTCAGACATGACTGAGCACAAACACAAGTCAATGGAGCGGAGTAAAGAGTTCAGAAACATATACAGTCAATTGCTATTTGATAAAGGAGCAAAAATAATACCTAAAGAGAAGTTCATCTTTTCAACAAATGGCACTAGTATAATTGAGGATCATACGCAAAAATGTTGCATCTAGACACAGATCTTAGACTCGTCACAATAATTGACTCAAGATGGATTGCAGACCTAAGTGTAATTTAAATAAAATACCAAAAGCACAGCTCATGAAAGAAAGAACTGACAGACTGGGTTTCAGAAATTTAAATTTTCTTCTCTGCAAAAGACAATGTTATTTTAGAATGAACTTTGGCCACGTGATGCGAAGAGTTGACTCAATAGATGCTGGGAAAGATTGAAGGTAGGAGGAAAAGGGGATGACAGAGGATGAGACAGTTGGATGGCATCACCGACTCAATGGACAAGTTTGAGCAAGCTCCGGGAGATGGTGAAGGACAGGGAAACCTGGCGTGCTGCAGTCCATGGGGTCTCAAAGAGTTGGAATGACTGAGTGACTGAACAGCAACATAGAATGAGCTACTGCAGCTGTTTAACCAACTCTTTGGGACCCCATGGACTGTAACCCACAAGGTTCCTCTGTTGATGGGATTTCCCAGGCAAGAATACTGGGGTGGGTTGCCATTTCCTTTTCCATAGGATCTTCACAGTCTAACCTTTGTCTCCTGTGTCTCCTGCATTGCAGGCAGATTCTTTACCCACTGAGCCATTGGGAAGGCACCATAGAATGAGACGAGCCACAACCTGGGAGGAAATATTTGCAAAACACTTGTTTGATAATCTTATTTAAAATATACAAAGAAATCATTTAAAATATATGAAGAACTCATTAGTAAAAAGAAAAAAAAGAAAGAAAATTAACCAAAGACCTTAACAGACACTTCATGGAAGAAGATATTCAAATGTGAAGGCAGATGCGGATTTCATAAACATGTGAAAGAATCTACATCACAAGTAAATCCTTTACTACTATCCTTACTCTACATCATAAGTCATCATGGAAATGCAAATTAAAACAAAAATGAAATATCACTGCACAACTGGTAGAATGACCAGAATTCAAACACTGACCACACCGAAAGCATTTGAGGGTCTGGAGCAACAGAAAATCTTACTCTTGGAAAAACATAGAGGTACCTTAAAAGAATACTACCGTGCCAAAAAAAAAAAAAAAGGCAATCTGAAAAGGCTATATATTGTATAATTCCAACTCTGACATTCTTAAAAAGATAAAGCTATAGACATGGTAAAAAGGTTAAGGAGGAGGGAAAGATGAAGATGGAGAACATAGAGAAATTATAGGTCAGTGAAACTATTGTGTATGATACACTAATGTACATGTCATTATACATTTGTCCATACACAAAATTTACAACAAGTGTGAACCCTAAGGTAAATTATGGGCTTTGGGTGATAATGATATGTCAGTGTATATTCATCAGTTTTAACAAATGCCCCACTCTGATGTGAATATTAATAGTGGGTGAAGCTGTGAATATTATCGGGGCAGGAGGTTTATGGATCATCCCTGCACTTTCAATCAATTTTCTGTGAACTTAAAACTGATCTAAGAAATAAAGTCTATAAAAATTACATTGTGTATTTTTATATTCAATTTTATACCTTGCACAAGAATAAAATTAAAATGAAAATATATTAAACTCTCTTGATATGCCAAGAAATTGACTAAGTACTTTAATGATAGTTTTATTATATTTTGATTGCTTATGATATGAAAGGCATGGGTTTATTTGAAGGTGGGACTTGTTATTAATTGGAGCTGAAGGTAAAATCTACAAAGTGTATTATTGCATGATTAAAGCACTAAGTTGTGTGGGAAAACATAAGTGTCAAGATCAGTAGAGAATAAAACGGTACCCTCATCCTCCCATTTTTACCAGGTGCTATGTTCAGATTATTTTGCTGGTCATGCTTTACCTGTACATCTCAGGAAAAAGACCCTGTCACCATGTTTCTTTCTTCTAAGGCAAGCATAAAAGCAGTCTTATTAGTGGGAAAACGCTTCCCAAGTGGCACTAGTGGTAAAGAACCTGCCTGCCAACGCAGCAGACGCAAGACACCCAGGTTCAATCCCTGGGTTGGAAAGATCCCCTGGAGGAGGGCATGGTAACCCACCTCCCCAGTATTCTTGCCTGGAAAAGTCCCATGAACAGAGGAGCCTTGTGGGCTATAGTCCATGCGGTTGCATGACTGAGCATTTAGCAACGGTGGGAAAATAAATAATCTGCTGGGTATCAGGTCATCTGAGTTGGAATGTGAGGGTTTTCATAAAGATTTTTGGGAAAGCCTGATGCCTGGCTCTTCAGGACCTTTGGACCTGTGGAATGCACCACTACTGCTAGTATATAATCCCCTGGGTAGTGAGGAGCGAGGACTCCCATCCCAGAGAGAATTTGCTTGGTCAATGAAAAGTGGTTTATTTTCCAGGGTCATTTTTACATGGTACTGTGTGTTGCACAGAGTCTAATCCTTTATCTTTGGGCATAATTATGCATTGAATATATCTAAAACAGGAATACTAGAAAGATATTTGCAAACCTCCTTTTCCCTTATATCTGAAAAAGATTGGCATTCAAGTATACAAAACCTGTAAAATCTGTTTTTGATACACAATATCTCAAAGAATATTTTTCTCAGGAGCCCTTCCTATAGAGTTTACTAGAAAACAAGAGTTGGGTAACAAAAATGACTACAGACATCAACATAATCAGTGCAGGTCAGTATTACATATATAACTACATTTGTAGAACTAAGAATGAGTCTTTAAAGGTAAAGAATATGGCATATAATGATTATCCAGTCTGACAATGGGGAGGAATTGGGAATGATTCATGCAAAATAATTTCAAACTATCTCTAGTAATCATATTTGGTTGAGATAGCATTAGTTTTGTGAGTCTAGGGCTATTGTATCACAAATAAACTAGTTATGAAATGCTTCAATATTATTATTCCTCTTTTTAAGAATCAGGATTCACTATGTAGCAGAAAGAATATTCAGCTATAACATATAAGAGGTTTTGTTGAAATATTTCAGTTTTAAAATTTAAATTGAAGTTATCAATATGATTTCAATATGTATTTAATTTTGTGCACTTAGGAATTCTAGAAACAATTCCCAGTAAGTATCCCTAGTGCCGATATTGTAGACAATATAATATTTCCCACTGAAAAAGTCAGAGCTTCCTGAAAAATGGGTTAATCACAAAACTGGGTCAGAAATAATCTGGCATTCTAAATAGAAAGGACTGTCAGAAACTTCAGACAGTAAAGAATCTGCCTGCAATGCTGGAGACCCGAGTTTGACCCCTGGGTAGGGAAGATGGCCTGGAGAAGAAAATGGCAGCCCACTCCAGTGTTCTTGCCTGGAGAATTCCATGCACAAAAGGAGCCTGGCAGGCTACAATCCATGGTGTCACAAAGAGTTGGACACAACTGAGCAACTAACGACATAAAATAACATAACATCAGAGAGTTATTTGGGTCATGTCAAAGAAGGCTTCAATAAAGGTAAGAATTGCACTGTGCTTAAATCCATGAGTTCATAATACTGCAGAAAAATTAGTTGTTGGCAACCTCAGGATGATATAGTATAAACTGGTTACATAAGAGAGGGAAGCATTTGTCTTTACTTTCCTATTAACTGAGTAACCAAACAGTAGACTAGAGAAGACATCTTCTTATAAATTTATTCTAGCTGTTGAATGAAAACAAAATGAGAGAATTCGAATATTAACATTTTAGAACTCTGTACGATTTAATGTAGGTATTGAGCATCAGTGAATGCTAATGCTAAAAAAGTGTAAACAGACATTAATTAAATTAGTTATGTACCTCCTAATGAAAGAACACATCATTGCTATGGCCTTGGCAAGGGAATCAAATTGGAGGCTGATCAAGCATCCGGATTGTTGTCAGTTTGCAGAAAATGTAGATGAAAAATTCTATAGGTTCAATCCTCCAGGTTCTTCAAAGATTTATTGGCATGGAAAGAAAGGAAGAGAGCAGACCTGTAGATTAAGAGAGACTTCAAAACTGACGGGCGCCCAGGTAACCTCCATGTCTTGACTATTGTAAATATGCTGCTGTGAATACTGGGGTGCACATATCTTTTCAAATTGGGGTTCCCATTTTCTTCAGGTATATACCCAGGAGTTGAATTTCTGGATTATATGGTAGTTCTAGTTTTATTAGGAAATACTGTATGGTTTTTCATAGTGGCTGCGCCAATTTACATTCCTACTAACAGGGTATTAGTGTTCCTACATGTCAATTAGAGAGACAGGGAAAAAAAAGGGAATACATGAAAAAAATAAGTTCTCTAGCTGTGCTTTGGCATTTAGTAAAAGGAAAGAATGATATGAGTGAAAGAGAGATTTAAATGTAATATAAAGTTTTAAAAAGTGAACATATATTCTTAGGTAATAAAATTAGAGTGAAAGCAAGGAAGTGAATACCATAGGCGCTTCTGAGGGGAGAAGAGTCATGATTAAGATGGGAAGATGGAAGAACCTGTGGGATTATTATTCAATTCCATTTCTTGACCTGGGTGATGGTTAAAAGATCATTTACTGCATCGCATGCGTGCTGCTCAGTCACGTCTGACTTTTGCAGGCTGACTCTTTGTACCTGCGGGACCCCTCTGTCCAGTGGATTCTCCAGGCTAGAATACTGAAGTGGGTAGCCACTTCCTTCTCCAGGGGATCTTCCCGACCCAGGGATTGAACCCACATCTCCTGTATCTCCTTGCATTGCAGGTGGATTCCTAACCTCTGAGCCACCTAAAATTCACTATTTTATACATTCTTTTTTTTGTATTATATTATATTGTTTTATTTTACAATAAAGTGTTCAAAAAGCCTTTGTAAAAAGTAGCAGTTAAATATATAAGCTATTTAGTTCTTTTTGAATAAAATTATGCATGTAACAATGTCTGAAACAGTATACCTTAAATCGAATGTTTTTCAGTGGGGGGAGAGTGAAAGAAAACTATCAATTGATTATATAATTATATACTTCTTTTATATTTGAAAGAGTTCTTTAAATCAGATGCACATACTGTAAAACTGCAAGAAAAATATTAAAAAGAAAGTGATTAAAAGCCTGCTGTGCTATTTGAAACACTGAGATTTATAATATAAAGAAAAAATGCCCATAAATATCAATCAAGTGATCAAGGACCCCACCCTCAGCTGTGTATTTCCTGGGCTATTATATTGGTTACTTTATCTCTAATTATATTGACTAGTTACAACTAACCTGAAATATTCAGATCAAATATCAATCTGTTGTTTAGTCAGTAAGTCATGTCGACTGACTCTTTGCAACCCCATGACCTCTAGCTTAGCAGGCCCCTTTATTCATGGAATTTCCCAGACAAGAATACAGGAGTGGGTTGCTATTTCCTCCTCCAGAGGAACTTCCCAACCCAGGAATTGAAGCCATATCTCTTCTGTCTCCTGCATTGCTGGTGTATTCTTCACAGCTAAGCCACCAAGGAAGGACTTTCTACTTAATTTTACATATTTTGGAACAAGCAGAGGAAAGCAAATAGTTCTATTTAAAGATTATTATTTTGGAGACATAATAATCTAGAAGTTAAATTCTGAACTTCAACTTGTTTATAAAATTTTAATTGCATTGGTGATGTTGGTTTATTTGCTAAGCTGTGTCAGACTCTTGTGACCCCATGGACAGTGTAGCCTGCCAGGCTCCTCTGTCTATGGGATTCTCCAGGCAAGAATACTGGAGTGGGTTGCCATTTCCTTCTCCAGGGCATCTTCCCAACCCAGGAATCGAACCCAAATCTCCTGCACTGCAGACAGATTCTTTACCAACTGAACTAATTATTATTTTATAAAATATTAGTTCCAGCAAAGGGAAATGCATAATAACACTATAATAGCTTAATCATCAAAATTAATGTTAAGGACTCAAGAAAGATGTGACTATAGAAGTTGAAAAATTCATTTCCATGTTGAGAAAATATGAATATCACTATACATGAGCTACTTCCAAACAAAGCTATTTTATATTCTCTTCTTAAAATGCAGTTAAAATTTTTCTGTCTTGACCAACTCTTGTTGTTCTAAAAGGAAATAAATTATATTTTTAGCTGTTACAAGTTGTTAAATATTAGTAAAAAATACATAGGTGCAGACTTCCATTTGAGAATGCCATTCTTAAATAATGCATTCCAATTTTAAAATAGTTCTTCCTTGATTTCAAGTGGCAAATGCACAGGAACTCTATGTCTTACTGAGTTTTTTTCAATATTAACTAACACTGTAGACACCATTGCAAGAGAATTAATAGAGCTTCCCTAAAAAAAGAAAATATTACTGAGTGCATCAGCAATACAAATGGAATATACTCATAATGGGTTTCTACTAACCCACTGTTAGTAGAAAAGGAAAATACAATTCTATAATAGATTCACAAAGTGGGAATTTAATTTGTACATTGCAATTCAATTTTGATACTATGATGACAAAGAGAGGCCAACAACTTACGAGCATCTTTCAAAAGATACCAAACCTATGTTTTATAATATTTGAATTTAAATGTAAGTGAAATGGCTTTCTACCATTTTTTAAAGTCTATGTGTTTTCTTTATATCTAACTGGACAACAACATTATTCAAAGGGAAATCTGAAATTATGTAGCCCACTCAACTATGTTTTTTCTTCTCATACTGAGATTCAAATACACACTCTTATGATATGTAGTGAAAGCTTTGGTAAACAAAATTTCAATATTAACATGGTACCTTCCTCTAAGGTAAGAGGGGTAGGGTTTCCCTCATAGCTCAGTTGGTAAAGAAATCTGCCTGCAATGCAGGAGACCTGGGTTCGATTCCTGGGTCATGAAGATCCCCTGGAGAAGGAAATGGCAACCCATTCCAGTATTCTTGCCCAGAGAATCCCATGGACACAGGAGCCTGGCAGGCTACAGTTCATGGGGTCGCAAGAGTCAGACACAGCTTAGCTACTAAAGAGAGAGAGAGAGAGAGAGACCTTCCCCTAATGTGATTTTGACTGTTTACTGACAACTTAAGTAAGTTGCTTTATACTAATCACACTTTAGTAGGGGAACAGTGATAGCGTCTCTCTTTGGGATCTTCCTGATCCATCCAAACGCTTGTGGTCAGGAAAATCAGAGATTTAGTCAGGCCATAAATGAATTCTAGGGTAGCAGTGTTCTATATAAATATAATGCCAACTACATATATAATAGACATTTTCTAAGAGGCACATGAAAACCTGTAAAAATAATTGGGTAAAATATATTTAAGTACGATACTGTATTTCACCCAGCTTATCCAAATACTACCCAAAATGCAGACTCAGACTTGTCACTGTTGTTTACTCAGCTAACTTTAGGTTCTCCTCCTACAGAAATTCAGTTATATCCTTCTATGCATCCTTCAGTGAAACTCTTCTGTAACTTCTCTATTGGAAATCAAGTGTTATCTGCCAGTTGCCAAATTAGTATAAAATTATTCAGTTCTCATCTTACTTAACCTTTCCTTCTATTAAAACAATGAACCTAATTTAGTGTGATGTTTCAGAACCATCCTCCAAAGAATAAAGCACTAATCATGCATGTGAAAACAAAACAAAGTCTTCTTGAAAGCATACTCTTTTTAAGTTTTCTTTGGTACACATTTCTTTTGGTACACATATCTCATTCACAACTAAGTATATTTTAGCTCAGTCTTCATCGACTTCCTACTTAATCAGAAGTGGGAATTAACCAGAAATCACATGTAAAGTCTTTTAAAAATATAAATCCCTTGATATTTCTGGAGATTTTAATAATACTGATGTTCAGTTGCATTGTCTGTATATTTTAAAAGACTCAAGACTGATGTTACTACAAGTAGGACTGAGAAACTGATCAGACAAAGTCAACTGAACATATACCTCCACCGTCTCCATCCTCTTTTATGCCTCAGGATACTGACCCATTGTGATTCTTTCACCATAATTCTGCAAATCAGACCCCTGTACATGTTTAACTGGACTTCAGTTAGGACCAGAGTGCTAATATATTTCTAGCTCAAGCTTTACCACCTGGTCCCAGCCTCTTGATATGAAAATTTTCTTATTTTTAAGCCAGACGATAAAGAACTAAAACATCATGCTAGGGCATGTATGGTTTCTAATGATTCAGATTAGGGCCTTTATTATTTTTATAAAAAAATATAATACATTTTATTGAGTTAAAAACTCTAATGTATTTGCTTTTGTATGTGCTTGGTATCTCTGAATTTTTAAGTCATTATATACCTATGCCATTTGTATCTAATTTGTACTGGCTTAGAATTATATAAACATATTCACATTAGTATTTCAAGCTAAAAATGAATACTTTTCCCTTGAAATCACTGAGTTTAATTTTTTAATCAAAGCATTGGGTATGTATCATAACTCTAAATCTTTAGGACATGTAGCTATTATCACATTATAACTCAAGATGTGTGCCTTGAGAATATTTTTCATGATTCATTTATAATTAATGCCTTCAAACATTTCACATATAATGATTTAACTATCTAAGATATTGAAACCAGTCAATATAATTTTACCACATAATCTCAACTAGTTCTATGAAAATGCAAATTAAAGAGCAGAGTATTAGGCAAATCGAATTTGCATGCATATGGTGTATATACATAAAATGATTCAGAATATTGGATATCATTACCCAGTCATTATACTCATAGACCATAATAAGGAACAAGAGGAATTTGCCACATAAAAGACATTAACAAAATGGAAAATTTTACAGGCATACAATTTATATCCCAAGCCCTAACATGGACCTGAATGCTAAAATTAAAATAGCTAAGAAAAGAAAGGTAAAAGCAGCGTTGCATTCGGCATTCTGAAGAATAACTCTATAGTGAATACTGTTAATGAGGCTGAATATTTTCTAGATCTCTTTAAAGGATTTGAAAATACACTACTTTTTCTATTTTAATATTGGGATAAATCACTAAAGTAAACATGAACATGTAGTATAATAATTTAGAGGTTAAGACAAATTTTTTAAATTAGTTGAGGTTTGAATTGTGGATTTACTATTTATTTATTTATCTAGCATGCATTTCTTATCCTAAATCTGTAAATTTTTGTACAATATAGAATCTATTGCCCAAATGTTCTTAGTATAAATACTATAACCATGAAAGTATTAATACAGTGTGTGAATGTAAAGTATGACTACCTATTATGTTTTCTATTGAAACAAACTCACACTTTTATCTCTTTTCAAATACTTTTTAAGAAGTGCAGCATAAACTTAAATCTTCTCATCTTAAATGATAAATAAATACATTTATTGGGAAAAATTCACATATCAAAACATGATATATTTCATAATTGAGATATTTAGAATGCTTGTTAAATTCCACCTTTAACATTTTTGGAAGTAGAAGTGTTAGAATACCTAATGCTAAAGTACAAAGAAATCACTTAATATTTATTATTAAGACACCAAATGTGGAAAAACATCCGCAGCAAGTTTAAAGTGAGAAGAAATGAATTTGCATTCTATCTTGGTGTCTCAAGATGTGAAACCTTAATTTCAGGTTCTGCCTTTTACTTTGGGTGAAATTTTGAACAACTCACTAAACCTCAAAGAGAAAGAATAGCCATTTATAGTTAATATCTACCTATTGAAATATCAAGTCCAAATCTCTAATATTTGTCAGGTAAATCTCTGATAACCTTGAATAATCTAATGTCAAACCACAAAGCTGAGTAGTCAAATTCAAAATATATATCCAAGAGATCAAACATTACACTAATATTATTAGATAAATCAATATCATGTCTTAAAAATATAAATGAAAAACTGATTTAATCTTTTTCAATGTTCACATGAACACTAGCTGGGGCCAAAAGTACTACTCATTCAGAGTTGGAATTACCAACATTAAAGCTACATGTACTTGCAAAATGAAACTTTTGATTAAAAATCCTGATAATATATATGTTTACTTTACTCTGGCACAAATATGTATTTCTGTAAACATGTACACTTCTAATTCCTTAATGTTAATCCAACTTTGAGTCTCTGCTGTATTTATTTAAAAAAAGGTAGTTACACATCTACTATAATATATATGTATATATCAAATGCTTTCTTAAAATACCATGTTAAGGATAAACTGTTCATTCATTTGTGATGATATATCAGGTGCTTGATATTAAATGTACTTTAATATCATATTTGTTTTATCACTCAATATATACGTAGTTGGCTCTTCCCATGGTAACATTAATGGTAAAGAACCCACCTACCAGTGTAAGAGACATAAGAGATGTGGGTTCAATCCCTGGGTTGGGAAGATTCCCTGGAAGAGGACATGACAACCCACTCCATTATTCTTTCCTGGAGAATCCCAATGGAAAAGGTCTTCCTTGGCACCTCAGATGGTAAAGAATCTGCCTGCAATGCGGGAGACCCAGAATCAATCCATGGGTAGGGAAGATCCCTTGGGGAAGGAAATGGCAACCGACTCCAGTATTCTTGCCTAGAGAATCCTATGGATAGAGGAGCTTGGCAGGCTAAAATCCATGGAGTTGCAAAGAGTCAGACATGACTGAGCAACTAATATAAAATATGTAGTTGTATATGCAATTAGTGCTCTACTCAATATGTCAGCAAATTTGGAAAACTCAGCAGTGGCCACAGGACTGGAGAAGGTCAGTTTTCATTCCAACCCCTAAGAAAGGCAATGCCAAAGAATACACAAACTACTTCACAATTACACTCATCTCACACTGTAGTAAAGTAATGCTCAATATTCTCCAAGCCAGGCTTCACCAATACGCGAACTATGAACTTCCAGATGTACAAGCTGGTTTTAGAAAAGGCAGAGGAACCAGAGACAAAATTGCCAACATCTGTTGGATCATCAAAAAAGCAAGAGCATTCTAGCAAAACATCTATTTCTGCTTTATTGACTATGCCAAAGCCTTTAACTGTGTGGATCACAATAAACTGTGGGAAATTCTGAAAGAGATGGGAATACCAAACCACCTGACCTGCCTCTTGAGAAACATGTATGCAGGTCAGGAAACAGCAGTTAGAACTGGACATGGAACAACAGGCTGATTCCAAATAGGAAAAGGAGAACATCAAGGCTGTATATTGTCACCCTGATTATTTAACTTCTATGCAGAATACATCATGAGGAATGCTGGGTTGGAAGAAACACAAGCTGGAATCAAGTGGGCTGGGAGAAATATCAGTAACCTCAGATATGCAGATGGCACCACCATTATAGCAGAAAGTGAAGAAGAACTAAAGAGCCTCTTGATGAAAGTGAAAGAGGAGAGTGAAAAAGTTGGCTTAAAGCTCAACATTCAGAAAACAAAGATCATAGCATCTGGTCCCATCACTTCATGGGAAATAGATGAGGAAACAGTGACTGACTTTGTTTTTCTGGGTTCCAAATCACTGCAGATGGTGACTGCAGCCATGAAATTAAAAGATGCTTATTCCTTAGAAGGAAAGTTATGACCAACCTAGACAGCATATTAAAAAGCAGAGACATTACTTTGTCAACAAAGATCCCTCTAGTCAAGGCTATGGTTTTTATAGTAGTTATGTATGGATGTGAGAGTTGGACTATAAGGAATGCTGAGCACAGAAGAATTGATGCTTTTGAACTGTGGTGTTGGAGAAGACGCTTGAGAGTCCCTTGGACTGCATGGAGATCCACCCAGTCTATCCTAAAGGAGATCAGTCCTGGGTGTTCATTGGAAGGACTGATATTGAAAGCTGAAACTCCAATACTTTGGCCACCTGATGCGAAGAGCTGGCTCATTTGAAAAGACCCTGATGCTGGGAAAGATTGAGGGCAGGAGGAGAAGGGGATGACAGAGGATGAGATGGTTGGATGGCATCACTGACTCAATGGACATGAGTTTGGGTAAACTACAGGAGTTGGTGATGGACAGGGAGGCCGGGCGTGCTGTAGTTCATGGGGTTGCAAAGAGTCAACACGACTGAACTGAATATGTGATTAAAGCCTATATGTGATTTTTGAACTTTAATATGTATGTAGGAGTGGAAACTGAGGTTAGAAAACTGGGAAATCATAGATGTAAGAGGAATGACTTATTGGAAAAGTATCTAAAAATAATGCCTTATGAAATTTCTGGATGTATCCGCTCTGCTCATTCATGAGCAAACCTGTGCAACCCCACGGACCATAGCCCGTCAGTCTCCTTGTTCATGGAATTTCCAGGCACCATTCTGGAGTAGACTGCCACCATTTCCTACTCCAGGGGATCTTCCCGACCCACAGATCCAACCCGTGTTCTTGTGCCTCCTGCATTGGCAGATGGATTCTTTACCATTAGCACCACCTGGGAAGCCCCTAAATTTCTGGATAGATATATAATTTTATCTTCAGATTAAATAAAATAATTTGTACTTATGTAAAACCTGCTAGAGGTAGTCTGCTGGTAATTAGGGAATTGTTGAGTTGACACCGCAGCATATGGTGAAGAAATTCAAGCTTCCAGGAATCTCTACTTATTCCACTGAAATAAAAGTGAAAGTGAAAGTTGCTCAGTTGTGTCTGACTCTTTGCAAACCTACAGACTATACATTCCATGGAATTCTTCAGGCCAGAATACTGGCATGTGTAGCCTTTCCCTTCTCCAGGGGATCTTTCCAACCTGGGGATCAAACCCAGGATTCCTACATTGCAGGCTGATTCTTTACCAACTGAGCCACAAGGAAGCCTACTGAAATAGATCTGCAGGCCAATTAAGTGGTTAAACAAACAAACTGATGAAATTATTAACTGTGATCAAGTTAAATGTAATTTGACTTCTTATTTCCTCAAAGTATTTTTATTAAAGTTTCAGTGGAAGATTATCAGAAGTTAAGCACAGATATTGATAGCCTTCTTGTTTGCATCTTATCAGATATGTTTAATTCATATTTATTTTCTTATCCAATCTCTAACATAAAATACATATTTGTCTGTGTCCATGTGCTAAGTACTGCTTTACTTGTAGAAATTAAAATACATTTAAAAATCCCTGCATTATTATAAGGTTGGACAGCCACTGAATATATTAATAATACACTTTTGAGTTACATAGTAAGTTAAAAGGAGACTAGTGCTAAGAAAAACCATAAAATAAAAAACTAAGAAGTAGGGCTGGGCTGGGCTTGGAGTACCGCATTGTAATGTTAACTAGGTTGGTGGAGATAGAACTCCCAAAGGGAAGGTGTCAAATGAGCAGATTTTAGACATACATGTATGTAAAGGAAGGCATTTCCAAGCAGAGTAAGAAGCCAGTGCAGAGATCATCAAGGTTGGAGCATGGATATTAAGGGAACTCGAGGAGGGCTTGAGTAACTAGGGTCACGTGAGAACTAGCAAGGAAGGAACTGGGAGCTCCTTAAGGTTTGCTCTTGCAGGCCACTGTGCACCGACTCTTCCTCTTGGAGCCATTCTTGTGTTCTGCACAAGAGTGGTGTGACCTAGATGATTTTTAAATAATTACTTTGGTAGACAGGCAGAGCATTTGTCACTGACCAGGGTTCTTGGACTCTAATCAATAGAAATGATGAGAGGTCAGAGGAGAAATTCAGGTAAGGCCTTACTGAGACTCGTGCTATAGCACAAGGGAGGAGAAACAGGTGACAGATTCCCTTGCTTGCTCCCAGAGGAGGGGGCGAGCTGGCCTCTTAAACAGGGGAGGGTAGAGGCAGATGCTGAGGGGTGGCTCTGGTGGTCTGCACACCCCCTTAGTGGTGCTACATGCGGGGACCATGTGCAGTACCCTGCTTTTGCTCCCGACACTCAGAAATAGCAGTTGGGTTTCTGGTCTTTTTTTCTTTTTTTTGTATGTACTCGGCTGTTTTTATTTCCTTGTAGTTTCTTTATATTCTGTTGCTCGAGGAAGCGTTCCTCCAAGTGCAAGCATTGCAGCCAAGGGCCCCAGATCCCAGGTCCTAGCTGGCCTCCCTCTGACCACACATGTGCAACCGTGGAAGGAGGGAAATAAACTCAACAACTTTGGGGACGACACTTTACAACTCCTGTCTCAAAGCCCGCACACACTGTGTGTACGCCCCTTCCTTTCAGATTCATGTCACAGTAAGCCTTGTGGCAGGTCCTCTGTGCTGTTTGGGCCATCACCATGGTGAAGCTGAGCGAAAATGGGGCCAAGCAGAGGCTGCAGCTGCTTTTCCTGGCGGTCAGTTTTCCATCCCCTGGGGCTTTAGTCTTCTCATGGTTTGCCTGCTCTACTTTGGGGATGAACAACTATATGGTCATCTGCATTTGGAAGCAGTCATCGAACAGGAATTACCTAGAAGGTGTGTGCTCCAGCTGGGATAAGAAGTCAGACATGGTTCAGACATCCACCAGTCTGATGACATGGGGCTCTTATTTCACACATGCATCAGTGGCAGAGTAAAACATATACTGATTTATAAAAGATTGTTAATTTTTTTCAAAAAGTGCTTTAAAAAATTTATCTGTAATAGGAGAATGAAGTAGTTTGTTAGCAATGGACTTTGAGAGTTGGATTCTGTATGTATTTCTAAGTTATCATCAGTGATTTTCAGATGGATTTTATGTGGAAGGTGAGAAAAAGAGAGGAGGCAAAGATGACAGTACATTTTTGATCTGAGCAACCAGACAAATAGAGTTGCTGTTAATTGCTGTTACTTTGAGCAGTGTTAGCACAATCATTGGTATTTTGGCTGTAGACATGTTGAGTTACTTAGTAACACAATATTTTGGCACTGTTTAAATGTAAAATAACATTTTAAGGAAGTAGCTAGGTATGTGACTACAGTTAAAATGAAACACTCTGGTTATAAATCAAAATAATTTGGAGTGTTATCAGATCAGTTCAGTTCAGTTGCTCAGTCATTTCTGAATCTTTGTGACCTCATCGACTGCAACACATCAGGCTTCCCTATCCAACACCAACTCCTGGAGCTTGCTCAAACTCATTGACTCCATTGAGTCAGTGACGCCATTCAACCATCTCATCCTCTGTTGTCCCCTTCTCCTACCTTTTTCACCAGCATCAGGGTCTTTTCCAATGAGTCGGTTCTTCACATCAGGTGGCCAAAATATTGGAATTTCAGCTTCAGCATCAGTCCTTCCAGTGAATATTTAGGACTGATTTCCTTTAGGATGGACAGGTTTGATCTCCTTTCAGTCCAAGGGACTCTCAACAGTCTTCTCTAACACCACAGTTCAAAAGCATTAATTCTTCGGTGCTCAGCTTTCTTTATAGTCCAACTCTCACATTCATACATAACCACTGGAAAAGCCATAGCTTTGACTAATGGACCTTTGTTGGCAAAGTAATGTCTCAACCTTTTAATATACTGTCTAGGGTGGTCATAGCTTTCCTTCCAAGGAGCAATTGTCTTTTACTTTCATGGCTGCAGTCACCATCTGCAGTGATTTTGGAGCCCAAGAAAATAAAGTCTCTCACTGTTTCCATTATTTCCACATCTATTTGCCATGACATGATGGGACCAGATGCCATAATCTTCGTTTTCTGAATGTTGAATTTTAAGCCAACTTTTTCACTCTCCTCTTTCACTTTCATCAACAGGCTCTTTAGTTCTTCTTTGCTTTCTGTTATAAGGGTGGTGTCATCTGCATATCTGAGGTTACTGATATTTCTCCTGGCTATCTTGATTTTAGCTCGAGCTTCATCCAGCCTGCATTTTGCATGATGTACTCTGCATAGAAGTTAAATAAGCAGGGTGACAATATATTCTTGACATACTCCTTTCCCAATTTGGAATCAGTCTATTGTATCATATCCATTTTCTAACTATTGCTTCTTGACCTCTTTCTCAGGAGGCAGGTAAGGTGGTCTGGTATTCTCATTACTTTAAGAATTTTCCACAGTTTGCTGTGATCCACACAGTCAAAGGCTTTAATGTAGTCAATGAAGCAGACATAGGTGTTTCTCTGGAATTCTCTTGCTTTCTCTGTGATCCAGTGGATATTGGCAATTTGATCTCTGTTTCCTCTGCCTTTTCTAAATGCAGCCTGTGCATCTGAAAGTTGTCGATTCACATATTGTTGAAGCCTAGGCTTTCTCATATTAAGCAAAGTGCCAAAAGATTGTGGCAATATTTTTCTTTTTGTCAAGCATTTTAACTGTTTCCTTACATGCCTAGAAGTTTTCAGACCTTGATTGATTTAGTTTGTTGTTTGACCCTGGGTACTATTTAAACCAAATCAATAAAATCATAAATCAGTATATGTTTTCTAAAAGTAGCACAAGTGAAATATCTCCTTTAAAAATCAAAGTCAATTTATATAAAGAACTAAAAAAGAAAAATCTGAGACTATTATTCAAATGTTAAAAAATTATTAATTAAATTTCAGCTTAAATGTTCTCAGAAAACTGTGTGGATATTTTATAATAGTTCTTTACAAAGGTTTTAAGGCTATAAATTGTTGCTTAGTACATCAGAATAATTATTTAAAGGAGATGATTTGGTCTTTCCTTTTCTTTCCTTTTTTTTTTTTTTTTAAACTGAGCTTTTGTTTCCTATCAAGTTTGAAAGTCTTGATTTATTTGGCAGTGATGGGTCTTCATGACTATGTGCAGACTTTCTCTAATTTCAGCAAGCAGGGGCTACTTTCCAGCTGCACACACTGGCTTCTCACCGAAATGCCTTCTCTTGTTGCAGAACACAGGCTCTAGGGCACAACAGCTTCAGCAGTTGTGGCCCCTGGGCTCTAAAGCACAGGCTCAGTAGTTGGGATGCACAGGATTAGTTGCTGTGCAGCATGTGGGATCTTCCAGGACCAGGGATTGAATTGATGTTCCTTGCATCGAAAGGTGGAGTCTTTCAAGGTCCATTGCACTGAACTACCAGTGAAGCCCTTCCCTCTTCTTTCTTAAATCCTCTATTATAGAAAAAACTTCAATAATGATATTTATATTTTTAATTAAAATCAACAATACATATTGTTTAAGAACTTTTATAATTTATTTAAACCAGGAGAAATCTCATTGAGACTGCTAAATAAAGTTCTCAACAAAATTTTAACTTCTTGACAATTTCTATCTTTCAACTAAGCAATCAGCACTCTAAAATTAAGTTTCCCTTGTTTAGCCTCTACACATGAACCACATGAATCTGCTTGTTCAATTTTTTTCTCTTTTTATATCTCAACACAAAGCAGGCAGTCGCGTGAAAGTACAGATGTTCTCAAAATAATCATGTTTCCAGAGAAGGGGAGCATGGAGAATCTTAATGGATTTGAAATATTTTCTAAAATTGGATCAGAATTTTTTTTTAGCACATTTTAGTCTCCCGAAGTAGAAGCTTAAAGGATTGAGAATAAATCCCCTTGTGTCCTCTCCAATTAAAATGGCAGCATTCCTGTTGTGCTAAAATAGATAGGTTGCTTTACTAAGCTGAAAAACTAATTCTGTTTTGTTTAAACGAATACACTTAGAGTTAGGATCCAGAGCTCTCTTTTTAATGCTCATTTGGAATTTGTATTCTAGAAGAGAAAAATGTGAACCATAATGAATGAGTTTGGGTATGAATCCTGTCTCATATACTTCATCTATGTTATTCTCTGTTTCTTGAACAAGACACATTTGGATCAAGTCTACTCTTACCTTTAGTTTTTAAATTTTGATTCTTCCTCTTGAATTTGTTTCTAGTTTTGGATGAATTATAGCACAGATCACATTACAGATAATTTTTCTTTCATTTTGCTCAATTATGTGTTAAAATTTGAAACTCTATATATGTGTATTCATAACTATCTCAAATATGTTTTTCTATCCTTAAATCATCAGAAAGATAACCACTAATTTGTGGTTTTACAAAAATCTGCTTATCCTTTTTAATTCTTTAGTAATTATGACATGTGAATATTCTTAAATACTATCTGAATGGACCTATAGGGGATTGTTGGAGGAGGTCATTAAGAGGACATGACCACTGGTTGACATGTGAAATGGACCTAGGCAATCAGGGGCTCATCACCCCTCCCCTGTGGGTGTGGAGATCTACTCATCTTGCAATTACCTAAGACAAGTCTGGTGAATAAGTTCGTTTGCTTACTAAACATGCCATTTATCAGTCAGGAGTGGTATGCTGCTTCCTTTGGTCTCTCCTTGCCCACCATATATGAGGGCCAGTTTGTGAACTAGCAAGGATAAGTATCAATAATTTATATATCAGTGATTCTATCATGAAGAGAGGTTTTCCTCTGCTGATCAAAATACATATGTAGAATAAAACCTGCCTTAACAGGACAGAATACTTAAGTTCTTTGCTCTAAATTTCTCTGACCAAGGTTCTGTCACTTTACATAAGAAGTTGTATATTTTATGCTGCTGTAGCAGTTTTCCAGTTTTTTAAATGTGTATATTGTGCCTTTCCAATCCCAAAGAAAAGCAATGCCAAAGAATGCTCAAACTACCACACAATTGCACTCATCTCACATGTTAGTAAAGTAATACTCAATATTCTCCAAGCCAGGCTTCAGCAATACATAATCTGTGAACTTCCAGAGGTACAAGCTGGTTTTAGAAAAGGCAGAGGAACCAAAGATCAAATTGCCATCATCCACTGGATCATCGAAAAAGCAAGAGAGTTCCAGAAAAACATCTATTTCTGCTTTATTGACTACACCAAAGCCTTTGACTTTGTGGATCACAATAAATTGTGGAAAACTCTGAGAGAAGGGAATACTAGACCACCTGACCTGCCTCTTGAGAAACATGTATGAAGGTCAGAAGCAATAGAGCTGGACATGGAACAACAGACTGGTTCCAAATGGGAAAAGGAGTACATCAAGGCTATATATTGTCACCCTGCTTATTTAAATTCTATGCAGAGTACATCATGAGAAACACTGGGCTGGATGAAGCACAAGCTGGAATCAAGTTGGTAGAAAGATCAATAATCTCAGATATGCAGATGACACCACCCTTATGCAGAAAGTGAAGAAGAACTAAAGAGCCTGTTGATGAAAGTGAAAGAGGAGAGTGAAAAAGTTGGCTTAAAGTTCAACATTCAGAAAACAAAGATCATGGCATCTGGTCCCATTACTTCATGGGAAATAGATGGGGAAACAATGGAACCAGTGTCAGGCTATATTTTTGGGCTCCCAAATCACTGCAGATGGTGATTGCAACCATGAAATTAAAAGACGTGTACTCCTTGGAAGAAATGTTATGACTAACCTAGACAGCATATTAAAAAGCAGAGGCATTACTTTGCCAACAAAGGTCCATCTAGTCAAGGCAATGGTTTTTCCAGTAGTCATGTATGGATGTGAGAGTTGGACTGTGAAGAAAGCTGAGCACCAAAGAATTGATGCTTTCTGGCTGTGGTGTTGGAGTAGACTCTTGAGAGTCTCTTGGACTGCAAGGAGTTGCATCCAGTCCATCCTAAAGGAGATCAGTCCTGGGTGTTCACTGGAAGGACTGATCTTGAAGCTGAAACTCCAATACTTTGGCCACCTGATTTAAAGACATGACTCACTGGAAAAAACCCTGATTCTGGGAAAGATAGAAGGTGAGAGGGTAACAGGCAGGAAGGCCAGGGGTCTCCAAATGGAGGAAAGAGGCTGTAAGTGCCAGACATTTTTCTCTCTCTTAACCGGCAGGAAAGAACAAACCAGCGATCTGGTTTTCCTTCTCTATACAAAATTAAAAGGAGGTTTCTCCTAACATTCTGTGTGGCCATGACACCTGGTCTCACCTAAAGCTAACTACTCCCAAACCTTGAGTTAACCAATACATTTCTTTTTCGTATGGAAATGTTGTCTTAAGCTATGTTAATGAACCCCAGACTCCATCTTCAAGTTGGTTCCGCCAAAGGGCCTAACTTACTTATTCAGGTATTGTTCCCCTAATCTATGTAAACGAAACTATTTGTTGGTACAAGATGCAAGTCAATAGTTTTATGGCCTGGGATGAATTATCTGGTGCCATTCTAGATTTTATGACATTCCTTTCTTTTCATTAACAGACTGTGACTATATAACATACAGCTAAAGACTAGGAGGGGGGTTCTCTTTTGCCCCCTTCTGATGCCTATGTCAGAAGCTTTCTCTATCTCCTTTATACTTTAATAAAACTTTATTACACAAAAGCTCTGAGCGATCCAGCCTCGTCTCTGGCCCCGGATTGAATTCGTCTCCTCCGGAGGCCAAGAATCCCGCGTCTTATCGTTCAGCAACAACCTTTCAAAGGCAGGAGGAGAAGGGGATGACTGAGCATGAGATGGTTGGATGGCATCACTGACCCATTGGAGATGAGTTTGGGTAAACTCCGGGAGCTGGTGATGGATAGGGAGGCTGGCGTGGTACAGTTCATGGGGTTGCACAGAGTCAGACATGACTGAGCAACTGAGCTGAACAGAACTGAAAATCTGAAGAGTGGTAAGTAAAATGATGACCATTAAGGAGACCATGGTATCCAAGAAATGCTCTGTGGTATTCTCCCCTAGCTAATGAATATATCCTGTGACTGAACCCAATTCTAAAGAAAACTGTGGAAATCTCAGTAAAAGACAAATCCTCGTCTTCTGAGAAAAACGTGACTATAAGAGTACATCTGGGCTATGCCATCACTAGTAATACCAAATATTAGACATGCTATTAAACCATGTGTGTTTATATCAGTTGTTTTTATAGCTTTTCATTGTTCCAAGTGGTTTTTAATTGATATTTGGGGATTTTAAGTATGTCAAAATTAGATTGATTTCTATCTGGGGAACTTCAGATATTTGTGTCTAACTGCTTATTTAGTATTCCTGGAATTTAAGTAACATATACAAGTCAAAAATTAATGTAGTGATATGTTTATGCTGTTTATTATGTATATGATACAAATAGTTTCTATTGATAAGCTATAGTTAAAATATTGAAAACTCTTCCCTAAAGAGAGTAACTTCTCTTGGGACATGTACAAAATACTTCATCAATAATTCCCTTATGTTTCATGCTTTTTGTGAACTCTGAAACCTGAGTGGGTTATCAAAAGAACAATAACTTCTTGGATATTGAAGATTCTGCAACTGCAAGTAACATAGTCATGCCAGAAATTAACCATATGTTATGTTCACTTATCTCATGCTATCTAAATACCTCATTCAAGATTCTGAACGAGTATAAGGATCGTTCTATATAGTTACAGCCCAGGAAAAGACTGTTATATCCACCTGAAAAACAATGCCCTCCTCTTTCAACCCACAACATATGAAAAGGTATCTCCAGGTGCAAACAAACATAAATTGTGGTTGGTTGGAATGGACTTAAATGTCAAATAGTTTTGTTTCAATGTGAAGCATGGCTCCAAACCATTGATTTTGTTTTGGGGGTGGGAGGGAGGGAAAGTCAGTTTGTAATGGAGTCTGGGAATATGATTAGACAGTATTGATGGTGTTGGAGGAAATAGCCCGTGAGAAGCCCCCAAAAGGATATTTTGCAGGCACCAATATGGGAAAGGCACAGGAGGTCTTGTGTGGCCTGAATATTTCATGAGTTATTTGGTAATCAAAGTGAGGCATTCTATGAAGCTGCTTTTAGGAAGATGATTTACTCAAATTGTAGAGAAATTGAATAATGTGACTCAGATTGCTGGAGTAAGTGTCTTTGAAAAGCCATCATGGTCTCAGGACCCCAGAAAGTAACTGGAAATCAGGGCAAAGCAAAGTAAAGAACATGAATAGTAATTATAAACAAAATAGAGAATCAAGGCATTATCAGTTATTTCTCAAACCCCTGGGAGAAAAGTGACTTCCCTGGTGGCTCAGATGGTAAAGTGTCTGCCTACAATGCAGGAGACCCAGGTTCAATCCTTCGGTCAGGAAGATCCCCTGGAGAAGGAAATGGCAGCCCACTCTGTATTCTTGCCTGGAAAATCCCATGGATGGAGGAGCCTGGTGCAGGCTATAGTCCATGGGGTCGCAAAGAGTCGGACATGACTGAGAGACTTCACTTTCACTTTCTTTTACTCTCTGGGAGAGAAATATGGGTAGAAATAAACATGGTTTAAATGAGTATATTTGGTTCCCTTCATTGTTTCCTGGTGGCTCAGATGCAATGCTGGAGACCCCGGTTCAGTCCTTCAGTTGGGAAGATCCCTTAGAGAAGGGAGTGGTTACTCACTCCAGGATTTCTTGCCTGTAGACTTCCAGGGACAGAGCAGTCTGGTGGGTTACAGTTCATGGGGTTGCAAAGAGTCAGACACAACTAAGCAACTGGTACTTCCACACTTCGTTGTTTACTTGCTAGGTCGTGTCCAACTCTTGCGAGCCCATGGACTATCCTCCACCAGGCTTTTCTGACTGGGTTGTTTGTTTTTATGATATTGAGCTGCATGAGCTGTGTGTAAAGTTTGGAGACTAATCCCTTGTCAGCCGCATCACTTGCAAATATTTTTCCCCATTCTATATATTGTCTTCTGGTTTTGCTAATGCTTTGCTTTGCTGTGCAAAAGCTTTTTGAGTTTGATTAGGTCCCATTTCTTTATCTTTGGTTTTATTTCATTTGCCTTGAGAGACTGATCTAAGAAAATATTGCTATAGTTTATGTCAGAGAATGTTTTCTCTATGTCATCTTCTAAGAGTTTTATGTTAACATGCCTTAAAGTCTTTAAACATTTTGAGTTTTTCTTTCTTCTTTTTTTTTGTATATGCTGTGAGAAAGTATTCTGATTTCATTGATTTACACAAGGCTGTGCCTAGCTTTCCCAATATCACTTGCTTAAGGGACTCTCTTTTCTCCATTGTCTATTCTTACATCCTTTGTCATAAATTAACTGACGATAGGTGTGTGGGTTTCTTTCTGGGCTCTCTATTCTGTACCTGTTCTATTCTGTACTCTATATACCTGTTTTTTTGTGTCAATACTTTGCTGTTTTGATTACTGTAGCTTTGCAGTATTGTCTGAAATATGGGAGGTTTTACCTCCAGCTTTGTTCTTTTTCTTCAGGATTGCTTTGGCAATCCTGGGTCCTTTGTGGTTCCATATAAAAAAATGCCATGGGTATGTTGATAGGGATCACGTTAATTCTGTAGATTGCCTTGGGGAGTATGGCCATTTGTTTTTGTTAAGATTTGTTTTTGTTGTTTAGTCACTAAATTGTTTCCAACTCTTTGCGACCCCATGGACTGTAGCACTCCAGGCTTCTCTGTCCATGGGATTTCCCAGATAAGAATAATGGAGTGGGTTGCCATTTCCTTCTCCAGAGGATCTTCCTAACTCAGGGATTGAGCCCATGTCTCCTGCTTGGTAGGCAGATACTTTACCACTGCGCTCAGTGGTAAAGAATCCGCCTGCCGATGCAGGAGCTATAGGAGTCACAGGTTCAGTTCCCAAGGTGGGTAAGATCCCCTGGAGGAGGAAATAGCAACCCACTCCAGTATTCTTAATTGGAAAATCCTATGGACAGAGGCGCCTGGCAGGCTACTGCCCATGGGGTCACAAAGAGTCAGACATGGCTGAGTGACTGGGCACAGAATTACACAGAATTACACAGAATTACACTTATTGTACACCACAGGGAACTATATTCAGTATCTGGTAATAAGGTATAATGGAAAATAATCTGAAAAAAGAGTATAAATATATCTGAATCACTTTGCTGTAGACTTGAAACTAACCTACTATTGTAAATCAATTTTGCCTCAATCAAGAAAATTTTAAAAGGAACTGTGACAGTGAACAAAAAATGAGGATAGCTATCAGGATTTGTAGAACAAAATGTTTTTTAAGCTGGAAAATATATTATTGCTATTATTTTCAGTGAGGGAGGTAATTATATAGGGAGGAACAAAAAACAATTGTAGGAGATATTTTGATACTGTTGTTGAGTTGGCAGAACAAATCAGATGTAATTCAAAAGTGAAGTTATTAAGATGTGAAGAGACATATCACCAAAGATAAATGGATGACAAATAAAACATATGAAAAGATACCACTGTAAGATATTACTGCATACCTACTAGAATGGTTAAAATCCAACACACTAACAGAGCAAATTTTGGTAAGGATGTTGAGCAATTCATTCCTTGCTGGTGGGAATGCCAAATGGTATAGCCATTTTGAAATATAGTTTGGCAGTTTCGTCAAAGTTAAACACAGGGTTACTGTAAAATCCAGGAATCTCACATCTAGATTTTTTACCCAAATGAGGTGAAAACTTCTGTATACACAAAAATCTGCACATGAATGTTTACAACAGCATTATTCATAATTGCCAAAATGTGAAAGGAAACAAGATAGTATAGATGATACTGTAATGTTACATATAGGTCATTGTGCATTTGTCAAAACCCATAAAACTACAACACAAAGAGTAAACTCTAATGTAAACCATGGTCTTTGGTTAATAATAGCACACTGATTTTGTTTCATCAGTTATATATACAAGCTCTAACTTCTGAGTATTTTTTCTGTTAGTTAAAACTGCTCTAAAGTTACTATTCAAGCATGAAAAAATAAACAAGTATAAAAATATTAAAAGGAAATGGAATTATCTTCTGATAAAAGAGATCTTTGGTAACAGTTGGGTACTCAGCACATTCAGGTGTAGATTCTGGTAAATGAGGAAATAAGCAGATGAGAGATGGTGGAAATTATGTTTTGATTGTTTCAAATTTCTCAGTAAAATCAGAGGAAAAGTTTTAATCTCAGAATGAGAACATTTAAGTGTTAGAACTTTGAGATAAGCAAAGAATATATGAAATAATCTCCTAAGAATAGAAAAATCAATGCAAAAGGCAAGTATAGGATAATTGCAATGCAATTAAGGGCCCGGTTGACATCTGTGGTTTTAATTTTAAAGCAAGACCAGCCAATGTGGTTTTGGATGAGGTTTTTCTATTCCTCCAGACTAAATGAGATGAATGTTACATGTGTAGGATAGAAAGACTTTGGATTTAACCAGAGTTGTGGTTTTGCAAGCAAATATGATAAACTGAGAGGGAAAGGAAGAAAAAAGTGTATGAAAAGGAGTAATTTTAATGAATTACTATGTGCCAATTAATTACCCACCGTGCTTGCTATCAGTTCAGTTCAGTTGCTCATTCAAGTCTGACTCTTTGCGACCCCATGAACCACAGCACGCCAGGCCTCCCTGTCCATCACCAAATGCCAGAGTCCACCTAAACCCATGTCCATTGAGTCAGTGATGCATGCAACCATGTCATCCTCTGCCATCCCCTTTCTCTCCTGCCCTTAATCTTTCCCAGCGTCAGGATCTTTTCAAATGAGTCAGCTCTTCACAAGTACTGGAGTTTCAGCTTCAGCATCAGTCCTTCCAATGAACACCCAGGACTGATCTCCCCTAGGATGGACTGGTTGGATCTCCTTGCAGTCCAAGGGACTCTCAAGAGTCTTCTCCAACACCACAGTTCAAAAGCATCAATTCTTCGGTGCTCAGCTTTCTTTATAGTCCAACTCTCACATCCATACATGACCAATGGAATAAACATAGCCTTGACTAGACAGACCTTTGTTGGCAAAGTAATGTCTCTGCTTTTTAATATGCTGTCTAGGTTGGTCATAACTTTCCTTCCAAGGAGTAACCGTCTTTTAAGTTCATGACTGCAATCACCATCTGCAGTGGTTTTGGAGCCCAGAAAAATAAAGTCAGCCACTGTTTCCACTGTTTCCCCATCTATTTGCCATGAAGTGATGAGACCAGATGCCATGATCTTAGTTTTTCTGAATGTTGAGCTTTAAGCCAAATTTTTCACTCTCCTCTTTAGCACAGACTGAGAGGCTTTAAAAACAGAAATTTATTTTTTCACTGTCTGGATACCAGAAATCCAAGAATAAGGTACAGTCAACTTTTGTTCCTCTTGAGACCTCTCTCACAGTTCAGTCTAGTTCTTTGCCACATTACAAAAAGGATTGCCTTTCCTCTGGTTTCAATAAACATGTTCTCCTTTTCCATCTGAGGCTTAACTAGAATCACCTCTAATTTCCATGTTCCTAACAGTCTCTTCAATATCATGTAGACTTCTTCTAACTTGCATCTCAAAACTCTGCTTGTCTCTACCTCTTTCCCAGTTCCAAAGCAATCTCCATATTTTGGGGGATTTGTTACTGCAGAACCCCACCTCTCTGTACCAACATCTTTATTATTTGTTGGGGCTGCCATCTTCCCTGGTATTTCAGCTGGTAAAGAATCTGCCTGCAATGTAGGAGACCCTGGTTCAATTCCTGGGTTGGGAAGTTCCCCTAGAGTAGGGATAGGCTACCACTCCACTATTCTTGGGGTACCCTGGTAGCTCAGATGGTAAAGAATCCCCCTTCAGTGTGGGAGATCTGGGTTCGATCCCTGGGCTGGGAAGATCTCCTGGAAGAGGGCATGGTAACCCACTCCAGTATTCTTGCCTGGAGAATCCCCATGGACATAGGAACCTAGTGGGCTAAAGTCCATGAGGTTGCAGAGAGTCATACACGACTGAGAGGTTAAGCACAGCACAACCATAACAATACCACAGACCACTGGTTTAAACTTTTCTCACAGTTCTGGAGGCTATAAATTCAATATCAAGGTGATGGTAAATTTGGTTTCTTCTGAGGTCTTTATTTGTGTCTTGAAGATGGCCACATTTTTGCTCTGTCTTCACAGTCTTTTTCTGTGCACATACATCCCTTGGGTTTCTATGTACATCCAAGTTTCATCATAAGGACGACAGTCAAACTGGACTGAGGCTCATACAAATGAACTCATTTAATCTTATTTATCTCTTAAATGGCCTTCTCTTCCAATACAGTCATGTTCTGGGGTACTGGAAATTAGGCCTTCGGTATATGTATTTTAGGGGAACACATAATGCCATATAATTCAGCACATAATGCTGTATAATTTAATCTTGGAAGGAAAGGAAGAAAGGCCATTCAGTAGAAGTGAAAACATAATAGAATCCATGGATGGGAGCTCATCTTAATGTCAAAGGATTGGTATTCCGAGTTCGGATACTTGGAGATGAGATTATGGAGTATTTGCAGTTATTGATAATGGCATGGACTAACTATTTCTATGGAAACCAAAGAGAGAACAGATCAGTGGGAAAAAGAATCTTAAGGCTCTAAAAAGCCAAAGTCACTGGAAGGATCATGTAGGTATATTTTGACATAAGAGATTTTCAGTGGAAATCATATAGAATATAGTGTTGGAGGGGAAGGTATAAAATATTGAGGAATCAGGACTTATGACAACAAAAATCAAGTGTATTTGATGATCCAGTTTGATCACATGAGATTCAAAACTAGAGGATTTGGGGATGAAGGAAGGAGAAATTTTTATGAAAAAAGCAATAAACTACAGATCTCTGGAGGCTTGAGAAATGCATAGGTATGCCTACAGAGAAATCAGAGTCCTCAGGGAAGAATTAGGTTTCCTTTAGGGCAAGAAGTTATAGAAAATTTTAAAGTTTAGTGATGATGTATCATTAAATCTACTGGTCTAGGAGTTTGGAAAGAGTGAAATAATGAGGCCTAATAGGGTTCTATTTGAAATATTTCAGAAATTAAAGCAGGTTGAATGGTCTTAGGTATTGGGCATGAGTAGCTCAATATAGGGCCACATGGATGTAAGTGTGCAGAAGGTCAGAGATGAATTGGAACGCTGGGCCTTGTTATGATGACTAAGATAAGATTAAATGTCCTATTTAAATTAATCTTGACAAATTCCAGGCCGACTGTGATGGCAAGGCCGAAGAGAAGATTTCCGTCATTCTCCGTAGACATATAGTAATAGAGGGAGAGGTGTCTGGCAAAGCGTTGTCTTAATTCTTGTGCTCAAACCTGGTACTGGAGACAGAGGTTCTAAGGGAAGCTTGCCTTAGTCTCAGTATGGGCTTCGTGTGGTTTGTTTCCACTGCTATTCTACGTGACATTTCTTTATTATAGCTAACTGATAGCACACTTCACCCAATATACAGATATTTATCTGGAAAATATTTATTACAAAAAAAAAAAAAAGAAAAACCACAGAATATCAAAAATGGATATTGGCCTGTGCTGGTCAGGTTAGAAATATACTTTCTCTTGTTAAAGACATTTACTAACATCTCTGATTTAATGCTGCAGTTTAGTCTAGAGTTAAGCTGATTATTTTGCCCTCCTAAAAGTTAAGTGCCCCAGATTTGATATTTGATGGCAGATACAAATCTGAGGGACTTTAGACAGATGCTGACAGGCATATCCAAAGGGCAAATCTCAGGCTCTGTAAATGCCTTGATTAAAAAAAAAAAAAAAAAGAATCATGTAAAGAACAAGTCGTTATTTCTTATATCCACTACTGCTCAGATAGAGGCATACATTTTGGCACATTTTGGTGGATTTTCTATGAATTTTGAATACAAACATGTATGGGACATTTTCACTAAATGACTTCAAAGTCAGCCTGCTTTCCGTTGGGTCCATTTTGGAGAGGGCTTTACGAGCTATTAAGACTGCATCGCAAGAATCTTTTCTTTCCCTTTTTTTTTCTTTTTTTTTTTCTTTTTGACCATTTAAACCAAATATATCTCATTTTCAGGTCAGGAAGGTCTATGAAACCAGTGACACATTTTAATAGGGAAAATACAAGGAATATGTGGGTTTTATTATTACTTCAATTATTATTTCAGCAAATGACTTTTTTCTTTTGAGAAACAACTCTTATTTTGTTGAAGTTTCCTATATAATTCAAATGTCTAATTATAAAACAATAACTGACCATGAAATCTAAGGTGGCTATCATATGAATGTGCTATGTAATTTTCTGAATCCAGGTGAAGTTGAATGGTTCTAAGACCTACAAGACCTTTTAGAACTAACATACAAAAAAGATGTTCTTTTCATTATAGGGGATTGGAATGCAAAAGTAGGAAGTCAAGAAATACCTGGAGTAAAAGGAAAATTTGGACTTGGAGTACAGAATAAAGCAGGGCAAAGGCTATAGAGTTTTCCCAAGTGAACACACAGGTCATAGCAAACACCCTCTTCCAACAACACAAGAGAAGACTCTACACATTGACATCCCAGATGGTCAACACTGAAATCAGACTGATTAAATTGCAGCCAAAGATGAAAAAGCTCTACACAGTCAGCAAAAACAAGACCAGGAGCTGACCATGACTCGGATCATGAACTCCTTATTGCCAAAATCAGACTTAAACTGAAGAAAGTGGGGAAACCATTAGATCATTCAGGTATGACCTAAATTAAATCCCTTATGATTATACAGTGGCAGTGAGAAATAGATTTAAGGGACCAGATCAGATAGACAGAGTGCTTGATGAACTATGGATGGAGGTTTGTGACATTGTACAAGAGACAGGGATCAAGACCATCCCCAAGAAAAAGAAATGCAAAAAAGCAAAATGACTGTCTGAGGAGGCCTAATAAATAGCTGTGAAGAGAAGAGAAGTGAAAAGCAAAGGAGAAAAGGAAAGATATACCCATTTGAATGCAGAGTTACAAAGAATAGCAAGGAGACATAAGAAAGCCTCCCTCAGTGATCAGTGCAAAGAAATAGAGGAAAACAATTGAATAGGAAAGACTAGAGATCTCTTCAAGAAAATTAGAGATACCAAGGGAATATTTCATGCAAAGATGGGCTCTATAAAGGACAGAAATGGTATGAACCTAACAGAAGCAGAAGATATTAAGAAGAGATGGCAAGAATACACAAAAGAACTGTACAAAAAAGATCTTCATGACCCAGATAATCACGATGGTGTGATGACTCACCTAGAGCCAGACATCCTGGAATGGGAAGTCAAGTGGGCCTTAGGAAGCATCATTACGAACAAAGCTAGTGGAGGTGATGGAATTCCAGTAGAGCTATTTCTAATCCTGAAAGATGATGCTATGAAAGTGCTGCACTCAATATGCCAGCAAATCTGGAAAAGTCAGCAGTGGCCACAGGACTGGAAAAGGTCAGTTTTCATTCCAATCCCTAAGAAAGGCAATGGCAAAGAATGCTCAAACTACCGCACAATTGCACTCATCTCACACACTAGCAAAGTAATGCTCAAAATTCTCCAAGCCAGGCTTCAGCAATTCATGAACCATGAACTTCCAGATGTTCAAGGTGGTTTTAGAAAAGGCAGAGGGACCAGAGACAAAATAGCCAACATCTGCTGGATCATCAAAAAAGCAAGAGTTCCAGGAAAACATTTATTTCTGCTTTACCGACTGTGTCAAAACTTTTGACTGTGTGGTTCACAATAAACAGTGGTAAATTTTGAAAGTGATGGGAATACCAGACCACGTGACCTACCTCTTGCGAAATCTGTATGCAGGTCAGGACGCAACAGTTAGAACTGGACATGGAACAACAGACTGGTTTCAAATAGGAAAAGGAGTATATCAAGGCTGTATGTTGTCACCCTGCTTATTTACTTATATGTTGAGTACATCATGAGAAACGCTCAGCTGGATGAAGCACAAGCTGGAATCAAGATTTCTGGGAGAAATATCAATAACCTCAGATATACAGATAATACCACCCTTATGGCAGAAACTGAAGAATAACTAAAGAGCTTCTTGATGAAAGTGAAAGAAGAGAGTGAAAATTTTGTCTTAAAGCTCAACTTTCTGAAAACTGAGATCATGGCATCCGGTCCCATCACTTCATGCCAAATAGATGGGGAAACAGTGGCTGACTTAATTTTTTTTTCTGGTCTCCAAAATCACTGCAGATGGTGATTGCAACCATGAAATTAAAAGATGCATAGCCCTTGGAAGGAAAGTTATGACCAAACTAGATAGCACATTAAAAAGCAAAGACATTACTTTGTCAACAAAGGTCTACCTAGTCAAGGTTATGGTTTTTCCAGTAGCCATATATGGATATGAGAGTTGGACTATAAAGAAAGCTGAGTGCAGAATTGCTGCTTTTTGAATTATGGTGTTGGATAAGACTCTTGAGAGTTCCTTAGAGTGCAAGGAGATCCAAAAAGTCCATCCTAAAGGAAATCAGTCCTGAATATTCATTGGAAGGATTGACATTGAAGCTGAAACTCCAAACTTTTGGCCACCTGATGTGAAGAGCCAACTCACTTGAAAAGACCCTGATGCTGGGAATGATTGAAGGCAGGAGGAGAAGGGGCGACAGAGGATGAGATGGTTGGATGGCATCACCGATTCAATGGACATGAGTTTGGGTAACTGGGAGTTGGTGATGGACAGGCAGGCCTGGCATGCTGCCGTTCATGGGGTCACAAAGAGTCAGACATGACTGAGTGACTGATCTGAACTGAAATGTCACATATGAAGAATGTCACTCCATCTCCAAGTGAAAGTTATATTTATATGTCTCTCTCTATGAAAACCTGGGAATGATCAGATTTTAAAATCATCCCTTGATGTTATGTTATATATTGATATACTTTGTGTCTTTCACACTAAAAAGGAAGCTTCATGAGTCTTACATGTGGCATACTGTATCACCAATAATTAGACACATAGTAATTACATAAAATATTTGTATATACAGATATATGTGTGTGTATGTATGCTAATTCATTTCTGTTATGTCTGACTCTGTGTGACCCTTTGGATTGTACCTCACCACTCTCCTCTGTCCATGGGATTTTCCAGGCAAATACTGGAATGAGTTGCCATTTCCACCTCCAGGGGATCTTCCTGACCCCAGGATTGAACCCACATCTCTTATGTCTCCTGCATTGGCATGTAGAGTCTTTACCACTAGTGCCACCTCGGAAGCTCACGTGTGTGTGTGTGTGTGTGTGTGTGTGTGTGTGTGTGTGTGTGTGTGTGTGTGTGTGTGTGTTTATATCTGTATTTATTTCTATCAGTCATCTATCATCTATCATTTATGTTGAAGGACTCAGTGAAGGCAGATTGCCTAAAACATATTCTGGATCTGTGTAGCCTCAATTTATCCAATAACATGTTGCTTTCCCTGCAAATGTCTTCTCCAAATCCCTATTGCTCTTTGTATTTGGTAACAGCTTGAACTGTCATTCTGTCCTACATTCTGCTGAATATGTTAATGAAGGCATAATTCTGGGAAAGAATAATAATAATAAAAAAAACAGTGACTAGCTCTTTCTCCAGAGGGAGCATTTCCAACATCCTCAAGAATCAAGTAAAGAGAACTCAATTTATTATAATAGTCTACATGAATATTTTCCCATTTATCTCATCATTGTTTAACATAAATGGTTTTATCTGGAATTTCTAATATACTGGTATTGTATAGTGCAATTAATATTCAGTTTTTAATATTTCACCCTGTATAATATTGCCTTAGTTTGCAATTAGATGGTTTGTTTAACTAAACAGAGCTTTTGAATCCATATCATATTATTTGACTTTATATCCAATAATGATGACTCTATTACATACCATGGAAAATGTTTTTTCTAGGCCTAATTTTGCCTCTATTGAAATTTAACCCTTCATTATTATATTGTAATATATTGTGAGAATGAACAGAAGATCAATTTTCATTATTTTTTTAGTAACAAGGATAAAACTTTTCCACATTTTCAAATATGATAGTCAAACAGTCTTAGAATTTTTAACAGATACAAAGCTGCCATGACAAAATATATCATATTCAAGCTTTTCCCAGAATTTCCTTTCTCTGTAATGATTAACTGGCATTATTAGATTATCTGAGCCCCAATAAATTCTTGCAACCATGGAATATCTTCCTGGAGGATTCCCATCTATCAAACAAAATCTAAAGTCAAGGTGAGCTCACAAGGAGTCCTGCCACATGGGCTGCATTATTCTTCTAGTGTTTCTGTGAGCACACCTAGAGTAAGTGAGGATGATAGTATTAAAAACAATATGAAAGTTTTTGTAAGCCCACTATGTTCCAGAGGCTATAAGTCATTTTATATTTATCATTTTGTTATAATCACTACTATGAAATAGAAATTAGTATTGTCTGTATCACTTAAGGTAGGAAGTTCAGGAATCAGTGACTACATAATCGAGACGTCCTTTCAATTCAGTTCAGTTAAGTTGCTCAGTTGTGTCCGACTCTTGCGAACCCATGGACTGCAGCATGCCAGGCCTCCCTGTGCATTAACAGCTCCTGGAGTTTGCTCAAACTCATTTCCATTGAGTCAGTGATGCTATCCAACCATCTCATCCTCTATCATCGCCTTTTCCTCCCATCTTCAATATTTTCCAGCATCAGGGTCTTTTCAATTGAGTCAATTCTTCACAACACGTGGCCAAAGTATTGGAGTTTCAGCTTCAGCATCAGTCCTTCCAATGAATATTCTGGACTGATTTCCTTTAGGATTGACCGACTGGATCTCCTCGCAGTCCAAGGGACTCTCAAGAGTCTTCTCCAACACCACAGTTCAAAAGCATCAATTCTTCAGGGCTCAGCTTTGTTAATAGTCCAACTCTCACATCCATACATGACTACTGGAAAAACAACAGCCTGGACTAGATGGACCGTTGTTGGCAAAGTAATGTCTCTCTTTTTAATATGCTGTCTAGGTTTGTCATAGCTTTTCTTCCAAGGAGTAAGTGTCTTTTAATTTAATGGCTGCAGTCACCATCTGCAGTGATTTTGGAGCCCAGAAAAATAAAGTCAGCCACTGTTTCCACTGTTTCCCCATCTATTTGCCATGAAGTGATGGGACCAGATGCCATGATCTTAGTTTTCTGAATGTTGAGCTTTAAGTCAACTTTTCCACTCTCCTCTTTCACTTTCATCAAGAGGCTTTTTAGTTCCTCTTCACTTTCTACCATAAAGGTGGTGTCATCTGCATATCTGAGGTTATTGATATTTCTCCCAGCAATCTTTATTCCAGCTTGTGCTTCATCCATTCCAGCGTTTCCCATGATATACTCTGCATAGAAGTTAAATAAGCTGGGTGACAACATACAGCGTTGATATACTCCTTTTCCCATTTGGAACGAGTCTGTTGTTCCATGTACAGTTCTAACTGTTGCTTCCTGACCTGCATACAGATTTCTCATGAGGCAATTCAGGTGGTCTGGTATTCCCATCTCTTTCAGAATTTTCCACAGTTTATTGTGACCTACACAGTCAAAGGCTTTGGCATAGTCAATAAAGCAGAAATAGATGTTTTTCTGGAACGCTCTTGCTTTTTTTGATGATCCAGCAGATGTTGGCTATTTTGTCTCTGGTCCTTCTGCCTTTTCTAAAACCAGCTTGAACATCTGGAAGTTCACAGTTCACGTATTGTTGAAGCCTGGCTTGGAGAATTTTGAGAATTACTTTACTAGCGTATGAGATGAGTCCAATTGTGTGGTAGTTTGAGCATTCTTTGCCATTGCCTTTCTTAGGGATTGGAACAAAAACTGACCTTTTCCAGTCCTGTGGCCACTGCTGACTTTTCCAGATTTGCTGACATATTGAGTGCAGCACTTTCACAGCATCATCTTTCAGGTTTGAAATAGCTCAACTGGAATTTCATCACCTCCACTAGCTTTGTTCGTAATGATGCTTCCTAAGGCCCACTTGACTTCACATTCCAGGATGTCTGGCTCTAGGTGAGCCATCACACCATCGTGATTATCTGGGTCATGAAGATCTTTTTTGTACAGTTCTTTTGTGTATTCTTGCCACCTCTTCTTAATATCTTCTGCCTCTGTTAGGTCCATACCATTTCTGTCCTTTATAGAGCCCATCTTTGCATGAAATGTTCCCTTGGTATCTCTAATTTTCTTGAAGAGATCTCTAGTCTTTCCTATTCAATTGTTTTCCTCTATTTCTTTGCATTGATCACTGAGGAAGGCTTTCTTATGTCTCCTTGCTATTCTTTGTAACTCTGCATTCAAATGGGTATATCTTTCCTTTTCTCCTTTGCTTTTCACTTCTCTTCTTTTCACAGCTATTTGTAAGACCTCCTCAGACAAAAGTCCTTTAAATACCATTAAAATTTAGAAGTGACTGTGTAGTTACTGCAGCCCTTTACTGTCAAGGTGAAATCCAAGTGTCTAAGATTTATCATATAACTAAATCTAATTTTAATTGTGACCCTTGATAATAACAATGAGATAATAAATCTTGTTTAATGAAACATTTAATGAAAGCAAACCTGTCTAGGTAAGTCAAGAGTTAATCAAATAAGAGGAAGAACACTATTGTTGATTTTTGTTTAACAAACAGCATCTATTTCATATTTATAGAAATCACAAACTGACAATTTGAAGGACAGATCACTAAATTTATTCTCATATTTATAGAGATTTCGTTATTATTGTCATGATTAATAACAGACTACATGGTATTTTTAAGAGTACATGGAAAATATTCTATTGCGCATGTTAGTCCCTTTATAGCAATGTTTGACATCTTTGAAATCTGTTGCACAAGGGTGGCAGTTAGTTTCCTGGAACTAGTGGTCTGACTTCATTTCCAGGCTTCCTATAGGGATGAAGGTGGTTGGAATAATCAGATATGACCCAATACTCAGAGCCTTCAATGACTCCAATACAAAAGAACATTCTACTACTAAAATTAAAAAAAAAAAGAGAGATTGAACTGGTTAAATTTATATTTCATTCCTGTCATACTTGGCCATCTCCAAAACAGTCTTTTTTTTCTCTCCCTAATTCTTTCTCATTTCTAATAGAAAAGAAACTCTTTTGGAGAAAAATCATATATATATACAGATCACCATGTCTATATATACGAGATTCTCCTATTGTGTATTTTTAGTGAGCTCGATTTTACATTTTTAAATGCCATCCTGACTTTCACTGTATACTATGAAGATACCATATCAAATCATTAAATGTTATCTCGCATTTTCATATTTGGAAGAACAATTTCACCACTTCCCTGCTTTGACTAAAGTCTGGGTTTGTGTGTGCATTGCTTCCTGGGCTGTTCAGTGTGCTGGCGCCATGGGGTAAAAGCTTGCATGGAATAAGGTGTTTTCAGACTACCTCACTGCTGCTTCTATCCCTTTGCTATCTTATTTACTAATCTCTACAGTATTTGGTTACTGTTATCTACCTCTTGACCATGCCCTGCATCTTTAAGATGTTAATATATGCATCCTCTTATTCTACACATACAGTTCAAGGAAATTAATGCTCCTATAAATGAACTGTCTACCACCTATCATAATTTCTTGACATTCCCACTCTTACCGTCATCATCTGTATTATACCTGAATAAGAATGTTCCACAAACATCCCCTACCATGAGTACAAATGAAGATTATGGTCTCATAAAATCTGTTAACCAAGAGAGCCAATTGAAAATGAAACACATGAAGGGAAAAAACCTCAGATTTCTGGTTTGAACTGAGAAATAGAGAAAAAGAGATTTTAAAAACCAATCTTCCTAGCAGTTACTGTAAATTGCTTTGTAAGTTTAGGACTCAAAATAGTAATAAAGCCTCCAATGTATTAACACTTCCCATTTTACCAACACAAGCCCTTGGCTATATGTGCATCTTATTGCTAGTTTTAAAGATCTACTTTTGAAATCTTCAACTTTAATATTAAACTTGATAATTGGCATCATATATTTTCATGCTCTTACTCATTGATTCCCTGTTTATTGTATTTTCAAAGATATTTTGACATTGTCTCTTTAGCTTATTTTAACTACTTGTTCTTTGAATGGTTTAGGGCAACTTAATCCTTTGAGCTTCAGTTATTTCATTTGTAAAATGAGTTAATATGACATCAGTTTTATATGTTAGTTAAAAGGATTCAATGATAACAGTAAGAATAGTTCCTGACACACAGTGATAACTAAATAATTCTTAGCTATTCACATTAATTGTACTATTCATATCATTGTTATTGTTCTATTATTATTTTATCTGTTCATCAAATTTGTCTTTTCCTCATTTCTCTTCCTTTCAGTGCTTGTATGCACTCTTCCCCCTATGTTCAACTGCTCTGTTTCTGGATCCTTGAGTAGCTTTACCTTTTCCTGGACCCTTGCACAAAATTCCAATAATAAATTAATCATAGTCTCTCTATACCCATACATCTGAGTGCTTCTAGAGAAAAATCATGAGCAAAAACTGCTAGATTCATTAGAAAGTAATGGTTTCCAATACCACTTGCTAGTTTGACACTTTTTGGCAGTTCTATTGTAGGTCACTAATTAGAACCTTGATTTTTATACTCTTTGGTGGCTATTAAAATTCTTCACTGTGCTCCTGAAGTCTCGTTTACTGCCTTTCTCTCTCCCAATATCCAAAGATAATCTTGTTTCTTACTTTACAATGTAAAATAAAAGAAATTAGATGTCAATTTTCGTAAATGTCTTAACATCTTCTATTTAACAAATTTATCTATGCTTGGGTCTCATATTTCCTGTTTTCACTAAACTGAAAGAAAATGTGCCCCTCAACCTACTGAAATCTGTCATCCACCTGATTTTATTTTATCCTGGCCTCTCCTGTCCCTTTTGGGAAGCTACTTTATCACCCTTGATTTTTTTTGCCTTGAGATAAATAGATTCCAACGTATTCCATTATGACAACAAGGGGAAAAAAAAGAAAAAAACCTTTAGTTATTTCTCCTTCAAGCTCTCCTTACTACAGCGAACTATCACCCCATGAAACTGCTCTTTGTCTTCATTCTCTCAGGATATGTCTTCAGTTCTGTCCTTACCATTCTGGTTTCTACCCTCCTATTCACTGTATCTACTTTGGTAGATGAGTTTACTGGTAAATAAGCATTATTTATAATGATGACATGGTAAATTAGCATTATTTATAATAGTGACATATCTGTGATAATGATTACGGTATTTATAAATCTGTATAATAATGATCATATATATCAATTTATCCTGGGCCTTAACTTCCAGAAGTCATTCAAAATCATTTTGGCAGAGAAAGGAACAGTCTGGAGCAAAAGCATAGGGTGCCACATTCTCTAGCCTCTCTCCTTTCACTGCAGGAAATCTCAGGGATACTCAGGAATGGTGTCATGTTCTCCTCTTAATAAAATGTGACTCATGGATTTCTGATGCTGCTTTACTAAACTGGCATTTTTTTCAGGTCATAGCAGTACTTTTCAAAATTGTACACACTAGGTAAGTTTTCTATAATGTGGTTCCCTTTAACTTACCCACTGCATGTCATTATAGTCATTATAGGACCGTGTAATATAGGCGCTGTCAGGGTCTTGGTGCGGTACAGAAAATAGCTACTGCAGCAGAGAAGGACCACAGGTGGAGAAAGTAGCTTTGTGTGATTATCTTTTCAAAAAACTCTAGAAGCACTACCTTCAACCAGAGTTGTTCCATTTTAAAATATATTCCAAGTATATTTAGCGCCCCCCCCCCCCATAATTTTTGTTTGTAGAAAGATTTCCACAGCCAAATTTAATGAATTGCACTGGGGCTTTGATGTCTGACACACCTGCAATTTAGTTTTATCTCTTTCACTTAGTAGCTATGCAACCTCAGACATATTATTTCCTGAACCTATTTCCTCATCCCTAAGAAAGGGTTTATGGTTTCAAATTTCAAGGCTATGACATAGACCTAAAAATGTAAATGATCATTTTTATTTACAAACTTATAAGTACTATTATTATCTTCCTTTTATAAATAAATTCTGGCTTTAAAGTATGATGTCAATGCTAAGGATGACTCAGCTGGTCACATATAGAACTGAGCCAAGATCAATTCAATTCCAAAATCCATACCCTGAATCTAGATGTGGTACTTGGTACTTGACTTAATATAGTGAGTACTGGGCAATAGTAAATAACAAGTGGGCTTTATAAAATTTGTTACCCAAAAGATTCTTATAGTAAGTATATTCCTTACATTTATGAAGTAGTTTAAATTTTAGTGTTTTTCTATGTTTATGTTTTTATCTGAGGCTTCAAATACTCTAGTGGGGACAGGATAGTTACTGACAGCTTTATTTTTCAGATAAGCATAAAGAAATTTACATAACTAAAAGGATTTATTGAACATGATTAACAAGTGAAAAAGTTATTCAAGTTTTTGCATTTTCCCTACAGCATCAATGATACATGAGAAAAATATTTTATATTCTACTTGTAACAGGAAAAGAGCAATATTATAAAATGATTCAAAGCATTCCTATTTCATATCACTTAATAGTATTAACCTAAAAAATTCTATTCCATCTCTTCATTTCCCTTTAGCTTTAAGCAAAACTACAGTTCCACAAAAGAAGCAAACACAAAATATAGTGTTCTCTGAATGAGAAAACTAATAATTTAAGAAAAAATAGTGTAAATATAATACTGATTTTCTACAAGAAGTTGAATATTTAATTGATGAAACTGCCCTTTAATGTCTGTAGCTATAAATGCTTCAGCTGACTTATTTTTTGCAGGACCTATCATATTGTAATCTGGTGTGAGCTAACGTTACAGTCCAGAAGTTTTGTTTTAAATTAGTCCTGAGAAGCAGACCACCTACTAGTAGACAAATGTCAAAACACAAGTAGCTAGAGTTGTTTGCATCCTTATAGATTTCTACTCTGAATGTTGTATTTGAGGTGAGAGTGGTGTGTCTACAATAGGAAAAAAAACAACACTTTGCCTTATGTTTTGAAGACAAAAATTTAATTGCCCATATACAATATTGAGGGGCTTCCCAAGTGGTACTAGTTGTAAAGAACCTTCCTGCCAATGCAGAAGACGCAGGAGACGTGGGTTTGGTCCCTGGGTTGGCAAGATTCCCCTGGAGGAGAGCATAGCAACCCACTCCAGTATTCTTGCCTCGAGAATCCCATGCACAGAGGAGCCTGGTGGCTACAGTTCAAAGGGTGACAAACAGTCAGACACAACTGAAGCAGCTTAGCACATACATACAATGCTGAATATTGCAGGAGAATAGAGAAGATTTTTTTTGCTAATACTACACTTTGTTTTCAAACTATTTACTTTGGCTAATACTGTACTTTTTGAAAAGTGTATGACAGAGATAAAGATGGAGAATATACGATCCCAAATAGCAATGATTAATATAACACTACAAAAATTACATTGATTGTTAACTTCAGATCAGTATGCTGTGGTTTCTTATCCCAGCATCTTCCTACGAGACTAATATTTTTATTTAAATTCTCTATAATTAGGTGTATAGACCTGTGTGAGTATCTGTTTAATCTCTCATATACTGCTATAATTTTAGGTTGAAATGCTGCATCAAAGTGTTATAGGGTATTACACCAAGATAGGAAGCACTAAGTATTATGCTTATGTTGAGAGTTTAGAGTGTTAGAAATTTTAATTTGAGAATTAAGAATAATCAGTCAATGACTAACAGCTATCTCCCTCCTCCTATAGGCAAGGTGATATGTCAGTGGAAAGTGAAAGTGAAGTCAAAGTGTTAGTCACTCAGTCGTGACAGACTCTTTGTGACCCCATGGACTGTAGCCCACCAGGCTCCTCTGTCCATGGAGTTCTCCAGGCAAGAATACTGGAGTGGGTTGCCATTTCCTTATGCCAGTGGAAAGAATGATTAATTAGATAAGATAGTGCCATTAAATTGCAGGTGTTTCCACTTTAATTCTGGAATTCTAAAAATTAATTTATTTAAACATAAGCACAAACACATCTGGGGTAAATATAGCATAGTAGTTGCAATTTGAAAGAAACATTTTCATAGACTAGAGATTTACAACTCCTTTCTCTAGGGAAGGAATTCAATGTTTCTGTACCTTTGTTCTCTTGTCTATAATATGGAAGTACAAATATGGTTGTTTTACAACTTAATTAATGACTAGTTCTTGGAGATCATGGGACTGTTTACCAAGAATATTTGTATAAGATATTCTGATTTTGTTGTTGAGTTCTGCTGCTATTACTTTTCTGTTTGTTTGCATTTTACCTCTTCATATGTTATGCTACATACTCTTGCAAGAAAAAATGGACTTTTCAGTAAACAAAGTATATTTATTTATATTTCTCACTTATATTTGCATTTGGTATGTTGCATTACAATGTTCTAGGCTTCCTTTCTCTGAAATTCATTATCCACAGAAATCCCTATATTCTTTCCAGCTTATTTTCAAAGGTGTTTTAGTAGTGGTTACATATTTCCTAAAATACCTGTAATGTTCCTGGAACACTAGGTTTTGATAAAGCTTTATGTATTTACTTGTTTATTTACAGATGATTATTTGAGTGAAAAATACATCACATAACTGTGATTATATTTTGTAAGTTTGCCACAAAATTTAAAGTATAAAATAAATAATAAGGACTTAATTAAAACATTAATTTATATTTATTGTTTAGATCCCAGAGTAGTTAAGAAACAACTCATTTTGGTTTCTTTTAAGAGGTTTCTATGCCTTTCATGACATAAAAATAATAGAAACATGATCCTGTCCTCTAGGCATGAATTGTTGCTAAAATGATCACAGGTGAAATTTTGAAATGGAGCTATAGAAATCTAAAGGATAGGCTATACACTCATGTATAGCAAAGGGTATAATGGGTAATTTATTAAGATAAGGGAAATGGTCTAATATTAAAATAATATAAAGGATGAATCCCCTAATCTACAGATTTGCAATAGAAAATACTTTTATAATGAATTTTGCTGTGATGTGTTTTACTTATTTTATTCACTGATATTATCATATTGATTCAAAGCAGTATAACTTTAGAATAAACTACAGTAAATTGTTGATTCCTTTATTATGTGAATATTTAGACTAGTGGGAATAATGTATATCATACCCATATGTACTACAAACAGATGGCTTGGTGGTTAGCAAACATCTCCGCTTTGTTCTGGCATTCCATCACCTTCAAGAGCTATTTATTGACTCATATATTCAACTACTATAAACATAATGCCTTATTTAGAAAATGTATTGTGACAGAAAAAAAATAAGAGAGCACTAGTTAAACAGGGATTTACTGCTTGCAAGAGCTCTATAGTATAATTCAACGTATAAACACATTGACATATCTGTATTACATAAGGAAATGTTGGGGAATTGCTTTTATTTTATTTATTATACTATAAATTATATAAACAGATTTAAGCATATGTGTCCTTATGTTTTCAAGCAATATATAAATGATGTCACCTACCATAAGATGTTAATCTTATACACCCACACCCACACCCCCCCCACATATATATATATATATGTGACATCTCTTTATCCTTTATCCTATGATGAAAATATCCAAGAGAAGCTACTTAGAGATCATTTTAATGTACATGAGGGAGCTTTGTTACAGTATTTGTATGAAAGATTAAGGGTGTTATTTTAGTTTTTTTTTTTTGTATTTTCTTTTTTTATTATCATTAAATGTGAATATTTAATTTGACAAAGTAAAGTGATACCTTTACAAAAAATGTCTTTTCTCTTATATGTTATTCACTTTTATAGATAATATAATTTTATAGAATTTGCAAATATTTTATTATTAAAAGTTTTAGCCACTCTCACGTATATAGGGGTATAAAATGGGACAGATTTAATTGTGACATTTCTAGGTCTTATATTTGGTAGGAAACCTCTGAATGTATATGTTTGTTTCTTTAAATGCTTCATGATAGCCAGATGGTGGAAGCGAAGCTGTGCCTTGGCATCCTCTAGTTAACAGAAAAATCAGACTCGGTGACAACAGCCGACCAACTTCAACCAAAGGAGGCTCTTCCAGCCTAATGGGGTCTGCACAAATAAGGTTCTATAATTTCCTCTGAACAGTAGATCCATTTCTACTTGTGAACAACAGTAATATGAAGATATTATTCTTTCTGCCTAATATATGACACTTCTGTCATTTAATTATCACATCTGCTTTTTAGTCATCAGGGAACAAAGTAATTAATAACAGCTGCTGTAAGCAGCGTATATCTGATCTTTGGTTCAATAATATTTTGTTTTAAGTTCTGGAAAAGTAGCAAACAGGGGATCAAATTTCCTGTGCTACCATTTCACCTTAAAGATGAATTGTAGCCTGACTTGCAATTCCTGGGTTGTGTTTTTCACAACAAGGCCTATGAAAAATTGGTGTATCCTGAAAGCTTCTCAAGTGTCCTACAGTTTTAATGTAAAAAAGGGAGTTAAGCAATGACACATTTATGTGACAGAAGTGAAATGTGTGATTAATTATTAGTATTAAATATTTAGTATTCACATTACATTTTTCATGCTTTTATCATCCCACTTGTCACAAATATGTTCTTCTTGAAATTAAAAGGAAATTTAAATGCAAATTTCCAGAAAAAGTTTTAACTATTTTATCTTCTTAAACTTCCAGAAAAGTTGTAAAAATATATAGAACTCTCATGTGCTTTCTTCTTAGTAGTGTAAAAATTTAGATGTTTTGTAAACATATTAAATATATTATACAAAGATATTATATTAACTTATTAAGGTAAAGGTTAATAGAGAGTTCCAGAAAAACATCCACTTTTGCTTTATTGACTACGCCAAAGCCTTTAACTGTGTAGATCACAACAAACTGTGGAAAATTCTTTAAAAGATGGGAATACCAGACCACCTGACCTGCCGCCTAAGAAATCTGTATGCAGGTCAAGAAGCAACAGTTAGAACCAGACATGGAATAATGGACTTGTTCCAAATTGGAAAAGGAGTACATCAAGACTGTATATTCTCACCCGGCTTATTTAACTTATATGCAGAGGACATCATGTGAAATGCCAGGCTGGATGAAGCACAAACTGGAATCAAGATCGCTGAGAGAAATATCAATAACCTCAGATATGCAGATGACTCCACACGTATAGCAGAAAGTGAAGAAGAACTAAAGAGCCTCTTGATGAAAGTGAAAGAGGAGAGTGAAAAAGTTGGCTTAAAGTTTAACATTCAGAAAACTAAGATCATGGCATCCAGTCCCATCACTTCATGGCAAATAGATGGGAAAACAGTGGAAAGAGTGGCTGACTTTATTTTCGGGGGCTCCAAAACAACTGCAGATGGTGACTGCAGCCATGAAATTAAAAGACGCTTGGTGCTTGGAGGAAAAGCTATGACCAACCTAGACAGCATATCAAAAAGCAGAGACATTATTTTGCCAACACAGGTCCACCTAGTCAAGGCTATGATTTTACCAGTAGTCATGTATGGATCTGAGAGTTAGCCTATTAAGAAAATTGAAATTAAAAGATGCTTATTCCTTGGAAGGAAAGTTGTGACCAACCTAGACAGTATATTAAAAAGCAGAGACATTACTTTGCCAACAAAGGTCCATCTAGTCAAGGCTATGGTTTTTCCAGTGGTCATGTATGGATGTGAGAGTTGGACTGTGAAGAAAGCTGAGTGCCAAAGAATTGATGCTTTTGAACTGTGGTATTGGAGAAGACTCTTGAGAGTCCCTTGGACTGCAAGGAGATCCAACCAGTCCATCCTAAAGGAGATCAGTCCTTGGATTTCATTGGAAGGAATGATGTTGAATCTGAAGCTCCAAATACTTTGGCCACCTGATGCAAACAGCTGACTCATTGAAAAGACCCTGATGCTAGGAAGATTAGGGGCGGGAGGAGAAGGGGACGATGGAGGATAAGATGGTTGGATGGCATCACCGACTCAATGGACATGAGTTTGGGTGAACTCCGGGAGTTGGTGATGGACAGGAAAGGCCTGGCATGCTGCAGTTCATGGAGTCGCAAAGAGTTGGACACGACTAAGTGACTGAACTGAACACCAAAAAATTGATGTTTTTGAACAGTGGTGTTGGAAAAGACTCTTGAGAGTCCCTTGGAGTGCAAGGAGATCTAACCAGTCCATCCTAAAGGAAATCAGTCCTGTATATTCATTGGAAGGACTGATGCTGAAGCTGAAACTCCAATCCTTTGGCCACCTGATGCAAAGAACTGACTCATTGGAAATGGCCCTGATGCGTGGAAAGATTGAAGGCGGGAGGAGAAGGGGATGACAGAGAATGAGATGATGGATGGCATCACCAACACGATGGACATGAGTTTGAGTAGGCTCCAGGAATTGTTGATGAACAGGGAAGTCTGGCATGCTGCAGTCCATGAGGTCACAATGAGTCGGACACAACTGAGTGAGTGAACCGACTGAAAGGTTAACAGAACACAGTGTGTATTTTTAATGTATTCTTATATAATTTCCATGGACTTTTCTTGTATGTCAATATTGTTTTGCATAATTTATCTCTAAAATAGTGATTGACCATTGCCTCCAAACTGAATAATTGAAATATAAAATTAATTTAAAAAATAGTAACAAGAATAATCTATGAGTAAGAAGAAAGTAGTAAGTTCTCATAATAAATGTACTGTTGGGTTGTTCTGGAATATGAATTCTGCTGGTGGAGAAAAGTGGAGCAGACACTCTCAGTGCTCAGTCAATATACCGTCAGATCCTCCTACTATTTCAGTGTCCCTCAGCCTGATTTCTGGCAATCAACACTTAGAGTATGGTCACTGTCACCTTTGGGTTGCTAGCAGATGCTTTGCTTATGAGCTTACCTGGTTAGAATCTGCCAAGATTTAATGGAGGCATTTGGAGGCATCGCTTAACCAGTGAATTACTGATGAATAGAAAACTGTTATCATTGCAGCTCCTTTGTTGCAGGATAATTTTGAAACATGTATTTTATTCTATTTCCAGGATTTTCTCTAAAAGTTTAAGCTTCAGTCACTCATTGTAATAGTTGGCTCAGTAACTCTCCACTTACCAGCTGCCCCAAATTTATTGTATTTAAATCACTTCCCCTGTCTTCTTACAGAGTTTCCTCCACCTCCCACATTGAAGATGTACTTAATCCTTCTCTCAAGGTCTGTTTCTTCGGTGAGGAGAAGGGGATCAATTAAGATAATATATACCATAACAATTATTTTAAATCTGTGATGCAAACCTATAGCATATTCTGCTGAGTTAAAACAGCTGACTTTCTAGATTTCCTTGTGTTATGCGTATCTCTTTACCAAACAATAGATATTTCAGTGAGAATCCTCTTGAGGTTATTAGCATCTGAAATACGAAAAATTTCAAATAAAATTACAAAATATTGAATCCTAACGACTTACAGCTATTGACATTTTCTAGTTTAGTAGAAATGAACAGAAGAGATTCTGATGAATAAGAGATTGAAATACAGTTCAAGCTATTTATCACCTACCAGACATCATTGATGAGTTTACAGTAAATAGAGTGCCTACACAATCCCTTGTGGCTCAGATGGTAAAGAATCAATTTGCAATGAAAGAGATCCGGGATCGATCCCTGGATTGGAAAGATCCCCTGGAGAAGGGAATGGCAACCCACTCCAGTATTCTTTCCTGGAGAATTCCATGGACAAGAGAAGCCTGGAAGGCTACAGTCCATGAGGTCACAAAGAGTCAGACACGACTGAGTGATTAATACTACTAAACTACCACCAATGGTATGGAACAACTTTACTCATTTTTTCTCATATAATGTATATATTTTTGTGATTTAAAAACCAGATGAAACTTTGTTTTTATAAATTTAGTTAAAATATTTTTTCCACCTCTGAACTTATGCTCATTAAACAGATGTCAAATGCCAAAGCTATTGAAGAAACTAGGGTTAGGGTACCAGTGCAACATTTTCATCCATACTTGTCAAATAATGAAAAAATCAGCGATGACTGTTTAGGAATTTATAAACCTTCAAGTAGGCAGGAGTGCTGGTTATGAGTGATAATAGGGATTATGAAAATTATTTGCATGTGTCTTTATTAAGCCCATTTGTCTTTGTTCAATAAGTAAATTGTGTTCAGCTCTTTGTGACCCCATGGACTGCAGCATGCCAGGCTTCCTTGTTCTTCACTATCTCCCAGAGCTTGCTCAAACTCATGTCCTTTGAGTCAGTGATGCCATCCAACCATCTCATCCTCTGTCATCCCCTTCTCCTCCTGCCCTCATTCTTTTCCAGGATCAGGCTCTTTTCCAATGAGTCAGCTCTTGACATCAGGTGGCCAAAGTACTGGAGCTTCAACATCAGTCCTTCCAATGAATATTCAGGTTGATTTCCTTTAGGATTGACTGGATTGATCTCCTCGTTATTCAAGGGACTCTCAAGAGTTTTGTCCAGCACCACAGTTTGAAAACATCAGTTCTTCAGTGCTCAGCCTCTTTTATGGTCTAACTCTGACATCTGTACATGACTACTGGAAAAACCATAGCTTTGACTATACTGATCTTTGTCACCAAAATGATGTCTCTGTTTTTTAATACATTTTCTAGCTTTTACACATAGCTTTCCTTCCAAGGAGCAAGTATCTTGGACGGAAAGACACCTTTTCTTGGGCTCCATCATCATTGCTGTTTGGAGTCCAGGAAAATAAAATCTGTCCCTGTTTCCACTTTTTCCCCTTCTATTTGCCAAGAAGTAATGGGATCGGATGCCATGATGTTAGTTTTTTGAAAACTGAGTTTTAAGCCAGCTTTTTCAAACTGGAGAAGAGAATGGCAAACTACTCCAGTGTTCTTGCCTTGAGACCCATGAGTAGTATGAAGAGGCAAAAAGATATTAAGCCCATTTATCAAGCCTCTAATTTTTTTCCCTTCTCAGGGGGATCATTGTTTGGAGAAGCAAATGCATTTCTTGTGACATTTCATCATCAACATCAACCTCAACATTCAGGGTAGAGGGATTTTCTATCCACTTTAACTAAGAAATATGAGATCTTTATATGTTGTCACTCCCTTCATATTCTCAACACAAATATTTTTTTACAGTAAAAATGTAATATTTGGTATAAAAGAAAGTGTGAACACCTCTACCTTATTGATAGTTTATATATTTTTAATCATTCAACATATAAGAATTAGACTCTTATTTTCTATATTAGCAGACGATTTTCCTTTCCTTGACTTCTCACAAAATCCCAAGTGCTTCAGAAATTATTTATAAATAGATGAAGCTTGTGTAAAATGAACAAGAGTCCATATTTCCTGACCATTGTATAATCAAACTGTTAGCAGGCATAACGAAGTTAACACCTGTCTGATTAGAATATGTCCCTATATTGTCAAAGATGGAAAGGAGGATTTTATAAAGTTTATTTTTCGCATTCTTTAACATTCTATCCTATTTGTGAACAGGACATATTCTTAGTTGGTGATAAATGAGCTACCGGGATTTTTAAAATTCTACTATCAGACTTTCCTGAATGGCTATTGCTTAATTTATGGTAACCTGCCATTCCTTATCTAACAGCTTTGCACTCACTGTTTCACTTAATGGACTCCATTTAGCTGAAGAAATTTATGTTTCACATTATCATGGGCTTTGTTTCTCTGGTAAAATCAGCATCAAAATATCATAAAAGCAAAGGGGAAGAAGCAAAAATCAAAGGGAAAATGCACTTGCAGTTCTAAAACAGATTACTGGGTTTGTTTTCCATCTCATAATAAATAAAATGGCAAATATTTTCTTAGCTTTGGAGGTAACCTTAGTATACTTTAAATAATGAAAGGGAAATGATTTATGAGGATGCATTTTATGCTATTACATTTGGACATGTATAAATGATGTGCAGAATTTCTATAATGCATCAATTTACCCATTTTATCTAAAGGTACAGTACCTTTCTCCTTTTGGCGGACTGTGTACTTCTGCTGTATAAAAATTGTCTTAAGCCATACTCAGGACAATTCCTCAATTTTCATTAAAATATAAGTGCAACATGAAAAATGTGTATTTAAGTAAAACTTCAGATATTAATATATAGCTATATTTCATATAAATATTTAATAAAAATGTAGGAAAAATCAAGATTCTAGGCATATGAGATATTTTCCATAAATTGTTTATCTACATGCTAATTTCACTTTCATAGCATTCATAATATTTCACATTACTCATTCTTAACTTTGTTCTCCAATAAATTGTGTCCAAATCTATGTGACCCCATGGGGGTCACATGGACAGGGGCTCTTTTAAACATTGTCACCTAGTTTTAAGTTTGAATATAGTTAGTTGTAGTTTAAATGATTCTTAAGTTCGTTGGTTAAGGTAACCTGGAGAAACGATCACTTGGTTTTCCAATTAAATGAGTTTTAACATCCTTATCCACAGTATTGGTTAGCAGAGTCTTATGTGAGAAAAACACATCTTTGTATGCATGATTATCATTACTCAAATAAGAATGACAAAGTTATGAATATTTGCTTTACTTTTTCCCCAGTTAACAAGCCTGGTATTTTTTCAAAAGAGTTAGCTTTATTTTACTAAATATTTACTCACTTGGTTGCTCTGGGTCTTAGTTGGGGCATGTGGGATCTTTCAGCTGTAGCATGTGGTAGATCTACTTCCCTGACCAGGGATAAAACTTGACCTTCTACATTGGGAGCACAGCATCTTAGCCACTAGACCACCAGGGAAATCTCCAGAGGGTTAGCTTTAAAAATAGAGTCACAAAACATGAATGCCCAACTTTTAATTTCACTTTTTTATTGTGCATGTTTTGTTTCACTTTTGTGTATTGCTTTTCTTATGAAATGAATTTTGGGAAATACTAATAATTTTCTGTGAAAAGATGGGCACAATAAAGGACAGAAATGGTATGGACCTAACAGAAGCAGAAGATATTAACAAGATGTGGCAAGAATACATAGAAGAACTATACAAAAAAGATCTTCATGACCCAGATGACTACAATGGTGTGATCACTTACCTAGGTATCTTGGAATGTGAATCCAAGTGGGCCTTAAGAAGCATCATTATGAACAAAGCTAGTGGAAGCGATGGAATTCCAGTTGAGCTATTTCAAACCCTAAAAGATGATGCTGTGAAAGTGCTGTACTCAATATGCCAGCAAATTTGGAAAACTCAGCAGTAGCCACAGGACTGAAAAAGGTCAGTTTTCATTCCAATCCTAAAGAAAGACAATGCAAAAGAATGCTCAAACTACCACACAATTGTACTCATCTCACACGCTAGTAAAGTAATGCTCAAAAATTTCCAAGCCAGGCTTCAACAGTACATGAACCATGAACTTCCAGTTGTTCAAGAACCAGAGATCAAATTGCCAACATCTGTTGGATCATTGAAAAATCAAGAGAATTCCAGAAAAAAACATCTACTTCTGCTTTATTGATGATGCCAAAGCCTTTTACTGTGTGGATCACAACAAACTGTGGAAAATTCTTCAAAAGATGGGAATAGCACCTTATCTGCCTCCTGATAAATTGATAAATCTGTATGCAGGTCAAGAAGCAACAGTGAGAACTGAACATGGAACAAAAGACTGGTTCCAAATAGAGAAAGGTGTACATCAAGGTTGTATATTGTCACCCTACTTATTTAATTTATATGTAAAGGATATCATGTGAAATGCCAAGCTGGATGAAGCACAAGCTTGAATCAAGATTGCCAGGAGAAATATCAATAACTTCAGATACTCAGATGACACCACCCTTATGGCAGAAAGCAAAGAACTAAAGAGCCTCTTGATGAAAGTGAAAGAGGAGAGTGAAAATGCTGGCTTAAGACTCAACATTCAGAAAACTAAGATCATGCCATCCAGCCCCATCACTTCATGGCAAATAGATGAGGAAACCATATAAACAGTGAAATACTTTATTTTCTTGGGCTCCAAAATCACTGCGGATTTTGACTTCAGCCATGAAATTAAAAGATGCTTGCTTCTTGAAAGAAAAGCTATGACCAACCTAGACAGCATATTAAGAAGCAGAGACATTATTTTACCAACACAGGCCCATCTAGTCAAAGCTATGGTTTATCCAGTAACCATGTATGGATGTGAGAGTTGGACTATAAAGAAAGTTGAGTGCTGAAGAATTGATGCTTTTGAACTGTGGTGTTGGAGAAGCCTCTTGAGAGTCCCTTGGACTGCAAGGAGATCCAATCAGTCCATCATAAAGGAAATCAGTCCTGAATATTCATTGGAAGGACTGATGCTGAAGCTGAAACTCCAATACTTTGGCTACCTGATTCAAAGAAATGACTCATTGGAAAAGACCCTGATGCTGGGAAAGACTGAAGGCAGGAGGAGAAGGGCATGACAGAGGTTGGATGGCATCACAAACTTGATGGACATGAGTTCGAGCAAGCTTCAAGTATTGGTGATGGACAGGAAGCCTGGCGTGCTGGAGTCCATGGGGTAGCAAAGAGTTGGACATGACTGAGAGACTGAACTGAACAATTTTTGGGGTATAAGACTCTTCTCAGTTCACTAAAGGTTTGGCAGGTTATTACTAGTCAGAATTCCACTCATATAATTTATAGTTCTTAACCTAGCTTTAAGGTTTATAACCAACTATGTTGAAAGAACTCATATAATACTCTGAAGCTACCATCCTGTTAGGGATTCTTTCTCATTAGAGATTATTCAGAGATTAGATAGGAGATAAAATTTACTCAATTTGAAGAACAGAGGGATGGGTAATTTGGTCTACATGGGAATTATCATTGAATCCAGATACTGTAATATAGCCTGTACTAATGGGAGCTAGAAAATTAAAGTGTCTGCTGGATTCATTCCTTTTCTTTGCCTTCTGTTCTTTATCCATTCTCCTTTCTGCAAAAGGATTATAAAATTTTAAATGTATTGCTTGAGCTGTTTTCTCACCACTAATTTTTCACCCACATGACTTTGGTTTAATGTGTTCTACTTAGGTATTTAGCATATACAATTAACTAACTGAAACTTCTGTGTCTTTTTTCATAATTCACATTTGTTCAAAATAATCTATTCTGATTCTGTCATTTTATAGATCTAATATCTCCTGTCCATTCATCTGTTTTCTGGTCAGCCCAAGTCATGTAGCTGTAGGTAAACCTGGATTTAAGGAATATGTTTTATTTTTTAGGTGGACATTGTGGCTAAAGCCTTCAGTATGTTTTTATGGCTTTGGTTTTTTTTTTTTTTTGAACAGAGTAGGTTATCAATTGACTCACAGAAAGTTCATAACATTGTAAAGACATTATATCCGTTTGAAGTGAAAGGGTTAATGAGTATTCAATGAGAAGTCTTTGACAAATAGGAAGCAAGTGATACTTGTAGACTATGCCACTTTATATAGAAAAGTGGGCTTATAAAGAGTAGAAGCAAGAGCCCAGAGGACAGAATTAGGAATCATGGAGAATTCAAAAAACATAGATGAACCCCAATCAAGGAAGTGGGAACGTGGTCCTGGCTGGATTTTAGAATTGCTATTGTCCACTGCAAGGAGATCCAACCAGTCCATCCTAAAGGAGATCAGTCCTGGGTGTTCACTGGAAGGACTGATGTTGAAGCTGAAACTCCAATACTTTGGCCACCTGATGCGAAGAGCTGATTCATTGGAAAAGACCCTGATGCTGGGAAAGATTGAGGGCAGGAGAAAGGGACGACAGAGGATGAGATGGCTGGATGGCATCATTGACTCGATGGACATGGGTTTGGGTGGACCCCGGGAGTTGGTGATGGACAGGGAGGCCTGGCATGCTGTGGTTCATGGGGTCACAAAGAGTTGGACACGACTGAGTGAACTGAAATGAGTGACAACTATCTGCTTCTAGTTGACACATTTTTTAAAAGAAATGTGTTATAAATGAATAGTATCTCCTCAAAATTCATGTTTAAGCCACAACTCCCAACCAGACTGTATTTGGAGATACAGTTTTAAAGTGTTAAGGTTAAATGAAGTCACAAGGTTGGGACCCTTATAAGACGAGACCAGAGATGCGTACTCACAGAGAAAAAGGCCACGTGAGGACACAACAAAGAACCAGGAAAAGAGGTCTCATCAGAAACCAATCTTACTGGGACCTTGATCTTTGACTTCCAATTACAGAACTCTGAGAAAGTAAAAATTCTTTTTTGTTTAAACCCCTCAGTCTGTGGTGTGCTGTGATGGTAGCCCAAACAGAATAATAAATGCCTATGGTTGTTATTCTATGCCTTTCACACCATTTCATGTTGGTTGTAAGGTGATACACTCATTGCCTTTTTAGTTTACCAGTGGGACAATACTCGAGAAGTCTCTTCCATATGAAGACCTGATACAGGTCACAAGTATCTGAAGTTTGGGCACATAGTTTTAGGTTTTGTTTTTAATTGGAGTATAGTTGCTTTACCGTGCAGTGTTAGTTTCTGCCAGACATCGAAGTGAATCAGTCAAACACACACACACACACACACACACACACACACACACAAACACACATATACACACACACGTATATATGTCTCCCCTGTTTTTTAGATTTCTTTCCCATTTAGATCACCACAGAGCATTATGTAGGGTTCCCTGTGATATACAGTAGGTTCTCAAAGTTATCAATTTTACACATAGTAGTGTATATATGTCAATCCCAATTCATCCCACACCCCCCTTTTTTTTTGTACACAGAGAATGAAAAGTCCACGTTTGTGCCTTATGTCTGTGTCTCTATTCTGCCTTGCAAACATATTCATCTCTACCATTTTTCTAGATTCTACATATATGTGCTAATATATGATAAAATTTGTTTTTTTCTTTCTGATTTACTTTATTCGGTAGGACAGTTTCCAGGTCCATCCATGTCTCTAAAAATGACCCAATTTCATTCCTTCTTATGACTGAGTAAAATTCCATTGTCTATATGTACCACAGTTTTATCCATCCTCTGTCAATGGACATTTAGGTTGCTTCCAAATCTTGGGTACTGTAAATAGTGCTGCAGTGGACACAGCGGTGCATGTGTTTGGACACATAGTTTTTGAGCTGTTATAATAAACTGAGACTGGTGATCTTAGAGGAAAGAATGAGGATATTTTACATACGAAAATGATGTGCCCTGTCTCCAAATAGCATATTGTGACAGAATTTTTTTTTTTTTTTGATGATGAAAAATCCTACCATGCCACATGCTTTTCTATAATGTGACTTTCATAGTTCTCCTCTCAAGAGGTTGATCTTTATTATGTTTTCCTGTATCTGGAATAGCTTTGTTACTAATTGTAAACAAGAGAATGTGAAATAAATGCTGTCTTTTGAGGCTAAGTTGTAAAAAGGTGATGTAGTTTTCATCTTGTTTGCAGGCATACTTCCTCTTAGAGCCCTGAGCTGCCTTGGTAAAAAATTTATACAAAATGAGATACTGCTATTATATATTTTAGATTATGCTTCATAGAGGCAAGGACATTTTCCTTATTAGTATGTTAAGAGTATTATCATCAATAGTTCTAATAAAACATTATCCAGAGTATACTTTAATGATCTCTTAATCTGTTAGTATATTTGATAATGTAAAAATTTCCCACATTCCTGGGTAATCCAAGGCAAGTTTTATTTTTTATTCCAATTCATCCATTAGAGTCATATCATATTATTTTTAATGGTGACATTTTAGGAGCTTCAAATAATTCTGCTGAAAAGCAGTTGTTGTGCTTTATTTACTAAGGAAATCTGATTTAAAAATAGTCATTCCATAACATTCAGGGGAGGATTGGTACCAGAACCCACTACAAATATCAAAATCCATGGATACTCAAGTCCCTTAATCAACCCTCCCATTCCTCAAGTTCTGCAACCATAGATTCAACCAATCATGGATCATGTAGTATATTTGATTTATAGTTAGTTGAATCTGTGGATGCAGAATCTGCAGATATGAGACGTCAACTGTATATTATTGTTTTCAAGTTGATAGAAAAACAGTTGGTGCTAACTAAAGAAATGTTTTAATTTGGATCTTTTAAACCCCATGCAACAGCTAAGAGAAATAATCCCTGAAATTGCATATTAACTACTGCAGGCAACAAATCGAAGAAACACACACATACTTGCATTCATGAGAAAATAACTCTGTTTAAGTCATTTAGAAAAAAACTATATGGGCTCATCTGAGTTAAATCACCCATTCCAGTCCATTTTAGTTCACTGATTCCTAGAATGCAGACGTCCACTCTTGCCATCTCCTGCTTGACCACTTCCAATTTGCCTTGATTCATGGACCTAACATTCCAGGTTCCTATGCAATATTGCTCTTTACAACATCGGACTTTGCTTCTATCACTAGTTACATCCACAACTGGGTATTGTTTTTGCTTTGGCTCCATTCCTTCATTCTTTCTGGAGTTATTTCTCTACTGATCTCCAATAGCATATTGGGCACCTACCGACCTGGGGAGTTCCTCTTTCAGTGTCCTATCTTTTTGCCTTTTCATGCTGTTCATGGGGTTCTCAAGACAAGAATACCGAAGTGGTTTACCATTCCCTTCTCCAGTGGACCACATTCTGTTGGACCTCTTCATCATGACCCGTCCGTGTTGGGTGGCCCCACACGGCATGGCTTAGTTTCATTGAGTTAGACAAGGCTGTGGTCCTGTGATCAGATTGGCTAGTTTTCTGTGATTGTGGTTTCAGTGTGTCTGCCCTCTGATGCCCTCTCACAACATCTACTGCCTTAATCGGGTTTCTCTTACTTTGGACATGGGGTATCTCTTCACATCTGCTCCAGCAAAGCGCAGCCGATGCTCCTTACCTTGGATGAGGGGTATCTCCTCATGGCCACCCCTCCTGACCTTGAACGTGGAGTAGTTCCTCTTGGCTCTCCTGTGCCTGCGCAGCCACTGCTCCTTGGACATCTGTGGGCAGGAATCCCTTAGAAGAAATGGAATAGCCATCATGGTCAACAAAAGAGTCCAAAATGCAGTACTTGGATGCAATCTCAAAAATGACAAAACAATATCTGTGCGTTTCCAAGGCAAAGCATTCAATATCACGATAATCCAAGCCTATGCCCCAAACAGTAAAGCAGAAGAAGCTGAAGCTGAACGGTACTGTGAAGACCTACAAGACCTATTAGAACTAACATACAAAAAAGATGTTCTTTTCATTATAGGGGCCTGGAATGCAAAAGTAGGAAGTCAAGAAACACCTAGAGTAACAGGCAAGTTTGGCTTTGGAGTACAGAATGATGCAGGGCAAAGGCTAATAAGTTTTGCCAAGAGAACGCACTGGTCATAGCAAACACCCTCTTCCAACAACACAAGAGAAGACTCTACACATGGACATCACCAGATGGTCAACACCGAAATCAGACTGATTATATTCTTTGCAGCCAAAAATGGAGAAGCTCTATACAGTCAGCAAAAATAACACAGGAAGCTGACTATGGCTCAGATCATGAATTCCTTATTGATAAATTCAACTTAAATTGAAGAAAATATGCAAAACCACTAGACCATTCAGGTATGACCTAAATCAAGTCCCTTATGATTATACAGTGGAAGTGAGAAATAGATTTAGGGGACAAGATCTGATAGACAGACTGCCTGATGAACTTTGGACAGAGGTTTGTGACATTGTACAGGAGACAGGAATCAATACCATCCCCACAGAAAGGAAATGCAAAAAAGCAAAATGGCTGTCTGAAGAGGCCTTATAAATAGCTGTGAAACGAAGAGAAGTGAAAAGCAAAGGAGAAAAGGAAAGCTATTCCCATTTGAATGCAGAGTTCCAAAGAAATAGCAAGAAGAGATAAGAAAGCCGTCCTCAGAGATCAATGCAAAGAAATAGAGGAAAACAATAGAATGGGAAAGACTAGACATCTCTTCCAGAAAATTAGAGATACCAAGGGAACATTTCATGCAAAGATGGGTTCAATAAAGGACAGAAATGGTATGGACCTAACAGAAGCAAAAGATATTAACAAGAGGTGGCAAGAATACACAGAAGAACTGTACAAAAAAGATCTTCACGACCCAGATAATCACAATGGTGTGATCACTCACATAGAACCAGACATCCTGGAATGTGAAGTCAAGTGGGCCTTAGGAAACATCACAACAAACAAAGCTAGTGGAGGTGATGGAATTCCTGTTGAGCTATTTCAAGTCCTGAAAGATGATGCTGTGAAAGTGCTGCACCTAATATGCCAGCAAATTTGGAAAACTCAGCAGTGGCCACAGGACTGGAAAAGGTCAGTTTTCATTCCAATCCCAAAGAAAGGCAATCCTGAAGAATGCTCAAACTACCACACAATTGCACTCATCTCACACTCTAGCAAAGTAATGCTCAAAATTCTCCAAGCCAGGCTTCAGCAATACATAATCTGTGAACTTTCAGATGTTCAAGGTGGTTTTAGAAAAGACAGAGGAACCAGAGATCAAATTGCCAACATCCGCTGGATCATCAAAAAAGCAAGAGAGTTCCAGAAAAACATCTATTTGTACTTTATTGACTATGTCAAAGCCTTTGACTGTGTGGATCACAATAAACTGTGGAAAATTCTGAAAGAGATAGGAGTACCAGACCACCTGACCTGCCTCTTGAGAAGCCTATATGCAGGTAGGAAGCAACAGTTAGATCTGGACATGGAACAACAGACTGGTTCCAAATAGTAAAAGGAGTACGTCAAGGCTGTATACTGTCACCCTGCTTATTTAACTTATGTGCAGAGTACTTCATGAGAAACACTAGGCTGGAAGAAGCACAAGCTGGAATCAAGATTGCCGGGAGAGATATCAATAACCTCAGATATGTAGATGACACCACCCTTATGGCAGAAAGTGAAGAGGAACTAAAAAGCCTCTTTATGAAAGTGAAAGAGGAGAGTGAAAAATTTGACTTAAAGCTCAACATTCAGAAAACTAAGATCATGGCATCTGGTCCCATTACTTCATCGGAAATAGATAGGGAAACAGTGGAAACAGTGTCAGACTTTATTTTTGGGGGCTCCAAAATCACTGCAGATGGTAATTGCAGCCATGAAATTAAAGGATGCTTACTTCTTGTAAGGAAAGTTATGACCAATCTAGACAGCATATTAAAAAGCAGAGACATTACTTTGCCAACAAAGGTCCGTCTAGTCAAGGCTATGGTTTTTCCAGTGGTCATATATGGATGTGACTGTTGGATTGTGAAGAAAGCTGAGCATGGAAGAATTGATGCTTTTGAACTGTGGTGTTGGAGAAGACTCTTGAGAGTCCCTTGGACTGCAAGGAGATCCAACCAGTCCATTCTAAAGGAGATGAGTCCTGGGTGTTCATTGGAAGGACTGAAGATGAAGCTGAAACTTCAATACTTTGGCCACCTCATGCGAAGAGTTGACTTATTGGAAAAGACCCTGATGCTGGGGGGGGAGGGGTGGTTCGGGGCAGGAGGAGAAGGGGATGACAGAGCATGAGATGGCCAGATGGCATCACCGACTCGATGGACATGAGTTTAAGTAAACTCCGGGAGTAGGTGTTGGACAGGGAGGCCTGGCGTGCTGCGATTCTTAGGGTCACAAAGAGTCGGACACAACTGAACAACTAAACTGAACTGAACTGATATGGGCTCAATTTTCAAATAAAATGTTCACTGATCATATGCTATAATAATCATGTTATCAAAATAAAGGTCCTTCAAGAGGGCACTCATATTCCAATGTGAAGTAGAACACTATAATTTTATAAGCTGGTAAATATTTTGCTTTTTAATAAATACATGTTTCAATTACACAGAATATGACATAGTTTTATCATTTTTTATAGTGCAGGTCATTGTCAGTCTACTAACTCTTCTCCTTTAATGTTGTTTTGACTGTTCTGGCTTTTTTATCTCTCTCTCTAAACTTTTGAATCAGTGTGATAATTTACACAAATGAACACATTGAAATCTTGATGAGATTGCATTGAATGTACAGATAAAGATGGGAAATTCTCACATTGTGACAATATCGAGTCTTCCTATCCATTAGCATGGAATATCTATCCATTTATTTAGTTTGTCTTTGTTTAATAGGGGTTTGGTAAGTTTCCTCATTTATACTTAAGTATTTAATTTGGAGGTATAAATGCAAATGGTTTTGTGTTTTAATTTTACTTTTTTATTGATAGTATATGGGAGGGCAGTTGATTTGTATAAGAAACTATATCCAGCAACCTCAGTATAATTGCTTATTAGTGTCAGGTGTGTGTTTTAATACTTAAATGTTTTCTGTGTATACAATGATGACATCTGTGAACAAAGCCACTTTTATATTTCCTTTCTCATTGTGTATCCTTGTATTTTCTTCTCAACGTGTATCCTTATGCATTAACTAGGGCTTCTAGTATAATACTGAAAAAGAGTAATGGGGAGGAACGTCCCTACCTTGTTCCTGATCTTAGTGATAATGCTTCCAGTTCTCTCCCCATTAAATGGGATGTTAATATGTAATCTTTTAAAGGTGTAAAAACCAAATTACATACTCTATAATGTAGAAAGACGGTATAGAAGGGGAAAACAGTACATAGGAAGAGAGGCAGAGAAGATTGACTGATTCTCCTATCTATAAAGCTAGCATTACTTTGTGTATAAAACAGGTGATAACATAACAGCATGAAGGTAAACACAGGAAATATAATTGTGATACTTATCTTACAGAAATAAAAGAATGTAAAGGAGAGAAAGAGGAACTCACTTTTTTCTCCTTTTCCCTTTTTTTTCTCAAAGAGAATTAATAGTTTTGACCCTTAAAGAAATAGAAAGCTAGAAAATAGCTTATATAGTAACAATTATAAAGGTAACTACAGGACTCAAAAGCCTTGCTAAATATTAGAAAATATATACATGTAAACAAGAAAATAAAAAATATGAGAACAGAAATATATCATAGATTAATATGGGGTGGACCTGAATAAACATATATCATAAAGAAAATGTAAAATAAATGTAAAATGAGTTTATCCCCATTTAAAGAGAAAAAAGATCACATTAGAAATTATAGCACAACTCTACATTTTATACTGAAACAGAATCCATGTAAAAACAGAATTCAGAAAATATGTCAAAGGAAGAACAAAGTTAAACTGTACTGCCATTTTTAATGTATAAAACTCTCATTTACTTTCAAATGTTGAATATTATCAGCTTTTACAAATTATATTCCAATTTAAGAAGCTAGAAGGGATATTTTATTTCAGTTTTGCATGCACATATGTATTAATTTCATCAAATTTAAATTTGCACTTCTGTGAAGCATTCATGCTCTTCATTCATTTTGATGGCTATTTTTTGACGAGGTTTACAGCAAAGCTCAAAGGGAGATATAAATTTCCCATGTACCCCTCACTCCTACACATTCAACTCCTCAGTTAACTTCACTCTCCAGAATGGAATGTTTTTGTTTTTTTTTTTAACCAGTGATGAACCTAAATTGATGCATCATAATCAGAGTCCATAGTTAAGATAGGGTTCACTCATAGTGCTGAACATTTTATGGATTTGGACAAATGTATGATTACACACATCCATTATTTTTTTTTCCATTTATTTTTATTAGTTGGAGGCTAATTAGCTTACAATATTGTAGTGGTTTTTGTCATACATTGACATGAATCAGCCATGGATTTACATGTATTCCCCATCCCGATCCCCCCTCCTACCTCCCTCTCCACCCTATTCCTCTGGGTCTTCCCAGTGCACCAGGCCCAAGCACTTGTTTCATGAATCCAGCCTGGGCTGGTGATCTGTTTCACCCTAGATAATATACATGTTTCAATGCTGTTCTCTCGAAACATCCCACCCTCACCTTCTCCCACAGAGTCCAAAATTCTGTTCTGTAATCTGTGTCTCTTTTTCTGTTTTGCATATATAGGGAATAGATGAACTGGCAGAGCAAAGAGGACTTCTAGAGCAATGAAAATACTCTATACAGTATCATAATAATGGATGTGTGTATATTACTCAGCCATTACACACATCCATTATTATGATATTGTATAGAGTACTTTTTACTGCTCTAGAAGTCCTCTTTGCTCTGCCAGTTCATCTCTTTCCTATTACTGGCAACCACTGATCTTTTTATTGTCTCCTTAGTTTTTACTTTGTCCATTTAAACTAGGTATTTTAACTCATTGATCTCTAAGAGGTATTTGTGGGTGGCATGCCCATGGTTAAACAATAGATATTTCTATACATCAGGAAATGTGAAGGTCAAATGTGAAGGTAAACAAGCCAGTTATCTCTATAAATATATGATTCCCATTTTATACTAATGATTTACGATTACAATTCTCCTCTGATTCTTTTAATTATGTCACAAACAAACAAAAACTGCATTGATAGTTGGCATGCCCCACTAAGTATACAAGAGAGTATTTAGAAAAGTATATATCTATCTAACTACTTTCTAAAATACACTTTTGTTAGTAGTTCTATACTCTCCAAGTTATTTTTTTCTGTTTTTTTTTTTTTTTTTTTTTCTTGAAACTACAGTTTCATTCTAGAGATAGTAAGGATTTTGAGGATGAGTGTATTCCATTGTAAAAAATAAAGGATGGCAAGTTATTGTCCTTGAGTTGATTTTTATTTTTGTTCATTTTTAATATTTGAAAAACAATTTAAAAATCCAGATTTATACCCTCAACTGTACATGTTAAAATTGATTTTAATCATCAAATGTTTTGGTAGTTCAGAAAATCTATTGTTTAGAAAACCCATTGTATTGAAAATGCGGCAGTCTATCTGGTCATAAAATCTTCATAAGAATTTAATTTCTACTTAAAACCTTTTTTTCCCTCCTCTCTGATGCAACCATGTATATTAGAGATGTATGGTTTTATATATTTATATGCTAGTTATGATACACGTCATTCAGATCAACTATAATAAATTACTGATAAAATTATAGTGAAAATGCAAAGTGAATTTAATTTGAAAAGGCTCTCAGCTTAGTTTAATTAAACAATTTTTAGAAGCATAGATAGGAACTTTAGAAACAAAAAAGGAAACACAGACTATGTTTTTCTGTTTTTACAAGTTACTTGGGTACAGTTGAGTTCAGTCGTTCAGTTGTGTCCGACTCTGAGACCCCATGGACTGCAGCACACCACGGTTCCCTGTCTATCAACAACTTCTGGGGCTTACTCAAACTCATGTACATTGAGTCAGTGATACCATCCATCCGTCTCATCCTCTGTCTGTCCCGTTCTCCTCCTACCTTCAATCTTTCCCAGCATCAGGGTCTTTTCCAACGAGTTATTTCTTCACATCAGGTGGCCAAAGTACTGGAGTTTCAGCTTCAGCATCGGTCCTTCCAATGAATATTCAGGACTGATTTTCTTTAGGATTGACTGATTGGATCTCCTTGCAGTCCAAGGGACTCTCAAGAGTCTTCTCCAACACCACAGTTCAAAAGCATCAATTCTTCAGCACTCAGCTTACCTTATAGTCCAGCTCTCACATCCATACCTGACTACTGAAAAAACCATAGCTTTGACTAGATGGACCTTTGTTGGGAAAGTAATGTCTCTGCTTTTCAGCATGCTGTCTAGGTTGGTCATAGCTTTTCTTCCAAGGAGCAAGCGTTTTTTAATGAACTGGAATTCACTAGCCTCTTTATCCAAATATTTTATGAGCAAAGAATCCAGTTTTAGCATGGTGAGTTTAGATCTTTATTTTTACATCTTATATTGCTGGATGAATTCTTATTAAGGTATGCATTATTTTTATGTGAAAAAATGTATATGTAATTAATTTCTTCTCTTCCCAGTTTTGTATTAATCAAGCATTTTTATTACACTATTTGTCTATTAGTAGCTTGTTATTAAGTCTGTTTGAAATTAAGAGGTTACACTCTGCATCCATAACATACTACAGTTAAATTATGACCTCTGTTACTACCTCACATTTTGAATTGTGCTGCACTTTAATTCTTTGCCACTGTCTCACCTTTTCCCTTGCTTGTCAACTGATTTCACATATATTTGCACATTACAACATATTTTGTTATTCTTTTAAATAATATTAATTTCAGTTTACCTGGATACTCAGCTTCTCTGGTGTTCTTTATTCTTTCTCATTTTAATGCACTATTTGGAATTATTTTCTTATTTTGCCTAAAAACATTTCCTTTAATACTTTTAAAGCACTGGGTTTTTTTGCTTATCTGAATAGATTTAGTTCTTTATTTTGAAAAGTATTTTCTCCAGGGAATAATAGGGGAGGAGATAATGAAAGCTAGAGATCTTGAAATTTAAAAGTAGAAAAATAAGCCAACAAAACTATGGGATAAGATGATAACTTTACTTAATTTTAAACCCAGTGTTGGTATTGCTGGGAAACACAAGTTACAATAATTATTAACATATCCTTTTCCTCATCCTAAACTTGCTTTATGGCAGGTTTTCATATTCATTTTCTCCCTCTACCCGCTTCTTCCCTTGCTTAGTAAAGAGAACATAAAGTTGTCTGAATTTGAACATTTTATTCTCCCACATAAATAGCTAAAATCAGAGGGAAATCAATCTGCACTTGCTAATAATCATGATATTGTCTCTTGGCTATAACCAAAACTATGTACTCCTAATGTGGCAGCAGAATTTTAAAAGCATCCAAATGTAAGAAAAACACTGAACACTTTGAGTACATTTTCTCTCAAAATAAGGACATTCAGCTTTTGTTCGTAGTCTGTAATGCTATATTGATGGGTTACTTACTGCTTGTTGAAGAGCACATTTTCACAAAGTAGATTTATCATAAACAACTTCAGCTATTAAAATAAAATAGTTCAAATTTTACAATGTCAAAGTTTTGTTTAGAAAACCAATTTTACAATCAATATTCTTGACTTTTAACAAGCTTGATTTATGTAGCACTGAAGCCTATCCCAGGTTGTATTCTAAACAAAGTAGAGTTTGTAGTTTCTACTGTACTTATATCATACATTATTAACAGTATTGTATTATGTTGCTTGGATTTTAGCTCTATGCTATTATTATTACTTACAACATTGTTTTTTGATTAATTCAATGCCTACATTTATTCCAACAATTTGATCTTGTACAGATAAAACTATGAGAATCCAAGAAATTGGGTAGCTGTAGAAGGGGAGTAGATTAGAAGGAGAATTTCAGAGGGTAATAAAATATGTAATTTTCCAGATAACACTAACATATATTGATATCTCAAGGACAAATTTTTCAACCCAGTGTTCATAGTCTCTTTCAGGTTAATTTAAATGATTTAAATTAATTTCATGGTAAACTATCACCTATGAGTTTCAAGCATGAAATCAGTACCTATGAAAGAGCCAGAAAATTATGAAATATTCTAATAGAAGATAAGCTGCTTTTCATATTTTATTTCAGTGGAGTATGTGTTACCTGGTTTTCACAAGCCACATGGAGTAACAGAGCAGGTAACATACCACTGAGACTTCTTTCCTACTTCTCAAGATTCCTGGTTAGTTCAGAGATTGTTGGGCTGGTCATCTCACAGTTACAGCCTTATGTTCTTTACCAGTTAAGTTCAAAGAAATGCTTACTGAAAAGCCAGTCAGCCTGGCCCAGGAGGACTAACTTGATGCTACTTAATATATACTTTGTCTAGATCAAAGAGCTAATACTAAGGTAGACAGTGAATGAAGACTAGCTGGATGAGTTTGGATCAGAAATGATGAATTTTATATTTTTGTCATTACTAGTGACTTTTGTTTCACTAAAATATTTTGAGTTTCCTTACTGGTTCTGACTAACTTTTGGGTTTCTCAGGGACTGGCCCTGAGAATTATTCTTGCCCACCACATACTGGGAATTATTCTTGCCCACCACATACTCTCCTTAAAGAATGTCATCCTTTTACAAAAATTTAAATACCGTCTTTATGTAGATAACTTCCAAATTCATATTCTCAGTCAAAACCTTTTCTCTGAACTCAAAACCTGAATATCCAAATGATTACTTGCTATCTCCAATCTGATGTCTACCAGAGATGAGAATTCAGGTATCAAAGTATATGTAACACAAATCATGATTTTTTTCAACAAACTGTTTCATACTTCATGTCTCACTCATCAAGTTAAGTATTACCACTATTCATTCAAGTGGGAAGCTTAAGAATTGAATTATCTATGAGTCCTCACTTCATATAACCACATATTTTCTGAAATAAACAATATATCTATTTTTTGTATCTTGGAGTTTAACTAGATCACAGAGTTTTATGACAAATGGTGAGGTGGAGAGAGAGATTTTCTAAGTTTGTGTATCTCCAAAGAAAAGAATTAGTGGTTAGAAATTATAGTGAGCAGGTTTTGGCTCATTAGGGTGAAAACCTATATTAAAGTCAGCAGTATCAAAAAATAGTATTTTTATCCTAATCTTATTCTAAAAGGATATTGACAAGGCAGATATACAAACAAATCTATTCATTACACAGAGCTAATGAAGCCTGACAAACTCCTTATTTATGGTAATTTTCCCTTCTAATCAGCTCCCTTGTCCATCCTTACAGTAGATCTTCCATTCAAAACTTTTCTCCCAGAAGATGACCAAAGTTGTGAATGGTTTGAGAAGTGTCACTCGTAGGATGACTGAAACAGTGAGACGTTACAAGAAGTTAAACTCTAGCAAAGATACTCTGATTTGTGTGTGTGTGTGTGTGTACAATAGACAGGTAGACAGACACATGTACCTCCACATCTGTGTATGTACCTATAGGTCTGTGTGTGTACATGAATGTCTGTGTAATGTTTTCATTTCACATGCATACCAAAAAATTAAACCGTTAACTAAATTAGACTAGTGATTACAACACAAGTAGGATAGTAAATGGAAAAGATGCCAAAACTCCTTAGAGAAAGAAAGAGATAACAACATCGGGAATCACTGGATGATAACTTGTAGAACTAGGCACACAATACATTCTTGTGGGTAGGAAAGTAATTTGAACTTGGCCAAAAATATTCATCAAAATAAAATATATTTTCCCCGTGCCTTAAAGCTTTATAAAGGAGGTTACACTTATTTTGTGTGTCTCCAAAGAACAGGATCAGTAGTTGGAAGTTATAGGTATGCAGGTATTGGGTCACTTGGATGAAGTCCTGATAAGTATGTACTGTATAAAAGAGGATGAGAGGATGCACAGACTAGAGGGTTTACCATTGAGAGTAGAAATTGGGCCTGAAAAGGACACGGTCTTCTTGACACATGGAAGAAATGTCTATGTTGGGAGAAAGATGATGAGTAAGTTGTTTATTTTTGTTTCTTAGTAAACACTTCTCCTTCCCTTCACAACATATCTATTCTATATCAACAAATCACTACACTTAAGCTAGTTGTCTTTAAAATTTTTATACAGAATAATAAAGCACAAAGTATTACAAATCATCAACCTAGGAGAATCAAAGATATCTTTGGTGAATAATAAAACTGACCTGATTGTGCATTTCAGACTCAAGTGACCAAAGAGGGATACATTTTAAAAATAAGATAGTCTCTATATCTGTGAGTCTATTATATCTTTTTGTTATATTCAATAATTTGTAGTATTTTTTATATTTCACATATGATATACAGCATTTGTGTTTATCTGACTTAATTCACTTAGCATAATAATCTCCAAGTCCATCCATGTTATTGCAAATAGCAAGTTAAGGATATCTCTGATTTTTAACAAACTTCACACTGTGACCAGAAAAATTTACTAACTCCTCCACTCAGAGGACAAATAGCTATTTCACTTCAAGATTCAGGACAAGTCAGCTTTTTGGATAAAACTTGACCTCTGATTTAATACAAATTTCCTTCCCTATTAGGTGCAAGCTGTTCAAGAAGTTAAATTTGAAAGACATGCAAAAAAACAAAACAAAAAACAACAGACATATGCAATAGCAAGGGAGCACACATAAACTTTAACATTTTTTACTCATTTACCCACAGGCACCCACACAGAATGGGAAGCATGGTGGTATATATGATTAGGACACAAACATCCACATATACAAATCTTTAGAGAGGGCCCAAAGTTGAAACTCTCTCACTTAGAGTAGGGTCAAGATGGGGCCTTGATAAATTGCTCTATGCCACTCTGATTCATTTTTTGATTCATTGGGAATTTTTGGAAAACTCTGGCTAAAGGCCTGCCTTCTTTAGTGACTGCATGCTGTTGTAAACCCAAATGTTAAGTGAGAATTTTTGAATTAATGCAGTTTCCGGGAGTAACATTCATTTCTTGGGCAAACTTCAGGAGATGGTGAAGGACAGGGAGGCCTGGTGTGCTGCAATCCATGGGGTTGCAAACAGTCAGACACAGCTGAGCGACTGAACAACAACAACAATATTCCTTTAACAGATTCATGTTTCATTCATTTCTGAAATATTCTATTGTATAATTCACATAGACATACTCTCTCACCTATATAATTCATTGAATTTGCTTATTCATATATCTTTCTCTTATTAAATCTCCACTCCTCAATGGCAGGAATACAGAATTATGACGATCCTATCAAAGTGACTGGCATGTAAATATTACTGATTTTGAGTGCAATAAAACACATGAAGACCTCATTTGCTTCTGTTTGTGTTAAATTAGGCTTCCTTGGTGGCTAAAAGGTGAAGAATCTGCCTGCAGGGTTTGATTCCTGGGTCAGAAAGATCCCCTGGAGAAGGGAATGGCTACCCACTCCAGTATTCTGGAGAATCCCATGGACAGAGGAGCCTGGTGGGCTACAGTCCATGGGGTCGCAGAGTCAGACAGGAATGAGTGAGTAACACGTTTTTTTTCCCAAAACACAAGAAGACCCCCATTTACTTCTGTTTTTATTATTATAGGACTTCTACATGTTTGAATATATGTGGCGATTTTCTGTTATATATTTCTATCTTGAAACACCCAGTAAAAAGAAGTAAAATTTCACTTTCTGTATTATAGTATTTGTCATTGATAATTTTCAGATTTCTTTTTCATACTGTCACCCTAAACATACGAACTACTAGACACTAACTTCTTCATTTCCTTCCATCATCTAATTCAATTATTTAAAATAACACTTTCTTATTCCTTTTTTTTTAATTGTCTCAGCCACACTTATAGGCAGTTGTTTTCCCTATCTTTTATATTTTAGTTTATTAACTTTTATGGTAAATTATATAGTAACTTAATTCATTAATCTCACAGAATCTATGGTAGGAGAGTTAGGAATAGAAATGCACTGTCTCTGTGGTTTGGGTCCAAGATAATTGGTTTAATGGGGTTTTGAGTTTATAAATCCAAATCCAAAAATATTATAAAAATTCAATTGGGAGCCATAAAAAATATGTTCTCAAGTTATTTAATACTATAAAATTAAGAAAAGTGATATTGTGATATCAGTATTTCATATTCTAACTTTTGTATTCAGTTGTAGTTTTTTTTTTTAATTTTCCCTTTAATGAAACACCATTTGGCATATAGTCAGTCAATTCAATTAAAGTTTTATTTTATGGATAAGCATGAGAAATGAAAACCCTATTTATATTTATAAAAAAGCTATTTCAGATTAACCAGTATGCATTAGAGGATGTGTAATCTTGTAGACTTTGATGCAAACAATGACATTTGCATTTATATACATCTACCATTTATAATAATCATGTAGAGCTATATAACTATTGCAGGGTCAAATTTCTGAGATTTCATTTTCGCTATATTTTCCTAGCAAAATTTGGAGAGAAAATAGGGAAACACGAATCCATTATAGATTTCCATGTGTAGTGTTTAAAGGTAAAACAAATATTTTGTTTTTTTTTATAATAACTCATCAATAATTTAAGTACAGTTAAAAAAAGCAGACACACCTCTCTGTTGGACCAGGAATATTTCCTTTATATTCATGAGCTTTGTTCAAATTTTAATTTATAAACTATTTCTAGAATTCCATTTTCTGAAGAAATTTTACTTAAAATATTAATAAAATATTCAACTTTATATGTATTTTATAAGTATGCTAAAATTCCTCAGTAGTTGGTAAAATACTTTAGGACTAGAGATCTGCCTTGATTATTTATGCTTTTACTTATCCCAGTCCTCTGATGTAGTGAATTGTGTTTTTCCACCTTTTCTGAAGGATAAGAACTGGGCAAACACTAAATTCAAGAGGTTTCTTGAATCAGAAGCAGAAAGGAGGGCAACCAACTAGGGCAAAACCTAAAGAGAAATTTATGTCCAAATAGTAGAGAACCAAACATAGCCTTACCTGAGATCCCTGGGATAGATGCAAAGAGATGCCAGTGAAAGGAATTCAGAAATCACAGTTGATGAACTGGTGGAGGTCAATGGTATCCTGCAAGAGTTTATAAAGCCCAGGATGCTGCAGAGATTGGAGGGTTGCTCCTATCACCCTGGAGAAAGTTTAAGTGTGTTGTATGGATTTATGGGAGTGGGAAAGCAGCACAGTGAGAGTCCTGGAACCCCACAGGTATGCTCCCCGTCTTACTTGTGAACCAAGTCTTTATCTGTAGTGTCCGTGACTCAGTCATGTTCAATTCTGTAACCGCCTGGACTACAGGCCACCAAGCTCCTCAGTCTGTGGGATTCTCCAGGCAAGAACACCGGATTGGGTAGCCATTCCCTTCTCCAGGGGATCTTTCCAATGGAGGGATCAAACCTGGGTCTCCTGCATTGCAGGCGGATTCTCTACCATCTGAGCCACCGAAGTGGGGATGACGTAAAACTCTGCCACTCTTCCTAGTGAGAACTGTAGTGGAGCATGTGGAAGGAAACAGACTAACTCTTCATGAGATAAAGGCCAGTGTGCTGGACCTAGCAGTCAGAGAGGGAGGGAGACGGGCAGGGACATTGAGGAAACCACACTTCTGAGACAAGGCACAGGGCGCCTTCCAAAGATCAACTTTAAAAGTGACAACAGAAAAGGTCTTCCTAATGTTCCACCTCCTCAGACTAACAAATTTGCATAATAGCAACAAAATATTATTGAGAGAGCTACAGAGGAGGGATACAAGAATGGGAAGAAATCCTCTCTGAGGTGTAGTGCAGAGGAAATACCGATCACCAAGGGTGGAACAAATGGACCGGGACCGAAAAACAGACAAAACCCCTTTGCAACACTAGCCTTTATCAAGACACATGTTTCTTGAAGAATTACAAAACTAGTGCACTGAGCATGACCATATTAACTATCCTCAAACCCAGCTTAATTCCTAACTAGATAATGCAAATCCTCATATTAAAATTATGGCAGAAGGAGGCATGTTACTATTCCCAGGCTTAAAACCTGGATACCAAAACAGTGGCATTCTAGTCAATATATTTGGCTTTCAGCAAAAAAATCTGACACACAAAAGCAAAGAGACACATTCCCAAAAGACAAAACAGTTACCAGAACAAGACTCAGACATGACACATCTGTTAGGCCTATTAAATCTGACATGGAACTTAAATATGTTTAATATTCTAAAGACTCTAATGAAAATGATGAGCAATATAAAAGATCACATATTTTAGCAGAGATGAAACCTATAGGTAATGAAATGAAAATTTCTCAAATGAAACGAAGTCAATAGAAATTATCCAAAAGTGCAAAGAGGAAAAAAAAAACAAAACAAAACACAGTGCATCTAAGACTATCAATAGTTGACATGCCTAATTATTTTTTTTTGACATGCCTAATTATAATTCATAAAGAAACAGGACTGATGAAATCATTTGCAGAATTGATGGTCAAGAATTTTCCAAATATGTTAACTCCTAAGCCACAAATTAAATTTATCAGAGAACAAATAAATAATGAAATAATAACCTAAGAAATTGCTGGAAAAAAGGCAATGAGAAACTCTTAATGACAAAGACATTGTATAGAGGAATAAAAGTATGAATTATTGCAGATTTCTTGTAAACAATGCAAGCCAAAAGAGAGAGAAACCTTTATAAGGTGCCAATGTGCAAAGATAAACTCAAATTCTCTGTGGTAGGTTTGGAATTCATCTATTTCAAAATTGTCTAAAAGTAAAAAAGTTAACAAAAAGTAAATGAGTCATTCAAAATCAAATGACCTCCCAAAGGTCAGTTTTAGAGGAAACATTACTTCAAATTCTAACTTCCTACCTATTTTAATTGTGTTAAATTTGAAGGGATTCTTTATTATATGCCAGAAGTTTTGGAGGATATTGTTACTTTGGTGAATTTCAGAGGTCATAATTGAGTTACTTTTTTTGTTTTCTGAATATTATATATAGTTTCAACATGGAACTAAACATTTAACAAAGATAAAGTTGTAAGGCAAAGTTTTAAAATACATACTGATGAAAATAAGTGGGAATAAAAAAATACTGTCAGGTACTTGTTTGGGCTCTGGGACAAAGGCATTTATTTCTGATCAAAGTTAAATCTTTACTTAATCTTGAGTTCATTAGCTTCAAATTGAAGTCTCTCTCACTGTATTTTCTGTAACTTCCTCAAAATACTGATTCTCTACCAAGTGCTTTTACTTTCTTTATCTCCTTGTCCTGTAAATCCAATTAGTTGTTTAATTACTATGACACTTGCTAGACTACATGTCTATACATAGATATGTATTTGTTTCTTCCCTACTTCACTAAGCTTATCTTTGATTCTAACACAATTATCCACGTAAAGAAAACATGCAGCCCACCCCTTATTTTCATTTTCTCCAATAAACTTATACTTTTCCCATGTCTGTATCTATATTTATAGCACATGAAATGCCACTGATCCTTCTCTGCCTTCTTACTTATCCTAGAAGACCTGAATTCTTTGCTAGCTTTGTTATTAACATCCTAACACCTCTGATTAGAAATTCTGTGTTTTTATTTATAACTTTAAAACATAGTGCCTCTGCTGAGCTTATAACTAACCTCTGTATCCAAAATTTTACTCCCTTGTTTGTCCCAAACCTGTTTCCCTCAAGATGGAGAAATATCAAAGAAAAGGGGGGATTAAAATTGTATACAAGCACCTTTATTGCTGTCCTTTGAAGGGAAAGGCTTTTGGATTAGTCTCCCAGGCATCCCCCAAGTCTCAAAAGGGTGGCTCAAGAGTCAATGATTAAAGACTGTGAAGATGTAGAAACAACACCTGTTGGGCCAGGAAACTGGTAACAATTTAGACTATAAACCAGCCACATAGACTCATCAAATCCCCAGTTACCTGAAAAATATAAAGGTCTAACACACATTCCTAAGTTGTTGTTGTTTTTTTGCATGTGTGTGGTGGTGGGTTTTTTTGTTGTTGTTTTTAAACAGGAAACAGACACCCACCAGATAAAAACTAACTGCAAGCACATAGACTCCAGTCTGACTGAAGCCAGAAGACTGGAGATGCTTGAAACTTCACCTTGATGCCAACCAATTGGAGAATCGTGCACAAGCTGATCATGTGCCCTAAAGCCCCCTCCTTCATATTGCCTTTAAAACCCCATTCCTGAAAGCTATTGGGGAGTTTGGGTCTTTTGAGCACAAGCTGTCAATTCTTCTTGTGTGGTACCTTGCAGGAAATGCTAGGCTTTCCTTCGCTACAATCCAGTGTCAACAGACTGGCTTTACTGTTCGTGGCAAGAGGATCCAAGTTTGGTTCAGTAGTATAACTGTAGGTCTTAGTATGTTACATGATTATTTTATATCCATTGTTTCATTTTAACATTATTTGATAAAATATTCCACCTACCTTAGATATCCAATGGTAGATTAAGGCAACTTAGTATCTTAGTTCAGAATATTTCTGAGACATATAAGAGATTTACAGATACAGCCTAAATTCAATTACCTCTAATATGCCCTCAGCTTTTGTTGATTTAAACAGTCTTTAAAAATTGAGAATAAAAATGATACAAAAGTATGTTGTTGAGTGCTATTGACCATATAGAAGAGATTTTGTTATCTCCTTTCTTCCTACATTAGTATTTGTTTTAGGCACTCTGTTGTTTCATATCCTGCCTGTTTAAATATGGTAGTCACTCAAATCAAATTTATCTCCTATTTCTCTGAGTTCTGCTTGTGTAATAATAAAATGGATACAGTGTGTGTAGAATATGGCAGCAGATTTTTCTACAGAAATTTTGCAGACCAGAAGGGAATGGCAAAATATGTAAGTCCTGAAATGGAAAACCCTGCAACTTAGGATGCTTTACCTAGCAAGATCATCATTTAGAATAGAAAGGTGAGAGAATTTCTCATACAAGCAAAAACTAAAAGAATATAGCAATCCACATGTGTATATGTGAGGAGGGGGAGATGTGGGGTGTGGAGAGAGACACAGGGTTGTATGGGGGTGTGTTTTTGTAGAGAAGGGACATCTGTGGATGGAGGAAGTATCAGAGTGGGTGAGTAGGGGGAGAGATGGGTGTTTTTGTACGTTAGACTAGGAATAATGGGGTAATGGATAGACTGGGGTGGGGTTGTGGAGAGAGGAACTGGGGTGTAGGCGTAATTACATGAGTGAAGAATGGGGTTTGTGTTTTTGAAGAGATGGGTATGCGCGGATGAAGGCATAGATGCAGTGGGGTCTGTGTGTGTTTCTGAGCACGTGGGGAGAGGCTGTGTGTAAGCCGGCTGTGGTGTGTGGGGGGGGGTATATGTGGGAAAAGACGGGGTGTCTTGAAGGCGAGACGTGTGTCTGTGTACAGAGGGAGAGATGGTGGGTAGAGGCAAAGACAGAGGCTGTAGAGGGAGAGAGAGGGCGCTAGCGTGTGCTGGGGTGCGTGTGGTGAGGTGGTGTTGTGGGTGGTAATGATGAGACAAGTTTGTGGAGTGAGTATGTGTGAACAGAGAGGTGGGTTTTATGGGGTGCAGACACACATGTGTGTATGTGTAGAGAATGGAGTATGGTTGTGGGGTTAAAGGTGTGTTTGTGTGTGTGTTTCTGTGTGTACATGAAGAGACAGAAGGTGCGGGGTGGAGGTAAGGGCTGTTTGTGTGTGTGTGTGACTGGGCAGGGAGAGAGTGGTGGTTGCAGGAAGAGAGGATGAATGGGAAGGAGAGATGTGGGTGCGTGGGATGAGACAGATGTGTGGGTTCTGGTTATATGGGGAGAGGGGCGTGTGTAGAGACTGAATTGTGACGATGTGGACAGAGATGTATTTGTGTGTCAAGCAACAGGGTTGTCTGTGAGGAGGAAGAGCCAGAGGAGTGTGGGACACAAGTCAGAGGTTCACGTGTGGAGGGACAGAAAAGCATGATGGAGGGAACGGCAGGGGAGTATTGTGTGTGTGTGTGTGTAGAATATGGGCTGTGTCTGTGAGGATGGGGATTGGGGTGTGTGTTTTGGTGTGTGTGCGCGTCTGTGTGGAGCAACATCTGTGTCAATGTGGAGCAAGAGGCAGTCTTGTTGAGAGACAAAGACTGTATCTGCACAAATGGGTGTGTGTGTGTGTGAAAGGACAGACAGAGATGTGTGCTGTGTGTGTGTGTGTGTGTGTGAATGTGTGTGGGAGACTATGGTTGGGTGCAGGGGGACAGATGGGGACACAGATGGAGAGACACACGTGTGTATGCATAGAATATGGTCAGAGTACACTTGTATTATTGATGCTGGGGTGTGTGTGTCTGTCTGTGAATGCACTTAGAGACTGGGCTGTGGGTGTGCTGACCCACGGGAGGGTGTGGAAGAGGACAGGAGATGTGGGAAATGAGGCAGGCATGTGTGTGCATGTGCTTGTGTGAGTGGAGAGCCTGGGATGTATTTGCAGGGAGAGATGTGTGTATCTGAGAGTGCAGGGAGAGGCGGTGGGGTGTGGAGGGAGAGAAGCTGGGGTGTGCAGGGAGAGAAGCTGGGGTGTGCAGGGAGAGAAGGTGGGGTGTGCAGGGAGAGAAGGTGGGGTGTGGAGGAAGAAGCAACTTGGGTGTTTATGTATATAGAGAGATTGGTGTATGTGCCTGTGTGTGTGTAGAGACTGGGGGATAAACGCACAGTGTGTGTGCTTGTGTGTGTGTGTGTGTGTGTGTGTGTGTGTGTGTAGAGACTGAAGTAAAATGTGAAGGGAGAGATGGGGTGCTGGGTGTGGAGAGATGGGAGATGTGTAGAGGGAGAGATGAGGTGTGTGGAGGTGTGTGTGGAGGGATAGACAAAATTTGGGTCTTTGTGGGGGTGTATGTTCATGGATACTGGGGTGTGGGCATGTAGAGATGGGTGTGACTGAGAGACAGGGTGTGTGGAGGCAGAGATTGGTGTCTGTTTGTGTGTATGTTCCTGTAAGAAGGAAGAAAGGAGTGTGTATCTTTGGGAAGAAATGTGGCGTGGGGAGTGAGTGGAGGGAGAGATGTGGTGTATGTATGTGACGATTGGGCTGTATGTATACTTATATACACGTGTGGAGAGACTGGCATATATGTGGGAAGACTGGGCTGTGTTTGGAGGAGAGTCGTGTGTGTATGTGTCTGTAGAGGGAGAGACGTGGGATGTGAAGGGAGAGAGAGGGTTGTATGAGGGCGTGTTTGTATAGATAAGGAGTTGTATATAGACGGAGTGTCTGGATGAGTGAGTGGAGGGAGGATGGGTGTTTCTGGGTGTGTGTGTGTGTGTGTGTGTGTATAGAGAGAGAGAGGGAGGACTGAAGAGGGAGAGGAGGTGTAGGGGTGTGTATGTGTGTGTGTCTGCGTGTGTGTAGGGAGGGATTGGTGGTTGCAGGATAGACTGGGTGAATGTGGATGAACAGACGAGGTGTCTGGACAGATGGAGGTGTCTGGGTTTTCAGCGTGTGGAAGGTTGAGTGTGTGTGTGTCTGTGTGTGTACAGAATGGGGAGTGTATTTGAGTGTGTGTGTGTGTGTGCATGCAGAGGCCACGGTGGAAATGTGTGTGTGTGTGTAGAGAGACTCAGGTGTGGGTATGAATGGAGAGAGAGGATACAGAGGGAGAGATATACTGTGTGTGTGTGTGGAGGGAGACAAAGGGATGTGTGGAGGGAGACGTAAGTGTTTATATATGTGGAGTAACCTGGGTTGGGGTGTGGAGGGAGGAAAAGGGTTGAGGATGTGCTGTGTGGAGTGATGAGGTTTGGGTGTGTTTTTGGAGAGATATATGTGTGTGTATATGTGGATACTATAAAACTCAAGCTGGAAACAAGATTACTCAGAGAAATATCAATAACCTCAGATATGGACATGACACCAGCCTAATGATAGAAAGCAAAGAGGAACAAAACAGCCTCTTGATGAGGGTGAAAGAGGAGAGTGGAAAACCTGGCTTAAAATTCAACATTCTGAAAACTAAAATCATGGCATCTGGTCCTATCACTTCATGGCAAATAGATGGAGAAACAATGGAAACAGTAAGATACTTTATTTTCTTGGGCTCCAAAATCACTGTGGATGGTGACTGTAGCCATGAAACTAAAAGATGTTTGCTCCTCAGAAGAAAAACAATGACAAACCTAGACAGTGTATTAAAAAAGAGAGACATCGCTTTGCTGACAAAGGTCCATTTAGTCAAAGCTATGGTTTTTCCAGTATTCATGTAAAGGTGTGAGAGCTGGACTATAAAGAAGGCTGAGAGCCGTAGAACGTATGCTTTTGAACTGTGGTACTGGACAAAACTCTTAAGAGTTCCTTGGACATCTGTGTCTCTTTTTCTGTTTTGCATAGAGGGTTATCATTATCATATTTTTAAATTCCATATATATGCATTAGTATACTGTATTGGTGTTTATCTTTCTGGCTTACTTCACTCCGTATAATGGGCTCCAGTTTGTTGGGATGTTCTGAGAGAATAGCATTGAAAGAAGTATACTAGCAAATGTGAAACAGATCACCAGCCCAGGTTGGATGCATGAGACAAGTGCTCAGGGCTGGTGCACTGGGAAGACCCAGAGGGATGGGGTGGGCAGGGAAGTGGGAGGGGGGATTGGGATGGGGAACACATGTAAATCCATGGTTGATTCATGTCAATGTATGGCAAAAACCACTACAATACTGTAAAGTAATTAGCCTCCAACTAATAAAAGTAAATGAAAAAAAAAAAAAGGGGTTCCTTGGACAGCAAGGAAATCAACCAATCAATCCTAAAGGAAATCAACACTGAATACCCATTGGTAGGATTGATGCTGAAGTTGAAGCTCCAATACTTTGACCACCTGATGCAAAGAACTGACTCGCTGGAAAAGACCCTGATGCTGGGAAACATTGAAGGCAGGAGGAGAAGGGGACAACAGAGGAAGAGGTGGTTGGATGGCATCACTGACTCAATGGACATGAGCTTGAACAAACTTCCAGAGATAGTGAAGGACAAGGAGTCCTGGCATGCTGCAGCCCATGGGGTGGCAAAGAGTTAGACATGACTGAGCAGCTGAACAACAAATGTGGAGGGAAAAGGTGTGTGCATATGTGGGGAGAGATGGGGCTGTAAGGAAAGGCAATGTGTGTATATGTCTATAGGAGGGATGTGGGATGTGGAGGGGGAGACACAGTTGTATGGCGGCATGTTTGTATAGAGAAGGAGCTGTGTATGGAGGGAGTTTATGGGGGGTGAGTGAGTGAAAGGAGAATGGATGTTACTGGGTTTGCGTCTGTGTATGTGCAGAAGGAGAGAATGGTGGTGTGGACAGGGAGAGAAGTGTGTGTCTTTATGCATGTGGAGAGACGGGGGTGTAAGTGTGAGGGGAGAAACAACAGGGGTGAAGTATATGTGGAGAGACTGTGGTGTAAATTTGGATGCAGAAATGGGGGTGCATGTCTGAAGAGAAGGTAAATGTGTTAGTTGAAGATGTGTGTGGGTGTGGGTGTGTTTGGAGGTCGAGAACAGAGTGTGGGTCTATGTGCAGGGAGAGACTGGACTATAAGCGTATTTGTGGAGAACTGGGGATGTTTGTGAGTGTAGAGAGTGTGGTGTGTGTCTGGAGGGAGCCGACAGGGCGTAGGTATATGCATGGAAAGTTGTCTGTATTGTGTGTGAAGGTACTTAGGGTGAGTCGGGAGTTTCGGAGGGAGTCAGGCATGTGGTGTGTGTGTGGAGGGAGAAAGGGGATTGTGTGTATGTTTGTGTGTAGAGATAAGGGTGTGTGTGGAGGAAGAGACTGGGGTTGTGGAAAGAGAGCCAGGAGTTTATGGAAGGAGAGAGAGTAGGATGTGGAGGGAGAGAAAGATGTGTGGGTGCTGCTGTGTTTGTTATCATAGGGTGTGTGTGTGTAGAGACTAGGGTATAAATGTGGAGGGAGAGATGGAGGTGTCTGTGCATTGAGAGTCATCACGTAGGTGTAGGGGAAAATCGGTGCTGTGGACGTGGGTGAAGAGGGAAAGATGCTGTTTCTCTTTTTGGGTGTGGGTCTACGCATATGAATGTGGAGACTGGTGTGTGTGTGTATGGAGAGACTGGTTTGTGTCTGTGTGTGTGTGGAGGTAGAAAGGGGTGTGTGTGCGTATAGGGAGAGACGAGGGAGTGGTGGGTGTGTTTGTGGATAGAGACACAATGTAGGTCTTTATGTGTTTTCGTGGAGAGACTAGAGAATGTGATCATGTACCTATGCAGAGAGAGATTTGTGTGTGGAGAGACTGGGGCATGTTTGAATAGAGAGATGTGCCTATGTGTGAGAGACGGGGATGTGGAGGGAGAGAGAGGGTATTGCTGTGTGTTGCTGTGTGTATGTATGGACAGTTGGGTATGTGGGTATTTATGGTGAGTTGAGGTGTCCAGGTGTCTCAAATGTTAAGTAATCCTCCGGCCAATGCAGGAGACGCAGACAGGAGACGTGGGTTTGATCTCTGGGTTAACAAGATCCCCTAGAGGAGTAAATGGCAGCTCATTCCAGTATTCTTGCCTGGGAAATCCCCTGGATAGAGGAGCCTGGTGGGCTACAGTTCATGGGTCACAAAAGAGTTGGACATGACTGAGCACACACACGGTACAATAATAGGGGCTTTGGGGAAGAGAAATGGGTGTGTGTCTGTGGAGGAAGAGACATGTTTGAGTGAGTGTGAATGAAGAGACTGGGGTGTGGTATGAAGAACGAGATGAAGACACAGAGGGAGAGATGTGTGTGTGTATGTGTGGATGGAGAGACACACTTGTGTGTGTGTATGTGTGTGTGTGTATAGAGAAGAGGATGCTGTGTACAGAGAGAAAGATGGGGGTGGGTGAGTGGAGGGAGAGATGAGTGTCTGTGTGTGGAAGGGGATGTGGAGGGAGGAACAAGGTCGTGGGCATGCTTGTGAGGAGTGATAGGGTTTGGGTGTGTTTTTGGAGACAAGGGTATGTGTGTATGTCTATGTAGGGAGAAAATAGTGTGTGTGTATGTGTGGGGAGAGATGGGGGTAAGGAGAGAGAGATAGGGTGTTATAGAGATTGTGTGTTAGTGCATGTGTTTGTGTATAGAGTTTGTGTGGGTACGGAGGGTGAGACAGGGATTGTGGAGGGAGACACATGAGTGTGTGTGTGTGGAGAGATGGGTGTTGGTGTGGTGAGTGATGGGGGATTGTGGGCAGAGATGGGTGCATGTCTGTGTTTGTATTTCTGTGCATGAGGAAAGTAAGGGGTGTGTGGGTGGGAAGTGAAGGGGAATGTGTGGAGGAAGACATCAGGGGATGTGTGGAAGAAAAGATAAGGTGTGGGTTTCCGTTTGTGTGTGTGAATAATGGGTGGAGTATTTATGTGTGCATGTGGAAAAACTGGCATGTTTGTAGAGAGACTGGAATATTTCTGGAAGAGAGTTGTGTATGTTTGTGTGGAGGGAGAGATACAGGGTGTGGTAGGAGAAAAAAAGTTGTATGGGGTGTGTTTGTATAAAGAAAGGGTTATTGTGTATGAAGGGAGTTTCAGGATAATGAGCAGAGGGAGAGATGGGTGTTGTGTGTGTGTGTGTGTGTGTGTGTGTGTGTAGGGTAGAGGAAAGGCATGTGAAGGGAGGTAATAGGGAGGGCATGGAGGGAGAAACAAGTGTGAGTGTGTGTGTTTAGAAAGTGGCCTGTGGGTATGGAGGGAGAGATGGGGGTATAGAGGTAAAGATGCACATATATTTGTGTGTATGGAGAAATGGTTGTGTGTGGAAGGAGATGGGATTGTGGAGGGAAAGATGGGACTGTGTATAGAGATGAGGCTGTTGCATGTGGAAAGCAAGATGGGTGTATGTGTGGGTGGTGTGGGTTTGTGTGTATAGAGACTAATGTGGTGTGGTGAGAGGAATAGAGGCAGTTTTTGTATAGAGAGATGGTGTTTGGGGGTGTGTGTGGTGAGACTGTGGTGTGGATACTGAGGAAGAGACGTGGGTGTGTGTGTCTGTAGAGATGGGAAATGTATGCAGGGAGAGACTTCTATATGTCTGTGTGTCTGTGGGAGCTGAGATGGATGTGTTTGTGAGTGTGTAACAGAGACTGGAGGTGTGGAGAGAGAGACTGAGTGGGTGTTTGTGATTGTGGAGAGGTGGCTGCTTTTGTGTGTATATGTATCTCTAGAGACTGGTTTGCGGGTGTGGAGAGAGAGATGACTGTGCTTGTGTGTGTGTGCAGCGAGGTGGGTGTGTGAACATGGACGGTGAGATGGGGATTGTGGAGGGTGAGCAGAATATGTATGTGGATAGACTGGGCTGTGTGTTTGGATGGAAAAACAAATGTATGTGTATGTGGAGGAGACAATCAGCTGTGTGAGACTGGGGGGAGAGACTGGAGTTTAAATGTAAAGGAGAAGTTGTGGGGTGTGTGTTTGTAGGGAGAGAGAGGTATTTACATGTGCCTTGAAAGATGGGGTGTCTGGGGGGAGACAAAATTTTGTTTGTGTAGGAAGAAATGGGAGAAAACGGGGTGGTGTGTATGGAGGGGGAGATGTGGGGTGTGTGTGTGTAGACCGGAATGTCTGTGGGCACGTATATAAAGGTATGTGGGGGGTTGTGTATGGATATACTGGGGGGCGTGTGGGAGACAAGAGGTGTGTGGAGGGATAGACAGGGGTATGTGCATGTGGAGAAATTGATGTGTATGTATTTGTGTGTTTAGGAACTGGGCTTTGAGTTTACTGGGGAGATGGGGTGTATATTTCAATTAATGGGGGTGTAGAGAGAGAACTGGAGGGGTGTGGAGGGAGAGCTGGAGGGGTGTAAAGGGAGAGACAACTCTGTGTGTATAGAGATGGGTGTGTTTGGGAGTTGATGGAGAGAAGGGGGTTTGAGGGAGACTAGTGGAGTAGGGAATGTCTATGTGTAGATATATGTGTGTGTGTGTGTGTGTGCACATGCATGCATGTGCGTGTGTGTGAGTGTTCAGACAGAGATCGGGGTGTTGCAGGAGAGAGAGGGGTGTGGGTATTTGTGGAGAGATGGGTGTCTGTATGATTGTGTCAAGAGTGGGTTGGGGCATGGAGGGAGACATGTGGGTTTGGAGGGAGACAAAGAAGGTGAGGGAAAATGAGTGAGTGTATTTGTGTGAAGAGACTGACACATAAGTGTGGAAGGAGAAACAGGAGTCTGGGTGTGGTCGTAGAGACTGGGGTACATGTGGAGGGAGACGTGTTTTTGTGTTTGCATGTGTGCGTACATTAAGTTGGAAAGTGAAAGTCGCTCAGTGGCGTCTGACTCTTTTGTGACCCTTTGCAACTGTTTGTGACTATGCAGTCCATGGAATTCTCCAGGCCAGAATACTGGAGTAGGTAACCTTTCCCTTCTCCAGGGGATCTTTCCAACCCAGGGATCAAACCCATGTCTCCTGCATTGCAGGCGGGTTGTTTACCAACTGAGCCACAAGGGAAGCCCCAAACTAGAAGACTGTCAGGAGTGGGATGGACATGAGTTTGAGTAAACTCCAGGGGTTGGTGATGGGCAGGGAGGCATGGCGGGCTGCAGTCCATGGGGTCGCAAAGGGTTGGACACGACTGAGCAACTGAACTGAACCGATATGTCCGTATGGAGAGACGGAGGCTGGATGTGGAGTTAGAGACATGGGTGTGATGTTTGCAAAGATGGATGTTGTGTGTGTGTATGTGTATAGAGCTTGGGTTTTGTGTAGGGATGGTTGTATGCACGTCTGTGTGTGTGGAGATACTAGGGTGTATGTGTGGAGAGACTGTGACATATATGTAGAGATAGTGTTTTGGAGAGAGGCTGTGTGTAGGTAGACAGGTATATGTGTGTAGATTGTGTGTGTGTGTGTGTGGACACACTGAGGTGTGGGTGTGGAATTTGAGATGGGGATGAGTAGATTTTTCTGGAGAGATGGATTTCTGTGAGTTTGTGTGTGTATGTGGAGAGATGAGGTGGTGTGGAGAGAGTTAAGAGGGTGTGTGTTGGTAGAGATGGGCATATAGGTGTAGAGGCGGGGTATGTTATGGAGGGAGAGTCGGCTGTTTGGTATGGAGAAACAGGGTGTGGGTGTTGGGGAGAGGTGTGGTGAGGCTGTGAAGGGACAAGTGGGAAGAGTCTGGGCTGTGTGCTGGAATGAGAGATGTATGTGGGTACTTGTGTTTGAGAGCCTGGGGTGTGTGTTTGTGTGTATGTCTGGAGAGACTGGGATGTGCGTGTGTGTAGAGAGAAACTAGGGTACGAGCATGGAGGGAGAGAGGGGTGTGTACTTATGTGTCTATGTTTGCAGAGGCTAGAGGTGGGTGTGAAGGGAGACAGGCAAGTGTATGCGGGAGGGAAGGAGGAAGAGGAGGAGGCTATGGAGGGAAAGAAATGTGTATGTGGAGGGTTAGATGGGTGTGTGTGTGTGTGTGTTTGTAGGGATGGGGTTGACTGTGGAGGAAAAGAAGTGTATCTGTGTGTGTGTGAGCAGAAGTGTATCTGAACCTGTGTAAGTTTGTCCCCCTGCTTGTTTAACTTCTATGCAGAGTACATCATGAGAAACTCTGGGCTGGAGGAAGCACAAGCTGGAATCAAGATTGCCGGGAGAAATATCAACAACCTCAGATATGCAGATGACACTACCCTTATGGCAGAAAGTGAAGAACTAAAGAGCCTCTTGATGAAAGCGAAAGAGGAGACTGAAAAATTTGGCTTAAAGCTCAACATTCTGAAAAGTAAGATCATGGCATCTGGTCCCATTACTTCATCGGAAATAGATGGGGAAACAGTGAAAACAGTGGCTGATTTTATTTTTCTGGGCTCCAAAATCACTGCAGATGGTGATTGCAGCTATGAAATCAAAAGACACTTACTCCTTGGAAGGAAAGTTATGAACAACATAGACAGCATATTAAAGAGCAGAGACATTACTTTGCCAACGAAGGTCTGTCTAGTCAAGGCTATGGTTTATCCAGTAGTCATGTATGGATGTGAAAGTTGGACTATAAAGAGAGCTGAGAGCCAAAGAATTGATGCTTTTGAACTGTGGTGTTGGAGAAGACTCTTGAGAGTCCCTTGGACTGCAAGGAGATCCAACCAGTCCATCCTAAAGGAGATCAGTCCTGGATGTTCATTGGAGGGCCTGATGCTGAAGCTGAAACTCCAATACTTTGGCCACCTGATCCGAAGAGCTGACTCATTGGAAAAGACCCCGATGCTGGGAAAGATTGAGGGCAGGAGGAGAAGGGGACAACAAAGGATGAGATGGTTGGATGGCATCACTGACACAATTGACATGGGTTTGTGTGGACTCCAGGAGCTGGTGATGGACAGGGAGGCCTGGCGTGCTGTGGTTCATGGGGTCGCAAAGATTCGGACATGACTGAGCGACTGAAGTGAAGTGTGGAAGGAGAATCAGGGGTATGTGTATAGAGGGAGAGATGGGTATGTGTTTGTTTGCATGTGGGTGTGTGGAGAGACTGGGGTGTGAGTATAGAGTTAGAGATGTGAATGTGTGTGTGTAGAAAAATGAGTGTGTGTATCTGTATATTTCTTTGTGTGTGTAGCTACTGGGGTATGTGTGGGTGTGTGTGTAGAGACTGTGGTCTGAGTGTGGAGGGATAAACAGGATTGTGTGAGGTATGTGTGTATGTGTGGAGAGTTGGGTGTGTGTGAGTGCTGAGGGTGAGACAAGTTTGTGGAGGAAGAGAAGGGGGTGTGTGTAAGGAGGGAGAGTTAAGTGTGTGTGTAGGTAGAGATGTGGTGCAGGTCTATGTGTGTCTGTGTGTATGCCTATGGAGAGACTGGGATTTTTGTGTGGGGGTGTGTAGAGAAGCTGGGATTTGTATATAGAGGGATAGATAGGGTGTGTGTAGGCAGAGATAGGTGTATACGTGTAGAGATGCAGGTGTGTTTGTGTGTGTGGAAAGACTCAGGTGGAGGTGCAGAGGGAGGAATGGTGTGGACATGTTTGTGTACAAAGTTGGGTTTCGGTGTGTGTGTTTGAGGGTACACAGACATTTAGTCCACAGTAGTTACTGTAACCTCCCTCTGTGATCTAGCGTTCTTCCTATTGTTTTAATATAGCATTAATTATTTAAGACTAACACTTTTATTTAATTATATTTGTTAGTTGCTTCCTTATTTTATGCAAGCAAATAGTATATAAAAGTAGATACACTCTTAGCTCTAAGTTTTTAAATTTTATAGAGAAGAAGAATCAGACCTTGGCAGGACTTGATTGTCCTGAGTATTTTTCCAAGAAATCAAATGCGTTATAGATAAACATAATTTATTAGGCTTGTCTAGTATGTTCTTTGTGTCATAACCTCTGGTTTAGAGGCAGAGCAGGGTTGAGAGGTGCATGCTTACCCAATTTGAATAGTGCCATTACCTTTTCTATCTCTAGCTCATTCCATTAAGAAGGCTTTTAGTTCTAAGAGCTTATTGTCAAAGTCAGTCAGCTAGTGTTTCTATTTGCTTAATGCTTGAATGTTTCCTTTTTTTAATGGTGTAGTATTGTTTTACAAAGTTATGTTAGTCCCTGTTGTACAATGAAATGTACAGCTATATGTTTACATATGTCCTCTCCTTGAGTCTCTCTCCCCCAGCCCACTGCATCTCTCTAGGACATCACAGAGCGCTGAGCTGAGCTCGCTGTGTTATACGGCAGGCTCCTACTAGCTATCTGTTTTACATATGGTAGTATATATGTCAGTGTATGACTGAATATTTTCAATAGCAAAGATAAAGTGGCTTTACCTAGTGATTAAGCAAATTAAATTCAGAGAAGAAATAAAACTCTCATCTGTGTAGGATTATTTCTTACTTTCAGAAAATAGAGTATTCAAAATTTGTTGGTCAGTCTGATATTTCAAGGAAAAGGTTAGATTTATCACATAATTCTGTGTGACTTTTCAATACGTCACTGTCAAATAATAAAAGTACCTTTTTCTTTTGAAATGCTTTTGATTTTAAATATAGTTTCCAGTATCTTAAATACATTAATAATTGTTGTTTAGTTGCTAAGTCAAGTCCAACTCTTTGGAACCCTATGGACTGTAGCCTTCCAAGTTTCCCTGTTAATAGGACTTTTCCAGGCAAGAATACTGGGGTGGGTTGCCATTTCCTTCTCCAGGGGATCTTCCAGACCCAAGGGTCAAACACATGGCTTCTGCTGCATCTTTTGCATTGCAAAATGGCTGCCTATAAATTTTAAATTTAACATTTAATGCTGATTACTATATGAAATAATAATTGAATATACCTTTTCTTGTCCATGAATTCCTTGGATCTTTCTACATTCTTATTTTGTTCCATTTATAATTGTCTTTACCTTGTAGCTTTTCACAAGTTTCAACAGACAGTAAACGTCTATTTATTCAAAGGTTCAGAAAAACTCCCAATGCTATTTGTGACTGGACATAACATCTGAGTTTTTATTGCAAAATTTCTCTCTCCAAACAAAATTTTGAATATGTAACAGGTGCAGTTATCTGTTCAGTCCACTATATAATTTTAATAGTCTCAGAGAGAGCACACAAATTCTTTCTAGTTTTTAGGCCATTTATTTGGTAGTGTTTCCTTCTGCTTAATAGACCAGAGGCCCCCCAGTTACTCAATCTCCCCTCCTGTTCATGTATTTAGAGATGTACATTACTCTCTCAGGGTTCTAGGGACCACTTAGTATGCTGCAGTGAGTATTAACATTGAAAAAAAAACATTAACTTTAGATAAAGAGATCATACGCATACTGTGTGTGCATGCTCAGTCGCTCGTTCATGTCTGACTCTTTGTGACCCCATGGACTGTAGCCAACCAGACTCTGTCCATGGGATTCTCCAGGCAAGAATACTGAAGTGAGTGGCCATTCCCTTCTCCAGGGGATCTTCCTGCCCCAGGGATCGAACCTGGGTCTCCTGCATTGCGGGCAGATTCTTTACCATCTGAGACACCAGGGAAGCCCCTCATACTCATACTACTAGCCATTATAAATCTAAATTTTCACAAAAGTGACATTTGCACATATTTTAAAAGACTACACTGAAGAAATCATAGAGGAAATAAAAAAATACCTAGAGACCAATGAAAGTATGGCAATCTAAAACCTGTGGTTTATAGCCAAAGTAGTTCTAAGAGGGACCCTCAGGAAACCAGAAAAACCTCAAAACCACCTAGTCTTACACCTAAAGCGACTAGGGAAAGAACAGCAAACCCAAAGTTAGTAGAAGAAAAGAAATCATTATACTTGGAGCAGAAATACAAATGAAGAAAGTAGAAGAGATTAGTGGAAGTAAAAGCTGATTCTTTGAAAAGATAAACAAAACTGATAAACCTTTAGCCAGACTCATCAAGGAAAAAGAACTCAAATCAATAAAATTATAAATGAAAAAAGAAGTTAGAGCAGACACCTTAGAAAATACAAAGAATCCTAAGAGACTACTATAAGCAACTGTATGCCAATAAAATGGACAAGCTAGAAGAAATGGACAAATTCTTAGAAAGGTATTATCTCCCCAGATTGAACCAGGAAGAAAGAGAAAATAGGAACAAAACTGGAAAACTAAATGTTAAAAGGATGTTAGTAACAACAGCAGTGCTCTATCTCATCCGTTCCCAACTCTATTGTCTGTCTTCAGAATCAATTAGTTGAAACCTTATTATCCTAGTATAACACTTATGTTCAGCTCAAATTCTATTAATATTTGGAATTTCAACTCTTAAGAAAACAATCCCTAAAAGCTCCAAATAGTACTTTTCTCATGTCACAAATTAATGCCCCTGCAGTTATCTATATGCCCCCTCTTTTGAAGTGAGTTTTGTATAATTTTTTGATTAATTTACTTCAGTCCTAAACAAATAGAACTTTAAACTGGGCTTGTCAAGTGATTCTTTTATTATAGAAATCTCAAGAATTGATAGTTGCAGCCTTGAGACTGTTATGAAGCATTCTATAGCTAAATGTAGACTTATCAACAAATAGTCTGAAAACCGATTAATGTCTGCCCCAAGGATACAAGAGGGGTAGCAAGTGTATTCAGAATGTTCTTTAAATCAGTTTTAAAGGTTTTTGTTTTCTTTTTTTCTTACATTAAAAGACATTTTAAAAGTCCAAACACACTTAAAAACTCATGGTACAACTAAAAGTTGTAAATTTTGAAATGATCACTATAGACAATTTACTTTTTTAAAGAGGAAAAACTGCAAAGAAGACAAGAACATGCAATGGATAAGCTTCTTCAGTAAGTAGGGCTGGGAAAACTGTACAGTTAAATATGAAAATGAGATTAGAACATTCCCTCACACAGCATACAATAAACCCAAAATGGATTAGAGATGCAAGTGTAAGAACTGAAACCATAACGCCTAAAGGAGAATAGGCAGAACACTGACAAATTGTAGGTGAAAAATATTGCTGTTTCCTAAGGCAAAAGAAAAGCAAAACAACTGGGACCTAATTGAACTTAAGCTTTTGCACAGCAAAGGAAACCATCAAGAAGAACCTACTGAATGGGAGAAAATATTTTCAAATGATATGTCCAACAAGGGGTCAATATCCAAAATATATCAGCTTACACAACTCAAATATCAAAAAGCAGACCACCCAATCAAGAACTGAGCATCAAATCTAAACAGACTTTTCCAAATATGACTTTCAGGTTGCCAACAGGCACATAAAAAGACTCTCAACATCACTAATGAGGGAAAAGCAAATGCAAACGAGATATCACTTCACACCTGTCAGAATGGCTATCAAAAAATCAACAAATGCTGGCAAGAATGTGGAGAAAAGAGGGAACCCCTGTACACTGTTGGTGGGTATGTCAACTGGTTCGGCCACTATGGAAAACAGTATGGAGGTTCCCCAAAACTACAAGAGCTATCACACAATGCACCAACTGATTCCTGGATGCATGCCTGAAAAAATATGAAATCGCTAATTCAAAATGATACATGCACCCCACATTCAGAGCAGCAGTATTTACAACAGCCAGCATGTGGAAGCAACCCAGGTGCTCATCAGATGTATGGATTAAGATAAGTGTATATATCCACAATTTTTTATTACTCAGTCGTAAAAAAAGAATGAAATTCAACCATTTGCAGAAACATGGATAAACCTAGAGGACATTATACTTAGTGAAATAAGTCAGAGCAAAAGACTAATACTGTATACCACTTATATGTGGAATCTAAAAAAAAATAAATTAATGTATATAGTAAAACAGAAACAAAGTCTACACAGGTAAAGAAAATAAATTAGTGTTTACCAGTGGGGAGAGGAAAGGAGGGAAGGTGTTGGGCGTGTAAGACTTGGAGGTGCCCAGCCTTGAAACCAAAGAAAGAGCCCAGACAGTGACAGAGACATCAACAACTTATTGGATAAGAGATCTTACAAATTTGAAGCTAAACATCTTAGAGTAACATCCCACATTGACTGGCTGGCTGGCAAGCAGGTCTGCTATAGCATCCATCTTCACTACTCAGGGGAGGAGGAGGTGGCAGCTACCATTTATACTGGGAATTGACATCAGGTTGGCTCATCAGTTACCAGGGAAATTAGAAGGTGAGGTGTGTCTCTCTCAGATTCTCGGGTTATGGAGCTTCACGAGGGCAGAGATTTCCCTTTAATAAATAGTAGGCGGAGCTGTTCTGGCCTAAGGATTAGAACAATCACTAGCTAGAGCAGGTGGCAAGCAGTTCATGTGAGTAGGATGTAAGTGAAGCAGAGCCCGTTCTAGCAGGGGATATACACCGAGCAAGAGAGTAGCCATCTTGAGTGGCCTGACTACACAAGCCTAATTACCCTTCATGACCTTTACCATCTTGGTCTACTCTTCTGTAATATCCCTGGGTCAGGTATGTAGAGGTGTATGGCAACCAAATACAATACAAATGCAAAATGCAATCCCAAGCCCAAAAAGTGGGCAAACTTTAGAGCCAGGTGCATATTGGGTCAATTTGTCATCAAAGTCAAGAAGACAAGGACATCTCACTGTAGACCAAACAATCAAACTCAGCAGGGAGACCACCTTTGTCACCCAGTTGCTCAGACTAGGGATCAAATGTAAGCTGTGTAACAGGCAAAATAAAGGAAAATCATGACCACTAAGCAAAACACAAGCGTTAATAAATAGCATTTGGAGATAATACCACCTCTGACTGCAGTTTTGTCGTGGCCTACAGTACCAAAACTAGCCATCTACCCACCATCCCCACAGTTGGTACCAAATATTGGAGATTCAGTTTCAGAGACCACAGCATTAATATAATGGTGCCTTTCTTCAGTAAGGAATCAGATTAATTACTTTAGTAGTCTTACCTGGGATAGGGCAGAATAAAGGTGAAATCTAAGCCCTTTATTTTAAATTTTGCAAGCAATTGTTTAATTGATAACACACAAGGGAGAAAGCAGGCACATCATGAGAACAAAGATCAAAAGAGTTTTTGCAAATTGAACACACACATGTAAACAAAACTGGGTTCAAGAACTGAGACATCACTAGAGTGCCAGAAGTTCCTCATAAGCTTCCTTCAGTCATGACCCCTCTCCAAGGATAAGTGCACTTCTGACTTCTAACACTATAGATGAATTTTGCCTATTTTGAATTTGACATAAATAGAATTACATGATACAGACAGTATTGTATCTTTTACAACATTAGGTTTGTGACAATTCATATCTGTTTTTAAATGTAGTTATAGTTCATTAATTTTTATTGCTGCGTAGTATGTTATGTGATTATGCCATAATTTATTTTCCCATTTTCTTACTCTGAACACTTAGGTTATTCCATTTGTGGTATTATGAATAAATTGTACACATATTTTATTGAATATATGCAACCCATTTCTGTTACATATATATATACACACACACATGCAGCAACTTTTTTCTTATTAGATTTTTCTTTTAATTTTTATTGCAGTGTAAATAAATGTATTAGTTTCTGCTGTACAGTAAAGTGAATCAGCTGTATGTATACATATATCCCCTCTTTTTTGCATTTCCTTACCATTTAGGTCACAACAGAGCATTGAGTAGAGTTCTCTGTGCTATGCAGCAGGTTCTCATTAGTTATCTATTTTACACATGGAATCAAGAGTGTATATATGTCAATCCCAATTATTCCTTTCTAATCCTATTCTTCATGTGGCAGCAAAAACCCAAAGCACCAGGGACTTACCTGTCAGCCCCAGGGTTATTTCATGTGTGTTTCTGGAGATAGTTCCTGCAGCGAGGGCTACAACAGTTGAATTCAGGTTGGGGTGACTTGTTACTTTTGGATTAATGTGGTGTAAGCACCGCAGTGATTGCTCCTGGGATGTTTACACCTGTGGAGAGAACAAGTTTTTTTGCTTCAGTTGTTGTTTAAGTAACCCAGTAGTCCTTTCAATTATCCTGGCAGCAGACTGGTTGTAGGGCAGGGGGAAATGCCAGCATATGCCACTTTTGTCAGACACTCCTGAACTTTATGGCTGGTGAAGTGTATTCCTTGGTCACTGTGGATGTCCATGGGGGCCCTGTATGTTCCTTACTTCTGTTCCTGACCCTGAATATTGGGTTTTTGCATTGCTGGTAACTTGAGTAGGTCTTTTGTAATGTCTTCCATCCGCTGTAACACGCTGTAGATTGCACAGAGCTACACTCTACAGCATGTTAGAACTGTGTTGCTCCATCACACTATATCACTGCCCTGCCCCTTCCATAGCCAGGACCAGAAGCCCAAGGGTACTCATTATTTTGCCATTGCCACAGATCCCAAACCAAACCCTCAGGGTAACTGGCCAAGTTCAACTCACATGCCTGTCTCTAAGTTAATAAAACCTGTTTCTATAATTACTTAAGGGGCGGGGGAGAGGGGTGCAGTCAGGGATATGTTTATTTTACCCAATCAGATAACATCCAAGTATTTGATAGATAATAGAGATCCTTGCATTTTGTCTGTATTCAGCACCCATTCTCCCACTGCAGTCAAATGAGCCATGAGCTTAGGTCTACTACCTTTAAACTGGAAAGAGACTCTGAAGATATCATCAGTATGACAGAATATCTCCTGGTGGTCAGCTGTCACAGGGACCACTATGGTAGTGGGTGACCCCCTAAATATTACCCCTAAACTTCATTTCCTGACATCCTGGGGGCTCATGGAAATTTCCTCAGCCTCCTAACCAGGTCACCAATGATCAGGCAGCACCCCGCAGGCCTGCAAGCCTTGAGCTGCCCAGCCTAGAAACAGAAGAGCCCAGAGACTATGACAGAGACACAAGTGGCTTATTGGATAGGGGATCTGACATGTCTGAAGCAACATGTCCTAGAGTGACACTCCACAACGTGTGTGGGGCAGGCTGGAGAGCAGACAGAAAGCTATGGAAGCCATCTCTGCTACTCAGGGGAGGAGGAGTCTACTTTTTATATAGTGAATTGATGTCTGGTTGGCCCATCAGTTACCAGGGAAACCAGAAGGTGGAGCGGCATGTCTCTCAAGGCCACTTGGTTTAAGGAGCTTCAGGAGGGCAGAGCTTTCCCTTTAATAGGCTAGCAAGTGGAGCTCTTCTGCCTAAGGATGAGAACGATCACTAGCTGGACCAGGGCAAGCAGGTCGTGTGAGCAGTGTGTAGGCAAAGAAGGGTCGGGTCCAGCCGGGGACATACACAGAGCGAGAGAACAGCCATCTTGAGGTGGCTTGGCTGTAAAGACAAGCAAGATAGGGATATGGGATTAAGAAATACAAACTACTATATGTAAAATAGATAAATAACAAGGGTGTATCATATAGCACAGTGAATTATAGCCATTGTTTTCTAATAACATTTAATTTAGTATAATCAATAAACATGCTGAGTCACTATGCTATACACCTGAAACTAGTATAATCTTATAAATCAACTATACTTCAACACAAAATTAAAATAAAAAAGAGTAACTGGATAAAATATATGACATCTTTAAAGAGCTTATTGAATTTTGAGTTATAGTGTCATCAGAAAAATCTGTGTTTAATGAAATTGGTTCAAATAATCCAGGAGGTTTTCCCTACATAAGAGTTTGCCTGATAATTTTCATACTTTGTATTTTAATGGTTGCATTTACTGCTTTTTTGTTCTATGACCACCTGCTCAGTTTTGCTTTGTTGAACCTAAATACTATGAGTCATTGTGTTAATTCATCTATAGAATCTTCTGAAATTGAATACATCTGAGAAGGAAAGCAAAGATTAGAAATGCAAATGATATAATTGCTGCTTTTGGTGTTGTTGTATTAACTTTTTCTTTCCTTAATTTACTTTATATGAGAGAATCAGATGATTTTGAATTATTCACCACATTTTCTTCCAATGTGAACCTCTTTTTATTGTGATTAGACTTTCACATTAAGTGTTAATGCTTTTTACTAAGAAGCAGGTTAATTGTACCATCTATTTTCAATTAGCCCTAATAGGGTGCATATGTAGCTGCAGAGTCTACTGTGCATGTCCTTATAGAAGTGAGGAAATGGAGTAAAAGCTATTATTTTGATGTTCTGAAAAATTATACTCCATATTATGTTAGATTAACAAAATGAATGACTAATGTTCCATGTACACATGAGCTGTAACAGCATTTTTGACTCAATAAATCTGAATACTGCTGATACCCAATCTTTTTTAATTCTTAAATGCAAATTAAATCTAGATTATTTCATTACCTTTAGTTACTAACTTCTAAAAGCTAATATATATATATATATATATATATATGTTCACTATTGACTTTTCAGCACTAATCAGGAAAATTCTAAAATATTTAGGTTCCTTGTTATTTTATGAGAACATATATGGCAAACCTTATAAAAAGCTATAGAAGAAAATGCATTTTTTCTTCTCTTATTGTGAAATGGAATGTAAATTTTTACTTTTGGAATTGTGAGTACTCATAGTTCATTGATCAAAAGCAATATATATATACATGATATATGTGGAATTTTATTGCACATAGTAAAAAAAAAATTCCTGAACAACAAAGAGGTTAATTTTTAATAGTTGATAGGAATTATAAATTTTAATAACTGGGAATGCTTACATTAATTATGCTTTTAAAAGATCATATTTTTCACTTTCCATATTTTTTAGATTGTTTTAATTCAGGAATACCACTAAATCTAAAATCTGTCAATGGTATTAGGAGAGGTAATTACAGTTAAGTGACGGTTCTTAAATTCTGAAGTATTTGTTTGCTTTCTATATATCTGCCACTGTTTTGATTCATTTTCAAAAATCTGATGCAATTATAAGATGATGATTTCACTAATTTTTGCCTGTTTTCTTTGTCAAAACCAAATTAAATGATCCCAGAAATATTAAACTTTTAAAGAGTACAGGAACTCTAGAGAGTGAAGGTATTGCATTGTCTTGTATAAAATCAATTTTAGAAGCATTCTCTAAAATAAGTATCCATTGAATATTTTAAACCCAGGTTAATGAATTAATTCGAAAAATGTCAATAATTGTCCTCAAAAATGGATTGAAAACAACTGTAGATTCAAGGGAATCAAGAGAAATGACAGAGTAAGTAATAAAAAGTCATATAAAGTTGTGTATTAACATTTGAACACAGAATCAGGTCATCAAGGGCTATCAAAACTTAAGACAATTACTAGTGTATCCATTTATGCAAATAAGAAAAATCACATTATAATTTTGACATCTTAAATGTTATTTGATAAAAAATTTTATTTCTTCTGTGTAAAATTTCATGTTAATTGCAGAATGAAAGGAAACTTCCTTAACATGTATAAGAGTCAGAATACTAAAGAAAACATCAATTCTAATGGTTAAAAGTGAGGAAAACACTTGAATATTATTTGAGATACAGGAAGTGAAATGATATTTCAAAAAATTGTGAATATCAGAATAACCTATTAAATTTTTCACGAGTGGAAATTTTTCTAGGAACTAGGAAATTTTGACTGGAAGTCTGTGTGTATCTATATTTTAAGGATATTTGCTTAAATATTGATAATAACAGTAAAGAACATTTGAGTGATTTCTCTATGTCTGAATGCTTCTAAATTTTTTAAATATACAAATTCTTTAAAATTCACAAAGTATGTATAAAATAGGAGCTCTTATTATCTTGTCTTACAGATGAGGAAACTAAGATGCAAAGAAGCTAAAAAAATTGCCCACATCGTCTCCAAGACAGATACTAGAACTCAATTAACTCGCTTACAGTTGATCTTGTTTTTGGAAAATGGATCAAAATCTCAGGCATAAGTCTCACTGTAGAACTGGATTTGCCATTTAACAAAGGGAACCCAAAGCTGGTGCTCTGTGACAGCTGAGAGGGCTGGGATGGGGAGGGGGTAGGAGGGAGGTTGAAGAGGGAGGGTACATATGTATACCTATGGCTGACTCACGTTGATGCATGGCAGAAACCATCACAATATTGTAAAGTAACTATCCTCTGATTAAAAATAAAATAAAAACACATGCCTTTAGCTGATATTAAGATAGAACATATTCTTAGTATATGCTAGTATGGCTTTCCTTATTATGGCTTCCCTGATAGCTCAGCTGGTAGAGAATACACCCATGAATGTAGGAGACCCCAGTTCAATTCTTGGGTCAGGAAGATCTACTGGAGAAGGGAATGGCTACCCACTCCAGTATTCTGGCCTGCTGAATTCCTGGACTATATAGTCCATGGGGTCACAAAGAGTTGGACATGGCTGAGCGACTTTCACATTCTTAGTATATTCCTTAGAGCTGGAAGTTTGGAGTCAACTGTCCTTGATTTCTCTGTACTCTTTCAGTATGGAGACGCAAGTTTTATTTTACTCAGAAGAGGTTCTTTGACTTAGAGTTTTAAATATAGGTTCTCTTCTATCACTTTGTTTTATTCTTCAATATCTCCAGTTATATGTACATTAAATTATTAGTCTCAGAACCCCTTTATACGCTCAAAATATATTGAGAAGCACAAAGATTTTTTGTTTATGTTTACTTAGAAGTGAAGTGTTAGTCATTCAGTCATATCCGACTCTTTGTGACCCTATGGACTGTAACCCATCAGGCTACTCTGTCCATGGAATTTTCCAGGCAAGAATACTAGAGTGGGTTGCCATTTCCTTCTGCAGGGGATTGCCTGACCCAGGGATTGAACCTGAGTGTCTGGAATTGCAGGAAGACTCTTTACTGAGTGAGCCACCATCAGTATATACCAATTCAGAAATTAAAACTGAGAAATTTTGTTTAAATATAAAAATGTACATAAACACATTTCATTATTCATTAGAGCAATGATGTCACCATGGATTGTGTAGCCTGTGGAAGTTAGATATACATATGCAAGAATGAGAATTAAAAAGGTAAATAATGCTTTAATGTTAATACAAACACAGCACATTTTGAGAAATGCTGTATTTTTAACTTTTGTTATGATCTTTCACATCTCTTTTTATGCATGTCTCCATTTCTTGCTTTTCTTGATTTTGCTTTTTATATTTCTTTCCATACTTTGAAGTACATCTATTTTATTGTCTCTTTATTGTCTCTGAGTATACAGTAACTTGGTCATCACCTGAGATTATTTTGTATTTTTTCTCAGTATCTTTTTTAGTTCCATCAGTTCTGTTTTTAACTATTTTCATTGTTAATCCATCTCTTTTACAAGATTTCTTTTTCTTAGTATTCTTTGAAATCTGCAATCCTTCTTAGACTGTAAAATTTTATTTGGATTGCAAAGTTGTCTAAATTTTTTCTTCTGTTTCTAACATAGATCTTCCCTACTTAGGTCTGCTAAAATTTTTGATTCTCATGTTCTTTTTATTCTATATACATCTTTTGTGGATTTAATGATTTTATTTTGTTGCTATTGTTTAAATATTTTGACTTTTCCTAAAATAATTGAGTGCATTATCGATAGAGGACTGTGGGTTTGGGTGACTTTTCTATCTCTCAGTATAATGATACTCTTTTTGGTTTGGCTTCCTCTGATTTTTTGGTTGCCCTCATATTTCAGTAATACTCTTATCATTAGGTTCATTTTTATTTTTACCATTATTTGCTAGTTTTAAGGAACATGTCTTTTTTAACTTCTCTCTCTCAGAAGTGGTCCCTTCTAAGGATTGCCACCTCTGGCTCTGTGTACTTCCTCTCCTTTCTTTTTAATACTCTAATTGATGGAACTTTGATCCTTTCCCTTCTCAAACATACTCATTTATTAGCACTCAGAGTTAGGTCCTCTCCTTCTGGGGTAAAGGCTAGTTGATGTCTTCTGGGGTCTCTTATCAGTTCCTTCATATTCAAAGGCTTGTAAATGTAATTGCCAGAAAGAAAAATTTAGTGAAGTTTTAAAATTTTGGAAGATGATAAGCTTTCAAGCACTTAGTATCTTTCACTGGCCCTGGTGAAATTACCTTCTAATACATACACTTGATGAAAATGTTAATGTTGTCATCACTTTACTGATGAAACATAGATTGAACATAACAGGTTATTACTTTAAAATGAAAAAAGTTAAAATATTTTGTTACATCTGCTACTTGGTTTTGCTTATTGAGCAAACTTAATTGTATAATTATGGTAATGTCTTTAATTATAAAAAGGAGGTCATATGAAACATACGGAAGGCAATAATAGAAACAAAATTAAATAGGAATGAATTTGTCTTCTCTGGAAATTGTTTTTAAGTCCCCTCCTGAATAACTTAATAATTTCCTTTCATCTTTTCCTAATGTTCTTTATTTTCAAGTTATGTTTATTTATTTCTTCAGATGTACTTCTTGTTGTGGAAGACTTCTGCCATTTCTAAAAAAAGGAAAAAACTGAACAAATAGCCTACTGAACTCAAAGTACTCAACATCCTGTTAAATCTACACTCTTTATCAACTTCATCCCCACCTCACAGTATTTCAAAGAAAATTTCAGATACCATACCATTTTGTTGGTAAATATTTCATTAAATACCTCTTAACACTGTATAATGGGCTCCAGTTTCATCCACCTCATTAGAACTGATTCAAATGAATTCTTTTTAATGGCTGAGTAATATTCCATTGTGTATATGTACCACAGCTTCCTTATCCATTCGTCTGCTGATGGGCATCTAGGTTGCTTCCATGTCCTGGCTATTATAAATAGTGCTGTGATGAACATTTGGGTGCATGTGTCTCTTTCAGATCTGGTTTCCTCCCATTATACAGAGTGAAGTAAGCCAGAAAGATAAAGAACATTACAGCATACTAATGCATGTATATAGAATTTAGAAAGATGGTAATGATAACCCTATATGCAAAACAGAAAAAGAGACACAGATGTACAGAACAGAATTTTGGACCCTGTGGGAGAAGGCGAGGGTGGGATGTTTCGAGAGAACAGCATCGAAACATGTATATTATCTAGGGTGAAACAGATCACCAGCCCAGGCTGGATGCATGAGACAAGTGCTCGGGCCTGGTGCACTGGGAAGACCCAGAGGGATAGGGTGGAGAGGGAGGTGGGAGGGGGGATCGGGATGGGGAATACATGTAAGTCCATGGCTGATTCATGTCAATGTATGACAAAACCCACTGAAATGTTGTGAAGTAATTAGCCTCCAACTAATAAAAATAAATGAAAAAATAAATAAATAAAATAAAATAATAATAAAATTTTAAAAAACTCTTAACAGATAAGCCTTTTCCTGAATGTTTCCATAATACCATTATCATATCTAAAATTAACAATCATGATTGATTCTATGCATTGTTTCCTCATCTAAGGCATGTCTAAGACAGTCTCATGCAAATATAGATGTGTATAAAAATTGCTTACTAAAAAGTCCACATGCTGATTCAGGAGTTCTATAGTAGGCTATAAAATTTCTCCATGTAATTTCATTGATTCTTGTCATACTTTGATTTTTGGGAATTGTGTCATATTTGCATAAAATTTGTAAGTACACAAAATTCCTCTACAGCCTTCATGCAGCTTTCCTAATTGTCAATATTTTCCATATTTGCTGACTCTCTCACTTTCCCTCTGCCAGTCTCCGTTTCTGTCTCTCTCATTTTCTGCCCATGCAGCTTAATAGCTTTCTGAAGTATTTAAGAAATCACAGTTGATAGTAATCCTTAAAATATTTCCTACTTAGTTAATAAAAACAAGGAAAGTCCTTACATAAGCTAGGTAAACCTATCAGAGACAAGAAGCTGATGTTGGTAAAATACCACCATCTTCAGAGAACTCATTCACTTCTGGTGCAAGATTAAACCCAAAAACACATGTTGCATTTAAGTGTCAGGATGCTTTAGTCTCTTTCAGTCTAGAGATGTTCTTCAGTCTTTCTTCATTTTTCTTTCATCTGAACTGAACACTTTGAAGGATTACAGGCTAGTTACTTTGCAGGTCAGGAAGCAACAGCCAGAACTGGACATGGAACAACAGGGTGGTTCCACATTGGGAAAGGAGCATGTCAAGTCTGCATGTTGTCACCCTGCTTATTTAACTTACATGCAGAGGACATCTTGCAAAATGCCAGGCTGGAAGAAGCACAAGCTGGAGTCAAGATTGCTGTTGGAAATATCAATAACTTCAGATATGCAGATGACACCACTTTTATGGCAGAAAGTGAAGAAGAACCAAAGAGCCTCCTGATGAAAGTGAAAGAGGAGAGTGAAAAAAATTGGCTTAAAACTCAACATTCACAAATCTCAGATCATGGCATCCGGTCCCATCACTTCATGGCAAATAGATGGGGAAACAGTGGAAACAGTGAGAGACTTTATTTCTTGGGGCTGCAAAATCACTGCAGATGATGACTGCAGCCATGAAATTAAAAGACGCTTGGTCCTTGGAAGAAAAGCTATGACAAAACTAGACAGAATATTAAAAAGTAGAGATATTACTTTACCAACAAAGGTCTGTCTAGTCAAAGCTATGGTTTTTCCAGTAGTCATGTATGGATGTGAGAGTTAAGACTATAAAGAAAGCTGAATGCTGAATAATTGATGCTTTTGAACTGTGGTGTTGGAGAAGAAACTTGAGAATCCATTGGACTGCAAGGAGATCCAACCAGTCCATCCTAAAGGAAATCAATCCTGAATATTCATTGGAAGGACTGATGCTGAAGCTGAAACTCCAATACTTTGACAACCTGAAGAACCAAGTCATTGGAAAAGACCCTGATGCTGGGAAAGATTGAAAGTGGGAGGAGAAGGGGATGAAAGAAGATGAGATGGTTGGATGACATCACCAATGCAATGAACATGACTTTGAGTAGGCTCCGGGAGTTGGTGATGGACAGGGAAGCCTGGCATGCTGCAGTCCATGGGATCGCAGAGTCAGACATGACTGAGCAACTGGACTGACTGACTGATTTTGTAGTGTACTCCTGAACCTTATATCTCAGTTGGTAAAGAATCCACCTGCAATGCAGGTGACCCTGGCTTGATTCCTGGGTTGGGAAGATCCACTGGAGAAAGGATAGGCTGCCCATTCCAGTATTCTGGCCTGGAGAATTCCAGGGACTGTAAAGCTCACAGGGTTGCAAAGAGTCAGACATGACTGAGCAACTTTCACTTTCACCTGACATTGTGTTCAATGATTTAAGCTTAGATTTTTTTGATTTGGGGCAGTCATTTGGGGCACCTTCATGCAATGTATCAGGAGTCATTCATAGACCATGTGCTACATTTTGTTAATTTCATGTCCAATTCTTTTGCCATCCTGTGGACCATAGGCCACCAAGCTCCTCTGTCAATGGGAATTTGCAGGCAACAATACTGGAGTGGGTTGCCAGTTCCTTCTCCAAGGACTCTTCCTGACCCAGGGTTCAAATATGTGGCTTCTGCACTGGCAGGCAGATACTTTACCACTCAGTCACCAGGGAAGTCCATCTACAAGGTAGCCATGATTTCAAGTTAATTATAAATATTTTTGTGGGGTAATACTTTGAGTTTTTATAAATATACTGTTTCTCACATAATACACACCAAATAATTTTAGAATTTATTTTGATTCCTGCATGAATCAATTATTTTCATGATGTTTGATGGTGATTTTCTAATTCAATTATTTCTCTATTAGTTGCATTCTATTAATGATGTAGAATCTTTCTTTTTTTGATTCTTTATGTTCTATTTTGTTTCTTCCCACCTCCCCCTTTGGTTAATAAAGATTGCTAAATTCCTTTTTTATTTAATTATTTACAATCTGTCACTCTTATTATTACGTATAATCAAATTTCCCAATTTTAGTGGTGTTCTATCCTCTTTTCACCTGTCCCATCATTTTTAGAGCATTTTCTTACTTCCTGCATATAAGATATTTCAGGGTCACCCTACTCTGTTCCTGCCCCAGCTCTGCAATCAGCCTCTTATTTCCAAGAGTTTCTCAAGTAAAAAACTCTAATAAACAGCCTAACCATACACTTAAAGCAACTAGAGAAAGAAGAACAAACAAAATCCAAAGTCAGTAGAAGGAAAAAAAATCATAAAGATTAGAAGAGACAAATGAAACACAGAGGAAGAAAGCAATAGCAAAGATCAATGAAACTAAAAGCTGGTTCTTTGAGAAAATAAACAAAATTGATAAATGTTTGGTCAGATTAATTAAGGAAAAAATGGGAGAAGACTCAAATCAACAAAATTAGAAATGAAAAAGGAGATGTTACAACTAACACTGCAAAAATCCAAAGGATCTTATGAGACTACTACAAGCAACTGTATGCCAATAAAATTAACAACCTGGAAGAAATAGACAAATTCTTAGAAAGAGACAACTTTCCAAGACTGAATCAGGAATAAATATGAATAGACTAACCACAAGTAATGAAATTGAAAGTGTGATTAAAAATCTTCCAACAAAAGTCCAGGACCAGATGGCTTCACAGGAGAATTCTGTCAAACATTTAGAGAAGTGCTAACACCAATCTATCTTAAGCTCTTCCAAAAAAATTGCAGAGAAAGAAACACTCCCAAAATCACCCCACAAGGCTACCATCACCCTGATAGGAAAACAAAGATATCACACAAAAAAATTACAGGTCATTGATGAACACAAATGCAAAAATTCTCAACAAAATACTAGTAAACAGAATCCAACACATTAAAAGAATCATAAGATCAAGTGGGATTTATCCCAAGGATGTAAGGATACTTTGGTACACACAAATCAATCAATGTGATATACCATATTTTCAAATTGAAGAACAAAAAATGTGTGATCATCCCCAAAGACACAGAAAAAGATTTTGACAAAATCCAACACACATTTATGATAAAAACTCTCCAGAAAGTGGGCATAGAAGGAACCTCATGGTCATGCTCCCGTTGCTTCTGTTGTGTCTGACTCTTTGAAACCTAATAGACCTTAGTGTACCAGGTTTCTCTGTCCATTCTGTCCATGGGATTTCCTGGCAAGATTACTGGAGGGGGTTGCCATGCCCTCCTACAGGGGTTCTTCTCCAGCTAGAGATTGAATCTGTGTCTCCTGCATCTCCTGCATTGCAGGCAGATTCTTTTACTGCTGAAGCCACTGGGGAAGCCTGATAAGGGGAACCTAGCTTAATACAATAAAGATCATACACCACAAATCCACAGCTAACATTGTTCTTAATGGTGAAAAACTGAAAGCGTCCTCTAACATCAGGAATGAGACAAGGATATCCACTCTTGCCACTACCATTCAGCACAGTTTTTGAAGTCCTAACTATGGCAAGCAGAGAAGAAAAAGAAATACAAACTTGAAAAGATGTAAAATGGTCATGTTAGCAGATGACATCATACATAGAAAATCCTAATGACATTACCTGAAAACTACTAGAGCTCTTCAATGAATTTAGTAAAGTTGCAGGCTATAAAATTAATACACAGAAATCTCTTGCCTTTCTATACACTGATAGTGAAAGACAAGAAAGAGGCATTAATGAAGCAATCCCATTTACTGTCATAAGGAAAAGAACAGAATACCTAGGAATAAACCTACCTGAGGAGGCGAAAGACCCTTACTCAGAAAACTAAAAGATACTGAAAGAATTCAAATATAATACAAACAGATGGAGAGATATACCATGTTATTAGACTGGAACAATTCATATTGTGAAAATGACCACAATACCCAAACCAATCTGCAGATCTGATGTAGTCCTTATCAATTTACTAAAGTTAGAATAAACGAATTTAATTCAGATGACCATTATATCTGCTACTGTGGGCAAGAATCCCTTAAAAGAAATGGAGTAGCGCTCATAGTCAACAAGAGTCCAAAATGCAGTACTTGGGTGCAACCTCAAAAACGACAGATTAATCTAAGTTCATTTCCAAGGCAAAGCATTCAACATCACAGTAATCCAAGTCTATGTCCCAAACACTGATGCTGAAGAAGCTGAAGCTGACCTATTCAGTGAAGACCTGTAAGACCTTCTAGAACTAACACCCAAAACAGATGTGCTTTTCATCATAGGGGATAGGAATGCATAAGTAAGAAATCAAGAGATTCCTGGAATAACATGCAAGTTTGACCTTACAGTACAAAATAAAGCAGGGCAAAGGCTAATAGAATTTTCTCAAGAGAACATGCTAGTCAAAGCATACACTCTTTTCCAACAACCCAAGAGATGACTCTACACATGGACATCACCAGATGTTCAATACCAAAATCAGACAGATTATGTTCTTTGCAGCCAAAGATGGAGAAGCCCTATACAGTCAGTAAAAACAAGACCTGGAGTTGACTGTGATAATGAGAACCTCATTGCAAAATTCACGCTTAATCGAAGAAAGTAGGGAAAACCACTAGGCCATGACCTAAATGACCTTAGGTATGACCTTGGTCATACCTAATGACAGGTATGACCTAAATCAGATACCTTATGAATGTACAGTGAAGGTTACAAATAGATTTAAAGGATTAGATCTGGTAGACAGAGTGCCTGAAGAAATATGGATGGAGGTTCCTAAAATTGTATAGGAGGCAGTGACCAAAACCATATGCAAGAAAAGAAATGCAACAAGACAAAGTGGTTGTCTGAGGAGGCATTTCAGATAGCTGAGGAGAGAGAAGAAATGAAAGGCATGGGAGAAAGGGAAAGAAATACCTGACTGAATGCAAAGTTCAAAGAATACTAAGAAGAGCTAAGAAGACCTTCTTAAATGGACAATGCAAATAAATAGAGGAAAAGCATAGAATAGGAAGACTAGAGCTATCTTCAAGAAAACTGAGATATCAAGGGACTATTTCATGCAAAGATGGGCAGAGGAACCAGAAATCAAATTGCCAACATCTGTTGGATCATGGAGAAAGCAGGGGAGTTCCAGAAGAAACATCTATTTCTGCTTCATTGAACATGCTAAAGTCTTTGACAGTGTAGATCACAACAAACTAGAAAATTCTTAAAGACATGGGAGTACCAGACCATCTTACCTGTCTCCTGAAAACCCTGTATGAGGGTCAAGAAGCAACAGTTAGAACTGTACTAAAATAATGGAAAAGCTCAAAATTGGGAAAGGAGTACAATAAGACTGTATATTGTCAGTCTGTTTATTTAACTTCTATGCAGAGTGCATCATGCAAAAAGCTGGGCTGGATGAATCACAAACTGGTTTCAAGATTGCTGGGAGAAATATCAACATCAGATGTCAGATATGCAGGTGATATCACTCTAATGGCAGAAAGTGAAGAGGAACTAAAGAGTCTCTTGATGAAGGTGAAAGAGGAGGGTGAAAAGGCTGGCTTGAAACTCAACATTCAAAAATCTAATATGATGGCATATGGTCCCATCACTTCATGGCAAATAGAAGGGAAAAAAGTAGAAGCAGTGACAGATGTTATTTTCTTGGGCTTCAATATCAGTTCAGATGATGACTGTAGCCACTAGATTAAAACATGCTTGCTTCTTGGAAGGAAAAATATGCCAAGCTTAGGCAGCATATTAAAAAGCAGAGCAACTAACACACACACATGCATCACTTTGCCAACAAAGGTTCATATAGACAAAGCTATGTTTTTTACAGTAGTCTTGTATAGGTGTGAGAGTTGAACCATTAAGAAGGCATGGTAGTGGTGGTGATTTAGTTGATAAGTTGTGTCTAGCTCTTCTGACCTCATGGATTGTAGCCCACCAGGCTCCTCTGTCAATAGAAATTCCTATGCAGGAATACTAGAGTGAGTTGCCATTTCCTTCTCCAGGGGATCTTCCTGACCCAGGGATCAAACCCTGGTCTCCTTCATTGTAGGTGATCTCCTTCGTTGCAGGCAGATTCTTTACTGACTGAGCCACAAGGGATGCCCCAAAGAAGGCTTAGTGCCAATGACTCATTGCTTTCGAATTGTGGTGCTGGAGAAGACTCTTGAGAGTACATTGGATTGCAAGAAGATCAAACCAGACACTTTGAAATGAAATCAAACCTGAATATTTATTGGAAGAACTCTTGCTGAAGCTGAAGCTCCAAAGCTTTGACCACTTGATGCAAAGAGCTGACTCATTGGAAAAGATCATGATGCTGGGAAAGATTGAAGCCAAAAAGAGAAAGCATTGGCAGAAGATGAGATGGCTAGATAGTGTCAGTGTCTCAATGGACATGAATTTGAGCAAGCCCTGGGCCAATAGTGGAGGACAGAGGAGTCTGGCACGCTGTAGTCCATGAGGTTACAAAGAGTTGAACACAACTTAGTGAGTGAACAATAACAAAAGTAATCAAAACAATATGGCACAAAAATAGAAATATAAATCAATGGCATAGGATAGAAAGCCCAGAGAGAAACCTACCCTCTTATCATCACCTAGTTCAGGACAAAGGAGGCAATAATATATATGGAGAAAAGGTAGTCTCTTGAATAATTGGTGCTGGGAAAACTGGTCAACTACATGTAAAATAATGAAATTAGAGCACTCCCTAACACCGCACACAAAAATAAACTCAAAATGAACTAAAGGGCTAAATGTAATGCTTCAGTTCAGTTCAGTTGCTCAGTCGGGTCTAACTCTTTGCAATTCCATGGACTGCATCACACCAGTCCTCCCTGTCCATCACCAACTCCCAAAGTTTACTCAAACTCATCTCCTTTGAGTTGGTGATGCCATCCAACCATCTCACCCTCTGTCGTCCCCTTCTCCTCCTGCCTCCAATCCCTCCCAGCATCAGGGTCGTTCCAATGAGTCAGCTCTTTGCATCAGGTGGCCAAAGTATTGGAGTTTCAACTTCAACATCAGTCATTCCAATGAACACCCAGGACTGATCTCCTTTAGGACAGACTGGTTGGATCTCCTTGCAATCCAAGGGACTCTCAAGAGTTTCTCCAACACAACAGTTCAAAATCATCAACCCTTCAGTGCTCAGCTTTCTTTATAGTCCAACTCTCACATCCATACATGACTACTGGAAACACCATAGCCTTGACTAGACAGACCTTTGTTGGCAAAGGAATGTCTCTGCTTTATAATATGCTGTCTAGGTTGATCATAACATTTCTTCCAAGGAGTAAGCATCTTTTAATTTCATGGCTGCAATCACCACCTGCAGTGATTGCTAGACACTATAAAACTCTTAAAAGAAAACATGAGCAGAACCCTCTTTGACATAAATCAAAGCATTATTTTTTGGAGCCACCTCCTAGAGTAATGAAAATAAAAACAAAAATTACAAATTGTACCTATGAAACTTAAAAGGTTTCCTATAGTAAAGTGAACCATAAAGAAGATGAAAAGACAACCCTTGGAATGGAAGGAAATATTTGCAAATAAAACAACTGATAAAGGATTAATCTCCAAAACACAAACAGCTCATGCAGCTCAATATTACAAAAAAAAAAAAAAAAAAAACCCAACCAAAAAATTGGCAGAAGATCTAAATAGCATTTCCTCAAAGAAGACATGGGAAAGTAGCACATGAAAAGATGCTCAACACCGTTAATTGTTAGAGAAATGCAAATCAAAACTACAAGAAGGTATCATCTCAGACCGGTCAGAATGTAGGCCATCAAAAAAAATCTACAAACAATAAATCCTGGAGGGGGTGTGGAGAAAAGGAAACCCTCCTACAATGTTGGTGGAAATGTAAGTTAGTTTGCTACTATATAGAATAATATGAAAGCTCCTTAAAACAACAAAACTAAAGATAGAACTGCTATATGATTCAGTAGTCCCACTGTTGGGCATATACTTGGAGACCATAATTCAAAACGATGCATGAACCCCCATTTCATTGCAGCACTATTTACAATAGCCAGGACAAAGAAGTAACCTAAATGTCCATCAACAGAAGAGTGGATTAAAAATGTGATACATTTTAAAAGAGAATGTTCAGCCAGTCAGTTCAGTTCAGTCGCTCAGTTGTGTCTGACTCTTTGCGACCCCATGAATCACATTACTCCAGGCCTCCCTGTCCATCACCAACTCCTGGAGTTTACTCAAACTCATGTCCATTGAGTGGGTGATGCCATCCAGTCATCTCATCCTCTGTCATCCCCTTCTTCTCCTGCTCCCAATGTTGCTCAGCCATAAAAAAGAATAAAATAATGCCATTTGTAGCAACATAGACAGACTTAGAGATTGTTGTACTGAAGAAAGTAAGTAACATAGAAAGACAAATATCATGATATCATTTATATTTGGAATCTAAAAACGGGGTACAGATGAACTTATTTCCAGAATAGAAGTAGAGTCATGGATGCAGAAAACAAGCTTACGGTTATCACGGGGTGGGTTGCTGTTCAGTGCTAATGTGTGTCCAACTCTGCGACCCCTAGTCTTCCCTGTCCTTCCAGGTAAGGGGGGGGATGAATTCAGAGACTGGGGTTGATACATAGACGTTATTATACATACATAATAGACAACTAATAACAGAGAAGTCTACTCAATGTTCTGTAATGGCCCATATGGGAAAAGAATGTAAGAAAAAGATGTGCACATATGTATATGTATAATTGATTCACTTTGCTATACACCTGAAACTAGTACAACATTGTAAATCAACTAAAAATCTAAGAAATACATTAAAAAAAGAATTTTTAATCCCTGTAAATAGGCACTATGTGTACTGTTTGATACTGAAGTGTCATTGATTATGTCCTTAACAAATATTGGTGGAATTAAACATGTGGCAAATTATTTTGATATAATTATTGATGAATATAAATAAAATGTTTTTTAAAGTTTTGCATATTTAAAACAATATAATTTCTTATTATGCAAATGATATCATTTACATATTTGATTTTACTGTATATTAAAATATAAATTACCTATAACACCTGTAACACTGTGAGATAAAAGTAAGGTGAACCATTTTTTATATATGCATGGGAAGCTAAACACAATTGGCAGAAACTAAATTTTTGATACATGGGTCTATTTTTAATTCCAGTAGATAAATCTATAATCTGAAAAATAGGTTTTTACAAATTTTCTATATGCTTATGATATACAAATTTGTGTGTGAATTATGAATAATTAAAGGAATGCATCTGATCACATTGGGTTAAATATTTTTATGAAGAAAAAAGCTATTAAAATTAGTCCAAACAGCCAACATAGCAGTTTAGAGGAAACATGTGCTATAATTTGTTAAGCTCTAACCTTTTCTGTATTAGAAAAATACTTTGACACAAACACTTTACAAATGTCAGCAGAAAATCTATATTCCATTTCTTCACATTGGTTTTGTGACATTGTGTTTGCTGATATTCGACAAGGGATAAGTTGGGATTGATTTCTTCTGCCATCGCTCTTTTCTGTTGTATTATGGGAAATTAAAGGACTGAAATGAACTGAGTCCCTCATAACCCCATAGTCAGTCATGTGGGCAAACCTACAAGAGGTAAACCTCTGTACTTTCTGGCTCTTAAGGGTCAATAGAAACTTTCAGAATAGCACACATTAAGGAATTATCGAGAATTTAAAATCTGTGAAGAAGAGAGGCGCTTCATGAATACTTTATAAAAAGGATTTCAAATCTAAATGGATTTTAATCAAATTTCTTGTTCTTACCCTACAAATAAATGTTCATGTATCTTACTGGCAGCGGAAAACCACAAATCATTTTAGCATTAGAACTCAGCCGTCTTTTGTTTCATGTCCATAAAGCAAAGGATGTGGAGAGGCATTTCTGTGAAGACTGAGATCTGTGAGTCAGAAGAATGGATGTTTAGGGCTGGGGTCATGCTGTACTCGCTGAACTCTGGGTACTCTATATACTCTGGATGTATACTCTCTCTGTAGAGAGTGTATAGAGTGTATATATATAGTACAGAATATACTCTCTATACTCTGGATCCTAAGTGATAGAGGATCTTATGCATTTTATAGTGATGATTGTGTGTGTGCTTAAATCACTTTACAAATCATGGAGTTCATGGACCAGTTTCTTCTCCCCAGGTTTGAGGACATACATATTTTGAAAATCTGAACTTGAATTACTATATCATTCTTCTCCTGTATTTATGAATAATATGTACCTAATTAAATAATAACTGTAATGTGTGTTTTTTGAACTTTTACTTGATTTGAATTTTAGTGGGATGCATATTAAGTATGTGCATCTTAAAGTCCTCAGAAATGGATCATTTGAATGTTGTAAATGCTCAGTTTAAAAATACCACCTCTTGTTAGGCTGCTCCCTTTAAAGAAAAAAAATTCTGGTTTATATGCTGATGTTAATTTTTAAAGTGACACGAGTCAATGACCAAAGAGTTTAAGTATTTATTTCCCTGGATATATATTATCCTATTGCTTAGTAGATGTCAATGATATGATACTTACACCTTTCTGATTAAGCGCCTGTTGAACTTTAGATTGCAATAATCAAAGACTTGTTCAATTTCAATTTTAGATTATTTAAGAAGTCTTCAGCAAAAAAGACATTATAATATGTGATGATTACTGTAGATGTTATGAGAGAGGCTCTTAAATCCAGTGGGAATGTTCATCAGCATACTGTAATCAGCAACTAGAGAGAATGCTTAATTACAGTTATTTAGGTGACAAGTTGTAGTACTGGCATTGAAAGTATAAGAGGATGCCTGGATTAACACTTGCAACATGTAAGAGGGTATGAAAACACATCACTATCAGTTAGGATATCTCACTATAAGACTTTATATTAATTTGTCTTATTCTGCAAATTCCAAATTCAGTCCTCACTATTACTTACCTAAATATTTCTGAAAAAGAAGCACAGTATTTTATATGAAAAATAAAATCCTATTTGTTAAAAGAAGCTTATTTTATTTCATCTTGTGTAATTTATTTTATTTTAGTAACTTGTCAAGTGTTTAGTTATTACAACATAACATGGATATGACTATCACTTTACTTCAAATTTGTGGTAGCACATAAGCAACTATTTTTAATTTATTAAATACAAATTATAGCCTATTTTTTTAAAAGGAGATCTTTTTGTAGGTCTTATCTTTCATATTGTTTAAAAATAACTAATCTTGAAAAAAAATTCACCTTTTAAATACTGTTATGTTAGTTTCCTTTGGCTGCTATAATGAAGTGGCTGAAAACAATAGATATTTATTCTCTTACAGTTCTGAAGGCGAAGAATCTGAAATCAAGATGTTGACAGGGCCTCAATCCCTTCAAAGATTCTAGGAGAGATCCCACTCCTTGCCTTTCTGGTTTCTGTAGGCTGTCAGAGTTCCTGGGAATGTATCTGGCATCACTCCAGTCTCCGATTTTATAGTCACGCTCTCTCCTCCTCCTCTGTTCGTCTATCTTCCCTGTGTCTCTGATAGGACATTGACACTGAATGTCACGACATCTGACTTGATATTGAATCTAGGGCTCACCGGATAATCCAGAATGATATCTCCATCTCTGTCAATATTCTTTTATCCAGTAAGTTAACATTCACTCTTTCCAGGGATTAGGAGATGGATGTCTTTGGGCAGGGATGGTCATCACTTACCCCATTACAACTGGTTTATTTTATCACTGTATAATCAATATCATATTTCCTACCAGGAACAACTCAGTTTTTGAAAGCAGATTCTAATGAGATATGACAGATTAATTAAGTGACTATGATGTACATTTGAAGACTGTATTAGTAATGTCACATATTTTAATATTGAGAATGAATGCTAATATGAAGCATATTACTGGGTTACATTAAATTCCTTGTATGTTGTTTTATTTTGAAAGAATATTGCTTGATAAAAAATCACTTTACTGCCTTTATGAGGTACATTGAAATATTTCATCTTTACTGATATTAAAATGCCTATTTATTTAAGGTGTAGAACATGACTTAAAGGTATTAAGGACTGAGGTAAGGACATATGCTTATTGATACATTCTAATAAGAGATAATAATGACCAGAAAGTTAAAAAGTATAGATGGAAAAGAAAATATGGTTATCAAAACTGCTTGTGGTTGTGTCAATAATAAGTTTTTCTACAATTAGTGATAGAATTCTGAGAAAAATTTAAACTCGTAAATGACCCACGATTTCAAATAACAATAATTGCATGAGGCATAGTCTCTCATTATAATAAAATTAAACAGAATTTATAAGCAAATATTTTCTAAAAGATACAAACATATATCAGGTCAATAAGTAATGCAGTCAATTATTTTGCAGACAATAAAAGTAAGCACAACATATATAAAAAATACCAAGTGTCAACAAATTTATACTTATAGAGATATCCATATTGTTAAGCATTTGTATTAGAAAATAAGTACTTTATAACTATTTCATATAAATAATTAAAAATGTGTATCAGAAGTGTCTAAATTAAAAATAAAAATTTAAAAATAAATAAAATAAATAAATAAATAAAAATAAAAACAAAAATAAATAAAACAAAAAGTGAAAAACAGTAAACAATGAAAAATGGTTTTTGAAGAGATAATTTTGTGTTATTTACAAGAATAATGTTAAAAATCACTGATCACAAATCACCATAATACGTATAGTAATTATGAACAAGTTTCAAATATGGCAAGAATTGTCCAAATGTGACACAGAGACAGAAAGTGAATAGATGTTGTTTGAAAAATGGCACTGATAAACCTTACTCACATGAGTATATTTTGACTTCATTCAAGTGGCTGCACATTTTAAAATATGGATGCATGAGACAAGTGCTCGGGCCTGGTGCACTGGGAAGACCCAGAGGAATTGGGTGGAGAGGGAGGTGGGAGTGGGGATCGGGATGGGGAATACATGTAAATCCATGGCTGATTCATGTCAATGTATAACAAAAACCATTACAATACTGTAAAGTAATTAGCCTCCAACTAATAAAAATAAATGAAAAAAATTAGATAAAACCTTTCTCTATACATTAAATACAGTAACATCAAACAGTTCAAAGGAATGATAAATCCAATAATACACATGAATCTCAAAGGCAGGCTATGAAATGACAAAGATTCAGATAGTAAAGGCTACATACTGTAGGAATCCCATTGTAGGAAACTGTAGAAAACATTATAGTGACAGAAAGCAGATCAGTCATTAACTTTAAGATGAAATCAAAGACATACTATGAAGAGCAATAGTTATAAGATAAAACTATAACTACGTTTAAAAACATCCTCATAGATAAATTCCAAAGAGGTCAATGATTCCTTTCAAATTTAAGCCATAAATGTGGAACTCATTAGCTGAAATTCCTGCCGTGGTAAGCTCGACAATTCACTCTTCACCCTGCTCTGACTTTCATATTTAGACTAAACCATGGCAGTATATGGAGGAGGAAATGGCAACCCACTCCAGTATTCTTGCCTGGAAAATCCCAGGGATGGGGGAGCCTGGTGAGCAAGAGTCCATGGGGTCATAAAGAGTTGGACACACCTGAGCAACTAAACAACAATATGAGCAGCATTGTTTCCTACTTGTTTTTACCAAAGAAATAGTCAGAAGAGTCAGATATCTGTATGCCTTAAGCTCGATATTGATAGCTTGAATTTAAGAAACATAAATTCTTAATTCTCCGCCAGTGATGAAATGGACCTGCCATGCAGCTAGATTTCAGAGAAAGGTTATCAGGTCATCATTTTCAATAAAATTACTTATTTCTTATCATCAAAATATTTTCTGGCAATCACTTTCTTTTCTCTACCTCAACTGTTTTTCATTATTTCTGGATACACTTCAGAGTGATTTATATTCCAAATGAAGTCTTGGGTATTTGGATAGCTAGTTGCTTAAAGGTATGACATTAGATTAAATGATTAATTGCATTCTTTGTTACTTTCATTATGTAATTAAGCTATTCACTCTACCTACATACTATCAATACTTAAAACGTTCAGATGCACTAGTTCCTAACTCTCTGAGGAAGCTGCGAGTCTCAAGTACTAATTTAAATTGGTAGAACGTAGAAGTTTATGAGAATGAATTTCAATGAAACTTTCTTTTTATTACATTATGTATTATCTGTAATCATAATAGTGTTTTTTTCCTCCAGTTTTACTGCAATGCAACTGACATGCAGCATTACATAAGCTTAAAGTGCATAATCATAATGATTTTACTTACGTATATCATTAAATAATCACAACTGTAAGTTTTGGGAACATTCATTATCTCATACAGATACAAAAGAAAAAAAAAGTTTCTTCTTGTTACGAGAACTTTTAGATTTTAACAACTTTCATAAATAACACACAACAATATTAATTATATTAATCATGTTGAGCTTTATTACTTATCTTATAACTGTAAGTTTGTACCTTTGGACCCCCTTCATCCAATTCCCCCTCCGATGTCACCTCTGCTAACCACAAATCTGATGTCTTTTGCTATAACTTTGTTTATCTCTGAAGTATAATAGACCAACAGCACTATGTTAGTTCCAGCATAGTGATTCAATATTTCTATATGTGACAAAATGATAACCATGGCAAGTCTACTTAAAATCTGTCACCATACTAAAATCTTATGTTAGTATTAGCATTTCCCCCACACTACATTTCATCCCAGTTACTCATTTATTTTGTAACTGAAAGTTTGTGCCTCTTAATCTCCTGTATCTGTTTTACTTATCCCTAAACACCCTCTCCTCTGGTAACCACCTATTTGTGGTCTGTGTCTACAACTTTGTTTCAGTTTTGTTATATTTCTTCATTTTTAAAAAATTAATAATGATAATAATAATTAAAGGGGAATAATATGGTATTTTTCTCTGTCTCTGGGAGGCTCTCCACGATCAGCCAGTTGCTCTGACCCATGGTCCTTTCAAATTACTACCCCTGCGCAGCTGGCTCCTAGTGCTAATAAGCTAGGGAGAGGATTCAAGAATGGTTCTTCCACCACCAGTGTCCACATGTTAGAGCGAGCTTCCCCAAGTGCCTCCTGCCAGTGTCTTTGTCCTCCAGGTGAGCTCCAGTTGCCTTCTGCCTCTCCGGAAGACTCTCTGAGATCAGAAGGTGGATTTGCCCAGGGTTCTTTCAAATTATTGCCTCTGTCTTGCATCCTGGATCATGTCAAACTTTGTGTGAGCCCATTAAGAGTGGAATCGCTAGTATCCTCAGTTCTCTGGGTCTCCCAAGAGTAAGACCCCACTGGCCTTCAAAGCTATGCATCTGGAGGCTTGTGTTCCCAGGGCAGGACCCCTGAGTGGGGGCAGCCTGATGTGGGGCTTGGTCCCCTTTCTCCCTTGGGGAGAATCTCTGGGAGTGTTATTATCTCTCTTTTTTGGTTCACCAACCTGAGGGTATGGGTCTTGAGTATACTATGCTTCCTCTTCCCTGTCTCATGTGGGAACATTCCTTCTTTGAATCTTTAGTTTAGATCTTTTCTACTAGTGAGTAGGCCATTCTAGTTGACAGTTGCTATGTAAATAGTTACAGCTTTGGTGTGCTCATGGAAGGAGGTGAGGTTAGGTTCTCCCCACTCTGCCATCTTGGCTACTTTGTATATGCATTTTTTAACAACAAAACTTGGGTAGGAGAGTTAGACAGAACCCCTTAAGAAATTTACAATCAGTTACTGGTATACTAAAGTATAGGTCCTCCAGGTACCTCGAAATATATTATTCAAAAGGAACAAATGATTGCATGAGACAAGCTCTAGTTTGTGAAATGGTAAATTAGGCTTTGTATATGTGTGTGCTCAGCTGCTCAATCATGTCTGACTCTTTCTGACCTCGTGGTTTGTAGTCCACCCACCAGGCTCCCTTACCCATGGAATTTTCCAGGCAAGAATACTGGAGTGGGTTGCCATTTCCTCCTCCAGGAGATCTTCCCAACTGAGGGACGGAACCCAAGTCTCCTGCATTGGCAGGGAGATTCTTTACCACTGTGTCATCTTAGGAACCTTTGGCAAAAATTTTGAACTAAGTTTGGAAAATAAATTTTAATATGAAAATGACCTTTGGGTTAAGCAAGAAAGCTGATATTTTTGATACAAAATCGTTTGCAATTTTAAAAATTTCTTACAAAGTTTTCGTTGTGGTTGTTTTGTTTCACAGCCTTCTCTTCCTGGCCCCACAAAGAAAAAAAAACTCCTGAAACAAATAATTGTCAAGCAGTTGACACAAATATCCCTATGCCCCAATTTTAACATTTAAATCACTTATGTGGTCTCAATTTCCAATTCTTTCATTATTATTCAACTCAAACTGAAGGACACATTATTAATTCTACCTGAGCAGTCTTTGGACACAATAGGATTGTTTTTTTGTAACAGTAGTAGAATTTAAGGTTGATATTCTAGCACTTTATCAATCAAAACATCAAGCCTTTTCTAATATATAGGGAAATTTCTCAGGAGTTTAAGAGGATGAAGAGTTGTTTTCTACTGGAAGCACCTTTAATGCCTATCCATTGATTTTTTTTTTTCTTTCCTCTCCATCAATTTCTCAGTTAACACAGAACAACTCTTCTTTTCTTAAAACATATTATATCTACAAGTGTCATTTTAAAGAGACTCTTTCTGTTGTGTAGGAACATCTAACTGTTTTGTCTGTAAAGCCATCCCTTTTTTCTAAGTGTTTTCTGCTTTTGTTCTAAGTTACTCTCATATTTTTCAATGACAAGTTGGCAGTATGAAAATGGGGCTATTTCCTATTCTTGTTTTTGCTATTATATTAAATTACTTGCCTATGGCTAGGGACCATTTTCCAAAACTGAGGAGAGAACTAAGGTTTCATCTATTTCAGGACCAATTCTTGAATGCTTTGTAAAGATTTTATGAAGACCCTTCCTGATATCTGGGCGAGAGAGAACTTCAGGTATTGTATGATTCTATTCCAGTTGATCTGTTCCTCTCTACCCTTGAGTTGGATTCCACAAACGTCTCTACTGTTGATTTACCTTTGGGAATTCTAGGTTTCAAAAAGAGAAGTAGGTATATACATTTAATACTATCACCTTTCTTTTGTTGTCTTGGCATTTTCTATTTTTATCAATTTAATCTATAGAGTTAGGATGTATTATTTATTAAACTAGGAAAGTGAAAGTCGCTCAGCCGTGTCTGACTCCATGCAGCCCCATGGAGTAGTGCATGAAGCTCTCCAGGCCAGAATACTGGAGTGAGTAGCTGTTCTCTTCTCGAAGGGAATCCTCCCAACCCAGGGATTAAACCCAGGTCTCCCACATTGCAGGCGGATTCTTTACCATCTGAGTCACCAGGGAAGTCTAGCTACATAATTAGTGAGCTCAGGGAAAAATAAACATTTGAGGTCTTGTGTTCAAAATTAAGAGTTGCGGTATGAGATCAGCTGCACTCACACTTGAATATATATAATAAATTGAAATAAATTTTGTAGTGCCCAACAGGCAGCCATTTATTGTGAACTGCTGGACTGGCATATTTTATTTTTTAAATATGAGTTCTTATGATTAACTGCATAAGCAAATCAAGATTTCTTTTTTCAGCAGCATGCTGGTATTAGAATCATCAATCCTTTATAGCTTCACCTATTAGAGTGCTAAAAGAATGTACTCTTACATCTGCTTTCAGTCAATGATATAGCTTTAGAAATACCACCTATTAACATATGGAGTTTTCTAGTCTATAGACAACAGTATAAGGAGAGTTTTATTCTGTATTTTATGTCCCTTTGCTTTGTTAGAAGAGACATATGATTATCATAAAAACATCATATAGCATCATATAACAAAATTTATATATTTCCTCAATAAAGGAAATATTTTATCTTAATTTTATATCATCTTCATTTTGGATCATCCTAAATACTCTTCTCTAGTTACCATCTGTTCACCAACCAAACAAAATTTGATGACCCATAAATTATTTGTCAGGGCTTTCTTTTATCGTTATACACTTTCTCCTACAGGGATAATTTCTCTTTACATAGTTTTGTCAACTATTAATCCATGAACATGAGTATCAGATATAATTAGTACTTTTAATACAAATGTCATTTAAAATTCACTGTTTTCAAGACTGTATTATCTTCCTGCTTCTCTATCTGTCTTGTCTGATTATGCTGCTCACAAAATTCTTCAAAAATGTACATTGATTCATATAGATGCAATTACAGTCGCACATAAGACACACACATAATATTAGCCTATTTTCACTGAAAGATGAAGAGTATTTAATTCAGGAATGATCTAAGATAAAACATTTTCATTTATTAAGTTTTTATGTAGTTTAGCTCAAATATATTTATTTATAGTGGAAAGATAACTTGATATTGAATCAACTTGATTTGAACTGAATTTAGTTGCTTTTGTCCTTTGAAGTGCCTGTGCTTGTGCATGCGCTATGTGTTTACCCTTAGATAGCTTTGAAATGGAAATTGCATGCATATGAATTGATATATAAATATTATTTGGATCAGGTTATAAAAACAACTTTTCTGAACTAGCTTCAGAAAACTATTATAGTCTTCCTTGTGTGAAGTAATAACTTTCCCGAACTTGCATTATAGTCGTCATTGTGTGAAAAGTATGAAAAGGCAAAAAGATAGGACACTGAAAGATGAACTCCCCAGGTCGGTAGGTGCCCAATATGCTACTGGAGATCAGTGAAGAAATAACTCCAGAAAGAACGAAGAGGCAGAGATAAAGCAAAAACTACACTTAGTTGTGGGTGTAATTGGTGATAGAAGCAAGGTCCGATACTGTAAAGAGCAATAATGCACAGGAACTTGGAATGTTAGGTCCATGAATCAAGGCAAATTGGAAGTGGTGAAACAGGAGATGGCAAGAGTGAACGTCGACATTCTAGGAATCAGCAAACTGAAACGGACTGCAATGGGTGAATTTAACTCAGATTGCCCATTATATCTACTACTGCTGGCAAGAATCCCTTAGAAGAAATAGAGTAGCCTTCATAGTCAACAAGAGTCTGAAAGGCAATACTTGGATACAACCTTAAAAATAACAATGAATCTCTGTTCATTTCCAAGGCAAACATTCCATATCAGAGTAACCCAAGTCTATGCCCCAAACAGTAACCCTGAAGAAGCTGAAGTTGAACGGTTCTATGAAAACCTACAAGATCTTTTAGAACTAACACTCAAAAAAGATGTTCTTTTCATTATAGGAGATTGGAATGCAAAAGTAGGAAGTCAAGAAACACCTGGAGTAACAGGTAAATTTGGCCTTGGAGAACAGAATGAAGCAGGGCAAAGGCTAATAGAGTTTTGCCAAGAGAACACACTGGTCATAGCAAACACCCTCTTCCAACAACACAAGAGAAGACTCTACACATGGACATCACCAATGGTCAATGCCAAAATCAGACTGATAATATTCTTTCCAGCCAAAGGTGGAGAAGCTCTATACAGTCAGAAAAAACAAGACCAGGATCTGACTATGGCTCAGATCATGAACTCCTTATTGCCAAATTCAGACTTAAATTGAAAACAGTGGGGGAAACCAATAGACCATTCAGGTATGACCTAAATCAAATCCCTTATGACTATACAGTGGAAGTGAGAAATAGCTTTAAGGAACTAGATCTGATAGACAAAGAGCCTGATGAACTATGGACAGAGGTTCATGACATTGTACAGGAGAGAGGGAGTAAGACCATTCCCAAGAAAAAGAAATGCAAAAAGCAAAATGGCTGCCTGAGGAGGCCTTACAAAGAGCTGTGAAAAGAAGCAAAAAGCAAAGGAGAAAGGGAAAGATATACCCATTTGAATGCAGAGTTCCAAAGAATAGCAAGGAGACATAAGAAAGCCTCCCTCAGTGATCAGTGCAAAGAAATAGAGGAAAACAACAGAATGGGAAAGACTAGAGATCTCTTCAAGAAAATTAGAGATACCAAGGAAACATTTCATGCAAAGATGGGCTCAATAAAGGACAGAAATGTTATGGACCTAATAGAAGCAGAAGATATTAGGAAGAGGTGGCAAGAATAACAGAAGAACTATACAAAAAAGATCTTCATGACCCAGATAATCATGATGGTGTGATCACTCACCAGAGCCAGATATCCTGGAATGTGAAGTCAAGTGGGCCTTAGAAAGCATCACTATGAACAAAGTTACCAGAGGTGATGGAATTCCAGTTGAGCTATTTCAAATCCTAAAAGATGATGTACAGGCATATGTGGAAAACCCAGCAGTGGCCACAGGAATGGAAAAGGTCAGTTTTCACTTCAATCCCAAAGAAAGGCAATGCCAAAGAATGCTCAAACTGCCACACAATTACACTCATCTTAAGCACTCTTAAAGTAATACTCAGAATTTTCCAAGTTAGGCTTCAATAGTATGTAAACTGTGAACCTCAGATGTTCAAGCTGATTTTAGAAAAGGCAGAGGAATCAGAGATCAAATTGCCAACATACGTTAGATCATGGAAAAAGTAAGAGAGTTCCAAAAAACATCCATTTCTGCTTTATTGACTATGCCATAGCCTTTGACTGTGTGGATCATAATAAACTGTGAAAAATTCTGAACGAGATGAGAATGCCAGACCACCTGATCTACCTCTTGAGAAATCTGTATGCAGGTCAGGAAGCAACAGTTAGAACTGGACATGTAACAACAGACTGGTTCCAAACAGGAAAAGGAGTACATCAAGGTTGTATATTGTCACCCTGCTTATTTAACATATATGCAGAGTACATCATGAGAACTGCTGAGCTGGATGAAACATAAGCTGAAATCAAGATTTGTGGGAGAAATATCAATAACTTCAGATATGCACATGACACCACCCTTATTGCAGAAAGCAAAGAAGAACCAAGGAGTCTCTTGAGAAAGTGAAAGAGGAGAATGAAATAGTTGGCTTAAAGCTCAATATTCAGAAAACTAAGATCATGACATCTGGCCCCATCACTTCATGGAATATAGATGGAGAAATAGTGAAAACAGTGGCAAACTTATTTTTTTTTTGGGGGGGGGCTCCAAAATGACTACAGAATGTGACTATAGACATGAAATTAAAAGACGCTTACTCTTTGGAAGAAATGTTATGACAAACCTAGACAGCATATTAAAATCAGAGACATTATTTTGCCAACAAAGGTCCATCTAGTCAAGGCTATGGTTTTTCCAGTAGTCATGTATGGATGTGAGAGTTGGACTATAAAGAAAACTGAGCACTGAAGAGTTGATGATTTTGAAATATGGTGTTGGAGAAGACTCTTGAGAGTCCCTTGGACAGCAAGGAGATCCAACCAGTCCATCCTAAAGGAGATCAGTCCTGAATATTCATTGGAAGGACTGATGTTGAAGCTGAAACTCCAATACTTTGGCCAGCTAATGTGAAGAACTGACTCATTGAAAAGACCCTGATGCTGGGAAAGATTGAACGCAGTAGGAAAAGCGGACTACAGGATGAGATGGTTAGATGGTATCATCGACTCAATGGACATGAGTTTGGGTAACCTCCGGGAGTTGGTGATGGACAGGGAATACTGGCCTGCTGTTGTCCATGGGGTCGCAAAGGACACGTCTGAACTGAACGAATGAACTGAACTGAAATGTGTGAAGTAAAAAGTATTGCTTGAAACAATGTTAAATTCAATTGCTGAGTAGCATTTAAAAACATGGGTCTAAGATATTCAAAATTATTTTTTCTCTTTTTAAATATGTTAACCTCTAAATTGATTTATAATTTTGTGTTTTCTTAGATTAATTTTTTGTAGTATAGTTGCTTTACAATGTTGTGTTAGCTTCTACTGTACAGCGAAGTGAATCAGTTATACATACACATATATCCTCTCCTTTTCAGTGACATAGCTTCCCTGGTGGCTCACTTGGTAAAGAATCCGCCTACCAGTGCAGGAGACGTGGGTTCGATCCTTGGGTCAGGAAGGTGCCCTGGAGAAGTGAATGGCAACTTATTCCAGTATTCTTGCCTGTAGAATCCCATGGACAGAAGAGCCTGGCGGGTTACAGCCCATGGGGTCTCAAAGAATCAGACAGGACTTAAGCGACTGAGCACACTCGGACACATGCATTACTATGGATAAAACAGATGACTAATGAGAACCTATTGTATAGCACAGGGAATTCTTCTTAGTGCTCTTTGGTGAATTATTCATGTTTTGCGACAGCTATATACTCACACTTCTAGATAATTTTTCTTCAGAAAGTGAGATTTATAGTTAGAGAATATTATTGAGGCAATTTAGATTATTTAGGAAGAAAACAATATTTTCAATGAGATTTAATATAATTTCTCATATTTCATTCCACCTTGTTACTGTATAATTTCCAATCCATTATTATACTTTTACATATTTAAAAGGATGAAAAGTTTGGGAATGTTACTTATATTTAAGACTTTGAAGGAAAAAAATGTACATATATACTGACTTCCTTTGGGATAAACCATATGACTTTTACCCATACTATTTATTGCACTAGAAAATTAGAAAATAAATTCAGATGTTTATAAGAAATTTTAAAAATAATAATATTGACAGTAATTGTATTTGTTTTGGCTTTTCAATGACATTATTTAAATATAAACCATTTCGAAAAAAAATATTGGCACTTTAGCTAAATATCTTATTATGCTATTTGGTTAAGTATCATTTTCTTCTCTAGAAAAATCTGTGCAATTGTGTAGAAATGTTATTAATTGAACTGTAAAGTTCTCAGGTTTTATTGGAATGAAAATTGTATCATAGTTCTAGATTCATAGTTTGATATCCATCTGTTACTCTCTATGAATGTGATACCAAAGACATTAATTACATTTCCTGAAACCATTTGAAACATTCTAAAGTATTTATTTAGAATAGTTAATAAAATGTATTTTCATTCTCTGCCTGTATATTCAGCAGCCACAATGTACTATGTTAAATATGTATTGATTTAAATATTGACTTGCAAAAACAGATCACTTTTATAATGTGAGAAATTGTTGGGAAGACAGCATGTTTTCCAAGTAGGGGACAATATGTAAGCATCACTGATATTAGTTAATATAACTGATTTTTCTAGAGACTAGGAAATAATTCCACAAGGAATTGAATTCTAAATTCTTGAACAAAATGTGTGTTTTCTTTATGTTTTGGTATAGTTGTATCGTCATACTTGAATGGTCTAGTGGTTTTCACTACTTTCTTCAATTTAAGTTGAATTTGGCAATAAGGAGTTGATGATCTGAGCCACAGTCAGCTCCCAGTCTTATTTTTGCTGACTGTATAGAGCTTCTCCATCTTTGGCTGCAAAGAATATAATCAATCTGATTTCGGTGTTGATCATCTGGTGATGTCCATGTGTAGAGTCTTCTCTCGTGTTGTTGGAAGAGGGTGTTTGCTATGACCAGTGCATTCTCTTGGCAAAACTCAGTCTGTACTCCAAAGCCAAATTTGCCTGTTACTCCAGGTGTTTCTTCACTTCCTACATTTGCATTCCAATCCCCTATAATGAAAAGGACATCTTTTTGGGTGTTAGTTCTAAAAGATCTTGTAGGTCTTCATAGAACAGTTCAACTTCAGCTTCTTCAGGGTTACTGGTTGGGGCATAGGCTTGATTTACTGTGGTATTGAGTGGTTTGCCTTGGAATGAACAGATATCACTCTGTTGTTCTTGAGATTGCATCCAAGTACTGCATTTTAGACTCTTTTGTTGACCATCATGGCTACTCCATTTCTTCCAAGAGAGGAACTAGATCTGATAGACAGAGTGCCTAATAAACTATGGACTGAGGTTCATGACATTGTACAGGAGACAGGTATCAAGACCATCCCCATGGAAAAGAAATGCACAAAGGCAAAATGGCTGTCTGAGGAGGTCTTACAAATAGCTATGAAAAGAAGAGAAGCAAAAAGCAAAGGAGAAAAGAGAATATTTCCATTTGAATGCAGAGTTCCCAAGAAAGCAAGGAGAGACAAGAAAGTCTTCCCCAGCGATCAATGCAAAGAAATAGAGAAATGCAAAGAAACAGGATGAGAAAGAATAGAGATCTCTTCAAGAAAATTAGAGATACCAAGGGAACATTTCATGCAAAGATGGGCTCAATAAAGGACAGAAATGGTATGGACCTAACAGAAGCAGAAGATATTAAGAAGAGGTGGCAAGAATACACAGAACTACTGTACAAAAAAGATCTTCATGACCCAGATAATCACAACGGTATGATCACTCACCTAGAGCCAGATATCCTATGTGAAGTCAAGTGGGCCTTAGAAAGCATCACTATGAAGAAAGCTAGTGGAGGTGATGGAATTCCAGTTGAGTCATTTCAAATCCTGAAAGATGATGCTGTGAAAGTGCTGCACTCAATATACCAGCAAATTTGGAAAACTCTCAGTGGCCACTGGACTGGAAAAGGTCCATTTTCATTCCAATCCCAAAGAAAGGCAATGCCAAAGAATACTCAAGCTGTTGCACAATTGCACTCATCTCACACGCTAGTAAAGTGATGCTCAAAATTCTCCAAGCCAGGCTTCAGCAATACGTGAACCGTGAACTTCCAGATGTTCAAGCTGGTTGTAGGAAAGTCAGAAGAACCAGAGATCAAATTGACAACATCCACTGGATCATCGAAAAAGCAAGAGAGTTCAAGAAAAAAACATCTATTTCTGCTTTACTGACTATGCCAAAGCCTTTGACTGTGTGGATCACAATAAACTGTGGAAAATTCTGAAAGAGATGGGAATACCAGACCACCTGACCGGCCTCTTGAGAAGCCAAATACAGGTCAGGAAGCAACAGTTAGAACTAGACATGGAACAACAGACTGGGTTCCAAATAGTAAAAGTATATCAAGGCTGTATACTGTCACCCTGTTTATTTAACTTATATGCAGTGTACATCATGAGAAATGCTGGGCTGGATGAAGCACAAGCTGGTATCAAGATTACTGGGAGAAATATCAATAACCTCAGATATGCAGATGACACCAACTTTATAGCAGAAAATGAAGAGCAACTAAAAAGCCTCTTGATGAAATTGAAAGAAGAGAGTGAAAAAGTTGGCATAAAGCTCAACATTCAGAAAACTAAGATCATGGCATCTGGTCCCATCACTACATGGCAAATAGACAGGGAAACAGTGGAAACAGTCTCAGACTTTATTTTTTTGGGCTCCAAAATCACTGCAGATGTTGATTGTAGCCATGAAATTAAAAGACACTTACTCCTTGGAAAGAAAGTTATTACCAACCTAGTTAGCATATTAAAAAGCAGGGACATTATTTTGCCACATACGTTCCATCTAGTCAAGGCTTTGGTTTTTCCAGTTGTCATGTATGGATGTGAGAGTTGGACTGTGAAGAAAGCTGAGCACCGAAAAATTGATGCTTTTGAACTGTGGTGTTGGAGAAGACTCTTGAGAGTCCCTTGGACAGCAAGGAGATCCAACCGGTCCATCCTAAAGGATATCAGTCCTGGGTGTTCATTGGAAGGACTGATGCTGAAGCTGACACTCTAGTCCTTTGGCCACCTGATGCGAAGAGCTGACTCATTGGAAAAGACCCTGATGCTGGGAAGATTGAAGGCGGGAGGAGAAAGGGATGACAAAGGATGAGATGGTTGTGTGGCAGTACTGACTCAATGGACATGAGTTTGAGTAAACTCCGGGAGTTGGTGATGGACAGGGAGGCCTGCGTGCTGTAGTCAATGGGGTCGCAAACGGTCAGACACATGAACGAAAGAAGTGAACTGAACAAATATAATACTGTGCATTATGCTTGGCAAAATATAAAGTGCTATTTTATATGAAGAGTTTCATTCACAATTCAGAAATCAAAAGAGTTTGAAAAGATTTATGTTGGTTTTGCTTGGTGAAAAATGAGATCCTATCTCAACTGACATATTTATTTATAAAATTTATATCACTAAATATCCATAAGATTTTGATACAAGGATTTTAGTATACTTCACTGTGATGCTGTTTCCAACTTCTCCTGTGATTAAATAATAAAAGCATATATATTGTATTACGTTTCCAAAATCTGAAAATTGCTGAATTTGGTTGCAAGAATTTTGAAGTTGGGATTAAAGATTTCTGATATGCCACACCAATATAAAATTAAATGTGCATGAAGAAAAACTGTGATCCATAAAAGTAGTTGCCCGTATGGAATAGCAAGAGAATATAATAGAAATGTAGTAATCAAATTTATAACAGTAGTGTTCAATCTGTTAAGATGGTCAAAGTTTGGGAGAAAGAACAATCAGTTTATCCAACACTGTGACATGTGATAAGTATTTGGGAATTTGAGAAGATCAGAAGTACATTTTAATTTATGATGATTGAGTAAACAGAAAACCCATAGCCATGAGTATTGGGAGGATTTTTGGTGAAGGAAGTTACCCTGTAATATTTCTTTTATCCAGAAACTTTCAATCATCTGAGACACAGGAGCACAGTAGTGCCTGTATAGAACTGAGGTTTAAGAATACAGACACCCCCCCAAAAAAAAAGAATACAGACACCTTTCATGCTCACTATTAGGTACTCTGGGAGTACCTGGTTATCTCCATGAACATTTCTAACAGAAGGGCAACACATAAGGAAGACTCATTCCAGGACTTCACCAGGTTATCTTGTCTGAATTATTCATTCCTGAGCCTGGCTCTGTCTGTTCCAAATAAGCAAATGCTTACATCCTGCATTGCATTAGGTGCTTACCTATCCATAGATCATGGGCTGATTGGTTGTACCGTTACCTCAGCTTGTTGATAGGTTCAAGTGAAGCTGTGAGTGTGCAGTTTGTCTGGTGATTTGCTATTGTGGTAAAACTGTGACATTCGTTCTTTGTACTGGTGTAGAAACACAATCCAGTCAAGGTTAAGGTTCTAAAATTTTTATCTAGTGGTTAGGACTAATTTTTGGAGAGTACATTTCTATAAGTTGCTTTTTGATAGCATGAAGAGGAAATTATATAATATCCCCTCTCACTTTTTTGTTTGATTTTCTATAGACTCTAGTCTAGTCAGGGCTATGGTTTTACCAGTGGTCATGTATGGATGTGAGAGTTGGACTGTGAAGAAAGCTGAGCGCTGAAAAATTGATGCTTTTGAACTGTGGTGTTGGAGAAGACTCTTGAGAGTCCATTGGACTGCAAGGAGATCCAACCAGTCCATCCAAAAGGAGATCAGTCCTGGGTGTTCATTGGAAGGACTGATGCTGAAGCTGAAACTCCAATACTTTGGCCACCTCATGTGAAAAGTTGATTCATAGGAAAAGACCCTGATGCTGGGAGGGATTGGGGGCAGGAGGAGAAGGGGACGACAGAGGATGAGATGGCTGGATGGCATCACCAACTCGATAGGCATGAGTTTGAGTAGACTCAGGGAGTTGGTGATGAACAGGGAGGCCTGGCGTGCTGCGATTCATGGGGTTGCAAAGAGTCAGACATGACTGAGCGACTGAACTGAACTGAACTGAATTTGTTTCCTCCATTTTCAGGCATTCTCATCATTTAAAAAATATTTCCTCCCATTCATCTTGTTTGAGGTTTCTTATTTGATTCTTCTTAAAAGGTATGGGACATTTTGAAGTTATCAGCTGTTTCATGTGTGTTTCCTCTGTTTCTGTTTCTGTCTCTCTATCTCTGTCTCTCTCCAGGACTGCCTCCCACCTCCATTTATGTCATATGAAAACATAATGGGAAGTGGCTCTAAAAACTATGAAGAGTGACCTCACCAGACACTAGATCTGCTGGTACCTTGACTTTGGACTTTCCGGCCAGTCTCCAGAACTTTGAGAAATACATTTCTGTTGTTTAAACCTTCCAATTTGTATTACTTTTGTTGTAGCAGCCCAGACTAAGACAATTGATATATTTTGAGTTGTAGTTTGCTCTCTATCAACTTTGGCCTTGCAATAATCATGTTGTTGAAAAAGTAAAGAGAAAAACAACAACAAAAATTTATAAGGTATTTTGGAGGATAATTAAGACTTTTCTTTGACTTTGGGTTATCTGACATACTCATTTTACAAAGCATAAACACAGAGAATTCTGAACTCATATTTTAGTGCAGCACTTATTATGCTTCTATTTCCACTGCCTCCAGATGCATCAAGTTTCTTACTTTCAATAAGTGATTACAGGTATGAGCTAAGAACAATGTTCTGAAACTCTGTTCTGCTTCTGTAAAGTTGGAGTGAATAAAGTTAGTATTATTGTTTTTCATATTCTTATGAAATATTCTAGTGCCCAGATACATTCTAAAATTCCAAGCAATCTGGGTCAATGTCCTATAAAGCAGTTTCTGAGACTTTTCTGCTTATATCAACTTTTTTAATTTTCTAAATTCACCAGTAGGCTCCCTCCATTAGAGTCAAGAAAAATTTTCCTCTTCCCTTCATTTTTACATGTTGATAGATTTTAATTTAACCAATCTACAAGATTGTCATACTTTCTCTAATCTCCTTTGATTCTTCTTGCCAATTTGTCACTTGGTGATTCCAAACTGCTACACTTGGCTTGCAACCTTTAAAATATTACTTGCTTGCAGAGTTCTATTTTAACTTTCCACCGTCATTCCTTATGAAAGCTTTAAGTGAAATAGTGACACTTTCTATATTCATTTAAAATATTATATGCACCCTCTGCATTTCTTCACATTTTGCATGAAATAATTTTATACATAAGGATATCTAATTTAACAGATAATTCTTATCAGTCTGAGCTTTCCTTGACAAGCTATTAATCTTTGAAATATTTTGCCCAATGCCATGATATACTGTCAAAAAAGAAGTGGAATTCATTGCTTCTAAATTCATTTGGGCAGAAATAGGGCATCATTATAGATATTTATCATTTTTCACACACTCAAAATTTTGGTCAATGAAATGCATCTGGTTCTTCTGTTGGGTCATCACAGTTAGCACTTAAACAATATAAATGTGAGGTATCATTCATCAGACTAGATAATGAATTAACATTCTTGTTTCATCTTTATGATATTTGTACCTGTCAAAAACTTTGTCAACTTCAGTACTTAAAAAATATTCTATGAAAATTTGAGGCAGCTGTTGAGGACTTAGGTTTGTTATTGGGATATTATTGATAGTTTAAATATGCAAATCAATATTGTTCATTTAGCTATTTACTTTTAATAAAACAATCATAATTTAAAAGTGTATTCATTACTTTATAAAAAGCAAGTTCCATATTTACAGGAACATTTCAATTTCCTTATTTCTATATAACTTGTGCCTGTAGAGTGTTTTATATACAGAGGAGACTGAGAGACAGATATTGATGAAGCAAAGTGTGAATGAATGATTGAATTTGGTTCATACTATTTGAAAGATTATTTAAGTGAATAGCCAAGATTCAAATCCAGCTATGAGTTTTGATAAATGACTTGGTCTTTTGGGACCTCAATTAGCAAGACTAGAGTGCTGGATTCATTGGTCTTCATGGTATCTGTAAAATGAAAGTGATTTTATCTATCTTGGATGCTACTGAATATATTTGAATATATTCCTTATAATCATGTTTCAAAACTTGTTTTTGGTTCTTAGATTAGTGACATCACATTTTCTTTTTTCCTCCTCACTTGATTGTTAATTCAAACAGTAGCTTATAAGATACAACAGTGTGGGTTAACATACAAGTCAGCGTTGTTTTCTTAAATTGCTTTTTGGTTCTCAGCTTATTTTCTTGTTTTGAGATATTTCTTAAATATTAACTTCAGATAGGTTTATTTGTTTATTTTCTAGTCGGAATTTCAAAATAAAATCTACAAATTGTTCTGGCTATATAACATAGTGAGAAATATGTAAATAGCTTAAGCAAGGATTGAAGTAGAAACTCTTATTTTAAAAAGTTGAATGTTTTTAGGACTCTTAAAAATAGTCTTACAAACATTGATAGAAATTTACAAATAAAATTCTCTAAGGTTGTTTTCAAAAGATAGCCCTATTTGGGGATGATGCTGAGTATTAAATATTAAAATGATAATTTAATATAGACACCATCTAATTTATTTTAGTTTATTAAAATGTGTTTTATTCTAATTTATTAGAATTTCATTCTAATTTATAATACTGTTTATGAAATAACATATATAGTATTACATTGAAAAAATAAACCATCTGTCATATTTATGACTACAATTTTTCCTGTAATATAAAGTTGGAAAATAATATATTACTTTAGGATTTCTCATTTCTATAATTAAAATAGACTGTATATTCAGGATTTAATACCTGAAATGTAACACTCATGCACTTACGGTTATTTTATGTTTAATTTAGCGGACAACCTTAGTAATATATACTATTTTTAAAAGAAGTTATGACAAAGTCTATAATGTCATTTTTTATAAAAAGTGAAACCTAATATGAAAGATTTGGCTTAACAACAGATGTTCTTTAATATTATGAAAGATCATATGAAACTATAAAATTATTTTGTCATTTGCTGTGGAGCAAAGGTTATAAAATGAAATGGAAACATTTTTTTCCTGTCTAACAAACAAGTAATTTAGAGCAATTGTAACTGCCTTTCAGAGTTCAAAATGTGAGGAAATTAATAAAGAAATACTACTGAATGGATAAGGAAGCTGTGGTACATATACACCATGGAATATTACTCAGCCGTTAAAAAGAATTCATTTGAATCAGTTCTAATGAGATGGATGAAACTGGAGCCCATTATACAGAGTGAAGTAAGCCAGAAAGATAAAGACCAATACAGTATACTAATGCATACATATGGAATTTAGAAAGATGGTAACAATGGCCCTATATGCAAAACAGAAAAAGAGACACAGAAGTACAGAACAGACTTTTGAACTCTGTGGGAGAAGGCAAGGTTTCGAAAGAACAGCATGTATATTATCTATGGTGAAACAGATCACCAGCCCAGGTGGGATGCATGAGACAAGTGCTCCGGCCTGGTGCACTGGGAGGACCCAGAGGAGTCGGGTGGAGAGGGAAGTTGGAGGGGGGATCGGGATGGGGAATACGTGTAACTCTATGGCTGATTCATGTCAATGTATGACAAAATCCACTGAAATGTTGTGAAGTAATTAGCCTCCAACTAATAAAAAAAAAGAAAGAAATACTACTGACTTCATGCAATTTCTTCATAGACCTGATTAAAGGTGTTTGAAATCATGTATTTAGATAAAATATTTACCTACTATTAATTATAGATTCTGATAATATCTCTTGACATGTACAGTTTCTTTAAAGTCAGTGGACTAGTTTACAATTAATACAATCTAAAGAAACTTTTCAACATGTATTGTAGTACCTTAAAATTTAATTTTAAACAAGTTCTTTGTGCCCTACAATTGAGTTTAAAAATTAAAATAACTGAGAGTAGATGTATAACACAAACACTTTAGGATCTAAAACTAGAAAGTCAAAAATAAAAGTAAGTAGGCTGCTGTTTTGTTATATTCTTAGTAAATCTGCCTCACCGTGGTATTAATATTATTTTGACTTTGAATGACTTCAGATACCTAAATATTTTATCCCTCCCATTTTTTTAAATACATGCATTCTATCTTCAGGATACTGTATTACTTAATCTTTACCACAGAAGATATAAGTTGGAATCAATAAAAGAGAGAAATAAATTAATGAAAAATTTTAAGGAAGAATTTCTTCTTTGAGAAGTGATTATATTGTTGGCATTTTCTTTTCTAACAGTGCTGATATCAAATAAGTACTACCTACATCTGTTTATAAATAGAGAATACCCAAAGTTGCTTTGTTTATCAGGAAATGCACAGAACAAATAAATATTTCTACTTCTGCTTAAAGTTTGAGTTGCTGGTAAATAGCTTGCTTATTTCTCTAGTGAGCATGCCTCAGTAGTATAAATATCAGTAGAATGATTCCGACATTTGGTTGATAAGATGTGCCTTAAAATATATTTACAGAAATTCTATTTGGTTAATATATAGCTCCTCACAACATGTATCAATTTCAAACATGCTTGCCTAAAACTTACTGAAATGTTTGCCAAGAAAAGTGATTTGAAATGGGAGGAAAAATAAGTAAAGGGCATTATAACTGATCTGTTTCCTGCTGAGCTGAGAAGAAGCAAATAATCAAGTACAAGATAATAAATCTTTAATTTATTCCTCTACATTGATTTTATAGTAAATGCCTTATGCAAGTATAAACAATTAATATCATTGTTTTCATCACAGTGGTTATATTTTTGTAGGTCTTCCACAGTTCTATTTCCTATGCTCCCAAGAACTACCTTTAAAGAGTATTTCTCTTATCTGCAGTATATTATCTCTTCATTTGTAAAAGTGTTAAAATACATGGAAAACTTTTCCTGTCCTAGAGTATTCTTTTACCAGTTCATAATAATTGAATATAGTATTGCATGTAACAGATATTTAAGTTCTAGTTTACATGCAAAGTTAAAATATTTTATAATTCAAGTTCTTTATAGTGAGTTATCATGTATTAAATTCTGTACAGGTTTTACTTTCAATTTAAAATATAACTTAAGTTTTATGTTTTAAAAGAAGCAAAAACAGTTTTCTGGTGTTGAATATAGTTATACTGGCACATTTGAATCCTAATATTAAAACAGACTAGCTTTTATTTTGAAATGGTCTGAAAGTGGAAACTCCTAGAAGAAAACATAGAGGGAAAACTTCATGACATTGTTCTTGGAAACGATACAAGACACCCAAATACAAGCAAAAGAAACAAAAAAAGACAGTAGAACGACATCAAACTAAAATGATTCTGCTCAGCAAAAGAAACAAGAGAGTGACAAGACACCCTATGAGCTAGAAGAAAATATTTGCCAATCATATATCCAGTAAGGGGTTCGTATCCTTGGTGGTTCAGACAATAAAGACTCTCCCTCAATACAGAAGGCCCAGATTCGATCCTTGAGTCAGTAAGATCCTCTGGAGAAGGGAATGGCAACTCACCCCAGTGTTCTTGCCTTGGAAGAGGAACCTGGCAGGCTACAGTCCGTGGGGTCACAAACAGTCAAAAACGATCGCGTGACTAACATCCAAAATATATAAGGAACTCATATATAACTCAATAGCAAAAAAAGAAAAAACTGATTAAACAAAAGAGGTATAATTGATATTCTGAGGAAGGAGAAAAAAACAGAATCACATAAAATGATAAATTAAAACCCCAAATGGCAGAAAGAGTCAAATGAAAAAAGAGGAGCAAGGCTCAAGGGCAACAAAGAGAAACAGTTATGAATATGGTAGATATGAACACAAATGCATCAATAATCAACTTAAACATCATGATCTGAAGACATTAATTAAAAGATATTGTCAAGATGGGTCAAAAAACATGATCTAACTATATATCGTCTGTAAGAAAAAGATAAGAGGAAAGGATCGATAAAGATATGCCAAGCTGACACTAATCAAAATGGCTGTAGAAACTATAGTAATTTCAGATAGAACAGATTTTGCAGCAAGGAAAATTATCAGGGATAGAGGTGGCATGACATCATTAATAAGGGATCATTTTTCCAAAAAGGCTTTATAATCCCTACTGTGCAAGCTCTTAACAACGGAGATCATTGTATCACACTTAGCCTATAGTTAACAATACTATATATCTGTACTTAAAAATTTATTGAGTGTGTATTTCATGTTGAATATTCTTACTACAATTAAAAAGAAATACTTCCTTTAGAAAATATTGTAATGCTGGCATTAGTTTTGCCATATATGCATGTATGTGTACATACATAAATTAAAATAATATCTGTCAATGTTGCCTACTGATTATTTAAAAATTTGAAGTTGAGTAGGGAAAAATGGTACTACTTTTGTTGTTTATGTACTTTAATGAAGTAATAGTTTTAAAGTACTAAAATTATCTTTTTCCTCAAACACCAAAACACAAAGAATCAATATTATATGAAATAGCAAAGCAAAATTATGAAAGCTTTGGCAAAATGTTCTTATTTCCTAATATAGATACCAGTTTTCAGCCTGTCTTAACTGAATGTTCTGCTTACCAATTATCATCCCAATCTTTAGAAATAATATCTCTCATAAATTTTAGCTATAATAATCACAGATATACTTAGTCCAAGACTGTGGCTGTGGAGTTATTTTTCTTCCTTTTCTAGATCTGCATTACTAGTTCCTCTTTTTGCTGAACTAATCTTATGTGATTTGCCTCATAGCAATAAAATAAGGAATTTTGAGTTGGAATATATACTAGCAGTGAGTCACTATTTGCTCACTCCCTGTAGAATCAGTTTAAGAATCAGAATGGTGATATAAACTAGGATGAAGATGCTAGACAAGGTGCTCACTCCTTGGAAGGAAAGTTATGACCAGCGTAGACAGCATATTAAAGAGCAGAGACGTTACTTTGTCAACAAAGGTCCATCTAGTCAAGGCTATAGTTTTTCCATTGGTCATGTATGGATGTGAGAGTTGGACTACAGAGAATTGATGCTTTTGAACTGTGATGTTGGAGAAGATATTTGAGACATCCTTGGGCTACAAGAAGATCAAACCAGTCCATCCTAAAGGAAATCAGTCCTGGGTGTTCATTGGAAGGACTGATGCTGAAGCTGAGACTCCAATACTTTGGCCACCTCATGCGAAGAAATGACTCATTTGAAAAGACCCTGATGCTGGGAAAGATTGAAGGTAGGAGGAGAAGAGGATGACAGAGGATGAGATGGCTGGATGGCATCACCAACTCAATGGACATGAGTTTGGGTAAACTCCAGGAGTTGGTGATGGACAGGGAGGCCCGGCGTGCTGCGGCTCATGGGGATGCAAAGAGTCAGACACGACTGAGTTACTGAACTGAACTGAAGATGCTAGAGTGTATTTCCAAAATATTTCTGACTAAGAGAGTAGCCATCTCCTTTAATTCTTCAGTGAATTAAAAAAACAAATTGGGCACATTCTGCAGCATTGTGGTACCTTGGTTCCCCAACCAGGGATCACACCCACACCCCCTGCATTGGAAGGCAGAGTCTTAACTGGACCACAAGAGCAGCCCACATAAGTGAATTCTGAACCAGTTAGATGAGCATATTAACTAAGAAGGTTTATCTATCACAAAAGCTATTCATCAGTGATGACATTTTAGGTAATATGGTAATACACCATTTGAAGATATGGCCCAGAGCAACTTTTAGAATGCTTTTTAATGGCCTCCTTAATGTTACTTTCCTAATAGGTTCATATTAAACTTTTCTCACAAGTTAATTGCAACCTTTGACCTGGACGGTTTTAGCTGAACTTTTCCTGTGTGTGGTCTCTGTGTTTGGCTGTAAGGAAAAAATAGAGGATGCTTTGATCGTCTACACTCATTATATAGAAGAATCTGTGCTATAAGTCACTCTAATTTCTCTCTCTCTCTCTCTAGAACTTTAAAGCCTTTATTTAAGCATGATTTTTTGCCAATGGTATGGTTTAGAATCATTTATGAAAAGATACAAAATAATGCTATGAAAGACAAATTTAGATGAAGCTTAAAGTTATCATTAATTTTAAGTTTTAATTAACATTTCATAAGGACAAAGCATAATAATTTCTATCAAAGGATATAATCAGTCATCTACATTGTTTTAGTGTCAAAAACAAAATATATTTTCAAATTAATAATTTATGAAAAAGGTAAGTCATTATGGAATGTAAGAGGAGAAGAAGAGGGGAAAATGAATATTTATTGCATATTCATGAAATGTCTTATTTAATTGTGTCAACTTCAATCAGACACTGATTTTAAATTTTTGAAAATATGAGAAATAAGAAAATGAGAGTTTTTATTATTTGCCCAGTCATTTGGTTAGTTATTCCAAAATTTGATTCTTAATCTCTGACCTTTCTCTCCAATTTATTTCCTTAGTTTTATAAATATAATAAAAAATGCAGCAAAGAATAATATTTTCAAAATGACTTCCTTAAACTGACATGCATTTTAGATGGATACATTTAACTTCTCCATCTTTTTCCTTTGATATCCAGGACAAATTGTTTCTGTATCTTATCTGTAAAATAAGGTCAAGTACAACAGTAGTAACCACATAGCAAAGCTACTAGGAGAAAACACATAATCCACTTAAATCACTTAGCATATCTCCTGACACTTAGAACTTTATCATTTTTAAACATTAATATATTTTTTGCAATTTATTACTATATAATTACTGTTACTTGAATTCATGTTTGACAAACTACATGAAAATAATAGAAAAACATTCTGGAATATAGCTCCAGTGGCTTTGAATCACTTTTTCTCAATTTCATTTATTATTTCATGCATCCACAAACTTCTTCCTCACTTTATGCAATTGACAAGTATTTATTAAACACTAATTTTATGTCAGTCAGAATGCTGCATATTCAAAAAGCAGAAAAAAATTGAGATTTTCTTCACTCAAAGGTTTTATTTCAATTCAAATATAAATAAGAAAAATAATATTATTTTGGTCAAATATGTGATAATAGATTAATCTTCACATACCATCAGGTTAATTACAGCAAATCCTATAATTCAGAATGAAGGGTTTGGGGAAGTTCTCTCAGAAGTGACCAGTTTGGAATTAAACTAACATTTGTGTAGGCAAGCACTGAAGGGAACAATGATGGTGTTCAGTCACCAAGTTATATCCTACTCTTTGCGACCCCATGGGCTGTGGGATGCCAGGCTTTCCTGTCGCTCACCATCTCCTGGAGTTTGCCAAAGTTCATGTCCATTGAATCGGAGATGCCATCCAACCACTTCACCCTCTGTTACCTCCTATGTCATCCAACCATTTCACCCTCTGTTGCCTCCTTTCCTCTTGTCCTCAATCTTTCCTAGCATCAGGGTCTTTTATAACAAATCAGCTCCTCTCATCAGGTGGCCAAAGTACTGGAGCTTCGGCTTCAGCATCAGCCCTTCCCATGAGCATTCAGGGTTGATTTACTTTAGGATTGACTGGTTTGACCTCCTTCCTGTACAAGGGATTCTCAAGAGACTTCTCCAACACCACAATTCAAAAGCATCAGTTCTTTGGCTCTCGACCTTCTTTATGGCCCAACTCTCACATCTATATATGACAACTAGAAAAACTATAGCTTTGACTATACAGACGTTTGTTGGAAAAGTGATGTCTCTGCTTTTTAACATGCTGTCTAGGTTTGTCATAGCTTTCCTGCCAAGAAGCAATAATCTAATTTCATAGCTGCAGTCACCATCTGCAGTGATTTTAGGGCCCAATAAGAAGAAATCTGCCACTGCTGCCACCTTTTCCCCTTCTATTTGTCATGAAGTGATGGGACTGGCTGCCATGACCTTAGTTGTGTTGTTTTTGTTTTTAGCATTGAGTTTTAAACCGGCTTTTTCACTTTCCTCTTCCCCCCTCATGAAGAGGCTTTTTAGTTCCTCTTTGCTTTCTGCCATTAAAGTAGTATCATCATATCTGAGATTGTTGATATTTCTCCTGGCAATCTTGATTCCAGCTTTTAATTCACCCAGCCCAGCATTACTCATGATGTGCTCTGCATATAAGTTAAATAAACAGGGCGACAATAAACAGCTTGTCATGCTGCTTTCTCAATTTTGAACCATTCTGATGTTCCATATAAGGTTCTAACTATTTCTTTCTTCTTGATCCGTACACAGGTTTCTCAGGAGACAAGTAAGTTGGTCTGGTATTCAATGTCTTGAAGAGTTTTCCACAGTTTGTTATGATCCACAGAATCAAAGGCTTTAGCATAGTCAATGAAACAAAGGCAGATGCTTTTCTGGAATTCCCTTGCTTTCTATATGATCCAGAAAAGGTTGGCAATTTGATCTCTAGCTCCTCTGACTTTCTGAACCCTGCTTGAACATCTGGAAGTTCTCTGATCATGTAATGCTGAAGCCTATCTTGAAGGATTTTGAGCAAAACCTTACTAGCATGGGAGATGAGTGCAATTGTCTGGTAGTTTGAACATTCTTTAGTTCTGCCCTTCTTGGGAAGGGCAATTCAATTGGGATGAAGATTGACCTTGTCCAGTCCTGTGGCCACTGCTGGGTTTTCCAAATTTGCTGACATAGTGAATGCAACACTTTAATAGCATCATCTTTTAGGATTTTGGATAGCTCTACTGGAATTCTGTCACCTCTTCAGAGTACTCAAATTCCCTCAAATGAGAGGAAGCATGAGAAGTGCTGGAAAGGGCAAGTTAAATGTGGCAGGATTTGCATGAAACAAGTGAGAGGTGAGGGTGTGAAGCTCAACTGAAGCCACTTAATGGTCAGAATATTTATTAGAAAGGGGATTACTACCTGTGGAAGGGGAGAGAAAGTAGCAAGTACTGGCAGTGGAACTGTACTGCAATAAGTGAAGTTACTCAGTCATGTTTGACTCTTTGCGACCCCATGGACTGTAGCCTACCAAGCTCCTATGTCCATGGGATTTTCCAAGCAAGAGTACTGGAGTGGGTTGCCATTTCCTTCTCCAGGAAATCATCCCAACCCACGGATCGAACCCAGGTCTCCCGAATTGTAGGCAGACACTTTACCATCTGAGCCATCAGGGAAGTCTCAGTGAGTAATATATATTCACTGGAAGCATGGACTTAAGATAGCCCTTTACAATTGTCATGAGTTAAGTGGTGGACTATGCCTTTATATCCACCATATGGATCAGTCACTGGATGCAGGCTGCTCTGAAAGGACTTGTGATCATGATCATTTTCTTTAGCAGAGAGCTGACAGCTGAGGGCTGGCTTATGGAAGATCTCTGAGCAGCTGGCAAAATAAATCCTTCATTCCCGAAGGGAGATCAAGGTGAAGCAAATCAATGTCACTACCATCATCCTAAGAATGTCACTACCATTCTTACTGAGAAATTTTAATCATTAACAGTGATTATATTTGTGTTTTGCACTCTCTTCTTCTTGTGTTCTTAATTTAATGGAGGAGGGCAATGCTCACTTGCTGCAGAGAACATTCAGACTGCACTTAATGGTTATCTGTCCTTCACTATTTATAAATCTGCCTATGGATAATTATCTATACTACTAAACTATACCATATATATGTGTATGTGTGTGTAAATGTATATATATATATACTTATATATATATATATAAAATACTCCTGCTTAACTACAACTACCTATACTACTACATAAAGCCTATACTACCACATTTGTTTCTTGCCTCTATCCCCCAAATTGCCCCTGAAGCATCCCTCTCGCCCCTCGAAAATCCCTTCCTCACATGGCAGTCTGCTTAGAGCCATTTCTCCATGACTGACACAGTGCAGCGCTCTCGCCTGAAATCTTCCAATGACTTCCCAATCAACTTAGAATTAAATCCAAAATCAAAGTCCCACCTCTTTAGTTGATGAAGTAATCACCCCACATGTCTGCTTTTGAGCCACTTTATATATTTTCTAAAATGGATGTGTGCCTTTAAAGTAGGAGATTTAGGAAATGACCTAAAAGTGAGTGGGTCAATTTGTGTTTGCTGGGAAAAATACACTTGAGTAAGTGAGTCCATGGACCCCAATTCTTTTGAGAGTTGGCTTGTGGAACAATATTATAAAAATGATATTGTAAAAGTGATATTAAAATGATGCCTAAACATTTATAACTATTTAATGTTAGATGTTAATTTTATATAAAAATGAAGAAATAAATATCAATACTTATTAGAATATCAAAAGATATATTGTTAATATTCTATATCTTACAAAATATAAAGCAAGCTCACAGTCACCTAGCATGCCACAATTTACAGTTTAGAAAAAATAAATATTCACTTTAATATAAATTTTATTTAGAATACTTTCAAAGTGATGTGCAATTTTATGCATTATTAGTATTTAATATCTTTCTGAAACTATGCTAAATGCTCCTTATGCATAAACTCATTTTCCTCAGAGTAAACCTAGGAGGTAAGAACTAAATTTATTCAGAATTCAGATTTCCCAGCTAGTAAGTTATAAAGACGGGGTTGAAATAGTATCTGTGACTGCCAAGCTTATGCCATTTTTTCTTTATGTAAGTAATTGAACATTACAGCTCATATATCAGAAATTCAAAGAGTAGTTCATTTTATTGAACTTCTGCTAAACACTAGTCTTACTCCAATTTTTGCTTTAAACACAGAAGTTTAAGTAGCAGTCCTTATTGTTTCTTCTATATTCTATTAGTATAAAATTTTAGATTTTTTTTAAAGTTTGGAGACATGTGTATGGAATTATTAAAATAGTAATATAAATGCCAAGTTACAATATTGAAATGAAAGAAATAATTAGATGCTATTTACTACTTTACTTATTGAGGATATAGTCTTGTCTATGTCTAGTGATGTAAGAATTTAAACTATCTATGAATATAGTCAAGAATTTCATTAAAAGTAAGCACTATTTTTTTTTTTTCAACAACATGTATGGACCTAGAGAGTGTCATACTGAGTGAAACAAGTCAGACGGAGAGGAAAAATATTATATGACATCTCTTATATGTGGAATCTAAAAAGAAATGATACTAATGAACTTACTCACAAAACAGAGACTCACAGACTTAGAGAATAAACTTATGGTTGCCAGGCAAGGGGATGGGGGGAAAGGATGGAGGAAGGGGATAGCTAAGGAGTTTGAGATGGGCATGTAAACACTGCTATATTTAAAATGGATAACCAACAAGGACCTACTGTATAACACATGGAACTGTGCTTAATGTTATGTGGCAGCGTGGATGGGAGGGGAGTGTGAGGGAGAAGGGATACAAGCATGCAAATTGCTGAGTCCATTTGCAATTCACCTGAAACTATCAAAACATTGTTTGTTAATCAGACAGACCCTGATACAGAATAAAAAGTTTAAAAAAAATTCAAAGTCTTCAGGCTAGTTTTGATTTTAATCAAATAAATTATTTTAGGAATATTTTTATATGTAATTAAACTCAAATTAGTCACCTTAGGAACAACATTGTCCTGTACTTTGTAGTAAGATCATAAAAGTGCATGTTTCATTTCAAATTTATGATACAGTAATTTTAAGAAGATATTTTTAGAAAATAAGTCCTGTATTTCATACTGATTGTACAATTTTTTTAGGAAATTGATGAAAACCAAGTACTACTTCTATTTAAAATGACCTAGGATTAGGATGGAAAAAATGAGATATTTTTTCAACACTTTGGTTTATAAAACATATTCACTTTTTTGTCTTCTTTCAAACTAATCCAACAATTGGATAAGGCATAGTGAAAATGGTTTACCTCCTTTAGTACATCAGTTCAGTTCAGTTCAGTTGCTCAGTTGTGTCTGACTCTTTGTGACCCCATGGACTGTAGCATGGCAGGCCTCCCTGTCCATCACCAACTCCTGGAGTCCACCCAAACTCATGGCCATTGAGTTGGTGATGCCATCCAGCCATCTTATCCTCTGTCATCCTCTTCTCCTCCTACCTTCAATCTTTCCCAGCATCAAGGTCTTTTCAAATGAGTGAGTTCTTCGCATCATGTGGCTAAAGTATTGGAGTTTCAGCTTCAACATCAGTCGTTAACATGAATATTCAGGACTGATCTTCAGGATGAACTTGGTGGATCTCCTTCAGTCCAAGGGACTCTCAAGAGTCTTCTCCAACACCACAGTTCAAAAGCATCAATTCTTCTGCGCTCAGTTTTCTTTATAGTCCAACTCTCCCATCCATACATAGCTTTGACTAGACAGATCTTTGTTGGTAAAGTAATGTCTCTACTTTTTAATATGCTGTCTAGGTTGGTCATAACTTTTCTTCCGAGGAGCAAGTGTCTTTTAATTTCATGGCTGAAGTCACCATCTGCAGTGATTTTGGAGCCCAAGAAAATAAAGTCTGCCACTATTTTCACTTTTTGTCCATCTATTTGCCACCAAGTGATGGGACCGGATGCCATGATCTTAGTTTTCTGAATGTTGAGTTTTAAGCCAACATTTTCACTCTGCTCTTTCACTTTCATCAAGATGCTCTTTAGTTCTTCTTCACTTTCTGCCATAAGGGTGGTGTCATCTGCATATCTGAGGTTATTGTTATTTCTCCTGCAAATTTGATTTCAGCTTGTGCTTCCTCCAACCCAGTGTTTCTCATGATGTACTCTGCATATAAGTTAAATAAGCAGGTTGACAATATACAGCCTTGATGCACTCCTTTCCCGATTTGGAACCAGTGCTGTTGTTCCATGTCCAGTTCTAACTGCTGTTTCCTGACCTGCATTTAGATTTCTCAAGAGGCAGGTCAGGTGGTCTGGTACTCCCATCTCTTTCAGAATTTTCCACAGTTTATTGTGATCTGCACCATCAAAGGCTTTGGCAGAGTCAATAAAGCAAAAATAGATTTTTTCCAGAACTCTCTTGCTTGTTTGATGATCCAGTGGATGTTGGCAATTTGATCTGGTTCCTCTGCCGTTTCTAAATCCAGCTTGAACACCTGAAAGTTCATGGTTCATGTATTGTTGAACCCTGACTTGGAGAATTTTGGGCATTACTTTACTACTGTGTGAGATGAGTCCAATTGTGCAGCAGTCTGAGCATTCTTTCGCATTGCCTTTCTTTGGGATTGGAATGAAAACTGACCTTTTCCAGTCCTGTGGCCACTGCTGAGTTTTCCAAATTTGCTGATATATTGAGTGCAGCACTTTCACAGCATCATCTTTTAGAATTTGAAATAGCTCAACTGGAATTCCATCACCTCCACTAGCTTTGTTCGTAGTGATGCTTCCTAAGTCCCACTTGACTTCACATTCTACGATGTCTGGCTCTAGGTGAGTGATCACACCATCGTGTGATTATCTGGGTCGTGAAGATCTTTTTTGCATAGTTCGTCTGTGTATTCTTGCCACCTCTTCTTAATATCTTTTGTTTCTATGTTAGGTCCATACCATTTATCTTTTATTGAGCCCATCTTTGCATGAAATGTTTCCTTGGTATCTCTAATTTTCATGAAGAGATCTCTAGTCTTTCCCATTCTATTGTTTTCCTCTATTTCTTCGCACTGATCACTGAGGAAGTCTTTCTTATCTCTCCTTGCTATTCTTTTGAACTCTGCATTCCGATGGGTATATCTTTCCTTTTCTCCTTTGCTTTTCACTTCTCTTCTTCTCACGGATATTTGTAAGGCCTCCTCAGACATCCATTTTGCTTTTTTGCATTTCTTTTTTTGAGGGATGGTCTTGATCCATGTTTCTTGTACAATGTCATGAACTTCTGTCCATAGTTCATCAAGCACTCTATCAGATCTAGTCCCTTAAATCTATTTCTCACTTATTAATCACATAGACCACAGCCTTTAGTACATAAAGACATTAAAATTCAAAGAGTTAAGGAATTTAATCATATAAATCAGAGGGATTAAGAAATTTAGTCAATTTAAACAAGTTAATGAATAAATCTGAAGGTCACAGATTGATTCTTTAGCCTTTAGAATTAGTTAAACATACATTTGAGTCAGGGTTTTCACGGTAGCTCAGTTGGTAAAGAGCTTGCCTGCAATGCAGGAAACCAGGGTTTGATCCCTGGGTCAGGAAGATCCTCTGGAGTAGGAAATGGCAACTCACTCCAGTATTCTTGCCTGGGAAAGCCCATGGATAGAGGAGCCTGGCAGGCTATAGTCCATGGTGTCCCAAACAGCTGGACACAGCTGAGCCACTAAACCATCACCACTACCACATTTGAATATGGCTTCTGTCATACACTAGTTTTGTGATCTTGGACAAGTATTTAAACTTGAACTTCAAGTTCACTATCTATAAAGTGAGGATTATTTGTAATGTTGACAATTCTTATGAAGAGTACAGATAACATATCTTTCTTGAAATATTAATAATACTTCACATCAATTTAGAATTCAGGCCCAAAGGTCTTTCTACTAAGCATTGTTGAAGATACTTAATTCTCAAACTAATATCTGTCCTATAGAAGCTTTGGTATAGATTTACACTTGTATGTTTCAGTTAGTAAAATACAAGACTAATCATAGGAAGTATGTAACACACAATGTCTAATAATATATTAAAGGAACTTGTTCTCTGAGGGTAACTTGAGGAGTTCTTTAACATCTTTGTATAAATTCTAATTTTCTAAATCTAAAGTATCTCACTGTCTCTCAGGAAGAATTCTGTATGATTTGGCTGAGGTTCTTGTACATGCAAACATATTCTAGTTATACATGTTCATGGAGTGGTAATAAAATATGCATAACATTGTATTCCAGCTTCTAAAAGTGAATTGCTTTTCATCACGCCTTACTTTACACTAGTGTATCCCATCTCACTGTTATTTATATATACATTTAAGTTGCAGTGACAGTGAAAACTTAAAATTTAAAAAAAAAAAAAAAACTGCTTCCAGCATAAAGAAAAGTAGATCTGAGTTGAAATGCTAGCAAATTACTTATTTTTCCCCAAGTTTTAAGCATGAGTTTTCCACTTGTAGCTTTTCTTGTATTCAGATTACAAGTCAGCAACAATTTCACTGTCATATTCACTGTCATATAGAAAATGAAAACTGCTCCTACCTTCTTAAGGCGTTCAAATCTTTAGTGACAGAATCTTGTGTAAATTATCCTGGAAATAAGTTTTCTAACAGTTTTCTTTTGGTTGTTTCAGGATATCGAATGCTGCCAAGAAAGAAAACATTTTAATTTTTGAATGTTTTCATATTAATTATTCTATATTTTTGACATAATATTCCCCAAAGATGCCCATAACACTGAATTTATATATCTTGATTAAATTGTACTTATAAAAGAAAAATTTTGAAGTTAGATTCTTAAAAAGGAATATTTTAACTATTTATATAATTTCCCTCTAGTATGCAGTACCATTTTTAGAATCGGTGCTTGTTTCAAATTTGTCAGCTATTAGAGTGTAGGACTTCTAAGTTTATTAGTAATACAAATGTTATGACTGAATTAGAAAAGCTTCTCTAATCACTGAAAGGTCTTTGAAAGCTCCAAAGTAATTATATCTTGTAATTATCAGAAAGTAAAGTTCCCCAATCAATCCTACAGTCAAGAAGCATTTACTGGTTCTGAGCCTGCAGCTATGTGTGGATAAGATTAGCTGCTAATTATAGGAATGGAAAATAAAGGTGAAATAAGTTTTTCATTTTAATATTTTAATAAGGTTGTTTTCTGCCCTTTTGAAAGCTTCCAAATCTAGAGGATGGAATGTAATTGCACTTTAAGAATCAATGAAAAGGAAAGGACTGTATTTCAAGCATTATATAAAATAAATAATATGCTGAATACTTATGCTGTAATTAGTAGTTTAGTTTTATTATGCCAACACATTTATATAGTGCATTGAATTAAGAAGATTCATAGACTGACAAATAAGCAAATGTTAGTATTTAATGACCTAATAATTATTGCCATATTGTCTGTAAGAACGGTTTTTCTAATCTGTTTGTTTTGTTTTAAACTGTAAACTTTTAAATTTCATTATTAGGAAATCAATGATCTAGACCATTTTTTCCTAAACTATCTTCCACCGAACACCAATTCTACTAATAACTATTACATGTGATAAAAAAACATCAGCTATATTTTGGAAATCCTTAGCTAAATGAAATGATGATGATTATTAATTGGATTCTATAATCTTTTTCTATGCACTTTAACTCTTCATTTGAGGGTAGCATGATGTAGAATTTCCCAAACTTAATAAATCAGAGAATTAGAGTCCCCTGGAACACATTTTGGGATATAATAAGCTAAATTTCATCCATTTTCAGGCTTTATTGATTGAAAAAGTAAACTAATCCATGTGATAGTAGTTTCCACTACTCTGATACTTTTAGAACCAGTTTCCTCAAATCTCCACCGAGTTAATTTCTTTATACATTGTAACGGCATTACAAAATTCTAGGTTTTGTTCTTTGCAACAATATTTTTCAAATGTCATCTTTTAACTACTACCAATCACCAGATTTTTAAAAAAAATCATTATCACTGATCTTATCTAATGAAAGTTAATTACTGTTTTTACTATAATAATTGTATCACATAAATAAAACATTATTTTACAAGTTTCAATAAAATTATCTATTCAGGTTGATTTATAAAGACCACCAGGTGTGGTCAAATTCCACTGTCAGTTTCATTTCCTACATGTGTCTTTACTAAATGTCATTAGAAGTTTATTGAAAATGGCATCCCAGATTGGAATGAATGCGTCAGATATTTACATATATCCAACTAACAGAACCAGAGTCACTTTAGCATTCTTCCCACTCCAGTATTCTTCCCTGGAGAATTCCATAGATATAGGAGCCTGGTGGGCTACAGTCTGCAGGATCACACATAGTCGGAAAAAACTGAGCAACTTTCATTGACGTTTGGTTCTGAAGACTCTATCCTGTATCCAGCAGACCAAAAAAAAAAAAAAAAAAAAGAACAAATTTCATTCAAAAGCTGGTCTTGAAAACTTTTAACTTGGCAGACAGAATTAGTGTTTCCAACCCACTCCTCTTGCTCTGGCTTTTGATATTTATTTCTTTCTTCACTATTTATGGTGGCCTTTGGTGTGATTTTAAAATATACTTAATACTTCATCCATTCCTTTTACCAATAATAGAAGACATGCTGAGAAAGAATAAAACTGTTGGCTATCAATCTGTTTAGACCCCAGTTCAATCATTTGAAGATATTATCTTGCTGTCTTATCAGCATTAAGAAATCATGATATTTCAGGCCTTAGGGTTCAGGCAAATATGGATAATGAAAAGCATCATTGAGATTTGCCACTTGATAAGCACTTGAATATCATAAAAATGACTTTTAGTGGCATTACTCATGTCAGGAAAAGATCTTTTAATCTCACTTCACAATTTCAAATCTCCCATTGATTTTCTAAGAATATTTAGTGGGAAGAAGCAGTTAATAGCAAAGTATACAAATAAATCAGGTTTATGCGCAGAGTGGTGGAAGTGTGATCTCAGTGACCATGAGTTGAATTCACTTACAACTTCAACACTAGTCAAGAAAGAGGAAGCACATTGGTGAGGGTTGTTCATTTCTGAGAATAAAACTAGGTATTCTTGGGTTTCAGATATGATTTCTTTTTCTCATATACAAATCGCTTCCCCTGTTGTACACAGAGAGCTGAAATATTATCAGAACGGATACCAATGCATTTTCTAGTTTATATTATGACCTACAGCATAATCATTACCTAAACCAAAAACAGGTACTTTTCTGGTATATGCATTATTAAGGCAAAATAAAAAATTGCTTTGCTATCATCTCATAAAGTATGCATAATATATACAAAGAGCATTAATTCAATTCAACACATTAAATACTTTCTTGAAATGTACAGCAAGGCATATCAATACTGGTGAACATAACTGCTTTAATATTTTTAGTACCACTGACATATAATGTGGCATAATTTTTCCATATGGAAGTGTGGATAAAACACATATCTTCTTAGAGTATAATGATTGCCACTAAATTTATACTGATTGTAAAAGTTTATGTCAGTTTTATGATATCTTCCTATTTTTATTGTGAGGACTTCATCAATGTTGAAAGAAATATTTATGTTTTTTTGGTTCTCTTCTAAGTATTTACTTACAAAATTTTTCTATTTCATACTTTCAAATATTACCTTGAGGTTTTTGTGTTGAAGACTCTATTGGTTTCCCAGAAAAAAATCAGTACTGTTTTGGAAAATTAAATGAAAATATTTATGGTTTCATGCTACTATGTGTCAATACCACCTAGAATTGGAGGTACCACACCTTTTCATTTTGAAATGATGCAGCATCTTTCTAAATTATGTGTGTTACTATCTAGTACCTAAGTGTTTTTCAGTTCATGGAACATTTTTCAGACATTCATCCATGTTTATGAATTAAATCTCTCCAAAAGCAGAATAATTGTGTCTGCCATCCTCTGCTGCTCCCTACCCAGCCCCCTGGCCCCCGACCCCCAATCCATTACCAACCTCTCTTTGTCCTCCTTTCTGGTCCTGAGGGATGCATCATCTGAGCCAACCTGTTAGGAGGAAGATACTGGTTGACTGTAGCCAGCAGAAGGAAGCAGGCAGATTAAACTGTAAGAGATTAAAGAGTAGGACTGCAGAAAGACTTAGGTGTTTTCCTTAGTGCTTTCCTTGAAGAAGCTGAATTCTTCCACACCCCAGATTCAGACTGATGTACTTTTTCTACCCTCACATTGCCCCACTAATGCTATTTCCCTACTTTTCTGGGACTTTGCCACTTCCTGACATTGCTAATTCTTGGATATGTTATCTTCCTTTACTTGATCTTTCAAGATAGCCATACTTTTATAAGTGATTCCTTACTAGTACTTCTTTAATTAGTAATTTGAGTGAAATTTCTTCTTGCTAGGACCTAGATTCAAACAGTAGTTTAACAAATTTAAATATAAAAGATAACAAAGATAATATACACATTGCATAAGTAATAAAGTAAAATAAAATGGATAAAATAAGAGACCAATAAGAACTTATGGTGCATGTGCAGCTTATAAAGCATTTACTAGAAAGTAGTGGGGTTCTTTAAATAGCATTAATCATTAACTTTGTATTTAAGTTTCAATTTTAATTACAACTTGTTATTGCTTTATTTTTCACAAAGAATCAATTAAAATGTAGTCTATGAAATACTTAATAAGAAAAATGCTTTTAAGCTTTAAAATATTGAGGGAAAAATACATATAAACTAACAAGTAAATTTAAGAATAAATAAAGGTCTAATTTTGGTTACATATAAGCATGTAAACAAATACATTTCAAGAAATTAAATAGATAAATGAGAAAAAGGCAAAGAAACAAAACAACTTATTACTTCCCATTTCAAGTCCAACAGATAAGGATGTTAGATGTGGATACTCTGTCCTCACAAGTATAAGGCTTAACATCTGAAAACTCAACAACTCTTTGTAAATACATTAGAGCAGTGAGGTCACAGCAAATTGCTGGTCTCAACATTAAAGTGACAGACAGGCAGATGCAGAAGAAAGTCATGACTTAGTATAGCAGAAATCCCCAAGCATACATCTCCTTGGGAACCAGTGAGTGCCAGTATAGAAAAACTTGCATTGTAACTAAGGAATTGGTGCAGGCTCAGTATGGGAAAATATGCGAGTTTAAAACTCCAGGGGAAAAAGACAAATATGTGACATTACCTATATATGAGATCTAAAAAAAGGTGGTATCAATGAATTTATTTATAAAACATAAATAGAGCCACAGATGTAGACAACAAACTTATGGTTACCAATAGGGGAAGGTAGAGGGGAGAAGGATAAATCGGGGAGTGGGATTAACATAGACACCCTATTATATTTAAAATAAATAACTAATAAGGACCTACTAAATAGCACAGGGCACTCTACTCAATATTCTATAATGGCCTATATGGGACAAGAATCTAAAAACCAGTGGCTACACAGATATGTGGGCTTCCCTGGTTGCTCAGACAGTAAAGCGTCTGCCTGCAACGTGGGAGACCCGGGTTCGATCTCTGGGTCAGGAAGATCCCCTGGAGAAGGAAATGGCAACCCACTCCAGTACTGTTGCCTGGAAAATTCCATGGATGGAGGAGCCTGGTGGGCTACAGTCCATGGGGTCACAAAGAGTCGGACACGACTGAGCGACTTCACTTTCACTTTCATACAGATATGTATAACTGATTCTTTTTGCATATAGCAAAAACTAACACAGCATTGTAAATCAACTACATTCCAATAAAAATTTTTTTTAAAAAAGCACTTCAGGGAAACAAATCATAGGGATTCCTTATTGTGAGTTTTATCTCCTGGAGTTCTACAGGGTCTCTCAGTGAATATTAGATAAAAATCCTGTAGAGGACGGAAGTAGCCTTTTTTTTTTTTTTTTGGAAGTAGCCATCTTGAAATACATAAGACCTTTCTATCCATAATAAGGCCTGCTCTCAAGAGTAACTGTTTACCAAAGCCTAACATGTTGGAATTTTAACAGAGCCTAACTGACCTAGAGGGGAAGCAATACCCAATTTCACCCCACACTAGCCTTCCATGTGAGCAAAAGAAAATATCTGACTGTAGACACCTCCAGTCATTCTGCCCTACTTAAAGCAGGAAAAAAATTTTGAGTGACATTGTGAAGTTCACAGCCTATAGGCATAGGCAAACTAAGAGACGGAGACCTGATAATTAGTCTATATAACTTTTCTCCTCACTCCACACCTTACCACATTACCAAAAGCCTATGTATAACAATGTCTTGTATCCATTATACTTTGTCTATTTATCAAGAAAAAAAAGCTACAAGATACAACAAAAGGTGAAAAGTACAGTCTGAAGAGACAGAGCAAGCTAGGCATCAGAAGCATACTCAGACAAAGAAACGAAGTTGGAATTATCAGACTGGGAATTTGGAAAAAAATTATATGATTAATATGCTAACAGCTCTAGTGGAAAAAGTAGACAACATTCAAGAACATATGAGTAATGTAAGCAGAGAGATGGAAATTCCGAGAAAGAATCATAAAGAAAAGTTGGTAGTCAAAATCACCGTAACAGAGAAGAATGCTTTTGATGGGCTTACTGGTATACTGAACATGGATGAGGAAAAACACCTATGAGCTTGAGGATCTATTAATAGCAGCTTCCAAAATGGAACACAAAGAGGAAAAAAATATATACTGCAATAAATGAAATAGAATATCCAAGAACTGTGGAACAAATATAAATGCATTACATACACATAATGAAAAAAACCAGAAGGAAGGGGAAAAGGAAAAGAAGGAAAATTTGAAGCAATAATGATGGAGAATTTCCACAAATTAATATTGGACACCAGACTATAGACAGAGGAGTCTCAGATAATACTAGGAAGGATCCATACTAAAAGAAAATCTGCACTAAGGTATGCCATATTGAAACTGCAGAAATCAAAGATGTGAAACAATCTTGGAGAAGACCAAGGAAAAATAGCTCATCTATGAAGGAATAAAGAGAAGAATTATACTTGACATCTATTCAGAAAGCATGCAAGCAAGAATAGAGTAGGGTGAAATTTTTAAAGTGTTGAGAAAAAAAAAAAAACAAGCTTCAATTTTATATCATAGAATTATCCTTCAAAAATATAAGTTGAATAAACATTTTCTAAGACAAACAAAAATTGAGAGAATGTGTGGTCAATAACGGAGAAGACAATGGCACCCCACTCCAGTACTCTTGCCTGGAAAATCCCATGGACAGAGGAGCCTGGTAGGCTGCAGTCCATGGGGTCGCTAAGAGTCGGACACGACTGAACAAATGCACTTTCATTTTTCACTTTCAAGCATTGGAGAAAGAAATAACAACCCACTCCAGTATTTTTGCCTGGAGAATACAGGGACAGGGGAGACAGGTGGGCTGCCGTCTATGGGGTTGAACAGAGTCGGACACGACTGAAGTGACTTAGCAGCAGCAGTAGTGGTCAGTAAACTTATCTTGAAAAAAAAATTAAAAGAAGTTCTTTAGAAAGAAGGAAAGTAAGGCTAAAATTCAGTTCTACATCAAGAAAGAAAGACAATTAGAGAAGGAGTAAGTGAAGGAAACATCAAAACTTTAATTTTTATTATTTTGAATTGATCTAGCAGATACAAGTTTATTCAAAATAAAAATAGTAAAAATGTATTTGATGATTATAGTTATGTGTAAGTGAAATGAATGACAGAAATCTTACAATTTGGAATTTGGAATATTGCTGTTATAAGTACTTGAGCTTTCTGTTAACTGGTTCAGTGTTATTTAAAAGTGAACTTATGTTAGTTTTATATTGAAAATTCTAGGGCAGACTCCAGGGTTAAAAAGAAAAAAAAAAAAAAAGAAGAATTGGTATGCTAAAAAGGAACAGAAAACAGAATCATACAAAATGATCAACTAAAACCCAAAGGGGCAAAGAAAAGAATGGAATACAAACATAAGAAGAACAAGGGTAATAAACAGAAACAGTAGCAAACATGTTAGTTATGAATCCACATATGGGGCTTACCTGGTGGCTCAGACAGTAAAGAATCCACTTGCAATGCAGGAGATGTGTTCATTATTGATATATTTGAGAAAGTAGGAATAAAATTGTCTTTGTTTGCAGATAGAATGTGATTATCTATGTAGAATCTGAAAAGATCCTCAATGAAGCTCTTAATTAGTTGTATAGAAATTTTGCAGGATATAAGGTTAATATACAACAACTAATTACTTTCTTATATACCCTCAGTGAATAAGTGGAATTTGAAATAAAAATCATGATACCATTTACATTAGCCCCAAAATAAATGAAACATTTCAAACCAAATCTAACAAAGTATATGTCCAAGATCTACATGTAGAAAGCTACAAAAACTGATGACTAAATAAATAGATATTCCATATTCATACATAAAAAGACTCAACGTTGTCAAGATGTTTTTTATTCCTAACATGATCTATAAAGTCAATGCAATCCTACTCAAGATCCTGGCAATTTATTTTGTAGAATATGAGAAACTGATACTAATGTTGTATGTAGAGACAAAAGACTCAGACTAATTAACTTTATACTAATGGAGAACAAAGTTGGAGGGCTCATGATATCTAACTTCAAGACTTACTTCAAAGTGGAAGTGATCAAGATTTTGCAGTGCTCGTGAAAGAGTAGATCAATTAACCAACTGGACAGAATAGAGAACCCAAGGAGCCAGTGGGTGTATGGGGATTCCTGTATATTCTGCTCAAGTTTACTATGAAACTAAAGTTGCTCTAAAGTAGTCTATTTATCACATTATTAAGAAAAAAATGGAATTATTTCCTGGGCACCAATTTTTTAACTAACATATCTTAGCCATGAAATCATTTACTAAAAATAAACACAGATTTAAGGTGTATATTTATAAAGACAGGACTTCCCAAGTGGCACTAGCGGCAAAGAGCCCACCTGCCAATGCAGGAGATATAAGAGATGAGGATTAATCTTAAATTTTTGTTCAACATATACCTTCTTTTTAGATAAAGCAATGCATAGTTACATGTAAATGGCATGTTCAGTGTTATCTATACTTTGCAATTAGAGTGCTATTTACATGTTGTAGTGAATTGAATTGTACACCCACCTTGAAGATATGTCTAAATCCTTTCATGCTCCTAAGACCTGATAACTATTAGAAAGCTAGAAAAGTGAGTCTTAGGAATTACATTTCAAATTCCACAGGTTCTGGAAAGTTATCATTTCAGTTTGTTCATCATGTTCCTGTGTAGTTTCTGCTGCAGGTTCCTTAACACACTTCTCTACATTACAGCATGATATATGGAATCCCTAAAGAAGGAACTTGTGAGCATCTTGTTTCTTCCAAGTAAGAATCTTTGGGACTTTGACAGCAATAGATATAAACAACATGAGTAAGATTTTAGTAAATTTCTAGATTATTACTTCATTCAGCTGCATTATGAAATTTATAAGCATTGATAATATGGCAGATTTTTGCCTCAGGAAGTCTTTTAATCTACTGCTGTTGATACAGATGTATGTTCTTGGAAAGGCTGATCTTATATTTTATGAAAAATTCTGGGAGGGGGTTAAAAAAAGTAGAATATATATTAAAAAGCAACATTTGCAAGGAGACTTGATTATATGCCTTATATATATGTCTGAAAGACTGAGAAAATGCTCACTAGAACACCTCATCTGAAAATTAGATTGCGTTAAACAAAGGAGGTTGTTTCTGAGGGAACCGCCAGCTTGGTGGACTGGTAAAAATAGCCTTTGAGCATTGGTGTAATGTAGAAATGTATGAGACTAGACACGTGTAGATATGTATGCACAGTGTAATGATCTAGTTGGGTAGGAAACGAGCAGAAGTATTATATCGACAAAGCAAGGAAATAAGATGTTATGACTTTTTTATATTACTTTTAGATTATTAAAAATAGTTATTTTGTTGTAACAGAGATGTTAACATATCCTTAAATCTTTAAAAAATGTTTTAACAAACCCTCTTATATTAATCCTTTAGCTATCACATATATTTTTTAAAATTTTTAATCCCAAAGCAGTTTGGAGGAGTGGAATGGGGTGGGTATGGGGGTGGGAAAGCTAAAGAGAGAGGCATCATATATATATTTATGGCTGATTCATGTTGTATGGAAGAAGACAACACAATACTATAAAACAATTATCCTCCATTAAAAAAATTTATTTTTAAAAAAGCAATCATATCAATGTTCAGCCTTTACATAGATGTCTTCCTTTTATCACTTCCCATAGGAAGCCAGGGAGAAATTTTAAGAGCTGGAGTAGTCTCACTTGCTGACATCAATATACATTCAGAATTATGAATTGCCCTTAGCTCTTATGACTGACTATCTGCTATACCCTCAGAGACTCCTTGAAGACTCTTGAGAGTCCCTTGGACTGCAAGGATATCCAACCAGTCCATCCTAAAAGAAATCAGTCCTGAATATTCAGTGGAAGGACTGATGCTGAAGCTGAAACTCCAATATCTTGGCCACCTGATGTGAAGACCTGACTCATTTGAAAAGACCTTGATGCTGGGAAAGATTGAGGGCAAGAGGAGAAGGGGACACAGAGGATGAGATGGTTGGATAGCAACACCGACTCCATGGACATGAGTTTGAGTAAACTCTGGGAGGTGGTGATGGATATGGAAGCTTGGAATGCTGCAGTCCATGGGGTCACAAAGAGTCGGACATGACTGAGCGACTGAACTGAACTGAACAGAGACTCCTACTATAAGACTGCCTATTTCTCTCATTTATTTCCTCTAACATCAATTAGGCTTGATAAAGCAGAAAAAGCCAAATGTCACATTTGGCGTGTTTCTGGATGACTGCATTGATTTTTGGCTTGTGGATAAATTCAATTACATGGAGCATTCAGAGGTTTCTGTAATTGTAATTTTGTTGGATCTCCTCACTCAATAACTTCTCAATTTCCTAATCTCCTGTAAGGTCAAAGGTAGCAGAGTGTAGAGTAATTATTTTTAAAGCAGTACATGAATAAAATTCAATGCCTAATAATAAGCAAAGCAAATGCTATTAAACACTCAGCATTTGGCATTTAAATTCCTATTAATTGCAAAGTACCATCTGCTCAATTTCTGTGGCTCTATGGTATCTGGTATCCTGGACCCTTGATTTATAAGATAAAAGCTGAATTTCTGCCTCAGTGCTTTGAATTTAGCAATATTAATATTTGAAAGAGTTAATTATGAAATCTTGGAGCTTTAGTTTACATTATAAACTTTGTACCAATATATACAAACACACCTCCAAAAAAGAGCACAAATAAGGGTACTTTTCCAGGACAAGATATAGGAGGGAGAGGAGATGGGAGAGTGACAATGAGAGAGCTATTTCCAGGAGTATTTGTATAGAGGTTGATGAGGGAAGTTGTCTTTCTGTTAGACGTTCTCACTACTTATCTCATATACAGTCACTTGACCTATCACTATATATTTCTGATTACTGACTCAAACTGGCAATTGCCAATTGCCACATGATGGCATACACACACACACATAAATTTTATATTGTATTACAAAAACACAATTTATTTCACTCCATTAGTAGTGGTATATTAAACTGTTGATTTTCCATCCTTTGTTTCCAGTATCATACCCTGTGTCAACTATGTCATAAATTGATTCTTGAATTCAGCTCTGACCATTCATTTCCCAACAATCTCCTAGTTTGTAGTTTTCTTGTTTCTTTCCCTGTGAGCCCATATCTTGCCTTTTGTTTTGTATGGCATAGCGGAAAGAGTGCTGATCCAGTTGTGAGATCTAGAATCTGAACGCTAGTTCCACTGATTCTAAAACACTTCCCTCACTGAACCTTAAAACTCTCATGTGTGGTAGTTATCTCAAAGGGCTCTTGTGAAGATTAAACAGTGAAGTGAATAAGTGAAGTAAGTCTGACCAGACTGAATGACCTCTAGAGCATAAGACAATTATTTGAAATGACAATAACAAGACAGAAAAGCATGAATAAAACTTTTAATTAAATTTACTATTGAAACAGGTATTTTAGTAAGCCCTGTAAAGAAACTGATAAAATTGTAAATACCAGTTATTTTTAGGTTGGCAGAGATGCTTATTCATTTTATTTTTTATATGTCACTGTTTTTACAAGTTTCTAAAAAGTATGTTTTGACATAAAAAATATGTATGATAAATCACTAGGGTACATGAAAAGGAACTTCTCATCCTCTGGGAAAGGAATGAACAGGAGTAAGAAATAAAATTGAAGTGAAAAGTTTAAAAATAGAGTAAAGCAAAGATTCAATTACTTGCTGTCACTTAGCTTCTAACTTCTCTTTTCTCTCTGAAGTAGAAGGTAAAACGGGCCACTGAGCTCTGAAAGGAAACAGTGTATAAGGGAACTTAAAATTATGTTGAGATGAGAAAAAATTCAACCCGTTGTTGATGATGTCAGAAACTGAGAGAATTTAGACTCACTCTGTTTTAAAAAAACATGGATAATAGATATATATGGATATTGATACAGATAAAGATTTGGTTAGAAAACAAAGGTGAATACAGAGAAGGATATTTTCCTATCATTGAAGGGCACCAAAAAAAAAAAAAAAAAAGAGGAAACAAAGAGAAAACACAGTGATGCCAGGTATACACCAAATCGATGGGAACAACAAGCAAAGAAAATATGAATGCAAGGATACTCATCTAGATCAAATGCAGCCCTGAAAATTAAGAGCAAAAACAGATGCAAGAGATAAAGTATGTTGGTGGTCACTGGAAGTAACCCATTCTGACAATTAGAATTTTGAGAAAGAAAAAAATAAAAGACTCAGAATGGTAGTGAGACGAGTAAACACAATTAAGACAGCGTTTTCATAAGACCCTCTTTCAGATCTATGAGAATCAAAAACAAAGGAGTGGATGCAAAAGGACTAAAGGTAGTAAAATGTATGACTTTCAGCTCCCTAGGAATCAAGAAATTTCTTTATATAGGATGGAAGGGGCATCGAAAGGGCTTCATTCCATAGAGAAGAGACAGATTTTGAAAATATATAACACTCAGCTGACTAGTAACCCAGGTTCAGGGACCAAGAGTATGAACAGATGATACAGTTTTTAAAAATGATTTGCTAGAACACAAGCTGATAGAGGGAACATGCAATTATAATATATTTTGTTGATAGATTTTAGAGGATGTGGAAAATATCAAGGGGACTTAGGATAATTATTCATCTACACGTGTAGTTAGTCTCCTAAGGTCAATTATTCACTTAGGATATTTGAAATTGTTTTACAGGTAATGTGAAAAATGTAACAGCATAAGCCTATAGCATGCCAATGAGAATGCTTGTTTGAAGTCAGATGAAAAACATGATATCTGAAGCTGGGTTGGTCAAGGAACTGAGAGAACAGATCATTGAATTGATATTTTGTGCAGATTTAAAAATCACCAAAAAATAATTTTATGAGTCAAGGTAGAAAGAAAAGGGCTCCTGTTGTTAGGGAGATGTTTTTAATGTACAGACCATCTCTGTCTTAATTTGGTTCAACTCAAGATTTTTCCAGCTTTATGATGGTGTAAAAATGACACGCATTCTGTAGAAACTGCATTTCGAATTGTGAGTTTTGATTTTTTTCTTGGGTTTTCAATATGTATTACAATACTCAAGATGCTGGGCAGAGGCAGCAGTCCATGTGGTCGCAAAGAGTTGGACAGGACTGAGCGACTGAACTGAACCAAACCTCTCTCTCTTCCCACAAACCCCTCTCATACAACTGAGATCTCTGGATACTCATATGTATCTCTGGTACTACCTAACCTATCCACAAACTGATCAGCCCTTATGATCAGAAAATGTAAACAGCAATAACAGGGTTTTCCCATGATGATGTTAGAAGCAAACCTCTTTTCACATCAACAAATTTGTTTCTAGATAACAAGGTCAGAAAACTACATGCATGCAAGATATTCCACAAGTCATGTGAATGACCACATTTCCTCGTTTTAGATGAATTAACTCAGTTGATGAATCTTTTCTGATAGGAGTATTTGAGGCAGAACACAGCAAGACTAGTTTAGTGTGCAACAGACACTTCTGTATACCCAGTGCAAAATTAACCAGTTAGGAAAATCAAGAAGCAAGTGTACCTAACTGGTCCTGGTGATGGAAAATGTATAGAAAAGGCCAAAAGTCATTTACTTGTTTGATCAGTTGTTTCTTTTCTTTAACAATCTGATCATGAGGAATGTTTAAATGTTTAAATCACATGGTTCAACATGTGAATGGAGGCATATCATTGGGACAAGTAGGGTTCCCATGATTTCCAGATAAATTTCTACAATATATCTGGGAAGGGCAGAGCTAGAAACACTATAATACCAACTATAAATAAGTGAGTAGAACATAAATTTGCAGAGGAGATTATATTGGCATATGTCCAATCTATCTCTATTTATATCTATGTGTGTGTGGTATGTGTGACTAGTTGCTCGGTCATATCCAACTCTTTTCAACTCCATGAAACCTGCCACGCTCCTCTGTCCATGGAATTTTCCAGGCAAGAATGCTGGAGTGGATTGCCGTTTACTCCTCCAGGGGATCTTCCCAACTCAGGATTGAATTCACATCTCTTGCATCTCCTGCATTGGCAGGTGGATTCTTTACCACTGTGCCACCTGGGAAGCCCATTCCATATCATACCCCTATTTATAGCTACATCTTCATCTACATCTGTATACACATATATGTTTATATATGTACATGTCAAGTAACGTGCTTATGGTCATAGTTACTAAGTGGCAGTTCAGTTCAGTCGTTCAGTCATGTCCGACTCTTGGCGACCCCATGGACTGCAGCACGGCAGGCCTCCCTGTCCATCACGAGCTTCTGGAGTTTACTCTAACTCATGTCCATCGAGTGGGTGATGCCATCCAACCATCTCATCCTCTGTCATCCCCTTCTCCTCCTGCCCCCAATCTTTCCCAGCATCAAGGTCTTGACCAATGAGTCAGCTCTTCACATCAGGCGGTCAAGGTATTGGAGTTTCAGCTTCAGCATCAGTTCAGTTCAGTTGTTCAGTTGTGTCCAACTCTTTGCGACTTTATGGACTGCAGCACAAGTGGCAGAACAATATAGAACTCAGGTTTGCTTGGACCTACTACTCCCTGTTCATAATTTCTAACCTTTTTGAAAGACTATGATTATTGCTTATTCACACATTGTATACCATTTATATGTGACTATGTTAAAAATTACCAAATTATATATTTACAAATATACATATCATAAGTATTATGCATTCCATGTGAACATGAAATGATATATAAGAAAAACATAAATTGGAAGAAAGAATGGAAATAATCTGATATAGGGAGTAAGGCATAGTTATAAAATACTTAAAATTAAGTTTTTGTGTGTTCCATACTATGATAATATTGTCCCTGGAAATGGTTTTGTAAGTTTGTAATTTTAGTTCTAAAATGAAGACTGGCCTTGGCATTAATGACAGAAGGAGTTTGTGAGACTGTTAATTCCAGTTATGACAAAAGTTAAACTTAGTTCTGTTGATTCGTTTTGCCCAATCAAAGCTTGATAACAGGTGAATACATTAAGAGCAATAAGTAGTCTCAGTTTCTTATTGCTGATTGCTGTGATATTTTAAAGGTTCACATCAATAATTAGGATAATTAAGTCATTTGGTGTCAACCCTCTATTCAGACATTTAAAACTTTTAAATAAATAGCTGGCATACATCCATATGACATTTAGTTATTCTGAGATGTTTTGCTCTATACATGATTACATACAAAAGAGGACTAATGATGTATTTACAAATACACTGAAGTATAAGCATTTGCAGTAAGAGTTCTTAAAGTTAACTTCTGAATAGATAGTATAAGGCATTGTTTAACTTGGATGCACAAAACTCTAACATTTCCATTTTCATGAAACTTGTTCACTCATCCCATCACCATTCAGAGAATTGGAGACAGCTGATAGGACCCCCACGGTGTACTTGATCCATCTGTTCATCCATCAACCCTGTGGTAAATGTGCAAAATGAGAGGTTTGCCTTAGGTCATGAAACCAAAGGCAATTTCAGTCACGGCAGTTTAAAAAAAAAAAAGCCAACATACTTTTTGTTTGGCTAAATCTATACCAAAGTTATTTTGTTGCCAATATAAAATTATCCAACTAAAATCTGAATGACAGGTCTCAAACAACTATGTCATATCCTATTTTACATTTAACAATAATTTAACTGACATGAAAAGAATTCAATTAGTTGAATCTATATAGTGAAAAGTTTGCAAGAATAGTATTCACATTTTTTTTTATGGATAACATGTAAGGACTCTGTAATTACATATATTTTTAGGTGTGGGAAGGGGGCTTCACACTATATTCTGGATGTGATGGTGGTTTAGTCACTAAGTCGTGACAGTCTCTTGTGACACCATGGAGAGTAGCTTGCCAGACTCCTCTGTCCATGAAATGTCCCAGGTAAGAATACTGGGGTGGGTTGCCATTTCCTTCTCCAGGGGATCCTCCCAAACCAGGGATTTAAGCATGTGTCTCCTGCATTACAAGTGGTCTCCTTCATTGCAGGCAGATTCTTTACCACTAAGCCAGCGGGTGTAATGGTAAATTATAACAATCCTCCACAAGTGGTCCATAGGGTGTCTCCTTGTAACAGAACACCTCAATATCCTCAGTCCTTGATAGAAAATAATCTATATATTGAAACACGAAATTCTGCATGTTAAATTGTCAAAAATCTCTACCATCGAACTAAGTGATTAGACAAGATTTAAAAGTGCATTTATATAAAGCAAATACTTAACTTGTCTTGCAATATATTCAGAAAAAAGAACAGTCATGTTTTACCTTAATATATGTATTATCCTTATTAAAGTCTATTTGACATAAGAAACCTTGAATTCTAACTTCTATACCCATTTATTAATAGTATTTTTCTTATTTATTCCTTCAACAAATATTATGAAATGTTAATTATGGATGTCATTTAAAATATGTCTTATGTCATTTGACATAAGAAACCTTGAATTCTAACTTCTATACCCATTTATTAATAGTATTTTTCTTATTTATTCCTTCAACAAATATTATGAAATGTTAATTATGGATGTCATTTTAAAATACTACAAAAAATGAGCTGCCCTCAAGTTTCTCATGGGAGAGACAGATAAGTATGTAATTAAAGTGCAATATCATAAAAACTATTATAATCCTTAGTTCAAGAGAATGAAGTGACCCACAGATAGGGTAAATAATCTAGGAAAACTTTAGAGTGAAAGTGATCTATAAGATGAGACTAAAAAATTAGTAGAATCAATGAGAGAAGGAAAGAACATCCTATGTAGAAGGAATTGAATATGAAAAGTACCAGAGGAGATGATGGGTATGGCATCCTCAAAGAACCATACGGTTTCAAATATGGAGAGGACAGATTACAAATTGTGGTGGTGTGAGAATGATACTGTAATGGTCATAACAAGAGAGAAAATCTAGTAGCTCTGGATTCAATTTAAGTCAGAGAGAATCACTACTTGACCAAAACAGTGAAAATAAGAATAAGAAGAAATTAATAGAAGCTAAACAAAATCAGTTAATGATTTTCTAGAATACTGAATGGAGTTTTGCACATATTAAATTGAAATAAATAAAAAACAATAATCCAATCAATAATATATTGAAAAATGTATGTAGAGGTCTGGTAAGCAGTCTCTTGGGAATGAATTCTGGAACACAGGAAAAGATTTCTGGGAAGCAATTACATATGACTGTGGGAGAGGAATGATTTTACATTCTTCTTTTAACATTTTTCTTATTTCTGAGCAGCCAGTGCTCAGTGTTTTATGGAGGTGTATGACAGTTCAATCAAAGATAAAGATGAGTCACTTATTGACATTTTTAGATGCCATCTAATCTCAGTTAGAAAATGGAAAGCGGTCATGGTAGATAGAAAAGTTTTAGGCAAAATATAATGAATAAGAGGTAATCTCCAACTCACTAGCATGGCAGTAAAAAATTGTTATATTCTTTTGTGGATGAAGGAAAACCATAGTTATAGACTGGAACCTGGTGGGCTACAGTCCATGGGGGTTACAAAGAGTAGGACGCGACTTAGCGCCCCAACAGCAAACAGACCCCAGAGAGATCACTTTTCCCTTCTGCCTTATGAGGACACAACAAAAAGACTGCTCTCTAGGAACCAGGAAATGGGCTCTCATCAGACATTAAATTTTCTGGCCTCTTGTGTCTTGGACTTTCCAGTCTTCAGAACTGTGAGAGAGAGAAAAAAAAAATCTCATTTTTTATAAGCCACCCAGTCCATTGTATATTTTTACAGAAGTCATAATGGATTAAGGTAGTCTTTATGACTGTCTTAAGGAGAACACACATTTGTGTGTATCTGTGTATGTTTGGAAGGGGGTGGCTTACAAAGTGAAGAAACATGAAGCTGGCTTCATGATTTATGTTTCAGGGAAGTAGCCGGGTAGATATGTTTGTTAATCTGTATCCAGAAAAGATATATGCTCAATTTCCTGATCAAAACCTGAAAGAACTAGCAGACCCAGAGGAGAGAAACAGCTGTATGGCATATTTAGATAAAGAGTCTTAGCTTCACAGAAATTTCCAAGACCTAGGATGGCACAGGAAAAGAATAATTGTAGTGCTTCTGCAGTAACAAAGAAAGTAGTAGTGGAAAGGTCTTTGAAAGTGGTGCAGTGAAACATTTGAAGTCCAAAACGTAGATGAAACTAAGAGAAAAGGAAGGGCTGCAGAGTAAATAGATTATGGTGTCTTCTACAATGGCAGTTTCTGCTCAACATAAAAATTAAGAAATATTAACATATATTTGCATTTTGTTGTTGTCTAGTCATTAAGTTGTGTCTGACTCTTGCAACCCCATGGACCATAGATAGCCCACCAGGCTCCTCTGTCCTTGGAATTCTCCAGGTAAGAATACAGGAGTGGGATGCCATTTCCTTCTTCAGAGGATCTTCCTGATCCAGGGACTGAACTCATGTCTCCTGCATTGGCAGGTGGATTCTTTACCACTAAGCCACCAGCGAAGCCTCAATACTTGAATATATACAGTTAACTTTATATAGTATATACAGTTATAATTCTTTTAAATGGAGGTAACATTTGCATAAAATAAAATATAGCAACCTTAAGTGGCTAATTCACTGAATTTTGAAAATTGCAAAAATCCTTGTGACCTGCACACCACACAGGGTACACAACACATCTATCATTCCAGATAACTCATTATTATATCCTCCCATTCAAATCCCTATTCCATTCCAAAACAAACCATAGATCTGTTGTGCTTTTACTGTATTTCGTATGATGTTCTGGCTTCATTTAGTATTTTTGAGATTTGTTATACTATTGTGCTTATCTGCAGTTCCTTTTTTAAATTGTTGGATACTATTCTATTCTATGGTGTTGAAGAAGACTTTTGAGAGTCCCTTGGACTGTAAGGAGATCCAACCAGTCCATCCTAAAGGACATAAGTCCTGGGTGTTCATTGGAGGGACTGATGCTGAAGCTGAAACTCCAATACTTTGGCCACCTCATGCGAAGAGTTGACTCATTGGAAAAGACCCTGATGCTGGGAGGGGTTGGGGGCAGGAGGAGAAGGGGACGACAGAGGAAGAGATGGCTGGATGGCATCACCGACTCGATGGACATGAGTTTGAGTAAACTCCTGGAGTTTGTGATGGATAGGGAGGCCTGGTGTGCTGCGATTCATGTGGTCGCAAAGAGTCAGACATGACTGAGCGACTGAACTGACTGACTGACTGATTCTATTCTATATATATGTCACAGCTTCATTACTTTTTTGTTGATGATTATTGGAATTATTTTTAATACTTTGGCTAGTACTAAGACTACTGTAAATCTTTCTCATTTTTTTTTAAGACATGTTTTCCTGCTTTTGGATAAATACCTAACATTTATTTAAATGTTGAATCATAAACCAGGAAAATGACTAGTTTTGAAAGAAATGTCAAATGGTTATCTTTAATTGTACCATTTAGAATTATAAATGTATGAATGTTCTAAATGCTGTGTCTGCAAGGACATTTTTAGTTAGTTGTGTTTTGTTTTGTTTTTTTTTTTTTTTAGGAACTTCTCCACCTATATCTTCTCACTGTAAGTTTTTTTTAACAGGTTTATTGTAGCATACTTCCATGCTTTTTAAATACTTTATTGAAGCGTGATTTAAAATACAATATGTTGAGCATATAGTGTAAATTTTCATACATTTTGATATGTGTATAATTTGCAAAACATTACTAGAATCAAGAGAATGAACAAAACCATCCCACCAAATTTCCTTGTGCTCTGTGTTCATCTGTCATCCTTCCTGTCCATTTCAAAGCAATCACATATCTGTTTTATGACACTACAGATAAGTTTATATTTTCTAGCATTTTATATAAATTAATCACACAGTTTATGATATTTTCTGCCTGACTTATTTTTACTTCTTTTGTATATTTTGAGTCATCTGTGTTGTTATGGATCATAATAGTTCAAGAGTATTTCACTGCATAGATATTACATTTAATCTATTGGTTTATTTATGGATATTTTAATTTTTCCCAATTTTTGACTTTTGCAAAAGTACTCTAAACTTTGTGGAAAATTATTTTAGGGACATTAGCTTCTTTTATCTTGAGTGTATACACTATGGCAGCATTTTATAGTATATACATATTTAACATTTAATAATATATATTCCAAAGTAGTTGTTAAGAACCTCTTAAGGAAAGTGAAAGAGGTTGGCTTAATGAAAAAGTTGGCTTAAAGCTCAACATTCAGAAAACTAAGATCATGACATCTGGTCCCATCACCTCCTGGCAAATAGATGGGGAAACAGTGGAAACAGCAGCTGACTTTATTTTTCTGGGCTCCAAAATCACTGCAGGTGGTGATTGCAGCCATGAAATTAAAAGACGCTTATACCTTGGAAGGAAAGTTATGACCAACCTAGACAGCATATTAAAAAGCAGAGACGTTACTTTGTCAACGAAGTTCCATCTAATCAAGACTATGGTTTTTCCAGTGGCCATGTATGGACGTGAGAGTTGGCTTATAAAGAAAGCTGAGCGCCAAAGAATTGATGCTTTTGAACTGTGGTGTTGGAGAAGACTCTTTAGAGTCCCTTGTTCTGCAAGAAGATCCAACCAGTCCATCCTAAAGGAGATCAGGCCTGGGTGTTCATTGGAGGGACTGATGCTGAAGCTGAAACTCCAATACTTTGGCTGCCTCATGAGAAGAGCTGACTCATTTGAAAAGACCCTGATGCTGGGAAAGATTGAAGGCAGGAGAAGAAGGGGACAACAGAGGATGAGATGGTTGGATGGCATCACCGACTCAATGGACATGGGTTTGGGTGGACTCTGGGAGTTGGTGATAGACAGGGAGGCCTGGTGTGCTGCAGTCCATGGGGTTGCAAAGAGTCAGACATGACTGAGCAACTGAACTGAACTGAACTGAACTGCACATCCCACCAGCAACGTATTAAAGATTGACTTGCTCCACATTCTCTCTAACATTTGGTTAGGTTTCACCTATTTAATTGTAACTGTTATAATAAGTGTTCAACATTATCTCATTGTGATTTTAATCTGGACTTTCCTCATAATTAGTGATGGTGATGATCTTTCTCTAAATTTAATTATTAGTTCTCATACACTTTATAGATTCATTAAAATTTTCTATTTTCAAAATCATGCTGTCTATGAAAAGAGGTTGCTTTGCTTTTTGGTTTAATTATATTGATATCTAATTCACTTTAAAGAAATTCACCCAATTTAAATAGTGCAGAGTTCATTTTTTTTTTGCATATTCACACAAATGTATGACCATCATCACAATATAATTTTAGAACATTTTTATCACCCGCAAAAGGAAGCTCTGTTTACATTAAGTAGTCTCTATTCCCTGTTACTAGCAACAAGTAAATTAATCCCTGTCTCAATAGATTTGTTTATTCTGAAGAGTTCATACAAATGGATTAAAATGGTAGGTGGCCATTTGTAGGTGAAATTTTTCCACTTAGCATAAGGCTACAAAATTTCATCAGTAGTCATTATTATTGCCAAACAACATTTCATTTTTTTCATAAATCACATATTGTTTACTCATTAGTTTATGAACATGTGGGTTTTTTCCACCTTTTGGCTATCAATACTGCTGAAAACATCTGTGTATAAGAGATTATTTTTTCTTTATTTCAGGAAAAGACTTGGAAGGATTGGTATTAATTATTCTTTAAATATTTGATATAATTTACCAGTGAAGCCATCTGAGTTTGGGTTTTTGTTTTGTTTTGTTTTTATTAGAGAGTGTAAGGTAATCATTTCAATTAGCACTGGGCTCAGATCTTTATTTTGGTTCCTCATATATATGTGGTCTTGTACATAATTTTCCCATTGATGAAATGTTAATAATGGTATTTGTCTTTGTTATGGCATACATGAAATTAATATAAAATAGAATGAATAACAATTGTGGTGGCTGGCATGTATTCAATAAGCATTTAATATATCATAAATATTATTATTATATATCCTACTTAATTAAGAAACAAAGTATTAAGTATGGAACTTGACACAACACAATTCTATATTTAAATGGATTTCTTTGACCAAAGGATATAAAAAGGTTCATTTAGCAGATAACTTTGCAAATGAAGAAGATATTAGAACACATTTTATATGTTGCAATACATTTCAGCAAACATACATATGATATCATTTAAAACTTACTCAAGACTAGAATTTCAGAAATTTTTATTTTCAAGCACTAAAAATGCATATTTCCTTTCTTACTGACTTTTTATCAGAATTTTTCTAGCTCCTACCTTAGAGTAGCCTTAGGCTAACCAGAGATCAATAAATTGGTACTTGTAACTATTTTCTAAACTTTGGCCGGCAGTACCGAAAATGACTGTATGAAAAATGCACCTTAGAAAACAGCAGGTGTATATTTTAATCTAAATTATTTAAGCTAGTTTTTTCAAGTTCATTTACTTGCCACCACTTACTGCAGGCGTTATTTAATATATTTAAGCATGTGTTATTACTTTATATTTTATATCATCAGAAGGCAAAAAGTGTCTATAGGGAGATTTTCTGGGAACCTAATACGTGAGGAAATAGCATTAAGGACCATACATAGTTTTACTCATTCAATTGCGTATGTGATATGACTTACAATAGTGCTGGTGCAAAATCAGCTTCCATCTTCTCATCTCCTGCAACTTTCCATTACACCAGCTTGCTTTTTGTTTCATATTTCAAAATTCTAAAGCATAAGAAACAAACAAATACTGCTTTTTATATTCACTTGTGCAGCTATTGAGTTTGTGTTTACCATGTAAATATGTTTTTCTTTGTTCAGTATTATTTAAATAAAGTGACTGCCAAAAAGTTAAATAATGCTCTACTCAAATCTACTCAAAACATGTGATTATTCAGTATTCAATAGGAGACTGATATCTGAATATTTGCTAAAAAAAAAAAAAAAAACAACACCACCAAAAACGTGAAAACCAAAATTAAATGACATACTAAGTTGTTATAGAGGATAGAAAACTTCATGTGCAAACATGTTGCCCTGAGGTCAGTGAAAAAATGATCTGAACCTCAGAATATATTTAAGTTATTTATGGGATTCACCACTCTGAGCTATTTCTGATCGCAAATATTTGATAATTTTAAATCAAAAAGCTACCAAAATTTAACTACTAGTCTTCAGTTTTAGGTATCGTGACATCTGGACACTTTACAAACTCTAATTTGAATAATACAGACAGGATTTTTGCAATACATTTTACTTTAAAGATCTATTTTCTAATCAGGTATTATATTTGAGTATATTTACTTTTTATATCAAGTCTATTTAAAGTGACCTTTTCTGCTGCATCATAATCATGTAAAAGAGTTACATCTTGCCATTTAAATGCAAAATAGCTTAACCTTTGGTTCTTTATAAAAAGTACTGAGCATTGATTTTAAATGGCAGATAGCTAAATTATTTACTTTCACAAAAGTAGAAAAATAGAGTTTGATGATTTTTTTCCTATTCATAAATAATTTCTGTGACTAAGTAAATTTCCTTATGAGATATAAAAACAGATTAGCTTTAAATATGTATTTAGTTGCAGTGTCACATATTTTAATAGCTTAGATAATGCTTATAGATATATAGACCCCCAACTTGAAATAATATCAGAGGGTAAAGAATCCGCCTACAATGTGGGAGAGTCAGGTTAGATCCCTGGTTTGGAAAGATCCCCTGGAGAAGGGAATCGCAACCCACTCCAGTATTCTTGACCAGAGAATTCCATGGACAAAGGAGCCTGGAGAGCTACAGTCCATGGGATCGCAAAGAATCGGACACGACTGAGCAACTAACACATACAAACACACACTTGCATTCAAAACTTTAAAATTTTCATAAACAATATAATACATAAAGTTGTGTGCTTTAAACCAAATACTTGTATAAGTTGAATGCTAGAATTCTTAATTTTCTGTTCATATTCCCAACTTTGCCAAACTAAGCCACTAATCCTTCCACAAAGATAAAGAGCTCATTGTGAATTCCCTTGTCTATGTGATTGTCTGTATAACTTGGCCCTATATGATCCTGTTTCTTCAGAATTACACTGTCTCTGCAAAGCTCACTTCTCTATTCATATTCAAATGTAACTTCTTTTATTTTGCAAACCCTGCATTCATCACTTAATCTTTTAATAATTATAATTTAAGAACAGTTTAGAGTTTACAAAGAAATATCTCATTATTTCTTTCATTATTTTCAAGGAAGTTTCATGAGAAAGGCCCTGAAAAGCATTTTCCACTGTAACCCTTATATGAACTTAATCTCCAACTTTCTCTTCAGTTCTCTTGTTCAACAAAAATTGCCTAGCTAGTGGCTCCTAACCCTCAAGAAAAATTTCCTCTTCTGAGAACTCTTTTTGCCCAGCTATTCCTGAACCTACTCTAGTACTCTTGCCTGGGAAATCCCATGGACAGAGTAATGTGGTGGACTACCCTAGTTCAAGGGGTCACAAGAGTCAGACATATCAGAGGAGTGTGTAATTTCCTTGGTTCTGTCTTGTCACAACAAAAATTTGAAGCAACAGACCAGTGTTACAGCTCTGTGTTATAGCTCAGTTTTATTTAGAAAGTAAAGGAAAATACATCCTTGAGACATGAGGGCATGCTGACCCAAAAGACACGAAGAGGACTGAGAGAGAGAGAGAGAGAGAGAGAGAGAGAGAAACCTAGGTCCTTTGACTCCTCTTTCTATATGCTCCCCCGACCCCCACCTCCCCGGGCTTGCCCTATGTAAATTGGACTAGCCAGGAGTGCTGTTTGTTTTACCTGAGGTCCTCACTCTGGTCCTTGGACCTTCCTTATTTTTGTGGGGTTTCCCTTTCTTGTCTTTTAGTCACCGCCCTTCTGGACCCTTTTTTCCTATTCTAACTACCTAACATTTCCCCCTCAAGAGATGGGAGGCCCAATTCTTTGGGAATAGGGGCATTGAGGTGTTTCTGGCTACTTGCTGCTGAGCTGGGACAGCGAGGGGCATTGGGCCTCCCATCTTTCTAGTCTCAGGCCTCAGAGTCCTTATGGTGGTGTCCATCTAAGGGTGAGTGATATTTTCTGTGGTCGGCTGTATTTTTATATATCCTTGTTGAACTGGTAGTTTGTTGACCCGGGCAGAAACAAAATGGGTTAGGCAATTGATAATACATGAAGCAATCACAAGCAGCATCAATATTGTGATAACAAGGACTAGTAGGGGCATTAGCCAACTCCAAATTCCCATTGCCAGGAAGATCCCCCAAAGAGAGATTGTAGCCACCCCGAGAACCCTGCAGCTCATTCTCTGAGATCCCGTAGGGTCTGAATGTTTTTCTTGAGGACTGTGAGGCTTTCTTTAACTTAGCTGGACCTATTCACCCAGAAACAACACGTCTCATTCAAGATGGCTCAAGTCCCTCCTTGTTCAGAGATCAGAAGATCTGTCTCCTGTCTGTTTTGGAGTACAACCCTTCCAAGATGTGTTGACTCTTTTCAGAGAAATCTTATCCCCAGAAATTTAATGTTGGGGGTGTTCATTAGAATGGTGCTCATTTGTAGTTCTGAATAGGTATCTGAGATCTCCCAGGGGCTCACAGGTGTATTGAGTGTCCTCCTCCATTTGCTTCCATGGCTTGACTCATGAGTAGTGAATCCAGGAGTCGTGTCCAAGTGCCTTGACTACTGTGGGAGTAGAAAGTATTACAGAGTAGGGGCTCTTCCATGTGGGCTGGAGTTGCGCCTTTGGGGACTCATTTTTCCAGACTTTAATTAGGACTTGAGTCCCTGGAGTGTGTAGTGGTGAATCTTTAGAATCTTTTGGGCCCTGGTTGATACTATACAAGCATATATCCTGTTGGAATTGCCCAATGGCCATGGTATAAGACCAGAGGATCTGAGCCTCTGGATCTAGGAAGAGGTCATTGACATAAACAGGGGCAATACGGGTGCGGAGGAGAGCTATTGGTAAAGCCTCCTTCCATCCCAGGGAGGTCTCCTGGGTTATCTTTTTTATCGCTGATTTTAAGTATTGGTTGGCTCTTTCTACTTTTCCTGAAGACTGAGGCCTCCAGGCACAATGGAGATAACAAGTAATGCCCAATGCTTTAGAGACCCCTTGGGTGATCTTAGAAGTAAATGATGTCCCATTGTCACTTTGTAATGACCTGGGCCAACCAAATCTCGGAATAATTTCATGCAGCAATTTTTTTTTTACTACCTCTTCAACCTTCTCAGTCCAGGTGGGAAAGCCTTCAACCCATCCTGTGAATATATCTATCATGACTAATAGGTATTTATACCCTTTAGAAACTGACATCTGGGTGAAGTCCATCTGCCAGTCCTTTCCAGAGTAGGTCCCTGGGCCAGCTGGGGTCTTTGAGCTCCTTGGGGTTGTTTAATTGTCAAGTGGGACAAGAAGGGACCATTTGCCCTATAGTCATTCCTCTGAAGAATCTTTCTAGTAATCTTTGGAGGGCCTTTTCCCTTAAATGAGTGCTGGCATTTAAGGAGTTAACTAACTTTCATTGGAAGTTCTCAGGGAGAAAAAGGAATCCCTTCTTTTGGAATCATATGATCTTCTTGAAAACCCTCACTCTTAGCTTTAAGAGTCTCACCTGCAGTATATGAAGGAATTTCTAGCAAATTAGTCTGTGGAACTAAGGTAGAAACCCCTAATAGGTCATGATTCTGTGAAGCTGCTCTCTTAGCTGCCTGATCCACTGCTTGGGTCCCTCGTGCTACTTACGTACTCCTTTTTTGGTGTCCTTTACAGTGGGAGACTGAAACCTCAGAGGGCAGATGGACTGCCTCCAAGAGTCTAATAAGCATTTGATCACCGTATTTGATTGGGGATCCTCAGGTGGTCAAGTGGCCTCTTTCTTTCCAAATAGCAGCATATGCATGTAGCACCAGAAAGGCATACTTGGAGTCAGTGTAAATGGCTACTCTTTCTCCTTTTCTTAGGTCTGAAACTTGAGTCAGGGCTATGAGCTCTGCTAATTGGACTGAAGTACCTTGTAGCAAAGGTGTAGCTTCTGTGGTATCAAAATTGGAAACTATTGCATACCCAGCTCTTCTTTTCCCATCCAAGACAAAGCTGATTCCATCAGCATACCAGATTTCCTCAGGATTGGTGAGAGAATCTTCCAACAATCCCTCTCAGGGTTTTGTCCAGTGGTGCAAGGTTTCTAGGCAAGACTGAAAGGGGAGAGAGTCCTCGGGGGTAGGCAGGAGGCTGGCTGGGTTAAGAACCTCACAAAGGGATATAGCCAGGCTTGGATTTTCCATCAGTACTACTTGATATCTGAGGATTCTTTGATCAGACATCCATAAGTCGCCTCTCCCATTCAGGAGTTGTTTCACTTGGTAGGTGGTAAAAATAGTTATTTTGTCCCCAAAATAGTGTTTTAAAGCATCTTCTATCAGGACTGCAATAGCTTCAAGGTTTTGGAAAAAGGGAGAGGTTTCTTCCCAATAAGGAAGGAGGACAGTCAGGGACCACTAGAAACTGGAGGGAAAATATTTGTCCACCCCAGTAGCAAACTGCTCAGGTGAATCTTTTAGTAATTGTTGTTCCTGTAGCACCCAAAATGGTACAGGTTTGGGAGGGAAAGTCTCCAGAGTAGGAGGTCAGAACAGAATAGGTAGCCTCTGTGTCAACCAAGAAATTCTTGGACCTAACTGCCACATCCAGTTGCACCCTTGGCTCCAGCCCCATGATGGTTATCTGAGACAGGCAGGCTGGTGGGACTGGGCTGCTTCAGTCCTGTTGAGTCATCCTGAAGGAACACTTGGTACTTGACCTTGAGGCTCTTGGGTCTCGAGGGCAGAGTACCGCCCAATGTCCCAATTGATGGCATTTGTAGCAAGTCATTTTAGGAGACTTGTCATGGTTTGGACACTGTTTGGCCCAATGCCCTACCTGTATACAGATTAGGCATTTGCCTGGTGCCTTATCCTTCAAGGACTCAGGGTTTGCCACAGAGCTTCCTCGGAAGGCAGCCAGCATCTGGGCATGGCTTGTCTCTTTCCTTTTCCCCCATTCCTGGGCCTTGGCCTCCCTCTCCTGTTCTCTACTATAAAAGGTGTTGGTGTCTCTCAACCATCTCATCTAAAGAGGCAGCAGGGTCCTGCTGCTGTAGCTGTTGTAACTGTATCCTGATGTCTGATGCCCACTGGGACAGGAATTTGTCCTTTAAAATCACCTGTCCCTCGTAAGAGTCTAAGTACAGATTGGTGAACTTTTGGAGGGCTTCTTTTAGCCTTTCCAGAAGGGCAATGGGGTTCTCATTGGGCTCCTGAGTTATTGCTGAGACTGGGCACAGTCCCACAAGTAATAGGCTTCTTTCTATTTCCATGGGTGGATTCCTTAGGGGTGAGTCTTTCTGAAGCTTATCCTACTCAGTACTGTTGTAACCTGACAGCCAGGCATCCCTGGGTCAGGGTGCAGATCCCCAGGCAAGCTGAGGCATGCCAGCCTCCTGGAGATGGAATCTCTGGGCAGGTGGAGGCGTGTCAACCTCCTGGGCCCTCTGGACTGGTGGATCCCTGAACAAGCTGGGACATGACAAACTTTCAAGGACCAAAACCCTAGGCAGGTCAAGGCAGGTTGACCTCCCGGGACTCCTGGTCTGGAATTGGGCATCCCCAAGGTCTCCAGGGTGACCAGTGCTGGGTAGGATTAAGGGGTTGTAATTTTAACTCATTGCCACTTTGTTCACTGCAGATGGGATAGGTATCATGATGTAAACCAATCAAAGTCTGTGCCCTGAAACTGGGAAGCTGCTGAAACAGCCATAGACCTTATCCTCTTATTGTTCTGAAAGAATGTAAGTCACTGATTTCCTCCCCTAGTCCTCCATACCAGCAGCTTAGGGTTTTTCCAATGGTAAACATTTCCTTGTCATAGATCCACTTTAGGGGATAGCAGAAGTAATGACAAAGGAGTGGGTTATCTGGTCCTGTTAGGGGCATTAAAGTGTTTTAATAATAGGCAGGGTGGAGCAATGTTCCCTACAAGGGGGCAGGGTCCTGGTTGTAGGAGTTAGTAATTGGCGTAAGAACAAATTGATAAGAGGCAACAGACCAGATGTTCCATAAAAGTGGAGTGGAGATTTGATCCAGGGGTATGTTTGTAACTTTAGGAAAAGGGTTGTAAGACTTTGGGTCCAAACAGCCTGCAGGGCTAACTCCCAAAGTGGCAGACATTATCCCTGGAAGCCCAGTTGCCTTTGAAGGGATGCCAACTGATGGACTTCTAGCGGGCATTGGGTGCCTGTCACCCACCTTAGGAGGTTCACTGAGCGACGCTGTTGTTGCGCGCATTGTAGGAAACATGGAAGACGAAGGCCTGAATATCTAGAGGGATTGGATTTTATACAGTATTTCCCTCCCAGGGGCCAGCAATTTTCTGGTTGTCCCTCCAGAAGACTGTAGAGGCAACATTGTGGGCCTGGATGGGGCTCAGGAAAAGAGCATGAAACAGGAGGGAAGGGGGCAGGGCACAACCTTTGACAGAATGACATAGCCCAAGGGCATAACATAAACTGATTAACATCAAATGGCTTCAAGATGACAAGTCAAATTCAACTAAACCTTGATCCCCATTCTGCAAGCTAAATGACACTCACAGGTTTCAGGACAGTTTCAAGGCACTGTCAAAAAAACAGAGGAGTGGGTGGTTCCCCAACGGTTGGGATAATCCTCCCTTTCATTAGCATATGAATTTACCCAGCTTGCAAAACCTAGCCACACCACATTCCATGGCCACAGCACTTGCCCTTTGCAATGGCCCACACCCTGTGGAATGTGCTTCTCTCTGGATCTGAACAAATCTACCTCTTACCTATTGCTGTGTCTCTAACTGAATTTTTGCAATGCGACATTAGAGCATGAGCTTCATTAGGTCCTGAAGCCAGGCATCGTGGGTTTTGGCTGGGCTCGATCTTGGGAGAAAGGAGCTGAAGGACAGGAGGAAAAAGCAGTGGGGAAAATGTGCCAAGGAATCCCCTTCATAACCTGCCAGAAACTCTGCTAAATACCTGACCTGTGCTCACAGTTTTCATTGGCCTGATCCTTGGCACAAAGAAGATTAAGGACAGAAGAACCCCCACCAGCTTGGGTATCAGCTACTGGGATCCAGCGGATAGTGGAGCTTTGGGGACACACGGAGGAGTAGGTCCTGCCACAGTTCAACTGCACCCACTGCCACTCGCCTGCTCACGGGGCATATGAGGAAACAAGAAATGAAGAATGTAAAGGAATTAAGATTTTGTTAGGCATATGTCCTTCCAGACATAGGAATAAGGACCTCCTACCTTAACCAGAGGTCTTCTGGAATCTGAGACTGAACAACGTGAGCTTTCTGCTGAGTTGATTTTTCACTGTCCCAGTATCCAGCACTCTGGGCTTCTTGTCACTTCCCCTGCGCTGGGTTTTCATCACATTCAGCTTCCACTGCGGGAGTTTTTGGCGAGATGGGCTCCTGCTGTGCTTGGCCTCCTCCTTGTGAGGGCCACACTGAAGTTGTTTTAGCCAGGTTAAATCTGAGAAATGACACCATAGATGTGGGGGGGGGGGGTAGTGGTGGTGTGTGTGTGTGAGAGATTTCCTCGTTTCTGTCTCATCACAACAAGAATTTGAAGTGACAGACCAGTGTTACAGCTCCGTGTTACAGGTCAGTTTTATTTAGAAAGTAAAGGGAAATACATCCTTGAGGCATGAGGGCATGCCGACCCAAAAGATGGGAAGAGAAGAGAGAGAGAGAAGAGAAACCCCCAGTCCTTTGGCTCCTCTTTTTATATGTTTTCTTCTCTTCCCCCTGGGCCTGCCTTATGTAAATTGGCTAGCCAGGAGTGCTGTTTATTCTACCTGAGATCCTCACTCCAGTCCTCAGACCTTCCTTTGTCCTATTTCCACGGGCTTTTCCCTTCCTTATCTTTTGGCCACCCATACGGACTCCTTTTCCCTATTCTAACAACCTAACAGACACAATTTAGCAATTAACCATTCAAGAAAAACCAGCTGAACTATTGCCGCTTAACCTCTGTAAAAACTAGTCTTTCCTTCCCCAAGGGACAACATCCCTTAACGAAGACACTTACTTCTGTTGATAAAATTTTAGTTGGCTTCTCTAAGTCCTCTTTTCAACTAGCTCTCATCCTTGGGCTTGGTGTATATCTTTGTGGGGTCTGTTGTTCAGTCACTCATTCATGTCCAATTCTTGTGACCCTATGGACTGTAGCACTCCAGGCTTCCCTGTCCTTCATTATTTCCCAGAGCTTGCTCAAACTCATGTCCATCAAGTTGGTGATATCATCCAACCATCTCATCCTCTGTCATCCCCTTCTCCTCCTGCCTTCAATCTTTCCCAGTATCAGAGTGTTTTCCAATGAGTCGCTCTTTGCATCAGGTGGCCAAAGTATTGGAGCTTCAGCACCAGTCCTTCCAGGGAATATTCAGGGTTGATTTCCCTTAGGATTGACTGGTTTGATCTCCTTACCTTTCAAGGGACTCTCAAGAGTCTTCTCCAACATCACAGTTCTAAAACATCAATTCTTTGTCACTCTGCCTTCTTTATGGTCCAACTCTCATATCCATACATGACTACTGGAAAAACCATAGCTTTGACTAGATAGACCTTGGCTGGCAAGTAATATACTGTCTAGGTTCATCATAGCTTTTCTTTGAAGGAGCAAGTGTCTTTTAATTTCATGGCTACAGTCACCATCTGCAGTGATTTTGGAGCCCAAGAAAATAAAGTCTGACACTTTCCATTGTTTCCCCATCTATTTACCAAGAAATGATGAGACAGGATCTTGTTTTTTTAGTTTTTTGAATGCTGAATTTTAAGCCAGCTTTTTCATTCTCCTCTTTCACCTTCATCAGTGGGTCTGTATTGCACAGTTTTAGCAAGAATCTTTCTAAGTCAGTTTATGAAAAATTCCCTAGTGGGAACATTTGATCATCCTCAATATCTGATCACCTTGGCCTACCTTAAGTAAAAATCCTTTTAAGTCAATTTAGCAAAAATATCCCTCCTTTTAAAATCTCCTTTTCCATCCACTGACTCTCATTCCTTGAATCTGCTCATTCACTATAAATCTTCACTTGTTTTGGTTGTATTTGGAATCAAGCCACTTTTATTTTGAGATTTCTTTCCCACATTTGCAATAGTTCCGAAATAAAATCTATTTTTACCACATCAATCACTATTAAGTTCTGGTTTTTCTTTAACAGCTCTGAGTTAGTCTCACATTGCATTTTTTAGATTAAAAATTTATGCTTAACAATTCTCTGGTTAATTTTCTTTTACTCTTATGACAGGGTCACTATTGCACTAAGAATGTTGAGAAACTCCATTTTTATTTGCTCTTGTATATAACATTCAAAATATTAACGCCATTCATTATCTCTTGTTACAAAGGTCTAGAATGACTAATCTGTAACAGGTACTGACATTATGTTAACCTCCTTTAGCTAAGGATTTTATTTATAGATTTCATTTGAAAATAAAATTGTAAGTGATTTAAATAATGAAAAGTTTATATCAAGAGAATACAATGATTCTCTGTGTAAGATAATAGTTAAAAGCTCTTAGGAATTCTCTTTTCAATGTGAAAACATGTACTTTGATAATTGTATAATAATTTTCAGCAGGAGTAAAATTTACATAAAATTTAGCAAGTGGATAATTTCATAAGATTTCTGAATATCTTTTCTTGTTTTTAGGAGTATTCATGGGGAAGATGAAGGTGATTAAAGCACAATAACAATTTATTTTAGGGATCTTAAAGTTAAGATGTCTAGTGATTTGTCAAACTATTCAACTATTTGGGAAGTAGAGACTAGAAAAAATTACTTCACACAGATGAAAAAAATGTATTTCTCAGATTTATCACTGAAACAAATTGCAGGAACTAATAAATAAAGGATAAGTAACTATAAAATATAATACTGAGTTTATTAATTCTATTTTATAAAGTAATCGGGATTTACATGTGGTGGTTCCTTAATTTTATAGCCCCAGACTCCTTTGTTTACTGAAGGAACAAAGTTAGTCATTATACGGTGAGATGTTTAAAAAAATAAACCAGCAGGGTTGTAAAAATTATGTGTCTTTATATGTGTGCATGTACTAATCCATAATTTTTTGTTATGTGTAATGCAAGTAATTTTTCCTTATTAAGAAAAATACAAATCTCTATTTACCACAGCAACAGACTGATGAATGTTATCAATCTTAATGGCCCACTGAAGACCACTTACCCTTGTAAATCAATTTTTAGTGCAATTTAAGTATAAAATCAATTCCACAAACTATTTATACTTTGTTCATGTAGATACAAACTGAGTTCATTTATCATAAAGGATTAAAAATACAGAGGGGAGGTAGTGTGGCCGAGCAGTCTAAAAATACAGAGAAGTTAAAATCTCTTTTTAAAATTTAAAATAAAAAAGTAAACATTTATATACTTCCTAAAAGTTTCTACAAATGTAAGGCCACCTTAAAAACTGAAGGTTTTACATAAATAATCTATTTAAATGAGTACATTTATAATTGTGTTTGGATATGATTAGTTTACTATTTTCAGGCTTACAGGTGGTGCCAGCGGTAAAGATCCTGTGGGTTTGATCACTGGATCCAGAAAATCACCTGGAGGAGGCATGGCAACCCACTCCAGTATAATCCCATTTGCTTTCTAAATTTATAGCTACTTAGTAAATATTGCATAAGTGAATAAAGAAGCTACCCCAAATTAATATGAACAAATACGTTTTGTACCCTTGCCAAATAGTAAATGCTGTCCTAGGCAACAGAGATTCAATACAAATAAAATTTATGTTAAAAATGATACCAACTTAATGGGAACATTATGTATAATAATAAATGCATATAATGCAGTGTTGTGGTTGTAGTATAAATGAGAGGATATTGCTGGATATTAGAAGGGTGATAGATAATATAATCAGCTTCCCAGGTTGCACTAGTGGTAAAAGAACCTGCCTGCCAATGAAGGAGACATAAGAGATGCAAGTTCGATCCTGGGTGGGGAAGAGCCCCTGAAGGAGGGCATGGCAACAGATTGCAGTATTCTTGTCTGCATAATCCCAGGGACAGAGGAGTCTGACAGGCTATGGTCCCTAGGGCTGCAAAGAGTTGGACCTGACTGAAGCAACTTAGCACACACGCGTAATGTAACTTGGCATGGATGTAGCCGGAAGACTTACCTTAAGAGGTGAAAGTCAAATCTCAGGTAGATCTCACATCCTTTATACAAAGAAATAAAAAGCAAAAACATTCTATTTTATAATGCTTGAAACTTAATCTGCTTCATTTCATGGAAGGAAAAGAATGCTAGGCACTGACATTACCTACTTTGTATGCTCTTCATGCTTTAAATTAGAACTGGTGCATTGGAAGGACTGATGCTGAAGCTGAAACTCCAATACTCTGGCTGCTGCTGCTGCTAAGTCATTTCAGTCGTGTCCGACTCTGTGCGACCCCATAGACGGCAGCCCACCAGGCTCCGCCGTCCCTGGGATTCTCCAGGCAAGAACACTGGAGTGGGTTGCCATTTCCTTCTCCAAATACTTTGGCAACCTGATGCAAAGAACTGACTCATTGGAAAAGACCCTGACTGCTGGGAAAGATTGAAGGCAGGGGGAGAAGGGGACGACAGAGGATGAGATGGTTGGATGGCATCACTGACGCGATGGACTTGAGTTTAAGTTGGCTCTGGGAGTTGGTGATGGACAGGGAAGCCTGGTATGCTGCAGTCCATGGGGTCGTAAAGAGTCAGACTCAACCGAGTGATTGAAATGACTGCTATAGAATTCCTGTTTGTGAAAGAATGGTGAACATGTCAGCATTGCCTACATTCAGTGTTCTTTATTTCATGGAGGATATCAAGAATAAAATTCAACAAAATAAAGGAAGTAAAGTGGGGAAAATGAGGCTTATTTCGACTCAATGGAAAAAAATTCTGATGCTAGGTAAGATCGAAGGCTAAAGGAGAAGGCAGCGACAGAGAATGAGATGGTTAGATGCCATCACTGACTCAATGGACATGAATCTAAGCAAACTCCAGGAGATAGCAAAGGACAGGGAAGCCTAGTGTGCTGCAGCCCATGGGGTCACAAAGAGTTGGACACGACTTAACAACTGAACACATTCTGACACAGACCATACCGTAAGTTCCTAGGGTGATGCAGCTTACTAAATGCAAGATCAGGAGCTCTTCCCTGGCAGCGTGACTGTGGATGCAATACTAGCTTTTCTGGTATGCCATTGCATTTCTAGGAAAATGAGAAGGCTGAGGTAAATGATGTGGTCTGGGCAAATTACATAACACATTTTGCTTCATTTTGTCATCTGAAAAATGGGAATAATCATAATGCCTGCCTCATGATGTTTTTGCGACAAATAAATGAGATAGTGTTATTTTAGGAAAGTTCTAAACATCTAAAATTTTCTTAATATAAGCACTATCATGGATAATTCAAAATTTATGGTACTTATTAATATATCTAAAGAAAATAAAAATGTCTTTTTGTTTTAAATTCTTTATTTGTTAAAATTTGGTCCAAATGAAAACTTTTACTCACAAACTTGGAGGGATTCAGGTTGCATGCCCTGACAAATTATTTCCTCCGTCAGCAAAGTACATTCTATACATAGATTGATTAGGTACTTCAGTGATTTAAGAGTACATTGTGAGAATTGACTCACTATGAAAGAACGAAACCATTTCTACATCTTCTCCCACACAAAATGCTCTAGGATGAAAGTAAAATAAATAGTAGCGGTACCATAAATAAGAAAATTACCATTAATAGAGCAGAAATTTTAGTAAATTATAAAAAGCACAGTCAGAATTGAATACAAACTCTATTGTATTCTTGGATGTAATCTCTAAATGAGTAGACTGGGGGAAAAAAAATCACACTTAAAACATTAGAAAAGGGCCTCTGTAGAATTAAGATGTGTGGTCTGAAATCAGAATCAACTGATACAAGGCCTAAGAACAGTCCTGGGAAATTGTTAATACAGTTTATTTTTAGGAAAATATACAAAGAAGCAAGATTTTCTCCATTCTTTTGAAGATCAGTCAGCTTCAGGGTTTCACTACTGTATAAAACATGTTCACTTGTATGGGTGGCAAAGCTATGTCACAGGTACCTAGGAAACAGTAGTATGTGGGACCACTCTTTAAATAAGTTATTGGACTTTTAATTCAGCAACATAGGGGATTAGCCCCACCATTAAAATCCTAGCCAGCATGTTAAGTAAAGAAAAGAAAATAGAAATAGTGAAGGAAAATTTAAATTAGTCTTCACAGCTAACATTCATGTAAATATTAAAAGAAATGAAGGGAAACAAAGTGGATTAGAATTATAAAGTTCATTAGATTTGCTAGACATACCAGTTTAAAAAGGAAATCAACTGAACTTTATATGCTAGCAACAAATAATATGAAAAATATTGCTTTTAAATTATTATCTAAACCTATAGTAAGAAAACTAAAATCTAAGATAAATATAATGAAAGATGAGCAGGAAGTTTATAAAGAATACCATAAAATGTTTCAAAACATAATGAAAATTATAAATATATAGAGAAATTAATAGGTTGGTATTTCACAAGATGATATTTCATAAAGTTTCTCCAGTTTTATCAAGTTTACTCAATTTCAATTAAATCGACTTAATTTTTCAAGAAGTAAGTCTATTAAAATTATTTGGAAAAACAAAGGCTAATAATAACAAAGAAAATTTTCAGTAAAAAAATTCTGTATGGAAAATTACCCTTTCAGATAATAAGGTTTATTGTAAAGTTACATTACTAAGGAGAATATGACATTGGGATATATGTATATACATATATATATATGTGAAACCAGTGGAACACAGACCAGAAGCAGAACATGTGATAGATGGTAGAGTTATCAGAGTGAGCTGATAAGTAAAAGTTTGTAACTGGTCATTTATAAAGGAAAACATAAAACTGAAATTTGCTTCTAGTCACTGCCATGTATATTTTCGTTATCTTCTCAGAGGTTTAAAATTCTCTGGGCTGGAAGCACACATTTGGATTACTGACTAATGATAATAGTAAAAGTAAAGCCTGTGAATAAAGGGCCACATGTCTGGATACTTACACTGTTAGGGATTTCATATTTTCTATTTTCCTGAATCACGTTGTTTAGTTTATCATTAAATTTAGAGTCCTCTAGACACTTAAACTGAAATTGCTTTCCATTTGAACTAATGTGTGTGGATTTTTATCTCTAGACTCATTCATTTATCATTCACATTTTATCCCCATATTCTCAATAGTTTAGTACCATGAGAAAAGAAGCCATAATAACATTAACAATAGGAAGCAAATTAAATTTATCCTGAACAGTATAGTTATAACAAGTGCATTCAATAGATATAGTATGAATTTATTGACTTTTAGTAAATCTAGGTACAATAAAAATACCTAGAATTTGATGATTCTAAGGACATGTCTGTATTAATCAACAAACTTAAACTAACTGTAATATCAGATATTAATTTAATACTGAATATTTCCCAGATCAAGTGAACATGAAATTCATTTGTGTTATTCTCTATTGCATTTTAAAATGTTTGATTTGTAAACATTTGCTTTTCTTTAAGCCAGGTAAATAGAGCTCATCTACAAAATAACCTCAAAATATTTTCCAAAGACAAAGACACAATCAAGAGACATACTTATATCCAGACACATAGAGGCCTCATAACTTATTTTAAAACTTATTCATGAGTCGGTTAAATACAAAACATATTCATTTATAATTTAAAAAAATATTTATTGGCTGTGTTGAGTCTTAGTTGTGGCACTCGAACCTTTATTGCATCATGTGGGATGTTTATTACAGTGCATGGGTTGGCTCATGGACTCCAGTCACAGCATAGGGGCTCAGTAGTTGTGGAGCATGGGTTTATTTGCCCCTAGGCATGTGGGATCTTAATTCCTCGACCAGGGATTGAAATTGAGTCCCTTGTATTGCAAGGCAGGTCCTTAAGCACTGGAACACCAGGGAAGTTCCCAATTAGTTTATAATTTTTATATTTTATCCCCTCTCTATTGTAAAACAACTCTAATTGCACCATGGATGCATAATTTAGGGGTCCATTAATGAACCACTTTGAATCTTGGGAGTATTATGACCAAGCTGTATTAAAAAGGAAAATCACCTTTTTATATTTCATTGGCTTGTAACTAAAAGTAGTTCAGTTCTGGAGAATGCACCTCAAGCAGCTGCATTCAGGAAACAAATTTGAGTTTCCCACAGCTAGCACACTTACACACAAGACAAATGCAATCATACATACAAAGAAAAAAATCACATTCCTTCAGGACAAAAACCAAAGGGTGAAGTCCAACAGTTTTTTCCTAAATTTTTCTACACGAAGATCCCTCTTTATCTATTGCAAATTTGTCAACAAGAAAATTAACTTGGTATGATGATACTATCACAAGTAATAAAATAGTATAGGAACTTTCACGTGAACTCTGTAGAAATAATTATATTTTAGTTTTTCCAGATTCTTACTAAACTTCAAACATTAGAATTTCACTAAATTAACCTAAATTTTAAAAATTCATTGGAGGTCTAGGTCATATTTAATTAGAATAAAATACTACATCACTGATTGCTATAGAAGTCTAAGTTTACATATTTTTTCCTTTTTGTAAGGGAAAAAACTAATATGCTTGGGCTTATTATCTTATACCACATTAGAAAGAGAAATTATGCTATGAAAAAATGTATGTTTTTAGAGGTTATGTAATATTTTCTTAAGTTTGCTAATCAGGAAATACTGATATGATAAATAGTTCACAATTGTTTGCTTCTTGATTTTCATTAGAGATTGAGGTTTTTTAAGGGTTAAAAATTGTAATGTAACTAAAGCTACTAAAATAATTAGAGAAACATTTCCGTGTATAAAGAAAGCAGGATACATGTTGTTGGTGGTAGAAGGTATGAAGACTGGAAATACATTTGTTGGGCAAAAAAGAATAATTTTGTCCTAGAGTTGCTTGTTCATGAAATGGAAAAATAAGGGACAAACTAATATGGATCTAGAAAACAATAAATGGTTTGTGGAAAAGGATCCTTGAGAAAATCATTTTGTACATTGTCAGCATTAATATTAGATTAAATTCCATTAAATAAATGAATTTTTATTATTAACAGTAAAAAAAAGTGCATTCAGATGCTTTAATGTTTTGGTGTGTGTATTTTAGTAACAAACTACTTGCTTAGTTATACTTCTTTTTTAAGTCACAACAATACATTGAATTTAACCTGTTTAAGACCATAAATTATTGTCCCAATAATTATTCCATAATTTTTCAATTAGAATTCTTTCAATTACTATTAGTATATTTTCCAAGTTAGTTTTTCTTAAAATTGATTTTGTGAGGCTGCCAGGGTTAATTCCATGACAGGCAGCCTGGACCTAAGTTTTAGCTTTCCCCGAAATGGTAAGATTCCCCACCCCCATCAGGTAACCTGAAGCCAGCCAATCAATATGCGCCCAGTAAGAGACAAAGGGGAAAGCTGAAAAGCCCGCGAAAGCCCAGGTTTGAGAAAGCCCGCGAAAGCCCAGGTTTGAAAAAGCCCGCGAAAGTCTGTACCAATAGAATTGCTTTGTAAACATGTAACCAATCCGCTTAAGCCAGCTACTAATTGATTATGCATGTCTTATAAATTTCTGTAACAGCTTGGGCTCAGGGCTTTTCTGACCCTGCACCACTGTGATGGCGGAGGCAGAAGGCCCTGGCTCGAGTCAGTAATAAACTTCCCTTTTTTTGCGAGTTGCATTGCCTTGGAAGCCTTCTCTCTTCCCGCTCGGGGATTCGGACATCGGGCATAACAGATTTATTAAAATCATTTTAAATCATAATGAAAAGTTAGAAAAGTATCGCATAAAGAAAGTATCTTTTTATTGAATTAGCTTCTTTTTATTTGTTTTCTGAGGGTAATTTTCCACAAAAATCTACATAGTTTGAATAAATTGTGGAGAGAAATATCAGATTTGCATTTAGCTTTTATTTTTAAGTGCTCCATTGATTAAAACTTGCATATTTAGTGATGTTACTAGTATTACTCATACACTTCATTAGTAAATCACATATAAAATACATAAAAGATTGTATTTGTGAACTATACAAATCTAGCATATAACTTACACTTTACTAAAATTCATTTAGGAGATATATTATAAAGTAGTTTCTAGAGTAAAGGATATCAAAAGAAAAAAATTAAAAATGATACAGTAAAATATTCAGCATTATTCTTCAAATTTGTATTAACAACTTCAAAATGGCACTATATTACCATCTAAAATATGCCACCCAAAGCTGACTATAATCTTTACAACATATAATTTGATTGCCCTGCTATTTATTTCTAATTACTTATGGGTATCCTTTCAATATAAGTATCAAATGATAATTATTGTTGATCATATTGCTAATATATGTGAGGTATCCTGCTAGACTATGAAGCAAATGTGTTGAATAGATCAACAAGGAACCAGGAGACATATTCAAGAAAGGTCGCAGAAAATGGCTCTATGGGGAGATGCCTTTGAAGACCTGAAGTCTGACAAAGGGTAGACCATGTATCAGTTCAGTTCAGTTCAGTCACTAAGTCGTGTCTGACTCTTTGCAACCCCGTGGACGGCATCATGCCAGGCTTCTCTGTTCATCACCAACTCCCAGAGTTCACTCAAACTCATGTCCATTGAGTCGGTGATGCCATCCAGCCATTTCATTCCTTGTCACCCCCTTCTCCTCCTGCCTTAATCTTGCCCAGCATCAGGGTTTTTCAAATGAGTCATCTCTTTGCAGCAGGAGGCCAAGTTTTGCCATTTCAGCCTCAGCATCAGTCCATTCAGTGAATTTTCATGACTGATTTCCTTTAGGATGGACTGGTTGGACCTCCTTGCTGTCCAAGGGACTCTCAAGAGTCTTATCTAACACCACAGTTCAAAAGCATCCATTCTTCAGTGCTCAACTTTCTTTATAGTCCAACTCTCACATCCATACTTGACTACTGGAAAAACCATAGCTTTGACTAGATGAACATTTATTGGCAAAGTAATGTCTCTGCTTTTTAACATGCTGTCTAGGTTGGTCATGACTTTTCTTTCATGGAGCAAGTGCCTCTTAATTTCATGGCTACAGCCACCATCTGCAGTAATTTTGGAGGGCCCCCCCGAAAAAGTCTCTCACTGGTTCCATTGTTTCCCCATCTATTTTCCATGAAGTCATGGGACCAGATGCCATGACCTTAGTTTTCTGAATGTTAAGTTTTAAGCCAACTCTTTCACTTTCATCAAGAGGCTCTTTAGTTCTTCACTTTCTGCCATAAGTGTGGTGTCATCTGCATGTCTGAGGTTATTGATATTTCTCCCTGCAATCTTGATTCCAGCTTGTGCTTCATCCATTCCAGCATACTCATGATGTACTCTACATGTAAGTTAAATAAGCAGGGTGACAACGTACAGCCTTGACGTACTCCTTTCCTGACTTGGAACCAATCTGTTGGTCCATGTCCAGTTCTAACTGTTACTTCTTGACGTACATACAGATTTCTCAGAAGGCAGGTCAGATGGTCTAGTATTCCCATCTCTTTAAGAATTTTCCACAGTTTGTTGTGATCCACACAAAGGCTTTCGCATAGTCAATAAGGCAGAAGTAGATAATTTTCTGGAACTCTTTCACTTTTTCGATGATCCAACGGATATTGGCAACTTGATCTCTGGTTCCTCTGCTTTTTCTAAATCCAGCTTGCACATCTGTAGGTTCACATTTCACATACTGTTGAAGCCTAGCTGGGAGAATTTTGAGCATTACTTTGCTGACATGTGAGATGAGTGAAATTGTGTGGTAGTCTGAGCATTCTTTGGCACTGCCTTTCTTTGGGATTGGAATGAAAACTGACCTTTTCCAGCCCTGTGGCCACCATTGAGTTTTCCAATTTGCTGGCATATTGAGTACAACACTTTCACAGCATCATCTTTTAGGATTTGAAATAGCGTAACTGGAATTCCATCACCTTCACTAGCTTTGTTCATAGTGATGCTTCCTAAGGCCCGCTTGACTTCTCATTCTAGGATGTCTGGCTCTAGGTGAGTGATCACACCAGTTGTGATTATTGTGTTTAGTGTAAGGAAAAGCTTCCAGGCAAAAATAACAGGAGGAAAACATTTAAGAGCTTCTCTGTTAGGAAATTTCAAGTAAACAATACAGTAATATTACTTCTCACCACCATGCTGTATATCAGATCCCCAGAATGTACTCATCTTGCAGCTGAAAGTGTGCATATATTGACCAGTGTCTCCCCATTTCTGTCAGCCCATATACCCTGATAACCAACAATGTACTGTCTGTTTCTATGATTTTGACCTTTTTCCTCATTTAATGTGGTCATATAGTATTTGGTTTTTTCCTATCTCACTTATTTCACTTAATCTAATGCCCTCAAGTTTCATCCATGTTGCAACACATCATAGGTTTTCCTCCTTTTTAATGGCTAAATAATGCTCCATTATACATATGGAGACAACCATATTGTTTTTATCCATTCATCCATCTACAGACAGTATGTTTATATGTATATTGGCTGCTGTGAATAATGCTACTGTGAACAAAGGGGTTCAGATATCTTTTAGAAAAGCTGCCTCCACTAAAAGATGATGTCTTTATCAACAGACTGGATATTAACACTGAATATAGGTAATTTTAGATGTCAGGGAAACATATTAGTTAGGATAAGTATGACAAAAGGGAATGTAATTGATATAATGTCTAACAATTTTGGAAATAACCCAACTAAATGAAAGCAGGAGAAGATGGTGAAAAGTGGGGAAGAACAATAAGCTTGCTGATTATTGTTCTGTAAAGGCTGGATATCAGACACCTCACTTAAATGGAAAAATCAATCAACATATGCATATCTAAGGAATACAAATGAATACAATGAAAATAATGCTATAGACAAAATCAAGTTGTGAAAAAGAGAAAATCATGGTGAAAGTATAGGATACAAGCTTATTACTATTTACTGAAAAATTAATAAATAGTGCCTAAAGGAGAGACCCAAGTATATTATATAATGATATGATGCCAAAGAAATGCTGGGCACATAAGGCCTTTCTTGCTATCACTTGAAAATTTTAAAGGTGAATAGCAAAAAAGTTGACATAAAATACTTTGGGTGTATATGAAATAAAAATCACAATACAAAATAACAGAACTGAGACCCAAACTATCCTGTTATTTCAGTAAATGTTGATTTAAATCTACCCATAAATAATCAGATTAGGTAATAAAGAAAAATCAAAATTATATGAAATAAACTCAACAAAAGTTAAGTAATCAAAAGTTAAATAGCAGGATTAATAAAATTAATAACAGAAAAGTATAAATCAAGTACAAAATAAGGAATTTATGGTGCCTTGAATCCTCAGAGATACACAAAAACTGGAATATCCAGAATCTTAATGAGATACATAAGTAAGTGAAGTTAACTATGTTGATCTGGTTTGTGTGAGTTTATAAATGAACTGTTCTATCAATACCTCTCAAATCTACCTGGGTCTTAATTTTGTCTAATTGCTGTAACTGAAAAAATATACAATATATGTGTAAATGATAAGTTTTTGAACTACAAATGTTCATATCATTAATAGACATTTGTTGAAATGATATCTTATAGGCAGTCTTTAATTAGCTAGAATTTGCAGCTCTGCTTTGAATGTTAAGGTTATATTCAGACAGTGTGTAGATCTGATATAGAGATAGGAAAGGGTGTTTTCATGATTTTTTTAGTTCAATATAAAGGCAGTATGAATTGATTTAAATTATAAGTTACTTAAAAGTGAGAACTATTTACCACAAAGTACACAATTATAAGGATACTCAAAGAGATTACTTAGAAAAAATAATATTATAAATATACTAACATATCTCATTTAACACTGTCTTTATGGTGTGTATATATATATATATAATATTGTGGACTTCCTTGTGGTTCAGTGGTTAAGATCTTGTGTTTCCACTGCAGGGGGAGGAGGATCGATACCTTTCCAGTCGGGGAAGTTTCACATGTACTACAGGGTGCCCCCCACACCCAAAATAAGCATATTGTGAGGTTGATTGTATTTTTATAATTTTTCAAATTATTTATGTTAATTTTATTTTAAGTGAAAAACATGGCCAATAAAATTTAATTATGCATAAAATGAATATACTTTTATAAATGTAAGTAATTAGTGTGGGGCTCAAAAGATAAAGCAATTAAAGAGTGTAAGAACACTTCATTGGTGACTGCATAAATAACGAGGAGTGGGAATATTAATAGTCCCTTTGCCTCAGTAGGGATTTTTAGTACCACTTAATTTTCATGAGGGATTATATTGTGTATTATAATTAATATATTCATATTTAAATAAGTGAGCATTTATGTTGACCTTTAAATTCCCTTCAAGTTTTATGAATCATATATAGCTTGCTGAACTAAAAGAGGTGTTATATATCTTTACTAATCTAGAGTTAAAAAAAGGGAAATGAAAAGTCAAGATGTATGTTGTTGGTCCTTTAATGCACCGGAACCTGGTGGTCCGGAGTCCACGATAAAAAGTAAGAGAGAGAAAGAGGCTGACATCCCTGGTTTACGCGGAAAGCCACGAGTCCTGTTCTTGGGGCTCGCGCTGCTGCACGGAGGCACCGGGCGCCCCCTCGAGTGGGTGAAGGCGCAGTGTGCCTTCTCCAGAGGGTCTTAGAAGCCGGGCAAGAAAGTGAGCTCAGCGGGCCTCCGCGCTCCAAGGAATTAGCCAGAAATAGAGAGAGAGAAGGAATAGAAAGAAAGACAGACAGACAGACACGGGGACCAAAGCTCTGATGGAGCAAAGGTGTTTCAATCAACAAGGTGTGGGCATGTATAAGGTAGTTATTCTCAGCAAAGATAAATAGATTAAAATTCCAGATTTACAAAACACGATCCCTATCAAACAGAGAGTTGCAAACAATCACCTTTTACTGTATGGCTCATAAAAAGGAAGAGGATACTTGTCACTGTAATGAAAAATGCCTAGATTCCTCAGCCCCAGAAAAGGTGTGCCTCTCCTCTTAATTCCTGAATATTCAGGAATTAATAAGGGCCAGAGGGTTCCTGACAGATCCAAAACAGCACACAGGAAGCCTCTTGTTAAATGCTTCCTGACAGTATGTAATGAATAATTTTATTAACATTTGACTTTAGTTACCATAGATGTTTTAGACTTAACCCACACTGTAAGGTATGCAGTTTTACTTTTGCTTAAATAAATATCTCTATTTAACAGGTATCTTATTCTCATTGGACTCAACTAGATGAGGAACAGGTTTCATAAAATGTTTAATTCTTATTTGCTTTTTAAAATAGTTTCCTTCCACTGTAGCACTTTCCTGTAACATTTTATTGTTTAAATGATTTATCAGATATTTTGCATTTCCACTTCATAATACTGGCTAGAGTACATTCACACCTCAACATTTCCCCCCTGTATCATCCTTATTCAATCTGTTGAGTGTTGGTTATTTCTGCATTTCCCCTGCTTACTTGCTCACCATCTGGTGTTTTCTCTTCTCATTCCCTACTTCCCATTCTGATACTCTGCCCTTTGTGTAGATGACATCTACCCAATTTTTATCTGCTTCTCCTCCAGTTATGCTCTGTTCCGTGTTCCACATCTCTTCTTCTCTATCATTTTTGTTTCTTGAGCCATAACCAAATTATACTAATACATTCTCAAATCCATAAATCTTCCCACATTCCCAGGGTGATGATGGTTTTGGGACTGTCATAAGGAAGAAACTTTTCTGATACTTAATTTAAATAATCATGAGTAAATTTAAATAACTTGTTGGAAAATAAGTTTATTTTCAATTTCAACAATCACTTTAAAAGTTTAAATTAAATGACTATTAAAGAATTTCAAAAGATATAATTAAGCCTTTATTTAATTCATAGCACAGATATCACAGTATATATCATAAGTGTCTTAATCACTTCCTCTGAGTACTAAACATTACACACTTTGGTAATATTACCATTGTTTTCCTTATTTATTGTGTGAAAACATAGGCTCATTAAAGCTCTACTTTTACATCATTACAGAGCTGGTTTATACATTAGAGTTATCAATCAAGGCCATCCTATCTCTGAATTATCCCTATTTTTGTCCTTAAATATTTTAGTAATTTTGCCACTATATTTTTGTGAATAATGTCATATAATGTTTACAATATTGTTAGCCTGTGTCTTAGGATTTCATGTTATTCCATGTTATGAATATGTGTTTTAGGGATTTGTTTTAAGATTTAAAGAAACAAGATATGCTTTTACCTTACCATTCTTGAAAGATAATTATAAATGTTAAAAATATTTATAAGGTAATTTTTAATTGAAGTATAGTTGAGTTACAATATTAATATTAGTTTAAGGTGTATATCATAGTGATTTGATATTGTTTATAGATTATACTCTATTTAAAGTTATTAAAATTATTGGCTATAGTCCCTCTGTTGTATATTATATCCTTGTAACTTATGTATTATTATTTTGTACCTAGTAGTTTGTACCTCTTAATCCCCTTCACGTATCTGCTTCTACCTCAACCCCTGCTTCCTTCTTAAAACCAAGGTTTCTTCACTTATTACTACTGTGAAAGAATTTCCAAGACAAGTGGTAGAGAATGGGAAACAAGGCTGAATGCACTAGATACCTTGAAGCCAGAAAGCAAAGCTTGGATTCTGAGTAAACAAGGTGACAGAATTAGAGCTGAATTATTTAAAATCCTAAAAGGTGATGCTGTTAAAGTGCTGCACTCAATATGCCAACAAATTTTGATAACTCAGCAGTGGCCACTGGACTGGAAAAAGTCAGTTTTCATTCCAGTCCTAAATAAAGGCAATGCCAAAGAATGTTCAAACTATTGTAGAGTTGCAATCATTTCACATACTAGAAAGGTTATGCTCAAAATGCTTCAAGCTAGACTTCAGCAGCATGTGAATTGTGAACTTCCAGACGTACAAGATGAATTTCAGAGAGGCAGAGGAACCAGAAATAAAATTGCCAATATTCCTGGGATCATGGAGAAAGCAAGGGGATTCCAGAAAAACATCTACTTCTGCTTCATTGACTACGCTAAAACCTCTGACTGTGTAAATCACAACAAATCATGAAAAATTCTTAAAGAGATAAGAGTATCAGACCAACTTACCTGTCTTCTGAGAAACCTCTATGTGGGCCAAGAAGCAAAACTTAGAACCAGACATGGAAAAACTAATTGGTTCAAAATTGGGAAAGGAGTACAACAAGGTTGCATACTGTCACCCAACTTTGTTAAATTACATGCAGAGTGCATCATGCAAAATACCAATCTGGATGAATCACAAGCTGGAATCAATTGCCAGGAGAAATATCGACAACCTCAGACATGAAGATGATATCACTCTAATGGTAGAAAATGAAGAGGAACTAAAGAGAATCTTGATGACATTGAAAGAAGACAGTGAAAAAGTTGGCTTAAAACTCAACATTCAAAACACTAATATTATCACATCTGGTCCTATCACTTCATGGCAAATAGAAAGGGAAAAAGTGGAAACAGTGACAGATTTTATTTTTGTGCATTCCAAAATCACTTTGGATGGTGACTGCAGCCATGAAATTAAAGACACTTGCACCTTGGGAGAAAAGCTATGATAAACCCAGAGAGCATATTAAAAAGCAGAGATATCACTTTGCCAACAAAAGTCCATATAGTCAAAGCTATGGTTTTTTCAGTAGCCATCTATGGTTGTGAGAGTTGTTCCATAAAGAAGGCTGAGTGCTGAAGAATTGATGCTTTCCAATTCTGGTGCTGGAGAAGACTCTTAAGAATCTCTTCAAATGCAAGCAGATCAAGCCAGTCCATCCTGAAGGAAATCAACCCTGAATATTCACTGGAAGGACCATTTCTGAAGCTGAAGCTCCAAATCTTTGGCAGCCTGATGCAAAAGAGCTGACTCACTGGAAAAGACCTTGATGCTGGGAAAGGCAAAAAGAGAAGGCCACAGAGGATGGTTAGATAGCATCACAGACTCAATGGACATGAATTTGAGCAAACCCCGGGAGACAGTGGAGGACAGAGGAGCCTAGAGTGCTGCAGTCCATGGGGTTTCAAAGAGTCGGACCTGACATAGCAAATGAACAACAACAAAACAAGGTAGTTAAGAGTTTACAGGGGAGAACTCCATAAAGGAGGAAGCAGAACAGCAAGAGAACTCTGGAGGCCTGCAGAGGGTTCCCTTACATATCGACTTTAATGCTGATCAGAAAATACAAGTGAAGAAGGTAGTGAGGAGCTTGTCTGCAATCACTGAAAGCATTAGAAGTAACACTACCTGGTGATCACACAGGGCCAGAAATTTTTATTATAAAAAAAAGAAATGCAGAAGAGTATAAGAGAGGTTTTTTAACATTAATAATCAATTTGAAGCATAAAACAATAATAGCATGTCATAAAATGGCAGAAAAGAAAATTTAGTACAATATCATACATAACAGGAACAAGAATTATTAAAAAAAAAAAAACTACATTTAAATCAAGTGTTGAAGGTTCTTTTCAATAACTCTTGTTTCTGTTTTCTTTCAAATATCTGGATTTTATCAAGGTGACTTTAGTCCATAATACTCCTATTAGAAGATATTTTTTTGGTAGGATGAGAAAAGAGCGATTGTACAATGATCTGCTCTCCTTTTCCAATGTTCAACATCATATCTGCATCTTTCATAGGATAGGAAAATACCTACACTGGAAAGCTTCATGAGATCTCACCATAAGACCTTTTTACTGAGAATTTAGTAATGTTATAAAGAAAACTTAAAAAAAAATTATATCAAGTGAAAGATATATAAGGCATGTATACAGAGAGCAGCGAAATATTATAGGTGTAAAACTGCAGATGGTGGTTGAAGCCATGAAATTAAAAGACAGTTATTCCTGGAAGGAAAGTTATCACCAATCTAGACAGCATATTATAAAGCAGAGACATTACTTTGTCAACAAAGGTCTGTCTAGTCAAGGCTATGGTTTATCCAGTGGTCATGTATGGATCTGAGAGTTGGACTGTGAAGAAAGTTGAGCATGGAAGAATTAATGCTTTTGAACTGTGGTGTTGGAGAAGACTCTTGAGAGTCCATTGGACTGCAAGGAGATCCAATCAGTCCATCCTAAAGGAGATCAGTCCTGGGTGTTCATTGGAAGGACAGATGCTGAAGCTGAAACTCCAGTACTTTGGCCACATGATGCAAAGAGCTGACTCATTGGAAAAGAGCCTGATGCTGGGAGGTATTGGGGGCAGGAGGAGAAGGGGATGACAGAGGTGAGATGGCTTGATGGCATCACCGACTCGATGGACATGGATTTGAGGCAACTCCGGGAGTTGGTGATGGACAGGGAGGACTGGTGTGCTGCAGTCCATGGGGTCGCAAGGACTCGGATAAGACTGAGTGACTGAACTGAACCGAAATTATGAATTGTTTGAATTGTTTAATATATTTGTATGCATTCATATAATGAAAGACTTAATACTATAAAAATGTCAATTTCCTCCAAATTTATGCCTAGACTAAATGCTATCATAATAAAAATGACAGCAGGTTTCCAGTGGAAATAGGAAAGCTGACTTTGAAATGTGTATGGAAATTCAATTGTCAAGACTAGCTAATAATTTGAAAAGAGTTGCAAGTGCAGAAATGTAAGATAGCAACACTTAATATAAAATACAAGTATTAAGAATTATAAAGCAATAGAAATACTTAACACAGACAAATTTTCTAAATAACTGAGGCTTCTAAATTATGTTAAATTACACTTTCAATGCACAATCCATAGACATATAAAAGAGTGTGCATTGAAACTGTAATTTAAGTTAGAAGCCTCAGTTATTTAGAAAATTTGTCTGTGTTAAGTATTCCTATTGCTTTATAGTGTTTGATACATGTGGTGTCACAGCCCTAACTTCCTAAAGGTCTTTGGTATTTGAAACAATCCTGTGATTTTTTTCCCCAGATTTTTTATCTAGAGCACAAGATTTCTGTAAATGATGCAGTTTTGCTGCATGTGCTCAACAAAACAGTTTTTTTTTAAACAGATAAACCAAAAATGGCCATTTAAGGCATAATATTTTATATCTTTCCTCATACTGAAATACAATGGTAAAATGTTGGCTCCACTTCATCCAAGTACTGGTATTTTAAAAAGCTGAATAATTACTGTGCCAGTTTTGATGAACTCTACTTCCACTTTTCTAGTATATTAAGAGATAGTATTGTTCACTTAAAGCTTATTAAACTATGGCTCATGTTATTTCTTCCTCTCTGGAATGTCAGCCCACATACATTATTCACACGAAGCAGAGTGAACTTTAAATAGGGAGATTATACTGGAGGGAAATAAGAAAGCCATCATTCTCAATTTTACCCCATACTGTTATTAAAGGTTACACAGGCAGTGATCTTTCTTTTTCCCACTTTTTAAAGCTCTAAAAAGCTCTATTTCTTTTTTTTCTACTTTCTGACTGTTTATCTTATTCCTTTTCATCTCTCATAACATCCATATAATTCTGATTGTTTTCCTTACTGACTGAAAAAACTGCTTGAGTTATTGTAAATGATATACCATCTTCAGGTTCTGAGCTAGACATTTAAATTACTTCAGATGAATAAGACATTGTATGCTATTTTACTTCCTTCTATTCTTTGTCTAGAATATTGTAGAGGTGAACTAAAGTCATTAAGTGTGAAAATATTTGCTTTAGCATTTGAACACCAAGTTTCAGGCTGCTGTAAATTAAATTATTAAGCAATGACAATTATAAAAAAAAATGCAGACAGACATTTTACTAAGAGTAAAGTATGTAATTTTACACACAGATTTTCCTGACAATCATATGCACATTTATCAGGAAATGTTTCCATAACAGCACTTCCATATTAGATGACTGATACATGCTTTAAAACCACAGGGAACACATAAAAATGTTCCTTATTATTTAAATTTAAGTTTATAATTTTTGAGGAAATATTTAAACCTGATCTTTCTTGGTAACTCAGCTGGTAACAAATCCCCCTGCAATGTAAGATTCTGGTCCAATTCCTGGGTCCAGAAGATCCTCTGGAGAAGGGAACAGCCACCCACTCCAGCATTCTTGCCCAGAGAATTCCATGGACAGAGGAGCCTGGCAGGCTACAGCCAGTCCATGGGATCACAAAGAGCTGGACATTACTGAGCAATTTTCACTTTCACTTTAAACTGAAACTTACAAAACATACTCAATTTGATTTTTAGCTTACATTTTAATAAATAAAAATAAAAAGTGGCAGTATCATCTACAATTCTTATAAATTATTAGGTTTATTAATTACTGTTACTAATAATCACTATATCTATTTGCTCTTGGTTGTCTTTAATATATTTCATAGCTAGGAATATTAAGAAAACTAGAAGGAAAAAACAAGTTTCAAAAACCAACCACTGATATATCCATCTTGAGACTCTTTCTATATATACCATAACAGTAGTGAGTTTTAGAGGAAAAAAAGTTTTTGGACATGATACATCTATTTATTCCATTAATTTGTTGTATGAATAGAGGTAAGTTACTTAACAACTTTAAAATTATTTCATTATGCCTTACAGAGGAAACAGAAGTCAACATGACCTGTAGATAATTTTTACTAAGAGAATGAAAAAATAGACTGAATACAAATTCATTCACAATTACTCCTATCTTCCTCCTTATTCCGTCACAATTTATTCACAGTTTTCCATTTTGAATTTATTAAAGATAACTACTAGCTTTATGATTTGTTAGGTCTTTCACATCAAGATTTTCAACTATTGACTCTGAAAAAACATATTTTTAGATCTGATTCAACTGATGAAATCATGAGGCAAATATCTGGTTATGGAGTGGTGTCTTTCCTTGAATATCTCGTTATTAACTCAATTTTCTAAATACTTACTGAATTAACTTGAAAATGTGCGTCCATGAAAAAACTTGCATATGTGTGTTTATAGCAAGCAAACTTCTCCTTAATCAACCAAAGATGGAAGCAACACCGTGATAAATAAATAAATAAATGATAAATAAATAAAGATGGAAACAACACTAGTATAAACATATGAATAATTGAATATGTGGGCTGCAGTCTATGGGGTCGCACAGAGTTGGACATGACTGAAGCGACTTAGAAGAAGCAGCAGCTTACATATATGGGCTTCCCTGGTGTCTCAGTAGTGAGGAATCTGCCTGCCAGTGTTGGAGGTGCAGGTGATATGGGTTTGATCCCTGGGTTGGGAAGATCCTCTGTAGGAGGAAATAGCAACCCACTCCAGTATTCTTACCTGGGAAATCCCATGGACAGAGAAGCCTGGTGGGCTACAGTCAATGGAGTCGTAGAGTTGGATAGGACTGGAGCGACTGAGCATTTGTGTGTGTGTGTGTGTGTACATATGTCTAAATATATATCTACTAAATTATTTGGAAATCTCCTGAGTGGGAGCAAGAGAGACAAAACTCCCATGTGGGAGAATTCCAACTAATTTAGTAGATACTATATCTTGAGGAAGATGTAGAAGGAAGACCCTCACCCCTTAAGAATGGGCCATGCAAATGGTCTCCCTCCAAAGTGGACTTCCAAAGAATAAGGTGTGGAAGGGTGATAATAAAGGAATTTAACAGTGGAGAAGCCTCACAAACACTGATTCCATTGATCAAAGGTAGTATCAAAAGTGATGTCATGTTCATAGTTTGTAGTCTTTATATATGACGAAGGGCACTTTACTTCAGTGGTAAAGACATAATTCAAGTCTGATCATGAGAACAAATATAGATAAATCCCAATAGAGGGGCATTCTGCAAAATACCTGACCAGTATTCCACAAAGTTACCAAGGTCATCAAAACAAGGAAAGCCTGAGAAACTGCCACAGCCAAGAAGACACTAAAGAGATAAAATGACTAAAAATAATGTGATATATTTGATGGGACACTGTAACAGAACTATGGCATTAGGAATAAATAAATAACAGGAAATTTGAAAAAATATAGAATTTAGCTTAATAATACTATGAAAAATTCAGTTCCTGAAGTAGGTATGATCAAAAGAAAACATTGATAAGACTCTCCTATATTAGGGCAAATATCACTCAATTTAAAATATGAAAAGATAATATTCAAAGATAATACATTCTGGAAATTACATCATATAACTAATAATGATTTTAGGAAACAAAAAGCAAGGTGGAAATGGAAAAACACATCAACAAGGAAATGACAGATTAGAATAACAACAGAAAATCCCAAGTCTTCATATATAATAGTGCCTGCAAGTGTCCATAAATAAGAGTAAAAAAAAAAAAAGACTTAAAAATAGACACAATTTAGTGAAATTTAAGAAAACCAATGGATAAAAACAACAACAAAAAACCCCATAATTTTGATAAGGAAAAAGTAGATGATTTACCTTCAAGGTAGCAGTCATATGGGCATCAGACCTTGTATCCCCAACATTAAAAACTAGAGGCAATAGAGTAATGCCTTCAAAATGCTGATGAAAAATAAAAACAATGAAATGGAAAATCAAATGGATTTTAGAATACTAATATAAGGTGAACGTGGTTCAGTCGTGGCTGACTCTTTGCAATCCCATTCACTGTCGTCTGCCAACTCCTCTGTCCATAGAATTCTCCAGGCAAGAATACTGGAGTGGGTAGCTGATCCTTTCTCCAGGTAATCGTCGAAACCCACTGATCAAACCCAGGTCTCCCACATTGCATGTCGATTCTTTACAAGCTGAACTACCAGGGAAGTCCAGCTAATATAATACACAATATTAATAATATTATTTATACATATTCATATTAATAGTATTATCATAGTATCCACATAAGCAATAAGATGTAGCTCTGAGAAAAAAATTAACTATAAAAATCACTAAATTTATAGTTTAAAGTTTTTGATTTATCACAAGTAGTTCAGTTCAGTTCAATTCAGTCATTGAGTCATGTCTGACTCTTTGCAACCCCATGGACTGCAGCATGCCAGGCTTCCCTGTCCTTCATCAACTCCCGGAGTTTGTTCAAACTCATGTCCATTGAGTCGGTAATACCATCCAACCATCGCATCCTCTGCCGTCCACTTCTCCTCCTGCCTTCAATCTTTCCCAGCATCAGGGACTTTTCTAATAAGTCAGCTCTTCACATCAGGTGGCCAAAGTATTGGAGTTTCAGCTTCAGCATCAGTCTATTCAATGAATATTCAGGACTGATTTCCTTTAGGATGGACTGGTTTGATCTTCTTGCAGTCCAAGGATCTCTCAAATATCTTCTCCAACACCACAGTTCAAAAGCATCAGTTCTTCGGTGCTCAGCTTTCTTTATAGTCAAATCTCACATCCATACATGACTATTGGGAAAACCATAGCTTTGACTAGACGGACTTTTGTTGGCAAAGTACTGTCTCTGCTTTTTAATGTGCTGTCTTGGTTGGCCGTAGCTTTTCTTCTAGGGAGCAAGCATCTTTTAATTTCACATCTGCAGTCACCATCTGCAGTGATTTTGGAGCACCCAAAATAAAGTCTGTCACTGTTTCCATTGTTTCCCCATCTATTTGCCATGAAGTGATGGGACCAGATGCCGTGATCTTAGTTTTCTGACTGTTGAGCTTGAAGCCAACTTTTTCACTCTCCTCTTTCATTTTCATCAAGAGGCTCTTTAGCTCTTCTTCACTTTCTGCCATAAGGGTGTTGTCACCTGCACATCTGAGGTTATTGATATTTCTTCCGGCAGTCTTGATTCCAGCTTGTGCTTCATCCAGCCAGGCATTTCACATGATGTACTCTGCATATAAGTTAAATAAGTAGGGTGACAATACACAGCCTTGACATATTCCTTTCCCAATTTGGAATCAGTCTTTTGTTCCATGTCTGCTTCTAACTGTTGCTTCCTGACCTGCATACAGGTTTCTCCAGAGGCAGTAGGTGGTCTGGTATTCCCATCTCTTTAAGTATTTTCCACAGTTTATTGTGATCCACACAGTCAAAAGCTTTGGTGTAGTCAGTAAAGCAGAAATAGATGGTTTTGCTGGAACTTTCTTGCTTTCTTGATGATCCAATGGATGTTGGAAATTTGATCTCTAGTTCCTTTGCCTTTTCTAAATCCAGCTTGAACATCTGGAATTTCACAGTTCATGCACTGTTTAAGCCTGGCTTGGAGAATTTTGAGCATCACTTTGCTAGCATGTGAGATGAATGCAATTGTGTGGTGCTTTGAACATTCTTTGGCATTGCATTTCTTTGGGATTGGAATGAAAAGTTACTCTTTCCAGTCCAGAGCTAGGAGGCTGAGTTTTCCAATTTTGCTGGCATATTGAGTGCAGCACTTTAACAGCATCATCTTTTAAGATTTACAGATTGGTAAAAGAGCTGACGCATGTTTACAACTTCTCAGGAAGATTTTGTTCTCTTTTTTGGTTCACGGTTGAAGTGTATATATTTTATTTGTTTGGATGTCCAGAGGGATGGTCTTGGAATGAGGCTAGTGCAATTCCTGTTTACCTTTATCTTGAGGATATTGCTTTTTGTTGGTTCCATTTACTAGGGAGGCTGCTACTTTACTCTGCACTGTGGATGCTGGACCCACTTACTTTTCTCCGTGTAGTCCTCAACAGTCAAGCTTAAATTCATCTGTATTAACAAAACCCTTTGAGATAAAAGTGGCATCAGTAATTATTAGTCTTGTTACTGTGGGCTCCTATTTTTGTTAGTTGAATATGGTAGGACTTCTTATTTTTCCAGTTATTTGATACATTTGAAGATTTTTTAAAAATATGTTTTCCTCAGCATTTTTACTTGCTTTTTTGTGGATAGATCAGTTAAAATAACCTAATTTCCAAAAACTACCCACAAGTATAAAAGTGTTTTACAGTTATTAAAACTGAAATATTATTTAGAGAGTTAGAGATGAATGTGTCTTGAAAATTGACACCTAGGCTACTTCGCTTCTCTCTACCCCATTTCCATTTTCACATTTATATCATCTGTTCTTACAGGAACTGAGGAGCTAACTAAAATTATATCCAAATGGTTCCAATAGTGTTTTTAGAAGTGTACTTTCTCTGTGGAATGATTAAAGAAGCTCAATGGTTTCCGATTTGCAGACATTTGAATTTCATATTTGAATACTTCTTCTGTACATCAAGATGTTCCCTGAGTTAATTTCAAAATAAAGCTCCAAAAGTCTACCCTCCCCCAGCTGAAAACAAACAAACAAAACAAACACCAAGACTAGCTATCAAGTGTTATCCTGATTTTTAAAAGATATCCCCAAAAGGGCATTTACAATTATAAAATGTGAAAGCAGCGATATAAATAAATCTAAAAGTAGTACAGAAGGAAGTTGAGAGAGTTTTTATCCAGTGGGTAAGATTTATGTCAATGATCTACAATGTAAATTTCTCTTCTTGGATTGAAGAGGATATAGGCAGTTCAAAGAGAATGATGAACTTAGAGTATAAATTAAGGAAAAGAGAGTTGGCAAGAAAGTATGAAAAAATTTACAGGCCATGTTTAAGGCTAAGCTAGGAGGTAGAGAAGGGAATTGAATTGTAGTGAACCCAGTACATAGATTTCTGTGTTTTATTTGTGTTCCTGTGGCTTGAAAAAGTGCTGGAAATCTATACAGGTGAGATTATTTGTGGTGATGGTGATTTTGCAGAGCATATGTAACAAAAATTCTTCCCAGGTAGTGCTGGTGGGAAAGAACCAACCTGCCAATGCAGGAGACATGATTGTATCCCTGGGTGGAGAAGATTCCCTGGAGGAGGGCCCAGGCAATCCACTCCAGTATTCTTGCCTGGAGAATCCCATGGACAGAAGAACCTAGTGGACTAAAATCCATAGGGTTGCAAAGAATCTGACATGACTGGAGCAACTTAGCACCCATGCACTCAAGCATGTATCAATTAAAAAAAATAAAATAGAAAGCCATTTTAGGTAAAGAGAGAGTGATAGATCGCATACTTATGGCTCAATAGTGAAGAAAATTCTGCCAGAATAGATATTAAAAATATGAACACACTGCTGTGATTTGAGGACTGGAGAGTTGATACGTTTTTATATTATACTGTGCTTATTGAGTAAGAAAATGAAAGACCACATAATATACACATTAAATATCTGTTGATTGCCATGATATAAAAATGCATATTATTAAACAGAATTAGTGATTTTTGATTTTTGATTGTAAAAGTTTTACCTAACTTTTATTTTCTGCTTCCCTAAATTTAGATTGCAAACAGTTCAAGATCACCATTAAATTTAAAGCAAAGTATTTTCACCTTTTACTTCATTTGATTATTAGCATTTTGGAATTGGTTAAAAATGAAGACAAAGAAACTCTCTGATCACATGATTAATTATTTTTCATGTTTTGAAACATACAGTTGATCTGAGTTTGTAATCAATTACTGAGAGCATGATTTTGCTCTGTGATTTTGCTAGCATTTACTTGAGTAGATAAACGGGAGGAATTGGTGTTTTAAGTGTGAAACTCCTAGCATGATTTATTTCTCAAATTTTGAACATCCTTTGGACTAATTTTGTCACTGTATCACATTAGTACTAATTGAAGAGACTCAGATTTAAAGTCTTGTTGTTCTAGATGAAACATAATTTGAATTCCAAGAAATGCAAAATGTCAGCGCTTCGTAAGTGAAATTTAATTGCTAGAAAATCATGCTGATATTAGAAGAAACTAGAATTTTACCACCAAAATCTTTTTCTGAAACTTTTAAGGAGTAATCATGATCATGAAGCAGTTATAAAGAGCCTGGCTGCATTAGACATTCTGCACCAGAATACATAGAGAAATAATAGTATAATTTTGGTTTTTGTTCTCTCAGAGCCTTCATGGTTAAGAGCTAGATTAGACCTATGTACTGGACATATAGAGAAGAAAAAAAAAACATTATTTAAGCAAAATATAATCACAACAAGCTATTTAAAAACACATATATATGTATACAATTCATATAGCCTTCCTCTACTACAGCACTTCTTTCTTTCCTAATTCTCATGCTTCCATGAACTCTGAAATAGCCTTCTCAAAAACATTTATCCTCCTGCAGGAACTATTAGTGAGCTGAATCAATGCTCTATTTACAAATTAGATTGCCTTAGGGAGTTATCAAGGGATTTGGCTATTTTTATATTTCACTTACCACCTTAAAGCAGTTCCTTTCAGAAGTAATTAGACAGGGTCACCAGTCAGGAATTACAAGAGACATCATGGACAAGGAGACAGTAGAATATTCAGAAACACCTTTGAAGTCAATTCAATATAAGCATGACAAGATAATACACCTTGTAAAAGGAAAGAGTAAAGTGAAAATGTCCAGTCATGTCTGATTCTCTGTGACCCTGTGAGCCCACCAGCTCCTCTATCCAGGGAATTCTCCAGGCAAGAATACTGGAGTGGGTCGCTGTTCTCTTCTCGCAGGGATCTTCCAAGCCAAGGATTGAACCCAGGTCTCCTGCATTGTAGGTGGATTCTTCACCATCTGAGCCACCAGGAAAGCAGAAAAATAAGGACAATGGCTTTCTAAATCTTTCTCTTGTTATTTCAGCTTGAATTCTTATTAAAAGGTTAATTTTCCACTGTATTAAGTGAATCTTTAACTAAGAAAAGGCTTTTGACTAATACTGAATATTATATGTATCTATAGTTCTACATAGATATCTATAGCTTATAGATCTAATAATCATTGATAAGATTATTTTGATATCATTGATATCAATAATAATTGATATTAGAATATATCAGTTATTATATCAAGTAGGTAAGATTTATGTCAATGATTTATATAAACTATATAAAATATATATTGTAGTATAGAGCTATATATCACTTTTCCAGAAATATCATCTAGAGCAGCTGTGCACTTTTATGATAATTTGAACATTATCTCCAAAAGTTAGTAAGGTATGTTTATTTAGGTTATATGATAGGGAAGTCTAAAAATAACACTTTATTTAAATTCAGTGGAACATATAATTACTTTCCAAATCACACATGAATGACCCTATTAATCTAGATTAAAAGACATTTACATAATACAGTTCCTTCTCAGAATATAAAACAGCATGAAAACACTGCATATAAACTATGCAAATACTAATATAAAAGTTAGTCTGAACAAATCATAATTCAATCACTAAAAGACCACTGTTAAAAATAAACTTATAACATCAGCATAATTTGATTAAAGTGTATTTTAAATTTGTATTTCATAAGAGCTTTGTAAACCCATGATATTTTAGGCTGTTGCTCAGTTGTGTCCAAGTCTTTGTGACCCCATGAACTACAGCACTTCAGGCTTCCCTGTCCTTCACCATCTCCTGGAGCTTGCTCAAACCCATGTCCATCGAGTCGGTGATGCCATCCAATCATCTCATCCTCTGTTGTCCCCTTGTCCTCCTGCCTTCAACCTTTCCCAAATCAGGGTCTTCTCTAGCGAGTCAGCTCTTTGCATCAGTTGGTCAAAATTTTGGAGTTTCAACTTAAACATCAGTCCTTCCAATGAACACTCAGGACTAATCTCTTTGTTGGCAAAGTAACCTAAAATTTTAGGTTAGCATCAATAATTTTCTTTGAGAAAGAAGTCTGCAAAGGTCTTTAATTTTTTTGAGAGTTGAAAAAGTTTTGTTATAAATTATCAAATGTTTTAGGATTTGAATTACAAAAGTTAATGTTTCTATTATTCTATTAAATTGACAGAAAATAAAATTTCTGAGAAATCCTTTAGCTAGACCTGCAAAGAAACCAATATTTAAAGATGGATCTAATCTTATTGTTGGTATATGCATTTAACTGTTCTGGGTGAATCTACATTTTAAATACTCTGAGATACTTGACCATGTTGACTGTGCTTTATTTTGTTTTTCAAGATCTCTCTTGGATGTGGATGTGTTCTTTTTCCATATTTGCTATTACCACCTAAATTTGATAACCACTTCTTACCTGGATTTTAACAATGTTTCCAGCTTTTGAATATTTCTAATTCCTGTCACTACCGCTTGCCAGATTAGAACACTGTTAACCAGTTAGAAACCAGTTAACTAACTGTTAAACCAGTTAGATTTTCTCTATTGTGGCTTCTCACTATATTCTTGATAATTACTTCTATTTCTCAACAATTAAGTCACCCCGGGCAGCTTTAACTATATTACTCCAGTGTATGATATGAGTAATTCTATACATTTTCTTTTGCAGGATATGCTTTACAGGAATTATGTTAACTAAAATTTGATTCTTGGTTCAGTCTCATCTTCATATAACATTAGCTAAATTTTATACTCATAACAACCTTATTTTGCCTCAAAGGTTTTTATTTCCTTTCTTTTTAGATCAAAATATATTATAACTAGCTATTAAAATCATTTTAACCAAAAAAAAAATTTTAACCAAACTCTTTTTACATTTCCTTTCTCCAGTTGAAGCAACTTTGCATTAATTGTTTTTAGCATGTCAGATAATTAGGGACCAAACATAAACATAATACCTATGGCAGAGAATTTGGGCAAGGGAGCTCCATGTTCTTTGCTGAATTAGTCTACAGTGTTTTCACCTCATTGAGCCTGGAGGGGGATGGGAAGGCATGATTCTTGGTTCAAATATCACAACTGTTTTTTTTTGTTGTTGTTTTTCTTTTTCTCAATGAAGATTTATTTCTTAATTCTTTTCCATTGTACTTTATATATATATATATATATATATATATATATACATGTATATTATTGAAGTATAGTTGACTTGCAGTGATTCTGGTGCTCAGCAAGGGAACACAGGGAATTGTAGTCTGTATCTTGTAATAACCTATAATGGAAAATAATTTCAGGACTCAGTTCTAAACAAATTTTAGTAGGTAATCCTGAATACATTTTTCTTTATTTGTTATATGTCCTCATAGTCCTTTCTAGAGGCTGTTTTTTGTAATTTTCAACAGTTGCCCTGGGGAGTAGGTCCATAAAGCTCCTCACCAGCTCATAGAGGTAGGAATCCTAGACATTTATTTTTATTGTATTTAAAGAATTAGTTCATAATATACAGAAAAAAATATATAACCATTGATACTTTGGGACACATTGCATGAGGGAGTTGTTTAGTCCTTAAATAGCTCTTTTAAATTTTGTCTGAAGGCAAAATTGTTTGAATTTGTGCTTAAATTGGCTACATCAATCAAAGTAAAGGTCAGTTGAGTCAAATAGCCTTCTTTGACAGCTTTTCTGTTTTATAATGCAGTTCAGCCAAAATTTCTGAAAAAAAATATTCTCATAAAACAATGTGATTATATTAAACTATATTCCAACTTTTAAATGAAGGACAGGGAAAGAACATGGCAGATAATCTGAGTTTTAGTCTTTGCTTGTCCTTAACTAAATATATGATCTTGGGGGAGGTGGGGAACAATTACATTTCTGTTCATTTTCTTCATCTGTAAAATGAGAGGATTCAATATTCTTAGAGAATAGCTTGGGATTCTCCTTATGTGAATACTATTTACTATACTAAATGTAGACACCATCTCCTCCTGGTTGACTGTATGTCTCTTGTATGTAATCCTATTCTGTGACTACTTCTAGAATAGTACTTAATCTGTTATATCAAAATTATTTGTTCACTTGACACTTTCTTCTATGTGTCAAGAAAGAAAGATTCTCCATCACAAGATAGAGTGATGTGAAAAGTGGGATTATGTTTTGTGAAAATCTTGTAAAAAAATGGGATTATGCTTTATGAAAATCTAAAAGAATATTTTATATAAGAAATACTTCTTTAATTCAAAGATTTAAAAATAAGTTAAATTAAAAATTTAATTGAAATGTTACCTGTATTCACTGTATTCACATTTTCTGATGTCTACTTCTTATAATACTTTAATATATTTTAGAAATACTTTCATATACTATATTTCTTTTTAGCTCTTTCAAAAACTGAATAGTTTTATGATCTTTTTCTTTTACTTCTTCCATTTTTTTCTTAAGACATGCAACTAATATATAATGAAAGCTAATAACTTTTCTAGTTTTCAAGCATGCTGGGTATAGAGCCTATATTTTCCAAACTTTCAAGTAAATAGTTAGAAACAACAAATACAAAAAAGTTCCATGAAGTAGGCCAGGAGTTTATTCAGCTAAAGACTGAAGCACAATTTCATTAGTAGTTCACTATTTCGTGGAATCACGATTGAAGAAGAATTTGAGCTTTGCAGTTCAGGAAACTAAATGCAGATAGTAAACTCTGAATTGTTCAGACACACATCAGTTTTCAACAACCAACCAAAAAATGTTGAGATGGTATTAAAAGATTAATCCTGTTAAATTATATAGTGTACAATAAATAAAGAAACAAAATGTACTGGGATGGGTAGTAATTTGTAGTACATTGCTTTTTAAAAATATCTAGGCAAAAAATATTCTACTGATGCTTTAGTACAAAAGTGTATTCATCATTATCTGTGTCAAATTAAATGAACAATTATTTCCCAGGCATATTTTGTCCCTTTCCACATTATTATATCTCACAAATTTATGTGAGATGAAGCAGCAGCCACATACTAAGAGAGACACCCTTAACTCTTCTATTTATTCTCATAAAATGACACACCAGTCCTTCTTCTGTTAACTGTCAAAACATTTTTATCTTCTCCTAGCTAATAATGAAAACTATCTCCTCAGGTTCATCACAGAAATTTTAGACACACTCCAATGACCTATTCTTAATATAAAAGTTTAAGAATCATATTACTGGAATATTTTTGAGAGTTTAAATCATACATTACATGTTTATAACTTCAGAAATGAGAACAGAAAGTTATGAATTATTTTCTTCCTTTGTGGGATGAATTTGATGGAATTACACTAGGAAGTTATACAGTAACTAACTTTGTTACAGAGTGGAATAACACATACTATTTTTATAATACATGTACTATCATGAACATGATACTTTACCATACTTACGAGGTACTGTTCAGTTCTAATAAAAATCTTTCTTCTAAGCACTTGTTTTTGTTCATCCTATTAACTAAGAATCTTATATTTGATTATGTTTGATTCTGTCTTTAGGAAATCAGCCAAATTTGTGGCCCACTTCTAACTTTTATACATGAGTTTGGTATTTCATATGACTTTAGTTTCCTCTTCTGAAGTTCCTCAGATATTTACTATTTAATGTATTTTAATATATTCATTTTGCAAATAATAATGAGGCTGAATTGTATTGAAAACAATAATATTGCTTCAAACAGCTAAAGAATTTCCATTCCCCAAAATGCAAAGTCAGGCTCAGAGGTTTGCTTGTAAGACAGTAAGAGCAAAAGGAGGGAATTTCTGGTGGGATTCTAAATCTGACTCTCGCACATATTCTCCCTGACCTGTGGAGAAGGAAGAAAATTTCCGTTCTTCCATTAGCTTCATGAGAAGGTACACTGGCTGTAGTCAAACCTACCTAGTTGGGTGTTTGGCTTCACCATTGACTAGTTGTGAAGTGGTTGACAAGTTACATGACCTTTCTTTATCTGGGTTTTTAATTCTATAAAATTATAATAATAGCAAGACCAAGACCTTGTAAGATTTTTTGTGAGGATTAAATTGTGCTTAATACACACACACACAAAGATACACATTCAAAATTTTGAAGACTGCTTGGTGTGAGGTAAGTCATGAACATGGGTTAGATTTGAATATTGTCATTTAAAAGATGTATAATTAATCTAATTAGATATCCATGCAATTTGGCAGCATACAAGTACCTGCTGAATTAGTGGTAATAAATATATACTAATACAATTGATACCCTAAGATAAGAATATTCTGAACATGTGAAATAACACTTTAAATTTAACCTAAGTAAAACAGTGGGCAGAACATTTTTTCCTAACATCTTACATTTGCAAATTTATAACAGATAAAACATATACTAAATTTTAAATTAGTAAAAAAGTGAAAAATTCTTAATATTGGACTTGGAACTTATCTCTTAGATTGCTTCCTGTTTTTTTTTTTTTTTAATGTTATAATAGTGAAACCTTCAGTAAATAGATCAAGTCTGATTATTAATTTTGTTTCGGTGATCTCAGAATAAGAGGTAACATACTATGTCATTACATAAAGCTTATGAAATTATATTTTTGTTATACTTCCTGTTAAAATAGTTATTAAATCAGCTGGTTTTGAGTTTATGATAATGTCTTTTCCTTCCAAGTGTTGATTAGAAATATTTTATAATGTTGAAGCATTAGCAACTAGTAAAAGTCACAGTGACTGTTTATAGCCACATGATTTGGCTCTCAGCATGTTAATGATTCCTTAAAGAAATGCAAACTGATTTAAATATAATATGGAAACTACTTATAATAAAAACCAGTAGCGAAAACTCCATGAAGTTTAATCCTCTACTAATTTTATGTGTTTTATGCTGTAATTTTTGAGACTTGATTAGACTCAGAGGGAAAAAAAAAATCTTACTGAAATAAAGATAATGACTCACACTGAATAATTTCTTGTCCTCCAAATAAGTGATGGTAATTGAAATTTGTGACTTTAGGGGTTAAGTTTAACCGCCTTTAAAATGATACTTTCATTGTTGACTAACTATTCAAATGAACTCTGATTTCAAACAAGTCATCCTTTTGAAGGCTTTGACAAACATTGCTGAGTGTCATACATCCATATCCCCAGTTCAACTATCTGTGCCCAAAAGTTGACTGTCAGAATGAAGTACAGGTTCAGAGGAGTCTCTCTGAGAGCATTCTAGGACAAGACACTTTTATCAGATCTTTTCGTGTGTGATTTACACATGTAACATCTTCCTATTCGAAATATCTGAAAATCAAGCCAATACTGACAATTTCCTTTTCAAAGTCAAAATACCTTCATCAGATGTTTAAGCACTGAATAGGAGATCGAGATGCTGACCCACGGAGCCGTGAGAGCTGGATGTACACTCCAAGGCACTGCTGCTTTCGCTGAGCGAGCTGTGCTCCACTCTGGAGGCTCCCTTCCGTGAGCAAGCTGACAGCTGGCTCAGTTCTGCTTGGTCACATAGCTGCCCAGGAGCCCTGCTGCCTGTTTCTGGGGATGTGGTCAGCATGAGGGCTGATGAGATTTCAGTTAATCAAATTTCACACAGGCCAGTAAGTTTGATTCCTCAGCTTCTAAGCAAAATCCTGCCAAGCCTACTTTATGTAAGTTCTAAGCAATGAATTTAAAACCTGCTGCGACTGCTTTCTTATGCAAAGGGCTCTAGAAGTGAAGCCTTACAGACAGAACACTTTGCTATCTATTTTTCAATCTCTAGAGAACATACGAGAAGTGGAATTGGCAAGGGGTTAAAAGCAGAGACATTACATTGCCAACAAAGGTCCGTCTAGTCAAGGCTATGGTTTTTCCAGTGGTCATGTATGGATGTGAGAGTTGGACTGTGAAGAAAGCTGAGCGCTGAAAAATTGATGCTTTTGAACTGTGGTGTTGAAGACACTTGAGAGTATCTTGGACTGCAAGGAGATCCACTCAGTCCATCCTAAAGGAGATCAGTCCTGGGTGTTCACTGGAAGGACTGATGCTGAAGCTGAAACTCCAGGACTTTGGCCACCTGATGCGAAGAGCTGTCTCACTGGAAAAGACCCTGATGCTGGGAAAGATTGAGGGCAGGAGGAGAAGGGGACGACAGAGGATGAGATGGTTGGATGGCATCATCGACTCGATGGACATGGGTTTGGGTGGACTCTGGGAGTTGGTGATGGACAGGGAGGCCTGGCGTGCTGTGGTTCATGGGGTCACAAAGAGCTGGATGCGACTGAGCGACTGAACTGAACTGAGCTGAGTGTGCTCTCTATTTTCAGTAAATCAAGATGCTTCTCATCACAGGCAAAAGTTATCAAGAAGACTCAGAACAGCTCAAACTGCCTGAAATAAGGTAGCTGTTTCATTTAACCTTTGTGTCAGGTGAAAGGCAACAGAGTCCCTAGGTATAAGGACCATCTCTTCACAGGGGGCCTACACCCCAAAGTCAAGCAGTGCATATCTGCATAGATGGCCATGGATGGGGCAATGCCCTGATAACTGCCGAGGCGCTCAGGGAGAAAGCAGTTTCCTTGGAAGCGTATCACGTCTTTGTCAAAGCATGTATCTCCCTAAAGGATAATCTCTAGTTGATCTACATTTTAGGCACTGTGCACAAAATTAAAACACAATTGAACAATTTTCCTCTTTTCCATTCCCAATGCCATTCTCAAGGCTTCTCTTCTTATCAACTATAACTACATTAGCTAAATATAATTGTCCTTATGGACCCCAATGTATTGCCCCTCCAATCTATCTTCTGTATTACTGCCTGAATAATCTTTCAAAGACATTCATTCCGCATACTGAACTCCTGCTTCAAACAATTTGATGGTTCACTATTTCCCTTTGGTTTTCCTAAGCACAGCCTTCAATCTATGCACAACTGATTCCATTCCATTTTCCCAGTTTAATTTTAATTACTTACACCTAGTCTCCAAAACTGCCCTCTAGTCAGAGGAAAACAAAATTTAAGTAAACTAAATAAAACCCATCAGTTTTCCATTCTCTTTCTCTCATTCGTGGTCATTTACTCTTGCTTATGGCACTTTCTTTAAGTGAACTCTGCCATTTAAATTTCTAGTCAGGATATAAGACTTACTTTCCCAAATGCCTGAGTAAATTTCTTCTCATTTATGCAATTTCATTGCAGTTATTATACTTAATATGTATTAATTGTCTCACATTCAGTTTGAGAGATTTCTGGTCTTAGAATGGCTGATGATTTCCAACTGAAACATATATTTTTGTATCATGTTGTAAGATTAGATATTAATTAAAATTTCATATTAATTGGCTTCTTGTGACAGTCATTGGCAGGAGAAAAGAGTCTCTATCTCATTATTGTCAGACAAAGACAAAGGTCCAGGGTCCCAATCTGACTCCCGATGACACCCAAGTGGGGAGCCCCTCTTTATGTCTGGGTGGAGGTAACAGTTTTGGCTATCTACATGGTCTCTCTACTAATTCTATGAGGGGACTGAGCTCCTTACTATTGGGCCAAGATAAAATTCCTCAAACTCCTCCTCTGACACCATCACAGCAGGCATGAGGAGGGCAGCCTTTTATTTGGGGGTGTTGGTGGAATTCCAGGATCACAGCATGGTCGCTACTGAAGCCATTTTGGGGAATGGTTTCATTAATGGTCTTTGGGATGAAAGTTCCAATTCTCAGCTTGGCCTTTTCTGCTACCACCTTGGCAAGAGTGCTGAAAGATCTCAACACCGCCTTGCTATTTTGGGAATCTAAGCATATATAACCTCTACATAATCTTTTCTAGAGTGAGGGGTCACATGGCCACAGTTTTTTCCTTTGTGTTTGGCTGAAATATAATGGTTGTATGTGAAAATTTCCTGTCTTGCCAGCCACCCCTTTCCTGTTCTTTGGTTAGTGAGATCGGATATTTTTTTTGGGGGGGGTTGTGTTGGTTTATTTTATTTTCCCTTTAAGCATTTTAAAGATGCTCTACTTTCTTATAGCTTTCATGGTTGCTCATGAGGATTCAGTATTCTTTTCATCACTAACTACACCCTTGTTTGCAGTGAGCTGTTTATTTCCAATACAGCTTTAGCAATTTATTTCTTATATTTGGCTTTCAATAGCTTGGATATAATGTATCTCATATATGTAATGGAGAAGGCAATAGCAACCCACTCCAGTACTTTTGACTGGAAAATCCCATGGATGGAGGAGCCTGGTAGGCTGCAGTCCATGGAATCACTAAGAGTCGGACATGACTGAGCAACTTCACTTTCACTTTTCACTTTCATGCATCGGAGAAGGAAATGGCAACCCACTCCAGTGTTCTTGCCTGGAGAATCCCAGCGATGGGGGAGCCTGGTGGACTGCCATCTGTGGGGTCGCACAGAGTCGGACATGACTGAAGTGACTTAGCAGCAGCAGCATATATGTAATCAGTTCAGTTCAATCACTCAGTCGTGTCTGACTCTCTGTGACCCCATGAACCACAGAACGCCAGGCCTCCTTGTCCATCACCAACTCCTGGAGTCCACCCAAACCCATGTCCTCGAGTCAGAGATGCCATCCAACCATCTCATCCTCTGTCATCCCCTTCTCCTCCTGCCCTCAATCTTTCCCAGCATAAGGGTCTTTTCCAATGAGACAGCCCTTCTCATCAGGTGGCCAAAGTATTAGAGTTTCAGCTTCAACATCAGTCCTTCCAATGAACACCCAGGACTGATCTCCTTTAGGATGGACTGGTTGGATCTCCTTGCAGTCCAAGGGACTCTCAAGAGTCTTCTCCAACACCACAGTTCAAAAGCATCAATTCTTCAGTGCTCAGCTTTCTTTATAGTCCAACTCTCACATTCATACGTGACCAGACCACTGGAAAAACCATAGCCTTGTCTAGACGGATCTTTGTTGGCAAAGTAATGTCTCTGCTTTTAAATATGCTGTCTAGGTTGGTGGTAACTTTCTTTCCAAGGAGTAAGCGTCTTTTAATTTCATGGCTGCAATCACCATCTGCAGTGATTTTGGAGCCCAGAAAAATAAAATCAGCCACTGTTTCCACTGTTTCCCTATCTATTTGCCATGAAGCAATGGAACCAGATTCCATGATCTTAGTTTCCTGAATGTTGAGTTTTAAGCCAACTTTTTCACTCTCCTCTTTCACTTTCATCAAGAGGCTCTTTAGTTCTTCTTTACTTTCTGCCATAAGGGTGGTGTCATCTGCATATCTGAGGTTATTGATATTTCTCCCAGCAATCTTAATTCCAGTTTGTGCTTCCTCCAGTCCAGTGTTTCTCATGATGTACTCTGCATATAAGTTAAATAAGCAGGGTGGCAATATACAGCCTTGACGTACTCCTTTTCCTATTTGGAACCATTCTGTTGTTCCATGTCCAGTTCTAAGTTGCTTCCTGACCTGCATACATATTTCTCAAGAGGCAGGTCAGGTGGTCTGGTATTCCCATCTCTATCGCCCTTCAAATCTGGGGCGATTTAGCATTCTTTAATAGGTCCTGTGGGTCAGCTTATCTTTTTTCATGCTTTTTCCTCTCTTTATTTTTCAGATTGAATTATTTTAATTGATCTGTCTTCAAATGCACTTACTCATTCCTATGTTATCTCTATTTAGCTATTAAGACTATTTTGTAATTATCTTATTTCAACTATTTTAATTTTCATTTCTAGAATTTATTTTTCTTGTAATTTTTATACCTCCTTTAGAATTACAACATACACAAATAAATGGACATAAAATATTAAATATATGAATATATGTATATGATTTTATTCCATTCTTACTTTGTTTATCTTAACAGAAGGTAAGTGTAAGAGTCTCTTAAAAGTACTTTTTCATTGCTGAATTCAACATTGGGTTCATAGCAGAATCACTCTTGGTTGAATTTTTAATTTTTTCTTTTTTTTGAGAATATGTTTCATTTTCTTTGTTCTTCACAGGTTGGTTTACTTGGGATTGTTTCCTGGACATTATGGATGAAAAATTGTGGAGATTCTAGATTCTATTCTTTTAGTGTTAGCTTTTATCAGGCAGTTATCCTAACTTCCTTTTAAAACTCTCAACACTGAAAACTCTTTATCTTAGGCAGCAGCTTCAGTTCAGACTTTCTGTCTTTATCATGGTTAGTGTGTATTTCACACATTACACCTTCAACCATGAGTCAGAAATGAGAACAGACAGGATATGGGAATCTCATTTCTGGTTCTCTCCCTTATGGACTTTCCCTATTCTCTGTAGTGGACAAAGTTTTCCAACTTTAGTTTCTTGATTTTCTATCCAGAAATATTGTTTTTTTTTTTTTTTTTTTTTAATTACTGGCATCAACAGCTCATTACCTGTATCTTGTGAATGACATATAGGCAAGACTAGCTGCCAAAATGGAAGCTTATTTCATATAGGTCTCCTTCTCACTTCTCTTGAGTGTGTACTCCTATCTAGAGCCTGTGAGTTCATGTTTTTTCTCCTGCAATTCAGACACTTGCCTTTTGCTTTGTTCTTGGATTATATGATTGCTTTATGAGGGTATTCACCCATTAGAATCTTAATCCCTTGTTATCAGAAGTACAAGGTCGGTCACCCAATTTTTAATGAAGTACTAATCATTATGCTTTTGTCTATCATTCTTAAATCCATCTTTCTATATTCTGCTTAGAAATGTTGGGGGGCCGAGGCTCTGAAAATCTTATTTCTCGTAGCCTGTTGATCCCCTTGGGTTCAGTAAAGGGAGGCTGGAGGGATGGGTAGGAGCAAAGGGACTCAATTCTTCTTTTGTGAAATTATTGCACAATCATGTTATCATTGTTTGAGTAATGTATATGACAATTGATTCTATTCACCTAAGTACATACTTTTCTTTGGCACTCATAGAACTGACTTTATCATGTACTTTAAGAGATCCCTGCACCAACTGGTTAGAAACCCTTTCTCAGATTTCTGCATCCTAACATTTGGCACTGACACTTTCTAAAAGTTGTTGAGATACTGCCACAATATTGTTCTCAGAGGCTGGAGTCCTGGATCTCAGGAACTTTTTCCTAAGATTCTATGTTCTGACAACTCTAATTTTCCTCCCCTTCTTGGTGCTACAGTCCCAGAGGCATCTGGAGGTACTTTTTCAGCATTTGCCTATTCACCCTTTTTTACTGTTTATTTCTTTATTGACAGCTTAACAAATTTCTTGTATTCAGTTCTCTATTTTCAAGGAATGCGTCTCAAATAATTCTAAAATATTTGATAAGTTATGCTCATCTAGAATATTCAACTTTATGCTGTTGATATATGGTACCATTATGATATTTTATGTGATGCATCATGATCTTTTCAGACTAGAATATCAGAGAGAAAAAAAGTTGGCATGGAACTGAGACAAAATTTTAAATTTATATTGTTGGCTATATTAGATAAAAAATTAACTTGTGGTGGTTATTGAAAATTGTTATATAGAATAACACCAACAACAATATTTTCCAGATAAGTAGCTTTCTAGAAATTGCCATGAACTCTATTTCTTTGCTCTGGTAAAAATATCACATAGAGAAAAACAGCTTCATTTGCATTAAGTTTTTAATAGTCTACAGAAATCTCTAAAATTCTATACAGTTGTACCCTGCACCACACAGGCATCTTATTTCTGAATATTTTCAAACATTTTTTTAAAACCTGTAAACCAATAGCAAATCAGTAAGGGATACGACTTGTTCAAACATCTAATACATATATGCTAATGACAGACCTTCTGACCAACATGCTGACGGAATTTACCAGCAGAAGAATCCTTTGCCATGGAATAATTTTGGCCAGATGTATTTGGCTGGCTACAGTTGCATATAATAATAATGATAATAATTAATAATAAAAGCGAATTGGAGTTTATGGATTTGTGGGTTGTTATAGTTTCCTATGCTGCAATTCATATTCATGGGGTCACAAGAGTCGGACACGACTGAGCGACTGAACTGAATTGATAGTTTCCTGAAATATGTACTGGAGTAGGAAATAAAGGTTGTTCACCCCTAAAACAATTCACGTCTGCATAATTGATAAAACTGCATGTATTATTTCATGAAATCATGAGTTAAACCTGGGCAGGGGTGCATCCTAATGCAGTAAGTAAGTGCCTCTGGAGTGATGTTGACAGTCCTGAATTAATCCTTGCTTCACCTGTATCTTGAGATGAATTTCATCCTTGAAATCCTTCATAAGATTTATATTGTATAAGATTCTTGTGAATCTGATTTAAAGAATTGACTCTTTGTGTTACCTCAAAAATCATTATAAACTATGAAGCAGAACTGTGTGATGATATGAAATATCAAGATATAATGGTATAGGGAAATCATCAAAATTTGAAAGACCAGGTATTGTGGACCCATTCTCCTGTGAAACAAAAGGAATGCAAATTCTATGTAATTGGGTGTCACGAAGTTCCATTTATCTCATAACATTTAAAGTTACATAGATCTAAGACAATTTACATAGATCTAAAACAATTTACTTAGAGAGGACAAATTACTTTGTGTTTTATAGCATTTGTTTTGGTGGAATCTTTAAATTATACTTATAGGCTATCATTATAATTAAGTAACAATAATAAAGTTCATCATATTTGGTAATGCTTAGGCATGTGTGAGACAAAGAAAACACTTCACATTTTTCTCTGTTTACCTATATTTCACTACTAAAATCAATCAATATAACCAAAGGGTTCTGGATAATGGTTTTTTTCCTTACCTATCATAACATGCCTATAATTTCTGCCATTTTCCTTCCTAAAGATTAAAAGTCCTAAAGGCTTCAGCATCTCTGGTGTGTCCACTCAGTGTCTCAGTATCTATAGCAAATAATCAACAATAAATTGTGTATACTGCAACAGGGGAATAGTAGATGCATCCTTTTCCTTTAAGAACACCTTCATTAGCCAGCTGAAACTTAGTATTGTATATCTGTTCAGCTACTGCTCTGGGGTTATTTAATATAAAATATAAAATTACAGTTAACTTTAGACAAAAGAGCATACATAATGATATATTCACCCCATGTGTGTGTGTTCAGTCGCTCAGTCGTGTCTGACTCTGCAACCCAATGGACTATAACCCACCAGGCTCCTCTGTCCATGGGAATTCTTCAGGCAAGAATACTGAAATGGGTTGCCATGCCCTTCTCCAGGAGATCTTCCCAACCCAGGGATCGAACCCAGGTCTTCTGCATTGCAGGCACATTCTTTACCATCTGAGCCACATGGGAAGCCCATCACCCCTATATCTTGTGCATTATAATTACTATATAAATTACTTTAATAAAGTAAATATCAAAATTTAGTTCTTTGTGTTTACAAAACACTGTTATGCACATAACAAGAAGAATAAGAATCAAAAGCTGATGGAGGTTAAACTATATCTCTTAAATAGATTTATGAAAAGACTGAAAAAATAAATCTTCGAAGCTGTAATGTCTATTTAGAGGTCTAAAAGAAGAGCTGGAATGTCTATACTTTCTCTCAGAATGTCTGTACTTCCCCTAACTTTTCTATATTACTCAGAACCATGCAGGATAAAGGATCCTTGTCCCTGTGATCTTTCGTCTAATGAAAAACTGTGTAAGTGAAGTACTGTTATGTGTTTGCGTGTGTCTAATAAATATAATGGCTTACACAGAGCAGCAAGGGAAATATGTTGCTCAGTTGCTAAGCCGTGTCCACTCTTTGTGATCCCATGGACTATTTTCTGCCAGGCTTCTCTGTCCATGGACTTTACAGGCAAGAATACTGGAATGAGTTATGTTTTCCTACTCCATGGGATCTTCTCAACCCAGGGATTGAACCTGCATCTCCTGCATTGGCAGGCAGATTCTTTACCTCTGCACAACATGGGAAACTCACTGGAGAAAGGGTAGACCTATCCATAGAAGTGCTATGGAATTCAGCCTTCTCACGTCATCCTTGAAAGCTTATTAATGGGTGAACTCCAGCTGCCAGTTGTGTGAGAAATTACTCATCAATCATTTATAAAACTTAAAATTAGGCTGCTTGAAAAAAAAGAATTTATTTTGCATCAACCAATTTGCTACTGCTTTGTTTTACTTTGAAAATACATCAAAGGGAGAAGGTAAAATTATTTTATTTTCTATGATATGAATAAAAAAAATCTGACCCTAGTGCCAATAGAAAAATCAGTCAAATAGAATATTCTTTGTATTCTTCATAAATATCTTGAAATATGAGAATCTGGGGCTCTTAATGATGAATTAAATGTTATTACAATAAGAAAATAAGTACAGAGAGTATATGCTGGTTAGTTTTAAAACCCTGATGGAACTGGCTTTTTATATTCTTCCTGTGTAAGTGAAATCATTATTAAACAAACAGAGCATGCATAGCTCTTATTGTTTAGATGGCTGAGCCAGGTTTAAATGTCATTTAGGAGTGCTTACAACATATGGCATTGATAGATGAAAAAGAAAATTGCCATTTCAAGTTGACCTCTTTTATCTAAACCAGAGTTGTCTTAAGTGAGTTTCTATAACTACCTAAATTAGTCATCATTAAAGAGTCACAAGCTCTAAAAAATTTGACTTTAAGTTGTCTTACTTTTAGAAACTTTGTTTTGTAAAAAAAGGTAAAATTCACTAAAATGTAGAAAAGTGATTTTAATATTTTTTCAATTTTCTTTTTTAGATGTGATTCAAGTTTATTCATAAATTTTATTTAGATAATCTGCTAACTATGGTGTTGGAGGAGACTCTTGAGAGTCCCTTGGACTTCAAGGAGATCCAACCAGGCCATCCTAAAGGAGATCAGTCCTGGGAGTTCATTGGAAGGACTGATGCTGAAGCTGAAACTCCAGTACTTTGGCCACGTGATGCAAAGAGTTGACTTGTTGGGAAAGACCCTGATGCTGGAAGGGATTTGGGGCAGGAGGAGAAGGGGACAACAGAGGATGAGATGGCTGGATGGCATCACCGACTCAATGGGCATGAGTTTGAGTAAACTCCGGGAGCTGGTGATGGACAGGGAGCCTGGCGTGCTGTGACTTATGGGGTCGCAAAGAGTCGGACACGACTGAGCGACTGAACTGAACTGAATCACTAAAAATAGAAAAGAATACCTCTCTGGCCGCTTGTACTCATCATTGCTGAATATCTATAGGACATAATTAGCAGTAGAATGATCTTGTGTTTCCCCACTATTTCTGAGATGAAATTCTACCAAAAGAAAAATTATGGTTGTAATAAGAAAGATCCTATATTTTCATAATATATATACAACTTATTTTAGCAGTTGAACTAACAGTTAAATCTTAGACTGGATTCACCTTTTCAAAAATAAAAACAAAGAAACAAACTCATATTTCTATTCTTTCATGTTTAGGTATTTGTTATATTATTTGATCCATTTAATTTTGTCCAAGTTGATAATTTTCTTTATAGTCTTGTAATATCTATTACATTTTAAAACATCTTGCACGATATTGAGAAAGAAATAAGGAGTGGAGTAGAAAAACATATTTATTGAACATCAACTATGTACCAGTATCTGCTAGACATTTAAGATAAGTTATCAAATATATGTAGAACATAACCTGTATTCAATATGCTATGAGAGAATTAAAGATATAGTTTACGGAAAATTGAACACCATTTTTATCTTAAATGAACTAGCCTCAGTACATTAAGATAAACCTCACAAACTGCATAAGAAACATAGTTAGCAACCAATTTCTAAAAATACAGTTCATGTACATGTGGAATTGAATGTATGGACATACATATGGAAATGGTAAGTACCAGAGGCATGCACCAGCTCCTTCCAACAATCAACAAATGCAGAAGCAGAATCATTTCTATTATATAATTCTATTTGTTGGCAAATATAGCCTGCTTTAAACTGAAATTTTGTGGCTTTTAAAGGGACTAAATTGTTATTTTTTCCCCCAACTTCTAAAGTCATTTATATCTGATTTTGTTAAAATAGGGAGGAAAGACAATCAATCTAAAAAGATTTCATTTGGAATTTTTGATTTTTCCTTCATGTAATGCAAAAACTGCATTGTCCAGTAGGATAGCTTTTTAAACATTTGCTGTCTACATGTGGCTATTAAAAAATTCAAATTAATTTAAACAATTTAAAATTCCTCCTCAAAAACAAAAGTCACATTTCAAGTTCTCAGTTGTCACAGGTGGCAGTTGGCTATCATTTGGAAAAGGTTCAGATCTGAAGATCTGTCACTGCAGATGGTCCTATGGGACAGTGCCATTCACGAATACTTTAGTCTGATGCACTTAAGTTTAAATAGAATAGGTAAAACTGGCAAAAGTTTAAAAATGAATTTCCATGTATTAGTATATTACATATATCAGTCATTTACTGCATGATTTATGCTTATATTAATATTTATATATTTTCAGATTTGTACTCGTAGCAATATCAGAGCTACAAAGAATTGCTTATTATGTGAGTTTTCATACATCACTACAAATTCCATACTAACTCTATCTATAGTGATTCCTAATTTTTAGTAAGCTTCTTGCATATTTACTTGATTATTTTCTTTTCCGAATAGCTACTTTATAGTTTTACAGTGTGAAGTTAAATAGCTCTTTCTAAGTACGCTAAGAGTCAGACACTACTGAGCGACTTAACTTTCACTTTTCACTTTCATGCATTGGAGAAGGAAATGGCAACCCACTCCAGTGTTCTTGCCTGGAGAATCCCAGGGATGGCGGAGCCTGGTGGGCTGCCGTCTATGGGGTCGCGCAGAGTCGGACACGACTGAAGCGACTTAGCAGGAGCAGCAGCAAGTAATTTTTATATTTATTTGTCTGTTCATTTTGGTTTTGGCTTCTACAGATTTCTGTTTTGAACTCATGGCATTTTCCAGCAGGTCTAACATTGTGAAATCCTCAAGTTATTCTTTGAAAAGACTTCACAGAGACATTCTCTTTTGGAAGATTGGGCTAATGGTTGCAGCAGAAAAGGAGGAGCAGTTCAACGAGCATCAGAGCCCTAGGCTAAATTCCTTCCTACTTAAGGAAGCTGGGCAAGGTGATCTGCTTTTTGGTCTTATTGTTTTTTACATATAACTTGGGCACATTTAATATACCTTTTAATTAAAGATCCACTGGGTGCATTAAGTTATATAATGCAAACCTATGAATAGTTTGAATATTTGAAAGTTCTCTAAAAGATTAGTTGCTTTCATCTACATTTCTTATGCATATAGGTGCCTCTGACTCTATACTTATTTTAGATCTTCAAAACTAACACATTTCATCTCTGTCTAAATAGAAAATGGAGATATAACATAAAAGTTCTCAGGCACTAAGTTTCCAAAATTTTTAATATTTTTTCATATTCATAAATGCACCTATTTTTGAATGATTATCCAAACAACAACCTATTTGGTGCAATTAATGGCCTAGTTACACTATTTGATCAAAAATGTTAAGTGAGTTGTATATGCAGATAGGTTACCAGTCTTATTTAACATGATTTTGAAAGGCAACTTTCAGTTATTTTCTTTATAAAGTCTTATTAGTGGAAGAAAACATTGCTAACATGATATAGCAAGTATTTTCTATTAATAGTATTGGAAATACTTTTGTTAACCAAAATTTTTCTGAAAAAATTTTCTCCATATCTTTATGGAGATAAAGAAGTGCTTATTTGTTAATTGTTAAGATTGCAGCTCAGGAAACACAGATTACAGACACACCTGAATCATGTTTCCACCAGACTACAAAATGCAGTAATCTTCAAATGCAAAACCTCAAGGCCACAGCTAGTTACATGAGCTTTTTGTCAATAACCATGATTGGAGCTGGTAGGAAATAAGAGTACTTGTTAAAAAACGTTTGGTTGAGGTCTGAATGGTTACCTAGTTTCAAGAGGGACTTTGAGACCACAAGATTGCATCTAGCAGACAATATTCTAAAAAAAATGGCTGAGCCTGTTCTTGTGAGGTATGGTGCAAGTCCAAAAGTTTTCATTGGTATAGGAAGGTGTCTGAGGCCAGATTCTCAATGGCTGCCCAAATCCACGTTGTATGCTTGAACTTATTCCATTCTGATTTCCATCTGTCATCACTTGTATCAATTCAGTTGCTCAGTCGTGTCCGACTCTTTGTGACCCCATGAATTGCAGCACGCCAGGCCTCCCTGTACATCATCAACTCCCGGAGTTGACTCAAACTCATGCCCATCGAGTCGGTGATGCCATCCAGCCATCTATCGTCCCCTTCTCTTCCTGCCCCCAATCCTTCCCAGCATCAGGCTCTTTTCCAATAAGTCAGCCCTTTGCATGACGTGGCCAAAGTACTAGAGTTTCAGCTTCAGCATCAGTCCTTCCAATGAACACCCAGGACTGATCTCCTTCATGATTGACTGGTTGGATCTCCTTGAAGTCCAAGGGACTCTCAAGAGTCTTCTCCAACACCACAGTTCAAAAGCGTCAATTCTTCACTGCTCAGCTTTCTTTATAGTCCAACTCTCACATCCATACGTGACCACTGGAAAAACAACAGCCTTGACTAGACGGAGCTTTGTTGGCAAAGTAATGTCTCTGCTTTTTAATATGCTGTCTAGGTTGGTCATAACTTTCCTTCCAAGGAGTAAGCATCTTTTAATTTCAGGGCTGCAGTCACCATCTGCAGTGATTTTGGAGCCCCCAAAAATAAAGTCTGACACTGTTTCCACTGTCTTCCCATCTATTTCCCATGAGGTGATGGGACCAGATTCCATGATCTTAGTTTTCTGAATGTTAAGCTTTAAGCCAACTTTTTCACTCTCCTCTTTCACTTTCATCAAGAGGCCTTTTAGTTCCTCTTCACTCTCTGCCATAACGGTGGTGTCATCTGCATATCTGAGGTTATTGATATTTCTTCCGGTAATCTTGATTCCAGTTTGTGCTTCTTCCAGCCCAGCGTTTCTCATGATGTACTCTGAATGTAAATTAAACAAGCAGGGTGACAATAGACAGCCTTGACGTACTCCTTTTCCTATTTGGAACCAGTCTGCTGTTCCATTTCCAGTTCTAACTGTTGCTTCCTGACCTGCATACAGGTTTCTCAAGAGGCAGGTCAGGTGGTCTGGTATTCCCATCTCCTTCAGAATTTTCCACAGTTTATTGTGATCCACACAGTCAAAGGCTTTGGCGTAGTCAATAAAGCAGAAATAGATGTTTTCCTGGAACTATCTTGCTTTTTCGATGATCCAGCAGATATTGGCAATTTGATCTCTGGTTCCTCTGCCTTTTCTAAAACCAGCTTGAACAACTGGAAGTTGACAGTTCACGTATTGCTGAAGCCTGTCTTGGAGAATTTTGAGCATTACTTTACTAGCGCGTGAGATGAGTGCAATTGTGTGGTAGTTTGAGCTTTCTTTCAGATTGCCTTTCTTAGGGATTGGAATGAAAACTGATCTTTTCTCGTCCTGTGGCCACTGCTGAGTTTTCCAAATTTGCTGGCATATTGAGTGCAGCACTTTCACAGCATCATCTTTCAGGATTTGAAATAGCTCAACTGGAATTCCATCACATCCACTAGCTTTGTTCATCACTTGTATAACTATAGACTATTTTAAAAGTTATAATATGAATGTTGTTCAGTCACTAAGTCATGTTCAATTCTTTGTGATCTCATAACTGTGGCACACGTGGCTTCCCAGTCATTCACTATCTCCTGGAGTTTTCTCAAACTCATGTCCATCGAGTCAGTGATGCCATCCAACCATCTCATCCTCTATTGTCCCCTTCTTCTCCTGCCTTCAATCTTTCTCACCATCAGGGTCTTCCTAATGAGTCAGCTTTTCACATCAGGTGACCAAAGTATTGGAGCTTCAGCTTCAGCATCAGACCTTCCAATGAATATTCAGGGCGATTTTCCTTTAGGATTGACTGATTTGATCTCCTTGCATTCCAAGGGACTCTCAAAAGTCTTCTCCAACACCACAGTTTAAAAGCATGAATGCTTTGGTTCTCAGCCTTCTTTATCATCCAACTCTCACATTTGTACATGACTATTGGAAAAACTGAAGATTTGACTATTCAGACCTTTGTCAGCAAAGTGATGTCTCTGCTTTTTAGTATGCTGTTCGTATTTGTCCGTTTGGGTCACAAAGAGTTGGACATGACTGAAGTGACTGAGCATGCACACACACATATCTACCATCTTTAGACTGCAAGAGGTGCACTGTTAAGTTGACTGAATTTTGATAAAGCATGGTAGTGAAGTAGTGTGTCCACTTTGATGTTGGTGGATAGGAGTAGGTTCTTGAGGTAACTACAGTTTTCATGCAAAGATGGGCACAATAAAGGATAGAAATGGTTTGGACTTAACAGAAGCAGAAGATATTAACAATAGGGGGCAAGTATACAGAGAAGAACTATACAAAAAAAAGTCTTAATGATCCAGGTAACCACAATGTTGTGGTCACTTACATAGAGCCAGACATTCTGAAATGTGAAGTCAAATGGGGCTTAGGAAGCATCACTACGAACAAAGCTAGTGGAGGTGAAGAAATTCCAGTTGAGCTATTTCAAATTCGAAAAGATGATGCTATGAAAGTGGTGCACTCAACATGTCAGCAGATTTGGAAAACTCAGCAGTGGCCACAGGACTGGAAAAGGTCAGTTTTCATTCCAAACCCAAAGAAAGGCAATGCCAAAGAATGTTTAAACTAGCACAACTGCATTCATCTCACATGCTAGCTAGGTAATGCTCAAAATCCTTCAAGCTAGGTCAACAGTTTGTAAACGGAGAACTTCCAGATGTTCAAGCTGGATTTAGAAAGGGTAGAGGAACCAGAGATCAAATTGCCAACATCTGTTGGATCAGAGAAAAAGCAAGAGAATTCCATAAAACATAGCTACTTCTATTTCATTGACCCTGCTAAAGCTTTTGACTGTGTGAATTCCAAAAACTGTGGAAAATTCTTCAAGAGATGGGAATACCAGACCACCTTACCTGCCTCCTGAGAAAACTGTATGCAGAACAAGACACAACAGTTGGAACTGTACATGGACAACAGACTAGTTCAAAATTGGGAAAGGAGTACATCAAGGCTGGCTACTGTCACCCTGCTTTGCTAACTTATATGCAGAGTACATAATGTGAAATGCTGGGCTGGATGAAGAAAAAGCTGGAATCAAGACTGCCAGGAGAAATATCGATAGCTTTATATATGCAGATGACACCACCCTAATGGCAGAAAGTGAAGAGTAATTTAAGAGCTTTTTGATGAAAATGAAAGAAGAGAGTGAAAAAGTAGTCTTAAACTCAACATTCAAAAAATGACAAACATGGCATCTGGTCCTATTACTTAAATCCATGGAAAAACAATGGAAACAGTGACAGATTTTATTTTCTTGGTCTCCAAAACACTGCAGATGGTGACTGCGGCCATTAAATTAAAAGAGGCTTGCTCCTTGGAAGAAAAGCTATGACAAAGCTAGACAGCATATTAAAAGCAGAGGCATGACTTTGCTGACAAAGGTCCATCTAGTTAAAGCTATGGTTTTTCCAGTAGTGATGTATGGATGTGAGAGCTGGACAATAAAAAAGGCTGAGTGCTAAAGAATTTATGCCTTTGAACTGTGGTGTTGGAGAAGACTCTTGGATTGCAAGGAGGTCAAACCACTCAAAGCCTAAAAGAAATGCACCCTGAATGTTCATAGGAAGGACTGATGCTGAAGCTGAAGCTCCAATACTTTGATCACCTGATGCAAAGAGCTGACTCATTGGAAAGACCCTGATGCTGGGAAAGATTGAAGGCAGGAAGAGAAGGGGACAACAGAGGACAAGATGGTTGGATTGCATCACCAACCCAATGGACATGAGTTTGAGTATCCAAGGAAATAGTGAAGGATAGGGAAGCCTGGCATGCTGCAATCAGTGGGGTGGCAAAGAGTCAAACACCACTGAGTGACTAAACAATGATATAGTCTAATTATTTTTAAATATCACTGCTCATTAGAAACATCTGGAACTTTGGAGAAATAAACACACACCTTGGTATTTGTATTTTTCAAAAAATTCCAGGATAATTCTGATATGCATCTGGATTTTAAAAAATGATTACAGTCTTTCTATTTAATGATAGTTTTGGTAATATAGAATTTTATTATTTTTCTGTTGATTGGTCATCTTAGAATGGTATTAAGTAAGTAATAGTCACATAATCACAATAGTAATAGATGATTATTAATTTTCATAATCAATAGCCAGGTAAAATATAAAAGATAATTACAATTGCTAGCCAAAATGAGAACATTATTAACCTAACAATATAACATAATTATATACATATAATATAATTAAATAATTACAATATAAAATACATACATACTCCAGCAGAGTGATGTGGTAATTGGAAGTGCAATCAATGCACATGTTTTCATCCAGTCAGCCAACTTTCAGTTGATGCATTTAATCCATTAACTTGTTAGCATATTATTCATACTTCCTTTTTACACTGAAATCAGATTGATTATGTTCTCTGCAGCCAAAGATGGAGAAGCTCTATACAGTCAGCCAAAAGAAGACCAGGAGCTGACTGTGGCTCAGAATATGAACTCCTTATTGCCAAATTCAGACTTAAATTGCAAGAAGAGATTTGGGGAAACCACTAGACCATTCAGGTATGACCAAAATCAAATCCCTTATGACTATACATTGGAAGTGATAAATAGATTTAAGGGACTAGATATGATATACAGAGTGCCTGATGAACTATGAACAGAGGTACGTGATATTGTACAGGAGTCAGGAATCAAGATCATCCCCATGGAAAAGAAATGGAAAAAACCAAAATGGCTGTTTGAGGAGGTCTTACAAATAGCTGTGAAAAAAAGAGAAGCCAAAAGCAAAGGAGAAAAGGAAAGATATTCCCATTTGAATGCAGAGTTCCAAAGAATAGCAAGGAGAGATAAGAAAGCCTTCCTAAGGGATCAATGCAAAGAAATAGAGGAAAACAACAGAATGGGAAAGACTAGAGATCTCTTCAAGAAAATTAGAGATATCAATGGAACATTTCATACAAAGATGGGCTTAATAAAGGACAGAAAAGGTAGGGACCTAACAGAAGCAGAATATATTAAGAAGAGGTGGCAAGAATACACCTTGTAAAAGAGGAGAATGAAAAAGTTGACTTAAAGCTCAACATTCAGAAAACAAAGATCATGGCATCTGGCCCTATCACTTAATGGCAAATAGATGGGGAAACAGTGGAAACAGTGGCTGACTTTTCTTGGGGACTCCAAAACCACTGCAGATAGTGTTTGCAGCCATGAAGTTAAAAGATGCTTACTCCTTGGAAGGAAAGTTATGACTAACCTAGACAGCATATTTAAAAGCAGAGACATTATTTTGTCAACAAAGGTCTGTCTAGTCGTGGCTATGGTTTTCCAGTAGTCATGTATGGATATGAGAGTTGGACTATAAAGAAAACTGAGAGTCGAAGAATTAATGCTTTTGAACTGTGGTGTTGGAGAAGACTCTTGAGAGTCCCTTGGACTTCAAGGAGATCCAACCAGTCCATCCTAAAGGAGATCAGTCCTGGGTGTTCATTGGAAGGACTGATGCTGAAGCTGAAACTCCAATACTTTGGCCACCTGATGCGAAGAGTTGACTCATTTGAAAAGACCCTGTTGCTGGGAAAGATTGAGGGCAGTAGGAGAAGAGGATGACAGAGGATGAGATGGTTCGATGGCATCACCGACTCAATGGACATGGATTTGTGTAGACTCCGGCAGTTGGTTATGGATAGGGAGGCCTGGTGTACTGGGGTTCATGGGGTCACAAAGAGTCAGACATGACTGGGCGACTGAACTGAACTGAGGGATGCCTTAGAGTTTGCAATACACATTTAAAAAATACATCCAAGTTTACTTTCAAATAAGACTTTTCCACTCAGAGAAGAGGAGTGAATTACTCAACTACAACCCATTCCAATCATCCCACTGACGCGGGGGATGTGGGAGTAAAAAAGAAAATCTGAGAAACTCTTTTGAATTTCACAGTTGCTAGGCACAACCTCTTTGAAAAACTAAAATCTAATCAGATTATCGACTGCTTTGCCTCCCTGCACACCTTACAACCACATTACAGAAGCCTACTTAGAGAAGCTCTTTTATTCAGTACCCATCTGTGGTTGAAATTCCCAGGTGACACTAGTGGTAAAGAATCTGCCTGCCAATGCTTGGTGACACAAGAGATGCAGGTTTGACCCTGGGTTCAGAACATCCCCTGGAGAAGGAAATGGCAACCCACTTCAGTATTCTTGCCTGGGAAATCCCTTGGACAATGAAGCCTATAGGGCTACAGTCCATGGAGTTGCAAAGAGTTGGACACAACTAAGCAACTTAGTTCATGTATGTGCATGCACACACACACACAGCTGTACGCAGTACAGCTTTCAACAAAAATTGCAAGCATACTAAAACCTGAAGGAAAAAAAGTGTGTGGGCGGGGGAGAAACAATTTAAATAGACAGAAGAACCATTACAACCAGAGAAAGCAGGGTTGTTGGAGTTACCAGACTGAGAATTTAGTATAGTTTTTATTAATGTGATAGAAACTCTAATGCATAGAGTATAGAGTGTGCAAAAACAGATGTAAGCAGAGGGATAGAAACACTAAGAAAGTACTAAAAGAACTGCTGTAGTAGAAATGGAGAGTGACTTCTTAGGGTTTATGGTAGACCAGACTACCTCAAGATAGAATCTGTGAGCTTACGTACATCCAGGAGTAACTGACAAAATTTAAAAGCAAGGATAAAAAGACTGAAATAAACAAAAACCAAATAGAATATCCAAGGATTGTAGGACCTCTGGAAAAGTATATCATACATGTAATGGGAGTATTGAAGAAAAAAAGAAAAGGAGCAGAGGAAGTATTTAAAGCAATAGTGAGTGAGAATTTTCCAAATGAACGTCAAACACCAAATAAGGGATTCTGATGTTTAGGAAATGAAAGCCACATAAAAACCTCCCCACCCACTCCTCGCCCCACCCCTCATTCAAAACCTAAGCCTGAGCTTATCACATTCAAATTACAGAAAATCAAAGATAAATAATAGAATCATGAAGAAAGGTGGCGGGGTAGGAGGGACACCTTAACTAGAGATGAGCAAGGATAAAAATTACATCTGCCTGCAATGCAGGTTACCCAGGTTCTATCTCTGGGTCAGGAAGATCCCCTGGAGAAATGCATGGCAGCCCACTGCAGTATTCTTGCCTGGAAAATTCCATGGATAGAGGAGCTTGGTAGGCTACAAGAGTCGGACACAATTGCATGACTAACAACCAAAGCCAGCCTAGCTGCTTTTTCTTACTGTTCTGAACATCTTCAATTAAGGAATCTGAAGCAGACTTCCTGATGGGTTTGGGTTTTTCACACCCACCATGATCACGAGCCACCATGAGCCGCAATCACCAGGACTTAGATGCCACTGTGAGTTTCTAAACTCAAGCTTCCTTCAGGAACTCTGCTTCTGCAGGGAGAAGAATTCGCCTAGCTTCTGGCACAAGTTCACTTTCTGATTCCCTCCTCTCCTATAACCTCACTGCTTGCTATAAAATAGGCTATAGATAAAACACGTGTTGAAGATGTCTGGATTATTCCAGACTTCTCTGAATGCTTTCCCTGAACTGCAGATCTGCACATTTCATCTAAAACTCTCTACTTGATAGCTAATATGGTTTTCTAAGTTAAAATGTCTTGCACCTACAATTTATACAGTATTTTCTGTAATACCTGATTCTCTTAGTTTTCCCTACCAGTTAAACATTTTTTGGCCTGTTGTTTAAATCAAGTTACTAGGTGTATAGTGGTTACCTCTAGAACTTACTCCTGTCCACCAATATTAAAGCAAACACACTAGTCAACTACCATGCTTCAATAAAATTCAGTCCACTTAAGACTATGGCTCTTTAGACTAAGAATGGTAGATATGTGTGTGTGCATGCTCAGTTCCTTCACATGTGTCCGATTCTGTGATCCTATGGAATGTAGTCCACCAAGCTCCTCTGTCTGTGGGATTCCACAGGCAAGAATACTAGAGTACAATTTATTATAATTATTCAGCTCACCCAAGCTGGAATGAAGATTGCTGGGATAAGTATCAACAACCTCAAATATACAGATGATATCACTTTAATGGTAGAAAGTGAAGAGAATCTATATAGCCTTTTGAGTTGAGAGTGAAAAAGCTTGCTTAAAATTCAACATTCAAAAAATTAAGATCATGGCCTCCAGTCCATCATGGACTATATGATGAATGATGATCTTTTACTCCTACCTAGTTTGTTTCACTTTTTCTATTTCATATTCAATGCTCCCATTTCATTAGTTTGTATTTTCCAATTTCTATACCTCTTCTTTTTTTATGTCCTTTTTCGAGGCTTTATCAACAATAGTAGAAAAGCTTTTGTATATATATGTAAATAGTATGTATAATATATATTTTAGAAAACATATGAGATTTTTGCCCAACTAAAAAATTTATGACATTTTGATTCCACTTGTTTGTGACATTTTGATTCCACTTATGAATAGAATGCTAGATTTCTAATTAAAAGTAGATACGCAACAAGTAACAAAGGTTTACTGTATAGCACAGGGAACTATAGTCAGCATCTTGTAATAGCCTATAATGGAAAATAATCTCAAAAATAATATATATGCATATGCATAACTGAGTCACCTTGCTGGGCACCTGAAACATTGTAAGCCAATATACCTAAAAAATGTATGTTAAGAAAAGATATAATATGCTAACAAAGGAGAGAAATAGAATATGCTAACAAAGGAGAAAATTGAATCATATAAGATTATTAATTTAATTGAAAAAAGAAAATAAGCGAAATGTAAAAATAGGAACAAATGATAAGAGCAACAAATTTAAAAGAGTAATAAAAATGGTTGATACTAGTTCAACTATATTAATAATCATCTAACTATCAGTTGTTAAAATATACCAATTAAAAGACAGACTGCCAGAGTGGATCAATAAATGAGACCCAAATATATATTGCCTACAAGAAACCCACTTTAAATATAAAAATACATATAAATTATAGGTAAAGTAAAGGAGAAAGTCATTCCATGCTAACACAAATCAAAAGAAAGCAGGAATAGCTATATTAATTTCAGACTGAGAAGACTTCATAGCAAGGAAAGTTTTCAGGGATAAAGTGGAGCATTCTTTAATGGTAAGGAGTCAATTCTTCAAGGAGACATAAAAATTCTTATGCATATTTGACTAACAATCAAGGATCAAAATATGAGAGGGGAAAAACAAATATAATCGCAAGGAGAAATATATGAATCAAATATTAAAGCTGCTGACTCCAATATCCACTATCAATAAGACAGATTAGGCAGGTAAAAATAAGATATGGACATAGTTGAATTCAACAGCACATCAATCACCTGGATATAATTACCACCTATGGACTACTTCCGGAGAAGGCAATGGCACCCCACTCCAGTACTCTTGCCTGGAAAATCCCATGGATGGAGGAGCCTGCAGGCTGCAGTCTATGGGGTCGCTAAGAGTCAGACACGACTGAGCGACTTCACTTTCACTTTTCATTTTCATGCATTGGAGAAGGAAATGGCAACCCACTACAGTGCTCTTGCCTGGAGAATCCCAGGGATGGGGTAGCCTGGTGGGCTGCCGTCTATGGGGTCGCACAGAGTCGGACACGACTGAAGCGACTTAGCAGCAGCAGCATGGACTACTTCAAGCTTCCCAGTGGCTCAGCAGTAAAGAATCCATCTGTGATGCAGGAGACTGAGACACAGGTTCAATCCCTCGGTCAGGAAGATCCCCTGGAAGAGGAAATGGCAATCCACTCCAGTATGCTTGCCTGAAAAATCCCATGGACAAAGGAGCCTATTGGGCTACAGTCCATGGGGTTGCAAAGAGTTGGACACAAGTGAGTGACTGAGAGCGCACACGCGTGCACACACACACACACACACACACACACACACACACACACACACACAGCTATTTCCAATACAGTTTTCAACAAAAATTACAAGGACTACGGCTAGAGTCCGTAGGGTTGCAAAGGATCGGACACAATTGAACTCTGGCATAGACTACTTCACTCTGCAACAGAAAGAGACAACAAGTCCTGAGGAAAAGCATTTTATTCTGAAGACTGTGTAAAGATTACAGTTACCACAAAGAGTTCTAAATAAGAAGATACATATTTTCTCATTTTTTGGCTTAAAATTTGTACCTGGACTAGAGTTTCTGAACCGTTTGGAGTTCTGTTGATAGCCCCTCCTCTTATTATATCATAAACATAAATAATTGCTAAACACACCCTGCAGAAGTTTGGATTACCTCTGTTGGGTGAAATTCATCTGGAAATTTCCTTTAAATTCTTATATATCACTGAAAAAAATGGTGAGAACTAAGAACACTTGCTTCAACACAATTCAGCTGTGGGGACTGAATTTAACTGTTGGCTCCAGGAAATTCGTACCCAGTAGTTAAGACACAAAACCAATAAATAACATTACTGTTTATTTAATTGAGATTTTTTTTTTCATACAAGATTATGCATGCAAAAATTGGCACAGCTGGCAAATGGTTCTTTTATCAGATTACTCATCAAGACCCTCATTTTACCATTTCTAAATATTCTATGAACTTTACCAATTCTTAAGCCCCTCCTTGAAAGGTTTCTCTTATTCATGCCAAGGTCTCAAAATCCTATGGACATCCTTTCCTAATTCACCTCATTTGAGAAACCGCTAAGATTGCCAAAGTGTTGTTTTTACAATCTGCGATAATTTTTATAAACCCAACTTTACTGACAGAGGTTTTCCTAATGCCTTTCCTAATTCCATGTCTTAGTTGACATGCTTGATGTTATATTACAGAAACCAAAACAATCAAACACAAAAATCTATCTGAAAGTTGAAAAATCAGATACAGATCCTCCCTCCCCCTCCAAAAAAAGTATAAATTTAATGTTGAATGCCATAAATAGTTATATAATATGAAGAGCAATAGCAAAGCAAATGCTTATAGAATATGTATATACCCAAATTTAAAAATAAACTTTAAAATGTTAACATATCTGGTTATTTTCATCATCTGAAACTTTAGGGTTAACAACATTTTCCTCGTTAAGTTATAGAATAATATATATTACTAATGCCTTTTATTTTTAACAATTTTATTGTGCTCTATTTATCATAATTTGTATGGAGAAATATTATTCCTTATTCCTGACTACTGAAAATGCAGTTATTTGAGTGCAAACCTAAATGTTAATAAAGGAAATAGACGTGTAAGGGTGAACTTTGAATTTTTAATAATTAAAGGGTGAACTTTGAATTTTTAATAATTACCCTATATTGTCTGGGAAAGTTTTACACTATTTTATTTTTAAAATTAAATATTAAGAGATGTAGTTAACATTTAAAATGAATGTACATATATACCCATGTATGCATAGAAAAATAATTGTATTCTTATATATCTGTCTACATGTAGGCATACATATTTCAATATTTTTCCATCTCAAGCTAAGATATAATATCTAATATATTAATCCTAAAATGTACAAACAGGCAGACTATATTTTTATGGTAAAATATGGTATCAAAATCAAAATAAGTGACAAGAAAATACATGATAAAAAATTAGTTATGCCATAAGATTTTATTTTGTAATTCTTGCTGATAGAACATTTTTCTGGTATACTACAAAGGCTTAAATGACCTTGAATGGGAAAAACAAACTGGAAAGTAAATCCTGTCGTGTTTAGTTTCACAGCTATATAAAAATGTAATCAAAAGTCAGCATAACAGCTTGCACACTAACAATATCTAGTCCCAATAAACTGTTTGAAGTGTTATATTAAATCACTGGATACTGATTTTTACCAGACTTGATTTTTCTCCTTGAGAGATTTGATAGAATCATCAGACTCAATAAAATTTTATGAGCCCTAACTCTGTTTTTTATTCTAGTTCAAAATTTCAACTTATTTAACTTCTGACTATGAAATGTGTAAAACAAAGAAAATTCCAATAATTGGGATAGTTTAAGAAGTCTATTTTGTATAATTGTATTTTCTTCTTTTAATAGTAATAAAATGTATCAGCAACACACCAGAACTCCAATCCTGTCCTGGGGAGAGCACATGCAGAAAATATTTGTTTGTGATAAGGGCAGTTCATTAAGAAAACCACGATGAAAATTTCTATATAATAAAAATCAGATTTTTAATACATTAAAATCAGAGATATTTTGTTGGAAAAATTGAAGGCAAAGCAGAAGATGGCACCAGAGGATGAGATTGGTAGATAGCATCAATGAACATGAATTTGAGCAAACTTCTGGAGATAGTGGAGGACAGAGGAGTCTGGAGGGTTACAGTCCATGTGGCTGCAAAGATTAGGACACAACTTAGACGCTGAACAATAACAACATCTCTAAATTGGAAAATTAATACTCAGTGTACTTCACAAACATGAAGATTTATAAATCAAATTAAAGCAATTAAATTATAATACCAATTAGCAAAAATTTTAGAATCTCATCATAATTTTCGTATTTGTTACATGTTCTCCATGCCACACTAATGCTAATTTAAATTTTTCCATAGTAAGCTATTGATAATTATTTGAATAAATTATTAAATTTCACATGTAAGACAAAAATAATAACAATAGGAAATATTCACTATTTAAAAAATCAATGGCATTTATATAAGCAAACAAAAGGGAAAAATCATACAATTATTTACCTAAATAGAACAATATTTTGATAAAATGTAGAATCATATTTTGATAAAATCTATTACAATAGTTAAGCTTTAAGGGAGTTTTTATAACCTACCTTCTATATATTCTTTCAATAGTTATCAATAATGCCATTTTGTGTCTTACTTCCTTTTCATAGAATACAGTTTATAAAAATATTGTCATTATATTATATACCTAAAACTAATATTGTAAATAAACTATACTTCTATTGGTTTACTGAGACATATAGTCCATTCTTACATTTGAGTTCTGTTGGAGAATAATATGAAAACAATATATATATATAAGGTTGTATATATATATATAGTATGTATATATCTTTGTATATATATAGTCATAAGAAATACAAAATGTATTTTATTATTATTCATGTGTCTATGAATTAAACTATTCCAATATAATTAATTATCCCATCTTAGAAGCCTCATCCATAAGTTGTTGAAACTGAAAGCTGTGATTTTCATTTTCATTTTGAAGATTTAAAACTTTTGTTTGTCTGAGTTAGGTAAATAAGAGCATTTCCATTTAAATCAATTTTTTTCTTATGCATAGTGCATTAACTTGTGTGATAAATAAAATCTTCAAGTCTTTTCAGTGTTTTGATCACTTACATGATTTGGATATGCAGTTTTCATTCCAATCCCAAAGAAAGGCAATGCTCAAAGAATGCACAGTTGCACTCATCCCACACACTGGTAAAGTGATGCTCAAAATTGTCCAAGCCAGGCTTCAGCAATACATGAACCGTGAACTTCCAGATATTCAAGCTGGTTTTAGAAAAGGCAGAAGAACCAGAGATCAAATTGCCAACATCCGCTGGATCATCGAAAAAGCAAGAGAGTTCCAGAAAAACATCTATTTCTGCTTTATTGACTATGCCAAAGTCTTTGACTGTGTGGATCACAATAAACTGTGGGAAATTCTGAGAGAGACGGAAATACCAGACCACCTGACCTGCCTCTTGAGAAACCTGTAGACAGGTCAGGAAGAAACAGTTAGAACTGGACATGGAACCACAGACTGGTTCCAAATAGGAAAAGGAGTACATCAAGGCTGTATATTGTCACCCTGCTTGTTTAACTTACATGCAGAGTACATCATGAGAAACGCTGGGCTGGAGGAAGCACAAGTTGCAATCAAGATTGCTGGAGAAATTTCAATAACCTCAGATATGCAGATGACACCACCCTCATGGCAGAAAGTGAAGAGGAACTAAAGAGCCTCTTGATGAAAGTGAAAGAGGAGAGTGAAAAAGTTGGCTTAAAGCTCAACATTCAGAAAACTAAAATCATGGCCTCTGGGCCCATCACTTCATGGCAAACAGATGGAGAAACAGTGGAAACAGTGTCAGACTTTATTTTTTGGGGCTCCAAAATCACTGCAGATGGTGACTGCAGTCATGAAGTTAAAAGACACTTACTCCTTGGAAGGAAAGTTATGACCAACCTAGACAGCATATTAAAAAGCAGAGTCATTACTTTGCCAACAAAGGTCCATCTGGTCAAGGCTATGGTTTTTCCAGTGGTCATATATGAATATGAGAGTTGGACTATTAAGAAAGCTGAGTGCTAAAGAATTGATGCTTTTGAACTGTGGTGTTGAAGACTCTTGAGAGCCCCTTGGACTGCAAGGAGATCCATCCAGTCCATCCTAAAGGAGATCAGTCCTGGGTGTTCACTGGAAGGACTGATGCTGAAGCTGAAACTCCAGTACTTTGGCCACCTCATGTGAAGAGTTGACTCATTGGAAAAGACCCTGATGCTGGGAGGGATTGGGGGCAGGAGGAAAAGGGGGCGAGGATGAGATGGCTGGATGGCATCACTGACTCGATGGACATGAGTTTGGGTAAACTCCAGGAGTTGGTGATGGACAGGGAGGTCTGCTGTGCTGCGATTCATGGGGTCGCAAAGATTCGAACATGACTGAGTGACTGAACTGAACTGATATAGATATATCTTAGCATCTATAAACCACGTTTCTTACTTGAAAATTTGAAATAAGAATAACAGTATCTTAGCATTGAGTTTGAGTAAACTCTGGGAGTTGGTGATGGACAGGGAGACCTGGCGTGCTGCGATTCACGGGGTCGCAAAGAGTAGGACACGACTGAACGACTGAACTGAACTGAACTGAATTGATCTTAGCATTGCTATGAGAATCAAATAAAATAAAGCATATAAAAACATGTTGCTTAATATCTGAATAATAACCGTACAACACATGTTGGTCTTACCATTAATATTATAACTGCATTATAAATAATAAATGTGATAGTTACTAAAATATATGCAGAAATTATTACTGTAACAAAAATAACAAAAAGCCTGTATCAACAGACCTGATGCATCAAGGTAGAAATTTTCACTGCATGCTGAACACTTACAAGTGTGGATGTGGAATGACTTATCATGCACTGTATTTTATATGATCTCTAATGAGACTTCCCGCCATTTGTGGATACTTGTTCCATTTCTTAAAAACAAATATAGAATAAACTGAAATGTAAGCTTATGAAATACCATCATATATTAAGCATGGTATTAGAAATGATGGCACAACAGAAAGAAAATGAGTTTAGAGTAAAACATGAGTTTGAATTCTCCCCACTTTCTTGAGAACTAAATTAAGTGACATGTATAAAATACTAATGTAACTTTAAGTTATGTAGTATTAGGGGTCCCCAACCCCCAGGCCATAGACCAGTACAGGGACAGCATTAGATTATAAATAATGTTCACAATGACTCAGTATTAAAGAATCCCCCTCCAATGCAGGAGATGTGGGTTTCATCCCTGGGTTGGGAAGAATCCGTAGTGCATAAAATGGCAACACATTCCAGTATTCTTACCTGGAGAATCCCATGGACAGAGGAGCCTGGAGGCCTAATGTTCTTGAATCATTCTGAAACTATCCCTGTCACTCTTCCTGGTCTGTGGAAAAACTGTCTTCTAGGAAACCAGCCCTTGGTGTCAAGCAGTTGGGGACTGCTGTTACGTAATTAACAAGTGGTCTGTTTTTAAATCATCCCTTGTTAGAATGTGATCTTTGAAAACACAGGGACTTTATTCCTGTAGATCACAGGACCTATCCTAATACTTTGCATAGAGCAAAATATTCAAGATTATTTGGAAATTCAGATCACTGATAAATAATTTTTCAATGGATGAATCTTCTTAATTAACTATATGGATGCTCCAAAGATATATCTAAGGACGTTAAATTAGTTTAGGTAGCCATGTTTGTGTGAGGTAGGCTGACAGGTCCCCTAGGCATATTTGAGTTTCAGTGGCTCCTTTGTGATATTGTATTGGTCACTGTGCTAATGGGTGAATTTCTCACAAATTTTCTGCATTGGGTTGATTACTTTGAAAAGTTGAGCCATTGATTGTGACTGGGCTATGACTGGTTCCTAGTCAAATCTTGCTCAGGTGTTCTCCATTATTCTTTTTATATCTTTTCTTCATCCTCATTTCTTCTTCCCATCCAATATAATCTCTAGGATCACTGAGGCTGGGAGTTCAAGTCAAGGCTTCTTTATGTCAGAGTCACAGATAAAGAAACTTAATTACTTAGTCATATAGTTTCTTCCAGGTGAACATATAAAACCTCGAGGCCCAAGTTACATCTAAAAATGCATTAATGTACATTGCTTTATATTCTGGACATCCAGTTCCCACAAACCTCGTGAAGAATAGGGTTTGTCCAGAGCAAGAATTCATTGGATCTAAAATCATTCCTTCTGAACACTAACTGGAAAAGTGAATAATAAACTATAATAAAATATATTTTTATTTAAGAATCTTAAGCCTTAGATACTTACAAAGATTGGCACTGTGGTATTGTTATGGGCTGATAGCTATAACTAGATATGATTATCAAGATAGAAAGACAGAACACATACTAGGAATGTGGTATCTGCCATTAGGAAAACACTAAATATTATTAAGCCTGAGATTGATTATTTTATGAGAAAACTAATGCATTTTGTGTAATAAAGTTTACTTATCATTACTCAGGAGACGTAAAACACCCAGGTAAGTAGTCATGAGTAGGGGGTCTCTTTATACTATCATTGCCTTGATCTTTCTTTAATCTTTTCTATATATAGATGTCATTAACATTCACCACTACAGGCAGTAATTATGAAATAGTCTTATATACTAATCAATTATAACATACTGATCCCCCACCAAAAAAAGACATATTTTATTCCTTAGTAGTCTTGGTATTCTCTTAAAAATGGCATGCATTTAATAAACTATAGTGAGAAATAACTGAAAAAAGAATATAGATATACACATATCCACATGTAGTTGAATTGCTTTGCTGTACAGCTGAGCTAACACAATATTGTAAAAGTCAAGTGGATTTATATAAAAAATTGCATGTATTGCAACATCTTAATTTTACTATAAAAATAAATAAGTACATAAGATGTATTCTTTTTTCACCCTCACAAAACATTTATAATTACTGTTAAACATCTTAGTTTGCTTTCAGATAAACCTACCTATTACACTGAAATTAATATTAATTAATTGCTTCATATGTGATTCCTATAATAATAGGACATATTCCCTAGATAGGTGATAAAACATTTTTTCTTAAACATTGCCATATTCTTGGGAGTTGATTTATCTAAATACTAGAATTATTGTTGTCTGAAACAGGATTAAGTAAGGTATCTTTAATGTTTGTAGCTCTGACAATCCATTTATACTCTAGATAAACATTTTCTCATATACACATAAAAGTAAAACGGATAATTGGGAATATAATGTAGAATTTTATATCTGTATATTTCTGGGTTTTAGTTATAATGTGTGATTTTTCTCCTCTATACTTTTTACCATTAGCCCACCTTTTATTTAAGTCACAGCATGCAATTGAGCTAGAAAATTGTGAAATCATTGTAAACACAGTATGACTCCTCTAAAGAAAATATTTGTGCAAATTGAAATAATGCACTGTTTTACCCAACAGGACATGAGATGGCTCTTTCTATTTTAAAAGTGCATAATCAGGTGTTGCTATTCATCTTTAATGTTCTGTTGACTAAGAGGCAAGTCATTAATGAATTTATTTATAGGATTCACAGTTTGCTTTGATTTCATTTGTTTCAACTGACATTTCAGAGGTCAACTACATGACTTAATTATTTTATTACTGACTTAATACAGTAAATGTCTCACTTCTCCTTAAGAAATAACAATTCACTTTCTTTATTTTGTTAACACCAGTTCAAATCAGGTCAGTAAAACAACATCAAAAATCATTAAAATCATTAAAGTTATTATTAACTAAAAGTAGTTGTGCTGTGCCATAGCAGCAAGCTCTAAATGTGATTTATAGATATCAATTTAGAAATTTTATTACTTAAACTGTAGTCTTAGCAAACTTTTTGTTATAAAGCAATAGCATTTCAATGGGTAAATACATTAGAGCATACAATGTTTTTAGCCCATGCTTATCCCTACTTGGACTTCCCTGGTGGCTCAGACGGTAAAGCGTCTGTCTACAATGCCGGAGACCTGGGTTCGATCCCTGGGTTGGGAAGATTCCCTGGAAAAAAGAAATGGCAACCACTCCAGTACTCTTGCCTAGAAAATCCCATGGATGGAGAAGCCTGGTGCAGGCTACTGTCCATGGGGTCGTGAAGAGTCCCTAATTATCTCCCAAATCCAATCATAGAAGACATTTTTGAATAGTTTTAAATGAGTTGTGGTCATTTGTTTCAGACTTACTCTATACCACTGGTCATAGTGATTATGCAATTGTGATAGTTCACTACTTTGGTTGCCTCCAATGAACCACAAAGAGTTGCTCAGTTGTGTCCAACTCTGTGCAACCCCATGGACTGTCCATCGAAGTCTCTAGGCCAGAATATTGGAGTTGGTAGCCTTTCCCTTCACCAGGGGAGTTTCCCAACTCAGGGATTGAACCCAGGTCACCCACACTGCAGGCAGATTGTTTACCAGCTGAGCCACAAGAGAAGCCCAAGAAACGGGAGTGGGTAGCCTATCCCTTCTCCAGGGGATCTTCCGGACCCAGGAATCAGAACTGGGGTCTCCAGCATTGCAGGCAGATTCTTTACCAACTGGGCTATCAGGGGAGCCCCCAGTGAACCACACACATTCACTAGTCATGCTCTTGTGTAGCCTCTTCTAGAATCTGCAGTGGGCCAGAGACTTGCTTTAGCCAAAGTAACAGTCGTACAATATGCCAGTACTGGGCCTAAGCTTTAAGAAGACCAAGACCTCTAATTTTTCGCATTCAGAAGTTAGCTCTTCTACTAGAGCTTCCCAATGAAAAGACCAGGTGGAGGGACTACATTTAGACAGAGAGGCCTCAAGACTACTTGGAGGGAGCGAGAAATCCAACTATCTCACTGTCCCAGATGAACCAAGATTGCAGACAATGCAGATAACTGCAAGCAGCTAAATGTAGCTGCTTGCATAACCACCAGCAAATCATGCAAAACAAACTACCAGATAAGCCAATTACAGGCTGAAGAGTTTCAAGAAATTAGATGATTATTTTGTCAAGTCAATCATCAGGGACTGGATTATTACGGAGGAAACATTAACTGCTGTAGAAATTGCAAGCAAAAAGTAGAGTGCTTTTGAACAAATTTATGCCTTAACTTTGGGATCAGACACTTAACAAAGACCTGAAGAAGACTGTTCATGAAAGGTTGGAATAGCAGTGGCAAAATTGCTGATTTCCTAGCTACCACTAAATGAAGTATGATTAAGTACAGGAAGAGAGAGAGAGAGGAGGTTGAGAAGGAAATGTTGGGTTTTCAAACAGAATAGAAAATAAATATAAAATAGCCAGGAGTTCTTCCATTCAAAAATAAAATTATTTCTCATCTATCTTGTTTCCCAGGGAAAGAAAATCTCAAATAAAAATGGCCTCAGAGTAAAGATCGAATTTAGGAAACTGAAAGTAGAATATAGTCTCATAGTTAAGGTTATAAAAGATCAATTTGTTAAGATCTCAGAAAGGTTTAAGGGATGCTTCATAGATGCTCTAGGTGAGATAAAATGGCTTCAAAGTATCTTCAGAGAATATGAAGACCCTGTCTAGTGCTTCCTTAGAACACTATGTTTAGTTGCTCAGTCAGTCCTGTCTGACTGTTTTGTGACCCCAAGGACTATAGCCCACCAAGATCCCCTGTCCATGGGATTTTCAGGCTAGCATACTGGAGTGGATTTGCATTTCCTTATCCAGGGGATCTTTCTGACCCAGGTGATCAAACCCGCGTCTCCTGCATTGCAAATGGATTCCTTACCCACTAAGCCATCAAGAAAGCCTATCAGGACACCATAATAGGACTTTTAAGAACTACACTGGTGTCGGTCCGCAGCACCCTGACGGACAAACTGAAGCTGAAATGGACCTTTTCACAAAGATTTGTGATAATGTTTCTCTCCCTACCCTCTCATAATCAGTTACAAGTCAGGTGTAATTCAATACATAGGAAGTCCACAGTATTTTAAAGAGATTGTGCCACTTGAACTAGAGTGCAGCTATTAATTTCAAAATTAAAAGAAGCCTTTAGATTTGAAAAAAACTTGGCACATCACATTCAAACTGCTGAAAACCAAATATGAAGAAAAAATCTTCAGAGAATCCAGAAGGGAATACGCCTTACTTATAGAAGGAAAAAAAAAAAAAGAATTAGAATCAACATGTGCCAAAAAGCATACAAAAAAAGCAAAGTAAAATATTTTTTATCAAAAAACAAAACTATATATCTGGAATTATACATACAAAAAATTATCATCTGAAGTGAGGAATAAATAAAGACTTCCTGTGAAAAAACTAAAATATAAAAAATTCATCACAGCTTACCTGCCCTTCAAGACATTTTAAATGAAGTTCTGAGTGTGAAGGAAAACAACATAGGTCAGAATGAAATTTAAATCTTAAATAAAGAAGAAGAAGAAAAAGAAAAAAAAAGAAGATGGAAGAAACTCACCAGATAAGCAATAAAATGACAGGATAATAACTTTTTGTTCTTATCTGATAAAATATATGTATTTGTTCATGATAATTACAGAAGCAATATATCACATGATTATAGAAGATGGATAAGTTTAATGAATGTCATGAATATTATAAAGGCCAGAAGGGAGAAATTGGGAATACTCTGTTATAATGTACCTGAACTACCCTTGAAGTAGGACATTCAGTATGTCTTGAATATAGACATGACTTGGATGTACGTGCATATTAATAATACTAGGGCAATTAAAATGATACTAAGACAACTAGTAGTACTAAACATATTTTCGAAGAAATATAAATTATATGCTAAGGCAGGAGAGAAAGCAAAATCTTACAAGCACTCAATTTAAACCAGGGATGGCATAATAAGAAAGGAAGAAGGAAAAAAAAAGAAGCAAAATTAAGTACAACGAATAGAATCAGTTATAAACATAGTACATTTTAATGTGCCTATATCAGTATTCACTGAAATGAGAATGGTCTAAATATACCAATTATAGTCAGAGATTGTCAGAGTCAATTAAAGGGGAAGAAAAAAATGCAAGACCTAACTATGATCTGTCCACCAAAACAGACAGAAGCCAAACAAGCAAGTTCACCTTACATAAATACACATTCCATTCTGAACCAGAATTTGACATCTTTTATTTTTCCTCTGACTTTAGAGAAGCAATACAGAGGTGTACTAATTAAATTCAGATAATATGTGTGAATAAACCTTAACCTCTTGGCCAACAAATTAAATGCTTTCAAAATTCATATTAACGTTGTTTAATTCTGCACAGAGATGTATGTTCACAATTCTTAGCTCTGGATGTCAAGCATAATTTTATTAAATGAATAAACTTTTTTCAGAATATTTGACTCAATTCTCCACATCAAAGCAATGAAATTAAACTGCTTGTTTTTAATGGTATTTCCATCATCTTTCTCTTATAAGCAAAGTTGTAATAAACATTTTTGTGTTTAAGTATTTGAGAAAAATACTGCTTCATTCTATGTGTTTTACCCCCACAATTTCTTCCCTTCCTCCCTTCTTTTTTTTTTTTTTTTTATTCTGCATCTGGTGAGGCATCATTGTTCTACATTAATTCTTTAGACACAAGTACCTTTATGTGTCTGAGCATACTTAAAATCACTATTTTAATTTTGGGTTTAGTTAGCTCAGCATCTGTGCCCCTATGGTTCAGATGCGCCTTTGGAATATTTTTCATTAACTTGGTTTTTCCCCATGGTGGCTCAGCAGTAAAGAATTTGCCTGCCAAGCAGGAGACTCCTGCCAAGCAGGTTCAATTCCTAGGTCGGGAAGATCCCCTGGTGAAGGAACTAGCAACTCACACCAGTATTCTTCCTGGGAAATCCCATGGACAGGGGAGACCGGTGGGCTACAATCCATGGAGTTGCAAAAGAGTAGGACATAACGTAGAGATAAAACAACAACACCAAGCCATAACAACTACATAGCCGTGTCCTGTTCTTCATGTCTCATAATGTTTTGCCAAGACTGGTTATTTTAGATAAAAGGTGCCAGCTCCAGAAATCAGATTTCCCCTATTCAGAATTTATTGTTGTTGTTACCTTGTTTTTTGTTTACTGACTTTCCTGAGTGCTTCTCAATTTCCTGATGTGTGAGTCACTGAAGTTTGCATTCGGTTAGCTTATTGGAGTCTGAGGATTGGTCAGATTTCTTTTTTCAAACAAGTTTTCTGCCTTTTGCCAGCTTGTCAAGTGCTCTGTGTGTGTGTGTGTGTGTGTGTGTGTGTGTGTGTGTGTGTGTGTGTGTGTGTGTTGGGGCATGCCTTCAGTGCTCAGGCAGTTTACAGTTCTGCTTTAACCCTTCATTTTCTATGCAGGACCTCAAGTTAACAGTAAGAGACTGGTACCCTCTCAGGGCTTTTAACCATGTGCATAGCACTGCATGTATATTTAGCCTTCTAAATTCCCAGGAATACATTGGAGATTTTCAGAATCCCTTATGCACATTTCATTCTCCAAGTATTTTTAGCCAAGATCTTGCTTTAACAACTGATACTGTACCTGAAAGTAAAGACTCAGCCTGCTTGCCTCTCAGAGACCAATAAAGAGGAAAGGTTGGTGGAAAGAAATGCTTGCTTTATTTCAGAGGCTACCAGCCTGGCGAGTTTGGGGAGGGGAAGGAGGGCAGTCTCCTGTCCAAAGGCTAACTCTTTCTACTGACAGTCAGTGGGCAAGAGATCTTACTGATCTTTTATAGGTGGAGGAAGGGGCTACATGTAGAAACAACACATTTAGCTCTGAGTCTTCTTGAAATTAATCAAGCAGTGGTCTGATCAGATTCATCTTGATTGTTTTAAATTTAACACCTAGTCTTTAGTTCCAGGGTTGGTCTGTTCCCATGTCTTTGAGGCCAGTTATAACAACTACATCATGGCTACAGTCTGGTCATCATGCAGTTAACTTTTTCCACCTGGAAGTGGCTTCTATACTGATAAGACAGCTTGCAGGATAGGGCTCAAAATATTATTTGCAGTTCTTGGGAAGGAATGAAAGTCCTTGACTATGCTTAAAAGACTATTATGTGGTCTCTTTTGACTATTTTCCTTTAAGCATTTTCTCACTTCTCTGATTAAGCTTATTGTTTGGCTGAAATTTTTCCACAGAAAGTATGATCTGAAAGTTATCAAAATGTTTTCCATATAATTTAACATACCAAATAATTTTAGTTACTCTAATGTCAATATTTCTTCTGATGTGCCTAGGGGTCCTTTGCAATCCTCAAAGTTAGCTAGAGAAAGAAACTTAAAATCTGTTATAAAAAAGCAGCTCAATATTCCAGGGAAATTTTGTTCTCGTGACAGGGAGGAAAAGAAATTCCAGTTTTGTACCAGTTTTTACTATTATTAATAATAAAGTTCATTTACCAAACTAAATCCAAGATAATCTTAATGACTCCAGTACACGTCACATTTTTCTTTTGCTCAAATTTCCCTTTTTGCACAAACCTTTTATCACTTTTTGTATTCATACGATTTCTCCGTGTTTTCGCCCATCCAAAAATAACAGTTCTTGGAAAAAACTGTTGTCATCATTTTTTTTTCAACAAAAATATCTGCTTCTTTAATACCTTTTCTCTCTGAAAACAAATTTCCTAATTGTTTTAGATACTAAAATACTTCTCTTTTCACTTTTAATAGACTTACATATGGCGCTAGAGCAAGGAGCAGCAGCTGCGTGGTGCTGGAGTGGTGAGTAGCAGCAGCGCAGCGCTGGAACAGCGAGTGGCCGAGAGGAGATACCCTACATCCAAGGTCAGTTGCTGCGGCCATGAGGAGATACCCCACGTCCAAGGTAAGAGGAATCCCAGAAAGATGGTAGGCGCTGAGAGAGGGAATCAGATGGCAGACAGACTGAAAGTACAACCACAGAAAACTAACCGATCTAATCACATGGACCACAGCCTTGTCTTACTCAATGAAACTAAGGTATGCCATGTAGGGCCACCCAAGATTAACGGGTCATGGTGGACAGGTCTGGCAATATGTGGTCCACTAAAGAAGGGAATGGCAAACCACTTCAGTATTCTTGCCTTGAGAACCCCATGAACAGTATGAAAAGGCAGAAAGAGAGGACACTGAAAGATGAGCTCCTCAGGTCGGTAGGTGCCCAGTATGCTACTGGAGATCAATGGAGAAATAATTCCAGGAAGAATAAAGAGATGGAACCAAAACAAAAACAACACCCAGTTGTGGATGTGACTGGTGATAGAAGCAAGGTCTGATATTCTAAAGGAAATATTGCATAGGAAACTGGAAAGTTAGGTCCATGAATCAAGGCAAATCAAAAGTGGTCAAACAGGAGATGGCAAGAGTGAACGTCGGCATTTTAGGAATCAGCAAACTATAATGGACTGGAATGGGTGAATTTAACTCAGATGACCATTATATATACTACTGTGGGCAAGAATCCCTTAGAAGAAATGGAATAGCCATCATAGTCATGAAGAGTCTGAAATGCAGTATTTAGATGCAATCTCAAAAATGACAGAATGATCTCTGTTCGTTTCCAAGGCAAACCATTCAATATCATGGTAATCCAAGTCTATACCCCAACCAATAATGCTGAAGAAGTCAATGTTGATTGGTTCTATGAAGACTTACAAGACCTTCTAGAACTAACACCCAAAAAAGATGTCCTTTTCATTATAGGGGACTGGAATGCAAAAGTAGGAAGTCAAGAAACACCTCGACTAATAGGCAAATTTGGTCTTGGAGTTACAGAATGAAGCAGGGCAAAGGCTAATAGAGTTTTGCCAAGAGAATGCCCTGGTCTTAGCAAACACCCTCTTCCAACAACCCAAGAGAGGACTCATCACCAGATGGTCAACACCGAAATCAGATTGATTATATTCTTTGCAGCCAAAGATGGAGAACCTCTATACAGTCAGAAAAAACAAGACTGGGACTGACTGTGGCTCAGATCATGGACTCCTTATAGCCAAATTCAGATTTAAATTGAAGAAAGTAAGGAAAGCCACTAGACCATTCAGGTATGACCTAGATCAAATCCCTTACGAATATACAGTGGAAGTGAGAAATAGATTTAAGGGATTAGATCTGATAGACAGAGTGCCTGATGAACTATGGATGGAGGTTCATGACATTGTACAGGAGACAGGAATCAAGACCATCCCCATGGAAAAGAAATGCAAAAAGCAAAATGAATGTCTGAGAGGCCTGACAGATAGATGTGAAAAGAGAAGCAAAAAGCAAAGGAGAAAAGGAAAGATACACCCATTTGAAAGCAGAGTTCCAAAGAATAGCCAGGAGAGATAAGAAAGCCTTCCTCAGTGATCAGTGCAAAGAAATCGAGGAAAAGAATAGAATGGGAAAGACTAAAGGACTCTTCAAGAAAATTGAGAGATAGCAAGGGAAAATTTCTTGCAAAGATGTGCTCAATAAAGGACAGAAATGGTATGGACCTAACAGAAACAGAAGGTATTAAGAAGAGGTGGCAAGAATACACAGAACTACTGTACAAAAAAGATCTTCACGACCCAGATAATTACAATGGTGTGATCACTCACCTAGAGCCAGACATCCTGGAATGTGAAGGCAAGTGGGCCTTAGAAGGCATCACTATGAAGAAGCTACTGGAGGTGATGGAATTCCAGTTGAGCTATTTCATCCTAAATGATGATGCTGTGAAAGTGCTGCACTCAATATGCCAGTAAATTTGGAAAACTTAGCAGTGGTCACAGGACTGGAAAAGGTCAGTTTTAATTCCAATCCCAAAGAAAGGCAAAGCAAAAGAATGCTCAAACTAATGCATAATTGTACTCAGTTCACACGCTAGTAACATAATGCTCAAAAATTCTCCAAGCCAGGTTTCAGCAATACTTGAACCATTAACTTGCAGATGTTCAAGCTGGTTTTAGAAAAGGCAGAGGAACCAGGGATCAAATTGGCAACATCCACTGGATCATTGAAATAGCCAAAGAGTTTCAGAAAAACATTTATTTCTGCTCTATTGACTATGCCAAAGCCTTTGACTGTGTGGATCACAATAAACTGTGGAAAATTCTTAAGGAGATTGGAATACAGACCCCTTGACCTGCTTCTTGAGAAATCTGTATGCAGGTCAGGAAGCAACAGTTAGAACTGGACATGGAACCACAGACTGGTTCCAATTCGGGAAAGGAGTACGTCAAGGCTGTATATTGTCACCCTGCTTATTTAACTTATATGCAGGATACATCATGAGAAACGCTGGGCTGGAGGAAGCACAAGTTGGAATCAAGATTGCTGGGAGAAATATCAATAATCTCAGATATGCAGATGATACCACCCTCACGGCAGAAAGCAAAGAAAAACTACAGAGCCTCTTGATGAAGATGAAAGAGGAGAGTGAAAAAGTTGGCGTAAAGCTCAACATTCAGAAAAGTAATATCATGGCATCCGGTCCCATCACTTCATGGGAAATAGATGGGGAAACAGTGAAACAATGACTGACTTTATTTTGGGGGGTTCCAAAATCACTGCAGATGGTGATTGCAGCCATGGAACTAAAAGACACTTACTCCTTGGAAGGAAAGTTATGACCAACCTAGATAGCATATTAAAAAACAGAGACACTTCTTTGCCAACAAAGGTCTGTCTAGTCAAGGCTGTGGTTTTTCCACTAGTCTTGTATGGATGTGAGAGTTGGACTATAAAGAAAGCTGAGTGCTGAAGAATTGATGCTTTTGAATTGTGGTGTTGGAGAAGACTCTTGAGAGTCCCTTGGACTGCAAGGAGATCCAAGCAGTCTATCCCAAAGGAGATCAGTCCTGGGTGTTCATTGGAAGGATTGATGTTGAAGCTGAAAGCCCAATAATTTGGCCACCTGATGCGAAGAGCTGACTCATTTGAAAAGACCCTGAATCTGGGAAAGATTGAAGGCAGGAGGAGAAGGGGATGACAGAGGATGAGACGGTTGGATGGCATCACCAACTCAATGGAAATAAGTTTGGGTAAATTCTGGTAGTTGGTGATGGACAGGGAGGCCTGGTGTGCTGCAGTCCATGGCTCACAAAGTGTCAGATATGACTGAGTGACCGAACTGAACTGATCTGAACTACGTACTATAATTTTTAAATCTTAAACTCTTTTACAAAACCAAGAAACAAGTTATTAAACTATTATATTAGCATTTACTGATTGTAAAGATTAAAAATATTTCATAACCTCTAAAAACATAAATCTTTATAGCATAATTTTCTTTAATATGGTACAAGATATGTTTCTAATAAACCAAACATCTTTCCAAGTTCTGAAATCTCAGGCAAAGTGGACTGTGTTTGCAGTTCACAGACATGATAAGAGTTAATTTTAAGCTTTCTCTTAGGCATGTTTTTGTTCTCCTAGGTTCAGAATTCTGAGAACATTATTTTATCAAGCTAGCTTTTTAACTGCATATATAAAAGAACCAGGCTTAAAGTTTCAAAAGAGTTTCATCTTAAACAATTTTCTCTAGAATCTTAAGAATACCGTTATCATACATTGTTAAGAATGATCTCTTTTTTTCTTAAGTCATAACTTCATGGCTAAAATTTTCTAATGAATTGAAAACTGAGTTTCTCATTTTACAAAAGGCAACAAAAACACCAGTCACACAAATGGTATACACGTTCACACACCAGAAGACAGAAATGTCACAAATTAGCCAAGAGGATACTGATACGGAGTTCCTAACAAACACTACGAATACAAACAGTCCATGGGTCAGACACACATCAGAACCAGTTGCCAAAATTGTCCAATAGCATTTCATGTTCACAAACAGTCCTCCATGCGGGACACAGGTCAGAGCCAAGTGACAAAAGTGCCCAAAGAGTGCTTTGTGCTCAAAAGAGAAGGCTGTCTGGTGCACACAGCTGCTGAACTTACACAGTCTTGGAGATCATCAGCTCAGCCAGAGGCTTGCTTTAGTTTCACCAAAGAAAAGCTTAAGTTGGCAGCTAGTGTTGAGCAGAGGAGAAACAGAGAGGATCCTCAAAACAAATGGTTTTTGGCAGCTGCTAGGGATGTTCCCCAAAATCCCCTCTTGAGGCCAGTGAGCCACCAGCAGCTGGTTCATTGCAACCATCAGATACATAATCGCCACGGCCTGCTGCCAGTTCTTGGGAAACCTCCCATGAACCAGATGTCCTGAGAGCACCACAGCCTCACACTGGATGCTAAAAAAGCTGTTGCCAAAAGGCCGGCTGCTTGCTGCTTAGAAGTCAACAAAGAGGCAAAGTTGGTGGAAAGGAAAGCTTGACTCATTTTGGAGGCTAGCGACCTGGGAGGAAGAATGATCCATCTGAAGGCTGAGTTCCCTCACTGACAATCAGTTGGCAAGAACACTTATAGAACTTTTATAGGTGGAGAGACGGGGTTACATGCTACAAGCAGAAACAGCATAGTCAGCTCTGCCAGTCCTCTTGAAACTGGTCATGTGGTGGTCTGATCAGCTTCATGTTGATTGTTAAAAATAGAGTTAGTCTTTAATTCTAGGGCTGCTTTGTTCCTGTGTGATTCTGAGACAGTCTGTCAGCTCCTCTGTACCAGTTGTTTCAATTGTCAAATTAGGGCTTCCCAGGTAGTGCTGGGGTAAACAGCCTACCTGCCAGTGCAGCAGATGTAAGAGACATGGTCTCGATCCTTGCGTCCGGAAGATCCCCTGGAGAAGGAAATGGCAAACCACTCGAGTGTTCTTGCCTGGAGAATCCCATAGACAGAGGAACCTGGTGGGTTCCAGTCCGCCAGGCTCCAGTCCACGGGTCGCAAAGAGTAGAACATGACTGAAGTGACTCAGCACACAGCTTGAGTCATCATTTATTGTATGAATAAACAAAGATGATTGGACACCGTGAATATTGGTTATATAAAGACTAAAGTTTCTGCTCCATAGGTGAAAAGTAAGCTCTTTGTAATCATTAATCAACATGAACATTTGATTGTGGAACAATATATATGTTCAATACTTATGTTTAGGTATATGCCACTAACAGGATATTTTGAGTTCACTTTTTAAGAATCTTAAACCTTTACCTCCCCACTTTTTGAAACATACTTTTGTGAGTCCAGTTTTTGCTTCTTATGAAAATTTGCTGGCAATGCATAAAGTAACTTGCTTTTGTCAACATACTGTAATTGATCACTTATTTTAGAACTGCATGTTAATGAATCATGTCATATTCTTAATTAAAAGTGCTTCAGAATAGTAATTTTTTTCATTGAGTCATTGAGCTATAGAACAAATGGACAAATTAAGTCTATTTTACACAATACCTCATTTACTCTTTTGCATACATGTTTTTTAAATGTTGAAATTAAGCAATAAGATTAATGCTACAATATAGAGAACTAAACCTGCTACTCAAGTACTTACTTTTTATTTTTCAGGAACAAAATCACTTTAAGATCAAACTTTTATATTCGATAGTATTTCTAAACATTTTATTTAAATAGATCTCAGTTGTCATTCTCTTCTCGTCTCTCATCTACTCTTCTATTCACTTACTAACTCAGTATTCTCACTCATCCTATTCAATCTTTTGTAACTAAGCAATTTATGTGATTATTGCCATCTATTATTAATTTACTGTGTAGTTTACTCAGTTTAGCATTTTATATTCATTATAATTCTTTCACCAATACCCTTTAGTTTTCCACTTAATATTTTCTTTTTATTTTAAATAAAATTATTGCTCTTTGGTATTTGATGCAAAAAATAACAATTTCAATGATCTTATTTTGGAAAATTTTCAGAGGATGAGCACTGGTTGAGATCTAATATGCAAGAAATTTTATTACTGATGCTTTAGTTATTAATTTATGGAAAGCTAAGTTATAGTTGGAAGCCCAGTATTTTCAACTATATTTCTGCACCTATTATAAAATATCTGTAACTATTGTTTGTCTAAGATAAAAGATACAACACATTGGCAAATTCATTTGTCTGGATGATGTGTGTGTTGGTTAGAGGAATGTAGCAGCTGTATGATATTGCTGAGTATTATTAATCCTTTTTTAAAATTAACTTCAATTTTGGGATAATTTTAGATGTACAGAAAAGTGGTAAAGATGGTACAGAGTTTCTGCATGCTTTTCACCCAGTTTCTCCTAATGTTAACATCTTATGTAACCCTAGTATATGTTTCAAAACTAACAAATTAACATTGGTATGCTGACATTAACTACTAGACAAATTTTATTCAGATTTCAATAGCTTTTCCATCGTCTGCCTATTGGTCTGTTCACACTACTATAAAGAATACCAAAGACTGAGCGGATTTTAAGAAAAAGAAATTGACTTCTTATAGTTCTGGAGGATGGACAGTCTCAGATCAAGGCTCTAGCAGATGTGGAGTTCAGTGAGGCCCACTTTCTGTTTAATAAACAGTCATTTTCTCACTATAACCTCACATGGAGGAAGAGAGGAGTCTGGAATCTTTTATTCTCTTGTCTTGTGATTTTGATGACTATCTTTAATGCTATGTTTGGATTTCTTTCTCTTTTATGTATATGTATATCTACTATAGATTTTTGGTTTGTGATTATCATGATTCTCATATATGACTATATATATGTATATATATATATGATTATGGGCTTCCCCAGTGGCTCAGCTGTAAAGAATCTGCCTCCAGTGCAGGAGATGCTGGTTTAATACCTGGGTTGGGAAGATCCCCTCAAGGAGGGCATGGTGACACACTCCAGTATTCTTGCCTGGAGAATCCCATGGACAGAGGAGCCTGGTGGGCTACAGCCCAAAGGGTTGCACACAGTCAACCATGACTGAAGCAACTGAGCATGCATGCACACATATATGATTATATGTAACTGTAGATATATATATATATGCACAGACACATACATATACCTATATACATATGACTATATGGTGGGCTACAGCCCAAAGGGTTGCACACAGTCAGCCATGACTGAAGCAACTGAGCATGCATGCACACATATACGACTATATGTAACTGTACATATATATATATATATGCACAGACACATACATATGCCCATATGTAAGTATATATACAGGCAAGAATACGAGAGTGGGTTGCCATGCCTTCCTCCAGGGGATCTTCCAAACCCAGGGAAGGAACCCATATCTCTTATGTCTCCTACATCAGCAGACAAGTTCTTTATTTCTAGTGCCACCTGGGAAATCCATGTGTATATGTGTAAAATGCATATACATTATAAAATACAATAATTATTGTAAGTTGATGATATCTTAAGTTCAGAGGTTGAAAATGCTTTAAAAAATGTGCATTTTTACTTCTATCCCCACATTTAATACTTTTGATACCATGTTTTATATCTTCCTGTTTTGTGTGTCTCAAATATTTACTGTGGATATAGATTATTTTACTGCTTTTATATTGTAATCTTCCTACTAACTCGGTAAATTGGTTAATCTACTCCCTTTACTGTATGTTTGCATTTACAAATGAGATATTTCCATTCATAATTTTTATATTTCTGTTTATAGTCTTTACTTTTCCACTTAGAAACGCACCATTAAAATATCTTGCGAAGCCAGTTAACTGGTGCTGAACTTTCAGCTTTTCCTTGTGTGTGAAACTCTCTCTTGCCTCCAAATCTAAATTATACCTCTGCCAGGCAGTGTATTATTTGTTATAGGCTTTTTGCTTTCATCACTTTGAATATATCATACCATTCCCTTGGGCTGAATAATTTCTACTGAAAAGTTAGCTGGTGATCTTAGGAGTTTCCTTCTATGCTTTTGTAGTTGTTCAGTCCCTCAATCATGTCCGACTTTTTGTGACCTCATGGACTGCAGCACGCCAGGCTTCCCTGCTCTTCACTATTTCCCAGAGTTTGCTCAAACTCACTTCTATTGAATCAGTGATGTCATTCAACCATTTCATCCTCTGTTGTCCCCTTCTCCTGCCCTCAATCTTTCCCAGCATCAGGGTCTTTTCTAAATGAGTTAGCTCTTTGCCTCAGATGACCAAAGTCTCAGAGATTTAGCTTCACCATCAGCTCTTCCAATGAATATTCATGGTTGACTTCCTTTATTATCGACTGGTTTGATCTTCAGAGCTCAACCTTCTTTATGGCCCAGTTCTCACATCTGTACATGACTACTAGAAAAACCATACCTTCAACTACAAGGATCTTTGTCAGCAAAGTGATCTCTGCTTTTTAATAGACTACCTAAGTTTGTCATAACTTGTCTTTTAATTTCATGACTGCAATCACTGTGCACAGTGATTTTGGAGCTCAAGAAAATAGTCTGTCACTGTTTTCACTGTTTCCCCAGCTATTTGCCATGAAGTGATGGGAAATGATGTCATGATCTTAGTTTTCTGAATGTTGAGTTTTAAGCCAACTTTTTCACTCTCCTCTTTCACCTTCATCAAGAGAACCTTTAGTTCCTTTTTGGTATCTGCCATTAGAGTGGTGTCATCTGCATATCTGAGGTTATTGATATTTCTCCTGGTAATCTTGGTTCCAGCTTTGCTTCATCCAACCCAGCATTTTGCCTGATGTACTTTGCCTTTAAGTTAAATAAGTAGGGTGACTAAATATAGCACTGATATACTCCTTTCCCAATTTTGAACCATTCTGTTGCTTCATGCTTGGTTCTAACTGTTGCTTCTTGATCTGCATATAGATTTCTTAGAGGCAGGTAAGGTGGTCTGGTATTTCGATCACTTTAAGAATTTTCCACAGTTTGTTGTGATCCACACAGTCAAAGGCTTTAATGTAGTCAATGAAACAGAACGAGATGTTTTCCTGGAATGTTTTTGCTTTTTTGATGATCCAATAGATGTTGGCAATTTGATCTCTGGTTCTTCTGCCTTTTCTAAACCCAGCTTGTACATCTGAAAGTTCTCAGTTCATGTACAGTTTAAGACTAGCTTAAAGGATTTTGATCATTACCTTGCTAGCATGTGAGATGAGTACAACTGTGCGGTAGTTTGAACATTCTTTGGCATTGTGCTTTTTTGGAACTAAATTTTTTGGAATTAAAACTGAACTTTTCTAGTCCTGTAGTCACTGCTGAGTTTTCCAAATTTGCTGGCATATTGAGTGCAGCACTTCCACAGCATCATCTTTTAGGATTTGAAATAGCTCAGCTGGAATTCCATCACCTCCATTAGCTTTGCTCATAATAATGCTTCCTAAGGCCTACTTGACTTCACACTCCAGGATGTCTGGCTCTAAGTGAATGACCACATCATGTGGTTATACAGGTCACTAAGAACAGTTTGTACAGTTCTTCTGTGTATTCTTGCCACCTCTTCTTAATACCATTTGCTTTCTGTTAGATCCTTATTGTATCTGTCATTTATTGTGTCTATCTTTGCATGAAATGTTCCCTTTTGTATCTCTAATTTTCTTGACGAGATCTCTAATCTTCCCCACTCTATTATTTTCCTTTCTTTCTTTGCATCATTCACCTAAAACAGCTTTCTTGTCTCTCCTCACTGTTCTTCAGATCTCTGCATTCAGTTGGGTATATCTTTGCCTTTCTCACTTGCCTCTTGCTTCTCTTCCTTGTATGTAATGTGTTGCTTTTGTCTTGCTGCTTTTATGGTTCTCTCTTTAATTTTAATATTAGCGTGTTAGCGTGCCCAGTGTGGATCTGTTTGGGCTCATATCTCCTTAAGATTCCTCTATATCCTGGACCTAAGTGTATGTTTCCTTTCCCAGGTTAGGAGATTTGCAGCTATTAATTCTTCAGATAAATTCTCTCCCCCTTTCTTCCTTTTCTCCTTCTGGAACCCTTATAATTCAAACATTAGTATACTTGATGTATACTAATGTATTAGTATATTTGATTTCAGTGGTCTCTCAAATTATCCTCACTTTTTAAAAGTAGTTTTTCATTTTTCTGTTCAACTTTTCTGATGTTTACTACTCTGTCTTCCAGTTCACTGATCTATTCTTCTGCATCATCTAATCTACTATTGATTTATTCTAGTGTATTTTTTTTTCTTCAGTTACTGCATTCTTCAGATCTGTTTGGGTCTTCTGTTCTTTTTTAACTCTTTGTTAAATTTCTCATGTGTTCATTCAGTCCTAAGTTCATTTGAACATCTTAGGATCATTACCTTAAAGTCTTTATCAGTTACATTGCTTATCTCTACCCCATTTGTTTCTTCCTCTGGGGCCTTGTCTTGTTCCTCCCTTTGGAACATATTCCTCTGTCTTCTCATTTTGCTCAATTCTCTGTGTTTATTTATATGCATTACCTAGGTCATCACATTTCTCATTCTTGGAAAAGTGGCCTTATGTAGGAGACATCCAGAAGCACCCTCTCCTCTGGTCACCAGAACTTTGTGATGTAGGTCTGTCTCCTATGTGCACTGCAGGAGTCCTTCTTTTATGGTGGGGTCAACCACTATTAATAGAAAGGAGGCAGGCCCCTAAACTGGTTGGCTGCGAGTCTTGATTGTTATGGTGACTACCAGCCCACAGGTAGGCATGGTCAGTTTCCTGTATGGCTGGCTGCTCATCCCTGGATTCCCAGGATTAGTTCGAGGAAGAATTCAAAACGGCATTTATCAATACTAGTGATAACATGGGCTTCCCTAGTGGCTCAGAGGTTAAAGCGTCTGCCTGCAATGCGGGAGACCTGGGTTCGATCCCTAGGTCAGGAAGATCCCCTGGAGAAGGAAATGGCAGCCCATTCCAGTATTCTTGCCTGGAGAATCCCATGGATGGAGGAGCCTTGTGGGCTACATTAATCCATGGGGTCACAAAGAGTTGGACACCACTGAGCGACTTCACTTCACTTCAGTGATAACAGTAGAATGAGTGCCTAAAACAAATGGCTGCCAACTCCAGGAGGAGTTCCAGTTGCCTCCAGGTTCTTTATGAGACTGTCCAAAATCTGTAAGTGGATCTGACTCATTCTCCTTTCAATTTACTGCCTCTGTACCAGGACATAGAGCATGTGAAGTTTTGAAAGCACTCTAAAAACAAACTCATTCCTACAGCCCTTCAGCATTGCCATATGCAAGTGTCACTGACTTTAAAACAAGATGTTGGGGGTCTCATTTTTTCTATGACAGGATCCATGGACTGAGGAGCTTTATGTAGGACTTGCGCTCCTTGCTCCTTAGAGAGAACTTCTGCAATTGTGATTTTTCTCTTGTATGTAAGTTGCCTACCTGGGTGTGTGAGCTTTGACTATACTGAATCTCTGTCCTTTTACCCTTTTCTTTGTGGTTTCTTCTTCATATTTCTGGTTGTGGAGAATCTTTTCTGACAATATTCAGGTTGTTGTCATACATAGCTTTTCTGTAAATATTTGTAATTTTGGTGTGCCTTTGATTTTTTTTTTCTATTACATCATAGATTATGAGGTTTTCATCAGGTGGGGATTAATCTGTCTGGGTCTATTGTAAAATGTTATAAATATGAGTCTTTGGGTAATTGTCATTGTATAAATTTGTGTTTGTAGTATGAATCTGTTCCTTTTATATATGACTCCTCCCTCTGATAAAAATGTGTTCCAAGTGCAGTCACTTCTGCCTTGGGAACATTTCTCATATCATTTCTCTCTTCCGTATGACTACTCTCATTAGCTTTTTGTTCTATCTCTCCTCATTTCTCATCTGCCTCATTATTTTAGAAGTCCCTTGAAGAAGGACTGTTTATTGCTCTGTGAGCATGTTTCACTCCTGACTTCAAAGTCAGCACTCCTGACACAGACAAAACTCACAGCTGGTCTGTCCACGCCCTAGTCTTCCCAACACCTTGAAATGACAAGCGTCACTAAAACCTTTTAACAAGAATATCTCATAACAATGAAAAAAGTCATCATGGCATGATCCAACAGAGCAGTCCCAGACCATGTGAATCTCAAAAGTAGTAACTTAGTAGGTGAATTCCACAACCTGCTTCACATGCATGCGAAGTCTGATCAGGTTGAATTTCTGATGTTGATTCTCAGCTGAAAGTGTCCTAGCAATGATATAGCCTGTGTTTCTGGGATGTCAGGAAATTTATGTTGCATTTCCTTTGTATTACAGGCAATCTCAATATTTTCTATTTTTCATCAGTTCAGTTCAGTCGCTGTTGTTTCATATTGAAGTACAATTGCTTTAAACATTATATAATTTTCAGTTATTATACAGCATATGATTAAATATTTTAATAATTTATAATTTCATCATCACAATAAATCTAGTTATCTAACTTTGTATCTTTCATCACACAAAGTTATTACCATGCTGTTGACTGTGTTCCCTGTGCTATACATTATGTATCCATGAGTTATTTATTTTATAGCTAGAAATTTATACCTGTTAATCCACTTCACCTATTTCACTCATTGTCCTTCCACAATATTGGTTCACAATATTACCCTATCATGATAGTTACATAAAAATTTGTAATCTCTTTGCGCAAAGATAATTTGTATTTTGATTCTTCTTTTAAGGTTTTTAGTTTTTATTTTACATTGGACTATAGTTGATTTACAATGATGTGTTAGTTCCAGATGTACTGAAAAGTGACTTAGTTTTACATGTACATATATCTATTCTTTTTCAAATTATTTTCCCATTTAGGTTATTACAGAATACTGAATAGAGTCCCTGTTCTATACGGTAGTGCATGATACAGTAGTCCTTTTGATTTCAGCATGGTATATTTTCTAATTTTAGTTTATATCATATATTATTAATATAACTTAGTTTATATGATATATTATTCACTCTCTTTTAATGTGGAAAAGGCAGGAGTAATTACTGAAAGGAATGATTTTTATTTCTTTAGTTTATTTTCAAGAGGAAAATTCGGATTGCCACATGTAATGCAAGATGTATCAAGCAGTGACAGTAATAATTACCACATAAAATGGATTTATATCAGAATCTCAAGACGAGAGTGCTTTCTTCCTGAAGTTGCAGGTAGACTCCAAACTCATTAATGCTTTTGGTTATTCTGCAGGGGGCAGCAGAATCTAAGCAAAATAAATATTGTAGGATTACTGACAGCAACCATTTAACAGCTGGTTTGAACTACGAGCAAGGGGGTAGAATGTACCTGAATTCCTGCAAAATTATCATCATGCTAATTAAAATTCTTTAGGTTAGCAGCAGGGGTTGCTTGTATTCCCCTTTATCTAATCTCTTCTTTTATATACACAACTATTGAAGCTGAACAAAACCAGTGAGATAAAATTAACACACAAATTGTTTTTCTCCCTTTGGGCTGGAAAAATCCTGTTTACAAGAAAATGATATTATACATAAATATTTATGGAAGACAAGAAAGAGTAAAAAAACCACTGAGTTTTTGTGTAAACTAGCAAAAATAACATGAGGTGGAATATGTGACACATTTATGAACAGTTCTCCAATGTCCCCAAATAAAAATAGAACAGATTGGAAAAGAGAACAGTTTCTACCATTTGCTATCAATAATTAATTTTAGATTACCCCAGATGAGCAAAACAGAAGACTTAATTAAATAATACTGTAAACTAATTCAAATTTCCTGTCCATCATAAAATGCTTTCATTTTAGTATATTATCAAAAGGTGATCTCTCTATTTCCCTCATCCTCACAAAAGTTTTGTCAGGAAGAAATTAAGAAAGCAAAGGGATACATTGCTTTCATTAGGATTCTAGGTGGAAAATTTAATCTGATTAGAGGTATGAGGAATGTGCTAAACAGCAACATTTCTAATTTAATGAGACACTTTTATCAACCTATAATATAATGTGATTTTTAAAAAACTACAGAATGTATTATCTTTCAGAATTAAATGTCAGTATTCTATAAAATCTTATGTATGAAACTTTTTTTTTTTTTTTTTTGTATGAAACTTTTGAACTGTATGCTTAACTCATGCTGTTTTACTTTACTTTTCATCTACTGATTTTGTTCTAAATATCATCAAACAAAAAATAAATTAGACATTGGTCATAATATTTCTTGAGTATAAAAAAACTATGTAGATGTAAGTTAAAGAAGCACAGTAACTTGTGACCAACAGAAGATGTGGCCTTATGATGTTAAAAAGAAAGTGAAATGAGATTTTATTAAAATGGCAAAATCTCAAATAATACTAGATAAATCTTTAGATTGCATACATTTTTTTTCTATTTGAAAGATCATATCAATATTTCAGGGTCTTTTTCAAATTTTAAAAGCTAGTTCATTTTCTTTCTTTCTATTTGTTATTTCATACTCAAAATCTTTTCTATTGGGACATTGCATGAGAAATTTTATCCAGTGTACACTGTATGATTAAATATCAAAAACTTATTTTCTAACATTATAAGAAAATGAAAAATTGAGAGATGGATACTATTTTTAAGCTAAGAAAGTGGACTGATTTATGTTGATTCTCCTACTATTTAAGACATTTTTCAGATGCAGTGTTAATTCTCATTCTATTAGTTCATCAACATTTCAATATGATATCTTAATATTGTTAATAATCTTTTCCTTAATATGATAAAACAAATGATAACAACCACTCAGAGAGTTTTCCTTTATTTCTAAAATATTGTGAACCATTTTGTAAAAATTATATTTTAAAGGATGGAAATCTTCCTATTATTAAAAGAAATAGAATTTTCCCAAATTGAATGTATAGGAATGATTGTAATAGGCCTAAAAGGAATAAAACCACTTGATGTATTTTAACAAGGACTGAACACAGAAATGATTCTGTTAAACTATGAAAAATGAATTGTCTTTGACATGTTTACAGTTTTTTTATTTCTAAAGATATGTTTTATTTTATATTATTGCAGATCTGCTTTTTAAGACCTATTGGTTTATTTAAGCAAGCAATTTATAAACTATATTTTCTTGGAAATCTATTTCAGCAATCAGAAGCTGCTTGCTAATAGCAACAATGCTTCTCTGAACTCTTGTGAAAATGAGATAAATAAGGTCACTATAGGAACTTTTTCATAAAGCCAAATGCCAGATGTCCTTTACTCCCTAAATCCTATCCAATCTCCAGAGATGAGGACATACATATAAATTGTTGTAATGGAATTGTCTTACGGAAGTACCCTCTGACTAGCTGACCTCGGTCTCTTAACTTAGCAGTCAAACAGATTTGTATACTGAATAATACATGGTTTGATGTGAAATTATATCCTTTCTATAAGTTCTTGGTCTTAAAAGTAAGCTTTTGTTAATGACATGGAAAAATGTTCATATGTGAATGTGTGTGCATTTCTGTGATTGCTTCTTAGAATTCCTACTAAGAAAGATACATGCTTCACAAGTTTAAGGTGGTCTCCATTTGACTTAAAATTGTATGTAACTCATAGTAGTGGAATTTAGAACAAAATCTTCATTAAGTTTCTCTGATATTTACTTCTCTCACTCCCAGAATAGTATTAGTTTAAAAACAATATCAATTCCTTCTCCTTCAGTCTTTCCAAAGATTTTAGAATGATTTCTGTGTGACAAAATGGATACTGCTTTTTTTCATATTTACTTATGAAAGAAAGACTCACATCTGACTTCTAGGCTCGTGTCATTTCTGCTATAAAGTACTTAAGAACCAATTATTCAGAAACACATAAACTGTTGATATCTCACATAACAATCTCAAGGAAAGGCTTAGATAATTCTGAAACACATTCAGAAAGAACACATTATTTAGAATACAAAATATATATTTATCAATTTTCCAGGTGTTTATGAAAATGCTAATAAAACACCATGTTGATGGGCATATATCCTGAGTCATTTCTAGTAGCTGTTAGTGATATGCTAGATTGCATAACACAGTCTATTTTTAAAACAATCTTTTATTTCAGTCTTATACCAATAACTTATAAACATGAATTGACTGGTTGAAGATAAAGACATCCTAAGTCAAATAATCATGGCATAATTATTTAGTAGTCTTTTATGTATAAATTGGTCACATTGAATAGAACTTTAAAACCTATTTCAGCCACATTTTTAACAAGTAAGAAAAGTGAGAGTCTTTTGGAGACAGGAGGTTACTCAAAATGACATAACCATATGCTCCAAGAACTAAAAACACATCTTAAGTCTCCTTTATCCCAGTCCAGCATTTTTGTTAATAGAAGGTTAGAATAATATATACAACTGATCACTACTAACATATTTGAGGCTGCTAAATAAAATGTATTATCCAGGGTCTGCATTCAAAACTCTGATCTATCACTCATCAATATGACATGCTAGAGGTCACTTAATCTCTCTGATTCTTATTGTCTTACCTTTTAAAATAAAATCTGTTCGGCTACTATGGAAAGCACTATGGAAGATAATAAACCATAAATAAAGTAGAATTACCATATGTTCTAGAAATCTCACTTCTGGGCATATATCCAGAGGAGATTAAAAAAAAAAATAGAGTATTGAAGATAGATCTGCACTGCCATGTTGATTGCAGCATTATTCACAATATCCAAGATGGAAGCAACATAAGTATTCATCAGTGAATAAGTGAATTAAAAAAAAATTGATATACACAAATACATACACACACAGAAACATACAATGGAGTCATAAAAAGTACAAAAATCCAGCCATTTGTGACAGCATGGATGGGCCTTGAGGGCATTATGCTAAGTGAGATAAGTCTGACAGAGAAAGATAACTACCACAGGATCTCATCTATTTGTGTAACAGCAGCAACAAAAAAGAATAAAACCCTGGTAGGATCACAGAATAGACACGTAATTACCAGGGGCCCGGGGCGGGTGGGGGAAATGGGGAGACTTCGGTCAAAGAGAACAAACTACCAGTTAGAAGATAATCGATTATATATAGTATTGTGATTATAACTAACAATCTGGGTTATATGCTTTAAAGTTGCTAAGAGACTATATCTTAAATGTTCTAACTACATAAAATGAGTGGTAATTATATGACGTGATGGGGATTTTAGTTAAAGTGGTAATTATTGCAATGTGCATGTATCAAATAAACATATTTACACCTTAAATGTACAAAATGCTATGGATCAGTTATATCTAGATTTTAAAAATAGCAATAGCACCTACCAGATAATGCATGTAAAGTTTTCAGCACAGTGCCTTTCACCTGGTAAATTTGCCAGGAATATTTATTATTATTATTACCCTAACTGTTAGAGACAGTACTATTTTTTGCCTGATTTACATAATGCTCTGGATAGAGGAAAACAATAGAATGGGAAAGACTAGAGCTCTCTTCAAGAAAATCAAAGATATCAAGGGAACATTTCATGCAATGATGGGCACAATAAAAGACACAAATGGTATGGACCTAACAGAAGCAGAAGACTTTAAGAAGAGGTGGCAAGAATACACAGAAAAACTGTACAAAAAAGATCTTCATGACCCAGATAATCATGATGGTGTGATCACTCACCTAGAGCCAGACATCCTGGAATGTGAAGTCAAGTGAGCTTTAGGAAGCATCACTACGAACAAAGCTAGTGGAGGTGATGGAAATCCAGTTGAGCTATTTCAAATCCTAAAAGATGATGCTGTGAAAGTGCTACACTCAATACACCAGCAAATTTGGAAAACTCAGCAGTGGTCACAGGACTGGAAAAGGTCCGTTTTCATTCCAATCCCAAAGAAAGGGAATGCCAGAGAATGCTCAAACTACCACACAATTGCACTCATCTCAAATGCTAGCAAAGTAATGCTCAGAATTCTCCAAGGCAGGCTTCAACAATACATGAACCCTGAGCTTCCAGATGTTCAAGCTAGTTTTAGAAAAGGCAGAAGAACCAGATATCAAATTGCCAACATCCGCTGGATCATCAAAAAAGCAAGAGAGTTCCAGAAAAATATCTATTTCTGCTCTATTGACTATGCCAAAGCCTCTAACTATATGGATCAAAATGAACTGGAAAATTCTGAAAGAGATGAAAATACCAGACCCCCTGACCTGCCTCTTGAGAAATCTGTATGCAGGTCAGGAAGCAACAGTTAGAACTTAGCATGGAACAACAGACTGGTTCCAAATAAGAAAAGGAGTACCTCAAGGCTGTATATTGTCACCCTGCTTATTTAACTTATATGCAGAGTACATCATGAGAAATGCTGGGCTGGATGAAGCACAAAGCTAGAATCAAGATTGCCAGGAGAAATATCAATAACGTCAGATATGCAGATGACACCACCCTTATGAAAGAAAATGAAGCAGAACTAAAGAGCCTCTTGATGAAGGTGAAAGAGGAGAGTGAAAAAGTTGGCTTAAAGCTCAACATTCAGAAAACTAAGATCATGGCATCTTGTCCCATCACTTCATGGCAAAAAGATGGAAAACAGTGGAAACAGTGGCTGACTTTATATTTGGGGGCTCCAAAATCAATGCAGATGGTGACTGCAGCCACAAAATGAAAAGATGCTTACTCCTTGGAAGGAAAGTTATGACCAACCTAGACAGTATATTAAAAAGCAGATGGCTGATTCATGTCAATGTATGGCAAAAACCACTACAATATTGCAAAGTAATTAGCCTCCAACTAATAAAAATAAATGGAAGAAAAAAAAAGAAAAATACTATTAAAAAAAAAAAAAGCAGAGACGTTACTTTGCAAACAAAGGTCTGTCTAGTCAAGGCTATGGTTTTTCCAGTAGTCATATATGGATGTGACAGTTGGACTATAAAGAAAGCTGAATGCTGAAGAATTGATGCTTTTGAACTGTGGTGTTGGAGAAGACTCATGATAGTCCCTTGGTCTGTAAGGAGATCCAACCAGTCCATCCTAGAGATCAGTCCTGGGTGTTCACTGGAAGAACTGATGTTGAAGCTGAAACTCCAATACTTTGGCCACCTGATGTGAAGAGCCGATTCATTTGAAAAGACCTGATGCTGGGAAAGATTGAAGGCAGGAGGAGAAGGAGATAACAGAGGATGAGATGGTTGGATGGCATCACCAACTCAACAGACATGATTTTGGGAGAACTCCAGGAGCTGGTGATTGACAAGGAGGGCTGATGTGCTGTGGTCCATGGGGTTGCGAAGAGTTGGAAATGACTGAGCAACTGAACTTAACTGAATTGAACTGGAATAATTACCCTCTTCAAGTAAAACAACACTAGTACTAGATTTATGTGTGTTAATGTGTGTGTGTGTGCGTGAAGGCTCAGTCATGTCTGACTCTTTGTGACCCATGGACAGCAGCCCACCATGCTCCTCCATCTATGGAATTTTCCAGGAAAGAATACTGGAGTGGGTTGCCATTTACTTCTCAAGGGGATCCTCCTGACCCAGAGATCAAACCCACACTTCTTTGTGTCCTGCATTGGCAGGCAGATTCTTTACCACTGTGTCACCTTATATAAATTTATAAATCTAGAAAATTCAATTTTTTCCTATATGTGCATTCTCTTCAGTTTGTGCTAATGCTACATATGATTATGTGTATATGGTTGTATAAAATAAGACCACATCAAAATTTTAGGATTAAATTTGCTATACTTTTTTTTTTTTTTTTAACACTCAGGTCAATTCATCAGTTTTTCTAGAGAGTTTCTTATGAAATTCTTGGAATCATTATTTTAAAATATCTCCATTATATGACTGCCCCTTAACCTGCCACACTTGATAGATGACACTCTCTCGAAGGGGTTCCCTATATGTAGAAATGGTTTGAGAAGAGAAACTTCTATGAAGAGTCCTTTAGTAGTCATGGGTAAGCTTCAAAAGTTGGTTCATGAGGTAAAATGCCACTTACTCTATTTTGAGATTCATTTCCATCACTGGAATAATTTAAGTTTCTTTACTTTGTGGTCCCTAGAGATCTGTGAAACTCCATTTGAGTTAGGTGCTGTCAAAATCATTAAATCTGTCAAGAATTCAAATTCCTTGCAATTCAATATAAAATTTTACTTGTCATTTAAAAAAAATGCTGAAGACAGTTTTCCACAAATGGGGGTGGAAATGTCAAAAACTTCTTACCTGTAACATTTTGAATAGTAGTTTGAGTAGCAGTCAATAAATTTATATCAGGTCACATTTCCTCCGTTAAGTATCAACTAGAAATTAAGATATCCATGTGGAAATGTAAATATTCCATTTGAAAAAAGGTCTACACTTTGAGTGGAAGACAGAGAACATGTTCCTTTTGGACAACTCTGTAGCTACAAAGGAAAAAAATAAAAGCTGAAAAGAGGAACATGTGATCACTTGTATAAGGATGCAAGCTGGTAGTTGGTTGTTCTTCAGTCACTAAGTTGTGTCCTACTCTTTGTGACCCACGGACTGCGGCATGACAGACTTCCCTGTTCTTCACTATCTCCCAGAATTTGCTCCAATTCATGTCCACATCCAGTCATCTCATCGTCTGTTGCCCCCTTCTCCTCTTGCCTTCAATCCTTCCCAGCATCAAGGTCTTTTCCAAGGAGTCAGCTCTTCATATCAGGTGGTCAAATTACTGGAACTTCATCTTCTGCATCAGTCCCTCCAATGAATATTCAAAGTTGATTTCTTTTAGGATTGGCTGGTTTGATTTCCTTGCTGACCAAGGGATTTTCAAGAGTCTTCAGCACCATAATTCAAAAGCATCAGTTCTTTGGCATTCAATCTTCTTTATGACCCAATTCTCTCATTCGTACATGTCTACTGGAAAAACTATAGCTTTGACTATATGGACCTTTGGCCACAAAGTGATGTCTCTGCTTTTCAACACACTGCCTTGGTTTGTCATGGCTTTTCTTCCAAGGAGAAATCATCTTTTAATTTCATAGTTGCAGTCACCATCTATAGTTATTTTGGAGCACAAGAAAATAAAATCTGTTGCTGTTTCCACTTTCCCCCCATCTTTTGCATGAAGTGATATATTTTAGGAGACTCCAAATATTATTACTTTAAAATTTTTCTGTAATGGAGATCTAAATATACAAAAGGAATTCAAACATCTAATCTTAGATTCAGAAATCCCAATCATGTATTTCAACTCTCCTACTCATATTCTCCAACATCCCATTCTTTCCACCCAGTCAAAAATAGACAAACTCTCAACTCTGGATGTACTACCTTTCTGCTACTAGGCTGTGAGATCTGGCTAGTAAAAAAAATTTTTTTTTTTTTAAATAATGACATTACAGTTTTATTTTCTTAGCTGTGATTCAAGACTTTTGTACATTTCATGTACTTTTCCCAATCACATCTCTATCATTCTTCAGTAGTGCTTATTGGAATATTTCCTTTTGGAATCACTTTCTTTAAAAAAATGTGGACCATTTTTAAAGACTTATTGAATCTGTTACAACAATGTTTCTATTTTATGTTTTGGTTTTTTGGCCATGAGGCATGTGAGATCTTAGCTCCCTGACCAGGGATCAAACCCTGTGCATTTGAAGGTAAAGGTAAAGTCTTAACTACTGGGCTGCCAGGAAAGTCCGTGGATTCACTTTCTGAATGTGTTTGATACAGTTTGGCAAACCAGAAGTCTTTGAGCTCTTGCCACTTGGCACCATAACATAAAGCATTTAGAAACTTTTATAGCAAACTGGCAGAGTAATTTTATGTCAAAATTAAATGTGATAATAATAATATAGAATTTTGGTTTACATTTTTCACCTATTTTTTAGTGATTTGATTTTTTATTTTGTATAAATATTAATGTATATCAGATTATATTTTTTCCAAATTAATAACTAGTACTTTACCATGGATAATTCAAAACTCCATCCTAATTCATCTCTAACTTTAGCTTCCTAGGTGCCTGCAGTGCAGGTTCCTAGGTGCCTGCAGTGCAGGAGACTCGGGTTCAATCCCTGGGTCAGTAAGATCCTCTGGAGAAGGGAATGGCAACCCACTCCAATATTCTTGCCTGGAGAATTCCATGGACAGTGGAGCCCGATGGTCTACAGTCCAAGGGGTCACAAAGAGTAGGACATGACTGAGCTTGTGTCCGACTCAAGCTTAATGACTCTCAAATAATGCCATTGGATAATTTTGTTTGTTCTGTTTTGTTTTTACTTTAAAATAACATAGAGGCCTGATGTTAAAACTACAGTGAAGAACATAACTGATCTAGGTTGCACTGCACTTCTTCCTGGACTTGAAAGCCATGAGTCACATTTGCAAATAAAATTTCTGGTCTCACCATTCTGATTAAAGAAAAGTCTGGTTCAAATTATATGCCCCAGGGCCAGAGACAAAGAAAGCAGAGCAAACTGAGGTTGAGAGAAACCACACTAGCTCATAATGTTATAGAGTGGAGTTGGCTCAGAACAATTGTCCCAGACTTTCTTAAATTGATGCAGTAATTCTAGGCTTTTCTTTTGAAAATTCTAGCCTCCCAGTATACAAAGATTAATAGCATGTCCATCTACCCACAAGAGGGTCCTTTATCTGCCCTCCATTTCTCCTTTCCATTCCCAACCACAGGTAGGTCTCCTGATCCAATCCACTTTTTAATTATTTATTTCACTGATGTATGCCCTTTTTCCAGCTGAAGTCCAGGCTCTCATCATTTCTCACTTACATTGCCATATGCCCAACTCATTACTACTGCCTTGCACATTTTTGGGGTCAAAGCATCAGAATGCAAATATCTCTGCCCTGATTCTCTACACTAAGGAGTTTACTGATTTCTTTCTCTTAAAAGACTTCTCAAGACGATTGTACTGAATGTTGTAAAAGTCAGAAACAGATACTCTGCATATTTTTGGAAGCTTTTAAATGGAGTTTAGTGTCAACATGACATCAAACTTTATACCTTAATAATGTGACATCAGTGACAGCTTTAAATCTCATATTATATGATAGGTTGAGAGGTACCCAGTGCTTTTTGAACCTTTATTTTGCATTGCTGAGAAAAGCATAATTCAGTGACAGTCTCAGCTCTGTAATCATCCATAGAAAGCAGTTTGACTATAGAAAGGGATTCAGTCTCTTTTGTTCTCTCTTTCTCTTTAAGACTTGTGTAAATGAAATGCAAAAGTTCCAGGATTTCTTATTCCAGTATCAGTTTGGAAGATTCCATGTGCAATTATTATTTTGCTTAATGATTCTTAACAATAGATTAAATTACCACCTGCAGTATATCCACACAATAAGAGCCAAAGACTCCTTCAGAAGAAAGGCAAACTATTTCTGTATTCTACTAACCTATAATCATTAAGGTTCAAAGACTAAAATGACAATGTGGGTGGAGAAGTAGGATGCGAATTTGATTCAGGAAATGGAAACCAATGGTTCTTTCTAGCGAGAGACTATCCTTAGCATTCTCCAAGAGTATGGTGTATTGAATACTAGAAAATAGGAAGCTATCATTTATGTAGTGTTTATTGGTCTTAAGCCAGAACGCCTGACATATTTTCTGACAATATGACAGATATTTTTACCCCAGACACTTATGAAAACTGTAGGTAGCCTAGAACTTTACTTTTCTATTTATGTAAAACTATTTCCAAATTTTACTTTAAATTTCATCTCCTTCTGTTGTATACCTTTTGGGAAATGGAATAAAATTAAGGGATTAGATAGACTTTCTGAGTTTTTAAGTACTAATTTCATGGACACAATGTAGCCAAAACAGTGGCTGGGATAAAATAACAATGTAGCAAAAACTGTGGCCTGGGATAAAATAAAAGGAACATTTTCTGGCCCTGATATTTAACTTTTATATCATAATATTATTCTGAACAAAATTATATGCTGTGACTTAATTTTAAATATGAACTTATTTTACTACATTAGCTTAAAAAGTATCTTAAATAGAGTGTTTCAACAGTGATTATAATTCAATGATGAAAAGCAAAATATTGCTAATGAAACTTTGAACTAGATGCCTTAACAAAATTCGACACAATAAGAACAAACATTTGTTGATTTTATGTGCTGACACTATCACATGTGTTTATATTCATTAACATATTTAATCCTCACAACAACCATGAATATAGGTACTATTTTATTCCTTACTTTATAGGGAAAGATGATGAACAGTTAGAGACTGTATTATGTTTCAAAGTCTCACAAATAAACTAAAACACTAGTGAAAGGTAATGAAGTTTATTTTGGATTTTTATGTTTTGGTATGCTTGTTCTAGGGCTTCCCAGGTGGCGCTAGTGGTAAAGAACCCATCTGCCAATGAAGGAGACACAAGGGATGTGTGTTTGATCCCTGGGTTTAGAAGATCCCCTGGAGGAGGGCATAGCAATCCACTCCAGTATTCTTGCCTGGAGAATCCAAAGCACAAAGGATCCTGGCAGGATGCAGTCCATAGCATCACAAAGAGCTGAACATAACTGAAGAGACTAGGCTTGTACGAACACATGCTTGTTCTCAGTTCAGTTCTGTCACTCAGTTGTGCCAGACTCTCTGCGACCCCAAGGACTGCAGTACACCAGGCCTCCCTGTCCATTACCAACTCCCAGAGTTTACTCAAACTCATGTCCACTGAGTTGGTGATGCCATCCAACCATCTCATCCTCTGTCATCTCCTTCTCCTCCTGCCTTCAATCTTTCCCAGCATCAGGGTCTTCTCAAATGAATCAGCTCTTCACATCACGTGGCCAAAGTATTGGAGTTTCAACTTCATCATCAGTCCTTCCAATGAATATTCAGGACTGATCTCCTTTAGGATGGACTGGTTGGATCTCCTTGCTGTTCAAGGGACTCTCAAGAGTCTTCCCCAACACCACAGTTCAAAAGCATCGGTTCTTTGATGATTAGCTTTCTAATCATAGTCCAACTCTCACATCCACACATGACTACAGGAAAAACCAAAGCCTTGGCTGGACAGATGTTTGTTGGCAAATTAATCTCTGTTTTTTAATATGCTATTTAGGTTGGTCATAACTTTCCTTCCAAGGAGCAAACATCTTTTAATTTCATGGCAATAGACACCATCTGCAGTGATTTTGGAGCCCCCCAAAATAAAGTCTGCCACTGTTTCCACTGTTTCCCCATCTATTTGCCATGAAGTGATAGGACTGGATGCCATCATCTTAGCTTTCTGAATGTTGAGTTTTAAGCCAACTTTTTCACTCTCAACTTTCACTTTCATCAAGAGGCTCTTTAGTTCTTCTGCCATAAGAGTGGTGTCATGTACATATCTGAGTTACTGATATTTCTCCCAGCAATCTTGATTCCAGCTTGTGCTTCATCTAGCCCAGAGTTTTTCATGCTGTACTCTGCATATAAGTTAAATAATCAGGGTGACAATATATAGCCTTGATGTATTCCTTTCCCTATTTGGAATCAATCTGTTGTTCCATGTCCAGTTCTAACTGTTGCTTCCTGACCTGCATACAGATTTCTCAAGAGGCAGGACAGGTGGTCTGGTAATTCCATATCTTTCAGAATTTTCCACAGTTTATTGTGATCCACACAGCCAAAGCCTTTGGCATAGTCAATAGAGCAGAAATAGATGTTTTTCTGGAACTCTCTTGCTTTTTTGATGTTCCGATGGGTGTTGGCAATTTGACCTTTGGTTCCTCTTCCTTTTCTAAATCCAGGTTGAACATCTGGAAGTTCACGGTTCACATATTGCTGAAGCCTGGCTTGGAGAATTTTGAGCATTACTTTACTAGCATGTGAAATGAGTGGAATTGTGCACTCATAGTTTGAGCATTCTTTCGCATTGCCTTTCTTTGGGATTGGAATGAAGACACCTTTTCCAGTCCTGTGGCCACTGCTGTGTTTTCCAAATTTGCTGGCATATTGAGTGTAGCACTTTCACAGCATCATTTATTAGGATTTGAAATAGTCAACTGGAATTCTAGCTTTGTTTGTAGTGATACTTCCTAAGGTCACTTGACTTCATATATAGGATGTCTGGCTCTAGGTGTGTGATCATACCATTGTGATTATCTGGGTCATGAAGATCTTTTTTTGTATAGCTCTTCTGTGTGCTTTTGCCACCTCTTCTTAATATCTTCTGCTTCTGTTAGGTCCTACCATTTCTGTCCTTTATTGTTTCCATCTTTGCATGAAATTTTCCCTTGGTATCTCTAATTTTCTTGAAGAGATCTCTAGTCTTTCGCATTCTATGGTTTCCCTCTATTTCTTTGCACTGATCAGCAAGGAAGGCTTTCTTATCTCTCCTTGCTATTCTTTGGAACTCTCCATTCAAATGGGTATATCTTTTCTTTTCTCTTTGCTTTTCACGCCTCTTCTTTTCACAGCTATTTGTAAGGCCTCCTCAGACAACCATTTTGCTTTCTTTGCATTTCTTTTTCTTGGGGATGGTCTTGATTCCTGTCTCCTGTACAATGTCATCAACCTCCGTCCATAGTTCATCAGACCCTTTGTATATAGATCTAATCCTTGAATCTATTTCTCACTTCCACTTTATAATTGTAAAGGATTTGATTTAGGTCATAACCAAATGGTCTAGTGGTTTTCCGTGCTTTCTTCAAGTTAAGTTTGAAGTTGGCAATAAAAAATTCATGATCTGAGCCACAGTCAGCTCCCGCTCTTGTTTTTGCTGACAGTATACAGCTTCTCCATCTTTGGCTGCAAAGACTATAATCAATCTGATTTCAGCGTTGGCCATCTGGTGATGTCCATCTGTAGAGTCTTCTCTTGTGTTCTTGGAAGAGGGTGTTTTCTATGACCAGTGCATTTTCTTGGCAAAACTCTATTAGCCTTTGCCCTGCTTCATTCTGTATTCCAAGACCAAATTTACCTGTTTAATGATCACAATTATTATCCTAGTTTACAAACATGTACACATGTAAAAAACCGCTTTGTTGTTTAACATGGCTTCAGTAATTCAAAACTTCCTCATTAAGATAAGCAATACTTTTTAGGGATCTGATTAATAGTGTAGATAAGCCAAACAAGTTCTCTCCTCTTATTACATTTGCAGACATTTCAGAAAGCCAATTCAATTACAGACACAGGCACAAATTAACTCTTTCATGAAATCAATGAACTAGGAGGATTTGGAAAATCAGAATAAATTATGTCATGGTTCCAAGACATGCAGAGCATTTCAGCAAGAATAATTTCTTGAGGATAAAGAGTCTGGAAAAACAGCCATTTCTGTATGACAATTATGCACACATAAATGAGAGATACACTGACTTTAGATGGTGTGATCTCTAAAACATGCTTTCAGATGTCTTGACTTCCTTGTCTTGTAGAGATATTGTTATGTACTGGTAGACTTTGAACACTAGCCTTGCAGCAAATGTTTTGGCTTCATTTCCTCTTATTTGGCCTGGAAGTAGTGTGCAGGCTCATTTCATTAAGCATGGGCTTCATATGCTTTAGCTGGAGATTTCATTCTTTGGGGACCCGCTCGGTATCTCATTATTGATATGAAGATTACTTTAAGTTCAAGACATCTGAAATTCAACAGAGGTAGAAGGAAGCCTTCTTGGATCTTCTCTTAGCTGATTTCTGGGAAATGAAGCTGCCATGAATTTCCTCTTTGGGGCAGTCTTCTTGAAATGGAGCAGAAATCTATGGTCCTTGTTCTGCCACCAACCTCCAAATCCCCTGCCATGTCATCACCTTACCTTTTGTCTGTGGAAAAATTTTAGCCAAAGAATAAGTTTAAGCAGAGAAGTAAGAACATATAGAAATAAAATATATAAGTCAAAAGAGACCAAAATAAGTATAGTCAAGGACTTTAGTTCCTTCTAACGGGCTATGGATAATATTCTGAGTCATATCCTCTGAGCTATTTTATAGATACTGAAACCACCACCAGGAAGAGGAGTTAACTGCCTGATGACCAGATTGTAGGTGTGACATAAGCTGCCACAATTCCAAGAGCTGACCTCAGGAAATAGAAACAAACTGATCCAGGAACTAAAGATTAACCGTACCTAAAACAACCAAGGTGATGCTAATCAGACAACTGCCGACCAATTTCAAGATGACTGTCAGAGCTGACTGTGTTCTATGTAGCCCCCTTCCTCGACCTATAAAAACTGCTGCCACTTGATTGTCAATGGTGGGAAGTCAGCCTTTGGAGAGACATCTCCCTCCCCACTCCCTCCCAGTTTGCTAGTATCCAAAATAAAGCAAACGTTCCTTTCCACCAACCTGACCTGTTTAATGACTTTTGAGTGGTGAGCAGCCAGACCTCAGTTTGGTCTTCCCAGCATTCTATCTGGGAAGATCAAGAAGAGTTTTGTTTTTCAGCCACTAAGTCATGCCCAACTCTTTGTAGCACCCCTGGACTGCAGCACACCAGGTTTCCCTGTCCTTCACTATCTCCCCGAGTTTGCTCAAACTCATGCCCATTGAGTCAATGATACCATCCAACCATCTTATCTTCTGTAATCCTCTTCCCTTCTTGCCCTCAATCTTTCCCAGCATCAGGGTCTTTTCCAATGAGTCGGCTCTTCTCATCAGGTGGCCAAAGTATTGGAGCTTCAGCATCAGTCCTTCCAGTGAATATTAAGGTTTTATTTCCTTTAGGATTGACTGGTTTGATCACCTTGCTGTCCAAGGGACTTTCAAGAGTCTTCTCCAGTACCACAATTTGAAAGCAAGAAGAGTAAACCTACCATAAATCTTATCTCTGGTGAGTTTCATGGCCATGAAGATAGACTACTCTTGCTTGCATAAACAAACATTGTCACAAACTTTCTCATCTCCTATTTGTTCATCTAAAATCTATCTGTCTGTCCTAAAGAGACGTATTTGCTTTTTCTCATAGAAGTCTTTTCTTTTCACTCCTGCTCTCTTTCCAAGCTGAGTGCATAAGCCTCAGACCTTAACTATTTAGTGAACTACTAGGTTTTTCATTAGCTTTCACATCACACAATTAAGCCTTTTTACCCCATTTAATTTAACTTTTCTAACTGTAATTCAGAAGCTTCCACACACTGAACCTAAGAAGGCAGAGGAAAAGTTCTCCTTCCTGACAGTCTACAGATAGCCAAACCAGTATAGATTGGCTTTGGAAGGCAAATATGTCTACAAATGTATGGTTTTATGTGATACAAGAATGTGGTGTAAATGAGCCTTGCCTAAGATGCTAATTTTCCCCAGGGCCGGACCTCCCATTTTAGTATTTTACTAACATAGGTAATGTCCGAACATTAGTACATTTTTCAGCTTCCCAGTTAAAATTAACATTCAGTAGAGCAGAGAATGGGAGTCCTAAATGATGTCACTTGACCTTCACAGATAAACTTTATGTTTATCTGTACTGGAGGTTTTTGTGTCAGGTAATGAGGCTTGGGGCCACAGAGGTCTTATAAGGTGCCGTCTTGGCTCACCTGGTCTGAGTGAATTTGGTGATAGAGGAAAGAAGATAATCTAACTGGTGCCTAGTCAAGTGACAATGATATAACTGTGCTTAAATTCGGACAAGGCAATGGCACCCCACTCCAGTACTCTTGCCTGGAAAATCCCATGGATGGAGGAGCCTGGTAGGCTGCAGTCCATGGGGTCGCTAAGAGTCAGACACGACTGAGCGACTTCACTTTCACTTTCATGCATTGGAGAAGGAAATGGCACCCCACTCCAGTGTTCTTGCCTGGAGAATCCCAGGGACAGGGGAGCCTGGTGGGCTGCCGTCTATGGGATCACACAGAGTCAGACACGACTGAAGTGACTTAGCAGCAGCATGCTTAAATTACATTCACTGTTCTCATGAAGTTCACAGTGTACTTAGGAATAGTTGTTTCGCATAGGACAAAGTCAAACTTGTGATAAGGTGTATGATAGAGATGTATACAAAGTGCCAGAGTAATGAATGCCTCTGATACCCTGTCAGGATGAATGAGGTACACATAGGAAGGAACACTTGACCCCCAGGAGTTGGAAAAAACGTAGACACTTGACAGGTAGAAAGGCATAGTAAAAGTTTTTAGAAAGTAAGGATAACATGTGCAATACAAAGACATAAATAACTCAAAACCTATGGGCTGCAGCAAAACCATTTCTAAGAGGGAAGTTTATAGCAATACAATCCTACTTCAGGAAACAAGGAAAACATCAAATAGACAACCTAACACCTAAAACAATTGGAAAAAGAAGAACAAAAAACCACCAAAGTTAGCAGAAGGAAAGAAATCATAAAGATCAGAGAAGAAATAAATGAAAAAGAAATGAAAGAAACAAAGTAAAGATTAATGAAACTAAAAGCTGGTTCTTTGAGAAGGTAAACAAAATTGACAAACCTTTAACCAGACTCATCAAGAAAAAAAGAGAGAAGAACCAAATAAACAACATTTACAACAGACAATGCAGAAATACAAAGGATTATAAGAGACTATTATGAGAAACTATATAGCAATAAAGTGGATAACCTAGAAGAAATGGACAGTCTTAGAAAATCTTTATCTTTGAAGACTGAACCAGGAGGAAATAGAAATAATGAACAACCCAATTAGAACCATTGAAATTGAAATCAAATTTTTGGGGGAGATCAAAATTCTCCCCCACAACAAGCCCAGGGCCAGATGACTTCACAGGTGAATTCTATCAAACATTTAGAGACGATCTAATGCCTATCCTTCTAAAACTCTTTGAAAAAACTGCAGAGGAAGGAACACTTCCAGACTCATTCTATGAGGCCATCATCACCCTGACACCAAAACCAGACAAAGACAACACAAACAGAAGAGAAAATTACAAGCCAGTATCACTGATGAACATAGATGCAAAAATCCTTAACAAAATTCTAGCAAAGAGAATTCAACAACACATTAAAAAGCTCATACACCATGGTCAAGTTGGGTTTAATCCAATATACAAAAATTAGTCAGTGTGATACACCATATTAACAAATTAAAAGGTAAAAACCATGTGATAATCTCAATAGATACAGAAAAAGCCTTTGACAAAATTCACCCATTTATGATTAAAACTTTTCAAAAAATGGGCACAGAAGGAACCTACTTCAACATAGTAAAGTCCATATATGATAAGCCCACAGCAAACTTTATTCTCAATGGTGAAAAAATGCAAGTGTTCCCCCTAAGATCAGGAATAAGACAAGGGTGTCCACTCTCACCACTATTATTCAATTCAAACTATATATTATTATATAAAACTATATATTATTATCACATATACTTATATATATATATATATATGTATAACTATATATTATACAAGACTATATATTATTATATAGTTTTGGGAGTCCTATCTATGGCAATTAGAGAAGAAAAATAAATAAAAGGAATCCAGATTGGAAAAGAAGTAAAGCTCTCACTGTTTCCAGATGACATGATACTTACTATACATAGAAAACCCTAAAGATACTTTTAGAAATTACTAGAGCTAATCAGTGAATTTAGCAAAGTCTCATTACACAAAATCAATACACAGAAATCACTTGCATTTCTATATACTAACAATGAAAAATCAGAACGAGAAATTAAGGAATAAATCCCACTCACCATTATAACAAAAAATAAAATAAAATATCTAGGAATAAACCTACCTAAGCAGACAAAATAACTATATACAGAAATTATAAGACACTGATGAAGAAATTAAAGCTGACATAAACAGATGGAGAGATATTCCATGTTCCTGGGTTGGAAGGATCAATATTGTGAAAATGACTATCCTACCAAATTTAATCTACAGATCCAATGCAATCCCTATCAAATTACTAACAGCATTTTTCACAAAACTGGAACAAAAAGTATATTTTTGATGACCATGGATATAGTGTGGATGAAGCATAAAGCAGAATCTGGAACAGTGACAAGTGGTCAAGTTGGCAAAGCTGACTGAAACCAACACAGATCCATTGCCACCAATTTTATATCAATTATTGGCATTTATGTGATCTAATATTCAGGTCAGATGTTTAGAAAAGGATATATTGTTTAGGTCTGTGCAAAGAACAGTTATGAAGTTATTTACTTTTCTGTCAAGAGCTAAGACTTGGGCTACAATAGAGATAATATTTTCCCCTTTTGTGGGAACAGACCAAAAATTAAGAAAATTGAGTTCAATTGTGTACCCATTAGCAAATAATTTTACCTGGAATCTAATGGGAACATAATAGGCTAAAATAGAGCCAATTCAGAAAAAACAACAGTATATTCGGAGACATGGTAAGGCTAGCCAAAAAGAAAGAAGACAGAAAAAGCAAGAAAAGTGTTCAGAATGCCCAGTTTGAAAATGTCACTGAGCATTATCTTCAGTAAATTGTATTACAGAAGTGAATGGAAATGATGATGTCTCATGCCATTACTTGATGAAAGGAATCAAATAGCTCAAATGGGTTTTGAGAAATCTGTTCAGACCCTTTGCCTAAAGGCAGATGGATGTGTAAGGAGCCTTTTCTTTTTTTTTTTTCCTGGTTCCTGAATATTTCCAAATCCTATATCGGTCACTTATCCCAGCATTTTGTCCTTTTCTTGTGCTACCTTTCCTTTAAATATACTCAAAAATCATTCCTATGGAGCTTGAAGCATTAGGATGTGGCAGACACTTTAGGACAAACTTTATCATATGTATCAATAGGAGTTGTTGTTTAGTCACTAAGTTATGTCTGACTATTTGTGACCCCATGGACTGTAACCCACCAGGCTCCTCTGTCCATGGGATTTTCCAGGCAAGACCATTGGAGTGGGGTGCCGTTTCCCCCTCTGGGGGATCTTGACCCAGGGATCAAACCTTGTGTCCTGCACTGGCAGCTGGATTCTTTACCACTGAGCCACAGGAGGAGCCCAATATTTTTAGTATGTTGTCCCAAATATCAACTTGCCACTTTTCCGAAAGTATGTCAGTGTTGTGATATTGTTATCTATTTAATTTTATGCCCAAATTTTGTATCTATTAATGTATAGATTCTATATATGTATATAGATATCATATATAACCATCTAATTTCATCAAATCATGCTAAAAATTGGATTAATCATAATTTCCTAATTTAGTCAGCAATTGTGTCTAATACTATGTGCCAGGAACTGGATGAATAATAACTCATAAGACAAAATTGCCTATTTTCCAAATTCATCTTAACTCAAAAATATTATAATTTCTCTCTATGAAATGACTGGAAATTTATCTGGCTTTGAATTCTGTTAAATAGAAAAATTTCCAGAAATATCCCAGATTCCAAGTTTTAAGATGTTAGAATTGTTGAAGGTTTGATTTCAGCATTGATACTTTTGAATTTTAGATCAGAAAAAGTGCTACTTTAATGCCAATACAAAAATAAAATTTTGACTTGTTATAATGTAAATATTCCAGCGAAGATACTTCCATATAGAATGCTAAATAAAATACACATACACAAACACATGTAACTACCTCACAAAGAAAAACACTACATGGCTCAGCATGTGTAAAACATAAGGGAGGATGAATTCACTTGAGAATCAGTTTTTTGTAACATATATTTTATGAAAACATAGATTTTTATAACACATGTAAGCTAGGGGTATGAATGTTCTTCCATCTCTAGAACTCCTTTCCTGCATCTTTATGGCAGTTTTTATTACTCTTCTCTACTCAAATATTACCTCTTCGGAGAGTCCTCTTTGTTTCCCTTCATACCACTTACAGCCATCTGAAATGATATTTAATTTGTTTTTACTAAGTCTTCTCTTCAAGCTGTAAGCTTAATGTAGAAAGAGACTGGGTTTTTGCAGGATGTAACGCCAAGAGTCTCACAGGCGGCAGATGCTCAGGTAATGTTAAGTGATGGACAAATATTAAATTAATAGAGGTGTGGCTCTGAGAAGAATGCACCAGCTAGGATATTGACGTCTTTCCAAGACATATTTATCTGGAATGCAAGACACTCATTTGTTTTGCTGTGGTTGTGGTTTAGTTGCTAAGTCATGTCCAACGTGTTTGTGACCCCATGAACTGTAGCCAGCCAGGCCCCTCTGCCCACGGAATTTCCCAGGTAAGAACACTGGAGTGGGTTGCCATTTCCTCCTCTAGGGGATCTTCCCAACTCAAGGATCAAACCCACATCTCCTGTGTCTCCTGTGTGAGCAGGTGGATTCTTTACCACTGAGCCACCCAGGCTATCTATTTAAACTTTATAAAACTACTTAGTTTTTCAGCCCTAGCTTTCTCATATTGAACAGAAGGAGTTAGGTGTATAATTGTATTTACTCTTTAATATAATAGCTCTCTGAAATGAATGGTATCTATAAAACCTAGAAAATTGAAATTCTAAATTCTAATCCCAAATTTGCATGTACTAAACACAATTCTTCCAAGTGTAAAATGAGAATAATTAGACCTACTTGTGGATTACAAAAAGCACATAACTGCAAATCATAAACTCTTTATTTTGTACACTTTTTTCTTTTAACATACTTTCCAACTCCAATAATTAATAATTTAATTATACAATCCTAGTACCAATGTAAGGATGAGGAATTTAGTCTAATAATTCAAGCCAACTTGGAAGCTTTAATCTCTTCTGTTTAGGGGCTATAAAGTATTCAAGACCAATAAGACAGATCATATTAATAATTTCAAATAATGAAAATGCCATGCAAAGATGCACTTCCATGCGATCCTCATTTCAACATCATAAAATCAAACTTATTAGTGATATATATATTTGGAGACAACTAGTGCAAGGAAAGTCTGTGTCTGGCTTTTAATGCTGAGTCTAACTTAGAATGACTAGAGAAAAAGACAGCTTTGGGTTATATTGGCTGGTAGCACGTGGCTTCCGAGCCATCACTGAGTTAGCAGTGAGGTGCAGTGACAGGTGTATTGGAGCTTAAGCATCAAATATAGCCAGGACATTATGCAACCATAAAGAAGTAGAAAAGCCTTCTTTCTGAATGTAATATTCGCTTCTGCCTAAAATCAGAAAATATACACATGTGGATTTCAGCATACTGACAATGACATGACAGAGGTTGGTTAAATTTGTCCAAAGGCAGCCAGTGGCATGTCTCTAAATATAGTCAACTCTGACTGCCACACACTGATGAGGAAGCTCTCAACTTAGCTTGCATAGCAATCTAAATACTATCCCTAGGCAACTTCTAAATAGATTTTTAAACCAAGGTTTACCAGCAGGAACTTTCCTCTTCAACTTCCCTGTTGTCTGCAATTTGCAACTACCATAACATGCTTAAAATTAATTGGAAGTTCATATGCACCTACTATAAAACAAAAACACATATACATTCTTACTGAACAAAGCACTCCATATTGGAATTAGATACAAAGTTGATAAAAAATCAATTAAAGAGAATTAAATCTGGTGATAGTTTCCAAAGGAATAGCATGCAGTAGGATATCAACTTTTTCCCTTCACCTCAAGAGTATCTTGTCTTACATATCTCAGTTCAATTAAGTGTCCAACTTTCAATGATAGTCAATATAATATTTTCTTTTGAGTTACTTAAGTGTGGTAGTTGATAGTGTAGTTGGCAACTGTTTTTGTTTCTTCACTTCTAGGCACATGGTTACACTCTCTTGACCCTTAACATGAGATGCGGCTATATTTTAGTGATAAAGTGGTAGCAAAAGTAATTGTGAGTCATTTCTGGGTCACATCTTTAAGAATCAGAGTGCCATTCACCATACTTCCTTTCTTACTTTTTAAATATGCTTTGTGTCAATATAGATAAGTTTGCATTTTACAGAAATCAGTATAAATGAACTAATGTGGTACACACTCTTTTGTCTGGCTTCTCTTATTCTGCATATTTTGATATTCATCTATTTTTTGAATACTGTGAGTTAAATTTTTGGTTAATTTTTTCAGAGATGGACAGGGAAGCCAGGCATGCCGCAGTCCATGGGGTTGCAAAGAGTCAGACACGACTGAGCTACTGAACTGAACTGAGAATCGATATACTACTGTATGTGTGCCCATTCATTTGTTGATTGACACTGACATTGGATCATTTCCAATTTTGTCTATTAGAAATGGATTTTTAATGAAACACTATGTACAAGTCTTTGCAAGGACATGTGCTATCATTTGTCTTGGGTATCTATCTATTCTCCAATTTGGTGGTTTAATCACTAAGTTGTCTCCGACTATTGGGACCCCACGGACTATATCCCTCCAGGCTCCTCTGTCCATGGGATTCTCCAGGCAAGAATACTGAAGTGGCTTGCCATTTCCTTCTCCAGGGGATCTTCCCAACTCAGGAATCAAACCCGGGTCTCCTGCATTGCAAAGAGATTCTTTACTGACTGAGCTACAAGGGAAACCGCCGTCTCAAAGTAGTTATAATATTTTACATTGCAACCAGCAGTGTGTGAGAGTTTTAATTCTTCCAAATCTTCACCAACAATCACTCTTAGAGTTTTCAATTTTCATTTTCCTAATGATAAGTTGAACAAATGTCCATGTGCATCCACATATCTCCTCTGGTCAAGTGTCTGTTCAATTTTTTTCCCTTATTTTTTATATTGGTTGTTTGATTTCTTACAATCAAATTTGAGAGTTCCTTATATATTGTGGGTACAATTTCTTTATTTGATACAAGATATGCCAATATTATATTCTAGTTTGTAACTTTTATCATTCTCATAACTATGCATTTTTAAGAGAAGAATCTTTTAAAAATTTTGAAGATACTAAATTTATCATTTTTTTCCTTTTATGGATCATGTTTTTGGTGGTCTATCTATGAAATATTCCTTTAGTTCAAATTAATGAAGGTTTTAACCTATTTTTTCCTAGGTGTTTTACATAGAGTTATGGTCCTTTGAGTTCCTTTTTGTTTACAGTCCAAGTTGTGCATGAAAAGTTGATTTTTTTGCATACATATAACTATTCTGGAATAATTTATTTAAAAGACTATCCCGGCTCCAATGTTATTCCTTTGAATCTTCATTAAATAATAGTTGCCTTTATATGTGTCGGTCTTTTTCTTGATTGTTTATTTCCTTGATCTATTTGTCTACCTTCATGAAATTATCACATGGTTTCTAACTGTAGCTTTAGTTTTTAAAAATATAAATCCTGAAAATTTATTCTTATTTTCAGGGTGCTAATATATACTCTCAGCTTTCTGTATTTTCACATGAAATTTAGAATCAGCTTGTCAATTTCTACAAAAAACTCTGCTAGGATTCTTAATGAGATTGTATTGAGCCTCCAGATCAACGTGAGAAGAATTAACATTATAATAATATTGAGTCATCCTACACATTAACTTGATATGTATCTTCATTTATTTTTATTTATTATGCTCATATTAATTTAAATTTTATTATTAATGTTTACATTGTGGACTTTCCTGTATTTTCAGATTTTCTGCTTTACTTTTAGAACATAAAAAGTAAATTTACAATAACTTTTTAAAAGAACTTTCCCTCTAATTCTCACCACTGTGTTACTTTTGCGTTGCTCTCAAATTAATATTCCCCTTATTGTGGACCATATTCTCCTACCTCCTTTCATGCCTGGTAATCTTTGATTTTATGCCAGACATTGCAAATTCACTGTATGCTAGGTTTTTGTATTCTTATAAATATTCCAGAATTTTGTTCTAAGATTCAGTCAAGTTACTTAGACATAACTTGTTCCTTTCAGGTCTTGACTTCTATACTTGGTTAGGTAGCTGCAGAGAGGCAGTGTCTAGGCAGGTAATTTTTTTTACATTACTGGAATATGGCTTTCTTACATTTTCAATCTATTAACTCGTGAATTATGAATTTTTCCAGTCTTCCTGATGAGAACACACTGTTTTTGTCCATTTGTGAGTATCTATCAGGAATTGTTCTCCCTAATCCTTTTGGACAGGTCTTTACTCAGTGTCAGGTAATTCTCTTATGTGTACACAGTGATTGGTAGTCTGCTATTTGAGAGGGCCTTCTACAGCTCTCTGAAGTTTTCTCTTTGCACAGCTTTCTCCTCTGAAGTAATCTGTGCTCTTTAGGCCTCCTGGAACTTTTAGCTCCATCTCAGCTCTTGGAATCTGCCAGGCTTCTCTTTGCATTTTATAAGATGCTCCTTCTAAAATATAAAATGATGCTGTCATTTCTCCACTTGAAATCTACTTGTTATGGCTTAGCATAACTTATAGGAGTCATGATTAGGTTATTGCCTCCTCCTTTAATCTTATACTGTTATACTCTGACACAGAGCAAAGAAGTATAACTCTGTTCATAAAATCTCCTGCATGGATTTGTATTTAATTTCTTTTTAATTTTCATATATTTTTGTACTTACAGAAAAATTACAGAAAATGGAGAGGTGTCCCATATTCCCTTTACCAAACTTTCCCTAACATTAACCACTTGCATAACCATAGAACGTGATCAATACCAGGAAATTAGCATTGGCACATGCTATTAACTAAGCTCCAAGCTTTATTTAGATTTTGCCAGATTTTTCAGTAAACATTTTCCTGTTACAAGATCCTACATTGCATCTCTTGTTCTTCTTTACTTTTATCCTTTTTTTGACAGTTGCCAAATCTTTACTATTCTATTATGATGTTGGCACTTTTGAAAAGCAAACTGGTCAGTTATTTACAAAATTTCTCCTAATTTGGAGTTGATTTATATTTTCTCATTATTAAAATAAAGTTGTGCGTTTGGAGAAAGGATACTAAAAAAATGATAGTGTGCTTTCTTTCAGTGTATTGTATCAGAAACTTCATGCTATCAAAATATCTTAAGACTGATGATGTTAACCTTCATCACATGCTAAGTTGGTATATGCCAGGTTTTCCAGTTATTTTTGTCTTTGTAATAATATGTATCTTGTGTCAGATGCATTGAGACTGAACAAATATTTTCAGTCTATTTCTGAAATTTCAGTCTATTTCTCTTCAAACTTCCATTTACTAATTTTAACAACCCTCATGGCTCTTGTCTCTAGGCATACATACATATCTAACTATAGGTATATATAGTTAATTTGTCAATCAGCCATCTGTCATCTATCTAATTTGTCACTATGAGTTCATACTGACATTTTTAATTCTATCATCGAGCTTTCTCTTTTCCTTATTCACAACTTTCTCATACGATTAGATAATCTGCTTTTATTATAATTACATATATCTATATATTAATGTATAATTAGTATATATTAGTAATATATTAGTATACATTGCTAGTATGCAAGTAATATCAGAAATGCTTATCCATTCCTTGAGTACCTATTTTAGTAAATTTACTATATGGTTCTTCCCTGTAGCTCAAATGGTAAAGAATCTGCCTGCAATGCAGGAGATGGGTTCAATTTTAGGGTCAGGAAGGTCTCCTGGAGAAGGGACTGGCAACCCACTCCAGTATTCTTGACTGGAGAATCCCTTGACAGAGGAGCTTGGTTGGCTACAGTCCATGGGGTTGCAAAGAGTCGGACACGCCTGAGTGACTAACACTACTACACTACCACTACTATATGGTTACAATTATTATGTATACTTTTTGTCTTTATCTTTGGATATTTATATATTGTCTTCCCATGCCCTTCAGTATGGTGATGCTATTGACTTGAAATACAATTAGTTTTGTTGTTGTTTTTTTAATCTTGTTTTCTGATTTGTTTCTCTTCATGTCACGGTAGGTTTCAATCATGTTTTAATAATCAGAGATACACAAAGACTATATTTATGAGATGTCATTGCCTCCTTACATACATTACCCATTCCCATTCTTTTCCTCTTTTTACTGTTTTCTCCCACTCTCTACAGATAATCAGCATCAGTCCAGTTCAGTCACACAGTCGTGTCCAGAGCTTTGCGGCCCTATGGACTGCAGCACACCAGGCCTCCCCATCCATCACCCACTCTCAGAACTTGCTCAAACCCATGTCCATTGAGTCGGTGACTCCATCCAGCCATCTCATCCTCTGTCGTCCCCTTCTCCTCCTGCCTTCAATCTTTCCCAGCACCAGGGTCTTTTACAGTGAGTCAGTTCTTCGAATCAGGTGGCCAAAGTATTGGAGTTTCAGCTTCAGCATCAGTCTTTCCAATGAAGATTCAGGACTGATTTCCTTTAGGATGGACTGGTTGGATCTCGTTGAAGTCCATGGGACTCTCAAGAGTCTTCTCCAACACCACAGTTCAAAAGTATCAATTCTTTGGCTCTCAGCTTTCTTTATAGTCCAGCTCTTACATCCATACATGACTACTGGAAAAACCACAGCTTTGACTAGATGGACCTTTGTTGGCAAAGTAATGTCTCTGATTTTTAATATGCTGTCTCGGTTGGTCATAACTTTTCTTTCAAGGTGCAAGCGTCTTTTAATTTCATGGCTACAGTGACCAGCTGCATTGGTTTTGGAGCCCAAAAAATAAAGTCTCTCACTGGTTCCATTGTTTCCCCATCTATTTTCCCTGAAGTGATGGGACTGGATGCCATGATCTTAGTTTTCGATGTTGAGTTTTAAGCCAACTTTTTCACTCTCCTCTTTTACTTTCATCAAGAGGCTCTTTAGTTCTTTGCTTTCTGCCATAAGGGTGGTATCATCTGCATATTCTAGGTTATTGATATATCTCCCAGCAATCTCAATTTCAGCTTGTGCTTCATCCAGCCCAGTGTTTCTCATGATGTACTCTGCATATAAGTTAAATAAGCAGGGGAACAATATACAACCTTGACATACTCATTTCCCAATTTGGAGCCAGTCTGCCCTTCCATGTCAGGTTCTAACTGTTGCTTCTTGATCTGCATACAGATTTCTCAAAAGGCAGGTAAGGTGGTCTGGTATTCCCATCTCTTAAGGAATTTTCCAGTTTGTTGTGCTCCACATAGTCAAAGGCTTCAGCGTAGTCAATAAAGCAGAAGTAAATGTTTTTCTGGGACCCTCTTGTTTTTTTGATGATACAGCAGATGTTAGCAGTTTCATCTCTGGTTCCTCTGCCTTTTTCCTAAAATATTTTCCATTACACATTTTTCTCTTGCCAGCTCTTTCTCATCATTTATAGTCATTATTCTAAAATTTATTAGGCCTGGGATCATGTTAAGAATTCCATAAGTATCACTGTGTTTGGTCCTTACAAAAACCTTATGAAACAGGTAGTGATTTTACCCCAGTGCTGAAGTAAACAAAAGCTTTAGGAGTAGGATAAATGGTCAGGGAATATACAGGTATGCAAATGGCCTAGATAGGGTTTATGTTTTCCAGCTCTGACTGATTCCAATATGCACTGTCTGTCAAATATTTTTCAAGACCCAAAGATATTTCTACATCAAAGACTTCAGTTACCTCTCAGGGCAGCAAAGTGTTCCTTATCTTCCCCTCCTTCATCTTTCACAGTATCCTGCTCATACTAATCACACAACATTTTGAATCCCAGTTCTGCCACATGCTATTTTTATGACCTGTGTAAGATAGTTAACTTATATCTCTACTTTTAATCTATGGTAATTGTATTTTCATGATTGCTGTAAATAATACAATAATTTTATAATAATTGTAAATTATAAATTAATATTTGTAAACATTTATATCCCATATAGAATATAAAATCAAAAAATTTCAGAGTGTTTAAAACTTAGCCCAAACCCTATTCATTTATTAGTGTTCGCATAATTAAAAAAAAAAAAACATTTATTTTCAATTTCTTCTCTTTATTTCAACTAGATTATGTCGATTTGCAGGGCCATTACAGTAATTATGTCTGCTCCCTAAAAGTAAAATGTAGAATAGTACTCAATATATGTTTGATAAGAGATGACTGCACACACAAAAAAGAGATGACTGTGTTCCAAAATTATTCCAAAAGTTTTTCTTAAGATGAAATATAATTGTTAATCTACTAATTGTCTAAAAGTTAAATTCAAAGTGAAAACAAAGTTAAATATCTGCACTTATATATAAATATATCCTGAGAAAAAACTGTCCTTTCTATCAAAGAGTGGGTGTAATGTAAACTAAATCTCAATAGGAAAACCAGAGCAAAGTCCTGAGTCTTGGCTCAGAGCAGGGCGCGATAGGTCCCCCAGTGGTTGCAGAGCCCCTTCAGGTTACACACACGGCTCTCTACTTCTTGAGACAAGCTGTGCTGTTTTCAGACCAAGTCTTAAGGGAACAAAAACAACTCTTTACTGCTCAAACAATCTGGTGTACAGCTATTTAGAAATGCACTGCTAACTCCAGTAAAGTCAATTTCATTATTAATGGCCAAAGTGAGTTGCATTCATTGTGATGAATAATTTCAGTCTATTCATAAAGTTTATTGTTCACAGAAGGCAATTTAACCTTCGTACCATCCTAATCCTCAAATGACAAGAGTAACTGTAATTTCACATTCTTGTATGTGCAAGAAACGTTACCAAGTGTTTCCCCCCCCAAAAGAAATCACATCTGATTTAAAATAGTGTAAAAAATGTTTTTCCCAGTTACCAACTGGGTTTTATTTCTATCTCTAGATCAAGCAAGAACCCTGCACTGGGTACAGCAAAGTATCAGGGAAAGTCTCTCAAGTCCACATGGGTTATCACAAGTAGCCAGAAGACTGGACCTGATTTCAGGCAGTTTTGCAGTTTCTGTGCCCACTCACTTTCAGGTACCACAGGCCAGAATTTTGAGCTTCTCTCTTCAAATGAGAAATAGCCAGATTTTTGCAGATTCTATTGCAGACATCCTGTAGATGTTCCTGCTGCAGAGTTGGTAGAACCCTTGCTTTTCACATGGAAAGCATCAATATTTGCTTTTCCACAGTTTTCCTTTGCATTTTATTTTGCTTTGTGGGTTTGCTTTTTTTTGGGGGGGGGGCTTGTTTATTTTTTGTTTCATTTTGGTTTTGGATATCAAATTTTTTTTTTTTCTCGTTTTTGTCAAATATGTCACTGAAAAAATGTAAGTTTCAGAGAAATTTGGGAAAGTAACTATGATTATATACTTTTCAATATATACAAAATATTGGAAGGATTGGTTAGTTTGTGAAATGCATATGTGTGAGACTGAGCAGAAATGTGTCTTAAATTTATTGTTTTTAAAATAAAAATATCAGGATTAATTGATTGGTTGATTTTGTTGTTTTGGGGAGCAGCAGAGAGATTACACAACATTTATTCTAGAGGCAGGAAGTCCAAGGTCCAGGTGGTAGCAGATTTGGTTTCTGATGAGAAATCTCTACCTGGTTTAGAGAAGGCCACCTTCTCGCTATGAGCTATGGTTTCCCCTCATAGCTCAGTTGGTAAAGAATCCACCTGCAATGCAGGAGACCCCAGTTCAATTCCTGGGTTGGGAAGATCTGCTGGAGAAAGGATAGTCTACCCATTTCAGTACTCTTGGGCTTGTCTTGTGGCTCAGTTGGTAAAGAATCCACCCACAATGAGGGAGACCTGGGTTCTATCCCTGGGTTGGGAAGATCCCCTGGAGAAGGGAAAGGCTACCCGTTCCAGTATGCTGACCTGGAGAGGTCCATGGATGGCATCGCAGAGTCGGACATGACTGAGTGACTTTCACGTCACTTCACCTTCTCCCTATGTCCTCATGTGGCTTTTCCTGTGTGTTTGCTCAGAAAGAGAGCTCGCTTGCTCTTCTGAATAGGACACCAGGCCTGTTGGATTACTGTTTTACCCATATGAACTCATATAACCTGAGTCCTCTCAGGACCAGGAGAAGATAATATATTCAAAGACATTGCTCATAGTTGATCCCACATTCCCATTATTTTCAAGATTTTTCTACTAAAATGGGACTTGGTAATGGGACATTCTTCTCCAAGTCAGTAGATGTGGAAATAGGGATTGGCAGGGCTGAAGAAATTAATGATTTTAATTTCTTATAAATTAAAGTTTATAAAAACATAAGAACTTATGTTTATAAGAACACAAATAATGTTCCTCCCAAAGAGGGATATTGGTAGACATCTATCAATTGTTATAAGAAATAATTAATTAAAATTTATATGCCTTCTGTTTTTTAATTGTATTATAAAAGTAGAGAAAGAAATTCAATAAGTTGACATCTGTATAGTAAATTCTCTCAGGACGATATATGAAGTTATATTTGATATATTTTATAGCATGTAAATATATTTATTCAGTATAAAAGCTTATTGATACCTAGGATGAACTTTGTATAGTTACTGGAATTATAGGAATAAAACATTAAGGAATCACTTTCACTGTTCATAGCTGAAAAGCGAAGAAATAAAACTTTCTAGATGTGTAGATGTAACTTTGCTTTTCTTACTGCTGAACACGAGACCTTAAATATTGCCTAGGATTTATATATTTTAAATGTCTTCTTAAAAGTTTTAGTGAGAATAAAATTTCCATTCAACAGTGGAGCTCTGATGAAAGAAATAAATTATTAAAGGTTTACATATGCAACATCAAAATGAACATTTTTCAAAGGAATAGAAAAAATACTATGCACTAAAATTCAAGATTAAACAGAATATAAATCACTCATCTCTCCTATTCATTTAGACACTCAGGCTATTTTTTATGACCATCAGTTGCTTTTGTATAATGCTTTAGTTATATATAGAGAGACAGAGTAGATACTGATAATTGTGTTCTAACTCTATGAGGAAACTGGAGCATTTCTTATTTACTAATATGTTCTCGATTGAGTTTCACTATAATTTCACAATGAACCACAAGTAAAACTCTTGTTAATTTTCATTAGATTTTTGTCTGACTTTTCAGATTCATGTACATAATAAAATACAGTATCACAGTATCCTTTTCATTTTCCAATGGGCTTTTAAGCTAGTGAGAAAAATTAACTTATCTATTAACTTTCATTAACAGTTGCACATCATTTCTTAGCAGTGCTGCTAAGCATTGGATCTATGTAACCGTCTTTTCAATTCTTCCTTTTGCTGGACTCATTCAAAGGTTTATTACAGAATCTGATTTATCTCTCCCTACTGAATTTGTCCATTTTTTCCTGATTAATTTTTAGATTTATTCCAATCTTATGCATAATTCTCAACAAATACCCAGATATTTGAAATATCTATTTTTTAAAAATATTATCTATTTTCGAAAAGAATAAGGTTTGCAATTTTGTGTTAGGTTTGTTGTTGTTCAGTCACTAAGTCATATTTGATTCTTTGTGACCCCCATGGACTGCAGCATGCCAGGCTCGCCTGTCCTTCACTATTTCCTGGAAGGACAGGAGAGGCTGGCATGCAGCTACAAATCAGAGTGAACCAGGGCCAACTTTTTTGCAAAACATGTAGGGCAATGAAATGTATGTGTGTACTTAATGAAAATTTTTTGAGATGATAACAGTGACTTTTGCACACATAAATACAAGTAAAATGAACTTATTTCATAATTTATTTTATGAGATATTTTATGTGAGTGGCTTTTTTTGTTTTGATGGTGAGTTCATAACTAAGGCATGTATTGATAATAACATGGCTGACACTGAATTTCTAAAGTATTTACTCCCCAGTGAAAGCAGCATTTTTCTAACAAAACTGCTGTGAGAAAACAACACACTGTTGGTTCTACCTTCTGTTCCTAGTGAGAAAAAAATGTGAACTTTTGCATTTTTTTTTTTAATATGGCACAGTAGGAAACATGATAGATGGTTCACTTGGTTATGAAACATACTCGGAATTTCAGATTTCTGGCACTCATCAAAGACCTCAGCAATTCTACTTCTCTCCAAAACTGTCAAAACAATTTTTTAAAAAATTCACTTAATCTATACTAACAGCCTTCAGATATAATTGTATTCAATACTAAGATAGATCTAGTGACAGATTATATCGTTACATTTTAAGTATTTTCTCTCTTCTTTCATCTTCTTGTCTGTTTCTCTCCCATTCCTCATCTTTGTTAATAGCATTGCAATCCTTTCTGTCACTGGAGTAATAATCTTAAAGTCAGGTTTTGACCTCTCATTCACCCTCTAACCTTTATATAATCGAGTGCCAGTTTCTGATACTTCTACTTCTTCACTCTCTTCACTTTCAATTTCTTAGTTCTATCATTACTGCCACACTTCGAGTCTTCTATATATTTTACCCGGATTGCTCACACACACACACACACACACACACACACAATGTCTGAAATATGTTGTATGATTCAAAACTCTACTTTCATTTGCTGTAGACATATTTTTCTCCTTAAATTACATTTCTGATTAAGTAGTCCTTCTTTTCAAGACTATATAATTACTGTACATACCATGAAGCAAAATGCACAGTTTTTCCTTTAAGATAATCAAGAATCTAATTTCAGCCCATTATTCATTGTTTCCACTTTTAAAAATTACATTTACTGGATGTTTTATTGTAAGCAAAATACTTGCTCAAGAAATTCCAAGATATAAAAATCATAAAAAAGAAAATAACCTTGATATAATTTTGCTATAAAGATATATCATAATTCATACTTACTTCTAGTACTTTTTGTATGAATGGTATATATCACCATATTAAGGCACAGTTTTCCTATTCTTTTAATCATTCACATTATATTGTTTTCTTAGAAAGCCTGATTTTAATTGAAGAATATTATCTGTAATGATCATAAAATGTAAATATAAGTAGTTAAATGTGTCTTCTTATATTGATATTATTCTTATATTGCAAATCACATTTTCTGAAAACTACATTTTATGTTCAGATTTATTACCTTTTATGTTCAGATTTATTACCAAAAAAGTTTAGTACTCTCCACTGAGTATTTTTAGTACTCATATACCTGACTTATTATTCTTGAGTTAATGATTTTGATTTAGTTCTTCAAAGTCCAGCTTTCATAGCAATGATCAACGTACAATTTTCAAACAATTCTTTATAGAAGAGAAAGTAAGTGTTTTGCTTTCTAAACTCATATACTATATCTCTTTTGATTGTCTGTATGGCTAATCAAAGTCTTATTTGTATTATACATAAAAAAAACTTGGCATTAAAAAATTGAACTTTTCTCAGCTATGCTCCTAGTGTTTGTTATTTGAAGATAGGAGTCTGCAGTATTGTGTAATTTTTGTACTTGTATATAGAACTTTTTTTTTGCTTACTGGTTTTTGTTTGCTTTATATCTTTTTTTCCTAATTGCCTAAAATAGTGATAAAGTGTTTGGTCATGTACCACTTTTACTTGAATTTGTAAGAATCACTAAAAGTTTCAATTTCCTTTCTCTTTCTGTTATTTTTCTTTCATTTTGTCTTTTGTCAACTGAGAACTGTCTCACCTTTTCCTCTAAATAATAACTGATATTAAAAAAAAACTGATATGTATTTGAAGTTTAATATGCAAAAGATACTCTGAGATGCATTTATATTTAATATGGGAACTGGTTTGCTTACTCATTTCCTATTGCATGTTATTATAACAAAATATTAGATGCACATAACATAGTATTGGTTTCCGGAAACTCTCATAAACATAATATTTCTGAGACTTAACCCCCTTTTATTTGTATAGATTCTGTCTTGCTTTTTTTTTTAATTGAAATACTCAGTTCAGTTCATTTGCTCAGCCATGTCCAACTCTTTGTGACCCCATGGACTGCAGCACACCAGGCTGACCTGTCCTTCACCATCTCCTGGAGCTTGCTCAAACTCCTGTCCATTGAGTCGATGATGAAATCCAACCATCTAGTCCTCTGCCGTCCCTTTCTCCTCCTGCTTTCAATCTTTCCAGGCATCAGAAGTCTTTTACAATGAGTCAGTTCTTCACATCAGGTAGCCAAAATATTGGTGCTTCAGCATCAGTCCTTCCAGTGAATATTCAGGACTGATATCCTTTAGGATTGACTGGCTTGATCTCCTTGCAGTCCAAGAGACTCCAGGAGTCTTCTCTAACACCATAGTTCAAAAACATCAATTCTTTGGTGTTCAGCCTTCTTCATGGTCCAACTCTCACATCCATACATGACTACTGGAAAAACCATAGCTTTGACTAGATGGAACTTTGTTGGCAAAGTAATGTCTCTGCTTTTTACTATGCTGTGTAGGTTTGTCGTAGACAAATCTTTGTTTTCAAAGTGTATTTTAAATTCATGGCTGTAGTCACCATCTGCAGTGATTTTGGGGCCCAAGAAAATAAAGTTTGTCACTTTTTCCATTGTTTCCCCAGCTATGTTCCATGAAGTGATGGGACAGGATGCCATGAGCTTCGTTTCTTTTTTTTTTTTTTTTTTCAATGTAGTTTTATTTTATTTATTTATTTTTTTACAACATTTCAGTGGGTTTTGTCATACATTGACATGAATCAGCCATTGAGTTACACGTATTCCCCATCCCGATCCCCCCTCCCGCCTCCCTCTCCACCCGACTCCTCTGGGTCCTCCCAGTGCACCAGGCCCGAGCACTTGACTCATGCATCCCACCTGGGCTGGTGGTCTGTTTCACCATAGATAATATACATGCTGTTCTTTCAAAACATCCCACCCTCACGTTCTCCCCCAGAGTTCAAAAGTCTGTTCTGTACTTCTGTGTCTCTTTTTCTGTTTTGCATATAGGGTTATCGCCACCATCTATCTAAATTCCGTATATATGTGTTAGTATACTGTAATGTTCTTTATCTTTCTGGCTTACTTCACTCTGTATAATGGGCTCCAGTTTCATCCATCTCATTAGAACTGATTCAAATGAATTCTTTTTAACGGCTGAGTAATATTCCATGGTGTATATGTACCACAGCTTCCTTATCCATTCATCTGCTGATGGGCATCTAGGTTGCTTCCATGTCCTGGCTATTATAAACAGTGCTGCGATGAACATTGGGGTGCACGTGTCTCTTTCAGATCTGGATTCCTCAGTGTGTATGCCCAGAAGTGGGATTGCTGGGTCGTATGCCAGTTCTATTTCCAGTTTTTTGAGAAATCTCCACACTGTTTTCCATAGTGGCTGTACTAGTTTGCATTCCCACCAACAGTGTAAGAGGGTTCCCTTTTCTCCACACCCTCTCCTTGAATGTTGAGTTTTAAGCCAGTTTTTCCATCCCTCCTCTTTCACTTTCATCAAGAGGCTCTATAGTTTTTCTTCACTTTTGGCCATAAGGGTGGTGACATCTGAATGTCTGATTATTGATATTTCCCTTGGCAATCTTGATTCCAGCTTGTGCTTCAATCAGCCGACATTCCCATGATATACTCTACGTATAAGTTAAATAAGCAGGGTGACAATATACAGCCTTGACATACTCCTTTCCCAATTTGGAACCAGTCCATTGTTCCACATCTGGTTCTAACTGTTGCTTCCTGACCTGAAAACAGGTCTCTCAGGTGGCAGGTAAGGTGGTCTGGTAGTCCCATCACTTTAAGAATTTTCCACAATTTTTTGTGACCCACACAGTCAAAAGCTTTAGCATAGTCTATGAAGCAGAAGTAGATGTTTTTCTGGAATTGTCTTGCTTTTCCTATGATCCAACAGATGTTGGCAATTTGATCTCTGCTTCCTCTGCCTTTTTAAAATTCAGCTTGAACATCTGAAACTTCTTCGTTCACATACTGTTGAAGCCTAGCTTGTAGAAGTTTGAGCATTGCTTTGCTACTGTTTGAAATGAGTGCAATTGTTCAGTAGTATGAACATTCTTTGGCATTACCTTCTCTGCGATTGGAATGAAAACTGACCTTTTCCAGTGCCATGGCCACTGCTGAGCTTTCCAAATTTATTGGCATACTGAGTGCAGCACTTTCACAGCATCATTTTTTAGGATCTGAAATAGCTCAACTGGAATTCCAACACCTCCACTAGCCTTGTTCATAGTGATGCTTCCTAAAGCCCATTTGACTTTGGACTTCAGGATTTCTGGCTCTAGGAGAGTGATCACACTATCGTTGTTATCTGTGCCATTAAGATCTTTTTTGTATAGTTAATCTCTGTATTTTTGCCACTTCTTAATATCTTCTGCTTCTGTTAGGTCCATACTGTTTCTCTCCTTTATTGTGCCATCTTTACATGAAATGTTTCATTGATATGTCTGATTTTCTTGAAGAGATCTCTTGTCTTTCCCTTCTTTTGCTTTCCTCTATTTCTTTGCACTGATCACTTAGGAAGACTTTCTTATCTCTCCTTTCTATTCTTTGGAACTCTGCATTCAGATGGGTATGTCTTTCCTTTTCTCCTTTGCTTTATGAAATAACTAAAATTACCTCAGAGCATTCCAAGTTAAGAAAATGAGGAATACACCCATAACTAACAAATACTTTGAAATAATACTCATAACAAACTTTCTTAATGCAGAGGATAATGAGTGGATGTAGAGAGTTATCATATTTGGAAACTGGCCCCTTAATTCTAAAACTAACTGTTACTATTTGCGTGCTGCTATTTAGGCACTCAATATAATTGAATTTCAGAGTTCTGAGAACTGAAGATGTTACAGTTACAGTAGTGTTCATACTCTGAATAATTTCAGTTATATTAAAAATTTTTAAACGTTACATTTAACTGAGAAGTTTCTTTGAATTTTTTTAATTGATTTTAATTTCCTATTACTTTCACTCTTTATTTTCTGCTATATGATATTAAGCCATGACATATTTTTTTTCTAAGAAAATTAGCCCATTCAGTTCCTTTATTTCATTCCTCTCAAATATTCTCAGCATCTGTAAAAAACTGCTTTTAAGTTTGAGTTTTAGAATTGGCTTCATTTACTAAGAAATGGTTACTATCCTTGACTTTCACTTGCTATGCAATATTATAAAATAGACATGGAACAGAAAATGGCATTAGCTAAGATATTATAGAACTCAGAATAAGGAAAAGCAGAGTAAAAGTCCTTATATTGGTGAAATCATATATTTCTATAATTTTAATTTGTATATTTGGTTTTTAGCTTTTGCAAAAATTTTCTATAAATGTGGGCTTTATCGGTTCCCTATTTTGACATCTAAATGTTTTACCCAGTCAGTGAAATATTAAGAAAACACTAAATATTTGTCTGTCATTCTATTTTTGTCAAACAAAAGATAGCTACCCCTATCGTAGTTAAACTTGGATACATTCCTTCTTATAAGTACTGCTAAGCCTGATCTAGTTAAGACAACATTGCCATTCATTGCAATCACCCATGAGAGACTTATGAATATTTTAGAATAGAAATCACTTTATGCAATAGTCAGATCAAGTAACTTTCTTTTTCTTGCAAGCCAGAAGCTAACTGAAAATAGAGTAAAGGTTTGCCCCACAACTTTATATCAATAAATTTTATCAATAGAAAATAACTGATACTAAATATAAAGAATAAGATGTAAACAATATTCATTCAATTTCATTGGTTGACGTATAATACAAAACTTTGTCACGTAATACTTGTAAAAACCTGGCAAAGAAAGTCTCCTTGAGTGACACAAAACTTAGTCAGATCTGCTCATTTTGATTTCCTAATTAAAACTGGTATAAAAATAACACTGCCAGTTCATAGTATTTTCTATGTACTTGCATTAAAATTTGCTCAATTTTATACTCATAATGAACCTAAATCTCTGCTGTAGAGTGTTCAGCTGGACTCAGGGAAAGGAATTACTGTTACATATCTGGATGTCTAAGGATTGACGGACCTGACATTCTTTTCTGAACCACACTTATATCTGAGTTGAAGGCTCTGCCACTGAGGTGAACACCGCAGGGCATAGATGGCACTTTCTCTCCAAATTTTCCACATATTAGGAGCAAGGTACAGATGTGTCATTTACAGAAGAGAGAGATTTTCCTATCCTTCCACATCAGCTACATTACTCTATTTTTAAATTACCAACAGATCATTTCCTCATTTCTATACTTTTACTAATATGCAGTTCTTTCATGATTTGATTAATCTCTGAAAAGTTTAAACTTTTGGGAAAGACTGGTACAAAATGCTTTTTCAAAAAGGTTTTTAATGTCATTTCATTACATAATGTGACTCACATGGACTATTTATTTAAAAAGTACTCATATTCTTGAATAGAAACACTAATTTGTTAGATGGGAAAATGTACATCACTGATCATGGTATTTTCAGTGGATATTTGAAAACTGATAGTGACAATAATTTTTAAAAATTATCCTCTTGAAAATTAAATAAAAACACAGCTTTCTGAATAACTATTGTATCAAGGCAAAACAATCAAGCAAAATTAAAATTATTCAATCAGTGAAAAATTTAGGTGAAATACTATGGTATACGGGCTTTCCAGGGGGCTCAAGTGGTAAAGAATTCACATAGACAATGCAGGAGATGTGAGTTTGATCCCTGACAGGAAGATCCCTTGGAAGAGGAAATGGCAACCTACTCCAGTATTCTTGCCTGGGAAATCCCATGGACAGAGGAACCTGGAGCGCTATAGTCCATGGAACTGCAAATAATTGTACATGACAGCAACTGAACATACACACACATTATGTTATATAGACAAAAACTACATTCAGAGGAAAATGTACACTATTTTCTTTTTTTTTTTTCTGTGGACAATTGAAAGAATCAAAAGATGAGCAGACTTCAACAAAACATTTAGTCTTTAGCATTAATGTATAAAAAAATGGCAAAATGAACAGAACATGGAAATTGAGTTTTATTAAAACAAATTTGAAGTAATTAAGTAAAACAGCAGAGAAACCAAATATCAAATAAAATTAAGAGCAAGTTTTCCCAAAAAATGAATAAGACATACAGTCCTCTGGTAAGGCTTTCTTTTTAAGAGCCTGAGATACAATTTCATATACCATACAACCTTTATTTAATGTACCAAACTGACTTTTAATGTATTCACTAGTCTGTGCAATTATCCCCACAATTTGAATTTAGAAGATTTATTTTCCTCTGGAAGAAACTCCACACACACTGACAGTTCTCATTCTGCCCACTCTTCTAGGGTTGAGAAACCACTAATCTGCTTTCTATCTCTATAGATTTGCCTATTCTAGACATTAATATAAATGTAATTGTACACTTTGAAGTCTAGTCTTTTGTGACTAGATTATTTCATTTAAATAACATTTTCAAGGCTCATCTATTATCATAGTCATAATTTTTATCCTTTGTTGATTTTATGGAGCACGTGAATTGACTTTCAAGAATTGAAACATCCTATCTATTCTATTAGTTGTGGTATATAACTCTTTTTATACATTCTTGGAATAATTTTGCTAATATTTACTGAGGATGTTTGCATTTATCATGAGAGATATTAGTTTTTTATTTTCCTTTCTTATCATGTCTTTTTTGGTTGGAGTATTAAGGTGTTGCTGGCCTCAATGAAAGAGTTAGGAAGTGTTCTCTTGGCTTCTATTTTATGGAAGAAAGGTTGGAAAATCAACATAATTTCTAATTCAACTGTTTGACAGAAATTACCTATAAACTCATCTTGTTTTATAAGGTAATTAGCTGATTAATTCAATTTCCTTAATAGGTATAGACTTATTCAATAATCTATTTCTTCTTGTGTGAATGTTGGTAGATGGTGTATTTCAAGGGATTGGTCCATTTCATCTAGCTGATCAAATCTGTGGGCACAAAGTTCTTAACGTTTGGTAATATCTTTTTAGTATCAATGAAATTGATAGCAATGGTCACATTTTTTCTGATATAGGTGATTTGTGTCTTTCCTCTTGCTCTCTTAGTTAACCTGTTTCACTGATTTTGCTGATCTTTTCAAAGAACCAGCTTTTGTGTTCAATGAATTTCTCTACTGGCTTTCTGTTTTCAATTTCTTTGAAAATTGAAAGCTCTGCTCTAACTTTTATTATTTATTTTTTTTTCTCTACTTTGGATTTAATTTGACTTCCTTTTCCAGTATTTTAAGCAGAAGCTTTTAATTTTATATATTTCTTCTTTTCTAATAGATGAATTCAGTGATTGATACAAGATTTCCTCTAAGTGCTGCTTTTGCTATATCTGGCACATCTTGAAGCTGTATTTTATTTTTCATCAAGTTAAAACTATTTTTTATTTCTATTGAAACTTTTTGGATTCCATTTTTCTCTGAGAACATTTTTGTATGATTTTTATTATTTTAAATCTGTTAAGGTGTGTTTCATGTCCCAAGACGTGGTCTCTCTTGGTGAATATTCTGTATGAGTTTGAAAAGAATGTATATTCTGCTGCTACATGTAGTTTCTAATACTAATTACATTATGTTGGTAGATTTCGCTATTCTTTTGAATTCTCTTAATTGAAGTTTGTTGGGTTTCATGTACATATAGATTAATGTTTTTCATCAAGTTTATTAAGTCTTTAGCTGTAAGTTTAGAAAAATGATGTATCTTCCTTTCCTGTCCTTTTGATACTCCCATTAAGCATAAGGTGGTGTGCTTAATGATGTCCCATATTTCTCTAAGACTTTATTATTTTTTCTCTCTCTGATTTTCAGATTGTATAGTCTCTATTCATCTTTTCAAGCTCACTGATTCTGTCTGATGACATCAACTACAGTATCTCTCTAGGAATTTTTCAATAAATAAATTGCAAATTCCAACTTGAATTTAGTTTTGTTAATTTTTTTTTAATTTTTATATTCTGTATTTGATGAGACATGGTCATTAGACTGTCTTTACTTACTGAAGAAAGATGTTCTTTCATTCTCTGAAATGTTCATAATAGCTGTTTTGAGTTCTCTGTCACATAAGGCCTTTACCTTGGCTCCTTCATTTGGCAGCTCACTGGAGCAGCTTCTCTCCAGAAGGGAAGGAAAGTCACCCATTTTCTTCCTGTGACTCTGTGGTCTCTCCCACAACTTCCAGATTTCCAGGTGACTTCAGATTGTCGATGTGGTGGAAGAGAGAGAGGGCATTCACTGCCTCAGCTTCGATATTTGCTTCTTTTGAGACAGGCCTGGGACGTGGGACCCTTGGCTGCAGTGCTCTTGGCTCCTTCAAAAGCAATTTCTATCATCTATTATTTTCCTGTTTAATGATACTTTTATGTTTGCCTGTCTTGTAAAAAAATTTTAATTGAAAACAGGACATTTTATTTTTATTTTTTTTCATTTATTTTTATTAGTTGGAGGCTAATTACTTCACAACATTGCAGTGGGTTTTGTCATACATTGACATGAATCAGCCAAGGAGTTACATGTGTTCCCCATCCCGATCCCCTCTCCCACCTCCCTCTTCACCCAATTCCTCTGGGTCTTCCCAGTGCACCAGGCTGAGCACTTGTCTCATGCATCCCACCTGGGCTGGTGATCTGTTTCCCTATAGATAATATACATGCTGTTCTCTCGAAACATCCCACCCTTGCCTTCTCCCACAGAGTTCAAAAGTCTGTTCTGTACATCTGTGTCTCTTTTTCTATTTTGCATATAGGGTTATCATTACCATATTTCTAAATTCCATATATATGTGTTAGTATGCTGTAATGTTCTTTATCTTTCTGGCTCACTTCACTCTGTATAATGGGCTTCAGTTTCATTCATCTCATTAGAACTGATTCAAATGAATTCTTTTTAACGGCTGAGTAATATTCCATGGTATATATGTACCACAGCTTCCTTATCCATTCGTCTGCTGATGGGCATCTAGGTTGCTTCCATGTCCTGGCTATTATAAACAGTGCTGCGATGAACATTGGGGTGCACGTGACTCTATCAGATCTGGTTTCCTCAGTGTGTATGACCAGAAGTGGGATTGCTGGGTCACATGGCAGTTTTAAAAAACGTATCTTTGCTACCATAGATGCTGATTCCTTCCTCCGTGCAGCTGCTGTTGTGGCATTCCTCATTGATTATTTACATATTTATTGACCTAATGAATAGTTTTGTGAAGCATATTTCCCCTTCAATGTGCAGTTTCTGATGTTCTTCCACCATTTTTTCTCACCTTTGTTTCTAATCTCAGATTAGCTGCCTAGTGGTCATCTCTGAATGATCATCATCTACTTATTGGTCGAAGATTGTGCTTATGCTCATTTAGCATGTTAAGATTTTGCATTTACAGTTGGATGTGTTATGTACTTGGAGTTTTCTGTTACACTTAGAAGATTTACCTTTTTTGTTCCCAAATGCTTTTTTTCCCCCATTGCTTTGAGATTACTCCTTAGTGGGTGCAATCCTGTGCATGCACAATCTTCTAGACTATTAGGGATAACTAATATGATATTTAAGCCTGGCTTTCTTGGCTTTCTTTTAGTCAACCCTAAGTCAAAGTAGCTGACTTTTCTTCAGTGTGTGGCAATGGTTATTCCCAGGTCTTTTGTGCCATTAGGCTCTGTCCCTGCTTGGACTGGTCTATGTGCAGATTGAGGAAAATTAAGAAGGGCCTCCCTTGAAGTTTCCAGTAAAACTCAGACATTTCATTGCTAAATGGCTTCCTGTACCTTTTCCTTATGCAGTACCAGCCAAAGCTCTGAAAACTACTCTTGGACCACATAAGTCCCAAAGGCAATTTTTCACAAATCAGTAGAATTAAAAATGCTGATTGACACATGACTGTAAAATATTTTTTCTGTTATAATAACTCTATACCTACAATAGAGTATCATCATTTTGTCACAATAGCTAACATTTTCAAAAAGAACAAGCATTTTATTAGTCAGTTTAGTCTCTTAGTCGTCTGACTCTGTGACCTCATTAACTTCAGCACACCAGGCTTCCCTGTCCATCACTAACTCTCAGAGCTTGCTCAAATTCATGTCCAACAAGTAGGTAATGCCATCCAGTCATCTTATCCTCTGTCATTTGCTTCTCTTTCTGCCTTCAATCTTTACCAGCATCAGGGTCTTTTACAATGAGTCAGTTCTTCACATCAGGTGGCCAAAGTATTGGAGTTTCAGCTTCAGCAACAGTCCTTCCAAAGAATATTCAGGACTGATTTCCTTTAGGATTGACTGGTTGGATCTCCTTGCAGTACAAAGGACTCTCAAGAGTCTTCTCCAACACCATAGTTCAAAAGCATCAATTCTTTGGCATTCAGTTTTTTATTTATTTATTTATTTTTTTTGTGGTCCAATTCTCACATGCATACATGACTACTGGAAAAACCATAACTTTGACTAGATGGACCTTTGTCAGCAATGTCTCTGCTTTTCAATATGCTGTATAGGTTCGTCATAACTTTTCTTCCGAGGAGAGAATGTCTTTTAATTTCATGGCTGCAGTCACTATCTGCAGTGATTTTGGAGCCCACAAAAATAAAATCTGTTACTGTTTCCACTGTTTCCCCATCTATTTGCCATGAAGTGATGGGACCAGATGCCATGATCTTCATTTATTGAATGTTGAGTTTTAAATCAGGTTTTCACTCTCCTCTTTCACCTTCATCATGAGGCTCTTCAGTTCCTCTTTGGTTTCTGTCATAATGGTGGTATAATCTGCATATCTGAGCGTATTGATATTTCTCCCTGCAACCTTGATTCCAGCTTGTGCTTCATCCAGCCCGGCATTTCACATGATGTACTCTGCATATAAGTTAAATAAGCAGAGTTACAGTGTATAGCTTTGACATACTCCTTTCCCAATTTGAAACAGTCCATTGTTTCCTGTTCAGTTCTAACTGTTGTTTCTTGTCCTGCATACAAATTTCTCAAAAGGCAGATAAGGTGGTCTGGTATTCCCCATCTCTGGAAGAATTTTCCACAGTTTGTTGTGATCCACAAAGTCAAAGTCTTTGGTGTAGTCAAAAAAACAGAAGTAGATGTTTTTCTAGAATTCTCTTGCTTTTTCAATGATCCAACAGATGTTGGCAATTTGATCCCTGGATCCTTTGCCTTTTCTAAATCCAGTTTGAATATCTGGAAGTTCACGGTTCATGTACTGTTGAAGACTGATTTGGAGAATTTTGGATATTACTTTGCTAGTTTGCGAGATGAGTGCAATTGTGTGGTAGTTTGAACATTCTTTGGCATTGCCTTTCTTTGGGATTGGAATGAAAACTGACATTTTCCAGTCCTTTGGCCACTGCTGAGTTTTCCAAATTTGCTGGCATATTGAGTGCAGCACTTACACAGCATAATTTTTTAGGATTTGAAATAGCTCAACAGGAATTCCATCATGTCCACTAGCTTTGTTCGTAATGATGCTTCCTAAGGCCCACTTGACTTCACACTCCAGGATATCTGGCTCTAGGTGAGTGATCACATCATCATGGTTATCTAGGTCATTAAGATCTTTTTTGTACAGTTCTGTGCATTCTTGCCACCTTTTGTTACTATCTCCTGAATTCAGACTGTCATGTCTTTCCTTTTCTCCTTTGCCTTTAGCTTCTCTTCTTTACTCAGTTCTTTGAACGGCCTTCTCAGATGTCCATTTTGTCTTTTTTGCACTTATTTTTCTTGATGATGATCTTGATCACTGCCTCCTTACAATGTCACAAATCTCCATCCATAGATCTTCAGGCACTCTGTCAGATTTAATTCCTTGAATATATTTGTCACTTCCACTGTATAATAGTAGGGATTTAATTCAGGTCAAACCTGAATGGTCTAGTGGTTTTCCCTACTTTCTTCAATTTAAGTCTGAATTTTACAATAAGTTGTACTTTTATTACTATGAAGGGTAAAAATAAATTGTTATAATAAAATAGAAACTTCAACTGTATAACATTAATACTATGGAAAACTAACTACACTGCTGATGTCTTTTACATTTACATTCGGACTGGCAAATATTTTATCATAGTAATTGTTCACAGACCAGACATTGTGAACCACATTCTAGTGTAACTACCCACAGGAGACTACTAAATACCTCTGGCAACTGCTTGTCATGCGTGCTCAGTAGCTCAGTCATGTCTGATTCTTTGTGACCCCATGGACCCACCAGGCTCCTCTGTCCTTGGAATTTCCAGGCAAGAATAGTGGAGTGGGTTGCCAGTTCCTACTCCAGGGGATCTTGCCGACTCAGGGATCAAACCAGCATCTCCTGTGTCTTCTTCATTGGCAGGTGCATGCTTTACCACTCTGCCACCTGGGAAGCCTCAGCAGCTTGTCGGTTACTATTAAATTATTTATTCATAAAAGCAAATCTTACTGAGGACCAGAAAACACTCAAGGTGCTTGGGATACGCTTCTTATTTGTTTTCAATAAAAAAGAAAACATAATATATATGTAATTTTTACACTGAATTAAAAAGTGGCAGTTGCTATGAAGAAATAGATCTGGGTAAGAGGGCTTGAGAGAGTTGAAGCAGGCTGAGGGAAAGCATGTTCAATTATATATGGTAAGGTCATGTGTGTATATACACACACTCACACATAAGTACACCCGTACTTACATGTATGCATAGTGAAAGTCAAAGTGTTCGCCTCTCAGTCATGGCTGACTCTTTGCAACCCCATGGACTGTAGCTTGTCAGGTTCTCTGTCCATGGGATTCTCCAGGCAAGAATACTGGAGTGGGTTGTCATTTCCTTCTCCAGGGGATCTTCCCAACCCATATGTGTATGCATATGCTAATGTATGTATGTATATCCATACATATTTATGTATATATATATGCACATATATGTATAAAACTCTATATCTATAAAACTCTCTATCTATATATATATATAAATATATGTATAAAACTCTATCTCCTAATTTTTTTTGAGTTTGTATCTACTTCCTCTTGTATGTGTATATGTATATGCATACACACACAAATATATATGTATAAGCATATGTATATGTATGCACACACAAGTCTAACTCCTAAAGTTAAAACTATTTTCACTTGGACTCATAATCTCTTACTTTAATGCAATTTACTTCTCTCTTCTTCACTATATGCTTGTCTTTGTGCCATCTTTCCCTTTCTCTTTATTTATTTATCTATTTATGCATTTTTTATTTGTTTAGTGTTGACATGAATATAAATGACTCCGGTCCACCACTTTCATTTCAGCTGCTTCAGCTCCTCAGAGTTCTATTTTCTTTCCTTTCAGATCTGACCTCTCACTTCCCCCTTATTAGTTGGCGGGCCATTGCTTTTACTTCCCTGCTCTTCTATATCAGGGAGCATTTAAGAGATGAGCAATGTCTAGAGTTGTAAATCTTACACTTCCTCTTGCTGGCTTTTAGTAGGCCATGAATTTTAGATGAGATTTTCTTCTTACAACGTAACATACAGCTTTTGAACACAAACTTCATCAGCCTCTCCTGATGTCTGCCCACCCTCCTCCTAATGTGGCCTGCTTACTGAGTACACGTTATATAATGTTGGGTAGTATTGTGTGAACAATTTTTATTAACAATTTAAAAATCCTATCTTTCGGCAGTCAATGTTTACATATACAGATATTTGTACTGAATATTACTTTTCTTTTAATAAATATATTTTAAATCCTTGACTTTATATTGCATATGTTCCCAGTAGTTTAAGGAAGTGCATTTTCGGTGTCAAGTTATCAAAGTATCTACCTTCTTTATTATTCTTTTTGGTCAAATTATTTCTTAAATAGTTTCACATTACCTCAGTTAATATCACTGATTATTCACAGTGCAATACATGAGAATTTCAATGGATACTACAAGTAAGTTTCCAGTCATTCTGTAATACTTTCTCTTTGGCTTGTATTTGGATCACATTTTATGAATATCATTATAGGTAAAGTTATCTAATTAAATATATTGTATAAAAGAGCAGGAAAAATTCTAACAGCAATATTTCCACCTTTTATTTTCTTCAATATATACTAATATAGTTCATGGTTTCTATTATGTAAATATACCTGTATGTCCAACTAATGAATATTTGGGAGAAGATAATCTAAGCTCTCCATAAATTAGCTATAGTACTATTTCTTATTCTTTGCCTCATTTGATGCTCCGTATGTCAATAATATCAGTAAATTAGATATATATTATTTCATTTCATCCCCTTAGGGACTTACACAAATTGTTAGTGCATGCTTTTTTTTTTTTTAACTACAGACATTTGTCTTACCTTGTTAAACAAAATAGTGGAGCATTTTTCTAATAGGAAGTTGGTATTAGATTGCCTCTGTAAAATATTAAACTAAAAATTGATATCATAGGGTTATTTTTTATTTAATTATGAGCCACAAATCCCATTACTTTAAGGTTTCAATCTATTTTTAATGAATATTGAAACTACGTGTGTTCTAAGTCGCTTCAGTTGTGTCCGATTTTTTGCTAACCCATGGACTATAGCCCACCAGGCTCCTCTGTCCAGGGGATTCTCCAGGCAAGAATACTGGAGTGGGCTGGCATTTCTTTCTTCAGGGGATCTTCCCCACCCAGCGATCCAACCCACATGTCTTATGTCTCCTGCATTAGCAGGCGGGTTCTTTCCCATTAGCACCACCTGGGAAAGATTGACTACCTCTGTTTTCATGAATTCTAAGTCCATGTGAGAATAGGAACACCTCGTAAACAGAATCTGGCAATGATATTTTATGATATTATGTGATCTCCAGTAAGCCTCAGGAGGCACAAAATGGATCAGACTTTGCCTAATACAGACAGAGATACTTTCACAGACCACATGCCGTGGTTCTTGAATTCCCTCCCACCAAATCCACTGCCTTCCTATCATAATACTTCAGCCACTCATATCTATTTAATAAGAAGTTGATCATCCCCAGAGGTCCAGCTCACCTGCAGAAAACTGAGCAATTACATATTATCTTATTCATGTGCTGTGTGTGTGAGTAGCCTGCCAGACTTTTCTGTCCATGGAATTTTTCAGGCAAGGATACTGGAGTGGGTTGCCATTTACTACTCCAGGAAAGGAGATGCATGGGCAAGCAGCTTCTTTACCACTGAAATGGATTGAACCTGCATCTCCTGCATGGGCAAGTAGCTTCTTTACCACTAAATCACCTGGGAAGCCCCTGTTCATTGATAAGCACATAATATCTGAAATTTTCATATTACAAAGAGACTATGACCTGAATCCTTGCCTCTCCAACTCATGCAACAAATATCCTAAGCAATCTTCATCATTCTTAATCTACAGACTTGTTGATAGGGACCGTAATAAAACACAAGGATCTAGCTCTCCTGATCTTAATGTATTCTTTGAGTTAGCTTGGAGACAAAGAAAGAAAAGGTATCGTGTAGATACTTGGACAAGAAAAACAGTTCCTACTTAAATAAAAAGTATCTTTCATCAACTAATGTAATAAACTTGAAAAAATAGTCTATTTCCTAAGAATTTAACTGTTAACAGTATTTTAATTCAGGTAATTGGATAACATTATAAGTAATACTGGGCCTTAAATTTTACCTCACACAAATTAAAAACAAAACTACTGTAGTAGGTATCATCTCAATGTTTTGAAATCAGTACTGAGTTCTGATAAAATGATCTCTTGAACAATGGATTTTAAGGATACTGACTATCATCACTATGTTATCTAGTCAATAGGTAATATGGTGCTTTGAGTCTTCCTTTGAATAATGAAGAGTGTTTTCAAAATGCTTAAATTACAGAAACATTGCATTTATATAATGTGCATCTTGAACTGAGGAATATCATGACACTATGATCATACAAGGTTGTGCATTCTGTCTCAGAGAGGTTAACACTGAAAATAAGTAAGTCTTAATCTATGTTCATATCAAAGTGTTGTGGTGTATTTTTAAATGTACTATATTTGTGAGTCTGTGATGATAATCACAGAAAAAATATAATAACAATAAAAGAAAGTAAGTGAAAATAAGTTCACATCTAATAGTGGAAAAAAGTGAAATAATTACATTTGTTTTTCTCCATGAATAGGATGAATATACATACGTTTAATACTATAAACTAAACATTTAGCACATTATTTAAATTCTTTCCCCATAAAATGAACTTCATGTTTGACTGAAAATATTTCCCTAATTTTGAATTATTGTGGAAACACATTTAGAGTAATATAGCTTTAACATGAAATGAACTTTTTATCTGTAATAGCTATATTTTATAATGTTTATTATTGAATTATTCATATAGTTCCAGAATTTAAAGGTTGTAATAAAGGACATTAGAGCTTATTTGAGTAAAGTATTTATCCCCATCTATTCTAATTCTAGGGGAAAAACCAAAAACCAAAATACTGCTATAAAAATAAACATACATGCAAAGGTATATATATATATAGATAGATGTATACACACACTATATACATATATGTGTGTATATATATATATATATATATATACGCACACACACACATACCATATTAGTATATATATTTACTCAGTCTACCAATTCAAATGCTAATCTATGCTATAGATACCACTATAGAGAAATCCAGAAATAAAGGAATTCTTTACCAGCATTCTAGGCATCCCTTAGCCCAGTCAACTTGACACATAAAATTAACCATCGTAGACTAGCACACATATTTAAAAGATCCGTGAAAAGCTGACAGGTGACTCTCATGCACACGAGTGAAACTTGTCTACTGATAGGTTTCACTGTCGGCTGTTTTGATACGAACCAAGTGGTTCAACTGATGTTCAAAAAATGGAATAATTAACAGAAATTTTTGTTCTTTAGATAATCCACATTTACACCCCCTGTCCAGAAGTGTAGGCTTAACCTGGAAGCCTACATGTTGTTTTCCTGTGAATTATACATTTCATATGTTTCAGTGAGGACTTTTTTCATTGAAATATATCTGACATATAACATCATGTAAGTTTAAAGCATACACCATGTTGATTCAATACATTTATACACTGCTGTGACTATCATTATTAACCTTAGCTACTACCCTTATTAGGTCACAAATTATGTTTTTTGCAGTTGAGAATAATTAAGATCTAGTCTTTCTTAGGAGGTTTGATATTTATAATACAACGTTGTCATCTATAATCACCAGGTTAGATTTATTTTATCTACTAGTTGCAAGTTTGTACCCACCCTCCAGGCCCTGGCAACTACCATTTGACTCTCTGTTTTCACAAATTCAGCTCCCTTTTATCCCCCCACTTTTAAGGGACTAACTGGAGGCACATTTGAGTTTATAGGGTTCTTTATAAAAAATAAAATTTCTGTTTAATTGTTTTTAAAAAAAGGAAAGTTACACATTAAAATCTAACTTTTCTGAAATGCTTTAATCTTATTTTTATGACATAATCAATTGGGACTCTAATATAAGCATATTGTAAACTATTATTCTAACTACTAGTAATTAATAGTAAGCAAAATGCAATTCAATTAAGTGTAATTAATTTAAATGTACCTGTTACTATTTTGAATATAAACAAGAAAAAGAAAATGCATTTTTTGCCAAAGAGAAAGATAAATAAAATACTTTACAAACTCTTTTGACTAGTTTTACACAAAAGAATGAGTTAAGTCTACTTGGCTTAATACAGAGAAATTCTAATTTAATCCTACTCAGATTTATCCAATTATTATTTAAAGATTCCGTGAAGGCTATTAAACATTAGGTAGGTTAATAAATTCTGGTATTTAAACATCTGGCACTTAAATTACAAAATGAAATGGGCATGTTGTGTTTAATCAAAATTAATTGATGTTGTTGAAGAAATCACACCTATCTGTAACAGTTTCTTGATAAATGTAAACCTGAAAATAACTAAAAGCAACACTTTTTTAAACTGCAGCATTATTTTTCAGAGGTGTAACTATTTTCCTTCAGCTCTATCTGAGAGAATAGCATTGACACATGTATATTATCATATGTAAAATAGAAGACCAGTGCAAGTTCAATGCATGAAGCAGGGCACTCAAAGTCGGTACTCTGGGAGAGGGATGGGATGGGTATGGAGGTAGGAGGGGGGCTCAGAATGGGGAGACACGCACACCCGTGGGTGATTCATGTCGATGTATTGCAAAAACCACCACAATATTTTAAAGAATTATCCTCCAATTAAAATAAGTTAATTAATTAAAAAAATAAAATAAAAATAACAGATCCTATAAGTTAAATTAGATAGCAATTAGATTTGATAATGTTATACATTTTGGAATATATTTAAATGATTCCGTTATACATTTTATTCACTTAGCAAATCCAACAGGAATTTAGAGAATGTTCTCCACTCCCCGCACTCAACGATTTCAGCATTTAGTTTACATTATGCCTTTCAAATGAAAATGTGGCACACATATACACACAAATAAACTAACTTAGCAGTAGCAGGGTTTCTACCCCATAGATGTGGATGACCTTCCTTAAGTTTAGACATTTATCACTGATTTGTTCATCCCTGATCTAAGTCTATTCAATGTTCTCTAAAATTACCAAGTGTTCTCCTAAAGTAACATGTAAGCAAGTTCAAATGGCTATTTAATTTTAATTTTCCTAAACAATCACGGTCAGTGTTTTCAGGCTATGACAAATTACTGAAGACTGGGCAGCTTATAAATGACAGAAATTCATTTCTCACAGTTTTGGAGGCTGAAAGCCTGAGACTGGGGAGCCAGTATGTTTGGGTCCCTGTGAATACTTCCCTCTCTTGTTTATAGACAACCTTCTTCTAAGTGTCCTCACAGTGAAAGATAGAAAGAGTGAGCTCTCAGGCTCTTCTATGAGTATAGATCTCACTTATGATGGCTCCATCAATTTTCACAGTATTTTGTGATCCACAGTCAAAGGCTTTAGCATAGTCAATGAAGCAAAAGTGGATGCTTTTTTTTCTGGATCCTCTTTGCTTTCTCTATGACCCAGCAAATGCTAGCAATTTCTAAACCCAGCTTATATATCTGTAAGTTCTCTGTTTACATACTGCTGAAGCCTAGCTTGAAAGATTTAGAGAATTACCTTGCTAGCATGTGAAATGAGTGCACTTGTATGTAAGTGTGAACATTCTTTGGCATTGCCCTTCTTTGGAATTGGAATGAAAACTGATGTTTTTCAGTCCTGGGGTTACTGCTGAGGTTTTCAGATTTCTGACACACTCAGTGTAGCACTTTAAAAAAAACTATTTATTTTTAATTGGTGGAAAATTGCTTTACAATATTATGTTAGATTCTGCCACACATCAGCATGAATCAGCTGTAAGTATACATATGTCCTCTCACTCTGGAACCTCCTTCCAACCTCACAACCCTTCCAAGCACTTTAACAGCATCCTGTTTTAGGATTTTAAATAAGTTCATATGGAATTCCATCACTTCCACTAGCTTCGTTCCTTGTAATGCTTCCTAAGTCCCTCTTGACTGGCATACCTGTCTCCTGAGAAACTTGTATGCAGGTAAAGAAGCAACAGTTAGAACCAGACGTGGAACAAAGGACTGATTCAAAATTAGGAAATGAGAACATTGGGCCTGCATATTGTTTCTCTGCTTATTTACCTTATATGCAGAATACAAAATGTGAAATGCTGGGCTGGATGAATCACAAGCTAAAATCAAGTTTGCCAGGAGAAATAAAACAACCTCAGATGTGCAGATGACACCACCCAAATAGCAGAAAGTGAAGAGGGCCTGAAGAGCCTCTTGGTGAGGGTGAAAGAAAGGAGTGAAAAGGCTGGCTTAAAATTCAACATTCAAAAAACTAAGATCATGGGTTCCAGTCTCATCACTTCATAGCAAATAGATGGGGGGAAATGTAGGGGGGAAATGTAGGAACAGTGGCAAGACTTTATTTTCTTGGGCTCCAAAATCACTACAGAATGTGACTGCAGCCATGCAATTAAAAGATACTTGCTCCTTGGAAGGAAAGTTACGACAAATCTAGACATCATATTGAAAGGCAAAGTCATCACTTTGCCAACAAAGGTCCATATAGTCATAGATGTGGTATTTCCAGTAGTCATGTATTGATGTGAGAGCTGGATCATAAAGAAGTCTGAGCACTGAAGAATTGATGCTTTTGAATTGTGGTGCTGGAGAAGACTCTTGACAGTCATTTGGACAGCAAGAAGGTCAAACCCAGTCAATCCTAAAAGAAATCAATGCTGAATATTTATTGGAAGGACTGATGCTGAAGTTGAAGCTCCAATACTCTGGCCACCTGATGTGGAAAGACCTCAAAGTTGGGAAAAATTGAAGGTAAAAGAAGTGGGTGGCAGAGGATGAGACAGTTAGATAGCATTATCATCTCAAAGCACATGAATCTGAACAAACTCTGGGAGATAGTACAAGACAGAGGAGCCTGGCTTACTGCAGTCCAGTTCAGTTCAGTTCAGTCGCTCCATCATGTCCTACTCTTCACGACCCCATGAATCGCAGCACACCAGGCTCCCTATCCACCACCAACTCCCTGAGTTTATCCAAACTCATGCCAATTGAGTTGGTGATGCCACCCAGCCATCTCATCCTCTATCGTCCCCTTCTCCTCCTGTCCCCAATCCCTCCCAGCATCAGGGTCTTTTCCAATGAGTCAACTCTCTTCACATAAGGTGGCCAAAGTATTGGAGTTTCAGCTTGAGCATCAGTCTTTCCAACGAACACCCAGGACTGATCTACTTTAGGATGGACTGGTTGAATCTCCTTGCAGTTCAAGGGACTCTCTGAGCTGGAATTCAAACCCAGGACTCTTACTCTCTTAAGTTTGGTCTTGCTTTTCCATGAGAAGTTTCTCATTTTCTGAGAAGGGCATACACATATTAAAGAAAACTATAGTTCAAAAGAGAAAATAAGGATACCAATATTATTTCTTTCAACATGACAATGATCTTGATTTCCATATATAATTTACCATTTTAAGAAATTCATTTGAAATCATAGGCATAATCAACTTTTAGACAACATAGTGAATACAATTTAAATCCCCATGGTGTGTTTTGCTATCATTTAGCATGAAATCCACAAAAGTTTGCCTTGAGGGTATATTCTGACAGGATAGTGTTAAAAGATAATATGAAATTAGACAGTTTCTACAGCAATATTCTCCACCTATAGATAAGGTCCAAGAAAATAACTGTTTTAAGACAACACATTGAGATTTTGGGGGAGGCCGTCAGGACATTTAAATGTAACAAAACACATCATACACCATATAAATATAAACCTCATTTGCATTTTCATTCCAACAAAGAGCTAGCTATTTGAGAGAAATATACATAAAGTATTAAATTGCAGAAAATAACATTCCCTATAAAAATTCCATTCACTCAACAGGAGGATCTCAGTTTTAAGATGACATCTTTCCCCCAAAAGTGTATTAACCCTGCTCCCAGTCATTATGTTGGGATAGAGGCAAAGTTCTCATGAAGTATTATGTGATCTTGCAAACTGATTCCAGAGCCACTAAGCCATGACAATAACAGAATGAAGAGGCTAATCCCTTTACTGCTTTTTTTTTTTTCCTTCTAACTTGGCCAAAGAATTAGAGAAAATGGGAAAGTCCTTTTTTTCCAGACTCTTACAACTGTCTTTTCCCTGCAGATATGACTGGCACAGTCACTAGAGACAGGGATGAGTCACAGCACATAACTCAAATATACCGCTGCAGATGGTTTTGGTTCAGAGCAGCCCTCCTCCCCCAGTGATTGTTAGAAAGTAAGATAAGAGAAGACAGAAGAGTAAAGAGAATGTAAGCAATAGAAGCCACTTCAAATCGAATGAAATACTTATATTTTTTACTAATCAGTGTACTAAATACAACTATGAGATACAATCATATCCCGGCTCAAATAGAGCTAGTCTCTTGAACTTCCTTGGTGGTGCAGAGGATAACAATCTGCCTGCCAATTCAGGGGACACAGTTTCAATCCCTGATCCAGGAGGATTCCATATGCCATAGAGCAACTAAACTTGAGCACCACAACTACAGAGCCCGTGCACCTACAGCCTATGCTCCATGACACGGGGATCTGCCACAATGAGAAGCCAGTGCGGAGCGACGAGAGTGATCCCCCATTCACTGCACCTAGAGAAAGCCCATTCACAGCAGTGAAGACCCACTGCAACCATAAATAAATAAATAATTTTGAGTTAAACAAAAAAGAAAAGCTAGCCTCTCACAAAATGTGAAAGACATGGCAATCAACTTTGTAAATCAGTTTTCATAATGACGTTTTCTCTGGCAATCAATTTTTTAAAAAAACTAAAGCTCCATTCAAACAAAAATCATAATTCTAAATACCGTATATATATGCATATGTATATATAGAAACACACACACACATATATTAGTGTTAGGAAAACTTAGAGAAACTAGAAATGGCTCTAGCAATCTAGCAAAGGCTCTTAGACTCCAATTGAACTGGTTTTATATTTTTTAAAAAAGGGAATTTAGGGGCTATATAGGCATAATTTGTTATGTTTTAAAATTATGCATATTATACAAGTAATTAAACAAGCATCATCTCTTTGTAAGATAAATTTTATAAACAACTGACTTGCTTCCTTCTATTTTTTTAACCCAAATTTAGGACTTGAGTGTTTTAAAAATATGCTGACTATCTCCCTGTCAGCAAGTCCTTTACTATTTCCCTGGTTTGATTTATATTTAGTATATTGAATGTGTTCTACATTTTCTGAAGACAGAGAGTATAATGGATACTGTCATAATATTAGGAAAAGAAAGTAGTTTAATGTAAATAGAATAAGCATCCATTCAGATAGAACTGAGCTTGAATTGGAACTACATTTCTTTTTTTTTTTTTTTTTCATTTATTTTTATTAGTTGGAGGCTAATTACTTTACAATATTGTGGTGGTTTTTGCCATACATTGACAAGAATCAGCCATGGATTTACATGTGTTCCCCATCCCGATCCCCCCTCCCGCCTCCCTCCCCACCCCATCCCTCTAGGTCTTCCCAGTGCACCAGCCCTGAACACTTGTCTCATGCATCCAATCTGGGCTGGTGATCTGTTTCACCCTTGATAGTATACTTGTTTCATTGCTATTCTCTCAGAACATCCCACCCTCGCCTTCTCCCACAGAGTCCAAAAGTCTGTTCTATACATCTGTGTCTCTTTTTCTGTTTTGCATATAGGGTTATCATTACCATCTTTTTAAATTCCATATATATGCGTTAGTAGACTGTATTGGTCTTTATCTTTCTGGCTCACTTCACTCTGTATAATGGGCTCCAGTTTCATCCATCTCATTAGAACTGATTCAAATGTTATTCTTTTTAATGGCTGAATCATATTCCATAGTGTATAGGTACCATAGCTTTCTTATCCATTCGTCTGCTGATGGGCATCTAGGTTGCTTCCATGTCCTGGCTATTATAAACAGTGCTGCGATGAACACTGGGGTGCACGTGTCTCTTTCAGATCTGGTTTCCTTGGTGTGTATGCCCAGGAGTGGGATTGCTGGGTCATATGGCAGTTCTATTTCCAGTTTTTTAAGGAATCTCCACACTGTTCTCCATAGTGGCTGTACTAGTTTGCATTCCCACCAACAGTGTAAGAGGGTTTCCTTTTCTCCACACCCTCTCCAGCATTTATTGCTTGTAGACTTTTGGATAGCAGCCATTCTGACTGGCATGTATTGGTACCTCATTGAGGTTTTGATTTGCATTTCTCTGATAATGAGTGACGTTGAGCATCTTTTCATGTGTTTGTTAGCCTTCTGTATGTCTTCTTTGGAGAAATGTCTGTTTATATCTTTGGCCCATTTATTGATTGGGTCATTTTTTTTTTCTGGAATTGAGCTTCAGGAGTTACTTGTATATTTTTGAGATTAATCCTTTGCCTGTTGCTTCGTTTGCTATTATTTTCTCCCAATCTGAGGGCTGTCTTTTCACCTTGCTTATAGTTTCCTTTGTTGTACAAAAGCTTTTAGGTTTAATTAGGTCTCATTTGTTTGTTTTTGCTTTTTTCCCCAATATCCTGGGAGGTGGGTCGTAGAGGATTTTGCTGAGATTTATGTTAGAGAGAGTTTTGCCTATGTTCTCCTCTAGGAGTTTTATAGTTTCTGGTTTTCATTTAGATCTTTAATCCATTTTGAGTTTATTTTTGTGTATGGTGTTAGAAAGTGTTCTAGTTTCATTCTTTTACAAGTGGTTGACCAGTTTTCCCAGCACCACTTGTTAAAGAGGTTGTCTTTTTTCCATTGTATATTCTTGCCTCCTTTGTTGAAGATAAGGTGTCCATAGGTATGTGGATTTATCTCTGGGCTTTCTGTTTTGTTCCATTGATCTATATTTCTGTTTTTGTGCCAGTACCATAGTGTCTTGATGACTGTGGCTTTGTAGTAGAGCCTGAAGTCAGGCAGGTTGATCCCTCCAGTTCCCTTCTTCTTTCTGAAGATTGCTTTGGCTATTCAAGGTTTTTTGTATTTCCATACAATTGTGAAATTATTTGTTCTAGTTCTGTGATGAATACTGTTGGTAGCTTGATAGGGATTGCACTGAATCTATAGATTACTTTGGGTAGTATACTCATTTTGACAATATTGATTCTTCCAATCCATGAACACGGTATATTTCTCCATCTGTTTGTGTCCTCTTTGATTTCTTTCATCAGTGTTTTATAGTTTTCTATGTGTAGGTCTTTTGTTTCTTTAGGTAGATCTACTCCTAAGTATTTTATTCTTTTTGTTGCAATGGTGAATGGTATTGTTTCCTTAATTTCTCTTTCTGTTTTCTCATTGTTAGTGTTAGGAATGCAATGGATTTCTGTGTGTTAATTTTATCCTGCAACACTACTATATTTGTTGATTAGCTCTAGTAATTTTCTGGTAGAGTTTTTAGGGTTTTCTATGTAGAGGATCATGTCATCTGCAAACAGAGAGAGTTTCACTTCTTCTTTTCCTATCTGGATTCCTTTTGTTTATTTTTCTGCTCTGATTGCTGTGGCCAACACTTCCAAAACTATGTTGAATAGTAGTGATGAGAGTGGGCACCCTTGTCTTTTTCCTGATTTCAGGGGTAATGCTACCAATTTTTCACCATTGAGGATAATGTTTGCTGTAGATTTGTCATATATAGCTTTTATTATGTTGAGGTATTTTCCTTCTATTCCTGCTTTCTGGAGAGTGTTTTCACAAATGGATGTTGAATTTTGTCAAAGGAGATAATCATATGGTTTTTATCTTTGATTTGTTAATGTGGTGTATTACATTGATTGATTTGCAGATATTAAAGAATCCTTGCATTCCTGGGATAAAGCCCACTTGGTCATGGTGTATGATTTTTTGATATGTTGTTGGATTCTGTTTGCTAGAATTTTGTTAAGGATTTTTGCATCTATATTCATCAGTGATATTGGCCTGTAGTTTTCTTTTTTTGTGGCATCTTTGGTTTTGGAATTAGGTTGATGGTGGCCTCATAGAATGAGTTTGGAAGGTTACCTTCTTCTGTAATTTCCTGGAGGAGTTTGAGTAAGATTGGGGTTAGCTCTTCTCTAAATATTCAGCTATGAAGCCATCTGGTCCTGGGCTTTTGTTTCCTGGAAGATTTCTGACTACAGTTTGGATTTCTGTGCTTGTGATGGGTCTGTTAAGATCTTCTATTTCTTCCTGGTTCAGTTTTGGAAAGTTATACTTTTCTAAGAATTTGCCCATTTCTTCCAAGTTGTCCATTTTATTGGCATAGAGCAGCTGGTAGTAGTCTCTTATGATCCTTTGTATTTCAGTGTTGTCTGTCGTGATCTCTCCATTTTCCTTTCTAATTTTGTTAGTTTGGTTCTTCTCTCTTTGTTTCTTAATGAGTCTTGTTAATGGTTTGTTAATTTTGTTTATTTTTTTTTTTAAAAACCAACTTTAGCTTTGTTGATTTTTGCTATGGTCTCTTTTGTTTCCTTTGCTTTTATTTCTGCCCTAATTTTTAAAGATTTCTTTCCTTCTACTAACCCTGGGTTTCTTCATTTCTTCCTTCTCTTGTTGCTTTACGTGTAGAGCTAGGTTATTTATTTGACTTTTTTCTTGTTTCTTGAGGTAAGCCTGTATTGCTATGAACCTTCCCCTTAGCACTGCTTTTACAGTGTCCCATAGGTTTTGGGTTGTTGTGTTTTCATTTTCATTCATTTTTATGCATATTTTGATTTCTTCTATGATTTGTTGGTTATTCAGAAGCTTGTTATTTAGCTTTCATATGTTTGAATTTTTAATAGTTTTTTTTCCTGTAACTGAGATCTAATCTTACTGCATTGTGGTGAGAAAAGATGACTGGAATGATTTCAATTTTTTTTGAATTTACCAAGGCTAGATTTATGGCACAGGATGTGATCTATGCTGGAGAAGGTTCCGTGTGCACTTGAGAAAAAGATGAAGTTGATTGTTTTGGGGTGCAATGTCCTGTAGATATCAATTAGGTCTAGCTGGTCCATTGTGTCATTTAAAGTTTGTGTTTCCTTGTTAATTTTCTGTTTAGTTGATCTATCCATAGATGTGAGTGGGGTACTGAAGTCTCCCACTATTATTGTGTTAATGTTAATTTCCCCTTTCATCCTCGTTAGCATTTGCCTTACATATTGCGGTGCTCCTATGTTGGGTGCATATATATTTATAATTATTATATCTTCTTGGATTGACCCTTTGATCATTATGTAGTGCCCTTCTTTGTCTCTTTTCACAGCCTTTATTTTAAAGTCTATTTTATCTGATATGAGTATTGCAACTCCTGCTTTCTTTTGGTCTCCATTTGCGTGAAATATTTTTTTTCAGGCCCTTCACTTTCAGTCTGTATATGTCCCTTGTTTTGAGGTGAGTTTCTTGTAGACAGCATATACAGGGGTCTTGTTTTTGTATCCATTCAGCCAGAATTGTCTTTTGGTTGGGGCATTCAACCCATATACATTTAAGGTAATTATTGATAGGTATGGTCCTCTTGCCGTTTACTTTGTTGTTTTGGGTTCACGTTTATACAACCTTTCTGTGTTTCCTGTCTAGAGAAGATCCTTTAGCACTTGTTGAAGAGCTGGTTTGGTGGTGCTGAATTCTCTCAGCTTTTTTTTTTTTTCAAAGTAACAAAAGATTTTATTTATTTTTTTTATTTTTCAGTGGGTTTTGTCATACATTGATATGAATCAGCCATAGAGTTACACGTATTCCCCATCCCGATCCCCCCTCCCACCTCCCTCTCCACCCGATTCCCCTGGGTCTTCCCAGCCCACCAGGCCCAAGCACTTGTCTCATGCATCTCACCTGGGCTGGTGATCTGTTTCACCATAGATAATATACATGCTGTTCTTTCGAAACATCCCACCCTCACCTTCTCTCACAGAGTCCAAAATTCTGTTCTGTACATCTGTGTCTCTTTTTCTGTTTTGCATATAGGGTTATCGTTACCATCTTTCTAAATCCCATATATATGTGTTAGTATGCTGTAATGTTCTTTATCTTCCTGGCTTACTTCACTCTGTATAATGGGCTCCAGTTTCATCCATCTCATTAGAACTGATTCAAATGAATTCTTTTTAATGGCTGAGTAATATTCCATGGTGTATATGTACCACAGCTTCCTTATCCATTCGTCTGCTGATGGGCATCTAGGTTGCTTCCATGTCCTGGCTATTATAAACAGTGCCACGATGAACATTGGGGTGCACGTGTCTCTTTCAGATCTGGATTCCTCAGTGTGTATGCCCAGAAGTGGTATTGCTGGGTCATATGGCAGCTTTTGCTTGTCTGTAAAGCTTTTGAATTCTCCTTCATATCTGAATGAGATCCTTGCTGGGTACAGTAAGCTGGGTTGTAGGTTACTCTCTTTCATTACTTTAAGTATGTCCTGCCATTCCTTTCTGGCCTGAAAACTTTCTATTGATAGATCAGCTCTTATCCTTATGGGAATCCCTTTGTGTGTTATTTGTTATTTCTCCCTTGCTGCTTTTAATATTTGTTCTTTGTTTGATCTTTGTTAATTTGATTAATATGTGTCTTGGGGTGTTTTGCCTTGGGTTTATCCTGTTTGGGGCTCTCTGGGTTTCTTGGACTTGTGTAACTATTTCCTTCCCCATTTTAGGGAAGTTTTCTGCTATTATCTCCTCGAGTATTTTCTTGAGGCCTTTCTTTTTGTCTTCTTCTTCTGCGACTCCTATGATTCGAATACTATATTTCTTAGTATGTGACTATAGGTGAATTTCTAAACCACCTTGAGTCTCAAACTCCTATATCTATTTAGTAATTGAATTAATAGTACCTATATTGAAAAATGTTTATAGGCTTTGAAATTCTGTTTATAATGCAGTATGATGTTGTTAATGTTCTAAAACCTGCATTCTCCAATATGGAAGACACTAGCCAAATGTGGTTATTAAACAAATAAAATGTGACTACTGAAACTGAGATAATGCATTTCTAATTTTATTTTATTAGTTGATTAGTTTTCATTTAATTTAAAAAACTGACTAATATTAGTATGAATTGACAAACTTAAAAATATTTAAATTAATGTAAATTATTAATATATGGCTATTATTAATCAAATTTAAAGACTGATCATATCATTTCAAAATATAATCAATATAAAATTTTTGATGAAATGATTGATAAAGTAATGGAAAATTTTAGGTATGCTTGGAATAATTTGGATATGTGAATCTAATTTTTCATTCTTAAATTTTATGAATGATTGTAGGATATTTCATTAAAAATTTGTATATTGGTTACATTTGATATGAAAATATTTTGTATATATTAGGTAAAATTAAATATCTTGTTAATTCAATATGTTTCTTTTTATGTTTTTAATGTAGCTACTAGAAAATTTAAAATTGTGTGTCTTGCACATATTTCTAGTGGCTAGCATTGCTGTACTGTCCTGTGGTTAGTCATTGACATTGCTATATAGATACTGTTTGTCATTAAGCATACTGAAAAGTAACAAGCTCTAATTCTGGGAGAAGAAAAGATAATTGTTTCTTTTTCTTTTCTTTTTTTAATCAGTCAATGGGTTTTGCCTTTGGCTTCATATTAGGGTTACCTCGAGAGCTTAAAAAAAAAAAAAAAAAAAAGCTTCCCAAGTTTGGACTCTACCATAGAATAAAACAATTACATCTGAGGCTGAGAAACTCTGTTCTAGATCTAAAATAAAACATATTTTTGCATCTGGAAAAAAAATGATCAAAAAGTCTCACCGGAGAAGCAAACGTCACTTTAGAGTAAGTGAGTGCAAGCTGCTCGGTTGTGTCCAGCTCTTTGTGACCCCACGGACTATGCAGTCCATGGAACTCTTCAGGCCGGAATACTGAAGCAGATAGCCTTTCCCTTCTCTAGCAGATCTTCCCAAACTCAGGTCTCCCACATTGTGGGTGGATTCTTTACCAGCTGAGCCACAAAGGAAGCTCAAGAATACTGAAGTGGGTAGCCTATCCCTTTTCCAGGGCATCTTCCTGGGCCAGGAATCAAACCAGGGTCTCCTTCATTTCAAGTGGATTCTTTACCAACTGAGCTATCAGGGAAGCAGAATATATAGTAAATCAGCAGCAAAGAGGAGTTAACTCTTCACCCCCTTTTTCCTTTTCTCAGTCTTTTTGTGTATTTCACTTTTTACACAGTGAAGAGGTCTGTATAATAGAATCATGAACACTTAAAGGTAGAAAGGACCTTGGAGTCGATAAGAGCAATCTTTTAGTCACCACAGGCTGTGTTCCTGTTGCTCACCTAGACCCTGTTGAGCATTTCCCAGGAGATGGGTGCAAGGAAGTAGTCGTGCATTTGATGTAGTCACATGAAATCACATGATGTTCCTTTTTTATCCTTTTTAATCCAAATCATATCCTTTTTTTAGTTTCCATTTCTCAATGAATGTCATTTGCAATTTTTTTTTCTAGTCTGTAGCTTATCTTTTCATTTTCTTGATAACATCTTTCACAGAGCAGATCTTTTTTTCTTTGAGTTTTAATGAAGTCCAGCTTATCAAAGATGTCTTTCATATATTTTGCCTTTAGTATTGTACCTAAAAAGTCATGGCCAGGGTCATCGTCTATGCGTGTGTGTGTGAAAGTGAATATTCTTTATCCATTCATTTATCAATGAACACTTGTTTCCATTTATGATCTTGACTATCATAAATAATGTCACAATGAACACAGGAGTGCAGATACCATTTTGAGCTAGTGTTTTCATTTTCTTCAGATAAATACCTAGAAATGGAATTGCTGGATTATATATGTTATATTTTTAATTTTTTGAAGAATATTCACACTTTTTTCTCCACCAATAGAGCACAAGTGTTCCCTTTTCTCCGCATCTTCAACATTTGTTATATCTTTTTGATAATAGCCATTCTAACTGGTGTGAGATGATCTCACTGCGGTTTTCATTTGCTTTTCCTTGAATATTAATGATGATGCATACCTGTTGCCCCTTTGCATGTTTTCTTTGGGAAAATGTCTGTTCAGATATTCTGCCCAGTTTTTAACTGAGTTGTTTTGATGAATATGTGCTATTGAGTAGTTATTTAGCATTCTCTATTATTGAATTATATTAGCCATTAAGTTATATTTCATGTACATAAAAGGTAAATATTTTAATAGTCTCCAACTGAATTGAATTTCTTAGCAATATGAACACATATACATACAAAAAATGTAAATACACACATGTACTGCTATATTTGGGCTGCTATGTATGGGTTCAGTGGTGAAGAATCTGCCTACCAATACAGGAGGCTATTTTGATTCCTTGATTGGGAAGATCCTCTGGAGAAGGGAATGGCAACCCAATCCAGTGTTCTTGCCTGGGAAATCCCATGGACAGAGGATCCTGGTAGGCTACAGTCCATAAGGTTGCAAAAGAGTCAGACATGACTTAGCAATTAAACAATAACAACAACAACTGCTATATATAGTAAAGTTTTGGCCTAAAGTTAATTTGCTTACATATAGTTATATAATCATCTTTCAATTACTCTTTGCTTAGTACATATTTTTTCACATATTCCCTTTGAAGTCATCCCCTTATACTTTAGCAGACTTCACATTTTTAAAATGTAGCTATATATTTTTTCTTCTGTTACATAATCTTCATCTTTTATTTGACAATATGCTTCATTCATATTTTAGTAATTAATGCTACATATTCATTTCTGAAACCACATATCAATTTTCTATGAATATCATTGCCATTTCTCTGTTAAAATTCATGCACTCCTTTCTAAACTCATTTTACACAGTTATGTATATTCCCTGAAGAATAATTTATGGTGACTGTAAATTATATCTAAAATTAACCATTTTGCAATTAAGCCAACATAGCAGATTTTCTCTTGGACTTAGACTGAATTATCATTGTTTACCAGGACGTCAGATTAATAAGTCAGACAATAGTTTGAAGCTCTGATGGAATTTAATTATTTTTATGCCCTGGATTCTGGCACAAATAGAAAGGAACCGTGCACCACTTTATAGAAATTATCTGTGACAAGATCTTTCTTAGCTTTATGCTAATTTTGTGGAATTGAAATAATTGTTTGTCTTTTGGTTTAAAGTTTTCATTTTGCTTTATTTTCTTTGGCTGCATGCCTATGGGCCATAGTGGAATTTAGGAAAGCTAAGTGTTCATATAGTGTTTATCTGCTTTTTAACTCTATGATCCATGTTCTATCTCTGTTTCCGCTTATGGTTCTTTATCCAAGAATATGTTCATTAAAGGTTATGTATAAGGCATGAATCATCTATCATGGCACCCTGCAGCTTTCTCTTTATACTCAGTTCCTCAAGTACGGTACCAATTATCACACCTAAAATCCAATCAAGTGTATATGATGACTTTCACATATTTCTCTTTAATGAGCTCTCACATGCACTCTCATTCTCTTACCTAAGGACATGCTTCTGAGCAATATGCTATCAAAGCTTGAACATCAAATCAACTGATTTCACTCCCAGATTCACACTCTAACTAAATTTATGATATTCTCTAGATTGTTTCAGCAATTTTTTTCTATTCTTTTAGACTATATAATTTTTAGTAATTTTTGCTTATGGTTACCTTTCTACATCTCCTCTAAAACTCATAATTTACTTTTTGAAAGTTTCTATATACATCTCTTTATTTCTATAAACAGTACCAGAGCTTCTACATTTCTTACTGAAATTATTTCAATGTCATCTAACTGCCTTTTTTGTTTTGTTAAATAAGCAAAGATTGTTTTAAAATTCTTTAGTAATTTAAATTACAAATTTTACCACTTTCACATACCTTTCATGTATTTTTATTTTTTATCATGTTAATCTTTTTGTCTAAAACATATTTAACTACTGCATTTTATCTAAATTCAAATTTAACTATCATTATTTTATAGTAACATACATAGTACTATATACAATTTATTAAGTACTCATTTTGCAACATAGAAACATATGCTAAAAATACCTTGTGCTTAAAACACTGAATTATTCCTCATACAATAAATATTCCTCTCTTTTATGGTGCATCTTATTTTCATACAAATAATTTTCCCTTATCTAACTAAAACTTATACATACCTCTGTTCTTGCACACATCATCTTTTATATGGCCAACTGTTTAGGTGTCTGCAATGTACGAGACTATTATTGCCTCAAGGGCAGAGACGATGCCTTGTTCATCTTTATTTCCCTAGCATATAATACAGTGCTCAGTAGATGGTATTTATTTGGTATTTGCTTGTGAATTGAATTGAAAGTGGTTTACAAGTGTTTTTCAAAATTAAAAAGCCAGTAACACATGATTCTCAAGTGATTCTAGTAAATGGAACTGAATATGTTATATATTTTCTCTTAGATTATCTTCTATTACAACATAAATACTGACTTCTGCAATATTTTAACAGGAACTTGCATAGTACGTTATTGCAATTTTAATTCATAACAATGAGACATCTTTTGCATAAACAAAACCAAAGGAGTCATTAAAATTATTATTTACAACCACTTACATTAAATATTAGGGATGCTGTTACATTAAATTTTTCATTGTTTTTAATAAAAGAAATATGAGTCAGTTCAGTCTGAGATTTTTTAGGGAATATTATGCCTACTATATTGTTTTATTAACTTCTCCAACTCAAAGAGAAAATTTAAGAGAATGGATCAGAACTCAGCTCAAGTAATCAGGGTTCATTAATATGAACATGTTTATGCCTGATAACTTAGTAGATTTAACTAATTCATATAATTAATAAAGATGGTAACTTTAAAATTATTCCTAAAGACTAATAAAAAACTACATTATTGATTAAAGGCATTTTGCAATTCAAATAAGTTTTAATAAAGTATAAAAGTTTCTAAATGAAATAAAATACAGATAAGGATTTGGTCAAATATGAAGTGTATCTGATTAAGTGTATTATTTTAAAATGTTTAATGCATTTCTGATATTTCTCTTTCTCTTATGCATCCATTAATACAATCTTAAAGTATAACAGAAAACTTGCAGAACAGTTTGCTTTCCTAAGTGTCCCTATGATGGTAGGGAAAAGCCATTCCATTCCTATTATTTCTAAAAAATGATGGGAAGTGACTTTTAAAACATGGCTCACCTGATTAAAAGTTATACTCCACTGACACTAGCTACTTCCAAGCAAGCTTCTGTCTTACTGCTTTCATTTGTACCTGTCTTTGAATCTAATACTCACTACTTCCTTCTCCAGTTCCAGGATATGCATCTAAGATCAGAATTAGAAATAGATTAACTGACTGAGACAGAGATACACGAGGTTTCAGTTCACTTCAGTCGCTCAATCATGTCCAACTCTTTGTGACCCCATGGACGGCAGCAGGCCAGGCCTCCCTGTCCATCACCAACTCCCAGAGTTTACTCAAACTCATGTCCACTGAAGCAGTGATGCCATTCAACCATCTCATCCTCTGTTGTCCCCTTCTCCTCCCGCCTTCAAGCTTTCCCCGCATCAGGGTCTTTTCCAATGAGAGTTTTTCGCATCAGGTGGCCAAAGTATTAGAGTTTCAGCTTCAACATCAGTCCTTCCAATGAACACTCAGGAATGATTTCCTTTAGAATGGACTGGTTGGATCTCCTTGCAGTCCAAGGGACTCTCAGGAGTCTTCTCCAACACCACAGTTCAAAAGCATCAATTCTTCGGCGCTCAACTTTCTTTACAGTACAACTCTCACATCCATACATGACTACTGGAATAACCACAGCTTTGACTAGATGGACCTTTATTGACAAAGTAATGTTTCTGCTTTTTAATATGCTGTCTAGGTTGGTCATAACTTTTCTTTCAAGGAGCAAGCATGTTTTAATTGAATGGCTGTACTCACCATCTGCAGTGATTTTGGAGCCCAGAAAAATAAAGTCAGCTACTGTTTCCAATGTTTCCCCATCTATTTGCCATGAAGTGATGGCACCAGAAGCCATGATCTTAGTATTCTGACTGTTGAGTTTTAAACCAACTTTTTCACTCACCTCTTTCACCTTTATCAAGAGGCTCTTTAGTTCTTCTTTGCTTTCAGCCATAAGGGTGGTGTCATCTGCATATCTGAGGTTATTGATCCCAGCAATCTTGATTTCAGCTTGTGCTTCATCCAGCCCAGTGTTTCTCATGATGTACTCTGCATGTAAGTTAAATAAGCCTGGTGACAATATACAGCCTTAATATACTCCTTTCCCTATTTGGAACCAGTCTGTTGTTCCATGCTCAGTTCTAACTGTTGCTTCCTGACCTGCATACATATTTCTTGAGAGGCAGGTCAGGTGGTCTGGTATTCCCATCTCTTGAGGAATTTTCCACAGTTGGCTGTAATCCACATAGTCAAAGGCTTTGGCAGTCAATAAAGCAAAAGTAGATGTTTTTCTGGAACTCTCTTGCTTTTTTGATGATCCAGTGTATGTTGGCAATTTGATCTCTGGTTCTTCTGCTTTTTCTAAATCCAGCTTGAACATCTGGAAGCTCACAGTTCACATAGCTTTGAAGCCTGGCTTGGAGAATTTTGAGCATCACTTTACTAGCGTGTGAGATGAGTCAATTGTGTTTTAGTTTGAACATTCTTTAGCATTGCTTTTCTTTGGGACTGGAATGATTCTGGCCTTTCCCAGTCCTGTGGCCACTGCTGAGTTTTCCAAATTTGCTGGCATATTGAGTGCAACACTTTCACAGCATCATCTTTCAGGATTTGAAATAGCTCAATTGGAATTCCATCATGTCCATTAGCCTTGTTCATAGTGATGCTTCCTAATATCCACTTGATTTTGCATTCCAGGTGTCTGACCTTATGTGAGTGATCATGCCACCATGAATATCTGGGTCATTAAGATCTTTTTGTATAGTTCTTCTGTGTATTCTTGCCACCTTTTCTTAATATCTTCTGCTTCTGTTGAATATCAAATTTATACTTATAGAGAAGAGCATGAATACATTTTGTATTGGTCCATGAAATGATCCCCCTAAAGTTTGCAACCTGAAATCTGCACACTTAAGACACTATGGGCCTCATGGGCAACACCTTGGCTCTTTCTAGCTGAGTTCAAATAAATTAGGACATTTTTATTTGGACATGGGGCTTTCGTATTTAGTTAGGCTTTCAAATTAGATGTCAAAGATAGTTTCTGTTGGTCATATTTATCTCTTCTCACTTAAAATACAGAATATATGTTTTAACATTGGAGAGTTTTTTACATCAGCAGTCTTGCTAACTGTTTGTGCAAGTTTAATTTTCCATGGATATATTTACTTGTATGTTACATGCTGTTCCACAGATAATTTCTAATACCTTTAATCTTGCATTTACTTTGCAATAATATATGCCAATAAGTGAAGTGTTGTTTGCATTCCTCAGCATTTTAGGATTAAAAAATAAAAGTTCTCAGGATTCCTTTGGTGAGTATGAGGCTTGACTGATATAGCCCAAGAAGAGGCAGAGAAGGCAGTTATTCTTCCTCCTAAGTTTCAAGAGGAGTTCTGTGACCAAGGAAAGATCCTATCTATTCTATTACCATCACTTCAGATATCTCCCCAGACGGTGATGATGTGTTTAGGTGGTGGAAGATGAGAAGAACAGTGTATTTCTCTAGGCTCTTTGAGTAACACATGTGGCTGTGTGTCAAAAGGAAAGAAACCAGTTCTGCTTCTAACAGTGAGGTCAAAGCAGAACTAGCCACTGTCTAGAAGTAAGCACTCTGAGCATATGAGGAGTGATAATGTATGCTGATATTCTGGGTAGGGAAGTTCAACCACTATATTTCAGTGCATTGGAGGGATAATAACTATTTGCACATCAGACCATAAAGCAGAAAAAATTTCTCATATATGTTGTTCGAGAATATTATAATGCTTTTCTATAATTACAAGATTTATAACTAATAAAGACTATATATACACACATATATGATATAGTGGAGAAGAAAACCATAAACCTTTAATAAAAAATAAACTATTATATGAAAATATTAACTATATTATCTTTGACTTCATGCACTAGATCAATTATAATCCCCAAGGAACATCACAATTATTGTTCTTCAAATGGTGTTTTGCACTATACGAGAAGTACCTACTCACAATTTTTTTTGTTTACCATGAGGGAAAAGGGCTCATTTTGTGCTTTCTGAAAATGCAAACTAAATTATGCTAAAGGAGATGTAAAATTGTGTCATCTACATGTAAATTGGTTTTGAAGCCTGAGGGAGGGATGGGTTTGTATATATTATGTTAAGATTCTATCATAGTATCTACTAGATTAGATTTTATTAAGTACAATAAAAACATGTTTTTTTTTTTTTTTTCAGAAACTAGATTGAACTGCAGTAGATAATTAATTACTGAAAATCTTAAATTCCTTCACAATAGAGTTATAAAAATAGTAAAAGTGTAGTGCTTTTAGAACATTAAAGTGTACACCCTTCTCACCTAATGAAGCATTTAACCCTCTAGCTACTATATAAATGAAGGTTTTAAAATCCAATTATACCTTAAAAGCCTTTCAAACCTGAAACCAATAATGACACAAGATTTTTTTTTTTTTTTACTGCTCTCTTGTCTAATAAGAAAGACCATTGTCTTTGATGATTTCTTGAAAAGGTCTCAATTTTATAAGTCTTTAGAATTCTAACTGTAAAAAAAAAATTTGCAAGTAGGAGCAATTCATTAACTTCTTCGACATTAGAAGGAAAATATATTTGCTTGAGAGTATAACTTAGCTAAAATACTTTAAATACATTATACTATTCTTGAATTGTGAAGATAATGCATTCTACAAATATTTGTCATTGGGCCTCTATCTGAGGGTGGAAAGATTTATGTTTTAGAATATCATCAAACTGATAACATGAAATAGTTTCTAACATCAATTTATTCGATTTTTAATTCTCCATTACGAGGAGGGCACAGCAACCCACTCCAGTATTCTTGCCTGGAGAATCCCCATGGACAGAGGAGCTTGGCAGGGTAGAGCTCATGGAGTCCCAAAGAGCTGGACATGACTGAGTGACTAAGGATAGCACAAGAGTGATAAATGCATCACACGGTGGTTAAAAATATACACATTCTCAATTAGAATGTCTGTATCACAGTTTATTTGTGACTGAAGAGGTAGATAGTTAATTAACACTTAAATGTATAATTTTAAAAAACTTGGAGATTAGTTCAATATTTTCTTATTCATTAATTAGGAAACTAAAGCTAAAATCTGCTTTAAAAAAAAGTACATAGGGTTACGGAGCAAGTTAGTGACAAGGCTGGAGTTACAACTTTGAATTCATATCAACCTAGTAAAGCATGCCTTGCTATTGATAGAGCCAATTGTCCACCAAAATTTCTGCTCCCCTTCCACAATGCAGACATGCGAGGTAAGCAATTACCTAGTCAATCCAACAATGCAGCTGTGGTTATTTGACTATTGCTAGCAGTTCACTTAAAGTGAAAATAATCTGTTATTTCCTGGTCAGACCTTTAAAACCTCAATATGTCTTTAACACTAACTTGCACCAGCTGGACAGAAATAACAATGATTCCCTAATGGATGACAAAATCCCAACCACATTCAAAGACTGGGTCTCTCAATCACCACTGGGAGAAAAAAAAAAAAAAACTGTCTTGTGACTTGTGGTTTGAACCTTGTTATCTTGGGTGAGAAATAAACTTTTATTGTTAACTCTATAAAATCTCAAAACATTTGCAGCTTGCTTACCAAATACAATACGTTTTGCCATGTGAAATGAGATGTTTCAATAGAATTAACTCAACTATCTTTAATTTCTTTATTTTTTAAACCTATTCTTATGTTCTTATAAAAAAGGAATAGAATTTGGTTGAGTTCTTAACAACTCATTTTTATTTTTTCCTTAGTTATTTTTGTATCATGCCTTAAATTTTAAAAGATGATAAAAGCATACAGATTTATTCTTCAATATACATTTGAAAAATATTCATTTAATAGAATCTCTATTTTGCTAATAAACCTGCCTGCCAATGCAGGAAACACAATAAATGCAGGTTTAATCCCTTTGTCGGGAAGATACCCTGGAGTAGGAAATATCAGTATTCTTGCCTGGAAAATTCCATAGACAGGCAGGTTACAGCCCATGGGGTTGCAAAGAGTCAGATATGATTGAGCATGCAGCATGCACATGTATATACACACATACCATTTGGGGCTTATGGTTTATAATATAAGTATCCTCTGGGCAGTAGTGTTTATATATATATATGTAATTATATATATTTATATATAATTATATATAAATATATATAATTTTTTTTTTACCATAAACAACCCTGAATGAGGGACATTCTGTATTGTATTCTAATGAGGGTGTTCCAAAGACAAGAATCATTTGTCTATAAGACATAATCAATCTACTTACCAAGTTGTGTACTTATTAATAGATTTATGGAAGACTATTATGCCAGCAAATTTGGAAAACTCAGCAGTGGCCACAGGACTGGAAAAGGTCCGTTTTCATTCCAATACCTAAGAAAGGCAATCCCCAAAAATGCTCACACTACCACACAATTGCACTCATCTCACACACTAGTAAAATAATGCTCAAAATTCTCCAACCCAGACTTCAGCAATATGTGAACCGAGAACTTCCAGATGTTCAAGCTGGTTTTAGAAAAGGCAGAAGAACGAGAGATCAAATTGCCAATATCCGCTGGATCATTGAAAAAGCAAGATAGTTCCAGGAAAACATCTATTTCTGCTTTATTGACTATGCCAAAGCCTTCGACTGTGTGGATCACAATAAACTGTGGAAAATTCTGAAAAAGATGGGAATACCAGACCACCTGACCTGCCTCTTGAGAAACCTGTATGCTGGTCAGGAAGCAACAGTTAGAACTGGACATGGAACAACAGACTGGTTCCAAATAAGAAAAGGAGTACCTCAAGGCTGTATATTGTCACCCTGCTTATTTAACTTATATGCAGAGTACATCATGAGAAACGCTGGACTGGAAGAAGCACAAGCTGGAATTAAGATTGCCAGGAGAAATATCAATAACCTCAGATATGCAGATGACACCACCCTTATGGCAGAAAATGAAGAGGAACTAAAAAGTCTCTTGATGAAAGTGAAAGAGGAGAGTGAAAAAGTTGGCTTAAAGCTCAACATTCAGAAAACTAAGATCATGGCATCTGGTCCCATCACCTCATGGGAGATAGATGGGGAGACAGTGGAAACAGTGTCAGATTTTATTTTTTTGGGCTCCAAAATCACTGCAGATGATGACTGCAGTCATGAAATTAAAAGACGCTTACTCTTTGGAAGGAAAGTTATGACCAACCTGGATAGCATATTAAAAAGCAGAGACATTACTTTGTCAACAAAGGTCCATCTGGTCAAGGCTATGGTTTTTCCAGTGGTCATGCATGGATGTGAGAGTTGGACTGTGAAGAAAGCTGAGTGCTAAAAAACTGATGTTTTTTTTTTTTTTCATTTATTTTTATTAATTGGAGGCTAATTACTTTACAATATTGTAGTGGTTTCTGCCATACATTGACATGAATCTGCCATGGATTTACATGTGTTCCCCATCCCGATCCCCCCGCCCACCTCCCTCCCCATCCCATCCCTTTGGGTCTTCCCAGGGCTTTTGAACTGTGATGTTGGAGAAGATGCTTGAGAGTCCCTTGGACTGCAAGGAGATCCAACCAGTCCATCCGGAAGGAGATAAGTCCTGGGTGTTCATTGGAAGGACTGACGCTGAATCTGAAACTCCAATACTTTGGCCACCTCATGCAAAGAGTTGACTCATTGGAAACGACCCTGATGCTGAGAGGGATTGGGGGCAGGAGGAGAAGGGGATGACACAGGATGAGATGGTTGGATGGCATCACCGACTCAATGGGCATGGAGTAAACTCTGGGAGTTGGTGATGGACAGGGAGGCCTGGCGTGCTGCAATTCATGGGGTCGCAAAGAGTCGGACATGACTGAGCTACCGAACCGAACTGATTTTTTATTTCCTGCCTTCCTCCTCCACCCCCTTTACGGGAAATTCTAGAAAATGTATGAAGAGTTGGTCCACAGACCACCTATTTGAATTTATCCTGCTCTTTTCTGGGACTTCAGTCAATACCACCTTGCTACATGTTTCTCAGGTATCACTGTTTTTTTTATAATTTCCTTACCACATGTTCTAATATCTCATATAAAGGAGTCAGAAAACACCCCCAACGACAACGATTTGAACTTTCTGAAGTGAAATGCACATTTCATTTACAATTTATGTTACTTTAAGCATATATCTCTTCACCTACTTATTACTTGATATTCTTTTTCTTTGATGATGGATTTTCCTCTATCAACTGGTGTTATTTAGAAGTTTCAATATGTGTTAATGACAGCATTCAAGTTTATTTATTTTTAAGAATGAGGCTCACTTATTGGTTTTCATGGATTTTACATCAATTGGCATTTTTTTCTTAGTTTTGCATAATACTTTCTAACTTTGGGACTTATCATTTACATAAAACTTGTTTTTATTTAATTTTATCAGTAAACATGCACAGGTTTTGTTATACTTTATTATGCTGTATCAGAGGTATTGAGGAAGTAAATAAATAGCATCATTTCCTTTCCTATCTCATTAGGGGAAAAAAAAATGGTGTTTTCCTTGTATCATATATTCCTGGTGTCCTGTGTGTTTAATAAGGGTTACTATTTACTAAAGTCTAGATTTTATTTTGTTTGTGGATGTAATCATATCCAGATACCACAGTTCAATTTTTACAGAGAATTTTAGGTGTCAGATATGCCACAGTTAGAAAACAATAAAAAGACCATATTGTTCAGTTACACCCTACATAGTGGTAATAGGCATAACTCATCTATTTTCCTTGATTCTCTAGTGTACTTATCTACAGCTTTTAATAATGTTGATTCCTTTGGGATTAGATACCCAGTGGTCTCCTTGGAAAGGACAAAAACCTGCTAAAAGCAACATTGAGGGGAATGGTATTATAGTACAGTCATAATTCAATGGGCCATTTATTTGGATCTCTGCTGTATCTCTAGCTGCACCACTGTCCTGGGTTTGAGCTTTATCAAATATCCCTATTTGAATTAACAATAATGATCATTATTTGGGTCCTGACGATGAGCCTGCAGAAATGCTATTTCCACCTGATTCAATACTGTAAATCCAGATTCTACTTTTGCCAAAGAAATTTGGCATAGTAGGGGCACTGCTGATCAAGACAACACATATTTGCCACTGAGCACTGGTAACATCCATGTTGTCTGGGAAAGTGTTTTACTATTATGTGTCCTAGTGCTCAAATATTGCTTCCTATGTGTCACAGTTAGTAAAGAATACACTGCCAAAGTAGGAAGCACCAGAGATCCCGGTTTGATCCCTGAGTCGGGAAGATCTCCTGGAGTAGAAAATGGCAAGCTCTTCCTTATTCTTGCCTGGAAAATTCCATGTACAGAGGGGCATGGTGAGCTATAGCCCATGAGGCCACAAAGAGTCAGACATGACTGAGCATGCACATTTCGAGTGCTCAACTGGGTGTGTTTGACCTAAAATATAGCTCTTTTTTGGGTAAACCATACATTTTCCATAACTATTCTTAGAATTGGGTTGTTTGTAATTCCATGCCACAAATCACACAAGTCCATCTAACTGGATGCTGTTTTCAATTTAATCTTTTCTTAAATGAAACCCATCCAATCTACATTTGAAATATTTTTTTCTGAAAACACTGGTAGAGTTCACCAACCTAGATGCCAGTGTCTTTTCTCATTTTTCCTTGATTAATTAGGATAGAGGAGGAGTCTTTAAGAGGTCATTAGACAATGAGGATGGCACTCTCACAAATGGGATTGGTGCCCTTATAAAAGGTGCCCTGGAATACTGCCACCATGTGAAGACACAGCAAATTGTCGCTGCCTATTAACTAGAAAAATGTCTCTCAACAGACACTAAATCTGCCTATATCTTCTTCATAAACTTGCAGTGACATTTGCACTTGATGACCTTCAAAAGTAAATTTATGTACTACAATGCTGATACAATAATTCCTTAGAGGAAGAATCACAGGATTGAAAAACTAAGTCTTCTATAACACCACTAGAGAGTGGCTCACACATAGCTAAATTCAAGACCCGACCCAGTCAGTGAAATGTTTGCCAACTACATGAGAAGGAGAAACTAGGAACATCCCTTGTAGTGTGAGACATAAATTATTATTTATTACTGACAGTGCCACTGAAAAAGAACCCCAGAAACTGGCGAGACTGGACTGGCAAAACCACGATGCTCAGTTAGGATTACTGCTGGCCTCTATTCACAAACTCACCAGAAAGATATGGATTTGAAAGGGGTTTTGAGCAGAAACAGGCATTAAACTCTTCACAAAGGTTTGTGGTCCAATTCCCATTGGGATCTCATGACCTGACTTTTCAGATGATTTTAAAAGTGCCTACAACCAGAAAGCATAGCATGAACCTTTGGCAGAACCCGAATAATGCTATTCAGCAAAGACCACAGGGATTTTAGATTCAAAAGCTGCCTGATACAGCCATTCATTATAGCCCTTTGAAAGATAATTGGTAGCTTTTTATTGAACATTTGTAGAAAATGCCCCACCACAGAAATACATAAAATAATCCTGAGACAGGTAATACCTGGAGTGTTTTGGGTAATATAAGAGAAACATTCAAGTACAAAAGGAACTGATCAGCAGAGCTCATTGATAAAATGGAAATGTCATATTCAAGATCATAAAACATAGAGGAGATCAGGGGGAAACTGCCACATACATAATCAGATTGCCTGAAGGGTCATGACAGAGCCCTTTGAGGTCTGCCTGCTCATTGTTCTGTTTCTGAATCCTGTGATCAGCTCCCAGCCACGACAAAACAAGCTGCCTGATTATCTGTTGGGAGCTCCCAACAGATAAAGGTTTGCTTTGCTTTCTTGAAATTGGCTTTGATATATCCTTACAGTTCATCAAACTCTGGCAAAAGAAAGCAAGTCAAATTTGCATAATCGGTGGAGCTGTGCGCTACCTATTTAGGGATGGAGGAAGTATTATTTTGCAGCCCTGAACAGAGTGGCCAAAGAGTGGTATGGTGGTCATATAGCACTACTGTCTCTCCTTTCTTGCTTCTGAGGAGCCACAGCCAGACTGAGACGTGCCTGAAGCTAGAGTGTCACCAAGTAACTATTATATGGAGTACATTGTAGCTTTAAAAAAAAAAAAAAAAAACAATTTGGATGCACCAAGTCTTAATTGCAGCACGTGGGATCTTTGAACTTAGTTGCACCACGCAGGTTCTTATAATCACAGCATGCAAACTCTTAGTTGTGGCACGTGGGATCTAGTTCCTTGACCAGGAACTGAACTAGGGATGCACTGGGACCATGAAGTTTTAGTCATTGGATTACCAGGGAAGTCCCAACACAGTAGCTTTTTTTTACTTGGCCTACTCAAGATACAGATTTATGTGCACATGAATACTCAAATTGTACTCAAGCCAGGGTTACACAATGTCAACAGTACATGTAGGTGATTAACCCAGGTCCCATTGTGCCAAAATCTGAGACCTAGTCTCAGATTACTATGTCAGACAAAACTTACAATCTGGATACAGATTAAATCATTAAACTAAATAGACTTGCCTATTTATTAGGAACACTCCATGGTGTGGAAGTAAATTTTATATTAAGCAAACAAATGATTATGCAGTGCCTACTATGTGCCTGGCATTATACTAGAAGTTGGAATGATAAAGTCCTTGCAGCAGAAGCTCTGATGTTCCTCCTGTGTCCTCATGGTGATCGCCAAGCTCTAGCAAGATCATTAGATATTTTCGAAGACATTGGCCGCAGTTGGCCAACATCTTAGGAGATTCATAAACTACAAGAGGACTGAAAGTGTCAGCGAAGTTGATAGATTACCAAAACTGTCAACCTTGCCTGAAGAGGGCTATAAGCTCACCCAGCAGGAACTGTTGAATATTTTGATCATTCTAAATTGTAATGTGGTTACAGAGTTGATTTACAGCTGCAGTGGGAACGTCCTCTCTTTCTCTCGGGATGCCTGGATATCCAGTTTTTCACTCTTGGCCAGGATGAGTGCAGGGAGATTTATGTTATGCTGTTTAGAGTCTGGAGCCTCTGTTGATCCCCAAGGACAACTTCTATACTAATGATTTGCATATGGGCTAGTAGGTTTGAAAACCCTTCTGTTTCCTTAAAGGGCCACTGAGAGCTTTTTATGGCTGTTCTCTTCAAGTCAAGATTCCTGCCACAGATCTTTGTAGTTCAAGTCAGAGATTCAGCATGGTCTCAACACAACACTTCAACTGATGTAGAGCTTGTGCTGTTGATGTCTCTCCAACCTCTGATCCTTGCTTTCTCTCTCACTTCGTTGTATCACTCCCCTTTGAACAAAAAGCCTTAATAAGACTGTACTCTGTGGAGTCAGGTGATGGTTTTCAAATATCCAAACTTAGAAAACAATACAAATGTCACTATAGGTTAGAGCTAGAAGCTCAATTTATTGGGATGCATTTATGAAAAGGATGCCACTGGATAGTGTGGACTCATATTTTCTAATGACAAGGATACCATGGATAAAAAGGTAACATGTCTGTCTTGTGGGAGAGATAAAACAAGTAAATTATCAATACAGTTTCTCTCTATACTAAAGGGGATATGATATAGTAATACTTTGAAACTGATGTCACTAAAATCTAGTATATGATACCTGAGGTATGATTATGCCCATAAGCCAAATGGGGTATGCAATTTAATGAATAATGTCCTCTACTTACATCCCCTATTACTGAAGATGGGTGGTAAGCAGGGTAAAGAGATTTCCATTGGGAAGTAATGAAAATGATACTGTAAGTTAACTAATATATGGTATATTAAAAATTACCTTACTTGATGGTGTTATCTGGTATAACAAGGACTATGGATTTATTAATAGAATTAAGTGAAGAAAAATGTATGTAGCTATTGATTCCCAGGATTAGAAAAGATTTTATGGGGCCAGTTCAAAGCCCTCAACTGATTTGATAGCTACAAAAAACAATAGGGAAGGGGAAAAAAATGAAACAGGTCTTAGAAAATCTAAACACATAATTACATCTCCTCATCAATACATGTATAAAAATTCAAATAGCTATTGATGTGGGAATAATAAAATAATTTGGTGGTTAAGATAACATCAAAAGTTCTGTGAAAGAGGGATATGGTTGCAATTAATATGTTATGTAGAGGTAGTTACAACTATATTGGATGACTCAAGACCAAGTCATCATCAGCGGCTTCATATCAGTTCACCAGCTCAGTCGTGTCCGACTCTTTGTGACCCCATGGACTGCAGCACTCCAGGCTTCCCTGTCCATCACCAACTCCCAGAGTTTACTCAGACTCATGTCCATTGAGTCACTGATACCATCCAACCATCTCATCCTCTGTCATCCCCTTCTCCTCCCACCTTCAATCTTTCCCAGCATGGGGGTCTTTTTAAACGAGTCAGTTCTTCGCATCAGGTGGCCAAAGTATTGGAGTTTCACCTTCAGCATCAGTCCTTGCAATGAATATTCAGGACTGATTTCCTTTAGGATGGAAGCTCTATACAGTCAGCAAAAACAAGACTGGGAGCTGACTGTGGCTCAGATCATGAATTCCTCATCACCAAATTCAGACTTAAATTGAAGAAAGTAGGGAAAACCATTAGACCATTCAGATATGACCTAAATGAAATCCCTTATGATTATACAGTGGAAGTGACAGATTCAAGGAATTAGATCTGATAGACAAAGTGCCCGAAGAACTATGGACAGAGGTTCATGACATTGTACAGGAGGCAGTGATAAAGACCATCCCCAAGAAAAAGAAATGCAGAAAGGCAAAATGGTCGTCTGAGGAGGCCTTACAAATAGCTGAGAAAAGACGAGAAATGAAAGGCAAAGAGAAAAGGAAAGATATACCTACCCATCCGAATGCAGAGTTCCAAAGAATAGCAAGGAGAGATTAAATAAAAGCCTTCCTCAGTGATCAATGCAAAGAAATTGAGGAAAACAACAGAATGGGGAAGAGTAGAGATCTCTTCAAGAAAATTAGAGATACCAAGGGACCATTTCATGCAAAATTGGGCACAATAAAGGACAGAAACTGTATGTACAAAACAGAAGCAGAAGATATTAATAAGAGGTGGCAGGACTACACAGATGCACTTGCCTATTTCTTGATCCTTTAGAAAAATAATGTTTTATATGTTTCTGGGGCTTATCATTTGAATGTTTCATAAGGATTTATGGTGAGTAGAATTTATGATTTCTTGTGAGTCTGTTTTGATAATTCAACCATTTGAGTTAATGCAAAACTAATATCATAAGAGCCATACCTAAAGAATCTAGCTCAATAAAAAATATATATACAACTCAATTAGAAGCACACTATTGGGAAAAGTGAATTAGTAACTTAAAATATAGCCACCAAGATATACACAAATTCACAAAAAAAGAGTCAGTTTTTTTATGTCCATGTTTTAACAAAATTTCAAGGAAGCACTTACACATACCTCAAATTTAAAAAAATTAAAAACTGAAAATAAAAATATCCTTCAATAAGCACAATGCATTTATAAAATGATTCAATTAATATAAAATTAAAACCTTGCAAATATTAGTAAACTCATTCAGTTGATATTAAATTCACACACACATACATCATACATCATTGGTCAATAAATTTCTAATCAGGAAATGATAAGCTTGTTTCACATTAGAAAATATACTACTGTAAGCTAACATGCTGATAAGTTAAAAGAGAAAGTTATATGATCATGTTAATAAGTGTATCACAATACAGAATGATAGGCAAGACCTTTCTTAGTTCAGAAGATAGAGCTTTGCTTTTTGTAGCTGAGTGCTAAAAACTAAGCTCAGAAATTTAATCTGTGTGATACTGAATTATAACATTAGTTGAATGCATGACATTGCTATGTATTTTAAGTGTCAGCAAATATGCTGATTGAAAAAATGTGCATTCAACAAGTAGAATAATCACATTTGGTAAATTGAAGACAGTGAAAAATATCTGACTGAAATGTTTCATATGTATAAAGCATTTTCCCTGGTGCCTCAGTTTCCTAAGAAAGATTTTCCTTTAGAGGAAAAAGTTTAAAAATTATTTTAATAACCTGTGTTGTCTGTTGTGATCTCACCCTTTTCATTTCTTATTTTGCTAATTTGGTTCTTCTCTCTTTGTTTCTTAATGAGTCTTGCTAATGGTTTGTCAATTTTGTTTATTTTTTCAAAAAACCAGCTTTTAGCTTTGTTGATTTTTGCTATGGTCTCTTTAGTTTCTTTTGCATTTATTTCTGCCCTAATTTTTAAGATTTCTTTCCTTCTGCTAACCCTGGGGTTCTTCATTTCTTCCTTCTCTAGTTGCTTTAGGTGTAGAGTTAGGTTATTTATTTGGCTTTTTTCTTGTTTCTTGATGTAAGCCTGTAATGCTATGAACCTTCCCCTTAGCACTGCTTTTACAGTGTCCCATAGGTTTTAGGTTGTTGTGTTTTCATTTTCATTTATTTCTATACATATTTTGATTTCTTTTTTGATTTCTTCTATGATTTGTTGGTTATTCAGAAGCGTGTTATTTAGCCTCCATATGTTGGAATTTTTAACAATTTTTTTCCTGTAATTGAGATCTAATCTTACTGCACTGTGGTCAGAAAAGATGACTGGAATGATTTCAATTTTTTTTGAATTTTCCAAGTCCAGATTTATGGCCCAGGATGTGATCTATTCTGGAGAAGTTTCCGTGTGCACTTGAGAAAAAAGGTGAAGTTGATTGTTTTGGGGTGAAAAGTCCTATAGATATCAATTAGGTCTAGCTGGTCCATTGTATCATTTAAGGTTTGTGTTTCCTTATTGATTTTCTGTTTAGTTGATCTATCCATAGTTGTGAGTGGGGTATTAAAGTCTCCCACTATTATTGTGTTACTATTAATTTCCTCTTTCATACTCGTCATTGCTGTTTTTTTTACATAAAGCATAAATGCAGTTCATTCAAGTATTTACATTATCATATTACATATGGCAAGATATAGCATCATTAAACTTATTTATTAGAGACAAATTAACTATTAACGTATAGATCTAGTTAACAGTATGCCTGAAGAACTATGGACAGAGATCTGTAATACCATACAGGAAGCAGGAAACAGTGAACAAAGCCATCCCAACGAAAAAGAAAAGCAAGAAGGCAAAGTGGTTATCTTAGGAGGTTTTACAAACAGTGGAAGAATGAAGAGAGGCAAAAAGCAAGGGAGACAGGGAAAGGTACATTCAATAAAATACAGAGCTTCAAAGAATATCTAGGAAGGACAAGAAGGCCTTCTTCAATGAACAGTGTTTAATAATAGAAGAAAACAACAAAAGGGGAAAGACTAGAGATCTCTTCAGGAAAACTGGAAACACCCAAGGAACATTCACCCAAAGATGGGCATAATAAAGGATAAAAATAGTAGAGACCTAATAGATGCTGAGGAGATCAAGATGAGATGGAAAGAATACATGGAAGAATTGCATAGAAAGATCTTAATGAACTGGATTACTACAATGGTGTGGTTAGTCACCCAGAACCAGACATTATGGACTGCAAAGTCAAGTGGGCCTTAAGAAGCACTGCTATTAATAAAGCTAGTGGATGTAATGAAATTCCAGCAGAACTATTCAAATCCCTAAAGGAGGATGCCATCAAGGTTTTGTGTTCATTATGTCAGCAAATCCAGAAGACAGCAGTGGCCACAAGACTGGAAAAGATCAATCCTCATCCCAATTACCAAGAAGGTTAGTACCAAAGAATGTGCTAACCATTGGACAGCTGCACTCATCTCCCATGCTAGTAAGGTCATGCTTAAATATTGCATGCTAGCCTTCAGCATTATGCAAACTAAGAACTTCCAGATGTCCAAGTTGGGTTTAAAAAAAAGAGGAACTAGAGATGAAATTGCCAACATTTTATGGATTATGGAGAAAGCAAGGGAGTTTCAGAAAAAACATCTATCTCTGTTTCATCAACTATGCTAAAGCTTTTGACTGTGTGAATCATGACAAATTGTCATGATCAGATGGAAAGCTCTTAGAGAGATGGTAATATCAGACTATCTTACCTGTCTCCTGAGAAATCTGTTATGTGGGTCAAGAAGCAACAGTTAGAACTCTGTACAGAACAACTGATTCTTTCAAGATTGAGAAAGGAGACTACAGAGATGTCTTCTGTCACCCTGTTTGTTTAATCTACACTGAGCACATCATGAGAATGGCTGGGCTGGATGAATTACATGCTGGAGTCAAGATAGGTGGGAGAAACCTCAACAACTTCAGACATGCAGATGATACCACACTAATGGCAGAAAGCAAAGAGGAATCTCTTGAAGAGAGTTAAGAAGAGTGAAAAAGCTGGCTTAATACTAAATACTAAAAAATAATAATAATAATAAAACTAAAATCAGGGCATCTGGCCCCATTACTGCATGACAAATAGAAAGGGGAAAGGTGGAAGTGGTGACAGACTTCCTCTTCTTGGGCTCCAAAATCACTGCAGATGGTGACAGCAGCTACGAAATCAGAAGATGATTGTTTCTTGGTACAAAAGCAATGACAAACCTAGACAGTGTGTTGGAAAGCAGAGACATTACTCTGCTGACAAAGTTGTGTTTAGCCAAGGCTATGGTCTTCCCAGTGGCCATGTATGGTTGTGAGAGCTGGACTGTAAAGAAGGCTGAATGCCAAAGAATTGATGGGTACCTTCAAACCCTGGTGCTGGAGAAGACTCCTGAAAGTCCCTTGGAAAGCAAGGAGATCAAACCAATCAATTTTAAGGGAGATCAACCCTGAGTATTCTCTGGAAGGACCTATGCTGAAGCAGAAGCTCCAATATTTTGGTATTCTGACGCAAACAGATGACTCATTGGTAAAGTTCCTGGCTTCTCTGGTGGCTCAGATGGTAAAGAGTCTGCCTGCAGTGCAGGAGACCCAGGTTGTTCCCTGGGTCGGGAAGATCCCCTGGAGAAGGAAATGGCAACCCACTCCAGTATCCTTGCCTGGAAAAGCCCATGGATGGAGGAGCCTGGCAGGCTACAGTCCATGGGCTCGCAAAGAGTCAGACACAGCTGAGCAACTTCACTTTCATTTTCTGATGCTGGGAAAGATCGAGGACAGAAGGATAAGAGGGCGTTAGAGGATGAGATGGTTGAATGGCATCACCAATGCAACGAACATGAACCTGGGCAAACTCCAGGAGATGGTGAGAGGCAGGAAGGCCTAGCAGTCCATGGGGTTGCAAAGAGTCAGACACAACTGGGCAACCGAACAACAGCAACAAACACATATAACCACCACTTACGTCAAGAAACAGAGCATTATTAGCACTCTTGGCAGCCCTCTATATTCTCTACTGATGACGGTACTTTCCCTTTCTCCAGTGGTAACCACAAGTGATTTTTGTAACAGTAACCATCTTTATTTTTTTGAAATTTATATCAATGAAGTTATACTGTGGTTTTAATCTTGCACTTACTGTTATGTTCATGAGATTCTTCTATATTCTTCATTTTCATTGCTTTGTAATAACATTACTGTTTTTGATTGTTAATCAGAATGAAAACTCACTTTAGTCAGGTGGTATAAATGTGAAAATATTCTAAGGAAGGGAGGGATTATACTCAAATAGAATATAAAGTATTTACTAATTTAAATAAATGGAAATGTGGGGAATAATTATGGGAATATATTCTAAGGTGCTTAACCAAAGAGACTGGAACATAAATTTAGCTTAAACTGAACATATATAAATCTGAACCAAACTCTATCCCTGGAAATTATGAGGCCAGAAAGTCCACGGTATAATAGAGAGGAGAAAAATGGCCTTTCAATAATGTCTTCCATTTATTCCTGTCTGAAGTGCTTCCACAGTTCTAAAGATTTACCTTCATCATGCCATGAAATGCTACACTTTTACAACAAATACTTGTATATGATTTCTCTACATTTAGAGTCGGTAACTTTAAATATGCAAATGAAGTGATATGCCTGATATCAGCAAGGATAAGAGAAGCTCAAAGTCACAAAGCTGAATCATCAAAATGTTTATCAAAATAAACATCTAGGTGGCATAATCAAAATTTAATGTAATGATCTAATTGAGTGCTTTTCATTAGCTTAACAGGCAATTGTATCACATGTTTATAATGTTAAAACACAGACTCCTACTCAGTAGGTTGGGCATGAGATCTGAGATACTGAATTTCTAAGATCCCTCATGTGATGCCTATCTGCTTATACATAGGAAAGAAAGGTTTTAGTATCAAGGGTCTTGCACAAAGGGATCTCTCCCTGATGTTAATGAGTCATAATTTTCTGAGAAACTGAAAGATAATACACTGAAGTTTTGCTTGATTTATATAATAAAAACTTAAAAAAATAAAAACAACCTTTTAGTGAACAAAATCTGCTATCCTTCTCAATGTCTGTGTTAACATGTACAATTTCATATACAGTGGCCCTGGCCTCATTCAATTTCCAGAACTAGTTAGCTTTAGAAGGATAGCATCTTAAATGAAAGAAAGGCAGATTCCTTGATATAATCCCCCAAGTTCATAACACATATTTTCAAGTCTCCTTTAATGGTATCCACGGTCATTTACTATGGAAAGGGAAATCTCCAACTTTTCAGAGATGACTAGACCCTTGTTAATGTGAAGTGTAATCTCTAAGGATACAGAAACATCTATTATTCAGCTTGGGAACAAGGAACATACATGATTAATATTCTTTTTATCTGAATTGACTTTTCAAAGGTCCACTGGATCCTAGCACTCAACATTGCCTAGTTCCTGAGTCGAAGATGAACTATCCTCAGCAACTGGTATGATTCCTACAATGTCTTTCTAACCTATAAAATAAGAACTACCATTGTAGGAAGACCTGACTGAAAGTCATCTGTCCCCCTCCTTCTTTGCCAGACAGTGCACCAAAAGTAAGACTAAATCCCTGAGGAAATGGCAGAGAACAGAGACACAGTCAAAGATTTGAAATCACATTCATAACTGATATGTACAAAAAATACTTAAGGATCTTTGGAAATGACATAGTATTATTGTAAATCTAACTGCATGGTGAAGTTAACTGAAGCCACTGTTCTAGATAAGATACACTTACCAGAACAAAATAATACAACCTTGGCACCTAGGTGCAGCTTCAATGTTATGAATATCAATATAAAATATATATATATATATATATATATATATATACATTTAAATAGCTTTCCCTAAGTTAATACTATGATTTTTCTCTCAAAAGTAGTCCAACTTCAGTTATACAAAAAACTTGGACAGCATAATGTCAAAGACCCTATATATCTTGTTAAAATCCATGTATATATAAACATATATATATAAAATTATCAAACCTTGAGATAAGCAATCATTAATTTAGCTCAGTTGTGTCAACTGTGTAGAGGAAGTTCAACCTAAAAGTTGTAGGTTAATTGGTAGCATAAATTATTGATACTATAATCAGTTTCTTTTCTTATTTTTCATTTTTTATAAAAGCAAACATTCTTTACTCTTGACTGTGTCTATCTTTTTAGTACTTTTGTTGAATATGCTACGTTTCATGTTTTCTGTTTATCTGGTGAAACTGTGAAATATTTTTATACATTTTTTCAACTTTATGTGTTTATTTTATTCTTCTTTTAGCATTTTATTGGTTTGAATCTTAATAAAGTGAAGTCTATTTTATAGGAACTATTTGTAAAAAGAGAATTGTTCTTAAAAGACTATTTTTTCTATTCCTCTTTTTTTTTAAATCAGGGCTGTTGGATATTTTTGTCTTTCAGGGAGAGGCGGCTCTTTATATTTTTGATGAAATTGAAATTAGAAGTCCTTACATCAATATGAGATCCTATTGTAAACTCTGTTAGAGGCTAATTAGTTGCCTGTTCATCTAACAATTTTAATCTATCACAGTTGCAATCATTATAGGAAATTTGATTATTTTTGTTTGACACTAAGAAACAAAGCTGGTAAGGAAGCATCTGTAAGTTTTATAATATTTTTTAAGTCCTTCACTTACTTAATGGTTACTTCTGAGTGTCCATTTTTAACTTTATATTAAATAGTTCAGAACCTACCATTAGTAATTATGAAGTAAACTGGGTCAGTACTTGGTGAAATAGAATCTCTTTGATGCTTCCATACTATTCCTCAGAACAGCATCTGAATCAGAGTGGGCACTCAGTAGCTATCTGTTGAAAGACTGACTGGATGATGATGATGACTCTCTTCATCTGAAGGACCATGGCTTCCCCTACCAACCGTCATCTACTTGCCAAAGTATGTCATTGTTTCTTCACTTAGCCTATAGCTGAAAAAATAACTATCCTTGTTCCCATAGTCTTAAATGTCTTTAGCTGAGAGAGAATTTAAGTAATTTTTTTTTCAGTAACATTTACTACCTAGGTGAACAAGTAACTTGGATTATTTGCTATTTACTTACATTTGATGGTCAAGGCTGAGTTTCATTTCTCTTGAGGTTTGGATAACTATAGCTTAGATCAAGTTGGACAGAAAGCAGAAAACCCTCATGTCCAGGAGAACGTGTGCCTAAAGGAAGAAACAAATGCAGCAAATGTTGGATATTTCATTAAACTTATTTCCTGGGGTGGCAGTTCTTAAAATATGGTTTCAAGACTCCTGGCATTCTCTGAGATTTTTGAGAAAATTTGCAAGGTCAAAATTCTTTCCAAAATAATCCTGAAATGTTATGTGCCTTTTCACTTTCATTCTCTCAAGAGTATGGAGTTGAGTTTTCCCAAGAATGTAAGAGGTATGAATTCACATACATGGGATGGAGAAACAGAAATTCTTGATGTCTTCTATTTAGCGAGACATTAAAGAAATCTGCAAAACATAAAAATGTGTTTTTATTCACATTTTTTTTTCTGGGACATACTGCCACTTTTCATTAAAATTTTTATTTTTGTTAAAAAATACTAGATTTATTATTGCTATTTAAAATAAATTAATAATACAATAGTTTGAAAGTTCTGTTTTAATTTCTTAACCACTGATTATCAACAGATACTACACATGAACAAAAGCTCCGTGCTTCTTCACTACTGATTACGTGTGTAAAGAGAGAGTGAGTGAATTGCTGCCAATGAGAAGTTTTCGAGCAAAAGAGAGTCTTGAGTGGGGAGCAGAAAAACATGCCATAATAACCTATGGTATCAAAAATTCAAGGTTATCTAGTTTAAATTGCTTCAATAAACTGCCAACTCCACGTTTCTTTTTCTGAAAGATTTTTAGATAATGTTCATATAACGTTTCATTTAATATTCACAAAGACCTTCTTCTCTCTCCTTCACTTCACATGCCTAGCTAATTGTTACACAGTTCACAATGTTGGTTCATCCTGAATTTTTGTTTTGTTTTCCTTTTTGAAAATCTTTTCTTTATCTTCCATTTAATATCATTGCCAAGGAAATGGAGGTTATGTAAATTTAGGTTGAACAAAATTGAAATAGAAAATTTTACAGTTTCTATATTATATTTATGAGACCATTTTAAGAATTTAACATTTCTGCCAGTCACTTTGTACTCAGAAGGTACTGATTTGTATTGCTCATCACTGCATTTTGCTTTAACTTCACATGTTTATATTCTGTAAATGTGTGTGTGTGTGTTAGTTGCTCAGTCATGTCTGACTCTATGCGACCCCATAGACTGTAGCCCACCAGGCTCCTCTGTCCATGGGATTCTCCAGGCAAGAATACTGGAGTGGATTGCCATGCCCTCCTCCAGGGGATCTTCGTGACTCAGGGATTGAACCTGGGTCTCCTGCATTGCAGGTGGACTGTTTACCATCTGAGCCACAAGGGAAGCCTCATGACTCTGTACTGTTTTGGCAAATAATCTAATTTTTCACCCTTCTAAACTCTTTAATATTCAGAATTTGAGTAGCTTTATTTTTTCAGCATTTCAATTGGTGTTTCTCCCAAGGAAGGAAAGCAGCCCTGTTATTTGTTGAAAATGTACCGTGATTTTTCACATAGCCATCTTGAAAAATGTATTCAAAGTCTCCTAGAGAGCCATGCACACAGTATTAATGCATCTAACACTAAAGCTGGAACTGTGCAGTTGACCCAGTTGGGATTTAAGCCTATGGATGCATTCACTATGATTATTATGGTGAGATCAAGATTCCATGAAATAATCTCTTCTAGCTTCAAATTGTTCTATCACTCAAAAATATACCCAAGAAGGAAAAGCAAAGGAAAAGACTAACTAAACCCCAGACACCCTATTCTGGAGTGTTTAGAAGCATTAAGTTGTTCATGAATTGATGCCACTATAGCTTTGTTCAGTAGAAACACATTCTTAATGGTCAAAACATTACTGAAGCTTTTGATAAAACAGTTTTGTAAGCACAGTGGGCTGTAAGAAGCTTCCTTCAGGACGATTTTATTTCATCTTATTTTTTTCCTTAAAGAATCGTGTTTGTTTATTTATTTAAAACCTCACCATATCTTGAGGTAATTGAACACTAAAGAAACAAACTTCAGCTTAGATGTGTCTCAACATTTCAGTCTGTTGTGCACAGTGATCTGGAAACATGTAGAGGATTATTCGAACTTATTCCCAGGACTTATAAACACGGTCTGTTTCACAAACAACTTTTCCTGAGAAGACATAATGACAGACGAGCCTATGAAAATAGAAATTATTGGAAAATGGTTTGTTCAGTGTCCTAAGTGGAATGACTGGTCAAGCTATCATATAAAGGGCTCTGATACATGGGTCAGAGAGACCAGATTTTGATAATTCTTAGCTTATTTTACAAAGTATTTCACACAGTAATATACCAAAACAAAATTAATTCTATTTGACTAATTAAAGGGGCACTGTCTGAGAAATATGAGTATAATTCATAAGCTGATCTTAGGAATAGAAATATTGAAATCACATTAATAAACTATTGTTTGTAATAAAACCGACAGATTTCACAATATAGAACAATTGTAATATCCTTCATGGGTCAATTTGGTCATTATATGCTTATAAAGGAAAAGAAGTAAACTGATTTACTAGCAAAACATTATATTATCATTATACAATTTAAAGCAAACAATATGTAGCAATGCTGTAGATTTACTTTTCGCAATTTGTATTTTGCAAATGTTTAAATTAAAACAAAGTTTAAAGAGCAGTACAATGATCACAACTTGGCCAAGCTTTAGATTTATTTACTCACTGTTAACATTTTGCTGAAACCCATTATCTGTCTTTCTCCCTTTTCCTCTCTCCCTCACTCTCTCCATTCTACTTAACTGAGAATTGTATCATCTGTGTTCTCACCTTCTGTGCCACTGATCGTCTCAGCATATTAAAACCTAGACAGTATATTAAAAAGCAGAGACATTATTTTGCCAACAAAGGTCTGTCTAGTCAAAACTTTGGTTTTGTCAGTAGTCACGTATGGATGTGCGAGTTGGATCATAAAGAAAGCCGAGCGCCAAAGAATTGATGCTTCTGACTGTAGTGTTGGAGAAGACTCTTGAGTCCCTTGGACTGCAAGGAGATCAAACCAGTCAATCCTAAAGGAAATAAGCCCTGAATACTCATTGGAAGGACTGATGCTGAATCTGAAGCTCCAATACTTTGGCCACCCGATGCAAAGAACTGACTCCTTAGAAAAGACCCTGATGCTGGGAAAGATTGAGGGCAGGGGAAGAAGGGGACGACAGAGGATGAGATGGTTGGATGGCATCACCAACTCAATGGACATGAGTTTGAGCAATCTTTGGGAGTTGGTGATGGACAGGGAAGCCTGGCATGCTGCAGGGCCTGGGGGTCACAGAGTCAGACACAACTGAGCGACTGAACTGTATCATCTGTGTTCTCACCTCCTCAGCCACCGATCACTTCCTCTCCTTTTTGGGAAACTTCTACCTCTATGCTAGGCTCTGGACCTAGCTGGATGGATCTGGCAACTCATTTCCATATGGACATATAGTTTGAAATTCACTGTATTCATCTCCTAATTGTATTGTGGACAGAGAGCATAAACTGCTTTATTTGTTCTTAATCTGTGCTAAATATTATATTGTATGTTCATCACTATTCTATTGGAAACTTACTGAAGTATTTTTTCTCTTTCTCTCAGTCAAGTCAGTTAACTTAGCTGTAAATACTGTTAAAACTGAAACAAAAGCATCCCTCCAGTTGTTCCTAGGATTCTATTTATAACTAAAGTTCTCATTTTCTCAATTCTCTTTCAACCATTCTCCCTCATTCTGGCTTTACCTTAGCTTACTTCACAGAAATAACTCACTATTTCTGCATCAGTTTCCTTCCACATTACACATTTTATTTCCCCTTGATTTCTTAGGAACACTCAATACTTTCAATGGTCCATCTTGTGAAAACATTGGTTTTTGTTTTGTTTTATCTTTTGTGAACTGTCTATTAATGTAATGCCTACCTTTCAGTCCATACCTTCTGGGTCTCCTTCGTTGCCTTATTATTTCCCATTTGGACTTTAAACAATTTAGTAAGTATGTTTTATCCTAAATCCTCTCCTCTTTTCATGTCATGCATTCTTTAATAGATGAAATTTGCCTAAAATTATGATTACCCTATTCCTACGAATTACTCACAGTTAATATCCAGCATGATACCCACCATTCCCAGATGCCTGTGGATATTTCAAAAATATTTCCTTTTTTGGCTGTTATAAAGCAACCTTATTACCATATCCCACTCACTTTTAAATTTACTTTTTCCAGTTTTCCCTATTGATTATACAATCATTATTTATCAAGCCCAAAACATCAAAAGTCTGTTATACCAACTGTTTTTATTCCACAGCATTATGCAATCATTCACCAAATTCTTTGATCTTTGCATCCTACATATCTTTCAAACTCACATTTTTTCCTTTTATTTATACCCCTCTACTGGAGAAGGAAATGGCAACCCACTCCAGTATTCATGCCTGGAAAATCCCATGGACCGAGGAGCCTGGTGGGCTGCAGTCCATGGGGTCGCAGAGTCGTACACAACTGAGTGACTTCACTTCACTTCACTCTATTCCAAGTGATTATAATCTCTTTTATGGACTCTCACACTGTTCATATCTCTTCCCTCTAAATGCCTTTTGCAGTCTTCCTCTTTATTTTCTACATTGCTATGCAAATAACTTTTTCTTATCTAAATTTGATTATGTTATCCCCTCACAACATGATAACAAATAGAAAGCTGACTTTTTGGCTTTGGCTAAAGATGATAGTCAATTATGACCTCCAGTCTCTGGCACTGTTTGATTTCTCCCTAACTCTCTATCTTCAACTCCCCTTATATTACATTTTCTGTTTCTCAAGTCTCAGTTCTAAAATTTTCCATTTTTGATGATGGAAACCATCGGGAGAAAATAGAACACTGTATATCTATACTCATTGTTTATCAACTCGTCCACAGTAGAATATGATTAGAGTAAGATGAATCTTTTTTCAGACTATAGAGTAAAAGAGAGAGTATATATGATATTCAGTGTGAATATTCATTTCCAAAGTACAATTATGGAGTGGGTAGATGTTATACCTGCCTGAACGCATAACTGATATATAACCTATGGTTCTCTAAATCTGTTGATATAGTGACTATGGATACCACTTTAGCCCTGTAAGTAGCTTGTTGTTCCCATCCATAAATACCAGGTTTCAAAGGCTAGAGTACACAAAATAACACCATATTTCAGTGCATTCTGAGGTTTTATAGTGAACTCTTTTATTTTACAAAGTTGTAATAGTAGTAACAGAAGAAAGGAAAACTGTGACTACCAGTGTCTATTTGTGTTTTTTGAGAAAGTTAAGGAATGACCCACATTTAATTCCAATGTCTATTATTCTAAGGAATTAATAACACCCTTAGACAATAAATTCATTCTCACACATTTAAGTCAACTCAATGCTAACTACCCCAATAGTAGTGCTTTTTGCACTTTGCTTAGTTCTTCAGTTGTGTCTGACTCTGAGACCCTTACTGTAGCCCACCAGGCTCCTCTGTCTATGGGATTTTCCAGGCAAGAATACTGGAGTGGGTTGCCATTTCCTTCTCCAAGGGATCTTCCGGACCCAGGGGCTGAACCCACATCTGCATTTACTGCATTGCAGGCAAACTCTATCTGCTGAATTATTGGGGCTCTTTCGGACCCTGATAATAGGTATAAATTATCTCCTTAAGGAAATCAGAAACCCTTTCCTTTTTTTCAATTCCCTTTAAAAGCACGATAATATAATTTAGCTAAAATACCCATGACAGGGTGTTGCACTGTGCTCGGTTGCCCAGTCACGTCCAACTCTTCACAACCCCATAACTCTTCTGTCCATGGGATTCTCCAGGCAAGAATACTGGAGTGGTTGCCATTTCCTACTCGAGAGGATCTTCTTGACCCTGGGATTGAACCCAGGTCTCCTGCATGACAGACAGATGCTTTACCATCTGAGCCACCAGGGAAGCCTTTTGGGGAGATGGGCAAAAAATGGGGGAGACGGGAAAAAAATTGTGGAACACCCTGCAATAAGTTGCACGAATAACATGGAATCTGGAGAGGGCTTACACAACAGCTAGGCCAGGGTGCTTGTTATGGGTCATCTAAAGCTTTTTATGGAAAGGACTTTTGGTGACTCAAAATACTTACTGTCCTACTATAGATCAGGCAGTTGGGAGAGATCGGTTTTATAATCCATCTGTTATGTTTCAGCGAGGAAGAAACAAAACAATCATTGACACTCCATAGACGTATTTGGTTCTCAAAGCTATTTAATAAGCTTCAATCATAAACTGTGCTCATATTAGCTTTAAATGACACAGCGTGATTATCCAAAAGGCAGGCCTGGAAAGCAGTCAGTGATAAGCGATTCCTGTCACAACACAGCGCTGCTTCAGGAGATGTGTGTAGGGTAGAGGACAGCAAGATGCCCAACAGCTGCTGGCTGCTGAACTAACATGAGATGACACAGGAGTGGCAGGCAGAATAAATTCTTTAAGGATATGCTGAAATGAACCATAACTTCACATGGGGGAAAGGCTAGAAAAGAAAAAGATCAGCTTAAGACCAACTAGTTCTTAAAAAATCATAGAAAGTGTAACTAGATTAAATTTAAGACCTATTTTGTTTAAAGAGAAAAGTCTTCAGTCATTCATTTGTTTTTCAAGCATGTCCATGTATGTATATGATTTTTGTTTTATATGAAAAAACTGTTGATTTTAAGACATTTTTTATTTTTTAGGCATATTTACCCTCTGCTGAAGCAAATAATACTGAATTAAATTTGTTTTAAACAAAAATATCCAATAATCCTGCAAACCATTCTAGAACACTAATCTTTTTGTACCTTTTCATGGTCAATCTTGTCAAAGATAAGACTGTCTTCTCTACCTGACAGTTACAGTTTATCTTTTCAGTAAATGCATTTTTCTCCTTTGGAAAATTGACAAGGAGCACATCCACATCCCTTGTAGCTAATGGCTGTTATCGCTTTAGGTTTACAGATGATAGATTTTCTTCTAAAAACCCTCGAGGATGAGCTTCACTGTCAGTGCTGTCATCCCTTGAATTTGGATATAGTTGATAGAATTATGCCAGTACAGCAATGAAATTCCCCCATGACCAAGTTTTACTATATTTTATATTGATGATACTAACAAATTGACATATTATGCACTTTTCTGCCAAATTATTTATGAAGGCTGTAGAGTATAAAAACTCATAAAATAATAATAAAAATAAATATAAAATTTATTTTACTTCATGATATTGAATAAAACTGGTGCTTTCAGCATCAAAAAAATAAAAATCTGACAATCACTTAAATGCTACATTTGCAGTAACATCTCTTAGCTGAATTACTTTTTCACTGAGATGAAGATTAATATAGAGAAGAATGTAATCTAATTTAAGGTTTCCGTTTTAATACAAACTACTTGAGGAACCATGGTGATATGCCTATCTTCTATTACTTTGTCAAAATATTTCCTTAACTTAACTTCTTTAACATAACCATTATATATGACAAAACATCACCTCTTTTTAATAATAATCTCTAAAAGTTCAGGTTGACAAACATTTATTCATGGAAATATTATGGTATAATGTCTGTGAATTCTGAGAAAAGAGCATATCTGTAGTATAATAAATATAGTAGTTCACATAAGATATGAGAAAAGTAAAGCTACTGAATGTTACTAATAGCATTCAAGTCTTCATGGTTAACATTATTAAGAAATATCCTCAACTCTGTAAGAGAGATTTATTCTGAAATACTCTAGATTAAATATATTTTTCAAAACATGTCCTGAGTACTCTATTTAAAATGATCACACTTTTTTCTGTAGCAGGCAATCCAGGATAGTAGTAACATTGCCTTATTCACTGATCATCTTGACTACATAACTTCCAAACTGTTTTCCATGCTGAAGTGTATCAACCATGACATACAATATGATCAGAGCCACATCTTTGTAGTAGTGATACTGCTGACCTCAATTTGTTTTAACACAGTGAAAAATATTTCATGTTATTATGTGCATCTGGATTTTAGCCAAGTTTCAGTTTGTTGAAGAGTAGCCAACAGAAATTCATATGCAGTTTCAACAAACATCACAAGTTACACATTTGTAAAGAAAATTTAAACTGTAAGTGAAAGTATGTTTATTTTCATATCACACTCAAATAATCCTGTACTACAGGTATATATTTAATATATCCTGATCACTTAGATGAATTATCACTTTTAATTTGTAAATCAGCAAATGAAAGCACACATTTGAAAGAAAATCTTAAGCCAGAATGGAAGACATTAGTATGGACATACCCAGGTTTACAATATCTACAGGTTAGTCCCGTAATATAAAATAAAATGCTCTGTATAGAGACTATGCCAATTAGCTATTAAGGTGCTTAATATTCCAATTTAAGGAACCGTGTATGAACATATGTAAAAACCTAAAATTTTAAATCATAGTATAGCTTTGAAATCAGATTATGATTTGTAAGGGTCCATAAATACAAAAAACATTCAACTCTTCATAGTGGAAAACTTTTATTTTATATGCATGAATAGATGTATAACACAAACAATATTTTATAGTAGAATAATATGCATTTATGGATAAAAACACTTTATGTAAGACAATAATTCAAAATGTAAAGTACTGCTTCACAAATATCCAAAAATATCATTATGAAGGGTAAAGATGCCATAAGTCAGAATAATTATAATGCCAACAATTCTCTCTTTATAAATAATAAAAGTAGCAATTTTTGCTAATCTATTTAAGAGCGTACAGCACAGCACACTTTGACAGATACATTTGTGGGTTTAATTCCTGAGTTTGACTTTCATATAATCTAGTATATTTTTATGACCTATCTTAAGGAAACACAAGCTATAACACATGCAATTCTCAAGGAAAATTGGAAGCTTATTCAGCAACCTTCTGAGATGTTGAAACACTGGTGGACACCATTTCTCTACAAAACTGTTGTCCTTCATTAGTCCTGTTGATGACTGCAACATGGCTTCTAGAATGAAAAGTTACATTCTGCTTATGTTTTCCTATTTTAGACTTCTGTTTGTGTATTTTGAGAAAATAGTCGATTCCCAAGACACGGAATTTAATGAATATTCATATGCAAATAGAAGAAAAGGTACCTTAATGAAGAATATAGACGGGATTATAGTGTCTATCTCGGCATTTGTGTTAGTCAATTTCAGAACAAAACTTTACAACGTATGGCTGCTCAAGAGTGTATTTTGTGTGTGTGTATTTGTGTGCTTGTGTGTTGCTTTTTATTAGTTGTAAAATAATAGGATTGGATTCTGGAAATATAAAGTCCCTCTACTTCCTAAATTTTCACATATCTGACAGAATTTGTAAGCAAAATCTATTGCTAAATGCTTATCAAATGTTTTGATGCTATCCTTCTGGCAGCTGTTTTGGTTAACTGCTTAATGGAGCTCTGAATGCACTTCTATATGTATGCATGTATATTTTGTAATCATTACAAATAAAAGCTTAATTTCACAAGTTGAATTCAAATATTTAGGAAAGTTTTGATATCCATTACAATATTTTAGCACCCAGTTTAGCTCCCCTCTTCAAATTAAAAGCTAGAGACACAACAATGGTATATTATTTTAAGAATGGGTTTATTGTCTTTCGCTATAAAGAGATAAAGACAGTATGATCAATATGGCAGTACAAACAACACAGACTTAGGAGAGGTGGGATTTTTAAAAAGCACTTTTAATTTGGCACAAATTCTGAACTATTATGCAGTTGCCATCAAACTGATGGCTTCAGGGCTTCCCTGGAGGTTCAGTGATAAAGAACCCACCTGCCAGTGCAGGAGATCCAAGCTTGATCCCTGACTCAGGAAGATCTCACATGCCATGGATCAACTAAGCCTGTACCCCAGAACTATTGAGCCTCTGCTCTAGAGTCTGGAAACCTCAACTACTGAGCCCACATGCTACAACTACCGAAGCCTGCTTGCCCTAGAACCTGTGCTCTGCAACAAGAGAAGCCACTGCAGTGAGAAGCCACACACTGCAACTAGCGAGTGGCCCCCGCTTGCTGCAACTAGAGAAAAGCCCATGCAGCGATAAAGACCCAGCACAGCCAAAAATGCACAAACAAATAATTTTAAAAACTTGAGAGATCTGAATAGAGGTTAACAAAATCATATAGTCATCCTGAGAAGGGGTGATTTTAATATATTTTATTTACCTTATAAAGTCATACTTGCTGCAACCCTCTTCCATTGATCTAAGATTTCTTTGAATGATTTGATGATCTGGCTCCAGGGTTAATTGCTTGCCTTTTATCTTCAGAAAGTTATTGCTTTGGTCATCTGGCATTGTGATTGTTGCCTTTTTGAATGTTGAATTGCTGACATTTATTTCCTCCTGGAAAGTAATTGCATTTATATTTGATTTTTTTGACATGTGAACAAAAATGGAACAAAACAGCAGGATAATGAGCATCCAATTCTAAGTTAATTGTGGCACTGTACATAATTTGTATACATGAATTCTGTTTCAGCATGTAATTTGATCTGAGCTTCACTTCACTAAATCTAAACGAGGTGTCTTTCACACACACACACAAAATCACCGTATTTTTATCCGTTGCAAGCATGCCAATTTTTAGGGCCTTTGGGAAAGTGCACAGAAATAGCAACATAAACTGAAATAAATCCAAGAGGCAAAATTTTAAATTATTTCATAAAGTAAAACATGTAGAATCATTTCTTTGTAAGCCTTGGAACATGAGAAAGGTTAAGTTTATCATAAAATTAATTTCCAAAGTGTTGCATAAGCAAATGTGCTGAAGTAAGTGCTACAATGCATACTAGATTCTTCCAAATCTCTGTTCCTCAACATATCATCACTAAAAAGATATGGATATGTATCACTAAAAAGATAGAGATCGGCATGCATTATTTGTGTATCTGTAATACCCACATTTATCGGGTCCATTATTGTCAATTAAATGTTTTTGTATATTCAAATAAATTAATAAATCTGGTCAAATGATATCAAATTATCTATAAGCAAGATTCTTATTGTGTATCAGTTCATATCATAAACTGCTTTGTTATAAGAAGTCTCACACATAAGTATTAATAAGCCCCACCCTGTTTTACTGATAATTTATGAGGAAGTGAGATATCATGGAGGAAGAACATGATCCCAAAATACTTGGGCTATTCATACTATCTGCTTCATCTTAGACAGACTACTTTATCTTTCAGAGTCTCAATTTCTTCATCTATAACCTGACACTGAGACTTTTATGTGAATTTGCAACGTGCAAAGTATCTCAGTTCAGTTCAGTCACTCAGCCGTGTCGTTGCCACTCCATGGACTGCAGCACACCAGGCTTCCTTGTCCATCACCAACTCCTGGAGCTTGCACAAATTCATGTCCATCAAGTCAGTGATGTCATCCAACCATCTCATCCTCTGTTGTCCCCTTCTCCTACCCTCAGTCTTGCCCAGCATTAGGGTCCTTTCCAATGAGTCAGTTCTTCGAATCAGGTGGCCAAAGTATTGGAGCTTCAGCTTCAGCATCAGTCCTTCCAATGAATATTCAGTACTGATTTCCTTTAGGATAGAATGGTTGGATCTCCTTGAAGCTCAAAGGACTCTCAAGAGTCTTCTCCAACACCACGATTCAAAAAAATCAGTTCTTCAGCACTTAGCTTTCTTTATAGTCTAGCTCTCACATCCATAACATTCTGGCGGCTCAGGAGGTAAAAGCGTCTGCCTGTAATGCAGGAGACCTGGTTCGATCCCTGGGTCAGGAAGATCTCCTGAAGAAGGAAATGGTAACCCACTCCAGTACTCTTGCCTGGAAAATCCCATGGATGGAGGAGCCTGGTAGGCTACAATCCATGGAGTCGCAAAGAGGTGGTCACAACTGAGTGACTTTTCTTTCTTTCTTCTTTCTTCTTTCCTTCCTCTCTCCCTCCCTTTCCCTCTCTCTTTCTTTCTTTCTCATCCATCCTTGACTACTGGAAAAACCATAGCTTTGACTAGATTGACCTTTGTGGGCAAAGTAATGTCTCTGCTTTTTAATATGCTCTCTGCTGCTGCTGCTAAGTAAGTCGCTTCGGTCGTGTCCGACTCTGTGCGACGCCATAGACGGCAGCCCACCAGGCTCCCCCGTCCCGGGGATTCTCCAGGCAAAAGCACTGGAGTGGGCTGCCATTTCCTTCTCCAATGCATGAAAGTGAAAAGTGAAAGTGAAGTTGCTCAGTCGTGTCCGACTCTTCGCGACCCCCATGGACTGCAGCCTACCAGGCTTCTCCGTCCATGGGATTTTCCAGGCAAGAGACCTGGAGTGGGGTGCCATTGCCTTCTCTGTTAATATGCTTTCTAGGTTGGTCATAACTCTTATTTCAAGGAGCAAGTGCCTTTTAATTTCATGGCTGCAATGACCACCTGCAGTGATTTTGGAGCCCAAGAAAATAAAGCCTGTCACTGCTTCCATTGTTTCCCCATCTATTTGCCATGAAGAGATGGGATTGGATGCCATGATCTTTGTTTTTTGAATGTTGAGTTTTAAGCCCACTTTTTAACTCTTCTCTTTCACTTTCAAGAGGCTCATTTGTTCCTCTTTGCTTTCTGCCATAAGGATGGTGTCATCTGCATAACTGATGTTATTGATATTTCTCCTGGAAATCTTGATTCCAGCTTGTGCTTCAGTCACCCCAGCATTCACATGATATACTCTGCAAATATGTTAAATAAACAGGGTGACAATATACAGCCTTGACATGACCCTTCCCTGATTTGGAAATAGTCCATTGCCCTGGTCTGGTTCTAACTGTTGCTTTTTGACCTGCATACAGGTTTCTCAAGAGGCAGGTAAGGTGGTCTGGTATTCCCATCTCTTTAAGAATTTCCCACAGTGTGTTGTAACCCACACAGTGAAAGACTTAGGGTATCAATGAAGCAGAAGTAGACATGTTTTCTGAAATTCTCTTGCTATTTCTGCAATCCAACACATGCTGGCAATTTGATCTCTGGTTCCTCTGCCTTTTCTAAATCCAGCTTGAACATCTGGAATTTCTAGGTTCACATAATGTTGACATCTAGCTTGGAGAATTGTGAGCATTATTTTGCTAGTGTGTGAGATGAGTGCAATTGTGCAGTAGTCTGAACTTTCTTTGGCGTTGCCTTTCTTTGGGATTAGAATGAAAACTGACCTTTCCCAGTCCTGTGGCCATTGCTGAGTTCTCCAAATTTGCTGTCATATTGAGTTCAGCAGTTTGACAGCATCATCTTTTAGGATTTGAAATATCTCAATTGGAATTCCATCACATCCACTAGCTTTGTTCATAGTGATGCTTCCTAAGGACCACTTGACTTCACACTCCAGGATATCTGACTCTAGGTGAGTGATCCCACCATTGCGGTTATCTGGGTCATGAAGATATGTTTTGTTTAGTTCTTCTGTGTATTTTTGCCACCTCTTCTTAATATCTGCTTCTTCTCTTAGGCCCATACTGTTTCTGGTCTGTCCTTTATTGGGCCCATCTTTGCATGACTGTTCTCTTGTGCTTAGTATGCTGAATATGCTTAAAATGCTAGTTAATAACAGTTGTTACTATAAACTCTAACAGTTTAGTTAGAGTAAAGTAAATAGAATGAAGCAGTTTAGAAGTTGAATTTCAAAACAAAACTTCAGAAGGCATGGCTGCTGACAAGTATCTCACGTGTGTGTGTATATTTGTGTATTGATATGTGTTTGTGTGTTGCTTAGACTTCCAAGGTAGCTCAGATGGTAAAGAATCTGACTGTAATACAAGAGACCTGGGTTTGATCCCTAGGTTGGGAAGATCCTCTGGAGAAGAGAATGGCACCCTAAACCAGTATTTTTGCCTAGAGAATCCCATGGACAGAGGAGTCTGGTGGGCTATCGTCTGTGGGATCACAAAGAGTAGAACACAACTGACTGACTAACACTTTCACTATACATATATTTCTTAAGCTGTGAAATAATAGGTTTGGATTCTATAAATTCTAAAGTCCACCTGCTTGCTAAATTTTCATATACCATATAGATTTGTAAAAAAAAACTATCACTAAATATTTATTAAATATTTGATATTTTGGTTCTGGTGGCTGTTTGGGTTAACTGCTTAATGGAGCTCTGAATGTACTTCTATATGTGTGCATGTATGTTTATTTTGCAATTATTACAAATAAAAGCCTAAATTTACAATCTGTTACCTATCCAGATTTTTGATAAAATTAAATGACACTGAACATGCATGTTTACTTTAGATAATATGATGGAAATGTTTTGCAAACAAGAATTTTAACAACTGCTTCATTGTATGGATAAATGTATAAAATGGAATAATTCCACTGTGATGTCACATTTAGTGTTTTGAAGTTATTTGCTAAAGCAGACAATACTTCAATGGATAAGTTGGCATACAATTATTATATTTCTTTAAAGTAAACTACTGGCTATACTATTTGTGTTTTAAAGTGCACAAACAATTGAAAGGTCTTCATATACTGATTTCCCTTTAGAAAGATGGAACCATTTTTACCAATAGCAATTGTCCTGGTGATGAAGCACATCTTTATCAATGCCATTGTTAGAATATTTTTTTTCAAAAGCCTTTCATGTTTTAATGACATGTATTTTACTGATATGTATTTGTTAGATAGTGAAGTTGTGTCTATTGGTAATTTGCATTTATTTTGTCAATTCATTTTGTGAATTTCATTTTGTTTTCTCTTGCCCAGTTTTGTGCTCAATTATAAGAAATCCTTGTAGATAAAGAAACAGACTTTATAGATAAAGATATAAGCTTTGTCACACATGCATCCATAAGTATCTTTAAGAAAATTGAATGCAGAGAAATATATGAGATTATAGGTATACTTATGGCTGATTCGCTCTGTTTTTTTTTTTTATTTGCTTTGTTATACCACAGAAACCAACACAACATCATAAAGCCATCATCCTCCAATTTAAAAGATAAAAGCAAAACAAAAAAAGGAAAGATTAATTCTCAGTAACTAATTATGATATATTTAAAGTAGTAAGGGATTAATTGAGTCACTTTTCCATATAATCACTCATAAAAATACTATGTATTTGTAGAAATACTATATTTACTTATGTAAATACTATACATATATCCATATTGAAACTTGTATCAATTATCTTTACTACCTCAATATACAATTATGTTGAAATTTTGACATTTTTGTGTAGACAAATTAAATATGTTATTATCAAAGTTAAATGTAAGATAATCTCCTTTTATAAATATATAATCTATGTTAGGAAAACCCATGTGTTATTATCAGGTTGGTGCAGAAGTAATTGTGGTTTTGTATTGTTGAAATTTACTGTTTGATATTGGCATACATCATTAAATAAATGTGGTTATGTTTACATTATTTAATGCACATTTTTCACTTTATGTTCTTTTTTTGATAGAGACTTATTATTTGCTGTTTATTTTATATTTATTTTACACCAGGGAAATTATGTTAGACAAAAAGCAAATTTGAGCAATTTATTTATTTGAGTTCAAAATGGATGGTAAAGCAGCGGAGACAACTTGCAATTTCAACAATGCATTTGCCCCAAGAACTGCTATCAAATGTACAGTGCAGTGGTGGTTCGAGGAGTTTTGCAAAGGAGACGAGAAACTTGAAGATGAGGAGTGCAATGACTGGCCATCGAAAACTGGTAACACCCAACTGAAAGCAATCTTCGAAGCTGAGTCTCTCAAAACTACACAAAAAAGTTGCCGATGTACTCAACTTCAACCAGTCTTTGGTCATTTGGCATTTGAAGTGAATTGGAAGGGTGAAAAACCTTGATAAGTGGATGCATCATGAGCTGACTGCAAATCAAAAAAATCAGCATTTTGAAGTGTTGTTTTCTTTTATTCTATGCAACAACAAGCAGTTTCTTGAACAGATTGGACTGGGACACACAATGAAAAGTGGATTTTATACAACCAGCAAAGACCAGCTCAGTGGCTGTACTGAGAAAAAGCTTCAAAGCATGTTTCAAAGACAAACTTGCACCAAAAAATGGACATGGTCACTGGTGGTCTGCTGCCCATCAGATTCACTACAGCCTTCTGAACCTGGCATAACCAATGCATCTGAGAAATATGCTCAGCAAATTGATGAGATGCACCAACAAATGCAAAGCCTGCAGCCAGCATTGGTCAACAGTAAGGGTCCAACTCTTCTCCAGGATAACAACCAACAGTGCATCACACAACCAGTGCTTCAAATGTTGAATAAATTGGGCTATGAATCCTGAAGCAAGGGTTTTTAAACTACAGGAATAAACAAATTTATTTCTCATTGGCAGAAACATGTTGACTGTAATGGTTCCTCCATGTGTGCGGGCTGTCACCACAGTTGTGTCCAACTCTTTGTGACCCTTGGACTGTATCCCCTGTACATGTGATTCTCCAGACAAGAATACTGGAGTGGGTTGTGGTGCGCTCCTCCAGGTGATCCTCCCAACCCAGGTATTGAACCCACATCTCTTGAGTCTCCTGCATTGGGAAGTGGCTTCTTTACCACTAGAGTCACCTTGTCGCTCAGTCGTGTCCTACTCTTTGTGACTCCATGGATTGCAGCACACCAGGTTTCCCTGTCCTTCACCATCTCCTAGAGTTTGTTCAAACTCACATCCATCAAGTTGGTGATGCCATCCAACCATCTGTCCTATGTTGTCCACTTCACCTACTGCTTTCAATCTTTCCCAGAATCGGGGTCTTTTACAATAAATTGGCTCTTTGCATCAGGTGGCCAAAGTATTGGAGCTCCAGCTTCAGCATCACTCCTTCCAATGAATATTAAAGGTTGATTTCCTTTAGGATTGGCTGCTTTGATTTCCTTGCTGTCCAAAAGACTCTCAAAAGTCTTCTCCAACACCACAGTTCTAAAGCATCAATTCTTCCGTGGTCAGCCTTCTTTATGGCCCAACTTTCATATCTGTACACGACTACTGGAAAAACCAAAGCTGTGACTAGATGGGCCTTTTTTGGGAAAGTATGTCTCTGCTTTTTAATATGCTGCCTAGGTTTGTCATAGCTTTTCTCCCAAGGAGCAAGTGTCTTCTAATTTCATGACTGCAGTCACCAACCGCAGTGATTCTGGAGTCCAAGAAAATAAAGTCTATCACTGTTTATATTGTTCCCCATCTATTTGCCATAAAGTGACAGGACCAGATGCCATGATCTTCATTTTGGAATGTTGAGTTTTAAGCCAGTTTTTTCGCTCTCTTTCACCTTCATCAAGAGACTCTTTAGTTCCTTTTCTCTTTCTGCATTGAGTGTGTTGTCACCTGCATATCTCAGATTGGTATTTCTCTGGACAATCTTGATTCCAGCTTGTGCTTCAATCAACCTGGCATTTAACATGATGTACTCTGCATATAAATTAAATAAGTAGGCTGACAATATACAGCCTTGACATAACCCTTTCCCAATTTTGAACCAGTCCATTGTTCCATGTCCAGTTCTAACTGTTGCTTCTTGACCTGCATGTGGGTTTTTCAGGAGGCACGTAGGGTGGTCTGGGATTCTAAACTCTTTAAGAGTTTTCCACAGTTTACTCTGATCCACAAAGCATAGTCAGTGAAGCAGAAGTAGATTTTTTTTTTCTGGAATTCCCTTGCTTTTTCTATGATCCAGTGGATGTTGACATTTTGGTCTTATGTTTGCTCTCATGTGAGTGCGTGCAATCATGGTAGTCTGAACATTTTGGGATTGCCTTTCTTTGGGATTGGAATGAAAACTGACCTTATCCAGTCCTGTGGCCACTGTTGAGTTTTCCTAATTTGCTAGCATATTGAGTGTAGCACTTTCACAGCATTATCTTTCAGGATTTAAAATAGCTCAACTGGATTTCCATCACCTCCACTAGCTTTGTTCATAGTGATGCTTCTAAGGCCCACTTGATTTCACACTCCAAAATGTCTGGCTCTAGGTGAGTGATCACACCATCATGGTTATCTGGATCATTAAGATTTTTTTGTATAGTTCTGTACATTTCTGCCACTTTTTAATATCTTCTGCTTCTGTTAGGTCCATACTGCTTCTTCCTTATTGTGCTGAGTAAAGGACAGAAACAGTATGACAAACCACTTCAGAATTCTTGCCTTGAGAACCCCATGAACAGTATGAAAAGGCAAAAAATATGACACTGGAAGATGAACTAGCCAGGTCAGTAGGTGCTGAATATGCTACTGGAGAAAAATGGAAAATAGCTCCAGAAGGAATGAAGATGCTGAGGCAAAGTGGAAACATTGCCCAGTGGTGGATGTGTCTTGTGGTGAAAGTAAAGTCTGATGCTATAAAGTACAATACCGCATAGAAACCTGGAATGCTAGGTCCATGAATTAAGGTAAATGGGAAGTGGTCAAACAGGAGATGACAAGAGTGAACATTGATGTTTCAGGAATCAGTGAATTAAAATGGACTGGAACACACAAATTTAATTCAGATGACCATAATATCTACTACTTTTGGCAAGAATTTCTTAGAAGAAATGGAGTAGCCCTCATAGTCAACAAATGAGTCCAGAATGCAGTACTTAGATGCAGTCTCAAAAACGACAGAATGATCTCAGTTTGTTTCCATGGCAAACCATTCAATATCACAGTAATTCAAGTCTATGCTCCAACCACTAATGCCCAAGAAGTTGAATGATTCTATGAAGACCTACAAAACCTTTTAGAACTAACATAAAAAAAAAAAAAAAATGTCCTTTTAATCTTAGGGGAGTGGAATGCAAAAGTAGAAAATTAAGAGATATCTGGAGTAACAGGCAAGTTTGACCTCGGAGTACAAAATAAAGCAGGGCAAAGGCTAACAGCAGTTTGCCAAGAGAACATACTGGCCAGAGCAAACAAACTCTTCCAACAACACACAAGAGATGCGTCTACACATGGACATAACCAGATGGTAAATATCAAAATCAGATTGAGATAGTCTTTTCAGCTGAAGATGGAAAAGCCCTATACAGTCAGCCAAAAACAAGACTGGGAGCTGACTGTGACTCAGTTCATGAACTCCTTATTGCAAAATTCAGAATTTTAATTGCAAAATTAAATCGAAGAAAGTAGGGAAAACCACTAGACCGTTCAGATATAACCTAAATCAAGTCTGTTTCTATTATACAGTGGAAGTGACAAATAGATTCAAGGGATTAGATCTGATAGAGTGCCTGAAGAACTATGGATGCAGGTTTGTAACATTGTACAGGAGACTGATCAAAACCATCCCAAGAAAAAGAAATTGAAAAAGGCAAAATGTTTGTCTGAGAAGGCCTTACAAATAGCTGAGAAAATGAAAAAGTGGATGGCAAAGGATAAAAGGAAAGATATATCTATCTGAATGCAGAGCTCCAAAGAATATCAAGGTGAGATAAGAAAGCTTTCTTATGTGAACAATGCAAAGAAATAGAGGAAAACAATAGAATGGGAAAAACTAGAGGTCTCTTCAAGAAAATTAGAGATATCAAGGGAACATTTCGTGCAAAGATGGGGCACAATAAAGGACAGAAATGTTATGGACCTAACAGAAGCACCACCTAATGGTTCCCAATTTGGTTAACAAAAATGTGTTTGAGCCCAATTATAATGATTTAAAACTAACGGTCTGGTACTGCAATTATATTTCACCAAACTAATAAATAAACCTTATTTTACTTTTTAAATAGTTTTGCTAAAATTCTGCATTGATATTTGTTCACTGTAAAAAATCTACAATTATATGACAAAATACAATATCAAATACTAAGGTCTATTTACAAAAAAGTAAACAAAAAATCTCCAGTTTATTCCTGTCCCCAGAAGTAATACTATACATATTATTCTGACAATTATTTTGTAATTTGAGTTCTCATAGAAATCTTTATCATTCAAAAAATTCATTCTTTTTAATGCCTACTTATATTTCCATAGATTGGATTATTACATCTGTTTATATAAATAATGCAATACTGAACATGATTTTTGTAAAGAATTCTATAGTAAGTGTTCTTTCTTTCCTCTTTTTCTTTGTGCTCATATAAGCAATGCTCCAATGAAGCATTTTAAAAAAACACATTTTGTACACACATGATTATTTTTTTAGGATAAAATCCTAGAAGGAAATGCTGGGTCAGTGATTATGTGTATTATATTTTTTGACTGATATATATATATATATATATATATATATATATATATATATAGCTCTCTTAAACATAATATTACTGTTCATTCTCAACAACAAGATGTGGGAGTACTTATTTCACCACACCTTTGTTTCTGAAAAATTAGATATGTGAATAGCATCTTGTTTTTGTGTTAATTTACTTGCTCCTAAATAACAGCATCCTTGAATATTAGAATGCATTTTCATTTTTCAAAACTTGAATGTTTTATTTAGCTGTTTAGCTGCCTTTTCTTAATCAGTAATAATGACTCTGAAACAAATGGCATTTACACTGTTAAGCAAGGAAAAAAAATCTTTTTCATGAGAAAGAGAAAAGGAGGGCAAAATGATTCAATTATTCTCAGTAAAACTAGTGGGAATCAATGCAAGTGGGTCAGAAGGGCACTACTTCAATCCAGAAACAATCTGTTCTGAATGTAGATAAAGTGTGTTTGTGTTTGGATAATTAGTTCAATGTAGATAACGTCTATTCATCCTAAAAGAGGCTATCAAGTAATAAATTTATAAACAGATCGGACAGGCTTATTTTTGCTCTGGGCAAGGGCATTATAAGTCACAGCAGCCATTTGAGAATGGGAAAAACATCTTAAGTCCACTCAAGTGATGACTGTAGTGTGACTTTATAACAGAAGATTGAGCTTAAGCTCTAAAGAAGATTTCCACATTAAAAAGGTGGTAAAATACACATTTAAAAGCTTTGGATTAAGGCATTCTAATGTAGCAGATGGATATCAGTCCAATATTAATACATGCTCAAATTATAGTGGCACTTCAGAAATTTATCTCTCCACAGTGAAAGCTGCAATCACTTTTGTACATTACAAAATATTAATGATATTTGAAGTTCAGCTTATTTTTCAATTTGATCAGAAGTCAGATAATGGGATATTTTCACATAATAAATAAATGATCATCTTTCCTAGTTAATTTGGAAATCAATACCTATAATAGGAATTACTAGGGTTCCATTAACCTCAGATTCATGAATGATATTTGATATCTATTTTCTGACTATAGGAGATTCATATAAAATGTTGGAGTGTTATTCTAGTAGTTGAGACACCTAAGATACTAAATTAGTCTTAAAATTATAAATTCCAAGTAATTTTGTTTAATATTATCAAAAAGAGAGTCAGGAAATTTAATTTACCCTAAAAGATAGTATGAATTCCTGAACTCAAATCTTATCTGTGTATGTGAAGACATCTTATATTTTCCTCTTATTACATAACAAATAACACTTATTTATAGAGTATACTGCAACCAACATTTATATATGAAAGGATATTGATTCACATAGTAGTAAGTGTCTTTCTTGTACATCCAAAATAAACACAAATTCTTTTCTTTTTTTTTCCTGGGTGGAATGGCCAGTTTGGTGAGCCCTTAAATCCCACAGACAAAGGAGCCTGGGAGGCAGTCCATGGGGTCGCAAAGAGCCGGACATGACTGAGCACTTCACTTCACTTCATGGTCACAATCTTTTCTAATATAGTTTTCCTAGAAAGCATTTAGCCACGCACATTGCTATAACTATTACTCTTTTGATAAATGACAAATGGAGGGGATCGATGAAGATAGCTGAGTAGGAGGAGGGCACCTCCCCTCACAAACAATTCAAAAATACCTCTACTTGTGAAAGGACAAGCTGGAAATTGGCAGAAAGACTCCATTTACAAACAAAGCTATAAGATATATTCACGTGGAATAAGTAGGAAGGGGAGAGAAAGGATCAGACTGGGACCTGTGCCCCAGGGAAGGCGACTCAGAGGAAGAGAGAAAATAAAGGGCTCGGCATCCACCCTTAGAGTGAGCAATTAGAGTCCCATACTGGGGCACCCTCGTCCTGGGGCCCAAAAGAGAGGGGATCACCACTCCCTGCCCCCCGGCCCCAGCTGGGTGGAGGGTCACCAGGGCCAGCAGGAGGGCTGTGGACGCCTGGGCTCTGCCTGAGGGGAGTAGGTGGGTGCTGGTGGGCTCTCGAGGCAGGGCAGAAAAGATAGACTGAAAACTCACAGGGAGCTCCCCCTTTCCTGTTGCCACTCCAACGCATGATCCAGCCTGAGCCAAGTGAAGACTCTAGCTCCGCTTGCCTCTTGTCATGGCTCACCACCAAGCAAGGGCTACCTCGAACAGGGAGAGTGCCTGGCCCCAGGACACAGAGGCGGCTCTGACTGGCCCGAGCAGCGTCTAAATGGGCAGGGATGGCCTCTGCTGAGGTTCACGCAGAGAGCACGCCATCGGGTGGTCCCCATCTCTGACAGTGGCCAAGACAGCCCCAACCCATGTCCGAGTGTGTGCTGAGCGCCCAGGAGGGCCCTGCCTGCGTTGTGACACAGCTCTGTAACAGAGAGGGGGCGCGGGGCTAAGCTTGGGGAAGTGATCACCTATGCGGGGCCAAAGAGACTCGGATGCAATGGGGGCGGCCAGCGCTGACACTTGCACAGGCTGCATGTTGGAAACAGCCCAGACCTCTGTCTCTAATTGGCCTGCCACCATCTGTACCCTGTCAGGAGCTGAGGGCTCCAGCCTCTGGAGCAAAGGTATCAGAGCTGGGAGAAGGAAGAACACACACTTAAAGGGAACATAGCCAGCTGGCTGTAGACACTTGGGGCTTCAGCTCCATCACCTTGGGATTCAACATCACCCCTGATAGGAAGGTAATGAACACCGAGGAAGGAGATGCCCCACCATCTGCCTGGCTCTGGCCCTAGACACAACATCTTCTACCCCACTTCTTAGCAAGGTGATAACTGCCAGGATCCCCTGAGGAAAGACATAGCTTCTGTTCACATCAAATCCAGCAATTCCACCAAAGACAATAGGCACACACGAACTGTATAAGGAAACTCACACATAAGGAACCCCTTCAAAATGCAATTGGTTACTGATCTAAATTCATAGAGACAGAAGATTTAAGCCAAAAAAAAAAAAAAAAGTAGTCTCAATTGAATAAATAAGAAAAAAACACAAAACTCCAGAAAAAACAAATACTGAAAGAGAAACTTACCAGAACTTACCAGACAAAGAATTTAAAGCATCACTAATAAGACAAATTAATTAGGGGAAAGAACAGATGAAAAAAATAAATGTTTAGAGTGATGTCAATCTAAGTTTAACAATGTAGTGATGGTGGGTTGAGAATGAGATTTTATATTAAGAAGCAGATAAACGCACATATGAAAATTCTTTGGACCCTAATACAATTACTGGAGCCTAAGTTTAGTCAGGATAGAATGTGAACTAAAATGAATAAGTTCCTGAACTATAAATGGAATAAGTATTCAAAGAGAAGGAAGAACCATGAGCAGACCATTTAGTTAACAGAGGAAGATCTATTTGCTCATGAAAGAGAGAAGATAACCAACATGCATTTGATACTTTCCTTCAGTGTCTTTAAACCTTTTTCTAATTTAATTTTGTAATTGAAAATAAAAGAAGACAAATAGGCTAGTCTGAAAGCCATATTTATAATTCTAAGTGATCTGTCTACTTTGACCTTTTAATCTTAAAAAACCCAAAACCCAGACTGATTCTAATTGCTGTACTTAAGACAACGTGGTAAGACGCCTGGTGACAGAGTCCAAGTGTAAAAGAAAACACGATGAGACAAACTTAAATCTTTCACTTTTGCACTGAATTCCTTAGCTTCATCTAAATGAATGACATGCCAATTCTTGAAAATGACATAGCTAGATATTTTGAAACTTCTGAAATATTTATCTCTTCATTATGCTCTAGTAATTTCAAAATGAATAGCTTTTTAGTTACATGAAATGTAATTTAATTTTTATATTTACTGAGATGCTTGTAGATTTCATCCACGCGGATAAGTCACCTTATGGGAGACAAAGAAATGACTCTCAACAAAAAGTTTTGAAATCTTCATCTATTGCAAAGAAATGAGAAGCATAAACATCTGACCTTGTGTACCCTAACAAGCCTATTCATTATTCATGGAATTATCACATGCAAAATTGATGGAAATATAATCACCCATAGATGGAGTCAAAACTATGTGGGTTACAATTTCTGCCATAACTATTTGGGTGACACAGATAGTTTGTCTACCTGTTTGAACCTTGTTCAGCAATGTGACTAAAATGGGATTATAATATGCACATCATCAGCTAAATTTTTCCAACTTCTCTACTCCCTACTGTAATATTTTTTTGAGCATTTGTTTTATATTTGGCAAAGTTTTAAGCTTTATAGTTACAGATGTGAGTACAAACACATAACTAAAAGCTCTACTTTCAAGGTTTACATACCAGTGAGAGAACAGCAATAAGTAATCAAACAAATAATTGTCAGAGAACAATAAGGGCTAAAAAGACAATAAAATTAGGTCATGAGAGATAGTGTCTGAGACGAGAGGGTTGATATTAGATGTCCTAGTCAAGAACTCTATGCTGAATGGCACTTGAGCTGAGAACTAAATGGCGTGAACCATGTGATAGCCTAAAGATCTCAGTAAAATCTAGAAAAGTAAAGTTGTTCAGGGAGGGTGGGGGAAGTGCAAAATGTGTAGTGGGAAGGGATACAGAATTATAATTTTTGATAGATTTCAATGAGGTCAATGTGCCTGGACAAATAATGAATGTGAGAGAACAGATTAAGATAAGGCTTGAGGAGAGAACATGGGTCAGATCCTACAGAGTGGCCTTTTAAAGGTTTGAGATTTTATTTTGATTACAATAAACACATTTGCCGAGGCGGGGACTGACTAGCATTTTTTAAAAAACTTTTTATTTCATATTGGGGTATAGCTAATTAACAGTGTTGTGATAGTTTCAGGTGGACAGCAATGGGGTTTGGCCATGCACATCCATGTACCCATTCTGCCCTAAACTCCCTCCCATCTAGGCTTTCACATAATTCTGAGCAGAGTTCCCTACGCTATGCAGTAGGTCCTTACTGGTTATCTATTTTATGTACTAACAGACCAGTGCGTACATGTCCATCCCAAACTCCCTAACTATTCCTTTCCCTCATGCTTCTCCACAGGGAACAATAAATTCATTTTCTAAGTTTGTTTTGTAAATAAGTTCATTTAAACACATTTTTTGTTTGTTTGTTTTGATAAGATCACTCCTGTCTTTGTATGGAAAAGAAAGAACAGACACAAAGCAAATATTTATAATATATTTTCTCATGGAATAATTTTGACTCGACATGTGATCATTTATAACAACCATCTGGCATCTGCAGACCTACCTACATCTAACTTCTTTACCCTTTAATCTATCCATTTTAGACTCTAATATTGAAAAATGATAGGGCTTTATGAGGAAGAAATTAAATATTAATATACATATACATATATGAATATATATATACTTATCAACTTTGCTGAATAACAGGAAAACAAACAAACTCTTATTTAAATACCATCATAACATACATTTTTAACATGTCTATGGATAGATTAGAGCGGTTGTACTGATTCAGCCAATTTAAAATCTACAGAATAGATGGGCCTGAGTCACTAATACCAATAGGCTAGCAAAGGCATCTGCTACTCATGGAAACAGCATAGGTGCAAGAGTGTAGACTCTAAATGGGCACATTTCACTTTCACATATGTTTTATAGACAACAGTGAGTCAAATAACCATGCCTGGAGGCAAGAGACAAAGGAATACACTCTGTCTTCCAAAGGAGGAAATGCAAACTTACACAGCAAAGAAAGCTTACACAGGAGAACTGATTATTATGGACAACATTTCAGTCCAAGGGATAAAAAGCTTGATTTCCCACAGTGGCACAAGAACATTAAAAGAAAAAAATAAGTAAAAAAGAAAAAAAGTCCTAAAGAGTTATTTTTTCCTTGCAAAGTGCTCTTTCTCACTCAGAATCCTGTTTCAAATTTCATGTATGTTATGTTGTTTGCTATCACATATTCAAGCATGAGTGAATAAACTGTGTTCATCATTTCGTACCTGGCAGGAAACCTATACTCCACACTCATTGATTAAAGCATTTTAATGACTCTGATTGTAATTAAACACAAGCATGGTTTCCCACATCACAGTTTAAGCTTAAAATACTCAACTTTCTATAGCTTCCTGCGTTGGTGCTAACCACACCATTTTACACTTCTACACGTTTGTTTCTGTCATTTTCTCTACTATAAAATATCTTCCAAAAAGTAGATATTCAGTAACCTTAGGGAATTAGAGTACTAAAGAGATAACACAAGGAATAAAATAACATTTCATTTACTAAATGAAAACAAAGTGTAAAGTGTTAGTTGCTCAGTCATGTCTGACTCTTTGCGACCCCATGAATTGTAGCCTGCTAGGCTCCACTGTCCATGGGATTCTTCAGGCAAGAATACTGGCTGGGTTGCCATTTCCTTCTTCGTGGTATCTTCCCAACCCAGGGATTGAACCTGGGTCTCCTGCATTGCTGGTGGACTCCTTACCATCTGAGTCACCAGGGAAACCCCAAAACAACTTAACTTAATTAAAGCACAAATGTATATTGCCAACTTTAGCGTGCTGGGAGATATTTGAAATAATTTCAGTAAAACAAACACATGCTACTTTAGTCTTGTTCCACACACACAAAAATAATAATAATTCTGAGGAGTGGAGAATTGGGAGAGAACTCTATTATATGTGATATAAAATATATCCTAAATCTTTTTTCAAAGAGGTAAAAATATAAATGTAAAAGTGTAACTCTCTAATTATAAGGGAAAAAAATATAATGTAAAAGAGCCAAATCAGATGAATTACAACCAAGAACAACTTAAAGAACAAATAGGATGATGACAGACTTGTGAATACTGCATATTGCTCTACCAAGATCACCAAAAAGAAAAGAAAACAAAAACAATTCTTTGTATCTGATTTTTATTTGAATTTAGGACAATTACCAATAAGACAAAAGACTTACTTAAATAAATCTAAAGGCTCCAGCATCTGGTGACAATGATAGCATAAAGTAGTATATCTCTATCTATGTGTAAAGTACAAAAAACTTTTATAATATCAACATACCCAAGCTAAATACCTTATTCAATATGTGATTATCTAAGGAGATACAAATTAAGAAAAAACAAATAAATTATGTGCTATATAGTCTAAAATTAGCCTGGACTGATTTGTTAAAGTCAGAAATGTACTGATACAGTATGGACACCTAGACAAAGCATGTAATAAATTGATTAATATTTTTTTTTCTTTTTGTACCCATGAATCCAAGGAAAGTTTCAGGGAAGGCTGATACTAGGTTGTCAATATGCTTAATTAATAATATTGATGTTCACGGTCTGAATCTAGTTTTAGTGAACTCTACAGGGCTCTGTCATTGGATTGGGGAAGGTCATGTAGCTAGAATATGCCTATCTGAGAAGCAGGGTACAGTAAGTTCTAACAGAGAATCCATATTGAGTGTCCTCGTCTCAGGGTGTTCCATTCCTGTATCCTTGGTTTCTGATTCAAGAGAGAAATTGTGTCCTCTATTGCCCAACAGAGAGCAGAGGAGTGGAACCTGTGCTTAGTTTTTGGATTCTTTGCTGTGCGGCAACTTTTGGCAATGGGGAATATCCTTATGTAATGCTTTGCATTCAACTGTAAAACTGCATAAACTCTAGCTTCAGAGGCATTGCCATTTAAAGTCCTCTTCTTTAGGAATTAAATTTGACTGTCACCCTAGTGCAATTGCAAGTGCAATTACAGCAAAAAGATAAACTTGGTAAGTGAAGTCAAAATGCATCTCTCCAGCATACAAATTTCCTTAGTGATGAGGATCTGAGGGATTACATTTTAAGCAAGTATTTCTTTTGTCCCACATTGATTGTGCAAATTATCTTACATGTCATGAATTAGATTTCTGAATGTGCTTTGAGGGATTCTGAATGTATGTCTTGGTCATTAAAAGTGTAGTAAAACTGAAATTATTGCAAAGACATGAGACTACTTTGTTAAGTAATGAAAGTATAATAAACAAAGTTAATTAAAGTCAGTTCATCCCTAGGAATGAATTTTGCTACTCTCCCAGTAAGGGATTAAAAAAACTCTTTTAAAAAATTGTTACATGTCATTTTTGTTTTATATACTTAAAATTATTTTATAATTTGAAATGAACTCATTTCCTTTTTAAAATTTTCCTAAACATATGCATTGATTAATGGACAAACCCCGCCATTCATACTCCACTTTTATCTAAGACAGGTCACTATATTTTTTGAATAGTTCTAATTTTAAATTATATGTATGTACTTGAGATCTGTATACCTTTTGTAACATTTTGTAATACATTTAGCTGTTTCATTTTTGTATATTCTCAAGATTTTTCAAATGTAACAGTAAAGCTATATATTTGTAATCTAAGTCAGCTAGCTTTGAGATTTGATCATGGAAATTAGGATACAGTTAAATTTGTAATCCAAATCATACCAAACCAAAATTTAAAAATCACACATAGCATATTGTATTTCTACTTCACTATTTAAGAGGGATAATTTGATAACTGGCTCTCTTGGAAATTTTATGTTAAAACAATTAGTATCTATCTATTTATAACTCAATCTAAAATAGCTCTTTAATGGATGACTTCTAACAGGAGCACAGTGCTTTTATGCTTTCTCATTTTATCAGCCTTATATTTTCCGTCAAGCATAAAAAAGCAATGCTTTAAAAACAAATTATTTCTTTTTATGTACATGATTGACTCAAGTAATTGTGAATGTTATGACAATGCACATTTTCAGAGAAAAATGTGTAAAGAAATCTCAGGAGATTTAATTTCTATTTTTGCTTGAGTTGTCTGCTAGGAGGTTAAAAGCAGTGAGTTCTCAAAATGTAGTACTATGGAAGTGATCACATTATATTTTAAAATAACATATTTTTTTTTCTTTAAATCTTACATGTGAAGTGTGAACTTGGAGTTTAAGAAGACATCACAGAAGGTGTATGAACATGTTTAGTAGTATGATTATTCAAAATATTTCCCTTGATCCAAAAATTGTGATTCCACAAATATATGGTTTGTACCTATCCATATGCTAACAAAATGAACTCTGTATCTAAGATTATTGTATCTTGTTAATTATCTCTTTTAGCTGATTTACAACCATGATTCCTCTCATTTATTGTTATGTCTGCTTCTGATTGATTTTACATTGTGCTTGAAGTAGAAAAACCTTAGGCAAAGACTTGGAATTTATTTTAGATTATCTATCACAGAACTGTAGTTGTGAACTCCAGGTACCCTATTCCCCATCTTATCTTCCATCTCAATGGCTGATAATCCTTGAACCCCTTTAGAGTTTCATTCTTTTCTATCATATTAAAAAAAAAAAAGTAGTGTAGCTACTTGTTCCTTCTGTACTTTGACCTTTTTATTTTGTTACTATGTTGTCACTCTTGGAGATTCCTTCGCTTCCACAACTTTAATTCCAATCTATATACAGATAACTCTCAAATTTATAATTCTATTCTTTGAGATCTAGACATACGTACTGAAGCTCCTATTTGCTCTCTGCTAGTAAATGTCTCAAAATTTGCTCAGATTCACATCCAAAATCAAAACCCAACCTTTGATCTTTCATTCCGTCAAATCAAGATGTTTTCAAGTATGACTTATAGTTTCTTACAAAATCTTACAGTTCCTTTGTGTGTGTGTCTGCTGACTCACTTCAGTCATGTTACATTCTTTGTGACCCTGTGAACTGTAGCCCACCAGGCTTCTCTTTCCATGGGATTCTCCAGAAAAGAATATTGGAGTGGGTTGCTTTGCCCTCCTCCAGGGGATCTTCCTGACCCAGGGATCGAACCCACATCTCCCTCATTGCAGGCGGATTCTTTACTTCTGAGTCACTGGGGAAGCCCATAGTTCCTTTATATAGAATCAGATATTGAAATTGTACATGCATCTCAATTATCTGATTGATATTTGTCTTTCCAATTACAGTATAAACCCTTTAAGAGAAAAAGAATGTTCTGGTCAACATTTGTCTCCTGGTCAACACTCACATACTCTCTATTTAACAGAGTGTGGGGGATGTAATAGGCATTTGAAAAATATTTATTAAGCATCGAGTGAAATGATTCTGGAAGATGAGTAGCAATAAGAAAAACTGACTGCAAAATATTCCTCTAAATTTTGTGACACTAATAGCCTAGCAAATAAGAATTATGATTTTTATTAGGCGACAAGTAAACAGTTTTACATTAAAAATTCATTAGTAACATCAAATTAAAAATCCTCAAAATTAAATATCTTCATTTTATGCATATATATGTGTATATATATATATATATATAAAATAGATGCTAGATGGGTAGATACATACATACATGCATATATACATATATAATTCTTTCAAGATGAAACTTTGCTTCAGAGGCATGTGGCAAGCTTAGGGAAGTTTTGAAGTTTGGGGCATTTTCCTGTAAAAACATTGAGAATTTCAACACTAGTTTTGGGTTTTGTCCTTTAAATCTTCTTATTCTTAAAAAAATAAAAATCCAATAATTCCCAGTGCATGGTCTAGGAGAAATGGCACAATGTGTGATTGACCCCTGGTAGTTTTAGGTTTCAGTTGCACTCTGGACATATATTTTCTCTGTCAAACAATCTTCATTAAGGGTATGCTGGTATCTGTCTTTCAAAGAGATGAAAAGACAACTTAAATCAATAGGTCCTTAGAACTCTAAACAATTTAATTCCCTCATATGATTAAACTCTCTATCCTTAAAGATTCTATTTCGTTGGTTTTAACAAGGAAAAATATTCAGCATTTGCTTTTATGTATATATATATTACATATATATATATATATATACACACACACATATATGCACATACACACAAGCACATACATACATACAAGCACAATTGTAAAATCAACTCTTTTTCAAGCAGCAACCTGTATATTTTTAAGGAGTAAATATTCAACCTTCAGAAGAAATAGCATTAGAAAGCGTAGAACACATTTAATAAAATAGGAAGGTTTTTTTTTTGCATTATTCTAACAAAATGTCCAATTTATAACTAACATAGAACTCTTACCACAAATAAATTGTCAATTTGCCTTGTATCAAATAACAGAACCGTAAAAAAAAGACATGACATAATAGGTTAATATACTTAAATAGTTGGCTTTCCTCTGTTTCTCTCTTGACAATGTATTTGGTGAAACAGAAGTCCTAGAATAAGTTTTGAGACTCTATTCTGTCTGCAGATATCTTCAGTTGTTAAAATTCATGCAGTAAGTTGAAACTTTATGGCCATGTTATAGCTATTTTGGATCAATAATATTCTGGTTGCATTGTATTAATTATTTTTAAAAAATATCAAAGTAATAACAGTTACTGATTAATTAAAATTTATTCACAATTCTCTTAAATCTACTTGAAATTCAGTGAATTCTTGCTTTTACCATTCCCTATGTACCTGTTCAATTTTCTTTTCCTTTTTTCAATGGGAGCAAATATTTCTTTAGTACTTTCTGTATTCTAGGTGTTTTGCTAAAGAGGTATGCATTGTTTTATTTAGTCCTCTCAACTTCAGAACACAGATAGTGGTTTGCCCTAATGCTATAAACAGAATATGGAGATCAAGAAACAGAATCAAAAAAAAAAAAAAAAAGAAGAAAATTTTTTTCCACTTAAAAGGACAGGAATACTTTTACCCATGGCAGTCACCAGATGTACACTTTACTCTCTACATTCTTTTATACCTTCAAGCAATTATTTTAAACTGTGTTTAAGAAGCATTTGTGATTCAGTTTTTTAAAAAGTTACCTATTCTCTAAAACAGCACTGAAAAACACTGCCTTAGGGTGAAAGTTTCAGACAGAAATAAAATACAACATCCTAATTACTTTTTTCTTTAGAGGTTTTGATGTGGACAATTTTAAAGTCTTTATTGAATTTGTTACAGTATTGCTTCTGCTTTATGTTTTGACTTTTTGACTCTGAGGCATGTGGGATCTTGGCTCCCCAACCAGGAATTGAACCTGCATGTCCTGTGTTGGAAGGCGAAGTCTTAACCCCTGGACCACCAGGGAAGTTCCCCAGCCTGATTACTTTTGAATATCACCAGTTTGATTCCAAATCTAGGTTTAATATTTCTGTACCTCTGAAAGTAAAAATATTTCACTGTATATTTATGTGAAATACATTAGTCTTCTAGACATATACATATATCCTCAATCATGGGTATGGCTTCACATTATATCAGCCTCTCTAACTGCTTGGGTTTTTTATTTTCAATTTTTTTTCTGTTTCTATCTTTACATAACACTGGAAATAATTGACTTTTTATGTCAGTTCTGATTGTTTAATGCATAGAATATGCCACTGTAATTTCCTATCAATAGTTGACATAACATATTTTTTCTGTGTTTAGGATAAAATATTGATTGTCTTATGCAGAAACGACCTATATTTGTTGTTTCATTATCATTCAACTGGTCTTTCAATATAAATTCTAAGCAAAATGTGTGGATTTCTAATTTACTGTTTCTGAAAAGATTCATTTTTATGATAATTAACATTTTACAAAGAAACTGTCATGTTTAAAAATTTGTAAAAATGTCAATAGGTTAATTGGTTTTCTGTTTCTTTTTTTCAGATATTTAAATTAGAGAGTAAATTTTTAAAGTATAATTTTGTAGTTGAGAATCATGTGTTTGTGTAACATGGATATACTGATCATAAATAATTCTTATTCATTGATTTGATTCTATACTTTAAGGTAAAGCTTTTAATCAGACTTAATTGCAAATGTAAATCTTGAAAAGTAGTAAAGTAGAATTTTTAAAACAGCACTGAAAAACAATGTCTCAAAAAGTGAAAATTAAAAAGGTAACATATATCATTCTAGTTTATTTTGACTATCTCCAGATACAAAAAGCACCTACTGATATCTCACTATGTAGAAATGAAAGTGCTCAGTGCACAGATACACATTCCACGCTTAATAAATTATTAAATCAGGAATGACATGTTGCCTAAGTGTCTTAGTCTGTTCAGGAAGCCACAGTCATATCAAAATACCACAGACAGCAGGCTTAAACAGTAAGAACTACTTGTCACAGTTTTGGAGTTTTGGACACATGGAATTCCAAGATTAAGATGCCAGCCAGTTACGTCTCCCGGTGAGGGTTTTCTTCCTTGCTTGAAGACAGTAACCTCTTGCTATGGCCTCACATGATGAAGAAAGAAGTGGCAACAGAGATAGAGACAGAAGGTGAGAGAGATTTATTGTTAGGAACTGGCTCACAGAATTCTGGAGACTGAGAAGTCCTAGACTCTGCAATTTACAAACTAGAGACCTAGCAGAAAATAACGTAAGCTCCAACCTAAGTCCAAAGGCAAAAGAAGACTCGGGTTCAGTTCAGTCGCTCAGTCATGTCCGACTGCCAACCTATGGACTGCAGCACGCCAGCCTTCCCTGTCCATCAACAACTCCTGGCGCTTGTTCAAACTCATGTCCATCAGGTTGGTGATGCCATCCAACCATCTTGTCCTGTCATCCCCTTCTCCTCCTGCCTTCAGTCTTTCCCAGCATCAGGGTCTTTTACAATGAGTCAGTTCTTCCAGTCAGGAAGTCAAAGTATTGGCGCTTCAAAACTGAAGCTGATTGAGCATGAGTCCTTCCAATGAATATTCAGGACTGATTTCCTTTAGGATTGACTGGTTTGATCTCCTAACAGTCTGAGGAACTCTCAAGAGTCTTCTCCAACACCATATTTCAAAGTATTTTCAATTCTTCAGCACTCAGCCTTCTTTATGGTTCAACTCTCACATCCATACCTGACTACTGGAAAAACCGTAGCTTTGAATAGACAGACTTTGTTGGCAAAGTAATGTCTCTGCTTTCTAATATGCTATCTGGGTTTGTCATAGATTTTCTTCAAAGGAGCAAGCGTCTTTTAATTTCATGACTGCAGTCATCACCATCTTCAGTGATTTTGGAGCACAAGAAAATAAAGTCTGTTACTGTTTCCATTATTTCCCCATCTATTTGATATGAAATGATGGGAACGGAACCCTGATGTGATGGGATGGGAACCATGATCTTTGTTTTTTGAATGTTGAGTTTCAAGCCAGTTTTTTCACTCTCCTCTTTCACTTTTATCAAGAGGCTCTTCAGTTCCTTTTCGCTTTGTGTCATAAGGGTGGTGTCATCTGCCTATCTGAGGTTATTGATATTCTCCTGGCAATCTTGATTCCAGCTTGTGCTTCAGTCATCCCGGCTTTTCACATGATATTTTCTGCAAATATGCTAAATAAGCAGCATGAAAATATACAGCCTTGACGTACTCCTTTCCCAGTTTGGAACCAGTCCATTTGCAGGTCTGGTTCTAACTGTTGCTTTTTACCTGCATACAGATTTCTCAAGAGGCAGGTAAGGTGGTCTGGTATTCCCATCTCTTGAAGAATTTTCCAAAGTTTGCTTTGATCCACACAGTCAAAGGCTTTGGTGTAGTAAATAAAGCAGAAGTGGATGTTTTTCTGGAACACTCTTGCTTTTTATGATCCAATGTATATTGGCAATTTGATCTCTGGTTCCTCTGCCTTTTCTAAATCCAGCTTGAACATCTGGAAATTCTCGGTTCACATACTGTTGACATCTAGCTTGGAGAAATTTGAGCATTACTTTACTAGCGTTGAGATGAATGAGATTGTGAGGTAGTTTGACCATTCTTTGGCATTGCCTTTCTTTGGGATTGGAATGAAAACTGACCTCTTCCAGTCCTGTGGCCACTGCTGAGTTTTCCAAATTTGCTGACATAATGATTGCAGCACTTTGACGGCATCATCTTTTAGGATTTGAAATAGCTCAACTGGAATTCCATCACCTCCACTAGCTTTGTTCATAGTGATGCTTCCTAAGGCCCACTTGACTTCAAATTCCAAGAAGTCTGACTCTAGGTGATCTGGAGATATTTTTTGTAGAGTTCTATGTATTCTCTTTTTTTATGTTTCTTTTATTCATTTATTTACTAATAAAGAAATAATTGTCTTAAGAAAAGTTAATGATAAGCTGCTTTGCAACCTAATTCTTTCTTTAAAACTTTTTAATTGATGGATAACTGCTTTACAGAATTCTGTGGTTTTCTGTTGCACACCAGCAAGAAGCAGCCGTTAAGTACACCCATGTCTCCTCCCTCCCACACCTCCCTCCCATCTCCCTTCCCACCTCACCCTTCAGCCTGTCCCAGAGCCCCTGTCTGAGTTCCCTGAGTCATAGACAAAACTACCATTGGCTGTCTGTTTTACACAAGGTACTGTAAATTTCTATGTTATTCTCTCCATAAATCTCACCTTCTCCCTCCTCTCCTCCTACCTTGTCCATAGGTCTGTTCTCTATGTCTGTTTCTCCGTTGCTGCTGTGAAAATAAATTAATCAATGCCATCTCTTCAGGTTCCATATATCTGTTTCAGTATACAATATTTATATTTCTCTTTCTGACTTATTTCACTCTGTATAATGGGCTCTAGGTTCATCAACCTCATTAGAACAGACTCGAATATGTTCTTTTCTTATGGCTGAATAGTATTCTGTTGTATATATGTACACCAGCTTCTTTATCCTCTCATCTGTTGATGGACATCTAGGTTGCTTCCATGTTCTAGCCATTGTAAATAGTGCTGAAGTGAACATTGGGGTACATGTGTCTTTTTCAGTTTTGATTTCCTCAGGGTATATGCCTAGGAGTTGATTGCTTGGTCATATAGCGGTTTTATTCCTAGCTGTTTAAGAAGTCTCCATACCATCTTCCATAGTGGCTGACTCAGTTTACATTCCCACCTGCAATGCAAGAGTGTTCTCTTTTCTCCACACCCTCTCCAGCATTTATTGTTTGTAGACTTTTTGGTGATGGCCATTCTGATTGGTGTGAGGTGGTATCTCATTGTAGTTTTGATCTGCATTTCTCTGATAATGAGGAATGTTGTGTATCTTTTAATGTGATTGTTATTCATCTCTATGTCATCTTTGGAGAAATGTCTCTTCAGGTCCCTTTCCCACTTCTTGATTGGGTTGTTGGATTTTCTGGTATTAAGTTGTATAAGTTGCTTGTATTTTTTAAAATTAATTCTTTATCAGTTGTTTCCCTTGCTATTATTTTCTCCCATTATAACGGTTGTCTTTTCATCTTGTTTATAGTTTCCTTTGCTGTGCAAAAACTTTTAAGCTTAATTCAGTTTATTTCTATTTATTTATTTTTGTTTGTTTCTATTTCTATTACTCTAGGAGGTGGGTCATAGAAGATCTTGCTTTGATTTATGCCATTGAGTGTTCTGCCTGTGTTCTCCTCTAAGAGTTTAATAGTTTCCTGTCTTACATTTAGATATTTAATCCATTTTGAGTTTATCTTTGTGTATGACATTAGGTAGTGATCTAATTTCATTCTTCTGCACATAGCTGTCCAGTTTTCCCAGAACCACTTACTGAAGAGGTTGTATTTGCCTCTTTGCCCCACTGTATATTCTTGCCTCCTTTGTTAAAAAATAAGGTACCCATAGGTGCATGGGTTTATCTCTGGGTTCTCTATCCTGTTTCATTGGTCTATACTTCTGTTTTTGTGTCAGTACTATACTGTCTTGATGACTGTAGGTTTGTAGTATAGTCTGAAGTCAGGAAGGCTGATTCCTCCCATTCTTCTTTCTCAAGATTGCTTTGGTTATTTGGTGTCTTTTGTGTTTCCATATGAATTGTGAATTTTCTTGATTCTAATTCTGTGAAAAACGCCATAGATAATTTGATAGGGATAGCATTGAATCTGTAAATTGCCTTTGATAGTATAGTCATTTTCACAATATTGATTCTTCCTACCCAGGAACATGGAATATCTCTCCATCAGTTTATGTCATCTTTGATTTCTTTCATGAATGTCTTATAGTTTTCTCTATACAGGTCTTTTGTTTCCTTAGGTAGGTTTAGTCCTAGATATTTCATTCTTTTTGTTGCAATGGTGAATGGTATTGATTCCTTACTTTCTTTTTCTGATTTTTCATTGTTAGTATATAGGAGTGCAAGTGATTTCTGTGTATTGACCTTGTATCCCACGACTTTGCTGAATTCGCTGATTGGCTCTAGTAATTTTCTGATAGTTTCTTTTGCATTTTCTATGTATATCATCATGGCATCTGGAAACAGTGAGCATTTTACTTCTTATTTTTCTATCTGGATTACTTTTATTTCTTTTTCTTCTCTAATTGTCATAGCTACGACTTTCAAAACTATGTTGAATAATAGTGATGAGAGTGGACACCCTTGTCTCATTCCTGATCTTACAGGGAAAGCTTTTAGTTTTTCACCATTGAGAATAATGTTTGCTGTGGGCTTTTCATATATTGCCTTTACTATGTTAAGGTAGGTTCCTTCTATACCCATTTATTGAAGCAAATTTTTATCGTAAATGGATGCTGGATTTTGCCAAAAGCTTTTTCTGCATCTGTTGAGATGATCATATGGTTTTTATCTTTCAATTTGTTGATATGATATGTCACACTGATTGATTTGCATAAATTGAAGAATCCTCGCATCCCTGGAATAAACCCAACTTGACCATGGTGTATGAGCTTTTTAATGTGATGTTGAATTCTGTTTGCTAGATTTTGTTGAGGACATCTGCATCTACATTCATCAGCAATATTGGTCTGCAATTTTCTTTTTTCATGTTGTCTTTTCCTGGTTTTGGTATCAGGGTGATTGTGGCCTCACAGAATCAGTTTGAAAGTGTTCCTCTGTAATTTTTTGGGAAAGTTTCAGAAAAAATAGGCATTAGCTCTTCTCTAAATGTTTGACAAAATTCTCCTGTGAAGCCACCTGGCTCTGGGCTTTTGTTTCTTGGGAGATTTTTGATCACAGCTTCAATTTCAGTGCTTGTAATTGGGTTGTTCATAATTTCTACTTCTTCCTGGTTCGGTCTTGGGAGGCTAATCTTTTCTAAGTATCTGTCCATTTCCTATAGGATATCCATTTTATTAGCATATAGTTGCTTATAATATTCTCTTATGATCCTTTGTATTTCTGTGTTGTCTGTTGCAACCTCTCTTTTTAAATTTCTAATTTTATTGATTTGATTTTCCCCCTTTTTTTCTTGATAAATCTGGCTAGTGGTTTGTCAATTTTGCTTATCTTCTCAAAGAACCAAATTTTAGCTTATTAATCTTTGCTCTTGTTTCCTTCATTTATTTTTCATTTATTTCTGCTCTGATTTTTATATCTCCTTCCTTCTGTTGACTCTGAGGGTTTTTTGTTCTTTTCCCAGCTGTTTTAGATGTAGAGTTGGGTTGTCTATTCGATGCTTTTCTTGCTTCTTCAGATATGATTGTATCACTATAAACCTCCCTCTTATAATTGCTTTAGGTGAGTCCCATAGGTTTGGGGTCATTGTGCTTTCATTATCATTTGTTTCTAAGAATCTTTTGATTTCTTATTTCTTCAGTAACCTTTTTGTTATTTAGCAATGTATTGCTTAATATCCATGAGTTAGTTTTTTGCTGTTTTCTTTTTTTTTCCCTGTAGTTGGTATCTAGTCTCATAGCATTGTGGTCAGAGAAGATACTTGATAAAATTTCAATTTTCTTAAATTTACTGAGGTTTGAGTTGGGGCCCAAGATGTGGTCTATCCTGGAAAATGTTCCATGTGCACCTGAGAAGACAGTGTATTCTTCTGCATTTGGATGGGAAGTCCTGAAAATATCAGTTAGGTCCATTTGGTCTAATGTTTATTTAAGGTTTGTGTTTCCTGATTGATTCTGTTTTGATGATCTGCCCATTGGTGAAAAGTGGGATGTTACCTCCAACTAATAAAAAAAATAAAAATAAAAATAAAAAAAAAATAAATAAAGGGCAGCTCTGGGGGAAAAAAAAGTGGGATGTTAAAGTCCCCTACTAGTATTGTGTTGCTGTCAATTTCTCTTCTTATGCCTATTAGCGTTTTCCTTATGTGTTGAAGTGCTCCTATGTTGGGTGCATAGACATTTACCATTGTTATGCCTTCTTCTTGGATCGATCCTTTGATCATCATGTAGTGTCCTTCTTTGTCTCTTATGGTATTCTTTATTTTAAAGTCTATTCTGTGTGAAATAAGGATTGCCACTCCAGCTTTCTTTTGGTTTCCATTCTCATGGAATGTCTTTTTCCACCCTTTTACTTTCAATCTGTATGTGTCTCTAGATCTGAGGTCGGTCTCCTATAGGCAGCATATATATGGGTCTTGTTTCTGTATCCATTCAGTCAGTAACTTTTGGTTGATGCATTTAATCCATTTACATTTAAGGCAATTATTGATACATATGTTTCTATTGGTATTTTCTTGATTGTTTTGGGTTTGTTTTTGTAGGTCTTGTGTTTAGTTGGCTATGTAAGTCCTTTTAGTATTTGTTGCAAACCTTGATTTGTGGCACTGAATTCTCTTAACTTCTGCTTGTCCCTAAAGCCTTTGATTTCTCTGTCAATTTTGAATGAGATCTTTGCCAGGTATAGTAATCATGGCTGTAGATTTTTCTCTTTCAGTACTTTAAATATATCCTGTCATTCCCTTCTGGCCTGTAGATTTTCTGCTGAAAGATTCGCTGTTAATTGTATGGGTTACCCCTTGTATGTTACTTGTTGCTTTTCCCTTGCTGCTTTTAATATTCTTTCTCTGTGCTTGATCTCTGTTAGCATGACAATATGTCTTGATGAGCTTCTCCTTGTGTTTAACCTGTAGGGGACTCTCTGTGCTTCTTGGACTTGATTGACAATTTCCTTTCCCATATTGGGGAAGTTTTCAACTATAATTTCTTCAAAAATTTTCTCAGTGCCTTTCTTTTTTTCTTCCTCTGGGACCCCTATAGCTCAAATGTTCGTATGTTTAATACTGTCCCAAAGGTCTCTGAGGCTTTCTTCAATTATTTTCATTCCTTTCCCTTTATCCTGCTCTCAGCAGTTATTTCCACCAGTCTATCCTCCAGCTCTGCCTCAGTTATTCTGTTATTGATTCCTTCTAGAGTATTTTTAATGTCAGTGATTGAGTTTTTCATCTCTGTTTGCTTATGCTTTATTTCTTCTATGTCCTTGGTGATTGTATGAACTGTGTTAAATGCTTCTTGCATTTTCTCCATTCTATTTTCAAGTCTTCAGAGCATCTTTACCATCCTTATTCTGAATTCTCCCTCAGGAAGATTACTTATTTCTTCTTTGTTTTTTTGGTCTTGTGAGTTTCCACCTTTCTCTTTTATGTGTGCTGTATTTCTCTGTTTTTCATCTTTTTTTTCCCCCCTAACTTGCTCCACTTGAGGTCTCCTTTTCCCAGGCTTTAGGGTTGTATTACTTCTTCCTTTTGATTTTTGCCCTTGGAGGGAAATGTTTGTTGGGTGGTTTGTGTTGATTTCTTGTTGGGGGTGACTTGTATCTGCCTTCTAGTGGGAGAAGATCAAGCAGGTAATTACAGAAATACTGGGACATATACACACACTTCCACACATACAGTAATAACCAAAGTGTTCCATAGAAAAGAACACAGGAGATTGACTTGGCGAGCAAGGGAAACCACAGGTGATATCAAGCAATTGAAAGCCGACTTAGTTAACACTCAGTCTGGAGTTCTGAGCATGAGCAGGGTCACACTGGGGAATACAGCATAGAGAGCAAAACAATGCAACTTCCTTGGTGAAACAAGGAGTGAGGGGAAAAGGGAGAATTAAAAAGGGAGAGAGAAAAAACAAAGACAGGAAGTGATGGAAAGGAGAAAGGAAGGGGTGGAGAAGAGGATTAAAAAAAATTAAAAAGAGAGAGAGAAAAGAAAGAAATAAAAAAACAAAGGTGAATAGACATATGTGGAAAAGGTTTATATATATTCAGGAATAGCTACAGACAGTAAAGAACAGTAGGAAAAGCAGTTGAATAAAAAAAAATCCAAAAAACTCATCAAAAAAAAAGAGAGAGAGAAAGACAAAAAAAAAATTAAAATGAATTATTTTTTTTCTTTCTTTTTTCCTGAGAAGAAATACAAAGAAGAAAATTCCATAGCACTACAAAAGGCTAATATGGAGGTGGAAATATGTAGGGGGAATAAACTGTGTGATTAATAAGAAAAAAGAAAAACAAAATCTTAAAATGATTTTTTTTTAACAAGGAAAACTCCACAATACAACAAAAAACTAATGTGATGATGAAAATATGTTGGGCAATAAGCAGTGTTTTTTTATCAGAAGAAAGAATCTTAAAATGATTTTTTTTTTAATTTTTATAACAAGAAAAATAAAGTGGAAAAGTCCTCAACACTACTAAAGTCTATTGTGAAGGTGGAGATATGCTGGGTGAATAAACAGTGTGAGTTGTAAGAGAAGAGAAATAGGAAAATAGTTTTAAAAAGATTCTCAAGGTCGTAGTTCTCGGTTGTGGAGTCTGCCCCTGTGGATGGGGTTGGGTTGTTGTCTTATCACGTTTTCCTTGTTGGCAGAGCTTTTGCCCGTGTTCTGGCTGATGGAGCTGGATCTCCCCTCTCTTAAGGCCAACAGTGTCCAGCACTAGGTTTTGGAGCATCTATGGGTTCAGTATGCACTCTTTCTAGCTTTCGGGGTGTCAGTCACGTCTATGTCCACAGCTGCTTCAGAGTGGCCCTCTCAGCATAACTGCAGCGCCAGCAGCCCCCTACTTGTCCCTGGGATCAGTGCCGGAGCTTCTGTTCCCCTGTCCTGCCCTGCGCTGCTGGCCGAAGTTTGCTAGGTAGGTGCTTGTGTGGCTCCTTCTGCGTCGCGGTGACTTGTGTGGACTCCCCTCACCCCCCTAAGCTCACCTTCTGCGTTGTGGGGCCTGTGTGCCCTTGACTCAGTTCCTGAGGTCCACCCTCTGTGTCGCGGGCTTGGGTGCACTCCCCTCAGCTTCCCGGGCATGCACTCCGTGTTGCGGGGCTGATATGCACTTGTTTCAGCGTCCCGGGCTGGCCCCTGCATTGCAGGGCTAGTGTGAATCTGTTTGGGCTCACCGTGCCCACCCTCTGCATTTGTGGGGTTTACGTGCATTTGTCGCGCCTCACTGCCTACAGTCTTTGCTGCGGAGGTTATTCTTCTTTCAGCTGTCCTGGGAGGGTTGTGTACGCTGCCCAGATTTGTATGCCTCCCCTCAATCAGCACCCCAGTCCTGCCCTTTGTGCTGGCTGTGTTTGTCTGGCGGGTCACACTTGGCTACCTGGGCCCGCCCTCTGAGCTGCATGCCAGGCTTCTTCTGTGTATTCTTACCACCTTTTATTAAAATCTTCTGCTTCTGTTAGGTCCATACCATTTCTGTCCTTTATCATGCCCATCTTTGCATGAAATATTCTGTTGGTATTTCCAATTGTCTTGAAGAGATCTCTAGTCTTTCCCATTATTTTATTTTCCTCTATTTCTTTGCATTGATCACAGAAGACTGCTATCCAGGAAACTTGTCCGATCCTGTCTTTTTTTTTTTTTGTTAACTTCAATAGCTATGTATTTTCCAGTAGTCATGTACGCTGGTATATGAGAGCTGGACAATTAAGGATGAGTGCTGAAGAATTGATACTTTCAAATTTCAGTACTGAAGAAGACTCTTGAGAGTCCTTTGGACTTCAAGGAGATCAATCCAGTCAATCCAAAAGGAAATCAATCCTGAATATTTATTTGAAGGACTGTTGCTGAAGCTGAAGCTCCAGTACTTTGACCGCCTGCGGTGAAGAACTGACTCCCTAGAAAAACTCTGTTGCAGGGAAAGATTGAGGACAGGAGGAGAAGGGAGCAACAGAGAATGAGATGGTTGGGTGACATCACTGACTCAATGGATATGAATTTGAGCAGACTCTGGGAGACAGTGGAGGATAGATGTGTGCTACTGTTCATGGGGTTGAAGAATCCAACATGACTTAGCGACTGAACAACAACATCCCATCGCTGAGTCAATCAGAGAGGGCAAACTTGTCCTTTTTATGTCTTTTTTGACTCAGGCCTTCAATAGATTAGATGAGGTCCATCCACACTGAAGAGGACAATGTATTTACTTAGTCTACAGATTCAAATATTAATCTCATCCAGAAACACTCTCATAGACAGATACTGGATAATGTGTAATGAAATATCTGAAATTTCCAGTCAAACTGACATATAAAATTAACCATCACAACATGGGCCTAAATAAAGCTTCATATCAGATAAAAAGTACCAAATATCATAAATTAGTTATAATACTTTGATAGATCAAAGTCAAGAGAAATAATATATTACATTTAGAAATTGGGAGCATAGCAAAAGTCATTATTCTTGGAAGGTTGCCATGGTCAGACCCTGTGATAGGCAGAGATGGGTCTAAGTATTTTCTTTCTCCTCTGTTCCATGTCTAGCACATCTCCACAACTGTAAACTCTACTCAGCAACAGAAGCTCCCAGCCATCACCAGGCACACAGGTGAGACCCACAAAATCAGCAGATGAAATGACTGTTTTCATCCATCTCTCCATGAACTCCCACTTCACTGACCAGATAGGCTTCTTGGGGATTCCTGTAAACTGACTTGTTCACTCATGTGTTCAGGTAGAAAAGCAGGTGTTCCCCCCAGCCCCTTTCAGACTTTAACTTCCCCAGCATCTTCTGAGTATCTGTTATCTAATTTCTATAATACTTCTCTCATTGCCAATAGTCGTGGTGTGCATTCTGGACACTAAAGATAAAGCAATAGTATTCATAGGGCACACACTGTCTTCTAACTCATATGTTCACTGTGTATTAACTTCACCCTCCTGGACAGGCATTATCATTATGGTTACATGTATAAAAAACAGACGAAAAAAGGTTACAACTTTTCTCCAAGCACAGATCACAGGTCATAGGGCTAGAATCAGGACTCTGCTCTTTTTTTTTTTCTTAGTTTTTATTTTTTCTTATCTGCTGTAACAATTTTCTGTGTGAAAATGTGGAGTGGCAAACAGCAACTTAACCTAAAAACCAGATATTTTAACAGTGTGAGGTGGATGCATCCATGACAAAAACCACATCTAATACAGTGTAAAAGTTGGCAGATCTGCTAGAGAAATAGAGCTATCTCAATATGTATGAAGACACCACCTCAGTGAAACAGCAATTTCTGCCCTATAGTTATTTTGCTGAATGTACCCAAAGCATAGAGTACAAACTATATTTCCTAAAATGTTTGCTGCTTCTAACATTTTGGTGGGCGGCAGGTTCTTAGCGGTGTGCTGTATTCTGCTTTGTGCTGTATGCTGACAGATCTAATCCTCACCAAAGCAGTGCTTCCCATCAGAGATATTTAAAAAGTGTTTTTACTATGAGGATACTTGAGTCTTAAGTTACTGACCTTTGTTCTGATACAGAATCAAAACTGTTTCCATACTATTGTCTCCTTGACTCATCTCAATTATAACCAAACAAAATAAATCTTTAAGACAGAACTGCACTTAGGATAGCTGATTTACTATAGTTTGAAACTAACAAAAGTCTTTTTCTTTCTTCCTAGTGCATTTCAGATGTGATAATAACAAAATAAATCTCCTAGAAGCAAACAAATCTCTCTGGAAGCCAGAGAAAGCTCTTAAAAGAGTCATTTTGAGGTACCCAATTTCCTCTCTTCCACATTTGGATGTTCAGATATGTTTTGGAGAGCAAGCCACTTAAAAGACTAGATGTCAGACACCTTGTCTCCTTTTTGGGACACTTTGTGAAAAACAAACCATTTAAATGTGCTGCCTAATAGCTCATTTTATTTCTATCTATCTCTTTCATTTCTTCCAAGGTGTCAAATGTGTTCTAATGGACTCAGACTAACATTTATATATAATGAAAGCAAATGATTTTGAAAAAGAGCATAATAGTGTTTATACCATACAACTTCAGAGGGAAACAGACAAATGTTTTTCTTTCCACACTGCTTTCATTTTTTCTAAATTTGTACTTTGCCAATCATCGCCTCCACTCTTTGATATTACTGCTGTCCTGCAGAAAACTTAAGCTTATTATCGTGGAAACTAAACTCCTCATTCCCCACCCTTCTCCTGAGGTTCTTTTCAAATGCTTCCTCTTCCTTGCTAACAAAGGGCAGAGTTCCCCTGGTCTCTTTGTTACTTCCTGTATATCCCCAGGAAGCAGGGAAGAAACTCTGTCCTGAACCGCCCACAGGCACAGACCAAAAGCTCCAAGCAGAATCTACTGTCCTCCCTAGCCAAAGGGTCAGAAAAAGGGTGGCTTAATAACAGAAAACTGCTGGCAATACTGACCCAGATCCAGCCAAACAGAAAAACTGCATCCCTCCTCCACCCCCACCCTCACTTCTGTGACTTCAGAGGGGAACACTGGCAGCTGATTTTCAAACTCTGTGCCCCCTGCCCAGCCCTGGAAAAAGGACGTGGGTAGTGCCAATTAGCAGGGAGCTGGTTTTCCATCCCTCAGACACCAGAGGCAGATGGCTGGGAGCACAGTGATTTCACCCCAAGATAGCTTTAGCAGGCTCACAAGCTGAGCTTTCCCCACTAGACTCAGTGAGGCAGGGCAAAGAGGGGCTAGTCACCGCTCCGCTCCACCCACACGCACACACTCATCACCAGATTGAGGAACCAAGCCTTAACAGAGTCAAGGGCAGGGCTGGTGGGCACTCTCAGCCTCGCCCTTCCCCACCCCTGTGTCCACCGGACCTTGCTGAAAATTAAGACAGACAGAAGTGGTGCAATATTTCAGGTACTGAAAGAAATGAAAGATCCACCACAAATTCAATATCCAGTGAAACGCATCAAGAATGAACAAGAAGTACAAACGCAGATGAAAGGAAACAGAATTTGTTGCTAGCAAAACTATTCTTCAAGATAAGCTAAAGGACTTCTCCAAATAGGCTTGTCACTTCAGAAAAGGAAAGAACAAATTGGGGTAAGAAATGAAAGAACAAACTGTCCTTCATCTTATGTGTACCATATCATATTTTATGTCCGAGGCTAAAATGATATTACCGTTTGATATTTTGATCAACATATGTAGAGGAAATGCTTAAGAAAATTATATTGCAAAAGGAGGTGGTTTCATGGAAATAAATGTAGATCTAATCACATGACTCTCCTACATTATGCTTTCTGTGGCTGAAATCGCACTTATGATAAAAATGAAATTGTTCATAAACCTGAGGGGACTCATACACTATGGTGACATTATACCTTTTGTCCTCACTTTAAACCACTCCCATTCTCCCTTTGGACTCCTCCCAGTCTGCCTTTCTCTTCCTTTCCCATCCAGGACTTTAACTCATGGGTTCTGATTTCTGAGATGTTTTTCATCTAGTTTACTACTATTTAGCCTTTAAGATGTAAGTTAAAAGTCACCTCTACAGAGAGGACTTCTCTGACCCCAGTTCAACCTAAATTAGATACTTGTTTATACTCTTCCATTACATCATTCCAATTCCTTCATAGCAGGCAGTGATGGTTGTCATTGTGAGATCAGAAAAGTATTTATGTCTCTCCTCACTCAATTCTTTGCTCCATAGGAGCAGAAACCATGCTGGTTTTTTTTTTTTTTTTTCAACCATTATTATCATCACTGAAGTGCAGCTGATTTACAATGTTGTGTTAGTTCCACGGGTATGGCAAATTATAGGTGAATATATATTCTTTTTCAGATTATTTTCCTTTACATATTATTACAAGATACTGAATGTGATTTCCTATGCTATACAGTAGGTCCACACTGTTTATCTACTTTTACATATAGTAGTGTGCATCTGTTAATCCCAAACTCCTGACTTACTCCTCCACATCTTCCCCAACCCCCCAGCCCCCGCCTTTCCCCTTTGGTAACCATACGTTTGTTTTATTGTGAGTCTGTGAGTCTGTTTAAGTTTTGTAAATAAGTTAATTTATATCCCCCCTTTTCACATATAGGTCATATCATATGATATTTGTTTCTCTAGGCTATACACTTTTCACCACTGTCCTCCCACTGCCAGCACAGGACAGAGTCTGGCCTTAAAGGGGAATTCAGTAAAGATTTGTCCAACTGATGAGTGAAATAAAGGTGACTGCTCTCATGGACGTGTTTTAAATACATTTAACATTATAGGCACAATAACTGATGTTTACGCATTTAATAAAGGCCAATGACATGTTTTAAGCCTGGATGAAGCATTATGAATTAAAAATATGTAATAAAACACATATTGTAACATTTTAAAAAATGACTGACTTGACCTACTCTAAAACACCAAGATCATGAACGTCAAAAGTTTGGCATTCTGAGGTACTATTTCAGAATAAAGTAAACTTTAGTTTCATGATGACTAATAGAAATGATCTATTCTGAATTGAACCATGGACCAGACATTTAAAAAAGGTATTAAAAGACAATCAACATTTGAATATAAGCTAAGAATCTGTCAATATTTGATTTTTTAATAGTATGATGTCAAATTAATCTCAAATTATTTAGAAGAAAGAATAAAATAAATTATTTCTGTATGAATGGGTAAAAAAACGAGTATGAATAAGAGAGTGAGCAAGTGATAAGGCTACAGAAAACCAATATCTGATACATGGAAATTATATATTTACATACAGTCCTTGAAAAATTTTCTTGAAGTTATAGTTTCACTAGCAAAAAGATGAATTAATACTAGAAACTCTAAGATAATCAGAAAATAAATAATACATAAAAATAAGCATTTAAATTGACACTATGATCAGTGAACCCATTAATAGAATATGAATCAAGTTAGGTTTCATTACATGTTCACAGATATGCAGTTTTTTGTTTTGTTATTTTCAAATCCATGGCATTAGATATACCAACAATGCAAGAAGACATTTAAAAAATCTGTCTGACAATATCTTACCCCAAGGTTTAGACGCAATATGACTGCCTGAATGTTAGGCTTAATCAAAACAATGAAAAAAAGAGAAAAATAAACCAACAAAACATAGTATCTAAGAACTGTGAAATAATCATTTAAAAAAAGGGTTTAACATCTTTATAATTTGGAATGCCAAAAGGGGGAGATAGAGCAAACACAACAAAGAACTATTGGATGGAATATCAGCTAATTTTTTTCCCACACTTAATGACAGACTTCCATAGATTTAAGAAACTTGAAAAATATCAAACAGGATAATATCAAACACACACACACATAATCATGGCATATTGAAACTACTTTAAAGGAAAGAAAAAGGCTTCGCTAGAGCCACATACACACTTTTTTTTTTTTTGGTAAAGGGGACAAAATGAGTAATGAAAACAGGCTTCTTATCAGAAATGATGCAAGCCAGAACAGAATGGAATAATGTGAAACCAGTATTCTATCATCAATGTGAATATATTTCAAAACTGAAGGGGAAATAAAAACCCTTTAAGTAATCAAACATTAAGAGAATTCTGTGGTGACAGATCTATAGCTCAATAAATGTTAGAGAAAATCTTCCAGCTAAAGGAATATATTATTAGCTAAAAACATGGATTTCTTCTTGCAACAAACACAAAAAATAAAGTGCTTAAAATAAAATAAAAATAAATGTCAAAATCACTTTTCTATTATCTTTAGTGAAACTTAATGTTAACTATCTAAAAAGGAGGTAGTCAGACACGACTGAGCCAGCTAACATTTAACAGCAATATATTGTGTCTTTAACATATATAAAAATTAAATATATAACAAAGAAATGAAGGAGGGAAATGGCAGTGGATCTCTGTAATCTCCAAAAGAAAAGCACACCGAACTAAGAATTGAGTTTGATAAGGTTATAGGTAAAACTCAACATGTAAAATTAATTTTATATCTATGTACTAGCAATGAAAATTTGGATATTAAGCTTTTAAAAATAACATTTACAATAATGTCAAATAAAGGATTTGTAGGTGTAAAGGTTTGATATTGATTCTGTTACCTTAAAATCCCCCAAATGCATGTAGAATCATACTTGTCTCACCTGGGAATATAGGTATAAATATAGATACATGTATATTTATCTATAGCTATATCTATACATATATCTGTTATATATAAACCAAAGTATATTTACTTTTAACATAAGGAGGGATGTCTTTTTTTCTCAATTTTTGCTTAAGGGTATATAAAATTAAACTTCAATTGCTGAAATTAAGTAATAGCATATTAGGTAATGAGGAATTTAAATGTATCAAGTGTTTCAGAAAAGCTTTAATAAACTGAAGTTTCACATTTTCATTTATATAACATGTGAGTTCTAAGACTTTTGAAGTTCACTTATTTCACATCCTGAACTCTAAAAGCAGCATGTGCATCTTTCTGAAGTATTAAATGTATAATCCTGGAATGGTATTTGAAGTACAAAATGCATTTAATGAACAAAAATGATTCAAGAAGAGCATATTGCACTTACAACACTTATACTCTATACTACCGGCATCTAAAGAGAGGTGGGTGTGATGCTGTGAAGAAAAGCAATTCCAGTCTCAGTAGGTTATCACAGTGTATTTTCAGAAGTTTCTAATTGAAGGCATGCTTCATTTGCCTTGACTATAAAAAAAGTACATTTGCTCATGATTATGTCTGCAAATGCCCTCATAAAATGTACTCTAGCAAACACGCCCGCACACTTGCATATGTGCACACACAGGCACTTAGACACAAATATATTATGGTTTGCTAAGAAATTTTCTCATGTATACTACTTCTTATTCCTTGTGTAGTTTTCCTGAGATCCTTAAGAAAATGGAAAAGTTAAAGTTAATATAAATTAAGTGTATCGAAACATATTAAATACCCTTGCATTCAGATTTATTAAATTTAATTATAAAATAAGAGAATGTCAGAAAGAATTTCGTAATCTATGTGTCCCATACTTTTTTTTTCCCAAACAATTCAGTTTTTCTAAATGTTTTGCTTTGTTTATATTTCCTTGAAAACATTCATACACACACATATACACACAAAGGAACAGATAATGTATATCCAGTATGTTCCATGTTTCACTTCATCTTGTCACTGTCTAGTTCCTTGTTCAGTTCTTATTGAGAAACAAGGGGTGCTTCCTTATATGCTCATATGTTTTCAAGATAGTTGCGCAGAATTAGAATGATTATCATAGAAAACTAAAGGACTGAACTGGGAATTGAATATTACTAGTGAATCTAAGAACAGTGTTCATCCAGCCAGTTGCTGGTGTAGTGAGGTTTTGCTCGGCTTCCCTGCTTCTGTTTAGATAGTGGATAGTAGAGTTCACTGGACACTGAAGTAATCACCCTGAAACTCACTCTCATTTATAGGATGGACTATTTACAATTTCTGAGACTTTCTCCCTCACAAATTCTACAGCTTCAGAGATGCACAATTCAATAAAGTAGCTACTAGAAATATGTGGCTACTAACAATAAAATAAAGCTAAAAGATTCAGCTTCTTAGTCTTTTTCTAGCCACAATTCAGCATGTTAATATTCAGCTGTGGCAAGTGGACTCCATATATACTGAACAACATGAGAACAGAATAATAGAATATTCTTATTTCCAGGGCAAGTACTATACGGCAGTGCTACTATATTTTTAAGGGTCAACAGATTGCCAGTGATAATATTTTAAAGTTGTTTTTTTTTTAATTCAGAAGAAAGGCAGTACCTATTGATAAATAATATAAAATAACAATTATGACAAGATATTTGAAAAGAAAGTATTGAACTTAAGGCCAGACAGTTAAGAAAAACACTCTACAGACTGCTCAAAGCAGTAGGAAATGGCAGAAATCGTGATGGAGATAGAAAAAAGAACATAGGAGAAAATATGAAATAACCACTTCTTTTTGCCATAGAAAGCAAAAGAACAAAATTAGTTTCCAAAAGGATTGGGCAATCTAAAAAAATAAGCAAACAACAAAATTAGAAACCCTAACAGTTATCGAAGACTAAAGATTACGAAGAGATGACCAAATTTGTAGATTAGTAACTGCAATCTATTTGTGGGTTCATTAGTGCTACTTTTCTTAATCTACAAGAGTTGGAGATAAGAAGAACTTGGAGAGGATTATATAAAGTGTGGATTTTAATTATAAAATATTTTTATTTTGGGGGCCACATTTTGTAATAGGAAATGACATGATGTGACAAACATAATGGAGCATCTTTCAAATAATATATTCATTGGGAGATTAAAATACTATGCCTAAGGAGAGGTGAAGTGTCATCTCTGTGTATCTGTATCTACAACATACTATGCACACACATTTGATATGAAAGTGAGAAAATCAGATGTCTTGAAGCCCCTAATGCCCCTCTTGGAGCCCCTAATGCCCCTCTTGGAGCCCCTAATGTACCTCTTGGAGCCCCTAATGCCCCTCTTGGAGCCCCTAATGCACCTCTAGGATAAGACGTTCACTGCCAATATCCTTCAAGTATCTTTGTGAAAGTACAACTCTCAAAAGGAAGCTGACCATCAGTCCAAGGAATATACAATACAAAATAGTGAAAATGTCAGATTAGATATTGCTTAGAAATAATGCTACCACATCAACTAAAAAGCAGACTCTCAGAAAGATTATCAACATTTATCATGGAAAAGAGTGGCCATGTGCAGGCTACATATTCTTAGGAAGCTGGTCTTACAGAAATCAGTCGTTACCCTCAGGCAAGGCTGACTTTGAAACTGTAAAATTAGTTGTGTACAACCTGTCTGGGCAGGGCTATTTTTCCCCAACCTTTAGGGTGATTCTCTATGAACTGCAATTGCATTGGAGACATTTACCTTACTCTCTCCTCTTGCTGCAATAGTGTTGGTGGTGATTTTCTATTATTGCCCACCCCCGCCCTGAGGAAGAGGAGGAGGAACATAATAGCTTCAGACCCATTATTCTAGCACTCATAAGGATAGTCTGTCCCAGGAGACCCTGTCTTTCTAGCCTCTGCCAGACCACACCAACATAACCGTATTGGGAATGCTTGGTGCTTCTTACTGGAGGATTGTGTAGACCTCAGGCGTGTGTACTGTCATAGGAGGAAAGGTTGTAACTCTCTTTAGTTTAGGGGCTGCCTTATCTCACACAAAGCAAACATTACCAAACAATAACCACACAGTTGAAGAGGATAGGATCTCTGTGGCATCCAACTACCCCTCAAGATCTCTTTGCCTCATCTAGATCTTCAAGTCCTCTTTCCTTCCTCCCATAATCTTCTGTTAATATTTTTCAACCCTCTGCATTTACCCCCACCCTCTGGAAATTATATTTCTCTCCAATGAGGGGCTTCCCTCACAGCTCAGACAGTAAAGAATCTGCCTGCAATGTGGGAGACCTGGGTTCGGTCCCTGGGTTTGGAAGATATCCTGGAGGAGGGCATGGCACTCCAGTATTCTTGTCTGGAGAATCCCCATGGACAGAGGACCCTGGTGGGCTACAGTCCACGGGGCTGCAAAGAGTCAGACACGACTGAGTGACTAAGAACATGGCAGTGAAGGTACATAATTTGTCTCTTGCTTCTCTGAACATCATGGCCTGGAACAGGACTTCAGCATTTAGTTAAGGAGGTTTGCCTCCACTTCAATTAGCAGACCTCATCAGGGTACTATGGGCTCCAGTCCAATGAAAGTGCAAATGGGACATTCAACTTTAGTTCAGTCTTCCTTCCGGAGACGGCCATGCCTGCTTTCTTTCTAGATCACACAAGAAGGAAACAACACAGAGCTCTCTGTGAAAAGCCTATGTTTTTCTTTGTCAAAACAGTAGGCTCTTTTCACTAAATATTAAGAAACACTGACCCATTCTTTAAGTTTTCTTTCTTAAAACTACAAATGGTGTCCTCTTTGGTATCCAAGGCAATGACAGTGCCATAGATTATTTAAAATATCCTCTTTCTCTGACAAGTGGGAATAGAAACATTGATGATATGGTTTAGGCAAGTTTGAATATTGAGCTAACACTCATGGCACACAGAACAGACACTCAATAAAAACAGCAAATATATTAAATATTCAAATACCAAATTTATATTTTTCCTAAATTTCACCTTTATGTCATAAACTTTACAGTTACTTCTAATGGCACAAAATCTGACTTTCAGAACTTTTCTATACATTGTTTCCTTGACTACCCTGTGGCAAATTCAATTATGAATATATTAAATGAAATTGGAAATCACATTTATTGAATGCGAAACATTTCTTTATCTGAGGTATGCCTTTGCAAAAGCCTACTCATTAATTTTAATATCTATTACTGCTGCCTTCTTCACTGAAAGAACACAAGAATTTTAGCTAAACACATGGCTGCTCCAACTAAAGACTACAATTCCTCAGCTTCTTCTTTTCTGGCAACTGCTTGTAGTCCGGGGCGTAAGTTGTGGGAGTTGTGAGCAGAAGTTTCATGCACCATTGGTGAGAAATGCCATTGCATAGAGGGCACATACTGTCCGTGGTCCAGCTCTGTTCCTCGAGGATGGAATGTGTGTGCTGTGGGTTGAACTAGAATCTCTGTCTTCTGTTACACATGGAGCACTCTGCACCCCAAGGCAGCTAGAAGGAAGACAGGTCCATCTGGACTGTGGGGCTGCACTAACAATGATGTATTTGCCAGAATGTAATTAAAAACTACAGGACTTTGTTCCTGGTGAAATGCAATCCGCTTTATGATAGATACTTTTTAAAAGATAAAATGTGAATTGTGAGCACCATTAGCATACTTGCCTTCTTCCCTTTATTCATAAGTTAAATGGTTAAATTGATGCACTTTTGACACATATTTTATTTTCTTTTTTTTTCCCTAACAACCAGTTGCTCAGTAAGTACATGGTTTTATTGCTTATGGTATATAGAACTGGCTAAGCAATTCAAGAGCTAGACATACACACTATTTTGGCTTTTCAGGAAGACTTTTCAGACTTTTCAGTCTTAGGGGAGCAGCTTCACTAGCTGTAGAACCTGAAGCTGATTAAGATCTGGACCTCAGTTTGCTCAGTAGTAGATGGAAATAATAATATTACTTACTTCACAAAGCTATCATGAAAGTTAAAGATGATTTAAAGTAAAAATCTATTAATATTGTGCAGGACATCAAGATCTTACTTAAAACTGTCAGTTATTATCATTGTAATGAGAAAATGATACTGGAAATGATCAGTAAATAGGATGTAATTGCATGTGAAATGTACCACACGTGATTTAAGACAATTCTCACACATTATTTAGATATTTGCTTTGTGTAAGCTTCAAAACAGAATGAACAATGGATACTTTTGTTTGGTGTGGCAAAATGATTCAAGATAAATCCTATATTAAGGATAAATTCCTAAATTAAAGAAGATTCTAGGACCACAATGGGGTTATACAACAAAACATAATCCAGCCCCAGTAAGATGAGTGCTTCTGAAAAATTATTTTCACTTCAAATTCTCACAGATCCATTTTAAAATCTAATGGGTCAGGACTAATTTAATGATTCTAGACCCAGGAATCGAATGCACATCTTTATGTCTCTTGTGTTGACAGGCCAGTTCTTTACCCACTAGTGCCACCTCAGAAGCCCCAGCATAATTTAGTTAAGACTAGGTTTTCTAGTTTTTTTCACCCTTGGGTTAGACTGTACACACAGTGAAATATTTACCATAGACAACCTATTACCTGGAATTTATATAATAATTGTTATATATGCTAACATGGTCTAAACTTTATATCATAATTGAATGACAACAAGCAAAATGAGTTTACTACAGTAGTAATGTCTGGAAATTTAGTTCACTTTTGACACTAAGAAAAATTAAGTTTGTCAAATCATGTGTGCATGTTGACTAATTCCAGGCAATCATGTCTACCAACAGTACGACATATGCAACTAAACGATGCAATTTTCCAAAAATGACAAAAAGTGGAACTCCTGCTGAACACTTTTAAGTGGGGTACCTATCTTCAGATGTTCTTACTTTGCATAATGGCATCCTAGTTGAAATAACAGCAAGAAGCAGCGAAGACTCACTAGTGATGCTTGACTTACTCCGATTGCTCGTGAATTAAAAGCATCTGTGGACAGTAGGAGGTTGGCCTCTCTGTAACCGCCATGTTAGTAATGTGGATAAAGATATCTACTCTTTGGTGCAGAATGTTAAGAATCATGAATAAAGTAGCAAAGGGCTTAAATGTGCTATGAAACATTTTCAGTGAGGTAGTCATATTTTAGGAATATTAAAAAGAATTCTAATTATTTGATTTCATCTTATTAGTAGCCTTTTTCAAATCATTTTTAAATCACTGAAATTATCACACAAATCTAATTTTTTTTCAATTACAGAAGATTTGATCTGCATTATTTAATTATGTAACAATAGGGGATATTTGGATACTATTCTGTCTTATATGGTCAATATTTTCAGAAGACAAGTCTTAAAAATATTTTTTATCACTTCAAAATATTATACTTAACACAATTGTCTGTGTTATGATTGTATCTTTGTTAACATTTTTTGAGATGTGTTTCTATTGTTGGCAGGTGTGTACATACAGATATTATTAATAAAATTCACAATTCAGTGAATTTGTAGCATTGCTTACAAATCAGTTGTCACTGTTTCTGGAATGCAACACAGGAATAGAGGACTGGCAATTTGTAAATTGAAATAAGAACATTTTTCAGGGATTAATAGTAGTAGCTAATTTCATTATTCAATAATTCTTGTTCATAGACAAAATACACAATTTCTCATTTGTTTCCTTTCTTCCTCTTCAGTTGTTAAACATATATCTATGAAAAATATGACCTATCTTTTGGAACTTTTTTCTGATTTAGAATATGTGTGCCATGAAAATTTAGTATTCCTGGAAGGGAAAGGGGCCATTGTAATAAATAAAGAGCCTGGTGGCTGTTTACTAGCTTTATGTTCAGTTTTAGGAAAGTCAGAATTGTAGAGACTGAAGGGGGGAGTTAGGTTTCTTGGGTAATTATAGATCACTAGCCAGCTCTCAGACCTTAAAAAATCATGTTAAGATTTCTTCAGTAAGAGTACAACATCACAACCTTGGATTGAGGATTTTAAGAATCTATAAGCTAATTTAAATTATTCAAAACACCTAATTAGAAAACAAAAAGAATATCCACCAGGAAGCTATGTCAATAACTAAAACAAAAAAATCTTTCCATTTGGCTGAGGTGGTATACTGTCAGTTGATCTTAGTGGTTCTGAAGTTATTAAAAGGCTAATAGGTAATATGCATATATATGAGCTTCCCAGGTGGCACTAGCGGTAAAGAACCCGCTTGGCAATGCTGGAGATGTAAGAGGCGTGGGTTCAATCCCTGGGTCAGGAAGATACCCTGGAGGAGGGCATGGCAGCCCACTCCAGTATTCTTGCTTGGAGAATATCATGGACAGAAGAGCCTTGCAGGCCACGGACCATAGGGTTGCAAAGAGTTGGACAGGACTGAAGCGATTTATCACACATGCATATATATGTATATGCAGCAATATATATGTATACGTGTAGATGTATGCACAAACACACACACATATATATAGTGTATGTCTATGTGCATATGATTTCATTAATATTAAGCAATAAAATTTATGCATTTTTGTGCATTGTAATTTCATTTTCTGGAATGCATGGGTCAGAAAATGAAAGGCAGAAATTTTTAAATAAAAATCAGAACCATTTTAAAGGATGGTCACTATATTCTTAATATATTTTACTTATAAAATCTCTTCCTTGCCACCTACCCTCTGATTTCAATTATGACCCCAGTGCTGAAAGTGTTAGTCACTCAGTCATGCCTGACTCTTTCTGACACCATGGACTATAGCCCACCAGGCTCCTCTGCCCATAGAATTATCCAGGCAAGAATACTGGAGTGGGTTGCCATTTCCTTCTCTAGGGGATCTTCCTTAGTCTGGGTTGACCTTGAGGATTGAACCTGGGTCTCCTGCATTAGGGTTTCTCTGATAGATCAGTTGGTAAAGAATCCGCCTGCAATGCAGGTGACCCCGGTTCGATTCCTGGGTCAGGAAGATCCACTGGAGAAGGGATAGGTTACCCACTCCAGTATTCTTGGCTTCCCTTGTGGCTCAGCTGGTAAAGAATCTGCCTTCAAGGTAGGAGATGTGGATTCAATCCCTGGGTTGGGAAGATCCCCTGGAGAAGGGAAAAGCTACCTGCTCCAGTATTCTGGCCTGGAGAAGTCCACAGACTGTATAGCCCATGGGGTCACAAAGAGTTGGGCATGACTGAGAAACTTTCACTCCTGCCTTATAGGCAGATTCTTTACTGTCTGAACCACCAGAAAAGCCTGACCTCAATGCTAACGTACCCTAAATATGTATCTGTCTTCATTAGTTCTGCATCATATTTCAGACTGTATACTGAATATTTAACATCTGTATACTTATTAGCATCTCAAACAAAAATATCTGCTCCATTTTCCCCCTAATTTCCCTTTCTATCCTCTTTCAATGAAATACCACTACTTTATTAATACCATTTGCTTTGGCTCAAAGTTTGACAATTATTGTAATTTTTTGATGGAAGCATAATACACACACACACAATTTTACATCTTGATTAATTAACCCAAAGTGAAAAGAAAAGGTAATTATCACTGAAGTCAATAAATAGATAGCAGAGAGACTAAATGAAATCCCTGACAGTCAAAGAACCCAGGAATCAAATCACTAACATATAACTGATTTCATGTTGGGAGGTATTCACGCTGCTTAGAAAGCTTGGCTCCTAAATAATGAGAACAGCCAATAAAACCTGGAGAAGACATCACAGTTGAAACTGAGATTCAAAGTTTGCGGGTTAATGAGAGGTGACCCTAGTGAGAGGTAGCCTGAGCCATTTGACCAACTTTTTGGTCAGAAGGTCAAAAAGAGCACCTTTTCCAGGACAAAGATTTACATGAATGACAAACCATGAGTATTGAATTTAAGTTGGTCAGGACAAAGATGTTAGTGGAAATGAAAGAGACCTCTAAGGTAGAAACTGGGAGAACAGCTGAGATTGTGAATTTGGTGAATTATAAGGTCCAATATTTGAACACTTCCAGATACCAATAGAAGAGGGAGTCCTCGTTTTCTACAGGAGGTGAATAACACTACTTTTGGAAATGAAATATACCAGAAAGACAAGCATGTACAAGAGGTGACTGCCTCAGGTTCACAGTTCAATATGAAATGGAGTGAATTTAAGTAAATGATAAAACTGTGGAAGGACAGTGTCAATTATGTAACTACGGCCTCTCAGCTTCACATCTACCTTCCCATACTTCGTTTTATTTTTTGTCTAATTTTTATTGGAGTATAACTGCTTTACAATGTTGTGTTAGTTTCTACTGCGTAGCAAAGTGAACCAGCTGCAGGTAGATAGATAGAGAGGCCCCCTCTTTTTTGGATTTCCTTCCCATTTAGGCCACCACAGGGCACTGAGTGGGCTTCCCTGAGCTGTACGGTAGGTTCTCATGAGTTACCTATTCTATATGTAGTATCAACAGTGTGTATGTTCCAATATATATTGGATTGTCAATAATTGGGTTGTCAGTTCCAATCTTCCAGTTCATCCCACCCTGTACCTCACTTAATGATGTAGGACCAGGAAGTCTGTAAGCCGTTTCCACTGTCATTTGCCTCCTCGTCATGCTTGATCCCAATAGAAACTTCTGTGCTTCCGGAGTTCTGGGAGACGAAGGGCAAAGAGAAAATATGTGCTTCCCTGTTTACCTCCCTTTTTGTTTTTAATTCCAGTATCTGTCAGTATTACTCTAGAAGTGAGTTAACCTTGACAGTTAATGTTTACTAGAGTAGCAGCTGTTGATCCTAGCTTTCAGATTTTCAGCCATCACAAATCTAGGTTTCTTGCACCCTCTCAGAGATTTTTAACATCAGCCCATCAGTACCTTCTTCTCAGAGCTCTGTACACTAGTCCCTCAGCATCTCTCACCTGAACTCAGAGAAACTGACACCAGCCAATCAGTGAAGCCTCCTCCCAGGCCGAACCCTTTTTCTACCTTCAAATCTTTAATGATTCTCATCTCTCCTTTTTGTTTTCTGAGATCTCAGGTGGTAACTGCTTTGTCCTCTATTGTAATGCAAGGCTTTCTTTTCATAAAATTTCAGTTCTTGATTATCTAGTTAGCATATGTGTATTAAATTGTTTATTAAAGATAACTGATTTGTTTCTGTCTTCTGGTGGAGCCAGACAGATATTTGAAGAAATTTGAAGAAATCAAAATTAGTGAAACTCATAGAGTTCTAATGGAAAAGCTAGCAACATGCAAGACCAGATGGGTAATGTCATCAGACAGATGGAAACCATAAGAAAGAATGAAAATTAAAAGTTAGAAATAAAAGACAAGGAAACAAAACAAAACAAAACAATTTTGACATTCTTGACACAGACTTGACACAGCCCATTAAAGAATCAGTGAATTTAAAGATAGAGTAGAAACCTCTCAAACTGAAGAATGTTTCACAAGAAATGTTAAAAGAAGTTCTTCCAATGAAAGGAAAGTATTTTGGATTTGCATAAAGAAGAGTGTCACAAAAAGAATAAAGCTAAATGAAACTCTTTTTTTTTTTTTTTTGGTCTTTAACTGATCTAAAAGATAATTTTAAGCACTTATAGCAACAATGTATTGGGTGATTATAGATCACAAAATAAATATTTGTGATCTAGAATAAAATATTTGACAGCAATGTCACAAGGAGCAGGAGAGAGGAAATGAGGATACTATGCTATTTAGCACTTGTGCTACACACAGTGATATAGTTTTACTAAAGAGAACTGAGATTATTTAGAAATATATATTGTAAAATGCAAGCGTTAGTGACTCAATTGTGTCCAACTTTTTGCATTCCCATGGACTGGAGCCCTCCAAGTTCCTCAGTCCATGGGATTCTCCAGGCAAGAATACTGGAGTGGGTAGCCATTCCCTTCTCCCAGGTATCTTCCCAATCTAGGGATTGAACATAGGTCTCCTTTGTCGCAGGCAGATTCTTACTCTAGAGAAATTATAACATTGCTTGTAAAAAAAAGTACTAATATTGTGACAACAGAGAAGAAAAATGAAATCATAAAATGTTTAAGTAAAAACAGTGGAGGCCAAAAAAAAAAAAAATGGGGATGGTGGGGATACAGGGATAAAACAAAAAATAAAAGCACAGTAGAAGACAGCTACAAAGATGGTATACTTAAATCTAAATATGTCAGCGACCACTGTACAAATGAATGTTCTAAACAAGCCAGGTAAAAGACAAATAATGTCCAATTAGATTTAAATGTAAAACTTGTAATTATATGAAGTCTATGCAATATCAGTTTTCAGCATAAAAATTCAAATAGGGTAAGGGTAAAGGGATCGAGAAAGATACTCCATTAATCCAGAATTAAGCCAGAATATCTACGCTACTTTCAGACAAAGCAGACTTCAGATAGGAAAATTACCAGTGACAAAGAAGGAGATTACAAAATTAAACATAAATCAATTATCCAATTGATATAGCAATTTTAAATATGCATATAACAAGAAAGTGACAAAATATACAAAGCCAAAAATTATAGAACTAATACCCATACCCATATATCGCTCAGTCGTGTCCGACTCTTTGCGACCCCGTGGACTGTAGCCCACCAGGCTCCTCCGTCCATGGGATTCTCCAAGCAAGAATAGTGGAGTGGGTTGCCATTTCCTCCTCCGGGGGATCTTCCCGACCCAGGGATCGAACTCAGGTCTCCCACATTGCAGGCAGACGCTTTTACCTTTGAGCCACCAGGGAAGGTCAACAGAAAAATATAAATCTACTATTATTCTTGGAGACTATAATATCCCTCTGTCAGTAGTTATTAAATCAAGTTGGTAGAAAAGAACTCTAAAGAAATATTTCACACAAAAATCAGAAGAGTGATTACCAATGGAGAAGGAAGTAGCTGAATCCACACAGGACTCCTAGGGTTTTAATAATACTAACAATGTTCCCTTTCATAAGAAAATGGTTTTGTCTTCCTTCTTTTTAAATGGTATACCTCTCTCTTTGTTTTTTTTTTTTTTTTTCATTTATTTTTATTAGTTGGAGGCTAATTACTTTACAATATTGTAGTGGGTTTTGTCACACATTGACATGAATCAGCCATGGATTTACATGTGTTCCCCATCCTGATCCCCCCTCCCGCCTCCCTCTCCACCATCCCTCTGGGTCTTCCCAAGTGCACCAGCCCTGAACACTTGTCTCATGCATCCAACCTGGACTGGCGATCTGTTTCACACTTGATAATATACATGTTTCAATGCTTTTCTTTCAGATCATCCCACCCTTGCCTTCTCCCACAGAGTCCAAAAATCTATATCTCTCTTTTTATACAGCAACTAGACATTTGCTACATTTTCCAATAAAAGTGATGTAAAAATTGTTAGCTAAAATTTCTAAAATCAAACGTATCTAAGTTTCTATTAATTTGACAGCCTAATGGATAAGCCAGAGTGAGAAATGGGTCTGTAACTTTTAGAATAAATAGAATCACAATGGGCAAAAATTAAGACTGTGGATTATCAATTTGGGTATATGAAAAAATTATCTAAATTACTTTCCCTTTCCTTTTACATTCTTTAACAGAATTTAGCCTTACCCTTCCACTTGATTGGGAGACAAAAAGTACCTGGCAGACAATTAATTAGAAAGTTCAACTCTTCCCATTGAGCCCAGAATCTTGAGATATTTATGTAGTTTAATGCATTTACTGTAACTTTATAAATGTGTGAAAAACTTTATAAAGCTCAATTAAGGTCACAGTTATATATTCATTGTTAACTACCAAAACTATTATTTGATGTATTCTTTGATAAATTTTCTTTCAAGTTATACCTAGTTAAACTTTCACATGATCATATGATCAGTTCAGTTCAGTTCAGTCACTCAGTTGTGTCCGACTCGTTGCAACCCCATGGAATTCAGCACTCCAGGCCTCCCTGTCCATCACCAACTCCTGAGTTTACCCAAACAGATGTTCATTGAGACGGTGATGCCATCCAACCATCTCATCCTTTGTTGTCCCTTTCTCTTCCCGCCTTCAATCTTTCCAGCATCAGGGTCTTTTCAAATGAGTCAGTTCTTCGCATCACATGGCCAAAGTAGTGGAGTTTCAGCTTCAGCATCAGTCCTTCCAGTGACTGTTCAGGACTGATTTCCTTCAGGATGGACTGGTTGGATCTCCTTGCAGTCCAAGGGAATCTAAAGAGTCTTCTCCAACACCACAATTCAAAAGCATCAATTCTTCGGTGCTCAGCTTTCTTTATAGTCCAACTCTCACATCCATACATGACCACTGGAGAAACCATAGCCTTGACTAGACGGACCTTTGTTGGCAATAATGTCTCTGCTTTTTAATATGCTGTCTAGCTTGGTCATAACTTTCCCTCCAAGGAGTAAGTGTCTTTTAGTTTCACGGCTGCAGTCACCATCTGCAGTGATTTTGGAGACCAAAAAAATAAAGTCTGTCACTGTTTCCATTGTTTCCCCATTATTTGCCATGAAATGATGGGACTGGATGCCAATTTTAGTTTGCTGAATGTTGAATTTTAAGCCAACTTTTTTCCTCTCCTCTTTCACTTTCATCAAGAGGCTCTTTAGTTCTTCTTTGCTTTCTGCCTTAAGGTGGTGTCATCTGCATATCTGAGGTTATTGATATTTCACTGGCAATCTTGATACCAGCTTGAGAATCATCTAGCCCAGCATTTCTCATGATGTACTCTGCATGTTAGTTAAATAAGCAGGGTGACAATATACTGCCTTGACGTACTCCTTTTCCTATTTGGAACCAGTCAGCTGTCCCATGTACAGCTCTAAATGTTGCTTCCTGACCTGCATACAGTTTTTTCAGGAGGCAGGTCACGTGTCCTGGTTTCCCATATCTTTCAGAATTTTCCAGTTTGCTTTGATACACACAGTCAAAGACTTTGGGGTAGTCAATAAAGCAGAAATCGATGTTTTTCTGGAACTCTCTTGCTTTTTCGATGATCCAGCAAATGTTGGCAATTAGATTTCTGGTTCCTCTGCCTTTTCTAAATCCACTTTGAATATCCTGAAGTTCACGATTCACATATGGTTGAAGCCTGACTTGAAGAATTTTGAGCATTATTTGCTGGCGTGTGAGATAACTGCAACTGTGCAATAGTTTGAGCATTCTTTGACATTGCCTTTCTTTGGGATTGGAATGAAAACTGACCTTTTCCAGTCCTGTGGCCACTGCTGAGTTTTCCAAATTTGCTGGCATATGGAGTGCAGCACTTTCACAGCATCATCTTTCAGGGTTTGAAATAGCTCAGCTGGAATTCCATCACCTCCACTAGCTTTGTTCGTACTGATGCTTCCTAAGACCCACTTTACTTCACACTCCAGCATGTCTAGCTCGAGGTGAGTGATCACACCATTGTGGTTATCTGGGTCATGAAGATATTTTTTTTTATAGTTCTGTGTATTCTTGGCACCTCTTTTTAATATCTTCTGCTTCAGTTAAATCCATATCATTTCTGTCCTTTATTGTGCCCATCTTTGCATGAAATGTTCCCTTGGTATCTTGAATTTTCTTGAAGAGATCTATAGTCCTTACCATTCTATCCTTTTCCACAATTTCTTTGACTTGATCACTGATGAAGGCTTTCTTATCTCTCCTTGGTATTTTTTGGAACTCTGCATTCAAACGGGTATATCGTTCCTTTTCTCCTCTGCCTTTCACTTCTCTCCTTTTCATAGCTGTTTGTAAGGCCTCCTCAGACAACATTTTTACATTTCTTTTTCTTGGGGATGGTCTTGATCACTGCCTCCTATACAATGTCGTGAACCTCTGTCCATAGTTCTTCAGGCATTCTATCAGATCTAATCCTTTAAATCTATATGTCACTTCCACTGTATAGTTGTAAGGGATTTGACTTAGGTCATTACCTGAATGGTCTAGTGGTTTTCCCTACTTTCTTCAATTTAAGTCTGAATTTGACAATAAGGAGTTCATGATCTCAGCCACAGTCAGCTCCCGGTTTTGTTTTTGCTGACTGTATAGAACTTCTCCATCTTTGGCTGCAAAGAATATAATCAATCTGATTTAGGTATTGACCATCTGGTGAAGTACATGTGTAGAGTCTTCTCTTGTGTTGTTCGAAGAGGGTGTTTGCTGTGACCAGTGAATTCTCTTGGCAAAACTCTGTTAGCATTTGCCCTGCTTCATTCTGTACTCCAAGGCCAGATTTGGCTGTTACTCCAGGTATTTCTTGGCTTCCTACATTTGCATTCCAGTACCCGATAATGAAAAGGACATCTTTTTCGGGTGTTAGTTCTAGAAGGTCTTGTAGATCTTCATAGAACTGTTCAGTTTCAGCTTCTTCAACATTATTGGGCATGGCATAGACTTGGATTACTATTATATTCAATGGTTTGCCTTGGAGCTGAATAGAGACCATTCTGTCATTTTTGAGATTGCTTCCAAGTACTGCATTTCAGACTCTTTTGTTGACTATGATGGCTACTCCATTTCTTCCAAGGGATTCTTGTCCACAGTATTAGATATAATGGTAAACTGGGCTAAATTCCCCTGCCAGTCCATTTTAATTCCTTGATTCCTAAAATGTCGATGTTTACTCTTGCCATCTCCTGTTTGACCACTTTCAATTTGCCTTGATTCATGGACCTAACATCTCAGGTTCCTATGCAATATTGCTCTTTATATCATTGGACTTTACTTCCATCATCAGTCACATCCATAACTGGGTATTCTTTTTGATTTGACTCTGTCTCTTCATTCTTTCTGGAGTTATTTCTCCACTGATCTCCAGTAGCATACTGGGAACTTACTGACCTGGGGAGTTCATCTTTCAGTGTCCTAACTTTTTGCCTTTTCATACTATTCATGGGGTTCTCAAGGCAAGAATACTGAAGTGGTTTGCCATTCCCTTCTCCAGTGGACCACGTTTTGTCAGAGGTCTCCACCATGACCCATCCGTCTTGGGTTGCCCTACATGGCACTGCTCATAGTATCACTGAGTTGGACAAGGTTGTGGTCTATGTGATCAGATTGGTTGGTTTTCTGTGATTATGGTTTTTAGTCTGCCTGCCCTCCTCTACCATCTTGTGGTGAAAGTGCTGCACTCAATATGCCAGCAAATTTGAAAACTCAGCAGTGGCCACAGGACTGGGAAAGGTCAGTTTTCATTCCAATCCCAAAGACAGGCAATTCCAAAGAATGCTCAAACTACCGCACAATTGCACTCATCTCACATGCTAGTAAAGTAATGGTCAACATTCTCTAAGCCAGGCTTCAGCAATACGTGAACCATGAACTTCCAGATGTTCAAGCTAGTTTTAGAAAAGGCAGAGGAACCAGAGATCAAATTGCCAACATCTGCTGGATAATCAAAAAAGCAAGAGAGTTCCAGAAAAACTTCTATTTCTGCTTTATTGACTACCCCAAAGCCTTTGACTTTGTGGATGACGATAAACTGTGGAAAATTCTGAAAGAGATGAGAATACCAGACCACCTGGCCTGCCTCTTGAGAAATCTGTATGCAGGTCAGGAAGCAACAGTCCAAACTGGACATGGAACAAGAGACTGATTCCAAATAGGAAAAGGAATATGTCAAGGTTGTATATTGTCACCCTGCTTATTTAACTTATATGCAGAGTACATCATGAGAAACGCTGGGCTGGATGAAGCACAAGTTGGAATCAAGATTGCCAGGAGAAATATCAGAAATCTCAGATATGCAGATGACACCACCCTTATGGCAGAAAGTGAAGAGGAACTAAAAAGCCTCTTGATGAAAGTGAAGGAGAGTGAAAAGGTTGGCTTAAAGCTCAGCATTCAGAAAACTAAGATCATGGCATCTGGTCCCATCACTTCATGGCAAATATATGTGGAAACAGTGAAAACAGTGGCTGACTTTATTCTTCTGGGTTCCAAAATCACTGCAGATGGTGACAGCAGCCATGAATTTAAAAGACGCTTACTCCTTGGAAGGAAAGTTATGACCAACCTGGATAGCATATTAAAAAGCAGAGACATTACTTTGCCATCAAAGGTCCGTCTAGTCAAGGCTATGGTTTTTCAGTGGTCATGTATGGATGTGAGTGTTGGACTCTAAAGAAAGCTGAGCGCTGAAGAATTGATGTTTTTGAACTGTGGTGTTGGAGAAGGCTCTTGAGACTCCGTCGGACTGCAAGGAGATCCAACCAGTCCATCCTAAAGGAGATCAGTCTTGGGTGTTCATTGGAAGGACTGATATTGACGTTGAAACTCCAACACTTTGGCCACCTGATTGAAAAGCTGACTCACTGGAAAAGACCTGATGCTGGGAAAGATTGAGAGCAGGAGGAGAAGGGGATGACAGAGGATGAGATGGTTGGATGGTTCACCGACTAAATGGACATGGGTGTGGATGGACTCCGGGAGTTGGTGATGGAAAGGGAGGCCTGGCGTACTATGGTTCATGGGGTCGCCAAGAGTCGGACACGACTGAGTGACCGAACTGAACTGAACTGATTCTTGGTAATTTTTTTCTATAAAAGGCTATATAGTAGGTTTTTTATGTTATAGGCATGTGGTTTTTGTCCCAACTACTCATCTCTGTTGTCACAGCTTTCAGTGTCCATAGACAACACAGGGACCAATGGGTCTGGCTGTTTTTCAGTAAAACTTCACTCACCAGAGCACGTGGCCACCTTGTGGGCTTTTATTTAGCAAACTGCTCTAGACTTTTAAAAGTTCACTCTTTCACAAAATTACACAGAGGATTAATTTACTTATGTTTCCCTAGTATGCTTGCTTTCTCTCTCTTGCTTTCAGATTTCTGTCTCAAAATCATTTTCCTTTGTTTTCCTTAAACTCATATGCTTTAAGCCATGTTACATTTCCTCCGATTTCATACTTCATTAACCTCCAATTCACTGTCCCTGACTTCAGGTCTGTCCCCATCTATCCATTCTTTTACTTTCAGCCAGATAAATACTTTCAAAACACAAGGTTGATCATGCTTCTCTACACCTCAATACACTTGAATGGTGTCCCACTATTCTTATAGCAATTTTTTCTGTTTAAAATAATACTAATAATTTTCCAAATGCAAAACTCATATAATCCTACAATTTTATGTAAAACTTAATTATTTAAACTTTTTTGTTAAAAGATTAAAATTTAAAATCTAATAATTAATATTTCATGAATAAAATTTTAATATTTAATAATGTAATTTCATTTCATAATATTACATAAGCTATCAAATTTCTCAACCAAAATATCTATATTTTCTCATAAAATATATACAGAAGTCTTGCTTATAAAGCTACTAACTGTGTCCTCCGCATAATATATATATTCTGAGATCACTTCATGTTAATAGCATTGATGACTTATGATATACTAAGAATATGATAATTAATTCAAGGTATTTTTAGGAAGAATATAGATTAAGGACATTTTTAGGAAAATTTGTCAACTATCCTTTTACATAATTTTCATATACTTCAATTTTCCCATTTAGGAAATAAATTATAATATGTCACAAATAAATCCTAATTCTGTCATTTCTTCCCTCTGTCTTCTCTTCTTAATGCCTGAGAAAATAAGGTTATTAATGAAACACAACAGAAAATGTACAGAAGTTATATATCAACTTAAAAGTATATCATGAAAACACAATTATTATTTTCATAGAATGAGTGTAGAGATTTTACCACATCAAATATTTCAAATATGTATATGTATTCATATACAGCCTTCACTTAAAGACAAAAGACACAGTATGTTGAAGAAACAGAGTGTAGACAAGCAGTGGAAGGCCAAGGAATATCTGGTACTTTAAAATCCCCTGAATATTTATACATAATTTTGAAGCTCTGCAGGTCCTTATCCACACATGAACTCACTTATCTTCAGATTGAACCACTGATATGTGAGGAATCTTACTGAAAGAGAGTTTAAGGAAATATTTCCCAGCAAGTTTGGTTTTGGTTCTGTGGATCATCAAGAGAGCTTTGGACTTTAAAATATACATCATAAATTCCAATGCCCTTATCTTGGCTGAGAGTCAAAGACAATCATCTGGGCTCCCAAGAAGTAAAGACTGTTTACTCAGTCTACAGTGATATAAAGGTTGCATAAGCATTTTATTATTTGATTCCATTATTTGGTTATTAAAATCTGTGTGTGGTTCCCTGCATTAATATATAATAATTTATTAAAATGTATTAAAGTCAATGTTCCCTAAACCATTAGAGGCACGTTTCACCAAAAAGCAAACAAAATAAATAAATATTTTGGACTATTTCTCTCTTCTTCTAAAAATAGGAGTGCCTCCATTTTAACTGATTATCATGACATAACGTCAGTTTTATTACCTGGCCTCTGCTTAGCTCTAATTTTCCCTTACACACTCCCCTCTTCTTTGTTTTTGCACACATACACACACATAGGTGTGTATCATATTCATTTTGCTGTACAGTAGAAACTAACACAAGATTGTAAAGCAACTATAATCCCATAGAAATCAATTAAAAAATAAATAAAAGCATTCAGTTAGCATTTTTAAATAGTTTTTAAAAAAAGAAACAAAAAAACAAGCCAAAAAAACCACATCTCCTTTCCTCAAAATTCCGTTCCCCAGCCTTTTTACTGAATATTTCCTACACTTTCTGCCTTGATTTGGGATGACCAACTTTGCTAATCAGGACACTTGCAGTTTTAGCTCTGAAAATTCTATGATCTGTGGAATTTATTCATTTGGGAAAATTCTTCTATTCTGGTCATTCTCCCTAGTGTGAAACCTGGCTTCTCTTTCATGAAAACTAAACTCCATTCTATCATTCCCTTCATCAAACAGCTCCTATACTTTCTGTTCCTGAGTAAAATCTGGGTCCAAAAGCAATGAGAGAGCTAATTCTAACTCAAGTAAGCTACTTAGGTAGGGATGGTATCCTCCATTCTCACAAAAGAGAGACCCTGATCATATTTTTTTCTCTTACCAATAACCCTTCTCCTTTGAGGTTCATGCTATTAATCTGTACTAACTCCATACACTTATCATCTCAGATACTTTCAAATATTTCATCGCTTTGTGCATTACACAGTAAATATAAGTCTTCGTTTACCTAGGAAATCCCATTTATATTAGTTATTTTCAAGTAATTGTTTGCATAATTTTACACTCTCAAAAGTGTTGTTTAAATAATTTTATTATAAACTGCGGCATCAGGTTTTATTTATTTTTACTATCTGCCCAATATCTGCATTTACCCATTTTCTTAATCTGTATACAGATTATCCCTTGATAACTGGGATTTTTTTTTCTCTCATTTTAATGAACAAGTGCCTTCACTTGACTTTAGTCACTCACTTTTATTGTCATAGCAAAAATCACTTACATCTCAAGATCTCACCATAATTTCATATTCCGTTACTTACTCATTACAACCATAAAGTTTACTGTCAATAACTTTTTTTAAAAATTGGAGTATAGTTACTTTACAATGTCGTATTAGTTTCTGCTCTATAGCAGTGAGTCAGCCACACATACGCATATATATACACATACACATACTCACATATATTTTTGGATTCCCTCCCATTTTAGGTGACCCTAGAGCACTGAGTTTCCTGTTCAATAGCTTTGATTTAAAATATGTATATAGATAATATGTCAACTTTGGCACTTCTTAATATTTTTTCAAAACAGTTTATAAAATAGTCAATTACTAATTTTACTGTCCTCTTGTTAAATGTTGTAGCTTCAATATGTTTCTTTATTATTACCTACAATTAGGATGTTACTAACAATTTCCCTTCTTTTTTTTTTTTTTTTTTTGCTTGCTATAGTCTGAGCATATAAATGCACACCCATGAATCCCTAATATATTCCATGCACGGGTAATGTGCCTGGAACATACCAGGCCCACAATAAATACTCCCAAGTGATAGAAATATGAAAGCAAGAGATCTTTAGACTCTTCTAATTAAGATGTTATTTTCACTGCACTTAAACATGGATATTAGTTCTATGTCAACAAAACTAAGGGAATTCATTGTATTTCCAGGTAACCACAGACTTTTAGTAAAAAAAAAAATTAATAATTTTTCAAGAATTTACATATTTTATGCAGCAATCTTCTTTTCTTTGTAAAAAACAAAATGACAGAGTATTCCTATAAAACATGTAATAATATGATTTTTGAGAAACTGTTAAATGTGTTCACTTGTAATTACCTTGAATTAATGATATCCTTGTTCCACTATTACTGTGTATTGCCTGATTATGTATATTCAAGCATTTGTGGACATTTTTTAAAAAGTACAAATTAAAATTGTTCCAAATTTTACTTTATGAATCTATGCTTTAACATGTATAGCATGTATGCACTTCATAATTTGCCACTGCTTCACCAAATGAAAAGGAACAAATTAAATAATTTAAACATAAATTTTCTCTTTAGGTAACAGGAAGATAACAAAATTTAGATGGGGTGGTGACTTCCAAGCACCTACATTTATTCTACTGCCACTTCAAGTGTAAAATCTGGATCACAGAAAAGGGAATCAGTATTCTCATGTCATGAACATTATGCAATATCCCCTCTTAAAATTTTTACTTCATAAATGAAAATTCTTATTTTACATGAAAGTGCATATAATTAACCTCTGATAACCAATTTAACAATTATTCCTAGGGATCTGACATACTTTCCTTTATAATTTATAAATAAAGAGGTACCTAAAAATAAATTCCCAGTCCAAGTACTTACCAAAATACTATTTTTTATTTCTAATTTTGTCATCACATTTAAGAAAATGTGGGCTATTATTCATCATTTAACAAGAAGAAAATTCGATGATTTGAATCATCACGGATGATCCTGGAGGACATTATACTAAGTGAAATAAGTCAGACACAGAAGGACAAATATTCCATGATACCATTTATATGAAGAATCTAAAACAGTAAAGTCATAGAAGCTGAGATTAGAATGGTCATTTCTAGGATGTGGGGGAAATGGACACATGTTAGTCAAAGTAAACAAAGTTTCAGTTATGCAAGATGAATATCTCCTAGAGATCTATGGTACAACACAGGGATTATAGTTAACAACGGTTTTGTACTTAAAAATTTACCAAGAGCGTAAGTTTTATGGTAAGTATTCTGAAGGCACAAAATAATAAAGATAATAAAAGTGAGAGGAAGGAATATTTTGGAAGGGGTGTATATGTTTATGGCATAGATTATAGTGATGAAAACTCATCTCCAACTTATTAGGTTGTATACATTAAATAAATATATATGGCTTTTATATGTCAATTATATCTCAATGAAGTGTTTTTTAAAAGGCACGTTGTATTTTGCTTACATCTAAAGGACTGTGAATCTATAAATTATGTATCTAAGACATGTGTCTACATTAAAAAAAAGAAAATTTGTTCTTCACTTGATGAAGATATGTCAAGAGTTGTTTAATTTTAGAACAAATTGAGTTTGTCAGAGAAAATATATACTGCTTCATGTGACAAATTGGAGTTTAACTCTGATGATCCCACAAGTAATTTTCAAGTAATCTTGTCACAATATTGCATTAATTTGGAAGTATAATGTATGTTAGATGCTAGGGATGGCTTAGAAAACAGGGCAATGTGTTGCTAGTTAACAAGATGTGGATTCTATTTTTTTTTAATTGAAAGAATATTTGATCTGAATATCATTATTAGAATCTTTACTGAGAGCAGCAATACAATTCTACTGTAAGCCATTACATAAAAATATAATTATAAGATATTACAATTATATTTTCCCTATAATATCTTTTATAATTGGCTTAACTTGGGATGAATACTTTAGAGCCAAATGTAAGGATGGAAAATACATAGAAGTGTTCAATATTGTTTACACATTTCCTGAATTTTTAAAAAGATGATAGTAACATTAATGTATGTGTCCAGTTCTACAAAATCTGTAATATTCAATTAGATAGGGAGAAATGCTTATTCAGTATTTTATAACCAGTAATTCATATCTGTCCATTTTATATAGATATCAAGGTAATCTGATTCATTTTATTTATAAATTTTGTTTATGCAGTTTACAAGTTTAATTATTTGTGAATTAGCACAAAATGAGCATGTCTAAAGCCTTTCTCATGTCCCTTTCTGGTAACTACCGACTTCTTTCTCTTAATTGTAGCTACTACTTGCCTTCTTTAATATAGATTTTTTTGTTTTTAAATTTTGGTATAAATGTAATCGCAACACATATGTTCTTTTGTGTTTGGCTGCTTTTACATGGTGTTATGTTTGTGATATCCATCATGCTCTTTAGGAGTCTAATCATTTTGATGGCTATCTGTTTTTTTATTGTTAAAATAGGTCAAGGTTTATTAATCACTGTTACTGTTGCTGGTAACACAGTTCTCTCTAATTTGGTGCTGTTATGATTAAAGTTTCTGTGTGTGTGTTTCTCTAGTATGTACATATCCAATGCCAAGTCATTTCAGTCCTGTCCGGCTCTTTGCAACCCTATGGACTGTAGCCTGCCGGCTCCTTAGTCCATGGGGTTTTCCTGGCAAGAATACTGGAGTGGGTCGCCACTTCCTCCTCCTTGGGATCCTCCCGTCACGGGAACTGAACCCACGTCTCCTCGTCCCCCACTGGAAGGTGGATTCTTTCCCAGTGAGTCGCCTGGGAAGCCCCAGTTGCTCTGTGTGCGGTGCTGAGTTGCTCAGTTGCGTCCGATTCTTTGCACAGCAAAGACTGCAGCCTGCCTGGTCCTCCTTCCATGGGGACACTCCAGGCAAAGATACTGGAGCGGGTTGCCATGCCCTCCTCAGGATGCGGTATACATCTCGGTAAATATCTTTAGTTTTCATATATGGACATATCTACCGGATATATGGGCTTCCCTGATAGCGGTAGTGGTGATGAAGAACCCATTTGCCAATGCAGGAGATATGAGATGCGGGTTCGATCCCTGGGTCAGGAAGATCCCCTGGAGAAAGGCATGGCAACCCACTCCAGTATTCTTGCCTGGAAAATCCCATGGATAGAGGAGCCTGGCAGGCTATAGTCCATAGGGTCGCATTTCAGCCAGACAGGATTGAAATGACTTGGCACTGGATATATACATACCAGTGAACTTTTTGAGCAAAGAATATGCAGATCTTCAACTTATCGTGAAACAGTGTCCCACACGAATTGTGGCCCCAGAGAAGCATGAGAATTTAGGTGCTCCACATCCTTGCTGATACCTGTTCTGTCAGCTCTTCCACCTTTGATCGCTATGAGAGCTGTGTAATGGTATGTCACAATGGTTTTAATTTGCACTTTCCTGATGAATAATGAGGCTTGAGTATCTTCCTCAGTATCTATTGGGCATTTCAATATTTGTTGCTGTTATATGCCAGTTCAAGTTTTAGGTCATTTTTCTATGAGTGTGAAAATTTTCAGTGAGCCCTGAGAGTCTGTTATATAATTTGAACACAACACTTTTGCTGTTTGTATGTATTACACATATCTTTCCAATTCTATGGATTGCCTTTTCAATATCTTAATTGTTTTTGATAAAGAAAGCTTTTAATTTCTAATGTAGCCAAACTTATCAGTATTTTCAATCATTTCCATTACATGAATTATGTTAGATAGTCTAACTTGTTAGAATAATCCATTTCAAATATTATACTTTTAAGATTAAAAGATACATATTCCAAAATTTCTTCTTCCAAATTCTCCAGAGTTCTAAAGAATAGCAAGGAGAGATAAGAAAGCCTTCCTCAGTGATCAATGCAAAGAAATAGAGGAAAACATAGAATGGAAAGACTAGAGATCTCTTCAAGAAAATTAGCGATATCAAGGGAAATTCTCATGCAAAGATTGGCACAATAAAGGACAGAAATGGTATGGACATGGACCTAACAGAAACAGAAGATACTAAGAAGAGGTGATAAGAATACACAGAAGAACGGTACAAGAAAGATCTTCATGACCCAGGTAATCACGATGGTGTGATCACTCAACTAGAGCTAGACATCCTGGAATGCGAAGTCAAGTGGGCCTTAGGAAGCATCACTATGAAGAAAGCTAGTGCAGGTGATGGAATTCCAGTTGATCTATTCCAAATCCTAAAAGATGATGCTGTGAAAGTGCTGCACTCAATATGCCAGCAAAGTTGGAAACCCAGCAGTGGCCACAGGACTGGAAAAGGTCAGTTTTCATTCCAATCTCAAAGAACGTTCAAACTGCCACACAATTGCACTCATCTCACATGCTAGCAAAGCAATGCTCAAAATTCTCCAAGCCAGGCTTCAACAATATGTGAATCATGACCTTCCTGATATTCCAGCTGGATTTAGAAAAGGCAGAGGAACTAGAGATCAAATTGCCAACATCCACTGGGTCACAGAAAAAGGAAGAGAGTTCCAGAAAAACATCTACTTCTGCTTTATTGACTGTGGGTATCACAGCAAACTGAAAATGTCTTAAAGAGATGGGAATACCAGACCACCTTACCTGCCTCCTAAGAAATCTGTATGCAGGTCAAAAAGCAAGAGTTTGAACCAGACATGGAACAACAGCCTGGTTCCAAATTGGGAAAGGAATACATCAAGGCTGTATATTCTTCCCATTCTTATTTAACTTGTATGCAGTATATATCATACAAAATGCAGGGCAGGATGAAGCACAAACTGGAGTCAAGATTGTTGGGAGAAATAGTCTTTTATTAATTGAAATTTAGAATATTTAGACTTTTCTTCCTACTAAAAGGTTAATGTATTGCCTAACTATAAATATGTGCATCTCCTGATTCACAAAATATGTATAAGAGTTAGAACACTCAGTATAGGTTGGGAGGAGGATATGATACCTGGAATGAAGCTATGGTTAAAAACCTCAGGAAATTTCTGAAAGGAGGAAAGGTATCTGGTAGCTGAAGAGAGAGATGATGTTTTACTTGAGATACAACTCAAAGTGATAGTGCTAGATATTTGTCAATACTTCAGATATTTTGTACTTCTGAAAAGCTTTCTCTGTTTCTGCTGTTGTTGTGAAGGTTTCTCTCAGAATAATGAGGCTACCTTAATGTCATTTGATTTTGGTAGTTATTTTACAATATATGGGAATACCAGACCACTTGACCTGCCTCTTGAGAAACCTGTATGCAGGTCAGGAAACAACAGTCAGAACTGGACATGGAACAACAGACTTGTTCCAAATAGGAAAAGGAGTACATCAAGGCTGTATATTGTCACCCTGCTTATTTAACTCATATGCAGAGTACACCATGAGAAACGCTGGGTTGGAAGAAGCACAAGCTGAAATCAAGATTTCCAGGAGAAATATCAATAACCTCAGATATGCAGATGACACCACCCTTATGGCAGAAGGTGAAGAAGAACTAAAAAGCCTCTCAATGAAAGTGAAAGAGGAGAGTGAAAAAGTTGGTTTAAAACTCAACATTCAGAAAACTAAGATCGTGGCATCTGGTCCCATCACTTCATGGGAAATAGATGGGGAAACAGTGGAAACAGTGGCAGACTTTATTTTTCTGGGCTCCAAAATCACTGCAGATGGTGACTGCAGCCATGAAATTAAAAGACGCTTATTCCTTGGAAGGAAAGTTATGACCAGCTAGATAGCATATTAAAAAGCAGAGACATTACTTTGCCAACAGAGGCCCATCTAGTCAAGGCTATGGTTTTTCCACTGGTCATGTATGGATGTGAGAGTTGGACTGTGAAGAAAGCTGAGCACCGAAAAATTGATGCCTTTGATCTGTGGTGTTGGAGAAGACTTTTGAGAGTCCCTTGGACTGCAAGAAGATCTAATGAGTCCATCCTAAAGGAAATCAGTCCTGGGTGTTCATTGGAAGGGCTGATGCTGAAGCTGAAAGTACAATACTTTGGCCTCCTCATGCGAAGAGCTGACTCACTGGAAAAGACCATGATGCTGGGAGGGATTGGGGGCAGCAGGAGAAGGGGACAACAGAGGATGGGATGGTTGGATGGCATCACCAACTCAATGGACATGAGTTTAAGTAAACTCTGGGAGTTGGTGATGGACAGAGAGGCCTGGTGTGCTGTGATTTAAGGGGTCACAAAGAGTCGTACATGACTGAGCGGCTGAACTGAACTGAACTAACCTGATACAAATATCAAACATCACAGTTTATATAACAATATATTTTAAATATATCTAATTTCTATTTTTATACAATAATAAAACTGTAAAAATTTATTACAGTTTTTTTTATTACAGTTTTTAAAGGGAAATTCTACAGACTCAGAAGAGATAACTCTTCTGATTTAGACCAAATGGGTAAGAAACCAAATTTTACAGTGAAAGACAGGCCTAAACTGGATTTCTCAGTCTTGCCTATTGGCAGATATTTGTAATTTAGAGCATATCAAGCTCAAAGACAAGATATATAAAATGAGCATGTGAAGTTACATCAAATGAACATTGCTAACACAAAAAAAAGTCCAAAAAAAGTTACATGTAAAAGCAAATCTGATTCCTGGAAAATGTGTATATATATATATATATATATATATATATATATTTCACTTATAGAATCTCTAAAAATTCAAAGGAATAAACTCCCTTTGCAATGTCTTTGAATCAAATATTATGTTGAAAGAAGAATGTACAAAACAAATTGACCTGCTTTGTAGGATAAATTTAGTATGTTAATAATACATTTTACTTGGACATTATGCGGTTACTATTTTCCTATAAATGCAACTATTTAAACCACTATGGGAGAAGTAAACAGTAAAATATGTTATCAAACTCAGATCATTTTTACACATTTGTGTCACGTGTCTAACAATTTATATGCAGTTGTCTATACAGTAGCATGCTATGTTTTTGCCTCTAAGCATTTAAGATATTTAGTATTTTTCTTTATTAGCTGCCCATGATTTTTAATAAGACGTTATAGTGTTGAAACATAAGTGTACTAATGAGAAAGTTATTTTATCAGTGAAAAAAGTGAAAGTGAAAACCACTCGGTCGTATCCAACTATGTGCAACCCCAAGGACTCTACAGTCCCTGGAATTCACCAGGCCAGAATACTGGAGAGGGTAGCCATTCCCTTCTCCTGGGGGTCTTCCCAGTCCAGGCCTCTCGCATTGCAGGAAGATTCTTTACCAGCTGAGCCATCAGGGAAGCCCGCGGATACTGTAGTGGGTAGCCAAACCCTTCACCAGAGGATCTTCCCAACCCAGCAATCAAACCGGGGTCTCCTGCGTTGCAAGCAGATTCTTTACCAGCTGAGCTACAGGGAAGCCCTATTTTATCAGTAGAAAGATTTTATATATTGCTTAGAAATACTGAAATAAAATATTCTAATAAAAATATTCCTAAAATTTTCCTTGGAAGTGTATTTCGTTGAGTAGACTTTGAAAGAATAACCTTAAATCATAGGGTTTGTTATATTTTTAAAAAATGCAAATTGTCTTTCTGTAGTAGAATCTAGAAAGCAAATAGATGAGATACATACATAGGTGTATTTATTGGTTTGTATATCAAAACTATACTATAAATTAGGAGCATCGTTTATAAAGTTTAGAAAGAGATTTAGGAGAAACATCCAAAGTTTAGGTATGGGCATAGCCTATAGCCTACAAGACATCCCCCAAAACGATGTCCAGTATGGAGCTGTAGGGTTGTGAATGCCAGAAAATAAAATTGCAGAATGGAATATTATCTTGAAATTAATCAGAACATAACATGTTAGAGATAAAGCTATGGATGAGATTTCTCATGAAACCCATTTAGATAAACAGAAGATTAAATTCTAGGGAAGATTCTTAGAATACATACAATTATAATAAAAAAATAGGTTAGAAACAGAATTCACACACAAAAAAAATACTGGGAAGCAATACCAAAAAACTGAGACAAACCAGATTAAAAACAAAAAAAAGGAATCAACAGTATCAGATAAACCTAAGAATTTTAATAGCATAATAGTAAACAAACACCCACTGTATTTAGTCAAAAGAGGGCAGTAATCTTCATGAGAGGTATTTCCCTGGAAATTATCCCATTAGAAAAGGACTGATGCTGAGGCTGAAGCTCCAGTACTTTGGCCACCTGATGCAAAGAACTGACTCATTAGAAAAGACCCTGATGGTGGGAAAGATTGAAAGCAGGTGGAGAAGGGGACGACAGAGGACGAGATGGTTGAATGGCATCATCAACTCAATGGAATGAGATTGAGCAAACTCTGGGAGATGGTGAAGGATAGGGAAGCCTAACGTGGTGCAGTTCCTGAGGTCGCAAAGAGTCGGACGCAATCTAGTGACTGAGCAACAACAGAAGGTAGAGGCAGCCACGAATTGTGGACACAGATTGAAATGGACGCCATTTAGAAAGTTGTCTATGAGTTTTGGAAAGAGAAAGTGCAGTACTGGAGGCTAGGGGGGCATGTGGTCAAGTGAAATTTTCCTTTTAGCAGGAAAGGTTTATTTCTATAAAGGAAAATAATAGTGAATAAAATTTAAAAATAAATAAAAAGGGGAAAACCAATTAATCATGGTCAGAGAAGGAAAAGGTGTATGAAGTTTAAAGGGAAGGTCAGGTGTAGGGACTACAAAAGTTATCTATTCTATCTTAATAGGAAGCAATAAGGAAAGGATACATTCAGATTCAAAACATTTAGGTTTAATATCAAGGTTTTGAGCAGTTTCCCATGTGATTGTGTCTATGAGCTGTGTAGAGGAGATGAAATCTTTTCAAAATGACAGGAACTTGGTATGAATAGGATTGAGATGATTGGAAAAGTCTGAAATAGACATTATGTAAAAAAGGGTGCTGATGTAGGAAAACAGAGAAATGACTGCTTTGAGACAGATGTCAAGGTATGAGACACTGTTATTTTCTGATAATGCTTTGCAACCTGATTGCAAATACAGAGACGGCAGAAGATATGAGCTAATTCTTGATGGGGTTGTGGCAGTTTGTTGTAACTAAAATGCATTATTAAACATACTTTTTCAATGCACATATTAGAAGGCACTTAATGTGCTTACTGTTCTCTGACCAGTTTCATGAGATATGGCCCAAATGTATGATTTTTGAGACAAAAGCCCTAACTGAACTATAACAGTAGAGTATATTTTTTTATTGTGTGGAGAAAAGCTTTTCCAAACAGGCTAATGTGATTAGCTGTGCCAATCATATTTTCTTAACCTCTGAAAATCTTAACCCCTGATGTGCCATGAAGATAATTCTTTTGTTTACAGTAGTGTCAGAACAAAGTCCATTGCAAAATCAGTTCATTTCAGTTCAGTCACTCAGTCGTGTCCGACTCTTTGCAACCCCATGGACTGCAGCACTCCAGGCCTACTTGTCCATCAACAACCTGGAGATTACTCAAACTCATGTCCATTGAGTCGGTGATGCCATCCAACCATCTCATCCTCTGTTGTCCCCTTCTCCTCCCACGTTCAATCTTTCCCAGCATCAGGGTCTTTTCAAATGAGTCAGTTCTTTGCATCACAGGGCCAAAGTATTGGAGTTTCAACTTCAACATCAATCCTCCAAAGAATATTCAGGACTGATCTCCTTTAGGATGGACTGGGTGGAGCTTCTTGCAGTCCAAGGGACTCTCAAGAGTCTTCTCCAACACCACAGTTCAAAAGCATCAATTCTTCAGCACTCAGCTTTCTTTTACTCCAACTGTCACATCCATAAATGACTACTGGAAAAAACATAGCCTTGACTAGACGGAACTTTGTTGGCAAAGTAACGTCTCTGCTTTTTAATATGCTATTTAGGTTGGTCATAACTTTCCTTCCAAGGAGTAAGCATCTTTTAATTTCATGGCTACACTCACCATTTGCAGTGATTTTGGAACCCCCAAAAATAAAGTTTGCCACTGTTTCCACTGTTTCTCCATCTATTTGCCATGAAGTGAAGGAACCAGATGCCATGATCTATGTTTTCTGAATGCTGACTTTTAAGCCAACTTTTTCACTCTCTTCTTTCACTTTCATCAGGAGGCTCTTTGTTCTTCACTTTCTGCCATAGGGGTGGTGTCATCTGCATATCTGAGGTTATTGATATTTCTCCTGGTAATCTTGATTCCAGCTTGTGCTTCTTCCAGCCCAGAGTTTCTCATGATATATACTGCAAATAAGTTAAATAAGAAGGGTGACAATATACAGCCATGACATACTCCTTTTCCTATTTGGAACCAGTCTATTGTTCGATGTTCAGTTCTAACTGTTGCTTCCTGACATGCATACAGATTCTCAGGAGGCAGGTCACGTGTTCTGGTATTCCCATCTCTTTCAGAGTTTTCCACAGTTTATTGTGATCCACACAGTCAAAGCCTTTGGTAGAGTCAATAAAGCAGAATTAGATGTTTTTCTGGAACTTGATTGCTTTTTCAATGATCCAGCAGATGTTGGCAATTTGATCTCTGTTTCCTCTGCATTTTCTAAATCCAGCTTGAACATCTGGAAGTTTAGGGGTCACCTATTTTTGAAGCCTGGCTTGGAGAATTTTGAGCTTTACTTTACTAGCATGTGAGATGAGTGCAATTGTGCAGTAGTTTGAGCATTCTTAGGCATTGCCTTTCTTTGGGATTGGAATGAAACTGACTTCTTCAGTCCTTTGCTGAGTTTTCCAAATTTGCTTGCATATTGAGTGCAGCACTTTCACAGCATCATCTTTTAGGATTTGAAATACCTCAACTGAAATTCCATCACCTCCATTAGCTTTGTTCGTAGTAATGCTTCCTAAGGCCCACTTGACTTCGTATTCCAGAATGTCTGGCTCTAGGTGAGTGTGAGTGATCACACCATCGTGATTATCTGGGTAATGAAGATCTTTTTTGTACAGTTCTTCCATGTATTCTTGCCACATCTTCTTAATATCTTCTGCTTCTGTTAGGTCCATACCATTTCTCTCCTTTATCGAACCCATCTTTGTATGAAATGTTCCCTTGGTATCTCTAATTTTCTTCAAGGTATCTCTAGTCTTTCCCATTCTACTGTTTTCCTCTATTTCTTTGCACTGATCACTGAAAAAGGCTTTCTTATCTCTCCTTGCTATTCTTTAAACTCTGTATTCAAAGGGGGTATATCTTACCTTTTCTCCTTTGCTTTTGGCTTCTCTTTTTTTCACGGCTCTTTGTAAGGTCTACTCAGACAGCCATTTTGCTTTTTTGCATTTCATTTTCTTGGGGATGGTCTTGATCCCTGTCTCCTGTACAATGTCATGAACCTCCATACATAGTTCATCAGGCACTCTCTCTATCAGATCCAGTCCCTTAAATCTATTTCTCGCTTCTACTGTATAATCATAAGGGATTTGATTTAGGTCACACCTGAATCTAGGTCTAGTCGTTTTCCCTACTTTCTTCAATTTAATTCTGAATTTGCCAATAAGGAGTTCATGATCTGAGCCACAGTCAGCTCCCAATCTTGTTTTTGCTGAGTGTATAGAGCTTCTCCATCTTTGGCTACAAAGAATATAATCAATCTGATTTTGGTTTTGGCCATCTGGCGATGTCCATATGTAGAATCTTCTCTTGTGTTGTTGGAAGAGGGTGTTTGCTATGACCAGTGCGTTCTCTTGGCAAAACTCTATTAGCCTTTGCCCTGCTTCATTCTGTACTCCAAGGCCAAATTTGCCTATTACTCCAGGTGTTTATCCACTTCCTACTTTGGCATTCCAGAGACTGAGACAGAACTGTGTTTGAGCATCTTCTGTGGAGGTACAGGTCGGCAGTGGTCTGCCGAAGGGGCAGGGGCTTTAGGTGCAGCAGGCTTGGGTATGGCATAAGCGCTCTTGGTGGATGTTGCCATTAACCCCACCATAGAGCTGCCAGAACTTACACAGGACTTGGAAACAATCTCTTGGAGGCATAACAGAGACTTGTGCACCAGGTCCCAGGAGAAAGGAGCAGTGACCAAACCGGAGACTGTCCCAGACTTGCCTGTGGGTGTCTGGGAGTCTCTGGCGGAGGTGTAGGTTGGTGGTGGCCTGCTGTAGTGTTGGGGGCACTGAGTGTAGCAGTCCATGCATGGGATCTTTAGAGGGAGGTCACCATTATCTTCATTACTTCCACCATAGTTTGGCCCCTGGTAAATAGCAGGGAGATAACACAGCTCCACCCATCAACAGAAAGTTGTATTAATGATTTACTGAGCATGGCCCTGCCCATCAGAACAAGACCCAGTTTCCCCCTCTGTCTGTCCCTTCCATCAGGAAACTTCCATAAGCCTCTTATCCTTCTCCAGCAGAGGGCAGACACACTGAAAACCACAGTCACAGGAAATTAACCAATCTAATCACATTGAACACAATCTTGTCTAACTCAATGAAATTATGAGCCATGCTGTGTAGGGCCACCCAAGACGGATGGGTCATGGTGGAGACTTCTGACAAAATGTGGTCCACTAGAGAAAGGAATGGCAAACCACTTCAATATTCTTGCCTTGAGAACCCCATGAATAGTATGAAAAGGCAAAAAGATAGGACACTGAAAATGAACTCCCCAGATCAGTAGGTCCCCAATATGCTACTGGAGATCAGTGGAGAAATAACTCCAGAAAGAATGAAGAGATGGAGCCAAAGAAAAAACAATACCCAGTTGTGGATGTGACTGGTGACAGAAGCAACATCCCATGCTGTAAAGAGCAATATTGCATAGGAACCTGGAATGTTAGGTCCATGAATCAAGGCAAATTGGAAATGGTCAAACAGGAGATGGTAAGAGTGAATGTCGACATTTTAGGAATCAGTGAACTAAAATGGACTGGCATTGGTGAATTTAACTCAGATGACCATTACATCTACTACTGTGGGCAAGAGTCCCTTAGAAGAAATGGGGTAGCCATCATAGTCAGCAAAAGAGTCCAAAATGCAGTACTTGGATGCAATCTCAAAATGACAGAATGATCTCTGTTCATTTCCAAGGCAAACTAGTCAATATCACAGTAATCCAAGTTTATGCCCCAACCAGTAATGCTGAAGAAATTGAAGTTGAAGGTCTATGAAGACCTACAAGACCTTCTAGAACTAACACCCATTGAAGAATAAGTGTAGGCTGGTTTATACATATGTATATTTTTCTTTTGAAATTAATAAATATACTAAGGAAAACTAACCAAGCAAATAACTACCCAGTAGACTATGTGGTTTTACAGGAGAAGTTAAAAAGAGAGACAGTTGGAAATGGAATCAAGTAAAAATATGTGATCAATAAATCCCTGATGCTGGGGTTCCGTAAAGAAATCCCTCTCCCTTAAATAACTTCAGATCATTAACAATCTCCTGGGACCAATGTATAAGGTGCTTTCCTTCTGTGAGGCTTGTTTGTATTGTCTGAACTTTAGCCAGGTGCCGAGATTTCCGTTTGCTTTATACCTAGCTTTTTATTATAAAATCCCATTACTAGACTGCATAAACCTCTGTTCTTTAAAAACTAAAACAACAAAAAAACAAAACTTGCCTTCCTTTTTTCCTCCACAAATTGAATCTAAAAGCCATCAGAGTATTCTCCATGTCCACTAGGGGTGGGCCTGGGGCATAGATTATAAAGAACAATGCTCCTAAAATTACAAGAAAAGTCAGATAAACTGTAAGTTCATCATGTTTTGTATTCTAATATTGAGGTCACAGGGCAACTGCCCAAAGGCTGATGAAAGATAATTGCCTGCAGGGAATACTACACAGGAGCCCTGAATTTGTTGGGGAAAATAATTAAAAAGAAAATCTTCCTCAAACTCAGAAACCTTTCCACAAATGTAGAAAGGAAGAAGGCAATTTTTATTGTTGAAAGAGGATTATGCCAGAATGTGATGTGCATAACAGGCAATCCACTAAGAGGCTGTAAAATAGAGGAAACACACCATTTTATAAAGTCAAGTAGATACAACCCACTATACAGATGTCTTCAAAATAATTAGTAGCTCTCGAATTGGAAGAGGGTTTGGAAGTCAGGCTGGAACTATTTTAAAACAAAAATCAAGATGTCTCAGATGATTCCTTTCAAACTATAAAAATATGTTTGTGTTTTATTTCATTAAACATAAAGACACTTCAATGAACTAAAGTTAACTTCATCTTTCTGATGGATATCTTCAATAAAAAACCTACCCTCTTAATTTACATCTAAGGCAGTCTAAAATAGGTAGATTAATGACTGTTCTCTAACTAAAGTTAAACATCTAGCCATACTCACCAAAGTTGGAAAAAATACTATATTGCATTAAAACCTAGGGAAGAACATAAAATGAATAAACCTTGAAATAAAAAGAAGCATGAAAAAAAGGTAAATAATAACCAATCAGTCCACAAGTATAGAATATGAAGCACTATTTATCATACATAGTTCATCAAAAATTCACTCGGTACTTGATTACATATGCTAGCTAATTAGCTTTATTCAAAGGAAAAAATAAACATCTCATGTCTTTATGACAGGGGGTAGTTTTGAAACTTAAATGAGGCACTCTGTGAATTTAGGGTCCAACTCTTCCACAGAAACTGGGAGATATATTGAAAAAGACTCTGATGATGGGAAAGATTGAGTGCAGGAGGAGAAGGGGATGAAAGAGGATGAGATGATTGGATGGCATCATCAACTCAATGGACATGAGTTTGAGCAAACTCTGGGAGATACTGAAAGACAGGGAAGCCTGGTGTGCTGCAGTCCACGGGGTGGCAAAGAGTTGGACATGACTGTGCAACTAGCCTAGAGGAGCTAGCCCATGCCCAAGGTAAGGGGTGGCGGCCGAGACGAGCAACCCCACGTCCAAGGAGCAGCGGCTGCACAGGCATAGGAGGGCCGAGAGGAGCTACTCCACGTTCAAAGTCAGGAGGGGTGATCTCGTCCAAGGTAAGGAGCAGCAGCTGCGCTTTGCTGGAGCAGCCGTGAAGAGATACTCCACGCCCAAGGGAAGAGAAATCCAAGTAAGACGGTAGGTGTTGCGAGAGGGCATCAGAGGGCAGACACACTGGAACAATAATCACAGAACACTAGCCAATCTGATCACAGGACCACAGCCGTGTCTAACTCAGTGAGACTAAGCCATGCCGTGTGGGGCCACCCAAGATGGTCAGGTCATGGTAGAGAGGTCTGACAGAATGAGGTCCACTGGAGAAGGGAATGGCAAACCACTTCAGTACTCTTGCCTTGAGAACCCCATGAACAGTATGAGAAGGCAAAATGATAGGATACTGAAAGAGGAACTCCCCAGGTCGGTAGGTGCCCAATATGCTACCGGAGATCAGTGGAGAAATAACTCCAGAAAGAATGAAGGGATGGAGCCAACGCAAAAACAATACCCATTGTGGATGTGACTGGTGATAGAAGCAAGATCCTATACTGTAAAGAGCCATATTGCATAGGAACCTGGAATGTTAGGTCCATGAATCAAGGCAAATTGGAAGTGGTCAAACAGGAGATGGCAAGAGTGAATGTCAATGTTCTAGGAATCAGCAAACTAAAATGGACTGGAATGGGTGAATTTAACTCAGATGACCATTATATCTACTACTATTGGCAGGAATCCCTTAAATGGAGTAGCCATCATGGTCAACAAAAGAGTCCAAAATGCAGTACTTAAATGCAATCTCAAAAATGACAAAATGATCTCTGTTCATTTCCAAGGCAAACCATTCAATATCACGGTAATCCAAGTCTATGCCCCAACCAGTAACGCTGAAGAAATTGAATTTGAACGGTTCTATGAAGACCTACAACACCTTTTAGAACTAACACCCTGAAAAGATGTCCTTTTCAAGATAGGGGACTAGAATGCAAAAGTAGGAAGGCAAAAACACCTGGAGTAACAGAGAAACTTGGCCTTGGAGTACAGAATGAAGCAGGGCAAAGGCTAATAGAGTTTTGCCAAGAGAACGCACTGGTCACAGCAAACCCCCTCTTCCAACAACACAAGAGAAGATTCTACACATGGACATCATCAGATGGCCAACACCAAAATCAGATTGACTATATTCTTTGCAGTCAAAGATGGAGAAGCTCTATACAGTCAGCAAAAACAAGACCAGAAGCTGACTGTGGCTAAGATCGTGAACTCATTGCCAAATTCAGAATTAAATTGAACAAAGTAGAGAAAATGACTAGACCATTCAGGTATGACCTAAAACAAATCCCTTATGATTATACAGTGGAAGTGAGAAATAGATTTAAGGGACTGGATCTGATAGAGACAGTGCCTGATGAACTATAGACGGAGGTTTGTGACATTGTACAGGAGACAAGGATCAAGAATATCCCCATGGAAGAGAAATGCAAAGAGGCAAAATGGTTGTCTGAGGAGGCCTTTCAAATAGCTGTGAAAAGAAGAGAAGCCAAAAGCAAAGGAGAAAAGGTAAGATATTCCCATCTGAATGCAGAGTTCCAAAGAATAGCAAGGAAAGATAAGAAAGCCTTCCTCAGCGATCAATGCAAAGAAGTAGAGGAAAACAACAGAATGGGAGAGACTAGAGATCTCTTCAAGAAAATTAGAGATACCAAGGGGACATTTCATGTAAAGATGGCTTTGATTAAGCATAGATATCGTATGGACATAAAATAAGCAGAAAATATTAAGAAGAGGTGGCAACAATGCACAGAAGAACTGTACAAAAAGATCTTCACAACCCAGATAATCACGATGGTGTGATCACTCACCTAAGGCCAAACATCCTGGAATGTGAAGTCAAGAGGGCCTCATCACTACGAACAAAGCTAGTGGAGGTGATGGAATTCCAGTTGAGCTATTTCAAATCCTGAAAGATGATGCTGTGAAAGTGCTACACTCAATATGCCAGCAAATTTGGAAAACCCAGCAGTGGCCACAGGACTGGAAAAGGTCAGTTTTCATTTCAATCCCAAAGAAAGGCAATGCCAAAGAATGCTCAAACTACTGCACAATTGCCCTCATCTCACACGCTAGTAAAGTAATGCTCAAAATTCTCCAAGCCAAGCTTCAGCAATATGTGAACTGTGAACTTCCAGATGTTCAAGCTGATTTTAGAAAAGGCAGAGGAAGCAGAGATCAAATTGCCAACATCCATCGGATCATCAAAAAGCAAGAGAGTTCCAGAAAAACATCAATTTCTGCTTTATTGACTATGCCAAAGCCTTTGACTGTGTGGATCACAATAAACTGGAAAATTCTGAAAGAGATGGGAATACCAGACCACCTGACCTGCCTCTTGAGAAACCTGTATGCAGGTCAGGAAGCAAGAGTTAGAACTGAACATGGAACAACAAACTGGTTTCATATAGGAAAAGGAGTCTGTCAAGGCTGTATACTGTCACCCTGCTTATTTAACTCATATGCAGAGTACATCATGAGAAATGCTGGGCTCGATGAAGCACAGCTGGTATTAAGATTGCTGGGAGAAATATCAATAACCTCAGATATGCAGACGACACCATCCTTATGGCAGAAAGTGAAGAACTAAAGAGCCTCTTGATGAAGGTGAAAGAGGAGAGTGAAAAATTTGGCTTAAAACTCAACATCCAGAAATCTAAGATTATGGCATCTGGTCCCATCACTTCATGGGAAATAGATGGGGAAACAGTGGAAACAGTGTCAGACTTTATTTTTCTGGGCTCCAAAATCACTGCAGATGGTGACTGCAGCCATGAAATGAAAAGATGCTTACTCCTTGGAAGGAAAGTTATGACCAACCTTAATAGCATATTAAAAAGCAGAGACATTACTTTGCCAACAGAGGCCCATCTAGTCAAGGCTATGGTTTTTCCACTGGTCATGTATGGACGTGAGTTGGACTGTGAAGAAAGCCGAGCACCAAAAAATTGATGCTTTTGAACTGTGTTGTTGGAGAAGACTCTTGAGAGTCCCTTGGACTGCAAGGAGATCCAACCAGTCCATCCTAAGGGAGATCAATCCTGGGTGTTCATTCATTGGAACGACTGATGTTGAAGCTGAAACTCCAATATTCTGGCCACCTCATGCGAAGAGCTGATTCATTGGAAAAGACCCTGATGGTGGGAGAGATTGGGGGCAGGAGAAGTGGCCGACAGAGGATGAGAAGGCTAGATGGCATCATCGACTTGATGGACATGAGTTTGAGTAAACTCCGGAAATTGGTGATGGACAGGGGGGCCTAAGTGCTGCGATTCATGGGTTCGCAAAGAGTTGGACATGACTGAGTGACTGAACTGAACTGAACTGAGCAACTGAAACAATGACCAGTATTCTTGCCTGAAAAATCCCATGGAGAGAGGAGCCTGGCAGGCTACAGTTCGATGGTCAAAAAGGGTTGGGCATGACTGAGCTACTAAGTATGCACAGTAGCACAGTAGTTTTGAAGACAGCTATAGAAATATCACATATCAAATCCAATTCAACTATTAATTGGATTAACTTAACCCCTGAAATTAAGTACTAGCTGAAGAAACGACATGCCTATTTCAAGGCAAGAAGTATATTTACTGCAGCCTACTGTCCTACATAAGATGCTTGACTTAAAACAAAAAATCATACCTACATGAAAAACAAGTAAAACATATTTGCAATAGACAAATATATCACCAAAATCAATTCAGATATGAAACAGACATTGAAATAATCATACAAGGAATTAAAAATAGTTTTTATTTTTATGTTTAAACTGCTGTCAAATGCTCTACCCCTGAATAAATGGTGCTGGGAGAACTGCACAGCTATGTGTAAAAGAATGAGATAGTGAAATTAAAACACTTCCTAACACCATATGCTGTCCTGTGCTTAGTTGCTCAGTCTTGTCTGACTCTTTGTGACCCCGTGGACTGTAGCCCACCAGGCTCCTCTGTCCATGGGGATTCTCCAGGCAAGAATACTGGAGTGGGTTGCCATGCACTCCTCCAGGGGATCTTCCCAACCCAGGGATCCAACCCAGGTTTCTCACATTTCAGGCAGATTCTTTACCAGCTGAGCCACCAGGGAAGCCCAAAAATTTGGAGTGGGTAGCTTATCCCTTCTCCAGGGGATCTTCATGACCCAGGAATCAAACCAGGGTCTCCTGGAATGCAGGCGGATTCTTTACCAGCTATATTACCAGGGGAGCCCTCCTAACACCACACACAAAAATAAACTCAAAATAGATTAAAGACCTAAACATAAGACCAGAAACTATAAAACTCATAAAGGAAAACATAGGTAGAACATTCTTTGACTTAAATGACAGTAAGATCCTCTATGACCCACCTCCTAGAGTAACAGAAGTAAAAATAAAAATAAACAAATGGGACTTAATTAAAATTAAACGCTTTTGTATAGCAAAGGAAACTATAAAGGTGAAAAGACAACCTTAAGAATGTGAGAAAATAAGAGGAAATGAAACAATGACAAAGGACTAATCTCAAAAAAATATACAAGCAGCTCAAATAGCTCAGTACCAGAAAAACAAACAACCCAATCAAAAAGCAGGCAAAAGACCTAAACAGATATTTCTCCAAAGAAGACATACAGATGGCTAATAAACATATGAAAAGATGCTCAGTATCTCTTAGTATTAGAGAAATGCAAATCAAAACTACAATGAGGTATCACCCACTCGCAGTCAGAATGGCCATCATCCAAAAACCTACAAGCAATAAATGCTGGATAAGGTGTGGAGGAAACGGAGCCCTCTTGCACTGTTGGGGAAAATGTAAATCAATATAGCCATTATGGAGTAAAGTATGGAGATTCCTTAAAACCTATGACCCAATGATCCCCCAACTGGGTATATACCCTGAGGAAACCATAATTGAAAAGGACAATGGTGCCACAATGTTCATTGTAACACTATTTACAACAGCTAAGACATGGAAGCAATCTAGATGTCCATCGACAGATAAATGAATAAAGTTGCAGTACATATTTGCAATGGGATATCACTCAGTCATAAAAAGGAACATATTTGAGTCAGTTCTAATGAGGGTGATCCTAGAGCCTATTATACAGAATGAAGTAAGTCAGAAAGAAAAAAAAATCCATATATTCACACACACACACACACACACACACACACACACACACATACATATATATATGATTTGGCAGAAACCAATACAATATTGTCAAGTAATTATCCTCTAATTAAAAATATATGAATTAAAAAAAAAAGACTACTGCTTGGGAGGCAGGGGGCCACAGACAATCTGTGCAGTGGAAAAAGGAAATGAATAGTGAACTATTTACTTGAATAGTTGTTATTTTTATGTTAATTACTATAGTGCTCAGTTGCTAAGTCCTGTCCGACTCTTTGCAACACCATGGACTATAACCTACCAGGCTCAGACTTTGTCCATGGGATTTCCTAGGCAAGAATACTGGAATGGGTTGCCATTTCCTACCATTACCATAGTAACCTATGGAATTATCTGTGTCAATCTGAAGATTGACACTAACACAACTCCTGTGCCATTATTGACATACTCCTTCTCATGATCATTTTTAAACAGAATCTGCATTTATCTAGCAGAAAACTCAATTTAATGTCCTTATTGTTTCAAGACATCAGAATGCTTCTTAAAGACTAGAACATTGCACTCAAATACCATGTTTCAGTTCTGATACTTTAATATGTTATGATGCCACTCATTCTAAGCTATTTGACCTTTCTAAGTCATCCAGTCTTTGACTATAAAAAGTTTCTTAAAAGTGATTATATCTAGATATTGAACAGACTTGTTGGGAGTTCCAGGTTTAATGACATGAAGGTATTTTATAAGTAATAGATTTCTACACAAAAGTAAAATGTTATTAAAACATATGACCCTGACTCAAAAACGCTTCATAACATTGAATGGATTTTATTTCATCAGTGTCTGATTTTTCTATTGGAAAAAGGCAGACCTCTAACTAAAACTCTCTAAGACTGTCCAAGGGCATATCTGAAATATTGGGTTGGACAAAAGAATAGGGGCTTATTAGGTTTAAGGCTCATCTCAGTCATCTGTGAGCCATCTTGACTTACATTAATGGATTATTTATTTGAATAAATCTCAACAACATTGGCTTAAATTATTTTTAGACTCTCTTATTATGTATGGATGTTGAATATTCTGTATTCTGAAAGAATATATTCACATAGGCAATCTACATAAAGCTATGATATGCTAGTTATCATTTTATGCAACTGAGGATATTTTTATATATGATAAAATAGAATTTTGACCAGTGGACACTGAAACATAAAATTTGTATAATTATTGACACTAGATAGTTATTTGATGATTTGTATATGCCATGTCAGATTTCTTCTCCAAGTATGTGATTGTTTGGGTGAAGCTCTTGAAAAACATTTTATTTCTAGTATTCAAGGGACCTTTGGGGAGCATATACAAATTAATGAAGAGTAGAAATGTCTTTGAAGAAATTTTAATAAACTTTAATAGTTATTAACAGCAAAAATTATCTTTCATATTCATTACATACCCCTGGGAAGGAATTCATTTCTTTTTATTTCCATCCATTGATCTTTGCATATCTATAAAATGAAAATCGTGCTGAGGTACTGTGTGATCCTCAGTGTTTAGATAGAGATGAATCAATATTCACACCTATTTTGAAGTTAAACTTTTTAGATGTTGCATTTTAATTCAAGTTCAATCATATGCTATTCTGTACAGAAATGTCAAGTATACTCTGATTCTTTACTTTCATTGCCCAAATATAAATTTAAACACCCTAATTCAACTAATTTATATTAAAGGAACTGTGGGAATAACCCTGAGAATAGAGAAAGGAGTGTTTAAAGATAACAGAATGAAAAAACGAAAAGAGTTCATGTGTTTTGCTTATTTTATCAAATGGTTACTAGGTCGCCCAGCTAACAAAACACAAAATCACTATGAAATATTACCTTTAAAAAACCTGAATTATTTTCAATAGAGTATTGCCTGTTTGATGTTCCATAAGTTTTTATATTATATGATTTTTAATATTTTAATATATTTAGGTAGAAGTTAATTTTATTCTAGTATTTATATCAAGGATGATCCCCTGGAGGATGAAATGGCAACCCACTCCAGTATTCTTGTCTGCAAAATCCTGTGGACAGAGGAGCCTGGAAGACTACAATCCATGAGATCACAGCGTCGGATAAAACTGAGCATGCATAGATGCAGCGCAATATATCAATACTTCTGTTTTTATTCTTCTTTATTTCTCTCATTTTAAAATATATAATCTTGGACTATCTGGTTTGTATATTTTAAATGATACACTTTGAATTCCCATTATTATTTATACATCTCATACCAGTGATTTCATCCCACTTCCAATTTCTCTATCTCATGAATTTAATTGCAGATTTCATATTTGTCAGAACAGAAAACATTTACACAGTATTCCTCTAATTATAGCCCTGTCCTTGTTTTAGTCTTCATTTTGCAATTAAGTACAATTCTCACCATCTACCTTTTCACCAAAACTTGTGTAGTTATCTAATTATTGGTTTAGGATGAAGCTTATCCTCTAGTAAAGGGCTTGGCAAACTACACAACTTTTCCATGAGATTCTCCAGGCCAGAATACTGGAGTGGGTTGCCATTTCCTTCTTCACAGGATCTTCCCAACCCAGGAATTGAACCCAGGACTTGGACTTTAAGTCTTATTCTAGAGAACTGGTTTCATACTGATAATTTTCCTGTTATCCCTCAGCTACATACTTACATTTGCTGTATATACATATAGGGTAAATGTAAGTATGTATATAGTGTATATATACATTACCTGTATATATATATATAGGGTAAATGTAAGTGTATATATATATATATATATATATATATATATATATATATATATATATATATGTCAAAGGATGTCAGTCTGCAAACTGACAGATTTTGTCAGTTTGCAAACTTTTCCCAGATTTCTCACTTATAGTTTTGATATTAACTTTTGCTTTTCAGAGGTACTTCAAAATCAGAAGAGGTTCAGGCAGATCAGAGATGCTGGTAGCCGCTGGCTCTTTCTGATGTGTCAGCATGAATGACTCCAGACTCCAGTGACCCAGCAGGAACCCTCTCTTTTTCAGGGGTTTCGGTGACAGAAAAGGCAGCCTCTATTCAACAGTTCCCAAATCAATGTTAAAAGTATGGTGGCAGGTGCAGGCTCATCCCAGGGACATGAGGAGCTTCTGATCTCTGGGTATTACACTGTTTAGTTTTTCTTCCTTCCACTCGTCCATTAAATTGGTGACCTATGTACTAAATATTTCCTCCATTATTGTCTTATGGATTCTGGGACTCAGTTCTTATATCTGTTCTTGAATTTTAGGATTTGTCACTTTATCTTTTATTGCTTGCCTTGTTTTCGTTTCATCTATAAGATCAAGTAAAATAGAGAATGCACTTGTCATGTCCGTCTATGTATTGTTAGAACTTACCACAGAACCCAGTCTGTGTTCAGTAAATAAGTGCTCAAAAGATAAATAAACGGATGAAACATTTCAATTTAAAAATATTTATTACCACGTGGTCATGGTGTTTTGTTGTTGGTGGTGTTGAATTCGGTTTGCTAGTATTTTGTTAAGTATTTTTGCATTTATGTTCACCAAGAACACTGGTCCGTAGCTTTGTTTTCTTGTAGTGTCTTTTTCTGGCTTAATAACAGGGTAATAACACAGACCTCATAAAATGCAATTGGAAATATTCTCTCTTCTTCAATTTATTTATTTACTTTTGGGCAAAAAGATGAGGAGGATTGGCATTAATTCCTCTTTAAAAAATGTTGTGTAGAATTTTCCAGTGAAGTCACTTATCCCTGGGGTTTTGCTTGTTAGAAGGTTTTTGATTCTGATTCAATCTCCATACTAATTATAGCTCTAGTCATGCTTTCTATTTCTTCCCTGTCCAGTCTTGGTAAATTGTATGTTTCTAGTAATTTAGCTATTTGTTCAAGGTTATTTAATTTGTTGATAAGTAATTAACCATAACATTTCCTTATAATCTTTGCTTATTCTATGCCAACATTCTTAATTCTGCCACTTTCATTTCTAGTTTTAGTTATTTGAGTTGTCTCTATTTTTCTTAGTCCTTTTGGTTAAAAGTTTTTCAGCTTTGTTTAGTTTTACTGACGTTTTTATATTTAAAAATTTTATGTTTTGCTTTCTGCTGTATTACATACTCCTCCTTTCCTTCTGCTAGGAAGGATTTATATTGGCTTAAATTTTTAAAATTTCTTTGAGGTATAGAGTTATATATTATTATACAAAATCTTTTTTCTGCATTAACCTAGGTGTTTATTGACAGAAACATCCATCTTTGTACTACTTTTCCTGCATTTCATAAATTTTGGTATGTCGTGTTTTGTGTTTGAACCAACATATTTTCTAATTTTTCTTTTGAATCTTTCTTTTACTCATTGGTTGTTCAGAAGCATGGTTTTTAATTTTTATATTTTTAATAATTTTTAATTTTCATAATTGTCATAATATAGGACATTCCATCCAACAGCAGCAGAATATACACTCTTCGTAAGCACACACAGACCATTTATCTAGGATATATCACATTAGGTCACAAAACAAGTCTTAACAAATTTAAGAATGAATTTACAAGACTGAAATCAAGTATCTTTCCGACCATTATGGACTGAAACTAGATATCAGTAACAGAAGGAAAACTGGAAAATGATCAACTAATTTTAAATGAATAACAATACACTAAGACACACATTATAAGATGTATTATTTCGACATTACATTTGTATGGAGGCAATTTTTTTTAATTTTTAAAGATTATTTAAAATTTATCTTATGTTTCTTATCTTTCTTCATTCTGTGTAAAGTTAGCTATATGAAAACAAAACCAATCTCAGCAAAATAATTTATTACCTTGGATTTCCTAAAAGTCCTCTTTAAAAACAGTTTTTAAAAAGATATTTAAAAAAAAATATCTTTATTTCCCCTGCATTCCTGGTTACATGGCACTCCACGTTAATGGCAATTTCTTCATAACTCCTTTCATTAGGACTTTCTCATGTTGAACACATTTAAATACTAGAATATTTTAAACTCCAGAACTTGAAACCTTTTATCTTTTTTTTGCACTGTTTCCTTTTATTTTATTTTATTTTCGTTTATTTTTATTAGTTGGAGGCTAATTACTTTACAATATTGTAGTGGTTTTTGTCATACATTGACATGAATCAGCCATGGATTTACATGTGTTCCCCATCCCGATCCCCCCTCCCACCTCCCTCCCCATCCCATCCCTCTGGGTCCTCCCAGTGCACCAGGCCCGAGCACTTGTCTCATGCATCCAACCTGGGCCGGTGATCTGTTTCACCCTAGATAATATACATGTTTCGATGCTGTTCTCTCGAAACATCCCATCCTCGCCTTCTCCCACGGAGTCCAAAAGTCTGTTAAGTGCAGTTTGAGTACAAGAAAACCATGACCCTCACAAATTGCAAAATTAATGAAGAAAATAGTGTCTAAAAACAGAATGTATCTTATAAAAAATAAGTCACATGCCCACCATCCATCAATCATCATCCACTCTTTGTCCACTCTTTTTGCAAATTCAGCAAGCTTTTATTACATTGTTTTATAAATAAACTGTTTATAAGTAAGATTATTGGTTTTCTTAACCAATAGACATCCTTTTCTATTTGTGAAATTGCTTATCTTGGTTTGTTATGAAATTAAGAATACTTTCCCATTAAAATTAGTGAAAACATATAAATCATTTTTTTTATTTAACTTTTTAAAATTTAGCATCAATGTAATGAAAAATGAATTGAAATAATTACATGAGGACTAAGTGTACTGAATGCCAAGTATGTATATACATTAAGTGCATAGGTATTCAAGGAAAGTTGGAAGCTTGAGCCAAAATGTGGAGGTGGTAAAATACAAGCTCTGTTTCGTCTCATTGACTGCAATGAATAGTTCTAGCACAGGGGTTCTGTAATATAATGAAGGACATAAGATAAAATTACTGTTACAAATTGTACCTGTCAGAATCCTACTGGCCAAGACAAAAAAATGTGAATTTTATTTTATAACCAATTCAGTGGTATCATAAATTTAGAAAATTTTAAAAAAATGTTTAAAAAAGTTAAAATGCTATCAAAATCTAGCAGATTTTAGGTTTGAGTTAGAATTGACAATATTTTATCATTTTAGTTTAAAACGTCTTTCCATAGTGGGTTTTTCTCTTTCCTATTTTTATACTATTTATTCATTATCTTTACGAACTATTTAACTAAACATAATTTTTTCAACTGATCTGGCTTTAGAAATGTTTTGCTTTTCTTTATCTTTCCATTGTCCTCAATTTTAGTCTTCTAAACAAACTAGGAAATCTAAAACTTCAAAGGAAGAACTTTTCTTCTCTTTTTCTCAAATGTAATTAAATAGCTTTATTTTCAGCAGGGGCTCAAGTTAAATGTTCCTCCACACAATTGACAAAGCAAGTATGGTGCCTGCTTCTCATTCCGTCAAAGAATCTGCTAAATTACCCTTAGCATCTCTTTGTTTAACTACATTCCCATGTATCCTATAGAGTTTATTTTCAAGGAACATTTGACAAGAAGTATTCTTTAATGTTTTGCTTGCTGCTCTTTTAGCAGTGTCAATCTTGAACTCCAACTGCCCTACAAATTGTATTTCTTCAGGCAAAGTGACTTTTTCAACTATTTCTCTTTCACAATGGAAGAATTCAGGTAAGCCAAGACAGCATAGAGAACAATACACTAAGTAGCGATTATTCAACTGTGTACTTCAAAGAAATATATAAAAAAGATAAGAGCAAAAGCATATTTGAAAATATTTGGCAACTAAGATATGACATTGAGGCTACATTTTCAGAAAAACATAATAAAACTGATAACTGCATTTTTATCTTGAAAAACAGCATATCTTAGAAACTTCACAATTTGTACCAGTTATATCTTTAAAAAATAACTTTATATCTATAGTAAGGTTACAAAACAGTATTTTAGGAGAATGCCAACATATCACCAAATGGAATACTTTAGAAAGCTTGCAGTATATAAAGAGAGTAAGATCAGTAGTCAGTCAGAAAGCTTAATTCACATATTAAATTGCATGTTTTGCATATTAAATTGCATATTAAATCAGAGGACCAGACAGGGTCCTCTGTCTCAAAATCAGGATTCAAAAAGACTTTGCAGTGATTTTTCTGAGTGAAAGCCATGGAACAGACATCAGTGGTTGGACTTTTACTTCTTCATAACTCTTTGATTCAGTAAACAAAAGGTGAATTAGACACTCTTAAAATACAGTGCTTGGGAAATACTGCTCCCATTAAAAATCGATAATAGTAGTAACAGTTTAGTTTATGATTCATGACTGCCTTTTGCCTGATGATATAAAATATACAATATTTATCAATATAGTAGTTGTGAAAATTAATGATAGTTTATTTATCATGTAAGTTAACAAATAACAAGTAAGCATCCATGCCTCAAACAAAAAATTCTGTTTGAGCTCTTGCAGTTCTTGCAAATTATAAGCTCGTGCAGTTCAAGTAGCACTCCGAGATGACTCTTTCTTAATATGGATTTTGGGGCTCTGTTTCTTTTTTTCCATGTTATTTCACTCCATGGGAACCCTTTGCTCAGTCACAAGTGTGAGAAATTGAGCAGAATCTTTTAATGTTAGTCCTTCAGAGGACGTACATCATGATCACACTCAAATGCAAGAAGACTAGGAAATGCCGCTTTCCTGTATACTCAGGAAAAATAGTGGTTTGGGAAATCACTGTCATTTCTACAGAGGATATCCCATTGTCAGTGCTACTCAGTGACTTTGAGGCAGGGAGTATGCAAGCTCATATGATGTACATCCAGTACAATTTGAATGTATCTTAACTTACATGTAAACCAAAATATCTGTGTATGTAGCTTCTTATGGGCCAATGATGGGGACTTCTGCTGGGAACATATGAAAGGCCAAGCTCAAGCTGTATTTAAAAAAAAAGAAAAAATCCAACTGAAGATGTAGTTCAAAAGGCAAAACTGGTTTAGGAACACAGAAAAGAGTAAAGACAGCGTTCATGAGGGAATCTCATGGGGTTCTGAAAAATTATAAGCCATCTTGAAAAAAACAATGCCAGCTAAAAATATTTAGGCAAAGGGCTATGTAAAAACTGAAAATTATGGCACATGTTAATCTGGAAGTGTTCTTCTGTTGGACATCACAGTAGGGAACACAGTAAAATATTCTGATAATAAATGGCATTATAAGCCATGCTTAAAATTTTATGGAATCTCTAATTACTGTTGTGTGTCAGAAACTCAGGAAAAAAGGAAATGTACATAAAATACAGAAAACAAATGGGCAAAGGAACCAGAATTGAACAGCATCAACATTCTGCAACTCCTTACATACATATTATATTTTGCATAGCATGGAAATAGTTTTTTTGTTTGTTTGTTTTAATAAAAGCAACAGTATAACATATAGTCAAGGATAAGGAGAAAATAGTCCTGATTTTCCCAGAGGTATTTGATAATTAAACAACTGCCTTGCCACATTCTGATTTTTGGAAAATTGAGTGAATTATCTGGTGAGATAGTATTTTTTATTCTATATCTGTAACTTAAAGAAATGTTTAAGAAATAAGATATTTTATCTAGGTAGGCATTTCAAGTCTATTTTAAAAGGTTCTCTTTTGCTCTAAGTTCATATCAGTGACAGAAAAAATATTAAAAGAAAAATTAGGTTTACATATATGTAAATAAAGACAAATAAAAATCATAGACCAAACACACAAAATAAACAAAAAAATCAGAGGCAGGCATGGCATGGAATACTTGCTCTCTGGGTAAATGAGGACTAAAGATGGGTACTCAGGTCGAAGGCACGTGTCAGTCTTACTGGCCAAACACAGATAATTTATTGAGGCTTGTTTATCCATGAATGAACTTGGATCAGAAGGACATATAACATACTTGAAGCTTTCTATACAGTGAAAAGAATGTAACCAAACACCAGATTGCAGAAAAGATCTAAACCAAGTGACTGTTCAGTGTCAGATCACATTAAGGAAATATCCATTCCTAAGCCACCAGTGTAAGACTTGATTCTGCTTTTGGAACTTTCCAGATGGAAGTTCTTATAAAATAACCAGTGATGGAGAGATGAATAGAGAAGAGAAAACAGAAAACAGTGAAAACAAATCAACTAGTCAATACCTGGAAATCTTTGTGGAAATCTGATACAGATATCACAGCCAAAGAATAATGAGAGATGGAGTCATAAAAAGAAATAATTGAGTAACAGGAAATTTTCAAAGAAATAAAGAAAGAATGCCAGCTCTAAAATGAAGAAAAAACTGTGAAACAATAACAAGCAGATATAAAATAAGAGAAGGTGGTATGAAAAAGAGCCTATTTGAAACCCTATAAGTAACAGAACATTTAAATCATTGGAATAAAATATGCTTGGAAAAAGATAAACTACAGACTTCACATGGTCAAAGACAGGGAATTCACCAATGTAAATCAAAGAAAAAGTTGATTGAAAAATATGAAAGTTATAAGGTTGAAAAACCAGATTGTTTACAATAAAGAAAATGTGCAATACAATAGATCTGAGGATACAAAGTAGTATGCAATAGGAAAAAATCATGTAAAGAAAATAACTGCCACCATAGATGTTTATACCTACATGCACTGCAAGTCAATAAATGAGGGCAAAATAAATACATTTTTCAGAAATATGCACTAAAATATTTTATTGTTATTTGCTGAAACTAGTGCCAGAGTATAAAATTCAGAATACAAAAATAAATAAATGAATAAAACAACTAGCAAAAGCACTGGGATACAAGGAAAAATCATGACATACAAACCACATACATGTATGTAATTCAAAACATTTTCTTTTTTTAAAAAATCTTTTTAACTTTTTGTTTTACATTGGATCATAGCTGTTTAACAATGCTGCAATAGCTTCAGGTGCAAAGCAGACTGACTCAGCCTTATATATACACTCCCTGGCCACCCAGGCTGCCACATCACATTGAGCAGGGTTTCAAGATTGCTAACAAAAATAATTTTATGCAAATACTTTAGAATTAAAGTTCTACAAACTACAAAGAATTTTCACATCCTCAGCAATACTTATTGTTTTATTTTAGTAATTTAGTTAAAAAAAAAAAAAAAAAAGTCTTTTTCTTAGTAGTTATTGTTGTTCAGTCACTCGGTCCTGTCTGACTCTTTGTGACCCCATGGTCTGCATCATGTCAGGACTTTCTGCTCTTCACCACCTCCCAGGACCTGCTCAAACTCATTTCCATTGAATCAGTGATGCCATCCAACTGTCCCATCATCTGTCAGCCTCTTCTTTCAATCTTTCCTATCAGGATCTTCTCTAATGAGTTGGTTCATCCCATAAGGTGACCAAAGTATTGGAGTTTCAGCTTCAGCATCAGTCCTTCCAATGAATATTCAGGACTGATTTCCTTTAGGACTGACTCGTTTGATCTCCTTGCTGTCCAAGGAACTCTCAAGACTCTTCTCCAACACCACATTACAAAAGCATCAATTCTTCAGCACTCAGCCTTCTATATGGTCCAACTTTCACATCCATACATGACCACTGGAAAAACCATAGCTTTAACTAGACGGATCTTTGTAGGCAAAGTAGTGTCTCTTCTTTTTCATATGTTGTCTAGGTTTGTCATAGTTTTTCTTCCAAGGAGCAAGCATCTTTTAATTTCGTGGCTGCAGTCACCATCTGCAGTGATTTTGGAGCCCAAGAATATAAAGTCTCTCACTGTTTCCATTGATTCCCCATCTATTTGCCATGAAGTGATGGGACCAGATGCCATGATCTTAGTTTTCTGAATGTTGAGCTTTAAGCCAACTTTTTCACTCTCCTCTTTCACTTTCATCAAGAGGCTTTTTAGTTCTTCTTCACTTTTTGCCATAAGGGTGGTGTCATCTGAATATCTGAGGTTATTGATATTTCTCCTGGCAATCTTGATTCCGGCTTGTCCTTCCTCCAGCCCAGCGTTTCTCATGATGTACTCTGCATAGAAGTTAAATAAGCAGGGTGACAATATACAGCCTTGACGTACTCCTTTCCCTATTTGGAACCAGTCTGTTGTTCCATGTCCAGTTCTAACTGTTGCTTCCTGACTTGCATACAGGTTTCTCAAGAGGCAGGTCAGGTGGTCTGGTATGCCCATCTCTTTCAGAATTTTCCACAGAGGCTGAGAGGAGCTACCCCATGCCTGAGGTCAGGGCTGGCGGCCGAGAGTAGCAACCCCGTGTCCAAGGAGTGGCGGCTATGTGGGCGCAGGAGGACCGAGAGGAGCTACTGCATGTTGAAGGTCAGGAGGGGAGGCCGTGAGGAGATACCCCTCGTCCAAGGTAAGGAGCAGCAGCTGCGCTTTGCTGGAGCAGTTGTGAAGAGAAAAACTACGTCCAAGGTAAGAGAAAGCCTAGTAAGACGGTAGGTGTTGCGAGAGGGCATCAGAGGGCAGACACGCTGAAACCATAATCACAGAAAACTAGCCAATCTGCTCACAGGACCACAGCCTTGTCTAACTCAGTGAAACCAAGCCATGCCGTGTGGGGCCACCCAAGACGGACGGGCCATGGCGGAGAAGTCTGACAGAATGTGGTCCACTGGGGAAGGGGATGGCAAACCACTTCAGTGTTCTTGCCTTGAGAGCCCCATATACAGTTGCTTTCTCTATGAAAAATGTTGGTAATTAAGATTAAACAAAGGAGATAATATGGGACCTAATACAATAGTTTCCTCATAAAAAGAGGAAAAGACAGCAGAGCACTCTTTCTCTGCCACAACTGCACACACTGAGGAAGTCCTCCAAACCGGGAAGAGAGTTCTCACCAGAAACTGAACCCTGCAACACCTTGATTTTGGACTTTACAACCCTTAGAAGTGTGAGAATTAAAAAAAAAAAAATGTTGATTAAGGCAGACTGTGTCTGGTATTATTTTCTGGCAGCATGAGATGACTGAGAAAGATTTTAATACCTACCCAGGAGTGCTACTGTAACAAATGCCGAAATGCGGAAGCCACTTTGGAACTGCATAATGGGTAAAGGCTGGAAATATTTTGAGGAGCTAAAACTCTTTATTGCTGTGAAGGGACTGTTGGTGGCGATATGGAGTTAAAGGGGATTTAGATGAGGTCTCAGAAAGATAAGAGGGGAGCTCAATGGAAAGCCTCCATCTTCTTAGACAATGCATAATTAATGTTGGTTAATGGACACTAAAGGTCATCATAGTGATGAATGGAAAGGAAGGGCGTGTTATTGGGAACTGAAGGAAAGGCAGTCTTTGTTATAAAATGGCAAATATGTGGCTGAACTGTGTTTTACCATTTTTTTGTGGAGGGTAGACTTTTCAAATAATGAAACTGGATATTTAGCTGAGGAGATTTCTAAGCAAAATATTGAAGGAGTGGCTTGACTCTTCCTGAACTACATATAGTAAAATGTAAGAGGAGAGGAATTAATTGAAAGGGAATTGCTAAACAAATAAAGAACCAGAACTTGAAGATTTGGAAAATTCTTAACCTCTCCAAATTTCAGAAGATAAGAAAATGTGCTCCAAAGAGAACCTCAAGGATGCTGCTGGATTTTCACTCAATAAAGAGCCTGAACGTTTATACAGCAGAAACACTGATAGTTTGAACTGAAGGGAGATTCACATGGGATAAAATTTGATCCCTGGGTCCGGGATATCTATTGGAGAAGAAATGGCAACCACTCCAGGATTCTTGCCTGGAGAATTCCACAGACAGGGAAGCCTGGTGGACATAGAGTCACAGAGAGTCAGACACGACTGGTCAACTAACACACACACACACACACACACACACACACACACACACACACCACACACACACACACACACAGAGAGAAAATGAAGGAAAGCGTCTGTAGAGCTTGGGTCCTTAGGCAAGGCCTCAGAACTATTCGGATGTCAGTAGCAGCTGTGATGGCAATCTGAGCTGACAAGGAAGTTTGTATTATTTAGGAACATGATACAATTTATTACTTCCTGTGACTATTTCAACAACATATGTTGATGGTCCTTCATTAGCTTTCTATTACTGCTGTAACAAATTACCACAGACTTGATGGGCTTAAACAACACCATTTATTCTCTTACAGTTCTAGAGGTCAGAAGTCTAAATAGATTTCATTGGACCAAAGCAAGATATTAACAAGACTGCACTATTTCTCTGAGAAGGCAATGGCACCCCACTCCAGGACTCTTGCCTGGAAAATCCCATGGTCGGAGGAGCCTGGTAGGCTGCAGCCCATGGGGTCGCTAAGAGTCGGACGCGACTGGGCGACTTCACTTTCACTTTTCACTTCATGCATTGGAGAAGGAAATGGCAACCCACTCCAGTGTTCTTGCCTGGAGAATCCCAGGGACGGGGGAGCCTGGTGGGCTGCCGTCTAGGGGGTCGCACAGAGTCGGGCACGACTGAAGCGACTTAGCAGCAGCAGCAGCGGCGGCCGCACTATTTCTGGAGTCTATGGATGAGTCTGTCTCCTTGCCTTTTCCAGCCTGTAGTGGCCTCACTGGTATTCTCTGGCTTGGGCTCCTTCCCCCATCCTCAGAGTCATCATCACTCTCTGACAATGCTTCTGTTTCTGTATATGGACTTCTCCACTATATTTAAATCTTTCTTTGCTTCCCTTTTTAAAAAACATTTATGATTACATTCTGGGCCCAATCAGATAAAGCCCCATTATCTTAATAAAATCTGTAAAGTACCTTCCCCCAATTCTGTGGATTAGTACTTGTGTGTCTTTGGGGGCTTTTATTCAGCCTGCTTTAAAAGGTTATACTACTTTTAGGGAACAGAAGTGTACGTTGGGAAGCAAAAAATGTATAGCATAATAATTACTACTGTACCCCCCCAAGAAAAATCATATAATCTAACTTGAAATAGATAAAATACTAGAAATAAATAACCAAAAAACAACCTACAAGATATCACATTTTCATCTGCACTGAATTTGTACTGATCTACTTACTTTGGTCTGTGTTAGGTCATTGTATCTATTCCTTAGAAATATCCCTAAGGCTTAGTATAGGGTCATGAAATATTTTACGACTGACTAAACATTACTACCTGTACAACCTTAACTCTATTAAAATCTGTAAGCTTAAATAACTAAAATAACAGGCTAACACTGAAACATTTAAAAAGTTACTAAATGACTTTCAATGCTTATTGTAATTCTGTTATTCCATAATATCAACGTATTTATTGACAACATAAAATTAGGAATTAATTGATAAGTCAAAGAAAAAAGCCTTGAACTGTTCTGTCACTCTTTAAAGTGATTCATTGTAGCTAATTAAAGTCTGGTAAATATTTATCTCTTTCTTTTGCACAGGTAAAATAGTGTGTCTGTTCTCATAAAAATTTATTCAAATTATAAAAGCTTTTGGACCCTCACTTAAAAAAGCAAAAATCTATTACATTAGAAGTTTGGCATTTCATTAAAAACAGCTTTACATTAATATGACAAATTAAAAGGTGTCATAAACTGAATACTAACCATCTTTGTACAAATCAGTGCTGCAGATGGATTTTATTTTACTTTATTTTGTTACTTATCTTTATCTTTCCTCTTTCAATGTCTTAAACTTCATTCTTATCTTTAAGACCTTTGATAGCATTGTGAAAACTGCTTCAATTCCTAACAATTCATTCTATTAAAATGAACATATATGTTTCCACAAGGCAAAGGAACTCATAGAATTATTGACTCAAAAATATGATTTATGACATGACCACATTTTCTCCTCTTAGTTCAAAACAGCTAGCATATTATCTTATTAATTTATCTATATAATCAAACATTTGGTATATGTGACTCTCACTCACTAATTCATGAACAGTCCTTTAAGTTATAATTATTAACAAAAAGAAAATGCTTTCAAGGAACTGTCAAACTTCTTATAAGCAACAGAAAACAAAAGGATTGTGAAACCTGGGAACAAGTGAACTGAATGTAAAATTTCTGTTCCCAATGCACCCATCTTCAAAACACTTGCCAGTTTTAATCAGGGAGAATGAAAATGAACAGAGATTCTGTTGAGATCTCCATGGAGAGAGCTAACGAGGGGGGAGACGTGTCCCTTCCGTGAGGGCTATAAGGTGTCATGAAGAAGAGCCAAGGAACCCAGGACTAAGCAATGGTGTTCCAGGAAGAATTGATACTTAGGAACCACAAGTCACTTACAGGAAGATTAAGCAGCACCTTGATAGTCCTTTTGGACTTCGATGTCCAAAAAATCACAAGGGCGCTGCCTGTGTGGCCTAAGTCTTTCCTTCCCTAACATTGCAATTGTGAAGGGAAACAGGTATGAAAAATGCTCTGAATCAGAAAGAAACACCTGCAGTGTGAAGACTAAGCCAGAAACTGGGAAAAAAATAACACTGTTAGAATTGGAAAAACACCTTGGATGATTGGGGATTCAATTTTCTAAAAGAAAAAGACATTTGAATTCAGTGTGCTTCTTTCCTTAAGAGTTCATTCTTAAAATGTCTTTTTGATGCATAGGCACATTTATCTCCTATAGAGAAAAAATGATTGTAGCATAATTTGAATGCTAAACTATTAGTATCAGTAGGAACATGTCTTTCTGTCTTCCATACTCTTTTTTTTTTTTTCCCTTGGGTGTCACAAATATAAGCCATCTGGTATGCCAGATGCTTTCTTTTCTCTTTATTCATGCAGAAAGTGTAGGTGGAAGGCCTCCAAAATTCCAGACACTATTATCCACTTGCTTATCATCATCATCACTATCAACTTCCCAGCACTTTAATAAATGATGCCTTTTCTCTGGTTTGAAATCAGTAAGATTTATATAAATTATTTACTTTCCCCCCCTACAAGATGTCAGCTAAATTTTAGTTGGTCAGAAATCTGGAATATGGCTAACTATGGCTCTGTTGTATATAAGCTCCAACTTCATGCAGTGTGTTCCATTTTAAACAAAGTGTTGACTCAAATTTTATTACCGTATTTATCACCCTGTCTCTTCACCAGTGCTTACTTCCTCAAAAACAATTTGAATTTAATTATATGCATTTTTGAGTACCAGCCAGGCTCTAATCCAGTTCATTCTATCAAGGTATATTGATCAAAAAACGTGTGTGTGTGTGTGTGTGTGTACATGTATATGTGTGTCCTTTCATGCGTGTGGATATGTGTGCATACATACGAGAGGAAAACATTTCCATGCATGGTGAGCATATCACAATCAAGTGGGAAAATCTAGCAGAGCAATAACAGAGGGAGGCCTAGAAACTCATCATGCTTAGTGTTATTAGTAAAGTACTGGTGTTAGGAATTAAAATAGTCCCAGGTTAAACAATTCATTTGCAGTAGAACAATTTGTTGCAAGAGCTATTTAGCAAACTATCTAGAAATAAGCATTCCAGTAACAGAGTAGCTATTTTTGTGTAGTGGTTAACTTAGAATCCCATTTTCAATTATAAAGTCACATAAGTACAACAGCATGTGAGTACTCACAAATTTTCAGATGAAGTTAGAATCCAGGGCAGTAGGGCCACATCAAATATGAGAAATATGATTGATCAAGGCCTGTGTCATAGAGCTGATATGAAGACCTAATGAAATAATATAAAAACAACTACCTTCCATAGAAAACAGATTAACAAGAACTTGTTGAGTTTAAAATAAAGATTTTGAAGTCACTGTTTCAAAGATTTGTAAAATATCTAAGCTGAAAAACTGAAATAGCTATAGTATTATAAATATAATTATGATTACTGAAGTTTGCATTACTTTACAGGCTAAACACTGAAGTGTTAAAGATGTAAATAGAGAACAACGCAAAATATTACCACGAGGATGAGGAACGATCATCCAGAAGGAAATGGATGGATCTAGAAGGAAATGGTAAAGTGTGAGAACTAAGAAAAAGGGAATTTTAATCAGAATGAGAAAAATCTCTGGCTCCACTTTGGGAAAGCTGCAAAAGGGAAGGCTGTCACATAGAGAAAGAGTGGTGCTGACGGTGGGTGTTACAGATCCCCAGTTGGAACTCCAGTGCTTTGCATTCGAAAGTCAGTACAAATAACCTGGTAACTTTATTTAAAAAGTGTTTGCTCTACAACTACAGTTTTAGGACAAATCAACTACTGTGCCCTCCTTCCGACTAAACTGCTGCCCTTCCCCTCCATGGTGAGTATGGACTTGCCAAGGCTCATCAGGCAGGTTTCAGCAGTGTAATAGCCAGAAGAAAGACTTTATAATCGATCCAGTCACACATGCTATTTATAAATACATACCTGCTATAACTTACTGAATATGGAGGTTAGTATGCAAATTCAGATGCATAACTTAAAATTAGTAAATGCTATGTTTTTCATTCTTCAATGCTTGTTTGTTAACTTTAAATATTTTGTGTTCTTTTATATTTCTGAATTAAAATAACCTTCTAAAATTGTTAAAGAGACATATCTTAACTAAGTACTTCAAAGTAAATATTTCTATTTTTATTATTACCCTAATACCATAAAATCCTTCAATGTACATCTTGCATGTGCCTGTGTGATTTTGTCTGTGTATATCTACATGTAAACACACACATGCATGCATAGTGAATTGAGCGCTACAGGAAAAAAAAAAATTGTCTTTCATTTCAATCATTTTTATACTTCTGTTTTAAATACTTATATTGTATTATTTTACTACAACTGCAGAGTTGTTACTATAATCATATATCTATTCTGAAATGCAGATGTGTAAAATTCAAATATCCAGTTACCTGGGGCACTAATAGCTTTAACAAGGCATATGCAGATTTTAAGTATTCATCCACTTGTCAAAATGAAACATATTCTAAGGCTTTATTTATGTGTTAATTGACTTTCTTATTAAAAATGTTAATTGTTGTCTTCAAATATAATTATGTATTAATTTTTCTGTGCATAAAATAATGTTCTTCATCAAGTATTAAAGAAAAACATTTTTGATATGTCATAATAAGTATGAGTTTGGAGTTGAGATATTTTATAATCAGGAAATGAGAATATGTTATTTCTAATAAAAACTTGTTGAAGAGCAGAGACAGATGAAGTAAAGGTATATTTAACAGTAAATATAATACTATATTTCAAGGAGGATAATACTGTATTTCATGATAATACCATGTGATTAATACTGTAACTTGTAGGCAATTTTCTTCTTGAATTGATTTAGAGAGTAATTTTTAACATAAAATATTCTGATTTTTTTGGGAAAAGGAAACAAACGAGATGTTAAAATAATCAAACAGGAATAAAATACTGTTAGTGGAATAAAAAATAGAACAGGAAAATTGAGGAAATTTTTAAAACAGAAAAAGTTTTAAAATGTGTTTATAGCATATCTGGTATATCTGAAATCTTCAAACCTATCAATATAGTTTCAACAAATTCAGATATTTTGAATGTTTTAGCAGAGAGTCCCTTGGACTGCAAGGATATCAGACCAGTCAATCCTAAAGGAAATCATCCTGAGTATTGATTGGAACGACTGATGCTGAAGCTGAAACTCAACCCTTTGGAGACCTGATGCAAAGAACTGACTCATTAGAAAAGACCCTGATGCTGGGAAAGATTGAAGGCCGAAGGAGAAGGGTACAACAGGGATAAGATGGTTGGATGGCATCCCTGACTCGATGGACATGAGTTTGTGCAAGCTCCGGGAGTTGGTGATGGACAGGGAAGCCTGGTGTACCGCAGTCCATGGGGTTGCAAAGAGCTGGACATGACTGAGAGACTGAACTGAACTGAACTGAACTGAATAGCGTCAATATCTTTTATCTTTATTTTCTAAAATCTTCAATCAGATTTGGGAATTCATTGTTAGAACATTCTTCTTGATTTCAATCTAAATAATACAGATCCACTGTATTTAGAAAGGTTTACCTTTTATACTCGGAACTTAGAAGAGAATATGCTCATACCTCTCCTGTGTTCTCACTGATAGAAACACATTCATCTTTCTTTGAGAATGTCAGGCAGATCTATCATGGCACAGGGTATTTATTTACAGTTTATGTGACAAACTCTGTTGGAGAAAATAACAGGTAAATAAACAGTTCTTGATATACGGGCTAAGTTTGCATAGAAGGTTTTCTTTCTATTTGGGGGAATTTTAATTTAGAAGTGCCCATTTATAATAAAAATTTCAAATTAACTTATCCAACAAATTACCTTTGAATTTAAAACAATTAGAAAAATAAAGGGAAGAAACTATGCAATGGTCATATCACGTTTGTTTTTTTAAGCAATGTAAAACCTTTTGGTATACTGAAGGGGTTATAGTTTAGGTATTGAAGTGGACTGCTACAGGTCTCTCTGTACAAGTTAAATCACCTAAAGGCAAGTCATTTACCTCTCTGTCTCAGCTTCTAGTCTAAGCTTGAAAATAATACTACCTACCTTAGACATTTCTTGTCAGAATTAAATGGATTAACATAGGTGAAAGCTATAGAAGAGTCCTTGGAATAAAATAAGTGCTAAATGATTTTTATTGTTCTTTGACTAAGGAAAAATACACATTGGGGCTTCCCTGGTAGCTCAGCTGGTAAAGAATCCACCTTCAATACAGGAGACCCTGGTTCAATTTCTAGGTTGGGAAGATCCCCTGGAAAAGGGATAGGCTACCACTCCAGTATTCTTTGTTGAGCTTCCCTGGTGGCTCAGACAGTAAAGAATCCGCCTGCAATGTGGGAGACCTGGGTTTGATCCCAGGGTGGGAAAGCTCCCCTTGAGGAAGGCATGGTAACGCACTCCAGTATTCTTGCCTGGAGAATCCCTATGGACAGATAAGCCTGGCAGGCTACAGTCTATGAGGTCGCAGAGAGTCGGACATGACTGAAAGGCTAAGTGCAGAGAGCGAAACATTTATCCAAGGCATTTTAGCAACTTATATCAAATCACTAATCAAGATGAAATATGTCACTGGTTTTATTATTCACACAACTCAATAATTTTTAATGCACAAAAATTAAATAGTAATATCTAAATACTCAAAACAACGTGTGTGTGTTTGGTGTGTGTGTTTGTGTTAGCTGCTCAGTCATGTCTGATTCTTTATGTCCCCATGTACTCTAGTCCACCAGGCTCCTCTGTCCACGGGATTCTCCAGGCAAGCATACTGAAGTGGGTTGCCATGCCTTTCTCCAGGGGATCTTCCCGACCCAGGGATTGAACCCAGGTCTCCTGCATCTCAGGTAGACTCTTTACCATCTGGGCCACTCAAAATGATAAGTTCAAATAAATAAAAAAAAAACTAATCAAATAACTGTGGCCTCATCAAATGAGGAATATGCAAAGTTCAAGCAGTCTCATAAGTACATTAATACACTGGGCATCATCTTAATTTTAATTTTGTAATTAATTTTGTCATATAGATACATAATTTTGTGGTAATTTTTCTCAAGTTTATTCAGACATATGCAAAATATACTTAGTGAAAAACTCCAAACATTTTTTACAGTCTTTCCATCTATGTTTATGAAAGTGAAGCCAATAATAGTAGCTATATTTCATATTTGAAACAAAACATATATGGAGAGAAAATAATTAATCACTCCAGGCATGGGTATTGATGAAAAATTGTAGGACTCCTCACAATTGGAGAGATTATCTGATTTTCCCCCTGAAATGCATTACAACAGACTTCAAAGAGTTGAAGTATGGCAAAAATCAATCAATAATATTTAAAGGAAAGTAAACTTCAAGATGAGACAGACAACATTAACATGACTGCTTTTGAGGAAACGCTTTATTAATTTTTGTAATTGTTCAATCTGAGATAGCAAGACTGCTTGCTGGAAATTTTGGAGGATATCATAACTTAGAGGAGAATCAGTACCACTAATATTCTTTAGTGCAATCTCGTCTATAAATTTGATTGAACAATTTATGTGATTATATTGTTAACACAGCAATGGTGATTACATCTTATTTCAGAGAATATACTTCAGCATGTCTGATGCAAAATATAATGTCTTATTTCGGTTCTTATTATAAATCAGATAAGATAAATTGCAAGATACATGATGGTTGCGCTTAGTTGCTCATTTGAGTATTGTTTTAAATACTCAAAGCAATGAGTGTATGTGTTTGTGTTAGTTGCTCAGTCATATCTCTTTTGACTCCATGGACTGTAGATCACCAGGCTCCTCTCTCCATGGGATTATCCAGGCAAGCATACTGGTGTGGTTTGCCATGCCTTTCTCCAGGGGATCTTCCCAACCCAGGGATCAAACCCAGGTCTTCCTCATTGCAGGCAGATTCTTTACTGTCTGAGACACCAGGAAAGCCCATGGAGGCTACTACTGATAAATCAAAATTCAAAAAAGTTTATAAAGTTTTACATGCATGTATCTGTGCAAATTCACCACAAAGGGTCATCCAAGTACAGAGTATTTAATCCCTACCAAATATAAAAAAAAAAATGTTGTTTACTAGTTCACATCAATATTCTGGTCTTTCTATAACCAAGAATACAGAAGTGTTTCTATTAATCATTCTTTCACTTTTTCTTTTTTTTTGAGGGGGTCTCTTATCTATTCACCAGCTTTTCTTTGATGCTCTATTCCACCTTTGATTCCCTTCTCAATTGTGATGGGACAATCAAGACCCTTACAAAAATAATGGAACATAATAAATAGAAACTTGCTTTAATCAACTAATTAGACTTCTACAGAACACAAGTTGGTCTTGCCACACATTATCATCACAAATACATCTTTAATACAAGAGAAGTCAGGAGTTAAGAAAACTAATCAGTTAGAATTGATTAATTGAGAGATGATAGATTTTTTGCTTTTTTTCACTATAGAATAAAAAGTAATTTAAAGTAATATTAATATTTACTGAATCAAAGTTATGTTTACTAGAAACATCTTATAAAAAGTTAAAAGGCAAGGAAAAAAACTAGGAGAAATAATAAGCCATGAAAATAATTCATGAAAATGTAGTATTTAGAAACAATGTAATAAACTTATAAGTAAAGAAATACAAATAGCCAATAGAGGATTAGGCAAAAGGACAGACATTTCACAGATGGTAAAACAGTACTGCGGATAATAGTTTTAGGGTGGATTCATGGATAGTAATTTTATTTAGTTCATATTTACATGCAGGTTACATGTGTATCAAGTGATGCATGATCAAAATTAACATTTATTGGTTTATAAAATAATGAGTGGAATTATACATATAAACAGCATGATTCATACTGTTAAGAGAGTTTCTTAACAAAAAAATATCTGAAGTATTCAATTATTGGTATAAGATTTAAAGAAAAAAGATGACAGGTCAACTAAATATTAGCTCTACTAACATGGGAAAATTATGTCTATTCCACCACAAGACTAATGAAAGTTTCTTTCATTTTAGCCAAAATGAGATAATTAAAAAATAACAATAATTAAGTAACTAAATTGATACAACACCAGAAAAGAGAAAGTATCACACTGATCAAATATTACATGTTTGTTTGTTTGTTTTTCCTAATCAGTGACTGGGTATTCTATCAGCCATAATAGCAGGGCAGATTTTTGCAAGACTCTGTGATAAGCTAGGAGGCAAAGGAGAATGGGCTGGTGAAGAAAGCTGCAGATTTCAGTTGTGAATATGTTAAGTGTGAGTTTCCTGTCTTATATCCAAGAAGTTGGGTCTACTGTTTTGTTCAATATTCCTTTCCAAAGTCTAGGAGAAGCTCGGGTGCAAAGGTAGGTTTTGGAAGAGTTAGAAGATGGATGAAAATTGAAGCCATGGAGGTCAGTGAGACAGCCCAGGAGGAAATTTATAACATTAGGAAAGATGAAGACTTAGGAGAGACATGTAAGGAATACAAATTGAAGTTTGGGAAACATGGTCAGTGTAGTCAATTGTAACATGCTTTTATAGCCATAAATGAAGGAGGGAGCATTGATAGGTTACCATAAGGTGCCTGAGGTGAGGAGTGGATGGGGAGAGTTACCTAGGGTGGGACAGAGTTTATTTCCTGCTTAACACTACAGCATATTTTCAAATACTTACGTATAAATCCAGAAGAGAAGTAGGTAAAGATGAGAGCCTGTGGTTAAAGAAATCCCTAGAAAGACAGAAGAGCATAGAATCTGGCAGAGATGAGGAAATTAGATTTTGGTTGTGGGAGAAACTGTTATCCATTTACATTTTCTTTTACTTTTCTTTTCCTCTTTCCTTTTCTCCATCTCACGTCTTCCCTTTCCCTTCCTTCCTTCTCCCACTCTCTTTTGTTTTTTAGAGGAATTTGATCTGTTCCTATCTAATGCATTTTATTTTCTCTCTGAAATGAGAAGAAAGATCATCTGAAAGTGAGAGGATTGGATAGCATTTAATGGGATTGCAAAAGTATTTGGAATAGAAAATCAACCACAGTTGGGGGCTTAAAAGGATTTTCAGGTGGTGGTGCAGTCTGGTTTGATACTACTGTCCTCCAAATATTTATACTGAGAAAAAGCAGCCTCCAAGTCTGCACATATGTGAACAGTGAGTAGTGAAAACTAAATTAAAGCATAGATCATTTCCTTACGTAGTTGGAATATGGTCCTGCATTAAATTTTAGTTATTTTTTTTATTATCTGCCAAATATTCACAATATTAAAAAGGCATTACCATCTGAAAATGGCAAAAGGAAAATAAAAATAGAAGCTATTTCTACCAGCAAGTAGATTTGTAAATGTTGTAAAGTTTCCTTTTCACTTTTTATAACTCAATTCTCCTCTTCACAGCTTGTGCCATTCCTGAATCATTATAGTATAGTTGTTACATTTATTTACTCCTCACTTAAAATTGAGTGTATATAACAACATTCTCAGAGGTATTGTCTAGGAAGGAAATCTCGGAATACATCAAACTTTATCTTCTTAAATATGTTCTTACATTCTTAAACATTTTGGTATACATGGGCCTTTCAGCTTTGGAACAGTCATTGCTGTAGACTCAGTTAACATAGTCCATGTTTTTCCCAAATATTTTAGTATTGGCAAGTTTTGTGATCTTAGCATCTGTTCAATTAACAAAAAAAATCATGTGTTACAACCTGCTGTATGTATTTATCAAAACTACAGTATGTGGAAAGGGATTTGCATAATTAGAAATAAGTCAGCTGTTTCACTAAACTACTGGAATGTGAAATTCTGACAGGTAATACAAAGAACATTTTGCTATATAAATATTTTCAGAAAGCAAAATGTTTACTTTCTCAAGCTTCCAGACTGGAATGGAGAATAACAAATAAAGCTGCTAATTCAATTTTCCATTTATAGTCTGCAAGTTTACATTTTAAATTCCCAGTAGATATAATTACAGGAAAAAATTGAAAAAGAAGAGAGCTAATCTTCAAAATTTGCCCCTAGGGTAAATTATATGTGTGTGTATATAATTATATATATGTATATTACATACATATATATATGGCCTATGTTTTGCAAATAAAAAGCAACTTAACATGCAAACATACCCATTGTCACACAGTTCCACATCATTTTAATTCACATCTATTAAAAAATTGGTATTGGACTGTCAGTTAAAGTTGAAGACTTTCCATTGCTGATTTTCACAATGAAAAGCACAGTGTCGATTTCTTGTAGCGAAGTCTACCATCAGCTTAGTATTCTGCATCCCTACTTCTGACCTGCTAACCCTTGGTGAGCACACATACTGAACAGTGAAACCAAGGACTGAATTTGCTTTTAATTACCTGTCTTTTTTATTTATTCTTCTAGGAGAGATTGAGTCTGGAAGCTCCCTATAGGTCTTCTCTGTAATCATTAAGCATTTCAAGGAGCAGTTGGTTTATATTAAAAGTTCAATAGTGCATAACTCTTTCTCTGCATTTTCTGAAGTAGAATAATTCACTCTTGTTCAGGTGTTATAAGAGACACCATTTCATTGAAGAGGCACAGAAAATTAATGAGTTCAAAGCCAGTCGAGCTATATTTTCAAACAGTAAAAGCAGTGAACTAGATATACATTGTTTACTTTCTGCTCTAAAGACATTATAATTGCACTACATATTTGTCTGTAAAGAAATAAAACCACATCAACATGACCCTCAGGCCAACAAACATTCAAATCACCAAAACAGTGAAGCTGGTAGAGCCTACTTGGACCAGAATTCAAAAGTATAAACCAGAGGAAACCAACACCTTGGATTTCCAAAGAAGTGGAATGAAAATGGTGAACTTCAAATGCAAAGAAGTTAGTTTTAAACAAAAACATAAATGGGGAAAGAACATTTTTAGAAGTCACTTTTACAGGCATTATTTATTTATTTATTTATTTATTTATTTATTTTTTTAATATTATTTTATTAGTTGGAGGCCAATCACTTTACAACATTTCAGTGGGTTTTGTCATACATTGACATGAATCAGCCATATAGTTACACGTATTCCCCATCCCGATCCCCCCTCCCACCTCCCTTCGCACCCGACTCCTCAGGGTCCTCCCAGTGCACCAGGCCCGAGCACCTGACTCATGTATCCCACCTGGGTTGGTGGTCCGTTTCACCATAGATAATATACATGCTGTTCTTTCAAAACATCCCACCCTCACGTTCTCCCCCAGAGTTCAAAAGTCTGTTCTGTACTTCTGTGTCTCTTTTTCTGTTTTGCATATAGGGTTATTGCCACCATCTATCTAAATTCCGTATATATGTGTTAGTATGCTGTAATGTTCTTTATCTTTCTGGCTTACTTCACTCTGTATAATGGGCTCCAGTTTCATCCATCTCATTAGAACTGATTCAAATGAATTCTTTTTAATGGCTGAGTAATATTCCATGGTGTATATGTACCACAGCTTCCTTATCCATTCATCTGCGGATGGGCATCTGGGTTGCTTCCATGTCCTGGCTATTATAAACAGTGCTGCAATGAACATTGGGGTGCACGTGTCTCTTTCAGATCTGGATTCCTCAGTGTGTATGCCTAGAAGTGGTATTGCTGGGTCATATGGCAGTTCTATTTCCAGTTTTTTAAGAAATCTCCACACTGTTTTCCATAGTGGCTGTACTAGTTTGCATTCCCACCAACAGTGTAAGAGGGTTCCCTTTTCTCCACACCCTCTCCAGCATTTATTGCTTGTAGACTTTTGGATAGCAGCCATCCTGACTGGCGTGTAATGGTACCTCATTGTGGTTTTGATTTGCATTTCTCTGATGATGAGTGATGTTGAGCATCTTTTCATGTGTTTGTTAGCCATCTGTATGTCTTCTTTGGAGAAATGTCTGTTTAGTTCTTTGGCCCATTTTTTGATTGGGTCGTTTATTTTTCTGGAATTGAGCTTCAGGAGTTGCTTGTATATTTTTGAGATTAATCCTTTGTCTGTTTCCTCATTTGTTATTATTTTCTCCCAATCTGAGGGCTGTCTTTTCACCTTACTTATAGTTTCCTTTGTTGTGCAAAAGCTTTTAATTTTCATTAGGTCCCATTTGTTTATTTTTGCTTTTATTTCCAATATTCTGGGAGGTGGGTCATAGAAGATCTTGCTGTGATTTATGTCGGAGAGTGTTTTGCCTATGTTCTCCTCTAGGAGTTTTATAGTTTCTGGTCTTACATTTAGATCTTTAATCCATTTTGAGTTTATTTTTGTGTATGGTGTTAGAAAGTGTTCTAGTTTCATTCTTTTACAAGTGGTTGACCAGTTTTCCCAGCACCACCTGTTAAAGAGATTGTCTTTTTTCCATTGTATATCCTTGCCTCCTTTGTCAAAGATGAGGTGTCCATAGGTTCGTGGATTTATCTCTGGGCTTTCTATTCTATTCCATTGATCTATATTTCTGTCTTTGTGCCAGTACCATACTGTCTTGATGACTGTGGCTTTGTAGTAGAGTCTGAAGTCAGGCAGGTTGATTCCTCCAGTTCCATTCTTCTTTCTCAAGATTACTTTGGCTATTCGAGGTTTTTTGTATTTCCATACAAATTGTGAAATTATTTGTTCTAGTTCTGTGAAAAATACCGTTGGTAACTTGATAGGGATTGCATTGAATCTATAGATTGCTTTGGGTAGAATAGCCATTTTGATAATATTGATTCTTCCAATCCATGAGCACGGTATGTTTCTCCATCTGTTTGTGTCCTCTTTGATTTCTTTCATCAGTGTTTTATAGTTTTCTATGTATAGGTCTTTTGTTTCTTTAGGTAGATATACTCCTAAGTATTTTATTCTTTTTGTTGCAATGGTGAATGGTATTGTTTCCTTAATTCCTCTTTCTGTTTTTTCATTGTTAGTGTATAGGAATGCAAGGGATTTCTGTGTGTTAATTTTATATCCTGCAACTTTACTATATTCATTGATTAGAAACAAAGAGAGAAGAACCAAATTAACAAAATAAGAAATGAAAAGGGTGAGATCACAACAGACAACACTGAAATCCAAAGGATCATAAGAGACTACTACCAGCAGCTCTATGCCAATAAAATGGACAACTTGGATGAAATGGACAAATTCTTAGAAAAGTATAACTTTCCAAAACTGAACCAGGAAGAAATAGAAGATCTTAACAGAGTCATCACAAGCAAGGAAATCGAAACTGTAATCAGAAATCTTCCAGCAAACAAAAGCCCAGGACCAGATGGCTTCACAGCTGAATTCTACCAAAAATTTAGAGAAGAGCTAACACCTATCTTACTCAAACTCTTCCAGAAAATTGCAGAAGAAGGTAAACTTCCAAACTCATTCTATGAGGCCACCATCACCCTAATTCCAAAACCAGACAAAGATGCCACAAAAAAAGAAAACTACAGGCCAATATCACTGATGAACATAGATGCAAAAATCCTTAACAAAATTCTAGCAAACAGAATCCAACAACATATTTAAAAAATCATACACCATGACCAAGTGGGCTTTATCCCAGGAATGCAAGGATTCTTTAATATCCACAAATCAATCAACGTAATACACCACATTAACAAATTGAAAGATAAAAACCATATGATTATCTCAATAGATGCAGAGAAAGCCTTTGACAAAATTCAACACTCATTTATGATTAAAACTCTCCAGAAAGCAGGAATAGAAGGAACATACCTCAACATAATAAAAACTATATATGACAAACCCACAGCAAGCATCACCCTCAATGGTGAAAAATTGAAAGCATTTCCTCTGAAATCAGGAACAAGACAAGGATGCCCACTCTCACCACTACTATTCAACATAGTGTTGGAAGTTTTGGCCACAGCAATCAGAGCAGAAAAAGACATAAAAGGAATCCAGATAGGAAAAGAAGAAGTGAAACTCTCGCTGTTTGCAGATGACATGATCCTCTACATAGAAAACCCTAAAGACTCTCCCAGAAAATTACAGGCATTATTTAGATGGATCATATCCAATGTGAATCTTATCCTAGAAATAAAGGTATATTTTGTCTGCCCAGAGCAAGATAAATCTTCATTAATTCAACTTAACTAAGACTAGCAATTCCTTAAAAATTTGCTTTTTATCAAAATAGATTTTTAATTAAGGAAAAAGTACATATCTCACTTTAGTCAGGTCTTTGGAGTATGGTGAATTTTAAGTTTCTAACACTGAGTAAGCATGATTAGTTATACTGATCCTTTCAAACTATTCTACTGATGTTAAGAATATATTTAATATTTTCTATCCAAAAAAGTGTAAAGTTTCCTCAAATACGTAACTCTTCAATGTTATTATATTAGTTTATATGCCTTTGTGTATATGATCTTCTAAATTCTAAAATTCTTTACTGTAGTTTTCAAGAGGTTCTGGGAATAATATATATATATCATATATATATCTATATATATATAAGTTTAGAATGATTTCTATAATGTTTTTCTGCTTTAATTTTAATGATAATTAAATTTAATAAAAGGGTAATTTAGGATTCAAATTTTTTGGTTTTCTTTTCTTTATAATGGATAAAATGTGTCTTATATTACATTTTTGATGTTTATTTTCTTTTACTTCAGAGCAATTTTAAGTTTACGGAAAAATTAGTAGAACTCTATATATTTTAGATACAAGTCCTATCACACACACATACACATACACACACACACACACACACACACATATATTTCCAAATGTTTTCTCCAAGTCTGTGACTTATCTTTTCATTCTCTTAATAAAGCCTGTTGCAAGTAATATTTTAGTACTAATTAAGATCAAATTATTTGTTTTCCCTCTTGGACAGTGCTTTTGGTACTAAATCTATTAATAAAAAATTATCAGCAGGGTCATCCTGGTGCTCAGTGGTAACAAATGCCCTGCCAGTGCAGGAGACACAGGTCGATCCCTATTCTGGGAAGATCCCACATGCCGTGGGGAACTAAGCCCAAGGACCACAACTACTGAGACTGGTTCTGGAGCCCCGGGAGCCACAACCTCTGAGCCCCCGCCCTGCAGCTGCTGAAGCCCAGGCAGCCAGGAGCCCGCGCTCCGCAACAAGAGCGGCCACCGCAGGAGGAAGCCTGTGTGCTGCAGCTAGAGAGTATTCTCACTCACCACAGTTAGAGAGAAGCCCATATGCCAAGGAAAATCCAGTAAAGACAAACAGAAAAAATCATCAGCAAACTCAAAGGCATCTAAACGCTATCCCATTTTATATTCTAGGAGATTCACATGTTGCATTTGCCTTGATGTTTACAATACATTTTGAGCTAATCCTGTGAAATGTGTAAGACATTTATTTTTGCATATGGATGTCCAGTTGTTCCAGTCATTTATTAAAAAGAATATCCTTTATCCATTTAATTGCCTTTGCCCCTGTGTCAAAGATCAGCTGCTTTTATTTATATGGATCTATTTTTGGGCTATTTTGTTCCATTAATTATTTGTTTATACTTTTGGTGCTTTATCATATTTTGATCACTACAGCTTCATGCAGCTTTATAGTAAGACTTGAAGTTCAGTAGAGTGTCAGTCATCTGCTTTCCTTTTGCTTTCCTTATTAATCGTCTTTTTTATTACGGGTCTTTCATTTTTCAATATAAACTTTAGAATAAGTCATTATTAAATTTTGAAAAGGAGAAATAGTCATGTTGAAAAGTGCAGAGATTTAATTTTAATATTAACATTATCCTGTTAATTATTGGTTGAAGATAAATTCTGTATTTATTTCAATCAAATAATATTAACAGCCTATTAAGGAACCATTGTCTGAAACCACATACCCTGGCGAGGCACAGTTATGAGTTATTTCACATCAGGAGGTCCCAATAAGGAGCACAGAATTAACAAGCTATAGCCAGCCAGATGAACTTGGGATGGGCCATAAGGAGGAAAGGCATTCCAGTCCATAATATATCCTTCTAACTACCAGATACCTTTGTGCTAGAATCCATCTTGGTTGAGAGGGGAAGCACCCTGAGTCATACTGCATATAGTCCAAGCAAGATGACTGGCCAGAGACAACCTGGAAACTAACCCCGTTGCCATAAAACCTGATACTGCAAGCCAGCTGGCAGAGCGATCCTCCTGGGTGCCCTTACTGAAGGGCTCTCTGCCCAGGGCTCCCCTTACCACTGAGAATCAATGACATTTGACTTCAGTGATTTTAAAATAATCAATGAAAAAATAATATAGAACAACAAAAAGAGAATTGTTATTTCTGTACTTTATTCTACATGATGGACACTGTATAGTCATTCATTTTTACTCATAAGAATTTTTTTAAGTCAATTATTTTTGTACTGTACCATCATTCCAATCAAGGAAACAGGCAAGTACATTTTTGTCCTTGGTAATGTGGCTGAAGTATGTCCTATGAATTATTGTTCACCTAGTAAATATGTGTACAATAAATTATATCTGTTTATTGAAGAAAATAGAAATGTTGGCTTCTGGTGCATTTTTAGTTTTCATGTCCCTAAAAATTCAATGACTTTTGCACAGCAAAGGAAGCCACAAACAAAAAGTCAGCCCTCTTGACTGGGAGAAAATATTTACAAACAAAGCAACTAACAAGGAATTAATCTCCAAAAAAATACAAACAGCTCATGCAGCCCAATATTAAAAAACAAACAACCCAATCAAAAAGTAGCTGGAAGATCTAAACAGGCATTTCTCCAAAGAAGACATACAGATGGCCAAGAAGCATACGAGGCTCAACATCACTAATTTTTAAAGGAATGCAAATCAAACTAAAATGAAGTATCACTACACACTTTAGAATGGACATCAGCAAGAAAACAATCTACAAACAATAAATGCTAGAGAGGGTGTGGACAAAAGGGAATCCTCCCACACTGTGGGTGGGAATGTAAATTGCTGCAACTGTTAGGGAGAAGGGCATGGAGATTCCTTAAAAATAAAAAACAACTAAAAATAGAACTGCCATACAAAGCAATCCCACTCCTAGACATATAGCTAGAGAAAACCATGATTCAAAAAGGTACCACCAAATGTAATAGTGCCCCCTGCAGCACTATTTACAATAGCCAGGACATGGAAGCAACCTCAATGTCCACCGATGGAGGAATGGATAGAGAAGATGTGGTACATATACACCATGCAATATCGCTCAGCCACAGAAAAGAACACAAGAGTGCCATTTGCAGCAACAGGGATAGACCTAGAGATTTTCATACAAGTTGAAGTAAGTCAGACACTGAAAATCAAATATATGATATTGCTTTCATGTGGAATCTTAAAGAAAGAGTATAAATGAACTTACTCACAAAACAGGAGTAACGTGTAGAAAACAAACTTACAGTTAGTAGAGAATGGGAGACTGGGGTTGACCCAGACACACTACTATATATAAAACGGAGAACAAACAAAGACCTACTATATAGCAGGGAAACTCTCCTTAATACTCTGCGACGACCTACACAGGAAAAGAATCTTAAAAAAGAGCTGGTATGTGTCTACGTAAAACTGATTCACTTGGCTGTACACCTGAAAATAATACAGTGTGGCAACTATGCTCCAACAAAAATAAAAAATAAAATATGCAAACAAAAACCTTCAAACGATGAACATGTGGATTCTATAATCATCCCCCTCATCCCAAGGGGAGAAAATAAAACTGTATAGCTCTCAGGTTGAGCCCACGTACTCTGTACATACAAAGGTATTCTGAAAAATATACATAAAAGAGGAATCGTAAAAAGTCTAGAGCTTTAGCCCATTTCTCTCAGGCTAGCTGTGTGATCTTGACAAAGCTCCCAAGCTCTCTAGTTGATTTTATTTTATTTATAAAATGAAGAGGGCCTGTAAATTGATCCTAAGGTTCTACTAAGACTTACATTTTCTATGAATCTCTCATGACAGCATCCCAAAGATACTAGGAAAATGAAAGAGAAGAACACTGATTTTTGAGGAGAAAATGTTACCAATTAAGAGCTTATAAAGTATCAGTTATCCTTTTAAATGCTTTATGTTAATTAAAAAAAGAATGCTAGCTTTTTCCACTTGTACAAATGAGACAACTACAGAAGAGAGAAGTTAAGTAATGCACTTAAGGAGATCCAGCTTCTAAAGGTGACAGCCAAGACTTCAACCCAGGGAACTGAATCAAGAGCTATACTAACACTCCAAAACCCTGCACCTGTCAAATGTTCAACTCAGATTTCTTATTTTTATTGTGTTTACAGCAATATTTATTGGATGGTGAGACTTCAGCCAGAGGTTCAGAGATCTACGTGTATGTCCTCTGAAGCATGACCATCTTAACCTAGATTTGCTCAAGTGTTTTTATAATAACTGGGTCTGTTCTGATCAAAACTATATATTATATAAAAGTATGTCTCAAAACATAATCCACAGATAGCCTGCATTAGTACAAATTTTAATGTGTTAAAATGCAGATTCTTAGGTCCCAAACTATACACACTTAATCCTTATATGAGGAGTTGAGAAATGGGTAATTTAACTGTCAATCTAGATGACTTATACATTCTGAAATTTGAGTATCACTGCTATAAATGAAGTGAAGAATTCCTTAGTCTTCATTGTTCATTTTACACAATCCGATAATAATTTCAAACACCAATATCCTAAAACACAAAGAAAAAAATGCAGTCATCCAGCCAAGCAGGCACATAGATAGCCATTTAAGCATTCTTTCATTCAAGAGATTGACAGTGACCTTTCACCACGTGCTTTGATTTTTCACATGTTACACAAGAAACTGAAGACAGAGGTCAGCCTCTGTTAAGATTAATTCGACAAAAAATAAGAAAAACAAACCAAACAATTCTGAAAATATTTTGGTGAAAAGTTTTAAAAAGATTACAGTCCTTTGTTATTAAGCACCCGTTCATCTAGTATTTCAGCAGTTGTACCAGGCCTGGGGAATTTAGAGGAGTCTACCTTGAGGCTGTATTTTCCAAAGAATTTTAAACATACCTAATTCTATCATCTTTCTACAGAGGTCTACATCTGTATAATTAGTGCACTATTATAACGTAAGTATTAAAATACTTAATGTATTAAAATACTTTAATGTGTTTCATGATGCATACCTTACCTTGACGTGATACAGTTGCTTTGACAGTAATTGTCGATGTCCTTATTAAATCTAAGGTCAATGTTAATTTAAACTGAGATGAGAGTCTTTTAACAATGACAGTGGCTAATGTCAGGGGTAGTACTTAGAACACCCATTTTGAGTGTGGCAATTTCAGTTGTAATAGATTAGCCTCTGCTTCCGTGTAAATGGTTAAAAACAAAGGAAAACAGAGAGCCAAAGTGGTATTCTGTGAGCAAATTTAAAATATAAAAGAACTGTAAACAAGTGTTCAAAATGAATACTTGGAAAAATAAACATGCCAAGTCTATTTTAACAATCACACCTCACTGTATCCATGGCAATACACTCCTCTAGGTTATCCAGCAGCTTGAAATTCAGCATTAAACAGAGAATAGAACAAGTGCAAAAGAATGCTCTGTAAATCTATTAGGAGTCAAACCTAGGTAGTGCTGTATGGACAATCTTCAAAGGATAGTTTCTTCAAAAATAAATTGGGGCAATGTAGCATTGCTGCTTTTATTTATAGATGAAACTCTTCTCAACTATGTTCCCTGAGCTCTTTGCCTTATCCTGAACTTGTTTCACTTTCTTTTCCCTAGTGAAGTTCTGTATGATTTGGTTTTGTGAGAATTTTCCTTTTCTTTCCACTGAGTTGCTGAATTTAATGCAGCGCTCTTTGAGTTGCAGAGTGAGGAGGTCTCACACCAGGGAGGGTAGCCTATCTCTGAGTGGCTCTGATGGCAAACCTTGGGATAAAATGTCAGGTCATAACTTCCATCCTGATAGGTAAAGCTTGGCACCATCAATCCTAACTTAATCTTGCTTTCCATTCTTCCAGGGACTTTGGCTTTGTGTTTTTATTTTTCATCTACTATCATTGTTTTAAAACAACTTACTATGTCATGTCTTAATAAATAGTGGCTTGGTCATTTTATGTTGGTAACATTTCATGTGGCTTTTGGTAGATTTTTTTCTTATTATTTCTTAAATAACTATAAGTATTTTGAGAAGCAAAAAGTTAAGTGTTCATCAGGCCGTTATCTATTTAACAGGATGGTAAAAATTTAGGAATGCTGAGATTATTTGGCATCTACAATTAATCAATACTCAACAGTTATTTCAATCTTTTTTCACAGACTCTCAGCTTTGGGAAGTACATCAAGTAGAGCTCTCACAGGCTCAATTCTCTTTCTCACCATTTTTTTTTCCCCTAAGCTTGTCAGGCAGGCTTGATAGTTCCTCCAGGTGCTCTAAAAGGCCCAACAGATCACCATCATTGTGGCCATTTAACCACTGACAGATAAATAGTTTGCAGTGTGGTGTAAAGCGCTTCTCTGGGAAATCCACATCCACATATGCATCTTTCTTTTCAGAAGTGACATCGCAGTATCTGCTCCTGCTGCTGCTAAGTCGCTTCAGCCATGTCCGACTCTGTGCGACCCCCTACACGTCAGCCCACCAGGCTCCCCCGTCCCTGGGATTCTCCAGGCAAGAACACTGGGGTGGGTTGCCATTGCCTTCTCCAATGCAGGAAAGTGAAAAGTGAAAGTGAAGTCCCTCAGCCATGTCCGACTCTTCAAGACCCCATGGACTGCAGCCCACCAGGCTCCCCCGTCCCTGGGATTTTCCAGGCAAGAACACTGGGGTGGGTTGCCATTGCCTTCTCCAATGCATGAAAATAAAAAGTGAAAGTGAAGTCGCTCAGCGACCCCATGGACTGCAGCCCACCAGGCTCCTCCGTCCCTGGGATTTTCCAGGCAAGAGGACTGGAGTGGGGCGCCATTGCCTTCTCCCCCAGTATATGCGACTAAGCTACAACTCTCTGTCTGTGTCTCTGAGTCTGTCTGTCTCTCTGACAGATTCAGTATTATTAATCTCCCTCTGACAGATTCAGTATTATTTTACTTTTTTCCATGGGTCACATAACCAAAACTTGGGAGAGAACTTTATCTTTTTTGGTTGAAGCTATCTCTAAGAACACAAATCTGAAACTCAAGAAACTAAAATAAGCATCTAGTTTTTTAAGTGGACCAGAAGTACTACACTGTCTACGTTTTAAGGAGTAAAATGTGAACAAAGTAACAGGGAGACCATGTAAATCTCTGTAACTGATCTGAGTTAGGTGTGAATTTACTAGGCTTATTTTTCATATTCTGACTGCCTAGGTGTTCTAAATCAATACCACCTGTGCCCTCTAGGGGGTGCACAAAGAGCAAGCTGTTGCGTGGCAAAAATTATTACCTTCTATGTTAACAATGAACAAGAAGACTGCTTTCAAAATCATTATTGGTTCTGTACTTCTGAAACTGACTTGGGAAAATTAGTTTTATTTACATTTAATTGTTACAATAATTATCATAGAAGTAATACAAATCTAGCTATGCTATCCTAACTTCCTTTCCTTTTTTTTTTTGGAGCCCTTAACTAAAATAAATGAATAAATGAATAAATAGATAAATTAGAAGCCCCAAAGTTCCAGAAACATTCTGTAGGAAAAAACAGGGAGCAATAGGTGCAAAAATCCTCAACAAAATTCTAGCAAACAGAATGCAACGACACATTCTGTACAGTTCAGTTGCTCAGTCCTGTCCGACTCTTTGCGACCCCATGAACCGCAGCACGCCAGGCCTCCCTGTCCATCACCAACTCCCAGAGTCCACCCAAACCCATGTCCATTGAGTCGGTGATGCCATCCAATCATCTCATCCTTTGTCGTCCCCTTCTCCTCCTGCCCTCAATCTTTTCCAGCGTCAGAGTCAGCTCTTCACATCAGGTGGCCTAAGTACTGGAGTTTCTGCTTCAACATCAGTCCTTCCAATGAACACCCAGGACTGATCTCCTTTAGGATGGACTGGTTGGATCTCCTTGCAGTCCAAAGGACTCTCAAGAGTCTTCTCCAACACCACAGCTCAAAAGCATCAATTCTTTGGCGCTCAGCTTTCTTCACAATCCAACTCTCACATCCATACACGACCACTGGAAAAACCATAGCCTTGACTAGACGGACCTTTGTTGGCAAAGTCTAGCTTGGTCATAACTTTCCTTCCAAGGAGTAAGCGTCTTTTAATTTCACGGCTGCAATCACCATCTGCAGTGATTTTGGAGTCCAGAAAAATAAAGTTGGCCACTGTTTCCACTGTTTCTCCATCTATTTGCCATGAAGTGATGGATGTCATGATCTTAGTTTTCTGAATGTTGAGTTGTAAGTCAACTTTTTCACTCTCCTCTTTCACTTTCATCAAGAGGTTCTTTGGTTCTTCACTTTCTGCCATAAGGGTGGTGTCATCTGCATATCTGAGGTTATTGATATTTCTCCTGGCAATCTTGATTTCAGCTTGTGCTTCTTCCAGCCCAGCGTTTCTCATGATGTTCTCTGCATATAAGTTAAATAAGCAAGGTGACAATATACGGCCTTGACATACTCCTTTTCCTATTTGGAACCAGTCTGTTGTTCCATGTCCAGTTCTAACTGTTGCTTCCTGACCTGCATATAGGTTTCTCAAGAGGCAGGTCAGGTGGTCTGGTATTCCCATCCTTTTCAGAATTTTCCACAGTTTATTGTGATCCACACAGTCAAAGGCTTTGGCATAGTCAATAAAGCACATTAGAAAGATCAAAGATCATGATTAAGTAGGCTTTATCCCAGGGATGCAAGGTTTCTTCAACATACACAAATAAGTCAGTGTGATACACAATGTTAACAAATTGATAGATAAAAATCATATGATGATCTCAATAGATGCAGAGAAAGCCTTTGAAAAAAATTCAACACCCATTTATGATAAAACTCTCCAGAAAGTAGAACTAGAAGAACATACCTCAACATAATAATAATAAAGCCATATATGACAAACCCACAGCAAATATTATCCTCAATGGTGAAAAATTAAAAGCATTTCCTCTACGATGAAGAAAAACAGGTTGGTTGATAATGCTGCTGTTTAAACAAATGTGTCACATTTGTTAATTTGTGGAAATGAACGTGACGTCTATGTCAAACTACACCTCAACTCCCTCACTTTTCTCTGCAGGTTTATGCACCAAAGTCTGAAGGTGTGGATTCCAGAACCCACAGCCTTGAATAAAGAGATTTTACATTTTATAATTTATGTCATCTTAATTTCCCACTCCTAAAACTATAAAATAACTAGAAAAGTCAAACTGCACATGTCTTTTTTCCAAGGATACTTCTCAGAAGTGATGGAAGACATTGTTTGCATATTCTTTTTTTCTTTAAATTATGGTTAACTAATCCAGTCCTGGACCATTAAGCCTTATGGTGCTTTCTCTCTTATGTACTTGAGTTCACTATATTGGTTAAGATTAGTTAATATTAGTTAAGAGTTTAAAACACTATAAAAATGAGAACCTCAAGTCACAGTGGCTTAAAGATGCTAGAAATCTATGTCTTTCATAAACATCTCAAGGTTAAGTAATCTGGAGAGACTATTCTAGAGAGTCACTTAGTGATTCAGGTTCCCTCCAGCTTGGACCTCTACAATTTTCTAGGGTTTTGGTCTTTATCGTCATGATCACACCAGAATTTACAGCATCTTAGGTACAGAAAGAGAAACAAATATGAAGGAGCCCATACCAATCAATAGGCTAAAACTGATAATGACACATCTCACTTCTGTTTATTCATTGACAAGAAGTTAGTAATATGACTGCATTTACCCTGAAAGAAAGGTTTAAAGAGTACATTCAATTGGGGCATCTTTATGGCTATCTATCTTTTTATCTTATTGAGAAAAAATACAATGATGTTGAAAGAAATGTGCTCTCTACCACAGACACTCATTTCTCATACCAGGCATGTTCTTCCTATTCCTTTCTTTCTCTAACCCCCAACCTACTTTTCATGATCCAATTTGAACAATACCTTAAATCTTCCCCAGTGTGACTTGCTTGTATTTTGTAGGCTCAGACTGTGATTACTGGCCCCATTATCTGATGAACAAATATGCTGAGAACTTATAGTGCACTCATATATGCTATATTCCTGAAAATAATTGACAAGTCAGAGATACAATGTTCAATATCAGGAAACCACAATTCAATCTACATATTTTAAACTGTTATGATATAAAATTTTCTATTCATGGGATCATGACTTCATTTAACAAATAAAGTCCTTTGCTTTTTTTTTTTTTTTAAGGAATGAGAGATATTTTCTTTTGGCTTATTCCCTTGTGTTTTTCACCTTTTTAAATTTTAATTGGAGACTAATTATTTTAAAATATTGTGCTTTTAAAGAAAGTAAAATCTGTTCAGTTCAGTCGCTCTGTTGTGTCCGACTCTTTGCGACCACATAGACTGCAGCACACCAGGCTTCCCTGTCAATCAGCAACTTCCAGAGTTTACTCAAACTCATATCCATGGAGTCGGTGATGCCATCCAACCATCTCATCCTCTGTCGTCCCCTTCTCCTGCTGCTTTCAATCTTTCCCAGCAACGGGGTCTTTTCAAATAAGTTAGTTCTTTGCATCAGGTGGCCAAAGTATTGGAGTTTCAGCTTCAGCATCAGTCCTTCCAATGAATATTCAGGACTGATTTCCTTTAGGATGAAATGGTTGGATCTCCGTGCAGTCCGAGTCTCTCAAAGAGTCTTCTCCAACACCACAGTTCTAAAGCATCAATTTTTTGGCACTCAGCTTTCTTTATACTCCAACACTCACATCCATACATGACCACTGGAAAAACCAGAGCTTTGACAAGACAGACCTTTGTTGGCAAAGTAATGTCTCTGCTTTCTAATATGCTGTCTAGGTTAGTCATAACTTTCTTTCCAAGGAGTAAGCATTTCAATTTCTCCATCTGTAGTGATTTTGATACCCGAAAAAATAAAGTCTGTCACTGTTTCCATTGTCTCCCCATCTATTTGCCATGAAATGATGGGACCAGATGCCATGATGTTAGTTTTCTCAATATTGAGTTTTAAGCCAACTTTTTCACTCTCTTCTTTCACTTTCAGAAAGATGCTCTTTAGATCTTCTTCACTTTCTGCCATAAGGTTGGTGTCATCTGCATATCTAAGGTTATTGATATTTTTCCTGGCAATCTTGATTCCAGCTTGCACCTCATCCAGTCCAGCATTTTTCATGATGTACATGGTTTCATAATTTTTAATATTTTAACTTGGTTTTCTTATTGTTTTTGCTTTTTAAAGGAGTATTTGCTTTCATTTCAGCAAAGTGGTAATATTCACTTACTTTTAAACCTTAACAAGATGTTCCCCCCAAATTACCAAAATTTTAGCCACTTATATCTAGTAAAATAGCTGGTATTTCCTAAAGTTGTAGCAAAGTTTTCAGGATGTCATACTGTTCCTTACATTTTCAAGTATATAAATAATGGCCCTAAATATTGAAAACAAATTTATTTTGTTTTTGTAATTGAGAACAGTGATTATAGTAAAATCTAATTTAACTAGAAAAATAAAAAAGTCAAAAAATAAATCTGAAATCTTTGTGGTAGGAATTCTGTGTAGTTGTAGACAATATTAGTGTTATATAAACACCTTCCAAAATTTCCTTCTCAAATGACAAAAAATAGCCTCATATCAATGGAAATTCTATATAAAATTACATCATAAATACTATTTGAAGACATTGGCGCCAAAACAAATGTGTGTAAAGAGGGGTAAAATTGGACAGAATTAAACCAACTCATTTAAATGATCACAATATCATAAAATCAGCAAACAGAAACAAAAGTTATTAGCAAACTGTTTCAGAAAATCATGAAACAAAATTGTACACTTGTACACTGAAGAAATTGATCCTATTGGTCATAGCATTTTATCTGAAATATTTAAACAGCTCACACAACTCAACATAAAAAAATATCAAACAACCTGATTGAAAAATGAATAGATAGAAGATCTGAATAGACATTGTTCTGAAAAGGGCGTGCATAAAGCGAGCAGGCACATGAAAAGATACTCAATATCACCAATCAAAATTGCAATGAGATATCACCTCACAATGGCTATCATACATGCATCCCATTGTTCACAGCAGCATTATTTACAAATGTCCAAATGAATGGATTAAGAAAACATGCATATATACACAGTGGGTTACTATTCAGCCAAAAAAAAAAAAAGAGGAAATTTTGCCATTTACAACAGCATGAATGGACTTGGGAGGATATTATATTAAGTGAAATAAGTCAGCAGAGAATGGCAAAGATATCATTGTATGATACCACATGTGAAAATTGAAAGAAGATGACAAACTAGTGAATATAACAACAAAAAGAGCATCACAGACTCAAAGAATTAGAGAATAATCTAGTGGTTGCCAGTGTGGAGAAGAAAGGGGAAGGGGAGGGCAGTTTAGGGGTAGGGGATGCAGAGGTCCAAGCTGTTAGGTAAGAAATAAGCTACAAGGATATATTGCACAACCCAGGGAATACAGCCAACATTGGCCAATCATTATATATGAAGCATAACCTGTAAGTTGTGAATCCCTACACTGTACACCTGTACCCGACAGGATGTGCTCATCACACTCAGTTGTCCAGTGGTCTCTGACTCGTTAAGATTCCACGGACTGCAGCCCACCAAGCTCCTCTGTGCATGGGATTTTCCAGGCAAGAACAGCGGAGTGGGTTGCCATTTCCTACTCCAATGGATCTTCCCAACCAAGGGACTGGACTCATGTCTCTGAGGTCTCCTGAAATAGCAGGCGGATTCTTTAACACTGAGCCACCTGGGAAGCCTAACTTATACAATATTGTACATCAATAAAAATAGTGATGCAAAAAAATGGATCCTATACATTTTACAAAATATAAAAGAGATACAAAACAAGAAAACTTAACATGTTCCAAAAGTTTATATAGTCCAAAGGCAAAAAAATTGAGATATGAAAAGCCGCCAATCAGAAATTTAAAGTAAAAGTAGAAATGGACAATAAAAGAGAAAGGAATGAAAGAAAATATGAAAATTATCTCAAATATTCTATTATAAGTAAACCAATGTAGAGTAGACTTAAATAAAAAATAAAGTATTAATATTTTTAAAAGGCAAAAAAAAAAAAAAAGAAAAGAGAATATAGCATCAAGAAGAAAAATGGTCAGATGGAAATTAATGAAATTGGAAGACAGTGAAAGAAAGAAGATGACTTCTATTATTGGAGCTGCTGAAAGATCTCACTGCTTGACTGAAAATATTATTCCAGAATAATCAACTATGTTACATATTTTACTAGACCCTCAAGGTCTCCAGCCATATCAAAGCAATTGTAAACAAGTCACAAACATGTCAAAGCTATAGGTGGCACTGTGGTAAAGATTCCGCCTGCTAATGCAGGAGACACAGGAGATGAAGACGTGGGTTCGATGCCTGGGTGGGGAAGATACCCTGGAGGAAGAAATGGCAACCCCTCCAGTGTTCTCTCTGGGAAAACCTCATGGACAGAGGAGCCTGGTGGGCCACAGTCCAAGGGGTCACAAAGAGTGTGGCGTGACTGAGCGACTGGGCACAGGCCCACAAACAGTGAAGGAAAGCTCAGACACATTCATCAATGTCCATGGTACACTGCTTCCGATGCCTCTCAAAAAGATCCCCTTATTCTGACGCTTTCTCTTATTCATCTCCTTGTGTAGTGCCCTACACAAGGGGAGTGTGTGAGTCCTGGCTGGAAGGAATGGAATGTGGCAAAACTGATGAAATTATCGTGTTTGAAATTAGGTTACAGAAAGATCCTGGCTCCTGCTCCTCCCGATCTCTTGCCTCATCACTTGCGCACTCAAAGGGAAGCCAGCTGCCACGTAGTGAGCTGCTCTCTGGAGAGGGATTATAGGGCCAGAGCCCTGGCCTCCAGGCAACAGCCAGTGAGAAACAGACTTGCGATCCAACAGCCTAGCGAGAACCGAATCTCGCTAACGACCTCCGCAGAGAGCTTGGAAATGGGCTCTCTGTGAGTTTTTTCTTGAAAACAAGACTGTAGCCCTTATTGTGAACATGATTTCAACCTTGTATAATATCCTGAGTCAGTGGGACCAATTGAGTTGTGTCCAAATTCCTGACCTATGGAAACTAATAGCTTTTTTGCCTTATTTTAAACCACTAAATTTTGACACAATTTATTATACAGAATTGGATTAATAATCTATAAGGTATGAGACATAATAAAAATGCAAGTTGGAAGATACCATAAACACATTTTTTTAAATAATAGTTGGTCACCAGATTTGCCATACATATAACAAAAAGTATTAGCATATACAATAACATCTTTTTTGAATACAAATGATTAATTCTTAAGAGATAATTAACAAAAGACAAATATATTAATGAAGTCTCTCTCTCTCTCTATATATATATATATATGAAGATATTCACACTAAGAATAATCCATAAGAATATAAAACTTAAAGTCCCAATAAACCAGAAGTTCATACCACCCACTGCTCAGTAGACTATAAATATTACATCCTTTAGGAAGACAATTTAAGACATAGATATTAAAATATAAAATCTGTATTATCTCTGATTTGTAATGCTGATTCTAAAACTATAAACTACAAAATATTGTGAAAGTATGTATATACACACACACACACGCACACACACACACACACACATATATATATATATATATACACATATATAAATGTATGCTCAATGCAGAAAACTTTACAAAGGAAAAATATAGGGAGTAGAGTAATTGTTCATCAATTGAGAAATGGTTTTAAATGGATAAGGGTATATTTATATAGTAGAATATTGTGTCACTATGAAATTAGCTAGATATAATGATCTTAAAACAACAAGTTCCATATCTTTAATTAATTCAACGTATCATGTGATGGGTCATAAGATGTATAAAACCACTATAGAGTAAAAGCTTTCATTGTTGGTTAGAATGCATTTTTTCTTGGTCATTTAGATAACACAGCATCTATAAAAGATTTCCTCTGCCATCTAAAACGCTTCATTATCTCCCTGGAGCAACAGGATAGAAATTTTAGAAAGAAAAGTATTTCATAAAATATTGCTTTTATGTCTAAATATGAATTTCTAAATATAGCTTAAATACTTTATGAAAGCAACTCACATAATGTAGGAATAATTTTTAAATAAAATTATTACTAACCTTTTTACTTAAAAAGTATTCCTATATTGAAAAAGACCCTGCTGCTGGGAAAGACTGAAGGCAAGAGGAGAAGGGGATGGCAGATGATGAGATAGTTGGATGGCATCACCAATGTGACGGACATGAGCTTGAGTAGGCTCCGGGAGTTGGCGATGGACAGGGAGCCTGGTGTGCTGCGGTTCATGGGGTCGCAAAGAGTCCAACACGACTGAGTGAATGAACTGAACTGAACTGATCACTAACCTGATGAGATAAATTCCCTGCTATTTTATAAGTGGATAATTCTGTAAGTGCAGTAACACTGAAATCCCATGTAGGAAATACACAAAGGATGTTTCATTTTGACAAAAGTAATTCTCTTCATTACAATGGAACAGAATTACTATTTTCTCAAAAGAATTATATTTTACACAAAGCTTGTGAACACTCTACTTTCATTTAGTTCTTAGTTGAGTAACATTGAAGGTGGAAAATTAGTGTCTTATCTATAAATGTTAGCAAAATCAGTTACTAGTTACTGCAATCTAATACTGATTTTATCCATATGGATATAATAAAATAGAGCATTAAAGTAATTATATGTGTAATTCACTCCTATCTTCAATTCAAATGAGTGACTGGAATTAATCTGACAGCAGGTAATACAAAAATAATTTCTATGAAACGGATTTGTGATTTTTTTTCTGCAGCAACAGACTTACTACTTTAATTACACTTTGCTAACACAAATTAAATTAACTTTAATAAATTAATTTGCTAGTGAAAATTAAATTAATTTAAACATTAATTTTAATACTCCAAACACTTGTCAACTGACAGGAGAAAATTGAAGGTCAAAAGTTCATATCATGTGGTCTTAAGCTGGAATCATTTTTAGTTTTCTCACATAACACTGAAAGTGTATGAGTCATGTGTAGGAAAATTTAGTCAACTTAGCCATATAATTATCTTGTAAGATGCACATTTTAAAGCAATATAAAAATATCCTAACTTTTTACCAGTCAAGCAACTTATTGAAGTGTGTGACTGGCAGATTCAGGGAAAAGTGAGAAGGCCATTGTGTCTGTGCCAAGTGGCCGAGGGTAGGGAACGAGAGAGATGAATTTAGACAGGTAAAAGGCCATAAACAAATTTAGGGATCTCAGACTTTGAGTAAGATGAGAGATGCTAGAGAGTTTTACATAGAAAAACAGCACAAACTGGTCTATAATGGGATCTTTCTGGAGATTGTTCTCGGAAAAACCTCTGGAGCAAAAGTAGAAGCAGGACGACCACTTAAGAGATGTGAGATCATAGAAAGTACATATGTATATATAATCATGTATATATATACATGTGTATAAACAAGCATAAAAGTGTATATCTATCTATATCTATCTATCTATCTATATGTGTGTGTGTGTGTTTATACACATACTTGCCCTCGGTTTCTAGCATGGAACTTCTAAAGTGCTTGCAATTTTCTAAGGTATAGGAGCATTAGGGGCATCTTTATTCTAATGAGGTGCCTCTGGGTGCACTCCTGGATGGCTCCCATATGATGGTTGATCACCAGAAAGAGCAGACTGTAATGAGAGAGGAGAATGGCTGGCCCTGGAATTAATCATTGATCATGTTTATATGAGAAACTTATAAAATCCCAGAAGTATGGGGTTCTGAGAACTTCCAGGTTGGTGAATATATTCATAGCAGGAAGATGACATCCCTCAACTCCACAGGGACAGAAGCTCTTGTACTTGGGACCCTCCCAGTCCTCACCTTATGTATCTTTTCATCTGCTTGTTCATCTGTATCCTTTGTCATGTTCTCTAGTAAAGTGGTAAACTTCAGTGTTTCACTGATTTCTGAGGTGCCCTAACCAGTTAACAGAACCTGAGGTGGAGTCGTTGGACTCCCCCATCTGTAGCCAGCTGATCAGAAGCACAGGTGATAGATAACCCGGGTTTGCTACTGGAGGGTCAGTGGGGTTTGGGGGACAGTCTGTGAGACTGAGGCTTTAGCTGCGGGACCTGATACCACCTCTGGGTAGATGATATCAGGACCGAATTAAATTGTAGACACCCAGCTGATGTCAGACACTTGATTGTTATTGTGATGAAAAATCCAAACACATATGGTGACTAGAAGTGAAGTGTTCTGAGAATAAACATTCGCAGGATAAAGAATTGCATTTTCCCCTTATACAGAAGAAGTAAAACTGAGCTTTACCCTTTAAGAGGCTATTATAGTAATTCAGGCACAAACAAATGGCAGGTTAGGTCTAGGTGGTAAGAGATTAAAGTTGGAGAGAGAGTAGTATTCTGTATAGATTTTCAAAGTATGGTATCTAGAGAGCTGACAGAGAATAACATTCTCCTGTTATTGGACTCACATTTATTCTTGGTATTTGAAAGTAGAAAATATTAGGAACCACAATCGGTGAGGACATTAACAGGTAGACAGTGAAAGCAGCAGTAGAGCGAGTCTTAACAATGAGTAACAGGGATGCACATAAAATTCTGCAAGTATATAGTGCAAGAACCCAGTCAGCTCTTCAAGATGAACTTAAGGGAATGAAATTCATTGTTAATATACTGCATTCAACAAAGATTGGAGCCTTTAACAATAAGATAAATTTAGAAACTAGACAATGAGGTAAGGGTAAAGTTATTAAAATGGGCATCCCTGGTGGCTCAGAGGTAAAGAGTTGGCCTGCAATGGAGTAGTCACAGGAAATGTGGCTTAGATTCCTGGGTCAGGAAGATCCCCTGGAAGAGGAAAAGGCAACGCTCTCCAGTATGTATTCTTATCTGAAAAATTCCATGGAAAGTGGAGCCTGGTGGGTCACAGTCCATAGGGTCCCAAAGAGTCAGTCATGTCTGAGCATGCATGCGTGCACACACACCCACACAATGGGATTATGTTGGGAATATATTACCAAGATAAAGTCAAGGTCTCCATGAATTTATAAGAGAAAGAAAAAAAAAAAAAAAAAAAAAAAAAACAGAAAAGAGGCCAAAATCCTGGGAAATGAAATAATTTAGAACTCTTCAATTTTTTTGAAATGGAACAGGTCAGATCCCTGAAAAAAAGGCTGAGTACAGACCTGATCGGGAAAGACAAGTACCTGCTTTATGAGAGTGAGAGGAAAAGATAGAGAGAGTCAAGTATCACAGAAGTCTTCCAACTTACATGTAGATAAAAATAGATATTATACCTTTGAAAAAATAAGTAAAAGGAATACAGCGAGTTACTCTATATTACTTAAAAACAAACTTGAAGTTATACATGGAAAGTAACAAAATCACTTGTTTATTCACTTCTAAATTAAAAAAAAAAAGAAAATCTATACATTTAGAAAATCTGGACCTGAATTTAAAAAAAAAGAAAAGAAAAATAGGCCTCATTAAATGCATGCCTGCTGTTCTTTCCATTTTTTTCACTTTTAATGTTATGTAGAAAAAAACCTCCAAAAAAACAAAATTGGAAATAAAATAAATATAAAATTTGAAAGAGGAAGTACTCTGCAAGAAGCAGGCATACAGAAAAATGAATCACATCTCTGTCTTCCTCTTATTCCTATGGTGACTGGAGGCTACTCAATGGATTCTCATAATTTTTGAAATATACAATAAAAGTACCATGAGTCATTATGATGGTGATATAATGACGTGGCATGGTTTGAAAAATGTCTCATTCCTAGATAGTTAATAGTTGTATTGGGGAAAAAGGAAAAAGAGACATGAAGCAAACATTTATTTTCATTATGAATCATGGTCCACAGCTGAAGCAACTATTAACTAATAGGTCAGCATATAATCAACATTATGCTTTTATGCCCTGTTTCTTCGACTGAGTGCCAGATGAAGTTGTCTTGCATTTAAGAATCTCTTGTACTGAAACTAGACATATTTGGTAGCATGGTGTTAGCGGAACAAAGCAATTGAGACTAATAGTAAGAGTGTCACTTCCAGGTGTCACCTCATATTCCATTTGAACATAAATTTACTGAGTTAAATATTGTCATCTTACATGCTTTAAATTAACCTTTTTCTCCATCTTTCATATTTTCTTTCTTTTTCAAGTGCATGGTTAAGCTTCCATAAATGGGATTATCTTATAACACATGCCCTTATATATGAGCTCTTCAATGGAGGTAATTATTCTTCTACATTGAAAAATAAATGACAAAATGCCTATTTTAATCATATATTCTATCCCTATACCTCTAAAGAACAACAGACTATTTCCAAATCAGGAAAGGAGTATGTCAAGGCTGTATATTGTCACCCTCATTTTTTAACTTATATGCAGAGGACATAATACGAAATGCCAGGCTGGACGAAGCACAAGCTGGAATCAAGATTGCTGGGAGAAATATCAATAATCTCAGATATGCAGATGACACCACCATTATGGCAGAAAGTGAAGAACTATACATCATGAGAAACGCTGGCCTGGAAGAAGCACAAGCTGGAATCAAGATTACAGGGAGAAATAACAATAACCTCAGATATGCAGATGACACCATCCTTATGGCAGAAAGGGAAGAGGAACTAAAAAACATCTTATTGAAAGTGAAAGAAGAGAGTGAAAAAGTTGGCATAAAGCTCAACATTCAGAAAATTAAGATCATGGCATCTGGCCCCATCACTTCATGGGAAATAGATGGGGAAACAGTGGAAACGGTGGCAGACTTTATGTTTTTGGGCTCCAAAATCACTGCAGATGGTGATTGCAGCCATGAAATTAAAAGACGCTTACTCCTTGGAAGGAAAGTTATGACCAACCTAGACAGCATATTAAAAAGCAGAGACATTACTTTGCCAACAAAGGTTCGTCTAGTCAATGCTATAGTTTTTCCAGTGGTCATGTACAAATGAGAGAGTTGGACTGTGAAGAAAGCTGAGCGCTGAAGAATTGATGCTTTTGAACTGTGGTGTTGGAGAAGACTCTTGAGAGTCCCTTGGACTGCAAGGAGATCCAACCAGTCCATCCTAAAGGAGATCAGTCTTGGGTGTTCACTGGAAGGACTGATGCTGAAGCTGAAACTTCAATACTTTGGCCACCTCATGCGAAGAGTTGACTCATTGGAAAAGATCCTGGGAGGGATTGGTGGCAGGAGGAGAAGGGGATGACAGAGGATAAAATGGTTGGATGGCATTACCAACTTGATGGACATGAGTTTGAGTAAACTCAGGAGTTTGTGATGGACAGGGAGGCCTGGCGTGTTGTGGTTCATGGGGTCGCAAAGAGTCGGACACGACTGAGTGACTGAACTGAACTGAACTGAACTGAAAGAGCCTCTTGACGAAAGTGAAAGAGGAGAGTGAAAAAGTTGGTTTAAAGCTCAACATTCAGAAAACTAAGATCATGGCATCCATTCCCATCATTTCATGGCAAATAGATGGGGAAACAATGGAAACAGTGAGAGACTTTATTTTCTTGGTCTCCAAAATCACTGCAAACGGTGACTGCAGCCATAAAATTAAAAGATGCTTGCTCCTTGGAAGAAAAGCTATGACAAACCTGAACAGCATATTAAAAAGCAGAGACATTACTTTGCCAACAAAAGTCCATCTAGTCAAAGCGATGGCTTTTCCAGTAGTCAAGTATGGAAGTGACAGTTGGACTATAAAGAAAGCTGAATGCCGGAGAATTGATGCGTTTGAACTGTGGTGGTAGAGAAGACTCTTGAGAGTCTCTTGGACTGCAAGGAGACCCAACCAGATCTCCAGATAGATTCCATCAATCCTAAAGGAAATCAGTCCTGAATATTCATTGGAAGGACGGATGCTGAAACTGAAACTCCAATACTTTGGCTACCTGATGTGAAGAACTGACTCATTGTGAAAGACCCTGATGCTGGGAAAGATTGAAGGTGGAAGGAGAAGTGGACAACAGAGGATAAGATGGTTGGATGGCATTACCGATGTGATGGACATGAGTGTGAGCAAGCTCCGGGAGTTGGTGATGGACAGGGAAGCCTGGCATGCTGCAGTTCATGGGGTTAAAAAGAGTCGGACACGACTCAGTGACTGAATTGAACTGAGGCAGAACTTAGATTAAATGACTACAGATTCATAAACGTGCAAATTAGGAGAATGCAAGTATCTGAATTAACAGGGAAATAATGAGCAGTCTACTTCTAATTATCACCTCTCCAACATAATCCTCTTACAGATTTGTTTTAATGACTCCCTGTATTTAAAACTACCCTTTCATCAAAAAAGGCATGTTTTGTTCTCTTAGTTTTTCCTCTCCTTTTATAAAATTGGCCTATTTCAAAACGTATCCTGACCATATTTTCATTCTTTCTTCTAAAATTCCCTCTTTCATGCTTATTCTCTATTCCCCTTTAGTATATTTTATTCCCAAATAATTTTATTTTAATTATTCTATTGTTCAATAAAAGGCTTAAGAGTTAAAATATAGTTAATCTACTTGTCTCTCTAGTTCCTCCTTATGTCTTTTTATTTTTCAATTTGTACAATGATACACTAGTTTTATTTTTGGTTTGGACTTTAACACCTTCAAGTTTGTGAGCAGTAGGAATTGCTTGTTCTAGTAAGAGTTGTTAACAGCCCAGCACTCATTGAAAGAACACTTTATAATTTTCAATGATGATAAGCAATAAATAGCTTGAATATGTTGTTTTACCATATGAAACCTCAGCTTGGAATCTAAGTTTTTACATTTAAAATTCTCACATACTCAAATATATATATATATACATGCATTTTTATTTAGTATTTCTCCTTTAGAAAAATGTATAAACATAGCAATCTTGCTTTTAAAAAATGATATTGCTCACAACTTGAATTTAGTACAACAACTCCAGGTTTTCTTTTAATTTGATATTATTCCTGGGGCACACCTTATGTAGTTTCTCACCTGCTCACTGAAAGTACAGCTTTCTCAGAACTACACACAAACCCAGCCACAACAAAACCATAAGGCCTAGAAAGTTCAGGTCAATTCAACCCTAGAAATCTAAATTTCCTGGCATGTTGTTCTCCAGCCCAAGTTATCCTCTCCCTTGGCTCACACTTATTATCAACTGCTTCTAGTCCTCTGACTCCCTCTCACACTACTCCACCCTCTATAAAATCTCCCATTGTTCCTTTACTTCATGGTTAATCTAGTCTAGCTCTTAGAATGTGCGACTGAGCATCCCCTGCATCTTTTTGCCTTCTGAACAAGGAATCAGGTTTTGAAGGAATTGTTACTTTTTCTCCCACACTGTATATATATTCCACTGATACTCACTGCCCTTCTTACATCCAAATAGTTCTTTCCCTTTATATGAAACACCACTTTGCTTAGAGAATAACTGTATCCTCTTTCTAACACTTCTGTAACCACATGGGATAGATAAGATCCAATCCAGTCTTCTATTTGCTGAAGATTTTGCAACTGGCTCTTGGGCTTCCAATCCAGGTCTTCTATCTGCTTTGATGAAAGTATTCTTAATGCATATTCCACTGACTGCCTCAAATTCTCTTTCCCTCTTCCCTTTTCCCTCTTTTTGATAGTCTTGAATTTAACTACTTTTACCTGAACTTCATCTTATCCACTCATTCTAGCAGCCATATCCAGGATGTGTCATCACTGATAGTTGTTCCAAATCTTCAGTCTAAAATTTAAACATCTCTTCCACTTTTATACAATTTAAAATCCTTCCACTGAGTAATTCCATCTGCTTTTCCCCCTTATTAACCTATCCAGAGTCTGTTCTCAGTGTTGTAGAGATATCGGTTATCTATATTATTAGATGCAAAGCATTCCAAATCAAAATTCCATCATTCTTTTATTGGTTCTTGTTAAAAACTGACAGCATTGAATTGCTTATATAATTCATATGGAAATGCAAAGAGAAATATAAGCACAATATTTAAAATTGTGCAGTACTGGCACAAAATATGAGACAACCAAAAATTAAACTACACTGAAAATCTAAAAAGAACTTTGTGAATATATAAACATAAAATTTATGATAAAATGACCCAAAAGAACAACTGGCAAAGTATGCACATTTTGGTAAATGTAGTTGAGACAAATAGCATATGTATATAAAACCATAGACTCAACTTTCATAAGACTGAATATTAATAAGGCAGTGAGAAATATTATATGACAATATTTTTATAATCTAGATGTTAGAAAAATTTCCTAAACAACACAAAAAAGCAATGACTTAAGGGTAAATATTGGTAAATAAGACTATATTATCATTAAGAATTTCTGATTATTACAAAGTTGCTTTTAAAAATTCATTTTATTCACTTATTGATTGTATTTCAATCCAAAGTTTGCTCTGCATGAATCAGTATAAAAGGAACTTATTCAACTATTATAAAAATGTTATTTTTTAAAATATTAATATACACGCTACACCATTCATTCTCTCTTATATTTTCCTCTTTTTCTCCTCGCTTGTCTAACTATACATATGTTTGACCATTTGACCTTGATTTAAAGGTTGCATGTTCTGGTTTCTTTCTTCTTTTTAAAATTTTTGTTTTCTTCACAAATCAGTGTGGATAAATTCCACTGACCTGTCTTCAAACTAATTATTTTCTCTGTATCCTCCAGTCTTCTGATACATCCATCATGATACCTTTATTTCTGCTACCACAACTTCTCCATTTCTATTGGGCTTCTTTTAATAGCTTCTGTCTTTCTTTGATGTTCTCCACTTGTTCACACATTTTTCATGCTTTTTCCATTACATCAGCTAAGAATATTTTTCCACTAAAGCAAAAATCCTCCTCTGATCCTTCTAACACATGTAAGATCTCTGAGTCTAGTTCTTTCAAATATTTTAATCTCTTGACAATGGATCAAGTTGTCTCGCCTCTTCCATGTCTTGGAAGTTATTTTAAAAAATAAATATTAGCAAATGCATGTAAATAAACTGTGGTACATAGAGACTGAAGTAATTATTACTTTAGTAAAAGGTATGCTTCGTCTTCCGTCAGGCTAGTCTGTATTTTAAACTAGATTGTTTGTTGCGCTAATAGATTCACTAAACCACAGACCACAGCCTTTGAGTTATTTGAGGGAAGAATTAAAAAAAAAAATTCCTTTGGCAGGACTCAGACTCAGTGAGTCTAGAAGTTTTTATTTACAGTTGATAAATTGATGAATGAAAACACTGCTATATTATGAGGAGATGTTTAGTAAATAGGATCTCTGTGACAGAGTTAAAATTCTAATATTTACAGAATTACCTAACAGACATCATCTTCAAATGAAAAGGATATGAGAATCAGAGAGGTAAAGAAAAATAAGAAACTATAATTCATAAAACAACTAAGAAAACTCCATGTGATCTGGGTCTCAACATTAATGTTTTAAAGTACATTTTCAGATAAAATCGCAGGCTTAGTATCTAACACAGTGCTTGAATGCAGAGGATGTATTAATTTTACCACAAATGTATGCATCATATATCAAAATAAACAGCAATATATATAAGCACATGTATGTTTATATAAAGTAATAGTAATAATGAAACTAACTGTTCTAGATGCTATTGTGTCTTATACAAAATGATCAGAATCTTTCACAAGTTTTTAACTTTTATGACCACTAAATTTTCTGAGATTTAGAACATATAATCATTTAATTTAAAAAAATAAAACACTGATTTAATTCTTCTTTAATACATAAAAAAAAGGTATTGGCAACATTAATGACAAATGGGCTTTTAAATTGAAGACTGTTATTTTTCTTTTTTATATATTTTTTCTCATCTTATCTTAACTAAACCTACCCTGCAATTTAGAAGTAAATATATTTATACTAATTTACTTTTATACTTTGATCAACACTTTTATTTTGTATAAAGGTATTCTTAGGTGATGTCAAGAGAAAAACTCATAAAAAATATACAAAAGCTAGTCATTTTACTACATGGCTAAAAATAAATGCAACAATTTAGCACCTTAGTGGTACTGAAATGCAAATCAAAACCACAATGAGGTACCATTACACGCCAGTCAGGATGGCTGCTATCCAAAAGTCTACAAGCAATAAATGCTGGAGAGGGTGTGGAGAAAAGGGAACCCTCTTACACTGTTGGTGGGAATGCAAACTAGTACAGCCACTATGGAGAACAGTGTGGAGATTCCTTAAAAAACTGGAAATAGAACTGCCATACGACCCAGCAATCCCACTTCTGGGCATACACACTGAGGAAACCAGATCTGAAAGAGACACGTGCACCCCAATGTTCATCGCAGCACTGTTTATAATAGCCAGGACATGGAAGCAACCTAGATGCCCATCAGCAGACAAATGGATAAGGAAGCTGTGGTACATATACACCATGGAATATTACTCAGCCGTTAAAAAGAATTCATTTGAATCAGTTCTAATGAGATGGATGAAACTGGAGCCCATTATACAGAGTGAAGTAAGCCGGAAAGATAAAGAACTTTACATCATACTAACACATATATATGGAATTTAGAAAGATGGTAACAATGGCCCTATATGCAGGGCAGAAGAAGAGACACAGATGTATAGAACAGACTTTTGAACTCTGTGGGAGAAGGTGAGGGTGGGATGTTTCAAAAGAACAGCATGTATATTATCTGTGGTGAAACAGATCACCAGCCCAGGTGGGATGCATGAGACAAGTGCTCGGGCCTGGTGCTCTGGGAAGACCCAGAGGAGTCGGGTGGAGAGGGAGGTGGGAGGGGGGATCGGGATGGGGAATACGTGTAACTCTATGGCTGATTCATGTCAATGTGTGACAAAACCCACTGAAATGTTGTGAAGTAATTAGCCTCCAACTAATAAAAAAAAAATTAAAAAAAAAAAAAAAAAGAAATAACACTTCATTCTGAATTGATACAACTGCATGGGGATACAATAGCAGAATAAATAATGTTTAGAATATAGTTTAGAGAACTTGTTATATCATAAGGTAATAGATATGAGAGGGATATGGTTTTAATATGTTGTTTGATAAGACAAAACACAGGTAAAAGGAGCAGAGGTGATTTGATATAGCTTCTCATTTTAGACATTATTTTAGGTGTTTCATGATTTTTGAATACAAATATTCTAGTCACACAGCTGTGCTGCAGAAAATTTGTTTAAAAAATCAATGTCTCAGATTCCTGTGCATGAATATACTTTCTCCTGAGATTTCATAAAATAGGTATGAAAATTAAAAATAATTATTTATCATGATACATTTATACTTGCTTCTTTTTTCTTGCTATTTTCATATGAAGAAAGGCTAACTTTTAACATTCAAGAAATAAAGTATATAAATCACTTTTGCATCATGGATCTATGGTTTTGCTAGTTTTATTATTCAGACATTGAAACAATTAGAAATGGGTGAAATCATTTAAAAATAATTTGAATAGGGAGAATTAGCAAGGGAATGGCAGCGAGTTCAAATGTTTTCATTTTTAGTTTGATAGTTTATATTGCATGAGTATTTGATAGAATACCTTAAATTTAGCAACCAAACTACATTTAGATGTAATTTGGGCATCCAGATACATTATCTTTTAAAAATTTTCTAATCCTTATAGCCATTCTCTATGAAGAGCTGAAGCATCAGCCCACATCCCTTTCATTCTGTGGTAGAGTATTCATGTCTGCTCTTCCATTTTCTTTCCAAATTCTCACAGTGATGAGGAATAATCTTCTTTTACACAACTTCTACCCAGAAGGATAAATATAGCTATAATCAAATAAGCATCAGCCTATAATTTGACTGTTTTAGAGAGAATAGCATCTTAATAGTTAGTGGTCATTCTGAATAAAGCCTGAGAATAAACACTTACACATCAGCTTTAGTCCTAGCTATTTTCCTGCCATGGATACTACGAAAGGAGAACAGTGACTTCTGATTAAAGACTGTAACTAACCTTTTTGAAATAATATGCAACTTAATTTTCAAAATGGCAATTTGTAATTTTCACAGACTAGAAGTTTTTATAAGATGGATTTAAATAAAATACAGATGGCTTTTTAACAAGCACCTACTGTATCAATGCCCTGTGGTATTATTAGAAGTAAGCCCTGCTTACATTTTATTTCATTCTTAAGGCCCACAATAAATATTAGAACTAGAAATTTGACTAATGGAGGTATTTGTTTTTTAATTTTTCAATTAGTTTCAGAGGACATATTTGATAGTGATGACCACTGTGGAAATATAATTAAAAATAAAATCCTCTCTCAAACCAGAAAATCTCTCCACAGAAGCAGAAGAGAAAGAAAATAATTGTATTACTAAATAAGCACTAAACCATTAGGTGATGTGCATCACAGACAATCTGCTAAGAGACTGCAAAGACACAAAGTTCATTGTTGTTTAGTCGCTAAATCATGCCCAACTCTTTGACACCCCATGGGTCATAATCCAGCAGATTCATCTGTCTAAGGGATTTCCCAGGCAAGAATACTGGGTAGATTACCATTTCCTTCTCCAGGGGGTTTTCTAACCCAGGGATCCAACCCATGTCTCCTGCTTGGCAGGCAGATTTCATACCACTAAGCCATCTGGGAAGCCCACTGTTTTTACATCCAAGTAGATATAACCCATCATCTATTTGATCTCAAGTAACAGGATATAAAGCACCATTTGTTGCAGACAGTTCATCCTTCATTTGATAATTGCAGTGACCATCTGTGTTTACTAACTGAATTCAACCAAAGAAAAATTAACTTATCTTTTGTTATGACAAGAGGTAGGCTTTTGCAACTTGGAGTGAGGTCCCACCAAAGTAGGGTCCTACTCTTTCACAGAAACTAGGAGATGGGACATTAGCTTCCTTATGCTTATATTTCACCTCCCACCCAGGAAAAAAAAAAAAAAGACAGGTCCCAAGTCCTTGAGGAAGACATTCCTTAAAACTGACAAGTGGCTTATTTAGCTCCTAAAAAGATTTATATACATTTTGAAGCTATAGGGAAAGAAAAACTTATAAAACACCATCTTCCAAGCCAAGTGCTCTAGGAAAGGGGAAAATAAGGCCTTGTCCTTTATTTTCAACATGGAGAATTAAGGTGCTTATATTTTTCAACTGATTTGTCCTTGCATGATATGAGTTCAATTCATTTTGTTCAAATTTAGACACACATAAACGTGTAAATTAGACGTGCCTAATCATAAATTAGACACACAGATTTAGACACACACAAGTCATGGCCAACTCTTTGCAATCCCATGGACTGTAGCCTGCCAGGCTCCTCTGTCCATGGAATTCTCCAGGCAAGAATACTAGAGTGGGTAGCCGTTCCCTTCTCAGGGGATTTTCCTGACCCAGGGACTGAACCCAGATCTTTTGTGCTGCAGGCTGATCTTCACTGTTTGAGCCACCAAGGGGGCCCCTGCTACACAAATTATCCATCCTAGAAAGCTGATCCTAAGATCATCCTTTTGTTAAGATTATATGAAGTGTGAGTTGAGATTCAGGGTTAAAATCCCCAATATTCTATTTCAGTGGTATACATTTTTCTCTAAAAAGATCTCAACTTCTTGGAGTTGCCAGCAATGAATAAGAGTATATTCCAGAGGGCATGCTTTCTATTGCCTCAATCCAGCCTTCAATTCTAGGGAAGTCTAAAGCTAAACTCAATCCTCTTGCATTAGAACAGGGGCATTGTTAAAACTGTACCAGCATATCAAGATTAATTTTAATGCATTCCATTTTAAATGCATTCACGAGTTGAAATATCATTTGACCTGACCCACTATATTACCATTTTAGATACTTCTGCTGAGTTTGGATTTTTTTCCATTTTTAAACTGTTTAGATTTTAAATTTTATATTTTTATTTAGATTTTTTGCAGGAGTACTTTAATGGTTTCTTCAAAACCAAAATAGGTTGTATGCAATGATCCTTTTAGTATTTCCTTGCACCAATTTCCCATTCCATTGCTTCAGAAAAACATAGGCTTTGCATAATGGCTTAATACTGTACTATTTTACCACAAAGGAATTTAACTCTAGCTCTGCAATTTTGGTTCTGTCAGGGTTGCAACTGTTTTAGCTCCTTACATTGATTCTGGCAATTCCAATTAAACATGTTTGTTTCATGCAAGATTTCTCTTAAGGAAATCTTTTCAAGTAGTAAACTGTCTTTTTCTGTCATTAATGAGAAGGATACTACTACTTAATCTTTCAGGATTCACTCTCTCTGCCTTTTTTTTCTCTCCTTTTTTTTCCTTTCTCTTCCACTGTCATCTTCATCATCCTCTTTGAATTTTTATATGCTTTTCACTTTGGAATTTCTATATTTGTTTCTGATTTTTAAATCTTTTAGACATGAATTATAGTTAAGCCAATCCACATTAAAATAAACATTATAATAAAAATAAAAACATCTACCTTAAAACATAGTATACAACACTTATTAACTATATAAGATGCAAAATATAATACAACAAAAACAACTATGTCATACAGCCAACATAAGACAAACTATTAGCAATATTATTAATCCCTTTCCAATTACATTACCCTCCTAATTTCCTAAAAAGATATTATCATTCTCCTTGCATTTCTTTACATTTTCCTATGAATGATTACTCCTATAAATGATTATCAAACCTTGTGTGTGTATCTATCTAATTATTGTGTCTCTTGCTTTTAAAATATTTTACAGTTGACACTGTAAAAAACATCCAATTGTAAACTTATAAAAACAAATGGCTCTAACACATTCATTTTTATTGCTTAAAAGAAATCCATTAAGTAAACATGCTGAATATGGTGAGCATTACAATACACACTTAAGACCATTCTATTGTTTGCTGTTTCATAACTAGTTCTATTAACATTATTATGTGTATTAGTCTATATATTTGCAAGTTCTTTGTATAAAAATCATTAAAGTTGAGAAAGTAAAACCTTTATTAATTTCTAGAGTATTGGTGAGACTAACATATTTTTCTCTAATTCACTTTTTCCTAATAGGATTTGTCTTTTAGTTTCCAGTTCACAGGGAATTGAGCGGGTATTGAGATTTTTATATATACTCCCTGCCCCCACTCATGCATAGCCTCCCTTCATCATTGTCACCCACCAGAATGGTACATTAATAATTGATGGACTTACACTGACACCTAATTTTCACTAGAACTCCATAGTTTACATTACGATTCACTCTTGGTTTTGTACATTCTATGGATTTAGACAAATGTGCAATGACATGTATTCACCATTACAATATCATGCAGAATAGTTTCACTGCCCTAAATACCACTGAGTACCACCTATTCGTACACCCTCCAAACCCTGGAAATGACTGATACTTTTACTGTCCACTCTTTTCCAGAACATCACACAGTACGTAGACTTTCCAGACTGACTACTATCATTTTGCAATTTGCACTTATGTTGCCTCCATGTACTTTAAATAGCTCGATAGCACTAAAGAAGAGGACGTATCAACCAGAGCTTCTTAATTTATCTGTCTATGAAAGGTTACCTTGGATGCTTCCAAGTGTAGACAATTATGGATAAACTTGCTGTAAACATCCATGTAAGATGTTCGTATATGTAACAATAATTAGAATTTTTTAAGAAAACTTTATTGATGAAACCTCATCATTCCATGATAATGTTTTAAAAGGGGCAATAATATAAAACAGGCTAAGTTAAATTCACTAAGGACAATAGGCAGAAATTGATTGGTGATCAAATATAGAAAGTAATTATTAGTATTAATTTTTATCAGTTGAATATAATTACAAATCAAGAGCTAGGGACACAGCATAGGGAAATGGACTGTGATCAGATGGAAAGCAAAAGGAAAGGTGTGTCAGAGGATGAGATGACTAAATAGCATCACTGACATAATGGACTTGAATTTGAGCAAACTCTGGGAGGTAGTGGAGGACAGATGAGCCTGGTGAGCTACAGTCTATGAGGTCACAAAGAGTGGGACATGCCTTAGCGATGGTAAAATAGGAGAATGTAAACTTTCCATGTAAAAGAGTTTTTAAAGAGTCAGGGGGACGTTAGCACACAGGAAACCAGGAGGCAGGACAGTCCATGAATAAGTTAGTGTTGCCTCTGCTTTTTTACCTCAATTAACTAACTTCTATAGGGATTGTTTCAAAACCAGCAAATCTTACTATTTATAAACATTATTTTAAATAGTGTACAGAGTTATCAATATTACAGTACAGTGACATAGGAAGAATGTGACAATGTATTAATACTGTAATCTTAAAGCAATATCCTGTCAAGGGAACCAAGGGGAAGAGAACAGCTATACTAAGAAATAGTCTGTTTTTATGAACAGAGTTACCATTCTTTCAAGTTCTGTATCTTCGGCCAAATAAATAAACAAAAGCCCCATTAAAAAACTGTGTGATCTCCTTCTGATAACACTATAGCCTACATAACACTGACAACTAGTATTATTAAAAGTATTACATATACTGTTATAATATACAGAATTGCATACACAATATGAGGCAGTTGAGTGAAAATTCTCACATGAAGAATTCAAGCAATTATAAAGTATGAACTAGATTCCTTTTCAAAGGTATCACAGAGTGAATTTTCTTTAAGTAGTTATGTCAGTGGTCACATGCATTGTGCTTTTAATTATAACTTTCCCCCAAAGACTATGGACATTGTGCCCATTAATCACCAGACTAAGCTGTATTTTTCTACCCTAGAGCTTTGGATTGTGTGGAAGGGCATGGAGGCATTCTTCAGTGAGCAGCATGACTTTTCAGTAGAAGCGTTTGACGGATAACGCACAGTCTTCCTCTATATACTTTCTGATTCTCCCTCCAGGCACCACAGTTGCTATCTGTTTAGCTGTCTCTGTTATGGGATTGATGTCTGCTATTTTAAAAATTATTCAGAAATATGTTTTGTGACCTGTGATTGCAAAAAAAGAATAAACTTAATTTGACAGCATATGAGCTATAAGGACTTCCACCTTGTTCTATCAAAGGGATAAGAAACAAAATATTACCCTGATCCACAGGTCAGACTTACAGTTCACTGCACACAGAATTATAATTGAACCACCTGGTGCCTAAGATCTCTGGAAGAGACACACCCTTGCTCTGAAAGGATGAGTAATTATCAATTAGCATCCACATTAGAGTCCTTCATTCCATTCATCAAAGATACCTAAATTGATCTGCTTAAATATTCAGTATTAATGCTTTCACTTTACTATTTGAAATCCATCAGTGGCTTCCTATGTTTTCTTATTTTTGATTTTTGAAAACTCCAACAGCACTGCTATGGCTTCCAAGACTCCCAAGTTCTAGTCTCTACCTCGTCTAGTCTGCTCTTATTCTCTTCCCATTAGAATCTGAGCCCTAGTACCCTAACCTTCCCTGAGTCACTTCAATCAATAGAACTCCTTTAGCTACACTAGCAACTTCAAATATTTTTGGTTGCTGTTTTTCTTTCATTATGTTCTGTCTGAAGTGCTTTAAATTACTTATCCTTGTCAAATCTTGTTCATTCTCTTATGCTACACATTAATATCACTTTTAATTCAAAACGACTTTCTGACTCCACAAAAGAGAATGTTATGTTCCTTCACTGTGTCACCTGCCATGATTTTAAGTATCTGTTTAATATCTATTTTCTCCAACAGTGTCTAATATTTAAAAGAGCATGGGGCCATGTTGGAACTCTACACTTGTATCTCCACAGTGCCTTGCCGAGTGCTTCGTATATGGTAGATGTTCAGTAAATACACTGAAAAAAAGTGAAAGTGAAGTCGCTCAGTTGTGTCCGACTCTTTGTGATCCCACGGATTGTAGCCTACCAGGCTCCTCAGTCCATGGAATTTTCCAGGCAAGAGTACTGGAGTGGGTTGCCATTTCCTTCTCCAAGTAAATATATTAATATATGGTAAATTAATGGACAAGTAAATTCCAAGGGAAAAAAGAACATGATATTGAGAGAGAAGTAAATTCTTTGAAATCTATCTTCAAAACAGCCATCAAAATACTAAAGTTACATAACTCCTAATGAAACAGGTGACAGGGGCAGTCTCTCAGTCATGTCTGACTCTGCAACTCCTTGGATTGTAGCCCTCCAGGCTCCTCTGTCTATAGAATTCTCCAGGCAAGAATACTGGAGTGGATTGAAGTTCCCTTCTCCAGGGGATCTTCCCAGGGACTGAACCTGGATCTCCTGCATTGCAGGCAGATTCTTCATCAGTGAGCAACCAGGGAATCAGGAGATTTATATAAAGAGGAGAAATTTTTAACCTATTTTCCAACATATAAGAGCAGATAATTTACCTATGTGTGTTAGTTGCTCAGTTGTGTCCGACACTTTCTGACGACATGGACTATAGCCAGTCAGGCTCCAAGGAATCCTCCAGGCAAGAATACTGGAGTGGGTTGCCAAGCTCTGCTACAGGGGATCTGGAGATCTTCCCAATGTAGGGGTTGAACTTGGGTTTCCTGCATTGCAATCATTTTTAAGCTTCATACACAAAATTTTTAATGTTCCAAATATCATTATTTAAGAGATTAAATTCAAGCTATTGTTCAACAATAAGCCTTATAAAACAAAAGACACATATCACAAATAGTTAATTTTGGCTGTGCCACTTCTCAGACTCTCCTTGGTGTTTATGACCTTGAAGGTTTTGAGAAGTACCAGTTAGGTACTTTGTAAAATGGTCTCAGAGCTTAGACTTGTTTAATGTTTTCCTCATGATGAGACTACAGTTATTGGATTTGGTGTGGAAATACATCAAGATTAAGTGCCATTTGTATCACATCATATCAAGGGTGCAAGTTATCAGCAGGATTCTTCACTGTTGTATTGACCTTGACCTGGCCCAGGTAGTGGTTTTCAAATTTCTCCATTGTAAAGTTCCTCTTTTTTCTTTTAATAGCTTTTCAAAATGTACTCTTAGAAATGAGAGGGGCATTATGGTCTACTACCTTGAAGATGGAGTATACAGTTATGCTGTTTGGAATTATTTTGCACAGGAGAATATTTCTCTATTCTCTGTCGATTAATAATTTACTTCTATCAGCATATGTACAGATATATATATATACAGCTGTATCAATATTAAGCTAAATATAAGTTCATACTGATGTCTGAAATTTTATATCATTATTACATAGATCATTCTAGACTCCATCCTTTGTTCATTTCTAACCTCCCACTTAAAAATTTAGAAACTTATTTTCCATCCATTTATTTATTGTTCAATTACCAGTATACATGGTTAATGATTGTTAATTCATACTCCATGGGAAACAACATTACCAAGTAGAGAGTAATTATTATGTATGGTATGTTTATATTCACTGTTTCAGATTCCACTCATTTCCAAAATAACCCTGGTGAGCAGTAGTTTTTTTCCTTACCCAGTAGAAAGACCATTTCATATATTTGTAATATAATCACATTATTTCTGCATTCCATCCTGTGATCCCCTGATCTTTAAATTATTTTTAATAAACCTTCATAGATTAAGAATCCACCCTTTGTTTTATAAAATTCTATAGGTTTTAACAAATTCAATGTCTTATACTCACCCACTCACCCACCATTCTGTATAAAAGAATCATACAGAATAACTTCACCACTGAAAAACATTTCAAGTGATTCATTCATTCATAACCTCTCCCAAGCATCAATCCCAAAATGCTACTGATCATTTTATCATCTGCCTTTTACAGAATGTCAACTAACTAGAATTATGAAGTATATAATGCTTTCAGAATGGCTTTCACTTAGAACCATGCCTTTAAAATTTATCCACATCTTTTCAACCTTGTTAGCTTATTTCCAGCTTTTGTTCGTTCATCACATATTGAGGGACAACTTGATTACTTCCTATTTTGGCAATTACAAATAACACGCCTGTAAACATTAGTATGTAGGTTTCTGTGTGGACCTGCTTCTGAATCAATTGACTAAACCTAGTAGCAATTGCTGGATCACATAAGACATAGTTTAGACTTGTAAGAAATTGACATATTTCTTGCTAACTGGTATTTCATCTTGCATTACAAACAAGGATGGAAGGGAGTTCCTTTGCCCTGTATCTTTACCAGGAATTGGTATTTTCAGTGTTACAAACTTTAATCGTTCTAATAGATGTGTAGTTGTATCTCACTGTTTTAATTTGAATCTCTCAAATATTTCAAGTATATCGTAAAATATGCTTCTCAAATAAAAATCTCATTAACTGCTATAAGATTTTGTTCCGTATACATTGTTACTTTCTTTAGCTACAATTTTATACATAATTATGGTGGGTTTATTATTGTGAAATGGAAGCTGAGATGGTAGAGTGAATGAAATTAGGTGGTTTGGATTCTAGATATAAGAATTTTCTCAGGATTATGTTAGGGTTCTGGCAAATAATTACATGTAATGATTTCTGAGAACATATAATGCTATCCACTAATAAAAACATACAATGCTAACCCTATCACAAAAGATTATTTCATCTTCTAAAACTGAGTAACTTTTTTAAAGGATACATAAGACCTAGTTATACCCAGACAGAAGAAATTAGGTAGACTTTTTTCCTAAGGTACCATGCTAGCTTTCATTCCAAAGAAATGCAGCTATAAAATACAGCACTATGAAAATAATTGATTTAGTGATAAAAATGGTTTAGAATCTAGTATGTCTTAAAGTTATAAAAACAAAGCTATTGTCCTGAAGATATTTCAATAATAAAAATTTCATGTAGATAGCATAAAAGTAGAAAATCTAAACATCACAAACGCAAATGTTTTTTGATAAAAATTGGCCATTAGTTAAAAGTAACAATTTTTCCTTTACTATCAACATCCAAGACTAGCATCAACACATTTTTTCCTACCTTTATGATCCGTTGTTATGTTAAATAAAACATATGGTTCTTAATCACAACAGCAGGCTCTCACAAACAGTACAGTAATAGGGTTTCTGTTCTCTCAAAAGCCAAAATTGAAAGAAAAAGTCATAAATAATAATTTATAACTGCAGAAAATGTTCTAAATATTTGGGAAATTGTTATCAACAGTGGAAAACTGTCATAAATAATCATTTTATGCATAGTACAAATGTTCATCAATTAATGAAATATCAAATGTGGTATTGTTAACAGTTGTGGAGGAGAACAAGTGCTAAGTAAGTTATAAAATCAAGACTAAGAAATTGCTCTTATAGTTGGGCTAATTGGTTTCTGATTAACATAAATATAAAAAATGACTATGAATATAGTTTACTGGCAAAGTATTAATAGACATCATCTAAATATTCATCACACATGTAAAATGTATGATACATTTAAAACACTGAACAATTATCATTAGAGGATCAGTTTGGTTGTTGGATAATTTGTTCAGGGAAATCAAACTTGTTGCAGTTTACTTGTTTATTCTTCTTTTTCAAATTGAGAAATGGAATAAAATCCACTGTCTCACATAAAGGTGGAAAAAGTAGAAAAACAGAAGATGGTCTATTCTTTTCTTTCAAACTTTAAACTTATTTTGTATTGGGGTTTAGCCAATTAACAATGCTGTGTAGTTTCAGGTGAACAAGGAAGGGACTCAGTCATACATATACATGTATCCATTCTCCTCCAAACTCCCCTCCCATCCAGACTGGTTCATAACACTGAGCAGAAGTCAAACAGAGAAGGAGAAATATTATATGACATGCATATGGAGTCTATTTTTAAGAAACAATTCTTCCGAAGGCTCGTTGCTCTCTAATTACTCTATTGAAAGGGAAGAGCCAAGGAATAAACTTGTGTAAGAACAATGAAGAGTGATGTCTGCTGAGGCTTCACTGGCTAAGATCAAGCTGTGATGATCCACTGAAGCCATGTTATGAGATAGGCAATCAGTAATCATTGCCCATAAATGAAGTAAATCCAATCATTTACTTTACCTTGTATCAGTAAAAGAAAGGGGGTGAAGTCTCAGCTCTATCATAAGCAATTCATTTAAATTTTATTTTTAATTATGAAAGCAACATATTCTTGAATTATAGTACATACATAAAAAACAAAAATAATAGAAAACTCACTTACCAGATAGTAGACAATGTTATAATGTTGGAATATTCCTTTCAATTTATGTTTAGGTGATTGGGCTCCTTCTGTTTATTTATCATCTATCTAGCTATGTAGCTATTAATCATATATCATCATCATATATCCATACTACTTCTATTATTTTAATTAAGAAGCATAACAAATTATGTTAACAAAATTATAAATCATTAATAATCATTGCATTGGTTGCATGGTACCCATCACATGAATTTTTCTCAGACTATTACAAAATGGGATGGGTTCATATTTTTGCTATATATAATAAGCAAAGTGAACCCATATATAATTCTAATAATATGCAGTACTTTGTTGCAATTATTTTGCTTAAATAACTTACTTTATTCCTAACAAATCGATGAATGAGACATTAGTATCATCCCTATTTCACATCTTCAAAAACTGGGACATACAGGCCAAACAATTAACCTTCTAGTAAATTGTAATAGATAGATTAATGGTCCCTCAAAGATGCCTACATCCTTATCCTTGGAATCTGTGGATATAGTGCATTAAAGAGCAAAAACTGTTTTTTTAGTTGCTAAGTCATGTCAGACGCATTTGAGACTCCATGGACCATAGTCCACCGTGAGATTCTCCAGGCCAGAACACTGGAGTGAGTTGACATTTCTTTCTCCAGGGGATCTTCCCACCCAGGGATTGAACCCGTGTCTCCTGTGTCTCCTGCACTGCAGGCAGATTATTTTAGCACTGAGACACCAAACAGCAAAGGGGACTTTTCAAATGTGAGACAGATCTAGGGACCGTGAGATTAGAGATGATTCTGGATTATCCCGGTGGCTTCAATCTACTCACAGGAGCCTTTCCTTCTGTGGTAAGTAGGCGAAGGCAGGTTAGAGAAACTGAAAGTATGAACAGGATCATTGCCGGAAGAAGGCGGAACATGAGCCATGAAATGTAAGTGACTTTTAGGAGTTGAGAATAACCTAACTTCTTTCTTCTATGTTCTAAGTAAGTAACTCAAGTTGGGCCTCTTTGCTCCTTTTTCAGCATTTCACAGTGTGATTTCAACTATGTGTTACTTAATATGAAGATTATTGCATTATTTCATTTTTTCCTTTTTTTTCCATTTTCCTTATACTATTCATGTGCATTTCTATGTCAATATGGTCTTGTTTCATTGACATATGTTATTTAATCACAGCAACTATTTCTTTTCCACATATTTCATTGGGGATGCCAAACATATTTTAAAGCTAGCTTTCAATTGTACCATATATTTTCAGAGAAATAGAGATATTATAGTGAGTAGAATGTGCTTCATCTATTAAATATTTAGTCAAAAGTTCTTTGCAATGGAAATGCAAATGAAGTTACAGTAACATATAAAATTATATTTTCTAATGACATTCAAGAATGAGAGACTGTATTCACTATTAAGTTTCACAGATAATTTTAAGAATATAGAAATTTTCAAGACAAGCAAACCTGGGAGAAGGTGAAGTTTGCCAGCACTTATCACAGTGGAATGTAAACTGGCTAAGATCTGTCCCCTGAGGTCCCTGAGCAAAGTATGAGAGTGCAGGGTTTTATACAGAAAGGAACTATTTCACTTATGAACAATCTCCACTTTCTATTCCAATAGCTGCATATCTTATATGACATTTTCCTAGGACACTTAGGGCCTCGTGGATTCTAGGCTTGTTGACTATGAGGAACTCCAGAGCTAAAGAGAATTACAATAATTCCTGCTAGCAAATATCATCATTGTATTTGCAAGAGATCTGTCTTTGGTACGTTTGTAAGGAGATTCAACCAGGTCACCATCTTTCTTAGTTCTCTGAGTTTATCCCCTTTGTAAAGACATGGACTGAAGTGCAAAACTGCTGCTATTTTCTTCTCATAAATAATTCATATTCCTTAAAACCAACTGGATTAGGCACATAAAATGTCCAGCTAAAAATGTTGGTGGAGAAATTTTGTTGAAAAACATTAAAATTCACAAATTAATTTTCAGTTTAATCAAGTGTTCACAAATGTCAATTTCTTACATTATGTTTTGTCTTGACCAAACTTTAGTTAACTTTTATCCTTCCCATATACCTTTGAACTTGACTTGTTCCCAAACCTGATTAAGAACGAAATGAACAATCCCTGCATACACACACACACACATACACAGATATGACTCAGCCATAAAAATGAATGAAATTTTGCTATCTGCAAGAACATGGATGGACTTAGTAGCTATTATGCCATGTGAGGTAAGTCTGACAGAGAAAGACAAATGCTGTATGATTTCCCTCATACATGGATCTAAAAAACAAATGAATTAACATAACAAAATAGAAACAGAATTATAAATACAGAGAACAAATGTGGTTGCTTGAGGGGAATGAGGTGGGGAAATGCAATAAATAGGTGATGCATATTAAGAGGTACAAAAATCCCACTATGAAATATATGAATCACAGCAATGGAATGTACAAGAATGTAAATGTAGTCAATAATAATGCAATATCTTTGTAAGGTGACAAAAGGTAGCTGGACTCATCATGTTGATCATTTTGAAATGTACAGAAATATCTGAATCACTATGCTGTGCACCAAGAACTAACACAGTGTTGTAGGTCAATTATACTTCAAAAACAAACTAACATAATAAGAGATCAGATTTGTTGTTTTCATAGGTGGGTGACGGGGGGATGGGAAACCAGAGGAAGGTGGGCAAAAGGTATGAATTGCCAATGATATGATAAAAAAGTACTAGGAATGTAATGTACAACATGATATATATTGATATGAACACTGCCTTATGTTATACATGAAAGTTATTAAAAGAGTAGATTCTGCGTTCCCATCACAAAGAAAATATTTTTTCTTTTCATTTTATTTTATATCTATATGAATTAATGGACGCTCACTAAACTTATTGTGGTCAGCATTTCCTAAATTATATAACTTCAATCATTATCCATAAACACATATTACTGTATGTCAAATGTATCTCAACAAAACTGGAAAGGAAATGAGTAAAAGCAAAATGAGTAACATTACGGAAATGGATTTATTTTACAATCTGTCATTTTACAAGTGCTTTTCTTTATCAAAAAATAGCATGAAAATATTACTAACATGTACTTTATTAAGCAAAATGCTAACTCTGTCACCTAGAGTGCTAACTTGGGCTTCCCTTGTGGCTCAGAGGATAAAGAATCTGCCTGTGATGCAGGAGACCGGGGTTTGATTCCTAGGTGGGGAAGATCCCCTGGAGAAGGGAATGGCAACCCACTCCAGTATTCTTGCCCAGAAAATTTCATGGATGTAAGAGCTTGATGGGCTACAGTCTGTGTGGTTGCAAAGATGGCTGAGTGACTAACACTTCAGAGTGCTAACTTACTCATTTTTCTAATGTGAGTCTCACAAAATACATGGATGGATATTTGAGAGAAGCTGTTTATATTTGTATATCCTTTAACAGGAAAGAAAGATCTCAATGCAACTAAAGTGAAATTGCAATCAGCTGAATTACTCAATAATGGAGTCATGCTAGTAAGTCAAGTTTTAGGAATTCTAGTCTTGCAATTCTAAGATTAGAGGTAAATTCTTGACTATATACTGGTTTAGGAATGAACTATATTGCCGTGGTTCTTGGGCACAAATCCCCGTGAATATATTAGATATTGATAATATTTCAATTGTGTTTGTCTTTGTCACTGGATCTATTTATTTAGGCATATTTCTGTAACAAATAAAAATATACAACATTAATTGCTCAATTTTACTTTCTCTAGGAAAAGGCATTTGATTCTACATTTCTTCTTAAGAAAGCCATTCACGAAATACTGTAAGTGAAAAGTTGTATGGCCATAGTCTGTGTTAAAAAGCAAAATAAACAAATCCAAATAAAAAAATAAATGTATTTGTAGAAAAAAGATGTAAGGCTGTCAAAAATTATTTAAAGAAAGTGGTTATTTAAAAAACTAGCTTTCAGTGTTAATACTGCCACATTTCTTACACTACTCTATTAGGAACAGTGGCAGTAATCTTCTATCTATGGTTTCCTGACCAACTTAATAGCATCAAACACAGATTTCCAGTAAGCTCTGACATACTATTGACACCACTTAATAAAGAATAACTTTCTACTCTATGGTTGATTCATGTCAATGTATGACAAAACCCATTGAAATGCTGTGAAGTGATTGGCCTCCAACTAATAAAATAATATTAAAAAAAAAAAAAAAAAAGAATAACTTTCTCTTGCAGATCTTTTCCCAGGAGAGCTTCTTTCACATAGATTTTGGCCTGTTTGCATCCCACTGACTATTTGGTAGCTCAAAAAAGCAGTTCTCATTGTCCTTCTCTGGTTGCCCTGGTATTAAAACCAGATTACTCTCTAGAAAGATGAATTGCTAGGGCCTAAAAACCACTGTAATTCTCTGTCTCCTAGAGATTACTATTCTTTCCCTAATGGCTACCATCATGGTATCAGATTTGTGATAAAAGTAGGAAAAGGTAGAGAACTATGATAAAGACGTTTTATTCTTTCCAGACAAGAATCTTGTCTTTTGAGTAAATTATATTAATTGCATTAATATTGTAAATGACAAATGTTTAATAAGTGAGTTACGTAGCTTAAAATTTGTGCCTAATATACAAAGTATTTTTTAGTGAACATTAATAAAATACGTTAATCTTTTCTTGCCCAATAGCAACCTCCTGGTGACTCTATAAACATTAAATAGGGAAGTATAAAATATACTAAAAATACTGAGATCAAAAGTGGTGATAGAGTACTACTAGAATTATGATACTGAAATATGCTTACTCTTCAGTAAAAGAAAATAGAGTATTAATCAGTCACAACTTTAACTTTTGAATCTTCAGATTTATTTTCAAGCATTTTCTTCTACTCAAAAATAAAGTATAAAAACTATCTGCATACAGTAATAATGTGTTGTTTGGTTTATACGTGAATAATAACAAACATGGTCAAGACATTTTTTAGAAATGTAAGTACCGTTTTTTATTAAATTGATTTTCGATTGATTTTAAATATGAATTCAATGTAAAAAAATCCTTTGTATATACAGCTATCAATTTCAAGGCTATTGATTTTTTTTCCATTTATTTAATCCATTGCTTCTACAAGACTCTTTTTCTTAGCTGAAGTATAATTTACAACATTATACTATTTTCAATTGTACAATATACTGATTCAATATTTTTACAGATTATACTCCACTTAAAGTTGTTATAGAACAATGGCTATGTTTTCCTGTATTGTGTAATATACCCTTCCCGTTTATCTATTTTATATATGAATCAATGATAATTTTGTGTTACACATATAATTGATCTAAAAATTCATATCTAACATTCTATCCAGACTTAAGGTTGTCTTTTATGTATAAATTCTTACACACGTGGTATTTCAATTACAAAATGAATATTCATACCCAACAATATATTAAGATTGCTTAACAAATACTATATCTATGTCTTTCACAATGAAGCATAATGATCAGTAAGAACCTTTATCCAGTGAAACCTTGTATTATAAAATGAGAGGCTTGGAAACTAAAACTAAGTGAAACTTACATCTCCATTTATACCCCAATCTATTGTGACATTGGTTTTGTTCAAGATTTGCTTTGTAGAGAAGTCGAAGACAATTGTACTATATTTCTAATTAACTTATTCTGTAATTATCTTAGTCTGTCCCATAAAGCAGCTTCTATATGTATAATACTGGTATAACTGGATTACTTGTAACAAAACCCTTAATAATAATATCAATAATCAAACATATTGAGTGAATGAGCATAAAACTCCACAAGATAGTCTTCCTATGGAAGATAATTTGCCAGAGAAGTAACTAGATAACAGTCAGATAACAATCAATTAATTGTCCTCTGTCCATAGAATTTTCCAAGCAAGAATACTACAGTGGGTTGCCATTTCTTTCTCCAGCGGATCTTCCCCACAAAGGGATCAAACCTGCATTTCTTCATCTCCTGCATTGGCAGGCAGATTCTTTACCAATGTGCCACCTGGGAAGCCCCAGAATTAGAAAGAATCTGTTATACATGCACTCAAACTTCTGGCTGGAAAAACGTGCTAAACTGATGGTAAAATTAAAATAACTATTGTGTCTGGTCCCTGCACCTCTTGCCTAAGGGCATAGAGCATTATGATAATTAAATCACAACAATGGTTCAACACCCCTAGGAACAACTTGAGTTTGGGTTTGTTCTCAAAGACCACACAGCACAATGCTACCTGAAGTTTATTTCACCGTGTGTATTTATTATGTCTCATCAGTGGCATATCAATGTTGATAGATAAATACAAATGCATCAGTAAATCTGAAAATATCTTCTTCATTGTCAATAAGTAGGAAAGTATTACCTCCTTCAGTGGGTAAAAAAATAAATCAAACATTTTGAAAGGCAGGTTGCTGTTTTGTTTTCTTTTTTTTTTTTTTTCTTTCCATTTTGTTTCCATACTAAACAGCCCATCTTAGGTCAATGCATGCTTTTCCCTACCTTTATTTCATGACATGTAGTCTAAGTACCTGCTGAGTTTGTTTTATCCATTTTTCTAAAGCTGTGATGTATATGCAGGCCATCTGTCATTCCTTCCCTTCCTCCTGAAACAACTTTTTTTCACAGTGCCCAAAACAGGGCAGTAAACTTTTTCTTCAGTAAATGTATCTTTTTAAAAAGTAAATTTAGCTTGACTTTGGCCTGTAGACAGATGTCCATGTTGGTGCTCCAAAAGTGCTGTAGTCTGAATTATAGAAACATACAGATTGATTCAAACTCCCCAAAGAACAGAATACACAGAGAGGCAAAATGGAGTGAATGACAGAAAATAAAGAAGGAAAAATATTCAGATATGGTGGGGCCAAAGGAAGAAAAGAAACTTGTGAAATAGGAAGGGGAAAAGCAGGGGAAAGAGAAGAGAGAGAAAAAGGAAGGTGGATTAATGTCTTCAGAATAGGAAAGAAAATACATTAGTGTTAATAGAAACTATTTCCTTTCCCTGAGCATAGATACAATCATAAGCAGTAACAGTCCTGTTACAGGAGAATCCTAAAAAGTAGAAGTAGATAAAAAGAGAAGACCAACATATAAATATCACAGGAAGGCATACATCTAGATAAGTTGACTGTGAGGCTCCAGGGAAAGAGGAAAGATAATCATTAAAGCTCTAGGGAATGCTTAGCTATCAGGTCACTCTTCTTTGCAAGAGAGCATCTCAGATTTGCAGAGAAGCAAACAGCAGAACAGACTTTGGGAAGTTCTCTGTCTCCTTGGGCATGGAGACCATCAGTTTTAAAAGAAAGGAGAACATGCTTACCAACTAATTTCTGAGCAGGGAATTGACTGAGGAAGAAGGAAATCCAAACCGTTAGCTGAGGGTGGTAGTCACTGATCAAGTTCACTTTTGGGTGACTGCTAGTAAACTTCAAGTCGCCTCTGGTAAAACTTCAAACTGAGAGATCATTCCAGAGGTCAACAGGACTAAAAGAACTGCCTTCTGTGTGTGACTCTTCTACTAGAGTATATGGAGACTAGAGTCTCCATATACGAGAAGCACAATGAATCATGTGTGTGGGCCATTACTTAACACAAAACAAATGCTAAAACAATAGGATTGTAATTAAAGAGAGTCAGAACAGTATCAATAGCAGAGCACAGCCTTGAAATTTAGTAATAAACAGCAACAGATGGATGTCAAATTACCTTAGCCTTCAGTTTTTTACCCAGAGGAAGTCAGTGAGGTTACTGAACAACAACAGTGTAGAACAGAGAGGACCAAGAGGTTCAGAATGATGAGGAAGAAAATCCTAAAAACTAAACTTCCCCCTCAATATTAAACACCTCTAAAATCAGAGTGCATTGTTCTTGACACATTTCTTAAAGTTGTTGTTGGTCAAACAGATAGCAGTCATGGAATTTTCACTGCCTGTTCATGCATGCGCTCAATTGTTTGTCCTGCTGGCATAAGAGTATAATTGCAACTCCTTATAACAAAAGTCAAGAGATTATTAAAGAAATACTTCAGGGAAAGAATATCAATCTTACTTGTTGTCTGAAAACCTTTCATTAAACCTTCCAGTAAGACCAAGTAAGAAATAGCATCAAAATATGCAGAGAGGATGAGTGTCTTGGAAAATGTCTCAAGAGAAAAGCCCTATTATAGGAAATGGTGCATCATCAGTGCTGCATAGCAAATTATTCTCAGTGCATAAACATATATATCAATGTCTCTAAATTTTAAAAATAATTCCTGAGTCAAATTTAACTGAAAAATCATTAAGAATACCTTAACAAATGCATTTTGTTTATATTACCCTTTTTATATGTGTGAAATTAATATTATCAAAATCTCAGTATAATTCTAAGAGTTCTATCAGTGACTTTAAGTTTGTAAATTATAATAAATAATAAGCTGACAGCAGTGTTTTTTTTTTTTTTTCTTTCATATTGGTTCTCAAAATAGTGTAGGTGTTACAATCCATAATATCTTAGATTTGTTGGGGAATATTGAAAGTTGTACAAAGTACTAGATGAATAATGTGGAAGGCCACAGTGATTGTTGAAATAAACAAGGAGATTTGAAGAAATGAAAAGTCATTCTTTATTAGCTGAGGTGAAGCAAAGAGGACAACCTCTACAGAAGCTACTTAAAATTGATTCAACAGAGAAAGATTTTTATAGTGTTTTGGGGAAACAGAAGTATGCTGAAGATATGTACCAAAAATTCTGAGAAAAAAATGACAAAAAAATTGTGCACACAACTTCAAGTATTCAGGTATACAAGTTTATAAGAAAACAGAACATCTGTTGACAAGAGGGGAAAAAAAGGAAAAAAGTTCAGTATGAACCCCTATAGTTCCCTTGAGAATTGTATGAGTTGTTATTTTTTAGCAACTTTACTTGAGCCCAAGTGGGATTTTCCAGCTGAGGTAAAGGAAGCCTGGGGGAAAATGTTAGGTGAACAAAAAATATCTATGATAGTTTTGGAAAATACAATCTTTCAGGGTAGACACTAACTCACATGATAGGAGAGATGGTGTATTTTTTTTTTTTAATTTACAACTGTATACTTACTACTTTAGGAGACTATCAGAAACACAGTATGATATAAATTATATATATAAATATTTAATATATATCTGTTTAATTATAAACATATATTTACTTATTTTTAGTTGGGGAGAGAATTTAAATTTAATACCTAAAATTGCAATTAAGGTTTTCTTATACTAGTAAAATCTACTGAAGAGTCAACATAGTTTCTTTCTTTGTGGTAAAATATTAGAATTTTTTTTTAGTATGTTTTATTGTGATAAAAATACAACGTGAGATCTACCCTACAAATTTTTAAGCACATAATACAGTATTGTTAACTACAGGCAAAATGTAGTACAGAAGATCTCTAGAATTTATTCATCTTGCATAGCAGAAACTTAATACCCATTGATTAACAATTTTTAATTTACATTTCTCTTGAACACATGGAAATCACCATTGCACTCCCTGATTATATTAGTTTGATTTGTTTAGGTACTTCATATAAGTTGAATCATGCAGTACTTATCCTTCTGTGACTTACTTCACTTAGCATAAAACCTCAAGGTTTGCCCAAACTGTCATTTATTACAGAATTTCCTTCTTTTTTTTAAAGGCTTTCTAATATTTTACTGTATGTGTATTTCACAAATTCTTTATCTATATAGCTCATAAATGAATACGAGAATGCTACTATCTCTTCAAGATCCTGATTTCAATTATTTTGGATAAATATAAGCAAACAGTTTTTCATTATTTCTTTGTAGAACCTCTCTACTCTTTTCTATAGCTGTACCATTCCATATTCCTACTAACAAGGGGTTCAGTTTCTCTCACATCCTTGTCAACACTTCCTTCTCATTTTTTTTTAGATAATAACAAATGCAACAAGCATATAGTGGTATCACATGATTCTGACTGTATGTCTCAGATAATTAATGAGGTTAAGTATGCCAGGTCCCCTTAGCATTCTAAGACAGTCAAGGTAAAAGCCAGTCTTTGGAGCAGCCTCAGAAAAACTGGGGCGCTGGATGTAATTATGCAGCTCTTTCCCTCCCCGGGAAGAGGCTGTGAACTTGGTGTTATTCATTTACCTGTGCTGAGTGGAGTGAGTAGGTATGGTGAGCTCAACCACAAAACTCTATTCTTATCGCCTCTCATACGTCTAGATTATTTGAAGTCCTATCAGCATTTTGAAATCAGCAAGGAAGAAATCAGGCCTCTGAGTAGTCCAGGGGAAAGTTGGGGTGTTGCAAATATTTAGGTTTAGGATGTTGTTCAGTTGCTCAGTTGTATCTCTTTGCTATCCCATGGACTGAAGTACACCAGGCTCTTCTGTCCTTCACTACCTCCTGAAGTTTGCTCAAATTCATATCCGTTGAGTCAGTGATGTGATCCAACCAGCTCATGCTTTTCTGCCCCTTTCCCCTTTTGCCTTCAATCTTTTCCAGCATTAGGGTCTTTTCCAGTGAGTCAGTTCTTTGCAACAGGTGGCCAAAGTACTGCAGCTTCAGCTTCAGCATCCAGTTCTTCCTATGAATATTCAGGGTTGATTTCCTTTAGGACTGACTGGTTTGATCTCTTCACAGCCCAAGGAACTCTAAAGAGTTTTCTCCAGGACTGCAGTTCAAAAGCACCAATTCTTCAGTGTTCAGCCTTCTTTATGACCCAACTCACATTTATTTGTGACTACTGGAAAAACCATAGCTTTGACTCTGCAGACCTTGGCTGGCAAAGCTATGTCTCAGTTTTTTAACAGGCTGTCTAGGTTTCTCATAGCTTTCTTTCCAAGGAGCAACCATTTCTTAATTTTATGGTTGCAGTCACTGTGGCTTAGGATGGCTTAGGACTGACCACTCCAAAATATGCCACAATAGCATACTGAATGTTTTGAGTTGAGGATGCTTGAGAAGTAGCCAATGCAAGAAAAAAACTGACTCTTCTCTGTTCTGAAAGCAGGAAATACATCCCTCATGTGAAAGGTGCACTCCTTGCATCCGGAAGTAAATTGACCCTCTTGCTACCAAAGACAGGGAATTTAGAGCCAAGAAGCCTGTTCAAACAGTCTTCTTCTTAAACTGACTACTCCAAGCCCAAACTTTTGTTTAGATTCTTCACTAATTAAGCATCTAAAGCCTAAGTTGCTTTGCTTGTCAATTCCTCATAAATATATTGTTTCTTTGTCTAAAAAGTATAAAAGGCTGCTGGCTTTGGTCATTTCTTAGGTTCCATTTTATGAGCAAATGCTTTCAGGCACATGAATAAAAATCTGTTTCTTTTTCTCCTGTTAACCTATTATGTGTCACTTTTATCATGAGTCCAGTCACATGAACTCAAAAGGGGTAGAGGTGGAAATTTCCTTTTCCCCCAACAAAAACACAGACCAACTCTTCCTCCTCAGGGAGGGAATCAGAAATTTTGTGTTACAGAGAAATGTCCAGCTTTCCTGGTATCTCCAAGCTTCTCTATACAATTCAATTAACTTTCATTCCAATATTCCATGAATCTCCTCTTCTTTTTAGTCTGTTTCTAACTCTGTTCTGTTCTTCAGTTACTGTGCCAATTCTTGAACCTTGTCATGATATTTTAATTTTATAGTACCAGATTGGTCCTATTAGTATCTGTAGAGTCAATCCCCTCTTGTATTTCATCTTGATTATTGTTTTGGCTATTCTTGACACTTTTTTCTTCCATCTAACATTTTTGACCAAGTTATGCAGTTCCCAAAAGAAACAAAAGAACAACAACAACAGTAACAAAACACCACAGATTCAGAATTACATTAAACTCCACTTCTGTGAGGTATCTAAAATGCTCACTCAGAGAAGTAGGAAGTAGAATGGTGGTTTCCAGGGGTTGGGAGGAGGAGGAAATGGAGAGTTTTTAATAGGTATAATATTTCAGTTATGCTAGGGAAATAACTTCTAGAGATCTGTTCTATGCAATATAAACCCTACAGTTAAAATACAACATTGTACCACTTGAAAATTTACCAAGTGGTTGATCTCCGGTCAAATGTTCTTACGTGCATGCTAAGTCACTTCAGTTGTGTCTGACTCTTTGTGACCCCATGGGCTGTAGCCTGCCAGGCCTCTCTGTCCATGGAATGCTCCAGGCAAGAATACTGGAGTGGGTTGCCATGTCTTCCTTCAGGGGATCTTCCTCACTCAGGGATTGAACCCTAGTCTCTTATCTTTCCTCTTCCAGGCATGAATTTTACCACTCCGTACCACCTGGAAAGCCCCGAGTTTCTTGCCACGAAAAAAAACCAAAAAAGACATATTAAAAAAAAAGAGAAAAAATTAATAAAACAAAACGTGGGTTTCCTGGTGGCATAGTGGTTAGGATTCCAGACTTTCACTGCAGTGGTGCAAGTTCAATACCTGATCCAGGAACTGATATCCTCCAAGGCGTGCCACACGGACAGCACACACAAACACACACACATTTGTGTATATGTATATGTGTGTGTGTTTGTGTGTGCACACAGACACACTCTATTTTTAAAGAACAATTATATTCATTCTGTAAAATTCCCGAAGTGATCTGACATTTTCACCTGCATTCAAGTATTTTGTTTTGACAGAATTAAGCTGAATTTTCTCTGTAATGTCTCTTGTATATTTAATATGACTATCTTTGATCTTTCTCTTCACTTTTCTGGCATTTATTTTTTTTATTTCTTTGTTCTCTCTCTCTCTTTTTTTTAATTTTTGTAAAAAATACAGATTTTCATTTAATTTTTGACTATGCCTTTTACCGCATCTTTGTTGGCATATTTCTGATGTCTCTTTGTGATTTTCTTTTATCTAAACAGTCTATTCCACTCAGCTTTTAATCTTTCAAACCTATTCTACCAACACTGTCTCCTTTAATCTTCTTTCGGTGTCCCTTTTTGTAGGCCTCTTGATCTGGCTTAGTTTCCCACTTTATCAAAAATGACTCACCATCCTGCTTTGTTTTATGATTAAGAATCTTAGATGAAAATCACTTCATAATAACTAGAAGAAAGTTCTCAACGGTATAAAACTTTTTAATGACATGCTAATTCATTAGTTTAATGTCAGATTCAACTTAAATGGGAGGTGTTCCCCTATGTTGATTGAAATATTTCACATGAATTGCAAACCTCCCTCATTCATGCATTGCCTTCCACAGAAGGAATAAAGATTCCCCAAATGCACAAAATGGGTGGCGAGCTGCCCAGTTAATAGTTGTCCATAGTGTGAAAAAAAATGGTAGGGGTTATTGTCCATGTACTCATTAAACTTAGTTTTTATTTCTTTTATAGTCGTGTATATAGGTATTTGACTCTGTCAATAACTTTAATGGTAATTTTTTTCAAAAGCAATTCATAAATGTATGGAACAATATTACTAAATTACAGTAATTGAAGGTAATATTAAACTGAAAATCATTTGAGATATATAAACCTCAAACATTGCTACAAGCAGAGAGAGCTAATAAGCCACAAAATGTTAAAATAAACATTGCAAAAATGTGTAACCTTAGGTTACCTTTTTTGGCATTAAATGTTTTGAAACTCAAGACCAAAACCTAGACTATCAAACAAGCAGGCATATATTTTTTCTTAAATTGTATGTATATCTATAATGTACTTAAATAAGTATAATTATACATGTATGTATAATTACAATAGTGTTTTTTTTTGTTGTTGTTTTAACCACTATACTTGATATTACTAACATACGGTAGTATATCTAATACAGAGTTTTATTTCATTTTGTTTGATTTTGCCTTCACATTTAAAGCTTATTCACACCTTGGTTGAAAATCTCCTGAGTAAAAATCTGTGCTGTGTTTTTATATCTAAAGATGAATAAAGCAGAGTGATTTTCTTCCTAGGACATAGGTAATCTGAAGGGGAATACAAGCATAGAGTCATAGTGCAAATTGTGAACAGTGCCGTTTAGAACAGGGAGAAGTAAAATGTTCTGAGAAAATAGCCCAAGGGAAAATCAATTTATAAAATTGATATGACTACCAATTTATTGAAGACTGAACAATTATACAGATATGATTTATGATGGACTCATGATTGCCTTGATTTCATCGGGCTGAAATCAAGATTGCTGGGAGAAATATCAACAACCTCAGATACACAGATAACACCACTCTAATGGCAGAAAGTGTAGAGGAACTTAAGAGCCTCTTGATGAGAATGAAAGAAGAGTGAAAAAGCTGGTCTAACATTCAAAAAACTAAGATCATGGCATCTGGTCACATCACTTCATGGCAAATAGAAGGGCAAAAAGTGAAAGCAGTATAGATATAATTTTCTTGGGCTCCAAAATCACTGCAGATGGTGACTGCAGCCATGAAATTAAAAGACACTTGCTCCTGGGAAGAAAAGCTATGACAAACCTAGACAGTGTATTAAAAAGCAGACATCACTTTGCTAACAAAGGTCCATATAGTCAAAGCTATGTCCCAGTAGTCATGTACAGATGGGAGAGTTGGATCATAAAGCAGGCTGAGCACTGAAGAATTGATGCTTTTGAATTGTGGTGTTGGAGAAGACTCTTGAGAGCCGCTTGAACTGCAAGGAGATCAAATTAGTCTTAAAAGAAATCAATTCTGAATATTCATTGAAAGGACTTATGCTGAAACTGAAGGCATATTTTGGTGTTATAGAATTTTTAAAAGGATAATTTTAGTTACATAATAACTGACAAATAAAATGAAAGCAGACATAAGCAGATTTGTTTAGAAGCCAGTGCAATGACCTAGGTAAGAGATGATGTATGTTGCGGTGGAGGGACTAAGATATTTGTAGTTTTATTAATTTAAGAGATTTCTATATTAAAGATATCTTAAGTCCTAATCATTAAATCCTTAAAGGCTTGATAGACATATTAATAAGCAAACTACAAGCACTATACTGCTATAGATACAAGTGAAAATGTGACAGAAATAATTAAAAATAAAACTGACTCATATTCATAGATTATATTTTAGAGACATAAAATATTTTATAAAATTTAGTAATTTCATAAACTAACCAAAAAATATCAATTTCCAAAATACAAGCTAACAAAATGTCCTAAAGTAGACACACTATTCTGATGTAGATGATATACTTTCTTTATAGTGCCCATTTCAGTAGAGTTCATAATTGACAGTCAAAATAATATCTTTATATAAGAATATTTGAAGTACAATATGAAATTGTCCATTGTCAAATACAAGAAATGTATCTATTAATATACCCCATAAACTTTTGATCTAGTGTTCTTTTCTCTAATTTAGGTTAAGTATGAATTGCTACAGTTATTAAGGAAACATATTAAATAATAAGATTATTCAGAAAGAAAGGCAACATTATTCTGTTGGCATATTAACATTCACAGCTTAATATAAAACAAAGACTAAGAGCATCTTTAGCTTTCAAAAACCTGTGCACTTATAAAATCGTATCACATAAATGTCCTTTTTTTGCTAATGTGAAATGAATTAACAATTTTTGTTAATTTGCAACATTTATTTTTCTCCTAGGCTCTTCTCTTTCTAAGACAAAGAAAATGATGGCAGGTAAGAAATTTCAAAGTAAATAAAAAAATCTTTTTTTTAAATTTATTTTCCTTCCACAAGCTACTATTCTAATGGGAAAATTTTTATGAATTTTTAAATTAATATCTTAGAATTAAATGGTTTCTCCCATTTTCAGTAAGGCTTCTCTAACCTGTCATTATTCAACAAATATGAACCAGGGATTTTTATTAAATTTTAGCCTTATATTAATAAACAGCACAGCAGAAATGTTCAGTTCAGTTCAGTTCAGTCGCTCAGTCGTATCCGACTCTTTGCGACCCCATGAATCGCAGCACGCCAGGCCTCCCTGTCCATGTAGCTGGTATTGATTTGAAGTTTGAGTGTTAGGAATAATGTGAGTGATGAGAGCATTATTGGAGTTTGCACTTTTTGAGAAGAGTTGGTAAAAGTTCCTATACTGTTGAAGGAAAAAAGAAATTCTCATTTTTGCTTCTCTATGTGTATATGTGTGTGTGCACATGTTTATGTATACACATATACATATACATATACATGGGCTTCCCTAGTGGCTCAGATGTTAAAGAATCAGCCTGCAATGCAGGAGACCCAGGTTCGATCCCTGAGTCAGGAAGATTCCCTGGAGAAGGATATGGTATCCCACTCCAGTATTCCTGCCTAGATAATCCCATGCACAGAGGAGCCTGGTGGTCTGCAGTCGATGGGGTCTCAAAGAGTCAGACAGGACTGAACGACTAACACTGATTTTTCATAAACATACACATACAAGTTTTTCACCACTAGTGCGACCTGGGAAGCCTTACACACACACACACATTTGTTTTTTGTTTTTTCTTTTTTACCTGGAAAGTACAGTAGCTATGCTGGAGAAGAAAATGTAGCTTCTTTTACCTTTTGTACTCCTGTTCCCCTTGATACATTCTGCTTTATGCTTTTTTTGGTTCCTCCACCGAACAGAAAAATCTGAACTAAGGACCCTTTTTATTCCACTAAATACCTGGTATACTGCTAGGCTGTGAGTAATTCTGAAAGTTATTTAATTATTTCAGTCTTTTAGGGTTTAAGTTAAAGAAAACCACTAAAGCCAATAAATCCTATTCTGGAAATCAACTCTAAAAATGTTTTATTGTGTAAGGGGGGAAAATTTCTGAAGTACAGATTTCTTAGATTCATTTCATCATTAATATTCTGGTGTCCTAGTACCTTTGTTTTATTATATTAGGACTATGTGAAACACAAATATTCAGTAACATGATTTTAAAGAAGTACTTTTTTTTTTTTTTTTTTTTGGTTTGGTTTCAGTAGCTTTAGCTTTAGGTCATGGTGTAGGTATATTGTTCAAAATGAGTTCACTGGAGTATAAAATGTGGGTGTCTACTCGAGAGATGTCAGAAAAGGGTTTATGCAGAAACAACTGTAGGAGCAATCTGTTTGTATTCAAAATAGCATCCTTGTTACTTGCCCTGTGGTTCTAGGGATGAAGCATATGGACTCCATTTCTATGTATATCTGAAGGCTATAACTCAAATCAAAATTAAAAGTTCTTCTTACTGTTTATCAGCATAACAGTAAAAAGCAAAGTATGCAATTTTCTTTTGAAATTTAATTTTTTAGCATAATGTTCATTTGACATCAGATTTCATTTATTATAATCAAAAGGGATTATTAATAGTTTAATGTTTAAATAAATGTCTTCAATGGTATATAATATTTTAAATTCTTTTAAAAATGAAGTTTAAAAAAATGAGTTTAGTAATTTTTGTATAGTTATACTGAGTAATTTCCAATGGTATTCATTTGACGAAAACAATGTGCTTTGCAATATCATTTTAAAGATTTAAAGAACTTAAACCTTCAAATATTTTCTCATATTTAACAACAATAAAAACACAATAGCTATAAAACACTCAATATTCAACATTTACATCTTGTCTGCAAACTACATTCATCTCTAATTTACCAAACTGTGAACACTGACTTCTGGTAATTTAATCATATGAAAAACTTGAATACTTTTTTTTTTTTTTCCAAATTCTGTACAGCAGATGGAGATTTGCTTTAATTAAGGTACTCATCACATCAGACATCTAAAAAAACCTCACGCTTGATGCTCTCATTTAATGGAAGAGAAACTGATGCCTTGAAAAGGACCTTCCAACTTGCAATAACTTTCATTCTCTTACTGATTGTGATGCCAAGGTGTCTGACAGGAACAGTGTGGGTTATAATGGAGAAGAAGACCCTGTAAAGCAATGCTCCGAACTTTCACTTTTAAGATTTCCTTGTACAATTTATTTAGAGATATGAGCTTCTTTCCCTTTGGAATCACCATTTTCTAATTTCCTGACGCCTTTTCACTCTTTTCACTTCTCATTTCTTTTGTATTCTGTGTTTTCTCACTCTTAACATCATCCATTTAGAATATAAGCATTATTTCCTGATTCTCAAAAATATTTCCCTAGCAAATTTTTCTACGTTCATTAGCGTTCTTATATCCTATCACAACCCCATGTTAATATGCATTTATTAACACTTCTAAATTTGAATTTTAATATTGAAGCTTGCCAGAGAAATATTTTACCTGGGGATATGTTTACTAGGTTCTTGATATATATCACACAGTCATGAAGCAACTTTATGAGTTGGTAGGAACCACAAATATTTTAGGAGCTTCCATTATATAAAAATAACTTAATAAATACAGTGCTATGACCTGGATGATTCACTTGACTGACATGTAAAATCATAAATCCTACACATGGAATTAAAATAAATATTTGGTTGACTATAAAAAAATCTATTCAATGATACTGATTTATTTAAAAAGAACTCCATTCACACCACAAATACCACATTTTTGTAAACTGCATCACTCTTCCTCTCATTGCCTCAGTCAAAAATCTCTTTGTTGCTGCAAATAACTATCTCATCTTTCCTCAACCATCATATCTAAATCATCAGTATTACCACCCCCGCAGCATCCATTACACTGTCAACTTTTCTCCATCTCATCTGTAACCATACTGATTCAAGCTATCACACCATTTTCTCCATCTCATCTGTTACCAAACCAATTCAAGCAAGACATTTACAATACCCTTCTATTGATTATAACATATTCTCTAAATATCAGGCAGAATTATTTCTCTAAATTAAAGTATAAAATTTAAGAGGGTGCTGAATTCCCAGTTTTCTTCTCAAATGTCATCACATAGAGTTACTTCCTTTGACTTTACAGGTGTAAAAAATTAATTGGTGTCCAACTTTTATTTTTGAATAAATTTATTTGAGTCAAAAGCACATCGTTTCTCAGTCTTATACACCCAGTTTTCAATGTGTCAAAAGAAACAAAACTAAACAATTCCCATGAAATCTAGCTACTGTACCCTTGAACTTTTATCACAGAGGAATGAAAACTTGTGCTCACACAAAAATTTATGCACAAATATCTGCAGCAGCTTTATCTGTAATGTTCCAGATGGAAGACAACCCAAATGTTCTTCAACAGGTAAATGGTTAAACAAAGTATATTTCATCCATTCTATGGTATAGTATGTAGCAAGAAAAAAGGACAATCATTAATGCACACAACATAGATGAATTGCAAAGACATTATGTTAAATTAAAAAAAAAAAAACTCAAAGGTTATCTACAACATGATTTCAGCTCTGGCATCTAAAGAACTTGGAAATCATCACTGTCATACTTACAAGCTAAATAAACTGGAAATCAACTTTTTTGTTTTGTTTTTCTTAGATCCATCAGGGAATTGAGGGAGCAGGGCCACTGCTGTGGCCAAGTCTGGAGAGATAAGATAATCCAAGAGTCACAGCCAAGATCTGCTTAAGTAGAGCAGAGCCTCTGGAGCCACACCCTGATTTGAACACTGATGTGTTAAGGGTGGCTTCTCTTGTAGCTCAGTCGGTAAAGAATCTGCCTGCAATGCAGGAGACCCGGGTTCGATTCCTGGGTTGGGAAGATCCCCTGGAGAAGGAAATGGAAACCCACTCCAGCATTCTTGCCTAGAGAATCCCATAGACAGCGGAACCTGGAGGGCTATCGTCCATGGGGTCACAAGAGTTGGAAATGAGTTAGCAACCAAACCACCACCACGTTAAGTGTGATAAATTGCTAGAGGCTAAGTGTGGACTAGCTTAAAGATGGGTAACTCCTGGAGTTACACTGTTGGCTGAGGGAGCTGGGGGGCACACTTTCATGAGTTTTACATCCAGGAACTCCACCAGATTCTTACAATAAAGAGCCAAGATTGGAGGAAGGGATTTGAAATTGCATATCAGTCATTAAACATGTAACCAACTCTCTAATTTTCAAAGTGCAAATAGGCAGGGATCTTATACTTCGTACAATGATAATTTTTTTACCATCACAACTCCTTTGGATAAAATTATATATAAAAACTGCAGAGTCCCCTTTTGAATATCTTAGTAAAATCAATATTTCAAGTATTATAGTATGGATTTCATTTTTATAAGGAGGCAGAAGACAATGACATTCAAGAATGATGAATGATAGGGCTTAAGAAATTATAGAGACAGTTACTAAAAGCAAATGATTAAATAAAAAGTTTGAAAAATATTTTTCAAAAATATTTGAAAAAAAGAACTTTAGTGTATAGAACTTAAACATGATTTTTTTGAACTCTAGTTTTTTTTAATATAAAAATACTGCTCATGTGTTTAACCATGTGCTGTGCTTAGTCGCATAGTCGTGTCCAACTCTTTGCGATCCCATGGACTATAGCCCACGGACTATAGTCCGTGGAATTCTCCAGGCAAGAATATTGGAGTGGGTTTCCATACCCTCCTTCAGGGGATCTTACCAACCCAGGGTTTGAACCCAGGTCTCCTGCATTCTAGGTGGATTCTTTACCATCTGAGCTTCCAGGGAAGCCCTGTGTTTAACCATATGGGCAGTATTTTAGAATCTTCTTCAAACTCTTTGTAAACCGAGTGGTCCTTCAGTGTCTTCAGGAGATTGGATCCAGGGACCCTTTAAGATAACCAGTTCTGACTGCAGGGCCATCTGTATGGTTTAAAGAATTTTCAGAGGCTATATACAGTCACTATTCTTTTATGGTTCATTTATTTGGATCCCTGAATCTTACAGAAATGACTCAGTGGCATTGCATATGTGTATGCATGCATGCATGCTCAGTTGTGTCCAACTCTTCACGACCCCATGGATGTAGTATGACAGACTTTGTCCATGGAATTTTCTAGGCAATGATACTGGAGTGGGTTGCCATTTCCCACTCCAGGGCATCTTTCTGAGCCAGGGATTGAAACCATGTTTCCTGCATCTCCTGTACTGGCAGGAGAATTCTTTACCACTGTCCCACCTAGGAAGCTGACTCAGTGGTAGCCAAATATAAGTACTTTTATAATCTATCCTCAGGTTACCAATTGCTGTCATCCCTTTTACACTGAATGTTCCAGCCACACTGAACTCATTTTCTTTTATGCTCCCAGATATTTGAAAGGTGTTCAAATTGCGTGGAGGAATATTCCTTTCTGACGATGCCATGTGGATAGGAGTGATGATAGTCTAATTGTCACTCAGGCGTAATTGGAAGCTGGTAATACTATGTATATTATATGAATTATTGTAATTCAGCTTGATTGTTTTCTTTAAATTGTAACATTATCAAGCACCTGTGGAAAAGAAATCTTATTTATCTTCTCACCCCAGGCCCAACAGATTTCTTGGTATGTAGCATAGTCCAAATGTCAAATCAATTAACAGATGAGATGCAAAGTCACCAAAAATCTGTAGTTCTATTTAACTGGATTTTATCTTGGGCAGGATTAATCTATATAATATGCCAATCATTTATTTTTATAGCAGCTGAACAGTACTATGCTATTAAGTAATAAGGTAAATGCACTGCAGTTTTTCAGTTGAAAATGCTCTGTAATTGAGCTAGTTTTGACCATGTCATATATTTTATCATTTCATTACATGTTATCTTTGGAGAAAAGAGACTATACTCATTTTACAATGTGTCTTGGTTTTATAAGATAAAGTAGGACAAGATGGTAATATTCCCTGGTCTAAAGACAGGGTAATCTTGAGTAAATGGATTCTGATTTAACAAAATGCACTCAAATTTTATATGTGACCTCAAACAACATTCTACATTCCTATGTGAAATCTTTTTTTTTCTCAAAAAGTAAAGTTGGAAAAGAAAAAAAAATGAACTATTTTTACTATGAAATTCATATTGGGAAATGAGAGGTACCTATTCATTTGACCGTCTTGAATACTTTCTACCATAAATAAGTGATTTCTATGTCCAAGTGTTACTCATCTACTTTTTTTTTAATTTAAAATTACACAAAACTATTTAAATGGTACCCTTTTTACCATTTAGTGACTTTAACAAGTGGAGAGGCAATTAGTAGATTTTATGAATGCACAGTTCTCAAGAATATTTTATAAACTTCAGTTTATACCTACATCTAGAATTTTTGCATGTGTCTATTTTAATGCTCAATTGGATTATTGAAAGGAATATTCTTTCTCCATTTAATTGTCTTTGTTACTTTGCAAAAAATCAGCTGACTATATTTGTATGGGTCTATGTCTGCTATCTTTATTCTGTTTTTGTTTCATTATTCTGTCTGTTCTTCTGCCATTATCACTGTCTTTATGACTGTAGATTTTTAGTAAGTCATGAAAACAGGCTGTGTCAGTCCTTTTGACTTAGCTTTTCCTTTAGTGTTGAATCTGTTGTTCTGGGTCTTTTACCTTTCCATATAAACTCTAGAATCAGATTGGTGATATCCAGTAAATAACTCACAGGGGTTTTCCTTGAGAGTTTGTCAAATTACAGGTCAAGCTGGGAAGATCTGACATCTTAGCAAAATTGAGTCCTACTCAATACAAGCAGAGCATGCTCTCCATAAATGTGGAATAACTCTTCATTTATTTAGGTCTTCAATTCCTTTCATCAGTTTTATAGTTCTCTTTTACAGGTCTTGTATATATATTTTATTTATTATATTTATATATAAATATTTTAATTTTCATTGTAATTTAATGACAATGTGCTTTTAAGTTCCAAATGTTCATTGCTGGCATACAGCAAAGCATTTCATTTTTGTGTATTAACTTTGCATCCTTCACCTTGCTATATCACCTATTAGTTCAAGAATCAATTTTTCGTGTTGCTCTTTTGAATTTTTCTAAAGAGACAATCATGTCTTTTAAACAAAGTTTTACTTATTCCTTTCCAATCAGAAAATTGTATTTCCTTTATATGACTTATTGCATTTGCTAAGACTTCCAGTAAGATGTGGAAAAAAGTAATAAGAAAGAACATCCTTGTCTTGTTCTCAATTTTAGAGAGAAGGTATCTGGTTTCTTAAAATTGAGTATGCAGTTAGCTGTAGTTTTGGTTGTTGTTGTTGGCTTTCTTTATCAACTTGAAGAAATTTCCCTTTACTCTTGGATTACTGAGAGTTGTCATCATGAATGAGTGATAAGTTTGGCAAGTGCTTTTATTTGCTCACTTAGTAATATAATCATTCAATTTTTCTTTAGCTTGTTAAAAAGACAGATTACATTAATTGATTTTCAAATGTTGAAACTGCCTTGCATACTTGAAATAAATCTCAGTGATCATGGTATATAATTCTTTTATATATGATTGCATTCCATTTGCAAAAATTGGAGAGATTTTTGCATCTTTGTTTATGAAATATTTTACCCTGTATTTTCCTATTTTGTAATCTCTTTCTCTGGTTTAATGAGTTATAAAGCTTTCCTTCTGCTTCTATTTTTGGGGAAAAAATGTAGAGAACGAGTATAATTTCTTCCTTAAATTTTCGAAAGTATTCACTTAGGGGAATCTATCTGCAACTGCTCTTTGTGTTTGGGGAGATTATTATTTGCTTATTAAATCCCTTTAACAAATAAATATACTGGGGTTCCCAGGTGGTGCAGTTGGTAAACAACCCACCTGCCAATGCAGGAGATGCAGGAGATTAAGGTTCAATCCCTGGGTAAGGAAGATCCCCTGGAGTAGAAAATGGCAACTTACTCCATAATTCTTGCTTGGAAAATTCCATGGGCAGAGGAACATTGCAGGCCACAGTCCATGAGGTCGCAAAGAGTTGGGCACAACTGATCATGCAGACTCCACCCGTGCAAATCAATAAATACAGACCTGTTCAGATTATCCAGCTCTTTTTTTTTTTTAATGAGTTTTGGGAGATTTTGTCTTTCAATATATTGGTCTGTTTTCATCAAAGTTATCAAACTGTAAGTATCGAATTGTCCATAATAGTGTTATCATTTTAATGTGCATGGGGTCATTAGTGATCACCACATTTTCATTTCTGATATTAGTAATTTCTTTTTTTCTTAGCTATCGAATGACTAGAAATATATCGACTTGTTATCTTTTCAAAGAATCAACTTGGTGCTTTAATAACTTTTATACTGATTTCAAGTTTTCCATTTCAATAATTTTTAATTTAGTTCTTATTTTTATTCTTCTAGTTACTTTGGATTGTTTTCTCTCCTATTTCTAGTTTTCAAATATTCAAAGTTATATTATTATTTTTAGATGTTTCTTCTTTTGATTCTCTGCATTTCTCTTTTAATTTAATTCAAATATGTAATTTTAAAATGTTGCCTTGGCACTTCTTTGATCCATTGGTTATTTCAAAGTATCTTGTTTAATCTTAAAATATTTGGGAATTTTCCAGATAGCTTTTCGTAACTGATGAAATTCCATTGTGAATTAATTCCAGTATGACCTGGGACTATACTTTGTTTGACCTCTGTTCTAAAATGTGAATATTTTGTCTCACAAAATTACTAATCATGAACAAAAGAAGTAGAGACACCAAAAGAAATTAAATCTTTCCCCTGAAGGTGAGAGAATCAACACAGTTTTATTATAAAGCCCCAAATGAGAAAGTTTAAGGATACTGAGAGTAATTAGTCATGATAAAGTTTCAGAAAACTAAACAGAACAAGGATATGTAATATTGATGGTGTATAAAGATATGAAGGTAGCAGGTGTATAGATTGTTTTCCATTGCTACTGAACAAAGGTGATAGGTTCTTGTAGGGGAAATAGAAACTAATCTAGGTATAATATTTCTCTTAGGATTGGCTGCATGAGTACATATTTTGCGTTAATAAGAAAAAGCTAATGGAAAGTTAGGAAATAGTCAGAGATCTCAGATCACTCACTGAGGGGCGGAAGGCTTCCAAGTCTCTCACTTGGTTGGTTTCATTCGGGCTTTGTGCCATTGGCTAGGATTATATATGTTTGAATATATATACTAAAAGATGCTATAAAGACCTGAATAAACTATAGAGGAAAAGCACAAGAACTATTAGCAGTTTAAAACATAACTTTCAAAAAGTAATATTTTTACATCTGTCTGTAATGGTGATTAAAAAAAAAAAAGAAACATGGTTATCTCTGGGTAAAACATATCTCAATTCTATAAATCATTCAAATTTACTTACCCAATAAAAATCTTAGGTGATACTTTAGTTTACTTTGCCCTTAATAGTCACTATAAATTTATAATTTTAAGTCTAGTCTTTTTTTTTTAATAACAACAAGAGACTTTGCCTATTTTAGGCCTATTAAGAACTGTAAATAACTAATCTGTATTAGTTAGTGACTAATGTGACTAATTTGCAAATTATTCTGTACTTTGATGGATTTTATGAAAGTCTAAGAAAGTGGAAAGCAAAAATACATAGATCAAACTGTAACCAAAGAAAAAGAAAGTGTTTGTTATTATATGCTTTGCTTTTATTCTCTTTGTGAATGTCACAGAGGTCAAGAAAACTAATTAGTGAAAGGTTAGTTCAGTTTTCACATGCTGGCTTTTCATTAATCTCTTCTAAGTACTCAATGAGCACTCCAATTACTCAATCAACGAGTGAAAAAGGTTGTTTTTAAATTCCAGCCGTTGAAAACTGAGATTAATGGACATGGTTAGATTTAGCTTATTCTATGCTTCGATTAACAATCACAATAGAAGTATACTAAAATGCTAAAGTTCTCATTTCTTTCATGTTAATTTTAACATGATAAAGACAAAAACAGCAGTCAGAAAACAAGTCTTTAAATTTCATAAGAAAGTTATCACCAGAATTGTTACATTACATTGCAGTCTCCTTTCTATCAGGCTTCCCAGGTGGTACTAGTGTTAAAGAATCTGCCTGCCAATCCAGGAGATAAAACAGACACGAGTTCAAGCCGGGAATCCAGAAAATCCCCTGGAGAAGGAAATGGCAACCCACTCCAGCATTCTTGCTTGGAAAATCCCATGGACAGAGGAGCCTTGCAGGCTACAGTCCACGGGGCCGCAGACAGTCAGACACAACCGAGTGACTAAGCATAGCAAGCTCTTTTCTATTACCAGATTAAAATTACTTCTCAAGAAGCAAAGGTTAAGGCTTTGAAACTGGTGAGGATGTTTCCATGATGCTGTAAATCCAGTAAGTTTCAGATCATACAGAAAGAAGATGCTGCACATTTTAAAACCCATTTCTGTATTTTTTCTAGTTCCGAAAATTAGAAGTTTATAAGTGGTTTACTTTAAGTGAGGTACAGTAGTAGGAAGAAGATAGGAAAATTGACGTTTCCCTATTTCTTCATTATGTACTTCAAGCAAAGTCATGCAAAATGATCAACTTTTATGGGATCTTCTCTAAGTAGTAGAAATTATATTTAGAGTAACTTTTTGCATTCAAGTTTTAAATTTGACTACATTTCATTGGATTTAATTATGTGTACAGTTTTCGTTTTTTGTTTTTTTTTTTTTTCCTTCCTGGAATACAGATAGGGTATTGTGTGTCTGATTATGAAATGAAATGCAATAAACACAAAGTGTTATCTAAATACAATAATTCTTGTATAATCATCCTTGAACAACTGAACTGTTTTCACTACATAGGTAATGAAGGCTTTATTCAGTGAAAGTCTGATCTGACTGTAAAAAATCCATTTATGTATTATATTGCTGGTTAATGTAGGAAACGTAGACCCAGATTTTCCCACTGAGGGACATCTTAGACAAAACTTCCCATTAGATAAAATGAAACCTGTCCTCCCCATGTGTATGAACTTAGAACCATTCTGACTTAAATGAATAATACAATGAACTATAACAAATACAAACTGACATTCATATAGACATAAAGCAAATGTCGCTGAGGTCAGAAACTCCAAGAGGAGTGCTGCCAAAATATACATGATACTTATTTCCATCTTAATTGGAGTCTGGGATAAATTTCTAAGCAAGAGTAGCTGCTACATTTAATGGTAGCTTCCAGCTGATGTCTATCTATTCAGTAGGACAATGTCTCCTGTCCTACCTCTTCTGACCTGTGTATTTAACGCATAAAGAATCTCCTTTATGGATAAGACAAAATCAAACAATTACAATCTGTGTCTACTATTTTTTAAAAAGGGTTTATGAATTTAAACCAGAGAGATACTTGCAACAACAAGGACATGGCACGCAGTGGAACTTTGACTCAGCAGACACCAGGCTCCTGCCAGCACTGATCTCTTTTTAACACTGTTGAACAATTGTCTATGGTCTGCCATCTACATAACCTTGGGAATAAAGAGGTGGGGGTCTGAATGTAAGACGTCATGTTGGGTATGTAGTCCTTAACGGACTTGATGGAATCATTGTGATTCCATTATACATTTTTTTTTCTTTAGGTCATTTGTTGATAATTTGCAGAACTGGAACAAATTATCCCTGAAGATAGACTCTAGCTACCTATCATTCTTCAGTAAAATCATGAGACACATTTCTTCCTCCAGTTATCAGCAAATGAGTGTGTATGACAGAGGGAGCACATCACATGTTCATATCTGAATCAAATCTGGAAAAGTTTATCAGTGCCTCTTCTGAGTGTGGAAGCAGAGAACAAAGTCACACCCAAATAAATACAGAACTATTCATCACCTTTAAACTCTCTGAGACATCTCCTCTCTGTCATACTGGGAATTCAGACATTCTAAACAGTTAAAGGAACACATGTCCCATTTGTATGTAGATAAGTGTGCATGAACATGTTTTCTCTAAGCAGCTACACTACTAGAACTGCCTTTCCAAAAGACACCACCCTGTCTCCTCTTACCAAAATACACCCTAGAAAAACTGAATGTTTGTATTTATTAAATCATCAAACATTGATGAAGTGCTAACTTTTCATCATCCACACTATTCTAGGCACTTAAGACTATGTTAACAAACAGAACAGATTAACTCTATTGCTCCCATGGTGCACACATTTCAATAAGTGAGGTGGGGTTGTGGTGGGGAGACATAAAATAACTAAAGCAGATGAATAAGTGCCTGGAATTTTACATTCCGAAGAGCTCTCTGGAGGAAAATAAAATAGAAAAAGGGAATAGAGGTGTACATAAGCTGTATTAGGGAGAGTAAATGGGACACTGCCAACTAGGAGATAAAATTAAAGGATATTTAAACTTTTATGAACTTTAGTTTTCATTTTAGAAAGATGAGAATTCATTGGAAGATTCTGAGCACAGGAGTGTTTTTCTACATTAGGAAAATCAGTTTAGCTGCTTTGTTAAAATATGCTACAAAAAATGGGGGGAAGACTAAAGTTAAGTTTAGATGTGCAGTTGGAAAATTACTGTGATGATTTAAGCCAGAAATCAGGCTGAAATCAGAGTGTTGGCTAGGGAGGATGCATCTAGAGGCTTGATGAGGGATAGCTCTGCTGTTTAGCTCCCTCAAGTTGATGGACAAATTCAGTTTCTACAGTTGTAGAACTGAAGACCCTGCTCTCCAGGTGGTTGCCAGCCAAGCCACACTTGTAGCCCTGAGAGCTCATCAATTACAAACTGATACTTCCATGGGCAGCTATCATCTACCCACTTACCTCTTCAAGGGTTAAGCCTGTGCTGCTGCAGCTGCTGACCTTTAACACCCTCTGAAAGGAGTTCGGGGTGGAGAGCGGAAATGAGGCGCACGGTGCAAGGGGGGAAATTGGCAGGACAGGTCTTCAGATAGCTACGCTCAGGAACCGATTTTATGAGCCCAATTCTTGTATCTCCCCAGGTCTAGAAAAGCATCAACTCCTTCATGGTGACGACTGTTCCTCAAGACCTCCAAAGCTTCATGAGACTAGCAGAAACCTTCTGGAAGAAATGTGTGCTTGTCTGCATGTATTCCCACATCACCAAAATCACACATATACTGACCCAACCTCCTGCCTCTTTGGAGCAGTTTCTCAGAGCTCTCTAAGGTGTTGTCTCCCAGGCTGCAGTCCTCATTTTGCCACAATTAAAACTTAACTCAAAACTCTCACATTTCTCATCTTTTTCTTTTTTATGTCAACAGGATCACCCGTTTTCAACACGGACACTTTCTTCTTCAAAACCAGATTAAAAAAAAAAAAAAAAATCTTTCTCTAAACCTTACCCTTCAGGAAGGGGTGAATCTTTTTTTTTTTTTTTTTGGTGACTTTATTTCTTTCTTTTCTTTTTTTACATTTATTTTTATTAGTTGGAGGCTAATTACTTTACAATATTGTAGCGGTTTTTGCCAAACATTGACATGAAACTTTTTTAAGCATTTGCTTGATTAGGATAGTTGAACCTAGGACCCTGGATAATCTTCTTTTTGAATAATGCAAAGACAGTGGTTTGAGGATATTAGTTATATTTGCAAAGCTGTTGCCTTTGTGATAAAACAAAACCTAATCACAGGTGGGAACTGTGTCATACTCACCATTTCATCCATATTCTAGGGTACTTTAAACCAAATGGTGGTAATCTTAGGGACATCTTAAAATCATATCTACCATCCCCCCCCAAAAAAATAGGTAACCCATCTCTGAATATAATGATGCTATATATATGTGATTTCATCAACTTGGCTTAAAACCTTAAGTTTTAAGATTTGAAGTATACAGTCTATTCAAGGCTTCCCAGTTGGCTCATTGGTAGAGAATCCGCCTGCCAATGCAGGTGACGCAGGATATATAGGTTTGTTTCCTGAGTTGAGAAGATTTCCTGGAGATGGGCATGGCAACCCACTCTAGTATTCTCACCTGGAAACTCCCATGGGCAGAGGAGCCTGGCAAACTACAGTCTGTGGGGTTGCAAAAAAGTTGGGCATGACTGAGCAACTGAGCACACATACAGTCTGTCCACTATTGTCGGTCATTGCCCATTGCCACCAATGTTTTGGAAGACAGAGATTTAAAAGGCCCACGCATGTTCAACTCTGTCTGTTCTGTTGCTTAATATATCACTAAGATGTGATATATCAGTACAGCTATGTAGTAAATGTCTCCTAGCATTACTGGCCCTAAGAAGTCAAGTAGCAATTATGTACTACCGATACCAGTGTTAATGCAGTGATCTCTGGGCAAGTAAAGCCCACATACAATGTCTCTAGGTCTCAGATAACACTCGGAAAAGTCTAACAGAAACGTCTGAACCTACATTAGGAACATCATTTAAGTCCTTTCCTGTGGAGGATCCGCGTCCTTTGCAATCGGAAGGCAGTCATGTCTCTCAGTGTCTCTGAGTCTTTAACTTTTCATTTCTTCTACAAACCGAATTTATGCTTTGTTTGCAAAGACACAGATTTAAAACAACTAAAATTAAGCAATTTTTTCATTCTGGAAGGAAAAAGCAAAAAGCACTTATCTCAAAGTCAATCTTCACCATCATAATCTGTGATCAAAATCAACTTAGTCAAGGTTTATAGGATAATATTGCTAAATAGTTTTCATTTTTATGAAAGATTGCATCAGTCAACATTTTCATTTTTTACATATTTTCTTCATTTCAGAAGCTTTTTTCCATATTATCAGTAGATGCTTGCTTTATTATACCATCTAAAGTAGGATATGCAATATAAATAAGTATAATTCCAGGCCAAATATCTAAAGGATAAGTTGTGGATTTTCAAAGGGCCTCTCAAACTTTCAAACACTATATATTAATACATAATGGCATACTTTCATGTATACTGTTATATAGAACACACTTTTCTGGGCACTGGGCTAAAGACTTATAATAAGTATGACTTAATTTCATGCCATTTAGTACTCAGAATGTTTTTGAGAAATAAACTCATTAACCTGATCTTACAGATGCAGGAAGGAGGCACATAAGGATTAAGTTACCTAGTAAGCCAACTGATAGCTATTTTTTTAGGGATGGAGAATATGATCACTACTCCTGTGCTTCTCTGGTCACTGACAAAATAAATGGCAAATCAGAAGCACTATATTCAACAACTCCTGGATTCAAGACTTCTTAGGATCAATACTAAAAAGGAGTGAAGACAGGGCATAAAATGCCTACCAGGAAAAGGGGCAAAAGCAAAATTGCCCTCACTTCACTTTTTTGAGGAGGAGCATCTCTATATTCCAAACATTTTCTTAAGCTTCTTGAGAAGTGTCTCACTACATGCTGCAGAGTTTTTTTTTACGACAGCCTCTGAGAAAATTCAGTGATGGAGATTAGCACATGGCTTTTTTCTTTCCTTTTGTATTCATGATTCATTAGCTACTCTGACCAGACAGCCCCTTGCTATGACACTACATATTTCCTTCCAAGAGATAAACTATTATTTTGGCAAATAAATGTGTTAACCCTCCACATTTTATGTTTGTTACTCTACCCAGAAATTTTTGTTATTGTTATTTACTTATTTATTCACCATAGGCATGTGCAATTACAGAAAGTGGTTCAATCTGCTTTGGCCACCTTGTGTCTATGCCATGGTTTTCTGGTGTAGGGCAACAGCGACAATGACTGCCTATCAACAGTTACTATTCAAAGAGGCAGGCTTGTCCACAGGATTTTTATTCTAAACTAGACTCATTATCTTAACCCCCTCTGATACAAACCAATTTGTAGTCAGAAATGATGGTTGAATGATAGTAGAATCAATAGGAAGTTATAGAGTGCCTTGGAAATTTGCTTCTTGGTGTCTTTTGGCAGGATTCAAATGCAGAAAGTTAAGAGGAGATACAGAAATGAGTCTAGACTGCTTAAGTCTTCCTTTATAAAGGAATAACGTTAGAATTACATTTGTATTCAATGCTGCCTACTGGTGACAGTAATAAGAATAAAAACAGTATCTAGTAACAAAGACCAGAGTACTTAGAAACTCCAATAAGCCCAGGCTGGTTGTGGCTTCATAGACATTGCACTATTCCATGATGATGGATTCCTATTGCCTTTTTTTGCTTATGCATCATCATCAGGAATTTCTTTCTCAGCTCTCATCCATATTTTGAGATGGGAAAGTAAGAGTTCTAATGTGTATCATGTTGAAATTCCAAGGATATTATTAAATAAAGATTATTTCTAAGGCTTTCCTGATATCTCAGTTGATAAAGAATCCACCTGCAGTGCAGGAGATCCCTGTTTGATTCCTGGGCCCAGAAGATCCCCTGGAGAAGGGACAGGCTACCCACTCCAGTGTTCGTGGGCTTCCCTTGTGGCTCGGCTGGTAGAGAATCTGCCAGCAAACTGGGTTCAGTCCCTGGTTTGGGAAGATTCCCTGGAGAAGGGAAAGGCTATTATTAATAACAATTATTTCTAAAAGCTAAAGTCAGTTGAGAAACATGTAGAGGATGGCATGACAAAGTCTATGGTCTTATTGAGACATATATTTTGTAATGTAAACCCACCACACCCCAACTAGTTATTTGCAAATAATGGTTTAACTTCAATGTCAGCCTAATTGTATAATACCTTGATTTAAAGGTAAATTAAAAGTTGTAGGTATACAGACAGAGGCACAGAATGATATTCCACAACTGACCTTTTTTCTCAGATAAATCTCTCAGATTTATCATATAAATTGCTTTTTAAAGTATCTCTTTGAGGTCCAAAAGTAAATAATTATGTCAATCCTCATTTTTCAGAAGAAAAAAAAAGATTAAAACTCAGACAGGTGAAAATGTTTACCCAGGACGACATAAATATTAGAGCTGTGAGTAGAAGCCACGTATTCTGACAACATATCAAGTGCTAATTGCACTATACTGTACTTTCCAATAGCCTAAATTATCACTATGATAGTACACTCAATAAATCATTAAGGCATGCAATAATTATTTACTGACTGTATGCCAGGCACACTAACAGGTTCTGTGTTTACCCAAAATGTGAAACAAAATCTGTACCCTTGAGGAACTAACATTCTTGTGGGAGAGACAGGTAATTAACAAATTAATGTACATACAACAAAATAGCATGAATTTGCATATGTTTAGAATAAAAAAAGAATATCACACAAACTGGTTATTATATCGCATACCTTAAAAAACTCCTTCAGCTCATCTCTCCTTCTAGCTAAATTCCATTTTGGGGCATTTTTATAGAAAATGTCCTCACACCGTGGAATATTGTTAATGGTAAATGATTATTTCTCATGAGTGATGTTCCCTTCCTCTGAAAGAATCTTTGCTACTATAATTTCTGGATTCTTTCTGCCTTTCTAACTCTATCTGAGTGGGGGGCTGTTCCCATTGATTTTATTTGTTAAATGCACTCAGCATAACTACCCTTTTCTTCTTCTTGGACATGAATGACCTTCAAGATGCTTGCATTTTACTGGTCCCTCAGGATAAGGCCTTCTAGGACAATCTAGGACTGAGTCTGTCCATGATTCTGACATTCAGTCAGGAAAACTCATCTGGCCAACAGATATAAAGCCAATGGTTCACTGTAATTTTTTAAAACTTTTTTTTTTTTTTTTTTTAATGTGGACCATTTTTAAAGTCTCTTTCAAATCTGCCACAGCAGTTTCTGTTTCATGTTTTTGGTCCCTTGGCCACGAGGCACATGGGATCCTAGAGCCCCATAGGGATTAAACCCACACTCCCTGCACTGGAAGGTGAAATCCCAACCACTGGACCTCCAGGAAAGTCCCTACATGGCCCCCTTTAGATTTTCGAATGAATGAAGATATTGTTTTGGTTCTGTACCTGCTATCTACTTTGTTTTATATCTCAACTTGTTCAGAAACCAAGTAGAAAAGAAAATGTTATTTGAGGGGTGGACTCTAATATACTTCAATATCAATTTACTTATCTTTTTCCTTTTATCCCATACTCTCTTGACCCAATTTCATTAGGGCTTTCACCATCATTAACTCTGCTCTTGTCAAAATCACTAATGCATTTTGCAGTCTGAAATACATGATTCATTTTAATACATAACCTTAGTCAGTGTCTCTGTTGCATTGAACACAGTTGCTTACTTCCTACATCTTTAAAACACTATTTGACTTTGTGGAAGCCCCACTTACCTGATTTTTTTTCACCTCACGAAATACTATTTCTCAATATCCATTGCTGATTCTTCTCTTCTACTTTGAGGCTTTGACTTCTCCCTTTCATATAGATTTGTGCTGCAAGTGATGCCATCCAGTTACAAGGCTTTAAATATCAACTTTATATGCTACTACAAATTACTATCTTTGATGCTCCCCTGAATTCTAAAGTTTAACCCAAACGCTACTTGACATTTCAACTTGTGATTCTACTATGCATCTCAAAAGTAGCATGTTGAAATGCTAACTCTTCTCCACACCTACTACTCAAACCTGTTAATGATTTTAATAGTACTAGTTCAGTAACCTTTTAGCTTTTATCCCTTTGTATTTACATTATATTAAAAAAGCGGAAAGGTTTGCTGACTCCACTTTCAAAGTGCACCAAACTCTGGCTCCTCATCACCTCTACCCCTATATATATACCTTACTCCCAATGAATAGCCACCCCTCATCTTCTATGTTTGCTTTATCTGTGATCTATCCTTGCTCCATTAGAGGGTATGCTCCACACAACAGCTAGACTAAGTCCTCAGAACTATAATTCCAATTTTGCCACTGCCCTCCTCACAGCTTCCATTTGATTCTCTTCATACTCAGAATGTCACAGATCTTGCCATGTCTGTAAGGTGCCCTGAAAGCTCTGCCATGACACCCTGGGGTTACTCTCTGATTGCTCTCATTTTTTTCACTGCCTTCCAGCCACACTTGCTTCCTCTATCTATGCTTCTTGATTAGCTACATACAACTCACCTCTGGATCTTTGCAAAGGAGAATGCCTCTCCATCCTAAAGTTAATTCTTTTGCTTCACACAAGATCTGCTCAAATGTGAAGAGACACCTGTCTCTCTCCCCCTCCTCCACCTATCTATTGATCAATTAGGATTTTCTACTAGAATATATGATACTTTATATTTATTCCTTTTTTCTATATCCAGGTCAAAATGGTTACTGACACATAGTAGGTGTATAATTGAATACTCCCTGAATACATAAATCAAAGGAATCTCCAATTCTGTGAACCCGTGAAAGGAAGTAAAATAAAATGATAATACATTAAAAGTGAAAGAGGATCAACTGATAAAGAATAGATTACAGAACTAACTCCCAAATTTTAGAGGTTCAAAATATTATATGTACACATAATATCAGGAGATTTTCTGGTTTATTCACAATGGTTTCAATCCCATAACATTTTCTTCCTGTTATAAAGAAAAATACCACACCCTAAGCCCAGTCCCACCAGTCTCCGTATTGATACAGTCTATCAACAATTGAAGAAAGAACCTGGATACACTTATTTCAAACCTGCAGTCTATTCAATGTCTGCCAACATTTCTTTGCATCTTATATAAATCCATCTAATTACTAGATATTCCAGTTGAGAATGCTTTATGTATGCACTATTCATATGAACACAAACATCAGTGTAGGGTCGGGTCGAAAATACTGTTCTACAGTAATGATGTAATACTAAAACACAAAATTATAACAAAAGCAACAAAATATACGAAAGACACACACACACAAATCATGCTCTGCCTTACGATCACCGTGATACTGCTACTAAACAAGACAGTAGAGGCTTCTTCTCTTCCTCGGTATGATGGCAATATGGCCATAAGGAGTGAGCCCCTGGGGGACAGTACCTGAGGCCAAACCTGCCTAGATACAGAAAACAGAGAGGGCAGAGAAATCCCTGGAATTAAGGGTGTGAAGGGTGCTTGGACAACACGGCAGATCGACCAGTGGTCAACTTTATTTGGTAAACCCGTCTGACAGAAATGAGGACTGCAAACAGAGGACAGACATGACTCTCTGCTTTTTAAAATATTTTAGAAATATTTACCCAGAGGATGGGCTTAAAGAAAAACATATTTTGAATGCTTTTGCACTATTGAAACCCAATATAAGTTTTCTGAGATAATGTGCCTTAAATAACACTGGGTCTTATGTTAGTAAATTGGCATACTTGCATATGTATTTAAAATATTTTTTCTTTAATTCTTTATGTGTTTATGGTAAGATTTCCCCCCTCATCAAATATTACTGATATTCCTGCAAAAATATGTTAGTATTCATCCAGCTTCATACTGTTCTTCAAAATTTATGTTCTGATATGCATCTAAAGTATTATTTGGGAACATTCTATTCTGCTATAAAAAAAAGAAAAGTAAATACACTGGGATAATAGATAAAACTAAGTATAGAAGCAAGATGTTTTGAGAGATGTGCTACATATAAATATTGTAAATAGAATATATATGTACATAAATAATGCAAACAGAATACATATGTAGTCAACATTGTCAGAAAGGGATAAGGGACCAAGAAGTAAGAACCATCCATGATACACTGAATGGGACACCTAGAGAACAGGATGATAATGCACAGAAAAACATGAGTCACATAAGACACTCGATATTTATGTCCTCCATTTATGAAGCTCCATTCTGGACATATTGATTCTGGTCCTAAGTGCCCTTAACACTACAGAAATCCATAGCAGTTCATACAAATGTTCTTTGCGTTTTTTCTCTCCTGCATCTTACTCATATAGAAAGTGTGTCTTGGCTCCAGGCACTTTCTATCTGCTAACCCCCCTTATTTCAACCTCATCAGAGGATACTGCCTACGTGTGAGAGAGTGACAGGATGTGTGAACATGGTTGGTGGAACAAGGACCCAGCTAGGAAGCCACTTCCACCACATCTGTACCCTATTCTCAACATACTACCTTATCCATTCTCCTCCCCCTGGATTTTTGCCACAACTTTTAAGTTCATTTGTAAACCATGTTATTCATGCATCTTAAGTTGCTCTTAACAGGCTTTACTGATTTGTAACCTGTGGAAGATCCAGGTTGAGAGTGAATGTGAAGGTTACCACTGTATCAGTGTAATTTCTCACACGAAAGACAGCCTCTCATGTGATGATCAACTGCAATGCCTCCTATCATTTGTCATCATGATATAATAGATTTGTTACTGCAATTTTGATGGTGCCCTCCACAGAGCAAAACTATAAGAAAACTAATGTTAATAGAGTGAAATTGATCATTTAAATCACCTAGTAAATTGGCCCAAGGAAGTATTTTTCAACACAAAATGAAATGTCTTTTGCTTTGACAAATATATATATATCTTTCCAATTAAATAACATTCATAATATAGCATATTGTTATTTACTAGTTTGACTCAAGACCCAGAAAAATGAATAAATCTAGCAAAAGGATAGATTAGGGCATACTGTGAGAGAAAGGCAATCACAGATGGCCCAAGGCACTGACTACAGTAACTGAAGCTAGCAACCTAGAACAGCTTTTTAAAATAAACAGAGTGGAAAAACTTTAGTTCTGAATTCCTCTTTGCAAAAAGGAGTAGGGATAACAAAAAAAAATGTAAGTGTGCATGAGTGTGTAATACACACATCAATAAATTACAGCAAAGATTTAGTCTAATTTTATCCCAAATTACTTGTTACTATTTAGCTAAACAAGGTTGCAGGCAGATTGGAAAAAAAAAGGTAATAGTTTTAATGGTAGAAATGTCAATTTCTTAAAAACAAGGAAAGAAGAACATTTTGGATTATGATATTCAGATGATTTAAGACATCTATAGATAAAAACGGATGAAGATGTTCTCAACTAAGAGCCAGAATTTTACTTTTTGAATGGATTGCCATGCCCTCCTCCAGGGGACCTTCCCAACCCGGGTCTCCTGCACTGCAGGTGGATTCTTTACTGTCTGAGCTACCAGGGAAGCCCTTAAAGAGAAAAAGAAAGGACAAAAATTTGGAATGGAGTCGGGGGTAGGGTGCAGGGGTAGAAGGAGGATGATGGATTTTGATTGCAAAGCACTTCCATCACATGTGAACTCTGAGAAACGAGGAGGCAGGCATGAAAGAGAGATGGGAGGGAGAAAGGTGGAAGGAAGGAAGGGAAGGTGGGAGGGAAGGAGGGAGGAAGTCAAGGAAGGACTGCAGATATCCTCGATCTTACAGTGACTGCTTTTGACTCTAATAGCCTGGAGGGAACTGTGGATAAACCTTAATTCTTGCTTGAGTGATTAATGAATGTCTAACTTGATTTCCTAGTTGATGAAGCTTAAAATTATAAATCATACCTCAATTTATTTATTTTTTTTAGCTCAGGCTACAAGATAGAGATAGTGTAAAACTCTATTGTATTTTGAATATTTAAAGGGCTGATTTTTTGGTTGGATTATCCAGGCCCCCTGTTTCTTTCCCTCCTGCTCCCTGATGTCTGCCTTTGGGCCATTTCACTGCTCATTAGCACCTCCATCTCTGTGGGTAAGGGACTGGGGAGAAAGATTAAACCAAATACCTTCCATGCCTTGAATAAAAGAAAGAACAGAAGTAATTAGTAGAAAGTTAAATTTAGGGAATATATATGAAGTTCAATTATCCTGACTTGTTCTTTCTCTATTTCTATGAGCAACTGAGAATTTCTTAATTTATATTTTATTCAATCTCCTACATATTTTCTCAAAAAATCAATCATCCTGAGCATGGGTTAGCAAATCACACCATCCCAGATTGCATTCACTGCTTCACTTCCATCAAGTATGAGGTTTGAGATCTTGACAAGTTATCTGAGCATTCTGATTCTGTTTTCTCTATAAAATGCATAACCTGATCATACTGTGACAAATTAGGCAGCATTTTAACAGCTCATTAAAGGGGCTAAGATATATTAGGGCTCAAACATGTCAGAAACTACCTACCTCTTTTGTCTAAGGAGAAAAAAATGAAATTTAACATTTTACTTGCCTTCACTTTATTATATATATATATATATATATATATATATATTTTTTTTTTTTAATTAAGGATAAGGCTGTACTTTTAAGACCCCTAGTACTTTATGCTGATACCTTGAACAATAATGTGGCAGAATCCACACAAACTTCATTTTAAGCAAACTCTTTCTCAGGTTCCGTATTATGGGTTAAGGTTGTTTTACATGAGTGAAACACATACAAAAATATACAAGAAGGCTTTCTTTCCAAAAACTATGACCAAAAATGTTTTCTGTCAAAGGGAATGCAATGCTTTATGATTACCTGAAAAATATACAATGTATGGTGTAAAGATTCTATTGGAAAAAAAATCAAATTCTGATGCATATTTTATGGGTCTGTTATATATATTTTGATTTTGTTAAATTGTAGCTTTATATTTTTATTGTTTTAATTTAATAACATTATTAAAAATGTTGACCACAGATCAAATTTTAATTTGTCATAATTTATCGGTCATTTAATTTTGTCTTCTTGCTGCCATAACAAATTACCAACAATTCAACAGCTTTGGATGACATAAAATACTGTAAGTCAGAAGTCTATACTGATTTCACTGTGCTAAAATTAAGGTTTAATCATGGCTGCATTCCTTTCTGGACACTCAGGAGGTCAGTTTCCTCAGCCAGTCAAGGCTATGGTGGAATGCAGTTTATTCTGGTTGTGGGGCTGAGATTGTTAACTTTCCTGGCTGTAGCACAGAGATGGAGTGTAAAATACTTGAGTTTCAGAGAGACACTCTTGCGTGAGTCTCCTTTCTATGTGTATTCCTATGGTTATAATATTCTAACAAATAAGTTGTCATGATTTTTTTTCTAATTTTAAATAAAAGTTCATCTGCAAATGAGAATCCACTCCTGCTATAAGACATCTGAATTTTCATTGCTGTCTTTGAGATCACTTTTATCAATGATTATATATTAACTAATCTCGTAAGATTATACTAATGTTTTTATATGATGCTCCATATAAGCTAACAAATTATGGGTCTCCTGATCAACTCTATAGAAATATACATAATAACTTAAAAATAACCAATGAATTACCTATTAATTTAATAAGATAGAAATCCATTAGAAGTTAAAAACTGAATTTCTATATTTGTATTTTCTTCTGTAAAGTGAGATAAATTAATAATAATTCATAGCTTATATATGTGAAGTAAATCTTTCTTTTCTAGGTAGAATTGCTTTCTTTTTTTCTCCTTTAATACATATAATTAAATATAATTTGGACAATAATCCAAAGTATTTTAGAAGAAGGGTGACTTTTTCCCTGATTATATTCTTCCTTAGTCTGGTATAGCTCTTTCTATCAGATTCTTCTTTTGGGGTTTTTCTTTTTACTTGGGGGTGTGGTGGGGAGAATGGCTAGTTGATTGTAAACTATTCCAAGCATTTTATCTTATTTATTGAGTAATACTAAATTAGAATAAGCATGATTATTATTCCAGGTAAATAACATGACCACACCTATTTTGTTAGTGTTTTTAGTTTTTTATTTTTTCTTTTGGTTTTTTAAGACTTTAACTCCTTCCTCTCGATGTGATCTGATCACCTAGGATTAAGAATGAGAGGTAACTTTGGGGTAGCAGATACTGTGACCCGTTATGGCCCAGAACCTTCAAGAGGATGCTTTATCCTGAGAAATAACTGCCCTATGAAGTAAAGCACTGTGTTATTTAAAGCTGTCATTTTGGACTAAGGCCTATTTAGGTACGTAGCTCCTACCGTGAATGGAACTTTAGCATGTCTCCTCCTCCTAAGTGCACTACCCCTAGTCTTCATAGCAGTGACGGATGCAAAGATCTAGTCTCATCTATGGTGCTTCAGACCTGACCTTCATGAGCAAGAGAAGCAGAAGGAACCAGCAATCCATCCTCAAGGACGCTGTACATCCACTCAGGAAATCAAGCTGGCCCCACCTCCCTCAGCCTGTTCTCTTCCCCAAGAGCATCAGTGCTCTGATGCTCAGCTCTCTCTCTGCTCTCATTTATCTCTTCATACTGTGAGGTGACAGAAAATTACAGTTGAACACAGATTGCTCTGGATATTTTGAAAATCCCTCATCTAAGTGTAACTTTCAAGAGAAAGCAGCTCAGCCCAATTTTGAAAATACACTGTCCAAGGACTCTACATATCTTACCAACAGCAGCTCTTAATACACCTAGCAGTTTTGTCCAGAATTTTATAATTTTCAAAGACACATCATGGATAGTATCAAGTGTCTCTTTGACACATTAAGGAGAAGTAATGTAGGAAGTATATGGAAGAATAACAGAAATAAAGGGGGCATCTGGGCGAGTCATCTGTCCTCTACATTAAACAGAGTAGCTCATAATATATGTGCACATATGAATACACACACACACACACACACATGAACATTTTGAGTTTTACTGTTTTAAAAGAAATGACTTTCACCAATAACAAATCATTAAGCAGAGTTCATATATGATATGGCCAATTGTTATTCCATTTTATTTTGATGGAAATAAATATCTTTAGATTTTTTCACATGCCATTCTGAAGTTCTTGGTTGACTCTAAAGTAACACACCTTCTTAAAATCACAATTTAAAAATCAACCCAGATTTCTCCAAACATTATGTAATAGATAACATGTTTCTTTTTGTAGTTCATGAGCTCAACCACTTAATTATAATTTTATAATGAAGTCAGGGGTTATTTTTATATTCAGTTTTGAAGGTTACTATTGATTTCATTATTGCTTAAGAAAAGTCAGCATAAATTGTATAAATCTATATCCATATCAAAAATAGTATGCAGTATTTCAGTTTTCTTTGCTTAAATCTTGATTACATTGAAAGATAAAGCTGGACTCATGGGAAATATAAAACTCTTTTTCTTATCAAATGTCTACTTTTTATAAAATATTGTCAAAATAGAAACATGCTCTATGTCAATTCTTTTTTTAAAAAATAAGTTTGCCTAATTATAATATGCCATGGTGACTGGCATGAATTATGTTCAACATTCAGAAAAGCAGTATTATTCCAATTAAAAAAATATACAGGGCTACCTACCATGACCTTGCAGAATATACTAATAATAGTTTTTTCTTCCAAAAAATTTATACAAGCGACAATTCTTATTTCCTGTGGCATTTTAAGAAAAACTGCCCACTCAGCCATAAATATATCAGTCTACCTATAAAGGCTCCCTACCCAAATGGCCATTTTATTTTCAATTTTCTTTGGTAAGTAGATATTGAATATTTGAAGGAAGCTGTTTCAAAAGTCTAGAAGATGAAAATGACATTCCTATTAATTAGAGTTCCTTTTACTCTGGTGGACAACTGAAATGTCATTTGGAAAGCTACCTTGATGTTGTGGTAGCCTCCAGGGACATTGCCAAGCTCATTATCCCAGAGCTAGGGGTAAAGACCAAAGTAAGATGCAGAGATCATATGGCCTATCACATTATATAAAATAAGGCGAGAAACAAAGGGGAAGAAAAGTGATTGGCTAACACTTAAGACACGGTGAACATGGGGTAGAAAGAACACTCTACCTTAATTCTGTATTAACCAATCTTCTTATATTCTCCCTCTTTCCCTCTGCCATATCAGATTTCCCTTCTGATCATATGCATACAAGACGAGACACAGACAGCAAACATATACTTGCTCCATCAGACTGACTCAAGGCCAACTACTCCTTGAGATACAAGTGTATCTCCCCAGACAACCTGATGAATAGATCCCCCCCCCCCCTTTTTTTTTTTAATCTGTTTCTGGTGGTGTTGGTGGTTTATGTCTGGGGGAGTAACACGAATGGGACCAGAATGAGATCATAACCAGCTGTTACCAGTAGAGGGAGGTGAAATTTAGGGATGATATAGCTATTAATACTAATCTGGAATTAATAAAATATGTCCCTTATGATGACATCTTTTCAATCCTTTCCATCTGTAAGCAATATTCTTGTCCACTCTATCTTTTTAACCATATATTCCATTTATTCTATCTTTAATGAGTTATGTTTCTGATTTACTCTCTGAATTTCATGTATCTTATGAGTTCTGCCTACGTGCCACAAATTATCAGATCATCTAAAATCTACAAATAGCATTTTCAGGAGTATAACTTTCTGTTTTATCTGTTTTGGTTTTGTTCTCTACAGAATATCTTTATACTGCAAAGACTTATTACATAAAAATTTTTGATCTTCAAAACTTGCTTCTTAGTATCTTGCCAATTAATTTAAACAGTCACTCACAACAACAATGATCATGTATCTGCAATGGCTTAGAAGCAATCCAACATATATTGAACAACATCATCCAGGTGGTAATGGATTTTTGAAGTGTCATAAAATGAATACTGTAAGTATTGGGTTGGTCAAAAGATTTGTTCATGTTTGTCCATAGATGGTACAGAAAAATTGGACAAACATTTTTGCCAATCCTATATTTCACTATCATGTTAAGAAATGTGTGAAGTGCGTGAGATGCTATATTCTCTTTGGGCTGTTTTTTTGTTCTGTGTCATAGTTTGAGAGAGGGATCCCAGAGAAGTGTACTTCAGGCTTCTTCACGCAACTTCTTCAATAATAACTTTCTTGCTAAGTTAAATAAATCTCTCTACGATAGTCAGATTGTGTTCCTACAAACTTCTTTAATGGAATATCAGAAAAATTTATATAATATTATTGAAGTTAAAAAAAAAGAAAGACATCCAAAAGTTTCCAAGTTTGCCTTGATGCTAGAAAGTAATTACTTCAATTATTTTGACAGTTGACAAACTAAATTCTTAACTCATGACTGTGACCCAAACCTTGGTCTGTACTGTTCCACTTGAAATTCCCATTTGTTATGACCACTCTGGTAACTAACCATTTCTCTCACTTTTAATTTTTGTCTTACAATATTTCACTGTTATCCCAGCTCAGCAGTTGGGTCTTCTAGAAAAATCTGCTAATCCCTCAAGGGATATTACCAAATATTTCCATGGAAAGCCCTCTCTTGTCTGTTTTTCTGAAACCCACTTTTTTCCTTTATCATTTTCATAACATAATTAACTATATCATCTAATCATGCAAAAAGTAATTAAGAATAATTAGATTTAGTTCATATATTAGTGGCTCAGATGGTAAAGATTCTGCCTGCAATTCAGGAGACCAGGGTTCACTCTCCGGGTCAGAAAGATCCCCTGGAGAAGGGAATGGCAACCCACTCCAGGATTCTTGCTTGGAGAATTCCAAAGACAGAGGAGCCTGGCAGGCTACAGTCCATGGGGTCATAAAGAGTCAGACATGACTCAACGACTAACACTTTCACATTCATATACAGAAGTTTATTAATTTGTCTAACTTTGTCATCTACATATTGAATCCACAGAAATATTTTTTTCCTTCAAAACATCATCTCAGCAACAGTTTCCAATTTTTTAATTTATACATTTATTTCTGGAGAAGGGAACGTCTGGCTACCCCTTCTCTAGGGGATCTTCCCAATCCAGGGATCAAACCCAGGTCTCCCCCACTGCAGGCGGATTCTTTACCAGCTGAGCCACAAGGGAAGCATAATATGCATTTTATTATATTATAATTTTTATTATATTTTATTATATTTTATTATAATTTTGAAGCTATATTTTCAGGTCTGTAATTTAGAATAAAACTTCCTTGAAAGTACTGCTTAATATCTAGGGAGTTACAACTTTTCTCTTTTGGTACTGTTTGTTTATTTTGAGCAGTTAACTTCCTACTTCTTAGGGTCTGACAAGGCTTCAATCAAGGTGTTGGTTCAGCTTTATTCTATGGCTTGGGGTACCCCTCCAAGTTTCTGTACTGTTGAAAGGCTTCTTCCCAATTCTAGACTCTCACTTCTTTTTTAGAGAACTTATCTATTGACTGGTTTACATATTTCAATTTAATCTTAATTTTCCTGTTGAAGTATACCTGATTTATAAAGTTATATAAGTTTAGGTATATAACATAGTGATTCAATATTTTTTGTAGATTATACTCCATATAGGGTTATTATAACATATTGGTTATATGTCACTATGCTGTACATTATATTTTCTTTTTTTCTTTTGGCTATGCCACACAACTTATGGGATCTTAGTTCCCCAACTGGGGGATTGAACCCAGGCCCTCAACAGTGAAAGTCCTAACAACCAGACTACCACAGAATTTCCTACATTACACTCGTGCATCTTGTTTATTTTATAACTAGTATTTTCTGTCTCTTAATCCCTTCTCCTATCTTGCCTCCCCACCTTCCCCTCTCCTCACTAGTAACCACTAGTTTGTTCTCTGTATCTGTGGGTCTGTTTTGATTTTATCGTATTCATTCACTTGTGTAACTTTTAGATTCCATATACAAGTGAAAATGTACAGCATTATTTTTATCTAACTTACTTCATTAAGTTTAATACTCTCCAAGTCTACCCATGTTATTGCAAAATGGCAAAATCTCATTCTTTTATGGTTGACTAATATTCCATCATAGGTCCTTGTCACATAGACACTTACTTCTTCAAAACAGTAAGACTAGTCATTAGAGAGAATCTGCAAGGAAGACAAAGCATAATTTAACAGAGCATATAATCAAGGGAGAAACATCCCAGAACATTTGGGTTAAGCTCTTGGTTGAAGAAACCTGCAAGTCCAGGAGGGGAAAGAATTATAGAAAACTATGATCATCCATGAGACAAGGACAACGGGTGACCACTTTTTCATGTTTCCCTCCACAGATGGCATTTTGAAGTCAAAATAAAACAAAACATGAATCTCATAAAAATAATTCATCAGTTGAACTGAGGTATATGTTTAATGACTTTGAATATTATGGTATTATCTTTTTCTAGAGAGGGCTCACTCTTTTTTCACTGCTAGCCAGAGAAAGTGGGGGACTGATCATCTTAATCCAATCGGGGACTGATAGGAGTTGAAGCCAGGTTGCATTTAGTTTAAGACTCTTTTTTATTCCTTTTTCTAAGGTATAGTATAGGGCTTTCACCTAAGAGCCTAAAGTTTCATCAGGGAGCCTCTCTGGGAAGATCCTGTATTTTAATCCATCTTCCTTGAATGTAAGACTGAAAAAAAAAAAAAAATCCCTCCTCTACTTACTCAGAGCTTTTAGGCTTATATTAAATCTCTCACACTGCAATTTCTATATCACCAATTATTTCCAGGTAAAAAGCTGCTGATCATTACTTCCTTCTCCTAAATCATCCCGCCCTTGTGATATTTGCCCCTCTCATCCTTCCTTGCTCCAGATTTCTGATGCCACTACAGATTTTTTTCTCTTAAAATCATTATCTCAATTTTGAAATCAGTCATTCTAGAAATATTGGCCTTACACCAATATTTTTACCTTGTAATAAATCAGAAGCCTTTAATTCTGTCTTTAAAAATTAGATAATTTCTTTCAGAGTTTATATCATTTTTCCTAATTTTTTTTGTTTTAATACCTCACATTTCTCTCTTGATTCTGAGTCCATTCTCCCTTGAGAGTACAGAAAAAACATATTCCTTTCTGTTATTTTTTCTTTGAATTTGTTTTATTTACTGCATTTTACTTAGTTGCAGTAGAAATAGAATTCTACTGCACTCTATTTCTATCATTTCCTCACATTTTATTGTCTGTTCTCCTTTCAAGAATAATAAAGGGGAAAAAAGGCCTTTGGAGTAAACTGGGAACCTGGAAACTGCTGCATGAAAGTGAAAAAGTGAAAGTGTTAGTCATTCGGTTGTGTTTGACTCTTTGTGACCCCAGGAACTGCAGAGGACAAGTTCCTCTGTCCATGGAATTCTCCAAGCAAGAATACTGGAGTGGGTAGCCATTGACTTCTCCAGGGGATCTGGACCCAGGGATCAAAGCCCGGTTTCTCCATCGGCAGGCGGATTTACTGACTCTGACAGAAATTCTGCCGGCTTCTCATCTTTTGTATGTCGGTCTCACCGTCGAACGCTACATAATAAACTATCTTCACATTTACTCTATAAACAATGATTAGTTTATTCTGTCTCATCAGTTTCTGAGTCATGAATTCAGGCATTCCATATGCTGCCAATAGACATCACAGAGAGGCCTCTGCTGCTGGAGCCACAATTCTGGCTTCACGTGTTTGGGGCTTTGGCAGGGGACCTGTAAGAAGCCTCTCCAGGGCTGTAGTCAGACTTCTCATCTGATAGCTCAGAGATCCCTGAGACAGGAAGGCCTGGGTTGAAACTGGCATATCTCCTGTCCTTGTTTCCAGTGTCCCAGAAAGTCACTGATGCTGCATGTGATTGATCAAATCACTAAGGCCAGCCCAGATTCAAGGAAGGGGGACAGTCTGCCTGTGGATGGAGGAGTAGTCAGCAATGCCTGACCATCCCTAGCATATCAACATCACTTCTTAGGTTTTAGTGTTTGCCTCTGCCCCCATCCCTTTTAGGGAGAGCAGGTTTTAAAGGTGGGATTATAAAGTAGCTCACAGCAAAGTCCATTATTTTCTTAGGTTATTTAGCACTTAATTATCACTACTTAGCTTGCTCTCTCTACAGTTATAAAGTAAAATGTTGCTCTATCTCTTTCACACACTGAGTCATAAAACTAGGACATTTCTCAGGGTAAGCAGTCCTAATTAGAGTTTGAAATTATGTGTCATATTCATGTCGATTATAAATCCATTTGACTCAGCTCTAAATCTACACTTTTATACTTTATTTTTTCGATGCTGGGGTGGGCTTTCTACAACCCCTAGTTCTTTGTCATGCGGATTCCTCTTATGCTTTTTCAGCACGAGCACTGGAGAGAGACCGAGGGGGCAGGATGGAGAAAGAAGGGACTTGCTAATTTCAGTTCGCCTGTTGTTCCTATCAAAGTCATCCCATGAATGCTGCTTCACCTTAGCCGCAGCAATGGCTTCCCACTTATAGTATAACCTTGCTCTTTGCAAACCATCTTCATCGCCCACCCCTTCCCTACCCGACCCGCAGGGGTTTACCAGGACTAGGTGGACTATTAGCTCTTCAAGAACTCTCCTCTGAACAAATGTGGTATCACATCAAGACGTGTGTCGTCTCCTCCTCGGCTACGGCGCTGTGGGACCCTCATTTTCACTTCCTAAATATTAGCTGCTCTGAGGTCGGAGTGCTTGTCTGTAAGACCCCTCCTGGGTTACCCGCTAGTGGCTGGCGATCCCTTTTCACATATCTGAGTTTCGGATTATGTGGGACCTTCTCTTCGCCTGTAGTTTCTGAAAACTCCAATGTGTTCCATTGTCTCTGAAGGCAAAACCCAGTTTCTCATTAATTACTATCTTACTTCATTTTGTCCTATTTTGTTCAAGTTACCCAATATCTGTTTAATGAATTTCTTGTATTGAATTTTCTCTGTTGAAGTAGCTAGGGTGTTTTTGTTGTTGTTGTTGTTGTTTTTCCTAACTGAAATCTCACAAATGCATTGTATATCCATCTTCATTCAGTCTCCATTTCCTTATTGACTGCCTTAGAAAAACAGGTGAAATTTGGAGACTCACCTGAATGGATAGGAATCAGCATGGTACCCTCCTTGTTCTCTTCAGCTTAATCTCATCATCCACCTCTTCTACCAAGCAGATTCTTTAGTGTCTGAGCCACCAGGGAAGCCCATCTTCTATCAAATATGTTAGTCACTCAGTGGTGTCCGACTTTTTGCGACCCTATTGTCTGTAGCCTGCCAAGCCCCTCTTTCTAGGCAAGAAATATAGGAATGGGTTGCCATTTCCTACTCCAGCCTCTTCTACCAAGTATGTCATTAATTCCACATCTAGATGTTATGACTGGTTCACTATCACTCCTAAAGCATCTCTCAAATGCTAATTCTTAGCCACTCAAGTTGGTTTCCATTCTATTTTAATGATTTCATCATCCATATTTTGTGCCAGATTTTTCAGTTTCCCGCTCATCTTCTCAATGATAACTCCTCTTTAAAGGCCTTTGTGATTGTATGCTGCCAAACTTGTTGGATGGACTTCTTACCAGAACTCTGCCTATGGTTCACTGCTGAGACTTTGTGTATTGGATCACTATACTCTTTACATGTAAGCATCCCTGATCTAATCTACAGTAAAAAGAGCAGTGGGTAAAACTAATAACAATTTTTCACTTTTCAGTGGTACTAAAATACAAAGAGCATGGAAATAGTGAGAAACAACTGAAGGGGAAGTTTTTCTGGGTACTGTCAGAGGGAAACAGGAGAAAAGTAGACATTCCATGTGAAACTTTAAGGGCTGTTAATGGCACTGCATGAAAAATCTGCTTATGAATTTTGTTACCTGGGCAAAGAGAAAGACTGAATTAAAAAAAAAAAAAAAGAAACAAACTGTCTTCCAGCTGCTGTTTTCTAAAACATAGCTATTTAGGAATGTGGTGGTTTTCTAAACTTTTGTATAAATATAAGTTATGGACATATTACAGAGGCCACAGTTTTAGCACCACTTATAAATTCTCCTGGATATTACATTTAAGATGGAATCATTAAATTGTTCTTGTAAGTCTACCAGGATTGCATGCACAGTGTAACTGTTGACCTGACAATGAAAATAGACAATGTCAAACTCAGGTACACCATCCTCCAAATCCCTTAGCACTTTGCCACTAAATCCTACTTTTTAAATTTATTTTTTGGGGCTCCAAAATCACTGCAGATGGTGACTGCAGTCATGAAATTTAAAGATGTTTGCTCCTTGGAAGGAAAGTTATGACCAACCTAGATAGCATATTAAAAAGCAGAGACATTACTTTGCAACGGAGGTCAGTCTAGTCAAGGCTATGGTTTTTCCAGTAGGCACGTATGGATGTGAGAGTTGGACTATAAAGAAAGCTGAGTGCCGAAGAATTGATGCTTTTGAACTGTGGTGTTGGAGAAGACTCTTGAGAGTCCCTTGGACTGCAAGGAGATCCAACCAGTCCATCCTAAAGGAGATCAGTCCTGGATGTTCATTGGAAGGACTGATGTTGAAGCTGAAACTCCAATATTTTGGCCACCTGATGTGAAGAGCTGACTCATTTGAAAAGACCCTGATCCTGGGAAAGATTGAGGGCAGCAGGAGAAGTGGACAACAGAGGATGATCACATCTCTGGTTGGATGGCATCACTGACTTAATGGACATGAGTTTGGTTAAACTCCGGGAGTTGGTGATGGACAGGAAGGCCTGGCATGCTGCACAGTTCACGGAGTCACAAAGGGTTGGACATGACTGAGTGACTGAACTGAATATAGAACATGGAGGCACAGCCCATACCATAGCATATTCAAGGTGAGAGAAAGAAATAAAGTACTATTCAAGTACATTTCAGTTTTAAAGTTCAATAAACAAATACCTTTAGTATGACTGGGTTTCAATATCTTAACTCACTTATTCAATTCACTATGCAGTGATATGAAAACAGAAAAAAAAGAAGTTAATTTCATCCACTGAGCTGGCTTATCCCTCTAGAGACCAGCTTTCTTACTAATTCAGTCATCTTCCTCTTACTAGATAAATTTGTGCAGTCACTCTGTCTTTTACGCTAATTGAAAAAATGCTGATTTTGTGCACTGATGGACTACAAAACCTCATTGGAGATTTTCTGTGATCATAAGTACATTTGATCATTTTAAACAGAGCTCAGGGACTTGATAGCAGAGAGACTAATTCATCTCTGTTTTAAAGATCTGTATCCAGCATAAAGAGGCATTTTTAAATTCTACTTGTTACTTCTTCTGAGAAAAGGAATTTAAGTATTTTATCAGAATTATAATAAGGAAAATTCACTTAAATAATGCCATGCAAAATCTATATGTGACTTTTGGATATCATAATAAGAATGGACAGAAATTATCCATAAATATAATTAATGGGCCTTACAGTGGTCATGTATGAATGTGAGAGTTGGACTGTGAAGAAAACTGAGTGAATTGATGCTTTTGAACTGTAGTGTTGGAGAAGACTCTTGAGAGTCCCTTGGACTGCAAGGAGATCCAACCAGGCCATCCTAAAGGAGATCAGTCCTGGGTGTTCACTGGAAGGACTGATGCTGAAGCTGAAACTCCAATACTTTGGCCACCTGATGCAAAGAGCTGACTCATTGGAAAAGACCCTGATGCTGGGAGGGATTGGCGGCCGGAGGAGAAGGGAGCGACAGAGGATGAGATGGCTGGATGGCATCACCGAGTTGATGGACATGAGTTTGGGTAAACTCCGGGAGTTTGTTATGGACAGGGAGGCCTGGCGTGCTGCAGTTCATGGGGTTGCAAAGAGTCAGATACGCCTGAGCAACTGAACTGAACTGAGCTGACTGAAAGTAAACCTGTTTCTAATTTAAACTCGACGCCAGAATTAAGAGTGTGCAATCCATGCCTTCAGGTCTCACCAAACTGTGAGTACAGATGATGCTATTAACATCGATTGTAGATTTTCTTGTCTTCACAGATGTGATTCAACCTGAAGGTCCTTGTTTTCTTTGCCATTCAAATGAGTCTCATTGTCACCATCAAAGACATACAAAGTTTTACAATGCTCTTAAAGCAGATAATAGTTAAGGAGTTTCTTCCCAAAATACAAGCATAGATGTCTTTCTCAAATACTTCATTTCCTAGTTTTCCAAAGCATTATTGTTCTCACTGAAGAACGGTTATGTGTCAGGATCTACATTTTAGATGCTATGGATTTAATGTTCAATAAGAACATAAAGAGCATAAAGGAAGGACTCGGCTCTCATGAACTATGCATCTTCAAAAGACAATGAAACATCATTCAGAAGACAAGGAAACATCATTCAAAAGATAATGAAACATCATTCAAAAGATAATGAAACATAAGATAATAAGGAAACATAAAAGAAAAGGAAGGAAATTATAAATGAGATAAAAAACAGAACAGGTTAATGTTGTAGAGCATGACAGGGGTAGATGTTTCTCTATACAGAAGGATCGAGAAAGGTCTTCACGAGACAATTATCTGGCCTGAAACCTAGGGAATGAAGAGAAGCAAGCCATAAAAACAAAACAGTAAAAAAAAAAAAAAAAAAATTGAAAAAAATGATAAAGGTAAAAGGCAGAGCTAATGTAGATCTCTTTAAAAAATGAATAAATGGGTTGAGATAAAAACAAATAAAAAGCATAAAAGAGATTAGAAAAACTTCAGAATCACTCAAGGACATAACCATGGTTCCTGCCACAGTGTTCTTTCTCTAAGTCTACCAAAGATGGACTTCTGCTTTCTATCCCTTTTAAAATAGATTCTTACATGATGCATAAGTATCTGTCATGGTGCCATAACAAGTAGGAACTCAGGCAAATAATTAAAGAGAGTATAAGAAAAGAACAGCTTTCAGACATGTTGGAAAAGTTAACTCACCCAATAAGGGATGTTGAGGCAACCAGACTAGAAAGAGCTAAGTGTTGTTACCATCACTAAGACTAAAAAGATAAATTTGGGAAATCATTTTTTTGATATCCAGGGAGAGATGGAACCACTGAGTGGAGATCAAGAGAAAATAAAATGAGTCCACGAACGACTCAGCCACTGCATAAAGGTGGCCCAGAACAGACAGAAAGAGGAGAAGAACTCTTTCAGCCTCTCTTTCTCTCTCTCCTTTCCATCTCCTATCAGCGTCTCCCATTGGCTAAACACAGAAGCATACTAGTGAACACAGGGGCACAGGAGCAGAAGAAACGCAATGTCCTGGGGTAAGCCTCTGGGGCATGAAACAGTAATGGAAAAACTGAGAATGTTTCTGAAGTGTGGGTGGGGCTAACTGAAGAGAACAAGACAGCATGCAGACAGATACTTGTGACAAAGAAAGAGGTGTCCTAAAAAACAGCATCTGAAATCTGTTTCTGAGAACCAAACTCAAACACATTTTCCTTTCATATATTAATGAAATTCAATCAAAAAAAGAAAAAAAAAAAGTGTCCTTGCTTTGGAATATGCAAGGGAAATATCCTTCTAAAACTTAAAACTATGAAACCACCTTATTGATTGGTATTAGTTAATTCAGGCTTAAGGGAAATGTTAGTTTTCCTTTGGGAAGAAAATTAAAATGTAAATAACAATAAAAGTAGCAGAATAGCAACATAAAAGTTTATTGCAGCCATGAATGAAGTTTCTTTGATGACTGATTAACTGTTATTATTTTGACAATAAATAAAAATCTGTAACTGTGACTATCTTGAGAACTATTAAGGGAAAAGTATTCTTCCATCTGATTGACTGAATCACAAATATAGTTTAATAATCAAAATCACTAGGTCTTTTCACTCCCCCAGTCTCAAAAAACAAATTTCTCACTCATTAATTCAGTTTTATTTCAGGTTCCTAATGGGATCCTGAATAGAATGCATGGTTGGCTCATTTCACTAGGTCACAGAGAACTACATCAAGGGAGATGATAGGATTAAAATAAGAAGAAATTAATGAGTGAAGAATTCTTTCAATCTGTATAAGTAGACCACTAATGTTAATCTTTGGCAAAAGGTTTCTGGCTCAGTTGTGAGAGAAAAAATATGAAAAAAGCTGTTCCTAAAAAATGAAACAAACAAACAAACAAATGCCATTCCTATTTTACTTTTGCTTTTCTATCGTCTTTACTTAGGAAGATGAGTATCATCTTTTTCATCCGCAGATGTTCAAACCAATGATGCAGGTGATCTAATGAGTAAAATCAAGTAAGTACAAAGGTTTTCAAAGATGAAGAATTGAGAAAGCTGGGGAGGGGTTTCTGACATGCCAAAGACAGTGATTTCCAAATCCTTTTCTTTCTGGATTACTAGGGTATAGAGACTAAAATTTATGGAGTGAAGCTTTCACTGAACATTAAAAAAAAAAAAAAAAAAAAACCTGGATAAAGTACGTCACATAACTGTATTCAGAAATTGAACAAAAGTAATACAGGACTGTGATTCTTGACAGAAAAAGGACAAATGATATGAACCTCAAGATGGCATTATCTTTCTTTCTGAAAGAGTTTCTAGACTAAAGATCAAAGAAATAATTTATAAGCTGAACTTCATTAAAATTAAAAGAATGTCTGCTCTGTGAAAGAAAATGTCAAGAAAACGAAGAAGTAAATCACAGACTGAGAGGACATACTTGTAAAGGATACAATTGTGGTTTTTTTTCTAAAAAAATTATAAAAATATACAAAGAACTCCAAAATTTAATAATAAAAAAAAAACAAAACAATTTAAAAATGGACCAAAGGCCTAAACACTGACCTCGCCAAAGAGGATACATGGTTGACAAACATATGAAAAGATATTCAATGTCACATGTCCAGAAGGAAATACAAACTGAAACAAAAATGAGACATCACTACACACCTATTAGAATGGCCCAAACCAGGAACACTGACAACACTAAATACTGGCAAGGAGACGGAGGAAAGGAACTATTTATTCATTGCTGGGGGGAATGCACAATGGTAATGTCACTATGGAAAGCAGTTTGATGGTTTCTTTTTTGGGACTTGGGTTCAGATAAGAGTCTTCTTTCTTTAAAAGTGGTTATGTCAACATCAATTCACTTCTACATCTCAGAGTTCTGTACATTTCTAAAAAGGAAATGAGTAAAAACAGAAAACTAGAAAAATCTGAATCAAGTGGATGAAGTTGCCAGAAGTTACTAACATCACAGGTTAGTAACCTGATGCCATCTGAAGCGCACTGTCACTGTTGGAATGATGAGCTAAGAAATCAAATAAAAGCACCTTACTTTAAATAAACTATATATATATAAAACAGGATATAAATATATATATAAAATATATGTACACTTTTTAAAGATAGTAGATTATAATACCGAACATCTATTGCCATATGATTCACCAGTTATGCTCCTTGATATTTACCTAATGGAGATGAAAGTTATGGTCACACAAAAATCTGCATACAGATGTTTAGAGCAACTTTATTCATAATTGGTAAAACTGAGAGAAAACCAAGATGTCTTAAATTACGTGAATTAGTAAATAAACCGTGGTACATTCCAACAATGGAATATTGTTTGGTGTTAAAAATAAATGAGTTATCAAGACAGAAAAGCTGTGGAAGAAGTTAAATGCATATTAACAAATTGAAAATATCAATCTGAAAAGGCTACATATACTGTATAATTTCAACTATAATGTATTTTGGAAGAGATGAAGCATGGAGATGGGGGGAATAAAATCAATGGTTGTCCTGGACTGGTTAGGGAAGAGGGATGACTAGATAAGCACGAGGAATTTTAGGGCACTAACACTACTTTTATGATAGTGTAATGGTGAATACATGTCACTATGCATGTGTGTTCAGTCACTCCAGCTGCGTCTTACTCTGTGACACTATGACCTGCAGCCTGCCAGGCTCCTCTGTCCACGGGATTCTCCAGGCAAGAATACTAGAGTGAGCTCTGCCATGCCCTCCTCCGGAGTCTTCCTGATCCAAGGACTGAACCCTCGTCTCTTATGTCTCCTGCATTGTCAGGCGGGTTCTTTATCACTAGTGGCACCTGGGATGCCCACATGTCATCATAAATCTGTCCAAACCCATAGAACATGCATCACCAAGAATGGACTTTAATCTGTTAAACAATAAGTTTGAGTGAATATGATGTGTCTGTATAGGCTTATAGATTGTAACACATGTACCATTCTGGCTGAAGCAAACTGGTGATTGGAGGGACTATGTGGCAGATGGGGCAGCATAAAGTATAGGAGAAATCTATCTCAGTCTCAATTTTGCTGAACCTTTCCTGCTTTAAAAATTGTCCAAAAAGAGTTAAAAATCTAGCAGTATACTTGCCCTGCTATGTTTCAGACTTGCTTGGGACCTGTGATCCCTTTCTTCTCTATGATTTAACTCTTTTGGAATGGGATTGTCTATCCTATGCCTGCCCAACTATAGCATTTCAGAAGCATATAATTTGTTGTCTGGTTTCATAGTTTTACAACTCAGGATGAGCCATGACTCAAGTCTTATGCATAGCTGATGTCGGTGATATTTCAGATGAGATTTTGAACTAAGACTTGATAGAATGAGATAAGAATTTGTTGACTTTGGGAATAGGGTAAAGTTACTTTGGCTATGAGTAGGACATGAATTTGGGGAGTTAGATGGTAAAATATTGTGGGATGAACTGTGCCCCCAACAATTCATATGCTGAAGTCCTAAACCACAGTACTTCGGAACAAAACTGCTTTGGAGACAGTCTTTATACAAGCAACTAAGTTAAAATAGGTAATTAGGTGGATCATAATCTGACAGTTGTATTTATAAGAAAATTGAATACAGACACAAACAAATGGAAAGCAACATGAAGACACAAGGAGAAGACAAACATCTACAAGCTAAGGAGAGAGCTCTGGAAGGATCCTTCCTGCATAATCCTCAACAGAATCCAATTTTGCCAGCCCCTAGATCTCAGACTTCTGGTTTCCAGATCTGAGAAAATTAATATGCACTACTTAAGACATCCAGTCTATAATACTTAGTAATGGTAGCCCTACAAGAATCCCTATAAGACTAATACACACCCAAAAATTTTAATCAAGAAGGCTGTTAAAAAGTAGATAGTTGTCACCCAGGAAACAAAGCAAGAGACCTGCAAGAAACACAAATTGTAATGTCTTAATCTTTACGATTTTATTCTTTACTTTTCTGACTCTCTGGCTAAGGTTTCTAAAATAGCTGCTTCATTTTGTTGCTCAATTATGAAACTGATGATATGTTTAGTTTTTAGTTTTAAGACTGCTTTTTAAGCCTTCTTCCGTATGAGTGCAATATTTGGCTACTATTTGCTTTTGATATGGCTACACCATAATCTTAACCAAACTGCTGAGATTTTACTTCTTGAGGGGCAAGTCAGATCCTTTTTATAGCACTTTCTTGTAAGAAATCACTATCGTACCTGAGTAATTGAAAGCAACCACAAAATGACTTTTTTTTTATAGCTCTGATTTTTTTCTTGTCAGTAGTCAAAAAATCATTACCAATTTATTGAAAGAGGCAAGTGAAATAAAATTTATTTTTTATTCTTATTATAAATGGATCCATTTTTTTCCCTCTTGAGAAACTGTCAAACAAAAACTGACAAACAACCATAATTATTATTAATAACATGTCAAGTTTATATTTTCCTCTTTATAGGCTATCCACATATATGAAATATTTCACATATTCAACACACATATACACTGAGTCATCACTGAGGAACTCAAAAAACCAGTGCAAACAAGGAATGGTGAAAAAGACAGATGAAAATAAAAAGAAGAAATATGAAAAGAGGTACAATTACTACAGAGTAAGGATGAGGAAGAAAAGAGAAGCTTACATTTGAATTGAAGTAGGTTTTTTAAAGCTGGACAATGCAACAATGACAGAGTGGTGTGTGCAGGGGTGAGGAAGGGGAGCCGAGAAGGGATGACTGGGGAGAGTAGGCGGAAACTACTGCAGCATCACCAAGATTCAGAAGTCTTCTTACCACTATTACTTTTCAGGCCGTGCCTCCAATTCCTAGAACAGTGCTTGGCCAACAGTAGGTATTCAGGAGTGTTTCTAATAACTGCAAGCAGGAACTGCTTGCCTGAAAGTCCATGGTGAAATTATTCTGTTTTCCATTTCTTACTAACGACGTTAGGGTTAGACCATCGAGTCATCCAGTTTTAAAGACAAAATACTGCCATAAAAATAATCACATAATTTAATGGAAAAATGCTCCTTATTGCTTGCTGAAAGACTTTATATAATACACTAATCAAGAGTTCTCATTAAACTCACACTCATGTCAATGCACATGCAATTTATATTGCATTTAGGAGCACTCCATGTACATTCCTACACACTGGACTATGATCCTGACACAGACCAGCACGTATTCATGTTCAGAACTTGTGATTACTAGGAACATTTCTCCTAGAACTGTCCAGCTGCTAACGCTGTTGATCTGGTGCCAAACTTTACGGCACTTCTCCATCTATTTTCAGCTGATGTGCTGGAGTTGACCTTTGCTTTGAGCTGTAATTTTACTCCCCTGTGGTATCTTATAACGAGTATGCCTGTGACAATAAATCTTTCCTTGAATGCAGTTCTTGAGTTAACTGTAATTCATAATAGTTTATTTACTACAGCTTATTTTGATACTTTCAAACAATTATCTTAAAATTCTTTATCACTAAATGCAGTTTTATTAAAACAAAAAGTCATGTGTAAGCTCAGAATATTTAAAGCTTTTGTGATTTATTGTCGTGTGCACACAAGATTTTGAATTTGAAAGCTATGGAAATGTGTACACCATTATACAAATGCTAAGTGCTTTGTCATCATTTTCACTACAATATGGATTTCCATTCTTTAGATGAATTGCATTATATAGTGTAAATCCTTCTGAAGAAATTGTCTCTTGAATCACGGTGATAGAGTGCATGTTTCTGAGTAGCTATGGATGAACCTATACTTCATTTCTTTGTTACTATGCTACTCAGTTGATTTACAAAGGCCTCCTTCCCTTGACCCTAAATCAACCTATTTTCTAGCCTAATATTAAGCCATCAAATTTTGATTCACACCCAATTTTAAGATTCAAGGCTTCTGTAACGTTCAATTTCACTGAAAGCTCTACTATTAATGTATTATTTGCATATTACATGAAGTCAAACTTAGGGATGTCTATGGACCCTTCAACTGTTAAAAACAGCTTAGAAAGATTAATTAAAACCTGGCTGGTGTGCACTTAGTGCATTTCTAATAGGCAGAAGTAATATCTGAATTCATCTAAATCTTGAGATATATAATTCAGGAAAATATAATGAACCTAATTTAGCTCAGAGCACAGTTTTCATCTTCATTGTTGGAGTCACAACAAATCTGCTGTATAGTGGGTACTGGTGCCTGTATCAGAGGAAAAGTTGGCCTTTCTTCCTAGAGAGGAACACTCTAAATCTAATGGTTCTTCCATGTTTAGGAGTCAGTTTTAGATGTGTCTGGAACCATCGAGACTTTTGTTTAAAATACTATGGTTTGATGGGGTAAGGGTGATAGGAGAGGAAGGTCAAGGGTCAGCAGAGAAACATCTAGTGGCCTACAGTAAGACTGTTTTAGTAAGTAGAAAACATGCTTATAAATTTTAGACATCATGCAGCAAGTATATCTGGTTCCCTCCATCTCTGTGACTACCTAATCTGACCAGTACAATGTCGGTGTAAAGTAGAAGCTTAAGAACCTATGCTAAGTACTTGCCCTCCTTCCCTGCATTAACAATCATGGAAGCTTGTGTTGAGACAGAGTTTCAGTCTGTATCTCTACAAAGTATATGCATTTTGAAAAAGAGATCCACCTGTGGTTTTTAAACAGAGATGTGTAGACATTTTATTGCCACAGGCTAGATTAGCCATTCCTTACAGATACAAGTATTTGTTGAATTTTATTCATTGTGATATAATGTTCACTTCATTTGACAGGTCAACTGAGTATTCAAAGATCTCTTCATTGTTTATCATTAATTTTTTAGAAAGAGTTATATTAGTTTTCATCTTTTCTGGCTTTTTTTCATTTATTTTATACAACTGAAATCCAGCTTGCCCTATGACTTCCAAAATGAAACTTTAAGCTGCTTAATAAGATGTTTACTGACAAAAGTAATCAACCTAAAAAAAAAATTCATCTTTTTCATGAAAAAGAAAGGTGAAAGTGTTAGTCACTCAGTCAAATTCAAATCTTTATGGCCCCATGGTCTATAGCCTGCCAGGCTCTTCTGTCCATAGAATCCAGATCATGGAAGCCAGATCTTCTGAGTAACTTCTGTCTATGGAATTCTCCAAGCAAGAATACTGGAGTGAGTAGCAATTTCTTCTCCAGGGGATCTTCCCAACCCAGGGATTGAACCCAGGTCTCCTACATTGCAGGCAGATTCTTACAATCTGAGCCACATGGAAGCTCTATCTTATTCATATTTCTCCAATATTTGATTATTCAACTTCAGACTCCCCTGTATGATTTAACTTTGGATCATCATCCAGCTCCTTGGTCTTACATTCTCAATTCCTTGGTGGGTTTCCTCCCACTGTCAATATTCTAAATACTACTATTTCTCAGGGTTCCATCACTTTGAGGCAATCTTTCCTACTCTTCAGTCTTCAACATTTCCTAAAGACTCATTTCAATTTTCACATTTCCTATGAGCTACAGATTAGAATCTGTCACCACCTAAAAGCTATCATTTATGTTTTGAGACAACTTACTTTCATCATACCTACCGTTTTCTCTTGATTATTTTACTCATCAATGCCGAAAACTTCGGACATAATTTTATATTTCATTTGCAATCCACTGTCCCCCAGGTGTTGCCTATTTCCTCCTATTCCACAATTCACAAAAGAATGTCTTTTCTACTTGCTTAATTGGTCTTGATCTGTTACTTACTTATGATCATCATTGCTGCATTTATGTAGAAATGTATCGACTACAGGCATATCTTGGAGAGATAGCGGGTTTGGTTTCAGACCATCCCAGTAAAGTGAATATCATATTAAATCAAGCCATACAATTTTTTGGTTTATCAGTGCATATATAAATTACACTGTAGTCTATTAAATGTGAAAGCATTATGTCTTAAAAATGTACATATCTTCATTAAAAATAATCTATTGCTACAAAATGGTAGCCAATATCCGAGCTTTCAGTGAATTACAATCTTTTTGCTGGTGGAGGGTCTTGCCTTCATGTTGATGGTTGCTGATTAATCAAGGTGGTGACTGCTGAAGACTGGGGTGGCTCTCTTAACATAACAATGAAGTTTGCCACCTTGATTGGTTCTTCCTTTCAGGAACAAATTCTCTGTGGCATTCACCTTTATACTTGGTAGAACTTCTTCAAAAGTGGAGTCAAACCTTAAATCCTACTGTTGCTTGATCTACTAAGTTCTTGTAATATTTTAAATCCTTTATTGTAATATCAATAATCACAGCACCTTCACCTGGGCTGGACTCCGTCTCAAGAAACCAATTTCCTTGTCTGTGCATAAGAAGCAACTCCTCATCTGTTCATGTTTTTCAACAAGATGGCAGTAATTCAGTCACAACTTCAGGTTCCACTTTGGCAACTACTGCTTTTTGCTATTTCCACCTCATCTGAAGTTATTGCCTTGGTAGAAGACCTGAACACTTCAAAGTCTTCCATAAGACTGGAAATCAACTTCTTCCACACTCTTGTAAATGTTGATATTTTGACCTCTTACCATGAATTATGAGTGTTCTTCATTTTACTTTTCCCAGATCCATCAGAGGAATTACTGTTGATAGTAGCTATGGCTGTACAAAATTTCCTTTCTTATAAAACAAAACTTGAAAGTCAAAATGACTATTTGATCCTACAGGAATCAAATTTGATCTGCAGATTTGATTCTGCAGGGCCGTGGAATGGATGCTATATTAGAGGCATGAAAACCACATGAATCTTGTTGCACATCTCCATCAGAGTTCCTGGGTGACCAGGTATGTGGTCAATGAACAGTAACATTTTGAAGAGATTTTTTTTTTTTCCCCTGAGCAGTTGGTCTCAACAGGGGGCTTAAAATATTCAATAAACCTTGTTGTAAACAGATGTTTTGTCATCCTGGCCTTGTTGTTCCATTTACTGAGTACAGGGGGAGTAGATTTAGCATAATTCTTTGAGACCTTATGATTTTTACAATGGTAAATGAACCTTGGCTTCAATTTAAAATCACCAGCTGTATTAGCTTCTTACAGGACTGTCAGCCTGTCCTTTGAATTTTTAACCCAGGCAGTGACTTTTCCTTTCTAGCTATGAAAGTCCTCAATGGCATCTTCTTTTGAAAGAAGGCTCTTTTATCTACACTGAAAATCTGTTGTTCACTGTAGCCATTCAGATATTATCGTAGCCAGATCTGAGTAACACTGCAGATTCTACATCAGTACTTGCTACTTTAGCTTGCACTTTTATGTTACAGAGATGGCTTCTTTCCTTATACTCCATGAATTACCCCCTAATAGCGTCAAGCTTTTCTTCTGCAGCTTCCTCAGCTATTTCAGTCTTCATAGGATTGATGAGAGTTAGAGATTTGCTCTAGACTTAGGCTTTGCCTTTGGAATGTTGTGGCTGGTCTGATCTTCTATCCATACCACATATATGTTCTCCATATCAGCAGTAAGGTTTTTTTCACTTTCTTATGATTTGTGTGTTCTCTGGAGTAACGCTTCTCATTTCCTTCCTTAACTTTCTCTTTGCCTTCACAATGTGTTATTCTGGTTTGCTGCAAGAGACCAGGCTTTGACCTGTTTGGGTTTTTGACATGTCTTTCTCAGTAAGCTCAATTATTTCTAGCTTTTGATTTAAAGAGAGATGTGTAACTCTGCTTTTCACTTAAACACTTAGAGGCCACTCTCGGGTTATAAACTGGTCTAATTTCAAGGAATAGGTCTCAAGGAATACAGAGGCCCAAGGAAAGAGAGAAAGATGAGAGAACAACTCACTGGTGAATAGTCAGAACACATAAAACATGTATTAATTAGGTTTATGCACTGTCTTATATGGGCAGTGCGTGGTACCCTAAAACAATTACCATTGTAATAACAAAAATCACTGATCAAAGAACATCATAACAATAACGAAAAAGCAGAGATGCCATAAATTTTCCATTTATAAAAAGTGCAGTATCTTCAAAGAGCAATAAAAAGAAGTAAGGCTGCATTCTGGAATATGGTATTTACCTCCACACTAAATCAGTATAATTTCCATCATTCCTCACTTTCCTCCACCAAGCCAAAGATAATTTTAGAATTTAAACAATATCTTCTCTTTCTTAATTACGCTATTCCCAAGACTCCTTCAACAAATCCTTAAACTTCTTTCCTGAATCCATATCTTACAGAAACATACAAATAGAATGCATAAAGAAATACATATGTCTGCTGATGGGTGCAGTCTTTTTCTCTGTCTTCTTGCTCTAACTCTATTTCTATAGTACACCAGAAATGAGTGTTCTTGGATTCTTCAGGCTTCCTGGAATTAAATGTTGAGACCAATACTAAAAACCACACTAATCCTGAATACCAATAATAACACTATGCAAAGTACAACAGAAGGTGCCTGTTACTTTTCACAATCACCTTATTTGATTTTTATACCTTATTATTACTACATGACACTTATAGCCCTTATTTTTAGTTTCATTTGTTATTTTGTCATCCTGAAGCGTTTTTCCTTTTGGTCATTCCGGTTTCCTCATGTTAGAATTAATTAAAATTAATCACAAGCTTTTCTCTTGAATCTCCTCTAGAGGTTGTTGTATGTACAGTCTCTCTCCTCATTACTCTTCCCATACAGCTATTTTTAAAATAGACTGATCAAAATCAGTTCAGCATCACAGGCTTCAGTATTCAAAGATTTTCCTGAAATTTTTGAAGCTGGTTCTAAAGGGAGAAAAAAAAAAGTGTGTCTCTCTTCTTACTCTTTAAGATTAAAAACTCTTGAGCTGTTAGTTTTCTATCATTTTCTGAGAAACCTTATGCAACAAAACAAAATAAATTGACAGGCTAGAGTAATGGTCCATGGAAGGAGAACTGTGTGAGCACTTGAGCACTTCTTTTCATGGTAACTGAGGTTTAGTGACATCCTTGCCCTTACCATACACTGTGTCCAGTCTTTTCTTCTCTTATGTCAACTGCCCCACTGTATCTAAAACAAATATTTTTATTGCTAGCTAATTTGGATTGGATTTATGTCATTTACATCTAGGCATTTTCATGTCTACACACATAACCACAAAAAAAATTGCTAACATACTTTAGAAAGTTAAAAATTTCACTAGATTTTACTTAAGGACCCTAACTTGAGCAAATTTCTGCTGGACAAAGTCCATCCATATTTCTTCTGTGTCTTCACAGTTCAACACTCAGAAGATATTTGGAGTTCAACCCAGCTTCCTTAAAGTTAACACTGTGTCACCACGCAACTCCACTTTCACCCTTGATGAGAACTAACTGTGCTATATTCAGTTCTCTAATTCTCTTTATTCTATGATTATTATTTAATATTTGAATGTATAAGACAGTAAAAAAAAATTCATTTATGTGATATTGTGAAGATCATTACAGATTTTAGAAAGGTAAATAGAATATTAGATGTCAAGTAATTCTGTGTCCCAGTATATAAATACATATTCTTGAGAGTCCTTGACAGATGTTATCCATCTGTGATTAAATATGGCATTGATTCAGCTTGCTCTATGAATGAATACCTCCAGTTGATGTAGATTGACATACAATGACAATGCCAACTTTTAACTTCCATAGTCACAGAAAATACTCTTTGGAGTTACTGTATTTGTCTGGTAAGGCCGTCATAACAAAATGCCACAGACTGAGTGACTTAAAACAATAAAAATTTATCTTCTCACAGTCTGGAAAGCTAGGAGTCCAAGATTAAGGACTTGGCATGTTTGGTTTCCCCTGAGGCTTGTCTTCCTGGCTTTCAGATGGCTGCCTGACTTCTGGGTCCGTGTATGGTCTTTGCTGGCTATGTACACTATAGTTTTCTTGTTTGTTTGTTTTCTCTTCTTAGAAGGACACCAGTCATACCGGTGAAGGACAGGGAAGCCGGGTGTGCTGCAGTCCTCGGGGTTGCAAGAGCTGAAATGACTGATTGATCAACTGACTGACCAACTGAACAACAACAGCAACTCACACTGCATCAGGGTCCCACCCTTATAATCTCACTTACCCTTAATTACCCTCGAAAGACCCTACTCTTCTGTCACCTGGAGGTCAGGACGTCAACATATACAGTATGTGGGATACTTCTCCTTATATTTCTTACTGCTCACACAAATAAGCAGCCACATTGAAATTTTAATTTTAATCAGTGATCCTGAAAAACTTTCACATGGTTTATATATATATTACCTTTGTCTTTTAATTCAACCTATTACTGACAGTCAACCACTTCATGCTCTGCATAATTTATAAATATCTCAATAAGAACTAATGAAAAACTGATTATTTCCCTTATCACTTTTGTCATATTCCCTTCACTAATTTTTAGGAAGCACGATCCATTTCCTACTAAAAAGTACTCATTTTATGTAGAATAACAAAAGTAAGGTAGGAGAGTAGTTTCTCTGAAGAATCACTAAAATTTTTAATAACAAAAAGGTAGCCAGTGCACAAAGTACAACTGTTTAAATTTCCACTGAAATAATTTTACTTATAAATAATACAGTGTTTAACATCAAATATGAATATTAATTTTATTCTGAATGACAACAACTACATGCAGCTTTTCAACCATATGAACTGTGTTAGATATGAATACACTATAATGGCCAATTTAATGGGCCATTAATGATAAGAATCATATTTCTTTCATTTTTAACTGGAACTTTTATCATAACTAACTTTAATTTCATGATAATCTAAGAATTCATCTGAATAAAAGAGCAATGATCTCCTGACATTCAACAATAGTGATTAAGTTGATTTTGTACATATATTGTGGAAGTTCTTATTAGGATGAACATAAGAACTTTAAGCCTAACGATTTTAATGTAATTGATAAAGTGATTATAATGCCTCACAATCTATAATATTTAATATACTTAAAAGGATCACAATAAACTGTGGAAAATTCTGAAAGAGATGGGAATACAAGACCACCTGACCTGCCTCTTGAGAAACCTGTATGCAGGTCAGGAAACAACAGTTAGAACTAGACAGGGAACAACAGACTGATTCCAAACAGGAAAAGGAGAACAAAAAGGCTGTATATTGTCACCCTGCTTATTTAATTTATATGCAGAGTACATCATGAGAAATGCTGGGCTGGAAGAAGCACAAGCTGGAATCAAGATTGCCAGGAGAAATATCAGTATCTTCAGATATGCAGATGACACCACCCTTATGGCAGAAAGTGTGGAAGAACTAAAGAGTCTCTTGATGAAAGTGACAGAGGAGAGTGAAAAAGCTGGCTTAAAGCTCAGCATTCAGAAAACTAACATCACGGCATCTGGTCCCATCATTTCATGGCAAACAGATAGGGAAACAGTGGAAACAGTGGCTGACTTTATTCTGGGGGGCTCCAAAATCACTGCAGATGGTGACTGCAGCCATGAAATTAAAAGACGCTTACTCCTTGGAAGAAAAGTTATGACCAACCTAGACAGCATATTAAAAAGCAGAGACATTACTTTGCCAACAATGGTCTATCTAGTCAAGGCTATGGTTTTTCCAGTGGTCATGTATGGATGTGAGAGCTGGACTAAAAGAAAGCTGAGTGCTGAAAAATTGATGCTTTTGAACTGTGGTTTTGAAGAAGACTAGTGAGAGTCCCTTGGACTGCAAGGAGATCCAACCAGTCCATTCTAAAGGAGGTCAGTTCTGAATATTCATTGGAAGGACTGATATTGAAGCTGAAACTCCAATACTTTGGCCACCTGATACGAAGAGCTGACTTATTTGAAAAAACCCTGATGCTAGGAAAGATTGAAGGCAGGATGAGAAGGGGATGAAAGAGAATGAGATGGTTGGATGGCATCACCAACTCAATGGACATGAGTTTGGGTGAACTCCTGGAGTTGGTGATGGGCAGGGATGCCTGGCATGCATAGGGTCGCAAAGAGTCAGACAAGACTGAGCGACTGAACTGAACTGAACTGAATACTTAAAATGAACCCACAACTTGGTAGCCACAATTACTACTTTATACCTTAATAAGATTAGTAGTTTTTGTCTGTACAAAGACAGAAATTTATGAAAAGAAAATTTTTTCTCCCAAATTTATTGAAGGGTACCCCTTCTACCATCTAATAATTCCAAAAAGGCAAGAAAATCAGAACAGCAATTTAGATAAAAAAAAGGACAGTCATACAGAAACACATAAAGAGAAATTATCTAAATTTTTAAAAATGATATATATTTACTAGGTGAAAATTTCAGGAAAGCAGTGCCTTCTGGAGTTCATGTGAATTACTTATTGCTTATTGTCTTTTCTATAATAACTTTTCACTGTTTAGGTAAAAATAAATTATTGTTTATTATTTAGGTAAAGTTGAATAATATAAATAGGGTGATAGCCACCATGAGTTTTTTCATTTAAATTACAAATTAGAAGATTAGATATTAAGCCTAATTAAACTATACTACAAAGCTATAGTAGTCAAAGCATAATGGCAATGGCACAAACACAGACATATAGATCAGTGGATCAGAATAGAGAGCCAAGAAATAAACCCACACAGGTAATCAATTAATCTACAACAAAGGAAGAAATAATATGCAATGAAGAAAACACAATCTCTTCAGCAAGTGTTGCTGGAAAAACTGGTAAGCTACATATAAAAAATAAAACAAACTAAAGCACAATATTCTCTAATGCCATATACAAAAGCAAACTCAGTTAAGTTCAGTTTAGTCACTCAGTCATGTCTGACTCTTTGTGACCCTACAGACTGCAGCATGCCAGGCCTCCTATTCCATCACCAATGCCCAGTTTACTAAACTCATGTCCATTGAGTCAGAGATGCCATCCAACCATCTCATCCTCTATTGTCTCCTTCTCCTCCCTCCTTCAATCTTTCCCAGCATCATGGTATTTTCCAATGAGTTGGTTCTTCACACCAGGTGGTGAAAGTATTGAAATTTCAGCTTCAACATCAATTCTTCTAATGAATATTCAGGACTGATTTCCTTTAGGATGGACTCGTTGGATCTCCATGCAGTCCAAAGGACTCTCAAGAATCTTCTCCAACACCACAGTTCAAAAGCATCAATTCTTCTGCACTCAGCTCTCTCTATAGTCCAACTCTCACATCATACATGACTACTGGAAAAACATAGCCCTGACTAGATGGACCTTTGTTGGCAAAGTAATGTCTCTGCTTTTTAATATGCTCTCTAGGTTGGTCATAACTTTTCTTAAAAGGAGTAAGTGTCTTTAAATTTCATGGCTGCAATCCCATCTGCAGTGATTTTGGAGCCCCTCAAAATAGTCTACCACTGTTTCCATTGTTTCTCCATCTATATGCCATGAAGTAATGTGACCAGATGCTATGATCTTAGTTTTCTGAATGTTGAGTTTAAGCCAACTTTTTCACTCTCCTCTGTCACTTTCATCAAGAGACTCTTTAGTTCTTCCTCACTTTCTGCCATAAGGGTGGTGTCATCTGCATATCTGAAGTTACTGATATTTCTCCTGGCAATCTTGATTCCAGCTTGTGCTTCATCCAGCCCAGCGTTTCTCATGATGTACTCTGCATATAAGTTAAATAAGCAGGATGACAATATACAGCCTTGACATACTCCTGTCCACATTTGGAACCAGTCTGTTGCTCCATATCCAGTTCGAAGTGTTATTTCTGGATCTGCAAACAGATTTCTCAAGAGGTAGGTCAGGTGCTCTGGTATTCCCATCTCTTGAATAATTTTCTACAGTTTGTTGTGATCCACACAGTCAAAGGCTCTGGCATAGTCAATAAAGCAGAAGTAGATGTTTTTCTAGAACTCTCTTTCTTTTTCGATAATCCAATGGATGTTGACAATTTAATCTCTGGTTCCTCTGCCGTTCTAAATCTGGCTTGAATATCTGGAAGTTCAATTTTCATGTACAATTGTAGCCTGGCATGGAGAATTTTGAGCATTACTTAACGAGCAGGTGAAATATGTGCAACTGTGCATTAGTTTGAGCATTCTTTGGCATTGCCTTTCATTGGGTTGGAATGAAAACTGAGCTTTTACCCATCCTGTGGTCACTGCTAAATTTTCCAAATTTGTTGGCATATTGGGTGCAGCACTTTCACAGCATCATCTTTTAGGATTTGAAATAGCTCAAGTGGAATTCCATCATCTCCACTAGATTTGTTTGTAATGATGCTTCCTAAGGCCCACTTGACTTCGCATTCCAGGATGTCTGGCTCTAGGTGAGCAATCATACCATCGTGATTATCCTGGTCATGAAGATATTTCTGTATGGTTCTTCTGGGTGTTCATGCCACCCCTTCTTAATATCTTCTGCTTCTGTTAGGTCCATACCATTTCCATCCTTTACTGTGCTCATCTTTGCATGAAATATTCCCTTGGTATCTCTAATTTTCTTGAAGAGATCTCTAGTCTTTCCCATTCTATTGTTTTCCTCTATTTCTTTGCACTGATCACTGAGGAAGGCTTTCTTATCTCTCCTGGCTATTTTTGGAACTCTGCATTCAAATGGGTATATCTTTCCTTTTCACCTTTGTTTTTGTTTCTCTTCTTTTCACAGCTATTTGTAAGGCCTCCTCAGGGAGTCATTTTGCTTTTTTGGATTTCTTTTTCTTGAGGGTGATCTTGATCCCTGTCTCCTTACAATGTCACAAAGCTTCGTCCATGGTTCATCAGGCACTCTGTCTGTCAAACTCAAAGTGGATTAAAGACCTAAATGTGCATGCTGCATGCTGTCCTCTTCAGTCGTATCTAACTCTTTGTGACTCTGTGAACTTTAGCCTGCCAGGCTCCTCTGTCCATAGGATTCTCCTGCCAAGAATTCTAGAGTGGGTTGCCATGCCCTCTTTTGGGGGATCTTCCCAACCCAGGGATCAGACCCATGTCTGTTACATCTGCACTGGCAGGTGGGTTCTTTATCAGATGGCTTTTTTTTTTTTTTTTTTTTTTTTCTTTATCACTAGACTACCTGGAAAGCCCAAAGACCTAAATGGAAGACGGGAAACAGTAAAACTAAAGGAAAACACCTGCAGAATGCTCTTTGACAAAAACTGCAGCAGTATTCTTTGTATCTGACTCCTAAAGCATAAAGGTGAAAATAAACCAATGGGACCTAATTAAATTTAAAGTTTTGCACACCAAAGGAAACCATTGGTAAAACAAAAATACAACCTACTGAAAGGGGAAAAGTATTTGCAAGTGATATGACTGCTAAAATGTTAATGCCCAAAATAAATAAAGAGCTCATATAATAACATCCAAAAGAAAAAGCAAATAACCTAACTAAAAAAAAAACAGGCAGAAAACATGAACAGACATTTTAACAATGAGGGTATGCAGATAGCCAAAATGCACATGAAATGATGCTCAGCATTACTAAGCATTAAGGAAATGCAAATCAAAACCTAAGGAGTTGTCAACTAACACCTGTCAGAATGGTTATCATCAAAAAGAATACAAATAATAAATACTGGAGAGGATGTGGAGGAGTAATACAGGGTTGGGAATTTAGAAGTATTGTCTGTATAAAATAAATTAGAAGGATCAATTTTACAAACACACTTTCCTTTTTTGATAATAATTTTAATAAACAAAGAAATGAATCTATTATTTCCATAGCATAAATATTTTTATGCAGTGTGTTCAGGTTATGTGCTGATCAAAGTCCAGCACATTTATTAAATACAAGTTTTAGAAAAGCATATTTCTTTTCCAATTAAGAAATATGCATGTGGCATTTTAAATTAAATGAATAATGAACATGATTAGTGACTGTTTTTAAGTAGTTTCTCTACAAATTTCCCATTTCCTTTCTTGAGTGTTAAGCTCACTGATGTTCATCCCTAATGTGACATTTACTACTCTTTTATGAAAATTCATAAAGTGACTATTTTTATCTTAAATTCAATATTGACTAAAAAATACATTACCTCAAGTGAACTGAACCACAGTATAGATTTTTATTTTACTATGTAATAATCTGAATTTGTCCTACAACACCAACTTCAAAATAAATGGAAGAAAAACTCAGGTAAGTATTTGCCTGTGAGATGTAAATTCTGAATATATTTACACCCGATAGCTTAAGAGCATTAGATAGTTTTAGAAAGCATCTAAAAATTTACATTTAAAATATTATATACATACATATACTATGTGTTTACATATATATGTACACATGTATATGTATCATGTGTACTAATGTCTACTTTTTAATAAAGCCTCAAAAACAAGACTCTTGTGACGAAGAAGCAAAAATAAGTTTTTAAACACAATTTTCATTATTCTTAATGTCATTTAAAAGTTTTATTTTGGTAAATATTTACTTTTCCTTTTTTCCTTGAATTTCCAAGGATGATGTGGGCCCTAAAAGACGACTGTAAATGGCATTCTAATAAGAACATTAATTTTTATTATCCTAAAATGGCAATAGAATACTTATCTAAGTTAACTGATGTGTTCAAATTTGTCTTTAAGTGCATGCACAAATCTAAGCAGATAATCACTGTTTTAAATAAAATTAGCTTTTCTTAATAAAAGACTAGAATTAATGGAAGAGTAAAAAGTACTTTGTATTTTTGAAATGCATTATTTATCCTTGATTCAAGCATTGCTTTTTGTAAATAGAATCCCTTGAGAGTCAATAATAGAATGAATAATAGTCATTAGTATCAGCCTGCATTTATATGTGGTGACACATTTTTCATGTCACTGGTAATCTGCTAGTATTTTGCAACACAATGAAAACCTATTTGGTTAGAAAATTACAGAGGCATAGAAAAGTAGATTATCATCTTTCTGGGCAGCCTTATTTATAAGGCAATTCCTTTAGCAGTATTTCTCATTTGATTAATTTAATGGAGGAGTAGAAGTATAAATATTTAAGTATATTATGAAAACAAGATGGTAGGTAATTATTGGTAAGGCTTTTATTTTTATGGTTAACTTCTCCTAAAGGGGGATCATTAACAGAATAATTTTTGAAGGATACAGAGACTCAGGTTAATAGCATAAGGTACTTTCTACTCTACCAAGTGAAAGTAAATCAAAAGTGTGTTGCTGTATAAAGAAAACATACATATGCTGCCAGTCAAGCTATCTTCCCTCATTAACCTGAGAACTCTGAGTGAAAACAGTGTCTAGTTTATGGAATATGAGCAATTCTGAAACACTGTCCAAATCAGAAACCTAAGTATTTTTGAAGAAATATTGCATATTAATATTCAAATAACTTGCATAGTTGCAATAAATCAGAACTGTTGCTGTAGTTAGTATGTACCATCTAATTTGCTCTTCACACTGATCTTATGAACATCTTTGGTCTGTTGGAAGAACTGTGTGAGAAAAATCTCAGGAGGGTTATAGTTACAGAGATTTCTGAGAGCTAGCTGAGTGTCTTCTTTTAATCATGTGAGGATTAGAACTTCCACATCTTCCATAGAAAGGTACCCATAGTTTTACTTGCGTACAACTCTATAAAATGAGATGTAAATGTGGACAGAAGGCAGGATAGCTTTTAGTAAATCAGAATGAAGTGGGCTTGCAATCCAGAAATGGCAGTCTTGTTCCCTTACCCAGTTTGGTCTATTTTCTATGGGCATGGTTCATAGGTACAAAACACTTTTATTGTTTTAAAGATCAGGAAAATGAGATAGCTGTGTCTTTCTATACCAGTTGAAAAGTACTTTTTAGCATTTAACTGCATTACTTTTGCAAAATTCTATAATGTGTTATAAAATCACTCTTTCTTATACAAGTGGGAAAAATAAAAAATGCAGGTGAAACATCCAGGGTTTTATACACCATGTAAATAGCATTACACATAATCTCAGCAGCTACAGAATTGGTAGGGGGGGATAGATAATTGTAATCTTCACAATTTAGATTTGAATTTTGTCAAACAAGAAATTCTTCAAAGATCTGGATTTCATTTATTTTTGAATTAAATATTTCCACCAAAAATTGACTTTGTGGGTGTAGCAAGATGGAGCTGTGTGTGTGTGTGTGTGTGTGTGTGTGTGTGTGTGTAGAGCAGCCTCACAACATTGACTAAAGGAATTAAAACTTCTTTAATGAAGGAATGAGACAATAATGGACATTTTATCTACTAGTGTCTAGAACAAGCAATGAACTAAAAGGCTCTTTAGAAACTTCCAAGGAAGTTATATTAGGGGATTTTATTCATTCCTACTTTAAAGCATGCTTATTTAGAGTGGGAGAGGAAAGAGAAAGAAACACTTTATCAGAGACCAAGCCAAAAGTAAGGTAAAGCTTTGAAACTACTAGATGGAGAAAACCTTCAAACACAACTAAATATTAATCAAAAAACTATTGAGTACTGATATGACTTTGACTGTGTGGATCACAACAAACTATGGAAAAGTCTTAAAGAGATGGAAATACAAGACCGCCTGACCTGTCTCCTGAGAAATATGTATACAGGTCAGGAAGCAACAGTTAGAACTGGACATGGAACAATGGACTGGTTCCAAATAGGAAAAGGAGCACGTCAAGGCTGTATATTGTTACCCTGCTATTTAACTTATATGCAGAGCACATCATGTGAAATGCCAGGCTGGATGAAGCACAAGGTGGAATCAAGATTGCTGGGAGAAATATCAATAACCTCAGACATGCAGATGACACCACCCTTATGGTAGAAAGTAAAGAACTAAAGAACCTCTTGATGAAAGTGACAGAAGAGAATGAAAAAGTTGGCTTAAAGCTCTACAGTCAGAAAACTAAGATCATGGCATCTGGTCCCATCACTTCATGGCAAACAGATGGGAAAATAATGGAAACAGTGAGAGACTTTATTTGTTTGGGCTTCAAAATCACTGCAAATGGTGATGGTAGCCATGAAATTAAAAGACACTTACTACTTGGAAGAAAAGTTATGACCAACCTAGACAACATATTAAAAAGCAGAGACATCAATTTGCCAACAAAGGTCCATCTAGTCAAGGCTACGGTTTTTCCAGTAGTCATGTATGGATGTGAGAGTCGGACTATAAAGAAAGCTGAGCACCGAAGAACTGTTACTTTTGAACTATGGTGTCGGAGAGGACTCGCGGGAGTGCCTTGGACTGCAAGGAGATCCAACTAGTCCATCCTAAACGAAATCAGTTCTGAATATTCAATGGAAGGACTGATGTTGAAGCTGAAATCCCAATACTTTCGCCACCTGATGCGAAGAACTGACTCATTGTAAAAGACCCTGGTGCTGGGAAAGATTGAAGGCAGGAGGAGAAGGTGACGACAGAAGATGAGATGGTTGGATGGCATCAGCAACTCGATGGACATGAATTTGAGTAAGCGCCGGGAATTGGTGATACAGGGAAGCCTGGCGTGCTGCAGTCCATGGGGTTGCAAAGAGTCAGACACGACTGAGTGACTGAAATGAATGACAGTTCTATAAGTTTATCTAGAAGTCAAACAATATTACAAAATCTGGAGAAATAAAGGTTTTGGGGTAGATGCACAATAGAAACCAAAAATTCTAGGTTTTAATGTTTACTCAAGCTTTTGCACAGCAAAGGAAACTATAAGCAAGGTGAAAAGAGAGCCTTCAGAATGGGAGAAAATAATAGGAAATGAAACAACTGACAAAGAATTAATCTCAAAAATATACAAGCAGCTCATGCAGCTCAATTCCAGAAAAATAAATTACCCAATTAAAAAAATGGGGCAAAGAATTAAACAGACATTTCTCCAAAGAAGTCATACAGATGGCTAATAAACACATGAAAAGATGCTCAACATCACTCATTATCAGAGAAATGCAAATCAAAACCACAATGAGGTACCATCTCACACCAGTCAGAATGGCTGCTATCAAAAATTCTACAAATAATAAATACTGGAGAAGGGTGTGGAGAAAAGGGAGCCCTCTTACACTGTTGGTGGAAATGCAAACTAGTACAGCCACTACGGAGAACAGTGTGGAGAATCCTTAAAAAACTGGAAATAGAACTGCCATATGACCCAGAAATCCCATTGCTGGGCATACACACTAAGGATACCAGAAGTGAAAGAGACACGTGCACCCCAATGTTCATAACAGCACTGTTTATGATAGCTAGGTCAGGGAAGCAACCTAGATGTTCGTCGGTAGAGGAGGGATAAGAAAGCCGTGGTACATATACACAATGGAATATTACTCAGCTATTAAAAGGAATGCATTTGAATCAGTTCTATTGAGATGGATGAAACTGGAGCCTATTATATAGAGTGAAGTAAGTCAGAAAGAAAAACACAATACAGTATATTAATGCATATATATGGAATTTAGAAAGATGGTAACAATGACCCTATATGCGAGACAGCAAAACAGACACAGGTGTAAAGAACACACTTTTGGACTCTGTGGGAGAATGGGAGGGTGGGATGATTTGAGAGAATAGCATTGAACATGTATATTACCATACGTGAAATAGATCGCCAGTCCAGGTTTGATGCATGAGACAGGGTGCCCAGGGCCGAAGCACTGGGATGAAGCCGAGGGATGGAATGGGGAAGAAGTGGGGAGGGAGAAGGGGGCTCAGGATGTGGAACACATGTACACCCATGGCTGATTCATGTCAATGTATGCCAAAAACCACTATAATACTGTAAAGTAATTAGCCTCCAATTAAAATAAATAAATTTAAAAGATGTACTCAGAATAATTCTCAGTAAAGAAGAACCTCCACAAAGGAATAAAGTCATAGAAATATCAAAGTAATAAATTATCATTATATAGAGTTTAATAAATGAATAATATTATAATTTATGGCAAACCACACACAGCTTGATAAATGGTTTTGACACTTATTTAAGCATTAAAAATGTTTTCCTAATATGTCAAGGTGAACACTTTATTTGCATTATTCCTTGGAACAATATTTTCAATAATTATTATATAGCTGATTAGCATTAGCAGAAGTGAGAGGCAATTAAGTTTCTGTGATCTGGTCACATTTATTATTTATCTTTTATTTTTAAATACAAAATTTCTATGTTTAATTACCAAAATGTAATTTATAGCATTTTTTAAAATAGGTATTTCATTTTGCTAATTAGGTATTTCCATATGTCTCATGTAACAAGTTGATCACAATTCAACAATGATGTAAAATATCATTAGAGTTATGTGTGAATATACTGGAATGAAATATACATATTTTCATATTGCTTTTAAAATGAGTTAAAACGTAACTTTCATCTCTTTTAATGCTATTTGTCACCTTTTATGTTAATGTGACTGTTAATGAAAGTTAATGTTACTGTAATTTGTCAGTTAAAAGGTAAATATGTTTACTTCCATGATAATGTACATAAATATATGAGAAATGAGTGTAAATTAAAACAAAAATAGTGCAAATGCTCTTTCTTTATGCTTATTTCAGTAATTTTTTGTCCCTCTCCTTTCTTCCTTTTAGATTTCATGCAGTTAAGTTCTATTTAAATTACTTAAGTTTGAGGCATCTGTTCTCTTATTTGTGACTTTTTCTTTCAGTCTTTAAAAAGTAATTGTATTCTACATTATTTTACACACATACACACAATACTGATATACACATATACATGTATCTTAATGAAACCACCACTCAACCTAAGAACTAGAATATCACCAACACTGTTGCAATTGTCTGTGTGCCTTTCTAATTTCACCCTTCATTCTTCTATTTTCCACATCTTGTCACAAACACTATCATCCATTTTTAATAAGTATTTGCTTTCATTTATTAAAGTATAATTTACTATATTTGCATATGACCAAAACAGAGAGACTGTTCTGTTGTTTAGAATTTATATAAATGGAATCATGCTGTATGCATAATTAGAGACAATTTTTTCACACAGAATCAGGTAACTACTTATGCATTTTTGGTTGATTCAATTTTACTAATATATGGAACTTCCTTGGTAGCTCAGTTGGTAAAGAATCTGCCTCCAGTACAGGAGACCCAGGTTCAGTCCCTGGGTCAGGAAGATGCAGTTCCTGGAGAAGAAAATGGCAAACCACTCCAGCATTCTTCCCTGGAAAATCCCATGGACAGAGGACCCTGGTGGGATGAATTCCATTGGGTCACAAAGAGTTGAGCATTTCAGTTTGTGAATACATCCAATTTTATATTCCCAGTTTTTTTCACATGATTTATTTAGTTGTTTCTGCAGTGTATTGAACAGTGTCTCCTCAAAATCCACATCCACCTGGAACCTCATAATGTGTTCTCATTTGCAAATAAGTTTTTATCAATGTAACTGGTTAAGGATCCCAAGAGGAAATTTTTCTAGATTCTAAACCAGTGACTAGCATCCTTAGAAGAGGAGAGGATACAGACAAGAGGAAAAAGGCCATGCGATGGTAATGGTAGAGAGTTATGCTGTGATAAGCCAAGGGAGGCCAGGAATGCCAAGAACCACCATAAGGCGGAAGATGCAAAGAATTACCACTTTGGAGAGATCCTGGCTCTGCCCACACCATGATTCAGACTTCTGACCTCTAGAACTGTGACCAAAGAAATAGCTCTTGTCTTAAGACCTCATTATATCTTCTACATCTCTTTAGTATGTATTACCACTTTTGAGTCTTTGGACCTCATCCTGGTAGCACCTTCAGGTCTGTCTTCCTCCTCAGTTCATTTCAGTAGCTCAGTCGTGTCTGACTCTTTGCAACCCCATGGACTGCAGCACGCCAGGCTTCCCTGTCCATCACCAACTTCCAGAGCTTCCTCAGACTCATATCCATCGAAGTCAGTGATGCTATCCAACAATCTCACCCTGTTATCCCCTTCTCCTCCTGCCTTCAATCTTTCCTAGTATCAGGGTCTTTTACAATGAGTCAGTTCCTTGCATCAGTTGTCCAAAGTGTTGGAGTTTCAGCTTCAGCATTCCAGCTTCGGCATTTCAGCTTCAGTCCTTCCAATGGATAGTCAGGACTGATTTCCTTTAGGACTGACTAGGTGGATCTCCTTGCCATCCAAAGGACTCTCAAGAGTCTTCCCCAACACCACAGTTCAAAAGCATCAATTTCTCAGTGCTCAGCTTTCTTTATAGTTCAACTCTCACATCCATACATGACTACTGGAAAAACAATAGCTTTGACTAGACGGACTTTTGTTGGCAAAGTAATGTCTTTGCTTTTTAATATGCTGCTTAGGTTAGTATAGCTTTTCCTCCAAGGAGCAAGCGTCTTTTAATTTCATGGCTTCAGTCACCATCTGTAGTGATTTTGGAGCCCAAGAAAAATAAAGTCTGTCACTGTTTCCATTGTTTCTCCATCTATTTGCCATGGAGTCATGGGACTTGTTGCCATCTTAGTTTTCTGAAAGTTGAGCTTTAAGCCAACCATTTCACTCTCCTCTTTCACTTTCATCAAGAGGCTTTTTAGCTCCTCTTCACTTTAGGCCATAAGGGTGGTGTCATCTGCATAGCTGAGTTTATCCTGCTCAGTAGATATTTCTAATTCTGTCTTCAGAGGTGTTTCATCTGTTAGTGAAATCATTCACTGAGGTGTACATTTCAATAATTTCACAGATTATTTATTTTTCTTCTATACATTTTTATACTGTTCCTTTCCAGACAATTTTTCTTATTCTGTGTTTTATTTTTTTAAGCCTCATACCCTTGGTCATTTTATATTCTGTGCCCGATAATTTAAATATCTAAATCCCTGACTTGTATCAGTTTATTTTTTCTCCTAGCTCTCCAGTGTTTGTTTGCATTACATAATTTGTCTACCAAAGGTCAATGCTGGGTTTCTAATTTTATATAAGAATCCAGAACAGATTTTATTTCTTGCACCAGTCCATCCCTTTAATCCCGTAGATTTTAGTGAGGATATTTATCTTTCTTTTTTTTTTTTTTTAATTGCAGAAAGACTTTAACAATCCATTCTCTTCTCTGTCTCACTCTCCTTCTTTATTTATGTCCAGAAGAAACCTTAAGAATTATTAGTACAACAAACTAATAGTAATTCTCATTGTTGTGTTTTGTGTGACTGACATTTCTTTGTTAACATGGGATTTTTTTGGATATTTATATGTATCTTTACCTAAAGATATTTCAATATCAAAATAAATATTAATATAATAAAGATCTATTTTATAGGTTTTGCTTCAATTTAGCCCAGAAGTTCCCTAGACTTAGCAGACACTGACTTACGAATACATTGTGTTATAAAGGATTTACATTTCTATTTTTTTCATATCTTTGGATTATTTTAATGGATAATGTTCCAGATAGATATTACCATATTAGTAGGGTATGGTCAGGTTTTTCTGTACCCTTTATCCAGTCTCTTGCTATCCCCCCACCTCAGCTCCCAGCTCCGGGATACCACTTTTGCATGACCTATAAGTGACTTTATTTTTTTAGATTTCACCCATAAATAACATCATGCAATGTTTGTCTTTCTCGTTCTGCCTGCTTTATTTTACTTAACATAATGCCCTTTGTAATAATTCATATAGTTAAATATGATAAGATTTTCACCTTTTTTAGGCTGAGTAATATGCAATTATATACATAAATAAATATGTGTGTGTGTGTGTGTGTGTGTATATATATATATATATATAAGTTTGACATTATGTCAAACACAAAGGTTCCCTTTTCTCCATGTCCTTGGTCAGAACTTACTATTTCTTGCCTTTTTGATAAAAGATATACTAACAGTTGTGAAGTCCTATCTCATAGTGACTTTGATTTGCATTCCCTAATGATTAATGACACTGAGAAACTTTGCATGTGCCTCTTGGCTATTTGTATGTCTTCTTGGGGGAAAGAAGGGTATTTAGGTACTTGGCCAATTTGCAAATTAGATTACTTGGTATTTTTCTATTGAGTTGTGCAAGTTCCTTGTATAATTTTGATATTAACACCTTATTGGATATGTGGTTGCCAATATCTTCTCCCATTCTAATGCTGTCTTTTCATTTTATTAACGACTTATTTTTCTGTGCAGAAGCTTTTCAGTTTGATGTATTTCCAACTCACTTATTTTTGCTTTGGTGCCTTTTCTTTTGGTGCCAAATTCAAAATATCATTTCCTAGAACAACATCAAAGAATCTCCCCATCACCATTTTTTTCTAGGTGTTTTATGTTTTCAAGTTTTATATTCTAGTTTTAATCCATTCTGAGTTTATTTTTGTGTATAGGGTAAGAAAGATGTCCAATTCCATTTGCTTTTTTTTTTTTTTTGCATGTGTCTGTCCAATATTGATAATACCATTTATTGAAGAGGTGACTATTTCCCTACTGTATATTTTCAGCTCCTCTGTCAAAAATTAATATACTATATATTCTTGGGCTTATGTCTGTGCTGTCTAATATGTTCCATTGACCTATGTGTTTGTTTTTATGCCAAAATCGTACTGCTTTGATTACAAAAGATTTGCATATAGTTTCAAATCAGGAGATATGGTACTTTCAGCTTTGTTATCTTTTTAACATTGCTTTGGATTTAAACTACACATTAGAACAGATGGACCCAATAGACATATATAGGATATTTCATCTAGAAGTCAAATGATCCATATTCTTTTGCAAACACACTTGAAACATTCCCCAGGATAAATTGTGCTTGGTGTCAAAACATGTAAATAAATTTAAGAAGCCTGGTAGTATGTCAAACATCTTTTGTGACCACAACAGTAGGAAATTGGAAATCAAGAAGAATTCTGGAAAATTCACAAATATGGAAGATTAAAAAATATGCTCCTCAATAACCAATGGCTCAAATAAGAAATATTAAGAGAAATAACAAAATATTTTGAGATTTGCATTTTTCCATCATTTCTACCTTTGTGTAAGTATCTAGGCATTATAGCTGCAAACTTTTTCTCCCTTGCATCTTTGTTGAGGAAAAGTGAAATCAATTCCTTCAATTTGAGCTGCAAATCAGAATTCATTTTGCAGTAGAAATAACTATGAATGACTGTTAGCTCCATAGAATAATATATAATATATCTGGCCTATATATGCTAACTATAATTGTTTATCACTTTATTAATTAATTTATAGATAGCATTACTCCTAAAAATGCATGACAAATTTAAATTACATAACTTTAAAAATAGGCCAAAACTTTAAGTAACCTCTAGAAACTTTTTTTTTTACTTTGACAAAATTAGTACTTTAAATATGAAAAGTAAAAATTATAAATTTTCCTTTAGCCTATTAACTATTAATAGGCAAAAACAAGTATTTGGTAATCGAATCATAAGAATTTTGTCTCTACTGTTCAGTTCTATTTAATAAAGTACACATGGAACATACTCTTCAATTTGTATTAAAGTGCATATTTGATTTTAAGGCAAATGGAGATAGCATAGTAGACATACACCTTTTATGAAAATCAGTTATTGTTTTCCAGAGACCTGAAGTTTAAGTACTGAGAAAACTATCTGTACCATTGGTTTCCTCAAAGAGAATGAAAATGGATTTTGCTATATTTGTTATTAATATTTTTTCTGCTATCAAATATTTTACTCTTGAACTCTTCTTCCGAATGACAAAGAAAAAAATATATATTGTATACCTTTTAAAAACCTCATCTTAATTTTTTTCCTTTGTTATATAGAAGTGGATGACATTAGTGATGGGTTAAAAAGAAAGAGCTCTTGTTTCCAAGGTAACCAGCCTAAATTAACAGCAGCCCTACAGAACTTCACGTTCAGAATATAATGTAAAAGGTTCAATCTGTAATTCAAAAAATAAAGTGAAAATTATTATATTTTTAGGATAGGTTTAAAAACATTTTTACATTTCAAATGTTTAGGTCTAGAATTTTAATTTCAATTAGGCAGGAATATTTCTTTCTCAAAAAGTAAACAAAACACTGATGAAATTTCAGATTGATGCAGAAATGTCACTGGTTTTCCTTAATAATTTCATTATCTACACAACAGAATATGAAATAAGCTATAATAATTCTCCAGTGAAATATTCTAATGGAAAACTAACATTAATTCATTTTCCTCAAGGCCCATGTGAACTTCTCTTACTCTAATGCATATATTTATCCTTCCTCCATTTATTCTATCCATCTATCCATTCACCCACTTATGACATATGCATGTCTTCTGTTCTCCTCCTAAATTTTAATGGCAAAAACACAAGTAGTAAGAAGAAGATTCTGAGGTTTGATCATATGTGTAGTCTCATTCAGGAGTCTGAACTCTTAGCCCTATGCTCTACTGTCTCACAGAAGACAGAGAAGAAGAGGAAAAGAAAGAATTTGCAGAAAGGGTAGGAATGATCTAGTAGACATATTATTCATTAAGGCATTTTGTAAGGAGAGGCTTTAACATTTCTAAGTCAGCTAGTATTGACAAAAGTAAAGTTCAAATAGACAAAACAGTGGGCAATTAACGAATGCGACAAAACAGTGGGCAATTAATGAATGCTGCATAATTGAAATTCTAGAAGTTTCTAAGGGTAAAGATAGTCAAAACTCAGTTTGCAATTGTGTAGTTTACATTAAAGAAATGGTTATTTGTCTACATGTGTATAACAGACTTAACATTGCACACAAAAGTACACTCATATAATGGCTGAAGTGTTTTCACAAAAACATTCGAATGTCAAATATCTAGTCACTAATAACAAGGACTTGATGAAAATAGAGTACATTAGTTCGGTTGGAACACGGTGAACATATGTTTATTGAACAGTCCCATTAGTTTCTGCCATATAAGGGAGGGATTCATTCCACTACCTATTTGTAGGGAGTGAGAGAGGGAAGGGATGAATTTTAAATAGCTACTACCTTGATTAGGTATAACTAGCTACATATAGTCCTGTCCTGAAATCCACATGAATGACAGACACAAAATAGACTACTTTGGCTGGGTTAATAAGTCATATCAAGAGAAATGTTCTAAAGTACTTAAAAGCATAAAAGGATAAGAGAGCTCTCCATGTATATTAAATCATGGTTAGCAAAACTCTGAAGACAGTAAAACTTTTTTTTTTCCCTGTATGTCCATGTTCTGAAGAGATGAGCTTCTCCTTAAATGTTATTAATTTATGAGGAAATAAAAAACTATTTTTTTTAATCCAAAGGACCCAAATCCTCCCAAGAGGACTGACAGCAGAATCTATTATATAAGATTATTCTAAATTAATATCCAAACACATCTGAATTCTCAGGCCTGGGGTATATGTGAAATATATTTATATAAAAGTTTTTTCTATTGTAAATAGGAATAGGCAGGAAAACAGAATCATTATTTTAGTGTCATGGGGGTTTTATTCATCTTTATGTACCTAGAACATAGATGGTATGTGTGCATGCTCAGTCATGTCTGACTCTTTGCAACCTCATGGACTGTCGCCCACTAGAATCCTCTGCGCATGGAATTTTCCAAGTAAAAATACTGGAGTGGGTTTCCATTTCCTACTCCAGAGGATCTTTGCAACCCAGGGATCAAACCTACTTTTCTTGTGTCTCCTGAATTGGTAGGAGGATTCTTTACCACTGATGCCACCTAGGAGGCCCTATAAGACAGTGACTGACATAAAACAATTATCTACTAAAGTTCTGTGACAGCTAAACAATATTCAGAAATCATCCATTCAAATTCACATAACTATTCAAGTTATAAATCAGTATACTCTGAACTATATGAGATGCAAAGTACTTTGACTTGATTTTTGCCTTCATAAGAATTAAGAAATGTCTTAAGTGCAATAAAGCTAAATTACAAATCTTGTATTAGTACTTACAGTTCAATTTATGAATTTTTTTCTTAAGTTTTCCCAGTAAAAATAATCAGTGATCCCTGGCTGGTGGAATTCAATTTTTTGGTAACATGACATAGTTCATTCCATACTTTTAATATTTCTGACTGGCAGAGAGATCTTCCTTGAGTAAAATTCTACCTGTTAGAACTGGTCAATCCTTCAGATTTCTTACAATCTTCTAAACTGCATCCACTCTTTCATCTGGATTTTAAAGCTATCTCTTTCTGCTTGTCCTTTAGTTTCTGCATACAGATATGCCTGAAACTATGGCTAAAGTACATTTCTGTCTAGGAACTTTTATCTCTCACCTTTTCATACAAAAAGTAGGCTAAATTGCTCTATATTTTCTTAAGAGTATGAATGTGCTTTTACTCACACAAATAATGTTCTGTGCTACTAAAAGACATGCAGATAATTAAAAAGAATTTAGAGAAACAAGGTGAATATAAATATATTTATAGTTAATAATACAAGACATTAATATGGGTTACTATATTACAGATATCTATGTTTTACATATTTAGAGAAGATAAATATAATTTGGCATTAGTAAAGCAGAAAGACTTATTTAAGGTATACAGCTTAAGAAGATTAAAATTAAATGTAGTTTAGAAATTTAATGGAGAAGAAAGATATAATTAAACTGTATGTATGTAAAAGGTAAACAATTTTGCAGTGTAGAGCACTGTAAGGGTTAGTCCAAACTTAAAACTGAAGAATAATGAAGTAGATGAAAGTATAGTCTGGAGATATGTTATTCTTAAAATCACCAAAATGACTTTTGGATGTCTTATCCAAATTTTTGGTTAGGTTTAAATTGACTAATTATTATATCCTAAACACAAAAGGTCACTTTTAAAATAATTATGAGAATTTTTACTCCTATTCCATTACATTTCATATTTTTCCCTTTTCTGACACAGAGAACTATACATGATGTTTCTTTCTCCTAATGCATATATTGCAGTGATGAAATAATTGAAATGGGTTCAAATAGATACCACATACAATGTATTTCAATTATTATTTAAGCAAATATGATCCTACAATAATAAGGAAGAATACATGACAATAAAAAGAATCATAAACATTCAGTTGAATAATTTCACTTCTAAAAATTTAATTTTAATATTTCCAAAAAAATATACTTATGCAAAACAATTAAGATACAGATTTCACCTCAATTTCTTATGAAATACATATGCAATGCTATCATGAATACACTATAGCTATTTTAAAGCTAATTATTACACATATTCACTGACATCATATTTCTTAATAGACTTGATAGATACTCAAATGGAAAAATATATTTGATAGAAAAGACATTGTGAAAATTTCCAAAATTCAATTCAACATGAACATGATTGCCTCTAGCGAATAAAACTTTTTTATCAATCCTTTTTTTTTTTAATTATAATTGGAGGCTAATTACTTTTCAATACTGTGGTGGTTTTTGCCATACATTGACATGAACCAGCCATGGATCTACATGTGTCCCCATCCTGAAACCCCGTCCCACCTCCCTCCCCATCCCACCCCTCTGGGTCATCCCAGTGCACCAGCCCCGAGCACCCTGCCTCATGCATCGAACCTGGACTGGAGCTCTATTTCACATATGATAATATACATGTTTCAATGCTGTTCTCTCAAATCATCCCACCCTCTCCTTCTCCCACAGAGTCCAACAGTCTTTTCTTTACATCTGTGACCACAAATAGGGTCATCATTACCTTTAAAAATTGACAGCAGTTGCTGACAAGGATGTGAAAATGGAGCCCGTACGCTGTTGGCAGCCGTGTAAACCCTGAAGAATTGTTTAGCTGGTTTCTGTAACATTAGCTGTAAATTTACAATAAGATCTAGCAATTCCACTCCTACATATTTTAAAAAGGGAAATTACAAAGAAAGTCTCCACAAAGTCTTGTACAGGAATGTTCTTAATAGCAGATTTATAAAAGCCCCAAACTAGAAACAACTCAAAATCTCATTAACAGGTGAATGAAAAAATAAATGATGATACATTCATTTGATGGAATCCTACTCAGCAACAAAACTTAAGTGACTAACATAGATTAAAGGATAAATGAATTTCAAAAAATATTATATTGAGATAAAGAATTGCCATTGTATGGAAGTAGGGGAGGAAGGCCTAGACTGGCTGGTAGGAACATTCTGGGTGATGAATACGTTCTGTATCTTGTTTTGGTTGATAGTTACATAGTCTATAGAGTTACCACATCTCAGAAAAGTGGAAGTTCTGTGTGTTTGCATTCTTAGTTGCTTTAGTGATGTCTGGCTCTTTGTGACCCCATGCACTGTATGCTGCCAGGCTCCTCTGTCCATGGGACTCTCCAGGCAGGAGTGCTGGAGTGGGTAGCCATGTCCTCCTCCAGGGGGTCTTCCTGACCCAGGGGTCTAACCTGTGTCTCTGGTGTCCCATGCACTGGCAGGCGGGTTCCTTACACCAGCGCACCTGGGAAGCTCTGTGTGTTTAATGCTACATAAATTATACCTCAACTAACACTTGCAAAAAAACTTCTTTAAAAACAATGATTGGAATATAGTTGATGTACAACGCTGTGTTAGTTTGTTGTATACAAAGTGATTTATATATATATTATATATGTATTCTTTTCATATTACTCTCCGTTTGGTTTTTTTATATGATATCAAATATAGATCCCTGTGCAATACAATAGGACATTGTTTATAAAAGCTTATTAATGGAATTTTTAATCACTTTATATAAGCTATAAAATATTCATTTATATTATGTAAATATTTTTTCAGATTAAACACATATCTTAAAATTGCTTGCAAAGCAACAGTTTTTCTAAAAATGCAAAACTGTCAAGTTGGAAATGATCTAATTTTGGTTATGATATATGCTTTAAACAAGATCAATAAACTGCAGCATAAAATTAAAAGAAAAATGTTGAAATACAGAGCTCTAATTTTAATTTTCCACTTGTACATTATATCTCTAACAGTTAAACTATAACTTTGTTATTTTCCTCTTTACCAAAAAGCATTTAGTACTTAAATATAGGATCAAAAATTGTTTGTCACTAAGCAGATTTCATTTTACTGAAAATGCGACTACTTCTGAAAATGTCAACTTCGACATAAGTAATATTTGAATTGAAATGAATAAATCAAACAAATACAGGTAGAAATGCGAATCATTACAGCTGTCCAATTATTTTAGCTGACTTCTAAAAGAAAGATGTCTTTCTTTTAAGACATCTTTTCTAAAAGAAAGATGTCAAAAAAAAAATCAGTCGACTAGGATTGAGATACTAATATATCATTTACTATATATAAAGTAGACGCACAATAAAAATTACACTAACTTTTACCATATAGAAAGTCAGGAATTCTATAGAAAGAACCCCAAGTAGGAGATTAAGACAGAATAATCCTAGGTGACCCTGACCAATATTTTGTCAAATATAGTATTTACTGAATTTATGATTACTTATTTTAATGTGGAAAATAAATATAATTAGCTTTTAAAATATGCTTCCTTCTTCTTATGCAAATAAAATATTATCCTTTTATATTACTAAATTATACATACTGCAAAGAGAAAATAAACATCATGTTTGCCTGAGAAGTATCCTTTCATTAAAAAAAAAAGTGAGCTTATTTTCAGTTTCTGTTTTTCTTAACAAAAAAAGAAGTTCTCTTGAAATGTCTTAATGAAATAATAAAGATTTAATTGGGTTTTAAAACAGATCATCATTTTTTTCCCACAGAAGAGAATAAATTCAGTGACAGTGGTGATTTAATAATAGTACTCAATGGTACTTGGTTTGTATTTGGTATTAAGCCCTTTACAAATATTAACTAATTTATTCTTTCAACATTTCTAGATGTAAACAATGATTATTATCGCAGATGTTGAGTGACCTGTCCACAGTCATCTGGCTAGTAAATGATGGATATAGGCTTCCAACCCAGGCTGATGGCCTCCTGGCTTCATACTCTTTGTCTCTATACTTTATCCATTGGGTGACAGAAGGAAAGCAGTGCATGTAATAAATGAATTTGACTTGACATTAACTTCATAAAGAGGTATGGAATAACAGAATAATTTTTAGTAAATGTTCTCCTTACTGTATACATTTAACTTCATGGTTTTAAAATATAATCGGGTACTTTGACAGAGCAGGAATCATTACTGACTCAAACAAAGTTCTAAACTATATCCCCTCTTGTTTCCAATACTTTTTCACTTTTCTACTATTTCTCTGGACACTTCATTATTGGGCTCACTGTCCGTAACTCCATGCTGTCCATTCTTGCTATTTGGGCTTCCTTATGTTTGAACATGGTTAAGAAAGTTTTTGATTTTCCAACATCAAAGTTTATATTTATGGTCAACTTTTGGAGAACGGCTGTTAAGAAGCAGTCTCCCACTTTATAATCACTCAGAGGAAAAGTGCTATCATCTGGTTTAGAACATTTTCTCTGGTACAAAGAATACTATTTAGGACATAATAGATCCTCAATAAATGATGTAAATATGAATCTAGATATGAATGTATGAATCAGTTATATTGTTTGCTCAGCTTAGACCCAGTAAACTGTGTAACTGAATTAAAACTGAAAGTTCTAATCATAATTATAGTAACTGGCTGACACCAATTAGATAAATTTTTTATCATCTTAAAAATTAATAAACTGTTTCCTTAAAAAATATGTCTGCAATGACTCTCATCTGCCAAATTTTTGCTATTCCATATGTCATGAAAAAAGTTTCCCAGAAGTTATCCCCACTGGACTGACAAATTAATAACTGGAAAACTGGGGATAAAGTTCATATTTAGAAATTATTTCATGTATTTTTTGTTAAAAACAGATTTATTGAGATATGCTTGATTATAATAAAATATGAGTGTTTAAAATGCACAATTTGATAAATATTCACACATGCACACTTGATGAAATGATCCCACAATAAAAACGATTGTGGAAGTTCTTTTGACAATTTATAGAAATGTTAAAGGGTATTTGTCATAATTCTGTATCCCACTGGACAGCACTGTTAAATACTCTACATTTAGGCAGTACACATGTACTCCTATTTTTCTTTACCTGCATTAAAGTCATTTCCCATCTGTGACAAACGTGTGTGTTTGAATAAAACATAAAAAAGGGAGCAATACTAAATAGCACATACCTGTTATACCATATTTCAGAAATTTGTTGTTAAATTTTAACACATATATGTATATATACATGCATGCATATAATTTTTAATGCTGGTCAATTTTTATCCATTTTGGAATGTTTTAATGTTTGGGATTGAGGAACTATCTTTACTGAGGACCGATCAGAACAAAACTTAATACTCTTTTTATTCAAAAGTAAAAGATATCAGAAAAATTCCTTCAAACTTTATAGTTATATGCCATCATATTCTGGACCTTTCTTTACGTTAAATCATTAGGTGCAAAAAATACTCCACCTGATAATAAAAATGAAAAAAAAAATTCACAGAATTTAACTAATTTCTGTGCAACTGAAACAACTTATTTGAGAAATTTTTTTGATTTATATATCAAAAATAATAAGAAAATAATTAATGAATGCATTTTAAAAGATACATCAGGAAAATTAACATATATCTTTTGTCTCTAACTTCAGTAACAAACTTTAATGTATTATCTATCCCCTGAAGTGTAGATAAATTTAATATGATTAAATTATAATAGGCTAAACTTTAAAAATATATATTTAAGCAGAGTCTGACACTCTATAGAAAATTCCCAAATGCATTCAATGTAGATACAATAAGAAAAACATTCTATTTATGTATCTGTGTCCTGGCTTTAACTGCTTTTCACCTATTTTTGTTGTTGTTGTTGTTGGCCTCATTATTGTTGTTGCCAACACATCACAATAAACAAGAGCTTTAGTTTTGATGATTCTTATGTCTGTTTCTTATTCTCAGCATATTATCTTAAAACTTTTTGTGTAATTTTATTTAATTTCCAGAAGCCAGTTGTGATAGGAGACATAGCATTTTGAATTAAGGTAGGAAAAAGATGAATAGGAACAGAGAGAAAGCTTTCATGTGGATAATCTAAGAGAGTGAGAGTATGGGAAAAGGAACCAAAGATAGGGAAACTAAATGTGATTGTGACAGTCATATTTAAAATTATCTTGATTATGACAGCACATTTAAACCAGAGCAAAGATTTGTATTTATTCAACACATTTATCATAAATAACTTTGAGGAAGTTTGTTTATCCTAGCTAGTGTCTAAAAGTTTTGTTTCATTTAAATATATTAGGAAATTTTAAAAAATAAGAAATAAATTACATAGTGCTTTTAGAGAGGTGTATTTGAGCTTAAATTGTGTATGAATTAAATGAATAAGGATTTTGTTTTTAATATGCAAAGGACTCTAGAGAGTTTCTCCAGGTGTACAATGTCAAGCGACTCTAATTAGATGAAAATAGTTTTCAAATTAATACATCAATACCTTTACATGTAAATTGATTTTATTCTTGTTCTATGAGTAACCCCTGCATTCATAACAGGTTACCTAAACCAAGAGGAAATTGGAAAACATGTTGTAGGTAGCTCTGAATATGAAAAAAGGAGGGCTACCTTGGTGGTTCAGATGGTAAAGAATCTGCCTGCAACGCGGGAAACCTAGGTTCCCTGGATTGGGAAGATCCCCTGGATGAGGACATGGCAAACCACTCCAGTATTCTTTGCCTGGAGAATCTCCATGGACAGAGGAGCCTGGCAGGCTAGAGTCGATGGGGTCACAAAGAGTCGGATATGACTGAGCGACTAAACACACACACACATGAAGAAAGGAATTTATAGTTTAAGTGAATGTGGGTCACAAATAGAGAGAAGTGATGCAGTTGTTTGAATTATGCTAAAAACTGCACCAACAATGATAATAGTTGTATATGGATCTCTTTTTCTTATTCTAGTGATTGCCTTAAACATACTGAAGAAACCTATATTTATCAATTCAACAATTACTTATCAGCTCTTTTTATCATATAAACCTTAAGAAAATTAAAATGAATCCCTTCCTCTCACACAAACACCCAAGTGGAATTCAAATTCCTGCTGGCATTTCCTGCTGGGATCTCAGAGAGGTCACAACCAGGTCTTTTTGATCCTGATAACTATTCTGGCTGCCCCAAAACACTTGGCACATTTTGTTTGCAGAAGAGCCTCTTCAAGAGGGTAAGAGAGTCAAGAGTGAAAAAGTTGGCTTAAAACTCAACTTTCAGAAAACTTAGATCATGGCATCTGGCCCCATAGTGGCAAATAGATGGAGAAAAAGAGTAAGCAGTGACAGATTTTATTTTCTTGGGCTCCAGAATCACTATAGACAGTGACCACAGTCACAATATTAAAAGATGTGTACTCCTTGGAAGAAAAGCTATAACAAACCTAGCATGCCTGCTAGTGTATTAAAAAGCAGACATCATTTTGCCAACAACAAAAGTCCACATAGTTAAAGCTATGGTTTTTCCAGTAATCATGTATGGATTTGAGAGCTGGACCATAAAGAAGGCTGAGCGCCAAAGAATTGATGCTTTTGACCTGTGATGCTGGAGAAGACTCTTGAGACTCCCTTGGACAGCAAGGAGATCAAATCAGTCAATCCTAAAGGAAATCAAGCCTGAATATTCATTGGAAGGACTGATTCTGAAGCTCCAATACTTTGACCACCTGATGAGAAAAGCCGACTGATTGGAAAAGACCCTGATGCTAGGAAAGACTGAAGGCAGGAGGAGAAGGGGACGACAGAGGATGAGATGGTTGGATGGCATCACCGACTCAATGGGCATGAGTTGGAGCGAGCTCTGGGAGATGGTGAGGGACAGGGAAGCCTGGTGTGCTGCAGTCCATGGGGGTCACAAAGAGTCGGACACAACGGAGCAACTGAACTGAACCGATGTTGTTGATACTGGGTGTTATACGACTGTTGATGTATAAACTGCTTTATTCCTAAGCGTCATTTCTAGACAGTATCCATAATAAGCAATTTGCTGAAATGTAAAGAAAACGGTGGACACCAGCCTAGCTCCTAAACACACCTTACAGTCTTTGAGAAGGTCTGCTCTAGTTTGTCCAAGGCCAGTCCACTCCTCAGCCTTTAAACTGGACCTTAAAGAAGATCCTTCAGAACTTCCTCCTATTTTCTATATGCTTTATTGTATTATAAAATACATACTGTATGTTATTCTGTGTTACGTTCCTGTAGAACGTAGAACTGTAGAACTGTAGAAGTGTCAATGTTATTTATCAACTATTATTCAGTTTGTAGTGTGAAATTGTGGCTTTCTTACGTCTTAAGAGTATATGAAATATTCTAATGAGCCTGTTCCTTCACATTCCCATCTTTCCTGGAGGTCAAAAATCAGACATTTATTATAGCATTGCTGTGGATGGTTTCCTCCTCTAGAAGCATCTGCACAAAAAGCCTTTTTATCTTACCTACATAGTAGAAACCGCCTGTGCATTACTTTGCAACTCTATGACTCTCTTTACTAAAAGTGTTCTTTGTCCTCTGTGATCTCTAATGAAATCTGTTTCCTAAATATGAACAAAGTTGTTTTAAGTGACTCTTGTAGAATGAATCAATTTCTCACTGATATCTGGACTAAAACCTACTCCTCCAATTTTATACACTATTAAAAATCTATATAATTATATTTCTGCTCAAAAAAAGATAATGAAGGATTCTTGTCTAAATAAAATGGGACTCTCTTTATACTGCACGGATGTCTTACATGGTAATTATATGTATTGTTGTGACAATTACAACATGAACACATAGAAAGAGACAGTTCTAATAAACACAAAAAGCTTAGTAGCATAGCTATGTATAAAAGAAATGCATGCTTACTGTTAGTAAAAGAGTATGTAAAGGTGATTTTTTAAAAATTTTTCTACATCACCACAATTTCAGGAGAGCATAAATAAATAAATTCAATGTTACCATAAACATGAAAATAGAATACATATTATACCATAACACTAGTAGATCACATTAGTTATGCACTTATGTGCTATGTCAATTATAAATCTTTTACAGAAGCTTGCTCATTTAATTCTCAATAGGTAATGCTGATACCTTAATTTTACAAATGAAAAAACTGAGGCATTGAGAAGGAAACTGCTTGCCTGACACCATACATCTAGTAAGCAATGGGGGTTAATATTGGTGTACAGAGGATTTAACCAGAGCGCCCACATTTTACATCACCATATAGCAGATTCATTTACCATAGGTGTTTACTTCCAGGGCGTTTGGAATTTGGAGGCAAAATAAAATTATGATTCTTTCGCCTAAAGTGTGAAATGATCTGTGTTTCATTTAGGAAAATAAGCTCGTGCTACAACAAAAATGCAGGTCACAGCACTATCACTCCTTTTTCTCTGCTTATTTCTTGCTTTTCGGTGTTTCAACGTTGGATGTTTCACACAGTAGATACTCCCAATTTATCATGTGTATTCCAATTATCCTGGAGCTAGTCAGTGAAATAAAACTAATTTGAGAATACTCCTCCTAATTAGCTGTTTTGCCCTGATGCATATATAGCAAGTGATGTTGCCATTGATTCTAAAATATAAATATTGAAAAATGTGATTATCTCCCAAGCTGTTATATACATTTAATATATATGTAAATGAACTCTGAGTAAACCATGGTGTGTTGAGCTTGTTTATCTCCCTTTGTACAAAGGGCTGCTCTGGTTTTGAGCATTCCTGGGATGTTTGACTTGCCCCACTCCCTGCCCCCCCCCCCACTAAATCTGCTCACTAGAAATCGCTCCTATATATTTTCAAGAGTTCTTAAAAATATTCACAGGCATCAGAGGTGTAAGAAGACTGCTTCAGCTGGACATATTGTATCTATCTATAACTGTTAGGAAATAAAGGAAAGTAAGCAACACAGCTGCATTTTAGCTGCAGAATCTTTCCATGTTAACAGCCATCAAGTAGCACATTGTTATTTGAACAGGAAGAGAGATGGGACCATCTATATATCTGTTTTTAAATTAAATTAGCAATATCACACAATATTTTAAAGCACCTTTTCCCATTGACTCATTTAGAAAACTCTGATTCAATAGGACAAGGATAGATCCACAGACTATACGTGCTTCCAAGATATATTTTAGCTGCTGCTCTGTATCCAAATGACAGAATCCATTATCCTCTTTTGTAGATAGAGGGTCAACTGACTTTCAATCTCAAATTTATCTCCTAAGCTAAGGAAGCCAATCAAATATTTCTTTGTTAAATACCTGCAGTTAAATGATTATGTTCTTATACTGTGAAATGGGATATTTCCTTTATTTTCTCTATTTATTGATGCCAAGAAACCTCTTAGATTAGGCATTTTCATTTATATATTTGCCTTTAGTCCATTACACTGAGAATTAACCATTTCTTAAAAACATTAACTTTCTAGAACACTAGACTTGAAAAATAAGGCTATACTATACAAATATGTGTTTCTACGAGTTGGAGAGTGGAATTAGTTAAGTTTCTCCAAAATATCTTTTTTTAATTTATGTACATGAGTGGTCAAAAAAAAAAATGCATTCTCTATAAAATGACTGGTTACAATTTTAGTTTTATTTCTCAGAGCTTTCCAGTTGTGTTAGGGTAATCTTTGGCTAATATACCTAGTGTGGGAAAGGCAATCTTTGACCTCCTACATTGACTTTGAGCTACATTTTGCATCCTTTTTAATTAGAAAAAGGGATAAATCATGAACCTTTTTTCTCTTTATAGCAAAGGGTTAAGCACACAGCAAGTATCTGCCTTAAAAAGACTGACAGACTAGCTATACCAATGCATAAGGTGATTTTCCAGTCACTAGACGCAGGCTATTTGCTGTAAAAAGAAAACTGTGCCCTGAAAAAGAGTAAAGTTTATGGCATAAAACTACTGGGCACAGAATGACTATTTATAAAGAAAAATAATGGCTCAGATACATGAATGTTTCCTAGAAGCGATAATGTAATTTGCAACAGTGTCGCGTCTATCTTTGTAGGTGCTTATTTATTTATTTGTGCCAAGTAGATTTGCTACTGAGTGATGTTTCTGAGTCAAAAGCTACTGGTTTGCCAAAATGATAAAAAGCATTATCACATAAGTGAATGCTTTATCAGAATTTTATTTTCACAATTAGAATCAATCTATTTTGAAAAGTCTAAGATAAGTGTAAAAGCGCATTAATAGTTCTTAAGAAAACACAATCAAAAGTTTAGGTTAATGTGCTATTGCTGGTAGTTCAGTAATGAAAGCTATTTTTTTTCATATTCTTAAGAAGTCACTTGGTCATAATTAACCTCTGACACTGCCTTCTTGCCGCTTGAGTACAGTATCAAAGACACTTTGCCATGTGGCCCAACCTACATGTCCATTATCTTCTTCCAGTGCCCGTACTTCTCAATCTCAATTTTCAATATCTATCAACAAATAATATATCCTAGCATGTGAATGCCTTCACCATCCCCTGAGTATACCTGTTGTTTTTATGCCTTTGTTTAGCATATTCTCCTTTTGAAAAGCTATAACCATCCACCTCTATTTGTTAAAATACAATTCACACTTCACAACCCACCTCAAACACCATTGGTAGCCTGAATAAATCTGTTTTATGAACCAGTTTTTTCCTTTATTTGGTAACAATAAATGAACTCATGTAATAAAGCATATTTTGTTCACAATATATGACTTAAATTTCTTCTATATTAAACAACTCCTCATATCTCAAGGGTATAATATCTTCATACTTAATCCTCCAGCATTTAATACAGTACTTTTATAAGGCAGATTTGAAATAAGTGTTGTGAACGAGTTTGAGAATTAGATAAAGTTAAACAGTGGTTGGTTTTCTAAAAGAAAGGAAATATAAATAGTTCATAAAATATGAAAATGTCAATTATTATTCTATGGATACTAAAACTATCCAAATATAGAGCTATTTTAGACTACTCAAAAATACCAGTAGTATTTATTAAATAAATGTAGAAAATTCTAAAAGAGATGGGAATACCAGACCACCTGCTCTGCCTCTTGAGAAACCTGTATGCAGGTCAGGAAGCAACCGTTAGAACTGGACATGGACCAACAGACTGGTTCCAAACAGGAAAAAGAATACGTCAAGGCTGTATATTGTCACCCTGCTTATTTAACTTCTATGCAGAATACATCATGAGAAATGGTGGGCTGGAGGAAGCACAAGCTGAAATCAAGATTGCCAGGAGAAATATCAATAACCTCAGATATGCAGATGACACCACCCTTATGGCAGAAAGTGAAGAAGTAAAGAGTCTCTTGATGAAAGTGAAATAAGAGAGTGAAAAAGTTGGCTTAAAGCTCAACATTCAGAAAACTAAGATCATGGCATCCAGTCTCATCACTTCATGGCAGATAGATGGGCAAACAGTGGAAACAGTGACTGACATTATTTTTCTGGGCTCCAAAATCACTGCAGATGGTGACTGCAGCCATGAAATTAAAAGACGCTTACTCCTTGGAAGGAAAGTCATGACCAACCTAGACAGCATATTAAAAAGCAGAGACATTACTTTGCCAACAAATGTCCGTCTAGTCAAGGCTATGGTTTTTCCAGTGGTCATTTATGGATGTGAGAGTTGGACTATAAAGAAAGCTGAGAGCCAAAGAATTGATGCTTTTGAAATGTGGTGTTGGAGAAGACCTTTGAGAGTCCCTTGGACTGCAAGGAGATCAAACCAGTCCATCCTAAAGGAGATCAGTCCTGGGTGTTCACTAGAAGTTGAAGCCGAAACTCCAATACTTTGGTCACCTGATGCAAAGAGGTGACTCATTGGAAAAGATGCTTGTGCTGGGAAAGATTGAGGGCAGGAGGAGAAGGGGATGACAGAGGATGAGATGATTAGATGGCATCACCGACTCAATGGACATGGGTTTGGGTGGACTCCGAGAGTTGGTGATGGACAGGGAGGCCTGGCATACTGCGGTTCATGGGGTTGCAAAGAGTCGGACATGACTGAGAGACTGAACTGAACTGGTGTGCCCTAAATAGAATTAAATATAAGCCCAAAGCTATGAGTTAGAACAGAAGAGAAATACAAAGGAAGTCTTGCCAACACCAAGCCCTAAGTAATCATCAGACATGACTAGAATGTGCCACGCACATGGGAGAACCACACTGAAACATGTAAGCTATCATATGTGAAACGAATCGCCAGTCCAGTTTCGATGCACGATACAGGATGCTCGGGGCTGGTGCCCTGGGATGACCCAGAGAGATGGGATGGGGAGAGAGGTGGGAAGGGGTTTCAGGATGGGGAACACATGTACACCCATGGAGGATTCAAGTCAATGTATGGCAAAACCAATACAATGTTGTAAAGTAAAATAAATAAATAAATAAATAATTTAAAAAATAAATAGAGTTCAGATGCATATATCAATGTTCAGTTCTGAGTTAGTATCAATTCATTTTTTTTTCCACATTTTAAGTCATTTTCCCCTGCTTCCTTACAAGCCCAGTGATGTTTTAAATTAGATTCCAGATGTTGTACATTTCACAATAGGAAAACATTCCAGCTTTGGCTGGAAAATTTCTAACCGAATGAACTTATACATGTGATCTGATAATTCTGAGAATATGATGTTATAATTCAGGATATCATCACCTTTGTTCTGCATTTACAAACAATTGAATATGTTCAATCAGCAGCTCTTGTTTGCTTTCCCTAGAAGCAGAACAATTTAGATGCTTCCTCTTAGTGTGAGTATGAATATGCTGCATCACAAAACTAGTCAGCTTCAGAGGAAGAAAGAAATAGTGACACAGGTTTCACCTGCTATAAAATGAAATGCTCTACTGGGACAAAATAAACCTGAAAAAAAGTACAATGCAAAGCAATGGAAATGTAATGAGGCTAGATTGAGCAATATATATACATATATATTTTCCCCCCTCAGCACTTAAGAGTATATTAAAAAATTCAAAGCAGCTATGTTGGAAAGATACATTTTAAACAATTTGAAATTTAATCATTAGTTTTATAAACCACCATTTATATTATTTAATGAAATACTTAAGTATTTGTATACTATTTTGTTACATATGATATTTATGTTTATAATATCAAAGTATTCTCAAATTACCATCATTTTTTCTATAAATCATTTGAGAGAAATTATCTATTTTTTTAGCATCCTGTTCATTCTTTTTTTTCAGTTTTGTACCTGGAGAAACATAAATGTCTTCACTGGGAGAAAAAAAAATTGATCTTTAAATCTTCATTTGAATAGAGATAATACAATTAAAGTTAAGAAAGAAGGAGTCTTAATTTTATAATTCTACTATTTCTAAAAAATCAATGCAAGTATTAACGCACTTTAAGTGGAACATTTTCATAAAACCTAAAACTCATTATGTCATTACACATACAGATGTGATTTCATATCAGCATAATTATTTTAGGAAGACAGTCTTAACATAACACAATGTGTACAGTTTGGCTCCTTAACTAAACAATCCTGCCATATAAAGTGACGGAATATCTGAGATTAGGAAATATTAATTATTATATGAAAAATATAAGACAAAATATGATCATGGGGTTTAAAAAGTAATAGAGACACAGCAGAGAACAGATTGAACTCTGTAGAAAATAAATCTGCTGATTGAGAGCATTATCCCAAGAAATCCTTTCAGAACACAGAATGAGTCATAGAAGGAGAAGATAAGTGGCAGGTAAGATGCAGAGGAATGGGTAGGAGAATACAAGTGTAATAGAGATTCAAAAAATGAATGCTGAGCAAAAAATAAGAAGCAACAACACAAAGTAATAATGAAAACTGAAACCAACATAACTCCTTGTCCCTACCCAAACCAATACTGGAAGCAAACACATTTTCCTATCCTGCGAACAGGCATGGTTACAAAAACATGTCTTTGTACTGAATAATCTGATTACAGGTCAACAGTAACTCTTTGCTCCAGGAAATTGTTGGACCTGGAAAATACAACTGTAAACCAACAAAACTGCTTGTTTCTCCAGCCTTATAGCTTACGTTTCAAGTCTGCCTTCCAAGCCCCGAATTTAGCAACAACAAACTATTACATTATAAACTCTGCCTAATCCCAACTAGCTCCCTACCTTTAAAGGCCTATCTTGGAATGGCAGATAGTTCAGGATATATTGACTACTTTGATATGAAGAGCAATAGTAAAATGCATTTATGTATGTAAGATACTTTCTATCTTACCATTTAGTTCCTGGAAATCATGCTTCATATTATTAACATCCACTCAGTAATTTTGTTTTTTTATTTACTTTCCATGCTATGTTGCAAGGTACTAGTAAGTACCACTATCAAGGAACTTAAACTCTTAAGTAGCACTGAATTTCAATAAATGTGTATATTTAAAGGATGATCTCAAACACCTGGAGACCTTTCCTCCCTCTCCCCAGTAAACTCTACTACTAAGTCAGTTGCTTATTAATGGATGGTACAGATTTACAACCAGCAATGAGACTAAAAATTTTAGGGGCCACAGCTATTAATTTATCTTCATAAAATGTTTAAACCTCATGAATTCTTGGGATTTCTTATATACATATGAAGTCACAAGTCTTTTCTCCGGGCCCAAGATCCTATTCTTTGTTTACATCAAACTAAAACACACACTTGTAAAGAAATGGTCCACTCCTCATTAACTCTCATGGTGTTTTGTCATGCCGTGATGGAAAACTTGGCACGGGGTGCTGTGTGAATCCCCTTGTATTTGACACATGTCTGCTAACTCAGAGCTTGTTCAATCGCTGTGTGACAAGAGCAAGTCAGTCCACTGACTCTCAGGGCTTATTCTAGCAAGCCAAGGAAATCTCTCTATAATAGGATGGGGCAGCTGTCAGCTCTCAAGCAGCTTAACTTTCTAAGCTCATCTGTTTCTTTTAAATATCATAACCTATTTTGGAAGAGATACACACACCAGTACAGAATCATTTCTCCACAACTTCCTTTTTTCTAGTTTACTAAGTGGCATGCCAAGGGATGTAAAATTAACTTTGATGATTCACCAATTACTGGTAGGATAATAAGTTCATCAGATATTGTGTCAACTATAACAATATGCAGGATCCATGCTATACCTCTACATAAAAGAAGTAAATCATTTTTATTGCTCTGAAAAAAACTTTTAACTTATTAATAAAGAAAGATAGGAAGGAAACAATATTAGGCAACAACATATCATTGTCAACAGGGTATAAACACATGATCTACAGGAAATCGCAGTAAAGAAAACTGAAAGGACAATAGGAAACAGAGTCGGATGTCAACCAAATGAAGAGAGGATTTTAACTAGATGGAGGGAATTAAGGGCTTCCCAGGCGGTGCAGTGGTAAAGAATCGCCTGCCAATACATTGGGTTTGATCCCTGGGTTGAAAAGAGGAAGAAATGGCAACCAACTCCAGTATTCTTGCCTGGAGAATCCCATGAACAGAGGAGCCTGGCAGTCCAAGAGGTCATAAAGGGCTGGACATAACTGAGCCACTCAGCAGCCACACATTCAAGGAATTAAAGCCCTGTGTGATGGTTAGAAAATGAAATTACTACTAACATCTTTATAAACATGGATTAAACAAACAATAAGCTGTCCAAATCAGGATTCACTTGTCAGTGAAATTGGATGCTATTATAACAAGATATTAAGTTTTTCATTGTCCCCCAAACTGATTTTATTATGATGCTGAACTTATTTTAAAACCAACGGTATATTTTAAATTATTTTCAAAACTAAACTCCTTTGAAAAATAACAATAAAAATATGTATCGATGTATTCTAATGAGACATAAATACTTGGTAACTTTAAAAAGACTGAATATCAAATTTCCTGGCAGTCTAATGGTTAGGGTTCAGCACTCTCAGTGCCCTGGGCGAGTGTAACCCCTGGTCAGGGAACTAAGATCGCACAAGCCATGCAGCAAGGCGAGAAAAGAAGACTGAATGTCAACTGTGTCTTACGGAAAAATCAAACTCATTAGAGCAAACGTGCAATATTATTTATTTTTATCACCTAACGATTAAAAATTAACAAAAGCAGAGTAACTACTATTGGTTAATATTTATATACTTGCTTGGTTTCTGAGGTTGTGCCCTCAAGGCTTTATAACTGCTGTAACTTTGAAACCATGGACACTATTATTGATTTTTTTCCTAAGGGCTGAAACAGGCTCTTTTATAATACATTTTCATTTACAGTTCTATAAATTTTAACACAGGTACAGATACATGTAACCACACAGCACTGTGGGTACAGAGCAGATCCATTTCTCCAAAACATCACCTTGTCATCCCTTTTTCAAGTCATCCCATCCTCCTACCACCAGCCCCTGGACACTATTGCTCTCTCTTTGTCATTACAGATGTTATCTTCTTGAGGATATCATGCAAATTAATTCAAAGAGTATATGAACATTGAGACTGGCTTATCTCACTTGTATAATGTTTCTGAGACTTATTCATGTTGAGGAATAAGAATATTAAGGTTGTTTCTATTTTTTTTGAATTATGATGTATGTGAATACTCATGTACTACAGATAAATTTCTGTAGGTCAATACACAGGAATGTGCTTACAGGCCATATAGTTAACTATGTGTCTATCTTTAATAGAAACTGCCAAATGCTTTTCAGAGAAGCTGTATCATTTTCTTTAACCAAGGGCAAGACAGTTGTTCTGTATCCTTGTTATCACTTGATATTATTAATAATTTTTATTTTAGCCACCCTAGAAGACATTACAATGGCTCTCATTATGGTATTAATTTGCATTTCCCTTCTCACTAATAATGTTGAACAACTTTTATTTCCTTTTTAAACTTTCATGTGTTTTATTTGCTGAAGGGTTTTCTGCTCAGGTCTTGTACTCATTTTTACTAATTGGAGTTGCTTTATTTCTGTTGAGTATTGAAGAGCTTTTTATATATTCCAGTTAAAATTCTTTTGCCAGATGTGAGATCTGCAAATATTCTTCCCCAATCTGCTGCTTCCTGTCACATTTAAGAACTCATTGTCTAATACCATTTCGCAAAGATTCATTTCTTATTTTTTCTCTCCAGTGTTCTGTAATCTGCAAACCAAGTAAGTATGTAAATATTAACCATTAGTGGATTTATAATCCACTTTGATTTATAGTATAATATGTAAGACTTAGGTTGAGCTTAATTGTTAGCTTGTGTGAGTGCATGCTAAGTTGCTTCCACTGTATCCAACTCTTTGAGACACTATGGACTGTAATGCGCCATGTTCCCTCTATTCATGGGATTCTCTAGGCAAGAATACTGGAATGAGTTGCCATGCTCTCCTCAAGGGGATCTTCCGAACCCAGGCATAGAACTTATGTATCCTATGACACCTGCGTTGCAGGTGGATTCTTTATCCCTGAGCCACCAGGGAAGCCCCAATTATTAGCTTATGGATTTGCAATTTCCCCATCATTAACTGTTTAAAGGATATTCTTTATTCATTGAATTACCTTTACCTCTTATCAAAGTATATTGGCCATATAGCATGGGTCTATTTTTTATTTTTTTTTGTTCCGTCAATCTATGTATCTATCCTTTGCCAAGAGCATACTCATAATACTTTATACTGCATGACTGTATTTTTATAAAGACCTGGACTGTGTATAAATTTTGTATATATCTTTTAATTTTCTACTAGGTATTAAGCTATAGAAAACATCATATTAATCTGGCATTTAATCTATCTAGGCTATTCTACTTAACAGAGAAACTATGATTTTGTATAAATAATATAAAGAATATAATCTCCAGTTCTTCACCTTTAAAATATCAGTAACCTCAGATATGCAGATGACACCACCCTTATGGCAGAACGTGCAGAAGAACTAAAGAGCCCCTTAAGGAAAGTGAAAGACGAGAGTGAAAAATTTACTTTAAAACTCAACATTCAGAAAACTAAGATCATAGCATATGGCCCCATCATTTCATGGCAAATAGATGGTGAAACAATGGAAACAGCGGCAGGCTATTTTTCTGGGCTCCAAAAGTCACTGCAGATGGGGACTACAGCCATGAAATTAAAAGACAGTTACTCCTTGGAAGAAAAGACAGCAAATTAGTAGAGACATTACTTTGCCAACAAAGGTCTGTCTATTCAAAGCTATGGTTTTTCCAGTAGTCATGTATGGATGTGAGAGTTGAACTATAAAGAAAGCTGAGCGCTGAAGAATTGATGTTTTTGAACTGCGGTGTTGGAGAAGACTCTTGAGAGTCTCTTGGAATGCATGGAGATCCAACCAGTCAGTCCTAAAGGAAATCAGTCCTGGATATTCATTGGAGGGACTGATGCTGAAGCTGAAACTCTAATCCTTTGGACATCTGATGTGAAGAACTGATTCACTGGAAAAGACCTTGATGCTGGGAAAGACTGAAGGCAGGAGGAGAAGGGGATGACAGAGGATGAGATGGTTGGATGGCATCACTGACTTGATGGACATGAGTCTGAGCAAATGTTGGGAGTTGGTGATGGACTGGGAAGCCTAGTGTGCTATATAGCCCATGAGGCTGCAAAGAGTTGGACACAACTGAGCAACTGAACTGAACTGAACTGAGAAAATTGCCATACATTATCCAACTTATAGGAGTAACCTAAATATCATACAGGCTAGCTTAAAGTAAATAACGTCTACTATTTTTGTTCTCAATAATTGTTATTTCTTTTTGCTCTTTATTCTACCCTAGCATTATGCATTTGCTTCACTTTATTGAATATTATTGGGAACATCAAGAAACTTAATGTAAGGTTAATATAATTTTCTGCATAAATAAAGAAAATGTAATATAAAGATATCATAGTCATAATAAAATTCACCTTCCTAAGATACAAGGCTTTTGGAGAAGAATTACTTTTTTTCATTTGCGACCTTGAGCTAGGGACAAAACCGAAAGAAAACACACAGAGCAGCTAGGTACCCTTTCGATTTAGCGCAGAGAGAGCTAATCTGCCTGTTTATGGTTCCTTTTTTGTCCCCTGATAACACTTAGTTAAAAGACACATGCTTCAACCTTCAAGATAAATTATCCTTTCAATTCTTAATGGTTGTAAGTGATAAAATCCAGGAGCAAATCAGTGTGTGCATTAAAACTAGTGACATCTATGCCTTTGACTTGCTGAATGGTTATCAATATATTTAAAGGTTAAATGCTTATGTATACATTTATACATAGATGGAGTTTGTGAATGCACATGTCACTGCTCTCAACATTTGAGTGCTATATTTGAACATGTGGGTAGATGAGGCAGAATAGTTCAGATGAGAAATAAAAATGAATAAATGTTCAAGACAAGGAATGTGATGTCACATTTCATGTCACAGTTGTCCTAACAAAAACAGAAAATTTGGAGAGGGGAAACTAATTTCACAAAACATATTTCTGCTCTATAAATAGCACTGTAATGTGCATTTTGGAAAAGTGCTAGAGGCCGCCTCAATAAATACATATTGGAACTTTTTCTAAGAAAGAGTTCAAGCTGATGTTTCACTAATTTAGTTTTTTCCCCTTATTTTAACACAACATTAAACATACTCACTGGTTAAGAGTGCTACATCTGTTCTCAGATACTGTGTTTTGGGACTTTTTTAGATTATGTGGTAATAATCCATTGTCCATGAGAGCACATTCACTGAGATATCTATAGACAAAAACAAAAATTCCTTTTTTTTTGCAAATGTTCTCATACAAGCTGGGTTGAGTCTTCTATTCCCACCAATGAGGTCAACAAGCAGATAAGAAACATAGGCAGATGGTGAGATTTCAACAACACATTTCATCTTTGCTTTAAGCCATATATAAATTTACTGCTATACATTCTTCTGAATAAATATTACTTATCTACATTTATTTATATCAGAGGATTGACCTAAAATCACTGCCAGAAAGAGAAATTCCACCTTAAACTGTGAAAACTCTAAAACTAAATTTGGTTTTTCAGAGGTCTGGACGTAGGAGGACAAATTAAAAGTGGACATGGTTCTTGGGTTTAAGTTTTGAAAGTCATCATGGCTGGGCAAGAAAATGGTACAAGAAAAGAAAAGACATCCATCTCCATATTAATTGGTAAAAGGAGCAAAAACCAAAGTGGAAAGTTTCGAGTTTGACAGGAAAAGATGGCAAAAAAAAGAAAGAAAATACTAGAGTTGACCCAACACCTCTTCCAAATACCAAAAATAAACTCTAAAAGGACATTACAATTATTACTTAATGTTCCTATTAGTTAGCATTCTCTAAAGAAACAGAACCGATGCAATGAGGTATCAATAGATGACTGATAGAGAGATGAATAGATTTATTATGAGAAGTAGCTTACACATCCCTTGGGCATAAATTAACTTTTTAATAAATGATATCCTGGTAACTATTGTACAGTCAGGTGGGGAAAGGTGTAAAATATTAATTAGTTTAGAAAAGAGAGATAGAATAGAAAGTTAGAATACTAGAGGGAAGATTAGAATGAATTATTTCATGCTGCATTGTGATGTTAAAAACCTAAGTATACATATACACAAAGTTTTATGTTCACTATTTGTGTATATACACATACATATACTCATATACACATAAATATGGACATCTTGCTACCATACAAAACAAATAAAGCAGGGAAATGCACATAGAATGATAGTAAGTCAATAAGACAAAGAACTCACCTTGAAGGACCTCCTGAGAGTTAAACCTTAGAAAATTTGAGCATCAAAAGAAATAATAATTGTAATTGTAACAATTCTGTGAAAAAAATTCAAGAATCTATAAATGCATACTGACAGAAATGAATGAGAGAAAAGGGAAAGATGTTGCTTACCATAAAGTACCATATAGTACCAGATCTCGCTTACCATAATGATTTCTTATGAGCAGACAGTCAAAAGAACCCACAGGACTTCAGACAGCATATTCATAAAAGTCTTTATAAAGTCAAAAGACATAGAAATAATGTGCAGACAAGAATCAATAGACTGAGAGATTTCCAGACACAGTTCCCCAGAATTATGCACACATGATGTACTTCATCTCTGGAATATAAACCTCATGGCCTGTCTGAAGCATCTTGGTTTTAGAAGAGCTTCCCTAGAAGAGCTCCCCACATGTTCCCAGTGGGATCTTTGACACCCTAGTATAGGTACACAGTCAAGACAAGCTGGGTAGCATGCTACACCATGTGTAAGTGATCAATATGCACGGCAGGCTAGTGACTCCAGGAAAGTTTCTAACTTTAAATAGCACACATAAATCATTAGTTAGCACTCTCAATCTTCTCTTAGCCAGGAGTCAATATGAAACTCCCAGGCATACCTGGAGATAAGGACTGAGTTGTTCTAGACCAGCAGAAAATAATTTACACAGAGACTGATATAAAGAAGGAATGATAGAGTTAAAAATAACACCACTTAGAAACTATCACAATAATTGAATAAGACAAAATCATGAGTGGGACCTAACCTCATGGGTAAAAGTTTAATGAGGAGCAGGATATTTATATAGTCTCAAAGCAGTTCCCCCTAAAGTACTTTTTTATAACAAGGAGAAACTAGAAATTTTACAGTGGAAGAACCTACTGATATCACCTTAGGCAAAACATCAAAGTTAACATCATCAGTAATGGGGCAAGCTGACAGCATGTGCCCCCTTATCAGTCACTGAGAAGGACACAGCATCACTTCTATGACAACTGCTGTCTAAAAGGCATCATTTGAATGGAATCATTAGCAAGTACGAATCAAAACCAAACTGAGGGACAGTCTACAAAATAACTGGTCTGTAATCTAAAAAAATAAAAGTCAAGCCCATGAAAGCTTAAAAAAAAAAAAAAGCAAACAATGAGTTCTTATAAAATAAAGACTAAAGAAATACAACAAACAAATGTAGACCTGAACTGAAACCAGCACTGGGGGGAAAATAGCTAACTACATTAATGGAGAAATTAATGACATTTGAACATGTATAAGTGAGTTGATAAAATCACTGTATCAATGTTCTAATTAGTGATTTTGATCATTGTACCATGGTTGCAGATTCTTAGTAAATGCATTCTGAAACAGTTAAAGGTATAGAATGTTAGCAGCATGGCCTTATCTTCCTCTCTAGCTGAAACACCCTGACCCATGATCACCCACATAACTGAACTAAACATACTACTACATGTGCCCTCTAGGACTGATTATCTGGCTCAGAATTAAGCAATGTTGAAAATATCCAAAGAGCTAAATAAATGATATTTAGTATGACTTTTCAGTTTAATCACACAGGATAAAGTAACATGTTAAGTATTGACTTTTTAAAGTCTTATGATTTACAGTAATGATAGTTTAGGTAGCCCTAACCATTTCATTATTACCAGTAACACTGGATGATGGGAATGCAAAGAAATGACCATGGTGCTCATCTTTTAAAGAGGACTGGAACATACAGGAAATCTGGTTATTCAATTTAGATCAATTGATTGGGAAAAAAAAAAAAAAAGTGTTAAGTTGCCAAATGAATTGTTGAATAGTGTTGGCTAATTTTAGGTCTTTTAAAATAGAATCCTACATAAAGGATTTATTTGCTATGAACTACAATTGATAAACCAATTCACATTCTTTTTAAAATGAGTCATTCAAAGTCTCATTTAATGAGAGGGAAATGAGTCTTAGAGATTTTAGAGATCACTCAACTAGCCATAAAAAAACTGAGGAACAAACTTCTGTCTGATTCCAGTATCAGCACTTTAAATCACTGTTATATACTTTCTTATTTCCAGTAAATCCAACAGTTCATAAAGTGTGAACTGTTGTGAAAATGATGCTGTGACTGTTATGGACCTGGATGCTAAGAGATCTAACAGCTCCTACTCTCTTTCTCTGGGGATGCGTGCTGCTATGCTGCAAATAAACACAGCTACACTATTGAAGAGGAGCACCAAGGTGTCAGACCAGCAAATAACGTCTTCAGGGACCTCTCAGTCTAGCTAAGCAAAGTGACGAACACAGTCAAGTAAATGAAGAAATTATTGAGATTACTGAAAAGAGCTAAAGGTTAATCTATTTTACTAATCAAATGGAATCTGTACTCTCATTTTCCAAATTTCCAAAATAAGAATATTGGGGCTTCCCTGGTAGTTCAGTCAATAAAGAATCTGCTTGTGGTGAATGAGACCCAGGTTTGATCCCTGGGTTGGGAAGATCCCCTGGAGAAGGAAATGGCAAACCACTCCAGTATTCTTGCCTGGAGAATCCATGGACAGAGCCTGGTGAGCTGCAGTCCAGACAGTCCCTAAGAGTCAGGCACAACTGAGCGACTAACACCTTCACACTTTCATTAGGTAGAATAACAGCTCAAATGATACATTTATGGAAATTACACTTATATGGGGACGGAGTGAGCACAAGAACACGAGAGAGGCTTCCAAATATTAAAATAGTGCTAGTAAATAAAAATTTAGATAAATAATGAAGAATGGATAATATTCCTTCTTTGCATAAATTCTAGTTAAGTCAATAGTTTTTGATCATGACATAAATCAAAGAATAATTTTATCACAGTCTATTTGAGATATAAGAAACAGAAGACTGAACAAAATACCACCAGAAACCTGTTTTCTGCTCGTGCTGCATATATCACAGTATCTCTGGGACAGAGATCTTACAATGTTTGCCCTTTCCCATGCCTAACAATGGGGCCTTCCATCTAGGACAAAGGGCCAGCTAAGGATAGAATATAGCCCACCATCTCCAGCCTTATCTGTATTTTTTTAGCTTCACAATATTTTTTATGCCAGGCAAACTATCCATCCTCAGCTAAAACTGAAAAACCAAACAGGACAAAAACAAACAATGAGAACAAAAACATTTCCATACATTTGAATGTGGGTTGAAAACTGATATTCTGAAAGACAGTGTGTGTTTATGTATATGTTCGGGATATTATTCAAACATAATATGTCTGTGTGTGTGTGTGTGCTCAGATCTTACCTTTTTTCTCCTTTAGGATTATATACACACAATATAAGTTATAGATGAAGACAGTTTTATTCTTCCTTTCAATTTTAACTGAGTTTCTTTTTTAAATATTTTAGTAATGGCTACATTGTTTAAATAAGTGGTAAGTGCCTACTTCCTGTGTTTGTCTGTAGGATCTAGAGAAGCAGTCAGTCAAAAGATTTACCATAAAGTAAAATACTTTAAATAAAGAATTACAAGGTACTATTGTTTAGCATCCTTTTTGGAGCTTTGTCTTTGAGGAAGGAGTAAGTGTAATTTGGGATTGATACAGAAGATTAGATGTTAGGGAATTAAGAGTGGTTTTTTATATTTCTAAGTAATTAAGGGAATAACAACTATACTGTATGGCATTTAATACATTTATGATTTCTTTTTATTAAGTTTATTATGGGCAACTTTTTCTAAAAATTAAAACGATAATCTCCATAAACTAATATTCCTCTGTACTCTTGTCAGTTCAGTTCAGTTGTTCAGTCATGTCCGACTCTTTGCAATCCCATGAACTGCAGCACGCCAGGCCTCCCTGTCCATCACCAACTCCCGGAGTCCACCCAAACCTATATCCATCGAGTCAGTGACGCCATCCAACCATCTCATCCTCTGTCATCCCCTTCTCCTGCCTTCAATCTTTCCCAGCATCAGGGTCTTTTCCAATGAGTCAGCTCTTCGCATCAGGTAGCCAAAGTACTGGAGTTTCAGCTTCAACATCAGTCCTTCCAATGAACACTCAGGACTGATCTCCTTTAGGATCGATTGGTTGGATCTCCTTGCAGTCCATCTTAGACAGCATATTAAAAAGCAGAGACATTACTTTGTCAACAAAGGTCTGTCTAGTCAAGGCTATGATTTTTTCCAGTGGTCATTTATGGATGTGAGAGTTGGACTATAAAGAAAGCTAAGCGCTGAAAAATTGATGCTTTTGAACTGTGGTGTTGGAGAAGACTCTTGAGAGTCCCTTGGACTCTTATAGAAAGAAAATATATAAATGTATATTGGATATCACTCATATATATGTATATATACATATATATAACATATATACACACATATATATACATATATATACACACACATTTTTTATGTCCCTTGTGAATTAAACCAATATATTAAATATCTCATGTTTTCATTATAAAACTAGTGATAATATTTCAAGGTTATTAAGAAAATATAAATATGCTGAAAGTTTTCCATTTTCCTTGAATAATCAAAACACAGTTATTTTAAAATATGGTTTGAGGAGAATTCTTTGTTGTTTTCTATGATATTTTTGTTATGGAACTGTAACAATTTTAAAAACTAATTTCTCCCTTAATTTTAGCTGTAAATTTAAAATCTAGTAAAATATATTCAGGAGAGCATTTTCTATTTTTATTTGCAAATTTGGGTCAACAGCATAAATATTTATTTTTCTATTAAGAATTTAGGGATTTCGTACATCTGCACAATTAATTAAAGCAATATTTCCAAATATTAATGGAAAATATAATAACTTTGGATGATTTAGGTACCACTTGAGAGTGGTAAACTTACTCTAACTTACTCGTAAAAGAGTACTTTGGGATATTTATAAAACAATATATTTTATACTATGTAATATTTATAACATAACCTGGACTTTTTAAGTCCTTACCAGGTTTAGGGTAAGATCTGAGTAAAAGGCATAAGATTATTTGAAATGACAAATGATGCTCAAAATTTTCTTTATTTTTAACTTTCTGCTTAAAAGTTTTTCCATATATTTAGTCAAATGTATGTCCAATACATATAACAATAATTTCAGTAAATTATGTGACTATAAGGATTTCCATGAAAAATACTATTTAATCAAACAATATAACTCAGCTACTGAGGAATATGATTAAAATATTATTTTTTAATTTAGTGACTGATTAGTCAGAAAAACAAAAAGAAAAATATTCTGAAATCATGAATAATTTTAGAGTAAAGACTCTGATAACTTATCCAGTGAAACTTACACTGAATTTTATTACAGAATTACCATGCTATCTGGAAGAAATGTGAATTGGCTTTGAATGGTCTGAATTTGACATGGCAATATGAAACCACATGAAGACTCACACAAGAAGGAGGGAGAGTATAAATTATCTTTTTCTAGATATGGAATAATATTTCTCTTAATTACATTGAGCTATAATTGACATACAACACTGCGTGGTCTAAGGTGTATAATGTGTTGATCTGATGCACATTCACTGCGGTATGATGACTAACAGGATTAGCTGCTGCAGCTGCTAAGACACTTCAGTCGTGTCCGACTCTGTGCGACCCCATAGACGGCAGCCCACCAGGCTCCTCTGTCCCTGGGATTCTCCAGGCAAGAACACTGGAGTGGGTTGCCATTTCCTTCTCCAATGCGTGCCTGCATGCTAAGTCGCTTCAGTTGTGTCCGACTCTGTGCGACCCCGTGGACAGCAGCCCACCAGGCTCCTCTGTCCACGGGATTCTCTAGGCAAGAGTACTGGAGTGGGTGCCATTTCCTTCTCCAGAGGATTAGCTAGTACCTCATGATCTCACATAATTGTTTCATATCATTTCATTTTGGTGGTGAGAACTTTTAAGATATACTCTCTTAGCAACGGAAAAGTATAAACTCTAATCAAGTTGTAGTAAGTAAAGAACAGCATTTTTGAATTTATTATTTTTAAAAGTAATAAAGGCTGGCATATAAAAAATACACAATAATTATAACTTTAAATCATGACTGTTCTAATGGGGAATATTATAAAGCTATATCAACTTTATTGTAAACTGTTATAATGTTATATTTTTAAAATCTGAACTAATGGCATGAAACCTTTACGAATGAATGCTTTTATCCACAAATTACTTTAATACAAAGTCCAATTAACTTATAAGTATATATTTTAAAACTTTACATGTATACACATTTATACATACAGAAATGTACTTCACTTCACATTGTACTATCAATGCAATCTGCATTATTCTGTACTTGAAGCTTTATATCAATAAATCACATATGTATAGGTATATATTAATAACATAATTTTTGAAATCATAATTTAACCTACTTACATTAAAAATACTGCTGAGATATCGCTTCTCATCCTTTTGGCTAAGATCAAGTGTAAAAACACTGCAGCTTATTATCTTTAGATATTTCAATAGCAGATATAGATATATCCACTACCATATAAAGTTTTACTGGATAGTATTAATTTTGATATTCTCTTTTTGCTGGGTAAGCACTTACACTGAATATTAACTATCACAAAAAATACATGAAGAATCATTTTTGTACAAGAATTTATCACCATGTATGAGCATTTGCCTGGTGACTCAATGATAAAGAATCTGCCTGCCAGTGCAGGAGATGTGGTTCGATCCCTGGGCCAGGAAGACCCCCTGGAGATGAAAATGGCAACCCACTCTGGTATTCTTGCCTGGGAAATCCCATGGACAGAATAGCTTGGCAGGCTACACAGTTCATGGAAGTAACAAAAGATTTGACCATGACTTGGCGATTAAACAACACAGCATGAGTATTTCACCAGGACACATTCTAAAAATAGAATTAAAGACTTATAAAAGATAATTGAATTTTTGAGTAACAAATATCAGCAGATTGCCTTTCAAAGAGGCTACACAACCAAAAGTATATGGGATCATCCATTTAACTATAATCTTTCCAATATTTGAGTTTTAAAATATCTTCATGTATTAAATCTGAAGCTCACTTCTACTTTGTAAAACGTATTCCACACTTAGCTCCTGCAATACTGTCCCTGATTTCTTCTTACATCTCTATATTTCCCTTGTTTTCTACAGGGTCCCTTTCTCATGGGTGTCTACAGGGTCCCTTTCTTGTGGATGTTCACCTCAAAATTTTAGCCACAGTGCTATCACTTTACTATTCTGCACTCTTCACCATGTCAATAACTTTAGGTATATAAAATCCTTTTCCCCCCTAAATTTCTATTGCTATCTCTAAAGATTTCCTAATAGACAGTCCCAGACTAGAATACATTCTAGTCCACATTCATGGGGAGATTGTCTTTTTTCTCATTTTTTCCTCAAACCCTATCACTGTATCTGGCACATTGTAACCATTACACATATAGCATTTGATGGCTGACTGAATGAATCAACAGTGGAACATGGAAAATCTACTAAGAATAAATTAAAAATCAATAATTATTCATTGGTTTATCAATATATAAATTAGTCATCCCTTTGCAACTATCTCAATTTGATTAATTTCCTACTGCAATGATTTTTTTCCTATATTAAAAAGAAACTCATTTTTCCTTTTTCTCTTCCTTTCTCTGTTCTCATTACACCAGATCTCCTAGCAATTTTATTGTTTCTGTATTTTCTATTCTTGTTTTAAACATATATTTTGGGTCTGTAACATCTAGGTCAGATAAATAAGGGTAGGAAGAAATCTGACTTTCAACTGATCCAGTCAGATTTAACATTCCGCCACTGCTGAACAACAAAGTTTGCAGTATTTCATATAGTGTACTTTTAAAAAGCAAAAACTTCAAATCTATGTTATAAAAGACTTGCAGTTATAAAAGTAAGTATTCTCCCATTTGTTTTTCTATACTTGAACTTAAAAACAATAAAATATTTCAAGTAATAAGGGAAGTTTTAAGATATCACTAAAATTATAATTTTATAATAGGAGGGTTATACTGTATTACCGAGGGTGTACCAAACTAGTTACATGGCCCTTCAAAAACAGAGTCATGGCAGAAGTTGGTGAGATGCACAGAAGACAAAATCAGTGATTCAAAGTATGAGAGCTCTGAACACCATAATGGGTCCTCAGATGAAGGAGACAACTTGTTAAGAACAGGCAGAGGCCTCAAGGGACTAGGAGTGGTCCCCAACTGACATTTAGCAAGGAGACAGGGACCTCAGAGCTACAACCACAAGGAGCAGATGCTAACAATCTGAATGGGTTTGGGATTGGGTTCAATCTCAAAGCATTCAAAAATAAAAACCAACAAGCAAACAAAAAAACCGCTAATATCTTGATTTTAGCATAATGAGACATGGACTAGACTTCTGACCTACAGAACAGGAGATAAAAAATATTTTTCAGCTACTAAATTTGGTACTTTTTACTGCAACAATAGAACGCTAGCACAGTTACACAAGACCAAAGGCATAATAAAACAAGCACCTTTTTTCTTATCCAGTTCAAGAACTAGACTTCCCTGTAGCTCAGACAGTAAAGAATCTGCCTGCAATGCAGGAGACCCAGGTTTGATCCCTGGGTCAGTAAGAGCCCTTGGAGAAGGAAACGGTGACACACTCCAGTATTCTTGCCTGGAGAATCCCATGCACAGAGAAGCCTGGCCGGCTACAGTCCAGGAGTTGGAAAGAGTCAGATATGACTGAGCGACTAATACACTCAAGAACTAGAAACAGAATCTTTTCAGACAAGTCTCTATTACAAACACAGGATGGGAAGATGAAGAGTATCTCAGAGATTCTGGACAGTGATCTAAAGCTTCAGAGCATTAGAAGTTAACACGGTTGGTGCATATGCCAGGATTAGTTGAAACAACATTTTGTTCTAAAATTTTTGGACCTGCTACACAATTTCCAGTAATTGGTACATCTAGAGAGTCAGACAATAAAAACAACTGCATATTAGCAGGGAACTTAGTGCATCACCAAGGAGGTAAAATATGAAAATGAATATAGCTGATGCTGGTAGGAAACACTGAATGTATGAATTCTCATTTCAGGGTATGTTTGACATTAAGAAACTTCTCCATATGTTGATGCATTTGTTTATTAATTTTGTAGAAAATCTTATCAAGTATGGAATAGTGCTTAGGAGATAATTAAATATAAACATATGATCATGAAGAGTCAGCTATAACATGCAATAATGAGCAATTCAAATAATGAAATGTGTGATTAATGAAAGCATCTTTTATATGAGGACAGTTATCAAAAGATCATAAGGCATTTATGAAGAATGCAACTGCTCAATCAACAGAAAGAAATCAAGAACTTATCCCTCCCTATAAAAGCACTATGCAGAAATCTTGAGGGCTTCAAATTTTATTGGAATTTTAATAAAAATGATTCCCTTATATTCCTTTGATTTATTTCCTAGTATAATACTATGAATTCTAATTCATTGTTCATTTACCTTTGGACTTACACTGTACTTTATATGTTCTGAAGTTTGCAAATCAACAATATATTAACATTACACAATGCTTATAAACCCTGTATTCTCTAAATTAGTCATGGTTTCCTTCCTTCTAATTATTTGTTACTAATCATCACTCAAAGCTAAAAGACTTGTAATCTAGGCAGGCAGAGCCATTCTCTTCAAAGACTGATTTCATAGGCCACAATTCTTCCTGAACTCTTAAGTAAATGGGAGCAAATATATAATATAACATAAAACTAAAGCTGCAGGTCATTTTAACTTAGAACAACCTGTACATACTCCAAGAAATTAAAATCAATATGAGTATCTACCTTAAAACTCAAGACATTTGTATGAGTAAGAATACTATTAAAAAAGGGTAGAGTGATGACATTTTCTGGGAAGAAGAAATACTGGTTAATTATAAATTGGAAAGATCAGGCATCTGAATGCTACCTGGTTAGAATAAGGGTTGGGGAAAGTGGGTCACAATGATTAAGACAATGTCTATTAGTCGTAGCAAGCTGTCTGTTTGTGCTCTCTGTAGCAGAGACAGCAACTCACACGTCCATTTACATGATGTGGTATGAATCAAGAACATTCAAAAGAAAAAAAAAATCAATGTAAGGGATAGGAGAAAAAAAAGAAGCACTGAGCAGAAAACATAAGATAATTATTTCTGATGTAAAAACTCCTAAAGATAACAAGTTTCATTTCTATTTATCTTATTGCAATGTTTTGAATACAGCTGAGTTACAATGATACAAATATAAGCAGCAATTAATATTATGCTTGCATATTACATTACACATTTATTACTTTAGATACATTTGTGTCTATGGAGTGTTCTTGTTTTAGCAAATTATAAAGATGATTTAATTTCTAGATTCCAAAGTTTAATATATATATTATTTGTGATATATCTCTTCTAGGGAAATAAGAAAAGGAGAGAAAACTGGTAATTCAAACATAATTGTTATGACATTATATATTGTATTCTCTAGACTTAGCAACTATTGCCTAAAAATTTATTTTTATATAGGATATATACCTTTGTTTTCTCCCCAAGATAAACAAAGTATGCAATCTTAGAAAAGCAAAGTATGGAGGATAGAGGTAAAGATAGACATGGTTGAAAGTGTGATGTGGGAAAACATGAGATAATCTGAATAGTTTTAAAGGAGGAGAGAATCTTAACATACACTCTCAAGACAAGGATGCTCTAGGTTAAGTGTGTAATCAGATAACATAATACACATGTTACATAATTTATATTATTTGATTGGTGTATTAACATTAAGGAGCTAGATGTCTGGAGAGAAAGTGAAAAATGGTACACCTGCATAAATCTATGACTACAAAAATTATTTTCTCTTGTCCCTTGGTAATTCAATATTCCATGAAATCTGAGATGAAATTCAGCAATAATAAAGAAAAATAAGAATACTTTATATGTTTTAGTTATATTTTATAGGTGTCTCAGAAACAATATAAAGCATGCTTTAAAATGACAAATGAAACTGCAAATTTTGTTAAATTTACTTGATGGCAATTAAGTGACAAAAGTAGTCCAACAACAAAACATAAAGAAAGAAAGAAAGTGAAGTCATTCAGTCATGTCTGATTCTTTGTGACCCCCTGAACTGTAGCCTGCCAGGTTCCTCTGTCCAAGGGATTCTCCAGGCAAGAATACTGGAGTGGGTTGCCATTTCCTTCTTCAGGGGATCTTCCCCACCCAGGGATCAACCCGGTTATCCTACATTGCAGGCAGACGCTTTACCCTCTGAGCCAAGTTCTCAAATAACTGATACCAAGTTCTCAAATAACAGAGATGTGGAATGGTCTATATGTGAAATATCCAGCTATTGTTGTATACTTGTTGAACCCCAAATTAAACTTGTTAAAAAATGAAAGGATTATATTTAGCAGTTTTACAGCAAGAGAACCAGGTTCAATTCTTTCATAAAACATACCTAATGAGTCTGTACCTCACTACAGCTGGAAGATTTGATCATCATTTACTTATGATTACTATGGCCCTGAAGTAGTACTTTATAGAAAATGGTTATTTTCTGTATAACATTCCTCACTGCTGGTAAGCATTCTTGAAGAACCTTCATGAGTGAAGATGAATAACATAGTGAATATTAGTGTCTTCTTTGTATCGGAGAGGGCAGCGGAGACAAATGGCTGTGTCTCCAACCCTTCATTCAGGCATAACACAGAATCACTCCCTGAAGACTGTAGGCCTAAGTAGTTACTATAACTGGAGTTTTCTTATCTTGGTTCAATGAACACTGGGCACAAGAGATTTTTGCAAAAGTGATAACCTTTTGGGTAACAGCACTACTACATACTTGCATTATTTTTTTCATAGCTTGTATCTAAGACTAGACAAAATAGGCACAAAATATGTGAATGCACACATTTAGACACTGATGTTAAATGTAGATTATGACATTATTCTCAGTGAAGAATTTTCATACTATTATACTCAATTTCTAAAAAATCAAAGAGAAAAGGCTTTCCTACAACAAAGATGTCTTAGCTGTGCCTGATGCACAACTTATCACTGTCAATACCTATACCTACTCTTCTTTTTTCCCCTTGGGCTCAAAGAAACAACTTTACCTCTTTATATCAAAAATAAACACATTTATCTACTCTTGACTCAAACTCCATCCAACTTCAAAGAATCTTACACTTACTATCCATCTCTTTATAAGTAGGGAACATTTGTAGATGTAAGATTTCTAGAGAAAGGAATATACATTTATAAATATGCTGACTGTAATTATCAGCTGCCTTCTAAAAGGTTGACCCATTTTTTGATCCCCAAAATAACCATAACAGTTTCCTTCTAGGCCATTTATTTAGTGTCAAAATAAATGCTACTGACTCTTTTGAAATGTGCTGACTACGTGAAAAATGTCAATTACCTGCCATTCTGTTATATTTCTCTTACTACAACGGTTCCAACAATTGCTCATACATTTCCAGTTAATTGCTATTTATGCTTTATTTTTTAAACTATTCACTTCAAAGAATGCTTCAAATAAGAATAATGTGTGTGTGTGTACGCACATGTATATACATAATACATATATGTATGTACACACAGTATTTTAAAGTTATCATAGAAGAATTCAATCTCGAATTTATTTCTACTAATCTCTAAACAATCTTTTAGGATCTTGGAAATAAGAACTAACCTTTTGTGTCTCACTTTTCTTCTCTAAAAAATTAAATGAATTAATATATTCAACCTACTTAGAATAAGGATTGGCAGAGCAGAGGCATTTAATAAATGTTAACAATAAAATACTAAATATAAATATTTTATCATCATGGCCTAAAAGGCAGTTAAATACATTTTTATTGACAGCATTTTGAAATATTTATTTTTTTAAGTTGGCGCTGGCTCTTTTTCTCTAAGACAGAATTTTATTTTTAAAAATATAGACCAATGTACTAATATTTAATTTAATGGCTTCCAGAATTTGAACCCAAACTTTAGCATCACAACACTATAAATGTTCTCTCGTTTCTCTATCACATTAAAATTTAATGTGTTTTCTAGTATATAGTTATACTTCTTTTTGCCTAGACTACATATTTATGAACTAAGTATGAAATATGAATCTATCTGCTTCTTTATATTGCTATCCAGTTTTCCCAGGATGTTTTATGGGGAATACGTGTAACTCTATGGCCAATTCGTGTCAATGTATGACAAAACCCACTGAAAAATAAAAAATTAAAAAAAAAATTAAAAAAAAAAAAGATTTTGATAGTATATAAATTGGTATGCATTTAGTTTATTAATTGTGATATAAATATTCTTTCATTTTTTACATTCTCTTAAAGTATTTTAATGAAGTCCAGTTGATTTATAATATTATATCATTTTTAGGTGTACAAAATTCAATATTTTTATTGATTAAATCTATTTAAAGTTATTACAAAATAATGACTATATTTCTCTCTGCTGTATAATATTTCTTATTGCTTATTTATCTTATACATAGTAGATTGTGTCTATTAATCCACTACCCTGCTCTCACCCACCTTCTTTCCCTCTCATCACTGTTAACCACTAGTTTGATCTCTACATCTGTGAGTCTTGTTCGTTTTTCTCTTCTATAAATATATATATAGATATATATAGATATATACATGCATCTGTTTACTTTATTTTTAATTTTCCACATATAAGTGGTGGTAATTGAGTATACATTTCTGTGTCTAACATTTCACTAAGAAAAATACTCATTAAGTCTGTTCACGTCATTACAAATGGAAGTTTCATTCTTTTCTACGGTTGGGAAGTATTCCAGTATATATCCAAGAATCAGGAGATTTTTGCAGATGTAAAACTGGACACACATTAAAATATTCTGTTTGATATAGTGAGAAGTGTGCCTAAGGCACTTCTGCTGCATGCCAAAACGCCACGATGTCTGGGGGAAAAGTACTATTGTGATCACGTTAGTTGGGAAAAGAACTAGAGCCTTTCTCATGAAATATTATTTTTACATGAAAAATTACTGACAGAAGAAAACACTTAATATTAAGAGTTGGTTATTATACAATCATTGTCTTCCAAATGAATGGTTACTTTAAGGGACACAAATGATGACAGTATGCTTTGCCAATGATAAAATGTGAATTGAAAAATTCTGAAAAACTGTTATAATTAATTTAAGAGCTCTGGATAATTAAAGATTATACTGACAAAACTGATGGTAATGTTAATCAATTTTATATTTTTATCATAAACTATATCAGCTTTGACAGATCTGCATTACTGCCAGAACTAATATTTTCTAATCAACAAAAGTACAATGTTACAAAATCATACATTAGTAAAAGAACATTTCAAAGTGCAAAATAGACGAATGGATTATAACATAACAAATTATAACATTATCACAAATAAGATTTCGGATTTCATTTTGTGAGTAACATTTTAAGGAAATATTATTTATCAAATTATAGTGTAGTAGCCAAGAAGACTATCACAGGTATCTGAAAATAACTGTGCCTCCCCTTACTAAGTGCATATCAGAGTGAGGCCAGGTTTTCTTTATACACAGAACAACGTATTTCAACAGACTGAACATAGAAACAGCTTGGAGAAACCTGCTGTGTTCTAATAAACTAGGTACTAAATAGTTTGAAACACTATAAAATATTGCCATCTTTCTCATTTATGTTTATTTTTTTGAAAATATAGAATTTAATAAAGTGTTATTTATATTCCCATAAAGTTTCATATTGCTATTTTCAGTGAATTATGAAATATTTATTTTTAGAAGTTTTATCTTCTAACATAATACATCTTGATAGATATGGATGAAATAAACAAAAGGTATTTGGTGTCGACACCAATTACTGTGTAAAAGTATCCTCAGATCTAGAAGTTTGACCACAATCACCCAAATAAGTAAGGAAATTATGGTGAAGAGTAACCACCTTATTCTGAAAACTCAGAATTCACTGCAAAGTTGAAAAGACCTAGTATAACACTACCTCAATGGAAAACTCACTCTGCAACTCACCTTGCACGATTAGTTTAGTAATGATACCTACTCTCAAGTTGCTACAAGAGGAGTATGCCAGGCCTATATGACTGCTTTTTAAAAATAAAACTAGCTGTTATTATCAAGCATACTGTTTGCAAACGTTTTTTTCTGTAATAAGGTATGTTTTCTACTCATCCTGAATCACATGGTCTGAGTTTGGTAAGAACTTTGAGGTTCTGTTAGAAAAGAGGAAGGAAAGAAAAGACTTGTTTATTAAAAATGATAACTACATCTTTAAGCTAGTATACAAGATTTATGAAATTCTAAATGAAGCTAAAAACATTTGTTGCCATTTTAATCATTCAAAATGCTATAACTGCCTGCCCACCATGATATCTAACTTTATCCCTGAGCTTCTTTGGAATAGTACCTTCTTTTCTTAATAAACAAAAGCAATGGCATATTAAAACTTGTCCCTAAACTCACAGAAAAACGAAACTTTATAGAAAATGTTAACTGCTTGCAGTTGTAGATTAACAAAGAAAATTCGGAAGGTAACTGAATTTCAGTTGAGACTCTAATCGTTAACTTTCAGCTTCAATATTGCTATTAATTTGTGATTGCATGCCAGTTGGTAAGGAATGAAACCAAAGAATGAAATTCTATCACATGGATTTGTATAATTCCCAGTTCGTGATGGTTTAGTTCAAGATTGCAACTGTAACAAACAAGCCTCAATACATATAATCAATTAGAAATGAAAAAAGTTTATTACTCACTCAAGTGAAGTCCCAAATTTCTGTTCCGTGTCTGTGACTATCTCTCCAAGAAGCAGTCATTTGAGCACTGAGCTCCCTGCATTCCATAGTTCTGCTATTTCAAGGCGTGTCTTCTAAGTTTCCCATGCTGTTCTGCATGAAAACAGTGGGATAAAAGCAGTATGAAGATCACTTGTAGAAGAATCTTATGAAGGGGCATAGACGAATCCTCCTAACACTCACTGGGTTATCTGGAATTCCAGCTTGTTCCTGCATTTACTTAAATAAGGCTGGGCATTAGTACAGCGGTGAGGCAATGGCAGGGGAAACACGGAGGCTAGCACAGTGATTAGAGTGTTCATGAACTAGATGAAGGGCTTCCCTTGTAGCTCAGTCGGTAAAGAGTCTGCCTGCAATGCAGGAGGCCTAGGCTCCATTCCTGGGTCGGGAAGTTCCCCTGGAGAAGGAAATGGCAACCCAGTTCAGTGTTCTTGCCTGGAGAATCCATGGATAGAGGAGGTTACACACAGTCTATGGTGTCACAAGAGTCGGACATGACTGAGCAGCTGAGCACCCACACCGAATTAGATGAAAGAAGGAAGACAGCCCCACAATCCCAGGCCTTACAAGATTTTTCAACATTTCAATTTAGATTGAACTGTTTGGTATCCACGTGGGGATGAGGTCATATCCCTGGCATAAAAGTATAATTAGTGGTATAAAATTCTAGTGTCTGTGTAGCAGTCTTTCTATTTTGTATTATTTAATAGCAGTCTCAGACTGAAAGCTTACTCTTCTAAACCCATGACAGTAATTGGCTGTAGGGGAAGAAAATAAAATAAAAGATGAGATTTAGTCAAGTTGGCCTCATTCAAATACTAAAAATGAGCTTTTAACTCATTTGATATATTAAGAAGTCTTTTGGGTTTAAATCACTGTTTTTTAAATAGATGAACTGTTTATATAATATACAATAGGCTCACAGTTTGATGCTGTATGTATACAGATTAAAAAGAATGAAGTGAAATAGATTTCAAAAGTAAGAAATCTACTAATGCAATTTTTGAGTGTGCTATACTACACTATTATTTATTCACTAATCATTAATCAAGAGTTACAGATTCATGTTATTTGAAATTTGCTATGCAACATATTTTTAGGAGCAAGTTACAGAAGAAAGCAAGAAATTATATTTAGCACTGAAATCTGGCATCTTAATTTTTTATTGAAAAATTTATTTAGGTAATTTTTATGTCTTTTCTTCAGCCACTTCTAATATTCAATATTTAAACATACACCCATACACCACATTTTATTTAATCAGTTTGTTCTAAAATTCTCATATTACAAAATTTCTATAATCTATCTATCTATCATTATTGGATGTTGGGGATTAGGCCATTCCTGAAGAAAAGCATAGCTCAGCAGCAGGTCTCCTGCTCAAACAGAGTAAAGTGAAGTGAAAGTCGCTCAGTCATGTCTGACTCTTTTTGACCTCATGAATTATACATTCCATGGAATTCTCCAGCCCAGAATACTGGAGTGGGTAGCCTTTCCCTTCTCCAGGGAATCTTCCCAACCTAGGGATCGAACTCAGGTCTCCTGCATTGCAGGCAGATTCTTTACCAGCTGAGCCAAAAGGGATATTTAAAAAAGAGTAGGAGACCTTTATTTTATTTCCTGTACAATTAAATAATCTTCATTCTGACTAGTACAGACAATGCTATTTGCTCAAAAAGTTCATATATTAATATTACAATCGAGTTGTTCCACTTTGGCTTGTTCCATCAGTAAGACAAAAAGAAAACCCACAGAACTGGACAAAATATTTGCAACCAAAGCAAGCTACAAGAGATTAATCTCCAAAATATGCAAACAGCTCATTCAGCTCAATAAAGAAAATAATAAAAAAAGATGGGTGGAATATCTAAACAGACATTTCTCACAGACTGCCAAGAGGCACAAGAAAAGATTCTCAGCATCACTAATTATTAGAGAAATCCATATCCAAACTACAGTGAGGCATTACCTCACACCAGTTAGAATTGTCATCATCAAAAAATTACAAACAAAATATGCTAGAGAGGGTGCAAAGAAGAGGGATTCCTGCTACACTGTTGGTGGGAATGTAAATTAGTACAGTCACTATGCAGAACGGTATGGAGATTCCATAAAAAACTAAAAATAGAGCACCATATGATCCAGCAATCCCACTTCTGAGCAATCATCCATAACTTGAAAAACCCTAACTTAAAAAGATAGATACATGTACCCCAGTGTTCATACAGTACTACGTACAATAGCAAGGACATGGAAGCAATGGAATGTCCATCAACGGAGGCATGCATACAGAAGATGTGGTACATAATAAATACAATGTAATATTGTTCATCCATTAAAAACAACGAATCAATGCTGTCTGCAGTGACAAGGATAGACTTGCAAGTAGGAGACAGGAAGAATAAAAGAAAAGCAAGCCCCGGCAAGCGCCACAAAAGAAATTTGATAAACTGGATGCTATAAGGGATGAGACTCTTGGAACAAGTCCAGAGGGAACAGTTCATAGTCTTGAAAACAAGATATGATCCTGGGGTCGGAAAACCGACCCCAGGCTATTTTTCAACTAGCATCTCAGAGTCACACGTTTTAAAAATCTGGTGGTAAATCTATAGATAAGAATATTGGTCTTAGTTGCTGATTTGTTATTGATTATTGTTTCTTAGTTACTCAATGGTTAATGATCACTGTGTTCTTTGGCCCTGAAGGCCACATGAGTTATTGCTTAATTCCCCGCATATTCTTTCGTTCACAGCTGAAAGTATAATAAAGCTGGCTTGGATTCAGTTTTGGCACCTTCACCTTGGAGCGGTGTTGGTCCCTGGATCCTCGCTTTTCACTGAATTCTTGTGTCTTATTTCTCATTCTCCAGCCGTATCACTTTCAGAAACCCTGCTTCTCGAGCTGGTCTCGAAACTTGCAGATTGTATACTGAGACAAGTAAATCAGACGTGGAAAGACATATCATATGATATTGCTTGTATGTGGAATATAAAGAAATGGTATAAGTGAATTTATTACAGATTACAAATGAATCTAAAACAGACGCTGAGTCACAGATGTAGAGAATAAACTTTTGGTTTCCAGTGCAGAAAGAGGAGAGGGGATGGATAAATTGGGAGACTAGGTTGACATACACACACTACTACATATAGAACATATAACTAATAAGAACCTACTGAGTAGCACAGAACTCTATTCAACATTCTGTAATGACCTATATGGGGAAAGAATCTAAAAAGGAGTGGATATCTGTGTATGCATAACCGACTCATTTTTCTGTAAAGCAGAAACTAACACATTGTACATCAAATATGTTCCAGTTCAAAAAAAAAAAAAAAAACAGCAATATGAGGAAACCAACATATATTCATAATTTTGATTATAGAAGTAGGACATTACCACTTTCAACAGTTAGAAGCAACAGTTAGAGCCAAACATGGAACAATGGACTGGTTCCAAATTGGGAAAGGAGTACATCAAGGCTATACACTATCACCCTGCTTATTTAACTTATATGCAGAGTACAAAATGCGAAATGTGGGGATGGGTGAAGCAAAAGCTGGAGTCAAGATTTCCAGGAGAAATATCAATAACATTAGACGTGCAGGTGACACCATCCTTATGGCAAAAAGCTAGAAGGGGAACTAAAGAGTATCTTGATGAAAGTGAAAGAGGACAGTGAAAAAGCTGGCTTAAAACTCAACATTCAAAAAACAAAGATCATAGCACCTGGTCCCACCACTTCTTGGCAAATAGATGGAGAAACAGTGGAAACAGTGACAGACTTTATATTCCTGGGCTCCAAAATCACAGCAGATGGTGACTGCAGACATAAAATTAAAAGATGCTTCCTCTTTGGAAGAAAAGCTATGACAAACCTAGACAGCATATGAAAAAGCAGAGACATTACTTTGCCAACAAAGGTCCGTCTAGTCAAGGTTACGGTTTTTCCAGTGGTCATGTATGGATATGAGTTGGACCATTGAGAAGGCTGAGCACCAAAGGACTGATGCTTCTGAACTGTGGTGATGGAGAAAACTCTTAGCAAGTCCCTTGGACTGCAAAGGGATCAAACCAGTCAATCCTAAAGGAAAATCTATCCTGAATAGTCATTGGAAGGACTGATGTTGAAGCTGAAGCTCCAATACTTTGGCCACCTGATGCAAAGAGCTGACTCATTTGAAAAGACCCTGTTGCTGGGAAAGATTGAAGGCAGGAGGAGAAGGGGAAGACAGAGGACAAGATGGTTGGATGACATCACCGACTCAGTGCACATGAATTTGAGCAAGCTCTGGGAGATGGTGAAGGACAGGGAAGCCTGACATGCTGCAGCCCATGGGGTCTGCAGAGAGTTGGACACAACTGAGCGACTGAACACCACCGCCATTTCATTTCCCTTAATGAAAATGAAATAATAAGCATATTCTTTTACTTGAATTTATCAGTAAATATTTTGTATAATAAAAAACAATATCAATGATATAAACTGTTAGTAACCTTTCCTTGAGAAACTGTTTTTCCAATTTCTACACGTCTCTACCATTCTTTTGTCTTGTGTGTGTTAGTCACTCAATCCTGTCTGACTCCTTGCAGCCCCACTGACTGTACCTGCCAGGCTCATCTGCCCATGGGATTCTCCAGGCAAGAATACTGGAGTGGGCTGCCAGTTCTTTCTCCAGGGGATCTTCCTGACCCAGGATCAAACCCGGGTCTCCCACATTGCTGGCAGTTTCTTTACCATCTGAGCCACCAGGTAAGCCTTTTGTCTTTACTTGGTTTTAAATTTATTAACTTTTTTTAGAAATAATTTAAAGTATTTTAAATTCTAAAATGTTGGCAATAATTAGAAATTCTTTAAACTTACTTGAGTACTCATTGTGTAACTAAAGAGTGAGAATTTTGAACCAAATATATTTAGAATGGAAAAAAAAAAACAGATATACGTAGAATGGAAACATGAATTAAGAATGCAATATTGTGCTTTTAGTTATAATAATAGCATTTAGTGAACACTTACTATTTATCAGAACTTACTTTAATAATTGCGTGTGTATGTGTATGTGTGTGTGTGCAAATTTCTAATTCTTTAAACAGTTCCCAGAGGTATAAGCTGTTGTGTAGCACAGGAAAGTACACTGAGTCAGATATTAAATAACCAATGGATAACCAACTGGACAATGGCACAGTTAATATGTGGTGAAAGAATAATTCAGCCAGTGAAAAGATGGACTACATTTTTTTTACCTATATAGCTCATTACTTGAAAGTTCACAATGTCTCTGTCAGTCTATTAAGTAGAATTATATACATTATATTATTTAAGTCTCATTACCACAGCATCAAATACATAAAAGTGTCCCTATTTTAGAGAGGATATTACTGATGCTTAGAGTTTCAGTAATTTCTGAAATAGCTTAACATTATCTAGGATACTGTTGGGATACAGAATCATATATAAATGGACTAGTCTGCTGCCTAATGTAAAGGATGCTAATAAACATTTTGGCATAGTTTTCCATTGAAAGAGAATAACATGATGTTCAATGAAACCCGAATCATGTTGGAGCAGTTAATATTCTACTGTTAAGCAGAAAAAACTTAAAATGCTTTAATTTGTTTTTCACTGTAATACTATACGCAGACATCTGTAAATTCTTGGATATGAGCATAATCCAAAGTCACGCAGCATCTTTTCTGTGCAGTGTGATACACTCGAATTTGACAGAGCAGACACAGAAGAAATATGTACTTTGCCACATTTTATTTTTGTCAGAAAGCTATTGACAAGTCCAGCTGCCTAATACTGTCAGCCTGAAATCTACAGTAGACTTGCAGAAAATGTCACGTGGATATATTTACATGTCCCCAGGCCATACTCTCTGCTATCATTGGACTGTCAAATACATAGTTGATGGAAACTTTAAAAATTCTTAGGCAACCTATCCATTTCAAATATGTCCCTTCTACATGCCTTGATATATCTTTTTGCTTTGGACTTATATTGATATCCTAGCTATACCAGCTTAAGCACACTGGAAGAGAGTGTTCAAGCATTTTTTAAAGGACATTTAGGGACTCCCCTGATGGTCCTAGGTGGCGATAATGGTAAAGAATCTGCCTACCAATGCAGGAGATGTAGGAGACATGGGTTTAATATCTGGAGCAGGAAGATGCCCTGGAGGAGGGCATGGCAGTCCACTCCAGTATTGTTGTCTGGAGAATCCCATAGGCAGAAGAGCCTGGCAGGCTATACAGTCCATAAGATCGCAGAGTCGGACATGCCTGAAGCGACTCAACACACCGGTCACTCAATACCGGTGGTCCAGTGGTTAAGACTGTTTCACTGCAGGTGCTGTGGGTTTGATTCCTAGTTTGGGAACTAAGTTCATGCATGCCATTTGGTGTGGCCAAAGAAAATAAAATTTAAATAAACAAAAATACATTTATATCTAAATTATTTGCTTCATAGTTTCCAATAATTAAGACAATTCTTTTCTTAAACAGAATAGTTCCTATATTTTCATTGATGTTTTATTTGAATTTTTTGTTCTACTGACTTTTAAAGAGTTAAGAAAGAAATATCTTACAATGTACAAAGGTAAGAAAGGTACACTGTGAAGGTAAATCTTGCTTACTCTGGTTCTTCTGTTAAATAAATTAAACAAAGAGGCCATTGGGCTTTTAAAGTGACTCTTTTGCAAACAAAAACCTAGGCCAGATTCAATGCACTAGAATCCAAGAAATTTAAGAATCAAAATTTAAGAACAGCCAGCTAGGCTTTCCCAAATAGGCATCAACTTAAGCCATAGTCAATCAAATAATCTGTTTGCTTCACTTCTATAAATACCTCTTTTCTAGTCCATGTTGGAGGAGTACTCCTAGACACTTTTGACTCAATGTTGCCAGATTCATATCAATATATACTCCAATAAAATCTTTAAAATTTTAACCTGTTTCTGTTTATCTTTTAACACTCCAATAAACTAGGTTCCTTTCTTCCTCCTTGTGTATCTACTTTCACTGCAACTCATATACACATGTATGTGTATATATGTATATGGATATATTTACATAAAATATATTCAGATGAACATGAATGATTCATGTTATAAGCATGAATGTGTGTGTTCATATCGTTGTTTTACATATATGGTGGCACATTTTACACAATGTTCTGCAATTTATACCAGACTTTCCACATCAGTATACAAACAGCATGTCTCTGATGAGATTAGGTAATGAAAATTTAGATTTGTTATTGATATTCTAAAACTGTAACAGTCTTTTGTGCCCTCCATATCATCTTTAGGCATAACTCTAAAGCTAAAATCTTAAGAATTTTTTAAAATGTTCTACTTTTGGGATTAAAAACAGTTTACATAGAGATATCAGAGAGTCCATTTTCTTTATTGTGGAATATCATAACTATACTTGTACTAACTTAAAATATAGTCATTACCTTTGATCATTAATGTAGGCAACAAATACTAACAGTATTAGCCATAACTGTAACTTACTCACTTATAGATATTGTAGATATTTTCATAAGAAATTACAGATATTACAGATGTTTTAATCTATGGTTATATCACTCTCACAATGAAATAACAGGAGATATTAAACCAGATGCTAGACTTATGTAATGTGTTAATAATTAATAAAGTAGAAATAATTTCTGTATTCTTTAAAAATTAACATTTCTATATCATCATAATCCCTATTATTATAATATATACAATATTAACTATTGTAATTTTAATTTAATATAATTTTATAATTATAATCATAATTTATAATGTATAATTATAATTAATAATTATGTATTGCTATAATTGTAATTAAAAATAAAATTCCAGTAGCTATTCAAATAAAAATGAAGTGACACAAAAACTCCTTTATTAAATTTAGAAATATCTTTCCTCAAACCTAGTTAAAATGGTATTATACTTTTCTTTATTTTTAAGATAGAACTGCATGATAAAAATGTATGGGCCTGGTCCACTTTGATAATTTTCTATCTTTAAGGTAGCTGCTTGATAATTTATATATTAAAATTACCTACATTATACAGATCCTTTAACTGTATACATTTCATTAAGAATTATTTTATGATTTCTCCAAGTTCCTCTCTAACAGTGATTATGTCCAGTCTGTCATTTCTTTTCCTGTGGTTTCATAACTTTTCTTGTTGTTTTTGAACATTAGATTCTTGCCTTCACTCACCCTCACCAAAATAACATTTTGATTTCAGTTTTAGTCTTTTATGTTTTTATTTCAATTAACTTTTCCCCCTACTTTCCAGAGATTTTATATTCATTTTTTAAATTTCTTTTAATTCGGTCTTGTTTAACACTATTTATTCAAGCAATGAATTTTCCTTTAGTTGTGACTATTAGGTTCTAGTTATAGAGTTTACTTTTTTTCTTATATATTATGTGATCTAAGTTTTGAGTTTATCTTGTAATTTAGAATGTATACTTTTCTGTGTGTTAACATTTAATTTCTAGGTGTCAGGCTTTTCAACTTATTTCTTTTTCTTCCTAGATAAATTTCATATATCATTATGACCTATGAGTATCATCTATAATTTTTAAGCATTCTCTGTAATTTATGAAGATTTCTTTTGTAGTCTAAATAATGATCAATGTTATATCATGTTTCATGGGTACATGAAAATGTGTATCTTTCATTGTGAAATTATAGGAAGTTCAATATTTAAATTGGATCTAGTGTTCATTGCACTTTATTTCCTTGAAAGCAATATATATTAATATGGAGAATTTATATACCTGATAGATTTTTAAAATTTTTATAATTTTTCTAACTTTTTTGCTTGTGTGTATGTTAAAATGAGATGCATATGTTTTGAAGGTTTGATACAATTTTTTCCTGCAATACAATGGAAAACTTAAAACAAGATTTAATATTCAGTTCATAGTCTTTTTGACCTTCTCACGCAGCATATAGGATCTTAGTTTCGTGACCAGGGATCAAAACCATGCCTCCTGCAGTGGAAGTATGGAGTCTTAACTATTGGGGCACCAAGAAAGTCCTGTGTTAGTTGCTCAGTCATGTCTGAGTCTTTGCAACCCCACGACTATAGCCCACCAGGGATTATAGCCCACTATGCTTCAAACAAGAACACTCAGTCGTGTCCAACTTTTTGTGACCCCATGGACTGTACAGTCCATGGAATTCTCCAAGCCAGAATACTGGAGTGGGTAGCCTTTCTCCTCCAGGGGATCTTCCCAACCCAGGGATTGAATGTACCCCACATTGCAGGCAGATTCTTGACCATCTGAGCTACCAGGGAAGCCCAAAAAAGTCCTAATACTCATTAAAGTTTGATAATTTTTCCTCTTATTTTTCCATGATTTGATTCTCTGTTTCAGGGTACTTATTTTTAGGTGCAGTTTCAATATCCCTTTTAATTTATTTTCTGCTTTTCATATTGTTAGGTAGAAAGTCAGGCATGAACAACAAGAGGTGGCCTCCATGAAAAGGATTCGAGATGTCTAAACTCTACCCCAGACAGGCCCCAGTGTGGCCCAAGAGAGCTCACAAATATGTTACAAAAATAACTACAGAGAATTTTCCAACTTCTGAGCATGCAACTGAGGCACATGGTGGATAGAAATATTTAACCACAAGGACTTTTCCAACTTTGGCACATGGGCCCTTGATGCACAGCTGTTTAATCAAGGAATCTTACAGTCAAGAACCCATTGTGTTGCTCAGACATGTCCAACCCTTTGCAACCCCATGGATTGTAGCCTGCCAGGCTCCTCTGTTTATGGAGATTCTCCAGGCAACAATACTGCAGTGGGTTGCCATGTCCTCCTCCAGGGGATCTTCCCAACCCAGGGATCAAACCCAGGTCTCCCGCATTGCAGGTGGACCCTTTACTGTCTGAGTCACCAGTGAAGTCCAAGAACCCATTCAGTTCAGTTTACTTCCATTGCTCAGTCGTGTCTGACTCTTTGCGACCCCATGAATCACAGTACACCAGGCCTCCCTGTGCAGTAGTTTGAGCATTCTGTGGGATTGCCTTTCTTTGGGATTGGAATGAAAACTGACCTTTTCCAGTCCTGTGGCCACTGATGAGTTTTCCAAATTTGCTGGCATATTGAGTGCAGCACTTTCACAGCATCATCTTTCAGGATTTGAAATAGCTCAACTGGGATTCCATCACCTCCACTAGCATTGTTCATAGTGATGCTTTCTAAGGCCCACTTGACTTCACATTCCAGGATGTCTGGCCTTAGGTGAGTGATCACACCATCGTGATGATCTGGGTCATGAAGATCTTTTTTGTACAGTTCTTCTGTGTATTCTTCCACCTCTTATTAATATCTTCTGCTTCTGTTAGGTCCATACCATTTCTGTCCTTTATTGAGCCCATCTTTGCATGAAATGTTCCCTTGGTATCTCTAATTTTCTTGAAGAGATCTCTAGTCTTTCCCATTCTGTTGTTTTCCTCTGTTTCTTTGCACTGATCACTGAGGAAGGCTTTCTTATCTCTCCTTGCTATTCTTTGGAACTCTCCATTCAAATGGGAATATTTTTCCTTTTCTCCTTTGCTTTTCGCTTTTCTTCTTTTCACAGCTATTTATAAGGCCTCCTTAGACAGCCATTTTGCTGTTTTTGCATTTGTTTTCCATTATTTATAAATATGCTATACATACATACATCTGATTATAACAGACTTAATTATGGGAGAAGGCAATGGCACCCCACTCCAGTAATCTTGCCTGGAAAATCCCACGGATGGAGGAGCCTGGTGGGCTGCAGTCCATGGGGTCGCGAAGAGTCGGATACGACTAAGCGACTTCACTTACACTTTTTGCTTTCATACATTGGAGAAGGAAATGGCAACCCACTCCAGTGTTCTTGCCTGGAGAATCCCAGCGACGGCGAAGCCTGGTGGGCTGATGTCTATGGGGTCAGATAGAGTCGGACACGACTGAAGTGACTTAGCAGTAGCAATTACAGGAAAGACATACACAATAGTGCCTGTTGCTATAGAACTTTCAACTGTTAATCAAAAATCTCAGTCCATGCCCACCTAGATGAATATGTAAAAGCCCTATTCTGTATGTCCCCAGACACACCTCCTTCCCTGACTGGTCTTGATCATATCCCTATTTACACTTCATTTTCTAATTGGTGGCAGGTACAAGCCCTATTTTCCACAGGGCAGAACCCAGGGGAGAAGACAGGAAGTATAAAAAACAGAAGCTAAGCCTGATCATGGTCACTCCTTCAGGGTCGGCCTGCTCCCATGTCTTAGGAGTTTACTATTCACTCACTAGGTGTTTAATAAATTTTTGCCTCTTTGAACTATAACTAGTCTGCTGTTTCGAATCTCTGATATGATGAGAAGAGAGCCAAGAAATCCTGACTATTTGAGCTGTAATTAGTCCACCCTTCCAAATCTTTGTTACCACAAGAAAAGAACCCAGGGAAATAAACCAATCTTAAATTATCAAAATTCTGTTTAAAGTTTTTAGCTACTTTCTAAGTAAATATCAATTTCATTAGATTTTTCCAAAAGCGCTCTGTGGACAGGGAGCCTAGTAGGCTACAGTCCATGGAGTCACAATAGTCAGACATGACTGAGTGACTAATGCACAATTTCAAAGGAAATGAATTTTCATCAATGATTAGAAATAACACTGATCATGCAACTATACAAATGTAGGTCAGAATAAATACATATGTGCTTTGTGGCTTCATAAATCATCATTCACTATATCTTTAAATAAAACAGTGGTAATAACAATTCATGGAAAGTAATGAATGACTAGCAATGCAGAGCAACAGAATTGTATTAATACTTCTTTTACAGACTGGGTACAGGAAAATATTTAGTTGCAATATTTCCACAGAAATACGAAATGTTTATGCAAAAAAATGTCTCCAAATAACTGAAGAACACACACCAAAATTTACTTCTTATACTTTTTAACAGCAGCAATTCTTTGTTTCTTTTCTTTTGCTTTTTCCTTCAACATTGACCTGCAAGGACATTACTGTGTTTTCAATAATCTCTTCTTTATAATGCTTCCAACTTGGCTTTCATTCTTTGTAGGCATCTTTTTCTTTTTTTTCATTTCTGCCATCACATAACTGTCTCCCTATCACACACACACACACACACACACACACACACACACACACACACACACCCCATTATTTAATCTTTACAATCTTATTTTATACATGAGATTATTTCAATAATTGTTTAGTTGATGGCTATTTACCAAGTCACAATTTTCATGTCTTCTGTGCCACTGCCACTTCAATTGCCATAAATCTTTCTCTTCTTTTATTCTATCTTATAATACATGTATATTGATCCTCAGCTAACTCCTATTTTATTGCAAGGTTATTAATGCCTTCTGAACAAATTATTTTCTGAATATTCATGTCTGAACAGGAATAAAGACAATTTTCAGAATGAAAGGATTTATTCTTCTTCAGTATGAGCTCTTTTAAGTTTTATGTCTTTATGGTCAGCAAATAATACTTACAAAGATAAGTCACAATGTAGAATGTCTCTTCATTTTCACTTCTAGGCAGCTGTAAACTTCTTCCGAACATTTTTGTTTTGTTTGTTTATAATATTTCATTTATAACCCTGCCTTTCCTGCTTCTCAATAATAAATACCAAAATCCAGCTCAGGAAATATAGCCATCTAGACCACATTTGGGGGCTTCCTTGGTGGCTCAGCTGTAAAGAATCTGCCAGCCAATGTAGTAGACATGGTTTTGATTCCTCGGTCAGGAAGATCCGGAGGAGAAGGAAATGACGACCTGCTCCAGTATTCTTACCTGAGAAGTTCCATGGACAAAGGAGCCTGGTTTCTATACTCCATGGGTTCACAAAGAGTTGGACGCAATGTAGTAACTAAACAACAAAGACTGCATGTATGTTTTCATATTTCCAAAAGGCAATATTAGGTTTTAATTTCAGGTTCTGCTACTTAATTTCAAAAACAACATTTTTTGTTTCCCTTATTTTACATATTTAGCCATGAATATTCCCTCTAAATGTCTTCCTGCAGTCCTAAACTACACACATAATTGCAAAGATACATAAATGTACACATAAATACATACATGCATCTACAATACAGTTATCTCCTAGACTTATAAATGATGATTCTTTTATTTTTTTCTATTTATCTTGTTGCTTTGGATTTTATGTAGTTTTCAGAGAATAAGGAAATCATTATCTTTATCAGTTAAAATTAGAATAAAAGTTACATTTGTAATATTTAATTTTATTTTTTCAAAAAAGTTATATTATCTATGAGTTTGTCAAAAATTATTTTTACCAAAGAATTATTTACAAAGCACCAAAAATAGTGCTATAGGTAGTCTGAAAAAAGCCTGCAGTTTGATGCTGTTGGTAATTAGGTTTTGTTGTCTGGGCCACATTTTATTTGACTTCACACATTTTCATTTGAACACCAACTGTTACAAGGCATATGGACTTCCAAAGCAATCCCATATGCTACAAAATGGCTGGCTGCTATCTACTTAGGATTCAAACAATGATGAGATTTTGTAATGATTGTGAAGTAGGAAAACTTTAAATTCTTTATCTAGTTTAATGTAGATTTTAGAGGCTCTACAGTACAGAATTATGCTTTTTTTTTATGCTAAGTTTTATTCCTCCTTATGTGCTTTTGAAGTTTGAGTAGGAATGTTTATAAAATATTTTAAAATGTAGTACTCTAAATGAGAACTATTTTGTATTAAATAGTAAATTAAATGCAAATAATTGCAATCCCCAGCCATATTTCCATTTATTTTCATCATTTTTTGAGAATATCACCAAAGGTAGAAGATTCCCGTCTGCATACCTACAGAAAGATCAACAATTAGACAGCTACGTATGAGCAGAAGTAGCCGTAGGAGAGTTCAGGAAGCCCCTTGAGAAATTTTAGTAACACAGTGCAACAAAAAAAGCTGAGAATAATTGCACTAAAAGGGAAGGAAGAACAGTTTAATTTTGCCTGCATCATGTCATTCCCCAGGCAGGCACTGTTCAATGCCAAGAGGAAACTCCATGGCCCTAAAGCGTTTCTGAGCAAGCCAAGTGAGTAGCGGGTGAGCAATAGCATTTGTAGCTTTGGGGGGAAGTGCACAGAGAGACCGTTTCGGTTTTGCTTTACCCAGAAAGATAAAGGTGAGACGTAATAAACAGGACAGGAGAAGGAAGAAAAGAAGGGCAGGGTCAACCAGTGTCAGTGATCTGCAGGGGCAGCTGCAGTTCCCAATGGCCTGCTCTCATGGCCTAAGAAACCAACTGCAATACAGTCAACACTGAGATTTTCCCCATTAAGATTCTGCATCTGCAGACACCAACCCCCTCAGTTCCTCCCCACCTTCTCCTCTCATCTCATTCTGAAGCCCAGGATCGACATTGGCAAGCAGCCCCAGCCTCTGTGACTGCACAAGTGAAAGATCTCATTCTAGACCCCAGCGGCTGACGCACACTGCTACACACGCACTGGGGAATAGCCTCTACCGCTATGCATTTCTTGCCATTTGCCTGGCTCCCGTCACTGACCTCTACTACCGTGTCCATTCCAGTGGCAAGGCCCTGTAGCCATGGGGGTGCATGTCACCAGCCAAGGCCCCCATACCTGCTGGTTAGTCTATCTCCAGCCCTGACCCCTGCCATGGGCTTGCGTTTCTGAGCTCACTTACTGCCAGCCCTTGTAGCTACGTACCTGCACGCTCCTGGACCAAATCCCATCACTAGCCTTCCTTGCTCTGATCCCTTTTGGTGGGATCACAGAGGGGAGATTTTGGATTGCATGAGGGCTCACTGCCTCAGGTCACTGTAGTCCATAACATCAGCAACTGTGTGGTCTCTTGGGAGTGGCACAGTATGTCTGGAGTAACTGTGAGCGTTACTGAGTTGTCAGCTGGCCTTCAGGCCCAGAAGCTAAGCTAGAGACCAGAGCCGGCGGAAATGGGGGCTAGAGTCAGTGACGTGCACACACTTGGCGGTAAGAGTGACAGGTGCCACCTAGAAGCAATGACCAGGGCCAACTCTGGGCACCACAGAAGCTGCAGGGACTGGACAATTGGCATGGACCCCAGTGGCTCCAGGATCCCTCCGCATCTGCCAGGACCACACAGCTGTCAGTGCTGTGACCTCAGCCTCAGACAGTGGGATACCACTTTTCTCCAGAAGCAGAGCCACCGCAAATGCCCATACTAGCACTCTGCACCACTATAAACAGCATCACAGAAGACGTCAGTGTGATTTCACCCACAGACTGAGGTCTTTCTTCACCAAAGTCAATAATGTCTGAGACAGGTGACTGCTTCTTCACACGTGCAGACACACACGCAAGGTAACAGGGATCAGGGAAGCATGGCATCACCACAGAACACTGTTTCCAAAGAAAAAATTACATATAAATTGTCTGACAAAGAATCCAAAACAGTTGTTTTAAACAATTAAAAGAGCTATAACAGATATAAAGAATCTAACAAAATCAGGAAAATGCTACTAGAAAATACAAAAAGTTCAACATAAATGGAAAACAAAATAGAACCAAACAAAAAAATTAGAGTTGTATAATAAGATGTAATCAGTACAGAATTCATAGATGGTTTAACAGCAGACTAGACTAATCAGAACAATTAGTGTACACAGAGGTGTACCATTTGCAATTATCCAGTAATAACAGCTAAAATAAACACATGTGAGAGGAATGAACAAAGCTACAGGAATAACTAAGACATAACTAAGAAAAATAATCTACATGTTACCAGAGTCTCAGAGGGAGAAGAGAAGAGAATAAACAGGAAAAAAGAAATTTTATTTTAAAGAAACCGTAACTGATAACTTTCTGAATATATGGGGGAGATTTGGACACTCAAGTTCATGAAATTCACAGGTCTCCAAACAAATTCAACTCAAGGAAATATTCTCCAAGACATATCATGATAAAATCTTCAAAAATCAAAGGCAAAGAGAGAATCTCGAAAACCGCAGAACAAGGCTGTCACTAACGTGTGTGTGTGCATGCTCAGTTGCATCCGATTCCTTGCAATTCCATGGACTGTAGCCCGCCAGATTCCTCTGTCCAGGAGACTTTCCAGGCAAGAATATTGGAGTGGGTTGCCATTTCCTCCCGCAAGGGATTGAAACCGTCTCCTGTGTCCCCTGCCTTCGCAGCCAGATTCTTTACCACTGAGCCACCACCAAACCATCCTAATTGTATCTGATTTCTCAGCAGAAACTTTAAGGACCCAGAGAGATTGGAATGCTACATTCAAGGTGCAGAAAAAACAAAAAACAAAACAGTCAATCAAGAATACTTAATCCAGTAAAGTTGCCCTTCAGAAATGAAGAAGAGATAAAGATGTTCTCAGACAAACAAAAACTAAGGGCGTTTATTACCACTAGACCTGCCTTACAAGAAATCCTGAATGGAGTTGCTCAAGCAAAAATTAAGGGACATTAATTGGGAAATGAAAACATATGGAAATATAAACCATACCTGTAAAGGAAAATAATTGATGTGTTTATCAGAATGCAATCTATACTTTTGTTCATCCACAGGAAATAAGAAATAATCTAATGAACTTCCAATAAAATTGTGATAATCATAAAAAAGTCTATTATGTAACATAAATACAAATTTTCTTATTTAAATATTTGTGGCAATGAATTTGTGAAACATGCAGTATTTTTTTTCCATTTATTTTTATTAGTTGGTGGCTAATTACTTTACAATACACACCGAGGAAACATGTAGTATTTTTAAAAAAGCAAATACTTGTATAAAACTAAAATATACTCACAGTTTTTAGGTAGTAATTAGAGAATTTAGCACATTTAAAACAGAACTTGATTTTATCATATACTGAACATGAAATGATATATAAAGAACAGTATATAGTGGAGGAGAGTTTGCACTGAAAATTCAGTATCTGTCATTCATCATCTCAGTTATTCTAACTATGTAAGGGAGACAAGTAAATTACTATTCTTCCCTACACTTTTCAGTTCAGTTCAGTCACTCAGTCATGTCCGACTCTTTGCAATCCCATGAACCGCAGCATGCCAGGCCTCCCTGTCCATCACCAACTCCCGGGGTTTACCCAAACCCATGTCCATTGAGTCGGTGATGCCATCCAACCATCTCATCCTCTGTCATCCCCTTCTCCTCCTGCCCTCAATCTTTCCCAGCATCAGGGTCTTTTCCAATGAGTCACCTCTTTTCATCAGGTGGCCTAAGTGTTGGAGTTTCAGCTTCAACATCAGTCCTTCCAATGAACACCCAGGACCGATCTCCTTTAGGATGGACTGGTTGGATCTCCTTGCAGTCCAAGGACTCTCAAGAGTCTTCTCCAACACCACAGTTCAAAAACATCAATTCTTCTGCACTCAGCTTTCTTTATAGTCCAACTCTCACATCCATACATGACCACTGGACTTTAAACACTTATTAATGCTAGGTGACCTACTGTAACTTAGAAGCTGATGTGTTAATGTGCCTAATAATACTGCTGCTGGCTCTGTGAACAGTGACAAACCACTGGGATATATTAACTTTAGCACTGGGCAAATTTATGTAAGTGTAGGAAATTTTAGACAATTCTGACAAAGTAATTAGACATCTATGATAAGCAATCCACTGCTTTTTCAAAGTGCTTTCTCAATAACAAAGAAAATACTTATAGTTACATAAATCTGGCTCCTTTTAAAAAATATAAGTAAGTTAAAATGTCACTTGTGTCTATTACTGAATTTTAATGAGTTCTCCAAGATCCTTGAAAAAAAGGGATCTTGAGACACAATTGTTAATACAAAAATCTCCAGTATTAGATAAGAATAAATAATAATAAATTCTGCATTGTTATCTGAGTGGATTCTGGGTTCTCTGACTAATAGCAAAATGTGAATGAGTCACAACAGGGTGTTATCATGATAATTTATGTCACTAATAATAAAAACTAAGATTTATATAACAATCCATTATGATTAACAAGACCATATACCATATCTTATTTACTATAACACTAAGAAATAGATAGTAATGAAGTCATATCTTATTTGATTTATTGTGATTCAACTGAGGTTCAAAGATTTCGTAACCTTACCATGAACACACTGGCATAAAGGAAAACTTGAAACGTGAATCTCGGAATCTGATATTAATTATTATTTTCTCAGAGTACTCATGCACACCTTTTTATTGGCTATATTATTTTTAACTCACAAATGTTCAACAAAATATTTAGCTATTTTCTACAGATGACTGATTAATATCAAGAGATATTTCTATTTAACTTAAATTTTCAAGCTTTAACTTTTCCTTACTAATAGATATAATTGTCCTGTTTAGACTTGGTTTACGGAACTGTCACAAAAATATGCAATTTAGATGTAACACAATTCTTTCTTCTCTGGCTGTTAATTCTTCCACAGTGTGGGTCCTTTCCTACTAACAGGTAAACTTTCGTCACGTGCTGATCAGCTTAGAAAAACTGTGAGCATGTACTGCATACATTAAATACATGTTAATGGATAGTAAATATATACTAATAAATAGTTCTTAGTTCTGAACAAATACAGCCCATACACTATTTAATTATTTAATTCATTCAATCATTCACCAAGTGATTACTGAATGCCTAGTATATGCCAGGCTTTCTTGGTTTTGGAGAAGCAGCTATAGACAAAACAGAAAAAAGTCTTAATTCTCACAGAGGTGTTTTTTTTTTTTTTTTTTAAATTAAAAGAAGAGGATGGAAAAAGGAAAAAAAAAGTATAAGCATTTTAGGCTGTAATAGTAGTGATCAAATAAAATACAGCAGAGAAATAATCTGGAAAGTGAAATGAGAGCAAAGATTTGAGTAAAGGTAGATAGTGCCATGTCTGGGTACCAGCTGGAGCGCGTCCCATGAAGAGACAGCAGGCATAGGAAGGGCCTGGATAAGCAATAACGTGGCATGGCCATGGAGCAAAAGGTCAGAGTGACACAGAGCTGTCAGAAAGAACTAATCGGGACTGTGGTTATGAATAATGTCAGTGAGGTAGCAGGGTTCAGGTCACTTAGGACCTCTGAATATTTTTCTGGAAGAGATGAGAAGCTATTAGATAACTTTAAGCAGAGGAATAAGAGTCTTTGATTTACAATTTAAAAGAATCACAGTGTCTGCTCTGTGAACAGACTGTAGGAGGGAAAGACAGAAAATGAGAAACCCAGTAACAGCCTCATTAAACAGTCCAGATGAGAGGTAATGATGGCTTGAATAGGCAAAGCAGAGGTGTAGGTGGTGAGCTGCAGTCATATTTGTAACAGATTTTGAAGATGAAGCCAACAGAAGATTTGCTGACAGAACATGGGATTAGATAGGTTTTGGGACAGATAGGTTTGGGAAAATACAGTTAAAAATTAAGATCATCCTTTCTTAGTAATATCTGAAATAAAGGAAAGGAATATTTCATCTTATTTTGGTGTGCCTATAATGTATGTCGGGGCTTCCCCAAGTAGTATTAGTGGTACAGAACACTCCTGTCAATCCAGGAGACAAATGAGACATGGGTTTGATTCCTAGGTCAGGAAGACACCGTGGAGGAAGGCATGGCAACCCACTCTAGTATTCTTGCCTGGAGAATCCCATGGAGAGAGGAACCTGGCAGGCTCCAGTGCATGGGGTCACAAAGAGTAGGACATGACTGAAGTGACTTAGCACACCACACATAATGTATGTTTACAGTTCTGATTTTACAATATTTGCTTAGTAAGAACCAAATGTAAAATAAAATTTGTTTTAAAAAGTGTGTAAATGCCAAAGAAGACTTACAGTGTGGAACAGGCCAAGTATGGAACTATACTAAATTTGATGGGTCTTCCACATCAGTTACTTAAGTGTTCTCTTTATTTTTTTTTTTTTCCATTTATTTATTTATTTTTTTTTTAAATATTATTTTATTAGTTGGAGGCCAATCACTTCACAACATTTCAGTGGGTTTTGTCATACATTGACATGAATCAGCCATATAGTTACACGTATTCCCCATCCCAATCCCCCCTCCCACCTCCCTCTCCACCCGACTCCTCAGGGTCCTCCCAGTGCACCAGGCCCGAGCACTTGACTCATGCATCCCACCTGGGCTGGTCAAAAAAGGGTACCCACTGATTCACTCTGACATTTTCTGCTGATCATAGTGGTTGTACAAAATTGAAAGCAGTCCCTGAGACAGTTGGCATAAGCAGGGCCAAATGGAAATGCACACAGTGGTGACACAATTGTATCATCACATGAACAACTCTAGGAAGTGATTCAAAAGCAGAGTATCTCCCATAGCAGTACTGAATTTTCTACATAAATTCTGAAAACTGATCTCATCATTTATTATTGAACAGATTGTAAAAAAAATATTATTTTTGTCTGAAATTGTTAAGATGATAATACTTTCCTTCCATATAGTTTATTATTGGAAACTAAGTTCATTCAACATTTTTATATGCAGCACCAGTTATTTTGATTAACAACCTTTAAAATCATGGTATTTAGCTTTTTCATTTGTACTCAGAAGCACTTACAACCCTTCACTTATGTCTTTATTAGATATTCTTCTTCAGTGAACCACAGCAAGACTCTTTATATCCAGAGGGGATAGGTTCTAGGACTCCTGTAAATACCAAAATCTATAGACTCAAGTCCCTTATAAAAAATGGTGTGGTGTTTACATAAAACCCATGAACATACTTTAAACTATCACTAGATTACTTCAATTCAGTTCAGTTACTCAGTCATGTCCGACTCTTTGTGACCCCATGGACTGCAGCACGCCAGGCCTCCCTTTCCATCACCAGCTCCTGGAGTTGACTCAAACTCATGTCCATTGAGTTGGTGATGCCATCCAACCATCTCATCCTCTGTTGTCCCCTTCTCCTCACACCTTCAATCTTTCCCAGCATTAGGGTCTTTTCAAATAAGTCAGTTCTTTGCATCAGGTGGTCAAAGTATTGAAGTTTCAGCTTCAGCATCATTCCTTCCAGTGAATATTCAGCACTGATTTCCTTTAGGATGGACTGGTTGGAAATCCTTGCAGTCCAAGGGACTCTGAAGAATTTTCCAAGACCACAGTTCAAAAGCATCAATTCTTTGGCACTCAGCTTTCTTTATAGTACAACTCTCACATCTACACATGACTACTGGAAAATCCACAGCTTTCACTAAATGGACTTTTGCGGGCAAAAATAAAGTCTCTGCTTTTTAATATGCTGCCTAGATTGGTCACGACTTTTCTTCAAAGGAGTAAGTGTCTTTTAATTTCATGGCTACAGTCACCAACTGCAGTGATTTTGGAGCCCCCCAAAATAAAGTCAGTCACTGTTTCCACTGTTTCCCCATCAATTTGCCATGAGGGATGGGACCAGATGCCATGATCTTAGTTTTCTGAATGTTGAGTCAAGCTAACTTTTTCACTCTCCTCTTTCACTTTAAACAGGAGGCTCTTAAGTTCCTCACTTTCTGCCATAAGGGTGGTGTTATCTGCGTATCTGAGGTTATTGATATTTCTCCCAGCAATCTTAATTCCAGCTTGTGCTTCATCCAGCACAGCATTTCTAATGATGTACTATGCACAGAAGTTAAATAAGCAGGGTGACAATATACAGTCTTGACCTACTCCTTTCCCGATTTGGAATCAGTCTGTTGTTCCATGTCTAGTTCTAACTGTTGCTTTTTGACCTGCACACAGATTTCTCTGGAGGCAAGTCAGGTGGTCTGGTATTCCCATCTCTTGAAGAATTTTCCACAGTTTGTTGTGATCCACACAGTCAAAGGCCAAAGCCTGCATAGTCAATAAAGCAGAAATAGATGTTTTTCTGGAACTCTCTTGCTTTTTCATGATCCAACGGATGTTGGCAATTTGATTTCTGGTTCCTCTGCCTTTTCTAAATCCAGCTTAAACATCTGGAAGTTCACAGTTCACATACTGCTGAAGCCTGGCTTGGAGAATTTTGAGCATCACTTTACTAGCAGGTGAGATGAGTGCAATTGTGTGATAGTTTGAGCATTCTTTGGTATTGCCTTTCTTTGGGATTGGAATGAAAACTGAACTTTTCCAGTCCTGTGGCCACTGCTGAGTTTTCCAAATTTGCTGGCATATTCAGTGCAACACTTTCACAGCATTATCTTTTAGGATTTGAAATAGCTCAACTGGAATTTCATCACCTCTACTAGCTTTATTTGTAGTGATGCTTCCTAAGGCCCACTTGACTTCCCATTCCAGAATGTCTGGCTGTAGGTGAGTGATCACACCATCATGATTATCTGGGTCATGAAGACCTTTTTTGTACAATTCTTCTGTTTATTCTTGCCACCTCTTCTTAATATCTTCTGCTTCTGTTAGGTCTACACTGTTTCTGTCCTTTATTGTACCCATCTTTGGATTAAATGTTCCCTTGGTATCTCTTAATTTTCTTGAAGAGATATCTAATCTTTCCCATTCTATTGTTTTGCTCTATTTCTTTGCACTGATCACTGAAGAAGGCTTTCTTATCTCTCCTTGCTATTCTTTGGAACTCTGCATTCAAATAGATATATCTTTCCTTTTCTCCTTTGCTTTTCATTTCTCTTCTTTACACAACTATTTGTAAGGTCTCAGACAGTCACTTGGGCTTTTTGCATTCTTTTTCTTGGGGATGGTCTTGATCCCTGCCTCCTGTATAATATCACCAACCTCCATCCATAGTTCTTAAGGCACTCCATCAGATCTAATCCCTTGAATCTATTTCTCACTCCCACTGTATAGTCGTAAGGGATTTGATTTAGGTCATACCTGAATGGTCTAGTGGTTTTCCCTACTTTCTTTAAGTCTGAATTTGGCAATAAGGAGTTCATGATCTGAGCCACAATCAGCTCCCGGTCTTGTTTTTACTGACTGTATAGAGCTTCTCCATCTCTCGATCAGTTATTACTAGATTACTTATAACATATAATACAATGGAAACACTATATAAACAGTTGTAAATAGAATCCAAATGTAAATAGTTGCCAGTACCAGGCAAATTCAAGATTAGCTCTTTAAAACTTTCTGGAATGCTTTTTCCCCCCAAATATTTTTAATCCATGGTTGGTTAAATCCATATGTACAGACACAGAACCAATGAATATGGATGTAGACTGTATTGTATCTTTAACTATACAAATGACAACATTTATTAAGGTCTTAAACTGTCTTCTATTTTTATTCCATTGAAATTTCTAACTTTACCTGTCTCTGTACATAGGCTATGAGCCCCTTGATATCAAGGAAATTTCCATAGTACCTCAATAAATATTCATATAAAAATGCATTAACATATGATCTAAGTCTCAAAAATAAATTGTCTATGAAAGTTTTTAATTAACAAAAAGTGAACTTTGAAGCAAATGTCTTTGGTTTCTATAAGGACAAAAAATAGTCTCTGGACTATCTCTGATTTCTTTTGCTTAAAGCACAACATTTTTGAGATGCATTGATGCCGTTGCATGAATTAGGATGATTATCTCTTTTTATTGGTGAGAAGTATTCTACTTAATAGTGAAGAAATAAACATCTTAATATTGAAGTCACTGTCAACTGGCATGTGCCACACTCTTGAAGGATACCAAGGAAAATGAGGAATAAGCATATTTACTCCCAACATTTCCCTAAACAACCCTTTTTCTTCCCACTTCTGTCATTTTCCTTCATCTGTACCTAGAAGAGAACACTGAAGAAACCAAGTGGTAAATAACACTAAATTAAATGAAAGTTCTTTCTTATAATAATATAAGCTTTAATCTAAAACTGAGACTCGAAATATCAAGGCATCTTTTATTTCATTCATTAATTTCATCAGTTGAATTCTGTCTGTTAAAAGAACATTATTTCAATTATTCTTTCAAGCATATTGTTTTAAAGAAATTACACATAATTTAAACATATTATTTTAATTATTCTTCTCATACTATGACTAGAACATCACAGGACATGACCCACACACACTGTTTGCCTCTCTCAAATCATACAAACTCTAACCAGAGTGAGTTTGTGACAACTTTCTTATATTTGTGGTTTCCTTAATTTTCATTTTTGAAGCATGTGGCATGATTGAGGGGAGAAAATACAGACTTTAAAACCAAGTTAGTTGTTTGTTTTCCTTTCTTTATTAATTTGCTATCTGTGTTCAGTATGGAAAATCTCAACCATTTGAGTCATCAGTTTTTATTCAGTGATATGATTATAATTGCATAGAATTGCGGTGAGAAAAAGCTTAGATGTTCCGCTAAGTATTTCATTAGTAATAGTTCCTTCCTGATGACTGAGTTGTCCATTTTGCCAGATAATGGTTATTTATTTCCAGCCCTTGTCTCAACTTGTTGATTATCCAACGCTTTCCTTTTCTCAAGAGTTTTATTAATGTAGTTATATTTACTCTCTCTATAATCTCTTGCTCAAGTTCTTAAAGTTGATCACATGGGTATTAAAATTTAAATAGGTAGTAAACATAAAAAAAAAAAAGCTGTGCATGTTTATTCTATACACAATGGCGATAATGTTAATTTCATTTAGGCTAATAATACACAAAATTTAAAAACCTATGGCCATGGATTATAAGTAAAAAGAAATACTATTTACCAAGAATATGAAGAAAAATTTTACCTCATGGGTTAACTTCCAGTCATTATTTATGGCTCTTTAGTGTTTATTTTGAAGAAGGAAGCTGAAGATGTGTCTACAGAATAAAGTAAGCCAGGCATGATACAAACTTGCTTTTCACACCAAACTCCTTTCTGTGGTACACTGTAGTAAATTTTGTAGCATTTCTTCTAAGGGCAATTTCATTCATTTGAAAAATTAGAAACAATGAACTCTTTTACAGATCTTTATACAATCTATACTATATGTTCAACAAGTAAGTGGTTAAAAATATTTGCTGTTTTGGATTAAGTGAATTGGACCGTAAAGTTAGATTTTGCTTTGAGTTATCCAAAGAAACATTTCACTTATGTGAGAAAAATTAAATATTTAAAATCAACTTATATTATAAATAGAATTCAGAGTTTGTGACTTATTCCAGACCTAAAAATAAATGTTCTTACTTTATTTCTCCTCAAATATGGTAAGATTTCTCAACAAGAAGCTACATATTTTCTCTTTCAAAAACAAAATATGGCAATAAATATCAGGGAGGTTTATAGCTCAGCTTCAACACAAGGCTGGGATATGTGGTGAGGGGAGGAAAATCAAGAATATAGATAGATAGACAGACAGATAGATAGACAGACAGATATTGTTGTCGTTGCTCAGTCTCCCAGTTGTGTCTGACTCTTTGCAATCCCATGGACTGCAGCACCCCAGACTCCTCTGTCCCTCACTATCTCCAAGAGTTTGCCCAAGTTCATGTTCATTGCATCAGTGATGCCACCCAGTCATTTCATCCTCTGATGCCCTCTTCTCCTTCTGCCCTCAATCTTTCCCAGCATCAGGGACTTTTCCTACGAGTTGTCTGTTTGCATAACCAAAATACTGGAGCTTCATCTTCAGCACCAGTCCTTCCAGTGAACATTCAGGGTTGATCTCCCTTAAGATTGACTGGTTTGATCTCCTTGCTGTCCAGGGGACTTTCAGGAGTCTTCTCCAGCACCACACCTTGAAGACCTCAATTCTTTGGCATTTTGTCTTCTGTACGGTCCACCTCTCAGAACCAAACGTGACCATTGGTAAGACCATAGCCTTGACTATACGGACCTTTGTCATCAGAGTAATGTCTCTGCTTTTCAACATACTGTCTAGGTTTGTCCTCACTTTCCTGGCAAGAAGCAACTGTGTCCTGATTTCATGACTGCAGTCACCATCTGCAGTGATTTGGGGCCCCCATAAAGGAAATCTGTCACTGTTTCCACCTTTCTTCCTTCTATTTACCATGCAGGAATGGGGCCGAATGCCATGATCTTAGTTTTACAAATATTTAGTCTTAGGCCAGCTCTTTCACTTTCCTCCTTCACACTCATCAAGAGGCTCTATAGTTCCTCTTCACTTTCTGTCATTAATGTAGCATCATTCACATATCTGAGGCCGTTGATGTTTCTCTTGGCTATCTTGATTCTTGCTTGTAACTCATCCAGCCTAGCATTTCTCATGATGTGCTCAGCGTAAAGGTTAAACAAACAGTGATAGCAGACAGTACCGCCATACGCCTTTCTTGATCTTGAACCAATCAGTTGCTCTGTACAGGGTTCTAGCTGTTGCTTCCTGACCTGCACAGGATTCTCAGGAGACAGGTAAGATGGTCTGATATTTGCATCTCCCTAAGAGCTCTCCAAAGTTTGTCATGATGTAGAGTCAAAGGCTTTAGTGTAGTCAATGGAACAGGGATAGATGTTTATTCTGAAATTCCCTTGTTGTTCTCTACAATCCAGTGAATGTTGGCGATTTGATCTCTAGTTCATCTTCCTTTTCTAAATCCAGCTTGAGTGTCTGGAAGTCCTTGGTTCGCATAATACTGAAGCCTACCATGCAAGATTTAAGTATGACCTTACTAGCAAGGGAGATGAGTGCAACTATCCAATGGTTAACACATTCTTTGGTACTAACCTTCTTGGGAATTGGGATTAGGATTGAACTTTTCCAGTCCTGTGACCACTGCTGGGTCTTCCAGATTTGCTGACATAATGAATGCAAAACCTTGATGGCATCCTCCTTCAGGGATTTGAATAGTTCTGCTGGAATATCATTGCATCCACTAGCTTTATTAACAGCAGTGTGTCTCAAGGCCCACTTGACTTTGCACTCTAGAATGTCTGGCTCTGGGTGACTAACCACACTATCGTAGTAATTCGGTTCATTAAGATCTTTTTAATACAGTTCTTTCATGTATTCTTTCCATCTCTTCTTGATCTCTTCAGCATCTACTAGGTTTATATCATTTTTATCCTTTATTGTGTCCATCTTACAGCAGAATACTCCCTTGATGTTTCCAATTTTCCTGAAGAGATCTCTAGTCTTTGTTGTTTTCTTCTATTATTAAACACCACTCATTAAAAAAATAAATAAATAAACACCACTCACTGAAGAAGGCCTTCTTATCCTTTCTAGCTATTCTTTGAAACTCTGCATATAATTGGATGTGCCTTTCCCTCTCTCCTTTTCTTTTCCTTCTCTCTGCTCTTCTGCATTTGTAAAGCCTCCTCAGATAACCACTGTGCCTTCCTGCTTTTCTTTTTCTTTGGGATGCCTTTGTTCACTGCCTCCTGTACAAGATTATGGACCTTTGTTCATAGTTCTTCAGGCACACTGTTATCTAGATCTAGTCACTTGAATCTATTTGTTACTTCTACTGCAAATTCATATGGGATTTGATTTAAGTCATACCTGGCTGGCCTAATGTTTTTCTTGGTTTTCTTTAGTTTAAGCCTGAATTTTGCCATAAGAAGCTGATGATCTGAGCCACAATCAGCCCCAGGTCTTGTTTCAGCTGACTGTATACAGATTCTTCATCTTTGGCTGCAAAGAATGTAATCGATTTGATTTTGGTATTTACCATTTGGTGATGTCCATGAGTAAAGCCATCTCTTGTGTTGTTGAAAAATAGTATTTACTATGACTGGTACACACTCTTGGCAGAATTCAGTCAGCCATTTCCCTGCTTCATTTTGTTCCCCAAGGCCAAACTTGCCTATTACTCCAGGTATATTTTGATGTCCTACTTTTGCATTCCAATTCCTAATGATGAATAAAACATCTTTTTTAGGCATTAGTTCTAGGAGGTTTTCTACGTCTTCACAGAACTGATCAACTTTAGCTTCTGTGGCATCGGTGGTAGGGGCATAGACTAGGATTACTGTGATGTTGAATGGCTTTCCTTGGAAATGAACCAAAATCGGGCTGTCATTTTTGAGGCTGCACCCAAGTACTGCATTTTGGACTCTTCTTGATTATGAGGGCTACTCCACTTCTTCTATGGGATTCTTGCCCACAGTAGTAGATATAATGGTCATCTAAATTAAATTTTCCCTTTCTCATCCACTTTAGTTTGCTGATTCCTAGGATGTAGATGTTTATTCTTACCATCTCGTGCTCGATCATGTCCAGTTTTCCTTGATTCATGAACCTAACATTCCAGGACTGTTATTTGCGGTATTTTAGGTTTTACTTTCATCACCAGGCATATCAACAACTGAGCACTGTATCCACTTTGGCAGATATACATACACTAAAAGAAAAGTATAGTATACATATATACTATACACAAACACATATATACTATATACACACATACATATATGTATACACATACACATATGCATAAGTGTATATATATATACATATGTGTGTATATAGTATATATATATGTGTATATACTATACACATATTATACATATATACTAAAACAAAAAGGCAAGAATTAAGGAAAACAAAAAATCCCCACTTATTAAGATAAGAGGTTGACAATCAATAGAATTAATGATATTTGGAATAACTGAAATGGATTTCACACATCAAAAAAACAAATGCCTTTAAACCTGGAAGTATATAAACCACATGCTTCTTGTTCTGCTTTCTATATTTAAAACATATATCCATATTGTAGAAAAACTAAAGCAAGCTACACAGGTAATATACGTAATAAACACTTCCTTTGCTGTGTTCAAAGTGAATTATAACTGTACCTATGGCTACAGCTCTGTTATTTTATTTCCTATCACTTAGATCTGTAATTGAAATGAAAAAGAAAAACAAAGGATAACACTAAAATAATGCATATAGACAACGATGTGTATGTGTGTGCTCAGTCGCTCAGTTGTGTCTGACTCTTTGTGATCCCACGGACTGTAGCCTGCCAGGCTCCTCTGTCCATGGAATTTTGCAGGAATAATACTGGCCATTTCCTACTCCAGGGGATCTTCTTGACCCAGGGATTGAACATGTGTCTCCTGCATTGGCAGACAGATTCTTTAATACTGAGCCATCTGGGAAGTCAATAGATAAAAACTACTTAAATAGATATTATTTTGCAAGTATTATTCTCTTTTAATACAATTATAATTTTGCCCTCTCTTATAATGTTCAAATGCTAATGAAGAATGTCAAAATGATGCTGAGATTTTACACAATGATGGAACAGTCCTTTCAAACAAACAAACAAAAAAGGCAGTTACTGGTGAGAGGGGTCAGTGGACAGAACACAAACATATACTATACTAGGAATTTCTCTCAATCACATGAATGTGAGTTGTAGCAAACTAGACTTGTAAATTGTTTAAACATCATTATCTATGAAGCAATTTTGTTTTGAATATCCAAACCCAAAATTTTCATGATATGTTAATGTGCAAAAATCCACATATACATGTGATGAAAACAGGGAAATTTATAGGTAATAAGTACATGTTCTCTAGGTCTGAACAGTACTTGAACTAGCTTGGGGGACTATTTATTTTCTATTCCAATTACATGAGTCTGATAAGAACGTGGTAACAAAATGTTAGCCACTTAGCTAAAGAGTTCAAATGTTTAATCCAAGGTATGTCATTTGTGTCCCTTTTCTTGGCTATCTATTTTGGATGTCAAATTTAAGAGAACCTTACTTTAACAATGTTAACAGCCATGTGATGAAAACACATATGTAGTAGATGAGAAAAAACTAAGCAGAGAGAAGGATTAACAGGAGATAGAGGAGAGGGGGAGACAGAGACACATAGACTGAGAAAGGGGCTTAGTGCTGTTGAACATCACTGCCCAAGAGACCCCAGAATTGCCTGTTTTTCTCTTCTCTGCTTCAGTGTTAACAGCTAAGCCAAAGGACGAGGCAAGGATTGCTCTATTTGCTTAGTATCATTTCAGTGGGTTTCTGTCCTCTGTATCACAAAAATAGGTAGATAGATAAAATGGTACCTAGAAAAACATAATAAATGAAAGTAGAGTGTGTGGCTAAGTCCAACGTTTAGAACTTTGCATATAATTGAAAGTTGCATTTTTGCCAGTATCCTTGTGATCAACTAAGGAAGGCATTAACTTTAATCAACATATTCTAATAATGAATTAGAAAGTGGGTTTTCAAAGTTCACATAATTCAGACTCAATATACACAAACTACATCAATCACCTGCTCATTTAAAATTTTCCTTGCATGTGATTAACTAGCAGTTAAAACATATTCTAGGGAAGCTCTGAATTATTAAAAAAAAAAAACTAAGTGAAAAAATAGCATAATTTTCCTCCAGAAGGAAAAAAAGTTTTCTGGAGGAAGGTTTCAAAGTTAATTTAAACAGAATGATTTAGTGTTAAGAAATGCATTTGGGGTAAAGAAAAAACATAAGCATGAATATGTATCCTTCATAGAGTTACATTTCAGCAAGTGAAACACTCACAAATATGAAACAAATAATGATATAGAACCAGAGGTAATTATAAATTCTGCTATACACTCCATGGAGTGTATATTCTAGAAAGTGTGGTGTCTTATCAAGGTAACAAGTCAACAGAGCAGACTGTGATATTCCTTCAAAGCAGAGAAGAGCCTGTAGGCTGTGTGGGGACAGAGAGAGCAAAGGAGAGCCTGGTGACAGTTCAATTACTCAGTTGTCAGCAAAAAACCGGCTCTGGCCACCCAGAGCCTGACTCAGCATACATAATCCTTGAGGAATCAGGTCCATCAATCCTAACATCAAATGTAACAGCCATTTACTACTCCTGGAGCACTCTTTGCTATATCACCAACAATCACACACTCACCCAAGACTTCCCTCCAACCATATACTGCACTCACCTAGGAAGACCTTCAAGGGAACTTATACTGTAATTGAATGTTTTAATTCCACTGAAGTTTTACTCTATCCAGTTTTACTCCAGAACCAATTTTATTCAATAAAGTTTTATTTGGTACAAGAAGAAGATAAAGGTGGTAGGGATTGAGCTTAGAGGTATTTAGTTTTCACTGTTTACAAATGTTTTGATTGCCTATGTAGAAAACCTCAAAGGATCAACAAATGATTAAAGTCAATAACACAGTACAGCAGTTATACAATCTAAGCTTAATGCCTAAGAATGAGTTTTAATTTTACATACTAGCAACAATTAGAATATGATTCTGACTGCTCGCTAGAGAATCAACCATAGGTAGAATGACCTTGTGAATTATTATCCAAACAGGGGAAATTTTAAGAGCAAAATGGAAATATTTGAAAATTAGTAGTAAACAACCAAAACAGACCCCAGAAAATCAAAAAAGATGGGCTTTCTATAGGGTCATATGGTAAAAGAGAGTAGTACCAAAATAATACAGATGACTTATACCAGGTCCTAGCAAAGATAAGATACTGGTGAGAAGTAGTCAGTTACTAAATACACCTTGGAAATACAGTCAAGAGAATTAGAAATAACATTTGTTTTTGAAAAAAAATTAAAGAATGAAGACACTCGAATTATGAGAAGTATCTGTTACACATATAAAAAGCAAAGGATTTTTATCCAAATATTAAGAAGAGCCTTAAATAAATTTAGTGTCAAAACACAATCAAAGTGAATAGTAGATATTATACAAAATAGAACAACCAAAAAAAGTGCTTTTTAATTAGATGTTTAAGATCTACTCTCTTAGCAACTTCAAAAATAGGATACAGTATTATGTTACCATGCTGTACACTCTATCTCCCATCTTATCAAATATTTATGTGAAATTCTTTATATGAAAATACAGTTGACCCTTGAACAATATGGGTTTGAACTATGTGGGTTAATTTATACACATTTTTTTTTCAAAAAGTTAAGTACAACATGGTCTGAGGTCAGCTGAATCTGTGGATGTAGAACTATGGGCATGGAGGGTTCGCTGTAAAATTATACTCAAATTTTGGACTACATGGAGGATGGCACCCCATCCCACATTGTTGGAGGGCAAACTGTATATTCAACCCATTAGTAATCAGAACGATGTACATTAAGTGTTTTCAAGACATTGGATAACAGGCAGTCAGGGCTGTAATCTTCGAGAGAAATGCAACAAAAGACATCTCTTAAGCTTTTCCTTAAGATGGCCTAAGATCTTACTGCTTTTTACCCACAAGTCCTAAACACAGGAGGGGGCTCTGTATAAGGTACAGTAGGCTCACTGAGCTTAGAGGACAACCCAGAACTCACAGAGACTGGGATATCTAGACTTGTGCGGCAGAAAATCAAAGAAGGAGTTACCCAAAGGAAGATTTTCAGGTATCTACACAGGAGTTCTCATGAGTCTCTGACCAAATCTAAGATGCATATCCAGATACTAAGGTATCTGAACTTCATTAAATTCAAGAGAACAAAATAAGAAAGACTGAATTCTTATCATGATAAAAGCCAGGAGGAACTGGCTTGTCATCTTTAAAAGTACTTTAGGAAACCTGTCAACTTAGAACTCTAAATATAAACATGCACACACACGCACACACACACACACACACACACAGATTTTCATGTGTACTCAAAACTGAAACAATTCAATCATTTACAGCTGAAAGAGTTACAAACTGTGGAATATCTATATAATGAAATGCTAGTTAGCAATATAAAGGAACAGACTACTGATAGCAGTACAAATAAATCTAAAAATCATACTGAGTAAAGTAAATCAAGCAAACAATAGGAGCCAAATATATAATTCTATCTATATAAAATTCTAGAAAATACAAGCTAAAATGTAGTAATAAATAATTAAGAGATTATTTGAGAACCACACAGGAATTGAAAAAAGCACAAGGAAACTCTGGGCGGGGTGATACATGTGTTCGCTATATTGACTGTGGTGATGGCGTCATGTCTCTGTATGAATGCCAAAGTTGGTCAAATCATGCAACTTAAACACGTGCAGTTTATTACATGTCAATTAAATTTTAATACAGTTACAATAAAATGAAGCCAAAAATAAACATTTTTTTAAAATCTTGAAAAAAATGGACTATCAGTAAGCCTGCATTGAAAGAAATATTATTGAAAGTTCTTGAACAAAATGAAAAGGACACACCAGATAGACACAGGGAGCTCAACCCGGTGGTCTGTGACGACCTAGAGGGGAGGGATGGGGTGGAAGATGGGAGGGAGGCTCAGGAGGGAGGGGACATATGCATACCTGTAGCTGATTCATGTTGGTATATGACAGAAACCATCACAGTATTGTCAACGATTATCCCTCAATAAAAAAATTAAAAAGAAAAATAAATGAACAGTAGCAGAAATGGTAAATACATTATTAAATTTCTAAAGTTAAAATTAAAACAAATGTGGCTGTTCAAAGTCAAAACTGCATTAATATACTGTCAGGTGTGTAACCAGTAGAGAAATCAGATATATGTGTGTGTGTATCAGATAATCAATTCCACTGGTTACATTTAGAGGTGCCCTAAAATGTGAAATGGGGACTCTCCTCTTTGCCTCAAAATCAGCTAGTCATTTCTCTGAAATTGCTGAGGAAGGACCACTTTGTGAGTAGTCAGTGGAAGGAGTAAAAGCCCGTGTCCTGAAGGGGAATCCCATCAACGTACAACAGCAACCACTATAATATTCTTATTCTTATTCTTATTATTTTGGGGATTGTAAATTCAGTTATTAAATAATTTTGGCTCATTGATGCTAAATACAGTATCTATTTCTAGATATAGATCAGAGAAAATCCGTGTTCACAACTAGGAAGCATACAATCCTTACAGTGCACAAATTATGACTTGAAATATAACCAATTAGGAGCACTCTCTATATAATTTATGACTATAAATAAGTATTCTGAAAAGTAGGTACATAAAATATGAAACAATAGGATTTATACATTGATATAGTAGAAATCATGCAATGTGATAATATAGCCTACAAAAATAAATCAGAACTTTTACTCACTGTTGAATATAATTTTGTATGTCACTTATAATTTCATAAAAATCCTCACCTCCCTGGCAAACAGCAAATTTTGAAATCCTCTTTGTTTTGCAGGCCTCTTCAAAGATTTAGAGGCAAGTGTAAATGTGTTTTACTGATTGATGTTTTGAAATCCTGTAGAGTTTATTTAGAATAAGGTTTGCTAAGAAAGATACCTGGTTTAATTAAGGAATAGGTAGTGCATAGGAAAGCACTTGGAACGAAACATCGAATGCCTGTGTACTCTTGATAAGCACTTTCTTCATTTGTCAAATGAAGAAGGGAGGATCATGCCTTATACTTTACTAATGGATTTTCTGTTAACAAATCCAAAGCTGGAAGTAGAGAAAAACTGCCACATATCTCCATTTCTGTGATATCCATATCTACTTTCCTGTTACTTTATTCTTAAATTATAGATTTGAAATGTATCCACACTTATTTACGCTTTATGCTTCAGGTTATGTTGTGTGATAAAAGGACAAACTAGACTGGAAAACGAAGTGTTTGTCCCTTCCCTCTTTAAAGCTACTATAATGTTTTCAGGAAATGAGTTTAAAATTGGCAGTCTTAATATGTACACAGTAGTTATTTGAAGATCAAACAACAAATCAAAAACTACTATATAACATTCAATATTGAGTAATTAGATAAGGTTATACAATATGAATTCTTTAATTAATTTTAACAAGTATATTTAAGAAGCATAAATATTTTAAAAATATTTTGAAAATAATATGCCATTATATTCTATCTTGCAACAAACAGTGTTTCTTTTTTCATTTTATTTTCCAGAAATAAGAACTTTTATATACACTTACATAATCTACAAATACATATGTATATATGAAGACATTTTTTTTTCTTCCACTTGGCATTGACAAATGCAAGCAAATAACGTTTCTTCTAAGGCCAGTTTAATGGTGATGAATTCCTTAAACTTTTGCTTATCTGGAAAATTCTTCATTTCTTCTTCAGTTTTGAATGATAACTTTCCTATGTAGAGTATTCTGGGCTGGCAGGTTTTTTGTTTTTTGTGTTTCTTTTCAGCATGTTGAGTATATAGTGCTACTCGCTTCTGTCCTGCACAATTACTTTTAATGTTTTCCTCCTAGTCTTTAACTTTTGACATTTTATTCCTTATTTTTTTTCATTTATTTTTATTAGTTGGAGGCTAATTATTTTACAATATTGTAATGTTTTTTGCCATTCTAATTATAATGTGTTTTGGAATGCGTCTCTGAATTGTTTATTTTTATGACACATATTTCAGTTCATTTCAGTCGCTCACACATGTCTGACTTCTTGTAGCCCCAATACTGCAGCAAACCAGGTCTTACTGTCCATCACCAGCTCCCAGAACTTATTCAAACTCATGTCCACCAAGTTGGTGATGCCATTAAACCATCTCACCCTCTCTCATGCCCTTGACCTGCCTTCAGTCTTTCCCAGCATCAGGGTCTGTTCAAATGAGTCAGTTCTTCACATCAGGTAGCGAAATTATTGGAATTTCAGCTTCAGCATCAGTCCTCCCAGTGAATATTCAGCACTGATTTGTTTTAAGATTGACAGGTTGAATCACTTGGCAGTCCAAGGATTCACAAGAGTCTTCTCCAAACCACAGTTCAAAAGCATCAATTTTTCGGTGTTCAGCTTTCTTTATAGTCCAACTCTCACATACATACATGACCAATGGAAAAACCATAACCTTGACTAGATAGACCTCTGTTGGCAAAGTAATGTCTCTGCTTTTTAATATGCTGTCTAGGTTGGTCATAACTTTCCTTCCAAGGAACAAGCATCTTTTAATTTCATGGCTGCAATCACCATCTGCAGTGATTTTGGAGCCCCAAAAATAAAGCCTGTCACTGTTTCCACTGTTTCCCCATCTATTTGCCATGAAGTGATAGGACTAGATGCCATGATATTAGTTTCCTTAATGTTGAGTTTTAAGCCAACTTTTTAATTCTCATTTTTCACTTTCATCAAGAGGCTCTAGTTCTTCTTTGCTTTCTGCCATAAGGGTGTGTCATCTGCATATCTGAGGTTATTGATATTTCTCCCAGCAATTTTGATTCCTGCTGGTGCTTCATCCAAGCTGGCACTTCACATGATATACTCGGCATATAAGTTAAATAAGCAGGGTGACAGTATACAGCCTTGATGTACTCCTTTCCCGATTTGGAATGTCTGTTGTTCCATGTCTGGTTCTTACTGTTGCTTCTTGACCTGCATACAGGTTTCTCTGGAGGCAGATCATGTGGCCTGGTATCCCCATCTCTTGAAGAATTTTCCACAGTTTGTTGTGATCCACACAATGAAAGGCTTTGGCATAGTCAATAAAGCAGAGACACATTTTTTTCTGGAACTCCCCTGCTTTTTTGATGATCCAACGGATGTTGGCAATTTGATCTCTGGTTCCTCTGCCTTTTCTAAAACCAGCTTGAACATCTGGAAGTTCACAGTTCACGTTGAAGCCTGGCTTGGAGAATTTTGAGCATTAATTTACTAGCAGGTGAGATGAGTGCAATTGTGTGGTAGTTTGAGCACTCTTTGGGATTGCTTTCTGTGGGATTGGAATGAAAACTGACCTTTTCAGTCCTGTGGCCACTGCTGAGTTTTCCAAATTTGCTTGCATATTGAGTGCAGCACTTTCACAGCATCATCTTTTAGGATTTGAAATAGTTCAACTGGAATTCCATCACCTCCACTAGCTTTGTTCATAGTGATGCTTCCTAAGGCCCACTTGACCGCATTCCAGGATGTCTGGCTCTAGGTGAGTGATCACAGCATCATGATTATCTGGGTCGTGAAGATCTTTTTTGTACAGTTCTTCTGTTTATTCTTGCCACCTCTTCTTAATATCTTCTGCTTATGTTAGGTCCCTACCATTTCGGTCCTTTATTGTGCCCATTTTTGCATGAAATATTCCCTTGGTATCCCTAATTTTCTTGAAGAGTTCTCTAGTCTTTTCCATTCTATTGTTTTCCTCTATTTTTTTTCTCATTTATTTTTATTAGTTGGAGGCTAATTACTTTACAATATTGTAGTGGGTTTTGTCATACATTGATATGAATCAGCCATAGAGTTACACGTATTCCCCATCCCGATCCCCCCTCCCGCCTCCCTCTCCACCCGATTCCTCCGGGTCTTCCCAGTGCACCAGGCCCGAGCACTTGTCTCATGCATCCAGCCTGAGCTGGTGACCTGTTTCACCCTAGATAATATACATGTTTCGATGCTGTTCTCTCGAAAGATCCCACCCTCGCCTTCTCCCAGAGAATCCAAAATACTGAGGAAGGCTTTCCTATCTCTCCTTGCTATTCTTTGGAACTCTGCATTCAGATGGGTATATCTTTCCTTTACTCCTTTGCCTTTAGCTTCTCTTCTTTTCTCAGTTATTTGTAAGGCCTCCTCAGACAACCATTTTGCCTTTTTGCATTTCTTTTTCTTGGGGATGGCTTTGATAACTACCTCCTGTATAACGTCACGAACCTCTGTCAATAGTTCTTCAGGCTCTCTGTCTATCAGATCTAATCCCTTGAATCTATTTGTCATTTCCACTGTATAATCATAAGGGATTTGATTTAGGTCATACCTGAATGATCTAGTGGTTTTCACTACTTCAATTTCAGTCTGAATTTGACAATAAGGAGACACCTGTTTAGATTTAGACATATATATAGATAGATTTATTTTTATATTTAAGAATTACTTTTTGTGCAATACATTTGCTATAAATATTTTCAAGTATATTTTGTGGGTTTTTTTGCCATGTAGAGTTTTAACATTTTGTTTTGATATTTTCAGCCTTTCTTCCTAAACACTGTTTTGTGTCATTTAAGAAATATTTTGAAAATTATTTTAATCATCTGGGTTCTTTCATACTAATACAAGGCTTTGTTTATGTTAAATATTAATTCCATCAGGATTTAAATATATTGTGTGCTTATCTTCATACTTATATTCTCTCGATTGATTGTAGTGTTCTAAATGGCAGAATCTCTACAAAGAACTCCCCAAATGATATTAGTGCTCTTTTATTTTCAACCTAGTTATACTTTATTGCTTCAGAGTTCATTGGGACAGTATTTTTCAAGGAAGAGTTCTTATGAAATTTTCTTGTTTCTTATGAAGAAAATCTTTTAATCTAAAATTTAAATTCAACATGATTACTGTACTTCAAATTTCTTTTCTTGGCCTGCTATTTGCTCCTTATACACATTTTCATTGTGAATGAAGTTCCAGTTATTTCTTATCATGAGTTTTTTTTTTTTTTTTCAAAACCAACTGCTGTTAAAATATTCCTATCAAATCTTATGCTGGAAGCTAGTTGACATCTTCCTACCTATGAAAGCATTCCCTGGGTCCACTGTTTTCACTGTTTTAACATGAGTTGATGACTAGAGTTATTTCCTCATAAATATAGAGTTATATATATATAACTAGAGTTATTTCCCCAATCAGTAAAGAATCTGCCTGCAATGCAAGAGACCTGGGCTCAATTCCTGAGTCAGCAAGATCCCTTGGAGAAGAAAATGGCAACCCACTCCAGTATTCTTGTCTGGGAAATCCTACGGACAGAGGAGCTTGGCCAGCTTCAGCCCATGGGGTCACAAGAGTTGGACACAACTTAGCAAATAAACCACCACAATGACTAGAGTAGGGGCTAATTTTCTTTTTTTCCTTTCCCTAGAAATGACCACCAGAGTCCACCAGATAGACAATTTAAGTTTAGTTGTGCTAACTGCCTTATGAGTTCAGAAAATTTAAGTCTGTGAGTTTAATCACTTTCTCATGGGGCTTTCAGATAACAGTCCATTTTATCAGGACTAGCACAAAAACCTCACTTCTATGCCTCAAAACTTGTTCCTTTGAACCTTCATAGCCCCAGGTAGTATACAAGGGGAAAGAAGGGGAATCTTCTCTGAGCATGAAGGAGTGCAGATGCATTCATGTCCCCCCCCTTTACAACCCCCTTCTCACTATATTTTAAACCAAGTTAGGGACTGATAAATATCCTTGTCCAAAAGTGAGATAATCAGTGAGCTTGTGAGACTAAATCTTTGCTTTGGAAAAAGGACCACAGTGAGACACGGTGTACTTAATGATGGAGCACCAAGGGACCAGTGGAAGGCTATATTTCTCTGTCCCCATTCAGTTTTATAATGTATAGTTTATAGTTTTGTTTTTTGTTTATCCCCCTGTGAGTCAAATGAACAAATCTTAAATTATCCTGCATATGCTCACAAAAAGTTATATGGTACATAAATGAAATCCAAGAAACATTGGGCAAAACACCAACCAAGATCTGAAAGAAGACAATGAGAAGAACCCTCAATAAATGTTCCCATACATTCAGACTGAGCCCTGAAAGAAACTATTGACCATAAATCCGTGAGAAAGCCAATGTTTGTGTGGTTCCCTCACAGCTGGAGCTAGCAGAGGCTAGATTCACTCATGTTGGAAGGAATTAATGGAGAAGACTAGATTATATTTTATTTTGAGGTATTTTTGAACAGATATTCCATTTATATCTGCTTTCAATATATCAGTTTAATTCAGAACATAAGTGTACATATTAATTGGAATGTAGATTCAGATAAAATTTTGATATCAACATAATAGCAAGAAATTTCTGCCTTTATTTTGAATACCTTTTCAATAGTTAAGTGTTTGCAGTTTTGATAATTTAATTATGGGTGTTTTGGCTTCCTTACACAAATCTAGAATAGTCTTCCAGAAAACAAGCCAACTCTATGTATGTGTGAAATCCCACATGTCCTGGAGTGCAATTAACTCTACTTCTAGCCATGCTGTGGCACCTGCAGACAATGAAGAAATCCGTTACAAGAATTATTTCCATAGCATGAATATGCAAGCACCAGAATTAGCGTAATTCATTCAGCTGCAGATTATCTAGACTCCAGCCTCAATACGTTTTATTGCCATGTGTCAATTCTCTGACAGCTTCATAAATCCTGCTCAATAAACATTAAGTGTTTACTTTTATGGTCTGACAAATACAGAAACCTGGGAAAAGTTTTCCAGGATAGAGCTATGAAGTTTCAAATTCATGCAACAATTCTCATCTAAAGCTGGAGACACTATTTAGGAGTAACTATTTTCAATGTTTAACAAGAATTGTTGAATGGGACAAAAACTTTTATCTGGATATAAACCGTTCCCTTAGACAGAAAAATAGTAGTATTTGTTTTTTTCCCTAGAGTATTTATCTGAGCTCTAGATTATAATTCAGTGCACATGTGATGACACATAAGCGAGATGAAAATAGCTAAATATTAATGTATTTGATTTAAAGATTATTCATGGTTCAATTTCAGCTCAGGATGTTAAACTGTTTTCCTTAGAATTGCCATTTCCCTACCCCCAAAATGGCTTGATTGAGTAAATATTTAAAATTGATATATTGAAAGCAGATGTAAATAGAATACTGACTCTTTCTTCAACATGAACTCAAAGAAAAATATACATATAATATATTCATAGTGATACAGCACTAATGAAGATTACTGAAGATGGCTTTTCTGAAAATTTCATTTTTCCTTTTGGGGGCAGTTTATTCAATTGCTAAAACTTGACTAAATTATATTATAAACCTTCAAAGATTTTGAGGCAATAAATTGAATATATTTAATTTTTGGAGCATTATTCCTAAAACTACTTTATTTAGTATGATCTACTTTAAAATTCTGATCATGCAGACCGAGAAACTAAGCATTGTAAGCAATGTAGACATTTATTTCATTTTTATTATCTGAAACACACTTTTAAAAATTTACTCACATTTATTAAGCATCACTATTATGTGACAGGTACAGTACCTGTTATAGACATCTGGGATACATCAGTGAAAAAAATGATGGAAATGTCTACTTTCTTTGAAAATTTTATCATAAATTTGTATAAATGTTTTACACTGTATAAGAGATGCTGTAACTACTTTGCAGAATTTAAAGAGCATCTTAGATAGCTGTTGTTCATTTGGCTTTTGTAAGACTTTATTTGTTTTTCTTTAAAGTCTCATGGTTGCTAAAAGGGCCATAATGGCATTACAACACCAATTTTACTTTGTAACTACAAAGCCACATATTTCCTTTGGACATTTTCTAATTTAATACAGGCACTTTAATTTTATCACATTTATTTTTGTAATTAACTTATTGAGTTCAGTTTCATCATGTTACTTAAGTTTGTTTAATTAAAATATTTGTTTGACTCATTAAAACAAATTACAGATATGCAATTAAAATGTTCATTTTACTCTGTCACAAATGTATCATAATTAGTGGCTCAGTTATGCGTTGATCTATCTGTTCTTAGGGCCAGAACTACAGAGAAATTTGCATTTTCTGTATTGGTTCCAACTAAACATCCAATATTATATTTATTGCTTATACTTTTTAGCTGAAAATATGTATTTTATTTCCAAAATGAAGGTTTTTTTTTAAATTTTACTATTTTATGTTCCATATCCTTATGTTGGTTTTACATTTAACAATTGATGGCTAAAAGTTACATTTAACAAATCAACTATTTTCAAAAATTTTAGAAATTACAACTGTATACAAATTATTTCATCTTTGCCTTCTACTACGTTATTCCTTTCAAAAGTAAATTCATCTCAATAGCTTTACACTTTGCATGCAAAGGCATGCATGCATTCTGTGATACAGGTTTAGTGCTAGCTTCTTAATGAAAGATATTTTTCTATCAAGTAATAAAAATACTGTGAATTCAGAAGGTTCCTTCACTTTGCCAGCACGAATGGTCAGATGCATATCCCCATAATCATGCCTTTTTCTTGAGAATATTTTTCTTGACTTCTAGAATACCATATATTCCTGGACTTTATTTTTGACAGTGATCATTATTAGCATGTCTGGACAGCAAATCCAATAGTCTGGTGTGAAACAGATACAGAAATATGTGTGACTGTGAGGCTCTGAGTATCTCCCTTTCTTATTAGCAGTTACATTCTTAGGCACCACCATGTGGTGGTGCCTTCTTGTTATAAAAGGCTGTAACATCCGGAGCTTCTGCTTCCTGAGCCTCACCAACCCGGAGTGTTTCTCATGTCCTGCAAACTATGTCCTGACTGTCTGAATACTCAGGTACCATTATGAGAAAATGGGGCATCATCAATGAGAATGTGCATCCACAAATCTACATTCTCATTTTGTGTCTCTTCTACACTGAGCGTCTGCCGGTTTAAGAGTAAACTGCTATGGAAGCAATAGTAAATCAAGTCTGGACCACTGTTCACAGCAGTCTATTCTGAATTGGCTCCCTTTTCTCTGACTGAGTTTTCAGTTCCTTCTGATTATTTTGTTTAATCTTTTCTACGTACTCCAACTCTCACTGCTAGAGATACAGCAAGGCATCTGAATGATATCACCCAACCCAATGACTTTGAAGTCGAAGCTCAACCTTGACCTTAAGATAGCGCATAATACACCCAATATCTTCTTAACATCCCCACCTGGATATTCATTTGATGACAAAACTTAAAAGAGTTTGTAATATTCAGTTTTGATTCCTTTCTCACTTCCACACTCTTCCTCCCTCAATGTTCCCAACTCAGTAAGCAAGGAGACCTTACATGAAGTAGGATCTTGGCCGAATCTCTCCTGAGAGAAGGAAAGCTCAGTAACAGAAACTTTTAAACTTTTTGGAGGAAAGCAAAATTTGTGCAGAAACTCATGGGAGCAAGAATGTGAGAGAACTGGAAATTGAAAGAATTCTATGAAATGAGATCCTGGTGTTGGCACATAAGTTAGGAAATAAAGGCAGGAGAGGGAAGTCTTAAGAAATAACTCTTATGTTTTATCCAGAAAGTCTGTCAGGAACATATGGCATGTAAGGTAAAAACAACGGTGCTTAGTGGGCCAGATAACAACACTGGCCCACTAAATCTGGTCAAATAAAACCTGCATTTTCTTCAGAGCCATTTTAGAAAATAGCCGGGATCAGGTGAAATGAGGAAAAATAGAAATGAGTGGCATTTGGTATATCAAAAATTCACAGATTTCACATCTGTGATAACCTTCAGACAAATCTCCCTTAGCAGGACAGCACTTTTCTTCTTAAGACAACACAGAACCATCAATCAAGCACTGAACTGATTATGGGGGAAAAAAAGTCATGTTTTCAATAGAAATTTGGACCAGTAATATGCCCAGGCAATACAGAAGAAGAAGATGAGAGTGACTTATTTGTAAATACAAGTACTACTCCTGAAAGTCTTAGAATTATTGTTCATCATCATTGAAAGAAGATGAATGTCCTGAATACATATGTGGAAGAAATTAGCTTTTTAAAAAGATCATTTTATTGTCACAAATATAATATGTACATGGATACTGATGAATCTTCAGAATTCCAAGTTAGTGAAGTCCTGCAGTATCATTTGTTACTGGGAACTACAAATTGAATTAAGACAATTTCCTACAAAAAAAAGAAAGCTTTCCAATTTATAACTTGGCTTAATTGTTTAAATAAACCAATAATTACTAATTTTGAACTTAAGGTTCTGTGCCCACAGCAGATTCATCTTAAAAAATATTTTTAAAATAAAAATAAATAGATTTTAAATATGTGGATCACAAAAAACTGTGGAAAATTCTTAAACAGATGGGAATACCAGACCACCATACCTGCCTCCTGAAAAACCTATATGCAGGTCAAGAAGCAACACTTAGAACTGGACATGGAACAACAAACTGGTTTAAAATTGGGAAAAGAGTACATCAAGGCTGTATACTGTCACCCAGCTTATTTAACATACACAGAGTACATCATGTGAAATGCCAAGCTGGATGAAGCTCAAGCTGGAATCAAGATAGCAGGGAGAAATATCAAAAATCTCAGATATGCAGATGACACCTCCCTAATGGCAGAAAGTGAAGAGGAACTAAAGAGCCTCTTAATGAAGATGAAGGAGGACAGTGAAAAATCTGGCTTAACACTCAACATTCAAAAAGCTAAGATCATTCCAACAAGTCCCAACACTTCATGGCAAATAGATGGGGAAAACACGGCAACAGTGACAGACTATTTTCTTGGGCTCCAAAATCACTGTGGATGGTGACAGCAGTCATGAAATTAAAAGATACTTGATCTTGGAAGAAAAGTTATGACAAACCTAGACAGCAACAGAGACATCACTTTGCCAAAAAAGGTCTGCATAGTCAAAGCTATGGTTTTTCCAGTAGCCATGTAATCATGTGAGAGTTGGATCATAAAGAAGGCTGAGTGCTGAAGATTTGATGCTTTTGACCGGTGTTGCTGGAGAAGACTCCTGAGAGTCCTATGGAAAACAAGATCAAACCAGTCAATCCTAAAGGAAATAAATCCTGAATAATCATTGGAAGGACAGATGCTGAAGTTCCAATAATTTGGCTACTTGAAGCAAAGAGCTGACTCATTGTAAAGGACCCTAAGGCTTGGAAAGATTGAGGGCAGGAGGAGAATAGGGCAACAGAGGATGGATAGTTGGATAGCATCACCAAATCAATGGACATGACTTTGAGCAAACTCTGGGAGATAGAGAAGGATAGGGAAGCCTGGCATCCTGCAATCCATGACGTCACAGAGCTGGACAGGACTGCACGACTGAACAACAGCAATGTAATGAAGATTGCAAATTAGCGGTAACTGTCTTTAAACATGGTCTCTCAAATCACTCTTTTCTGCTTTCTTATTGCTTGGGCACATTATACAATTTCTCTGTTACTTAAGTATTTCAACATTTCAGATTAGTTTAAATACTACATCTTCTATCTGATTCCAAGGTTTTTCATCTCTTAGTTCTATTCAGTGGACCTGAAGTAGAAATAAATCATGACCCACTGTTTTCTCCCTACAGGTTTCTTTTTATTGACTTCAATTTTCCCTGTGTTGATCAGAACTTCTCTAGCTAATAACTGATTGGGTGCTACCACCAGCCCAGTCAGTCTGATTTGCTGGGGGCTTTTTTGGTTTTAGCACACAAAAACATGTGACCTTTTTGGTAAGTCACACAACCTGAGAAGCATTCATTCTTGGGAAAACTGAGAAGTACTGGTCACGCTATACTGCTTATCTGGAAATGAGGCTGAGAGAGTGTGCCGCATAAACACTTTCCGTGGGATTACTCTGCCATACAATCAGCTTCCTTAGTTACTTACTTGACCCAGAAGACACTCAGGCATTTTTACCTTCCAAATAAAATGAGTGCTGTCTGCTTTAACTCCTCCCTTTCTGCCCACTCCCAGTTGTCTGAAATTTCCTTCCAATGATATTTTTCTTATTTATTTAGACAAGATCAGAGAACAGCAAGCTACTCCAAGGACTAAGCAGAAAAGCAACCTGAGAACTGAAGAAAGATGGCCAGTCAGCTATTTATGGCACATCTACAGTCTGCCAATGACCCTCTTTCACACAGTTCTTTCAGTTGACTTTGGGAAATAATCAAGCACTTTTTTTCTCTCAAGAAAAGAAGAAGGAAAAAAACAACACAAAAGCAACAGGAGTGGTGAAAGGGTCAAATGGTGTAGGTGGTAAAAGGTTAAAACCTCCAGTTATAAAATAAGTAATATTATGGATATAATGTACATACAGCATGAAGACTATAGTTAATAATGCTGTACTATATCTGAAAGTTGCTAAAAGACTAAATCCTGAAAGTTATCATCGTAAGAAAAAAATCTGTAACCATGTGGAGATGGATGCTAATTAGACATACCGTGATGATCATTTTACAATATATACACATATTGAATCATCATATTGTATACCTGAAACTAATATAATTTATATGTTGATTAGGTATCAAATAAAAATACATAAAACCTTTACAACTTTGTCATCATTTACAAAGTTACTATCAGGAATTTTACTACAGCTAATATTTCCCTGAAAATCTGTAGCCATCATCAACACAGTTACTGACAAAAATATCACTACTACCTCTAATACTGTTTCAGAAGGTCAGTAAAGAAAAACAGGAAGAACAAATTTGCTTTCTAGATGTCTAAAGATGGTAACGATAACCCTATATGCAAAACAGAAAAAGAGACACAGAAGTACAGAACAGACTTTTGCACTCTGTGGGAGAAGGTGAGGGTGAGATGTTTCGAAAAAAATTTTTTTTGAAAATTCTAAGCAAGCATCATTTTGGTGCAGTCCTGGGGGTGAGACTGTGAGAAAGGCATAAAGCCCCACTTACATCCTTCTCCCATACCTTTTCTATTGAGTAAAAGGCTTAAAATTCAGAAGAGAGTGGTAGGGCTACATAAATGGTCACCCTAGTGCAACAATAAACAATGCTAGTTACAGAAAATGAACAAGGGGGGAAAAAAAAGTTAGAAATATGTGCTGGACCCAAAACTACAGGGCAGTAAGAGTAGGATCGAGGAGAGAGACACATTTCCAAGACCCAAGGATACAGTACTGACCCAAGACTGAGTCTTAACCAGAAAACAGAGAACTCCCCTACATCCTTACTCTCAAGCAGGCTAAAAGTAAAGTAACATGAAATACTACATCAAGAGTTCAGAGCTGCACATAAGGGAGAACTTCATTAGAAAGTGGATCAGGAACGGAGAAAGACCCTCTGACTAACCAGTCTCTACCTTAACACAAGGTACTATAATTTGAAGAATTTGAAGCTATTAATAGATAAAGGTTCTGGAAGATTCCCTGGAGGAGGAAATAGAAATCCACTCCAGTATTCGTGCCTTGGAGAATCCCAAAACAGAGGAGCTGGTGGGCCACAGCCCACAGGATCACAGAGTCACACACACAGTGTGGGTCAGAGGTGCACTGCAAATGGGTTGCTTTTGTTAACAGACATACAATTACATTAAATACTGAGAGATACGGAATCTCATGGCCACTATGTGTATGGCTGTAAATTCTTCTCATTACATATACATGAGATGGCTGGATGGCATCACCAACTCGATGGACATGAATCTGAGCAAGCTCTGGGAGTTGGTGACGGACAGGGAAGCCAGGCATGCTGCAGTCCATGGTATTGCAAAGAGTCAGACATGACTGAGCGACTGAACTGAACTGAAATTTAAACTGGGTATGTATTAAAATATACTGCTCTGAATGATTAGATGCAATTTAATTTTAATACAAAGTAATTATATTTTTTAAAGCATCAGGAAGGATGGGACATTATGCATTTTAAAAGTAACTTTTCCATAAATAAAATAACTTCCAACATATATAATATAGGTCTTTCAGATATATTTAACCTATTCCTATATGTTTTTAGTAATTTTAGCCTTTAGTATTTTTTCTTTCTACAAATACCCATTATTATTAAAATATGTTAATCAGCAGTTATGTGTAGGGGTGTGAAAATAACTTTGGCATAAAACTATCATTATTTTATGATTCTTACAACCATAACTAGCTGCTAACAAACAAAGTAGGTTATATCTCAAAAGGGTGAAATCTATGAAATGCTATAGACAAGTCCAAAAGACTGAGCTGGGATGAAAGAGAGAGGTGAAACCTAGGAAATTACAATATTATAGAAAGCAGTTATTTGAGGGCAGAAGTCCTCTTCTCTATTAATTGCTACTGACATTAAGATAAGGACAATAACTGCCTATACAAGCAGAAATGTTGTCATTATTAATCAACCTAATAAGAACCATTTCAGTAGACAGTATAGGCAGAGACTGGATCAGAATGTTTGAGGAGAAGCTTAAAAAGTATTAATTCATGCAAGAATTGTGGAGAAATACTTCTAGCATTGTTCTGAGAGGGAAATTTAAGCCTATATTACTAGGGAACTTAGAATACATAAGATTTATTTATCAGAATTAATGTTTTTCACTTTTATTAAATCAGAAAAAGGTAGTATGACCTCCTATGCTGATGAGAAGACAAAGCAATTCTAATGCAGATATAGAGAAAAAGGAGGGACATTCAACACCTTCTGTTCCCTTTGAGTTTGGGGATGGTGAGCAGGATCCAGAGAATAGGTGAGGCATTTACTGAAATAAATGTTCTCCCCTACAAGTAAAGATTACATATGTAGATGTGGCTTTTGCCTGCTTGCTTATTCGCCCAGATTTGGGGACATGATATTTGGAAAATTCTGTTTCTTCAGGGCATTATGGAAACAGGGTGAATTACTATGAGTGAGAGAGTCAGAAGGAATGCATATATTTTTCAGAACAGAGGAGGAAATGTGTAATTGCTATTTCAGGGAAGGTGTAGTGAATGTACCAAAAATAACAGGGGCAGAAAATGGAGTGTGGAACACCAAACTGAGACTTCTTGTGATAAAGTCAGGTTCTAATTCATTCCACTGTATTGTTTCCAGCAGAGCTCAGCAGACATGTAATGGTGAACAGAAAGAAAAAGCAGAAGGGGAAAGCGGAGGAGGAAGAGCAGTCAGTGCTGTAGCCGGCACTTTTCCTGCTTCTTCTATTTGATCTATCCAACCTTATTAAGCAGATACCTTTTCTATTTCCATTTTTATCTCAGATAAGGAAGAAAAATGTATAGAGATGTCAAATATATTGGTGACATTTTCACAGACATCCCCAAGCCTGACTTGAACTTTGGACTATCTAGCACAAGACCCCAAATTTTAACCAATGCACATTGCTACATCTATAAAATCAATAATGTGCATAGCACGTTTGGAGAAAAACAAGGTTCTGGGGCCTGAAATTGTGGTTAAGTAGTAATAGAGGGTATGGAAGATATGTAAGTTTGCAAAGTCAGGCTTAGCTAGCTATAAAGTCAAGCTAATTGAGTTTTGAGTTTTAACTCAAACTCAATTTAGAACTACTAAAGTCTCCAGGGTTGAGATAAAGTAACATGCAAACAGCAGTTTCAGGAAATTCAGTTAGAAAAAAGAAAAAGCAAGCGGAGAGATGGATTACCACGTATTTGTGTTACTATAGAAATTTGTCCACAGTAGCTGTTGGAAAAGAAAGAAATAAACAAATGTTAAGCAAAAGATGATATTCAAATGTTCAAGAGGAACAATATAGGGGTTTATTTTCGCCTAAAAATTAAAATTCTATTCATATCAATTTGCCTGATTCCTAAATTCATCACCTTCATCATCTTCCTCTATATTGATTTACATAATCCCCAGTGAGCAAGACTCAATGTGAGTAAATTTAAGAATGTAAAGGTAAATCCAATTAATTAAATATAAATACAGGGATATTAGAAAACATAAAATTTATTTATGATAATTAATGTTTTTCACTTTTATTAAACAAAATAATGTAGGACAATCTCCTATGCTGACGAGAAGACACAGCAAATTATGAGTTCATAGATACAGAAAAAAAAGGAGGGGTATTCAACACCATATGTACCTTTTGAATTTGGGGATGGTCAGTGGAATCATATATTAAGCAAATCTATTAAATTAAGTGCCTTATTTAAAGCACTGAAAGGGTGCTGGTTTGAACACAATTATTCATTAACTAAATTATATTAATAAGTGAAGGTATATGTGTGTATTTGGAATATATATGATAATGCCTGAAAGAAAATACACAGAAAACACATTTAATAACATTTATCATGCCTTAATTTTAAAATCAAAAAGTTAATTTTGAAAATAAAAATGCAACATTCTGAGATATTTATATCTCAAACATCAAACATGAAAATGAAAATCATCTCAAGAGTTAATAGTCTCCCATATTTATTGAATTCCACGCATTTTTGGCAGCACAGCCTTTCAAGGAAGTGTGCCTCACCTACACTCCCACCAGATTCTCAGTGCTCCAGTGTGAGCTCCAGATTTTATATCATCTTGTTCCCTTGTCCCATTTGATTGTTCCAACGGTTTGCATCAGATTTAGTTTGGGGTAATGAGTCACATCCCAAGAATTTAAGTCCCCTGACAACAGCTATACCAATATCAAAACCCCAGGGAAAATAAATCTGACTTAGAGAAATTCCAACAAAGGACAGAAAGCTCCTGGTGATATTCAATCTTTATCATAATCCATTCTGGGTCCCATTACATATTTGACCTTTACCTAGTTTAACTGTTGAAAATTTTGAGGATTTTGTCAGTCAACAGACAGACCATTTTCTGATGTTAGTCATCTTTCTGCCACTTGAGACACAGAATTAACATAAAAATCTAATCTGTATAGGGTAGTATGCAGAGGGTTACTTGAACTGTAATCCTGACTTGGGAAGAAATAGCTTTAAGGATATAAAGGATAAAATGCATTTACCCTTTAAAAATATATTCTGAATGGGATGGTTAAAAATTTGACTTTCATCCTACTTCAAAACACCCCAGGTTATAAAATACTAATGTCACAAAGTAAGTGGAGCTCATCTCTAATGAGTAGATGTCAATAGATTAGCATATTAAGTATGGGATGACAGCATGATTGCAACAAACATCTGTAAAATTATTGCTTTTCATCTACATTAATTTGCTAAATGACTGCCATGCAAATAGCCCCAAACCATAAATAAAGAAGGCATTCAGGAATCATTAGTAAATTACACCTTGGTTACCTGATTTAAAAATCAAAAAAGAAATTAAGTGTGTTGATGCATAACCTACAATACTAGAATGTAATGAGGATGTTTAGGTTAGTAGAAACCAAGGTACTTTTGGGTCCAAAGAGAATTTCAGAGAATGACTGCATGCTGTTTTTAGTGATTATTGTTGGCTATTTAAAAAGAGATTGATGTGTATCACTGTGCTGTAAAAAAATGTTTCACATGCTGTGACACAGTAGTTACCTTCAAATTCTGCCTATGGATATGAATCTGTATATGGAGATTGTTTCACTGTACTGAGTTTACACAGACCTCATAGCTACTGCAACCATCTTGCTGAGAAGTTGATGTCAAAGGGGGAAAAATGAGTGAAAAACACAGGAGACCAGGAAAATAAATACCCATGTGGCTCTATTTCCATGCATCATATGTGCTTGCCATTTTCTAAAAATAAAACATATATAAATTTTAAAAGTTTGTGAGACAAGCTTCACGTTAAAACAATGGTTTTGTTAAAATGTAGCTGAGTATACACGCTCTATTAAAAAGAAATTCAATTCAGGCAAATGCTTTGTTATTTGGACTGGTATTTATTTACTGAATTGATGCTTTCAAACTGTAGTGCTAGAGGACTCTTTTAAGAGTTCCTTGAACAGCAAGGAGGTCAAATCAGTCAATCCTGAATATTCACTGGAAGAACTGATGCTGAATCTGAAGCTTCAAAACTTTGGCCACCTGATGCAAAGAGCCAACTCATTGGAAAAGACCCAGATGCTGGGAAAGATTGAGGGCAAGAAGAGAAGGGGACGACAGAAGATGAGACGGTTGGACGGCATCACCAACACAATGGAGATGAGTCTGAGCAAACTCAGGGAGTTGGTGAAGAACAGGGAAGCCTGGCATGCTGCAGCCCATGGGATCGCAGAGTCCGACACAACTGAGTGACTGAACAACTGAATTTAAAATTTTAAAAATAGTGTCAATATGTGAACAGAATCCAAAATTACATACACAAGTTAAGGATTTCTTACTGTCTCAAATTGACTCCTATGATGAACAGAATGCATAATATATAAAATTAATATTAACAACAACCACTAGTTACAGCCTGGATACTGTGCTAAACTCTTTGAAACTATTATGCTATTTAATCTTTCAAAAATCACTTGAAGAAAAACATCATGCTTCTTTCATTTTACAGAGCAGAAATTCTTTTGGAATATTTAAGTAAATTTCCTGACATGACAAAGTGTTGAAACTTTCCTTAGATGCAACTGCAGTGACCACAGTCTTAAAGAATTTCATTTAAAGCCAGACACTTATTTAACCATGTTCCTACTCCTCCCATTGTTATTTGCCACGTTCATGGCATGCCAAGTTTCCTAACTCCCTGACTCTGAATATAATGCAATAAATGTAATAATGCCCTATTTGGACTCTATCCCTCTATCCTCTATTTATCATTAAATACCCAACTGGGCTTCCCTGGTGGCCCAGTAGTAAAGAATCTGCCTGCAGTGCAGGAAATGCAGGAGACATGGGTCTGAACCCTGGAGGAAGAAATGGCACCCGACTCCAGTATTCTTGCCGGGAAAATCCCAGGGACAGAGGAGCCTGGCAGGCTGCAGTCCACGAGGTCACAAAAAAATCAGACACAATTGAGTGTAAGTGAGACCCGCCTAAAATATCACTTTCTTCTCTTGGCCTTCCTTGACTATTCAAAATGACTGACTATTCTTAATGCTATATTTTATAAAAGATCATTAAATTTTGCTCTCAATCACATGTTACTTTAAGTTACTAATTATGCTAGTCTTCACACTGCAACAGAACTAAACCACCAAACACTAATGTATCAACTGTTTTTAGTCAGGGAAATATAAATACTCCAATATTGTGGGGGAAAGCATTACAAAGAAGTGGCCTCACCCAAACATAGGAAGAGCTTAGGAAGTGAAGATCTAAAAGAGTTGTGTGTGGAGGGGGGGTGAGGGGAAGAAGGTACAGAGTTAGGGAATCAGAAAAGTCATCAACTAGAATTTAGCACAATAAATTGAATAGTGTATCTAAGTCCGCCCTCCACCTAAAAGTATTAGACATTTGTATTCATTGTTAGTACCCTTACTGATTTCTCACATACTTCTTTGCATTATGAAATTTAAATAATCAATATTAAGGAAAACATATTATTGTGCAGTCTATAATATAAATATACAGAAAAAGACAGTCCTTAATGCTTACCATATACCAGGTTAAGCAATGCATATTTTATGTCAAATATTCATATAAAACATATAAGTGTCTAACAACAGTCTCCATTTAGTAGGACCAATGTCTTCATTATTGCCCATTCTTTTAAAATTTGGTCTGGGCACTAAAATTGTCATTTAAAACTAAGGGAAATATCAATTGTGTTTCAGAACCCAAACTGTCCCAAACAAATTTTTTACATAGGAAATAATTCTGTCCTATTGAATCATCTCTCAGTATTGTGCTGTTCTCAAAAAGTGATGACAAGTATAAGCAATCAAACATGGTAAATTTGTTTTCATTAGAAAGCTTTTCAATTGTAATTCTGTTTTGCTTCCTAATCTTCTTATATATAACCTCTAGGAACTGCTAGAAGATGAGAGACACACAGATTGCCTCTCCGCTTCTGATTTCCTCCTCTGAGACTCCTCTGCTGCTTCCAGCAGGCTTAAAATAATCTCTCCATAAACAAATCTATTCTTTTGTCTTTCTTAGCCTTATCTGTCAAGACCATTTCAAGAATGTAGGTATGAACAAAATAATGATATGAATTGAAAAATTCACTAAAACATACCAGACTTGAATATTAAAGCAGTAAGTACTTGGCTTTGTGGAGGCAAATCATAGGAGAAGGTCATATTGATATTCCTTATATATAGGACTAGATCTTATATTGGTTTCAGCAAAATAAACACAGGATATAAAAAAGAACAGATTGTATGTAGCTATAACAAATTTACTCAGTATTATAAAGTGCCTAATGGCATTTTTCTATATCTATTATATTAAGAAGCTTACAAATATATATTTCATGCCCACAAATTATTCTGGGACACAAGTAAGCAAGACATTCAGAAATACCTTGACAGAAATATGAAAAATGTGAATAACTTGTTCCCTCTTTAATTATTCCCATGTTTTGCTTATAAAATCAGATTTTTATTTATGAACATGTTTCCTTCATGAGTATACAGAAAATGAATCCATGTAAAAAAAATTCAGAATATTTGGGTGATAGAAATAAGCATACTTTTAGTATTATATACATAAAAATGTGGCTTTTTTTAATATTTAGAATGCAATCTGAGTTTCTCTATAGCTACTTTCTCTCCACCTCTTTAAATAATGGATATATATTAATAGATACACATGTATATGCCTGTGTATACACACATAAACATATACACACACACATATATATATCACATTTTTATCCATACATCTGTCACTGGATATTTAGGCTGTTTGCTGCAGCGGAATATTATTTAGCCTTTATACATGAAAATTCTGCCATCTGTGACAACATGAATGAACCTGAAGTGAAACAAACAAACCAGACTCACAAAGATAAATACTACATGATCTCACATACAAGAGATCATGTAGTAAACAAAACAAAGAAAGAACACTAAACTCATAGTAACAGAAATGGTGGTTACCAGGAGCCAGGCCAGGGGAAGATTAAAAATGAAAGCAAAAATAAAAGTAAAATGATGGCTGTCAAGGCTTAGGGACTGAGTGTCTTGGGAAGTTATCATTCCATAGATAGATAGAGCCTCGGGTTTGCAAGATGAAGAGAATTCTGCAGATGAATGGTAGTGATGGTTGCACAATATAAAGCTCTTTAATACCACTGATTTGTACACTTAAAAATGGTTAATACAGTAAATATTGTTAGGCATATTTTACCATAATAAGAAAAGAATAGATGTTCTTCGGTCATCTATGAAATGTTCCCAAACTACAAGGCATTAACAGTCTTAAAAAATATTTACATCTTCATACTTGTCTCACTATCATTATGCATTTTAATTACATTTGCTTTTACAAGGCCAATTGAAAAGAATTGAAAAAATGTTGAATATTCTTTATACCTGCAGATATTTTGGTAGTATTTAAATTTGTGTTTAATAAAAAGAAATCCAAATTACAAAGACCAAATATAAGAAATAAAAAAATTTTGTGTTAATAATTCAGGTTTCCCAAAATGGACTAAATGGAGTCCATACTAAAATGCTTAATGGGTAATTTGATATTTTAATTCAATATATTGAAATATGTGAATTATATAATTAAGTCTTACATAGTTAGATAGTCATATCTCTATTTCTTTTCCAATTTAACTCTAGGAGGCTTTAGTGATTAAGGAAGAAAGAAACTACCTGGACTTTCTCACTATAGGCAGAGGACTTCCTACAAATAGTATCTTCAAAAGTGTGTCAGTGCACTGCAGTTAGGGTTGTTGGATTTAGAAGATAAAAATGTAGGGTATCCAGCTAAATGCTAATCTCATGTGAAGTATAAATATTTTCAGTATGCGCTTGTGTGTGCTAGTCACTCAGTTGTCTGCGACACTTTGATACTCTAGAGACTGTAGCCGACAGGCTCCTCTGTCCATGGGATTCTCCAGACAAGAATAATAGAGTAGACAGCCATTACCTTCTCTATGGGATCTTCCCAACTCAGGGATCATATCCATTTTTTTAGTATAGTATGTCTCAAATACATAAATGGGATACACACACACATACACACACACACACACACAATCACTGCTTAATTGAAAGTGACATGTAATTGGACATCATACATTTAACCTAGGAATGCTAGCCTCAACCCTAATTAAAATATTTTATTTTAATAGCTATTACACTCATGGTTTGTCATAATCATAAGTGGTTCTCTAATGCAGAAAACTACTTCAGGCTTCAAATAAGACTACTGGGCTGCTTTTGTTTACCATTTAAAATAGGCTGAGCAAAATGCCTTTATAGGTGGTAATATATTACAAGAACTCGAAAATCTTCAACTATAATGCTTGAAATATGAACACAACCTTTTATTGCGTATTCTGATTTACTTGGCAAGTTTATCGATTACCAAATTATACATATATGCTGAAAGAAGGGTTAAACAGCACATAACACAGAAATTATTTTGTGCCTTTGCATTCTGGAAAGAAGCAAATTGTAACCACTCCTGCTTTTTCTCCTCAGACAAGTTAATTATGTTCAATGCTTTTGTCTCCTAAAATGAAAAATGGGAATATCCTATGCATTTGCTATGCCCAGTTACTTGGAAGTGAAAATATGATGATAAATGTGGGAGCTAAATTTGAGGTAAAAAGTGTCATGCATACAAGAAAAAATCCAAATATGTCATCCATTTGATCACTGAAATGAATCAATCTGAATATTAATTGTTTAAAGGAAAAATACGAGGAATCTTTTCTCATAGGTAAAGCATAGTGAGACATTCTATTTTTCAAGTTTTGTTAACACTATTTTTCTCAGAGAAACTTAAAATTTTTTACAAACATCATGATAAAGTCACTATAACTGAGCTTGTCCTTCACATTAAACATTTAAAACAATATTATGGTAAGAGGTTTTTCCCCCTGCTATAATAAGATACACAAACATTAATATGTATCAAGAATTATCTATTAATTCAATTTATGCTTTGTATAGATATAACTAACTCAGTTTTAAAATGACCCACATGACATTATGACAATAATTTCTGAAGCAATTTAAAATCCTATTTTGAGGACTTCCATTTCAAGATGGTGGAAGAGAAGGACATGCACTCATCTCCCCCTGCTAGAGCACCAAATCCCAGCTAGCTGTTGAACAACCATCGACGAGAGGATGCTAGGACCCACCAAAAAAAGATACCCTGCATCCAAACACAAAGAAGCCACAACAGGATGGTAGAAGGGGCACAATCACGATAAAATAAAATCACATACTCACTGGGTGGGTGACCCACAAATTGGGTAACAATAATACCAAGGTAGTTCTTCCACTGTTGTGAAGGTTCTGAACCCCACATCAGGCTTCCCAGCCAGGGAATCCAACCTTGAATATCAGTGACATTCGATTATTGGACTTATGCAGGACTGGGGGGAACAGACTCCACTCTTGGAGGGCACAAAGTCTTGCACGCACTAAGATCCAGGGGGAAGGTGCAGTGACCCCATAGGAGACTGAACCAAAAATACTTGCTATTGTTGGAAGTTCTCCTGTGGAGGAGTGGGTCAGCAGGGGTTCACCACAGGGATGGGCTCATTGGCAGCAGCAGTCCTGGAAGGCCCCCCTTCACAGAAGTCCTCTTGGAGGTCACAGTTAACCTTACCATAAAGCCCCTAGACCCTGAGGCTGGCTTCCCTTAGACCAAATAACTAACAGGGAGGGGGTGCAACCCCACCCAACTGTAGATAATTGGATTAAAGCTTTACTGAGCAAGGCCCTGCGCACCAGAGCAAGACCCAGTTTTTCCCACTCTGTCCTTCCCACCAGGAAGCTTACAGAAGCCTCATAGCCTCATACACCAGAGGGCAGAAACAGAAGAATCAAGAAGATCTATAATCCCACAGCAACTAGAACAAAACAAAACAAAAATTACAGAAAGTTAATCAGCATGAAAAAGCAGACAGTTATGTCCCAGATGAAGGGACAAGATAAAACTCCAGAAAAACTACTAAATGAAGTGGAGATAGGCAACCTTTCAGAAAAAGAATTCAGAATACTGTTAGTGAAGATGATCCAGGATCTCAGAAACAGAACAGAGAGGATGCAAGAAAGGTTTAACAAAGACCTAGAAGAACTAAAGAACAAACAGAGATGAACGATACACTAGAAGGAATCAATAGCAAAATAACAGGCAGAAAAATGGATAAGTGACACGGAGGGCAGAATGGAGGAAATCACTGTCACAGAACAGAATATAGAAAAAAGAATGAAAAAAATGAAGACAACCCAAGAGACCTCTGGGGCAACAGTAAATGCAGCAACCTTTGCATTATATGGTTACTGGAAGAAGAGAGAAATAAAGGACCTAAGAAAATATTTGAAGAGAGAATAGCTGAAAACTTCCCTAATATGAAAAAGGGAACAGTCAACTAAGACCAGGAAGCACAGAGTCCCAGGCAGGATAAACCCTGTGAGGAACACACTGAGAGACATAGTAATCAAACTGACAAAAATTAAAGACAAAGATAAAGCACTAAAAGCAACAGGGGAAAATGAGAAATAACATACAAAGGAATTTCCATCATGGTATCAGTCCACTTCTCAATAGAAACTCTACAAGACAGAAGGGAATAGCACAATGCATTTAAAGTGATAAAAGGGAAGAACCTGGAACCACGACAAAGGTAGAGTCTTTCTCTACCCTGTAAGACTCTCATTCAGATTTGATGGAGAAATCAAAAGTTTTCCAAAGAAGCAAAAAGTAAGAATTCAGCAACACTAAACCAGCTTTACAACAAATGGTAAAGGAACTTCTCTAGGCTGGAAATACAAGAGAAGGGAAAACCTACAGAAAATAAACTCCTCAAATTAAGAAAATGGTAATAGGATCATACATTTCGATGACTACCTTAAATGTAAATGGATGAAATGCACTGACCAAAGTCACAGACTAGCTGTGCAGATGAAAACATGTGGCACTCACACTTACCACATCACTCTGCTTGACCCCCCAAATTGTATATAATTATTTTATATTGTTAATCATGTTCCTATGATGGCTTGCAATTGTAATTATCTTTTACTTTTTGTCTCGATACTGATTATGAAATCTGATAAGTATAAAGTACTATTGTGATTATGTAATTATTATTCACTTAATACCACTGTATCATGATTGATCAACAGAAAAATAATATAATTGTGTCTCACCAAAACTACCATTTATAGAAAAAAACTGTAATCACTTTTTAAAATCCAGATGCATATAGAATTACCTTGGAAGATTTTCTGAGAAATACAAATGCCCACATATTGCTTTTTTTTCCTTCAAATCTCCAGATATGTTTCTAATGAACAGCCATGTTTAAAACAACTATATGATGATCATTTACTTTTGTCTAGTTTGCCTCACTTTCTCTTTCATATTTAGTGCTCACATTTCATTTAGTTTGTGTTTTCCAATTTCTCCATCTCTTTTTCTGTTTCGATGTTCTTTCTCAAGCTTTTATCAAGCAGAGTAGAAAAGCTTCTGCATATATATATACATATATATGCAAACATTATGCATAATATATATATTTTAGAAAACATGAATTTTTGCCTAACTAAAAATTTTGACACTTTGATTCTACTTGTTTGACTTCAGAAAGATAGAATGGTAAATTTCTAATTTAAGAAATAGATACGCAACAAACAATAAAGGTGTACTGTATCACACAGGGAACTACAGTCAGTATCTTAGAATAACTTATAATAGAAAATAATCTGAAAAAAAATACTTGTGTATATGTATAACAGAATCACTTGGCTGTGCACCTAAAACACTGTAACTCAACTATACCTCAATTATATATATATATACACACACAAAGAAAAAAATAAAATCCCATTTTGAGTTCACTAAAGTTATGGCATTCTCAATCACTCACTGTTAGTAACTATTGACAGTGTTTTACATTTACTTGATTTTATCTGCAGAGTAACTGAGATGTGTGTGTAAGGCTGTGCCAAAGAGAAAAAGAGTGATTTTTTAAATGACTTAACAGAAATAAATAAAGCCAGAAGAAAACGACTATGGTAATGAACCTGAATTGGTAAAACTCTGAATTAAGATAATTTAGTGGCCTCTTAAGGAACAAAGATGAGAGAAACTGAAATTTAGCTGATACATTAAAACATTATAATTATACCAGATTACCTATCATAACCAGCATGTACAGATGCCAACTACATTCTGGAGTAAATAGGAGCAGCGCTGTCATGAGATGAAACTAGAATATATAAGGTCACAGAGAAAAAGCATCTTGAAAAATAAAATAAGTAAAAAGGAAAAAGTGACAACACCAGAGAAAGACAGTGTTACAATGTTCAGAATCTTTTTATTTTTCCAATCTTGGTTACAGCCTCTCACAAAGGGATGAGATCTGTAGAATTTTTTAAATAACATATAACAGTAGATAGAAAGACAGATAGGTAGATAGAAAGATATGTGTCTGTGAGTGTGCAGTGAAGTCAATAAATACAGATCATGAGTCAATGTTAATTACTACACAATAGAAAAATAACATTTAATCACAGCAAAAAGTCATTTTTAATGTAAAAATCAAAACATACATCATTTACTTAATCCTCTCTCCGTTGTTTAAGGTGAAAACGGATGTGTTCATTTTATTATATTTTTGACACTAAAACTTCTTATGTATGGATCATGCACATCATCCAAAGTTTTAAAAGATTTCTATATAATACAGCATCATTTCTCATGACAGAAGGAATTAGTAAGAATCTGTTACTTTCAAATAAAGTATTTTAAGTCTCATAAGTACCTTTTCTAAAAAAAATCTGAACAATCTGAAACTGTTAACACTTGAATTTTTAAGCAATACTTTGATGACTAAGAAAGGCAGATTTCTGTTCTTAAATTACTGCCAACTCCTAATTTATGGATTTAGCATAGAATTATTATAGATGTTTCTACCTCTTTGATTCTGGATGTTCTTAAAATATTATAAATTGACTTTTTAAGTGATTTACATATTTTACTCCCTTACTTTGGTTTTTATTTCTTCTTATCTGTCTCTTCCTGGGGGTAAATAAAAACATATGAAAAACGGTACCAAATTTGATATAATGACTGATTTTTTAATTTTCTGATGTCATCTTTTCATAGATATAGAGAACACTCTAATAATTTAACAGAACATATATATAACAGGTGGCTATTTTTTTTTTTAACATAAAGTGGTCTCTAGAGAGTAATGATGTACACTGTCAATTTTCTTCTCTTTAGAAGCTCGAGTATCATCATTTCCCCTGCGACTCCCACTTAAATATCCTCAGATATATACAGAAGACTATTTTACAATTTACAATCTGTTCAAAGATTCCATTAAACATAAATAGCTTACAGCTCCCAGGGTCATGACCTTTATAAATCTCTTTGAGCCAAAAAAAGGAAATGATGAAAGTTAACCTATATACAACTTTAATTTTTTTGACTCACTTTTACCTCTGGATGTAGTAGAATAATTCTATCACACTAACACTTCAGGTAGGTACATCAACAGTTGCATAAAATATATAAACCAACTGCTTGAAGACTCTGAAAACAATCATAACATCAAGACTTTGATGTCCAGAGAAAAAGGTGGTACACTGTGGTGAAGCCCAAATAAATTTCTAATTTTCTACCAGTTTACACGGGCTTCCCTGGTGGTTCAGAGGATAAAGCGTCTGCCTGATTGTGGGAGATCTGGGTTCAATCCCTGGGTTGGGAAGATCCTCTGGAGAAGGAAATGGCAACCCACTCCACTACTCTTGCCTTGAAAATTCCACGGATGGAGGAGCCTGGTAGGCTACAGTCCATGGGATTGCAAAGAGTCAGATATGACTGAGCGACTTCACTCACTTGCTCACCAGTTTACATGAATCAAGGATTTCAAGATCTCTTTCTCTTTCACTGTGGGAGATTGAGTTTGGGTTAAACTTCCATATTTTACTAAAAATTTGATAAAGATAGACTATCACCTGTGTTACTAGGCAAACTGCTTACAGTAAAAATGACTTCCAATTGGTAAGTTGTATCGTGACTTGGGATAGTAAAACCAATTATAAATAACTCCTGGAATTCACACATTTGAGTTTTCATAAGTCAAGTGTTACTTTTAACTGGATTTCTCCCTTGCTGGGTTCATGGAACTATTACAAGACAGAACAGTCCCTAAAAGGATGCCTCATGCAGTACCCACTCAAGAGATCTCATTCTCTCAGACCTGAGTCTTCCTTTGAAATTCACCTTAAAAGGCATGTCTGATGTATCTCTTCTAGTGTTCTGAAATTCTTGCCTTGTACATAAAATAAAATCAGTACCAGGAGTAGCCTATAACAGTGGATTGAGTTTAACTCTCCTCTTTAGTATTGAGTGAGTGAGTGAAGTTGCTCAGTCATGTCCAACTCTTTGCGATCCCATGGACTGTAGCCTACCAGGCTCCTCCATCCATGGAATTTTCCAGGCAAGAGTACTCGAGTGGGTTGCCATTTCCTTCTCCAGAGGATCTTCCCAACCCAGGGATTGAACCAGGGATTGAACCCAGATCTCCCACATTGCAGGCAGACGCTTTACCATCTAAACCACCAGGGAAGCCACTCAAAGTAAGTGGCAACTGAAGGAATTTGCCAATACCCATGTCTGCAGATAGACACCAAGTATAAAGTAGCATCTTAGGGCATGTGAGTGTCCCGAGGTAGGGGAGACAGAGGCTAGATTTCAGAATTGGCAAAACAGGGTGAAATTGAAGGACCAGGATTTCAGAAGGAATGAAACCTTAAAAAAGTGAGCCAAAATTTCTGTTTGCAATTTCCTGTCAATAATGTGTCAGGTCTTAAGCTGATAGAGAGACAGAGAAACTAAGCATAAAACAAATGGAGTGTTCTCATGGCACCTGAATTGCTAAATTGGAGAAGACAGAATCAAATGATCTTTTATATCTCCCTACCTGAAAAAAAAAATTAAAAAACCCTGCACTGGAGGAAAATACCATGTAGAGCTTTCACAAGTTTTTCATATACAATGTCTAGAATTTAGGAACAAAATCAGCAGATATGCCAACAATTGGGATTCCACTTAGGCAACTCATATCTATCAGTTTAAAAATATCCAAATTTAAGGACAAAAAGAAATCAAAAGAACTAAGGAAAAGCTAAAGGGAAATAGTGTACATAATCTTTATATCCTGTTGTGATCTCAGCAGCAAAAGGCACAGAGGTGATATTTGAAGAAATACTGACTTAGATTTCTGTATCTGATGAGAGATCCCAGGTCATTGATTCAAGTTTGATGGACCCCAAGAACTACAAATAGTCACATTACAATAAAACTACTGAAACCTAAAAATGAAGTGAAAACTTAAAAGCAGGATTAAACACACACAAACACAAACTATCTCTAACAGAATAATCTTGTGATGGATGGCAGACTTTTTAACAGTGTTAGAAATATAAAAGTTGAATTAGGTCTGTGAGAGATATGACTGCTGACTTGAAATTCTATAGCCAATGAGAAATACCTTAAAAATAGGAGAGTAATACAGTATTTCAATCAAACAAAAATGATAGAATATAAATTATCACCAGAAAAACTATACCAAGAAGAACACTAACGGATGGTCTTCAGACAAATAGAAAGTCCATGTGCAAGGAAGGAAATGCAGGAATAAATTTAAACTGCTGCAAAAGATAGCTATGTGTGAAAACTTAAATGTATACTGTTGAAAATAATAAGAAGGTTAATAAGTATGCTCTTAAACTTACATAGAATTAAAAGGTTTGAAAACAACAGCATAAAAGGTGAAGGGGAAGAAAAAAATGTAATTAAAAATTTTGCAGGCCTCATAGTGCCCAGGAAGTGGTAAGAATACTAATTTAAAACAGACACTATACATCAAGGAAGCATATAGTACTCTCTGACATAATCCTAAAGGGTTAATGAAGAATGAAAAACTATGGAAGGGAATAAGTAAAACAATGTACCTAATTAAATAATTAAAGAGAAAAAAAAGAAAGTGTCTCAACTTATTTTATAAGGCCCTAATAATTTTTAAACCAATAGGGACATTATAAGATGGATGCTGCACTGTGCTAAGTCGCTTCAGTCGTGTCTGACTCTGTGTGACCCTATGAACTGTAGCAGGCCAGGCTCCTCTATCCATGGCATTCTGCAGGCAGAAATATTGGAGTGGGTTGCCATGCCCTTCTCCATGGGATCTTCGCAATCCAGGGATAGAACCCACGTCTCTTATGTCTCCTGCATGGGCAGGCATCCAATTTCTCTCATGCATAGAGATGCAACAATTCTAAACTAGATATTAGGAGATTAATCCCAACAATACATAAAAATGATAGACATAACCGACAAGTGAGCATTATTCCAGGAATATTCAAATATGACAAACAAAAACACAATATTCGTATGTTCAACATTAGTAGTCAACAATAAAAAATGCCATTTAAAATGAGATACTGACACACATCTATGAGAATAGCTTAAAATACAAAAGATAAAAAAATAATAATAATTGTCTTAGTGCTGGCAAGTGCTGAGGATAATGTAGACATCAGAAAGCCCCATATACTGTGAGTGAGAAGTTAAATAACCTTTGAAAAACTCAAAATCTTCCAAAGCTTAACATATGCACTTATGTACTTTATTCTGGGCTTCCTTGGTGTCTCAGACTGTAAAGAATCTGCCTGCAATGTGGGAGGCCTGGGTTTGATCCCTGGGTTTGGAAGCTCTCCTGGAAGAGGGCATGGCAACCCTCTCCAGCATACTTGCCTGGAGAATCCTCATGGACACAGGAGTCTGGCGGGCCACAGTCCATGGGGTCACAAAGAGTCGGACATGACTGAGCGACTAAGCGCACACTTCATACTACCAATTCTTAGACATGCACTCAGCTATCCTGAGTACATATATGTCACAATAGCCAAACACTTGAAACAAATCAAAGGTTCACTAACAGTAGAAGGAATAACTAACTACAACGTGGAGTGTTCACGCAGTAAATTAAATGAACCCCAAGTATATGCAAAGATAATTATGAACTTGACAGATATGTTGAATGAAAGAAGCCAGAAACAAATTAATACTCTGTTGTCTCATTAACCCAAGTTAAAAAAAAAAAAAAAAAAAAGGACAGATCTGATATATAATGATATTACTGACTAGGAAAGGTCAAGGGAGGTTTCTGTGTTGCAGGTATCATTCCTTATCTCAAATTTAATTTTGAAAATTAATCTAGTTATACACTTAAATGTCTGAAGTTTAGTCTATACTTATCCTTCTAAACATGTAAAACTTGAGTTTTCAAAACATATTTTTAATATCAACTATTTTAAGTGTGCTACATTCTCAGCAAGATGACATGAAAGTTCCTGTTATAAATGAAGCTCGTATTTGGGAGGGGGTATTAGATTTAAAAAAATACACATGTAACAAACTATTAGTTCCACCTATACAGAAGCAAGTAGTTTCACTGATATAAAAATAACATGTGAACCCAGAGGAAACATCAATTAATTCCAAAGGGGTATCAAGAAAAGTTCCAAGGATTATCACTTAAACTTGTAAATGAAAGGACAGTTAGAATTTCATTAAGTAGAAGGTATTGGTGGGATTTGCTTAACAGAACATATTAAACTAACAAATCATGTTAAAACCATTGGCTGCTTAAGCCAAGCAAAGGATGCTCAATTCTGTATCAAATACCTTGGCATATAATAACATTTCATTCTATAGTGCCAACTCTGACATTTGTAAAAGTGGAATTTTTTTGTTTTCCAACCAAAATATAACCAGTTCTTGGATAACCTTTTCAACCCACAGCAGAACTTGGGACAAAAGAAAATAATCAGAGCAGTGCCAAAGAGAACATAGAGGGAAAAGTTATTTCTGGAATAATAGGGGCGGGCATTTTTGAAAATCATTAGAAAGATAGTGACTCTGTTTATGTGCTGTATAAGGGTTCAGTCTCTGTTAGCAAAAATAGTTTTATGTATAAAAATACCTTGAGAGAGAAAGTGGAAGTGTGAATACTGAGAATCTGCAGCTACAGAAGCTGAGACGTCTTTGCAGTCATTACAGAATCTCTGATATACGGGAAGTGACAATTCTGCCACAGAGCAGAGTGTGATATTGCCAGCACAGGCATAAAGACAGGTGGCAATGCAGACCCATGGCTTAGAGGAGAGAGCCACTTTTCTTAAACATGGCTGTAAAATGTCTAATTATGAGGATGGCATACCATTTGATTATGGCATTTAAGAAAGTCTGAACAAACCCTTTGTGTAGTAAAAATCGCTGATTGTAGAAAAAGGAGAAAGGTGCATGTGTGAGATGATAAAGCTGGAGAGAGACTTCAGTCAGTATGAAACCTCAAATTGGATCCCATCCACAGAAAGTCAGTCAGTCAGTCAGTTCAGTCGCTCAGTCGTGTCCGACTCTTTGCGACCCGATGAATCGCAGCACGCCGGGCCTCCCTGTCCATCACCAACTCCCGGAGTTTACTTAAACTCATGCCCATCGAGTCGGTGAGGCCATCCAGCCATCTCATCCTCTGTTGTCCCCTTCTCCTCCAGCCCCCCAATCCATAGGAAAGCCCTGTCCAAATGCTTACAACAAGCATCCAGCAGCAACAGTGTAGCCAAGAGACAGCCAGATGCCTAACGCACAGTATTTAATCGAGGGAGAACCGGTTACCAAAAGCACGTCGATTCTGTCTGTAGCTCCTATGTAGTTCGGATAAAACATACTACAGTTATCACAGGACTACACCCACACACAGAATCATAGAACATTAGCCATCATGGAGAGACAAAAAGGACCCCACTCTTTAGGTGGTGCTATGCAGAATAAACAAAAAGGAGAGGCTGCATGGGCTTGAGTAACTGCTGACTCTAGAGCAAGACTTCTGCAGAGAGAAATTCATATGCAGGGATATTCGAGGTTACTGAATGTCTGAGAGCAAGAGGATTAAGGTAAACCCATTTTGGTAATAGGATTAGAAGGCTTACATGGAAACAGAGACCTGAGAACCAAGTATTTAGAGTCGAGACTTGGGCAAAGCTCCTGCATCTGAGGAATGGGATGGGACCAAGAAGTCAGAAACAAGATGGAATGAATTCTTTTTGAGGACTGACTCCATCAATTGTAGGCCTTGCAGGTGGTGTAATAATTAATGTACAGAATACAAAAAAAAAAACAAAAAACAACAAACTACCAAAAGTCAATGTATGCACACATTTCAACAGAATAAATAACTCAACATTTACTTCCAGCCTATCCATACATTTTAAATAGTCTAATACATGCATATTTTCTCCTTTACTGTTGTATAGAACAGATAAAGCAAGCCTCTGTGGAACATTTTCCTCACAGATGAAAAGTACCTTTTCACTTCTTCACCTTCAGAAGAAATCACTGTCCCCTGTTTAGAGTCTATCTAGCCAGAGAGTTCTACCTTTTTTTTTTTTTTGTCAATAGTACCAGTTGTTCTCCAAATTGACTATATTAATTTACTCTGCCATCAGGGTATTACAGAAATTATTTCATCATATGCTTGCAATACTTGATACTATCAAATTTTAAATATTTTTCCAAATAGGAGAAATTCAAATAAAAATGTGATCCTAGTCATTTTATATGTGAATTGCTTTAGCGCTTCTGATAAAAATCAAATAACCATGTAAACGCTGGTCTATTTATGGTATCTCTAATCTGTTTTGTTGATTTATTTGTCATCCCTTATGCCAACACCACGTTGTCTTGTTGACTATAGCTCTATGGTAAATCTTGAAATCAGGCAGTAAATGCATCCAACTTTGTTCCTGGTAAAACGCTGTTTATCTCTTCCATTCCCTTTGCATTCCACATAAAATTTAGGTTTAGTATATCAGTTCCTTATAAAAGCCCATCTGAAATTTTGATTCAGAATACAATGAATCTGTAAACCAATTTCAGGAACACTGACATTTTAATAATATTGAGCCTTCTGATTTGTGATCATGATATACCTTTCCATTTATTTATTTAGATATTTCCCAGCTTTTCTCAGTAATGTTTTGCAACTTTCAATGTAAAAACTGTGAATATCCTGTAAAAATTCACTTCTATTTCTGGGTGAGATGGTATTATAATATAGTAACTTTACTTTCAATTGTTTATGACAGCACATATAAATTTATAGTTTTTTTTTAAACTTATAGTTTTAAATGTATCCCTCAACCTAAATTATAGCTAAATTTATATATTAATTATAATAATTATATATGTTAATTAATATTTTTTATACATATCATGTCATCTCTAAAACTAAGATAGTTTTTCTTCTTTGCTTTAAATCTTTAACAAAAGCCCCATTTTCTTACACAGAACACAACCTCCATTTATGAAATAACTTGTGACCAACAATAAGAAGGTAGGAATGAATGAGGAGTGGGACACTTCATGATCTCCAAGCTGGAGAAAGATCTCAGTGTAACACAGGACAACACCACGGTCAGAGACAGCTGTGCCAACTAGGCTGTGCCATGACAGTTGAACAGAAAAAAAAAAAAATATATATATATATATATATTTATATATATGCCAAGAAATATTAAGACCCAACTATAAGAAAAAGATATCAAATAAAAAATTATAAGTCTTCCTTGAGAAGGAACCAGCACTAATTAATAAAAATTTCATGAAATAAAACACTTGAGCATCAAAAGTTTTGTTCATTTAAATAATATACTGAAAACTGCCACATATAGGTTGATAAGGGCATTGTATTTAAAACCTAGTAAACCAAATGAGGCTGTCGTTAACTTTGACGGGGAGATTTTACACTAGAGGAAACATAAATAATGTCTGTTTCTTATCACAAGTAAACTTTTTGCACACTATAATGAGCTGAGTTGCTCAGTCATGTCTGACTCTTTGCGACCCCGTGGACTACACCATCCGTGGAATTCTCCAGGCCAGAATGCTGGCGTGGGTAGCCTTTCCCTTCTCCAGGGGATCTTCCCGGCCCCGGGACGAGCCCAGGTCCCCCACATTGCAGACGGATTCTTTACCAACTGAGCCACCAGGGAAGCCCAGACTTCTTATACAGTTTCCTCCTATTCAAAGTAAAGGACGTGTTCCTTCATTACAACATTGTACCGCAGGGCCGGATACTAGGAACCGTGGCAGGAAGTGAAATGGTGTTCAGAGCTAAGGTCCAAAACGGCAGAAACAAATCTGCTGTGAAACTGAGGTTCAGGATGACGATGTACTAATGAGTACCTGGTTTGCGAAAAGCAAGACTGAAGGAGTATTGTAATCTGCGTATAATCCAATGTCTGTATAGGTTCCAGGTACCTTCAGCAGAACAAGGTTCAAGGATCTGTCAAGGAGATTGGCCATCGGTTAACATTTGACATGGCTCTATATATTTAAATATGACCAAATTGTTGATACGTGACAGGAAAGTGGATACTCTTGTCTCCACAAAATGTATCTGTATTTATATGTAGCTTTCGTAGTTTCACTAGGATTAAGGCACAGCATTCAGTAAGTATCTACATATAACCAGCATTAAGCTCATCAATATCCCTCACCCTATTGGCAGCGCTGTAGCAGAACTAAGGCCTTTATCCGGTCGTGTTCTAGTTCTGCCTGACCTGCCATGGCGCCTCCACAGGCTATCTGAGTAGCTTTCACATTTACTAAGCTATAATGCAGGATATCAAGGACCTGATATTCAATGTTCTTATCTGTCATGTTGAAACACTGGCAGATTTCAACCAATATCAATCCAGTATCAAATATCACTTGGAGAACCAGAATCGCAATGCATTCCTCACAGCTGAAGTCAATATATATGCAGATACTTTGAAGTACCAAGTGGGAATCCACATAAAAACTTTGATAATACATATCTGATAGTAAGTAGACCTGGGTTATTATACATCATAATGTTCAGTTACATGCTTTCCCTGATAGCTCAGTTGGTAAAGAATGCACATGCAATGCAGGAGACCCCGGTTAGATTCCTGGGTTGGGAAGGATCCGCTGGAGAAGGGATTGTCTACCCACTCCAGTATTCTTGGGCTTCCCTTGTAGCTCAGCTGGTAAAGAATCCACCTGCAATGTTGGAGACCTGGGTTCAATCCCTGGGTTGGGAAGATCCCTTGGAGAAGGGAAAGGCTACCCACTCCAGTATTCTGGCCTGGAGAATTCCATGGACTGTATAGTCCATGGGGTCACAAAGAGTCAGACAACACTGAGCAACTTTCATTTTCATTCAAAGATGCATTGCTGAACATACACAGTTTTGTAGAAATACTTTATTACTTCTATTAGTGATAAGCTTCTATTAGACAGGATCCAGCTATGAAAACATAAACCACTCTGAGAGTTTTTAACACAGGGAATTTAATGCAGGAAATGGTTACACACGTGGTGGGAAGGACTAAGAAACCAATCAGGAATAGGTGGTTGGAAAGGAAACAAAAAGGTATAAGTTTACACAAACCAGTTTAGAATTGAAAAGAGCTATTAAAGATCATATCCTTCCCAAGACCACTTACTAACGTGGACTTAGGGAAACCTAACAGCTTTGTTCCTCCTATGAATCTACTTAAACACAGTCATCCCTCACATCCATACACAAATTCATTGATTCAATCACATAATCAAACATATGTGTTAAGACATGGGATAATAGCTGAAGACATAAAGATTCCATCTCTTTTTAGCTTTTCCTATGTAAACTTCAAGGTCTTGAAACTTGGTTGACTATTCCTTTCCCAGCCTGGATCTCCCTGACCCCATTCAACGTGGATAGCTCTTTCATTCGATTCTTCAAACAGAGAGAGTTAAACTTACTATACAGAATACGACTGTTAGTTCATTTTTCTATTTCACTGATGGATTGTGCCCAGTGAAGAATCTGAGTCACATTGGATACTCAATAAAACTCTCTTTAAGGGAAATGATTAAACAAAAGACTAAAATGTCTTATATCTTAGGGGGCATTCATAAGATATATAAAGAGTTTTCAGTAGGGATTTATTAGGAGGCTGAAAGTTTCAAAGGAAGAAAGTTGAGGAATATTTCAAAGCATGTTTAAGAACTTTTGGATAGTCAAATAATAACAAAGGCATCCCTCCTTGGAGACATCTGAATATGCAAAAACATGAAATTTGTCATGCAGGAAAGTAATTGCTTGCCCTTTTTCCCGATCCAATAAAGGGGTTGTCTTAACATGTTTCTCAAGTTCTCACAAGCCTGGTCTTTATTCAAGAGCCTTATGCAGAGACAAGCATCATTATTTTTACTAGTCCATAATATCTAATATCTACCAAATTTTCATCAACATCTAGCTATATCTCTATAACTTAACTTGCTTCAACTTTTATTCCTCTCTCTTTTTTTTACTTTTTTTAAGTTTCAAAATTTAAAAAAAATTAAATTTAAAAGTAAATTAAAAAATAACAATTATTTTAATTGGAGGCTAATTACTTTACAATATTGTGGTGGTCTTTGCCATACATTGACATGCATCGGTCACGGGTGTCCATATGTCCCCCATCCTGAACCCCCTTCCCACCTCCCTCCCCATTCCATCCCTCTGGGTTGTCCCAGTGCACTGGCTTTGAGTGCCCTGTTTCATGCATCCAACTTGGACTGGTCATCTGTTTCACATATGGTAATATACACATTTCAACGCTATTCTATTCCTCTCTTTTTAGCAGAAGTTGTAAAGCTAAAACACTACATTTAAGGAGTCCTTTGTTGCTGGGATCCTCAGTATCATTTAGGCCATGTCAGATCATTTCACTCACATGAGATTTGATGAGCAGAAGAGCGGCAGAGGTGATTCTTCATGAGCTACTGGCTGATAACTGCAGTGAGCAAGGCTATAGTTTTGCTGCAACAGAATTCACTCGCCACTGCACAGCTTCATGACAGGAGCATATGCACTGTGACACAAAATACCAAACTGGGGCAAGCATTCTAAGATTTAAGCAAAAAAGGCATGCAGAGAGGAGAGCACATGCAAGTGCTATGAAGCAAGGGCAGACAGAGGCCAAAGTCGGTGTGCTTTGTCAACAGGGAAGAGGATGGAAGGCAGAGCCAGATCCATCCATGCACAGCCTTGCAGTCCATGTACCAAGAAAAATTACTTAATTTGTAAAGAAATGCCATTGACAAATTCGAAGAAAGAAATCATGTGTTTTGATGCACTTATTAAAAAATTGGCTGCTCATGAAAGGTGGTCTATAGGGGGCTGAGACAGGACAAAACATAGACAGGAAAATCATAGAAATGAACAAGGCTGATGATTCACACGAACGTTGTAGTGAGGGAAATACCAAAATACTGCTAAGTCAGAACACACTTGTATTTATATCTATATATTTTCTAAATTGGAGCATGACTGCTGTCTCCATCCCAGTTTCTTCAAACTTTGGTCATAAATAATTTAGGACTTCCTCATAGATGCATCCATTTAACTAAGAGATAAATGATTTAAAGTACTTTGATTTATAACACATTTCTCTAGTGGAAATTCAAAATCCATTAACTGCGATCAACTCAGACACAGAAGGTGTAGGATTTTAGGCACCTGTGTTTTTTTCTTCTGCTATCAAAATTGTGAGGAAAAAGAAAAAACAAAACTTTAATCTGTTTTTTAAACTATGGACTGTTGGATGTTGAAATTATGGGTAGAATTGGAGCAAGCAAAGCAAAATGGAACCACAACTCACCCACTGCAATATAACAATATGTGATATACGAAAAGGGTTTTTCCTAACACCATGACTTAAATGAGGACTGAAAACAATAAATATTATAACCTGACATTTGGCAATTATGGGCAGATATTTTTTGGACTCTGAGAATTATTAATTACATTGAAAATGTGCCATAACCTCCCTTCCTCTTTTAAAGAAGAAAGGAAGACACAACATAAAATCTTCAACAGGCTACACAGTATTAGGATGACATATTGTAACAAGATATAGAGCCTCTCATAAAAAAAAAAGTATCAAAAGGAAATAGGAAACTAATTGTGAAGCAGTGTTCTGTGGCATTTTCTGTGCTGTGCCATATGAAAAATGCTTGAAAGGTGAAGCAAAATGATGGAGTGTGGCAAAGCTAGCAGTTAAACATCCTCACTTTCTCTCTCTGGGAGTTGCCTGCCAGTCAAGTTATTGACTGCAAATGAGAATAATGTCTATGGCTAGCAAACCTGACAGAAACATCCTGGTACTTCAATAATGAATATCATAAACTTGTCAAAATAGGAAAACGTTTTCTTGAGTTCCATAGGTCTTAATGACCATAATCCATGCAGTGAGTTTCATACAATGTGGCTTTTAAAAACATAAATACACTAATGATCTTTCTCTGCGTGATATAAAGGATATCTGTTAAGTCAGTGTCAGTGTTGTAAAATCTTTAATAATATAATTGTTCTTAGCATCAGGATGTATGCAGGAGGAAAGTTGTCATATAAATACATTTTTTTTTTTAATAAGAGATTTTTTGTTGTTTCAAGCCATCTTTTTTTTTTTTTTTTTTGAGGTATTTTTCGACAACTGACGACTCTCGGTGTGTATATTTTCATACCTATGAATTAGGCATTCAAAGCTGCCAGAGGTTCAGACGCATGAACAATGTATAAACTGATGGACCTTCAGGTCCACTGCGCAGCACAAGACCTGGCTGCTTTTATGTGGAGCATCCGTTCCCGTCTCCAGAGCATCTGTTCCCATCTCCAGGGCCTGTATGTGTGGGCTTTCTCCTGAACTGCTTAGTTTCCTAAAGAGGACTGTAAGCTTGGCCAGGTGTGCTTAGAGGATTTGAGGTGAAGATGAGAAGTTTCATGGTGTAAGACACCTTTTTTGTTTTTTTCCCCCAGCTTCATCAATGATCAATGGGCCCAGGACTGAATTTCTCTTATTCACTTTTCCAAAGAAGCAATTTTCTTTTTTTGACATAAGTGGAGGAAGGCAGTTCCTTAGCTAGCTAGTGACAGGGTTATCAGTTATCTTCACAATTTTCAAGCAGTCCTCCTTTCAGCATCTCTGCCTTGCCCACATTCTTCCAGAAAGATGCACTGGTCCCAAGTCACTGAGAATTTGGAAGGAATGCTCTGGAAGGAACCTATGGGATTCTTGGACTATTCTCCACTTTCTCCTGGACACTCATTTAGGCACTCCAGACAGAGAGATAGAGCAAACCCTATGTCATTTATTATTTGTACATTTACTTTCCTTGGCAAACTTGGTTAACATTTCTCATCTGTGGTCATCTCTGTTTCCTATATCTATCCGTGAAGATTTAGTCAATCAAAAAGTGGGCCAAAGAACTAAACAAACATTTCTCCAAAGAAGGCATACAGTCCACGGGGTCGCAAAGAGTTGGACACAACTAAGCGACTTCACTTTCACTTTAACACTGGTCTGTCCAAGGGCTGTAACACTGGTCCGTCTGTCACTTCAAATTTTTGTTGCAACAAGACAGAACCAAGGAAATTACACACTCCCCGAACATTACTAAAAATCTTCTAGACATTTTTCTTTTTAATAACTTAATATATTATGTTAAATTATCAGCTAAACATTTACATTTTCACACATATTAGCACATAAAAACTCATTCCTTTAAAATGTGTAAGACCAGAAACTATAAAACTGAAAAGAGACGCGTGTACCCCAATGTTCATCGCAGCACTGTTTATAATAGCCAGGACATGGAAGCAACCTAGATGCCCATCAGCAGACGAATGGATAAGAAAGTTGTGGTACATATACACCATGGAATATTACTCAGCCACTAAAAAGAATTCATTTGAATCAGTTCTAATGAGATGGATGAAACTGGAGCCCATTATACAGAGTGAAGTAAGTCAGAAAGATAAAGATCAATACAGTATACTAACGCATATATATGGAATTTAAAAAGATGGTAACGATAATCCTATATGCAAAACAGAAAAAGAGACACAGATGTATAGAACAGACTTTTGGACTCTGTGGGAGAAGGCGAGGGTGGGATGTTCTGAGAGAATAGCATTGAAACAAGTATACTATCAAGGGTGAAACAGATCACCAGCCCAGGTTGGATGCATGAGACAAGTGCTCGGGCCTGGTGCACTGGGAGGACCCAGAGGGATGGGATGGAGAGGGAGGCGGGAGGGGGGATCGGGATGGGGAACACATGTAAATCCATGGCTGATTCATGTCAATGTATGGCAAAAACCACTACAATATTGTAAAGTAATTAGCCTCCAACTAATAAAAATAAATGAAAAAAACTATTAAAAATTAATAAATAAAATATGTTCAGTTTCCTGAACTTTTGAAATATTTCTTCAGTGTGATATTTTGAAATTGAAGGCTCAAAATTCTAATATCTTTATTGAAATTTTATCTTTTATCAACACAAATTGTTCAATGACTTCAAACTGATATTCACTTGAATTTTGTTACTTCATCCTGTCCAGCAATTACGTTATTGTCTCTCTCCTTCCTTAAAAATATGTTGTTGCTGCATCAAAACAGAATCTCAAAAAACAGAAATAAGCTTTCAGACAATCTTACTCTCACCTCAAATTTGAATATCAAGCTTTAACAAAGAAAAGAATGAAGGAATCAAACAGTGTTGAAGTCAAATAAACCAGATCATAAGGTAGGAAACACATGCTATAAATCATTTTTTTCAAAATCTCAGTGTGTGTGATCAATAGAACACAAAATATGTTACTAACTTATAGAATAAGGATTTAGTCATAAAAGCATTAAATTATCATTTACACTCAGAGTTATTTCAGCTAGAATTGATTTAAACTACTAATTTTGATTTATTCAAGATTGCCCCATACATATATACTTATTTTTTTAATTTGTATTTGTATGTATTAACATAGGACTTCAATAAGGCATCGATATGTATCTCTAGTTTTCACTGATTCATTCCATAATGAAAGTGAAATTTGCCTTTGTGAAGCTTACAATAATCAGTTTGTTTGTTATGAGTATCAAAGAGATTTTTAATAGTATAAATGTCTCTTTCTGGAAATGGGGCTGCTAACAGAATCAGTTTTATTCAGGATTTTCATCCAAGGCTTTTATCCTGATAATCATTTTGTTTTCTTTAAATACCTTAAAAGCCCCAACATATCCCTGACTACAGTTTTTTCAAGTGACCTTTCCTACAAACAAGGATCAGTGCCTCTCCTGCTGCAATGCTGTAGGTATCTTCCTTAGTGATACAATTGACTCCATTGTATCCTAATAACATGCTAATATTTATTGTCTATTTCCTCAAAGGCAACTTGAGCCTCAGGAAACTTGACCCTTAGGAAATACAAATCTACATTAAGCCATGATTTTACTTTCTTTGTGCACAAAATTTGACTGCCAGTATGGGTATAAAGCTTCACCAGGACATAAAATAAAGAGAAGCCACAAAGGAATAAATAGCACATGTTGCAGAATGTAGTCAAATCCTAATAGCACAGTAGGATATGCTTTTTGATTGGCTTGTTTTCAGTATGTTCCCTAGTGCTCTTGGATCCAGCGAGTATAGTACAATCTGCAGCTGTAGGTCTCCCAAATGCAGACCTTTCCATGGTCTTCTGGCCTTCTGAGAACAGACCATCAGCATACAACATCCTTAGTAGTTTACTGTTTTTCAGTATACTGGCACTGTTTTGTTTTTGAAGCAAAGTACTTTAAAAACAAACTATGTTACAATGAAGTAAAATAGAGGGAAAAAACAATACTTACTAGGATATATTAGAAATGTACTGAGGGACCAAGTAAATAGATTATTCAAAAGAATAAAAATAATAAATGTCAGTAAACTTTATTTTATTTTGCTCCACTTATGGGTAGAAAAGCATGAGTTTCGTGATGCAGATAAAACAATCTGATATTAAAGATTCATGTATAGTGGGAGGTATCTAATTGCAACAACAGTTTATGGAATTTGCCTCTTTCTAAATTATCACTGAACTATAAAGAATTAATGTCTCAGATGCTGAACTTATTGAGAAGTACATTTATGTCATGAAACATTTCATGTGGGATCATTGTGAGCCATCCATCTTACCAAAACTAAGAATTTTAGTTAAGATGGACAGTATTGTTGGCCTCTCTACAGTAGTCCCCCTTCTCCACGGGCTTGCTTTTTGTGCTTCCAGTTACCTGTGATCAACCAAGATCTGAAAATAGTAAATGGAAAATTCCAGAAATAAGCAATTTACAAGTTTTAAATCACAGGCCATTTTGAGTAGCATGATGAATCTCACACCATCCCACTCTGTCGCTCCCAGGATGTGAATCATCCCTCTGTCCAGTGTATCCATGCTGAATATGCTACCCACCCATTAGTCACTTATTTGCTGTCTCAGTCATCAGATCACCTTCAAAGTTCCACAGTCAGTGCTTATGTTCAAGTAACCCTTATTTTACTTAATTATGACCTTGGAGCACATGAGTATTGATGTCGGAAACTCAGATGTTCTCTCACTGTGCTTCACTCATAAATTAAACTGCATCATAGGTATGTATGCATAAGGAAAAAACACAGGACATGTAGCATCTGGTACAGTCATCCATCTCAAGTATCCATTGGGGGTACTGGAATATATTCCCTGCAGACAAAGGGGGGTTGTTATATTTTATTTGAGTGCAGATTCCTCTTTCCAGCTAAATCTTTGACCTCATAAAGAGATAATTAGATGACACATAGGTAGGTAAATAATTAGAAGGTATTTGGAAGGGAGCAAATCATAAGAAAAATGATAATAATACAAGAAGTATAATGCTAAAATTACTTTTGTGTACTTCCTGTGTTCAGGTATGCATGTATTTATTGATTTATATCCACTGTAGCTAAGATGCTATATAAAAAGCATGAAATTTGGACAGACTTCTGTTTACTTCTTTCCTTTATCTACTTTTTTTTTTTTTTTTTTTTTGACCATGCCATTGAGCATTCAAGATCTTAGCAGTGGGATCTTAGTTTCCTGACCAGACTGACCAGAGATAGAACCCATGCCCCATGCATTGGGAGCTCAGAGTCTTAACCTTTGGACCACTCGTGAAGTCCCCCTAACATCTGTAACATAATTAATGTATATTGTAATCAACCTATTCCAGGCCAAAAGTAGTCTTTCTTTGAGTATCTAATAGTCTTATGACTTTGCTTCTGAAGGTTCTCTTTTCACTCATGCAATCATTGGGGAATACTATAATAGATAAAAGCATGAACAAAGTTTAAGAATATCCATTAATATAAATCTCTAAAATGAACCAATCCCTAAGTAGTGCTAGTCATATTCTCAACTACCTCTTACTAAATTAATGTGTAATGAAATATGAAAAGTGTCTACATATATTCCACATCAACTATAGATTACTTATGTTAGGAAAAATCTAGATACTTTAAAAGCAGGAAAGAGAGAAGGATCATCTTTTTTCATTTTTATACTGTACATCATACAATGAGTTGTATAAATATTTAATTGTAATTAAATGAAGAAACAATAAGAAACAAAACCACGTTTTTAGTTATTAGTAGTGCATTTTTTTCTATAAGGAATTCTTCTAATAGAATTTTAAACTTTCCTCCCAAGTTGTTTCAAATTAATAGTTCATTAAATCAGGGCCCTGTAAAAGAAAATTCATCTGACTTTACCCCACTGCTTATTACAAGATAGCCAACTTAAAAAAAACAACATGGAGTAAATTCTGGATAAAGTTAAGTGAATATAGACTGAAAAAACAGTCTATACTAAAGAAATGCACTGTGTTACCATAATGTGTTAAACATTATTACTTATCATTTTTTGCAGCCACACAAAAGGCATAAAGAAGACAAGTCCTTGCCCTGGAGGCCTACACTCTTAGAAAGTAAGTTTAGCAAGTAAAGTAGCTGAGAAAAAGAATCACTCCATATGAAACTTTTATCCCCATTCTCCTTTTATCTTATCCATGTGTTAAAACAGCAATCTGAAATGTAGCCCTGCTTTAGAAGAATAATCAGTTAGCTTGAGACGTTGATGCTGTAAGTATTGGAAGTTTGTATTTCGTGAAAAGGGTATCCTTGGGTACAAAGAAGCACTGGTGAGCCATTCTTTCAGAAGGCAAGATTTTATGTTATTAAATTATTTCTGTAACTTTGAATGACTCGGAAATACACAATTGATCACTGTGGCTGTTATACTTGAGTTTCAGAGGAGATACTTGCTCCACATGTGAAAACTGAATATAACTGCATATATTGCACCTAAAGAAAATAATACTGGAAATTGCTAGTGAGACCAGCAGTCAGTAAGAAATAAAAAACAAAGCAAAACAAAAAACTTTCAAGGAGAAAGTGACACTTGAAGAAAAGAAACTGGGATATAAATGACCATAGCGTGTTTGTAGAAAAAATGAACGGACTGACCTGCGTGTTGAAAGGATAATTTTGAGGAGAAATGGGAAATAAATTTGGAATGCCAAACAAAATAATAGTTTGGGGGATCTAGAACCAGGACAGTGAGATTATGGGCAACTCCTGTCACTCTTCTCATTCTCAGGAAAAAGGATAAGTAATATATTTAAGGTGGTAATTTTTAGAGCTAGTCTCATTAAAATAAATGGATTTTACTTGAGTTTTACATCTCTTTTGTTTACTATCATTGGATATTCTTTTAGGTGAATTTGAACTGAGTTAGATGAATTGTATTTTAGAACAATTTTAATGATAAGAAAGGAAAATAGTCTATGGCTAAAACAGAGCAGTATAAGTCAAGCTCAAATAGAGATATGTAATGTATTCAGTCCACTCAAAAACACACAGAAGCATGCAAGTTATATAACTAGAGATAAACTGAGTTAATACGTGAAAGTATAATATATATATATATATATACATTATTGAAATAGATTAGGATATGAACAGCCTGTTCCTATAACTGTCTGTGGACTATATTAGTAAGACTTTTCTGAGACAGGTAAAACTAATTGCAAAGCTCAGTCATTTACTACCCTTATGTATTTATTTTTGTAATTACTTAACATGGGAATTGCACTAGATAATATTCAGTTAGGCCCATTCTAGTGTCAACATATTCATGTATATACATATCTTGCATTATTTCCTTGTTTTGTATTGTAAATTTTGCCTTTTAGCTTGATTTTTTAGGTTTTTAATATTCATGGACTATAACTTCTGGTTACCTTTCTTTGCCTATAATATAGAGGTACATGACTTTCACACGTCTTCCCCCATGGTTAATTACAGACATCAATATTATCATCAGTTAATTAAAAAGTACCTACGAGTCTCTCCTAGTTATCTGACACTATAACAGGTTCTGGAGTTCTGAAAAAAGTTGCAAAGCCTATACTCTTGAGGAACATATTTCCTACAAGGAGAAATAGACAAAAAACAAACACAAGTACACATTTTTACCTAAACCTGATGTACAGCTAATTTAGAAATCAAACTGTGGTGTATGGTTTATAGGAAACAATACAAGATTTTGTTAAAAATTAAGAGTGGTGGAGTGCAAGGGGAGTCTACATATACAGGACAGTTATGGAAGGTCTCTCTGAGGTGTAAAAGCTAAAAGTTGAGGAGGATCAATCATACATAGAAATAGAGAAAGAACTCTGGTGTTATAAAGAAACTGAGGAGTTACAGATTTGAGAGTTGGGGAGAATTGTATATGATGACTTTGGAAAAAGCATGATGATGATGTCTCAATGTCCTCCAAAGCTTTCATTTCTGCATTTTTTCCAAAGATATCTTCATTTTATGCTTTCAAATGCACCCCTCCTCAAACTTCCCATGAAGGTTGAAAGGATTACCCCACCTTGACCTCTGAGGTAGGCCAAGAACATTTTCAACCAAACATTAAATTGAATTAGCTTCTTCATATTGACTTTGTCAGGAAGTTTACAACTTGATTCAGGCCAATGACAGAGTATCATTGAAAATGTAAGAGATTCTCTTTTCCTTACATGATGCTTGCTGTTTGTGACAAATAATATAATTGTATCAGATGAAGAAAGAGTGGGAGCAAACTTATTTTGAAGAACTATACTACCTTGGATAAAATAAATATAATATAGCTTGGTGTATTTAAAAGCCCAATTAATACTGATTAACTTTAAAACTTTTTATGTTGACCATTTGAGAATAAGCAGCATAAAAGTATAACCATTCTGGTAAACATTCATGTGTGGATGCTAAGTCACTACAGTCATATCCAACTCTTTGTGACCCCATGGACTGCAGCCTGCCAGGCTCCTCTGTCCATGGGCTTCTCCAGGCAAGAATACTGGAGTGGGTTGCCATTGCCCTCTTCCAGGGGATCTACCCAGCCGAGGGATGATCCTGTGTCTCTTATGTCTCCTGCATTGGCAAGCAGGTTCTTTATCACTAGCACCATCTGGGAAGTCTGGTAAACATTCATATATTTAGTCAATTGCTTGCTGCTGCTGCTGCTATGTCGCTTCAGTCGTGTCCGACTCTCTGCGACCCCATAGACGGCAGCCCACCAGGCTCCGCCGTCCCTGGGATTCTCCAGGCAAGAACACCGGAGTGGTTTGCCATTTCCTTCTCCAATACATGAAAGTGAAAGGTGAAAGTGAAGTCACTAAATCGTAACCGGCCTTTACTATTAAGTCTGATATTTTTTTGGAGGATGGTGCAGTTTTCAACGTGAAATCATGTTTGTCATATATACAATAGAATATTACTTAGCCATAAAAAGGAAGAAATTAGGTCACCTGTAGAAATGTGGGTGGAAGTAGAATCTGTCATACAGTGTGGAATAAATCAGAAAGAGAAAAACAAATATCATACATTAATAAATATATGTGGAATCTAGAAAATCTAATTCCAGGGCAGGAATAGAGACACACACATTGATAATGGATGTGAGGACACAGCGAGGGAAAGGAAATTGTGATGAACTGCGGGATGAATTGTGAGTTTAGGTTTAACATAATTACGCTACCATATGTAAAACAGGGTGACCTGCGATAAAGAAGAGAGCTCAGCCCAGTGCTCCCTGACCTAGATGGGGGGGGGATGAAGACAGTATAAGGGAGGTCAAAGAGAGGGTGGATAAATGTATACACAGAGCTGACTCACTTCACTGGACAGCAAAAACTAAAAAAAAAAAATTCTTTTGTTATCTCCTTTTAGATTTTTTTCTTTTCTTTTTTTCTGTGAAAAATCCCATCAGAATTTAGAAAGAGATTCCATCAACTCTGTAGATTACTTTGACAGTATGGGCATTTAACAACATTAATTCTTCCAGAATCAAGGTTGCCAGGAGATATATCAATAACCTCAGATTTGCAGATGATCACTCTAATGAGAAAGAGAAAAGGATAAAAGAAGACAGGAAATAAGATGGCTTAAAACCCAGCATTCAAAAAAGTAAGATCATGGGATCTAGTCCAATCACTTCATGGCAAAAGCATGGGGAAAACATGAAAGCAGTGACAGATTTTATTTCCTTGAGCTCCAAAATCATTCTGGACAGTGACTTCAGCCATGAAATTAAAAGACTCTTGCTCCTTGGAAGAAAAGCTATGACAAACTTAGTGTATTAAAAAGCAGAGACATCATTTTGCCTACAAACGTCCATTTAGTCAAAGCTATGGTTTTTCAGTAGTTGTGTATGGATGTGAAAGCTGGGCCCCATAAAAGAGGTTGAGCACCAAAGAACTGATGTTTTTGAACTGTGGTGCTGGAGAAGACTCTTGAGAGTCCCTTGGACTGCAAGATCAAAACAGCCAATCCTAAAGGAAATCAACCCTGAATACGCACTGGAAGGACTGAAGCTGAAGCTGAAGTTCCAATACTTTGGTCACCTGATGGAAAGAGCTGACTCACTGGAAAACACCCTGATGCTGGAAAAGACATAGGGAAGGAGGAGTAGGGGGCAACAGAGGATGAGATGGTTAGGTGGCATCACCAACTCAATGGACATGAGTTTGAGAAAATTCCGGGAGATAATGAAGGACTGGGAAGCCTGGCGTGCTGCAGTCCACGGGGTCACAAATAGTTGGACATGATTTAGTGACTGAACAAATTCTTCCTATAGGTTCAAAATATCTTTTATTTCTATTTACTTCAATTATTTTCATCAATGTCTTACAATTTTCATTGTACAGATCTTTCATTTTGTTAGTTAACTTATTCCTAAGTATCTACTTTATCTTATTTTATTTTTGATGCTGTTGTATTATAATGGGAATGTTTTCTTAATATTTTTTTCCAACAGTTGTTTTTAGTATGTAGAAATACAACTAATTTTGTATCCTATAATAAATAAATTTGTGTAATAGCTCTAATATCTTTTGGTGGAGAACTTAGGGTTTTCTATAAATAAGATCATGCCATCTGAAATCAGATACAATTTGTCTTCTTCCTTTAAAATATGGGGTCTTTCATTTATTTTTCATGCCTAATTGCTCTGGCTAGGACTCTGAAGTATTGTGTTGAGTAGAAGTGGTGAGACTGGGTAAACCTGTGTTGTCCCAGAACTTAAAAAGAAAGTTTTCAGCTTTTCATCTTTGAGTAAGATATTAACAGGTATACTTGACACATACAGCCTTTATTATGAGAAAGTATATTCCTTCTACACTTAATTTGTTGAGAGTTTGTCATGAAAACATGGTAATATTTTTCAAATATAGTTTGCTTTTTTTTTTCTACTCAGATGATCACATAATTTTTGTCCTTCATTCTATTAATGTGGTGTTCACAAATACTGATTTGTATATGTTGAACTATCCTTGCACCCTAGGGATTAATCTCATTAGATATTTCTGCATTATCCTTTAAATGTGCTGTTGAATTCAGCTTGCTATATTTTGCTGGAAATTTTTGCATATATGTTTACCAGGGATAGTATTTTCTTGTAGTGCCTCACAGGGCTTTGATACCAGGGTATTCTGGCCTTGTGAAATAAGTTTCAGTCTGTTGCCTGTGACACAGGCAAACACGGCTCCTCCAAGGTCACTCTATGATCAGAACTAGAGCCACAGTCAAGGCCAAACATGGATGTAGATGAGTTTACAAGAGAATGGGGCTGTTTCTGGGTCTGCAGCCAGGACCATCGTAAGTCTGCCCCCAGGGCATGGTGTGTCTTCTCAAAGTATTTCTCTTCAGTCTTGGGCTTCATGAGAGTTTCAGAACCTCCTACTTGGATCCCAATGCTCATACAAAAGCATTTTTATCCACAGATAGCTGGAGAGACACAAGTGAGATACCTCCTGTTATGTCATCTTACTGACCAAACCCATCCTTTACTAAAATTTTTCAATAAATCCATTTCTAGTAAGGGCTATGTTACTACAGTAACATATTGCAATAATGTGTCTATGTACCAATCTTGGTGGATATCATTTTATATATGATTTGAAAACTTAGTATGCAGCATATACTATAAACACAAAACACAATTTCAGGTAAAAAAAAAAAATGCTTAACCCTATTAAAAGCTATTTGAGTGTGCACGCTCAGCTGCTTCAGTTGTGTCCAACTCCAACCCAACAGACTGTATCCCACTGGGTTCCTCTGTCCGTGGGATTCTCCAGGCAAGAATACTGGAGTGGGTTGCCATGCCCTCCTCTAGGGGATCTTCCTGACCTAGGGATCAGACCCACATCTGCCTGCATCTCCTGCATTACGGGTGGAATTTTAATCCATGGAGCCACCTGGGAAGACCAAAAGCTACCTACTTGAAATTTATGTCATATACGATACTCAAAATTGAAGAAGTATATGCATTCAAATTAAAAACAAGGTTAGAGTTTATCATTACTATGATTTAAGACTGAAGCACAGGTTCTGGGGCAATAAGGCAAAAAAGGTATAACAGTAAATATGTTTTTAAAAATGAATATCAAAAGCCATAAATGGGAGAAATGAATGAAAAGCAACTCAACTAGTACTAATACTAAACAATCTATTGAATACAACTGTAAAAATAATGTATAGTAGATAGCATCAGCTCAGTTCAGGGGTTCAGTCACGTCTGACTCTTTGCAACAATGGACTGCAGCACACCAGGCCTCCCTGTCCAGTACCAACTCCTGGAGTTTACTCAAACTCATCTCCATCGAGTCAGTGATGCCATTCAACCATGTCAGCCTGTCGTCCCCTTCTCCTCCCGCCGTCAATCTTTCTCAGCATCAGACTCTTTACAAATGAGTCACCTCTTTGCATCAGGTGGCCAAAGTATTGAAGTTTCAGCTTCAGCATCAGTCCTTCCAGTGAACACCCAGGACTGATCTTTAGGATGGACTGGTTGGATCTCCTTGCAGTCCAAGGGACTCTCAAGAGTCTTTTCCAACACCACAGTTCAAAAGCATCAATTCTTTGGCACTCAGTTTTCTTTATAGTCCAACTCTCACATCCATACATGACCACTGGAAATGGCATAGCCTTGACTAGATGGACCTTTGTTGGCAAAGTAATGTCTCTGTTTTTTAATATGCTGTCTAGGTTGGTCATTACTTTCCAAGGAGTAAGTGTCATTTAATTTCATGGCTGCAGTCACCATCTGCAGTGATTTTGGAGCCCAAAAAAATAGTCAGCCACTGTTTCCACTGTCTCCCCATCTATTTCCCATGAAGTGATGGGACCGGATGCCGTGATCTTAGTTTTCTGAATGCTGAGTTTTAAGCCAACTTTTTCACTCTCCTCTTTCACTTTCATCAAGAGGCTTTTTAGTTCCTCTTCACTTTCTGCCATAAGGGTGGTGTCATTTGCATATCTGAGGTTATTGATATTTCTCCCAACAATCATGATTCCAGCTTGTGCTTCATGCAGCCGAGTGCTTCTCATGATGTACTCTGCATATAAGTTATGCATAATAGATAGCATATGATACAACAAATCTAAAAAGTGCTTTGAAAGGGTATGTCATATCCAAAGCCTACCCTACCAAAATTCAAGTTTGATTTGACTACTTTTTCTGCAGTGGGACAACTTGTTGTCCATTTGCCACTTCAGAGACTTCTTTATCTTCCAAACCTATTCTAGGCCTAGGAGGCTGACCTCTATTGATCTCATGACACTTGTTCTGTGCAGTCTGGGTCCCCTTTGTGTCCAGCTAATGGAAGAGGTTGACAAGAGAATCAAATGTACTTATTTCTTGATTCTTTTCTCTAGGACTGAAATTTTAGCAGGAGTCATCCTTTTTCCAAGGGCTGCAACTCCTGGTAAAGAATCTATTTTGTAGACTTGAATTTTTCCCAGGTTCCCATAATACAGTTCTTTTTACCTCCCACCTATGGGTGGTAAAGAAGTTCCTTGGTTTTTAGTCCCCAGGGTCCCCACTAATCTTGGTTTGTTCCTTGAATTCTAACCACAAATCTATGTATTGAATTTCTGTTTATTTTCAATGATCTTTCAAAATTATTAATATATGTATGTACTCTACTTATTCTTCAGGGGTTTCTATTTATATTTTTCACTGGATTAAGTTCTTTTATCTCTATTTAAGATTAATGCTTTAATTGCTTAATTATTTAAAATCTCACTGCCTTACATTTATCTGTTTTCCTTTTTTGAAATAATTACTTTTTTCACCCTTAGTTCTTTTAAAAGTCTATGCAGTTTAATTTATATAGGTTTTATGATAAAATATTTTGCTTTTACTGATGAGTTATACTATGTGATTTTGCTTCATACCAATATATGTTATTTCTTCCATTTTAAAGTTTTCTTTGTCATGTTTTCTAACTTACTGAGTTAATGTCTTTGCTAAGTTATTTTCAGCTTTTCATATTTTTCAATAAAGATGTTTAAGTCTGTAAATTTCCACACAAGCTCTGTAATAAAGTTTGATTTATCTCAAAAAATTTAACATCTAGTTTGATTTCATTTTTGTATTAAATGCATGTTTTGCTTTTACCTGTTTCTTGCACTAAATATCTGAGCAGGAAAATTTGGCTGTTTGGCTATCCCCCTTTTGTTAATTCCAATACTAGTGAATTGTAATCAGAAATGTGTAGTCACGAGATTTTTCATGTTTGCAGCTTAAAGGTTTATCTTCATGATCAAATGCATGGTTTTTGTTGGGATTTCTTGAACATTTGCAAGTTCAAGCTTTGCATTTGTCTTCTATTAAAAAGTCTTATTTATTTTAGGTTTGCTTGAAGTTTTTCTAAAGATGTAAAATTATCACCTTTTAAATCTATATTTGACCTTCCTATATTTTGTTCAAGCAATCAAATATTCATTAGCATTTTCTTATTCAGTTCATATATTTCATATGAATATTTTATTCATTGAGTGGAAATTTTCACATTGCACTTCAAAATCTTTTCATGGTTTGATCATAAGAGTAGAAAAATGGCCTAAATTAAACATTGCAGTGCTTTCAAAACAGTACTACTAAATAAGAACTTATGAGAAGATAAAAATTGCAACCAAGAAAACTTAAGAAAATTGAGAAACTAGTTTGCAATACAGGAAACTGTTAAATAAAAAATCAATTCTAGTGTAGTCACGGTATGTGCAGTCCTCTATAAATGACCAATGATGTTATTCTGTCATTATTCATTAACTATGAACTTTGAGTCTGTTTCCTAGGAGTTAAGACAAATTTTTTTGACATGAACACAAGGGTCTATTCAAGTTCTGCAATGCATAGCTCTCATTTTAGGCTTAGATAAGTTTTTGTCATCTATGGCCATGCCTTGATTTGCCATGGCACTGCAGACCGGTACTTTTGTTCAAATATATTTTCTGCATGATTCACACTAGTACATGAAAAGATTATAGAATGTCGTGACAGAAGTGGAGGGATATTTAAAATGCAATACTTTAGATGACATGAAATGACAATATAAAAGACACAGTTATATAAGAAACACTTCAATATTAAAGAAACAATGTTCCTAACCCAAAGATATATAGAAGTAGAAATTTCTCTCACATATGCATGTATCTATGTGTGTGTATATATATATATATGTATATGAAATGCATTTTTTAATCAGAAAGAAATGTATCCAGAGCACTAGATGCTACCTAATATCATCAGAAGAAACAATTGTGGATAAACTAAAAGAACTAGCAATTTTACTCAGCTTTATATCTGTTTCAAACTTACAAATCTGAGAAACTGCTGGTCCAAATGGAGAGTATAGATGAGAAGAAGAGTGCCCTCTGTGAGAGAGTACAATGATTCACATAATTTTCTAGGAGTCTTGAGTAAAGGCATAGGAGTATGGAGCCTCCACATGAATTTCACTTATCTGTCATTTCACCCAAGCCATGACCTATTTCACTTTCAGGGAGATTTCAAAATGGCCTTTTCTGAAAAGAACTACACCATGTCTACTTGGAATGATAATTTTGTCTCAAAGTCAACTTGGTTTGATTTTACAGGAAAAAATATACTTGGTAGATTTTAATAAAAGTGTCAATAAAGGGCACATCTTCTTCTAGTAATAGATTATCACACATTTTGTGATGTAGAAAGGAATCTTGATAAAGAAGTGTAGAAACACTTTATGTCAACTCCACTCTGTAATCTCTTCTGGTCTTAATCATAGACTGAGCTAATAATAAATGTTTAGCTGCATAGTGCAGTGAACTAATTTGCGATGCAAAAGTCTGATTTGCTACTTTCTATTGATCATGTATTACTTTATGCAAAGTCAGGACTCATACAATAATGTTTGAAGTGCCTAGGAAGCTTTCACTATAACATCAACTCCTCTACTTCTACCAAAAAAAAAAAAAAAACCAAACAAACCTGCATTTTGACAATCTCATTGACTTTTGGTTAGCTTGGAAATAAAGAATTTTCACCACTGAGATCTCAGTTTTTAGGCAATGAACAAGTAAACAGAATGTATTTCTCTAGAATTGTGACATTACCTATGGGACTATCAGAAAATTAATTTTTACATGAACTCTCCCCACATATAACTGGCATCCAATGAATTCTCCTTAAATAAATAAGTTAAAAATACGTAGCACTGTATGTTTACAAAATGTTTTTGAAGGATGTGAGTAAAAGGGGAGGAATTCTAGAAGGAGGTGGCAGGAGAAAAAAATAGTGCAGTCAATGTAGCAGGAAATGAAAACGTCTGCAAAGTTTAGTTTAATATGGTCACAATAAATCAGCATTTTATGTTGCGTGACGTATTGTTTCTTGTTATATGGTTGCTTCCTCATGGCAGAGGAACACCTGTGTCTGGAGTCTATCGCCCTGCCCCCAGCCCAGTCGAGGGATAGGAAGTACGGGTGCACAGAGGTCCCAGGAACCTCTTCCCGGAAAGGATGGGCCAAGACTAAGGGATGCGTGGGGACGCAAAGCACCCTATCCTTGTCCTCACCGTGATGATGCGGTGGCCATCCGTCACCCTGATGTCCTCCAGACGTCCTCCCGAGGGGTAAGAGTCCTCGGCCCCAGCAGCAAGAAATTGCGGCCGTCTGCACAAAGCTGCCGCAGGCGGAGGGCGAACTCGCGGACTGCGGCCCCTAGAGGCACGGGTAACCCATGGCGGCCAACCGCTAGGTCTCCTGGGAGGAGAACCAGGCACGCGGCGTCAGCTGGGAGGCCGCCAGCAGCTCGGGGGCCGGTGCTCCGAGCTCTCCCACTGGTGATGCGGGCGCTCTGCCACTTCCGAACGAGGGAGGCAGGACCAGGCGCCGCCTGGTGTGCGCGCACCCAGGGACAAAGGGGCAAGGTCGGCCTCGTGGGAGCCTTTATGGTCCACTTGCGTGGGAGAGCCAGTCGCTTTTTGTGAGGGAACATAAGTGGTGGTGGGTGTTAACTCCCCCCTTCCCCGGTGGACTCTGCCAAAAAATCTGGAAGACTTGGCAGAGCGGGAGACGGGATCACCGAGCAACTGGCTTCCGCAGGCCCCGCACTGCTCTCTCAGACAAGGAGCTGCCCTGAGGCCTCTGGAACTTTCCGCAGACAGACTTGGGCTGCAGAAATGACGCGGGGGTCCTGGGCTTTTCAGGCCCCCCAGGTGCGAGGCATCGTCCTGGAGGTGGGAGGCGCAGCGTCCTGGATGGAAACGGATGGTGTCCTCCCAGCCCCTGCCGGCCAGCCTGACACTGAGGGCGGGATCGCTGGTCCTGGCGTTGGGCTCCGAGACACGCTGCGCTCTTTGCAGGGTCAGTGAAGCGTAGGATTCCTTCCTGCGGGAGGCAGTCGGGTGCCCAGGGGCGTAGTGTGCATTCACTGCCCTCAGGGCTTCACTTCCTGCTCCATTACTGGCTCCGCAGCACGTGGGGCTCGGGCACTCGGCAGGGACAGCGCCGCGGTATGCACGTCCCTCTTGTCACCATTTCCCTCTTGTCACCATTTCCTAGGCTCTCATAGCTCCACTCTCTGCACCTTTTAGGAGTACTCATTGAAATGGCGGCACAGTCCACGCCTTCTGGATTTTCTCACCTCCCCATCCGCGTATGCACGCCTGGCCGCAAGTCAAAGCTGATTGAAATTAGCATAAATTGTGTTCATCAAATTGATAAATTAACCATGTCTCAATTCAGCGTTTTATCCTAGTGGTAGAGAGGACTTAAAGCTTTTATTATTTATTTATTTATTTATTTATTTATTTTTTAATTGAAGGATAATAGCTTTACAGAATTTTGTTGCTTTTTTTTGTCAAACCTCAACATGAATCAGCCATAGGTATACATATCCCCTCCCTTTTGAACCTCCCTCCCATCTCCCTCCCCATCCCACCCCTCTAGGTTGATACATTGCCCCTGTTTCAGTTTCCTGAGCCAAACAGCGAATTCCTGTGGGTCATCTATTTTATATTTGATAAGGTAAGTTTCCATGTTACTCTTTTCATACATCTCACCCTCTCCACCCTTCTTCCCATGTCCATAAGTCTGTTCTCTATGTCTGTTTCCCCATTGCTGCCCTATAAATAAATTCTTCAGTACCATTTTTCTAGATTCCCTATATGTGCGACAGAGTACAATAGTTATCTTTCTCTTTCTGACTTACTTCACTCTGTATAATAGGTTCTAGGTTCATCCACCTCACTAAAACTGACTCAAATGTGTTCCTTTTTATGACTGAGTAATATTCCATTGTGTATATGTACCACAACTTCTTTATCCATTCATCTGTGATGGACATCTAGGTTGCTTCCAGGTTCTAGCTAGTGTAGGTAGTGCAATGAACAATGGGATACATGTGTTTTTTTTCAACCCTGGTTTGCTCACGGTATATGCCTAGGAGTGGAATTGCTGGGTCATATGATGGTTTTATTCCTAGTTTTTCAAGGATTCCCTATAGCATCTTCCATAGTGGTTGTGTCAATTTACATTCTCACCAGTGGTGCAAGAGCATTCAATTTTCTCCACACACACCCTCTCCAGCATTTATTGTTTGTAGACTTTTTGATGATGGTCATTCTGACGAGTGCAGTTTTTACATACAAAAGGCAGTTGCATGTTGGAAGTTTGCAAAGTTAATAACTTCACATTTTAGGAGTCCTGTACCATTTTGTCTTTAATTTTATTTTCAGTATGCAGATTTAATCTATTTATGGCTGTAATAAAACTAACACACTGAGGCATACAAAAAATTTTTGGTAACAAGTTTAAAGGATATTGTTACATATTTACTATAATAGACTTCAAGTGTTAGTAATATGTAAAAGAGTTTAAAAAACTGATGAATTAATATGTTGTTTCTAAAACTGAACTACCATATGTGTCAAATTCATTGACAGAAATATGATTTTATAAATTTTTATTTTACTGAAAATATAATATGCATAATATCCTCTTCCACTGAAGTCCCCCAACAACCAAGTCTAGAAAACTGAGAAAGGATGAGGCACTATTTAAATAAAATAACTCAGATAATTCAAAATTATGTCAAAATATTATAGTTCCTAAGTTGTTTTTTTCTAACATTAATAGAAATACATTCATCTCATAAAAAGTTTAATTATAACATTTCCAGTGATTTTTTCCCCTGGTATATAGTTGACTCAAATTTTTAATGAAAATTATAAAACTTAAATATTCTTCATCTTTAAATAATGCCATTACAGAGTATTGACAATGATGCTTAAAATATAATTGTAAAAACAAAATTGAAATTATAATAAAATATGTTAAGCAGTACATATTTGTGCAACATAGGTTAGTGTTTTGATAGCTATGTATGAAAGTAGTACATTATCATATATGTTCATGAGCCGTTTCATACTAATTCCAAAACATTTCTGTGGCTTTATTGACCTCATTCACCAGGAGTTTATAATATAATGTACTGTTTTTGAATATTTCTTTTTTATGCTCTGATTTTATAAATCAATGAAATTTTTCCCATCATGTTATATATATCTATACCTGTATAATATCTTATTTAAATGAAGAAAATAGCTATCATTTTAATGTTGAATAATTACTTCAACTACTTTAATTTCACAGAATATATAATTTCAAAACATTTTTCCTAGTCTTCATTTTTGCTTTAGTAATCTCAGTATAAATAGTAAATGTATGCTTTAATATTATACATTTATGTGATAAAACATTTTTGGACAGAAAACTTTTTCTACTTTATGGATATGTTAATAGAAAATAAAAATATATCTGAACAGATGCTTATAAATAAAATTCTTAAGACAGTCTATATATAAAATATAAAGTCAGAGTATTTTCAATCCTAATGTTATATTGGTACCTTCATTAATTTCTCTTAGTGACAAAGAAAAACATAATTTCAAAGTATTTTTACATACACCATATTGGAAACTAGAAATCATAAACTATATGGAAATTCTCACAGGCATTTGGTTTTTGCATCTAAACTCTCCCAATGTGTTATTATGGGCTTCCTTTGTGGCTCTGATGGTAAGGAGTCTGCCTGCAATGAGGGAGACCCAGGTTCAATTCCTGGGTTGGGAGGATCCCTGGAGTTTCTTAGGGAAACCCACTTCAGTTTCTTGCCTGGAAAATTCCATAGATGGAGGAGCCTGGTGGGCTACAATCCATGGGGTTGCAAAGTTAGATTCTACTGAGCAACTAATACTGAGCACTGAAATTTGTTAATTATAATACAAACATTCCTATTTCATCTAAATGTTTCACCTGTTTGATTACTAGCCATTTTAAATCGGTTATACTTAATTTCTTTATTTTCTTTTTATGTTACCTACTAAAAGAGCAAATAAGTACATGCAAGCGTTCAAAGATAATATATAATTTTGGAAAATTTCCCAAAGAAACCTGTTCTAAGGGTCAGATTACTGAATACTCAACCTTGTCTGAGCATATGCAAATGGCTAAATATAATGCAGTTTTTCAGATTTGGAATTCTTCAGTACATGTAAAAGGTGTGCATGTGAAGGAGGGACCAAAAAATGAAAAGGCAAAATTTTATAACTATCCAGAGAATTCAGATTTCTATAGTCAGTTATTATTGTTGTTGTTATTCAGTTACCAAGTTGTGTCTGACTCTTTGCAACTCTATTGACGGCAGCACGCCAGGCTTCCCAGTCCTTCACTATCTCCCAGACTTTGCTCGAATTCATATCCATTGAGTCGGTGATGCTATCTAACCACCTCATACACTGTTGCCCTCTTCTCCTTTTACCTTCGGTCTTCCCCAGCATCAGGCTATTTTCCAGTGAGTCGACTGCTTGCATCAGGTGGCCAAAATTGGAGCTTCAGCTTGAACATCAGTCTTCCCAATGAATATGCAGGATTGGTTTTTAGGACTGATTGATCTCCTTTCAGTACAAGAGACTCTTGTCTTCTCTAGCACAACGATGGTGTGATCACTGACCTAGAGCCAGACATCCTGGCATGTGAAGTCAAGTGAGCCTTAGGAAGCATCACTATGAACAAAACTAGTGGAAGTAGTGGAATTCCAGTTGAGCTATTTCAAATCCTGAAAGATGATGCTGTGAAAGTACTACATTCAATATGCCAGCAAATCTGGAAAACTCAGCAGGCTGAGTTTCCTCATGGCTGCAGGACTGGAAAATGTCAGCTTTCATTCCAACCCAAAGAAACACAATGCCAAAGCATGTTCAGACTACTGCACAGTTACACTCATCTCACCCACTAGCAAAGTAATGCTCAGAATTCTCCAAGCCAGACTTCAACAGAATGTGAGCTGTGAACTTCCACATGTTCAAGCTGAATTTAGAAAAGGCAGAGGGACCAGCTTTCAAATTGCCAACATCCTCTGGATCATCAAAAAAGCAAGAGTTCCAGAAAAACATCTAAGTTTGCTTTATTGACTATGCCAAAGCCTTTGACTGTGTGGGTCATGATAAACTGGAAAATTCTTAAAAAGTTGAAAATACCAGACCACCTGACCTGCCTCCTGAGAAATCTGTATGCAGATCAAGAAGCAATAGAACTGGACATGGAACAATGGTCTGGTTACAATTCTGGAAAGGACTACATCAAGGCTGTATATTGTCCCCCTACTTATTTAGCTTATATGCAGAGTACATAATGTGAAATGCCGGGCTGGATGAAGTACAAGCTGGAATCAAGATTGCCGGGAGATTGAGCAACTGGAGTGTACTAGCACTAGAGTTCAAAAGCATCAATTCTTTGGCACTCAGCCTTCTTTTTGGACCACCCCTCACATTCGTACATAACTTTTTTAGTTGCTAAATCAGTTCAGTTCACTCACTCAGTTGTGTGCGACTCTTTGCAACCCCATGGACTTCAGGACGCCAGGCCTCTCTGTCCATCACCAGCTCCCAGAGTTTACTCAAACTTATGTCCATTGAGTTGGTGATGCCATCCAACCATTTCATCCTCTGTTGTCCCCTTCTCCTTCTGCCTTCAATCTTTCCCAGCATCAGGCTCTTTTCAAATGAGTCTGTTCTTCACATCAGTGGGCCAAAGTATTGGAGTTTCAGCTTCAGCATCAGTCCTTCCAATGAATATTCAGGATTGATTTCCTTTAGGCTGGAGTGGTTGGATCTCTTTGCAGTCCAAAGGACTCTCAAGAGTTTTCTCCAACACCATAGTTCAAAAGTATCAATACTTTGGTGCCCAGCTTTGTTTCTAGTCCAGCTCTCACATCCAACATGACTACTGGAAAAACCATAGCCATGACTAGACAGAGCTTGTTGGCAAAGTCATGTCTCTGCTTTTTAATATGCTGTCTAGGTTGGTCATAGCTCTTCTTCCAAGGAGCAAGTGTCTTTTAATTTCATGGCTGCAGTCACCATCTGCAGTGATTTTGGAGCCCAAAAAAATAACATCTGCTACTGTTTCCATTGTTTCCCGTCTATTTGCCATGAAGTGATGGGACCAGATGCCATGATCTTAGTTCTTTGAATGTTGAGCTATAAGCCAACTTTTTCACTCTCCTCTTTCACTTTCATCAAGAGACTCTTTAGTTCTTTGCGCTCTGCCATGAGTGTGGTGTCATCTGCATATCTGAGGTTATTGACATATCTCCCGGCAGTCTTGATTCTAGCTTGTGCTTCCTCCAGCCCAGGGTTTCTCATGATGTACTCTGCATATAAGTTAAATAAGCAGGGTGACAATGTACAGCCTTGACATGCCCCTTTCCCTATTTGGAACCAGTCTGTTGTTCCATGTCTAGTTCTAATGGTTGCTTCCTGACCTGTGTACAGATTTCTCAAGAGGCAGGTCAGATGGTCTGGTATACCCATCTCTTTAAGAATTTTCCACAGTTTGTTGTGATCCACACAGTCAAAGGCATTGGTGTAATCAATAGAGCAGAAGTAGATATTTTTCTGGAACTCTCTTGCTTTTTCTATGATCCATCAGATGTTGGCAATTTGATCTCTGGTTCCTCTGCCTTTTCTAAATCCAGCTTGAACATCTGGAAGTTCACAGTTCACATACTGTTTAAGCCTCACTTGGAGAATTTTGAGCATTACTTTACTAGTGTGATGAGTGCAATTGTGTGGTAGTTTTAGCATTCTTTGGCATTGCCTTTCTTAGGGATTGGAATGAAAACTGACCTTTTCCAGTCCTGAAGCCACTGCTGAGCTTTCCATATTTGCTGGTACATTGACTGTAGCACTTGCACAGAATCATCTTTTATGATTTGAAATAGCTCAACTGGAATTCTATCACTAGCTTTGTTTGTACTGGTGCTTCATACGGGCCACAAAGTCAAGTGGTCTATGGAAGACTTGCTAAGTCATGTCTGACTCTATTACGACCCCATGGACTGTAGCATGCCAGGCTCCTCTGTCTGTGGGATTTCCCAGGAAAGAATACTGGAATGTGTTTACATTTCCTTCTCCAGGGCATCTTCCAGAACCAAGGATGAAACCTGGGTCTCCAACATTGCAGGCAGATTCTTTATTACTGTGTCACTGGGGAGCCCTGTGCCACATCTAGATTTATCAAAATCTCTCTTGCATACTTAAAACTGTTTCAAAACTAACTTGCCATCCATCTCACATCTGTTAAAATGTTTCTGCACAGAAGCTCTAAGGTTTGGGAAGTCATATTGAAATATGTGTAGGATAGAGTTGATTTTCAGCTGTTCTAGGAAAACTCTATCCTTCTCTTGTGGGTACAGGAGGTCAGCTTTAACCAAAATAAGGGCTGTGATATTTATAAGGTAGGGTTAAAAGTGAAAATCTCCTATTTACACCTAGGTCTTGATTTACTGGTGGTTTTCACCCGGTGTATCTTGTTAGCTACATTAGCTTAACTGCATAGCCAAACGTGTGTAATCCCTCTCCCTTACTTTTGCCTAAGTGCTCACAAAACCCACATTTCATTCCAGTTGATCTTGATAGCTCAGTAGATGTTAATGCCTGACCAATGTACATTATGGATTCTGTGGATATTGTCACTGAGTATCTTTCAGTCCTCCAGAACTTGTCTGTACTCTTTCCATTGCTATCTTTTATTTTCATCTTTTAATTAAAAAGCAACATGTGTATATGCATTGGGAAGTTCGATGTGTCCTTTGAGATATCCAAACTTGGGAAATCTGTGTAGTATTTAATTCAGCTTTTCTTGGTCTAGACTAAGATGAGGTAAGCCAAGAGCCTAGGACACAAAATGCATGGAGGCACTCACTTTCAAGAATCTGAGAGTATCTCCTTTAATTCTGTACCTTATTTCCCATCCTAGTCCAAGACTCATTATCTTTGCAGTTTCAAGTGTCTTTCTAATTATCAACCTGTCTTTATTGTCTTTCTTGCCTTTGTGTTATTACCAACAAGGTATTCTTTATGAATTTTTATTTACTTCTTCATTTAAATCTATCATACCTTTTAATCCTCTCAACACCTCTGCCATTAAAATGATTTTAAAGACTGTTGAAATAAATAATGCTGTAATTTTACTGAAAAAAAGAAAAACTGATTGGAAGCTGCCTCAATGATTTTGTTAATTCCAGAATCCTTCTAGATGAAGAGCATCGTGTTTATTGTTTCGGATCTAGAATTTTGGTGCCTCTAATGACAATGTCTTGCAAAGTCAAAGGATTAGGGACACTTGGGCAAACTGCTCATTTGGAATTCTGTACATCAGAGAGTAAAGCCCTGAACTACAAATAATCCGCTTGAAAGCAAGGCCATTAACTTCTGGTCTATAGCACTTTTAAAAACATGCACAGAATATTTATTTGATTATTTTTTGTGTATTAAAATAGAAAATATGGCAAACCATAAGAGTTTGTAAAAATGTCACATATTCAGGGTGTTACAGATAATTTCAAGTTTGAAATAACTCTTTGTAACCTGTGTTGATATCCTTCTTGTGTTAGTCTCTGCAAGGATTCATAAACCTAAAAGATTCATTTTAATTGTGATGGCATTTTCCCATGAGCTAGTCCATTAAAATCACATTGAATGAGATTGCAGGTAAAGTGCTCAGCTGTTGGTTAATCCTCAAGCCAAGATAAAATCATTTAACTCCACATATCCTGCTATGATTTAAAGTAACTATCTCAAACACTAGTCAATGAAATTGTGAAACTGTTAAGTGTTTTTCTTGGAGGTTTGGCTTGATATCTAGCACAGTAATGTATTTTCAATTTAGAAGAACAGAATAAAAAATGTAGGAAAATATTTCCTTTTTCTTTAGTAATAAATCTATTTAATTTAGCAATAAATCTATTTAATCTGTTTACTTCAACCTTCTTTTTTTCCCTAGTGGGAAGGCAAAGATTTTTAAAATTATATCTTTTTTCCTTAAATAATAATTTCCTATATAGCCCATCAATGACAAAGTAGTTTACATTGATAGAGATTCATTTAAATATGGCATATTTCTGTAAAGCAATTATCCTCCAGTTAAAAAATAAATAAATTAAAAAAATAAGCATGCTTGATACCAATATTCATGATACATAGAATGAAGGTCAAAGTGATAGTCGCTGAGTTATGTCCAACTCTTTGCAACCCCATGGACTGTAACCCACCTGGCTCCTCAGTTCATGGAATTCTCCAAGTAAATAATACTGAAGTGGGTAACCATTCTCTTCTCCAGGGGATCTTTGCAACACAGGGATCGAACCCAGGGCTCCCGCATTGCAGATAGGTTCTATACTGTCTAAGCCATATAATAGTATTACGATATTTAGATTAGGTAAATCTTACCCTTTAATAGGTTTATATCCCCAGATCACTCACAACACAGGTATAAAGTCTAATTGTTAATTAGTTGTATATTAATCAGTTTTATAAACATATTATTATACATTCAGTATTATTTTTTATTATAATGTTTAAATGCACTATTATATAAAACACAGAGTAAGTATGGAACAAGGATTTTGGAAGCACTAGTTTATTTTCAAACTTTAATGTATATTTTCTTGGTATAATTTATCAAAACTTTTCCTCTTTGAAAATTTCTTCATCTAAAATGGGAATACTCCAACCATATAGAAATGTTTTAAACTTGGTGGTAGTTTAGTCGCTAATCCATTCCTAATACTTGGGACCCCATGGTCTAGAGCCCACCAGACTCCTCTGTCCATGGGATTTCCCAGCAGGAATGAAGTGGGTTGCCATTTCTTTCTCAGGAAATCTTCCCAACCCAGAGATAGAACATGCATCTTCAGCATCACAGGTAGTCCCCTGCACAGAAGCAGTCTCCTGAAGTGCAGGCAGCTTCTTTATCTTTGAATCACTAGGGATTCCCATTTTAAGATTGGGTCTGCTATTTTTCAAACCATAACATATTACAACAATATAAGTGAAACTCATGCAATGAATTACATACAGAGTTAAACAAAAGGAAAAAAATCGCCCTAATATAATAAGATAAAGTTTATTGAATCTAGTTATACATGGCTGATGAGCTGTACCAGTGTTTCAGTCTTTATACAGAAAGTAATTAAAATGTATGTATATATTTCCCATTTTCCTCCATGATTTTAGAGTTCTAGAGAAAGCGTTAGTAGCATTCCTTGAAAAAGAAAAGAATAGAACATACAAAAAAGAATAGAACAGATGGATAGATGTATAGATATAGATGCTAATCAGCTATTAAAAAGGAAATCCTACCATTTGCACCAACATGGATGAATCTTCAGGACATTATGCTGAGTGGAACAAATCTGAGAATGTCATGTACTGCATGTTCTTGCTTACTATGTGGAATCTGAAAAAAAAAATTTGTAAAAGCAGAGATCAAGATGATAGTTGGTAAAGGTTTGGGTGGGGGTAAGATAATGGGGAAAGTGGTCAAAAGGTACAATGTCCGAATATAAGATAAATGACTTCTAGGGAGGTAATGTTGTTGCTGTACTGTCCGTCAGTCGTGTCCTGTTCTTTATGACCCCATGGACTGCAGCACGCCAGGCTTCCCTGTCCTTCACCATCTCTCAAAGCTTGCTCAAACTCATTTCTTTTGAGTCAGTGATGCCATCCAACCATCTGGTCCACTGTCATCCCCTTTTCCTCCTGCCTTCAATCTTTCCCACCATCAAAGTCTTTTCCAATGAGTCAGCTGTTCGCATCGGGTAGACAAATTATTGGAGCTTCAGCTTCAGCAGCTGTCCTTCCAATGAAGATTCAGGACTGATTTCCTTTAAGATTGACTGGTTGAACCTCCTTGAAGTCCAAGGGATTCTCAAGAGTCTTCTCTGACACTATAGTTCAAAAACATCAATTCTTCGGTGTTCAGCCTTCTTTATGATCCAATTCTCACATCCATATATGACTACTGGAAAAACCATAACTTTGACTAGATGGACTGTTGTCAGCAAACTAATGTCTCTGCTTTTTAATATGTTGTCTAGGTTTGTCATACCTTTTCCTCCAAGAAGCAAGGGCTTTTAATATCAGGGCTGCAGTCACCATCTGCAGTGATTTTGGAGTCCAAGAAAATAAAGTCTGTCACTGTTTCCCCATCTATTTGCCATGAATTGATGGGAATGGATGCCATGATCTTAGTTTTTTGAATGTTGAATTTTAAGCCATCTTTTTCACTCTCCTCTTTCACCTTCATCAAGAGGCTCTTTAGTTCCTCTTTGCTTTCTGCCATAAGGGTAGCTGCCATCTGCATATCTGAGGTTATTGATATTTCTCCCAGCAATCTTGATTCCAGCTTGTGCTTCTTCCAGTCCAGTATTTCTCATGATGTACTCAGCATATAAGTTAAATAAGCAGGGTGACAATATACAGTCTTGATGTACTGCTTTTCCTGTTTGAAACCAGTCTGTTGTTCCATGTCCAGTTCTAACTGTTGCTTCCTGACCTGAATACAGGTTTCTCAAGATTCAGGTCAGGTAGTCTGGTATTTCCATCTCTTTCAGAATTTTCCCCAGTTTATTGTGATCCACATAGTCAAAGGCTTTGGCATAGTCAATAAAGCAGAAATAGATGTTTTTCTGGAACTCTCTCGCTTTTTTGATGATCCAGAGGATGTTAGCAATTTGATCTCTGGTTCCTCTGCCTTTTCTAAAAGCAGCTTGAACATTTGGAATTCACAGTTCATGTATTTCTGAAGACCGCCTTGGAGACTTTTGAGCATTACTTTATTAGCGCGTGGGATGAGTGCAATTATATGGTAGTTTGAGCATTCTTTAGGATTGCCTTTCTTTGGGATTGGAATAAAAACTGAGGATTGCCTTTCTTTGGGATTGGAATAAAAACTGACCTTTTCCCTTCCTGTGGCCACTGCTGAGTTTTCCAAATTTGCTGGCGTATTGAGTGTGGCACTGTTACAGCATCATTTTTCAGCATTTGAAATTCCTCAACTGGAATTCCATCACCTCCACTATCTTTGTTCGTAAGTTTGTTGATTATACCTCATTAAAACTGGATAAAGAAAATTCCAAGTACAAATAAATTTTTAAATAACCTTGTTAAGTGGAGAAGAGAACGCTGTTGATGGATTTAAAGATTCAGTATTGCTAATTTACTAGTCTTGCCCACTTGAAGTATAGAGCTGATGGAATTCCAATGAAATTCCCACTATATTTTTGCATATGTACACACACACTGATTGTAATATTTATGTGGAAAGTCAAAGGATTTTAAGTAGTCATAACAACTTTTTAAAAAGAAAAATAAGATGGAAATACTCAATATCCACTTTCAAATATTGTTATGAAGCTACAGTAATCAATGCTATATGCAGAAAGAACTAAGGATTTGTTTGTTTTTTTTTTTACACAGTGAGAAGCTGGCAGGGATCCTGAAGGTAAACTGCATGAAACTTTGGTGGCCTCTCTAACACCGGGATCCCCAAAGTGCATGACTTTCATGATACTCCACACTTAACTGCCAGTTGTTCAGTTACAGTTCATATCTACCTCCTTGTACCGGTACCAGCAGCGGCTTCTGCACCAAGTAAGTTGTGATTTTCTGTGAATCTCCAAATCTGAGTCTCTGTTCAGGTTTTCAGGCCACACCTTACTCTTTGACCTCAATTCTCTGAGTTGTTTTTCAGCTTATTAGCATTTTTTTAATTGAAAGAATAATACTGCATGCCAGAGCAGAAATATAAACATTTATTTTTAGAAACAAGAGTCAAGGAGACTTAAAATTTTCAAATGTTACTCTATGCAAGATATTTTTCAGTGTATCTCACAAAAGTCTAATAATGGAATGAACACTTCTAGTTTATTTTGTATTGAATGCATTAACCATATTTATACCTAAGAAACCTGTACAGTGTGGAAAGGGCTGCTTTAGTTTATTGACTGTCTGGAAAATGGAATCTGTCTAATTTGATGATTCATTTTAAATTTGTTTGAATAATCTGTTCTGTGCAAGTTCAAAGGGATTATTGGCATTGCACTAGATTTTTCATATGTATATATACATAATCCCCAACCTTAGAATCACCTTCAAATACTTTATGTTTTATCTCTATCTGACATCTTCTATTTACCCTTAAGGGATTTTACGTTAGTTTTTAATGTTCAAAGATGGTGTTAAAATGAAATTCCTAGACAGGAATGAAGTAGAATGTTCAATTCTTGATTGGTAACATATCTACATCAAAACCAAATCAGAAAAGAGAAAACAATTCTGAAATCTTTATAGATACTGAGGGGATTGGCAGTTTTCCACTAAGGCAGGGACACTCATGCTGGTCTGGATAGCAGAACTACCAACAGCCATAACAAGACTGATTGCAGTTTTTGAGCCATAGGATGTATTTGAAAAGTTGACCATTTTGAGCTTCAAGCGAAATGCCATAAAGTCAGTGATGGTTACATTTTAAATTTTATACACAGCTTGTCACACACACACATACATATTTGTTTAGGAAGATTGAAACAGAGTATTTTGCCTTCTTAAATAGTATTTCAATTATCAGCTTATCTTATCAGCTTAATTATCTTTTATTAACATCCACACCGATAGTAATTATGTCATTGTCACATAGAACTTGTTTTACATACTATGGTTTCTTGATATTCCAAATTGGACTATTCAGTGCCAGACCTTTCCAAGATACACAAATGATCAAACCTATTCCTAAAAATACCAAAGTAAAATTCAAAATTCTTGGTCAGTCATTCTACTCTGTTAATGATCAGATTTCTGGTAACCTTCAGTTCAGTTCAGTTCAGTAGCTCAGCCGTCTCCGACTCTTTGCGACTCTATCAACTGCAGCACGCCAGGCCTCCCTGTCCATCACCAACTCCCGGAGTCCACCCAAACCCATGTCCATTGAATCGGTGATGCCATCCCACCATCTCATCCTCTGCCGCCCCCTGCTTCTTCTGCCCTCAATCTTTCCCAGCATCAGGGTCTCTTCAAATGAGTCAGCTCTTCACATTGGCATCAGGTAAACTTAAGTTTTATTATATAGTGAATGTGCAATTCATACACACCATAGTATACTGGTTCAGAGATACAAGTTCATCCTCTTACCTAACTCAAATGTATTAGACTTTTTTTGTAATAATAAAATTGTGTTGTTTTCTACATATCAATCTCAAGCAATGTTCTTTACTGTTATTTCTAGGTATTTTATTGGTGTTGCTACTGAAATGTGAAATCTTTTTTCCATTAAATTTTCTGAATAATGCATAAAGATATTTGCATAAATTTATCTACTCTCTGGACACTTTAATAACATTATTATTTTGGAAGGTATAGACTTTTCTGGCATCATGACATTTGCAAAGTCATGTGACTCAATTGACGGAACTACTTAGTACTGTAGTTTGAAATGGATACAGGTTCCTCTCTTGCTATTGGCTCAGTCAGAACCTCAAACTTGATTCAGTTTTGTCAATATGGAAGATATGCATGATGTACATTGACCACAGAGTCTAGCCTTCTTCATTCTTTACTCTGGCAGAGAAGGAATGTTAATATAACTCTAAAGCTAGTAAATGTGTCCTGTTGTCTGTCCTAAAGGAATGTAAATGACTACTGATTCCCATGCTGGACTGGGGTAATAAGACCACATCAGTAACCAATTGCCAGTGTTCAGGGTTGTGTGATATGTTTCAGTAAGATACTACGTATGTTAGAGAAGTTATGATAGAGGCTATCACGTAATTAAAGTTAGACTAGACCACTATCATCTGCTATGATATATTTGCTTTCGCAGGGGCCAGAATATTGAATTAATTGAATTATGACAGGGATTCATTTTAATATTAGCACACACACACTTACAATCCTATTAAAAATGAGCAATCTGAATAGAAAATTTTCTGAAGAAAATGTGCAGATGGTGAACAGATACATGAAATGATGCTCAACATTATTAATGCTGTGGGAATGAAACTCAAAATCATAATGAAATATCACCTCATGTTATAATGGCTAATGAAAAAGACAAGAAATAAGAAGTGTTGGCAAAAATGTGGAGAAAAGAGCCCTTATGAACTGTTGGGAATATAATTGATGCAGCCACTATGGAAAACCGTATGAAAGTTTCTCATAAAATTAAAATTAGTTCAACTCAGTTGCTCAGTGTGTCTGACTCTTTGTGACCCCGTGGACTGCAGCACACCAGGCTTCCCTGTGCATCACCAACTCCCGTAGTTTACTCAAACTCATGTCCATTGAGTCGGTGATGCCATCCAACCATCTCATCCTCTGTCGTCCCCTTCTCCTCCTGCCCTCAGTCCTTCCCAGCATCAGGCTCTTTTCAAGTGAGTCAGCTCTTCGCATCAGGTGGCCAGAGTATTGGAGTTTCAGCTTCAGCAGCAGTCCTTCCAATGAACACTCAGGACTGATTTCCTTTAGGATGGACTGGTTGGATCTCCTTGCAGTCCAAGGGACTCTCAAGAGTCTTCTCCAACACCACAGTTCAAAAGCATCAATTCTTTGGTGCTTAGCTTTCTTTATAGTCCAAATCTCACATCCATACATGATTACTGGAAAAACCATAGCCTTGACTAGATGGACCTTTGGTGGCAAAGTAATGTCTCTGCTTTTCAATATGCTGTCTAGGTTGATCATAACTTCCCTTCCAAGGAGTAAGCGTCTTAATTTCATGGTTGCAGTCACCATCTGCAGTGATTTTGGAGCCCCCCAAGATTAAAGTCAGCCACTGTTTCCACTGTTTCCCCATCTATTTGCCATGAAGTGATGGGACCAGATGCCATGATCTTAGTTTTCTGAATGTTTAGCTTTAAGACAACTTTTCCACACTCCTCTTTCACTTTCATCAAGAGGTTAGAGCTACTCTTATGTTCCAGCAGTCCCATTTCTGAATGTATATCAGACGAAAATGAAAACACTAACTTGAAAAGAAATATGCACCCCTTTGACCAATGCAGTTTTGTTTACAAGAGCCAAGATATGGAAACAACCTAAGTGTCCACAGAAGGATGAATGCATAAAGAAATTGTGATTTATTTTCATGCTTCTGCCTCTATTTCAAGACTAATTTGTAAAGAGCAGGGAGAATGAGGAGCAGTAAGCATTGTTAGTAGGCAGTCGTAGTGCTTATATGAAGAATGTGATGCAAGCTCACTAGATGCTAGAAAGAATCAAGAAGACAAGGAGAAACGAATTAAGTTCCTATAAAGGAAAAGCATATATGAGATTATTTAAGGAACTTGCTTTCTCTGATAAAATAATATTTTTCTTCAATATATCTTATTAAATGAACTATACACATTATTTTGTTGATTCTAATGTATGTAGCACTTGAACTAATATTTGATCAATAATGTTTTCCCATCTATTCCAAAAAATTCAGTTGTGTCCTTCTTTAGTAAAGATTGTACTTACTCCTGTGAAATCAGGTATTAATTTGAACATTTTGCTTTGAAATTATACAACTGAAAGGGGTTGTGCTGTTCTGTAGCTTACCTAGGGACCTCACTGATTTCTCTCTGAGACCTGAAGTCTATGTGTGCTATTCTGTTACATTTCTTCTGTCTATCTTAATTCACAGGGATGCATGCTTTCTTTTTACATGAAAGATTGTCTCAAACATTCCTGTTACTAAAACTAGGTGAGTTCAATATCATATTTAATAAAACTAGCATGTGTTCCAAATTTAAATTGTTGCCAATTTCTCCATTTGGTGTTCACCCTAAAATCTGGTTAATAGGGTAGACATTATTTAATAGTAGAGTGTGTAAAACATAAACATCTACATAAGTTTTTTTTCAAGAGAAGACAGAAAATAAAGTGGGTCTGAAGAATGAAAAGGAGCTAACTGAAGCAAAAGAAGTGACCTTGTGGTTAGCTGATGTATGTAAAGCCACAGATATTATTAGAAGAAGAAACAATGTACTGGTGACATTAGACAGAAGAAGCCACAACTTCTGATGGCTGTTTGATGTACAGCTAAAGAAATGGAAAGGGCAAAGTTAGCTCTGTCTCTTTTGAAGTTCCTACTATTGGCTTCCTTTCCTTAGTCTGTCCCTAAAGATTGGATTGGAGGCCTACAGAAATGTTTTTCTGCCCTATTTCTCTTCTTTTTTAGAATTCTACTCGCAGGCGATTCTGTGCATCTTTTTGTTCTTCTACACCTATCTTCCCATGCCCCAAATTTGTATTTCTAGCTCAGACATGAGCTATCAAATGCTAATCAGTTTAACCCAACCAAACAGTGGTCTACTATACTTGGATCTTTTATTGAGACCTCAAGTTTAACAACTTAAGGTGTTTCCTACTTATCCTCCAAATCTAGTATTCCTTCAATATTGATTTACCAGCATATATCAACAGCATTCTTTCAGAATGAGGGAGGATTATGGTCATTATTGATAAAGAGCTTTTCATTTTTTTATGTTTGCATTTTTTACACAAGTTTTGAAGCTATTATAAATCAACCAGAAAAACTATCCCCTACGTAGAAAAATAAGAAACATAAATATTAAAATAATGTTGCAGTGATGATTCGAAATAGTTGACAGACAACATATAATTAATTCATGTAATTCTGTAGATATACGATCACTTATAATGGTTTTCAAGGAAATGTACTTGATTTTTTCAGAATGAAAAATTTTAAATGAAATTACTGAAATGAAATCACTCATTTAAATTGTTACAGTTATTCTTATTAACCATAACTCTAATCTTGGTTCAGATATTTATGGCTGCCAATATTCTGATACTTTACTTGATATTAGACATTTTATTAAAAAATAAAAGTATCACAATGTTTAAAAGCTTTTCCTGGTCACTTTCTTTTCAATTGCAGCTTAACACATATTAGGTCATTATCTTTGAGGATTAAGATGTCATAATGTGATCTCACTACAGAGAGAAAAGTGTTTGTTATATTGACAGTCAATTAATGACCTTAGGACTGAAGTGTTTTGGAGATATTTAAAACAAGAAGGGACACAAGCATGAGGAAAATTGTTTTTTAAAGGCAATCACAGAAAAGTCTTTACTATAATTCAAATGTTCCAACAGGTAATCTTTTATATGGTTGTGAAGTCAAATGTTTCTGTTCGCTATATCATCACTGCTCATGATATAATGTTGTCTATTCTAACTTCTACAAATTGCAAGCTGTGTAGTCATTATACATCGTTCTCTAATTGGTTCATAAGACATGATAAGTTCAGCAGTGGATTTGATTTCTTTTAAGACACATTCCAAGTTGTTTCATTAAAAATTATATTAATAATGCAGGGGAAAAGATAATTCATAAAATGAAGATTCTGAATCTGTGATTATATAAATAAGACAGTTTTTAAAAAGTCTGTGAAAACATCATATCTTCTTTAGAAGATTCTCAGCAAGCTCAAAGTTTGAGATACAATTTATGCTATCAAAGCATATAAAATATATCATTTCCCTAATAATAAAATAGGGGAAAAGATCAGTTGTATCCCATTATTTGAATTCCATATACAATTGAGTGTAATTATATGCCCTATTTTATTTTTAAATAATATCCCTGTAAGTACTTCTGCCTGAAAGTCAGCTTTTTTTTTCTTTTTTTGCTTTACTTACTGATTATCATATTTCAAGCTTTAAAATTTTATATTGGAGTATAGCCAATCAACAGTTTTGAGATAGTTTCAGATGGACAGCAGAGGGTCTCAGTCACAGCTTACAGGTGTATACTCCCATCCAGGCTGCCAAATAACATTGAGCAGAGTACCCTGTCCTGTACAGGAGGAAGTTCGTTATCCATTTTAAATATAGCGATGTATACATGTCTGTCCCAAACTCCCTAACTATTCCTTCCCCTCATTTTCCTCCCTGGCAGCCATAAGTTTGTTCTCTGTGTTTGTTTCTGTTTCATAAATAAGTTTATCTGTAACATTTATTTTTAGATTCTGGTTATAAGTGAATAAACCCTTTCATTGATCAAATTTCATTATCAAATTGAATGCTTTATTGACATTTAGAATAAATTTTAATTTTTAACTATTAGAGATATATATGAAATTATTTTAAATCTATCTTTTGCTTATGGAAATCTAGTCTGCTATGTGGTTGCAGTCCTACAAACCTATGGACTAAATTCATCGTGAACACAAAAGCAGACAAAAACCCAAGTTGGCTACAACACATATTCATAATTTTACTGTGGGATCTACTGAAACCTGGACATTTATCTATCTTTCCACAATTTGGTTCTTATCAACATGGTACATGATTAATGGTTCTATATGAAAGTAACTATAACACAGTGATAATGGAATCGGCCTTTCTGGTTTTGGTCTAATGTTCACCAACTTTCTCACCATGAGCGAAAAGCTTTCTTTTATACTATGCCTTCCTGTGCCATCTTTCATACAACTTATACTTCAATTGGTCTATCTTCTCCCTTCACTTTCACAGTTCAGATAAAAATTACTGAGAGGTCATGTTAACAGTAGGAAGCTTCACAGGCGGCGCTAGTTGTAAACAACCCACCCGTGAATGCATGAGACATAAACACGGGCTTGATCCCTGGGTCAGGCAGACCCGCTGGACGAGCGCATGGCAGCCCACTCCGGGGTGCTTGCCTGGAGACTCCCATGGGCAGAGGAGCCTGGCAGGCTACAGTCCACAGAGTCACTAAGACTCGGACACAACTGAAGCGGCTTAGTGTGCATGTTATCAAAATGCTACCTTTCACATACGTCTGTTCTTAAAGGCCTATTCTAAAATTCTGCAATGATTAGGTCATCACTTCTATGGCAGTACCATTGTTTCAGCCTTCAATTTAAACCATGTCCCCTCTGTGAAAGATAATTCTAATTTCTCCTATTGGAGACTAGCTTCGCCGATTCTTCAAGATTGTTCACCCCGTCTCTTAACCTGCACACTTAAAATATCAAATGTGTACTGGCCTGAATGAAGCATCTGTTTGAGAAATTCCATTCTCATAATGAGTTTTATCCCATGCTATTTTCATTAGGTAACATCTTAGGACTGCCGGCTTCTCCTTTAGAGGAGTTGGATGGTTCATGTTATCAGGGACTATGAGGAGGTCACTCACTCTCTGTTTATGAGTCTAACTAGGAACATATTTGTGTGGCATTCTCCAGGCTCTGCTTTCAAGCTATCATGACATCATACAAACTTGATAGAGCAATAAAGCTAGAAATAGTTTGCTAATTATCTATACTGACAGTGAAAAAATAATTTAATAATGCAAATGTCATCTTAATTAAAATCCTGTTTAAAATAATACCTCTGAACAATGATATCAATCTTTGTTAATAATTGGAAAATATAAAGAGAGGTTTCTTGCCAGAAAGAAATAAAATCATCAGATATATCTTAAATCTGGACATAATTGCTTTGAATTTTAATTATTCCTTGATTACCATTTTATTTAATGTAAATTTTGCCTTTAGTGTAGTCATAGTTTCTATTATAGGAACTCCCACAACTTGTACATAAAGACTTTTGTTTGTAAAGGTTCTATCTACTATTGCTTTCACATTGGACCAATACTGAACTAGAGCTAACAGAAATATTTCAGCTATTCGTAACTGATACTTTTAAATCATGGTGTAGGAGTAGACTCTTGAGAGTCCCTTGCACCACAAGGAGGTCAAACCAGTCAATTCTAAAGGAAATCAACCCTGAGTATTCATTAGAAGGACTGATGCTGAAGCTGAAGCTCCAATATTTTGACCACCTGAGGTGAACTGCCAACTCATTGGAAAAGACCTTGATACTGGGAAAGATTGAAGGCAAGAGGAGAAGTGGACAACAGAGGATGAGATGGTTGGATGGCATCACCGACTCCATGGACAATGGTTTAAGCAAGCTCTGGGAGATGGTGAAGGACAGGGAAGCCTGGTGTGCTGTAGTTCATGGGGTCACAAAGAACCAGACACAGCTTAGCAACTGAACAACAACAACAAATGAATATTTAGATGCTTTATTTCTAAGATATTTAAAAAATAATTATACTTTATGGCTATGCTTAAAACATCTAAAGAAATGTAAAAATATATTGTCAGAGTTTTATTTTACAGTTATTCACATTAAGAAGATATATATTATTTCCTTTAGAAAGAGACGGACATATATTTTAAGTTGTGACACTTAAAGGATTATATTTTGAAGTTCACAGTGCAGATAAATACCCACATATTATTAAAGTTGGATTTTTTAACTGTATAAACATACATGCACATGCACACACACATATAAAGAATATGTGTGTGAATATATATATGAACTAATCAGTGGCAACCCATGTCAATAACAGTTTAAATCAACTGCAGCCCATATATAAAGGAAGACTAATATTTACTTCCAGAGTTACAAATCTGTTCATACTTAAAAAATAAAGCATATTTTTCATTTTGTTACTCTTTAAACTTTTACTGTAATAAATTCAGTTTTTTACTCATGTTTTCTTTCATGAAAGTTTATCATATTTACTATTCATACGGGAACAAAGATGACTTCTAATGAGACTTATAAGTAATTCTAGAATGATGCAATGGCATTTCACTGCAGGTTGTATTAGGGTTGTAAATCTTTTCTATTCTAGGAAAGATCATACCCAAAAGGAGATTCCTCAGAAATGGAAGCAAAGCCTCCCGTGACAGATTGGATATCGCATGTTCAACAGAATCTCTTTGTCTTGATACCTAGCTTTAGAAAAGCCAAGTGTGTCTAAAATGTTAAAAGAGAAATGTCTAAGAGGGAATTTTAAAGAACCTTCAAGGCTTTTGAAGGTCTAACATTTAAAATGTTTATCACAAATTTTGTCAGACTCCTGAATTTTTCATTTTTCTTTTCATTTTTCTCACACAATTTAAGAAAGTATTGATGAACCAGATATAGGTATAGATTACAGATGCAGGTAGACATATTTAATATGAAACAGAAGGTGTAATAAAATTAAAAAGTAAAGCAAGTCCAAGCACAGCAAGGCTTACTTTTAAAATGAACATTTTCCAAACACTATAATATTCTCAGATTCCAAAAACTATTCCTATCTAAAAGAAACCTTAATACTAGTCATAAATGTTATGGATTTGTCTTAATTCAGATCTAGAGTAAAGGAAGATTCCCTAAAACTTCCATGATAATCTCTTTTGACTTTTAATAAAATGCCTTCTTCTGGCTTTTATGGTAACAGATTCCTTTCCCTTCTACTTAGGTATCTGACCATTTTCCCCAGTGTTCATCACTGTTTCCCAGTCCATAGAAAACTGACTGTTTCTTCTGCCATTTCTTCCTGAACCTCCTAATCTTTATCTCTCTGACCTACAAGAATATTCATCTCCACTGCCAGATCGCCAGTTGCCGTTTGTAGAATGTATATATGAATAACGCAGAAGTTTCAGAACTTCAGTATTTAGAAATCTGGCAATTACCCTCATGTTATATCACTCCATTTGTTCAGTTGATTCTCAGGAAATATATCAATAGTAGCAATAATGGAAGTGGTGAACTAAAGATTGCCAGAAAAATTTCTTTGCACGCTTCCCATAATGAGTGTGAGACAGTGATTCTTCCTTTTGCATCTGGATAGGCTTGGAATCTTCTTTGACCAACCCACATGGAAAAAGTGATAATATGCCCATTTCCAGGCCCTGAGCTCAATGACAGTGTCCACTCCATGTCTATTAGAACACTCTGTCTGATGAAATCCAACTTCCAGGGAAGAAGTCTAGCTACTATGTTGTGAGGAAGCTAAGACAGCTTGTATAGAGGACTTACATAGAGAAAGAGAAAGAGATGCCTTAAAAAATCCCAGTTAGCTCAGTCATCACAGCCCTTGTGTCAGATATAATCATAAAGAAACATCCAGATCATTCCAGTCACGATTGCCATCTGTCACTAACATCTTAAGTGTGAACTGCCCAGCTGACCCCAGTCTAACTCAAGAACCCTGAGAGGTCATCATAAATTTTTGTTTTATATCACTATATTTTGAGGAAATGTGTTCTCCAGCAAGGAATCTGAAACATGATTTTTAACACAGTTTATGCCAGATATAATGTGCTTTTTCCTCCACACTCTTTCAGGCACCCATTCTAGATTGTCCCTCCATAGATGTTTAGTTCTTCAGCCTGGCTTGCTATTGTCAGTCCCTCAGAATAGAGTATTGTTATTCTAATTATATACAGTAAGTTCTGGATTGTTCTTGTTCAAAACCATTCTCTGTCTTAGACCTGGAGTGACCTCTCAAAAACATGTACAAATAATGTGTGTAACTTGTCAGTGTCTCATATGGCCTCAGGGTAAAGTTGAAAAAGTTTTAAGGGACATAGAAAAGACACTTTGTATCCAGCTTCTGTCTGCATTTTAACTTCATTTTCACTACTCTTTGTTTGTTTCAACTTCTGTTTTCCCAGAATTTTTATTTTGTTTCTTCATTTTCTTCTCTCACAGACGGTTTATTTTTTACAGACGGTTTATTTTTTTGAAATACAGTTTTCTCTCTTGCTTGAGATTTGTGTTACTAAGAGTTACTTCTAGTAGGACCTTAAAGTCTTCATGAGGCTGAAGTGCTGGTATAGGTGTCAGAACATCTTGTGAATAGGGCTGTCACAGCCTTCACCTTCCTACATCAGAAGTGTGTTAATCTGTTTATCTTCCCTACTATGCTGTGAGCTTCCTGAGTTCCCTTAGGGTAAGTTCTGAGTACTTCTTACCATGATGTGTTCAGCACTCAGCAAGTTCTTATCATGCATTTTATATGCTGCAAAAATAGGTGGGGAAGAAATAATAAATGGTGAGCCTGAAAAAAGTCACAGTGTAAATAGACACTAAAGTGTAATGTTATAAATTAACACACTAAAAGAGTTGTATTTAAAAAAATCATTTATGTTAAATTTTATAAAGTACATTTTAATTTATATTTTGTTCAGTATTAACGCTTAACATGTACTGTGTGCTTACAGCTGCTTAACCTGGCCCCTGTGCTAACTAATTGAATCCTTACAATTCTCTTACGCAATCTTTCTGTCTCCATTTTATAGTTGAGAAAACTGAAGTTCAGACAATTTAAACAGGTGCCTGTAGTCACATAACTTCTCACTGTCAGCCTCCTTTGTTTTAAATACAAAAATTTATAGATTTATTTTATATAAGGTGAGAGATATCCATAGTAAAAAATTTTATTCTTTTTGACTTGTAGGAATATAGTTATCTCAATTCATGCTCTTTATTTTACAGAAGTATAATTTTAAGAATATGAGAACATAAAATGTTTTATCCCTTATAACGAAGTGATATTGTAACTGAATAACAAATATTCAGAGTTCTCTGCACATACTATCAATTATTTTTATTTTATTAGTATTAAGTGTTAGGGCTAAGATATATATTAATATCTGGCATGCTCTATTTAATAGTAGTGAATAATTTTCTTGGATTCCTAAGAGATACTATTTTGAGGTAATTGGGAAAATTTGTGTGCAATCTGCCGGATCAGGTTTAAAGTCAACAGCTCTGTTCCTGGCTGTATTCAACCAGTGTTGCTAGTCTTTCTCAGCTTGTTTCAGACAGTTTTTCCGAAATAAGGTTCTAAACAAATAGAAAATGTTCAGGATCACCTATTCCAAGTTTTCATCACATCATGTGTAGACCAGCTCTGTGCCAGGCGGCAGTAGGTAATCATTTGAGTCTATCTATGGAGAGCCGTACTGTTTCCTGGTCCTTGTTTCTTCATTATACCTGAGACACTTTGATAGGTTCTACAAGAGGTATCTGATGCCATACCTGAGATCAACTGACTGAGATTTATGGTATCATATCTCCACTGGAGGAAAAGAAAAAGAAATTATGCTGAGTGGCTACCAAGTATTAGAATCTTTTCTCGCACAGCTCTACAACTTGAAATTGTAAAACTAATTATATTTTTCTTATGAGTTTCCTCATGCATAGTCATATTTGATTTTCACATAAATCTTGAAAAATTTTTTAAATAATGAGTTTAGCTTTATATTAGAAATCTGAGACTGAAAGTAGAATGGAATGGCTTAACTAATATTGTATTATATCTAAGAGTGGAACCCAGAACACCTGCCTATTAATGTAGAATCACAAAAGATAAACTAAGTTCTCAGCACCTACCTGGTACTTTGATTACCACAGTGACTGAAATCATAGTTTTCTTATAGTCATCCATGGATGGTGCTGACTTTGAATATATACCTGGCAATTTTCTAAAGTCCATCAGGAAATAACAGAGATCCTCAAAAACAAAAAATGCAAAAACTCTAAATTTTCCATTTATTTTACAATTTTACATTTGTTGGCCAGTATATTTTGAGTACAGACATGTGCCTTGTTTTGTTATGATTTATAATCCAGAATGCTAGAGTGCCTTGTTTACACACTTGAACAACAGTCCTAAAAAATGAAGCTGTATTCTTCAATTGACAGTACTACATAAATACATAGGTGGACTAAACTCCTATTATAATAAACATGTTTCCTTAGATGTTACTGTATACACTGTATTTTACTGATTACATTTTAAAGCCAATCACTGTCGACTGGTACAGAAAACCATTGAATCTCTGAGTATATTGAAGAATTAATAATTTCCTGTCAAAGAATTGAAGTTCCTTTTGTATAATTTTGGAGGAAAAATGCATTAGTCTGACATACAAATTTGACTTGTTAAAACAACATCTAAACCACTTGTGCTTAGACTTTAGCAGTTTTTTTCCTTCCATAGGTGAGATTATATATATGAAAGGTTAGTTGTCATTGGAATAGATTCCTTGGTTCTTAAATGAGTCATAGAGAAATCAAATATTTGGATTCATCAAAAGCTGAAGTTTTGCTAAACAAATGCAACCAAAAGTTTAGAGAAATGAGGGAGTTTAGGACATGTTACTGAAATGATAGACCATAGGATATCAAATTAAATAAGAAGGGAAGTGAAGAAAATAGAGGAGGAATGGATTTAGAAAAAGTTAAAAGGTCAGTACTTTTGTGATTGTGACCTAAATTTTAGCTATGGGCATGGGTTACTCAAGTGGAGAAAAGGAGGTCACTTGAAATGAGATTGTGAAGAGGTTGACAGGAAAGGCTTTAGGATTTGTAATACAGTTAATTATTGAAGTCCCTTAAAATAATGACAGGGCTTGAGGTGAGGATGGAAACTGAGCCTGTGTTCAATGGATGTGGTGAACAGGAGTGCATGAAAAGGAATAAAGGAAAAGTGGCAATGTACACTGGAACTCACCATCTAAGGAGATTGCAGGGAAGTAGTTTCCTCATTTGACACAGAGGATCTGCTGGTTTGGAAGAGCAGTTCCGGAAAGCACAATGAATAATTTGTAGGTGTGGAAGGATATTAAAAGTGCTGTGAACCAACCAGATAAATTAGATAAGTTAGAAAGATTACTGCTATGGTCAGTGGGTGTGGAGGAGGTAGAGGGTTTCTAGCTGAGATGAGGGATTTAGTACTTTATTCTCTGCCTATACTTTGATTTATGAATACTGTAAATAAAAGGCTCAGGATAAAATTAAACTTTTAATTGCCAAGCAGTTTTTATTGTTCAAAAAATCCAAGATAAAGTCTAAAACTTTTGAATGTATGAATTTCTTTTGGTTTCAATGACACTCTGAACAGAATTTTAGGTAATATTGTTTAATAGGAATTTTAGCTGAATTTTTGCTGGAAGAATCATTGGCCACTGCTTTATTTCTTTAAGGTATTTCCTTGAAAAGAGAGAGAGAAAAGACAGTGTTGGCAAAAGCAGGGGATTTTCTTTGTCTTGAATATGTAAACAGAAGTCAGGCTATAAATAAACATGGGTGTTAACAACATGATAACAGAGAAGAAATTTCTTAAGAAAAGTTTTCAATATTTTCAACTTCAGAGATAAACTTATTTATTCTTACATGGCATCTATACTTAAACACGCAGCCTCTTCTTTTCTCTGTCACATTCATCTTTTTCCCCTTGTCAGTCTTGCTTTGATTTTGCAGCTGCAAAGCATGCCTATTCTTTCCAACTGCTATTATCTTCTTGCTATCTATGGTCCCTTAAGAGGCAATTTAGAAAAGTACTGAGGCTTTCAGTCATCCAGTTTTCATCTTGATCTCTTACAACCCACTTTCAGCCCTGTATCCTCACTTAAGATTTCTTTAGCTACTGCCTTTATGAAATAAACTGGTCTGTATTTCCTATACTTTCCTAAATTCTCAATCTCCTTATGAATACCTACTCATGATCTAATTGTCACTACTTTGTTATCCTTATCATATCTTTATATTCTTCTTAATACTCCACTTCAAAAATGTCTCAGTCAGATATCTGTTCAGAATAAAATAATTCTCTTTTCTGTTATAATACCAGCAACTTTACCAGTGATTTCTCAGTTTTATTCACTGTACAGAATATATTTACCATTTATTACCCTCTCATGTTCTCTCCTATGCTCTTTCCACTGGTCTTCATCTTTTCTCATGTCTTCAATTACTATCCGATCAATTCCAATTCCATGGGTCTTTCTACCCATGACATGTTCTGCTTTATTCAATTCACTATCTATACCTTTACTTGTGACATCTTCCTGTATGTTCCATTGCCATCTAAAACTTAACGTGACAAGGTCAGACTCTTGAAATTTCCTGCTAAGCACCCTTCCACTCTTCCCAGCTCCATTACTCTCTCAATTTTATCAGTGTGAAACTTGAGCATTAACCTTAATACTTTTTTAATCTCTCCCTCAAGGCCTTATTAACTGTTTTGCCCTGTATAATCTCTATAAAGATACTTCTTTCTTTATCCCTTGATTAAAATTCTACAAATGTCCTCATTTTTATGCTGGAGTATTGTGTATTCATTTCCCCTGATGTTCTGATTTCTATTTTATTATAGTATTTTCTCATAGCACACTTACATATTTTATCATGGAATTTAATGTTGCTTTTCCATAAAAGACACATCCCTGTTATATTTTTTTAAAATAGTCTCCTGAAGGAAAAAAATCAAGAGAAAAGATGTACCTTCACATTTTTACTTATGCACCTATTCATGTATATTCCTATGTATTTTCTAATAATACTAATATTTTCTAATAAGATATTCTTTAGTATCTCATGGCCCTTTTATATATATATATATATATATATCATATATATGAGATATATATATATATATAGGGTATTTTTTTTCTCTTAGTGATATCTCATTTAAGTAAGAATAATCCATGGGATTTGTTTATCCTTAATAAGCATGAATTCTATAAATGAAGTTATTCTACTGTAAGACTCCAAATGTTTCTAAGATGTGAGAATATATGATAATGTGTCCAACTCCTATAAATGACTCAAAATATTGAAGTTGATTTACTTGCGGTTTTTTGGAATGTGTGTTTCTTTGGATAAAATATACCAGTCCTTTTGTAATTTTTCTTTATTAATCCTCTAATTCTTTATATGTTTTTACAAGTTATCTTGAGGCCCATTCCCATATTTTATTGTTTTCCTGCTAGAAGTATTCCATATAATCACAGCCTTAAAATTAATCAAATAATATAGCTTAAATAATGACTCTCAAAGAAAATCTCTCAATGGTGTTATACTGCTTTTTAAACTGTAGGTAGTAAGTTGACTTCCTCTGTAGAAAAAGTTTGAGTTTTATTTTTCTGGATTGTCTTGAAGTATCTAAGCAATATTTATATTAATATATCATACATAGATTAAATGTTTTGTAAAATAGAAAGTACTTATGACTGAAATAGAAAATGGAAAGTTTATGCAAAAGTCACTTCTAGGTCTTGTATTAATAAAGTTTAATTCCAATTACCATAAGAACCTTCACAGACTTTAAAATTAGATATGGTTTCAGAACACCGTATATGTAATAAGAATATATATCAGTATATTTAATATTTGTTTTATGTAGGGATATGGAATGGCAACCCACTCCAGTATTCTTGCCTAGAGAATTCCCATGGACAGAGGAGCCTGGCAGGCTACAGTCCATGGGGTCTCAAGAGTCAGACACGACTTAGGGACTAAACCACACCATGGATATGTGTGTGTGCATGCACAATTATTTATACATAGTTGCCAGTTCTGTAGTATGTTATATTACTGTAGAAAGGATATAAAGCCTTTTTCTATGTAGTAATCTTAAAAAAAAAAAAAAAAAAAACAGATTTATTTATTTATTTATTTACTAAATTATTTCTGTGTCCAGTGTGCTGCCATACTTAAAAAGAGAAAGTGAAAGTGAAGTCGTATCTGACTCTTTGCTACCCCATTGACTGTAGCCTACCTTGCTCCTCCGTCCATGGGATTTTCCAGGTAAGAGTACTGGAGTAGATTGCCATTTTCTTCCCCAGAGGATCTTCCCGACCCAGGGATCGAACCCGGGTCTCCTGGATTGTAAGCAGATGATTTACTGTCTGAGCCACCAGGGGAGTAGCTGCTGTACTTAAATAATTGCAAATACCCAATAACCTTTTAGGCCTGGGTTTGTTATACTCCCATTGGAATTAATTAACCTGATCTAAAATATTATCAAGATTAATGCCTACTTTGTATGTTATAATTGAGAAACCAGTGCTTGACATTCTAATCAAGTAAATGAATTTTCTTCCTTCTTTGGCTTCTCCTGTGGATCAGCCGGTAAAGAATCCGCCTGCAATGTTGGAGACCTGGGTTCAATCCCTGGGTTGGGAAGATCTCCTGGAGAAGGGAAAGGCTACCCACTCCAGTATTCTGGCATGGAGAATTCCATTGACTGCATAGTCCATGGGGTTGCATAGAGTCAGACACGACTGAGAGAGACTTTCACTTTCACTTATCTAATTTGCACCAGATGACTACAATATTTAGTAACACATTTATTCCTCCAGAGTTCCCACTCATGAAAGTTGAGCTTTTAATGAAATATAGTGCTAGAGAAGGGAAAAAAAAGAGTCAGATTTCAGAAATTTCACTAGGTAGACAAGTATCTGTCATATAGTAACATTTATAGACATTTCTTTCATGAATTAAAGAAATGAGACCCTCTGCGTATTTCTGGAAATCTAGATATATGTACTCTAACTCCTTGCATAAAAGCTTTCAAATGAGCTCTGAATAAGTATTATAATGGATGTATTTTAAGTTGGCAGAAAAATAAACTCAGTCATTTCACAGTGTTAATTTACTTGCATAATGTAAACATGAATTTTGGTAAAGTGTTTTCATTTTATTATACAAACTGCCAAGTCAACAGAGATGTGTGAATCTTAGTTATAGGAGCTATTTTCTTTAAAAGATTTTGTGTTATAATTCCACACTCAATGATTATATTCTTTATTCTCTTTCTTTGCTAAAACAAATTGAACATGTTTTTCCACCTGGTTTGCAAGATGAAATCTAAACATAGAAAAAACTAGACAGGACCTGGCCATCACATTCTGTCTTGTCTAATTATAGCCTAGCAAACTTAACCTTCTTCATGCTTTTGTACACTAGTTGAAAAATTTTAATTGTATATATTTTTTCAAGCTTTATAAAACATTATTTAAAGACTAGAGACCTTGATTCAAGAGGTATTAAGATATGAAATAAAGTACTGCACTTTGGAAATAGTATTTGCTTAGACTTTCTAAAGGATATTTGTCATACCCCTGTTTGGTTTATAATTGTATGTTAATGTAAAGTTCAGTTCTGCAATCACTGTGTACCTTTTAAGGGTAACATGAATTTTGCAGTACCATATTTTATTCCTATTCACTCTTTTAACTCATCCTGAATATCATATTACAAGGGATATCATTTCTAATCATAAAGCTGGGTCCAGACCCTCATCCCCTTTTAAGCTGCACAGCACTGCCTACTTCCCCAATTGTAACTGACCAACCTTGAAATTCTTCTCAAACATGAGACTCATATCGCTCTTATTCCCTTGTCTATGATCAGAGATTAAGTTAAGATTTATAGGAATAGTCATGAATTTGTGGAACAATGCTGTAATCTATCAACTTGGCAATATCCATCAAAATAAACATTTTAATCATTTTGACTCAGAAAATCATGAATTACTCATAAAATCATGATAAAGACAAGTACAAAAATGTTTGTTTTATTACTGCTCCAAAAAAAGTCTAAATATACACCCCTAAGTTATGTGTGATGTTTATGTATGTGTATATATATACATATATATGTATAATGTTGTATGTATTTTTAGTGAAGTATAATTAACTTATAATATTGGGTTAGTTTTAGTGTATCATATAATGATCCAATGATCTTGCATTAAATGTAAGATGATCTTACATTGGATCATTACAAAATGATCACTATGATAAGTGTAGTTACCATTTCATCTGTCACCATACAAAGTTATTAAAATATTATTGATATATATCTTATGTGTGCACTGCATTCTTATAATACATCTGTACCTCTTAATTCTTTTCTCCTGATTCTTCTATCTCCCTATCACCCTCCCACTGACAACCAATATATTACTCTCTGTATGTATGTTTGTTGCAGTTTTATATTTTGATTTTTTCATTATTTTGTATAGCTGATATACGTGTGTGTGTGTGTGTGTGTGTGTGTGTATCACATATTCTTTAACCATTCATCTATGGATGGTGGACATTAGACTGCATCAATATCTTAGCAATTGTAAATAATGCTACAGAGAACACAGTGGGTGCATTTATCTTCTTGAGTTAGTGTTTTCTTCAGATAAATACCCTGGAGTGGAATTTCTGAGTGGTATGGTATCTCTATTTTTAAATTTTTTGAGGAACCTGCATACTGTTTTCCATAGTGACTGCAACAATTTAATTTCCCACCATTCACATGAGGGTTCTGCTTTCTCCACATCCTGCCACACACTTGTTATTTGCTGTCTTTTTGACAATGATAATAGCTTTCCTGACAGGTGTGATGTGATATGTCATTGTGATTTTGATTTGCACTCTTTGGTAATTAGTGATATCGAGCATTTTTCCATGTGTCTGTTGACCATGTGTAAATCTTCTTTGGGAAAATGTCTATTAGTGACCTCTGCTGATTTTAATTAGGTTATTTTGATGCTAAGTTGTATAAATTATTTATATATTTTGGATAATAGCCCTTTATTGCATATATAATTTGAAAATATCTTTTCCAATTAGTGGGTTGCCCTTTTATTTTGTTGATGATTTTCTTCACCTTGCAAAGACATTTTACTTTAATACAGTGCCATTTGTTTATTTTTGCTTTTGTTGCCCTTGCATGAGGAAACATATCCAAAAAAATGATATTAAGAGAGTTGTCAAAGAGTTTATTGTTTATATTTTTTCTAGGAGTTTTATGGTTTCACATATTACATTTGCATCTTTAATCAAATTTGACTTGATTTTTGTATATGGTGTAAGAAAGTGACCTAGTTTCATCTTCTCTGTATAGCTGTCCAGTTTTCCCAGCATAATTTATTGAAGATCCTGTCTGTTTCCCAATGTATAGTCTTGCTTCCATTGTCAAAGATTAATTGGCTATATAAGCATGGGCTTATTTCTGTACTCTTGGTTCTTTTCATTGATCTATGTTTCTGATTTTGTGCCAGTACCATGCTGTTTTGATTGTTATAGCTTTATAGTATTTTTTGAAATCAGGAGGCATGATGCCTTCATTTTTGTTCTTCTTTCTCAAGCTGTTTAGCTATTTGGAGTCTCTTCTGGTTCTATACATATTTCAGAATTTTCTAGCTCTAGTTCTGTGAAAGTGCAATGGGTATTTTGATAAGGATTGCATTAAATCATTTGAATTATTTGGGTGATAGGGACATTTTAACAATAATAGTAATTTCAGTCTTTAAGCATGGGGCATCCTTTCATTTATTTATATCATATTTAATATTTAATCATGTATTACAGTCTTCAAACTACAGGTCTTTCAACTTCTTGGTTAAATTTGCTCCTAGGTATTTTATTCTCAATATATTTTAAATGAAATTGTTTTCTTCATTTCTTTTTGTGATTGTTTATAATTAGCATTTTAAAACAGAGAATTATTTTCAGTTAGTTTTTTTCAGATATTTTTCAATTGTATGTTATTGTTAGATATTGAATATAGTTCCCTGTGTTACATATTGAATTCTTGTTGCTTATCTATTTTATGTATAGTAGTTTATATCTGCTAATCCCATAGTCCTAATTTATCCTTCCCCCTCTTCTCTTTTCCCTTTGATAACTGTAAGATTGTATTTCATGTCCATGAGTCAATTTCTGTTTTGTATACAGATTGAGTTGTATTATTTTCTAGATTCCATGTATACATGATATATCTGTCTTTCTGTGTCTGACTTATTTCCCTTAGTATGGATGTTCTCTCAATCCATTCATGTTGCTGCAAATGGCAATATTTCACTTAAATGCAGTGTATTTCTTTATTTCTATCCTTCAACTTTACCAAACTCACTTGTTAGTTCTTATATTTTTTGGGTAGCATATTTAGGGTTTTCTATATATAGTACAATACTCTCTGTAAACAATGAGAATTTTATTTCTTCTTTTACAATTTGGAAGAATGATATTTCTTTTGTTATCCGATTGTTCTATCTTGGGCTTTCAGTATTATGTTGAATAAAAGTGGTAAGACTAGGCATTTTTGTGTCTTTATTGATCTTAGAAGAACATATATAGTCAACATTGAGTATAATATTAACTATGAGTTTGCCACAAATGCTCTTTATTATTTTGGTATGTTTCCTCTATACCCACTTTGTTGAGACTTTTTATCATGAATGAATGTTGAATTTTGTCAGAGGCTTTTTCTGTATCTGTTGAGATGATAATGTGATTCTTATCCTTGTTTTGTTAGTGTGGTATATGCTGTGTTGATTGATTTCTGGATTTTAACAATTCTTGCATCCCTGGAGTAAATCCAACTTGATCATGGGGCATGATATTTTGAATGTAGGGGGCTTCCTAGGTGGCACTAGTGGTAACTACCTGCCAGTGCAGGAGATGTAAGAGTCGCAGGTTTGATCCCTGGGTCAGGAATATCCCCTGGAGGAGGGCGTGGCAACCCACTCCAGCTTTCTTGCCTGGAGAATCCTATGGACAGAGGAGCCTGATGGGCTACAGTCCATGGGGTGCAAAGAGTCGAACACAAACTGAAGTGACTTAGCACACACATGGCATATTGTTGAAATGTGTTGGCTAATATATAGTTGAGGACTTCTATATCTATATACTTGAGGGATATTGGTCTATAGATTTTGTAATATCTTTGTTTTTAATATCAATATAATTATGGTTTCATAAAATGTATTTGGAAGTATGTATTTCTGGTCGGTTTTTTTTTTTTTTTTTATAATTTGCAGAAGATAGGTATTGACTGTAAATATTTGGTATAACTCACCTATGAAGCTATCTGAATATGGACTTTTGTTTGTGGTGAGTTTTTTGATTGCAGATTCAATTTCATTATTAGTAAATAAATGATCTAAGATTTTCTCTTTATTCCTAATTCAGTCTTGGATGAGTATATGTTTCTAAGAATTTCTTCACTTCTAGATTGTCCAGTTTGTTGATGTGTAATTGTTCATAACACTTTCTTTTGATTTTTTTGTATTTCTGTAGTATTGGTTGAAACTTCTCTTTTATTCCTCTTTTTATTTACTTGCTGAGTGTGACCAAAGGTTTATCATTTTTATCTTATCAAAGATAAAGTTCTTAGTTTCATTAATCTTTTCTATTTTTTCAATCTATATTTCATTTTCCCATTCCCATTTATTATTTTCTTTATTCTAGTAACTTCAGGCTTTATTTTTTCTTGTTTTTTTCTAGTTCCATTTGAAGTAAAGTTTTGAGATTATTTGAAGCTTTACTGGTTTTTTGAAGTAGGCCTTTACAGCAAAGGGTATATTTTGGACTCAATAAACAAAAAGAGGAATATATACTTAGATCCTTTTCCTACTCAAATTTAGGTTTTGAATATCTATTGAAGAAATATAAATTTACTTATATTTCATGGTTTTAAAGAAAAACTAAGTGATTAAATTGTACATCAAAATCTTATACTTTTAGTCTAGACTTCGGCCTTCACAAATGAAGAAAATTACTCAACTACCTTGAAATAAATGCTCTATATTTAAAGTGAGTTGCACATGCAAAGTATGGTTATCATTAAATTCCTGGTATTCTGTGGATCAACAATCACATTCCTTGATGTTATCTTTGTAAAAGTTCTCCAAGAAGGATTGACTACCTTCTTGAAGTTAATATTACCCACAGATGATGTTGTTCGGTCACTCAGTCATGTCCAACTCTTTTGTGACCCCATGGATTGTACCCCACCAGGTTACTCTGTTCATGGGATTTTCCAGGTGAGAATACTGGAGTGGATTGCCATTTCCTGTTTCAGGGTGTCTTCCTGACCCAGGAATGGACCCCATGTCTCCAGCTTTGCCTGTGAATTCTTTACTGCTGAACTACCGGGGAAGCCAGATACTACAATGGACAAGCGCAAACATTCACTAACAGCAAGACAAGAAAGAGAATGATAAGTAAAGTGTATTTTGAAAGACAATCAAAATAGAGTAATGCTTACTTAGTTTGGTTTTGTTACTTTCCAGATATATGCACACAGACAGAAGTGAGAAAAATTTTACTCAGAAAGAAAGACAGAATTTGCATAATTTATACCAGTGGGGCTGGATTTTAGACATACCTGTTTTCACTCTAACCACTAATCTTAGTGTAAAGTCCTCTTTTGCATACTAAGTGTAAATCAATAGTAGCTAATAAAAAACCAAAGAACTGAGAACTTCTGAATTTTACCTCAAGATGTAGAACTAAGTAATAAGATACATTTCTCTCTCTCTCTCTCTCTTTTTTTTTTTTTTGATGACACATTCTCTCTTGCAACAGAAAGAGAGGTGAACAAACTTCAAAACCATAACTGGTGTCAGAGCAAATTTGTTGTTCAGTCTCTGGGTTTTGTCCGACTCCTTGTGACTCAATGGATTGCAGCATGCAAGGCTTCTCTGTCCTTCACCATCTACCAGAGCTTGCTCAGACTCATGTCCATTGAGTCGGTGATGCCATCTAAGCATCTCATCCTCAGTCGTCCCATTCTCCTCCTGCTTTCAACCTTTCCCAGCATCAGGGTCTTTTCTAATGAGTCGACCCTCCACATCAGGTGGCCAAAGGATTGGAGCTTCAGCTTCAGCATCAGTCCTTCCAATGAATATTCAGGACTTATTTCCTTTAAAATTAACTGGTTTGATCTCCTTGCTGACCAAGGTACTCTCAAGAGTTTGCTCTGACACAACAGAGCAAAAGCATCAATTCCTCAGCATCCAATCTTCTTTATGGTCCAACTCTGACATTTATATATGGCTGCTGATAAAAAAAATAGCTTTGACTGTATGGACCTTTGTTGGCAAAGTAATGTCTCTGCTTTTTAATATTTGTCATAGCAAATAACTGGCCCCAAATCTAAGAAAATGCAGTGCTTGAAAGAAAGAAAGCAGATACAAATTCACACTTATTGGGATAGAAGTTCCTGAAGACATTAGAATTTAGCTAGAATTGCTGACAAAATATTAAGCATCAAATACAGGTTAGAGGATTGTGTAAAACCCTAAAATGAATGGTCATAATATATGAGCTATTTTTTCCTGAATATTTACAGAAACAACTCTGAGAAGTATCTCTTGTGCTACAGACCTAGGGGAGGGGCACAGCAGCCTTGCAACTGGGGTAAGAAATTTCACCTAGATTCTTCTCTTTGCTCTCTCTGCTATGGAAAAGAAGCCACAACTCTGTGTGTGTGTGTGTGTGTGTGTGTGTGTGTGTGTGTGTGTGTGGTGGGGGGAGGAGGGTTCAACACTGTGAGCCTTAAGGCATTAGTGAAAAACTCATTGTAGCTGGAAGACTAGAACAGGTGGGTGATGGGGATGCAGAAGGAGGGATGCTTAACTCTACCTAGATTCAATAGGTCAAACTACAGAGATATGATACAGGTAAGTATTTGCTAGGAATTGGAGGAGGAAAGAGGCTGACTGCAAAGGAGCTTCATATGGTAAATTTAGGGTAAAGGAAATTTACTGTTTTGTATTGGAGTGGTGGATACATGATCCCAGGCATTTGTAGAACCCATGGAACTGTAGCATTGCAAAGAGTGACTTGGTTAAATACTGTGATAGGTTGCAAGATGTACTACCCTAAAATACAGTGCCTTAGCACATTGAGTATTTTAAACTAAAGGAAATGAGAAAATCACAGAGGCAGAAATGCCTTCTGACTTCCTTCCTGCACCTCACCCTGCTTCTCTGGAGCTGGTCTTAAAACCCTTATGTGAGAGATACTCTTCTTATATCTGGAGAAAAGGGGCATCCTTATCTCATAAGACAAAGGGATGCTGAGAAGAATCTTAACTAACAGGATTTGCTAATTTCTTCCCCAGGTTACTATATTGAGTTTATACCCTTTTGTCCTATTGCATTATTTCCATGACTTCTACTCTCCATCAAACCTAGTATAAACATAGTCAGTTTTAACTGTTATTTATTTATTTATTTATTTTTATTTTTGCCCACGCTATGGGCCATAACACATCTTAGTTCCCTGACCAAGGATCAAACTTGTGCCCCCTGTATTGGGAACATGGAGTCTAAACCACTGGAGTGCCAGGAAAGTCCCTTAATGTTTATCTTCTTTTTCTTATGAAAGTTCCTGTGTCTTGTAAAACTGATATTAAATACATTTGTGCTTTTCTCTTGTTAATCTGTATTTTGTTACAAAGCCCCACCCAAGAGATAAAAAGAGGAGGAAGAAGAGCTTTTTCCTCCTCCTCTATAATGTAGAAAAATGAGGGAAATTTAAAAAAAAAAAAGCACTGTAAGAACACCATAGTATAATTAAAACAGGCAAGATTCATTGATTAATGACAGAATTAGTGAACAAACGTAAGAGAAACCAGCTATTTGATTACCCCAAAGTAATTTCCCCACAAGTTTTTAATTAGTTTGATAGTTTTAAAAAATTTTCAAGAATTTTCAGTTACTTCCCTATCAAGGAGATGAGAGTTCCGTTACTTTCCTTTCCATTGTGAGCAAGAATTGTTAACTAGATCCTAACAGTAGATTATGAAAATGAAAAAGTAGTTGGTTAAGAGGAGACTGAGTAGATATGACAACAAAATGCATTTTGAGATCCAGAATTGGATCTTGGAACTGAAAAAGTACTTTAGTAAATAAAGTCTGTGACTCTTGGTATTGATAATTACAAGATAATTAACATTAGGAAAAGATGAGTGAAAGTTATCTGAGAACTGTCTGTACGATTTTTTAAACAACTTTGAGATATAATTTGCAAATCATAAATTCACCCATGTACAATTCAATAGCATTTAATATATTAACTAGAATTATGCAGCTATTATAAAAATCTAGTTTTAGAAGTTTTTGTTACTCCGAAAAATAAACCCCATATCTATTAGCCATCAGTCCTCATTTCTTTCCACCATCACTGCTTCCCATTCTAGACCACTAACCTACTTTCAGTCTCCAAGTTTGCTTTTGGTAAAGATTTCAAATAAATGAATTCATTCAGTTCATCTTTTATGGCTTCTTTCACTTAGCCTAATGTCTCCAAGTTTCTTTCATGTTGTAGCATGTATCAGCACCTCATTAATTTTTATCCCATCGTATAACTGTTTTGTTGTATACATGGATAACAAACAATTGTGTATTCATTCATCAGTTGGAAATTTATAACATTTCTACTTTTAGTCTATCATGAGTAAGGCTATATGAATTTAGTGTACAAGCTTTTGTGTGGATATGTATTTTGGATTCTCTTGGGATTATCCAGGGCTAGAATTGCTAAGTCCTATGGTAAATTCTGCACTTAACATTTTGAGAACATGCAAAACTGTTTCCCTGTCTTACAAGGAAGGGGTCTCTGCATTACTTTAAATAATAAGGGAAATGTTAGCTTTTAGTAGGGAAGCCTGGGCAACTTCTGCAGGTTCAGGGCTTATAGTTATGTCTAAGGATTCAACATTTGGGAGCACCTGTCAAGTTAGGGTCCAGTATTTGCCCTAACTTTGGCCCTAAATTTGCTTTGGCAAACCTGATTTGGTTTTAACCTTATCTGGACCTTAGCCATTCAGACTATTAAATTCTTGGCCTGGCCTCTGCTTTATCTGTTGCCCAACTGCAGGAGAAGAGTTACTTTACACCGTGCCAAAGTAACACTTTGGCTTTCACACTAGCTTTAATTACCTATTAATCCTCTGAAGCTTTTCATTATTTTTTTCAAGGTTTCAATGGTACTTAACGATCACTATTCTATCCCATTATCTCTTTATTTACTATTTCCCTTGTGTCTCTCTAATGTGTGATAAATGGCTCCAGTTTATGCATTCCCTTTCTTTGTTACATCATGCCAGTTCACTGCTGTGAGCTTTTGAACAAGTGGATCACTACCTTGAGTCAGGGGCTCTCTGTACCCCACTTATTGCCAGTGAAGCACTGCTTTTGATGGCAGAGAGTCTGGCAAGAGATCTGGTTACAAATATTGTTGCATTTGTTCTTGCACCACCTCTGGGAGTTACTGTCACTAGCTTGTTTTTGAGGAAAGAGTAGCTGAGAAAGTGTTTATCATGTGAAGTATTAATTAAGGATCAACACCTGTGGAAGGCCGACGGGGGAAGCAGCACTGAGAAGCGGACGGATCAAAGTGATGGAGGCTGGACATAGCTGACCAGCCTTACGGGGACGGGGACGTTTAAGGCTTCCCTGGCGGGTCGGTGATAAAGAAGAATCCACCTGCAGTGCTGGGGATGTGTGTGTGTTGTTGGGTCGGGAAGATCCCCTGGAGAAGGAAATAGCAACCCACTCCAGTATTCCTACCTGGAAAATCCCATGGACAGAGGACCCTGGCGGGCTACAATCTGTGGTTTTGCCAAGCAGGAGATGACTTCGCAACTAAACAACAGCAACGAGACATTTGGAATCAGTCTGTCTTGTCAGCATTGTCCAACATTGGGATTGACCTTGTGGATTCATCTTTGGATATGAGCCACACAGGAAAAGCATGATCTTGGGTGAAGTGCAGCTGCATTAAACCCTGATTCAGATTCCAAGAGGAGTGAAGAGTCCTTCTTCAAAGAAGGATCTGGGTGGTGCTTCACACCTATACCTGTATATCTAATATGAGATAAAGTTAAAAACTCAACTCAGTTGCTGAGTCCTATCTGACGCTTTGAGACCCCACCCCCCACCAGGCTACTCCTCCTACACATGGAATTTTCCAAGCAATAATACTGGAGTGGGTTGTCATTTCCTACTCCAGGAGATATTCCCAAACCAGGGGTTGAGCCTGCATCTCTTATGTCTCCTGCAATGGTAGGTGGATTCTTTACCACTAGTGCCACCTGGGAAACCCCCTAAAATTAGAATATTCATTTCTAACTCTCAGTCTAACTGTGATTCACCATGGTGTTCCAGGTAGAGAAACAGAGCAATATTTGCCTGCAATTGAGAACTAGTTAAAATATGGTTATTATTTTTTCTGTGATTTTTTTCTTAAACTGATACTATTCTTCAGTAATACCTTTCCTCTGTGTTTTTTTTTTTTTTGAAAAAAGGGTTCCTGTTGCTCAATTTGCAGTGTGCACATGTGTGTTTTTCTTCTCCACTTGTGTGTGTTTCATATTCCTAATGTGTATCTGTTTACATACAGATTTCCTATTATAGTATCTATACAAATCATCCATACTAAACTATAAAGTAACCCAGGCAGAAAAAAAACTTTAAAGCAGGATTATATTTTTTTCCCTCTGTGGTACATAAGATATATTCATTCTAAATAATTCGAGAAATAGCTTTCAAATATATTTAAAGAATATATATGCTCCTTAGAAATAATTTCTTTTTTATAGGTTCCACTGGCTTTTCTGTTTATGTGCTTCTCTCTTTCCTTAGGTTCGTGTCTATTTTTCCTTATGTGTCAAACTGAATTTTGGATTTGGAGAAGTTGGCATTGCAATTTTATGGTTAAGAAATAGGACAATTTGCAGAGCATTTGTTTCCAGTCAGTAATATATGTAGAGACTAAGGAGTGAAAAATAAAAGACCTCTATCAAAAATGCAGAACAGTGTTGTAAAAAAAAATAACATGCAATTCTGATTTTCTTGCAATTTCCAATGTCTATATCATGAAATACCAAAATAAATCTAAAATATATGGGATGTATACAAATTTAGATTAAAACTGGTGACAAGTGTTTTTTTTTTTAACATGGATAGATTTATCATTATAAATGTCCTCAAATAAATGTGATCCATTTGATAGTCATTTATTATTTCTTGTTTTACAGCCTTTATAATGTCAATTTGATGCATGTAGTAAGTTTTTCTCCAGGTTAAATAGTATCTCCATGTATATGTAGCAGATGCTTTTCTACAGCAAGTAATTTTTAGTATTTCCACATGAAACAAATAGTCATTTTGGAATTGCATGCATGCAATTGGAACTTAACAGATGGTACAGTGGTAAAGAATCTACCTGCAATGCAGGAGGTGCAAGAGACATGGACTTGATACCTTGGTAGGAAATGGCAGTCCACTCCGGTATTCTTGCCTGGGAAATCCCATGGACAGAGGAGCCTGGAGGGCTCCAGCCCATAGGGTCACAACAAGTCAGACACTACTAAATGACTGGGCATGCATGCAAATGAGAATTACATGAATGTAAATTTGCATTTAAAATGACTAAATTTTCTTTCCATTTCCTTTTTTTTTCTCAACAACAAGATTTTTCTTTATCTTAGAAGAATGTATTGATTCTAAGTGCAGGATTTTATGAAATTAAAACCAATACATTTGTTTACATCCAAGTAATAGGACAAAATTTTTTTTTATAATTACTTGCATTTAAAATAAAACCATTTTAGGATACAGAGCATAGAGTTCCATAAGCCAAAATTTTCTTTTCTTTTTTTTTTTTCCATTTATTTTTATTAGTTGGAGACCAATTAGTTTACAATATTGTAGTGGATTTTGCCATACATTGACATGAATCAGCCATGGATTTACATGTATTCCCCATCCCGAATCCTCTCCTACCTCCCTCCCCACCCCATCCCTCTGGGTCTTCCCAGTGCACCAGCCCTGAGCACTTGTCTCATGCATCCAACCTGGGCTGGTGATCTGTTTCACCCTTGATAATATACATGTTTTGATGCTGTTCTCTCAAAACATCCCACCCTCATCTTCTCCCACAGAGTCCAAAAGTCTGTTCTGTACATCTGTGTCTCTTTTTCTGTTTTGCATATAGGGTTATCGTTAGCATCTTTCTAAATTCCATATATATGTGTTAGTATACTGTATTGGTCTTTATCTTTCTGGCTTACTTCACTCTGTATAATGGGCTCCAGTTTCATCCATCTTGTTAGAACTGATTCAAATGAATTCTTTTTAATGGCTGAGTAATATTCCATTGTGTATATGTACCACAGCTTCCTTATCCATTTGTCTGCTGATGGGCATCTAGGTTGCTTCCATGTCCTGGCTATTATAAACAGTGCTACCCAAAATTTTATTTTCAATTTTTCCATAGCAAAATGAAAACTATCATATCTAAACCACAGGTATTTTATAAATTCAATGTATTTTTAACAAAAAAGATGTTTCTTTACAATATCAAGAAAGGTAGAAAGCTCAAGAACTCATGAAAATTGCCAACAGATATATGCCTAATGTTAGGAATTAATTAAAACTATGTTCTTATTTTCTGTTACAGGAATTCCCAATTAAATGCTTAATCTAGTTTAAGAAGTAGCTCATATAAAATTACTTAACATCCTTTGATGTTCTAAGAGTTTTATTTTTGTGATTTTTAAAAATAAAAAATGAAAATTATCCCAAGGAGATGATCTGAAGTTATAGAATTCTTAAAATTTTTGCCACTGTTTATTCTTGTCTGCAAATCCTGTGGGCAGGGAAGCCTGGAAGGCTATGGGGTCCAAGGGGTCGAAAAAGAGTCAGACATGACTCAGTGGTTAAAAACAACAATAGCAATGTTATAAATAAGTTGAAATTCAATATGACAGTTAAAGCAAATATATAGTTATGGACATGAATTCACATATAAAATATTAATATAGTGATTTCTAGAGTTATACTTTTAGAAACAGTGAAAAGACCTCTGAGGCAAAAGTGGAGTAGGAACCTAGGATGTGTGTGTTAGTTGCTCTGTCATAGAATTCTCCACGCAAGAATTCTAAAGTGGGTTGCTGTTTCCTACTCCAGGGCATCTTCCCTTCCAGGTATTGAATCCAGGTCTCCCACATTGCAGGCAGATTCTTTACCATCTGAGCCACCAGGGAAGCCCCAAGGACCTAGAAAGCTTAAGAGTTAGAATCAGTCAAAACCAGAACATGAACCCAAATGCAGAGCTGTTAATTTAACACAGGGGTCAAACTAAAGATGGTTCATAAACATAAAACATGTGCTGTCTCTACAAAATGGAATATTACTCAGCTGTTAAAAATAATGAAATAATGACATTTACAGCAACATGGATAGACCTCAAGATTGTCACACTGAATGACTTAAGTCAGCTGAAGGAGGAGAAATAACACATGGCTTTCCTCGTATGTGAAATCTATAAAGAAATGGCACAAATGAATTATGAAACAGAAAGTCACAGACTTCGAGAACAAACTTATGGTTCCTGGTGGGGAAGGGACAGTTAGAGAGCTTCAGATGGACATGCACACAATGCTATATTTAAAATGGATAACCAACAAGGACCTAACATATAACACATGCAGCTCTGCTCAATGTTATTGGAAGCCTGGATGGGAGGGCAGATTGGGGATGAATGGATACATGTATGTGAATGGCTGAGTTCTTTGCTGGTCACCTGAAATTATCACAAAATTGCTAATCAGCTATTCTTGTTGAGTTGTTCAGTCACTAAGTCATGTATGACTCTTTGTGACCCCATGGACTGTAGCATGCCAGGCTTCCCTGTCCTTCACTATCTCCTGGAGTTTGTTCAAATTCATGTGCACTGAGTTGGTGATTCTATCTAACCATCTCATCCTCTGCCTCCGTATTCTCCTTTTGCCTTCCATCTATCCCAGTATCAGGGACTTTTCCAATGAGTTGGCTCTTCACAGCAGGTAGACAAAGTATTGAAGCTTAAGCTTCAGCATCAGTTCTTCTAATGAATAGTCAGGGTTGATTTTCTTTAGGACTGACTGGTTTGATCTGCTTGCAGTCCATGGGGCTCTCAGAATCTTTCCAACACCACAGTTTGAGAGCATCAGTTCTTCTGTGCACAGCATTCTTTATGATTCAACTCTCACATCTGTACATGATACTGGAAAAACCATGCCTTTGAATACTTGGACCTTTGTCAGCCAAGTGATGTCTCTGCTTTTTAATGCACTATCTAAGTTTGTCATAGCCTTCCTTCCAAGGAACAAGTGTTTTAAGTTTCATGGGTGCAGTTACTGTCTGCAGTTTTGGAGTCCCCCAAAATAAAATCTATCACTGCTTCTACTTTTCTCCATCTATTTTCTAAGAAATGATGGGACCTGATGGCATGATCTTAGTGTTTTACATGTTGAATTTTAAACCATCTTTTTCACTCTCCTCTTTCACCTTCATCAAGAGGCTCTTTAGTTCCTCATCACTTTCTGCCTTTAGAGTGTTCTAATCTTCATATCTTAGTATGTTGATATTTCTCCATGCTGTCTTGATTCCATGGGATTCATCCAGTCCAGCATTTCTCATGATGTACTCTGCATAGAAGTTAAATAAGCAGGTTGATAATATATAGCCTTGATGTACTCCTTTCACAATTTTGAACCAGTCTGTTGTTCCATGTCTGTTTCTAACTGTTGCTTCATGACCTTTATACATGTTTCTTAAGAGACAGGTAAGGTGGTCTGATATTGCCATCTCTTTAAGAATTTTCCAGTTTGTTGTGATCCACACAGTCAAAGGCTTTAGTGTAGTCAATGAAGCAGATGTTTTTCTTTAATTCCCTTGTTTTCACTATGATCCAGCAAATGTTGGCAATTTAATTTCTGGTTCCTCTGCCATTTCTAAATACAGTTTGTACATCTCTTAAGTTCTTCATTTACATGCTATTGAAGCCTAGCTCTCTTATTTTCTGGTAGTTTGCATATTCTTTGGTACTACCCTTCTTTGAGATTGGAATGAAAACTAATTTTTTTTCCAGTCCTGTGGCCACTGCTGAGTTTTCCAAATTTGCTCTCATATTGAGTGCAGCACTTTAATAAAATCATCTTTTAGGATTTTTAGCAGCTCAACTGGAATGCCATCACCTCTACTAACTTTGTTATCAGTACTGCTTCCTAAGCCCCACTTGACTTCACACTCTAGGAGGTCTGGCTCTAAGTGAGTGACCACACCATTGTGGTTATCCAGGTCATTAAGATTTTTTTTTTTTTTTTTTTGCATAGTTCTGTGTATTCTCGTTACTTCTTCTTAATATCTTCTGCTTCTGTTTGGTCCTTACTATTAATCAGCTATATCCCTATACAAAATAAAAGTTAAAAAAAATAAGTAAAGCATGAAAAATTTGCATTCCTTAGGTCCCTAGCATGATCCCTGAGTTTAACTTGACATTTCATATTTTTTGAATATGGTTTTCCAATTGTTCCAATGCTGTTTATTGAAAAGATTATTATTTTTCCACTAAGTTGACTTTGTACTTTCTCAAAAATAAGTTGTCCCTATAAGTGTAGGTTTATCTCTGCACTCTATATTGTGTTACACTGATGTTAAATGTTTATCTTAATTTTAGTACCACACTACTTTTATTGCTATAGCTTTATACAAAGTTTTGAAATCAGGTAGAGTTAACCCAGCTTGACTTTCCTGACTTGTTTCATATGTTATAGATTTCTTTTTTTATTTCTTTGTGAATTTTTAGTACTACAAGAACTGAAAAATCTTCCTAACAACCTGATGAGGATACCTGGAAGTAAAATCTCCCCCATCTAGTCTTGTAATTACTGCAGTCCTCTTACCTGATATCTTGATTGTCGTCTGTGGAACGCCTATAGAAACTGTTAGGTAGGAATTTCCAGTTTATCGTCTGATCTATAAGAAGCTTGAAGTCACCACTTTGTTCTGACAATAAGTAATAAGCTAAATATGCTGAAAAATTAACATTTCTTCTTGGATCTCTTAACTAGAGGAAGTAACAGGGCAAACCTTTGTCCTAAAAATTTGAGAGTCAGATAAGGGGATACAGGGAGCAACAGCATATCAGAACAGAGGCTCTGGAGCAAAAATCACCCTAAGAACTTTGGTAGTAACCGATGAGTTGCAGAGGATCTGTGTGGACAAAACTGAGAGTTACAATTTCCAGGTTGATTCAGTTTTCAGGAGACCCTCATGATACAGTGAATTTTACTGTCAAGTTTCTTACTAGGTTCTGACAGTAAGTGTGAAAGAAGAATTCTCTGTGGCTTCTGGTTGGTGGAAGGAAAACAGAACTATTTTGAAATACATTAGAGAGCTCTATTCTTAACAAGGCTTTCCCTTAGAATAAAATAGTTAACCAAGTGCCTAACTTGCTGAATGTTATCAGAGGCTAACTGACTTGGATGAAAGGAAATACCAAATTCCAGGTCTCTCTAGACATTTTATTCTATCAAAGGAAGGAGAAAAGACTGAGAAACTCTTAAGAAGGTAACAGTCTAGAGGCATATACTCATCAAAAGACTGAGAACTAATCATTGGACCATGGAATGCTTCCTCTCTCCACAGACCTCACCACCACATGGCCAAAAGCTAATTTACAGCCATTCCTTTTACTTAGTATGCTATGTCTAACTATCAAGGAAAAAAAAAAAAAAATCACAAGACATACCAATGGCATAAAACACAATTTGAATAGACAAAGCCAGTATCAGAACCAGGCATGGTAGGAGTGTTGGAACTATCAGACCAGGAATTTAAACAACTGTGATGAATATGCTGAGGGCTCTGATGGATAAAGTAGACAGCATGTAAAAGAATGGACCAACAGTGAAATGATTGGATGACATCAATGACTCAATAGACTTGAGTTTGAGCAAACTTGGGGTGTTGGTGAAGAAGCCTGGCATGCTTCAGTCCATGGGGTCACAAACAGTTGGACATGATGAGCACATAAACAGACACACACACAAAACATAAGCAGAGAGTTGGAATTTCTAAAAACAAAAGCAAAAGAAAAGAAAAGAAAAATCGAGATTAAAAAGCACCGCAAAAGAAATGAATACTTTTGATTGGTTTAACAATAAACTGGACAGAGTTGATGAAAGGATCTCTGAGGGAGAGTGTATAAAAATAGAATCCAGAAAAACTAAAAGACAAAAGAAAATAAAAACATTAAACAACAGAACAGAATATTTAAGGACTATGAACATCTACCAAAGGTGTAAATTATGCATAGTGAAGAAACCAGAAGAAGAAAAAGAGAATAAAGGAGAAAAATATTTGAAACTATAGTGATCAAATATTTCCCAATATTGATATCAGACATTTAACAATAGATTCAAGAAGCTCAGAAACACCAAGCAGAATACATGTAAAAAACAAGTAATTTTGAAATTACATAAAATCAGTGATGAACTTTTGATTTATTGACTATGTCAAAGTCTTTGACTGTGTGGACCACAATAAACTGTGGAAAATTCTTAACAAGAGGGGAATGCCAGACCACCTGATCTGCCTGAAGAGAAATCTGTATGCAGGTCAAGAAGCAACAGTTAGAACTATACATGGAAAAACAGACTGGTTCCAAATCAGGAAAGGAGTACGTTAAGACTGTATATTGTCACCCTGCTTGTTTAACTTATATACAGAGTACATTATGCAAAATGCCAGGCCTGGATGAAACTCAAGCTAGAATCAAGGTTGCCAAGACAAATAGCAATAACCTCAGATATGTAGATGATGCTACGCTAATGGCAGAAAGTGAAGAAGAACGAAGAGCCTCTTGATGAAAGTGAGAAGAGAGTGAAAAAGTTGGCTTAAAGTACAACATTCAGAAAACTAAGATCATGACATCTGGTCCCATTACTTCACAGCAAATAGATGAGGAAGCAGTGGAAACAGTGACAGGCTTTATTTTGGGGGGCTCCAAAATCACTGCAGATGGTGACTGCAGTCATTAGACACATGCTCCTTGGAAGAAAACCTGTGACCAACCTAGACATCATATTAAAAAGCAGAGACATTACTTTGCCAACAAAGATCTGTCTAGTCAAAGATATGGTTTTTCCTGTAGTCTTGCATGGATGTGAGAGTTGGACTATAAAGAAAGCTGAGCACTGAAGAATTGATGCTTTGAACTGTGGTGTTGGAGAAGACTCTTGACAGTCCCTTGGACTGCAAGGAGATCCAACCAGTCCATCCTAAAGGAAATCAGTCCTTAATAGTCATTGGAAGGACTGATGCTGAAGCGGAAACTCCAATACTTTGGCCACCTGATACAAAGAACTGACTCATTGGTAAGACCCTAATACTGGGAAAGATTGAAGGTGGGAGGAGAAGGGAACAACAAAGGATGAGATGGTTGGATGGCATCACCAACTCAATGGGCATGAGTTTGAGTAGGCTCCAGGAGTTGGTGATGGACAGGGAAGCCTGGCGTGCTGCGGTCCAAGCACAAAGAGTTGGACACAACTCAACTACTACTACTGCAATGATGAACTGCTAGAAGAAGGCTGGAAGCTGTCTCAGGGACATTAACTGGGTTATTAAAGGGTCCACATTGGATACTCCTTCTCTCTCAGGCATTGTTCTTTGTCTTCCATATCCTGATGGCTACTATCTTGAAAATGTTTTCCTTTAATGTGTGATGAAGTTATATTTTTGAATAGAAATAGCTACATACATAATAGTCAGTAGTATTATCTCTTGGTGTTATTTGTTTGGTAAGTGTAAATAAGTTTTTGAAAAGAACCTTCTTTTTTCTTTCTAATTCAGAAGATATTCTAATACCTAATTTAGCTCAAAATACTCTTACAAACTTAAGTGCTTTGTAGAATAGTACAGAATTGTCTTTGTATATAATGTTGCCCCAAGATCTCTAAAACTAATTTCTACCAGCTAATATTTTTTTAAAGAAGTTTTAAGTATTCTTATGTATTTGCTATTTTCAAAGAAATTTAACCTTATTTCAATTACAATGAAATAGGAAAAAAAAGTACAATTTTATTTACTAAGTGTAGTAAATGATTTAAGTAGATACAGTGACTAAAAGCTTGGGTTGAGAAACCCCACCGTCCCCATCCTGACCTTATCATAAGATGACAATAAGTTTCATCACAACAAAGAGAAAGATGCCTTATTGTTTACCTCCTGAGTTCCTGAGAGAAATAGAGAAAGATACTAGATAATGGAGAAGGGAAGAAAAAGGGAACTGATAAACTGACAAGATGCAGAGATTACATTCTAGAACAGTAAAATTGCTTTATCTTTGCGAAAATGAAAGAAATATGGTACATGCGGTATCCATTACTATTGGTTTTATTACTGTGATATAAACTTCTTTTCCGTCTGCCTTCAGCTTGTCCAGAACTTGAAGATATAAATGCTTAGTGAGAGAAATTGCTGTTATAAAAGCTGAATTGAGCTTGATAAACATGATAATGACATGAAGTTAACCACCACCAAAGCCTAGAGTAGAGATAACTAGAAACACAAGATATTTTAATAAAATGATATGAGACAGTGAAATGCCTTGGTGAATGAAATTAGGTCTTGAATTTAACTGGAGCTCCATAACTGGAAAAACCATAAGTAATTTAGTTTTGCAAGCAAAACCCCAATAGTTATAGCACCCAAATGGAATTTGTGCAATTATTATCTCTTAGAATGAAGAGATTTCCCTTATTGTCTAAACAAAAAGGATGAATCAGAGAAGTATCAACTAGGTAATAATCTATTGACTACACTAGAAGAAAATGAGCTTGAGGATTTTGTTAAAATTTTAAGTTAACTTGTGCTATATTTTCTTCTATTTTTATGATTTTAAATGTATCCACAGTCACCAATTATGACTTAGTGAAAAACCACATATAACCAATGAAAGTGAAAGTGAAGTCACTCAGTCGTGTCCGACTCTTTGTGACCCCATGGACTGTAGCCTACCAGCTCCTCCATCCATGAGATTTTCCAGGCAAGAATACTGGAGTGGGTTACCATTTCCTTCTGGAGATCTTCCCTGACCCAGGGATTGAACCTGGGTCTCCTGCATTGTAGGCAAACGCTTTACCGTCTGAGCCACCAGGGAAGCCCTATAAAACCAATTATCATATGGCAAAGAACGAATTTTTCCAGAGATATAAATATGTCATTTTGAGGATCCACATATAAACTGTAAAGGCAGTGCCACCTTAGACATAATATTCTATTGCATCTTCGTACTTGTCATGAGCTTATACAGCACTTTCACAATTGAGAATTTTGTCATGCAGAGCCTGAATCCTCTTGTTTTCATCCATTTCTAGTAAAATTTTTAACTTGACATTTTATTTTCAGTTATAAAAAGCCTTTAGGCTTTCAAATGTATAATACTAACTCAAAGAAGCAGGAAAGATTGAATGCTGTGGAGAAGACACATGTGGAGATAAAATGACATGTAAAATTATGAGCAGAAAATGAATAATAGAAATATTCTTTAAATGTTTAGTATTTAACATATCCTTAAAATTAGTGAAACCTTATTATTGAAACCAATAGTTTGCATTCTCTTACATTTAATTCTCTATTTCATTATAGTTCTTTCTTCACTTTAGGAATGTTTCAGAAGTCTGATGGTCTATGACCAGCAAGATAAAAGAAATCATAGAAAACAAACACCTGGCATATGTTCGTGGCATTCACATTTGAGGCACAAAGCCTTCAGACAAAAGCATATGCTCCTGGTAGTCGGCATATGAGTGATTATGGGAAAATGTTGGTTAAAAGCATAACGTATCACTTTTGTAAGCTGAAAATGCATCTGAATTAACATTAGTACTTGAGTGAGAAATGTTAATAATGTAGCCGAACATTTTGAAAGTAATATTCTAAGAATTTTCTAATGCAGAGCTTGCAAAATAGACTCTTTCACAAAAATTTATAAGGCTTTAAGGCTAATAGTCCAGCAAATGAAGCAGTATAAATTTCAAAAACTTAAGTATTTTCTTTGACCAGTTTCCAAAGTTTATAAGAAGCTCTTTATTTACACACACATACATATATGAATATATATATAAACGTACTTCAGCAATCTTGCAAAGAAGGGTTCAGTTGCTTTCAAGCCTAATGAATTTAAAATATCATTTGTTACATCTCTGAAAATCCTACCATATCCATGGTGTGAAAACACCAAAAGTACATGGGATTTTAAAAGATTTCTGACACAGGGAGAGATTTCTTATGCTTTTCTGAAACAACCAAAAACGAACACTGAAATTCTGAAATAAACCCAGGGTATCACATAGCTCATTTATAATTCTCATCTTGTAACAAGTAGGACACAAATCTTCCTTCAAGTATTTGATTATTTTCAGTACTAGGACCTCGTAGAATTTCTTACTTGTGTCAGATTGCCTTCTCTTTGGTTGAGGGAGATGGTGCAGAAAACAGACCATCATGATCACCATTTTAAAAATGAACAGGTTCATTTTACTTACTTTACCATACAACTGGAGTACGCTTTATTCCTTTTTGAATGCACTCAACTCAGCAAGTATTTTATACCAATGCCATATTTTGGATGTTGTGATGCAAAAAAGTTTTAAAAATTTGAAAAAATCTATTCTCAAATACTGATAATGTGCTTAGGAATATGTGATGCTTTTTTCAAATAATTATACTGCAAATTAGAATACAGTACTTTAATACAGAAGAGTAAAGTTGTTATGGGCTTCTGTGACAACAGTGAATATTTCCAGTTCAGAAAAGCAGGAAAGACCTTAAACAACTATTATTTGGCTTGGTTCTTAAAAGTATGTTGAATTTCACTTTATATCATAAATGATCTATTTTTACTTTAGGCAGATTTTGCTGTAGTTTCATGAGAATTCAGAGACTCAGGGGCACAAAAAAATTCTTCATACCTAAAGCTAACCTTGCTTCCAGACACACACTGCCTGGTTGAAATGTGAACAGTGTTACTAATATTTGTTTGAAGAATATATTACTAAAGACTAGCTTTCTCATCAAAGCTATGATTTTTTCCAGTAGTCATGCATGGATATGAGAGTTGGACTATAAAGAAAGCTGAGTACCGAAGAATTGATGCTTTTGAACTGTGGTGTTGGAGAAGACTCTTGAGAGTCCCTTGAACTGCAAGGAGATCCAAACAGTCCATCCTAAAGGAGATCAGTCCTGGGTGTTCATTGGGAGGACTGATGCTGAGGCTGAAACTCCAGTACTTTGGCCACCTGATACAAAGAGCTAACTCATTTGAAAAGACCCTGATGCTGGGAAAGATTGAGGGCAGGAGGAAAAGGGGACGACAGAGGATGAGATGGCTGGATGGTATCACCGACTCAATGGACATGGGTTTGGGTGAACTGCGGGAGTTGCTGATGGACAGGGAGGCCTGGCATGCTGCAGTTCTTGGGGTTGCAAAGAGTCAAACACGACTGAGCAACTGAACTGAACTGATCTGAGCAACTTTTGAGTGGTTTCATTGGAATGATTGTAGCAGAATACTGACTAAAGTCACTTTAGGAACAAGAGACATTAAAAGTGGAAAATTATTATTAAATGCAATAAAGAAACGGGGCAACAACTGGACAGTAAAATGGTCAAGGAAGTTTTTTAATGAGATTATTAAAATAATATCTGTACATTGATGGTAATACTTGAACAGAGGGGTGTTGAGGATCTGGGAGAAAAGGGGAAATGTTCTAGCCAGATTCTGCAGTGAGAAGAGTGGGATTTAATGCAAATTGTGAGAAGTGTTTAGCACTCAGTCCTGTTTGACGCTTTGCAACCCCATGGACTGTAGCCCACCTATCTTCTCTGTTCATGGAATCTCTAGGCAAGAATACTGGAGTGGGTAGCAGTTCCCTTCTCCAGGGGATCTTTCTGACCCAGAGATCGAACCCAGGTATCCTGCATTGTAGGCAGGTTCTTTATCTTCTGGATCACCAGTAGAAGGACCTGTTATATATAGGTGCAAAATAGTTCATCCTGTGACTACACAGATGGCATTGAATTAAAAAGCAGATATTTTCCTGGGGATTTTTAAATGACATCTGTCATTATTTCAGTTTTCTCATAATAGCAAAAAGCTATTACTCTTCTGCTGAGAGTAAGTATAGAAAATGAGGTGTTGTGGGGTTAAAGTAAAAGATTTCATAAAATAGCCCTAAGAGAAATGAAAAAGTGGATTAAGTGACCTCATGAATTTAAAATGAGACCAACCTCCATAGTTTGTTTATTTTTCTAGTCTTAACCAGCTACATAGACGTAGAATACACAAAGTATATTTTAATTAGAAATATAATTTTGAAAGACTATTTTGTGAAAGTGAAAGGGGACTAGAAGAGGGAAAGTTGTACACAAAGGTTTAATGATACAGTTCATTTTACTTAGGCAAATAAATTTATTTGAGAAAAAAGCTGTAAGGGGTGTTTGAGAAAATGGAACCATGGTTCAGTTCAGTTCAGTCGCTCAGTCATGTCCGACTCTTTGCGACCCCAAGAACCACAGCATGCCAGGCCTCCCTGTCCATCACCAACTCTTGCAGTTCACCCAAACCCATGTCCGTTGAGTCGGTGATGCCATCCAACCATCTCATCCTCTGTCGTTCCCTTCTCCTCCTGCCCTCAATCTTTCCCAGCACCAGGATCTTTTCCAATGAGTCAGCTCTTCGAATCAGGTGGCCAAGTATTGGAGGTTCAGCTTCAACATCAGTCCTTCCAATGAACACCCAGGACTGATCTCCTTTAGGATGAACTGGTTGGATCTCCTTGCAGTCCAAGGGACTCTCAAGAGTCTTCTCCAACACCACAGTTCAAAAGCATCAATTCTGGAGAGGGAGGTGGGAGGGGGGATCGGGATGGGGAATACGTGTAACTCTATGGCTGATTCATGTCAATGTATGACAAAACCCACTGAAATGTTGTGAAGTAATTAGCCTCCAGTAATAAAAAAAAATTTTTTTAAAAATTAAAAAAAGGGAGGGGATATATGTATACCTATGACTGATTCATGTTGAAGTTTAACAGGAAATAACAAAATTCTGTAAAGCAATTATCCTTCAATAAAATTTTTTTTTATTAAAAAAGAAAAGCATCAGTTCTTCGGTGCTCAGCTTTCTTTATAGTCCAACTCTCACATCCATACATGACCACTGGGAAAACCACAGCCTTGATTAGATGGACATTTGTTGGCAAAATAATATCTCTGCTTTTTAATATGCTGTCTAGGTTGGTCATAACTTTCCTTCCAATGAGTGTCTTTTAATTTCATGGCTGCAATCACCATCTGAAGTGATTTTGGAGCCCCCCAAAAAATAAAGTCAGCCACTGTTTCTACTGTTTCCCCATCTATCTGCCATGAAGTGATGGGACCAGATGCCATGATCTTAGTTTTCTGAATGTTGAGCTTTAAGTCAACTTTTTCACTCTCCTCTTTCAGTTTCATCGAGAGGCTCTTTAGTTCTTCTTACTTTCTGCCATAAGGGTGGTGTCATCTGCATATCTGAGCTTATTGATATTTCTACCAGCAATCTTGATTCCAGCTTGTGCTTCATCCAGCCTGGTATTTCTCATGATGTACTCTGCATATAAGATAAATAAACAGGGTGACAATATACAGCCTTGACATACTCCTTTTCCTATTTGGAACCAGTCTCTTCTTCCATGTCCAGTTCTAACTGTTGCTTCCTGACCTGAATACAGGTTTCTCAAGAGGCAGGCCAGGTGGTCTGGTATTCCCATCTCTTTCAGAATTTTCCACAGTTTATTATGATCCACACAGTCAAAGGCTTTGGCATAGTCAATAAAACAGAAGTAGATATTTTCTGGAACTCCTTTGCTTTTTCAATGATCCAGCGGATGTTGGCAATTTGATCTCTGGTTCCTCTGCCTTTTATAAAACTAGCTTGAACATCTGGAAGTTCACAGTTCATGTATTGCTGAAGCCTGGCTTGGAGAATTTTGAGCATTTCTTTACTAGCCTGTGAGATGAGTGCAATTGTGCAGTAGAGCATTCTCTGGCATTGCCTTTCTTTGGGATTGAAATGAAAACTGACCTTTTCCAGTCCTGTGGCCCCTGCTGACTTTTCCAAATTTGCTGGCATATTGAGTGCAGCACTTTCACAGCATCATCTTTCAGGATTTGAAATAGCTCAACTGGAATTCCATCACCTCCACTAGCTTTGTTCGTAATGATGCTTCCTAAGGCCCACTTGACTTCGCATTCCAAGATGTGTGGCTCTAGGTGAGTGATCACACCATCGTGGTTATCTGGGCCATGAAACATTTTTTGTACAGTTCTTCTGTGTATTCTTGCCACCTTTAACTTTGTTGTGTGTGAGGAGCACTGTGTGTGTTGTGTAAATCAGCCTTACTCCTATGCACAGAGTCAGTTTTGATTGTTATTTGTGTTATCACTTGTATGTTTCACAACTCTTCCACAAGTTATTCGAGTTTTAACCATTTCTAAGGAAGGATTTTTTTCCAATAACTTTCTAAAATAAACAGCACTGTCTTCATTTTAAAAATTAGAATAAGAAAATGATTAAGAAGTATGTCAAAACCCATACTTCTTCTAGTAGAGTGAAAAGTAAAATGCAGACTGTTTTTACTCAGTGCCTGTGTTAATTCTCTTTTACCAAATTTTCTGTCCATTTTAACTCAAGATTTTCAAGATAGAGTATAGTGAAAAGAAATAAATACACAAAGTCCACTAAATACATTAAACTAATAGGTGGAATAGCAATTCAGAACTCTTTTTATAATTTTGCATCATATTATTTGCATCATAATTATGCAAGAATTATTTGTGTCATAATTATGCAAGAATTATTTTAACCTGTAAGTAATAATAATGTCTGGCATTTGAATTCTACTTGTGAGCTAAATAAATAGTCTAAAAGATATTATTCTAACAATTTAGTTAGATGAATTATATTAGCTCTCTTGTAAAGATTCGAAAACTGTTGAGTGTAAAAATTTTACAAATGCACATAGCTGAAAGGAACAGTTTTTGTGGCGTTAAATCTCTAGGTTACTCCAGTATACCAAAATGCCTTTCAAGTAAATGACATATGCAAAAATTACCATCCAATGCATTTAATGCCATAAAGATAATAACCTAAAATAAATTTTGGTTTTAATATCTTAGAAATGTGTGATTTCTTCTTGTTATTTAGTCACTAAGTCATATCAGACTCTTCGCAACCCCAGGGAAGTGTAGCATGCCAGGCTCCTCTGTCCTCCCCCACTTCCTGGAATTTGCTCAAATTCATGTCCATTAAGTTGATGATGCTCCTCATTAAATGAATATTTGTGTGGCTTTCAGGAATATAAATAAATAATATAACCTGGAAAACTTCAAGTTAATTATTTTTTCTTCCCTCATAGAATGGTTCTGTAGAGTCACACATTTATCTACAGTTCATCCAAATTATAAATAGTGTTAGAAAGTAACATATGCTAGGCAAAAAGTAAGTTTAATTATATTAATTTATAAAATGTATAAGAAAATGTGTGAAAATCCTGGAAGCATTTAAGCAAAAAATTGTGGTAACATTAAAAACTAACCTGTGAGTTTCTGTGTCCGAAGGGCTATTTTTTATATCTTATTTATTTGTCAGTACTTCTTTTTACAAATCAGAAATCAAAGTTAAACCTTAGCTTGTTTCCTCTTTTATTTTATTTCAAGTAGCACATGTCAAATTCATAGTATATAAGAAAGTGCCCTTTCAAATGCTACGTAAATGGTAATTATTATTTATATGTCATATAGCATCATAACAAAGCATCAATCATTTTGTTGAGGAAAACACTGAGATACAATGTTTGATTAGAATAAATCTTTATGGGAGACTTTTTCTTAAAAATTAAAGCAAAGCGATATTCTTGGGTTTTTTCATATTCATATTACTTCCAAGAACTTTATGAACCTTCGGACAAATTTTGCTTTTACTTAATATGTTTTACCTAAGAATCTCTGAAATTGATTTAACTGGGTCATGAAGATAATACTATTCATTTATAGATAAGATGAAACCAGGCTTTCTTAAGCAAAAGTTTAGATCATTAAACATTTTATTTTTTGTGATTTTATCTCCAATTTTACATTACTAGTATAAACTATTACTTTTTTAATGATTTACTTTTTTTAAAAAAGATTTTTTGATGTGGACCATTTTTAAAGTCTTTATTGAATTTGTTGCAATATTACTTCTGTTTTATGTTTTGGTTTTTTGGCCACTAGGCATGTGGAATGATAGCTCCCTGACCGCTAATTAAACCCACACCCCCTGAATTGGAAAGTGAAGTCTTAACCACTGGACAGTCAGGTAAGTCACTGAAATGTTTCTTGTAAAGTAATTGTTCCTTAAGGAAAGAAAACAAATCACCTGGTAACTAGTTCCCAATGTGCCTTTAGCATGAATTAGAAATTTACCCAACTCAAATTAGTTTAAGCAGAAAAAAGTGGAATTTATTGTTCCACAATATTCTAAATAAAAAACAAAAACTGGCATAATACCTTTGTTCCTCTCATTACACAAATTTAGGATATGTTTCCTGATTTTCACTCTCTCTGTTACAAACACAAAATAAGCATAACTATCATAAATACTTATGTTACTTTTTCCAATCCTATATCTGTACAGGATAACCATCCCCATCTGTTAGTGTTACAGGAACTGCTTAAGCGCAGAAGGTTGCCTCATGGACCATAATTTCTCTCATGATAAGTGCAATTACTGAAAAGATATCTTCTTGAAGATCTTTGTGACAGTAAACAGAGAATAGGGGATTCTAAAGGCATCATTTTTTTTTCAGTATCTAAACTAAGATTCTTGAGAACTCTGTGTTAGATCACTCAGAAAGTATCTATAATGTTGATAAAGACAATGTCAAAAATGACTGAAAAGACTTAAAAAAATGCTTTATGAAAAGAGAAAACTAATACTTTTTCTAAGTGAATGTACTTCGTATATTACTTTAAATGTTATATGCAAAGGTGTTAATATAATATTGTAAATATTAAGTACTAAAATTATGTATTGAGTTTGCCTATGTTAAAACATTTCCTAATTTTAAAAATGAAATATTTTCTTATATCATAGCATACATAGTAATATAATATAAACAATGAAAAGCACATATAAATAATGAAAATTATTATTAATGCCCCTTCCCAATAATGTACACATAGCATATGCTATATGGTTTTTATGGAGTGTGTACTCACTATATAGGTTTAATTTTTTTTTTTAAATCTACACTCACATGGTGAACTCATCCAGTCTTATAATTCTGGATATCATTCATATACTCGTAACCTTCAAGGTTAGATCTCAAAATATTTCTCTCCAAATTCTAGCCTCATATGTCCTATTGCCTACAATGTCTCCACTTTTATGTATGATACTTATGCAAGATTTAATGTACCTGAAACTGAAATGACAATGATTCTCTAAAACCATTTCCATCTTAGTTGATGTAAATACCATCATCCCAGGTATTTGGTTCAAAATCTTGGACTTGTCCTTGAGTCATATATTTTCTGTTACTCTCTTGAAATCAGCTAAGCAGAAAAGCTTGTTCCTACTACCTTCAAAATATTTCTGAAGTCTGGCTACTCACCATTCTTATTATCCCATTCTTTCCCATAGCATGCCTTGCCTGCCAATACCCTGTATTATATTTATTTATAGATGGCTTTTTATATTAAATCTCCATGCTAAAATATAACTTGTGAGAGGTCAAGGATCTTGGTTAGATTTATTTACTGATATATACAAAGTGCCCAAAACTTAACTCAATGAATATCATCTCTTGAATGTATGGAGTTGCTACTTGTATTATGTTGCCACTACTTAGCCAATGTTAAAGACAGGATTTGTCATAGAGCAGTGAAGTATTTTTTTAAAAATGAGTGAATGAACACAATGAATTGTGTGAACATTCTAAACTGAACTTCACTTGAGTAAAATGCACTTAGGCATTTATCTGCACAGACCATTTATGAAATATGTTTGTTTTCTGGCATCACAAAACAGTATCTTTTCTTCTTGACTCAATTAAAACTATCTATATTCATATTCTATTAATAAATCCTATGACCTTTTTCTCCTCTGTCGTCTTTCTATTAGTGTTTAGTTTATCTTCCACTCCATTTGTTTAAACACACATTATCAAGTACGAAAAGATACAGACACTCAGACAGACGTTATCTTGCTCAGCCTCACTTTCCCAAGCACTGTAACAGTCAGCTGCTTGTTCAGATTCCATTCTCTTACTGAGCCACTTACCCTTATCTGCTGATTCTGACACAGTGGAAAGAAATCTAATTAATATTATTATGCTCATAAAACTGAGGTTCTCTTGCTCTGACAAGAACTAAACAGTTATATATTTCTCTTTCACTTATATACACACTTTGAGTTAAAAAATAGTCCACTCTGAATCCTATTACCATTTCAATATAATTTATGAGAGAAATAAGTATCTTCATATCAATATAAAGAAAGTCATTTGTACTTAATTTTGCTTTTCTGAAACACTTATTTTGATTATAAAGTACTTAATTGATAATTTCTTAATTGAGAATGAGCATAGACCACCAGTAAAAATTATTTAAGAGATTAAAAAATCTACTCATTAAAAAATATCCAGTATCTATGTATGTATGTATCTATCTAGCAACTATCTATTTACCTACCTACCTATTAATCTACATTTTCTTTCCTGAAATATCACCCTGAAATTCCCTGATAAAGCAATAAAATATCCTTCTTTAGGCTATTTTTTTCTTGCAGTTTTTTACTCAGAATTTAATACATTCTGGTGAAAGTGTGATAACTTTAGTGATTTAATATTCATAAAATAGGAATGCAGTGGCATAACATTTGGAATTTGTGAAAGCCTGAATGATATTCTTGAAGACCAACTTTTCAAATTAAAGAAGGAATCAGGCACACAATAGAGTTAAATTAGTATCAGTCAACATGTGTGGGGAATGTAAAGTATTTACTGAATTTTTTCTGTGTTTTACAAAGTTACGTAGAAAGTCAAAGTTCTATTATTATACTGATGGCGTTTGTCTATGAGTAAAAATTGTAGGTATAATTATTGACAATATACTTGTTAGAAATAGGCCACATCACTTTGTCTGCTAGACCAGATACCATAGCAACACCTGCTTAGTGGAAGCTGAAGAAATATTTTGTAGTTTTGCATTTGTTAGAGCTTCTGGACTGTAACAGATATGTATTAATTGGAAGTAGATGTGACAGCTTGCAGCAGTTACTAAGATAGGAAGCAAAGCAGCAGCACCTGTCAAGACTAAGGGCTGAAAAAAGATGAATCAAATGCTGTGATGTGTGACTTCAAACACAGTGTCACTTTTGTGTACTCATCATTTGTAAAAAGTGTGGGGAAGTGTGGGATTTTGTTAATATGTAAATATTTTCATCAGTGTCTTAAAGATAGGAAAAAGAATCATCGCCTGTCAAGTTAAAAAGGGGTAAATTAGAAATTCAAAAGAACACATAAAACTTTGACAGTTCTAATCATATACCATCATCATGATTTCACAGTACAAGATGCATGGATGCATGAAAGATTCCAAATACAGATTGGCAGTTTTAGTACAACAAAACATTGCAGTTTTTTTTTCTGAAAGATTAAATGTGATCAGACAAATTTAGATAACAAAGCCCTCCAGTTCTGAATTCATATTTTCATGCTTCTTAATGATAGAAAATATATTTATCAATTGGGTAGCTTATAAATATGCTGCTAAACATATTATTTCTGTTCTTTTGCTGGTGCATGTTCTGCAAATATATCTAAAAATTTACTAATAACTAGATAGGCTTGTAGAAACAAATACACAAATACCCCATTGTGTATTAGCTTACTATTTTCTTTCTCCATATATTTTTATTCTGATAAAGTAGTGACTTTATATTTGACTTAATCATATTATTAAGAATTTCAGCATTACTGAAAATAGTTTAAAAAATTAGGAAAGGGGATGATGGGACGGAGTTACCATTCTGAAATATATTCTTCAACTTAAATATGAGGCTATTAATATATAACTGCTAATATTTAAGTCAGTATAGAACAACTACAAAGAACAGTAAAAGAGCTACAGCTTAATTTGGGGATTATGTTCTATGTAAAGAAAAAATGAGTTTAATGAGTTTAACATCCCTTAGTAATATGACACTTTGGAGATGATTATGCATTTGACGAAAGACAATAAATACATCCTTTAGTGTTGAATTTGGTGAAATAGCTTGTTTGTATCCTGAAGCCATGTTGTTAAAAAATTAAAATATAAGTACAGAAAATATATATAGTTTCAATATACCAAAGTGTTACTTGGATCAAAGTGACATATAAACAACCATGCAGATCTCCCCAAGTCCATATATTCACTGCCTAAAAAGGAATTACTGTAAAATGAACCTGGGTCTCCTGCTTTGCAGGCAGGTTCTTTCCTGATTGAGCAAGGGAATCCCTTGTGGCTATTATTACTAATTGCTAGCAAATGCCTAAGGGGGAAACCAAGTTTCTACGGAAATTTCTTTTAAGTTTGGTTATCTCGCTGATTTTAAACTCAAAACAACACTCCTGCTCCATAATACACCTTATTATTAGAAACACTATTCGTTCATTATGTTGGTATTGTCCACCCCGTGTACACATAGTTTCTGTTAAGATGAATACCCAAGAATAACTTTTATCTGGAAGACTTTCTTTAAAAAGTCTATCTACCTTTCAAAACGAAACTAAAGTGTAACTGCTGCCCAGAATCAGATGTTCCTTTTTCAGGGATGTTACCCATATTATTTTATGATGCAATTTGCATCTTCTGTATCTCTTGCAGGCTTGTGAGCTACTAGAGATCAGAAAAATATAATCATCATCTTTAAATCTTGTTAACATTAGGCTTTATTTTGGTGTAGGTTCTCAATAAAAAATTTGTTGAAAGTAAATGAATATGAGACTAGCAAAGTTATATTTTAAAAGTGAAGAAGAATAATGTAAGTAAAAGTAATTTTAAATATCAGGATGAATGAATAAAACAGAAATATAGAATTAATTTACATGTCCAGTTATTATTGTTGTTCAGTTACTTTGTCATTTCTGACTCTGCAACCCCATGCAGCACTCCAGCCTTCCCTGTCCTTCACTATCTCCTGGAGTTTGCTCAAACTCATGTCCATTGAGTTGGTGATGCCATCCAGCCATCTCGTCCTCTGCTGCCCTTTCTCCTCCTGCCCTCAATCTTCCCCAGACTCAGAGTCTTTTCCACCAAGTTGACTCTTCTCATCAGGTGGCCAAAGTGTTGGAGCTTCAGCATCAGTCCTTCCAGAGAATGTTCAGATTTGATTTCCTTTAGGATTGACTGGTTTGATCTGCTTGCAGTACAAGGGACTCTCAAGAGTACTCTTCAGCACCACATTTCGTAAGCATCAATTATTTGGTGCTCAGCTTTCTTTAAGGTCCAACTCTGACATCCATACATGACTACTGGAAAAACAATACCTTTGGCTTCCCTGGTAGCTCAGACAGGAAAGAATCTCCCTGCAATGTGGGAGACCTGGTTCGATCCCTGGGTCGGGAAGATCCTCTGGAGAAGGGAATGGCTACCCATTCCGGTACTCTTACCTGGAGAATCCCATGAATAGTGTATCTTGGCAGGCTACAGTCGGACATGACTGAGTAACTAACACTTGACTATGTGGACCTTTGTCAGCAAAGTGATGTCTCTGCTTCTTAATACACTTGTCTAGGATTGACATAGCTTTTCTTCCAAGGAGCAATGTCTTTTATGTTCATGACTGCTCTCACTGTCTGCAGTGAGTTTGGGGCCCAAGAAAGTAAAATTTGTCACTGCTTTCACTTTTTCCCCATGTATTTGCCATGAAGTGATGGGACCACAAGCCATGATCATAGTTTTTTGAATGTTGAGTTTTAAGCCAGGTTTTTCACTCTCTTCTTTCACCGTCATCAGGAGGTTCTTTTAGTTCCTCTTTGCTTTCTGTCATTAGGATGGTATCATCTGCATATCTGAGGTTTTTAGTATTTCTCCTTGCAGTCTTGATTCCAGCTTATGATTCATCTAGCCTGGCATTTTGCATAATGTGTCCTGCATATAAGTTAAATAAGTAGGGTGCCAATATACAGCCTTGATGTACTCTTTTCCCAATTTTGAACCAAGCTGTTGTTCCATGTCTGTTTCTAACTGTTGCTTCTTGACCTGCATACGGAGTTCACAGCAGACAAGGTAAGGTGGTGTGGTATTCCCAGCTCTAAATTTTCCACAATTTGTTGTGATCCACAGTCAAAGGTTTTAGCATCGTCAATGAGGCAGAAGTAAATGTTTGTCTGAAATTCTCTTGTTTTTTCTGTGATCCAGTGAATGTTGGCAGTTTGATCTCTGGTTCTTCTGCCCCTTCTAACTCTAGCTTGTACATCTGGAAGTCCTCAGTTCGCGTATTGTTGAAGCCTAGCTTGAAGGATTTTGAGCATTACCTTGCTAGCATGTGAAATGAGCAAAATTGTATGGTATTTCTGCATCAATTTTAAAAACTTGAAATATGTGCTCATTTTATCTTCCTCCTGGAATATTCCATTGAGCATAAACCTCATATATCCAAGTGCCTACTTTACAATTCCATTTGGATATCTGAAAAATCCATCAGAACTGCTGAGTGCAAAAACTTAATTAATAACATTTTCCTACCAAAACCTTCAGCCTTAATTCTACTTCTTCTGAAAATTTTTCCATTTCAGTAAATAATGCCACAATGTCCCTAGTTTCTTGACCAAAATTGAAATGAGACATCATATATCATCTCAAATACAGGCCATTTTTTTTGTCTTAATGGCTATAACTTTTAAGTATATCTAAATTTGACAATATATCCATCTCCAGTGATGTAACCCTGAGTCTAAATACCACATCGATCACTGTGCCATGTTAAACTTCCCTAATAGCTCACCCTGTTTTTATCTCTGTCTTCCCCTTCCTTATATTCCATAATCCGACAGCAGCCACAGTGGTATTTCTCAAGCATGAACCAGAAAATTATATTTATTTAAAATTCTTCAAGGAATCCAGATAATATGCAAAAGAAAAGCTAAATATTTTGTTACTGCATATAAAGTTTACATGGTCAAATTCTGTGTAACTACACTTAACAGTAGGCCCTTATTGATTATCTACTTTGTATATAGTAATTTATATGTATATATTTTATTCCCAAATACTTGATTTATCCCTCTGTCATTCCCCTTTGATAACCAGAAGTTTTTTTTTTTGTTTGTAATCTGTTTTGTAAATAAGTTCACTTTTATTATTTTTTTTTATATTACACATATAAGTAATATCATATGATATTTGTCATTCTCTGTCTAGCTTACTTCACTTAGTATGATAATCTCTAGGTCCATCCAAGTTGCTACAGATGGCATTATTTTATTCTTTTTATGACTGAGTAATGTTCCATTGTATACGTGTGTGTATATATATTTTATATATCTATATCTTACATACACACACACACACACACACACACACACACACACATCTTTATCCATTCATCTGTCAATGGACATTTTAGGTTGTTTCCATGTCCTGTCTATTGTAAATAGTGTTTCAATGAACACTGAGGTGTATGTATATTTTCAAATTATGTTTTTCTCCAGATATATGCCTAAGAATGGGATTTCAAGATCATGTGGTAACTCTATTTTTAGTTTTTTAAGTAATCTTCTTACTGTTCCCCATAGTGACTGCATCAGTTTACATTCCCACCAACATTATAGGTAGGTTTTTTTCTCCACATCATCTCTAGCATTTATCATTCATAGACTTTTTGATGGAGGCCATTCTGAGTGATGTGAGGTTATACCCCATTGTAGGCTTCTTTTGAATTTCTCTAATAATTAGCAGTGTTGAGCATTTTTTCATGTGCCTTTTGGCCATTTGTATATCTTCTTTGGAAAAATGTGCTTTTAGATCTGCCCCTTTTTTCGTTGGGTTGTTTGGTTTTTTGATGCTGAGCTGCATGAGCTGTTTGTGTGTTTTGGAGATTAGTCCCTTCTCAATTACATCGTTTGCAAATATTTTCTCCTCTTCTGTACATTGTCTTTTTGTTTGTGGTTGTTGTGTTCATTTTTAGCCTTTACTTTGATTTTAGGATTAAAGGATTATTTGTTTTACATGTTACCTAACTCTATATGCAGCTGTGGAATTTTTCATAGAGATTTGAGAGAAACCCAATATTTTACAAAATGATAATTTTTTCCTCCCTGATTCCTAGATCCTTAATGTATAGCAAGAGTTTAGTTTAGGGAGACTAATTAAATTTCTCTCAAAAAGATTATCAAGGAAAAGCATAAGTGATTCACAATGGGAGAAAATTTGAGAATATGTCAACAATTATTTTTTCAAAAAGTGAAAGTTTTAAAGGAATTGCATTCTTATTTTTGCTTATTATCTCATGGGCAACACATATTTCTCCAAATTAAATCTAGTGATGAGTTAACATTATCACCAAAATTATTTCAGTTAAGAATAAATGCTTGCACTGAATGGATACCATTGTCTAATTATCAGAAAAAAATACTGAAATGTAGTAATTAACCTAAATCATTGCCACAAAATTATGGAGAGCTAATTGTCACTTTCTCTGAAAGACATAGATGTTAATTAAAGAATACAGAGAAGAGGACTATACAAACAAATGTCTTTAATGAGACTGAAAAGATTTGGCTAACTTCCAGTGACTAACTTTTTTTTTAAATTAACAATATCATATTATTATGTATTTGTAATTTGTTTCAGCTCTCACCTTTTTAGGAGATAGCTTCCGACTCTCTAAAGAAATCCTTTAATAGGCATTTATAAAAATCAATATTTACTTTTATTAACAGCAAATTTTTCTAAATACTTTATAAGAAAAGAAAATGGGTCTACTTTTATATAATCTGAAATATGCAGAGTAATTTGCATATTACTTAGTGTATGTTACATATGTAATGTGCATATTACATATTGCTACTCGCTCAGTCATGTCTGACTCCTTCTGACCCCATGGACTGCAGCCCACCAAGCTTTTCTTTCCATGAGGATTTTCCAGGCATCAATACTGGAGTGGGTTGCCATCCCCTCCTCCAGGGGATCTTCCCAACCCAGGGATTGAACCCAGGTCTCCCACATTGCTGATGCATTCTTTACCATCTGAGCCACCAGGGAAGCCCAAGCATGCTGGAGTGGATAGCCTATCCCTTCTCCAGGGAATCTTCCTGACCCAGGGATTGAACTGGGCTGTCCTACATTGCAAGTGGACTCTTTACCAGCTGAGCTACCAGGGAAGTCATTGCAGAGTAACAGACTTCAATACTCTTGTATTGAATGGAGTATTATTTTTTTTATTCTGAGTGCATTTTTATTATTCTTTATAATTTTTTGTTTTGTGCATCATTAAAATGCATTGAATAGACAAGAAATGTAGGCAAATTCATGGCCAACCAGGAAAAATTAATAGAATGGAATAACCCCTTTGAAATTGAAAACAAAAAAAATACTAAACAGTTTTTACACTATTTTTTTTAACAGTTGGCATTTTTTAATGTAGAAACAGGTAAGCCTGTTTATTAGGTATGACTGAACTGGTGAATTGATTTATTTATGGTGTGGTTTAAAATGCACAATTGATATACAACTTATTAGAAGTATTACTAAATAGTATAAAGAATGCTGCCAACATAAAAAGAAATGGTATGTGTTTTAAATATATATATACAAAAATATGTGAGTAAAAAAGAACAAATATTCATTTGCCTTAAACAGATTTTATTCTATGTAGACATTTTATCTTCCAGCTTTCACCAGTCTGCCCATCAAACATAAAAAGACAAAGTCAACTCAAATCTTATAAAACATTAGTGTAAACAGACCTTGAATATTGTCTTCTTGAGATTACGCTCTATTGTGTTTTTTTCCTTTTATTCACTTATGAAAGTCATTTTTCAGATAAAAATGACTGAATTATCTGTGGGACCAAAACAAATGATAAAACATTCTACATATTGATAAAAAAAGGTTTTCTCTTTAGTAGTGTTAATTACATCACATCATTCTTGATGTGATGTAATTAACATCACTCTGATATGATAACATAATAACATCACTCTGATATAATAACATTCTACATCTGATAGCTTCTGATAAAAACAATACAAGAAAATTGGATTAGTAACACATTCAGTTAAATTCAAAAGAGCTGAGAAAAGATTAATATTAATATATAGAAATATAAATGATAGGTAGATACAAATATAGGTCTATATATAATGTACATATACCTACAGGAACAATGAGAAAACCTGCTATCCAGACTAACTTGGATCTGCTCAACAGATCGACAGCAAAGCCAAACTACTGACTCTGGGGTTGTGGTTAAAAAAATAAGTACAGCATTTACTGCAGGGTGCCAAGCAAGAAGAATGGGTGGCTAATGCTCCAAAGACCTAAATTCCCCAGTGGCTTTCAGGGAAGGATTTTTAAAGGCAGTGTTAGGGAGAGGGTCACTGATTTGTGAATGATGAGGTAACAGAGAGATGTTGTGGGAATCTCAATCATCAGCCTCTTGTTCTAGCCTGTCTGGGGTCTACAGGGTTGTAGTGAGCAGTGTTCCATTTGGTGAGAGTCTTGTCTATGTAAAACAACTTAGGAATGTATGCCAGACATTGTTATGTGTGGCTTTCAGAGAGAAAATAAAGGCCCTGTGACTCTGCTATTTGGCTGATCTATTGTTTAAACTGCTACCAGTTCTCCAGCCCTCCACCCCGACCCCCACCCTTGATGCCCTGCTGTTTGTTTCTGCAAATTCTCACCCCTCTAATCATTAAATCTTGAACCAGACTTTCTGAAACTCAGGGAAAGTTCAAGAGACTGAAATGTTTTCTCTAAGTCAGGGATGGGGAAGAAGAAAGTGTCTATTACCAAGAAAGCCTGTCTGGGGATTGCTAGATTTCAAACCTAGGAAATGCAGTGTAAATGGCAGTCAGGTTTGTCAAACAATCAGAGAGCTAAAGTTCAAAGGCAATCTAAACTGAAACATAGAAAGAAACAAGAAGAGATGGAATACAAGCATTGACTTACCAGAGCCCGGCAAGTAAGACATTTAATGAAGCATTATTTATCTCAGTATTTATTACCCTATACACAGTGTTAACTTTAATGCAAAATTTATGAGACATATGAAAATGCAAGACAAAAATAATATTGAGATAAATCATTTAACAGAATAAGAGTCAGATAAGACATACATGTTGCAACTATCAGGTAAGGAAATTAAGTACCTGTAAGTGTTATGTTAGACACTATATGGAAAAGAGAGACAATATTCATGGACAGATGGGAAATTTTAGGATAGACATAAAAATTATAAGAATGAGTCAAAGAGAAGCAGGAAATTTAAAATATGGTAAAAATAGATGGAGAACACCTTCTGGGAGCTCATCAGTGAATTAGACATAGCTGAGGAAAGAATCAGCGAACTCAAAGATAGACTAGTAGTAATGGCCCAAACTGAAGCACAAAGAGTAAAGGAAAAAATTATATATATAAATAATTATATATATAAAATGAAATGAGTTTTCAAGAGGTGTGATACAATAACAAGCTGTAATACATATACATATATATATATATATATATATATAGACACATACACACACTCACATATATATAAACTGGATTATCAGAATGCAAAGAAAAAGGTAAGATTCAAAAAAATTCCAAAATCAATAACAGCAGAGAATTTTCCAAAATTAAGGAAAGACCTCAAAATACAAATACAAATATCCAAGAAACCTAGAGGAAACAAATCAGAAAAATACCAAGCAAACAAAGCAATAGTAGCATTATAATAAATAAAAGGAACTAGACTGAAAATGTTCTATACTGTATGATTCAATTTACATGACCTTATGGAATATCAAAAACTAGAGACAGGCAAAACTGTTGCATAACATACTGCAAAAATTAAATAAGTTTTCCTGGGAAGAATATGCACAGAAATATACTCAGGTCTGGCAGAGGTGTGTTTATGTTGAAAAGAGTTTTGACAGAAGTACCCAACTTTTGTAGCCTTCATTATGTATTTCTACTTCAAGGAGAGCTTCTAGTTTACTATGTAATAATGGAACCTACCTGATAGAGAAAATGGCCTTGTTAAGTAGGACCTACTTAGATCCTGGAATCAGTCTCTTTTTCCATTAAACTGACTCAAATCTGTCAAAACAGCTTAATTTTGTGCTGTTTATATATATGCTGATTTTCCAATTTAGATATTAATATTTTTTTCTTGACATAATATCATTTAGGTTTTTTTTTTAGCACTATTTTATATAGTAGTGTCTCTAATACATTAACTTGAAAATTCTTGAGGTGATGATCATATTCAATATTCTATTTGGCTTTAGAACATTGAGAAGAGCTTACTAAAAATTAAGATATAATCAGAAGCATGTTATTACATAAACTTCATTCTGAATTAGCTCTTCTATTCACTTCTCAATAAGATGATTTTTTTTTATTAAATTCATACTGTGAGAGAAATACCATGTCAGTAACTTTGAGGAATAAAGCATGACCTGCCCTAAAAAGGCTTAAATTTTGTAGGTAATTTAATCTTTAGTGAAAGGATTTCAGTGTGCCGAAAAAATCAGCAGTTTGATTTTCCATTAAATTGTTAGGGATGTTAAACTATATCATATCCTTACTCTACAACAGATATGCTTTTAATTGATTTCTAGCCAAATTTAAACAAATTTCTACATGAATCAATGATTGGAAAGAAGCAGGAGGAATGAAAGGAAAGCAAAGCTAAAGGATAAAGCAATTTTCTGTAACCAGTTTCATTCTGAATTGTTTCTTGTACCATAAGACTGCTTTCTGAGTGCTTCATTCTACAATGTTTGCTGCTAAAATGCATTCACAAACAATTATTAGGAAAATTTTATTTTTTAATTTAATACTACATTAAGTTGAATATGATATTAGCATCTCAATATGTTCTTAGAAATAGAAACATTAATGGAAGATCTGAATCTCTTGCAGATAAACAGCAAAAACAAATGCATGTTTGATGTAAAGTACATTATTATTTTACTTTTTACATAAAATACCCCACATTTAGTATCACTTCTAATTAATTAGCATTCATGAATATTTTATATGATATCTTCATCTATAAATACAATAAGATGTTTTTATTGCCATTCCATCTCTTAGATAGTATAAAAATAGTTCTTATAGCACTGTGTTGATTTAAGCTGTATTTCAGTGACTCATTCACTTCTCAAGATTCATCCTGTAAAGATTGGTGAAAATCTGCAAAAATGCCTTAATAAATACTTAGACAACTTTTACTATTCTTTGCTATTTTCCACGTCCTCAAATATATATCATTTTCCCCTGAAAATAGATGTAACTGTGGCATAGGTGACATGGGTAAATATCAAATATATGCAATTGTTCAGAAAATATCACAGTTGAATAGGTAGAGGTGACTTTAAAAGATTCAACATTGCTGGTGCAGATGTTATGTATTACCTGATGACTCTAGCTTTGGTTGAGGTAAAAATCAACCCATTCAAGGTGATATCTTCTTATTTGTTTATACAAAATGGAAACTCCGTGTTACAAATAAAAAGCTGTAACCAAAGCTAAAGCAGTACACCAAAATTCTCTGCCATACTTTGAATGTAAATTCATTCAAATAAAATGTCTATTTATCAAACACTTGCTCTAAACCTAACCTGAAACAACTGCATATATGCACATAATCACACATATGTAAACATACATGTGTGAGATACAGAACTAGTCTTTCACAGGTAATACGAAATGAAGGAAAATATAGGGTAGCAAAATTATATGCAAGTTTTGTACATGGAGTTTAAACCATAGAATAAATTATCCAATTTCAAGCAGAAGAACTTCCCAGGAAAAAAAGAAAGTTAAAAACAAACAAACATTAAAAACTTCTCAGGGACAAGAAAAATTAAATAGGTAAAAAACTACAACCTCCGTAAAGAATAAAAAGCCTTGGGAGAAGAAATGTATAAAAGTAAAATGAAATTTTTACTCATTCTTAATTGATCTAAAATATTTTGGTTAGGGTAAAAATATCATCACTATATTGGGTAATTGTTACATTTTTGTAAGTGAAGTGAAGGCCAGCAGTATCTTAAACAATTGGGGTAGGAATTTGGAATACTGTGCTACAAGGAATCTACACTACATTTGAAATAGTATTATGTTATGTGAAGTGAGACACAGATTAATTATTATTGTCAAACTTCAGGGCAATCACTAACCAAAATTTCAAGAAGTATAATTGGTATACTAAGAAATGGAAGAAAATGGAATCACATAAAATGCTCAGTTCAAGCAAGCAAAGGCAAAAGAAGAGAGGGGAAAGGAACAAAGAAGAAATGCAGTAACTATAAAGTAGTCACAAGCATTTATATTTTAATCATTTTATATATGAATGACTTAAAATACCAGTGAAAAAATGACCAAAATTATCAGAATAAATAAAGGAGACAGACTATCTGTGTCTAAAAGAAACCCATTTAATTATAAGAACTCAGATTGAAAGGAGAGGGATGGAGAAAGATCTACCTTGCTAACACTAATCAAAGGAAGTCTGTAATATCCATGTTAATTTCAGACAAAATGGACTTTAGGGCAAGGAAAAATATCAAGAATAAACAAGAAACTTTGCATAGTGATGAAGAACTCAAATCTCTAAGAAGACATAGCTATACCAGTATGTATACCTGGATACATACAGGTGCACACACATACGTACATATTATTCATAGTATTCTATAAATATTTCATTTTAATATCTTGCCAAACATTTGAAGTAATATGTGCTGATATTGATTTTTTGTTTGCAGTAGAGCATCAATATCAAAATTTACAGGAGATAAGTGTAAAGTGAAAAGGAGAGTAAAATCATAATGAAGATTGACAAAAGTGAAATTGGATTTTAATTTTTTTAACATCACTTAAATTCCTATATAGGGAAGTAAATGGGAGGTACACTATATGTGTAGAGACCAATTAGGTGGCTAAAGTAGTTCACCTAACAAAGAATACTTCTTAAAAAAAAACAAACTAAGTTTGTCAATATAAATGGAGAGAAGTGGATAACAAATAGGTATGTTAATGGGGAAGCAATACAGTTGGTTAAAACGTGAGAGCGTTTCAAAGGGAGTTGCTAATGAAATTTTGCAGTTTCCTGGCTCAAGCAAGTTGATTCTCACAGAATTAGCTGATACAGAGAACATTGCGGGGGCTTCCCTGGTGACTCATAAGGTAAAAAAACATCTGCCTGCAATGCAGGAGAGCCAGGTTCAATCCCAGTGTCTGGAAGCTCCCCTGGAGAAGAGAATGGGTACCCACTCCAGCATTCTTGCCTGGAGAGTTCCATGGACAAAGGAGCTTGGCAGATCTATGGGTTTGCAAAGTCAGACACGACTGAGCGACTTTCACTTCAGGGAACGTAGGCAAGGGTGATTGGGGAAGAAGGGGTGTATAATGATTTGAAATCTGTTTTTTGTTTGAGTGTTGTTTTTAGCTTTTCTTTTTCTGTTGTCCTGGGATAGAGCCAAGTAACAATTTGGGATAGTTTCAGTGAACAGCTAAGGGACTCAGTGGTGTGTGTACATGTATCCATTCTCCCTAAACTCCCCTCCCTTCTAGGCTTCCACATAATGTTGAGCAGCTTATCCATTTTAAATACAGCAGTATGTACATGACCGTTCCAGACTCCCTAACTACCCCTTCACCCTGGAAACAATGTTTGTTTTGTAAGGCTGTATCTTTCCATTTGTAAGTAAGCTCATTTGTATTATTTCTTTTTAGATTTGACATATAACATATGTCATATGATATTTCTCCTTTTTTGTCTGACTTCACACAGGATGACACTCTCTACGTCCATCCATGTCGCTGCAAGTGGCATTGTTTCGTTCTTTTTAATGGCTGAGTAATATTCCAAGGTATAAATATACCACATTTTCTTTAACCATTCCTCCTTCAATGGACATTTAGGTTGCTTCTATGTTCTGGCTATTGTAAACAGTGCTGCAGTGAACACTGGGGTGCGTGCATTATTTCAAATCATTTATTTCCTCCAGATATATGCCCAGGATTGCAGGGTCATATGGTAGCTCTTTTTATATTATTTTAAGGAACCTCCATACTGTTCTCCATAGGAGCTGTATCAATTTGCATTTCCACCAACAGTGTAGGAGGGTTCCCCTCTCTCCACACCCTCTCCAGCATTTATTGTTTGTGGTTCTTTTGATGATAGACATTCTGGCTGGTGTGAGTTGATATCTCATTGTAGTTTTGATTTGCATTTCTCTAATAAGTAACAGTGTTGAATATCTTTTCATATGCCTTTTGGCCATCTGTATGTCTTCTTTGGAGAAGTGATTTGACATCTATTTCGAACAAAGTATGTTGAGGTCCCCTGATTCATCCAACCAAAAATATTGAATACACACACACACACACACACAGACACACACACACACACATAAATAAAATTTAAAGCTCAAATGACTGAAGTGTAGGATTGTGTGTATATGAATGCTATGAATGCTATGAAAGTCTATGAATGCTCATTAAGACATAAGGAATAGACTCAATCACCTCAAAAGAGATCTATAATAATAAAAAAAAGACTGAGGGATTCTATTGCTTGACAGTTGTCTTAAGGGAGAAAAATTGGCAACAGAGACATAAAAGGATCATCAAGAGAGGTTAAGGGGAAAGCCAGGAGCCTACATGCTAGGGAGGAGAGGGAGGTGTGTGATTAAAGAGAAGTGGTTTGCTGTGGGAAATGCCGCTTTGCAATAAAAGCAGGTTGGAGAATGAAGTCTGCTTATTGGACTTAGTGATATATATATTATTGGTTGTTTTTATTTCAGTGAATTTTTTAAAATTATTTTTAATTGGAGGATAATTGCTTCACAATGTTCTGTTGACCTCTGCCATACAACAATATGAATCAGTCATAAGTATGCATACGACACTCACTCTTCTCTCCCTCCCACTCCCACCCCTTCCCACCCCTTTTTTTTACAGCATATTAAAGGTGTACAGTGATTAAATACTTATCCAGATTATGCTCCATTAAATGTGGTTAGAAAATAATGTTTTTAATATTCTATGGTGTTAAATATATCCCTTTTGTTTATCTATTTATAAATAGTAGCTTCTATCTTTTAATCCCATACCACCAAAGAACCTACCCTCCCTTCTCACCGCTGGCAGCTACTAGTTTGTTTTCTATATCTGTAAGTGTCTCTTTTGCTATATATATCTGTTTCTTTTATTTCTTAGGTTCCACATATAAGTGGTGTCATACAGTATTTGTCTTTCTCTGCCTGACTTATTTCTCTAAGCATGATATTATCGAGATCTTAACACATTGCTGCAAATGGCAGAATCTCATTCCTTTTAATGGCTGGGTAATATTCATATGTATATTATTCACTGGCCTGCCGATGAGCGACTGAACTGCTTCTATATCATGGCTGTTATAAAGAGTGCTGCTATGAACATTGGGGTGAGTGTATCTTTTTGAATTAATGTTTTAGTTTTTTCTGGATATATACCTGGAAGTAGAATTGTTGGATCATATGGTAGTTCTAGTTTTACTTTTTTGAGGAAGCCTCAAATAATTGAATGCTGACATTCATTTATTCTTCAATGACTGTACTAATTTAAATTCCCACAAACATTGTGCAAGGTCTTACTTTTCTCCACATTTTCACCATCATTTGTTATTTGTAGATTTATTGATGATAGTCATTCTTACAGGACTGGAAAAGATCAGTTTTCAGTCCAATCCCAAAGAAAAGCAATGCCAAAGAATGTTCAAACTACCACACAATTGCATCCATCTCACACACTAGCCAAGTGGTTCTCAAAATTCTCCAAGCCAGACTTCAACAATATGTGAAGGATGAATTTCCAGATGTTCAAGCCAGTTTTAGAAAAGGCAGAGGAACCAGAAATCAAATGGCCAACATCCACTGGATCATCGAAAGAACAAGAGAGTTCCAGAAAAACATCTATTTCTGCTTTACTGACTATGCCAAAGCCTTTGACTGTGTGGATCACAATAAACTGTGGAAAATTCTGAAAGAGATGCACATACCAGATCACCTGACCTGCCTCCTGAGAAACCTGTATGCAGTTCAGGAAGCAACAGTTAGTACTGGAGATAGAACAACAGACTGGTACCAAATAGGAAAAGGCTGTATATTGTCACCCTGCTTATTTAACATGTACGCAGAATACATCATGTGAAATGCCAAGCTGGATGAAGCACAAGCTGGAATCAAGATTGACAGGAGAAATATCAATAACCTCAGATATGCAGATGACACCACCCTTATGGCAGAAAGTGAAGAAGAATTTGAATTTCAATTCACTTTAAATACACACACATAAACACAGAAACATACATATACACACACTTACTCCCACTAGTAAATGTTTGTGAAGAGCTTATTCAGCTACTACATCACTATTAAGACATTTAGGAATTGTCCTGCATTGCTAACCTGTTAATCAAATGACAGGCCATTCTATTGCCTAAAAACTTCACTTGTTTCTTATTAGCAGTAAGTGTCCATATCCAACTATAAAATTCTCAAAATATGTACTAATGTTTGTAAAATAATGAGATATCTTGAACTTTGATTCATTAATAGCTATCATCTTAAATTGTGACTATAGTCAAACCTCAACTCCACTATGCATATATATATTAGCTCATCTTTATGGAGAAACTATGAATGAAACCGCATAGTATTTTCATTTCACTTCTTATTTTGGCTGTTTAGAGACAGAATTCCTGAAACTGTAGTCTTCTTTTTTAACACACTGAGTTTTGCTCCACCTATTTTGCTTCGAGCCACTGTAGATGTAGAATACATCAGAGAGCTCTTCTCACATGTTCTTGTACACATTTAGATCTGATACATGTTCCCAGTGCCTGAATGCTTTGTCTCAGTGATCTTTATCTTTCCCAGATGTCTACTCCTATTTTATTATACTCCATATTTTCTTGTCCTCTTTAGAAATTCCTCAGTTCATTTTATTCTGTTGTCTTCAGCAGATAGTTTGTTATTTTTTACAATTTGCTAGGGGCTGTGATACTATGGAAACGGAAGAGGATTTGATTTCAAGAACTTGCTCTAACATTACACACATTTTGGGAAGTTTCTATTTGTGACCCTCATATTGTTCCTCATTAACAAAGTGAAAATAATAGTGCTCTTATAAGGCATTGTTTAGGATAAACAGTAAATAAAAATTAAAACTGACATCTAATAAGTTATTATGGCATATATACCTGCCAGATTTCACCTTTCAGTTTATTTCAGGACCATCATTATTGATATTAGGTAATGTAATTGTAATTGAGTTAGAGATGAGATACAGAGGTTTTGTTTATAGAGGTTCAATTATCAATATCCTATAGCAAAGTTCACTTCTTTAAATCACATTGAACTTATTGATTTTACTCCCATAATCATGGCTTAAATATGTGAATGATTGTATTAATAAGTTGCCAGGTTATGCTACTTCCATATTGCTGCCAATATTTTGTTGATGACACTCAATTGTTGTAATATTTAAATGCACTGTAAGTGCAGTTGGTATAAAGAACATGAGAAGGGAAGTTTCTTCTGTCGGTTGATATTCTTCATGCATATTAGCACATCACATTGGATTCTTCAGTGTGAGGATGATTGGGCATTAGTATTAACATATTCAGAACTGCATATGGGTATGCTTAGGAGTGAAAGTTGCCTCAGCACCCAGGTTTTTATGTAAGATTTGAATTACAGTATTAATTCTATGTAGGCATATAGAGTTCTGTATACATTTTATATAAACTAAAAGTCACTTACCTGATATTTTTTTAAGTCATACATCCATTTTTTAAATTCTTAGTTAATTTAGAAAATGAACCCCATAGTCACAGACTGTGCTTCTACAAAACTCACTGTATTTTTCAAAACGAGTATTTCTCCTGAAAGTGCCTGTTACGGTTTTCTTCAAACGATTTCTGTCTTGACAAACGATATCATAATGGAGAAAACTTTGTTTTAAAAATGCATGAAATATGTTTTTAATAAATGTAACCTGTGAATTTACCGTGCTTAACACAGTTATTGTAATCTCATTATTTGCACATTGTTATCAGGATTTAGTTAAATCGCCTGCTATTTAACAGACTGCACACCACCATTTCTTAGTGACAGCACAGCTGGATTCATTTATGAATCATTGAGGATGAAAGATCACCCACTATAAAGTGGCACTGCTGGTGAGGCTGAAACATACTCAGATGTAAGCTTTAAATCGGCTACAAGAGCAGACATTTCTCTGCAAACCCTGTGTAGTATATTAAGCAACACTGAAACACTTAATTTTAATTAGAATATTGAATCAGATTCTAAGTCAAATCTAGGACAGAGTTACAAAGGAAGCTGTCTCATGGTAGTTAAGAATGTTAAAATTAATGTATTGTAGCCCAAATAGTACATTTATGGAATTTCAACTAGAAAGCAATGATAGAAAGTGACTGATAAGAGATACTAGAAATTACCCCATGGGCAGAAAAATATGAAGGATTATAATTCTTCAAAAAGAATATAAATAGGCATTTAGATAATAATTTTCCATATAAATCCAATTTTGCAAGAAGTTTTAATGTTGATACTAGAACAGTTTTCCTCAATTAACCTAAATAGTATAATCTATATTGTGGTTAATATCCTTGATTAGCCTAAAAGTCTAGTTGATTGTACTGCATAGTTCTTGCAGTCCCTTCCAAACCATTTCTTCCCCTATTGCTACTCCTGTCCCTGCTCTGCTTCAACCAGCTTCAAAGCAACCCAACAGTTCTTCACATTTGGACTAGAGCCATGCAATTTTTGCTTCTTTTTCTTGTGCTTGTTTGAAATGGAGAAATAGGATACCTGGGGTAACCCATTCAGGACCAACATATGAACAACTTAGAAGTCCACAGTCACCTCTTAGGCCTCTTTGACCAATAATGAATGAAGGCCAATGTGTATATCATTATGAGATGCTTATTGTGTCACTCAGGTTTCATGGAATAGAACACTGGTCTCAGAGATGTTGATAATCACCATAGCATTTTGTTGATTGAATTGGTTCTTCATCCCTTTTTTATATCTCTTGTCACTTACTACTGCTCTTTGGAATAATTTCCCAAGTAATCTACTCCCATCCACAACTATGTCTTAGAATCAATTCAGAGACCCCAGGCTGAAATGTATTTTAGAGAACAAGCAAGTTTAGAAGAAATTGTTAAACTTATAGTGGCCACAATCTTTAGTGATACTTAGAATTTGTGGTTAAGACTTAGAAATCTAAGCAATAAGTATATTCTATTTTAATATTTCTATTTTTACATTTATCAAAATTGTCTTAAATGTGTTTTGCATGTGAAATAGTCACAGTTTATTTGTACAGTTATCATATTTAGGTAGTTTATGCTCTTGAAAAGTCAATGCAAATAAAAATATATTTGCCAAAATTTAATTTCCACAGAATTATTGTGGTATGCTGCAAAAGTTTTTGGAAATTTTTCTGGGATAATCACTTATTAGCTGGTGATTCTGGACAAATCATTTACTAACTGATGTCACTAACTTTATGGAGAGGGAGTTGCAATTACATCCTTGAAGTTTTACTTTAGTTTAGTCCAATTTAAATTATATCTAACAAGTTATTTATGAAGTTTTCTATATATGGATGATAACTCTAAATTCTTCCTCTTTTTCTATCATTTCCAGACTTCATTAAGGGTGTAGGAGAGCAGAAAAAATAACTGTTGTAGCAATGTGATTTACCTTTTTTTTTTCTAGTATAATTTTGTCTGAGATGTTTACAGTCACTACCTACTAGGCTTCCTTAGGATTTTCAATGACTTTTGAAACTGTAATGTAGTCTTCCATTACCCTTTCTATCTTGAAACCAACCTGAATTAGAAACAGACTTCAGATCATTGCATTTAATGTTGCTTAGAGTTAACATCTAAAAGTCAAACAGGAAAGATTGTGGCACACGCAATCTTTAATAATTACCTGTATAAAGTTTCTTGTTGAGAAGCAAAACAGGAAGGATCAAAAGTAGAAACTTTACTAAGGAAAAAATTCAGAAGCATTGCCAGTTATATACCAAACTTGGGAGTATACTACTAGGTACAGACACATTTTCATAAATTATTTATTTTTAGTTTTCCTATTCACTTAGAAGAGAAGTAATCTCCCTTTTGATTATGATGTTGTGAAAGATGCATGGAGCACATTCTTGATAGTACATACCCAAAAACAACAAAGGCACAAAGGCTGGAGGGATGGGGTGACAGCAGGAAAGATTTTTGACATCTCTCTGCTAAGCCAGGTTATTAATACTTTGTACAGTAAAATAATGCATAAGGGTAGCACTATAAAAATCAATCAAAATATATTTTTTCTGTGTTTCATAGCTAGAACTTTGCTAATTAAGAATGTCAAAATTTTAAAAGTTCTCCAAGAATGACTGACTATCTCCTTGAAATTAATATAAGCCACAGATATTGTTCTTGTTCAGTCACTAAGTCACATACAACTTCTTTATGACCTCATGGACCGTAACACGCCAGGCTCCTACGTCCATTGGATTTCCCAGACAAGAATACTGGAGTGGGTTGCCATTTCCTTTGCCAGGGGGATCTTCCTGACCCAGGCATTGAACCTGCATTTCCTGCATTTCAATTGGATTCTTTACCACTGAGCCACCAGGGTAGCCGTTTCTAAAGTTTACATTCTAATTAACTGATTTGTACCTTTACCTCTGTAAGATGCAGTTTCCTTTTCAATAATCAGGAAATAATAATAATAATACCTATTTAACAGATTTATTGAGAGGAGTTCTTATGTTAAAGTTTGTAACGTTCTCGATACAGAGTAGTATAGCATACAGCAGTAAATACTCTGTAAGTGTCCAAAGTTATTTTTCATTTTCTGTGAGAAAAAGTAGTATAGGCATAAATATGATCAAGTAATTAATTACTCATGTCTTACATGTATATCTTGCAATGGCATGTTCAGTGATTAAAATAGCATGGATATTTAATGTATCAACATGGAAATATGTTTCTTTTGGAAACTATTATAAACTTTGCTTTTAGTGTAAAAAGATGTTGGTGTATGTTTAGTTACATATGCATGTGGACATGTGTAAAATGTACTTTAAAGATTGCATACTAATATGTTGATTCCATGTTTTATTTTAATTTAGCTGATGGAATAACCCTGGCTTCTTTATACCCCGATGTGTGTGTATGTATGTGTATGTTTACAATGAGAATGTATTTTCTTACAAATTACAAGACAGCTACTTGGGTTCATTAAAGAAAGAAAGTGAAGTCGCTCAGTCGTGTCCGACTCTTTGTGACCCCATTAAATTTAAAATAAAAACATATTAGCATTCTCAGTCTAAAAACTAGCACAAATATAAAGACCAAAGTGATGAAAAGCAAGTAGCTATAAAATAACATACAAGATCTAAGTATCCTTACTGACTAGTGTAGTTCCATTAAGATACTTTCTTTGTACATGAAGGCATTCTGAAACGATGGGAATATAGAGGGAAGGTGTACTCGCATTGCCGTGATGCTCAATCAGAGAACATCAGTTTGCTAAGAATTCAGTCAGAAAACCAGGCTAACAGCAGGCTTACCACACAAGAGCATAGGCCAAACTTCTGCAGTTTTGGCATGTAGAGTATTTTGGAGGCTAAGATGACAGAACTGCTCATGAAACCATCTGCTATTTACTGATCCATCTGTTGGTCAGCAGAGAGCTTTCAGAACCCAAGAAAACGTGCAGTCTGAGAAAACAGCACAATTTCTTTTTTTTTTTTTTTGGCTGAAAAGCTAGCATTAATTGTTTACAGTCAGTATTTGATTACTTCAGACCACACAATACCAGTTTGTACTCATTATGATTGTCATGATTTATAAATAAGAAAATCTAGCATCACATTCATTTGCTTAGAACTTATACATGAACTCATTAATTAGAGATTCCTAATATATGAGGAAATAATATTTGGTTAAGCACTTTTTTTGAACAGTATTGTGCTGCCCAAATATCAGATGAAGTTATTTTTTAAAATATTCTCATCTGAACTATCTGGTGATGTAATTCAGTAAGATTAACATCAGATCTTCAACAATTTTCACATGTCTTAAGAAAATTAAGGTGAGAGATGACAGAAGCTTTTGTTATTTATAAAACTATAAATGACATAGTTATAAAATTAAGAAGTTCAATTTTAAGTATTGGAGTTCAATGCCTGCACATTCTTATAATATTTTTATTAGATTATTTAGTTTTATTGTTATTATTCAGTTGCTCAGTCATGTCTGACTCTTTGCAACCCCATGGACTGCAGCATGCCAGGCTTCCTTATCATTCACCATCTCCCAGGACTTGCTCAAACTCAGGTCCATTGAGTTGACTATGCCACAAAACCATCTAATCCTCTATTGTCCCCTTCTCTTCCTGCCCTCAATCTTTCCTAGCATCAGGGTCTTTTCTAATGAGTCAGCTCTTTGCGTCAGGTGGACAAAGTATTGGAGTTTCAGTTTCAGCATCAGTCTTTCCAATGAATGTTCAGGATTGATTTCCTTTAGGATGGACTGGTTTCATCTCCTTGCAGTCCAAGGAACTCAAGTGTCTTCTCCAACTCCACAGTTTAAAAGTGTCAGTTCTATGGTTCTCAGCCTTCTTTATTGTCCAGTTCTCACATTCATACATACCACTGGAAAAAGTATAGCTTTGACTGTACGTATTTTTGTTGGCAAACTATTGTCTCTGCTTTTTAATACACTGTTTAGGTTTGTCATATCTTTTCTTCCAAGGACCAAGTGTCTTTTAATTTCATCACTGCAGTCATCATCTGCAGTGATTTTGGAGGCCAAGAAAATAAAGTCTGTCACTGTTTCATTGTTGTCCCATCTATTTGCTGTGAAGGATGCCATGCTCTTAGTTTTTTGTTTTTTGTTTTTTTTTCCATTTATTTTTATTAGTTGGAGGCTAATTACTTTACAGTATTGTAGTGGTTTTTGTCATACATTGACATGAATCAGCCATGGATTTACATGTGTTTCCCATCCCGATCCGCCCTCCCACCTCCCTCTCCTGGATCTTAGTTTTTTGAATTGGATTTTAAGCCACCTTTTTCACCCTCCTCTTTCACTTTCATTAAGAGACTCTTTAGTTCCTCTTTGCTTTCTGCCATAAGCGTAGTATCATCTGCTTATCTGAGGTTGCTGATATTTCTCCTGGCAAGTTTGATTCCAGGTTGTGTTTCATCCAGCCCAGCATTTCGCATGATGTACTTGGCATAGAAGTTAAATAAGTAGGGTGACAATATACAGCCTTGACATACTCCTTTCCCAATTTAGAACCAGTATGTTGTTCCATGTCCAGTTCTAACTGTTGTTGCTTGACCTACGTACAGTTTTTCCAGGAGGCAGGTAAGGTGGTCTGGTATTTCCATCTCTAAGAATTTTCCACACTTTGTTGTGATCCACACAGTCGAAGGCTTTAGTGTAACCAATGAAGCAGAAGTATTTCTTTTTCTGGAATTCTCTTGCTTGTTCTATGATCCAACAGATGTTGGCAGTTTGATCTCTGGTTCCCCTGCCTTTTCTAAATCTAGCTTGAACACCTGGAAGTTCTCGGAACATGTACTGTTGAAATCTAGTTGGGAGAGTTTTGAGCATTACTTTGCTAGTGTGTGAAGTGCAATCGTGCAGTAGTTTGACATCCTTTGGCATTGCCTTTCTTCAGGAGTGGAATGAAAACTGAACTTTGCCAGTCCTTTGGCCACTGCTGAGTATTCCATGTTTGCTGGCATATTAAGTGCAACACTTTCACAGCATCATCTTTTAGGATTTTAAATAGCTTAGCTGAAATTCCATCACCTCCAATATCTTTGTTCGTAGTGATGCTTCCTAAGGCCCACTCAATGTCACACTCCAGGATGTCTGGCTCTAGGTGAGTGGTCACATCACCGTGGTTATCTGTGTCAGCAACATCTCTTTTGTTGTACAGTTCTTATCACCTCTTCTTAGTTTTATAGTAATACAAAATTATCTTTTCTTACAAAATTGAACACTTGGTACAAAGTTCAAAAATTATAAAGAATACTTTTAAATGTAATACATGTAATCAGATGTTTGTAGTCTATACCGACTATTCTCCTTCTATAATTAGCAGTAACTAGATGTTTACTCAAAATAAAGGCAGGTAAGTTCACGTCATTCTTTTAAAATTTTGTAGTAGTCCATTGCATCAATTTGCTACAATTATTTAATCAGTAATTAAAGTCATTTAGGTTCTTTAGAATTTTATTATTACAAAAATGCTCCATGAACATTTTTACACAAACTGATTTTCATGCATTTGTAAGAAAATCTGTTGGATAAATTTCTTGAAGTATTGTTGCTAGTATATTTTCAATTTGACAAACATTGCCAAAGTTCTCTCCAAATTTTTGCATCAACTTACTTTCCTGTTAGCAACTTAACATCAGAATCAACAAAATAATTGGTCAGTATTGTTATTTTCATCAATCAGGCAGTTTTAAGATGGCATTCAATTGTAATTTTATGCACATTCATGACTGAGGTTAAAAATTTCCAATATTTACAACACATTTTTTATATTTATCTTTCCCAATAGTCTATATATTTAGTATAAATGCTAAACTACTCTGTAATTTTATGAGTTATTTGTATGTTAAATTGATACTTTATCTGTATTATTACTTGCAAGTATTTTTTCCCAAGTCCACTTTTCCTTAGAATTATTCTGTTCAGTTTCAATGAAGGTATGTTAAAATTTTATATAATAAAATATCAATTTTTCATTATTCTAGAAGCTTTTAGTCATACTTTCAAAGACATTTCACGTTTATATTTTTTTCTGTATACTGTTCCAGTATATTTTTGGATTTATTTTTAAGAAAAAATCATCAATCCATTTTAAATCATTTGAAAATAAGCTGACTTTACAGATTCAGTTATTTTTTCCAGTATTACAAATGAGTTGTCTCAAAAATTTTTTGAATAATCCATCTTTTCCTCACAGCTTTAGAAGTATATCTGGACCTAAATCTAGAAGGAAAAACAGACTGGTTCCAAATAGGAAAAGGAGTACCTCAAGGCTATATATTGTCACCCTGTTTCTTTAACTTATATGCAGAGTACATCATAAGAAACGCTGGGCTGAATGAAGCCCAAGCTTGAATCAAGATTGCTGGGAGAAATATCAATAACCTCAGATATGCAGATGACACCACCCTCATGGCAGAAAGTGAAGAACTAAAGAGTCTCTTGATGAAAGTGAAAGAGGAGAGTGAAAAAGTTGGCTCAAAGCTCAACATTCAGAAAACTAAGATCATGGCATCCGGTGCCATCACTTCATGGCAGATAGATGGGGAAACAGTGGAAACAGTGGCTGACTTTTATTTTTCTGGGCTTCCAAATCACTGCAGATGGTGATTGCAGCCATGAATTTAAAAGATGTTTACTCCTTGGAAGGAAAGTAATGACCAACCTAGACAGCATATTAAAAAGCAGAGACATTACTTTGCCAACAAAGGTTCATCTACTCAAGGCTATGGTTTTTCCAGTGGTCATATATGGATGTGAGAGTTGGACTATAAAGAAATCTGAGTGCCAAAGAAATGATGCTTTTGAACTGTGGTGTTGGAGAAGACTCTTGAGAATCCCTTGGACTGCAAGGAGATCCAACCAGTTCATCCTAAAGGAGATCAGTCCTGGGTGTTCATTGGAAAGACTGATGTTGAAGCTGAAACTCCAATACTTTGGCCACCTGATGTGAAGAGCTGACTCAATGGAAAAGACCCTGATGCTGGGAAAGATTGAGGGCAGGAGGAGAAGGGGAAGACAGAGGATGAGATGGTTGGATGGCATCATCGACTCAAGGACATGGGTTTGTGTGGACTCCGGGAGTTGGTGATGGACAGGGAGGCCTGGCGTGCTGCGATTCATGGGGTCGCAAAGAGTCGGACATGACTGAGCGACTGAACTGAACTGAGTTCTAGATTTTTCCATCAATCAACATAACAGGCTATAAATGCACTATGATACATTTTTTTAATATTTTGAATGCCATAATATTTTTATTGACTAGAAAGTTACATCTTATACATTAGTCCTTTTTAAATGAACTTTTCTGATTAATTTTCCTCTATGTCCATTATAATCTTAAGAAAATCCTGCTGATATAACTCTTTGTATCAAAATATATTAATTTAGGGAAATATAAAGTGCTATTAATCAAAATATTAATATCCAAAAACATATAGGCCTTTCGTTGCATTTAATTCTTCCTTAGTTTTCCTCATTAGCCACAAAAGTGAATTTTAACCCAGAGAAACCTCATAAATTTTTACGTAATTACAGTTTTGATTCCCTTCCTCATGAGTTATTTTAAAATCTTAATATCATGCTTTTCCCTCTTCAGAATGCTTATCTTTTTATAGATATTTTGCCAGGTTTACACTTTTATTTTGCATGGGTAAAGAAAGACTATTGATTTACATATACCTGTATTGTACCTAAAATCGATCAGAGTTCTCTTATCATTTCCATATGTCCTCATCATTTCACTTTAGTTTTCCTTACTGTCCCATTCTCCTTATTTCCTAATTTCAACAACGAACAATGAACAATGAACAATGAAAATATATTCACTTTAGGAAGAATTTAACTGAAAAGTCTTACTTTTCCCATAATTTTCATTTTTATTTATTCTAACTATATAAATCACTATCTTACTTAGCTTTCATATAAACTATCCATAATTAGGAAGTTATGCATATTCAAAATTACAATTTGCCCTTAGGAAGTATTCTTGATTCCAACATTGTATATTCCATATAGTACATTTGTCTTCACTGTAATTCCAGATGTTAGCATAATTTATTTTTTGAATTGAGATGACTTTCTAACATTAATATCTTAAAAAAAAGTAACATTTTCTTCCCTTCCTTCCTTAATCTTTGAATAGTAAATTTAGAACAGAAAACTTTCATTGAATTCCAGCATAATTTGGAAATGTTAACATTCTCAACCTGTGCCTAATACAAATAAATGTTTATTTTGTCCTCAAATCTACTAATCCCATTTCAGTCTATAATGTACTAAAACCCTCTTCTCAATCACTTTTCTTCTCAGTTTTTAATGGTTTTGAATTTTTTGTGATGTTGAAACAGCTAAAGAATATTATTAAAACATTTTATGTTAGAACACTGATGATAATGTCACTTTTTTAAAGTATTAATTGCAACCCATTTTTGTTCTTTTGTATCATCTCTAGCATTTGTGGAAATTTTGACTTCTCACAAAACTTTTATTTTTCCATTTATTTTAACATTTTCACTGTAATAAATACTGACATTTTTGTCTGTCTGTCTTTTTGTGTTACTCCTTCTCCTCATTTTCCTTCTATTTCCTCTTTTTCTTCTGTAAGTTAGTCTTCTGTCCAGTCATTTTATGTCTACTTATTTTGTGTCTTTTCCATAGAGAATATTCTCTGTCAAACGTTAACATGCAATATCAAGATTTTAGGAGGTTATTACATATGGGTATATAGATTAGGAAAAGTGTTGATGGTCTCCCTAATCATACAGTCTTTCTTCTTATAGCCTCTGACCATCCGGTCAAGTCATTCACAGCTGATTTTGAATCCATATATTTTTTAACCTCCAGCCACTTCTCTTTCTACATAGATTGGACGTCCAGATCCACCATTCCCTCCCTGACTATGGGGAGTATTTTCCCTTGCCACTGTCTTTCAGAGTCATCCCTTGGTGGAACAACTGTGGAGAGGGTTTCTCTTTCTACCTTGCATGTGTCTGTCAAGCTGGCTCATCTGTGAACCAAGTTTGCACTTTCCTTCTTCATCAATTGGCTGTAAAAGATTCCTCATGTAGGCTTATGTGTGAGCTGAAGGAAGAGCCTGGCTGTAACATTACTGAATGACACAAGGATCTACTACACACTCCAGGAGCTCACTCGTCCCCTGTGGTTCTATTTATCTTACAGTTCCATAATTGTCATTTCTAAATTACAGTAGCCTTTCTTTGAGCCTGGCTGATCCTATGATTTTTGAGTCCTGACAAAAGCTAGGTCATGATAGGCAGTTGTGGTCATATGGTCACTTGATACCACATGGTCAGTCATTTCATTTTCATTGAAATTCACTAACAATGCTCATTGTTTTTGTTTATTTGTTTGTTGGTTTGCTTTTTAAATGTATGTAAGTCTGTGCTTCAAATGCTTAGTGTGTCTCTGGAAATCTAGGGGTCTGTATTGTGATCTTCTCTTAGAGACATGCTCTACACGCCACTTGGCATTTTTCTCATTGTTGATATATCTGATACTAGAGGATCTGCCGTTTGGTATAGCTTGTTCAGTACTGGTTGCCCTGAAACTTGAGCCTACTGCAGAACATTTTCCTATTCTGGGCCCCATACAGCTCAGGCAAGATTGTATCTCACCTTTTATGGTTTGTGTCTCATCTTATGGGACATGTATATAGCCCATTGTATAATACCCCTTTTTTTTCTTTTTTTTTAAAATTTTATAATCTATGATTTAGTTACCATTGTTACAGGATAAGGATATATTAGTTTGGTGGTGATTTTTTTCATGTTGGTTCTGAAATCAAAGACACTTGGTTGAATTCTTGGCTCTGCCATTTATTGTGTGAATTTGGACAAGTTTTAAACCTTTTAGAGGTCAGTTTCCTCATCTCTAAAATGGAAATAGCCATCACTACCACCCACAACTTCTGTGAAGATTGAAATAATTCACATGAAACACATCACAGCAACTTCGATGGGAGTAAGTGTTCAACAAAAGGCACCTTCTAACATTCATACCATCTTCCTCTGAAAAGTGTTGATGCTCCTCAAAACTGAATATTCTTTCCTGAAATGAGGTTGCAAGGTGAGCTCCTGACACCTCTGTGAGGGTGGATTATCAGTTTCTTACATTGTCACTTCCATTGCCTAAGATCAGAAACTGTTATAGTGATCAAATTTCTCATTATAAACCTTATTTTACCCCTTTGAAAGGGTAAGGTAGAAGGCTTACTTTTGGCAAAAATATGAAATCAGATTTCTGAGTGAAATGCAGTTTGGCTTTTTCCCAATCTCAGATGCCACCTGGCAGAGACTGATAAATCTTGTGTAGCTAGAAACCTGGAATGAGATGATGTTGGTTTAATTTGGGAAAATAAAATAGAATGGGTTCAAAACAAAAGTGATTTCACATGGTAGGCAGGATCTATGTGGGACTGTTACTCAACCAGTCATACAGGCTTAATATGTACCTATAAATAAAATTATCTAGGTAAGCTCAAGAATGATATATTTCAAAAATTAATTATGTACAAATTTGATGTTTGATTGGGAACATGATCCAAGTCTTCAGATGTCATCTTCCAGAATTATCTTTTAACAATATATCCTTAGTCGCTCTGTGAAAGCTTCCTACCCCAATAAAGCCATCCATTCTGTGATGATGGGAGTGTTATAGACATTGTGCAGTGGAAAGTCACATGGCCACACGTGACTGTTGAGCACTTTGAATGTGGCTGGTGCAGCTGGCAATTTAAATGTTTATTTTATTTAAATTTCAATTTAGATAGCTACATATGGTCAGTGGCTTGTTGTACTGGCCAGCACAGTTCTAAGTCTCTGGTCTACTCCCCTGTAGCTTTTCTGATACTACATTTTCTTTATCCGTTCATTGGTCAGTGGACACAGGTTGTTTCCATACCTTGGCTACTGTGAATAGTGATGCAATGAACATAGGGGTGCTAATGTATCTTTGAGATTTTGATTTAATTTCTTTAGAGTAAATATCCAGAAGCGGGATTACTGAGTCATATGGTAATTCTGTTTTTAATGTTTTGAAGACTCTTTGTCTTCCATAGCAATGGCACTATTTTGCCTTCCCATCGACATTGTTCAGCACTGTCCATACCCAATTCTTACCTTTCCTTTTTTTGATAATAGTAATCCTGATAGTTATGATGATATATCATGTGGTTTAGGTTTTCATTTCCCAGATGATTAGTTATGTTGAGTGTCTTTCACGTTTCTGTTGGCCATTCTATGTCTTCTTTAGAGAAATATACAAAAGATGAAGGATTCCTCTTCATGCACAGAAGTCAACTCAAACTAGATTATAGGGTTAAATACAAGCCATGGAACTATACAACTTTTAGAAGAAAATCTAGAGGAATAGCTTTCTGATGTTGTTGTTCAGTCCCTAAATTGTGTCTGAGCCTTTGTGGCCCCTGGACTGCAGCACTCCAGGCTCCCCTGTCCTTAGCTAGCTTTTGGAGTTGCTCAGGCTCAAGTCAACTGAGTCAGTGATACCGTCCAAACATCTTAGTCTTTGTTGCCCCCTTCTCCTCCGGCCCTCAATCTTTCCCAGCGTCAGTCTTTTTCAGTGAGTCAGCTCTTCACAGCAGGTGGCCAGGCATTGAACTTTCAGCTTTAGCGTCAGTCCTTCCAATGAATATTCGGTGTTGATTTCTTTAGGATTGACTGGTTGAATCTCCTAGCTGTCCAAGGGACTCTGAAGAGTCTTCTCCAGCACCACAATTAAAAAAGCATCAATTCTTTGGCACTTAACCTTCTGTATTGTCCAACTCTCACATCCATACATAACTACTGGAAAAATCATAGCTTTGACTTTATGGACTTTTGTTAGCAAAGTGACATCTCTGCTTTTTAATATGCTGCCTAGGTTTGCCGTGGCTTTTTTTCTAAGGAGTAAGCGTCTTTTAATTTCATGGTTGTCGTCACCGTCCACAGTGATTTTGAAGCCCAGGAAAATACAGTGTTACTGTTTCCACTTTTTCCCCATGGGTTTGTCATGGAATGATGTGACTGGATGCAATGTTCTTAGTTTTTTGAATGATGAATTTTAAGCCAGCTTTTTCACTCTCCTCTTTCATTCTCAACAGGCTCTTCAGTTTATCTTCACTTTCTGCCATTAAAAATGGTATCATATGCATATGTGAAGTTGTTAATATTTCTTATGACATTGGTATTAACAGCGATTGCCTGGATATGACAACAAAAGCATAGGAAACATCAACAACAAAAATATATACATGGTACTCTATCAGACTAAAAAGTTTTTACACAACAAAGAAAATAATTAACGGAATAAAAAGCAACTTATTAAATTTAAAAAGTTTGAAATCATATATCTGATAAGAGGGTAATCTCCAAAATATTTCAGAACCTCCTACAATGCAATACCAAAATGATAATAATAACTTGATTGAGAGTGACCACCAAAGTACTTAAGTATGATGATTTTTATCCCCAAAGGCTAAAGACCCAACATGAACTTTTGCTCATTTCAAGTATGTTTATTCTAATTACATGTTCAGGGGAATGTCTAGTGAAAAGAGTGTAATGGCAGATCCTGGCCATGATTCTTTTATTGATTAATTAATTACTTTATTTATTTTTGCACCCAACCCCAGTTTATATTGAGAGGTTAATAACAATTATGCTTTGAATTTAGGGGCATTGATGCTAACTGGAACACTTGGTCCAGTCCTTTAAATGTTGGACTGCCCCTTTCCCTACTGCCCTGCTAACCTAAATCAATGACTGTAGATCCCTTTGGCTTCAGGTTTCAGAACTGGTTCAGGTTCATTAACTGGGCAAGGGATTATGCCTTTTTACTTAGGCCACTGCTCACAGCCTGCTAAGCCATCATTCTTGATTTATTTTGATGATACAAATTGAGTAATAACCTTGTGGGTCCATCTGATTTACTTATAGAAATGCTAATTTCTAATAAACATCTCTGTGACCTCTGTAAGTACTTAATATCCCTCCTGTGCTTTACCAACTGATCCTTAGTTCTTGCCACCAATTATTATAATTATATTTTCATTGATTCAATTAGTTCTGTACCACCAACTGACCTTTATAATTTCAGAATCCTATCAGACCCATCATTATCTGTGAGTTTAGCTTTGTAATGGTGTCTCCTACCTCTAGCCATGATCTATTGATGCAAATCACAGATTATATGCACACACTTTTAGTTCATGGTATATTTTTGGCTTTAGACTTTGTAGTTCCTTTGGATTATAAACTCTTTAGCCTTTATCAGACATAACACATCTCTGCCTGGATTATGTTGTGACTTATTCCTAGTTTTAAGCCCAGAGGAGCAACTTTCTTCATTCATATGTTTTGAAGGGAAAAGCCTAATAAAAATAGTAGTTTTATTTGTAATATCTAGAAACAGAAGATGAAAGCACTATGCAAAAACAGGTGTGTAAATAAGCAAATTGCAGTGAGTTAATAGAAATGATTGCTATTCAGCAATAAACCATAGTAAACTCTTGATATATGCAAAAACAGGAAACCCAACAGCAGTTTTTCAACTGAAAGAAACCAGATACAGAAAAGTATGGATTATAGAATTTCATCTATATGAAAATCAAGGACAGTCAAAGCTATAGTCATTGAATGGATGAAGGATTTTGGTTGTGGTCGTGAGGTACTATGCTAATGAAAATGGTTGGAAATAGGGATAAGAAAACTTTCTGAGTTGATGGAATTGTTCTATATTTTGATTGGGGTAGTGGCTACATGAGTGTATATTTTTATTAAAACTATTTAGTTGTATAATTCAGATCAGTACATTTTGCTGCATGAAGTTTAGTTTTATCAGAACTAAAAATGTTATTTCGATCACTCTAGCTATACACCCATCTGAAAAAGAAAATCTTTCTACACAAATTAAAATGCCAAAAATGAAAAACACCCAAAGGAGCATGTATTAAGGGAAATAATGCTAGCCTGTAAAATGTTAGTTATAGAACATAATAAAGATTAATTCCTCACATATGTAACACCAAAGGGGAAAAAAATCAGGTGTCTTCAGTGAGGATTTTTATTTCATTCTCCCAGGAATGCTCCTTCCATTTCATAATCCTGGTATCTCAGATTGTTTTTTTTCAGTTGCATGGATGGAAAGGCAGAATGTAACAGGTGATCTTAGACGCTATTCCTTAAATTTGTAGTATAAATCACTTCCGCAATGCTTATTGGCTAAAATTAATTGTATTAATTATATAACATCTAGATTATGTTCATGGATACAGACATAGGTACAAGCATAGACATTGATAAATACATAAAGAGTCCATCAAGGAAGCTGAATATGTACTTTTCTGCATGAACAGCGAAGAGAGAAGGGAGAATTTAGTATTTAGCTTTTCTCTACCAGAGGATAGATATATTATTGCCTTTTTAAGTAATACTCATTAGAAAGTTATAAAGCATATATGTGTTCTCATGCAAACTGAAAGAGGTCTTCCTACAAATATAAAATTAGTAGCAAATATTTTGATTAATGGAGAAAAATAAACAAACTTAACCTTGCTTATGAAGAACTGGCAACAAGTGGTATTTAATATGAATTTAGAGCAATTAAAATTTATAATAAATTTAAAAATAACAATGTAGCTCAGATTTTTTTCAGTCATGGAATCTGTGGGTATTAGTATTTATATCCTAAATCAGAAACAGATGGCCACTGCTGGTTTTGCTGCCAATTTTATGATGGTCATCTATTCTATTTCCTAGACAGCAAAGTTTCCACTACCACTCTGTCATTAATTCAAGTTTTTAATTAAATTAAAGTTGACATATAATATTAGATTAGTTTCAGATGTACAACACAGTGATTCAATATTTTTGTACTTTATGAAATGCTCATCACAATAAGTAATTGCCACCTGCTACCATGCAGACCTATTACAATTTTATCAACTATATTCTCTATGCCATGCATTACACTCTTGTGACATTTACCTTATATCTGGAGGCTTGTCCATATTAATCCCCTTAATCTCCTTTGCCTGTTCTACCAACCCTCTCCCCTCTGGCAATCACTGGCTTGTATCTATGAGTCTGTTTCTGTTTTGTTGTTTTTTGTATTCCATGTATATGAAATTATACGATATTTGTCTTTCTGTATCTGATTTCACTTATATATTAGCATAACACCCTCTATATCATCTGTGTTGTTGCAAATAGTTGAGTAATATTCCATTATATTACTGTGTACATATATGTTATATAATGCTATACTGTGTACACATGTGTTATGTGTACATGTATAACAACATATAATATATATGTATTGCAATTGTGTGTGTGTATATATATAGTGTATATATGTGTGTATATATATATATCACATCTTCCTTATCCTTTCCTCTTTTAAAGGACATATAAAATTGCTTCCATAGGTCCATAGTTTGGCTATTGTAAATAGCTTCAGTGAATGTAAGGGTACATAAATCTTTTTGAATTAGTGTTTCTAACTTGTTCAGGTAAATACACAGAAGTGGAATTGCTAGACTGTATGGTAATTTATTCTTAGGTATTTGAGGACTCTTCATACGTTTTTCATAATGGCTGCACAGTTTTGCAGATCCACCAGTAGTGCAGGAGAGTCCCTTTCCTTCACATCTTTCTCAACACTTGTTGTTTCTTGTGTTTTGATAATAACAGTTCAGACTCATGTAAGATTGTATCTAATTGTGATTTTGATTTCTGTTTCCCTGCCTGGCGTGCTGCGATTCATGGGGTCGCAAAGAGTTGGACACGACTGAGCGACTGAACTGAGCTGAACTGAATGATTAGTGACATTGAGTGTCCTCTCTGCCTGTTGGTCATCCCTATGTCTTTGAGTAGGAAAAAATGTCTATTTAGGCTCTCTGTTCATTTTTTAATTGGGTTGTTTAGGTTTCTGATTGAACTGTTTGAGTTCTTTGTATATTTCGGATGTCAATCCCTTCCTTATCAGACATATTATTTACAAATATCTTTTCCCCTTTTGGTGGGTTTCATTTTCACTTTATTGATTATTTCCTTTTTGTGAAAAAGATTTTTAGTTTGATGTAGTGTCTTTTGTTTTATTTTTCTTCTGTTGTTCTTGCCTCAGGAGACATATCCAAAAATATAATGCTAAGATTGATGTCAAAGAGTATACTGACTCTATTTTTTCTAAGAGTTTTATGGTTTTAGATCCTACATTGTAGTCTTTAATCCAATTTGAGTTTTTGAATAAGATGTAATAAAGTAGTCTAGGTTGACTCTTTAGTGTATATCTGCCCAGTATTTCCAATACCATTTATTGAAAACACTGTTCACTATGTATTCTTGCTTTGCTTTGTCTATCAGGATCTCTGTGGTTCCATACAAGTTTTAAGATTATTTATTCTAGTTTTGTAAAATATGAAATGAATATATTGATAGGGATTGCACTTACACTGTATATTGCTTTGGGTAGCCAGTTTAATATTGATTCTTCTAATTCATGAACATGGAGTGTCTTTACATTTATTAGTGTCATCTTCAGTAGATTTCATTATGTTTTAGTTTTCAGAGTACAGGTCTTCCACCTCCTTACATAAACTTATTTCATTGTATTTTATTTTTTAGATGCAATTGTAAATGGGATTGTTCATTCCTCTTTCTGATAGTTTGTTCTTCGTGTATAGAAAGGCAACAGTAAACCATTCCTTAACATGAGTGTTTACAAACTTTATATTCTCTTGTTAGATTGAATACCTTATCATTATGTAATGCCCTTCTTTATCTATCATCACAGTCTTTGTTTTAAAATCTATTTTGTCTAAATTGGTTTTGCTACCCCAGTTATCTTTTCATTTTCATCTGCATGGTATCTTTTTTCTTCCCTTCATTGTCAGTCTGACTGCCTTTAGTTTCAAATTGGACAAGTTTGCTTGTAGACAAAAACAGAAGGATTTGTATGTTGTTGTTGTCTTTAACCTATTCAGTCTCTTAGGTCTTTTGATTGGAGTGTTTAGTACATTTATATTTAAAGTAATTATTAATAGGTATGTACTTATTGTGGCTTCCCAGTTGACTCAGTCATAAAGAATCTGCCTGCCAATACAGGAGACGCAGAAGACTATGGTTTGATACTTGGGTCCAATGGCTGGATCTGGAAGATCCCCTGAGTAGAAGATGGCAACTGCTGCAGTATTCTTGCCTGGATAATTCTGTGGATAGATGAACCTGGCAGACTACAGTCCATGGAGCTGAAAAGAGTCAAATACAACTGAGCAACTGTCACACATGCATGTACTTGTTGACATTTTGTTAATTGTTTTTTTTAATAACTTTTTTATACTTCTTCTCTGTTCATTATTCTCTTCCTCTCTTTCTTTGTGCTTTGAATATTTTATTTTGTGCTAAGATTTCTTTCTCATTTTCTTTATGTGTTTACTGTAGGATTTTTCTTTGTGATTACTATGAGGTTCACATATAATAAACATCCTACATGTAAAACAGTCTTTTGTATGTTTTATAATGTGTTGTGTGTTAGTCACTCAGTCTTGTCCAACTCTTTAGTAATTTAATTGTGAACACATTTCAAAGCTTTATATTTTTACTCCCGTCCATGCTTTGTATTTTTGATGACATACTCTACATCCTTTTATTTTATGTGTATGTTGTCTAATTATCTTATTTTTAATTAACTTTGCTACTTTTGCTTTTTACACTTTATACTCATTTTATAAGTCATTTAGCCATTGCCTTTTTATTTATTTATTTTTTCAGCTGAGATTTTTACTTACGTGTATTTTCTTATTCTTAATTACTGCCTTTTTTTTTTTTTAACTTAGACAAGTTTCTTTAACATGTTTTGTAAGGTCAACTTAGTGGTAATGAACTCCTTTAGCTTTTGCTTATCTATAAAACTCTTACTCTTTCCTTCAATTCCAAATGATGACCTGCTGAGTAGAGAATTGTGGTTGTCAGTTTCTTCCTTTGAGCAGTTTAATATGTCATGCCAATTCTTCCAACCTGCTGAAAAATCTGCTGATAGACTTATGAGACTTTCCTTGCCTTTAATATGCTATTTTAGCAGTTTTTAAGAGTCTCTCTTGATCCTTAAATTTTGCAATTTTACTTACACTCTGTCTCAGTGTGTTTCTCTTTGTGTTCATCGTATTTGGAACTCTGGTATTTGGAACTCTCTGGGCTTCCTGTATCTGGATGTCTGTTTCTGTTCTCACATTAGGGATATTTTCAGCCATTTTTTTTTTCAGTTTCTTCTGCCCCTCTTCTTCTCTGGGACCACTATAATGTGGGTGTTATTTTACTTGATGTCCCAGAGGTCCCTTATGGTATTCTAACGTTTTTGTAATTATTTTTTTTAATTCCCTTACTCTGTCTGGGCACTTTCCGTTGCTTGCCATCCAGTTTGCTAGTTTGTGCTTCTATTTCATCCATTATATGCTGTTGAATCCCTCTAGTGTATTTTTCTAGTGCAAATTTAACTTTTGTTTGGTGCTTTCTTAGATTTCATATCTCTGTTTTTGCAGATTTTAATGTACTCATCTATTCTTCTCCTGTGACCAATATGCAGCTTTATTATAATTACTTTGAAGTTTTTGTCAAATAGGCTGCTTCATTTTATTAAGGTATTTCTCTCAGGGGGCTTAACCATCTCAATTCTGTACCGGGTGCTGGGTGTGCCAAAACCTGCCAGTTTTCTAAGGGAAGGAACCTCCCTTAGCAATTTTGCTGTTGTTGTTTAGTCACTAAGTTGTATCCTACTCTTTGTGACACCATGGACTGTAGCCTGCCAGGCTCCTCTGTCCATGGGATTTCCCAGCCATTTCCTTCTCCAAGGGAATCTTCCCAACCCAGGGATTGAACTTGCATCTCCTGCTTTGTAGGTAGATTTTTACCTCTGAGCCTCCTGGGAAGCCCTGTTTCAGGCTATTTGGATGCCAAACCCTCAGGCAGCAGCTTTTTAAGTGTGCAGATATTTACAATCTTTTTGGGCTGCAGTTATAATCTCTGCTATCTTCCAGACCGGGGGATCTGGGTATGTTCCCTGAGTGACAGTTGCAAAAATCAGGATTCCTAATGAGTGTGGAAGCTTATTTCTGGAGAATCTTGTCAGCTGTATGGAGGTCAAGGGCATGTGCAAAGATGATGTTTCCTTGCTTATGAACCCTGGGAGCATGCCCTAAGCCTTTAGGCCTGTGGGAAACCTAGGCCTGTTCCTCTAGGTGAAGCCCCAGGCTAGTTAAGTAGACTTTATTCACAGGAAGACTGGAATATGTTTCAGTTTGCTATCTCTACCGTGCCCTGGGGTGGCATTCTACAGAGAAATGTCTTTCCAGTTGTTTCAGTTCCTTAGAGGTCAGGATAGCAGCTCCCTTGCAGTCAGGGCCAATTGATCAGTTGACATCTTCTGAGTGGATTGTGTGCACACGCTGGCTTTAGCAAGAGAGCTGGAAAGTACAGGGTAGACACTTGTTCTCTTACTTCAGGAAGGTGTTAGGAAAATGACTTAATATTGTCCACCTGCAGGCTTCAGCAATGCAGAATACCTCTATTGCACATACGGACCTCAGCTAGGGCACCAGGGAGTGCTGTAGTCTCTCAGGTTTGCAGTTTTTAGCCAGGAAACAGGCCAGTTTTTAGCCAAAATGCGACAGGCCTATCTTGCCTGCCTAGTGAAGCCGAGGAGTGAGGCAGTGATTCAGTGGCTGGAGCTGTCGCCTTCAGCACAGTAGGAAGGTAGAGCTGCAACCACCCATCCAGGCATCCAGGCTTGCCCACTTGTGCTAGCAGATTAAGTGGGAAGCTCATCAATGGCGTCTGCCTGCACTTGCAGCTCCAGGCAGTGTTTCTATCATGCATCACCCCACTAGTCAGTGCCTTTATAATCACAAATGACTCTCCTTTCCGTATGTCTCAGTACTTGCTAAACTACAGTTCTTTTTCTGGGCCTCAGGAGAAAGAAGCTGCACAGGAGCCCTTTGAGGGAGGAGTCTCAGTTTTCTATGTCACTTTGGGACTCTTGGATATCAGCCATGTTGATTTTTTAAACCAGGTGACTTACAGGCTCATCTCTTTGGTGTAAACCCCAGGGGTGCCTGATGCAGGGCACTCACTCCTTGCTCCTCTGGGAAGAGCACCCATCTGGTAAGATCTCTCCCCATCAAGTGCCTCTCTGCCAGGGGTGGGGTTTTTGCAAGAGCATTTCTCTCCCTCTCCAACCTGCCTCAATGTTCCTTCTATTCTTTGTTGTAGATAAGTATTCAGCTGATTCTCAAGTTCTTTTCAGAGAGAACTAATACATATGTTGGTATATATTTGCTCTTTCAGCAGTAGGAGGTAAGTTCAGGCTTCTTCCACCACCATCTTAAGCCATGTGCTCCCAAGGTTCTGTCACTACTTTGTAAAGGAGAAATGTTGACCAGAGTGTCTAAGCTACTACCTCTTTGGACCAACCTGCAAAAGATTTAAATAATCAAAAATAACACTTCATTTCTTTCAGAACTCACAACACTGGGACCACTCTGTGTTCAACAAAAGTATGTTAACTTTTTCTCTCCATGAAACTGAAACTCATAGGATCATGTCAAGATGCTCTTTGCATATTCTTTTCTTTCTTGTCATTCACTCTAGATATATATGCTTTAAACATTTTTCTCTAAGATTTCTTCATCATATGCAAATAAGTCATGCAAATAGATCCTAACAACTTGATAAGCAATATTTAGGATCAGCCTGGCCATCTATTAACCAGTCCACTAATAAAGTCTCTGACATAATTGTGGAATAGGAATAAAACATGCATAAGAGATTTGTAAAATAAAACCAGACTGTATGAAAAAGAAAGTATTTTTTATGTAATGTGGCTTTAGGATTTTCATGAGTTACAAAATGGAAAGTAAAGGAGATCTTACAGTATTATCCAGCTCTGTGTCAATTTATTCATGGTGTGTGCATGTGCATGTGTAGAATAGTATTTAATATGTGTGTGCATAAGCAAGTAAATTACATTTAGGTTAAATGCTTTATTTATTAAATTTGTGTATAAAATTAGAACATAATTAAAATCAGTGTGAGAGTTGTAACATAAAGAAAGCTGAGCGCAGAAGAATTGATGCTTTTGAACTGTGGTGTTAAAGAAGACTCTTGAGAGCCCTTTGGACTTCAAGGAGATGCAACCAGTCCATCCTAAAGAAGATCAGTCCTGGATGTTCATTGGAAGGACTAATATTGAAGCTGAAACTCCAGTACTTTGGTCACCTGATGCAAAGGGCTGACTCATTTGAAAAGACCCTGATACTGGGAAAGCTTGAGGGCAGGAGAAGAAGGGGATGACAGAGGATGAGGTTGGATGGCATCACTGACTCAATAGACATGGATTTGTGTGGATTCTGGGAGTTGGTGATGGACAGGGAGGCCTGGTGTGCTGTGGTTCACGGGGTCGCAAAGAGTCGGACATGACTGAGTGACTGAACTGAACTGACAGTTTCCATAATTCTTAGCTGATATGTTGTTTTCTTGATAATTATGACAATATTCATTGAGATAACTATTTGCACTAAGAGGACACTGTAAAACTATTGTAATTAATATTCTGATGCCCAAACTTTGACAGATTCTTATAATTTTTCCCATGACCACAGACAAATACATATGTTGTGGTTATTAGGCATGCTATAAATAATTTGTTGCTATTGTTAGCTAAAATACCAAATGCTGTAAAGACTTGATATTTTAAATAAGTTAAGCAGATTCAAGTTAACTCACATTTTGCTGTTCTTTCCTGTTAAGCTATCTTAAGTGAGAAATGGTTAAAGTCATTAATGGAGTGAAAAAACAATATTAAGTATTATAAATAACTGTTGTATATATCATTACTTTAATGAAAGTTATTTTTTGAATGTATGATTAACATTCAGCTTCCCAAGTAGTGCCCTAATAAAGAATCCTCCTTCTAATACAGGAGATGCAAGAGATATGAGTTCAATCCATGCATCGGGAAGATCCCCTGAAGAAGGAAATAGCAACCCACTCCAGTATTCTTGCCCGGAAATTCCATGGACAGATGAGCCTCGTGGACTACACTCCAAAGAGTCTGACACAACCGAACACATACATGCATGCATGCATGATTAACATTACATTTTTAATTTCAGTTCAGTTCAGTTTAGTCACTCAGTCGTGTCTGACTCTTTGCGACCCCATGAATCACAGCACACCAGGCATCCCTGTCCATCACTAACTCCCGGAGTCCACACAAAACCATGTCTGTTGAGTCAGTGATGCTATCCAACCATCTCATCCTTTGTCGTCCCCTTCTCCTCCTGCCCCCAATCCCTCCCAGCATCAGGGTCTTTTCCAATGAGTCAACTATTCACATGAGATGGCCAAAGTATTGGAGTTTCAGCTTCAATATTAGTCCTTCCAATGAACACCCAGGACTGATCTCCTTTAGGAGGGACTGGTTGGGTCTCCTGGCAGTCCAAGGGACTCTCAAGAGTCTTCTCCAACACCATGGTTCAAAACCATCAATTTTTTTTTTTTTAATTTACATTATCTCATTTAAATCTCTTCTTGCTTGGGAATGAACCAAAGCTTACCTGTTCTTCACAGGAATAGTGCGTCACATTTAACCACAAACCTAGAGTATGTGATTTTCTTCTTTCCACATTTGATTACAGATGTTCATAATTTCAGTATAGTCACCTTTGAGATCCTCTGTTATAACTGGGACCACAAAACTAGTTTGAACCTAGCTGTTCCCTTATTAATATGAAAATATCCCTTTGTTTTGTCCCCTGGTCATCCTGAATGTTTAATGTAACATCTCCTGGGAAAATGATTTTATCATGGCACTATACATTTGTTCTTAAATAATATAAAATGGAGGGACTGTGACATCCCTACAATGTAGATAATTTGTTTTGTTTTGCTCAGAATATTAATGAGTATATTCATTACTTCACTCATTCAATCAGGTAATATGAAATCCATTTGCTAGTCTAAAGTTCCAATTCCATTCTCATTAAAGTAAAATTCAGAATGAACAATTATAGTTATATAGTTTGATAAAATCAGAACTTGATTTTCACCATTATTAATTTTACCGTAATTGGGTTCTAATTTTAACATAGTCAAAACAGATTTTTATGAAAAGAGACTACTTTTATTATATATGAAAAAATGTAAAATTGATGCCCTAGACTTTCAGTTTAGAGATTCAAACAGAAAGTGAGAAGTCCAGACTTATATTTTGGAAATAATTGCAAGTTATAAAAAAAATTCAATATAAGAAATGAAAATCTTAACACCATATTTAGTGACACAGGGAAATAGTTAAAATCTAAACTATGACATAGGCTAAAATCTCACAAAAGGAAGTGCAAATCATTGAACAGTGTGTTTTTTTTTGTTTTGTTTTGTTTTTTGTTTTTGGAGGAAACTGACAAAGGTATTGAGGGACAGAGATACTTCACTTTGGATTCAGAAATAGCCAGAAAAACTATAAATTATACTTGACAAAGTAGTCAGACACATGTGAGACACAAAATCTGATTTTCCCTAGATTGAAACAGTGGGGATAGTACATACTTTTTAGACTGAGTAGTGATGTGGGCAGGAGATTCCCTCAAAGAAGAGTGGTTCCCAGAAGTATAAAATCTATATCAAATTCAACAATTAAAAAAAAAAAGAATCAAGGGAACTGAATTAATATGGCACAGGAAGAATATATACTAGAAAACTATTGTAATGAAGCAGATGAAAATTGTGAACAAAAACATTAAAAACAGAAGCAAGAAACAGATTAATCAAGTAATCATCTCTATGAAGTAGAAGCCCATAACAAGATGAAGGACCTCAGAGAACCGACAGCAGTTCAGGAAAAGATGAAACATAGGAGGAGGAGATAGATAGATGCTAAAAAAATGCATACCATCATAGCCCTAGAGGTAACACTGAAAGGAGAACAAGAGAAATCAATCACTATGAATAATAATAATAATAATAATAACGTAGGGGTATGTTTTCAAGGACAGTATCATGCTACTCCCCTTTGTCCTCCCCTATTTCCCAGTGAAAACGAAGTGAAAGTGTTAGTCACTCAGTTCTATCTGACTCTTTGTGACCCTAAGGACTGTAGCCTGCCAGGCTCCTCTGTCCATGGGATTCTCCAGGCAAGAATACTGGAGTGGGTTGCCATTTTCTTCTCCAGGGGATCTTCCTGACCCAGGGATTGAACCTGGGTCTCCCTCATTGCAGGCAGACTCTTTTCTGTCTGAGCCACCGGGAAAGACCTATTTCCCAGAGTTTACTCAAATTCATGAGCATTGATTCTGTGAGGCTATCTAATCAACCATCCTCTGCTGCCTCCTTCTTTTGTTGCTGTTGTTCAGTCACTAAGCTGTGTCCTACTCTTTGCTACACCATAGACTGTGGCACACCAGGCTTCCCTATCCTTCACTTCCTCCCAGAATTTGCTCAAACTCATACCCGTTTAGTCCGTGATGCTATTTAACCATCTCATCCTCTGTCGCCTACTTCTCCTCTTGTCCTCAATCTTTCCCAGCATCAGAGTCTTCTCCAATGAGTTGGCTCTTCACATCAGATGGCCAAAGTGTTGGAGCTTCAGCATCATCATTAGTCCTTCCAATGAATATACAAGACTGATTTCCTTTAGGATTGACTGGTTTGATCTCCTTGCTGTCCAAGGGAGTCTCAAAAGTCTTCACCAGCACCACCATTTGAAAGCATCAGTTCTTCGGTGCTCAGCCTTCTTTATGGTCCAACTCTTGCATCCATACATACCTACTGGAAAAACCATATCTTTGATTATATGGACCTTTGTTGGCAATATCTCTTCTTTTTAATCTACTGTCTATGTTTTTCATAGTTTTTCTTCCAAGGAGCAAGCATCTTTTTATTACATGATGACAGTCACCATCCACAGTGATTTGGAGCCCAAGAAAATAAAACTTCTCACTGTTGCCATTGTTTACTCATCTATTTGCCATGAAGTGATGGGACTGGATGTCATGACCTTAGTTTTTTGAATATTAAATTTCAACCCATCCCATTCACTCTCTTTTTCACCCTGATCAAGAGACTGTTTGATTCCTCTTCACTTTTTGCCATTAGAGAGGTATCATCTGCATATTTGAGATTGTTGATATTTCATCTGGAAATCTTGATTCCAGCTTGTAATTCATCCAGTCCAGCATTTCACATGAGGTACTCTGCATATAAGTTAAATAAGTAGGGTGACAATATACAACTTTGCCATACTCCTTTCCCAATTTTGTACCAGTCAGTTGTTCCATGTAAGTTTCTAACTGTTGCTTCTTGACCTGCACACATGTTTCTCACAAGACAGGCAAGGTGGTCTGGTACTCCCGTCTCTTTAAGAATTTTCCACAATTTGTTGTGATCCACACCGTAAAAGGCTTTAGCATAATCAATTAAGCAGAAATAGATGTTCTTATGGAGTACCCTTGCTTGTTTTCTGTGATCCAGTGGATGTTGGCAATTTGATTTCTGGTTCCTCTGCCTTTTCTAAATCAGTTTGTACATGAGGAAGTTCTTGGTTCATGTATTGTTGAAGCCTAGCTTGAAGAATTTTGAGTATCACCTTCCTAGTATGCGAAGTGAGCACAGTTGTGTGTTAATTTGGTGTTTCCTAAGGCCCGCTTGACTTCATACTCCAGGATGTCTGATTCCAGGTGAGTGACCACACCATTATGGTGATCTAGGTCACTAAGACCTTTCTTTTATAGTTATTTTATGTATTCATGACAACTCTTCTTAATCTCTTCCACTTTTGTTAAGTCCTTACCATTTTTGTCCTTTATTGGGCTTATCCTTGCATGAAATGTTTCCTTGATCTCTCCAATTTTCTTGAAGAGATCTCTAATCTTTTTGGTTCTATTGCTTTACTCTATTTCTTTGCATTGTTCATTTAAGAAGGCCTTCTTATCTCTCCTTCCTTGTCTGTGGAATTCTGTATTCACTTGGATATACCTTTGCCTTTCCCCCTTGCTTTTGCTTCTCTTCTTTCCTCTTCTATTTGTAAAGCCTCCTCAGACAATCAATTTGCTTTCTTGTATTTATTTGGGGAATGGTTTTGGTTACCGCCTCCCATACAATGTTACAAACCTCTGTCAATAGTTCTTCAGGCAATATGTCTACCAGGTTTAATCCCTTGAATCTCTTCATTACCTCCACTGTATAAGGGATTTTATTTAGGTCATACCTGAATGTCCTAGTGGTTTTCCCTACTTTCTTCAATTTAAGCTTGAATTTTGCAATAAGGAACTCATGATCTGAGCCACCGTCAGCTCCAGGTTTTGTTTTTACTGACTGTATAGAGCTTCTCCATCTTCAGCTGCAAAGAATATAATCAATTTGATTTCTGTATTGATTATCTTGTTATGTCCATGTGTAGAGTCATCTCTTGAGTTGTTGGAAAAGGGTGTTTCTTATGACCAGTGTGTTTTCTTGACAAAGCTGTTAAACTTTACCCTGTCATTTTGTACTTCAAGGCCAAACTTGCCTATTATTCCAGTTATCTCTTGACTTTCTACTTTTGAATCCCAATCCCCTATGATGAAAAGGACGTCTTCTTTTTGGTGTTAGTTCTAGAAAATCTTATAACCCTTTATAGAACTGCTTGACTACAGCTTCTTCAGAATTAGTGGTTGGTGCATAAACTTGAATTACTATGATACTGGATCATTTGCCTTGGAAATGAACCAAGATCATTCTGTCCTTTTGAGATCACACCCAAGTAATGCATTTCAGGCTCTTTTGTTGACTATGAGGGATACTCCATTTCTTCTAAGGGATTCTTGCCTATAGTAATAGATATAATGGTCATCTGAATTAAATTTTCTCATCCCCATCCGTTTTAGTTCACTAATTCCTAAGATGTCAATGTTTAATCTTGGAAGCTCCTGTTTGACCACGTAGAAGTTATCTTGATTCACGGACCTAGCCGCCAGGTTCCTGTGGAGTAGTTTTCTTTACAGCATCAGACTTTACTACACCACCAGCCACATCCACCGCTTAGCGTTGTTTCAACCTTGGCCCAGCTGCTGCATTCTTACTGGGGATATTCGTACCTGCCCTGCACTCTTCCGCAGTAGCATATTGGATACCTCCCAACCTTGGGGGTTCGTCTTCTGTTGTCATATCTTTTTGCTTTTTCTTCCTGTCCATGTGGTTCTCCAGGCAAGAGCACTGAAGAAAACTAGAACCATGGGCTCCCATTGCCTTCCCTGTTGACCACGTTTTATCAGAACTCTATACTATGACCTGTCCGGCAGGTTTCCCTGCATGCCTTGACTCAAGGCTTCATTGAGTTCATGCAGTCCGTTCACCTTGACAAGGCTGTGATCCATAAAGGAACTTAAGTCTGTGACCAGGGATCAAACCTGTGCCCCTTGCAGTGTTAAGTGTGGAGTCTTAACCGCTGGACCACCAGGGAATCCCCTTATCGCAATTTAAAATGAGGCAATGAGGAACCAAGAAAGATGAATAAAGAGATAAAATTGATCAGAGAAACTGAGAGATATGAAAGTTAAAGAAAAGGCAAATATTTGTTCTTAAAGTCTTTAAAGAAAAAAAAAAATACAAGGTAAAATATTTAAAATAAAACATCAGTGCATATTGAAAAGCTCTGCTAAGTCCCAAAGAAAACTACCCCCAAATTGTTGCCATTGACCACTACATAGTAAAGTCATTTAATGATCATGTAAATAATGATCATTTGGAGTGGATGCTAACCCAAAGATCAAGTAATTTATAAGGAGAAAGCACAGTGTGGCCTCTAATGGCGATATTTAAAACTAGATGACACTGGAACAACATCTATCAAGTCATTTATATATGAATGCCAACAGAATGCTAATTTTTAATATATTGAAATTGACAATGTTATTGTCATAAACTCTTTACAACATACCAAGTAGTGAAGACAGAATATATTTGCTATATTCTCTGTATATGTAGAAATAAAATAAATTTTCCAAAAATTAAAAGTTAGGTAATAAATGAGGGTTATATTTAAGGTAGATATGCTGTATTCTTCATTTAGAGCTGACCGTCAAAAAGTATCCCTTAAACCTGGAAATGTTTGTATCAATATATTTAATAATAAAAAGATAAACAATTTAATAAAATTAAATGTTGAAGACAAAATAGAATAAAAGAGATTTACTAATGCTATAATTAGTCACAGTGGGGAATTTTTAGATACTGTTTAAAATTAGGCAATTAAGTTTATGACATAACTTACAGTTGTGAAAATAATCACTGGAATGAAAATGAAGAAATGTTCTAAGCAACAAAATACATATACAGGAGAGAAGAAAAACAAAGAAACACATCACATAGTGAAACATTTTTAAACTACAGAATAAAGCAAAGCACAAAAATATATGATAGAATTAGTCTAAATATAACAGAATTCTTACTGCATTAAATTTAAATACTATAACATAAAGACTTGCATTTTGTCTAAAAAAGTAAACCTACTTCTAATCTATATACATATATATATGTATATATGTTAAGTGCTATAGAAGATTTGAAAATAAATTGTTTGCTTTCTAAGGCCTCAAATTTAAAAGCTATAAAGAAAGTAAGAGCCAAATTCTACTCTTCAATTTCACTAAAAACCCTTACATGTACACACATGTGGAGAGAAACTTACATATAGCCATATGACAGGCTGAAAAATGGTTCCTTTCTGCCAGCTTATAGGTATACCTCATTTTATTGTATTTTGCTTCACTGCACTTCACAGATACTGTACTTTTTACACATTGAAGATTTGTGGCAACCCTGTGTCAAACAAGTGTAACCATTCTTTCCAATAGTATCTGCTTACTTTCTGTCTCTGTGTCACATTTTGGTAATTCAGTATTTCAAATATCATATCTGTAATCAGTGATTTTTGTTGTTGCTATTGTAATTGATTTAGGTCATTACGAACCACAGCTATGTGAGACATCAAACTTAATAAACATTGCATGTGTTCTGACTGCTACACCAAAAACAGCTCTTCCCCATCTCTCTCCATCTCCTCAGGCCTTGCTGAGACATAATATTGAAATTAGGCTAATTGATAACTCTATAATGGCCTGTAAGTGTACAACTGAAGAAAGGGGTTGCAGGTCTCTTACTTTAAGTCGAAACTATAAATAATTAAACTTAGTCAAAAAGATTGCTTTGTCAAAAGCTGAGATAGGTTAAAAGCTAGACTCTGTGTCAAACAGTTAGCCAAGTTGTGAATGCAAAGGAAAAGAAGGAAATTTAAAGTGCTGCTCCAGTGTACAGACAAATGATACCAAAGTGAAACAGCCTTAGTGTGGATATGGAGATTAGTGGTGTGGATAGAAGATCAAATAAGCCACACTGTCACTTAAACCACAGCTTAATCCAGAGCAAGGCCCTAACTCTCTTCAATTTTTTGAAGGCTGAGAGAGATGAGGAAGGTGCAGAAGTCTAAAGCTAGCAGAGGTTGGTTCATGAGATTTAAGGAAAGAAACTATCTCCATAACATAGAAGTGCAAATGAAGTAATAAGTACTGATGTAGGAGCTGCAGCAAATTATCCAGATCAAGCTGAGATAATCCATGTATGTAATTACTTTAAACGACAGATTTTCAATGTAAACAAAACAGCCTTCTTTTGAAAGAAGATGCCATTGAGGACTTTCATAGCTAGAAAGTCTTCAGAGGACAGGCTGACGCTCTTGTTAGGGGTTAATATAGCTGGTGACTGAAAGTTGAAGACAGTGTTCATTTACCATTTGAATATCATAGGATCCTGAAGAATTATGCTCAATCTACTCTTCCTGTGCCCCATAAATGGAACAAGTCCTGGATGACAGAACGTATGTTCTGTTGTTGTTCACTTGCTAAGTCTTGTTTGGCTCTTTTGAGACCCCATGGACTATATTCTGCCAGGCTTCTCTGTCCATGGAATGTCCAGGCAAGCATAATGGAATGGGTTGCCACTTCCTTTTCTTGGGGATCTTCCCGAACCACGGATTGAACCTGTATCTGCTGCACTGACAGATTCTTTACCACTGAGCCACCACCAGGGAAACCAAAACATCTGTTTACAATGTAGTTTCTGAATATTTTAAGCCCCCTGTTGAGACCTACTGCTTGAAAACAATTGTAATACCTCTGGATAATTATGTAAGAGGAATCACATATAGATTGCATGTGAAATCACAGAAATCACCGGTTGTCGAAAGAAAGCAAAATTGCTTCACAAAGGAGCTGCTATTATCTGTACAGATTTCAAAAGAATGTATAATAATTTAACCAGACAAAAGCAAAAGGAAAAAGATACTCCATCAAAATAAACAACTTGCCCAAGAAAACAGAACTGTGATGTAAGTTGGGTAGTCTGGAAACCACTGTGTTTCTTGAGTGTGGTTGTCATTTATGTATATTTTGAAAGAGAAAGACTGTTTAATGAATGCTGCTGCTGCTGCTGCTAAGTTGCTTTATTCATGTCCAACTCTGTGTGACCGCATAGACGGCAGCCTACCGGGCTCCCCCACCCCTGGGATTCTCCAGGCAGGAATACTGGAGTGGGTTGCCATTTCCTTCACCAATGCATGAAAGTTAAAAGTGAAAGTGAAGTCGCTCAGTTGTGTCTGACTCTTAGCGACCCCATGGACTGCAGCCTACCAGGCTCCTCTGTCCATGGGATTTTCCAGGCAAGACTACTGGAGTGGGGTGCCATTGCCTTTTCCGATTTAATGAATAGAAAGCAGTAATTGAGAATTAGTCTTTAAAAGATCTTCTGTAGTAATCCAAGGAGTTTGAGCTTTGCTGTAGAGGCAGCTGGAAAATAAGACAATACTTTAAATGGGAAGGAAATGTATACCCATGATGACATTGAGCAAATAGATAGGAAGAATGGGTGAAATAAGTGTGATGCAGCATTGAAGGCTCTTAAGAAAGCTGGCTGCAGTATTCAAAGGGAAAAGGTGATAACTTGAACAAAGAGAGGAGTTGAGACAGAAAAGATATCTTCTATTTTTACACTTATATCTTTAAATAACAGTATTCCCAAGTTAAAGGAATCACAGTCATCATTAGGGATTATGCTACCATGGGTCCAGGAAGATCTTTCTAACAATGTGAATGGACAATGTGAATGATATGAATGGATAGCTCCTAGAGGACCTGGAAAAGGAGATTTTTGAAAAGATTGGGACTTGAATGACTTTGAGTGCCACACTTTCAAGAAAGAAAGGAAATAAAACAACAGAAAGTGTATGAACATATGCATTCATTTTTGAAATAAGAAGGAATATAAATAGATATCAGATCGTAAGGTAGCACTAGTGGTAAAGAGCTTGCCTGCGAATGCAGGAGACATAAGATATGTGAGTTTGATCCCACGGGTTGGGAAGATCCCCTGGAGAAGGAAATGGCAATCCACTCCAGTATTCTTGCCTGGAAAATCCCATGGACAGAGGAGTCTGAAGGTCTACAGTCCATAAGGTCGCAACGAGTCAGACAAAACTGAAGTGGCTTAGCAGGCAGCACGCACAAGCCTTCTTGATGAGTCTGTCCTTTCTCAGTTCTATGTAGTATTTTACATAACAGAGTCTAAGGAAATGAATAGACTATGAAGAGAAGTTGAGAAAAGCCTGCCATGTTCAACAGACCCATCAAATTCCAAATATTTCAGTGAGTGCGTTTTTTGTATCAGTTTATTATGTAACTACCCAATGGCTAATAAGTTTCAATTATGTGATTTATTTTTATTTGTATTATATTAAGAGATTTAGACCAGTACTAAAAACTTTTCATTTGGCCAGTGATTAGTAAGCTCACCACTATATTTATTTAGGTAGATTTGCTTCTTGTGTCAATTAAAGAAAAAGAAAATATGAAATCACCTGGAACCAACAGATTATTGTTAATACCTATGCATGAATGTATCTTGATGCTTATTTGTATAAGTCTTTCTGTAATACAATTCAAATTATTTGACTCCATACCAAGACAGAGTGTTAAGGAAAGTTGTTAAGTTTTTAAGAGGGATTTTCTCCTTACAATTTGGTAATTATAAAATTTTAAAAAATTAAAGAAAAATGTCTCTAAATACTTCCACATTGCTTTTTCTTGGCAGTGGAGGATGTTAGCTGTTTCCCAGGGGTACTGTTGTGTTCTTCTACTGGAACACTTTAAGAGATAAAAACGCAAAAAATAAAAGATAAAATTATGCCATAAGAGGCTCAAAGCTAGGACAATCCTCAACAATTCTCTGAACATATCACAATGGTGAAGACTCAAATGTAGGCAGGAAATCTTCAAGTGCCAACTTCTCAAGTGAACTAATCTTTAAGATATTGGACTTAGGAATACTACTGTTATTCTCAACTTTGATTCTGTGTTGGTGTTAAATGTGTAAAGACCTTGGGAATATTTAATCTAAATAATAGCTCATGTGGTTTAGAAGAGGTTAGGTACCTGCTTCATGTTCTGTCTGTTCACTGTATGTGATGGTTTCATCACAGTTCCCTCACTACACCCTGGCGTAATGTCAGCTGCCAAAGGGTAGGTTTTTTCCAAGCAGAAGTTAGCAACAAGTTCAAAGTCAGCTACTGTTTTTATCATATTTGAATAAAACAACATATTTTTTCAGTTGGTTTTAGAGAGAAAGTACCTATGAAGTCAACCTTCATTAGTTTTCAAGTTTAATCATATAAAAATGTAGAAGATTACTAAAGAGCAAAATATAGTTAATAATAAAACACCAGAAATTTGAATTAGAAGCACTCAGAAAATAAACATAAAAATAGTAAAAATTTTTATTTTGAAAGTTAATGTAAGGATTGAAATCATATTATGAAAATTAATTAGAATGAATAAATTAGCTATTAGTTTTAATTAACACAGGGAAGAAATATATTGGAAATTAGACATGAAATTGTTTATTAAGTTGAAAAATTCTAGAAAGTAGTTCTGAGAATGAAAATAATTATCTCCAGATGTTTCAAGAATAAAACACACAAGCACACATTTCTAACAGTTTACCTCATGATTTCTATTAAAATGAAGCCAACTAGCAGATGATTAGCTAAAGCTCCTATCAATTCTGTGATCCAATATGTTACCAGTAGCACAATAGAAAATTATCTAGAAAGTTCATGGTAATAATTGTTTGCTTCATTATAGTCCTTTTTGGGGTCTCCATTTCACCATTTGTTTTCCACAGCAGATGATAACTGACAAAAATGTCTAGTGTTTATTGACCCAGTTATTACTGGAATGGACAAGTGGGCTCTACTTGGTTTATCAAAAACTCATAGAATATTTGAATAGAAGACCCACCAGAGATATTTTCTTATAGAAAGATTGCAGGTATTCAATTTATCTGTTAATCTAAAAATTAAAAGAGAAACAATTGAGAAATGTCCCTCAGTATCCATTTTGTTCATTTTTCAATGTGACGTGAAGTCACTCAGTCGTGTCCGACTCTTGCCACCCTGTGGGCGATAGCCCGCCAGGCTCCTCTGTCCATTCCAGGCTCCTTTGGAATTTCCCAGGCAAGAATACTGGACTGGGTTGCCATTTCCTGCTCCACCATTCTTCAAGAGTTATAATAAATAATATAAAAGAAGCAAAATTTGCAAAAGTGCACAAAATTTACCTTTGAATGCATATAATGATATAACTGACTTATTATATTTCACCATTTATTCACCAATGAATTTTGTTGAAAGCTGTTGATCAAGGCACTATGATCTCTAAGTTATGGGTCATATTTTAAAGATTATTTCATTTAAAAAATGTGTAAACTATGTAGTCAGTTGCAGACAAACCAATTTGAACATTATTTCAAGTAAACTGCCTTTCCCAAAAATCTATTTACTATACAAACCCACCTTTGAGGAGTTTTTCTTGACAGTATGATGGATATTGTACTTCCCAGTAGTTTTCTAGCATATTTCTACCAGAAAGAAAATAACTATATGCATTTTAAATTATTAATACAGCATATATATGTTTAAAAAACATATACTACACAAGGCTAATGCAAAATTAAAAAAAATCCTTCTTACCACTATTGCTAACTGTAAACATGAATTTTCCAACCATTTCTTCAGTAAATTGCCTTCAGATCTCTAAATATACTAATCCTGGAAATTTCTTCTAATAAACTTTAATATGTACATTTTTATATTTTTATTAATGTAATATATATACATAATCAGAAAGAATCAAAGAATAAGAAAGGTTCATAAAAAATAGAACCCTGCCTTACCATTTTTCCAGTCAAATTCCTGCCCTACCTCATGGTATACTTCTAATTATTTCTTTTGAGAAACTCCTACTGATACTATTCCCACTCCTGCAGTTTTTTTTGTTTCATATTAATACAATTAATTTAATTTTCTCACAGTTAAGTCTGTATAGTATATCATTTTCCATCCTTTTACTTTTAATCATTGTGTATATGAGTTTCTTTTAGACAACATTTAGTTTGGTTTTAAATTTCTGAGTATCTTTAAATTTCAACTATAGTGTTGCATTTAAATTCATTAACAGTGTTTACCCTTTTACTATTTATTCTCATTTCTGTTCTTTTTTCCCCTTTTCCTTGCTTTTCATATTAACTGCTCATTTTTATTATGCTGGTCTCTTATACTGAATATCCAACAATAGATAATTAATTTTTTATCAATTTGCTGAAATTTACTATATGCATCTTTCATTAAAAGATCTACCCTAATTTTATTGCATAGCTTGAAATTTCCTTCTTTGCTTTTGGTCTTGCTTTTTCTTGTCATTAATTTTTAGTTTTGGTTTTCCCCTGTGATTACTTTTCTTCTGTTATTATTTTGATCTTCCTCTTTTACATTATGAGGGCTCCTCAAGTATCTGGTGATTCTTGATTGCCTAAGCATATTTAATGGTGAGGCAAAAGAAATTCTGCTGTAATCATTGTTAAAGGGTTAGACTTGTTGACTGAAAGGTTCTGCTTTAGAGTATAGTTAGGTGGCCCTCGGTAAGGGTTAAAAAACATTTGGGGTCATTTTTGATTGTTATAGATCTTATGAAAGTAAGAAAGTGAAAGTGAAGCCGCTTAGTCGTGTCCGACTCTTTGCAACCCCGTGGACTGTAACCAACCAGGCTCCTCCATCCATGGGATTCTCCAGGCAAGAATACTGGAGTGGGTTGCCATTTCCTTCTCCAGGGGATCTTCCCAACCCAGGGATCAAGCCCGGGTCTCCTGCATTACAGGCAGACGCTTTAACCTCTGAGCCACCAGGGAAGCCCCAGTGGGCTTCCCTGCAAATAAAGATCAGTGAACACTCACTACATCCTTGCAATGTTGTCTTACACATATTTTGTTCAATATTTTAACTAATTGAATCCATAAACCTGCCCTATGAGTTAGATGGGAATATTTTTGCTTTTTTTAAATTGAGAACATTTGGTTTTGGCATGTTGTAGGGCAGGTGCAACACATTCTTATGTGTAGGAAAATCTTCCTTTGTCCTCCTCAGTTTGGAATTGTTCTCAGATTCCTTCTACAGAGTAAGTGAGTGGGAAGATCTACCTTTGATTTAGAACTCTATATTGCCCAGGAGTTTAAGATTTTCTCTGTTGATCTCATTATGCACCAAGGTTGTTTCTTTACTTCTCCAAATTACTTACCTAATTGACATAAAAGAACACTTCTTTTTGACCTGTAGAAAATACAATATTGGCATCAGGTCATTCTAAGCAGGACGGTGAATAAAGTGATAATATATATTAAAATTTTCAACCTGTCAGTTCAGTTCAGTTCAGTCGCTCAGTCATGTCCGACTCTTTGCAACCCCATGAACCGCAGCACACCAGGCCTCCCTGTCCATCACCAGCTCCCGGGGTTTACCCAAACCCATGTTCATCAAGTCGATATGCCATCTAACCATCTCATCCTCTGTCGTCCCCTTCTCCTGCCCTCAATCTTTCCCAGCATCAGGATCTTTTCCAATGAGTCAGCTCTTCACATCAGGTGGCCAAAGTATTGGAGTTTCAGCTTCAGCATCAGTCCTTCAAATGAACCCTTAGGACTGATTTCCTTTAGGATGAACTGGTTGGATCTCCTTGCAGTCCAAGGGACTCTCAAGAATCTTCTCCAAACCACAGTTCAAAAGCATCAATTCTTCGGCGCTCAGCTTTCTTTATAGTCCAACTCCCACATCCATACATGACTACTGGGAAAACCATAACCTTGACTAGACAGACCTTTGTTGGCAAAGTAATGTCTCTGCTTTTTAATATGCTGTCTAGGTTGGTCATTACTTTCCTTCCAAAGAGTAAGTGTCTTTTAATTTCATGACTGCATTCACCATCTGCAGTGATTTTGGAGCCCCAAAAAATAAAGTCTGACACTGTTTCCACTGCTTCCCCATCTATCTGCCATGAAGTGATGGGAGCAGATGCCATGATCTTAGTTTTCTGAATGTTAAGCTTTAAGCCAACTTTTTCACTCTCCTCTTTCACTTTCATCAAGAGGCTCTTTAGTTCTTCTTCACTTTCTGCCATAAGAGTGGTGTCATCTGCATATCTGAGGTTATTGATATTTCTCCCGGCAATCTTGATTCCAGCTTGTGCTTCCTCCAGCCCAGCGTTTCTCATGATGTACTCTGCATATAAGTTAAATAAGCAGGGTGACAATATACATCCTTGACGTATTCCTTTTCCTATTTGGAACCAGTCTGTTGTTCCATGTCCAGCTCTAACTATTGCTTCCTGACCTGCATACAGATTTCTCAGGAGGCAGGTATTCCTTCTTACAAACTCTACTTCCTGTTGTTCTCTGTTTTCCTTGATTTTCAGACTACATGCCTATAGGTTTTATAGAATTGCGCTTGCTCCATGACTATGACTCTCGTATACATAAATTTGGCCTAACTTCTTTAAATTACTACACCAGTCATTATTGAGCCATCTGATTTCCCATGTTAAGCAATCTTTGAAGTCATATATGAACTAATGATATTTTCCAATGTTGTTCATTGTAGTAGGTCAATACCTTTATGAATTTATTTTTCCCTGATTTTATTAAGATCTTCAGGATGTGATATATTCAAATTGATGGAATGTCTTCAACTGAAACTAATTACAAATCTTGGCAGTATCTTTGAGACTTCTTACCCTATGTTTTGTAACTTTGTACTGCCATTTCTAAAATTATGGGAATGATCAGAAGTGGAAGTCAGTTATATTCTTAGTTATGTATGTGTATGCTTAGTCACTCACTTGTGTCCAACTCTTTGTGACCCCATGCACTGTAGCCTGCCAGGCTCCTTTGTTCATGGGATTCTCCAGGCAAAAATACTGCAGTGGGTACACATCCCCTTCTCCAGGGGAAACTTCCTGACCCAGAGATCAAACCCAGGTTTCCAGCATTTTTGGTTAAGATATTTAAAAATATTGCACTTTTACAGTGAAAAGAATATTATTTTTGCTCAAATGTGAGGACATTCAATTTGTAATATTCACTAAAGTTAGAAGATGCATATTCATACTCTTAATACAACTGCTACCTAATCATCTCCTCTTCTTACCTTATGATTTAAAAATCAGTTTATGAATCAAAACTGCTTACAAATAAGAGATGAATGATTGTTTATATAAGGCCAGAAGAAAAAAAATAGGAAAAAATGTTAAACAGTCTTTCTTTTACATTTATATCTAAATTTTGAGTATTCAGTATTTATTAAGTGGAGGCAATAAAAAATATTTTACTTTATCAATCTATTCTCATACTAGCACTCGCTAAACTTAGAAATAAGCTAGAATTGAGAAATCTAAATTGAACATTATATAACGAGTATTTATTCATTTGCTCCACAATTGAAAGTAAAGGCATCCTGCATTTTTTGAATAGATGGTATATACTTTTATGTCTTTATACATTGTTACACATATCTTTCCGTATACTGAAAAAGTTTTCAAAACTTAAAATATTGATGATGAGTGACCTAAGACTAGGCATTCTGTTAATGCAATTGCCACATGTATATCAGGTTTTGTCATATCTCTCATTATATTAATATTTTAGTACTTCATTTTTACTGCTGCCTTTCTGCCTTCTTTTACTCCCACTGTGTTGACTTGTATTGCTTAATACAATCATTTCTCTACTCACATTATAATAGTTTCTATATGCCTGAGTACAAGAATTCCAGCAAGATAATTGGCCAACATTAGAATACACTGAGTAGAGTTGCAACCCATTTAAAACTTGGCTGAGGAATGTGATCTTTTCCCAAGCAAAAATTGACATTGATTATGTTCAGTCACCTTCATAGGAAATTGATTAATGTCTCTTGTAAAACATTTTCCTCCTAAATGTCAATAAATATAATACCCAGTGTCAATAAATGTAATATTTTTGTTATTTTTTTAAACAAGACATTTTAAAATTATGTATTTTTTATATAATTAAGGGTTAATTTTCTTTATTATTTTAATGTCATATATATGTATATATAAATCTCTATGTAAAGATGATCTTTTAAAAAATATTTTTAGTATTAAAGAAAAGTAATTATTCAGTTCAGTTCAGTCGCTCAGTCGTGTCTGACTCTTTGCGACCCCATGAATCGCAGCACGCCAGGCCTCCCTGTCCATTACCAACTCCCGGAGTCCACCCAAACCCATGTCCATTGAGTCAGTGATGCCATCCAACCATCTCATCCTCTGTCGTCCCCTTCTCCTCTTGTCCTCAATCTTTCCCAGGATCAGGGTCTTTTCCAATGAGTCAACTCTTTGCATCAGGTGGCCAAAGTATTGGAGTTTCAGCTTCCAGTTAAGAATATAGGTATAAATATTAGGAGACAACAATAATGGGATGTTATTCTTGCCTTGAAATATATTTCCATAGGAACATGGTAAAATTGAAAGTGAAAATGTTAGTCACTCAGTCGTGTCCTACTCTTTGAGACCTCATGGACCATAGCCCACCAGGCTCCTCTGTCCATGGAAAATTCCAAGCAAGAATACAGGAGTGGGCAGCCATTCCCTTCCCAAGGAATCTTTCTGACCCAGGGATCAAATCTATGTTTCCTGCATTGCAGGCAGATTCTTTACCATCTGAGCCAGGAAAATCAAGAAATAGTTAAATATGCACAAAGGATACATGCACACACCAAAATATCTTACAGGGTATATTGTGGCTGTTCAGTTCCTAAGTTGTGTCCAACTATTTGCAACCCCATGGACTGCAGCACACCAGGCTTCCCTGTCTTTTACTAGCTCCTGAAGCTTGCTCAAACTCATGACCATCGAGTCGGTCATGCCATCCAACCATCTCATCCTATGTTTTCTCCTTCTCCTCCTGCCCTCAGTCTTTCTAGCATCATGATCTTTTCCAGTGAGTTGGCTCTTCACATCAGGTGGCCAAATTATTGGAGTTTCAACTTCATCATCAATCTTTCCAGTGAATATTCAGGGTTGATTTCCTTTAGGATTGACTAGTTTGATCTCCTTGCTGTCAAAGGGACTCTCAAAAGTCTTATCCAGCACCATATTTCAAAAGCATCAATTCTTCAGTGCTCAGCCAACTTTCAACATCCATGCATGACTACTGGGAAAAAACATAGCTTGGACTCTTCAGATCTATTATATTAAATAATTTCCTTGGGAATTGTGACTATAAATTTTTTTAATGTTTTTCAAATCAGAGTTTTCTTTTTTTTTTTTTTTTTTTTGCTGAGAAAAATGAAAGAAATGAACAATACACATACACAGGAATAGAATAAACTCTAAATGGATCAAGAATATAAAGATAAAAAGTGGAACGATACAGTATTAGAAGACAACATAAATAAATTGCTCTATAATTCTGATATATGGGAAAATGTTCTAACCATGAAGCTAAACACTTTGATAAAGCTGATTGCATAAAAGTTTAAAAAAATATACAATCCAAAACTTAATTTGAAATGCATAAACACCAACAACAAACTGAGATAAACTTACTTTCAATATATACACAAATTTACATGTATCTGCACAATAAGTATGTGAATATATATGTGCATGTATATATAATATTACATATGTTCACAATGAATATTATTATACAGAGTGAAAATGACTAAAAACCTCATCTAAAATTTGGCAAAAAATATGTTTAAATGTCCCTTAACCATATTAAAAGATATTCAGTATCACTCCCAGTTAAAGAAGACAAATGTATAATACAGTGAGATGCCACATCTCCCTGAAGAGATTGGCAAACATTTTGAAGTATGCTAACACATTCATTTGGCAAGGATTTGGGGACAAAGAGACTCTCATTATTGCTGGTAAACATACAAAACTGGTAAATTATGTTCAAAAGAAATTTGGAAATTCTAACAAAATATGTGTGCATTTACCTTTTAACTTTGACATCCAACTTTTGGTAATTTACCCTGAAGTTATATATATGCAGCAATACAAACATGTGTATGCACCACATAATTCATTACAACATTGCTTATAATTACAAAACATTGGAAACAAACCAAATACCTGTTTATAGGAGAACTGTTGAAAAAAATTATGGTACTCTGTAATCTTAACAAAGAGGAGGAAGATTTTATTCATAAAATAAATATTGTTATTTAAAAATATTGTTAAGTAAAAAATGCCAAGTAAAAAGAGTATAACACCCTATTTCATATATTTGTACATATGTATATATAATATATACACATGTATGTGTCTGCATATATATATATGCACACATATATATTTTTGTTTACACAAAGCATTCGAGGCTAAGTAAAGAAAGGTAATTCATTTTTAAAATATTCACAGTGCAGGAAATAAAATCACAATGCTTATAGGGCAAAAACCAGTTATCCCAAATCTCCAAAACACATAGGCACTTTTGAGATGTGTCCCATGTTTGACAAAATATATCAGTCTTTGTTGTTATGGAATTGACACTATAGTATAACAGCAAATATAAATACACATTTCAAAACTAAAAGCAATAGCAATATGTTGGTGGTGTGATGAAATACACATAAGTGAGGTAGGCTAGATAGAAATGGCATGGTGTATTTCAAAAAGCACTAACACTGCTAAATCTAAATAGAAATAAAAAGCAGCAAGACCACTGACTAAGTGCAGTCTACTTTGTTATATAATCCAATCTGCAAACTAGAGAAGTACAAAGGGTTTTCAATAAATACAAGTGGTTGACATGGCTCTCTTTTCAAGTTCCTTGCCATTTGCTGCTGCAGGTAAGCCTTGTGTGAAGTGGTGAGAGCCATTGTGTGAAAAGAGATGCTTGCCATCATGGAAGAGTCCATAACACTGTATTCTCTCTGCTTTTTGTTCCATTAGCTATTAAGGGTGCCATGTCAGTACTCAAGGTCTATCTACTACCAAATCAGAAAATGTTTACCTAACCTTACTTATATATTCTGGAGTCCCATTTCTGCCTGTTGTCATTAGATTTAAGGCAGGTTTGGGCATGTCAACCAAAAGACGTTAACCATGATTCAGAAAGGAAACATTGTCAGTATTACTGATGGCTAATCAGACAGAGAGAACTTGGCAAAGAAAGGTCAATATTTAACTTGAGTCTTGAAAACAGTTCATTCTTTACCAAGAAAAGTAGTATAAGTACCTTTTAAAAATGTAAATGTTTTCAAAGCAAAATTTTGAGATAACCGTAGCTTCAAAGGCAGTTGTAAAAAATAACAAAGGGATGTTCTATGCCCTTTACCCAGTATCTATAAATGGAAACATTCTGAGAAACTATAGTAAAATATCACTATTAGAGTCAATATACAAAATAATCCATCATTACAAGTGTTCCTCATTTTTGTCCTTTTATAGCCTCATCTACTTCTCATCCACCACCACTCCCACCTTTATCTTTGCCAACCATTAGTTTGTTCTCCATTTCTATAATCTTGACAATTCAAGAATATTATATAAATAGAAACTTACTATATGTAACTTTTAAGAGCTAGCTTTTTTTCACCCAGCATAATTCTCTGCTGGTCTCTAGATTGGTCTAGGTTGTGGTATATAACAACAATTCTTTCCTTTTTTATCACTGGGTAGTTATTCTGGTTTTTTATACAGTTCATGAGGTTCTCACGGGAAGTTTAGTAGAATGGTTTGCCATCCCCTACTCCAGTGGACAGTGTTTTGTCAGAACTCTCTGATATGACCCATTCATCTTGGGTGACCCTGCAAGGCATGGCTCATTGTTTCATTGAGGTATGCAAGCCATTTCACCACAATGAGGAAGTGATCCTTGAAAGTCATTTGGACAGCAAGGAGATCACACCAGTCAATCTTAAGGGAGATCAAACCTGAATATTCACTGGAAGGACTGATGCTGAAGCTCCAATATTTTGGTCAACTGATATGAACAGATGACTCATTGGTAAGTCCCTAGGACTGGGAAAGATCGAGGGCAGAAGGAGAAAAGGGTGACAGGATGAGATGGCTGGATAGTATCATTGATGCAATGAACATGTACTTGGCAAACCTCAGGAGATGGTGAGGGACAGGGAGGCCTGATGTGCTGCAGTCCATGGGGTCGCAAAGAGTTGGACACGACTGGGTGACTGAACAACAATTTTGTCATTATGGATGCACTGTAGTTTTTTTTTTTTTTTTTTTTTTTTTTAACCTATTCACCTATCAAAGGTATCTGTGTTGTTTCTAGTTGGGAGCTATAATAAATAAGGCTGCTAAATCCATAAATTTTCATTTCTCTGGGATAAATGCTCAGGTGTATAAGTGCTGGAACATGTTCAGTTTAGTTTAAGAAACTGACAAACTGTTCTACAGGGTTACTAAACTATTTTACATTCCCACCTGAAATAAGTGGTCTAGTTATTCTGCACCTCTGCCTGCATTTGATTTTGTTGATATTTTTATCTTTTGTTTGTTTTCTTTTATTTTGCTTTAGCCTTTCTGGTAAGTGTTCAGTGGTATTCACTGTGGTTTTAACTTGCATTTCTCTAATGACTAGTGATGTTTAATATCTTTTCATGTTTTCATTTGTTATCTATATATTCTCTTTGTTAAAATATTTCTTTTTGTCTTTTATTTATTTCTTAGTTGGATTTTTAATTTTTATTGTAGAGCTTTGGGAATGGTTTACATAATCTCTGTACTAATTTGGTTTTTAAGGTATATAGAAAATATTTTACTCCAATCTGTAGTTTCTTTTTATCTTTTTAACAGGGTCTTTCCCTGAGCATGGGGCTACAGTCCATAGGGTTGCAAAGAGCTGAACACGGCTGATTGATTAACACGTCACAGAGCAGAAAAATTTTAATTTTGATGAAGTCTATTTGTTCAGTTCTCCTATTATGAACTATACCATGGTGTCAACTCTAAGAAGTCTCTGTCTAGCATTAAACCCTGAAGTTTTCTTTTTTTTTTTTTTTGTAAAAGCTTTGTAGCTTTACATTCTGCATTTAGTACATAGTCTGCTTTAAGTTAATAAATGTCCAGTTGTTCCAAAAGCACTTCCTCTATTAAATTGCTTTTACACCTGTATCAGAGATCAGTTGGATATATTTATATGAATCTATTTGTTGGTTTTCTATTCTGTTCCACTGATCCATGTTTATATATCATATCAACACCAAAATTCTTGTTCGTTGTACACAATGAAAGGTTAAAGGTTGTACATAATGAAAGGTTAAACATATCTTGAAAAGAGGTAGACTGATCACTTTCAATTTATTCTATTTTTTTCTAAAATTTAAGTATTCTCGTTTCTTTTCCCATTCATATGGATTTTAGAATGAGTGTATTATTATTTATAAAAATTATGTTGAAATTTTGATGGAAACTATATCAAACCTGTGTATCAATTAGTATAATATATCTTTCCATTTAAGTATCAGTCTAATTCATTGATTATTTTCATCTTTTTTTTATACTTTTTAGCACAGAAATTATGTACATGGGCTTCCGTGGTGGCTCAGTGGTAAAGAATCTGATTGCTAATGCAGTAGATATGAGTTCAGTCCCTGCATTGGGAATGTCCCCGGGATAAGGAAATGGCAACCCACTCCAGTATTCTTACCGGGATAATCACATGGACAGAGGAATCTTGCAGGCTACACAGTCCATAGGATTGCAAAAAGAGTTGGACAAAACATGCTTTGCTAGATTTGTATCAAAGTGTTCACCTTTTTGAGTTATTGTAAATGATATTATAGTTTAAATATTTTGTTCATAGGTTTATTTCTATTATATAGAAGTATAGTCTATTCTTGTATGTGTAGTTTGTATTTCAGCACCTTTCTGAACTCAATTAGTAATTGCAGAAATATTTCTTTTTTTGTAAATTACTTGGGACTCTTTTTCAGATTATTTTCCATTATAGATTATTGCAAAATATTGAATATAGCCCCCTGCACTTATGCCTTTTATTTCTTGCTTTGCCTTATTGCACTGGTAGAACTTCCAGTAGCATATTGAGTAAGAATGAGAGTGAGCATCCTTATTCCTTGTCTCATTTCCAAACTCACAGAGAAACCTCTCAGTCTGTCATCAATACTCGAGATACTGGCTATAGATTGATGATAGGCACTCTTTATGAAGTTTAGAAAGTCTCCATCTGGTCCTACTTTCCTGACAGTTTCATGATTAATTGGTGTTGAATTGTGTCCATTTATTTTTAATCAGTTGATACAATCATGTGATTTTTCTCCTTTAGCCTGTTAAGATTTTGGTCTGCATTGATTGATTTATTCCAGGATAAACCCACTTGTTCATGATACTTACTTCATTTTATATGTTGGTAATTCCGTTTGTTAAAAGTAAGCGAAGAATTTGTGTGACTCCCTTCATGAAGGTTAATGATATGTAGGTTTTATTTGGTTTGATTTTTGTACTGTCTTGATCTGACTTTGTTATCCTGGTAACCCTAGCCTCTTTAAATAAATTGAGTTTTCCCTCCCCTGGGGTCTCAGATGGTAAAGAATCTGCCTGCAATGCAGGAGACCTGGGTTTGATCTCTGAGTCAGGACAATCATCTGAAGAGGGAATAGCTACCCACTCCAATATCCTTACCTGGAGAATTCCATGGACAGAGGAGCCTGGCGGGCTACAGTCCATGGGGCCACAGTCAGACATGACTGAGCAACTAACACACTGGAAGAGAATGTGCAGAATTAATATTGATTCTTCTTAAATTGTTTGGTAATATTTTCTACCCAATAGGGATGAAATCCAGCAATCTACTTGGCCTTTTCTGACACCCCCCCCTCCAAGAGTGTTGAAATACCTTTCTACAGCCTGACCAGTGTTAGTGTTTAGGGTCCTAACTCAGCCTTTTTTGTTGTGGAATAAAAGGCACATTTGTTTCTTCTGTGTTTGGATGGAGTAGAATGCTATGTCTAAAAATTATGGTTTTTGTTGTTTGTTTTATTTTTGCTAGGATGGCCCTTTACTGATTCTTTAGCTAGGAGTAAGCTCTGGTGGGGGAGGGGTGTTTGGGTCTATTTGTTAGTTTTCCTGGCTACTGGTTTCTTCACCTCCAAGTTTGAGACATGTGAAGCAGAAAGAAACCCAGGGAGCCCATCACTATTTTTTTTCCTTGAGTCTCCTTATACCCATGAACAAAATATTTAAAATGTAATTAAAATATATGGATTTTAGAATGAGTGTATTATTATTTATAAAAATTATGTTGAAATTTTTATAATTTAAAATTTAAATATAATTAACCTTAATGTTTTAGAATCGTCTTGTGTTTACTTTATATATATTGTGCAGGGTTTTGGTGCTTTTCTTTGTGCATAATGGGAGAATAAAGAAAAATATGTCTACTTTTTCTTTCTGGAATTAGAAATCTCATTCTTTCCAGAATTTTTAATGTGGAATTTTAAGACTGACAACAATCTGTTTTAACACATATGCTAAGTTAACTTTCACACCATTCATCTCAGTTGCAATAAGCGCTTAAGTTAAATCTAAACATAGATTATCATATTCAAAGGGGTGCTCAGTCAAAATATCAGTCAATTATGTGAACAAACACTTCTAATTTTTTCCTATACTGAAAACATTATTCTAGAAAGAAAAAAGACTGGAGACTCAAGAAATACAGGAATTAACTTTGAAGACCCATAAGAAGAAATACAGAAATTAAGTCAGTAGTAATAACTGAGCATCAGGTCTAGATTATTTAAGACTTGAATAAGAATTTAGATACCTATGCATATTCTCCCTGCCAAAAAAAGAATTAAATATTTGTTGCAATTATATAAGTAAAAATTTAAATGATTTTAGTGGAAAACTGGAGGCACGGTATAATTAATGATATTAAAAATTACAATATGTTTACTCTTATTTCCCCATCTTTCTGTGTTTAAAGTTATATATTTGTTTACAAAGTATATCTTGATGGCATACAGTTGCACTTGATTTTGATTTTAGATGTGTGAATAAATTTTGCATATATTGCAATATATACATAATATAATAAGTATTGATTATTATAGAGATCATTTTATAAAACTAATTTTAAATGCAAGGTATAAGACCAAAAAAATTAAAACGAAATGTTGGAATAATTTTGGAAAAAAGAAATTTTGAACAGTAAAAAATATTTTCAAGTGTAGAAACTTATAAAATAGTACTTAGAAAAATGTATAATGCAAAATAAAAGAAGAAATAGAAAATGTAATTTAATACCCAATAAATGTAGAAATAGTAATTTTAAAAAATACCCCATCCCACTCCTACCAAAGTCGTACAGTTTTAGGATTTTTTTTAAAATGGTTGATCTGTAGTGTTTGCTTCGAAAGAAAATGTTGCACCCAAATTGTGCCACATCATAGAACAAGAATGGAAATTTTATAACTAATTTAATAAAAGTGAAAAATTAACACTGTCTATTTAAATCGGCATAAGTAAAACCTACATACACCATTGTGAAAAAATAGAGAAATGCATACAGTTTAATTTCATTTATATTTGAAGGCAATATGCATATATTTTAAACTATTATATAAACAAAGAAATGAAACACAAAACAGAGGAAAGATGTCTTCTGGTGGTAAGATTAGGCAGGTAAATAATGTTGATACGTTCAATTGCTTTTACTCATTGTAGGTATGTAAGTATTCAATGCATTGTGTTTCTTAAATCCTGCATATATATTATATGTACACTTTTACATATAGATATATTAGAAGAGATTAATTCTCAGAAGTTAGATTGCAAAAATAGAAATATTATTACTTTTAACATAAAAATTAACCTGCGTTTTTACATTATGTGTGTCTGTGCGCTTGTAAACAGAAATGCTGTGTTCAATATATATTGAAAAAAGTTTCTAAAGCTCTACACTAAATTTTTCCAGTGTAATACCTGGGATGTTTATGTAAACACTGGGGGTTCAATGATGGAGGACTTCTGTTTTTGTTTTCTAATAAATTACATATTATTTAAATTATGCTTACAATTATATTAGACTTTTACATATAAAATTATTAATTTAAAACTACAAAGGTAAACGTAAAGCTCACTGATACACAAAGAAAACTTTCATTTTTCCCTATCCAAAATAAAAGCCCAAGATAAACTGGAATTGGTCAAACAGGAGATGGCAAGAATGATATCTTTGGTGTTTTAGGAATCAGGGAACTTAAATGGACTGGAATGGTTGAATTTAATTCAGATGACCATTATATCTACTACTGTAGGCAAGAATACCTTAGAAGAACTGAAGTGGCCCTCATAATCAATAAAAGAGTCCCAAGTGCAGTACATGTGTGCAATATCAAAAATGGCAGAATAATCTCTGTCCATTTCCAAGGCAAACCATTCAATATCACTGTAATCCAAGGCTATCCCCCAACCACTAGTGCACTGAAGAATTGATGCTTTGGAACTGGTGTTGGAGAAGACTCTTGAGAGCCTCTTGGACTGCAAGGAGATCAAACCAGTCAATCCTAAAAGAAATCAACCCTGAATATTCATTGGAAGGACTGATGATGAAGTTGAAGCTCCAATAATTTGGCCACCTGATGTGAAGAGCTGACTCATTAGAAAAGACCCTGATGCTGGGAAAGATTGAAGGTAGGAGGAGAAGGGGACGACAGAGGATGAGATGGTTGATCACTGACTCAATGGAGATGAGTCTGAGCAAACACTGGGAGATGGTGAAGGACAGGGAAGCTGGCATGCTGCCGTCCAAAGAGTTGGACATTACTGAGCAACTGAACAGCAAAAGTATATAGTAATGTCCTTATTGATTATAGTTAAATAAGCTTAAAATGATTTCCAGAGAGACTAAGAAATAGACATTGGTTTTATTATTAAGTTTTCCTAGTCTTAGAGGGAACTCGTGGGAACATTATAAACCTTTGTCATATTTATGTAATGTGAAGACTGGCCTTTTATGCTAGACAATTTCTTATAGTCATTCAGAGTTCCAGTCACATTCTGTGGTTCACCAGATGTCTGTATGACTAATGTATCTGTTTACTATAATTTATTTAAAATGTGTTTCCATCCTCCATTACATGCAAATGCTACACACTACTGCATGATTTTAGCCCATTGAAGGGGGTAGCCCTCAATCTAGTCCTCATAGCCCTTATAAATTACAATACATTTTCTTGTGTTTGTGTATGTTTTCTTTTCATTTTGATCTACTCTATCCACTGTTTCTTCCCTCCATTAGTTACCAAATAACTAGTTTAGTAAAAATATCTTAATTACACAGAGCCTAATTTATTCTCAATTCAATTATGCATAATATCTATTGTCAAGTATTTTTCTCTCATTGTTTTGTATCTAGATTTAGTACTTTCATTTCTTAATTGCTGCCTTTATTCTCATTATTGCTTATGCTTATCAATAATATTGTAGTACAGTTTTTAAAAAATTACCATCTCAAATTTAGTCTTCCAAAGGTACATATATAATAAGTGAGGAAAATAATATTTTGTTGATTGTCCTGAATTTTGAAATTAATAACTTAGACAATAATCATTTCATAAGAAATAAAGATTTAACCTGCAGTCTTCAAAGGTTAAAGTCATTTTTTTTAATCTCAGATAGTGCACAAGTGACTTGAAATCATATATTCTTAAGAGAAGTAAAAATTAACATCTGAACATTCAAAAGTACATGTAATATGTAATAATTTGGAAGACTAATGAGTCAAACCATACCTCTAAAATGTCTAGATTAGTCGGTTTCCCTGAATGAGTTCCAATATATTGCTAAATTTCAGAATTTTACTAAGAATTCCAAACATTTTCTGAAACCTACATTGTATTCTAAAGACACAAAATATTTTGTAGGGTTGCTATGAAAATTTATCACCCATGGGCAATCTGAAGTAAAGCTAACTAATTATATTATGTGGGCACAATGGACTAAAAAAGCAAACAGATACCAGATGGTGATAAAAGGGCAAGTATCAATAACACAGCAAGAAAGAATTAGCCACATCAATTAAATCTATCAAACCAGTAGGAATTAAAATAAGTAAGTTAATTTGCATGTATCTTCAACTCCCAAATATATAAAAAGTTAGATCAAATATCCATCTATCTACTGGTAGGCTGTCTATAATACCCAAGATTGACTTTTCAATTAAACATATCAGCCAGCATAAAAGTTTCGCACACATTAAAAATATGGTCCCCATTACTAGACAGTTTGATTCTGCTATGTTATTAGTGGCAGAAAGCTACATGACAGAAGATATTTTTATTGTGGTCAATTGATAAAGATCCGTGTAGCTCAATATGCTCTTGAGAATCTACCGTGATTAAAACCGTGATACCATTTCCTAGAAACCTTGTTTTCTCTCACTTAATGTCTACTTACTGCTATTTTCATAGTCTTCATCACTGTAGAGGTAAACATTAAAACAGTCTAAATACGATATTTGGATTGTAATTTTCTGGGAGCAAAATAGAAGCCATTTAAGGAAACCAATTTGCTAGCAGTTGATTAAACTCTGGTCCATTCATTATTTTAACCATGTAGACTTTGGGTGTGTGTGTGTGTGTGTGTGTGTGTGTGTGTGTTCAATCTAGAAAGTAGCTATACTTTCAGATTGATTGTCTTTTATTTGCTAATTTATTTTCTGCTCACTTTCACAGGACTATTTCTCTGTAGAAGTGTATTTAAACTAGTCGACCAAAACAAGTTGAGCTGGAAAGGATATTGAATGACCTTGCGCCAGGCGGGTTTGGCTTAATACCTGGTCATTAACTAGACAGCTTTTGTTGATAGTCCAAAAGTTATTCTATGAGAAAGCGTTTCCTTTCTTCTGCCATCTGGTTTAGCATAATATTTCCACAAAGCCAAAGTAAATTTGAAGACAGAGATTTGTCATATGGACAACAAGCCCTGGAAATATTGCGGTGACTGTCTTTAACTCCTATCTAAAGTTTCACACAGGCATGCTAAGTCACTTCAGTTGTCTCTGATTCATAAAACTTAAAGAATTACCCAAATGTGTTCAACTTGAACATGAGAGATCTCAGATTAAGACGTGAGACTTAAGACTGAAACACTGTTAACTGACTTCCTTTTAAAGTGTAAACTTTTTTTAATGATTTCCTGATTTAAACAACATAAAACAGAGCATATTTAATTTAAATTATTCTTCATATTATTATTTACTAACTACAAAGACCTCTGTGAAAATGTTTATAATGACTTTTTATCTTATCACCAAAAACTAAAAAACAACCCAAAGATCTAAAAACTGGTGAATGGGTCAACACAGTGTACTCCATCTGTGCAATAGAATGCCACTCAGTAATAAAAAAAGCTAACTAGTCAGATAGATGAATCTCATCACGAGGGAAAACATTTTTTTCCCATTTTTTTGTTTATCTATACGAGATGGTGAAAGTTCACTAAATTATTGTGGTAATCATTTAATGATGTAGTTAAGTCAAATTGTTGTGCTATACAACTTAAACATATACTATATGTCAATTATATCTCAATAAAACTTTTCTCTCTTCATCAACATCACAGATACCTCAATACTTAACCCTCCGCTTTTGCATTTTGTATTCAATAGAACTGCAAGCATAATAATGGAATTGATATATGGACAAGTGCTTGCTTTGAGTCCCTTTGAAATGGGGCATGACACTTTGATTCATATCCAAAGTAAAAACAAAAGTAAATAAAAGTTCACACACCTCAAATAACCAATTAAGGGATATTTTAAGAAAGGTATGATTTATCAAGTGGGCTATACAAAACATAAAAACCAGACACTTCCCTAATTCTGGTTTTGATATAGATAATTCAGATATGTTCCCTCTTTACACTGAGTTGCTGAAATAATAGTTGCCATTGCCCTACTTATTCAACTGTCAACTTCATCTTGCATATGTGACTTGTCAAAAGGAAACTCCAAATATTAGCAAAGCAATCATCTGTTCTTTAAGCACCCTTTTTGGAGTTGGGTTACTCACTCCAACTGATCGAGTTTGTTTTTTGTTTTGTCTTATTTTACTTTGTCTTGTTTCATTTTCTTTAGAGATGATTTTGATGCAAATATACATTTTTTAATTTTCCATATTACTAATAAATTATTTGATTATTAGTACTCTACAGAGGAGCCTAGAGGGCTACAGTTCATGGGGTTGCAAAGAGTCGGACACAACTGAAGTAACTTAACACTTCCACATGCATGAACTCTTCTACCTTTAGGTTACTTTAATCTTGAAGGAAAATATAATTAATTAATTAATATGCATAATAGAATGAATAAATAGTGTAAATCTAGATAGAAACCAAGCATTAGAGAATAATGGCTGATATAGAGCCAAGTTTAGAGAATTTGGAGGGGGATGGAAAGCCTGGAGTGAGATAGAGTATGAAATTGTGTTTCACAATATAGAGATATTTTGGCTTAGAAAGAAGAGCAAAAAATAATGAAAAAATTTGAGATATTAAAATGAATATTACTTATAGAATAAGCTGAGTCAAGAGACACTAATAAAGTTTCATTTTATAACAAGTACCTGACAAATATTTTTAGTTGTGTATTTCAACAGCATTCATTTCAAGTTCCAGAAAGAAAAGGGGAATAAATAAGCAGATGTGAAATTGTAATATACTTCAGAGACAAGTATTTTCTTTTGGAATTCTGAAATAAAGTTATACTATTACCAGCAATAAAAAATGAAAATGCACTGATCAGTAGAAAATAGTATTCAAAATAATATCTTTGTAATGATCAATCTTTTTTATTTAAATGTTTATATTATTATTGCTTCTGAATTACAGTGTTTGAACATGAACCATTTCATGCTTTATGTACAGAACATCTACTAAAAGTGCAATAAAAATACTTCAGCATCATTGTAAATTATACATATAAAATCTGGTTTCTTGAAAAGTTTCAAGGGAGTGCATGTCTTTTAAAAATGAAAATTGGACCATTTTATTCCCTTGCTCAAAATCTTATATGTAATAAAAGACCATTAGTGTGTCAATAAAAATAATAGGTTTCCTGGCATAAACATAAATGTATCTCCCACATAACTTCATAAATACATTATTGAAAAGTAGTAATTTTGCTACCAAATGGCATCAGATTGTCTATTTCCCAGTTTTGTTAATGGGATGTTTATTATGAATTTCACATTAGGCTAAAATCCCCAACTAATTTCCTAAAATAAAATTAAAAACAGTAAAGCACCTGGTAGCAGTTTTTATGTAAAATACTTAAAGCGTTGTTTCCTGATCATTGATTAATATGAATTGTTAATAAATGTTTGGCTTGCAAGCTTTAACAACGTACAGTTTGCACACTGTACCATAAACATCATGCCATGTTATAGCATGGGAAATAACAGGACTACACAAATATGTTACAAAACAGAAAGTTCAATATTTAAAAGCAATGCAAGTTACTATTTTTTACCAAATAAGTTGAAGGATGAAGCTGCAGTAAGTTGAAAAAGGTGAGGAGGACCATAGAAGTAGCTATTGTTTGCCATGAGTATAGAAGGTAATGCTACAGAGGAGTGTACTCTGGGGGTGAATTTCAAGCACAGTCCCAGATTCAGAGGAATTAATAGATATCTGTTGCTGTCTCGATGCTGCTAGAAGAAAGGCTATGAAAATCTTCAGGAAAGGTGATGTTCCATTTAGTCTAAAAAAAAAACCCTCAAAATAATCCTTTGTACACTTGTGTTTATGCTTATAAATTTCTTACTTGATGAAAGATATATGCCTTTTAAACAAAAGTCATCTTAACATATCACTTTCATACTCTTGGTTGTTTATTATATGCATGGACTTGATGGGATAAGGAGTGCCCAGATATTTGGTTGGGCATTATATCTGGGTGTGTCTGTGAGGATGTTTCCAGATGAGATTAGCATTTAAATTGGCAGACAAAGTAAATCATAATTCCCTGAGGATCTGAGTAGAACAAAAACGCAGAAGGAGAGAGCATTTACTCTCTGCCTAACATTCCTCTGGACATATATCTTCTTTCTTCTGCCCTCAAACTAGGGCTTACACCTTAGGCTCTCCTGGTTCTCAGGCCTTTGGAGTTGGACTGGAATTACACCACCAGCTTTTCTGAGTCTCCAGCTTGCAGAGGACAAGCTGGCCTTCTGAGCCACCATAATTGCATAAGTCAACTCCTGATAGTAATTATCTTTGTGTGTGTGTGTGTGTGTGTGTGTGTGTGTGTGTGTGTGTGTGTGTGTGTGTGTGTGTAGTATATATACATGTGTGTGTACCCAGTTGTTTCAGTTGTGTCCAACTTTGTGCAACCCTGTGGACTATAACCCCCCACCACCCCAAGGCTCCTGTGTCCATGGGGATTCTCCAGGCAAGAATACTGGAGTGGGTCGCCATGCCCTCCTCCAGGGGATCTTCCCGACCCAAGGATTGAACCAGTGTCTCTTGTGTCTCCTGCATTGACAGGTGGGTTACACTAGTGCCGCCTGGGAAGCCCCATATGCATATACATGTATCTATCCAATACACACACAGAAACACAGAAACATACATGTACTTCATTTTATTGTGTTTCGCAGATACTGTGATTTGTACAAGTTGAAGGTGTATGGCAACTGCATCCGCACTATTTTCCTAAGAGCATTTGCTCAGTTAATGTCTCTGTGTCATATTTGTTAGCTTTCATAATATCTCAAACTTTATTATGATTAAAGTATTTGTTATGGTGATCTGTGATCAACAGTCTTTGTTGTTACTGTTGTAATTGTTGTTACTGTTGTAATGAGCAGCATGGACTGTGCCCAGGTGAAACAGCAAGCTTACTTGATAAATGTATGTGTTCTGATTGCTCCACCCACCAGCTGTTTCCCATCGTTCTTCCTCTCCTCAAGTCTCCCTGTTGCCTGAGTTACATTGATATTGAAATTAGGCCAATGAATAACCTTACAGTGGCCTCTACATGGTCCAGTGACAGGAAGAGTTGCACATCTCTTGCTTTAACTCAAAACCTAAAAATGATTGCACTTGCAGAAGAAGACATATGCAAAGCAGAGATTGACTGAAAGCTAGACCTTTTGTACCAAACAACCAAACTGTTAACGGAAAAGAAAAGTTATTGAAGAAAATTAAATTGCCAACCCAGTGAACACAGAGATGATAAGAACATGAAGCAGTCTTACTGCAGATACAGGTAAAGTTTGAGTGGTCTGAATAGAACATCAAACAAACCACAACATTCCATTAAGCCAGAGCCTAGTCCAGAGTAAGGTCATTAACTCTCTTCAAGTCCAGGAAGCTGAAAGAGGTAAGGAATCTGGAGGGAAAAAAGAAAAAAAAAAAAACTGAAACCAACAGAGATTGATTCTTGAGATTTGAGAAAAGAAAGCATCTCTACAACATGGAAGCACAAGGTGAGGAAGCTAATGTTGATGTAGAAGCTGCAGAAGTACTCAGGAGATCTAGTTAAAATAGTGAATGAATGTAGCAACACTAAACAAAATTTCAGAGTGTTGAGTTCATTTCAGTCACTCAGTCATGTCTGACTCCTTGCAACACCATGGATTGTAGCACGCTGGGCTTCCCTGTCCATCAACAGCTAACGGAGATTACTTCAACTCGTCCATTGAGTTGGTGATGTCATCCAACCATCTCATCCTCTGCGGTCACCTTCTCCTCCCACTTTCAATCTTTCCCTGCATCAGGGTCTTCTCAAATGAGTTAGTTCTTCACAACAGATGGCCAAAATATTGGAGTTTCAGCTTCAACATCAGTCCTTCCAATGAATATTCAGGATTGATTTCCTTTAGGATGGACTGGTTGGATCTCCTTACTGTCCAAAGGACTCAAGAGTATTCTCCAACACCACAGTTCAAAAGCTTCAGTTCCTTGGCACTAAGCTTTCTTTATAGTCCAACACAAACATCCATACATGACTACTGGAAAAACCATAGAACAGACAGAGCTTTTTTGCAAAGTAATGTCTTTGCTTTTTAATATGATGTCTAGGTTGGTCAAAGCTTTTCTTCCAAGGAGCAATCCTCTTTTAATTTCATGGCTGCAGTCATCATCTGCAGTGATTTTGGAGCCCAATAAATAAAGTCTGTCACTGTTTCCACTCTTTCCCATCTATTCGCCATGAAGATATGGGACCAGATGCTATGATCTTAGTTCTCTGAATGTTGAGTTTTAAGCCAACCATTTCAGTATCCTCTTTCACTTTCATCAAGAGGATCTTTAGTTCTTCTTCACTTTCTGCCATAAGGGTAGTATCATCTGCATATTTGAAGTTATTGATATTTCTCCTGGCAATCTTGACTCCAACTTGTGCTTCATCCAGTCCAGCATTTCTCATGATGTACTCTACATATCAGTTAAATAAGCAGGGTGACAATATACAGCCTTGACATACTCCTTTCCTGATTTGGAAAGAGTGTTGTTCCATGTCCAGTTCTAACTGTTGTTCCTTGACCTGCATACAGATTTCTCAGGAGGCAGGTCAGGTGATCCGGTATTCCCATCTCTTTAAAATTGTCCATGGTTTGCTGTGATCCACACAGCCAAGGACTTTGGCATGGTCTAAAAAGCAGAAATAGATGTTTTTCTGGGAGTCTCTTGCTTTTTCAATGATCCAACAGATGTTGGTAGTTTGATCTCTGATTCCCCTGCCTTTTCTAAATCCAGCTTAAACATCTGGATGTTCATGGTTCACATACCGTTGAAGCCTGGCTTGGAGAATTTTGAGCCTTACTTCGCTCTCATGTGAGATGAGTGCAATTGTGTGGTAGTTTGAACATTCTTTGGTATTGCCTTTCTTTGGGATTGGAATGAAAACTGACCTTTTCCAGTCCTGTGGCCACTGATGAGTCTTCCAAATTGGCTGGCATATTGAGGGCAGCACTTTCACAGCATCATCTTTCAGGATTTGAAGTAGCTCAAATCCTCAAATTCCATCACCTCCACTAGTTTTGTTTGTAGTGATGCTTCCTAAGGCCCACTTGACTTTGCACTCCAGGACGTCTTGCTCTAGGTGAGTGATCTACCATCGTGATTATCTGGGTCATGAAAATCTTTTTTGTATAGTTCTTCTGTGTATTCCTGCCACCTCATCTTAATATCTTCTACTTCTGTTAGGTTCATACTGTTTCTGTCCTTTATTGAGCCCATCTTTGTATGAAATGTTTCCTTAGTATGTCTAATTTTCTTGAAGAGATCTCTAGACTTTCCCATTCTATTGTTTTCTTCTATTTCTTTGCATTGATCACTGAGGAAGAATTTCTTATCTCACCTTGCTATTCTTTGGAACTCTGCATTCAAATAGGTATTTCTTTCCTTTTCTCCTTTGCCTTTTGCATCTCTTCTTTTCACAGCTATTTGTAAGGCCTCCTCAGACAACCTTTTTGCATTTCATTTTCCTTGGGATGGTCTTGATCTTTGCCTCCTGTACAGTGTCACAAACTTCCATCCATAGGTCTTCAGGCATTCTGTCTATCAGATCTAATCCCTTGAATTTGTCACTTCCACTCTATAATCCTAAGAGATTTGATTTAGATCATACCTGAATGATCTAGTGGTTTTCCCTACTTTCTTCAATTTAAGTCTGAATTTGGCAATAAGGAATTCATGATCTGAGCCACAGTCGGCTCCCTGTCTTGCTTTGCTGACTGTATAGAACTTCTCCACCTTTGACTGCAAAGAATATAATCAATCTGTGTTCAGTATTGCCCATCTGGTGATGTCCATGTTAGAGTCTTCTCGTGTGTTATTGTGTTATTGTCTGCTATGACCAGTGCATTCTCTTGGTAAAACTCTCTTAGCCTTTGCCCTCCTTCATTATGTACTCCAAGGCCAAATTTGACTGTTACTTCAGGTGTTTCTTGATTTACTACTTTTGCATTAAGTGTATGAAACAGCCTACTATTTGAAGAAGACACATGTAGAAGTTTCATAGCTTAAGGGGAGAAGTCAATACTTCAAAAATTAAAAGGTCAAGCCGACTCTTTTGTTAGGGGCTAATGCAGCTGACAATTCTAAGTTTAATGCTATTTTATCATTGTGAAAATCCTTGGACCCTCAAAAATTAAGTTGAATTTTGTTTGTGTTCTATAAATGAAATAACAAAGCTTGAATGACAGCACATCTGTTTACAACATGATTTGCTGAATTTTTAAGCCCATTTCTGAGATTTCCCACTCCAAAAATATTTTTTCAAAATATTTTTCAAATACTTTTCAAAATATTACTGCTTATTAGCAATATATCTGGCTACCAGAACTCTGGTGGAGATTCATTCCTACTAACACAATATTCATTCTTCAGCCCAGGGATCAAGAAGTAATGTCAAGTCTTATTATCTATGAAATACATTTCATATGCCTGTAGCCATAGAGATAGTGAATTATTCCTCTGATGGATCAAGGGAATTGAAAACCTTCTGGAAATGACTCACCATTGTAGATGCCGTGAAGAACATCTGTGATTCATGGGAAGAGATTCAAATAAGATGAACAGGAATCCAGAAGAAGTTGATTCCAGCCCTTATGGATGACTTAGAGGGGTCCAGGACTTTAGTGGAGGAGGTAACTGCAGACATGGTCGAAATAGCAAGAGACCTAGAATTAGCAACAAAACCTAAAGATGTAACTGAATTGCTGCCATATCATGATAAAACTTTAAAGGATGAGGAGTTGCTTCAGACGGATGAGCCAAGAAAGTGGATTCTTGAGACGGGATCCTGGTTAAGATGTTGTAAAATTTGCTGAGGACAACAAAGGATTTAGAGTGTTACAAATACTAAGTAAACAATGCAGTGGCAGAGTCTGAAAGGACAGCTTCCACTTTTGAAAGATGTTCTGTCATGGGTAAAATGCTATCAAAGCTGCATGGCATACCACAGAGAAACCATTCCAGGAAAGAAGAGTCAATCAATGCAGCAAACTTAATTTGTATCAAATTAAAAAAAATTCTATAGCTACCCCAGTGTTTAGCAGTGACCATCCTGATCAATCTGGGCTTCCCCTTACAACTCAGTCAATAAAGAATCTACAATCTACGAGCAATGCAGGAGGCCTGGGTTCAATCCCTGGGTCAGGAAGGAGACCAGGTTCAATCCATGTGTTGGGAAGATCCCCTGGAGAAGGGAATGGCAACCCACTCCAGTATTCTTCCCTGGAGAATTCCACAAACAGTGGGGCCTGGTGAGCTACAGTCCATGGAATCGTAGGGAGCTGGACACGACTGAGTGACTGACACTTTGACTTTCCACAGTATAATCATAACTTTTATATTTGCTCTGAAGTCAGTGATATCTGTGTGATTGGTTTTAATGAGGTTCTCTAGAACTGAACCTCTGATAGATATCTAGAGGTAAGCCTGTATATATCCATATTGCTTCTACTTCCCTGGAGAACCTTGACTGATACATATTTTGATACTGGAAGTGAGTATCACTGAGTCTATGTAGCCCACAACTCTGTGGTGGCTGTCTTATCACCATTTAAATCCAAGAAGCATGTTTATTGTATAGAACATGCTATGGCCTTTTGGAATAACCATGTCCACTTTCTAGTGTGTGTCTTGTGTGTTAGTCGTGTCCGACTCTCTGCGACCCCATGGACTGTAGCCCACCAGGCTCCTTTGTCCATGGGATTCTCCAGGCAAGAGTACTGGAGTGGGTTGCCATTTCTAGTGTGAATCTTGAGAATTATCCTTGTCATCATTTTATTTAAAGTGTGTTAGATAAGGGGAAATACATAAAATCATTCCTATAACAATAGTGAGAATCAGTTTGTTTTTCATTATTACTTTTTTAGCAATTAATGTCTTCTATAGAATGTGAATATTAAAAGATAAGAATCTTTCTACCAACAAAACTTAGCTGTGGGCCACCATTTGAGGCCTTTTACTGATTATTGTTCTTGATTTAAATGTATACATTATTATTATCTTGTTCCTTTAAGCTCATCTTACTCAAAGCAAGCCTACAGTTAAACCTTTAATATTTTTAATATCAGTATGTGTGAAGTTGCTCAGTCGTGTCCGACTCTTTGTGACCCCATGGACTGCAGCCTACCAGGTTCCTCCATCCATGGGATTTTCCAGGCCAGAATACTGGAGTGGGTTGCCATTTCCTTCTCCAGGAGACCTTTCCAACCCAGGGATTGAACTCGGGTCTCCCACATTGTAGGCAGACGCTTTACCGTCTGAGCCACCAAGGAAGCTCAACTATTAATAAATCACACAATCATAGTGCACACTTAATGATTCTTTAATAAGCATTGTTTTATTATAAAATCTAGATTTATTTTAAAAATTAAGTGAAAACCATAGTATTTTGGAGATTTGTCATTTTAGTGGCATAGAATTATTTGTTTATGTAGAGAACACACTGATTTTGGAATGCTTTCAAATTACTTGGATTTATCATTTCCTTGTAAATTAATACTCCAAAAATTAGTATGTACATTTGTGTGGACTCTACTTTAAAATGTAAAAGGGATGCTTTCTGATGATTATATCAAACATAAATATTAATTTATAAACAGGATGATTCCAAAGTTGTTTAAAATAGTTATATTTTCTTTATGAGGAGACATTCTTTCAGTTTTATTTATTTTGTCAGTTTGGTAGTGACTACTTTTAAGAGCTACAGAAAAATGGTAGTTTTTATTCTGACCATTTTCAGAAGTATTATCCTTTTAGAAAATCACCTTTGTTTCAATGAAAGATCCAGACTCTTTAGCATCATGGCATGCAGATTGTCAGTTTTTATCTTTCCTGACTTCCCAGCCTTGTGGATTTGTTTCAATCTCTCCTAGATGTGCTGTGTTTTCTCTACTACAGATTCTATGCCTATCCTTCCTTGACTGTCGTCTCTCCCCTCAGCTTCTTGCTAACATATGCCGGTATTTCAAGATTCAGCTGATATCACTAAATCTGAAAAGACTTTTCCAGAAACTTCCTCCAAATCTAAATGCAACCCTGTCTACACTGGCAAAACATCTTCTTTAAATGAGAATCACACAATTGCAAAATTTCTTTACCCTTCACCTTTCCACCCCAGATCATGAATTCATTGATATTCAGAACATTGTATTCATTTTTTTGTTTGTTTCAAGAGACTGATTTAGTGCTAAATACATAGAATTCCGTACATGTTTATTTAGAAAGATCCAAAGTAATGAACGAAACAATTTGGCATAAAAATCATAAATTCCAAGAGATACTGTGTACTCTTGAAAAAATAATTGAGATGAGTTAACTTTCATAATACTTCAAAGATAAGTATATATGCATATAGCTAGATTGGGAAGATAATATCTCAAGCATAAAGGAAAGGTCTAGTTGTAAAAGTGACTGTCAAAGAAGTTATTAAAGAAAATTATTAAAATAAGAATCCGGAGAAGGCAATGGCACCCCACTCCAGTACTCTTGCCTAGAAAATCCCATGGATGGAGGAGCCTGGTAAGTTGTGTGGTCCATGGGGTCGCTAAGAGTCGGACACGACTGAGCGACTTCACTTTCACTTTTCACTTTCACACATTGTAGAAGGAAATGGCAACCCACTCCAGTGTTCTTGCCTGGAGAATCCCAGGGATGGGGGAGCCTGGTGGGCTGCCGTCTATGGAATCACACAGAGTCGGAAAATAAGAATCATTAATTTTTAAAGGTGATAACATATATATAAAAAATAAGTTTCTATTTTTATACCACATCAAAATGAAATCTTTACTCAGTAGACAGTTGGTTATTAGAGTTCATTGAATTATTAAAGTTTTGAGTTTAAGGAATAGAAAGACTTCCTAAGGAGAGTGAGTAAAAAGAAATAAATTAAGAATCACTATTTTAGAAGTTTTAAGATGGAAATAATTGCACCAACGATGTAACTGCTAGTAACTTCACTAGTATGTCTAATTCAAAAATATACGATACAAGCAAAACAATTTTATTAGCATATTTCTGATTTGCCTAATGCCTCAGAATTTCTATTTGTGAAATGTGGTCTTCTATATTGTCTAGAGAAATATGATATCTTTTCATACTTGCATTTTCCACTAACTACCTCCACTCTCCCATTACCCTTGTCATGATGTAAACATAAAGTTTAAATTCATCAGTCACTGTTGAACTGTTATAGTATTATTCCCTTAATATAGTCTTATTAATATTCATGCCTTATCCTCCTGGTGTGTCTGAGTTTCTGAATGAAAATAAAGTTGAATATTTTCCTTATGAAAATATTATGATGTGATTTATTATCTTTAAATAGAAATTTCTAACACCAGAACAATTTAGAAACTAAGAAAATAATTACATGCTACCAATGGTGATGCCACCAACCTAACATCACTGGGGAAAATTGTGTCAAATAACTTCATATCATCTATATTTTTAATATAATCTATGGCCTGGTCCTTGAATTTATGAGATTAAAACACATTTTATATAAGCATAAATCAAGAAACTGATATACAATATTGGAGTGCCAAAATATGAGTGTCAAGTGACAAATTATAGTCATTATCAGTATAATAAATGTATATATTTTTATGTTAATATATTTATGAAAAATGAAAATTTAAAAGATTAGACAATGTGAGTAAGGGACTTTTGAGTGAATGTAATATTTAATAAAAATTTGGAAATACAATGCAGACAACTTAATGAATGTGTATTTCTAACAGTGTGATAGGACCACATTCTATTTTACAAATACACATGCCAAAGTAAATGAAATTCAGAAATTCCATTTGCTGAATTTACAAGTTTCTCTGGAGGGAGTTTGGATAGTGACTCTCCCTGTTCTTATTTATAGCATCCAAAGCCCTTTATGTTGATGAATTTACTCTTTTTTATATCTAAATGTTTAATTAGTTTAGATTTCAATATTTATTGAATGGAAACTAATTTTACCCCTTTTATATGCTAGGCTATTTAGAAAGAACACTCTCTCCTATGAGAAACCATAAATCATTGTAGTAATGTCATCAGTGTCAGGATCAGATCAAGCCCTCTCTGTTTTACTTAACCACTCTGTGGACTTCAGCAAAGAATCTAACACAGTTAATCTTCATTTATCTTGTAAGTAAGATGGGAATAGCATGCTTTGTAAATGTAATGATAGAATACTTACAGACATATTTGACACATGGTAAGTATTGGATGAATATCAGCTGTTAATAGTATTAATATTGTTAATTTAGGCCAGTTAAAAAAGTACTGAACCCTAGATTGAGACCTTCTATCAGATATATTTTGAATTTTGTTTATAAGTTAGTCATTAACAAAATATATGTAAGTATATGCCATACCATGAAAAGACACCAGGATTCTTAGCACCTGGAAGAGAAGAGTTCAATCCGGGGCTAGAGATGAGGCTTGATCGCTCAGAGCTTTTGTGTAATAAAGTTTTATTAAAGTATAAAGGAGCTAGAGAAAGCTTCTGACATAGGCATCAGAAGGGGGCAGAAAGAGTACCCCCTTGCTAGTGTTAGCAATGGAGTTATATACTCTTTTTTTTTTTTTTAATATTATTTTATTAGTTGGAGGCCAATCACTTTACAACATTTCAGTGGGTTTTGTCATACATTGACATGAATCAGCCATATAGTTACACGTATTCCCCATCCTGATCCCCCCCTCCCACCCGGAGTTATATACTCTTTAATTAGTTATTACGGTGAATCAAAAGAATGTCTGGAGGTTGTAAAGACCTCACCAGACCTACTCCCATAATTTACATTTTAAGATAACAGGACTAGCCAGGAGGTTCTTTTCCAGAGACTGTCCTTAAGCAGGATATTTTATCGTTATATAATGCTAAGGAATGTAGAGGGAAAACAGATTTTGTCCTTTCTTCCTCCTTGAGAATTCCAGACCCCTCTCTCCTTGGGGACGCCTAGACTTCTTATCAACCTGCCTAGGAATTGACTCTCTCACTGGCTCAAATGGTAAAAACATCTGCCTGCAATGAGGAAAACCTAGGTTTGATCCCTGGGTCAGAAATATCCCTGGGAGAAGGGAAAGGCTAATGTATTTACTTTGCTATATTGTAAAGTTATATCTTTGATTTATTCTTTCCAAAAGTCCAATTAGTAAACTTTTGTAAGAGTTATATAGCATTGTCATGGAATTTTTAGAAACCATGGAATCCATATACATTACTGAGGAATTTTAAACCAAAGTATGATAAAGGGTTGATCTGTTTTGTGTCTTTAAAGTTTTAATGTATGTTCACTGTCTATAACTTACTTCGCTATCATTGTTCTTTAAACATTGTCACAGAAATATATTAAAATCTATGTTCAAGATTAATATAGAGCCAATCAAAGTTGTTTTATTATCATTCACACAGTGATTTCTCTCCTTTCCTTTGGCTATATGGTAAGATTTTAATTCTATAATAAGTTATATTCTCAGCCATGTATATTCTTAAATCATTATCACGAAAAATTTAAATTGACTCTTTGGACCTGATATATAGAATTGGTTAGCAAATGTAGCCTAAGGATTCTTTTTTTTTTTTAAGTCCTTTTGAATAGCCTTAGGTTTAACTGGGGATTCACTTGGTTTTGGCATTGTACAGCAAACCACAATTTCAGATAGACTCCAGAGAAGCAGTACTTCTGGGAATGTGTGTAATGTTCTAAAAGTTCTGCAGGCTTGCTAGAGTGTTTTTTTCTGCTTTCCTTCACTTATTTTCTTCTTCATAGCCCTGAGAAAAACCTTGGGCATTAGATACTGCAGGAAATTGCTATGAGGGTTATGTTAGGAAAAAAAAGAGCTGCAAGGCACAGAAAAGGGTATATGTCTATTCTGTGAGGTGAGGAACATCCTCCCTGAGGGAGTTTTGAAGGAACAGAGTGAATATTAATTATATGGGACCAATTTTCCAGGCAGAAATAATAGCACATTTGAGGACTCCAGGAAAAAATAATTAAAAATCCATTTACTTATCTATCTAGATGCTTCCCAGTGGCTCAGTGGGTAAAGAATTCACATGCAAAGCTGGAGAGGCGGGTTTGATCCCTGGGTTGGGACGATCCCCTGGAGAAGGAAATGGCAAACAACTTCAGTATCCTTGCCCAGAGAATCCCATGGACAGAGGAGCCTGGCAAGCTGCAGTTTATAACCTCACAAAGAGCTGGACACGACTGAAGTAACTGAGCATACACTCAAGTCAGATGCTTATCTGTCCATGTGTCCTTCTCAGATTTCCTAGAGGTTACCAGTGGTGATTAAGCCCACAGATAAAAGCTAGACAACCTATGCAAGCTCTGCAAGGAGATGCCCTAAAGCCTGTGTTATGGTCCTTAGCCTCAGTTCAGTTCAGTAACTCAGTCATGTCCGACTCTGCAGCCCCATGAATCGCAGCACGCCAGGCTTCCCTGTCCATCACCAACTCCCAGAGTTTACTCAAACTCATGTCCATCAAGTTGGACATGATACCATACAGCCATGTCATCCTCTGTCGTCCCCTTCTCTTCCTGCCCCCAATCCCTCCCTGCATTCTTTTCCAATGAGTCAAGTCTTCGCATGAGGTGGCCAAAGTATTGGAGTTTCAGCTTCAGCATCAGTCCTTCCAATGAACACCAGGACTGATCTCCTTTAGGATGGACTGGTTGGATCTCTGTGCAGTCCAAGGGACTCTCAAGAGTCTTCTCCAAACCACAGTTCAAAAGCATCAACTCTTCGGTGCTCAGCTTTCTTCAGAGTCCAACTCTCACACATTCATACATGACCATTGGAAAAAACATAGCCTTGACTAGACAGACTTTGTTGGCAAAGCAATGTCTCTGCTTTTTAATATGCTATCTAGGTTGGTCATAACTTACCTTCTAAGAAGTAAGGGTCTTTTAATTTCATGGCTGCAATCACCATCTGCAGTGATTTTGGAGCCCCCAAAAATAAAGTCTGACACTGTTTCCACTGTTTCCCCATCTATTTCCCATGAGGTGATGGGACCAGATGCCATGATCTTAGTTTTCTGAATGTTGAGCTTTAAGCCAACTTTTTCACTTTGCTCTTTCACTCTAATCAAGAGGCTTTTTAGTTCCTCTTCACTTTCTGCCATTAGGGTGGTGTAATCTGCATATCTGAGGTTATTGATATTTCTCCCGGCAATCTTGATTCCAGCTTGTGCTTCTTCAAGCCCAGCGTTTCTCATGATGTACTCTACATATAAGTTAAATAAGCAGGTTGACAATATACAGCCTTGAAGTACTCCTTTTCCTATTTGGAACTAGTCTGTTGTTCCATGTCCAGTTCTAACTGTTCCTTCCTGACCTACATATAGGTTTCTCAAAAGGCAGGTCAGGTTGTCTGGTATTATTTCTTTCAGAATTTTCCACGGTTTATTGTGATCCACACAGTCAAAGGCTTTGGCATAGTCAATAAAGCAGAAATAGATGTTTTTCTGGACTCTTGCTTTTTCGATGATCCAGTGGATGTCAACAATTTGATCTCTGGTTACTCTGCCTTTTCTATATTCAGCTTGAATATCTGGAAGTTTATGGTTCACGTATTAATGAAGCCTGGCTTGGAGAATTTTGAGTATTACTTTACTAGAGTGTGAGATGAGTGCCATTGTGCAGTAGTTTGAACATTCTTTGGCATTGCCTTTCTTTGGGATTGGGATGAAAACTGACCTTTTCTAGTCCTGTGGCCCCTGCTGAGTTTTCCAAATTGGCTGGCATATTGAGTGTGGCACTTTCACAGCATCATCTTTCAGGATTTGAAATAGCTCAACTGGAATTCCATCACCTCCACTAGCTTTGTTTGTAGTGATGTTTCCTAAGGCCCACTTGACTTCACATTCCAGGATGTCTGGCTCTAGGTGAGTGATCACACCATCGTGATTATCTGGGTCATGAAGATCTTTTTTGTACAGTTCTTCTGTGTATTCTTGCCACCTCTTCTTAATATCTTCTGCTTCTCTTAGGTCCATACCATCTCTGTCCTTTTTTGAGCCCATCTTTGCATGAAATATTCCCTTGGTATCTCTAATTTTCTTGAAGAGATCTCTAGTCTTTCCCGTTCTGTTGTTTTCCTCTATTTCTTTGCATTGATCACCAAGGAGGACTTTCTTATCTCTCCTGGCTATTCTTTGGAACTCTGCATTCAGATGGGAATATCTTTCCTTTTCTCTTTTGCTTTTCGTCTGTCTTCTTTTCACAGCTATTTGTAAGCCCTCCTTAGACAGCCATTTTGCTTTTTTGCATTTCTTTTCCGTGAGGATGTTCTTGATCCCTGTCTCCTTTACGATGCCATGAACCTCCGTCCACAGTTCATCAAGCACTCTATCAGATATAGTACCTTAAATCTATTTCTCACTTCCACTGTATAATCTTAAGGGATTTGATTTAGGTCATACCTGAATGGTGTAGTGGTTTTCCCTACTTTCTTCAACTTAAGTCTGAATTTGGCAATAAGGAGTTCATGATGTGATCCACAGTCAGCTCCCAGTCTTGTTTTCGTTTTCTGCATAGAGCTTCTCCATCTATGGCTGCAAAGAATATAATCAATCTGATTTCCATGTTGACCATCCGGTGATGTCCATGTGTAGAGTTTTCTCTTGTGTTGTTGGAAGAGGGTGTTTGCTATGACCAGTGTGTTCTCTTGGCAAAACTCTATTAGCCTTTGCCCTGCTTCATTCCATACTCCAAGGCCAAATTTGCCTGTTACTCCAGGTGTTTCTTGATTTCCTACTTTTGCATTCCAGTCCCCTATAATGAAAAAGACATCTTTTTTGGATATTAGTTCTAAAAGGTCTTGTAGGTCTTCATAGAACTGTTCAGCTTCAGCTTCTTCAGCATTACTGGTTGGGGCATATGCTTGGATTACTGTGATATTGAATGGTTTGCCTTGGAAATGAACAGAGGTCCTTCTGTCATTTTTGAGATTGCATCCAAGTACTGCATTTCAGATTCTTTTGTTGACCATGATGGCTACTCCATTTCTTCTAAGGGATTCCTGCCCACAATAGTAGATATAATGGTCATCTGAGTTAAATTCACCCACTTCAGTCCATTTTAGTTCACTGATCCCTAGAATGTCTATGTTCACTCTTGCCATCTCCTGTTTGACCACTTCCAATTTGCCTTGATTCACGGACCTAACATTCCAGGTTCCTATGCAATATTGCTCTTTACAGCATCAGACCTTGCTTCTATCACCAGTCATACCCACAACTCAGTATTGTTTTTGCTTTGGCTCCATCCCTTCATTCTTTCTGGAGTTATTTCTCCACTGATCTCCAGCAGCATATTAGGCACCTACTGACCTGGGGAGTTCCTCTTTCAGTATCCTATCATTTTGCCTTTGTGTACTGTTCATGGGGTTCTCAAGGCAAGAATATTGAAGTGGTTTTCCATTCCGTTTTCCTGTGGACCACATTCTGTCCGACCCCTCCACCATGACCTGTCTGTCTTGGGTGGTCCCACACGGCATGGCTTAGTTTTTTTGAATTAGACAAGACTGTGGTCCTGTGATCAGATTGGCTAGTTTTCTGTGATTATGGTTTCAGTGTGTCTGCCCTCTGATGCCCTCTCATAACACCTACCATCTGTCCTTAGCCTACCTTACTATAAAAGGCTTTTGTTGAAATAATCTGACTTATTTACTTGGAAGATATTTTTGCATTGCCCTAGGATGTACATCCCCCCCCCCACCCACCCAATGGAAAGAGGAGATGTTTGCTTCCCTCTCACCTCAAGTTAGATAAGCCAGATTTGAAAGGGACTGCTTGGAGACCAGGACATGCACATTTGGAACATACAAGACACATAAGACAGGTTTTTTAATAATGAAAAAGATATGGGTCATTGGCTTGAAATGGCAGAGCAGTAAAGAAACTCCAAGTTATAGTCGCAGTTAAAATAACTGTACTCTTACTTGTGGCAGTAATGGAAAAGTACAGAAAAGACTGATGAGTATTTATCTGGTTCAAGTATGGGTCAAAAGGTAGGGATAATGGCATCTATCTGTAAAAATTATACTAAAGGAAAGAAACAAAACACAAACTCTCCGTACGATGTGATTCCATTTACATGAAATTCTAAAAATATATGTTATAGTAATAGAAAGCAGATTAGCAGTTACCACAATTTGGAGAAATTTGAGTGCAAATGAGCATGGAAAACATTTTCCAGGTGAAGGAAATTTTTTTATCTTAACTGTGATTAGATAATTGTAGAAAATTACCTAAATTTATTAATATGTACATGTTAAAAGTAGTGAATTTATTTTATATAAATAATATTTTAAGAATGTTAGAGGGAAACTGAAGAAAAAGTGAGCATATATAGCAAAATTAATTTCTTTACAGAACATCTGCGCTGAAAGAGATGCTAAAAAATTCTTCAAGCTGGTGACAGTAATTACCAAAAGAAAGCTCAAATCTGAAAAAAAAAAAAAAAAAAAAAGAGCAAGCAAGTCAGAAAGCATATTTACATATACATTCAAGTTTACTTGTTACAATCATAATTTATAACATGAGTTACATGGGAACTTACATTATCATATGTAAAATAGATAGCCAATGGGAATTTGTTGTATGGCTAAGAAACTCAAACAGGGGATCTTTATCAACCTAGAGGGGTGGGATGAGGAGGGAGATGAAAGGGAAATTCAAAAGGGAGGGAATATATGTATACTTATGGCTGATTCAGGGTGAGGTTTGACAGAAAACAACAAAATTCTGTAAAGCAAAAAAAAAATTTAAAAAGGAAACAAGTCAGAAAGCATATTTACATATACATTAAAGTTTATTATAATCATAATTTAATACAAAATTAAAGAAATATTATTCTGCAGAATATATGGAAGTACAATATGACAAGAAAAGCACGAAAAGAGAATCCTTGTCACTGACATTGACAAAAGACTTTTAATTATCTACAGGAAATGGGACAGATTTAAGGCCAGTTTCAGATTTTATATAAAAGCGCAGTAATATCAGCATTTTGTGAGAGAAAAAAATTAAGGTTATTTTCTACTTGTACTCTAAGAGAGTTTTTATCTTAATTCAAGCCCTCCATAAAGCAGAGCATTTAAGTCCTGTTGATTTTTTTTTTTTTTCCGGATGTACAAGCTCAGTTGAAGGTGAGAAGGAGAAGTCAGAGCAACGTGTGCTACAAAGTAGTAAATGATGGCTATGTGAAGAATAGCCATTCTGTTAAAATTTAGATTTTCACAAAACCTTCACAAAATTCTGTGAATAATTTGACTGTGTTTAAGGTTCACAAGGAAACACCAGTCATTGGGGAAATGAATATACTCATGAAAGAAGAGCTCTTCATCTGCTCAGCTATTTCTTGTCCTCCAGTTCCCATTTTCAAAGTAGACCCTAAAAGGAAGTGGACTTCCAGGTATTTCCACATTGGCTCATACCAACCTCAGTGACTGCTCAGGAATATAGGTAGGATTCTCCAAAAACAGATGAGAATTTGATGAAGAGAATTCAATAGACTGTAATAACAGCTATGAAAGAGGAAGTAGAATGGTGGGTTGATGCACTTACAACAGAATGCTGAGTCCAGCCTTTATAGTCCAGCCTTTATAGTCCAGCCTTTATAGTCATCCACAGACTAGGCAAAAGGGGCAAGATTTTGTTTGTCCAGGATGAGTATGTAACCTTACTGGAGCCTTTACTCTAAGGATAATACCTAGAAAAGTCTCAGCTGTGTTCTCAGCAGGCAACATTTCCAGCCACTAAAGAAACAAGTTTCTTGTATTTGGAGAAGATATATGAGTGACTCATTGCAGTGTCCAACATACACCTATTTTGATCTGCTTTTTATTCAAGTAGCAGAGATCTGGCTCCATCCAGTGTGTGGGGCATGGAGGGTGTGCTCACCAGGGATTGGCCAGATGAGTAAGCTTAGCCAACTTTAGACTCTGCCTATGCCCCTGAAAGAAAAAGGTAGTTGCCAAACTGGAGTAGGTACATATAGTGTGTGTCTGATCAGTCAATTCTTTATAGGTAGCAGTTATTACTCAGAGGATTCAGAGATTCATATAGCATGCTGTTAATTGAAGAAGGTTGAATGTGGTCCAGAGTTAAGTATAAGTGGGGCAGAATGTGAGATGTACTTACTAAAGCAAGTGTCAGTTTATGTTGTGCTTGAGAAGCAACATAAGATAAATCAGAAAGCATTTCAGAAATGACATGATCCTATGTGAATTTCATAAAGGTTATTTTTCTGAAGAAGGGAGAAAATTAAGATTTAAAAATTAGAAAATTACTTGATCAAGGACTTTGCAAATAGCATGTTCGAAACACCAAAAAGAATATAAGTTGCTGAGCATAATTAGGACTCATGAGATGCAAATTTAACCACAATGAGATATTATATATCCATCATGTAAAAAAAGGATGTTTTCTTGGAGATACAGAGTATTAGAAACTATCATTACTATAATGATTTCAGATTGATAAACGAATGAGTCAATCCACTTCTAACATAAGATATACAAAAAAGGAGCAGAGACAGTGAGAAAGAGATCAAATTCATTTTTATATTTGTTGAGTTTTACATGTCTCCACATCCAAGTGCAAGTGCCCAAGGCTTAAATGGGCAGTGGTAATAATGTTAATATATGGGTAAGAACACTGGTTATAGGTGAGATTTACTATAAATTTTAGGGAGAGGGATAATAATAAGATCTTGGGGGGAATATCAATATTCAAGGGCTGTGTAAAGGATGGTAGATCCATGAATGAAACTAAGGACAGATGGCCCTCTACAGATGTTTGAAGAATACTTACTGCTGCAGAAATTGACAATAGGTATGGTGAAGTGAGAGAAATGATACCTAGAAGTCAATGAGTACAGAAAAGAGCATACTAGAATAAGTCTTGAATGTTAGTGAGTACTGCTTTACTACCTTCTTAAGGGCAAATATAGGCTTATTGGTGAGGAAGAGAAGTGCATGTGAGTACATATGCAAATATGAAACAGCGAGCATAGAGCATGCTCTGGAAAACACTTTCTGAATCATGGAATATAAGAGAGTCTATTCATCTTATATTTACTTTCTTGAATGTGTGTATTTTCAGTAGAAACAACTATATTTACATTGAACTCCTTACAGGCAAATGTAAAAGCCATACATAGCAACATTTTTTTTTTTGTATATTTAAAACCATTGCCAGAGGTCTTATTATAGAAGCGTGTATCAACCAAAAGGTATTAATAACTACTCTCAGAGTCATTGTTCCCTTTGTTATCTATTAGATTCTTAACATTTTGCTGCACTTAATATGTTTTTACTTCATGTCAGCTATAGGGTTAAAATTTATCTAGCAACTGTGCAGATGAATTATGCCTGAACAAAAGAATAATGCTAATAAAATATAAGATGAAGTGAAGAATGAAAGACATATCTAAAGCTTGACCCTGCAAATAGAAGTACTTCTAAACTTTGAGTAACACTTGTATTTTTTTTAAGAAAAAAACATTTGTAAATTCCATTGTTGATTAATTATTTCAATAATAAAACGAAGTATAATGCCTCATATTTCATCTCTCATTAGCCATTTTATATTTATAACACATATAAATTCTGAAGTGGCTCAGTGTTAAAGAATTTGCCCGCAGTGCAGGAGGCACAGGTTTGATGTCTGGGTTGGGAAGATCCCCTGGAGAAGGAAGAGGCAACCCACTCCAGTATTCTTGCCTGAGAAATCCCATGGACAGAGAAGCCTGGTGGGCCACAATCCATGGGGTCTCAGAAGATTTGAACATGACCGAAAGACTAAATAACAACTATATATATATATATGTGTGTGTGTGTGTGTGTATACATATGTATATATTCACACTGTTATATTATTACAGTATGTAGCATATGTACATTAAGTTGAAAGCAACCATATTCCATACATCAGTATTAATATAATGTGATAGATGATGCTTTACAGCCCTCAAACTGAATGTGATACTGACTGCAGCAAATAAATTCTTCTTGTGTGGTATGTTACAGTACCATTTTCAATTTTGCCTCATTGATTCTTTAATTTTGTTATTTCACAGTGTACAGTTGTGCTCACATATTTAGATGTATGCTTGTGGACTGAGTTCACTATTTCCCCTTCCACAATAGTCCCCGACAATGAGAGTAGCACTTGGCACAAATAATGTATTAAATATAAAGGGAAACACATTGATGTAAAATAGTAGTTTTCTATTTTTTTTAAGTGTCCCTCTAGATAATCCAAAATTTATATAACTATTGAAGAGACCCACAGAATTTTAAAATTCCATAAAGAACTTATGAAATTGCCAAGGATATGTTCACTGATGCTTCTTCTGGGTTCAGTAACCTAAAAATTACTGAACCTAGAAATTACCTAGTTTGTGGAACCTAGCTGGACAGTCACGGGAGAAGTCAGATCTGGAACTGGAGAGACCTTCAAATCCTGAAGCTGCCACTCTCTGCCGATATGATTTTGAACAAAATGCTTAACCATTCTAAGATTTCTCTTGTGTGTGTGCAGTGGGTAAAAATAATAATAATACCAAAGAAGAGCAGAGTGCTCATGACACTTTCTCACAGTTATTAGGCATTTTAAAATGTTTGCTATTGTATCATTAGGTTGTCTATATCTTCATCTCTGAGAGGAAAGGATGAAGATTAACCAGCAAAATTTTAGATAGTACTTATCCTAAAGTAGATCAGTCCTGGGTGTTCACTGGAAGGACTGATGCTGAAGCTGAAACTCCAATACTTTGGCCACCTCATGTGAAAAGTTGACTCATTGGAAAAGACCCTGATGCTGGGAGGGATTGGGGGCAGGAGGAGAAGAGGACGACAGAGGATGAGATGGGTGGATGGCATCACCGACTCAATGGACATGAGTTTGGGTAAATTCCGGGAGTTGGTGATGGACAGGGAGGCCTGGCGTGCTGCAATTCATGGGGTCTCAAAGAGTCGGACAGGACCGAGCGACTGAACTGAATTGAACTAAGGTCCTAGAGGAAGCTACCTGGTTTACAGACTTACTGGAATGTGGAAGTGTAAGGATCGTGGCATTCTAAACAGATTTAATGTAAGAGTTGACAATGCGTGGTATGGATTTTAATAGCTTGATTAAAATGTTGCATAAAACAAAAGAATTTTGATGCTTCAATCAATTTGAGTTCCCTTTTACCATATGTTTTTTTCAGTTTTTTTACTCCCAACAATCTAACTCTTCAGCTTCAAAACGAGCCTGTATCCTACTTGATTCCAACTAGTTATTACTGATTTCAGTCTTTCATTAAGCATTTATTAATCCATCCTACCTACTCCCTGAATGTAGTGTGCCATGTACTCAGTTATGTCAGACTCTGTGACCCCATGGACTGTAGCCCACCAGGCTCCTCTGTCCATGGGATTTTCCAGGCAAGAATACTGGAGTGGGTTGCCACTCCCTCCTCCAAGGGATCTTCCCACCCAGGGTTTGAACATCTCCTGTGTCTCTTGCATTGCAAGCAGATTCTTTATCCACTGAACCTTTGGGGAAGTCATAAATGTAGAGTTATTATAAAAGTGAATAATTATGTTTTTAAAATTTATATTAAATTATAAACAGTCAAGCTTTCACCAAGGGTATAGTTGCTTTCTTAGAGTATTTTAATCTAATAAAATCTCTATTGGTGAAGTATACAAAGGGTTTATTGGAGCATGGGCCTTCTTGGGCCTTCTTTAGAATCAACACAATTTCAGCCCTGTTCAGTTATCTTTCAGGACCTAGACACTTCCTCATCTTTCTAAATGCCAAATTCATCATCTCTCATATTCCTTCAAAGCACAGTAAAACACAGTTAGTGAAAGATCATAATCAGTATGAAGTCTGAACCTAAAGAGGAGAAATGTCACAAATTCATTTTATTTTTATTCCAATATCCTTTCTCCAACTTAGCAGAGCACCTTGAATATATCAGGAAAAGTATTATAATATGAGAATATAAATTAACCAATTGTGTAATCACACTATCACAAATATTTATTTTAGGATATAAGAAAGGAGTTTTATAAATGACCGTGAGCAGTCCTCAAATGAAGAAGTGTCTTGAGTACATAATTACCTCTCATGAGTGCTATGAGAATTAATGAGTTAATATTTAAAAAGCAATTTAAAATATTTTGATGAGAGATGCCATTAAGTACTTTATAACCTCAACTTGTTAATTAAATTTTCTGAGAAATATCATTTTATTACTGTCAAATGCAAGTACAGGGTGTCTCCTTCAGTGTGACCTAAGAGTATAAAATTATAGCTTTTCCCCTCAAATTACAAAGACTTTAGAGTGTTTTGTCACAGTTACATACCTTAGGTTAAATTTGAAAGAAAATCTCTATTTATCCAGAAGAAAACAATTTTAGTCACTTTAGAACATAGACTTTAACCTGAATTGAGACTGTTAAATATCAAAATGCTTATAGTTTTTGATAAGGTATTCAGTAACTTGCAAAACATCAATGAAGAAATAATTTATAGGTGGAAGCTAAAGAAATGGCATATATTATCATATCAGATGTAGATAATGTGCAAACATATTAAATTTGTGCAGTTAAAGGATGGTAGATATGGCAAGAAAGCAAATAGTTATTTAAAATCTCTGCAAATACAAAGATGTTTTCATTTTTTAAAAATATAAATGCAAAGCAGATAAACAGTTTTTGTGTGGCATTCTTAGCTCATTTATAGGACACATTTTAAAAATGGTACAGGTAATATTCATCCCAATCTGTAAATCTATAAAATGTTTGAGAGGGAACTAAAAAAATATATCATTAGTACAAATTCTAATTTCCATAATTTATAGAACTCAGAACTTTAAGCAATAATAAAAGCAGTATAAAATAGCTTGGTTTATGTCATCTGGTGACTTTCTTCTTTACATGACCTTTGTTAGTTCTCTCACTAAAAGGTACTTCAGATTCTCTATTTAAAAAGAAATCATCAACACAACATTGCTAAGTTAAGAATCTATCTAAAATTAATAGTAATTTTATTATTGATAAAACTGCAAAGTTTTCAACTAAGAATAACATTGAATATTACCTGAACTTCTAATCAACATCTTATTTCTACTAAGAAAGCACTTTTCTTTTTTCTTTGCATTTATTTATTTTTTAAAATTAACATTTATTTTAACTGGAGGCTAATTACTTTACAATATTGTAGTGGTTTTTGCCATACATTGACATGAACCAGCCATAGGTGTACTTGTGGCCCCCATCTTGAACCCCCCTCCTGTCTCCCTCCCCATCCCATCCCTCAGGGTTGTCCCAGTGCACCAACTTTGAGTGCCCTGTTTCATGCATCGAACTTGGACTGGTGGTCTAGTTCACATATGGTAATATACATGTTTCAATGCTATTCTCTCAAATCATCCCATCCTCTCCCTCTCCCAGAGTCCAAAAGTCTGTTCTTTTTATCTGTGTCTCTTTTGCTGTCTCACATATAGGGTCATCATTAACATCTTTCTGAATAACATATATATGCATTAAATACTGTATTGGTGTTTTTCTTTCTGACTTACTTCACTTTATATAATAGGTTCCAGTTTCATCCACCTCCTTAGAACTGATTCAAATGTGTTCTTTTTAATAACTGAGTACTATTCCATTGTGTATATGTACCACAGCTTTCTGATCCATTCATCTGCCAATGAACATCTAGGTTGCTTCCATGTCCTACCTATTGTAAACAGTGCTGTGATGAACATTGGGGTACACGTGTCTTTTTCAATTCTGGTGTCCTCAGTGTCTCTGCCCAGCAGTGGGATGGCTGGGTTGTATGGCAGTTTTATTTCCAGTTTTATAAGGAATCTCCAAACTGTTCTCCATAGTAGCTGTACTAGTGTGCATTCCCACCAACAGAGAATTTCCTTTTCTCCGCACCCTCTCCAGCATTTATTGTTTGTAGACTTTTTGATAGCAGCCATTCTTACTGGTGTGAGATGGTACCTCACTCTGGTTTTGATTTTCATTTCTCTGATAATGAGTGATGTTGAGCATCTTTTCATGTGTTTGTTAGCCATCTGTATGTCTTCTTTGGAGAAATGTCTGTTCTTTGGCCTGTTTTTTGATTGGGTGGTTTATTTTTGTGGTATTGAACTGCATGAGCTGCTTGTATATTTTTGAGATCAATTCTTTTTCAGTTGCTTCATTTGCTATTATTTTCTCCCACTCTGAAAGCTGTCTTTCACCTTACTTATAGTTTCATTCATTGTGCAAAAGTTTTTAAGTTAATTAGGTCCCATTTGTTTATTTTTGCTTTTATTTCCATTACTCTGGGAGGTGGGTCATAGACGATCCTGTTGTGATTTATGTCAGAGAGTTGCCTATGTTTTCCTCTAGAATTTTTATAGTTTATGGTCTTACATTTAGATCTGTAATCCATTTTGAGTTTATTTTTGTGTCTGGTATTAGAAAGTGTTCTAGTTTCATTGTTTTACTGGTGGTTGACCAGTTTTCCCAGCACCACTTGTTAAAGAGATGGTCTTTTCTCCATTGTATATTCTTGCCTCCTTTGTCAAAGACAAGGTGTTCATAGGTGTGTGGATTTATCTCTGGGCTTTCTATTTTGTTCCACTGATCTATATTTCTGTCTTTGTGCCAGTACCATACTGTCTTGATGACTGTTGCTTTGTAGTAGAGCCTGAAGTCAGGCAGGTTGATTCTTCCAGTTCCATTCTTCTTTGTCAAGATTGCTTTGGCTATTCAAGGTTTTTTTGTATTTTCATACAAATTGTGAAATTATTTTTTCTAGTTCTCTGAAAAATACTGTTGGTAGATTGATAGGGATTTCATTGAATCTATAGGTTGCTTTGGGTAGTATACTCATTTTCAGTATATAGATTCTTCTGATCCATGCACATGGTATATTTTTCCCTGTATTTGTGTCATCTTTGATTTCTTTCATCAGTTTTTTATAGTTTTCTATGTATAGGTCTTTTGTTTCTTTAGGTAGATTTATTCCTAAGTATTTTATTATTTTCGTTGCAATGGTGAATAGGATTGTTCCCTTAATATTTCTTTCTGTCTTCTCATTATTAATATATAGGAATGCAAGGGGTTTCTGTGTGTTAATTTTTTATCCTGCAACTTTACTATATTCATTGATTAGTTCTAGTAATTTTCTGGTGGTGTCTTTAGGGTTTTCTATGTAGAGGATCATGTCATCTGCAAACAGTGAGGGTTTTGTGTCTTCTTTTCCAATCTAGATTCCTTTTATTTCTTTTTCTTCTCTTATTGCTGTGGCTAAACCTTCCAAAATTATGTTGAATAGTAGTGGTGAGAGTGCATTTCCTCTCTTATTTGAAATATACACAATCAGAAAAGTGAGATATTACCCTAGTGGCATTATTAGGAGGGAAAATGCCTTCAAAAATACTGAATTAGTTCAAACATTAAAATTTTGACTTTATAGTAAGGAATGTGTTAATGGGTAACTTATTTATCTAACTTTAAAAAGATCTTTGCCAAATATCAATTGAAACATTTAACCATGCAAAATGAAACTTATGTGCTTCAACCTTCATGGTATTCAATCACTGACAAACATTAATATTTACTTTTGATATACAGATCTTTCTTGACTTTCAGTGGGGTTACATGCTAATAAACCCATCATAAATCAAAATTGTCTAAAGTTGAAAATTCATTTAGAGCACCAAACCTTCCAAACATCATAGATTAGCCTAGCTTGCCTTAATTGTTCTCAGACACTTGTGTTAGTCTGCAGTTGGGCAAAAAATCTAATGCAAGGCATATTCTATAATGAAATGTTGACTATCTCATGTAATTTATTGAATGCTGTATTAGAAGTGAAAAAAGAAAATGATTGTGTGGGTAAAAGTGGTTATAGACTGTACAGGATTTGACCCTCACAATTGGTGGCTGATCGGGAGCTGTGACATCATGAGAGAGTATCTCACTACTTGTCACTAACCTGGGGGACAGATCAAAATTAAAAATCTAAACTATGGCTTCTACTGAATGCATATTGCTTTCACACCTTTGCAACGTTGAAAAATTTATAAATTGAACCATTATAAGTCAGGATCCTCTGTATAAAGGAATTGTAAGCATAAGCTTTTACATGCTGTGCAGTGCTTAGTCGTTCAGTCATGTCTGACTCTGCAACCCCATGGGCTGTATCCCACTAGGCATCTCTGTCTGTGGGGATTCTCCAGGCAAGAAAACTGGAGTGGGTTGCCATGCCTGCCTCCAGGGGATCTTTTCAACCCAGGGACTGAACCCAGGTCTCCCTGCAGGCAGATTCTTTACCATCTGAGCCACCAGGGAAGCCCAAGATTTTATGTAGTTTTATGTTAAGTCTAGGAAAATTTGAAGATTTTCTTCTTGCCTCATATCCTAGTAACAAAGCTCTAAAGTTCTTTTTTTTCTCTTTAATTATTCCATGCACTTACATCAGTATACTTTTGCAATGTTTGATATTTTAAGAGCATTTCAATGCAGTTTTAAAAAAATAATTTCACCAATCGACTATTATCTATAGTTATATGTCCTGAGTTATATTCTACTTTACAGAATTTGAAAACTTTAGAATCTGATCAGATAAATGTACTAGGACAAAATATATCAGTAGTCATAATTTTTCTTCACAGCTCCACAATTTCTTTTTCTCTTTCAAGATAATCAGAAATCTCTCCTCTGGTACTCTGAAATTGTTGGGTCATGACCTGAGCCTGGGGCAAAGGCACCAGAGAGAGTTTTTAAGGCAAATACTTTTTGGAAGATTCTGGAAAAGTAAGCCTCAGGGTAGATTCTACTGACAATTATCCTTGTTATAACAGATCACAAAAATTTTTCTGTGCCTTAAAGGAAAATGTTCTCAAAGGAGATGGGCTTTGAACTGGATTCCATAAGGATGATAGAATTTAGTTAGATGGAAATGATGTAGAAGGCTAATACCAGTGAGGGACTAATAGGGGTGTTAAAATAATTATAGAAAGAGGAGTATGGGAAACATGTTAGAGAAGTAGCTTGGTATCTTTGATCTGTCAACAAATAAGTTCAGTTCAGATCAGTCGCTCAGTCGTGTCTGACTCTTTGCGACCCCATGAATCACAGCACGCCAGGCCTCCCTGTCCATCACCAACTCCAGGAGTCCACCTAAACTCACATCCATCGAGTCAGTGATGCCATCCAACCATCCCAGCCCCTGTTGTCCCCTTCTCCTCTTGCTCCCAATCCCTCCCAGCATCAGGGTCTTGTCCAATGAGTCAAGTTTTCGCATAAGGTGGCCAAAGTATTGGAGTTTCAGCTTCAGCATCAGTCCTTCCAATGAACACCCAGGACTGATCTCCTTTAGGATGGACTGGTTGGATCCCCTTGCAGTCCAAGGGACTCTCAAGAGTCTTCTCCAACACCACAGTACAAAAGCATCAATTCTTCAGTGTTCAGCTTTCTTCACAGTCTAACTCTCACATCCATACATGACCACTGGAAAAACCATTGCCTTAACTAGTAAATAATATATTTTAATATCCTGTCTATATTGTTAAGGGCAATGTGTTCTATGTTCAAGTATGGCATTATCTTGTGGGTTAAAAATCACAAAACTTTAGATAATATAACATATTTATTTTATAAAAAATGAAAGCTAAATCTGCACCTCTGTATGTTATTTGTTTCCTTGTAGCAAATCACCCCAAAATGTATTATCTTAAAACAATGAGCAACTTATCTGTTCATGATTTATTGGTCAACAATTTGAGCTAAATTCAGCTCAGTGCTTACTTATCTACCTATCACTTATCTATTTTTACTACATGTTGAGCACTCTTCTAAAGACTTTACAATGATTATAATCCTCCCAGAAAACTCTATGTAGAAATTTTTATTATTACCCTTATTTAGGGCAATGGAAACTGAAGTGCACACATAAAGGATATGCCTAAGTCATAAAAGAAGTAATTGATATAATCAGACTCCAATTACAGAAAAGTGGGATTTCATCTTCAGTAATAGTTGATGATGCTGGGAGGGATTGGGGGCAGGAGAAGGGGATGACAGAGGATGAGATGGCTGGATGGCATCACATGGACATGTGTTTGAGTAAACTCCGGGAGTTTGTGATGGACAAGGAGGCCTGGTGTGCTGCGATTCATGGGGTCACAAAGAGTCGGACGTGACTGAGTGACTGAACTGAACTGAACTGAATGTTGATGACATAGGAATTCTCAATGGTCCACAGAGAAAATTAAACAAGGGACTCAGAAGAGATCATGAGGAACACCAACATAGAAGTTATAGGCAAATGAAGAAAAACCTTTTAACATTGGTCATAAACCTGGCAGTGCAGCAGAAACCTGAGGCATTTTAACGAATAAATACCTACAAACTGAGGTCCCGTAAATACAGTGTGGGGCCTCAGAACCTGTGTTTTCTCATCTAGAATTAGGTAATTCTGAGGCATCCACTTTGCAAACATGCATTAAGAACTTTGAGATTTATAGAAGTTGCATATGAATAGCCAGAAAGTTAGTGGATGATCTGTTAGCATTCAGGAAGTTAAGAGAAGATAATATTTCAGGTAAGATGTATTAGGAGAGATCTGAATATTTTGAATTCTAATGAGAAGTAATTGGTAGAGAAAAAAAAATTGAAGATATAAGAGGGAGTTTTGATAATTGTAGAATAAGTTCCTAATGAGATAGGATATGTTAAAGTAGAGAGTGAGAGATTAATCTTTAACAGTAGAAGGGACAGATTTCCCCAATGTAAGCAATCAATTCTAAAAGAAATTGACCCTGAATATTCATGGGAAGTACTGTTGCAGAAGCTGAAGCTCCAATACTTTGGACACCTGACATGAAGTGCCAACTCACTGGAAAACACTCTGATACTGGGAAAGATTGAAGTCAGGAAGAGAAGGGGATGACAAAGGATGAAATGGTTGGATGGCGTCACTGACTCAATGGACATGAATTTGAGCAAACTCCAGGAAATGGTGAAGGACATGGAAGCCTTGCATGCTTCAGTCCATGGGGTGCAAGTAGTCGGACATAACTGAGCGACTAAAGTGAACTGAATTGAATTGAAACAGATGAGAGATGTTCTTGAGTATAGAAGTATAAACAAAATAACTTAAAAAGTATGGTAAACAATTGCCCAAGGATACAAAGTAAAAAAGAAAGATTAGAAATTCTATTTTTAGTTAGAGAAGAACATAATTTCTTTCTACAGGCTAGAGGCTTTTCTTTCTTTGCCTACCACTTCTAACTATCTTTCTACTGTTCTGAAAATGTGTGATATTTGCCCACCATCAGCTCTCAGCAACCATTGTAGAAGACAGATGAATAAATCCAAGTTCATTGTTTCACCAGACATGGATATTGAAAAAAAAGTGAAACTCAAGAGGACTTGATCAGAATGGAAATAACAAGGCTAGGGTGCACAAGGAAGGGAGTTGTCATTAGATACCTGGATATTTGGGAATGTGGAGAGGTCACATGATGGTTTAGAGCAAAGTATTTCAAGACAGAAGAGACCAGCTATACATTCCAGTTTTGCCATGAAGTCACTCGGTGACTTTGAGAGCAATTTATTTGTAACCACTATCTCTTCTCAGAGACTAAAACTCTGAAACTTAGGTTCTTTAACAGAAAACTTCAATCAGTGAATATAATCAGTTATTCATTTATTAATCAATCAAGGCTTTCCCTCCAAGTTTTGTCCTCCTCTCACCTGGAGATCTGAAAAGAACTAACAAAAGATCTGTCGCAGTGTTTTCACCATGATCTCTGGTGTGTTGTTTCTAACTTCTTTCTTTTACCTACTTTCTCTTTTCTAAAGTCTAAACACCTGCCACACAAATGTTCGTGGAATATTTATTTAAGTGGACACTTACAGATCTCAGTGAAATTTGAAGGAATGGGATTACTTTCTCAGCCATTTTGATTGTAAAGCCTGATGTTGCTACTTATATCCATGTGGATGTCTGCATAACATATCTGCCTACCTACAATCACAATGGTATGATCACTCACCTAGAGTCAGACATCCTAGAATGTAAAGTCAAGCGGGCCTTAGGAAGTATCACTACGAACTAAGCTAGTGGAGGTGATGGAATTCAAGTTGAGCTATTTCAAATCCTGAAAGATGATGCTGTGAAAGTGCTGCCCTCAATATGCCAGCAAATTTGGAAAACTCAGCAGTGGCCACAGGATGGGAAAATGTCAGTTTTCATTCCAATCCCTAAGAAAGGCAATGCCAAAGAATGTTCACACTACTGCACAATTGCAGTCATCTCACACACTAGCAAAGTGGTTCTCAAAATTCTCCAAGCTAGGGTTCAACAGTATGTCAACCGTTAACTTCCAGATGTTCAAGCTGGATTTTAAAAAAGCAGAGGAAAGGAACCAGAGATCAAACTGCCAACATCCATTGGGTCATCAAAAAAGCAACAGAGTTCCAAAAAAATCTACTTCTGCTTTATTGACTGTGCCAAAGCCTTTGACTGTGTGGATCACAACAAACCATGAAAAATTCTTCAAGTGATGGGAATACCAGACCACCTGACCTGCTTCCTGAGAAATCAGGTAAAGAAGCAACAGTTAGAACTGGACATGGAACAACAGACTGGTTCCAAATAGGAAAAGGAGTACATCAAGGCTGTATATCGTTACCCTGCTTATTTAACTTATATGCAGAGTACATCATGAGAGATGCTGGACTGGATGAAGCACAAACTGGAGTCAAGATTGCCGGGAGAAATATCAATAACCTCAGATATGCAGATGACACCACTCTTATGGCAGAAAGTGAAGAAGAACTAAAGAGCCTTTTGATGAAAATGAAAGAGGAAAGTGAAAAAGTTGGCTTAAAGCTTAACATTCAGAAAACTAAGATCATGGCATCCAACCCACCACTTCATGGCAAATAGATGGGAAACAGTTGAAACAGTGACAGACATATTTTTGGGGGCTCCCAAATCACTGCAGATGGTGACAGCAGCCATGAAATTAAGACACTTACTCCTTGGAAGAAAAGTTATGACCAGCCTAGACAGCATATTAAAAAGCAGAGACATTACTTTGCCAACACAGGTTCATCTAGTCAAGTCTATGGTTTTCCTAGTCATCATGTATGGATGTGAGAGTTGGACTATAAAGAAAACTGAACACCGAAGAATTCATGCGTTTGAACTGTGGTGTTGGAGAATACTCTTGAGAGTCCCTTGGACTGCAAGGAGATCCAACCAGTCCATCCTAAAGGAAATCAGCCCTGAATATTCTTTGGAAGGACTGATGCTGAAGCTGAAACTCCAATACTTTGGCCACCTGATGTAAAGAGCTGACTCATTTGAAAAGACCCTGATGCTGGGAAAGATTGAAGGTGGGAGAAGGGGATGATAGAGGATGAAATGCTTGGATGGCATCACTGACTCAATGGGCATGAATTTGAGTAAACTAAGGGAGTTGATGATGGACAGGGAGGCCTGACATGCTGCAGTCAATGGGGTTGCAGAGTTGGACATGATTGAGCGACTAACTGAACTGAACTAAGGGGTCTGTTAGGCTAGGGTTTATGTTGTTCTTAGGACAAATAGATCAGAAATTCTCAGACAGTATTTGTTCTCACAAAGCTCCTTGATGTGGTATAGTGGATCCTCAGAGAAGTGGCCTCATGCCTCCACAAGCCCCACAATAAATGGAGCCACAAAGTTCTTTTGTGCTTTCAATCAATCCATCACTTGAATCAATTTCTTGCACTCAGCTCACTTTCAGTAGCACCACAATAGGCACTTTCAAAATTCTCTTCTTCTTCTGCGCCCAATTGTGCATGCAAGTCCATGTTCTTCCTGGCAACACTACAAGATTTTTCAGTCATATTTTACTAAAATAATTTATTTCCATTAGTTGTCAGCATGTAGCAAATTGTAGAAAAGTTAGCAGCTAACAGACTATTTATAAACCAACAAATTTGACTGTGTTAGTCACTTTTTTTCCTAAATATCATCCCTTTGGGGAGACCTGGGTTCGATCCCTGGGTTGGGAATATCCCTTGGAGGAGGGCGTATCAACTTACTTCAGTATTCTTGCCTGGAGAATCCCAATGGACACAGGAGCCTGGAGGGCTACAGTCCACAGGGTCGCAAAGAATCAGACACGACTGAGTGACTAAGCACAGCACATCATCCCTCTAGGTAGAGGGAAAGTGAAAGTCATTTTTAGGCTCACCACAAACTCTGTTGTAATATTCTGGTTTTTCAAAGCTTCCCACTATTTTCTTCCATTGGTAGCTAAATTTTATATCTGGCCCAGGGATGGAGCAGTGGGCAAAGGATAGAGAATATAACTCTGGTTAGAAATTCGCTGCCAGAATTGACCCCCTACCTAGTCTAGCAGTTTGCTATTCTCTGGGTTTGTACTCAGATATTTATACAATGAGAAAGGCATAAGTATTCTCTCGGGGAAAAATGTAAGAAATGTTCTTATCTCAAGTTATTACCAAAAGTATATATATATTCAAAATCTTAAAATGTTACACTAGTATTTGACCTTGTGATTAAGTTTAAAGCCCTTAGAGTTTATTTGGGCTTCCTTGGTGGCTCAGATGGTAAAGAATCTGCCTGTAATCTGGGAGACCTGGGCTCAATCCCTGGGTTGGGAAGATCTGCTGGAGAAGGGAATGGCAACCCACTCCAGTATTCTTGCCTGGAGAACCCTGTAGACCGAGGAGACTGGCAGGCTACAGTCCATGGGGTCACACAGAGTTGGACATGACTGAGCAACTAGGTACAGAGAGCCAAACAGAGTTTATTGACATAGAACTTGTTCAATAATCATAGTAATATTATTATTATACTATTATAAAATCAGTCCATGGTTGTTATATTTGTCATCAGAGAGTGAAAATGATGACCACAAATTTTAAAGACAAAAGCAGACTCTGCACACTAGGAGAGTATAGGAGACAAAGATAAGATTCAAAATAATTGAAAGAGTAACCATCTATCCTTTCTTAAGCTGGCTTCTTGATACAATGACAACTTTCCGATGCTCAGTTGTTATTGTTGTTGTTGTTTTCCTTTTGAGGACCTAAGATGTTGACTATGAGTTTACTTTTTAATATTGATTTTTAGTTCTTTCAAGGAGCATTGTTCTTTACCTGGATCACTACTGCTATACCAAAACACTCACCAGTTTCTGTCTCTGAGTAAAAAAAAAATAACTCACAGGATATTTTGTAAATTTTCCTTATTGTTAGCAACTACTGGACAAAATAGCTCATGCTCCAAAGTTCAAAACAACAAAATCTTATTTACTCTGCTCACTCCTAAGTCTATATTCATTTTTACCAGCTAGGTTCTTAGGAAAGACTATAACATACTAAACAAGTGAAAATTGAGAATGCAGTTGAGGTCAGATTTCAGGATGTCTAAACATGAATAGAAGGGGTTCTTGTTGATGTTCAATTGCTAAGTCGTATCTGACTCTTTGTGACCCCATGGACTGAAGCACTCCAGGCTCCCTTGTCCTTCACTATCTCCCAGAGTTTGCTCAGAGTTATGTCCACTGAGTGGCTGGTGCTATCTAACCATCTCGTCCTGTGCCACCTCCTTCTCCTTTTGCCTTCAATTTTCTGCAGAATCAGGATCTTTTCCATTGAGTGGTTCTTCTCATCAAGTAACCAAAGGATTGGAGCTTCAGCTTCAGCATCATCCTCCCAATGAATACTCAGTGTTGATTTCCTTTAGGATTGACTGGTTTGATCTCCTTGCAGTCCAAGGGACTCTCAAATGGTCTTTGCAGCACCACAACTTAAAAACATCAATTTTGTGCTCAGTCTTCACTATGGCTTACAAATACTATGGTTTATTAATTTTATTGGGCCACTCTCAAGTGGCTGGTTGAATGTGAGGGCAGGTAATAAATGTTTCCTACATTAGGAGATGGGCAAACTGGAAGATAGATAATGTATGATAAACATACACATTTGCTGATTGGGTGGATTATAGACAACTTAGCTGTGTATCTCATATTATATAGTAGGTTAGCCAGGCTTGTTCACAGAGCAGTGGTAGACTTCTTAGACACTTTTGAGGACTCTTAAGATCTAAGCTAGGAACTGGAACACTATCATTTGTCACATCATTATGGTAAAAGCAAGTTAAAAATCCAGCCTAGATGCTAGCGGTAGAAAGAAAAAGACAACAGATAGCTTGAGGTGAGGAGCTACAAAGAAGGGTTTGATTAATGGAAAGGTGAAGAATTTAAAAGCAGAGACATTACTTTGCCAACAAAGGTTGGTCTAGTCAAGGCTATGGTTTTTCCAGTGGTCGTTTATGGATGTGAGAGTTGGACAGTGAAGAAAGCTGAACACCGAAGAATCGATGTTTTTGAACTGTGGTGTTGGATAAGACTTTTGAGAGTTCCTTGGACTGCAAGAAGATCCAACCAATCCATCCTAAAGATCAGTCCTGGGTGTTCATTGGAAGAACTAATGATGAAGCTGAAACTCCAATACTTTGGCCACCTCATGTGAAGAGTTGACTCATTGGAAAAGACCCTGATGCTGGGAGGGATTGGGGGCAGGAGGAGAAGGAGATCACAGAGGATGAGATGGTAGGATGGCATCACCGACTCGATGGACATGGGTTTGGGTAGACTCCAGGAGTTGGTGATGGACAAGAAGGCCTGGCGTACTGCGATTCATGGGAGCGCAAAGAATCCGACACGACTGAGCGACTGAACTAAACTGAACTGAAGAATTGGCATCAATCTGAAGTCAGTTTATCACAAATAGCCATGTAATGTAATGCCATAATATCAGTTAAAAATACTTAGAAAATAATCCCTATAGCTATCAAATATGCTCATGATTTTAGATAAATTGATTATTATATCATTAAGTAAATATACAATTAAGAAGATTATAATTTAGAATCATCCAGGCAACCTTAAAGGGAGGATGTTAGCGGGGAAGAATAGAATTGGAGAGCTTTTATTGAGGATAGACCTTCTGGTACTTCAGTAGATGCAACCCATTAATTGAGTTTATTGTCCTTAGTAGGAGGAGTGAAAAAAAAGAATACACAGGTAAAAATATATTAGAAAGACTGTGTATAAGTTGATGGTGATATTTTGCCTTTAAAAAAGAAACAGAAGTATAAACGTCCTATCGGGCAAGCTTAAAGAATAATTTTAGCAAAAATTATTCAGTAAAGATAATGACCAAATCCCTTTGAAAGGATTTAAATAGACTTTAAAGAGGGAGGAGCACAATCCACCCCTCCACAATTTTGCATCAAATTGTGTCAGGCAATATGCAGAGCATTGATAAGCAAATGAGTAAAAATAATAAGCAAATAAATTTTTTAAATTTATTATTCTAAAGCAAGCCCAAACTACTCCTGACTTGAAATCACTCAAGTGCCTTTATACTGTTATACTGCTAAGTTTGAAAGTGAGTGGTTCTGAGGCAGCTGATAATAACCTGATCAGCAGAAAACCATGTCAGTCTGAAGAATGAGTAGGAGCATGGCTTGACAGGGGAGGACATGAGTGAACTTTCTCTGTTGGTATGAATGCTCTAAGTCTTATTAAAGGCATGAACTACATGAGCAAGTGAATATCTCAAACTTTAATAGCACACTGAAATTTTGTGCATTACACTTAATGCATATAAATGCCTAAAATTAAATACTGTGTATTTCATTATTTTAAAATACATATAAAGAACCAAATAAACGTCAGCATTAAAATACTGTTCTTTAGTTAGTTATCAAGTGTGGTATTCTCTGTGGTATTGGTAAATATTCTGCGATATAAGTTTGAACAAATAATCACATTAATGATAATGAGATGCAAGTTTCTCATAGTTGGTGAAGACAACTGCAAACAAACAGCAACAAAAAAAAGGAAATGTTAAAACAAACTCTAGAAAATTGACTCAGAAATATGTGAATCCATGTGAATTCATTAAATATAAGTATTTAAATATACAGGTGAACTATAAATAAAAATATAAATATTGTTGTTGTTCAATCACTAAGTCAGGTATGACTGTTACCCCATCGGCTGCAGCATGCCAGGCTCCTCTGTGTCCCCCATTTCCTGGAGTTTGCTCAGATTCATGTCCACTGAGTCGGTGATTCTATCTAACCATCTTGTCCTCTGTCACCCCTTTCTCCTTTTGCTTTCAATCTTAATATAGATATCACTAAATCTAATCCCACATATAAACATATGTACCTATATAAAGATATTCTATATGCATATTTTAGAGATAGATTAGATAGATGGTTGATAGAAGATATGCATATATTCTCTAATTACTCTGTATGATGAAATAATTTAAAAGCAATGGTATACGGGTAGCAATGAATAGCAATGAGTACACTAGCATCGAAATTTTAATTATAATATTCTCAAGTGTTAAGAATCGGTGTCCTTAATGATTTGGATGATTCGAGAGCTGGGGCATAGAAAACATAAGTTAGCAGCATGCTGCTATTGCAGAAACTAAGTAAGTGCTCAGAATAAGGCCAGGACAAAAAGTCAGGGAATCATCTCAAAGGGGCTCCCACTGGCTTTATGTGGGTTAGGTTAAGTATTAGAATAGTGATAACATATAGCTTACAGATTGTAATGTTTAATTCTCTGATTAGGGGATACAAAGCGTTTCGCAATGGCTCCTAGCAGTGACAGTAGTCAGTATCACTAAACTATCAAGTCTTGTCTGACTCTTGCAATCCCATGGACTGTAGCCTGCCAGGCTTCTCTGTCCATGGGATTTTCCAGGCAAGAATATTGGAGTGGGCTGACATTTCCTTCTCCAGGGGAACTTCCTGACCCAGGAATTGAACCCAGGTCTCCCACATTGCAGGCAGATACTTTACCAACAGCTATGCGGGAAGCCTGAAGAGGAGGTGCAGCACTTCCTTTTCTTTTTATTTTCTTGAGATAAACATCAAATGCATTTGTTTCTTAACAGTCATCACCATATGTGCTCTGTTGGTTCCAGCTTCTACTTCACTGACACCAACTAGTTATTCATATTCAAACTTCAAACCAGCACTTACTTACATTGCATTATACAATTGTCTAATGTGTTTTTAAAATGAGTCTCATTATAAGAATAAAAGACTGAAAGTCATGTCCAAAGTTACTTTTCTTCTAGCAGCCTTACTAAAGTCATAGCAAATGTTGAATAAGGCTTTTGTTGAAGTCTTGGTCTGATACTTTAAAATGCCCTGTGATACTGAGAAAATCACTTAATCTCCAACCTTTATTTTAGCTTAAAAAAATGTGGGCAATAAAAATAACAATCATAGCAACAATATTTTTGTCAATATTGTTAAGAAGCTTTCCTTTCAGCCGTGTGATCCTATTTCACTTCAGCCCTATTTCAAGGTCCCAGTATAACAATGCCGTTCAAAAGATTTCACTCCTAATCTAGTGTTTTCAATAATATTATCATTGTCAGTATATCTTAGGGAAAACCCTTTGTTTTATTACAAATACTGCAAAGGGAGACATGGAACCCAAAGATAGTCATGATCTAATTTGAGTGTTTATTTCTTCAAATATTGTTTTCTATTTATGTTTCTGAGTGTATTATAGATTTTTCATGAAAGAAGAGTTGAATGGAAAAGGAAAATCTTCAAATATCTCTAAGAAAGTTTTAAACAAGAAAGCTAAAATACATTCAATATATTAAATATTTAAGTTAAGAGATATAGTCACATAATATTTTATTGAAAGGATAAATAAGTGCAGACCCTACACATATATTCCATTAATGCTTCATGTCGAATACCAAATAAAATATACCCAGATCAGTGCATTTGTCAATGAGACAATAAAATACATTCCACCCTGTCCCCAGTCATAAAAGATTTTGCAAATGACGTTTGCATGCTGAAATGTAATTGTAATGTCCTAAGGTTATATTCCAGAACATTTTAAATGAATGCTCAGTATTTTCTCTGTATGATAATATAAACATGAATACATGAAAACATAAATTTCTCTTTCTGACTCCACATGTTTAAAGTGAATTCCGAATGTCCCTTAGGGTTATAAAAATGTTATTGCCTGAAACCAGAATTGAATTTGAGCTCTGAATGACTTCAATTAAAACAAAACAAAGAAAAACTATATATTACATAAAATTTTATATTGCACAGAAGTCTCTTTTATTTAAAAATTGTATGTTTTGTAGATTTATAAATATATTTAGTTTATTTCTTTCTCTTAGAGTGTAAATTTAAAGAACAAAGAAATTGATGATATAACAACATAGTCAAGTTGCTTCATTCTCTCTACAGTGGCTATACTAAAGATCTCAAATCCTTTATTCAAATTCAAGAAAACAAAAAGCTCTGAAATCAATTTTTTTCCCAAAGGTTTGAAGTAAACTCATTTGATGATGATATAATATCACTTATATCTGTCTTACTTATCAGTCAGTTTAGTTCAGTCAATCAGTCGTATCTGACTCTTTGCAACCCCATAGACTGTAGCACACCAGGCCTCCCTGTCCATCAGAACTCCCAGAGCTTACTCAAACTCATGTCCATTGAGTCAGTGATGCCATCCAACCATCTCATCCTCTGTCATCCCCTTCTCCTCCCGCCTTCAATCTTTCCCAGCATCAGGGTCTTTTCAAATGAGTCAGTTCTTCACATCAGGTGGCCAAAATATTGGAGTTTCAGCTTCAGCATCAGTCCTTCCAATGAATATTCAGGACTGATCTCCTTTAGGGTGGACTGGTTGGACCTCCTTGCTGTCCAGGGGACTCTCAAGAGTCTTCTCCAACACCACAGTTCAAAAGCATCAATTCTTTGGCGCTCAGTTTTCTTTATAGTCCAACTCTCACATCCATACATGACTCCTGGAAAAACCATAGCCTTGACTAGATGGACCTTTGTTGCAAAGTAATGTCTTTGTTTTTTAATATGTTCTCTATGTAGGTCATAACTTTTCTTCCAAGGAGTAAGCATCTTTTAATTTCATGGCTGCAGTTACCATCTGCAGTGATTTTGGAGCCCCCGAAAATAAAATCTGTTACTGTTTCCACTGTTTCTCCATCTATTTGTCATGAAGTGTTGGGACCAGATGCCACGATCTGCCATGATCTTACAGAGCCCAACACAATGATGACAACACAGTAATACATTTAAAATGTTGATTCTTCTACTTCATTCCACATATTTACAAAAGTTTCATGGCACATCATTTAAGATTTAATTTGGTTTAATAGTGTGGATCTAGTGTGCCTATGTTTGAGTTTGAGCTCTGCTGTTTACCAGCTACAAGACCCTGAACAAATAATAAATCTTCCAAGATTTTTAATTCCTTCATCTATTCATTGCAAGAAAATAACAGTAGCTGCACCATGGCTTAACTGTGAAAAATACATGAGTTAACTTACTTAAAATAATTAATACTCAATGTTGCTGAAGTAGTTGGTTCTCAATATTTCTAGAAATGGAAAATTCCAGGTTTTTTTCTATAGAATAAAATTTTCAGATTTCAGAATCAAAATTAAAAATCAATATATATGGATCCAACATGAGGTTTTTAAGGAGGAAAAATTCTCCTGAGATCAAGATAAAGATGATTTCAAATTGACTCGTTAGTAGAGCCACTTGATTTCAAAGAAACAGATTCATTTTCATCTGCCAGTATGGTAGACAGTTGCCATATTAAAAATGGAACTAATTCTGCCCTCAAATACATTTAAAGACATCACATGAAGAAATGGGATTCTTAACTTCAAAGGCATAGGATGATGCTTTTCAGTGTTAATAATTACTAAAACACTTACAACTTTTGCAAGTTTAGAATCACAGCTTTTGGTTCATTCCTCAAGGTGATTAAAGTAGTTTATGCAGTATTTTATGCAGTATATTATGAAAAAGCTTCAACTTCTATGGAATATCGTATTTCCTGAAGACCACTTTTTTTAAAAAAAATAAAGCTTGAGAATTTGATGCACAGGCTTACAAATCATGCTTTTATCTGGAAAGTTATCACACAAAATATACCTGTTAGTATAGCAGTGTGGTGAAATGGAAGCAACAAATCTGTTGAATTATCAATTTTGAGATTTCAAATCGAAGACACAGTTAAGGTGATTTTTAAAAGAAAAATAATATAAAATATCTCTAAAGCATCAGTTCATAGAAACAAAAGGAAGAAAAAATAGTTCATTACTTTTCACTTGGTTGTGACTTATTTGGTTATTTAACAAGAGCCACCAGCGTTTTTGTTTGTTTGTTTGTTGTTTTTTTACAAAATTGTAAGTTTAAGAAACTGTCACCTACAAGTTTAAAAAAATTTAATTTAGATTTATCTCAAAGCAGTCATAAAGGAAATTCAGTCACTGAATGTGACACATTCTATGTTGTCATGAAATATTTCTGAAAGCATCTGTTCAAAAATTATCATCAGTTAAGTTGAAGAGATGACTTTTCTGAGTTTTGCCACTTTCATTAAAATCTATGACATGCCAAGTTTTACTCTAATTCAATTCACTTTTAAAATTTTATTCTTAATATTCTTGCATATTCTACAATAGATTTTATTTCTTTTGTATAATTGTTAGAAACAATTTCCCAACTAATCCTTCTTTCTTAATTTTGAATCCTAATTGTTTTCTGTTTCCAAACACCGTGTATTTCACATGTTGTGATGCTTGAAGTTATTCCATTGGTTCTATCCTTCCCTCTTTCCATTATGCTAAATGTAGCATAATGTAATGCTAAAATCCATTCCATATATTACTAACTTCTCTAATAAAGTATTAATAGTTGCATATTACTCTATACATTTTCTTTCTCTTTAATGCTGCCTTTCAATTCATAAATAATTTTTCTAAACTACAAAAATATTATATATTATTTTATTTCATCAGCTTTTCAGAGGTATCCATCTCAGTAACTTTATTAGATATGCAACAGTTAAGTCTATCCTTCAAAAACTATGCAATTACCTAAGCTTCCATTTTTTCCAAAGTAGCTTTTGCAATGAAAGTCATTCTCTTTTATGGCATTAGGCCTACAAGTGGCAACAGATGCACTCACATGTAATGAAGCACAGGGCCCCAATTTGGCATTGCTAGTCAAGAGTTCCCTCTTATAGGAGATGTCACTTTTTGTACTCAACAAGCTCTCCTGCTAAATTAATCTTTGGTTGGCATTTATATCTACTTCAAACTAGCTTGCCACTTCCTCAGTATGGCACCATGACAACCTAACAGATGGGCCGAAGGACAAGCATGCCAGATGATCTGAATGACAACCAGGTTTAAGTATTATGGGACAGATTCCCATCCTCAAATATTGAAATAACGATACACATCAAATATGTGAATGTTTTAAAAAATGAGTAAGTATCTGTCACTTAAACCTTATATAATTTTTTAAATAATTTTTCCAAGTATATGTCAAAGTTGAAGATAAATCACACTAATACATATAGCTCTGTGTGCTTCTGTCCAGATACCAGATTAAAGACATTGAGAACAGACTGGCTGTCCCCAAACTTCTTAGAATTACAGTGGATAAGAAAGGCACTTTCCGTTGAGATATCTAAAGTCAGCTGCTTGGTTTATTTCTCAACTTATCCTCAACGTCTTTTCTGAGTTATAGGCTAACTTTCTGTCCTAATTCTTGGATACTGTGAGTCTTCTGGTTTCTGCTCTACCATACTCTGTGTTACTAATTTTTCCTTATTCTTTTCTACCTTTCTCTTTCATACTTCTATTTTCCAATGCAGATTTTACTCCAATCTCTAAGAACCTCCACTCTTCTTTATCAGTCTGGTTGTGCCTATCTTAACTTATTGCAGTTATTGTTATTACTATTATCAATATTGCATTGCAGCATCACCTTCCCCTTTGAGCCATGATGTACTTAGCTATATGATCCATTGTTTGACCAGCATTCATTATTAATCATTTACTACTTTTACTTCATCTTTATCTGCTTTTTCTTGTTTTGTACCTATTGTTTTTCTTCTGAGGAAACTTTAGGTTTATGTATTTCTCATGATTAGGGACAATATTAGCAGAAATATTTCCAAAATCTAAGTGGATTAATGTTTGACATATGGCTAAATGTGAGGGTGCTCTTCTAAAATAATCATATTTTCCGCTGAAGGTTAGAAGGAATTAAGGATGTTATAATTTGGCTAGGTTTATCCAGTATGGGTTAAAATGTGAAATTAAGTAAATTAGAAAATTTTGAAGTAGAAACATTTCCTTTAAAACATTGTATTTGGATAGCCTGATATATGATAGAAATGCTTCATTGTCCTAAACCTTCCCAATTTAGATTTTGGATTTCCACCACATTTTCATAAAGTTTTATCATATAGTTAGAGAGGAGTTTCCGAAGTACTTTAGCATTTTACTTTCAAAAGTTAAGGTCACATGCTATTTTACAAGTATATAACTAAAATTCAGAGGAGAGTTTAATTATTCTCCATGAAGTCACCCAAAGACCATCTTTAGAAGATCAGTAATCCTTCTTTTTTCAAACCTTCTGAACATTCTTTACACTGCACTAGACATACAGCTTATATGTCAATAAAGATTTCCAAAGGTATGCGTTAACCTTCATTAGCTACCTTAAATCCCCAAATCATTTGGGAGTCTGGCATATATACTTAATGCTTGATAAAACCCAATATTTTTCTCCAAAATTATTTAAAGTAATTCTTTGAAATGCCAATTAAATAATACAGTGAGTGGCAATTTAAAGGATAGTGGGCATTTAGAAGAAGAGAATAACTAATAGAATCTGCCAAATGAAGCCTAGCTATGTTGAACTCTGACTCTAGCTCTAGAAGTATTTCATTCTGGTAACCTCTGGGATCTTGAGTGCTTCCATTTTTCCTTTTTGAATTTAAATAGTTTTTATAATAACGTATTACATAACTTTTTTCCAAGTCTAACTTTGTTATACTGAGTCTTAGAAATACAATTTTACTTGAAGACCATGTTTAAATAAGACAGGGGAACATTGCCTACAGGGAGCTTCTGCCTGCTGGTACAGCTCAACTCTGTTACATAATTTTAGTGCTGAATTTAGTCACTAAATTCCAGGAGCTGGACTTCACCTCTGCAGTCTCAGGATTTCTGCTATTCTACTGTCAAAAGATGATCAGAATCTGAAGTGAAATCTTCATTCACATCAACAAAACTCAAAGAGACCGATATAAATTCTAACAAGGACTATGAATTAATATAATTTATACATGTAAGCATGATGATCAAGTGAACTGAATCCATGACTACCAATTTGCTGATTTTCTCTTTTGGGGCACATCCACATGGAAAGTCTTATTGTAGTCAGAAGATTTATTAGTGAGCTGGGGTCAGGGGCACAGTTTTCTGTGTTCTTTTATATAATTATGAGTAAGGTACAGCCACAAAAGTGGACCTAGGAAGACATAAGAACACAAAGTTCATTATATTCACATTCTACTGAGAGTACAGAGCTGCTAAAGGTTCACATACACATATTTAAAGCACTGTCCATCCTAGTAAGGTCTTTAAAGAACACAATTTTTTTTTAAACTTTTACAACCCTACCTCATCTGTGCCAGCATTGCTCTGATTTACTAATTCTTTCAGTTCAGTTCAGTTCAGTCGCTCAGTCATGTCCAACTCTTCGTGACCCCATGAACCGCAGCACGCCAGGCCTCCCTGTCCATCACGAACTCCCGGAGTTTACTCAAACTCATGTCCATCGAGTCGGTGATGCCATCCAGCCATCTCATCCTCTGTAGTCCTCTTCTCCTCCTGCCCCCAGCCCCTCCCAGCATCAGGGTCTTTTCCAATGAGTCAACTCTTCGCATGAGGTGGCCAAAGTATTGGAGTTTCAGCTTCAGTACCAGTTTTTCCAATGAATACCCCGGACTGATCTCCTTTAGATATGTTAATAATTTTCTATAGACTTCTACCAAACCCGAGGTGTTGTCCTTTTCATCGTAGTGGACTGGACTGCAAAAATAGGAAGTGAAAAGTTACCTGGAACAGGCTAGTTTGGTCTCAGAGTACAAAATGAAGCAGGGCAAAGGCTAACAGAACTTACCAAGAGAATGCACTGGTTATAACACTCTCTCCCAACAATACAAGGGAAAACTCTATACGTGAACATCACCAGATGGTCAATACCCAAATCAGACTGATTGTATTCTTTGCAGCCAAAGATGAAGAAGCTCTATAGAGTCAGCAAAAGCAAGACAAGGAGCTGACTGTGGCTCAGATCATGAATTCCTTATTGCCAAATTCAGACTTAAATTGAAGAAAGTAGGGAAAACCACTAGATCATTCAGATATGACCTAAATCAAATCCCTTATGATTATACAGTAGAAGTGACAAATAGAGTCAAGGGATTAGATTTGATAGATAGAGTGCCTGAAGAACAATGGACAGAGATTTGTGAGGCCATCCCCAAGAAAAAGAAATGCAAAAAGGCAAAATGGTTGTCAGAGGAGGCCTTACAAATAGCTGAGAAAAGAAGAGAAGTGAAAGGCAAAGGAGAAAAGGAAAGATATTCCCATTTGAATGCAGAGTTCCAAAGAATAGCAAGGAGAGATAAGAAAGCCTTCCTCAGCGATCAATGCAAAGAAATAGAGGAAAACAATAGAATGGGAAAGTCTAGAGATCGCTTCAAGAAAATTAGAGATACCAAGAGATCATTTCATGCAAAGATGGGCACAATAAAGGAGGAAATGGTATGGACCTAACAGAAACAGAAGATATTAAGAAGAGGTGTCAAGAATACACAGAAGGACTATACAAAAAAATATCTTAGTGACCCAGATAATCATAATAGTCTGATCACTCACCTAGAGCCAGATGTCCTGGAATGTGAAGTCAGGTGGGCCTTAGGAAGCATCACTACAAACAAAGCTAGTGGATGTGATGGAATTCCAGTTGAGCTATTTCAAATCCTAAAAGATGATGCTATGAAAGTGCTGCCCTCAATGTGTCAGCAAATTTGGAAAACTCAGCAGTGGCCACAGGACTTTGGGATTCATTCCAATCCCAAGAAAGGCAATACCAAAGATTATTGAAACTACCACACAATTGCACCCTTCTCACACACTAGCAAAGAGATGCTGAAAATTATCCAAGTGAGGCTCCAACAGTATGTGAACTGAGAACTTCCATATGTTTAAGCCTGATTTAGAAAAGACAGAGGAACCAGAGATCAAATTGCCAACATCCGTTGGATTATAGGAAAAGGAAGAGAGTTCCAGAAAAACATCTACTTCTGCTTTAATGAATACACCAAAGTGTTTGACTGTGTGGATCACACAAATTGTGGAAAATTCTGAAAGAGATGGGAATAGCAGACCACCTTAGCTGCCTCCTCAGAAATCTGCATATAGGTCAAGAAGCAACATCTAGAACTGGACATGGAAAAATGGACTGGATACAAACTGGGAAACTACGTCAAGTATATTGTCACCCTCTTTATTTAATGTATATGAAGAGTACATCATGCAAAATGCTGGGTTGGATGAAGCACAAGCTGGAATCAAGATTGCCACGAGAAATATCAATAACCTCAGATATGCAAATGACACCAGCCTTATGACAGGAAGCAAAGAGGAACTGAAGAACCTCTTGATGAAAATGAAAGAGGAGAGTGAAAAAGCTGGCTTAAAACTCAACATTCAAAAAATTAAGATCGTGGCATCTGGTCCCATCACTTCATGGCAAATAGATGGGGAAACAATTGAAGAGTGATAGACGGTATTTTCTTGGGTTCCAAAATTACCTCAGATGGTGACGGAAGCCATGAAATTAAAAGACGCTTGCTCCTTGTAAGAAAAGCTCTGACCAAACTAGACAGCATATTAAAAAGCAGAGACAATATTTTGCCAACAAAGGTTCATCTATTCCAAGCTGTGTATTTTCCAGTAGTCATGTATGGATGTGAGATTTGAACAATAAAGAAGGCTGAGCACCGAAGAATTGATACTTTTGAACGGTGGTGTTGGAGAAGACTCTTGAGAGTCCCTTGGACTGCAAGGAGATCTAACCAGTCAACCCTAAAGGACATCCTTCCTGAATATTCACTGGAAGGACTAATGCTGAATCTGAAGCTCCAATACTTTGACCTCCTTTTGGAAAGAACTGACTCATTGGAAATGACCCTGATGATGTGAAGGATTGAAGGCAGGAGGAGAAGAGGATGACAGAGGATAGATGGTTGGATGGCATCACCGACTCAATAGATATGAGTTTGAACAAGCTCCGGGAGTTGGTGATGGACAGGGAAGTCTGGTGTGCTACATTCCATGGGGTCACAAAGGTTCGGACATGACTGAGCAACTTAAATGAACTGAACCCCTAGCTAAGGGACCCATATGTCTTCAAAGAGTATATATTTTTCTGCCTGAAAAAACCATCATCCTCTCCAAGTTTGGATTGGAGATCTGTACCAAGAAAAATAACTTAGCAATGTGGAGATATATATATATATATATATATATATATATATATATATATATATATATATCTCTTTTTGTGTGTATAACTTTAAGTACTTTGCCACCTGACTGAGGCTGAACTTTCCGCCTAAATTTTTAGTTCAGTTCTACCTTAGATTTTCTGAAATACAGTAAGCCATTGAAACCCTTTAACTATGCTAAGTTTTATGTTCTCTGACTAGCTCACTGCAGGAGACTAATAGCCTGGTCAAAACCCTGCAGCTCGAAAAAATAAAAATTTGAAAGTTGGGTTAAATATCCTCTTTGTTTTGTCTTCTAGCCTGAATCTCAGATTAATCCACTGAGACAGAGATAGTTCAGCCTTATTACCATATGTTGAACATAAATTCATCTTTTATAGCCTATTCTTCCTTTATCAGCCCCCTGTGTACCTTCTTGTATCTTAGTAGGGGCAGATATATGGAACACCTATAGTTTTGGTTTCTAAAGAATTTCTTAAAATACAGTTACTGGCTTTCACTTCTAGTACCGATGGCTAAACATTAACATGATTTTAATTCATTTTGTCAGCTTTGATCACCCTAACTTTTTTGATCAAGGAAAATCTTCTTTATTTTATTGATATTACTAAATCAGATAGTATTACCTCTTAGACAAATGAAGCATTTGTACACACAATTTGATCTCTGACTCACCTTTTTTAAAAAACTTAATGCTTTACAGGTCTGAGGATATCTTCAACAATTTCTATATACTTTCTAACTATCTTCTCTTTTCTACAGGCTGGGCATGCTATGCCTAGAAATTATCTTTCAGTGTGAAGAAATTTCTATCCATCTATTTGTTTCTTTGACCTGACGATTCTCTAGATTTTCTTTATGGACTAAAAAGGTGACAGTTCTCTTGAAATTCATATATTTGGTTGGCATTTGTCCCCTTCCTCACCTGTGTAAAGACACGTTAGGAAATCTAGATGAAAGATAAAAATCCTGCACACAGATGCACGTTATCTGGGTAATTCCTCACCCAGTGGGGAAAAGGACACAATCAAAAGTTTTAGGATATTACTCCACATTGTATTTTCTACAGTTAAGGATAATAACACCTGTCTGCAGCCATCTCACTGAGTAGCTGCCAAGGGAACAATAATTTCAAGAAACATGTAAAGGCCTTTGAAATTCTTAAAAGGAGGAAAACTCAAGATAAATTCCAGGGAGAAGTTTATCTTACAGGTAATGCAGCAATGGAAATGATTCTTTATCTTTGTCTTTTCTGTATTCAATCCTGTAGTTTTGCCAGTAGAGTATCTTTTTCCCCCTTACCTTCTCAAAAAAGAAAATATAAACAAACAAAAGCAATGAACAAAACTACACACAGACACACATATACAAATACATTCTTATAGCAAATTCTGATTGCTCCATTCATGTGTTCTTATTAAGAAGTGGTTAGATCGCCACTTGAAAAAGCAACTGACATGTTTAGGGCGCAGGTGATATGAAACTGATGTATATATATATATATATATATATATATATATATATATATAGCTGTATTAGGTATTAGTTGTGGCATGTGATATCTTTTGTTGTGGGGCTTGGGCTCAGTAGTTGTAGCACGCAGGCTTAGTTGCACCACAATCTTAGTTTCCTAAGGGGTTGAACCCATGTCTGCCACTTTGCAAGATGGATACTTAACCACTGGAGTACTAGGGAAGTTCTGAAACAGATACTGATATCAAAACTTGCTAACCTCCTTTTTTTCAAAATTCTGAAAAGTATAATTATGCAAAATATGGTAATTTATGAGCAGATTTGTGATTTCTGGCTAGGAAACTAATACTTGAGATTCTACTGTTATTAGTGATACTAGAGGGAATTTCTTCCTCACTTGAAATCCAATAGCACTCTACTTGTAATTCTTTATTATTTTCCTCTTTTTTATTAGAATTCACCAATCTGATTTTCCTTGTTAGACTATACACTCCATGATTATTTAGAGTCCACACCTAATGCCAAGTGGTATCCCGCTCAGTGCCTTACATTTAGAGTAAACTCAATAAGTATTTGTTGTATAAATGGCTAAGAAGCATTAAACAAGAGTCATCTCTGGCTTGGGACAAAACAAAACATGATAGCACAAGAATGGATCATACAACTGCTATGCCAATCTTTACCCAGTTGAAAGTGAATAGGCTCATGTTTTACTAGACAGGTTTCCAATAAATAGTATATAGAAATATCTTATGTAAGGTTAAAAAAATCCAGCTGTTACTCAACTCAGGCTTGACCACTCGCTGCTTGAAAGCCAGTACTCAAGGCTAGAGGTGGTTGAAACAAAAATTGCTTTAATCCGAAAGCCGGCAACCTGAAGAGGAGGTAGACATGTGTCCCTCAAACCAACTCTGAAGATTCTGCTCAGACCTGACAATTTCAAAAAGGAAAAAGAAGGGCGAAGACACTCAGCAAGTCTTCGAGGTAGGAGGATAGATTCTGCATCATTCTCCGTTGCTGCAGACTGGCTATTTCTTCAGATGTTATCTTGCCTGCACGATCTGCCTGCAGGAGTGCTAAGAGGTCTGCTGAGGTCTCTACTCCAGTCATTCTTTAACTACTTAATTATTCAGTCTTACTCCTTTTGATCTAGGAAAAGAATCAACAGTTTAAAAAAAGCTTGATGTGCATTCAGGAGAGTATAAGTCAGACGTTAGGTTAAATTGCTGAGTGATCTCATTCCTATAAGTTTGGAGAGGAACAGAAATAAGCAAACAGGAAAGGGGCAAAGGAGCTGCTTACAAATCCCCACTTGTCAGACATCATGCCATTTATATGGGATTAGGGGCAACGGTCCATCTTCTGTAGCCTCATGCTGACCTAGGAAACAATATTCTTAGAGTGGAAGAGGTTGACATGGGTCTGTAGCACTTCTTTGCTGACAGTTTTAGTGGTCTGCTTACATATATGGGCAGAACAAGCTACAGCTATTTTGAAGCCCACAAAGATATAGATTATTATGAGCAGTAGTGTTAATCCCATTAAGTTCTAGCTATTGTGCTAGCTAGAGATGCTGTATTGCTCAAGATGGAGCAGTTGGTGTCAGGGCTGTAGTCTGGTCACTATGCAGTTAGCATTCACTCTCTTGATAGTGATAGCATCTGTAAACCAACTCAGGAATGTGCATCAGACACTGAGTCTATCTCTAGTGTCTTAGTCATTAACTGTTTGAGCCTGCTCTTTTGTGACTCAAGCAGGCCTAGGAAACTTTAACTTTCCTACAAACAAGAGGCAGGGGGCACAGAGAGCCTTTGTACTTGGAGGGGGCCTGCAGGGTTCTCCTTATTTCCATGGCCAGCTAGATAGCTCTTATCTTTTCATAACTGCATCATAGTCTACATTTCTACCAGTCTTGTGGCTGTCCCATGTCTTGGTATTGTACCCTAATAATAAAGAACGGGAAGCTGGATATGGGTTTACAATAACTGTTTGGAAGGCATGCCACAGTGAAATAGCAAGTGATAAAAGAGAACACGAGTATTAAAGACAGGTTAGTGTCTCTGTCATGTAGGTCAATTAAAGAAGTGTATTTAAGTATATTTTCTAAATTTGATTTTTTCTTGGTAGCTACTGAGTCTTGATAAAAGTCCCTTGGGTTTTTGAAGTGAGTTTACCAAGGATAGGTGGAAATGAAAGAAACTTGGAACTTTGGCTGTATTTGAAGGTTTCTGAAGATTTCTGAGACTTCTTACACTGGTCTTTAGAGGTACATGCTGTGATCCAAACTTATGCTGCCCTGATTGGCTGCATTAGACAGAGATGGTGTGTAGTAGGCACTGACTGAAATTAACCCAGGGATATTTAGATAAGCCTCTAATATTGTGTTTCTGGACATGGGAGACTCAATTGAACCTTGAAAACCATATATATATATGCACATATATATATATATATATATATATAATTTGAAATGATGATCAACTCTCTTTTCCTGGTATCACTTCAAGGAATATTACTCTTAGAGGAATTCTTTTTGCTCATTAGTGCAAAATGGACTTCCTTGAAAGAATATTCTATATCTATTACTTGGTCAGTAATAACAAAGAAAAATCTCATACATGATTAATGGGAAATTTTCCCAGAGAAATTGTCAGAAGATTGGGACCTGGAGAACAAAAGTGAAGTGGTCTCAGACTTTTAAAAGGATCAGCCTTGCTTATGGTTTAGTTTTCTGAAGAATTAAAATATGCCAGGTAAGAGGAGAAGATGCTAAGGAATGAATGGGAGAAGACCTAAAAAAAGATAAAGAGTTGATTTACCCCTCTGGAGAAAAAGCAATTAGACAAACTGGGAAGGAAGTAGTGGGAGTGTTCTCTGAAAGGGTGCTGAGTTTGCTTAAAATGTTTATGTTGCAGAAGGGGGACTCCTTCCAGGGCCCAAGGGTGGCCTCTTACTTAACACTTGAAAATGAATTATCCAAGAAGACATATGTATTGACGAAGCAAAAGACTATTGGGAAGGGGTGCCCAGGTGGAGAGCAGCAGCGTGAGGGAACCCAGGAGAAAACTCTGCCACATGGCTAAGAGTCTCAGGTTTTATGGTAAAGGAGTTAGTTCCAGATCATCTCTGAACACTCATTCTGACTCAAGGTCCTCTCCGGTGGCACAGGCATCTCTCAGACAAGATGGATTTCAGCGGGAGGATTTTGGGGAGGTTGATAGGACGTATTGTCTCCTCCCTCCTCCCAGATTCCTCTGGAAAAAGTAATCAGTGCTGACAGTAAACAAGAAAAGCAGAGCAGGCAGGGCAAGAGAGAGAAGAAATTGGGATTTCCTGAGAACTGAACAGAATACATCCCCCTCACACTAAGGCAAGTTGAAATCTGTGTATCACAGGTCACAGTCACCAAGTGCACATCCTAGCTGGGAAGTTTCTGTGTGTGTACTCAGCCGCTCAGTTGTGTCTGAGTGTTTGCGACCCCATGGACTGTAGCCTGCCAGGCTGCTCTGTCCATGGGATTTCCCAGGCAAGAATACTGGAGTGGGTTGCCATTTCCTTCTCTAGGGGGTCTTCCTGACCCAAGGACCAAACCCATGTCTCTTGATTCTCCTGCATTGACAGGTGGATTGTTAACCACTGTGCCACCTGGGAAGCCCTATTTGGGAAGCTGGAAATTCCAAAAATAGAATTCAGGACTCTTTAAGCTCTGCTGGATTCTCCATGTCAATGGCTTTGCCTCAGGGCCTCTCACACTTGCCAATCCTGGATCAAAAGATCAAGGGGAAGAAAGAGGAAGGTGTATCAGAGAAGGGAATGTTTCACTGACCTCGATGTAGTTAAGTAAAATGAGAGAAGAATACATATGTGTAAAAGTAAAAGTGCTCTAAGTTGGAATCTGTGTGACTTGCAAGTAATATAATTTTCCTTGATTCTGAAGGAATCTACTTAACATTGTGTGCTTAACAATTTTTTTCTTTAAAGGCAAAATATGTTTTCCTTAGATAAACCTAACTGTGAAACTCTAAATTTGTTCCTAAAATCCAGTATTAAGAGATTACAGAGTTGAAGATGTAATTGTTAAGTTGGGAAAGTTATTTCTGAACTTTACTTAACTGGAAAAAGAAAAGTCCATTGTTAAAGTTATGAACTTTCTTGCCCATGATTCCATGAACTGTGCATGTACTTGATTCACGTGACTCCTGTTCAGAATCTTCATGGTCTCCTTAACTGTGTATACTTGTAATCTCTCACTTTCCTCTCTGGGATTAGATGAAGTCACGTCTTGACCAGTAAAAATTTTAACATACTAATATGATTATTAGAATGAGTGGATTATTTTACTGGAGAAAAGATGGACTTTAAATAATTACATGAAATTTTTCTTGATTAAATACGTTTGTCAATCTTCTCAATTCCTTTTTGCATTTCACACATAATTTCTTGATGTTTCAGTTAATCAGTTGTTAGTATTATTATTATTATGGTTGGTTTTGTATTTCAGGAATAATTTCCTCTATCTTTCAAGAGGGATTTTTTTGTTAATATATTTTAAAGGCAGAATTTATTGATCTGTAGAGTTGGAAATCAACCAGAGATTAAAAAAATAAGAATGTCAAACACAGAACTGCTGTCTCTTAGTGGTTGAGTAAATACTTTTATGTGTCTTTTGAATTTTACTGGCTGACTCAAGCAGTAAATATTAAGAGACTAAACAACTTCTCCCTTCATTTAGAAATAATAACCTTAATAATATTTTTTAATTGGAAATAAAATGTGAAAATAGTGCAAAACATTTTTAACCAAGGAAATCTTTATTTTCTTTGTCTCTAGGATTTTCTTACTGAATATTGCAGTTAAAATAACAATTTTTATGTTTGATGACTTTGTATTTGTGTGTTTATTTGTGCATGGATGGGATTATAATTTTGTGTAAGTAAATATATATAAGTATATGTATATATATATTTTTTCTTTAATTTTAGGATGACAGTACTATATACCTAGGGGTGCTGCATTAAGGAATGCAAAAATTTTGGAGCACTCATGAAAGCAAACGTGAGTCAACTGTTTCTATTTTTATGTAGAACACTTTGGGTATATAATAAAAATATCTAAAAATTATAGTGTGACTATAAAGTGAGTATTATGAATTATCACACAAGTAAATATATCATGCCACATGTGTCCATAAAAAACAAGAAACAACAAGAATTTCTAGGATTATTTGATGATGATTAAAGAACAATTCAGTTTATGCATATTTAACCCCTTAATAGCAGAGCCAAAGTTGCCTCATTAAATTGTTAACAAAAAGGATTTTGAATTATCATGACAATACATGGCAGAATTGAAAGGAAAGGAAGTTGTGTCTCTGTTAAAAGAAATGTGAGCAACAGACTATCACATGATATCTTCAAAGATTTCCTCCTATTTTATCATAGTTTTCATAATCTGTCAAACCAGCATTTCATCTTTGAATTTTCTCCGAAAAACTGTCTTTTTTAAAATTTACTATTCTTGCTTACGCTTTTTCCAACATAAATCTAGCAATGAATTAGTGATTTTTATGTGGTCAATGCTTAATATTCATGCCTGTATATCATTTTCTTAAAAGCTGTGCAATTTAAAAGTTTCTCACATTATATAGTTATTTTAGTAAGTTCCTTATTGAACAAAATTATCTCTAAAATGTAGTTTCACAGAACCTATGTCCTAGATACAGTAATTTATGCTGAAAAGTATTTTACTAATTCCATACCTGTCTCTATAAGTATTTTGCTTTATAGTCTATTATGAAGCTGAAATAAAATATAGCATTCACACAAGAAGTATAAAAACTATGCAACTTAAAGAATAAAAATAACCAGGACACTTACTGCTTATGACTCAGATTTATCAGGACAAAAAAATGCACAAAATTGTGAGTTAAGTTTTATTTGGGGCAACACGAGGACTATAGCCCAGGAAACAGCATCTCAGATACCTCTGAGGAGCTACTCCAAAGAGGTAAAGGAGAAGGTCAGCATATATGTGATTTTGGTAAAGGGGGAGTAAGGTGCTGTGAAACATACATTTTGACAGAGAATTGCTACTAGTTACAATGAAGTTGCTGCTAGTCAACAGGTATCTCCATTAATGATTTTAGTGCAAGATATGAGAAGATGCAAAAAAAATTGGGCATGTGTGTGTGTATATGTGTGTGTGTGTGTGTGTGTGTGTGTGTGTGTGTATAAATAACTTTCTATTTTCAACATTTCTTCTGCATCAACTCATATAACCATAGTTATTATTTTTGTTCTCTAAGAAACTTTATTCTTCGTTTTCTCCTAGAAGCTTTATAGATTACGTTCATGTCTACTGTCCATCTGGGGCTGAGTTTTGTGTATAATGAGATGCATGTGTGCACAGTGACTTCCTCAGTCACTGTGGGAGTTACCATTTCCTCTTCCAGGGATCAAACGCACGTTTCCTGCAGCTTTTGCTTTGGCAAGCAGATTCTTTACCACTGGGATTTCTACATATTTATGCCCAGTTCAGTTCAGTTCAGTCACTCAGTCATGTCCGACTCTTTGTGACCCCATGAACTGCAGCACGCCAGGCCTCCCTGTCCATCACCAACTCCCGGAGTTTACTCAAATTCATGTCCACTGAGTCGGTGATGCCATCCAACCATCTCATCCTCTGTCGTCCCCTTCTCCTCCTGTCTTCAATCTTTGCCAGCATCAGGGTCTTTTCAAATGAGTCAGCTCTTCGTATCAGGTGGCCAAAGTATTGGAGTTTCAGCCTCAATATCAGTCCTTCCAATGAACACCCAGGACTGATGTCCTTTAGGATGGACTGGTTGGATCTCCTTGCAGTCCAAGGGACTCTCAAGAGTCTTCTCCAACACCACAGTTCAAAAGCATCAATTCTTTGGTGCTCCGCTTTCTTTATAGTCCAACTCTCACATCAATACATGACCACTGGATAAACCATAGCCTTGACTAGATGGACGTTTGTTGGTAAAGTAATGTCTCTACTTTTTAATGTGCTGTCTAGGTTGGTCACAACTTTCCTTCCAAGGAGTAAGTGTCTTTTAATTTCAAGGCTGCAGTCGCCATCTGCAGTGATTTTGGAGCCGCGCAAAATAAAGTCTGCCCAGTTATCTCAGTGTTATTCTGATTTATTAAGTCTGTCTTTTCTTTATTTTATTACTTGGCATTATATATTTATATAAAATCAATTACATATGGAGGACTACTTCTGAATTCCCATTCACATACATTGATATATGTGTCCAATCTTTTGCCCACATCACATTGCCTTGATTTTAAACATGATTATAATATATCTAAAGTAAGTAGTTTGCATCTTCTATTTTTTAATTGAATTACATTTTGTATAATAGTACATAGTGCTTCTTCCCAGATGGTGCAATAGTAAAGAATCTTCCTGTCAATACAGATACACAAGAGATGTGAATTTGATCCTTGAGTCAGGAAGATCCCCTGGAGTAGGAAACGGTAAGCCACTCCAGAATTCTTGCCTGGAAAATCACATGGATAGAGGAGCCGGGCAGGCTACAGTTCATGGGGTCGCAGAGTCACATGACTGAGCGACTGAGCACACACACACGTACTGCAGAATACCAAGTTTTAGAGTATGTGTGTGTATATTTCAGAAGACATGAGTCAATTTAGAGCATCAACATGCTTTAATTATGCTAAAGAATTTGTGAGAATACCCCATTAATAACACAGGGAATAGAAGCTTAAAATATCTTTAATAATCTTACCATTACATGCATAGCATTCAAACTTTGGCCAACTTATTTAAATTCAGAGCTTCTGAAGGAGTGTTTTCATAACACCATAAACATGGACAAAAGCAAGATGAATCTCAAATTTTTGTTGTGTTAGAAATGTTTTCAAATATGCTTAAACTTGCATTGAAAATAAAAACAAGTGTCCAACTTACATGGGAGACATTCACTGGAGAAGTAGTCACTGAGAATTAAGTACATATGTATGTGATATATGCATACAATGCACACCCCTCCCACACACACTTTTCTCAATGTAAATAGAGATATTACTACTGCTTGATAATTAAGCTATCACAGAATGTAAAATTTGGGGGAAGGGTGCAGGCCTATCAAATTATAATTCATAAGAATTATTTTATAAATTATTGATGGAATAAGTCTTTCATAATAAAATGATTAAAATAATATGAGGCTGTAGTAAAAATATTGATTTTCAAAATATATGTAAACAAACTGTAATAATGAATCTTTGCTCAGTAAAATTTCCTTTCTGTGTCTAACATCCTTTTCACCAATTACAAAAAGTAAATAGAATAAGGGAGTATAAATAGAGTAGACCATGAAACTCATAAAATATATGGAGATATCATATAGGAAGGATATTTATGTAGCTTACCTAGAATTTAAAACACTATCACTATAAGGATGGATTTTCCACAGTTGTATATCCAAGTTCTGTTCACAGAATCATTTTTCTGTAAAAGAAAATCATTTTCTGAAAAGACACAATGGTGTCTTTTATATGCCTTTTATCCTCACTTTTCTTTAAAAATGCTTATTTCCTCCTCTGTCTCACTGGACTTTTGTCCTCTGTAAATCAGTCAGGTGACCTTTAGGGATGCTTTCTGTGGGAGTGTTCTGTAGTATATGAATTACACCAAAAGGAAGAATCTCAGGTGTAGTTATAGAGCACGATCTCAAATTACTGATCATTAATAACCTACTGCAACATCTGGAACTGAATTTTTTAAAATAGTTCAAAAAGTTACTACTTTTAGATTTTAGCATATTATAGAGAAAACTGAAGTCACAGATGGCATAATTATTTTTATATATCACCAGGGAGCTTTAACATATTACATTATAATAGAATGGTTTAGACATATGACCTTCATAAATATAAAATTTTAGTATATAATCCCTTTTACAAGTTCTCAGAGGCATAACATGGCGGTCAAGTATTATTAACCTTGAAAAAAGAACAATATAAAATGCCAAAGAAAATAAGAAACAATTCTTTTTAAAATTCATAGTAACTTTGTTTTTTATTTTATTTTTTAAAAAAGCTTGCTTTTCAGTTATGTTAAATTTTGTGAAATTAAATATATAGTCTATATAATTAAATAGATTGATAGTTGTTTTCAGCAACATAACCACCTTTCTGAGTCTTTTTATATTATACATTTATTAGTTAAATATACAAGCTTAAATATATAGACAACAAAATTAAAGAGACTAGAAATCTGTGAGCTTGATTAATTAAGCAAATATTAGATAAAAAATAAGAAATAATGTACATTGATATAGGAAATATAAACATAAATTAGTGAAACATATATACATTTCTATATGTAAAATCAGAAAAGCCATTAGTTACTTCTTAGAATTAACATCATAAATCTCTAGATATACTACTATAAAGTGAAATAAATAATGAAACATTTTTAAATAAAAAACAATAAAAGAAAGCTAACATATAGTCTATAGATGATAGAATGTTAATAATATTATAAACATGTCTTTGGAAATAAATTTAAAATAGAAAATTTCTCCAAAATACAATGTCCTGAAACTGAGAAAATTGTCTATCTGTGTGCTTCCTATCTATTAAAGTAATTGATACATTATTTAAAAATCCATTCATAAACAAAATCGCTGATGAGATTAATTTACCACAGAGATATTCCAAACATTTTAAAAGGAGGTAAAACCAATCTTTCCTAAAATTTCCCAAATATTAAAAATATTGAGGGAATAATTTCAAGCTAGTTTATGAATCCAGCATATATTGAAATAAAAAATCTTACAAAAGCATTAGAACAAAGAAAACTTAAATATCCATAGCATTTTGGAGCAAAGAGAGGAAAATCCTTAACAGCAAACAACAAAAATACTATATAAAGGGCAATCTGTATTAAACAATTTGATATGTGAAATAGGATAATCCATCATGCCAACTGGATATATTCTTCCAATTCATGGATGATTTAACAATTAAAAACAAAAGAAAGAAAAAGCTATGTAATCATCTCAATAGATTAAGAAACCACATTTGCAAAAATAAATTAATGCTGAACATCAGCAAACGATATCTGTTTAGGATCTTTTTATCTTTGTCCATGAAAGGTATAGAAAACAAGAATTCAGGAGTGTAAGCTCATTCTTTTATATCAGTAGACCTATAAAATGCTAAACCAAAAGACGGAAATTACCCGTATTAGAAATGAAAAAGCAGTCATCACATTGATTCCACAGACTTTAAAAGGATAATAAAGGAAATCTACAGTTAAATCTATGCCTATAAATTTAAATTAAGTGAAATGAATAAATTCCTTGAAAGGCACTAATTACAAAAAAAGTAGGCTGCTAATAGGTCTATACCTATTAAGGAAATTGAATTCACAGTTGATAGCCTCTCCCCCACCACACCCCCAATCCCCATCAAAAAAATTCTCAGGTTCAGATTTTTCACTGGTGAATTTCACTAAGCATTTATGAAGCTACAGAACCTAATCTATACAAGCCTCACCAGAAAATAGAGAGAATACTTCTCAATTCATCTGTTGAGGACAGCACTATCCCAATACCAAATTCAGACAAAGAGAGTAGAAGAAAATCAAACCTTAGTCCAATATCCATCTGGGCACAGACTCACAATTCTGAAATAAGGTAATTGGTCCATTACATCTAGCAATTTATAATAAAGTTTTACATTTAAGTAGGACCCATGCAGTCCATGGGGTTGCAGATAAGTCAGACATGACCGAGTGACTAATACTTTTCACTTTCATAACAGAAATGCAAGGCTGGTTCGGCATTCAAACATTAATGAATGTTGCAAGTGTACCTAATGCCTAGGTTCTGGTTTTTCATATCACTCGCCAACAGAAGGAACCAAGGTTCCTTAAATAAATGGCTCATTCTAGGGCTATGGTATAGAATATATAGGATGAGTCTGAAGAGCCTTGCTTAATGCCAGAAAGTAAAGTAATGACCCAACCCCACCAGACACATGCTTGCGCATATACACACACACACTCTTGCACAAAAGACAAGGCCAAGGCATGAATGTTCATTCTCATTACATGTATTCAATATTGTATTAGAAGTTTTATCAGTGCACTAAGGCAACAAGTGCCTTTTGACTATGCCAAAGCCTTTGACTGTGTGGATCATAAAAAACTGTGGAAAATGCTGAAAATGTTGGAAAATTCTGAAAGAGATGGGAATACCAGACCACCTGACCTGCCTCTTGAGAAACCTGTATGCAGGTCAGGAAGCAACAGTTTGAACTGGACATGGAACAACAGACTGGTTCCAAATAGGAAAAGGAGTACGTCAAGGTTGTATATTGTCATTCAGCTTATTTAACTTATATGCAGAGTACATCATGAGAAACACTGGGCTGGAGGAAGCACAAGCTGGAATCAAGATTGCCAGGAGAAATATCAATAACCTCAGATATACAGATGACACCACCCTTATGGCAAAAAGTGAAGAAGAACTAAAGAGCCTCTTGATGAAACTGAAAGAGGAGAGTGAAGAAGCTGGCTTAAAGCTCAACATTCAGAAAACTAAGATCATGGCATCTGGTCCCATCACTTCATGGCAAATAGATGGGAAACAGTGGAAATAGTGGCTGACTTTATTTTGGGGGGCTTCAAAGTCACTGCAGATGGTGATTGCAGCCATGAAATTAAAAGACACTCCTTGGAAGGAAAGTTATGACCAACCTAGACAGCATATTAAAAAGCAGAGACATTACTTTGCCAACAAAGATCCTTCTAGTCAAGACTATGGTTTTTCCAGTGGTCATGTATGGATGTGAGAGTTGGACTATAAAGAATGCTGAGTGCTGAAGAATTGAGGCTTTTGAACTGTGGTGTTGGCGAAGACCCTTGAGAGTCTCGTGGACTGCAAGGAGTTCCAACCAGTCCATCTAAAGGAGATCAGTCCTGGTGTTCACTGGAAGGACTGATGTTGAAGCTGAAACTCCAATACTTTGGCCACCTGATGCGAAGAGCTGACTCATTTGAAAAGACCCTGATGCTGGGAAAGATTGAAGGTGGGAGGAGAAGAGGACCACAGAGGATGAGATGGTTGGATGGCATCATGGACTCAATGGACATGAGTTTGGGTGAACTGCAGGAGTTGGTGATGGACAGGGAGGCCTGGCGTGCTACAGTCCATGGGGTCGCAAAGAGTTGGACACGACTGAGCGACTGAACTGAACCGAACTGAAGGCAAGAAGAAGAAAATCAATACAAGCAAATTAGAGAAAAGAAGTAATGTTGTCTCTGTTAACAGATGACAAGATCATCTACCTAGAAAATCTAAGCAATCTAAAAGTAAAAGTTTCTGAAATTAACAAGTGAGTTTAGCAGGGTAATAGAACACAACTTCAAAATATATATATTTAAGATCTTATTGCTATATCTTAGAACTGAACAACAAGAAACCACAATTTGGAAACTATGATTTACAATAGGTCAAGCAATTGAGATTCTGAGTTATAAATCTTACAAAGCATGTGAGAAACTGGGAGCTGAAAATAAGGAATCAAAAATGCAAATAAATAGAAAAATATATTATGTACATAATTTGGAAGAGGCAGCCTACTGAAGTCACTTCTTGGCCAAATTGACCTATGCATTTAATTCAGCCACAGTCAAAATCAGATAAGGAATTCTTTTTTAGTTACCAGCAAGCCAATTCCAAAATTTATGTGGAAATATATAGGAGCTAATTACTAAAACATTTTTGAGAAAGACAGAGTCAAATTACTAACCAGTGTTGAATAAACTATAATGCTACATGCTATAATAATCAAATTGTGTTACTGCTAAAGGTATAGTCAAAAAGATCAATGGGAGGGAATAAAAAGTCTAATAATAAACCCACATGAATATTGTCAGTTTTTTGGGGTTTTTTTTGTTTTTTCTTTTACAAAAGTGCAAAGGCATAAGTAATAATAGAGAGGAGGTAGTGTTTTAATTAAATGGTTTTGATTCTATTTACATAAAATTCTAGAAAATGCGAGTTAATCAATAGTGCTGGAAAACAAATCAATAGCTGTGCTGTTATTAAGAGATAAAGCACATTGCATTTTGAGGGGCTATGGAAATGTTTGATATTTATATTTTGGTAATAGCTTTCTGGGGCCTGTGTGTAGTTAATTTTACACCGATTATAGTTCAGTTGAAAGTGAAAGTGAAGTCACTCAGTCGTGTCCGATTCTTTGTGACCCCGTGGACTGAAGCCCACTAGGCTCCTCCATCCATGGGATTCTCCAGGCAAGAATACTGGAGTGGGTTTCCATTCCCAACCCAGGGGTTGAACCCAGGTCTCCCACATTGCAGGCAGATGCTTTAACCTCTAAGCCACTAGGGAAGCCCTAGTTAATATTTCAGTTAATCTATACTAATTCTAAAAATCACAATGGCAGAAAAAACACATTTCATACTATTTTAGATTTTAGCATCCATTGCTGTTGTTGTTCAGTTGCTTAGTTGTATCTGACTCTTTGCAACCCCATGGAGTGTGGCAGGTCAGGCTTCCCTGTCCTTCACCATCTCCCAGAGTTTGCTCAAACTCATGTCCATTGAGTCAGTGATGCCATCCAACCAATCATCCTCTGTCGTCCCCTTCTCATCCTGCCTTCAATCTTTCCCAGAATCAGGGTCTTTTCCAATGAATTGGCTCTTTGCATCAGGTGGTCAAAGTATTGGAGCTTCAGCTTCAGCATCAGTCATTCCATTGAATATTCAGGGTTGATTTCCTTCAGGATTGACTGGTTTGACCTTCTTGCATTCTAAGACTGCAGTCTAAGACTCTCAAGAGTCTTCTCCAACACGACAGTTCAAAAGCACCAATTCCTTGGTGCCCAGTCTTCTTTATGGTCCAACTCTCACATCCATACATGACCACTGGAAAAAAACCATAGCTTTGACTATATGGACCTTTGTTGGTAAAGTCATGTTGCTGCTTTTTAATAGTCTGTATAGACTTGCTATCGCTCTTCTTCCAATAGCATATGTCTTTTAATTTCATGGCTGCAGTCACCATCTGCACTGATTCTGTAGCCCAGGAAAATAAAATCTGTCACTGTTTCCATTGTTTCCCCATCTAGTTGACGTAAAGTGATGGCACCAGATGCCATGATCTTAGTTTTTTGAAAGTTGAGTTTTAAGCCAGCATTTTCACTATCCTCTTCCACTTATATCAAGAGTCTTTTTAGCGCCTCTTAACTTTCTGCCATAAGGATGGTGTCATCTGCATATCTGAGGTTATTGACATTTCTCCTGGTAATCTTGATTCCAGATTGTGATTTTTCCAGCCTGGCATTTCACATGATGTACACTGTATACAAGTTAAATAAGCAGGGTGACAATATACAGCCTTGATGTGCTCTTTTCCCAATTTGGAACCAGTTCCTTGTTCCATGTCCAGTTCTAACTGCAGTTTCTTGACCTGCATATACATTTCTCAGGAGGCAGGTAAGGTGGTCTGGTATTCCCATCATTTTAAGAATTTTCCACCATTTGTTCAGTTCCGCACAGTCAAAGACTTTAGCATAGTCAATGAAGCAGACATAGATGTTTTTGCTGGAATTCTCTTCCTTTTTCTATGATCCAACGAATGTTGGCAATTTGTTTTCTGGTTCTTCTGCGTTTTCTCAATCCAACTTGTACATCTAGAAGTTCTTGATTCATGTACTGTTGAAGCCTAGCTTGGAGGATTTTGAGCATGACCTTTGTAATATGTGAAATTAGTGAAAATTGTGATAGTTTGAATATCCTTTGGCTTTGTCCTTCTTTGGATTGGGATGAAAACTGGCCTTTTCCAATCCTGTGGCCAGTGCTGAGTTTTCCAAATTGGCTGGCATATTGAATGCAACTTTCACAGCATCATCTTTTAGGACTTGAAATAGCTCAGATGAAATTCCATCACTTCTACTAGCTTTGTTCATAGCGATGCTTCCTTAGGAAGCATCCAAGGTGTCTGGCTCTAGGTGAGTGATGACACCACCATGGTTATCTGGGTCATTAAGATATTTTTTGTTTAATCCTTCTGTGTATCCTTGTCACTTGTTCTTAATATATTCTACTTCTTCTAGGTTCATACTATTTCTGTCCTTTATTGTGTCAATCTTTGCATGAAATATTCACTTAGTATCTCTAATTTTCTTGAAGAGATCTCTAGTTTTTCCCATTTTCCTGTTTTCTTCTATGCCTTTGCATTGTTCACTTAGGAAGGCTTTCTTATCTCTTCTTGCTTTCTTTGGAACTCTGCATTCAGATGAGTATATATTTCCTTTTCTCCTTTGCCTTTTGCTTCTTTTCTTTTCTGATCTACTTGTAAGACCTCCTCCAACAGCCATTTTGCCTTTTCACATTTCTTTTCCTTGGGGATGGTTTTGATTACCGCTTCCTGTACAATGTTATGAACCTCCATCCATAGTTCTTCAGGCACTCTATCAGATCTAATCCCTTGAATCTATTTTTCACTTCCACTGTATAATCACTAGGGAATTGATTTAGATCATACCTGAATGACCTAGTGACTTTCCTTACTTTCTTCAAGTCTGAATTTTGCAACAAGCAGCTCGTGATCTGAGTCACAGTCTTTAATCATAGCATCTTTTAATCATCTATTATTTTAAAAGATATTTTACCATACACAAAAGATTTTTTAATAAACTAGCCATTGTTGAACAGGTATTTATCAGGCAGTGTATGAGGGCTTATCGTGCTTAATTTTTAGTAATCCCTTTTGAGGTAGTGCTTTATTTTAGAAATAAAATCAGAAATTCTGAAAAGTTAGGCAAATTACTGAAGATTACAAAACAATACCAGAGGAAATTTAAGAAAATTGCTAAACTGAAGTTTTCTAATAAAACATGCATCTCCCTAAGAATGTAGTTTGTGTTCCTGGGTATGACATCATCATATTTTCAGTTTGAAAATATCACTGTAACTTTAGTGTGGAGAACAGGTGGAAATAGGTGGTGGGAAAATATTAGTTGCAAGAAGACCAAGATAGGAGAGCTAGTTCAGTGTGCTATACAGACGATAATTGCAGTCTAACATAATGCTAATGAAGTGAACTACATATATAAGAAAATCTGTATATATTTATACATATATGTGTATATATGTGTGGTGGTGTATGTATGTATCCTAGTGACTCTAAGAGTATGAAAAAATGTTTTTCAGAGCAAATGAAATGATCAGTAACAAAATTAGTTATCTTTGTCTAATTTGTTTGGATCAAACAAAGAATGCTCATACTACCACACAATTGCACTCGTCTCACACGCTAGCAAAGTAATGCTCAAAATGCTCCAAGCAAGTCTTCAGCAATACATGAACTATGAACTTCCAGCTGGTCTAGCTGGTTTTAAAAAAGGCAGAGGAACCAGAGACCTAATTGCCAACAATTGCTGGATCATCAAAAAAGCAAGAGAGTTCCAGAAAAACATTTATTTCTGCTTTGTTGAAAATGCCAAAGCCTTTGACTGGTGGATCACAATAAACTGTGGAAAATTCTGAAAGAAATGGGAATAGCAGACCACCTGACCTGCCTCTTGAGAAACCTGTATGCAGGTCAGGAAGCAACAGTTAGAACTGGACATGGAACAATAGACTGTTTCCAAATAGGAAAAGGAGTACGTCAAGGTTGTGTATTGTCACCCTGCTTATTTAACTTATATGCAGAGGACATCATGAGAAACGCTGGGCTGGAGGGAGTACAAGCTGGAATCAAGATTGCTGGGAGAAATATCAATAACCTCAGATATGAAGATGACACCACCCTCATGGCAAAAAGTGAGGAAGAACTAAAGAGCCTCTTGATGAAACTGAAAGAGGAGAGTGAAAACATTGGCTTAAAGCTCAACATTCAGAAAACTAAGATCATGGCACCTTGTCCCATCACTTCATGGCAAATAGATGGGAAACAGTGGCTGACTCTATTTTGGGGGACTCCACAATCACTGCAGATGGTGATTGCAGCCATGAAATTAAAAGACACTTACTCCTTGGAAGGAAAGTTATGACCAACCTAGACAGCACATTAAAAAGCAGAGACATTACTTTGCCAACAAAGGTCCATCTAGTCAAGGCTATGGTCTTTCCAGAAGTCATGTGTCGATGTGAGAGTTGAATTATAAAGAAAGCTGAGTGCTGAAGAATTGATGGTTTTGAACTGTGTTGTTGGAAAAGCTCTTTTGAAAAGACCCTGATGCTGGGAAAAATTAAGGGCAAGTGGAGAAGGGGGCGACAGAGAATGAGATGGTTGGATGGCTTCACCAACTCAGTGGACATGAGTTTGGGAAGACTCTGGGAGTTGTTGATGGACAGGGAGGCCTGGTATGCTGCAGTCCATGGGGTTGCAAAGAGTTGGACTCAACTGAGTGACTAAACTGAACTGAAGGTTAGTGGTTCTAATGACTGCTTAATCTCAACTCTGTCGTTAAAATTGGGCTTCCCTGGTGGCTCAGATCGTAAGCAATTTGCCTGAAATGCGGGAGACCTGGGTTTGATCCCTGGTTTGGGAACTTCCCCTGAAGGAAGGCATGGCAACCCACTCTGTATTCTTGCCTGGAAACTTCCCATGGACAAGAGGAGCCTGGCAGGCCACAGTCCATGGGTTTGCAAAGAGTCAGACATGCCTGAGCAACTAAACACAGCACATCGTTAAAATTAACTTAACTTATGTTTATTAGGATTTTGCATTGTCCTCATGACTTGGCTAAATATGAAAAAAAGTCATACTGTGAGTGTGTAATCCTAACAAATACCAAATCCAAGCACATTAATATTATTGTGAATTTCAGTTATCATTTAGTATCAGCTCTTTATTGCAAAATTCAGACTTAAATTGAAGAAAGTAGGGAAAATAACTAGATCATTCAGGTATGACCTAAATCAAATCTGGATTACAATTCCCAGATTTATTTCTGGTAGGATTCCTGTATAGTCTGCTAATGTGAAGCAATATTAAGCACTATTTATGTGAGGTAGAAGAATTGGGGAGATCATTATTTTCCAGGGTCAGTGCTGGCTTAGCAGTGTTCAGAGTCACTCCAGCCAAGCCCCTGTGAAGCACTGGGTTTGCTGTAGCTGCTAAGAGTCTGGCAAGGGCTCTTTCAAGATCATTGGTTCTTGTAATAGGAAAAGATCCTAGTAGGTTCTTGATATATATTTATTTAAAGTAATTTATTTTAATTGGAGGATAATTACTGTACAATATTGTGGGTTTTTTTGGTCATATGTCAGCATAAATCAGCTACAGGTATACATGTGTCCCCCCCAGCCCACCCTGAATTGTCCTCCCACCACCCTCCCCATTTAATGGGAACAGAAACAAAACTAAACAAATGGGACGTAATTAAACTGAAAACTTTTGCACAACGAAGGAAACTATAAGCAAGGTGAAAAGACAGCCCTCAGAATGGGAGAAAATTATAGCAAACGAAACAACTGACAAAGAATCTCTAAAATAGGCAAGCAGCTCATGCCACTCTATACCAGAAAAACAAACAACCCAATCAAAAAGTGGTTCTTGGTATTTAAAACAACTGATGAGGAAGACTCTTGTTAAAATTACTTGATTTGTTGCTACAAGATGAATCCTTCAACAGTTGATGGTTTCCAATTTCTTTGATCTTTACTCTACCCAACCCATTCAATGGGTGAGATGTTTCTAATTCCCTGTATACCAGCTTGTATAATTGGAATACAAAGGTTACCTTCTTCTCTTGACTGAATCCCTATATAATATCTAATTTTATACTTTACCAGACTATATAAAGACTACTTCAAATGCATCTTAGGTTTCTATTGTTCTCCTCCAGCTTCTGTATACTTATATAAAATTGCTCATAAGTGTTTACTGGACTTTTGAAAATAAAATTGTATTTCCTTACATAAAACTCACAATTTTAAAATATAGATAATTTAATTTTGGATCTACAGTCCCTGGCGCTGCAGAGCCTCTGCCTAGAATCACCAAATGCTCAGATTCTTTCTATTAAAAGGTTAATATTTATAATGTCAAGTGAATTCATTTTTATCCAGGGATCAACTATCATGCTATATAGTTTGAAAATAATAGAAGTGCTATGACAGTGTCCATATGGACTGGGGAAGTATAGAGATATATTTTATGTAAAGTTTTATATTATCCTTCCCTCTACATAGTAAAAGAATCTCTGAAACCAATATTGGAGAATTAATGGTGTGGAGCCACTGTTTTATTATTTTTAACAACCTAAAATTTGAGCAACCCATAATAGTTCTTGATAACTTAAAAAAATGGGAAACAGCTCATTCACTTAAAAGAAAAATGTGAAATGAATTCCATGAAGAAAAAATTACCCAGGGGATATTCTGAATTTTGCAGAATAAAAGACTTGCCCATTTTCCTTTTATTAGCTTTGTAGACATAACTGCAAAATTAACAAACCATGAAATTCAACACCACACCAAACAGTAACAGATGCCTGACTTTGCAGTTGCTAGAGCAAAAAATCAACGAATATATTTCAAGAAATGGAAGAGAGATCATTTTGCTTCCTTTGAAAATTCAGACATTTGCATGCTTTGTCCATACCCATTTAGAAAAGATTCATTTTCAATATACACTCTAGATCAGTGGTACAATATTGGAAACATTTCAGATCTTATTAGAGCACTGCCATCGTATATTAACTTGTAAATATAACTTGTAGACAACAGAAATAATCACAAATACTTTATGGAGTTATAAATGCCTTATATTTGTGTGTGTTATTCCAGATCTACTTACAAAGGCTGTTTCTTTAAAATTTATCTCAAAATTATATCTCTAAGTAAAGTAATTTTCTAATAATTAATGGTTTTTCTTTCATACATTCACAGGATTACCAATATTAATTTTGTGGAGAATTTTATTGCTATATGTGTTTAGAATTCTCTTAGAATGCTTATATTTTGTGTAAAATCTCTTTGAAATTCCTGAGATGAAATTTAGTCCATTTATAAATAAACTTCTAACTTAAAAAATAAAATCAGACTCTTTGATGCGGGTAGTCAATTCTTAGGATCTTATCCTAAGGATAGGATCAGAAATGTACAAGAAAATTTGTGTGCCAATATTATCAGCTACATATCAGCAGTATTTCTAAAGTGAAAAATGGAAGATAAACTAAATATACAATGATAGTGGAATGATTAAGTACAGTGTATTCTTATAAGGAACCATGCAGCTGTAAGTATTCATGTTTTGCATGCATGCATGCTCAGTCATGTCCAACTCTTTGCTACCCCGTGGACCCATCAGGCACTCCTGTCCATGGAATTTTCCAGGTGAGAATACTGAAGTGGGTTGCCATTTCCTCCTCCAGAGTATCTTCCCAACCCAAGTCTCTTGCATATCCTGCTTGGCAGGCAGATTCTTTACCACTGTGTCACCTAGGTAGAAGGGACTGTTAAATTACATGGAGAAATTGCTCACATTATAATGAGAAATAAAATGACAACGTTTTTATTAAGTTTATAAAATATCAGCTCCCAATCAAGTGCAAAATGCAAATGCACAAACACAGATACAGAATTTGTTACTGGTATATATGTAAAGAAGAATGTTAATGGTGGTTATTTCTGAGATGAGAATATAAGTAGGTGTTTTCCTTTATCTCCTTCTTTACATATTTATTTCTAGTTCTTATAATTTTCTATGATAAACATCAACAAAAATGTAACACTTGGTCCTGTTTTAGAAACTTAATAGTAGAAGAGAGTTTGACCAGTCAATGACTTGTACAATAAGTAAAGTATATATTATGTGAATTCAGTTTATGTAAATTGTATAATTGACATTATGAGAACAGTAGAGGTAATGCATTATGGTAAGGTTTTTTTTTTTAATTTATGTTAGTAAAATATTTTAAGTATTCAAAGTATTATCAATATTATCAATAGTTCAAGTACAGGAGAACTTATAACAATTGTACCTACCCATATATGAAAAGAAGGATCCAGTTTGTGAAAACTTCTCAGAGAAAAAAAAGGTGCTGAGACAGGAAGGATTAATAGAATAGATATAAAGCAGAATAAAAGATCACTGTGAACAGACAATAGCTTTAGCTAAGAAGCAAAACTGGAACAATGAGCATTTGAAGAACTGTAAAGCCCCAGGATTAGAATGGAAATGACTTTGACAGAGTAGCTTGAGGTGATCCTGGAAAGAAAGGTGGGCCTTGTTGAGGTAGGGTCTTCTACCATCTGAAGAAAGCTATCTTTTATCATGGAGACAGTGGGAAGCAAGTTTCTTAGTAAAGACATAGCATTATCATGTATTTAAATGGTTATTCTCTGCACTGGAGAAAAGGACCAGGCTCAGCAAATTGGAAGTAAAAGATTAACAATAAATTGAGAATGATGGTAACCTGGACAAGAGTTGTGGCAATGAAGATGGACTGTAATAAGCAGTTTTGTGAGATCTGGGGCTGATGTAGTAGGAGAAATCATGCATGACGCAAGCTTGAGCAACTGGGTAAGTGATGATGGCATTTAATTTAAACTGAACTTTGGATGTAGGGAAGATTTAGAAGAAGATAGTAAATCCAGTTTGACGTTCAATTTCAGGTATCTTTTTGATATGTAAGTGGAGATTTTGAATAGGTGGTTTGATATTTACAGATGAAGCTCAGAAAACAATCCAGACTTGGAATTTGTAATAGTGGAGATGATCAGACAAATTTCTCTCTATGGGCCTGGATGTCTCTTATCGCTTGCCATTCAAATAACGATTTTTACTTTTGTCCTTGGGGAAATGTATGATTCATAAACTAGGAGTAAGTATTAAGTAAAATACACAAATATCTATGTTTCTTTCAAATATTACTACAAAGAAAAGAATAATAATGTTAAAATTCTGAAGTTAAGATTTTCATATATATACCTATATGTGTATATGTAATATACATATATATGCACATATATAGCATACATGTGTATATATATATAGTTATAAGTAGAGTACAATGTTTCACTTAATCTTCTATATGAGACAGGTAGGTTGTAATAAGACATCAACAATAAATCCAATCCAAATATTAATAGAAGTATGTGACACCTGTAGATTGCCATTTCTGTCTCAAGAATTAAGACAAAAATGGATCAAAATACTATCCATTTTGAAACAGGTTCCCAACCTTAGCTCAGACCTTACCTATTAATTACAAATAAATCTCTCTTTGTTTACTTATTTATTAAAATGATCTCAGATAGTTGGTTGCCAAGTATGTTTGAAAGTCTCTCATTTGATAGAGGACTGATAGCAGTGCTGATAATATCAAAATGTTGCTTGCCATTTCACTGAAGAAAAGCAGTCTGTTTAAAACACACCAAACAAAAGATGCAGCATTTCAAATCCTGAAACAACCTTTACATTATGTCTAAGGCAAACAGGTAGGCTTTGTGTGTTTATTAAGACTTTTAGTTTTTATAAAGAAATTCTTTCAATTGCATTTCCTGGGATCCTAGGATATTAGCCATGTATGTATTAAAATGTTCTTCTATGAACTAGAAGTTGGTTAAATATACATTTCTTGGACCATGACTTCATCCCTCAAAAGCACATAGGCATAGCTCCACTATTTCCTAGCTTTAAAGGTAGTTGTGGCAAAGTCTAAGGTCAACTCAAGTCACTGGCATGCTTTTTTTTTGCCCTAATTGCTTTTGTTCTGTCAAAATACTTCAAAATCCTATAAGTTCACCTGAATGTCTTCAATTGCTGATTATCTGTGTTTCTTGAGAAACACTGTATTTCTTTTCTAGCAACAGATTTTGTGTCTCCTATGGTCAAATATTAATTGAAAAAAGAAAGGAAAGTAAAAAATGAAAAACAAACTTTCCCTTAGTTTGGTTTTGTTTTTGTCTACCTCTATCTATCCATCATCTTTTTCTTTACTGCCTTTATTTGAGTTACTGTGATAATTTGCCTTTTCCATCACCACCCCCCCACTATATTTTAATTCTTCTCAGCTATGTCACTTTCCTCTCAGTAGTCTATTTGTTTATTTCAGATTTTTTTCTCCATGCCTTTTGTTCATTACCAGGCTTTCTTCTATTCTTTCTTATTTAATTATGTTTTATTTATTTCTAAGTCCTGTGATGGTTTTATTTTAGTTTAACTATCCCTCAACTTGGATCTTAATCTTTTATATCACATTTTATTGCCCTTAAAAATCTTATATTTGATCCTTTTAGCCTTTAATGATGCTGAGAAAGTGTAAAACATTTCTTGTTGAAATTTATGTGTTTCTCTCTATAAAATGGATATGCATTTGTCCACATATTTTGCACTGCTTTTTACTTTTTAACTCTCAAAGTGTTTCTGTGTGGCTATTATTTTCTTCTCATTATTTTTTAAAAGCAGAGATAACTTGTATGTTTTTAATTTAATTTTGTTTCTCCCCAAATATATCATTGGTACAGTCTGTTTTGCCTTTACTCCCATGACATATAGTTATTTGTACAGTTACAGTTGATCTTCGAACAAGTGAGGATTCAGGGTGCCTATCCTCCATGCAGGGAGAAATTTACACCTATAGTCTGCCCTCAATATCTGAGTTTCCTCTATATTTGTGGTTAAGAATTTGCAAATTTAACCAAATTAAATCATGTAGTACTATTGTATCTACTATTGAAAAAAGTCTGCATATAAGTTGACCTGTGCAATTCAAATGTGTATTAAGGCTCAACTGTACTTCAAAAGACCAACTTGAAGACCACGCACTGATGATCTTTTATCTTGTGTTTAATTTATGCAGAGCTGAAGGAAACTAGGTCAAGGATTACAGTACTTTGTATGTTTATTCTAGGCTTCTCTCAACTGCCAGAGTTCCTTGAGATAAGCTTTTGTGTTTTGGAGTGTTCATTAATAGTAGGTGCAATAATAAACCTTTGCTTCTCCTAGGGCCAAACAGCTCATTCCACAAATTAATCCACCCCTTTTCAGCTACCTGCATCAGTCTTTTTATAGCTAGAATTAGGGAAGTAGATGAAACTTAGGAATGCTTTAGTTGTCGCCTACTGTTATTTTTTTATGTTACCACAAAATAATGCAAACACATCAGCTTGTCCAAAGCCACTCCATCTGTGGGAAGCATGGCTCATTTAAGGAAGTAAATTTCAATGTAGATGGAGAGTAGAGGAAAGGGGAGCATGAGTGAAATGGAAATGTTAAAGTTGGGTAGCCAGTCTGTGCAGAGACATATATACACTCAAATCTTAAATATTTGGAAGAGTTTCAGAAGTGTCATGACGTGATCAGATCTGTGTTTTAAGGAGATATATCTTGCAACATGGACAATAGATTCATGGTGTTGCTGGTGGAAATAGCCTAGGATGATAATCATTTCTATTTGACTGATAGCTATGAAAATTGACAGAAATACACACATTTGTGATTGATTTAGTTGTCAAGATGATGAAATTTAGAGAAGTCTGACTCAGAAGTATAAATTTGGAAAATATTGACATCTGTAGCAATTAAAACTATGGGTTTGAGCTCTCCTAGAAATCTAATATTGATTGATAAAAATCTACAGGCTTAGATTTGAGCGTTGATGATTTCCAATAATAAAAGAGATGACAAGGAAATATAGGGGAAAACCTACAAAAAAAAGATGTGACTAGGAAGCTACATGATACTAACTAGTCGCTTTAGAATACATCATTTCCCTTAGGTAAGATCTTTACGATGCCAGTTTATAGAGGGCATTAGCCTAAAGTGTTTAAGAGCATGAGTTCTGGCATCAGATAACTATTATGTAATTAGACTCTGGCCCCACTGATTGCCATTGTGTGCCACATGTTATTAACCTTTCTATGTCTCTGTTCCTCTTGAGGATAAAAATTGTTCTTATGCCATGGAATTTTATGAGTTAAAGTATGCGCTTGACATATAATAATGCTGACAAATGGCTGCAGTTAGAGCTGCAGTTTCTGTGATAGTTGCGAATTCCAGCGCTGTGTTACAAATCTCATATTTTTGTCAGGAAAGAGCTAAACTACATAGTTATGAAGGCAAGAATAATATTTGCAAAATAATTCTAAACTTATAGAAAAAAATATTCAAATATTATGTCAATCCAGTTAAAGGAAAGCAGTTAAAGGCCTATGATAATGAGAAACATATTCATGGAAGCCACCAGTTCCAGTTGCTTTGGATAGAGTGTTGAATTTGAAATACTAAGGGACGTGAACGTCTGCTGATTATCTATTACTGAATAACAAAACAGGCTAAAATGCAGCAATTGTTCACATTATCCTTGGTTCTGTAAGTTTGCAGTTTGGAATTAGTTCAGCTGGGTGGTTCTTCTGCTATCATCTAGTGTCACTCATGTGGCTGAAGGCTAGAATAAAACTGCATAGGCATGAATTATTGAAAAAGGTTGCCTTGCCCAAAATACTTCTGGTCTCATGTCTGATGCTTAGGGCTCACTGTCAGATGATTTATATAGGGAGGTGTATCTAGATTGATTTGTCTCTGCTCTACTTGGTTTTTCATCCTCTATAGGGTAGACTAGGCATCTTCACAGATGATCTTGGGGCAACATTCCAAGAAAGTGAAAATAGAATCTGTGCGACTTCTAAAGTCCTAGGCTAAGTACTCCATCAAATTTGTTTCCTCTGAATTTTGTTTATCAAAGGAGGTCACAAGTCCTAATTCAAGAGAATGGAGAACTGGGTTCTACTTCTTTATGGGAGGGGAAAAAAATAGCAAAATCTCATTGAAGAAATATATGGTCATAGGAATGGGGAAAATATATGTCTAAAAGTATATCCCAGATAATAGAAATGAAAAGCAAAATATGACAATAACATGAACATGAATGTTGAAGAACTGAGCTCTACTGGCTGGCCTTATATGAAAATTTCCTTGTGAAGAGTTTTGAGATATATAAAATATTAATTCGTGGAGTTTCCAGAAAGACACTGTCCAGTACAATTATATTGTGAGACACAGAGAGTCAAACATAAAATTTTAAATTATTTTTAAAATGTAACAAGAAGTAAGTAAAATAAGCATTTTATTTGACTCAGTATTAATATTGATATATAATTATTTAAATGGGCAATCATGCTTTTAAAGTTTTTGAAACATTTTACATTATTTTGTGTACTAAATATTTTAAAGAAGGTGTGAAAAAAAAAAGAAGGTGTGATTTTTTAATCATAGAGCATTTCAGTCTAGATAAGACATCTTTCACATGTACAGAAGACAAATATAATTAGTGGTCAATCTGTTGGACAGTTCAGCCATATGATGTTGGGTTTAGAATTTTTAATTTGATGACTTTAGAAATATATTATTTATAACTAGTAAGAGTGGAAGGATATGAGCCTGGTATGATTGTATCCATGAGATTCTAATTCTAGCTAAGGCGCTAATGTGTATTTATAAAAGTTATTAATGACTATCATTATTTCCTCATCAAACAGTAAGGGCATTGCCCAATGTTTATGTTAATGTACTTTGGACCCCTGATACTATATAATCTTATGATTCTTAAGAAAAGTCTATAAAAATAATTTTGTTTCACTGTGCAAAATGGATATAGATTTGAAGTATAGAGCAACACTGTGAAAAACTAAAGTATAGAGCAGTGAAAACAAGATAATCAATTAGGAAATGACAGAGTGAGGAGAAAATACTGAATACATAGAGAAAGGGAAGCCAAACCTCATGGAGGGACCAAGGAGATACCTAGCAAAAGACTTAGTGACTGAAAAAGAAACAGAAAACTGTTATCATTGCTTCTCGGCCTTTTGGCTAAGATCAAGTGCAGAAAACTGTTGTCAGAAAGAGTGACTCTTAACTTCAGAGAAACTGAGTTGTCTAGTGATCATAATGAAAACCTTGAGAGAACCTGGAGACTTTTTTCTTCGGAAGAAGATATGGGGAAAAATTAACTCAATGACTAGATTTGGAGGCAAAAAAAAAATTATCAAACTATCATTAATGAAAAGAGAAAGAAAGCAGACTAGTGTAAGCTGAAGGAAAGTTAAGAAAAGTTTTGAGAAAAGAAAAGGGATAACAAATTCAAAAATTATAAGAACTCAAGGAAGCTAAGAATTAAAGAAAAACAATCAGGTTTTGTAATTAAGAAATAGTTCGTAAGATTTAAAACAAATATATCAGTAACATGAGGCCCAGAAAGTAATCTGTTAATTTTGTTGGGGAAGAAAGGAAGCAATGTCTATAAATAATTTCTTAAGAAGTTTTATAATAAAGCTAAGCAAGACTGAAAAATACTTATTGATCCATGGTCAAAAAGAGGAGAAAAATCATCTCAAAATGTCTGTAAAAAATTAAAATGCTAAAGCACATGCTAAATTATAAATTGGGGAAAATCTCATAGATGGAGAAGATATTAGCAAAGTGAATCAACTAAGGAAGTGATAAAAAATGCAGAATAATACTTTCCATTATAGTGCAATCCTCAGCAGTGATACCAGATTTTTAGATTGCATACTCTCAGAAATGTGGTCTGTTTTCTCCTTTTACTTACCATGACCCATTTACTTTTTATCTAACTCCTCTTGTACCCTATCACACAAATATAGATACACAGATTGAAAGTGATGTGTTGATAAGAAATTGAACATTCCCCTCATTGAGAAGAAACTCACCAATCCCAAAACCCTTGTACTAAGCAGATAAGAGACATTTAGGAGTCTTGTTTCTTGGGGTGAGGGGGAATCAGGGAAGTAAAGTTTGCATTTTTGTTACGCAGATGGTAGCTGTGTTTGCACTCACCATCATTTTAAATGCTGCACTCTAAAGACCACCATTGAGACCACTAAGAAAGTGAAAGTGAAGTCGTGTCTGACTCTTTGCGACTCCATGGACAGTAGCGTACCATGCTCCTCTGTCCATGGGATTTTCCAGGCAAGAGTACTAGAGTGGGTTGCCATTTCCTTCTCCAGGGGATCTTCCTGATCCAGGGATCGAACCCAGGTCTCCCACACTGTAGGCAGACACTTTACAGTCTGAGCCACCAGGGAAGTTGAGACCACTAAGGAATGATAAATACAATGTTTTTAGCATTGATTCCACTTTCCCTGACACAGGAACGGACACAGTGTTGGAGGCAAAAGGATTCTTAGCAGTATTACTTTTTTCACCTCCCTCGCCTGACTGTATGCTACTTAGCACACACAGGCACTGAACTATGTAGATGTAAAAAGGAGGAGAGCGAAAAAGCAGCTTAAAACTCAACATCCAAAAAACTAAGATCATGGCATCTGGTCCCATCACTTCATGGCAAATAGATGGGGAAACAGTGGAAGTAGTGAATGAATTTATTTTCTTGGGCTCCAAAATCACTGCAGATGGTGACTGCAGCCATGAAATTAAAAGACACTTGCTCCTTGGAAGGAAAGCAATGAAAAACCTAGACCAAGTATTAAAAAGCATAGGCATCACTTTGTCGAGAAAGGTCCATGTAGTCAAAGCTATATTTTTTTCAGTTGTCATGTGTGGATGTGAGTTAGACTATAAAAAAGGCTGAGCAACCAAAGAATTGATGCTTTCGAACTTTTGTATTGTAGAAGACTCTTGAGAATCACTTGGACTCAAGGAGATCAAACAAGTCAATCCTAAAAGAAGTCAACCTTGAATACTCATTGGAAGGACTGATGCTGAAGCTGAAGCTCTGATACTTTGGCCACCTGATGCAAATTGCCAACTCATTCAAAAAGACCCTGATGCTGGGAAAGATTGAAGGCAGGAGGAGAAGGCGGGGGACAGAGAATGAGATGGTTGGATGGCATCACCGACTCTATGGATATGAGTTTGAGCAAGCTCCGGGAGATGGTGAAGGATGGGGAAGCTTGGTGTGCTGCAGTCCATGGGGTTGCAAATAACTGGACATGACTTAGTAACTGAACAACAACAACAACAAAAATTAAGAAAAGATATAAAAGAGAGTTTCAATCTAAAGTTAGATACCTGACTGAAGTCTGAATATAGTTTCAGTTCAGTTCAGTTCAGTCACTCAGTCATGTTCGACTCTTTTCGACCCCATGGACTGCAGCACGCCAGGCCTCCCTGTCCATCACCAACTCCCAGAGTTTACTCAAACTCATGTCCATTGAGTCAATGATGCCATCAACCATCTCATCCCCTGTTCACCTCTTCTCCTCCCGTCTTCCATCTTTCCCAGCATCAGGGTCTTTTCAAATGAGTCAGTTCTTCATATCAGATGTAGTTTAAAAGTAAAGAATATGGTCTTAAACAGTGGCAACGAAAAGACAATGGAAAGCATTTCACTGATTTGGGATAGTGTTAATGCAATTTCCTGTGACCTATGTACAATGAGGCCAAACATACTGAAATTTCAGAGTTTGGAGCAAAGAAAGTTTTATTGCAAGGCCATACAATGAGACAGGTGGCTCATGTCCAAAAAGCGCTGGACTCCCTTTTAAAAGTTTTTCAGCAAAGCACTTTTAAAAGCCAAATAACAGAAGGCGTTCACAGGGTCTGTGATCCGCTTATGCACCATTCTCTGATTGACCAATGGTGAGGTAGCAGGGTGATGTCACAGGGTTAACATCTTCAGTCCTTAGGCTCCAGGAGACATGGGGTTATGTGCCCATGAACATCAAGTAATTAACATCTTCCATTTGTTGGAAGGGGGGAGGTTTTTTAACATCTGCAAAATAACTCGGGAAGTGTTCATCAAATACTGTTATCTAGATACTTCAGAGAGGAGCTAAGTAGAGGATATGGGGAAGGTTTCTTCCAGGGGAAGCCCCATTGGGTTCTGCTTGGTTGTAAAAGTATATTACTTGTAGAGCTCACCTGGTGTTAATTCAGATTGTTCACAGTCTTCCCATTGGGCATATGGACACTTCTCATAACAAATCAACATGTTTACATAGATGTGAGGTAGGAAAGTAATTTTCTCTCTCCCTTCTAGATTGTGGGCTGATAAAAGACCTATTAGCAGGAGAAAAACAAACAGAAGTTTAATAACACACATACCTTCTGTGGGGCTTCCCTGGTGGCTCATTGGTAAAGAACCTGCCAACCACTGCAGGAGACGTGAGATACAGTTTTCCTTCCTGTGTCAGGAAGATCTCCTGGAGAAGGAAATAACAACACACTCCAGTATTCTTGCCTGAAAAATCCCTCGGACAGAGGAAATTGTCAGACTATAGTCCATGGGGTCACAAAGAGTTAGACCGGACTGAGCGACTAAACATGCATAGAAGTACATACCTCCTATATGCATAAGATACTGAGGAAAACTGAATAACTCCCCCAAACAGTGCAGGCCAATGCTTTAAACACAATCTCCAGCTAAAGGCAAAATAAGATCTTGGGGAAAGGAGTGAACAGTTATGGGAGGCTATCAAGAAAAGCACAGTAGAATAGGGTAAAGTCATTATGCAGATTTAGGCCATTACTTAATCCATTGACAAGAGTTTCTAGAGTCTTTTTCTGATAGAGAGTGGGAAATACCCTTAAAAGTGGAAATTTCCCTTATAAATGTAAATATCTTTTACAAATGGATAGCTTATATTCACTTTACAGAATGCCTCCCGTGTCTACTGTTTCTTAAAAATAATGAAGCTAAAATAATTCTTATGCCAAAGAAGCATATTCTGGGGTGGAAAATTCTGCTCCCCTTCATAGATAAGCTTTTTCATAAACTCAGTTACTGAATTTTAAGTTAGGATTTAGAAATTTAATTAATATCTATTAACAGGCTTGTGGATTGATACTTTGTAAAATAATAAATACTGCTTATTAAATGAAGTATATTCCTGGCAAACTCATTAAGTTTCTTTACTACATAACCTGCAAATTTATAATATTTACTAATGATTAAAATTATTATTAGCACTATACTATAAAAATGAAACTGCAAACAAATTTAATGACAGATGGTAGTTTATGACATATTAATATGACTTTACTGAAAAATCAAAGGATCCCAATTTAACAGTTAGCAGTATGTAAATTTTAGTAAAAATAAAGTGAGGTCAATGTCCAAGACAAAATTAAAATTAATAAGATATGAATAGGTAAATTAAAGAAATTTAAAATGTTCCTGTTGTGCATTGAAGGATATGTTTAAGATAATTTATTAAGAAAAATTGGATTTAAAAATGTTCCATGTAGATAAATTAAAATGTCACTGTGTTCCCTGACATAGCTATGTTTAAATCTTATTATGTGTTTACATTAGATATTAGAACTTTGAAATTGTAATTCTTACAATTTTGAAAGCATATTATATATGTTAATTTTGTAAACTGATGCAAGACTGAGTTTGTTTTTTTTCCCCCTCTGTGTTACAAAGTTCTCCTAGAATATTGGTCTGATTTTGATAACAGAGAACTCTAAAGGGAAGTTATTATTTTGCATTTAACCAAACTTTTGATGCTTTCCAATTGTGGTGCTAGAGAAGACTCTTGAGAGTCCCTTGGACAGCAAGGAGATCAAACGAGTCAGTCCACAAGGAAATCACCCTGAACACTCACCAGGACTGATGCTGAAGCTAAAGGCCAGTACTCTGGCCACCTGATGAGAGGAGCCAAATAATTGGAAAAGACCCTGATTCTAGGGAAGATTGAAGACAAAAGGAGAAGGGGGAAGAAAGGGATGGTTTGATGGCATCACCAACTCAATGGACATGAGTTTGAGCAAATGCCCAGAGACAGTGGAAGACAGAGGAGCCTGGCGTGCTACAGTCTATGGGGTCTCAAATAGTCAGACACGACTTAGCAACTGAACAACATAGCAACTTGATTAAAATGCCTGTTACTGGCATCCAAAATATACCTCTTTGGCATAAGGATTATCTTGAACTGGTTATTTTTAAGCAACAGCAGAGGTAGGAAAAGCTCTGGAAAACAAGGAAAAGTTATTCTCTTGTAAGATACATTTACCAATAAAAGGGAAATCTCCATTTAAAGCGTGTCTTCATCAGTACCAGGAAGAGGAGGATAAAATACCTAGAATGGATAAGGCACCAATTTAAATCGACATAATAACCACATCTTTATTTACTGTGTTTTCCTGGTAATATCCCATAACAACTTGCCTCATCCCACTCAGCCGCCATATAGCATCTTTTATCCTTCAGTTCAGTTCAGTTCAGTCGCTCAGTCATGTCCAGCTCTTTGCGACCCCATGAACCGCAGCACACCAGGCCTCCCCGTCCATTACCAACTCCCGGAGTTTACCCAAACTCATGTCCATCGGGTCGGTGGTGCCATCTAACCATCTCATCCTCAGTTGTCCTTTCTCCTCCTGCCCTCAAGCTTCCCCAGCATCAGGGTCTTTTCAAATGAGTCAGTTCTTCACATGCGGTGGCCAAAGTATTGGAGTTTCAACTTCAGCACAAGTCCTTCCAATGAACATCCAGGACTGATCTCCTTTAGGATGGACTGGTTGGATCTCCTTGCAGTCCAAGGGACTCTCAAGAGTCTTCTCCAACACCACAGTTCATAAGCATCAAGTCTTTGGCACTCAGCTTTCTTTATAGTCCAACACTCACATCCATATATGACTACTGGAAAAACCATAGCCTTGACTAGATGGACCTTTGTTGGCAAACCTAATGCTATATCAATTCAAAGATATATCCTAATAGTCAAAACTTAGAAATGCTAAAAATGTACATCTTAGAATTAAGAAACTACTGTGTCATAAGTATATTATTATAATACACAATGTTAAGCAAATAATTTAAGATAATATGAAAATTTAAATAAATGCTGAAAGATTTTACATTATATATTTCCAATAAAAGAATACAACAATTTGGAGAAATAAATAGTATTTTCTCTACCACCAACAAATGTTTATGAGAACCTGAATATCTGCAGTTGTTATAATTCAGTAAGCTTAACTTTGGTCTTGATACATTTGATACTTCGTATATTGCCTGTAATTGGCAGTGTCTTCACATCAGATGAGATTGTGATTGTTAGAGAAAAGTTATTTAGAAACTTAGTAATTGTAACTATTTTCAAGTTAGTATTCTATTTATCCCAATGTATTTTTTCTGTAGTGCTTCCCAGGTGGCTCAGTGGTAAAGAATCTATCTACCACGGTAGGAGACACAAGAGGTGCAGGTTCAATCCCTGAATCAGAAAGATTCCCTAGAGTAGGAAATGGCAACCCACTCCAGTATCATTGCCTGGAAGATTCCATGGACAGAGGAGCATGGCAAGCTGCAGTCCATGGGGTTACAAAAGTTGAACACAACTGAGTGACTGAGCATATACACATAGATATTTTTTTCAGTAAGCACCATTATTTTTCCAAGTAGAAGTTTGTCTCTAGGCACTTTCTTTGTGTTAGTAGAATAAATTTCCAAATACCAGAAGTGTTGTGGCTGCTTTGTTTTCTGTGCAGTAAAATAATCACATTTTCAATGACAAACCCTTTAGCCATTATTTTCTGTTATGGGTTGAATTATATCCCCTATAAACTTATATGTTGATGCCCTGACTACGAGTATCTTGGAAATAATTAAGATGACACTATATTGGAGTAGATTGGGCCCCTAAACCGGTATCACTGATGTCCTCATAAAAAGAATGCTTTGTGAAGAGAAAGATATGGACGTAGAAGGAAGATAATGTAAAGCTACAGGGAGTACGTCTTACACAAGCCAAGGAAAACCTGAGGCTATGAGAGTCAGGAGAAAAGCGTGGGGCATCGTAGTCATCAGAGGGAAATAGCTCTACTTACTCCTTGATTTTGGACTTCAAGCCTCCCGAGCCATGGGACCACACAGTTCTGTTATTTCAGCCACCCTGTGTGTGGTACTTTGTTATGGAAGCCCTAGAAAAATAATGTAATTTCTTATCCTTTATGTTCAGACATTACTCCCAGATAAATTTAGAAGGTAGTATCTCCACTTAGGTGAGTCATTTGGAAAATTGCAGTTTGCTTCTTTTTCTATCAAGTAGAGACTAGTAAAAACTCAGAGACAGTAATATAACTGCTGGTTAAGGTGGTTCCTACTACCATAACAATCATTTCAAACTCTCTGTTCTCTCTCTCTTTCTTTAACCCTTATACTTTAACAAAGTTCTTTACATAATAAATGCTGTTGAGGAAAGCTGGATGTCTAGTTTCACATCTGGTAGCATTATGCTGTCCTCATCTGTCCACCAATTCAAAAAGAAAACCACATTCTTTTAAATAGCTGGCTAATTGAAAATCACTATGGATAAATCCCTTAATTCTTAAACACACTTGATCACAATATTATAGAATATTAATGAGACAAATTGACACTCATGAGCTATACTATGTCTATTTAAATATTGTTCAGTCAGATGCTTGTATCAGATGCAAGATCAAGTCCGTTTCTATATATTTTATTTTTATCCAAAAGTAACACAAAGTACAAAACAAAACATATATTTGAGCAAAAGAGCAAAGAATATGAACTATAAATTCTACTATGTTAGGATATAATTAATAATGTCGTACCAAATATCAGTGACTATGTAATCTCTGGTAACTGACTTCCTGATAGTTTTGTGTCTGAAATTTTCACATTTATTTTGAAACAATAAAAATTTGCTTGTTGATTAATTTATATGATGGTATATCATTTTGTTTAAAGATAATTTGTCATAGGTCCATGGTTAATTAATTTGTATAATGCACATGTTTCTTATTACAATAATAAATGAGGACTACAATACAAAATAAGAAACAATGATATTATTTTTAATACCATCTGCATAATACTATTAAATGATCTTTAAGATTTTGCTCATTTAATTCATACAACATAACAAATATATAGGTGTGATTTTATGCATATTTAGAGTTAAATTAACAGAAATTCAAATAACTTGCCCAAGTTGCAATAATAAAATTAGAATCAAAGCAGAGACAGTCTGACCAAAGAGACAGTATTCTTTATCACTATATATTAATTTGCTATACTGCTTGTTTTCTTCTTCCCTTCCATTCTTTCTTCTTCCCTCTCTCCCTTCCTTCTGTCTCCCTTTTTCTTCTCTCTTATCTCTGTTTTTCTGTTTTGGTAATAACCAAATATAACTTTGAAATATTTCTACTACTTTTTATACACTTCTGCCACGCTGTGATAAACATCTCTGGATTTCATATTCTATCCATGCTCAAAGACATAATATGTATATGCATATGTGTTTATTATATGTATATGTATTATATCTGAATTGCATGGCCTGTTAGCATTGCTTTAAAAAGTATATTATGCCAAAAAAATTAGAAAAATGGTAGGTTAAAAACAATTCCAGTAAAAAGAAAAATTAACTTAGCTATTGAAATGAATTCCGTGATAGATACAGTTGCTAACTGAATAGATGATATACATCAATGTTACGGTTAAAGCCATCATGCATAGATCAAATATTACACGTGCATTCACTCAGTGTGATAGCAAATATAACTTCCTGGCTTTATCAAAAATGGTATATTGTCATTTAATACAAAAATTTTAAAATCAAAGGTGCATATGAGTTTAGCACTTTTACAGATGTACACAAATTACTGAGTAACTCAAAAAATAAATACTGAAAATATTTTTGTAGGACAACTAGTAAAATTTCCAGGAATACATTTTCAGAGATATTTGATTAGTTGCAACATTAATAAGTGATTGCTTTATGGAGAAAAGCAATCAGATAATCTATCCTCACAGATACAAAATTAAAGCTTTTCATAAAAGTTTGAAATTGCTACTTTCACTGTGGTTAGGAACTCTTTTATATAAGTGGTACTGATTATCTCAAAAACACCAAATTATGAGTATTTCTCCTTGCATGCATGTGTGCTCAGTGGCTCAATTGTGTCTGACTCCTTGCAACCCCATGGACTGTAGACTGCCAGTCTCCTCTGTCCATGGGAACTTTCAGGCAAGAGTAGTGGAGGAGAAAAAAAAAAGAATACAGAAGCAGGCTGCCAGCTCTTACTTCAGGGGAACTTGCAGACCCAGGAATCGAACCCACATTTCCTTCATTGGCAGGTGGATTCTTTACCACTTAGCCACCTGTATGCATATTTCGCCCTAGGCAAATCATTTTCCCTTGAGTTGGAAACAGGTTAGAATTTAAAATATTAAGAAATACCTGATGAAACTGTAGCATCTTGAAATGATATCAATCATGACATCATTGAGGTTTCCCTGATTATGAAGAACAATTAAGTTGGTAAAAGAAAACAAGACCTCCCCTTTTCGAAAAGAGGAGATATCCAGTCTGAGTGTTCCAAAGTAAAATATTTGTAGAAGATCAAGTAGAGCATTAATTCTCTAAAATACGAACAGTTTTGAACTATACTTCGTATACTATCATTTAATTCTAGCACTTACAAAACAGACATTGATATAATCTTATCATACAGGAAAGTTAGTGAACATTACTATAAGGTTCTCGAAATGAATGTGACCAAAAGGAAAAAAAGGAAAATAATTTAGATTTTAATCGATTTTTTTAACAGAATACTCCATCAGCTTAAAATTTGATGGATTGGCAACAAATTAACAAAAATAACATTTGTATTGTTACTTGAAAAAACAAACTGTTCTCCAATAATTGATCAATAACTTATAAGCACTAATTTAGATTCCAGAATAATAACATTTGTTGTTAGCTATCATGAATAACTAAAATTATATGCAGTCTATCTAGTATTGGCAGCAAAAATGAACCTATATTAAGCACAGTTCCTGTAAGAGTATCTAAATATTTATGATTAAAGGAAATTTAAGTTTTTATATTAAGGAAGATGTTTTGCATATAGAATATTTTTAATTTCAGATAATAATAGATAAAATGGTTAATAATAAGACTGACAAGTTTTTAGATTACTTTTCAAAGTAAAAATGTTATTATATTTTCTCATTACAACATATGAACATCTACAAGTACATCTTGAAAGCATGGTTAGAGTGTTGTCATGGAAACGTTGCTCATGTGTTACCATTCCTGAGGCTGTGGCAAAATTTCCTGGACTGTGCTCACAATAACCTTAGTATTATGCAGTAATGCCATTGATGCAATGAATCTTTCTTTGTACAATGTATATTGAAATTGATATGCAATCCTCTATAAATTGACAATAAGACATTTTAAATTCCTATATTAGTAATACTTATTGATAAAAAAAAATGCTGGATTATAGCAAAATTTTCCAAATTAGTACTTTTCTACTACATACCTTCCAGGAGCTTTATACATTTAATATATGTTTGCATATATTTATATATTTTATTGGGGAAGAAAGTGGTAACCCACTCCAGTCTTCTTGCCTGGAAAATCCCATGGACAGAGGAGCCTGGCAGGCTACAGTCCTCGAGGTCACAAAGAGTTGGACATTACTGAGTGACTTCACTTTTCATATATTTTATATGCATATAATGTATTTGTTTTTAGTCATTAATTTTGAAGTGTTTTGAAGGAAAATAGTTCAAGTTATTGCAAAATTTGCTATAATATTTTGAGATGGTCATAATTCGTGGTTGAATTTAAATATGAATGATGTACATTAGCAACCATTAAAGTTAACTTCTATCATACTGGGCTCAATTTATTGATTATTTTCCAGATTGTTTAACAATCAACTTCTCATCTCTTAGTCTTAATAAGCAATTTTGTGTATTTTGAACAGTCATTGAGTAAATTAAACAAGCACTTATGAATTTCATATTATGGATAATCTTTGAGACTGAAATCAGAAAAAATAATCATTACAATAGCACCAGTAAGTTATATGTAATTCTTAATGGATGGGCAGAGAATGATGACAATAATAATTGCAAAATCTAATATATTATTATATATATTGTTATATTATTATTTAATACTATTAATTAATATATATTAAGTATTTATTCTACTGCAGGTACTTTGATTAGAACTTGCATGTCTCTGTTGAATTCTATGAGGTTTTATTTCTATTTTATAAACTAGCAAATCCAGGCTCAGAAAGATTATATAATTTGCCTAATATTGCAAAATTATTAAGTGGTGAATATAAAACTAGAACACCAATTCATCTGATATTAAAGACAGTTTTCATAGCAGTAGCACTAATTTATACTGCTTTTCAGAGCAATGAACTCTGAGCCTAACTGGAATTAAGATATAAACATGAATTTATGTTTTAAAAGATAAGAATTAATCAGGCAAAAGAAAATATCATGAGCTTTGAAAGTAGAAACATGATATAGATCTTGCTCCCATTGTTTATCAGCATTGTAATTTTTGACCAATTATTAATAGGTAAATATATCAAAACCAGAAAAATAATATTATGTAGCTATAGGTTCATTTTGATGAATAAATAAAATTATGTATATAATGAATGTGACTCAATATTCATCAAAAGGTTGACTTTGAAAAACAAAATTAGTGGTCCAACATTATTAAACAACTGTAAAATTATTGAAATACTTTTATAAAGCGCCCTTAAGATGAATAGTGGCATAAATTCAGACTTCTGCTTATGGGAAGTCAGTTTATTGCAGTAATTCATAACAAAAAGTTCCTTATGTTATAAACAATGAACTATAAACACTACTCACTTATTGAAACTACCAATGCCATGGTTTCTTCCATGGGAAGAATTAATGTATACCTTCTTTGGTATTATGGTTTTATATTTCTAGAAGTGCTATAATGACATTATATAAACAATATATTTATACTAAAAATTTAAAAAGTAAAGCATATAGTGTTTTTGCTTCTCAGTTTGCACAGTGGTTAAAATAGAAGAAAATCTTCCAGCCAGTGTAGGAGATATGAGAGACACAGTTTCCATCCCTAGGTCAGGAAGGTCTCCTGGAGGAGGAAATGCAACCCACTCCAGTACTCTTGCTTGAAAAATTCCACAGACAGAGGAGTCTCACAGGCTACAGTCCATGGGGTCGCAAAGAGTTGGACACAATTCAGCAACTGAGCATGCTCCCATAGTGTTTTTATTACAGTGCCTTAGACATAGTTATCATTCAGTAAATCTCACCTAAATTGCAACTAAGTATATATGGACGTACTGCCATCTTTACACAGTTGGATAAGAAACTTAGCATGCTGTAGGCTAAAAGTGTGAAATCTATCTAAAATATGATTTCCTGATGTTTTCTCTGAATAAACCATGACTCTGCCATCTGTTTGATTTAATTATTCTTGATTGGAACTCTTGGACGTAACTGTTTAAGGTATAGCAAGTTTTAGGAATTCTTCAGTTCATGTATGATAATTAGCTTCCATTAAAGAAATAAGATAATAAATATACTATATAAGCAATCAGGTAATTTTTCTTTTACATAAGGTTAAAAACACCACAAGGGAAGATCATTTCTGTCCTGAAATTGATAAAACATGGAAAAACCTTCAAAATCATAATTTTTGAAACCCTTGAGAGCGTTTGCTAGGTGAGTGAATTCCAAATGACGACAAGCTCCTCACAGAAAGGAGACATGCCCTCTGTTTCACTCAGGAACATCATGGAAGGAAGAAGTAATTACCATAAAATTTGTAAGGAGAAAATAGCCAAAGTTTATCAAGTTCTTAAGGGCTAAGTGAACTGAGATGATACTTTAGAATCTCTAGGAGTGCCAGACTGAAGGGATGTCTCCCCCAGTTGCTATTGTCTGCCTCACTGCACCTCCACCAAGTAACTGTGAAAAATATGAGTAACAGGATATGACATTTGAAAGAGCTCACCTGGGTGATACTAGTATGCAGGGCCTGCTAAAATTTGATAATGGAATAGGAGTACTTGGCCAACCTCAACAGCTCTGAACCCTGCAAGACAGCAACGTGATGATTAACTGTTGGTTTCTGGTTTCCTCCTGTCTCCAATACCGTTCTCTGTCAAGAAATTTGCTTCTGCTTGAAGAGAAGCAAGCTGTTGTCCCAGACTGAACAACTGGTAATCGTAATCATGTTTTAGGCAAGTGGACTTGCCCTTCACTGTTGAACATACAGGGCATGGAAAAATAAGTCATTGAGCTGCTAAAATCACTTGCAACCTAAGCTAACTCCCCAAACCCATCAGTACTATTATCTCTACCATTCTCCACCTGAGGGATGGTTTTTATGCAGTAGGAGCAACCAGGGAGAATAGATGATGCAACTTCAATTCATGAGCAGCTGGTTTATTTATATTGCCAACAATACTCAAACAAGCAGATATCATAAGCCATTGGAACCCAAGAAGTTCCAGAGCTCCTATACTTAGTACAATCTCATTTCCTTATAAGTCAAATTGAACCTGTTCACATCACATTCTTTATGCACAAAAAAATAGTACTCTTTTCAATCAAATTCCTCTTCTAATCTTTCATAGCAGAATCTATCTAGATCATTGGCTTTCGACCTCTTGCTGTTTAATTTATTTACATTGGATTTTTGCAGTAAAATATTATAAGCAAGAATAAAGAGTCACATAAGTGGTTCAGAAGGGAGCTGCATGCAATGCAACAGGATGTGCCCTTTGGTTGATTTCATTTTTCTTCTTTGATATCATGGATATAATCATATGTGATTTTCAAACTGCCTGGTCTCTTTCTCTTTCTCCATAACTTGCCAGTCTCTTAGAAAACATTCCATCAAATTCCTGGAATTTGACATAATCCATTTTTATTAACTAAACATAAAATATACTACCTTCTTGCAATACATTGGATTTCCTTTCTTTTCATGCTATGCTTCACTTACATGTGGGTGCTGCTCTCATTTGCTCAGCCTAATGATTAAAGAGCTTTCTCTGAAATCAGACCTATACATTCAATTCTAGACTCTGCCACATTTTGCTGAGTGTCCTTAGGCAGGTCATTTACCTGTTTTGCCTCAAAGTTTTCATATGTAAAATAGAGGTTAATTAGTATCTATCACACAGGAGTGTTGTGATAACAAAATTAGTTTATTGATGAGAGGCATTAAAAATAATCCTTGCACTCAATAAATATTCAGAGTTAGCTACTTAGAAGTAACTATTTAAAAACTGTTTTCAGGTGAACACTGTGAGTTCCAAGTAGGTCACTTCTGTAGAATTAGGGGGAAAAAAGTGAAAAAGAGTAATAAAATACAATTCTTTTAAACACATATGACATCTAATATAATTAATCATTTTGGTCATTTAATTTAGCTTTTTGTTGTTCTTAAACTTGGGGATATTTGAATAAAAAGTAAGATTTAACGAATTTGCCTTTTCCATGATAGCCTTTGGATAATTTTCTTAACCTCTTTTTAGCATGTAAACACTGGGGGGAATTGGTAATTTAATACATGTAGAAAACTCAATAAATATTACTCTTTAAAAAAGGAGTTAAAAGAGAAACATTCACAATTTCATATGATTCAACCCAGGAGTTACTGTCCAATATACTCTTACTCCTAATTCATTCTAATTTGGGCATTTTTATTGTGGTGGTAGACATTATAAAACAGAACAAAGCAAAGAACAGGAAAAGAAGGAAGAAGAAAGCATTCAAGAAATGATTGTGAAATTGAACTTAATTTTGGGCTACTTCGTGTGATCTCTTTAGAGACTTTACCGAATCAGGTTAATTAATTGATATATGATCCATGGCAGTAAGGCATGCAGAAAGAATGAAAGTACTTACTGTCTGGTGAGTACCTCCTATGTGCCCGACGACTTTCATGTGTCAGTAACGGTATTATGAATAATAATCCATGCATGCATGCCAAGTCGCTTCAGTTGTGTCCCACTCTTAGCAAGGTGTGGACTGTAGCCTGCCAGGCTTCTCTGTCCATGGGGATTTTCCAGGCAAAAATACTGGAGTGGGTTGCCATGCCCTCCTCCAGGGGATCTTCTTGACACAAGGATAGAACCCATGACTCTCATGTCTCCTGCACTGGCAGGTGGGTTCTTTACCACTAGCCACTTGGAAAGCCCATAAATAATAAATAATGCTTATTAAGCATTAACTATTTGCCAAGCACCATATTAAGATGCTTGTGGGCCTGGGTGTTCAGTCGCTCAGTTATGTCCGACTCTGTGACCCCATGGACTGTAGCCTGCCAGGCTACTCTACCCATGGGATTATCCTGGCAAGAATACTGGAGTGGGTTACCATTTCCTCCTCCTCGGGATCTTCCCAACCCATGGATCAAACATGGGTCTCCTGTGACTCTTGCATTGACAGACTGATTCTTTACCACTGAGCCACCTGGGAAGCTTGTTAAGATATGTTACATACATTTAATCCTCTAAACAATCCTGAGAAACATTACCTCTTAAATCTTATTAACTCATGTCTAATCCAGAGTAAAATCCCAGAAGTTATGATTTGTTTTTATTTGTTCTTATTTTATTGAATTATAGTTGATCTACTGTTAATTTCCACAGTACAGCAAAGTGAATCAACTATACATATGTCTATATATACTTCTTTTTCATACTCCTTTTCGTTATGCTTCATCAGAGGAAATTGAACATAGTTCCCTGTGCTATATGTAGGAACTTGTTGTTTATCAGTTCTATATGTAGCATTGATCATTTACATTTGCTAACCCCAAACCCTCAATCCACCTCCCGCTCTTGGAAACACAAGTCTGTTCCCTATATCTGTCAATCTGTTTCTGTTTCATAGAGTTCATTTGTGTCATAGTTCAGATTCCACCTATAAGTGATATGGTATTTTTCTTTCTCTTTCTAACTTACTTCACTTGGTATGATAATCTCTAGCTTCATTCATGTTGCTACAATGGCATTATTCCATTTTTTTGTTGTTGAGGAACCACTGCACTGTTTTCCATAGTGGCTGTACCAATTTACATTCCCACCAACCGTGTAGGAGGGTTCCCTTTCTACCCTTTTTGGCATTTGTTATTTGTAAACTTTTTAATAATGGCCATTTTGATCTGTGTGAGTTAGTACCTTACTGTAGTTATTATATCTAGAAATTAGTGATGTCAAGCATCTTTTCACATGCCTGTTGGCCATCTGTATGACTTATTTGAAGAAATGTCTATTTAGGTCTTCTGCTCATTTTTCTATTGAACTATTTCTCTTGTTGTTGTTGTTACTGAGTTCTATGATCAGTTTGCATATTTTAGAAATCACTCCTTTGTCACTCATATTATTTGCAAATATTTTCCCCCAGCCCATAGTTTTCTTTTTCATCTTGCTTATGGTTTCCTTTGCTGTACAAAAGTTTGTACGTTTGATAAGGTCCCATTTGTTTATTTGTTTTTATTTCTATTGCCTTGGGAGACTGGCCTGAGAAAACATTGATACAATTTATGTCACAGAATATTTTGCCTGTGTTCTCTTCTAAGAGCTTTGTAGTGTCATGTCTTGTATTTAAGTCTTTAAGCCATTTGGAGTTTATTTTTGTGTATGGTGTGAGGGTGTGTTCTGACTTCATTGATTTAGATGCAACTGCCCAACTTTCCCAACACCACTTGCTGATGAGACTGTTTTCTCCATTGGATATTCTTGCTTCCTTTGTGGAAGATTGACCAAAGAAGTGTAGGTTTATTTCTGGGCTTTCTATTCTGTTCCATGGATCCATATATCTGTTTTTATGCCAGTACCACACTGTTTTGGTTACTGTAGCTTTGTAGTATTGTGAAGCAATTATTTTGTTGTTTTATGTTGTTTCCCAATATACAAAACAAACAAAAATTATTTTATTGCCGAAAATGTAAGATTTTGTCCTTATATAATACATAAAATCTAATACCTTTGTCCAAGATCACAGAGGTATACCGTGAAAAAGCTGGAATTCAAATCCTGAGTTATCTGACCAAGTGACTATACTCATAATCGTATATATACTACCTCCATAAAATTCTCATCTTAAAATTATGAAGTAAATATTATACTTTCACTTCAGTAGGGGAACTGAAGGTTAAGTGTTTGATTTCCTGAAATACATTTTTTAAAATCAGAAAATACAGTATATGCAAAGTATATTTAACTAACATATCTAGTACATGGTAAGTCATCAACACATTTTTAATCATTTTTAATATTATCATTTTTATTTAAGGTATTTAACCAATTTTGGAAAAGCTAGGATTTCAGCCCAAGACTGTGTTCCAAATGCATTTACAATTGCTGGCACAAAAATGAACATATATCCAATTTCCAATGCCTTCAGTTTTGTAGACTGAAACTAATTATCCTTCCTGGTTAACAAGGAAGACAATCTTGCTTTTTTGGTTAATTTCTTATATATAGAAAAATTCAGAAGAATCACTATTTTTTTTCATTTATTTTAATTAGTTGGAAGCTAATTACTTTACAATATTGTAGTGGTTTTTGTCATACATTGACATGAATCAGTCGTGGACTTATATGTATTCCCCATCCCGATCCCCCCTCCCACCTCCCTCTCCACCTGATTCCTCTGGGTCTTCCCAGTGCACCAGGCCCGAGCACTTGACTCATGCATCCAGCCTGGGCTGGTGATCTGTTTCACCCTAGATAATATACATGTTTCGATGCTGTTCTCTCGAAACATCCCACCCTCATCTTCTCCTACAGAGTCCAAAAGTCTGTTCTGTACATCTGTGTCTCTTTTTCTGTTTTGCATATAGGGTTATCATTACCATCTTTCTAAATTCCATATATATGCGTTAGTATGCTGTATGAGGTACCGTTACATGTCAGTCAGGATGGCTTCTATCCAAAAGTCTACAAGCAATAAATGCTGGAGAGGGTGTGGAGAAAAGGGAACCCTCTTACACTGTGGGTGGGAATGCAAACTAGTACAGCCCCTATGGAGAAGAGTGTGGAGATTTCTTAAAAAACTGGAATTAGAACTGCCATATGACCCAGCAATACCACTTCTGGGCTACACACCGAGGAAACCAGATCTGAAAGAGACACGTGCACCCCAATGTTCATCGCAGCACTGTTTATAATAGCCAGGACATGGAAGCAACCTAGATGCCCATCAGCAGACGAATGGATAAGGAAGCTGTGGTACATATACACCATGGAATATTATTCAGCCATTAAAAAGAATTCATTTGAATCAGTTCTAATGAGATGGATGAAACTGGAGCACATTATACTGAGTGAAGTAAGCCAGAAAGAATCACTATTTAAAGACACTTGCCTCAGACTATATTTATATCTATGCTACTGAAAAATCCTATTATTTCTAGTTGTACATTTTAGCTTCCTTCTCAAGGTTCACAGTGCTGATCAATGAATCAGAATGTTTTCTTTTCTGATCATGCTCCAGTTACTTATTACATCATGCTGGGCTGTGCTCCAAGGAGATATTAGGACTTGAGGATTAAACTTAAAGCATTATTAGCTAGCAACTAATAAACTCAGATATTCAATTTTATCATTTAACAGGTAGTGAAATAAGTGCACTGGAACTTTGTGGTAGTTGTTTGCAGACTCATACATGTTGTGATATTATTTTTATATACTAACCTCTAGATTATTCTAGGGAGAAAGCATGGCCTGATGGAAAGAGGACAGATTTTGGCATTTGGACAGTCTTGGTCTCATACATACTCCTTGTGTGAGCTGTAAAATATTACTTTAACTTTGGATTGGTGTCTGATTTTCCCAATGTATAAAATGGGATTAATGAAATCTACTTTATATGTGTTGAGTACTAAGATAATATATGAAAAGTCATTCTATAAGTAGTAGACATAAAATCAAGTAATTTCTCAATCCTGCATCCACTTACATAATGACCTTTGTATTCTTAACTTATTGTTTATGTTAATGAGATTGTGAGAGACTTTGGAGATTGTTTTGATAGAATTAAAATTATCTCAGTATTTTATTAATTAATGTTTCTAATATTAGCAGAATTTTCTGTGTCATCATTTTTACCACCACCACCATCATCAAATCTGTCCTCACTAGCTTAATGGAAAATCTGCAATGATCCATAAATCTACATGAAAGACTAATTATGTAGATGCTATTAATATTTCATTAGCAAACATAGTTGCAGGTATCTTTACAAAAAATAATTTTAAGAGAAGATTTTTGCTTTTATCCATTAAACAATTGAAGACATATCTATTTTCAGTTTTTAAAAAAATATGGCTTTTAACTTCAGCTATGTCATTGGACTCAGAAAGGAACATTCAATCATGTTTAATGGAAATAACTTATTAAATATTGTAGAGAGATGACTTTGATGATACTCTCATTAATTGAAGGTTGCCATAACAACTGAAGGTCTGCATTCACCATCTCATAGTTACAAAGAGAACTAGCTGTCCTATGTCACCTTTATTATAATTCTTAACACTTGCACATGTGTGGCATGCCTAATTTATCTCAAAATGATATTGAGGTGAAAAAGACATGACAAAACTTCAAATATGGGGACTTATGTCCATTTTATTCTCACAGCATATCACAAATTTAGTTCATTTTCTCTGTCCCTGGATATCCTAGAATATATTTATTGTTGTCAAATACATAGTTGTACCCAGGCAATGCTCATCAGATTGGATGCATATGAATGTTTTATATATAAATATCTTTTTATATAATATAGCCTTAACTCTATTATATCTTTGCTTATGTAACACATGTACGGGGTAAGCAATGAATAGATGTTTGTTGAATGAATACCATATTAGAAAGTAAATAAGGACTTTAATTAGCAAATACAGAGAATTAATGTTCTCTGTAGAGCAGCATGAAGCTGGCCTTCCAGGGAAGTAATTGCTATGTAGCTCAGTCATCACCTTGCTGAGACCAGACATATGGCAAATAACTACATAGTTTCCACTCTATAAAGTATACACTGAATGCAAATCCCCACTCAGATCAACTGCTTTAAAATTTAACTCCATCTCCTTCTGATGTTCTTTCTCCTATCCTCAGCACTGGTAGTTCTATTTGATTACACACACACACACACACACACAGTAGCAAATACTTTCATGGAATGAGAAAATTTCTCTTTGATTCTATTTTAGTATGGTTAAGTATCATTTTTACTCAAATGATTCACTACCTGTTGTTAACAACCCAGAATTCTCCCATTACTGTACTATTCATTTACATAGCTGAATTTTATTAATATTAAAAAATTCTTGGTTAGAAAGGTAAAGTTTTAATTAGTCATTTACACTTTTGTTCAAACATCATAATAAGATATACACTTCTCTGACCAACCAGACCTGCTTATCTTGCCTGAATATGTGAGCTTGTTTGACTCTGCCTCCATAGCTTCAGACATAATGCCTTTTTCTCATGTGTGAAAACATACTCTACTTTTTCCTATCTTGATTCTATCTTGTATGACCCTTATTTGATTTGAAGTGTATGCATCTCAGTTTGATAGAGGATTGATCCAGGCAGATATAGCCAAGAATATGGAGCTTCTTCCCACAACAACTTCCAGTTTACAGGGATGGTACTTGTGGGATAGGCAGGTGACCAGGATGTCTCATCAACCTCCACCCCATGTTGCAGAAGCGTTATTTTAGGAATGTACACCTGAGACACCTGAATGTACACCTGAAAAAGTTGGCTTAAAACTCAACACTCAGAAAACTAAGATCATGGCATCTGGTCCCATCATTTCATGGCAAATAGATGGGGAAACAGTGGAAACAGTGACAGACTTTATCTTTTTGGGCTCCAAAGTCACTACAGATGGTTACTACAGCCATGATTAAAAGATGCTTGCTCCTTGGAAGAAAAGTTATGAGCAACCTAGACAGCATATTAAAAAGCAGAGACATTACTTTGCCAACAAAGGTCCGTCTAGTGCTATGGTTTTTCCAGTAGTCATATATGGATGTGAGAGTTGGACTATAAAGAAAGCTGAGCACCAAAGAATTGTTGCCTTTGAACTGTGGTGTTGGAGAAGACTCTTGAGAGTCCCTTGGACTGCAAGGAGATCCAACCAGTCCATCCTAAAGGAGATCAGTCCTGGGTGTTCATTGGAAGGACTGATGTTGAAGCTGAAACTCCAATACTTTGACCACCTGATGTGAAGAACTGAATCATTTGAAAAGACCCTGATGCTAGGAAACATTGAAGGCGGGAGGAGAAGGGGACAACAGAGGATGAAATGATTGGATGGCATCACCAACTCAATGGACATGAGTTTGAGTAAGCTCTGGGAGTTGGTGATGAACAGGGAGGCCTGGTGTGCTGCAGTCCATGGGGTCTCAAAAAGTTGGACACTGAAGTGAACTGAACACCTGAGACATGTGGAGCTCCCTCCGTCTACTCAGCCTCCACTGGTAATATGAAAGCTCTATCAAAGGCATGACAGGTCGGGACACTAGGCTTTGGTTGCCCTTAGCCTCTCTGTCACTCAGAGTGGAAGTTCCACCCCACGAGAGGCAAGCTGAGAAGGTCAGGGACAGTCAGTACCTTACTAGTGGAGCATGTTTGTCATCTTGAGAGAAGAAGGCCAGATTAAAAAAAAAAAAAAAGTCCTTAAACCTGGGGTGAGATATACATGGCACTTTTCTACAACCAGTTCTTATTTATGTCTGTTTGTTGTTTTCCTAGTATCATTCAGCTCAGAACCACACAATCTGAATTTCAGAAGAAATGCCTCCTTGTTTTTTTTCTAGACCTCTTAGAATCTTCTTTATTTCTTGATCCTTTCTGTTGCCATTTTCATTGCTAAAGAGAAAAAAAAAAGCTTTCTCACATTCTTTCTAAATCCATGGATCCAAACTACTGTTAGATATATCAATATTTTCAATGAAAACAGAAAATTATTGTTTGAAGCACTTTTCAAAGTACATGTCACCCATTAAGCAGTACTTGTTTAATATTCTAGCATGGATAGCACAAATATTTTGAGCACATTTATCAAAGTTGGAGATCAAGCTTTTTCTTTACAGCATGCTAAAGTATTTGGTGGTTTAGTCACTAAATTGTGTCTGACTCTTGAGATTTCATGAACTGTAACCCGCCAGGCTCCTCTCTCTATGGGATTTTTTCAGACAAGAATACTGGAGTGGGTTTTCATTTCCTTCTCCAGAAGATCTTCCCAATCTAGGGATCGAACCAGGGTGTCCTGCATTGCAGGCAGATTCTTTACCATATGAGCCATATACATTTAGTTGTTAAAACTCAGTTTTAGTATAATTCATTCTTTTAGTCTGCTCAGGCTGCTATCAGTTCACTTCAGTCTCTCATTCGTGTCTGACTCTTTGTGACCCCATTGACTGCAGCACGCCAGACTTCCCCACCCATTACCAGCTCCAGGGGCTTGCTCAAACTCATGTCCGTCTAGTAGGTGATGCCATCCAACCATCTCATCCTCTGTCATCCCCTATGTCAGTCTGTTATATGTCGCCCCCTAGGCCAGGCTGCCATAACAAATTATTATACCACAGACTTGGTGGATTAAATAACAGAAATTTATTTCTTACAGTTCTAGAGGCTGTTAGGAAACCCAAGATTTGGAAACCCAAGATTTCCAACCCAAATCTTGGAAACCCAAGATCAAGATACAGCAACTAGGTTTCATCTGAGCACTCTTCTCTTGGTTTGTCGCTGGCTACCATCTTGCACTGTATTCACATAACCTCTTCTTTCTGCTTTGGGTAAAGAGAAAGAAATGGTTCCATTCTTCTTCCTGTAAGACTACCTATATGATTAGAGTTTCTAAGATTACAGTTTCACTTTTAAGACCTCATTTAACCTCACTTAAAAAAACTTATTTTCAAGTATAATCCCATTGGGGGTGGTGATTTCAACCTAATTTGAGAGGAAAACCATCTATTTCTTAACATTTAAATTGGGCTTTTACTGTGAATATGTAGTGGAAGATTCAGTCATTGCAACAGTAAGAGTCTATTTTAATACTTCATATCCTTGAAAATGTTTAGTGGTGAGATTTCCTAGCCTGATGCAGTTTAATACTTGACCTCTCTTTCCTTTTAGAATGGCTGCCAAATGGTCTATAACCTCCGCTATGACTAATTTTATAGTCACTTTCATAGCAAAGCCATTATCTTTTAGCAGTTTCTGAATGATTTTCCAAGGATATTTCACATGTGAAACCTATAAACATTCCAGTGTGATATTTGCTTCCAATTTCTTTGTAGCATTTTCATATAGATTGAAAATAGATAAAATAGATTGACAAAGATTGATTTTAATATAGAGCTTCAATTTTTGCTTGGGTAATAGATCACAAATGGCAGAAATTGTTATTAAAATGACCTGGATTAAAATATTTAACCTGATTCTAACATAATTTACATGTGCAAAACGTCTAACGTTTTAATGATTATAATAAATGCAAGTTGAATTGTTACTCTTTTCCTCTAAACTATTACAACTGATATTCACTAGAAATATCAACATGAAATTTTAGCAAACCATTTCATTAAGAGGGTTTTATTAACACTGCTAGGATAGAAATAAAACTAAGCAATAAAAAGACAGCATGGTAAAAAGATGCAGGAGAGCAGTTTCAAGAGAGTTTGGGGGTAAATTAATTTATAGATAAAGCTAATTACAAATTAAGATAATAAATCTGAGTTTTGATCACTGTAATTAGTAAACTTTTTTTTCATTAAAGGTTGCATTTTTTGGATATTAAATAGTCACAACTGAAATATTTAGTAGTATCTGTAAATTTAAGGTTTTAATACATAAGTTTTTCCTTAACTAAATTTATGGTTGTAATTAAGAAGTTATTATTTTTCAAGTGTGTTGTCTTGAATTACAAATATTTTTTACAATATAATTAGTGTTACTTATCTAAGATAAGTGACAGCTCTTTAGTTTTGCCATTTACTATATCAAAATGAATTCAGATTCATAAAATATATCTATTTTAACTTTACTTTGCAATTACAACTTAAGACCTTCATGGCAACAAATCAAATGTATATTTTAATGATAGAAATGGAAACCTTTTCACACAACTTGATGTTTCTATACATTAATATTTTTAGTGTTCTTGGCTTTCTCTTTTTTTATATACTATTTCTTCTTAATTGGCTAGTGAATATGACAAGCATAAGTAGAATTTGTTCTGTATTGGAATATTCAAAGAAGCATAGATAACCTGTTCTTATTAAACTACATTGAAGGAGTTGGTGATGGACAGGGAGGCCTGGTGTGCTGCGGTCCATGGGGTCACACAGAGTTGGACACAACTGAGCAACTGAACTGAACTGAACTGAAATTGAAGGAAAACATTTCTGCTTACTCTAAATCATGTATCTCCAGAAGTTCTCTTTCATTCAAAAGGTATAATTTCTTATTTTTACCTTCAATAAAAGAGAACATGAATTGGGACCTAGTTGCTCACACTTACTTTTTGTGGCCCACGTTCTAGGTTAAGGGTAGGAGGCACATAAAGTCGATCTTGAGACATATCCCTAATACTTGGGCCTTGATAGAAACTGCTACAGTTGATTCAGAATAAGAAAAAAACATAAAGGAGATAAAGCTAATTCATATAGGAAGGAGAATTAAAGGTCTAACCCTCATATTTCTTCATGTATGAAGAAGTCACCAAGCTTTAACAACAAGAATGCAGTTTTTAAAAGAAAATTATCCCAAATCAAAATCCAACTAACTGTTTTGTAGGTGTTGACATATAGATACAAAATGTATTTGCAAAGGTTGAAGAACAAATTTAAAGTACTTAAACTGCCTGATTTCAATATTTATAAAGCCACAATGTATCAATATATCTTGGAAGTGACAAAACAAACTTGTAGATCTATAGAATCAAATAAGCAGCCCAGAAATAAAATAGGACAAACATAGTTACTTGAGTTTTTGCAAAGGTGCAAAAACAAATAATGGAGAAAGGATAATCTTACAATAAATGGTAATGAAAAAGTTGGAAATCCATAGTCAAAAATGTGAAAATGACATAGAAATGGAGCTCAAAACTTACTGTTTCAAAATATAAGTTCAATGTGTTATGACTAGCATAAATCATAGATTAAAATAAATAGGAAATATTCATTATTAACTAACAGTTTCTATTTTTTTTCTTTTTTCTTCCTAATTATGTATGTGAAGATTTGCCTTATCTACGGATATTAAACAAACATTTGAAGGACCCATTTTTTTAATTCTGTTGTTTTACTAAAAAATAAATAAATAAATATATAGTGCCACTCCCTTCTGACCTGCAAGTTTTCTGTTGAAGAGTCATCTAAGAGTTTTCTTGTACATAAGTAGTTGCTTTCTCTTTGTTTCTTTTAAGATTCTCTCTGTAATATTTGCCCCTGAAGTTATAATGTGCCTATGTATGAACCTCTTGGGATTCATCTTGTTTGGGACTCTCTGTGCTTCCTAAACCTGGATGGAGCTATTATTTTTTTCCAGTAAGTTATCTGCGTCTTTCTCTCTCTGTCTCTCTCTCTCCTTTTCCTAGAACTTCTATGATGCAAATGTTAGTATACTTGAAGTTATATTATAGATTTCTTAAACTATCCTCACATTAAAAAAATAATAATAATTCTACTTCATGTTCAGCTTGGGTGATTTTTGCTTCTCTGTCTTCCAGGTCACTGTTATGTTCCTTTGTGTCATGTAATCTGTTGATACTGTCTAGTGTATTTTTTATTTCAGTTGTTGTATTCTTCAGCTCTGTTTGGTTCTTTATATTTTCTGTTTGTTAAACTTCTCACTGTGTTCATCCATGCTTATCCCAGTTTTATTGAGCATCTTTATCATCATTACCTTTAACTAATGGGTAGATTGGGTGTTTCTAATTTCTTTAGTTCTCGTTCTGGGTTTGTACTGTGTTTCTTTGAATGAGCATATTTCTCTTTCATTTTGCCTAATCCTCTATGCCTATCTGTACACATTAGGTAGACTGGTTATGTCACCTGATCTAGGAGAAGCGACCTTACGTAGAAGAAATGCAGTGGAGCCCAGCAGCGTACTCACCTCTGGTCACTCGAACTGTGTGCTGTAGAGGCGCACCCCATGTGCATGATGAAGATTTCAGGAGCTGTTTATGTTGTGGTAATTTCTATATGAGATCTAGATGTCAGACTTCTTTGTTCACAACCTGTGAACAAACCTGCTACCAATTCCTTCACACTCACAAGAAGAAAGTAGATAGGGACAGAATAGCCACAGGAAACACTCCCATTTATGGGAATGAGAGCAATTCTGAAATCCTCCTACTGGGAGGATACTGTGAAGACTGCAAACCAGCAGAAAAAGAAAGTTCCTCGATTATACTCAACTTTTGCTTTCTGTATTATACTTTTTTCGTGTGTCTCCATGATTCCCTTGGGAGACTTTTTATTATTGTTATTAACTTTCTAAAACTCATCAGCCTACAATGTGGGAGACCCGGGTTCCATCCCTGTGTTGGGAAGATCCCTTGGCGAAGGAAATAGCAACCCATTCCAGTGTTCTTGCCTGGAAAATCCCATGGACAGAGGAGCCTGGTAGGCTACAGTCCATGGGGTCACTAAGAGTCGGACACGACTGAGCGACTTCACTTTTCCTTTCTAAAACTCAAGATAAAGTGAACATTGCGTACATATGTTACTTAAGTGGTTTGCATGTTTTTAAGATGCTTCTTCCTGAAGGAGATTGAATGCCCACAATCACAACTAGCTTGTGGTTTCTTGGAAGTACAACTTTAACACAAACATTTTATAATTTGTATCTGTTTGATCCCTACATTGAAGGTTTTCCAGGAACCATATGCACCTTCGTTTTCACTTCTCAGTTTGTACACAGTCTATATTTTTCCTTTTTTTTTTTTTTTTTTCTTTTTTCTGTAGTTTTATTCTTTTTCATTTCAAACAGGACCACCTTAAAGCTGTTGTGATTCCTTGGGAAAGGCTTGATCAGGTCTTTGTCTTGTGAAATATTTTGTTCATTTATAAGACTTAACAGGACTTTCCTGGTGGCTCAGGTGGTAAAGAGCCTGCCTGCAATGTGGGAGACCCTGATTCGATCCCTGGGTCAGGAAGATCCCCTGGAGAAGGAAATGGCAACCCACTCCAGTACTCTTGCCTGGAAAATCCCATGGATGGAGGAGCATGGTACACTACAGTTCATGGGGTTGCAAAGAGTTGGACATGCCTGAGCGACTTCACTTTCACTTTCTTTCATAGGACTTAACATATATCACACTGTTAGTCTGTTATTAGCTCTGATTTAGCTTTGTTTAAACTTTTGCTAGATGGTTATTTCTTATTTCTCAAAGATTTTCTCTCTCCCTCTCTTTTTTGATTGGGGCAGGCTTAGGGATGTCAAGTCAACTGGCCTTTACAAAAAGTTGTAAAAAAAAGGTCTTTAATACAAATTTCCTATTTCATTTCTTCTTTGAAAGCTAATAGTTGTTTCTTTGACTTATTTTTAGTTCTCTAACTCCTTTCCTGATATAGTCAATAATAAAAATATGCTTATATTTATAATTTTTTAAAAAATATGCTTATTTCAGTTTTCTGAACTCTTTTGTGATAGCCACAGCTTCAGAAAGGAAAAGTTCAGACATCCAAAATATTCTCAAGTAACAGTTTAATTAAATATTTTGCCACTGATTGCCATTTTTCCAGCTTCCAGAATGTTTCTTCATCATCTATTTTCTTAAAGTATAATTTTCCTAATGATAACCCTTAATTCTTAAAAAGTTACTTTATTAAAATATTTAATTTTTCTTTATAAGAAGACAGTGTAATATACATTTAAAGAATTTATTCAGTAAAAGCTGAATTTAGAGTTGGTACATTACACAGAAATACTTACTTATGAAAATTTTGGTAATTTAAAGTAACCTCTCCCATACACCATCAGATACCATTTATCTTTGTTTTCATTAGAATCGAATAAATTAAGAGAATCTATATAATGGTTGACCATTTATAGCTATAAGAGTATGAAAGGTAATTGAAGAAATTTCTAATTAATGGTCAGAGAAGAAATCCAGATTGAAGGAGGAACAGTGGTAAAATTCCTTGGTAACTTTTTAAAAGATGAATTTATTAATTTATTTAGAGCTGAACTGGATCTTCATTGCTATGCTGGCTTCTCTGTAGTTGCAGCGAGCAGGGGCTACTGTCTGTGGTTCACAGACTTCTCACTGCAGTAGCTTCTCTTGTTGCAGAGTGCAGCTCTGGGGCACGTGGGTTCAGTAGCTGCAGCTCCCAGGCTAGAGAACAGGCTCGACAGTTGTGGTGCTTGGGTTTACTTGCTCTGCAGCATGTGGGATCTTCCCAGACCAGGGATTGAGCCAAGGTCTCCTGCAATGACAGATGGATTCTTCACCACTGAGCCACCAGGGAAGCCCTGATTCTTTACCACTGAGCCACCAGGGAAGACCTCTTGGTCACTTTTAATCTTTGTAATTCTGTTTGTGAGATAAAATGAGGACTCCTATGTTTGACAACAAAGAGTTACAGAACCTGAGGTCAAATAGAAAGTTTCAGGTTCTGAAAGGTTAAGAGGCAAGAGTCACAAGGATGTCAGGAGTAGAACCAGGGCAGGGATTCAGGTAAGTAGGATTTATGTAAGGCCCTAATTGATGAAGAGGAAAGGTCATTCTCTGTGTTTGTGTGTGCTCAGTCGCATCTGACTCTTTGCGACCCCATGAACTGTATGTAGCCCACCAGGCTCCTCTGCTGGAATTCACCAGCAAGAATACTGGAACTGATTAAGAGCTAACACCTTGGGAAAGTTACTAAGAGTTATGATATGAAATCAGATTACAAATACATATATTATACTAAAAGCCTCTACTCTGATAGGTAATGGTAGTCTGATATTATCAAATTGTAATATGTTTAAACAATACACGAGCACAATAAGCTGCTTCCATATTATAAACCCCTCTAGTCTCATTGTAAAGCCAGGTGCTGTTTCACTATTGGGAAACACACGAAGTAGAGCATTTATTGCTATTATGCCGAATAAATGAAGTGAAACAACAAAAGGCCTTTGAATGAACTGTATTTCACAACTAAAGCACACATAAGATTAAATGAAAAATCAACTTGAAATTTGTTCACCCACTTTACTTATTCACTGGTATGTGTGTGTGTGAGAGCCCAGTCCATTGAGAACAGAAATGCCAGGTCCTGGTGCTCCATTATTATGGTTGAGTTACGAAAGAGCCTAAGTCAAGAATTAAGAAAATAAGTGTGGCATATGATATCTGAATTATGTAATTAAAGACTGAGAAGAAAAGTATAAAAACTCTTTATTTTCTAACTCCATGTGGATATTTAATGAAGTAAAGGAGTTTAAATTTCATAGTAGAAACTTGCTCAAATCTAAGTATATATCACAAATAAGATATTTTAAAATATTCATTTAAAATCAGATATTTAAACTTAAGTTTCCAAACTATTAGGGACAAAGTATAGATTTGCTTTTTTAATGTCTTGACAAATGTTTTCTGTCCTGTTTCCTCTATCATGTTCGGTGTTATTTTCATTAGCTTTATTAGCCTAAAAGACTCATGTTCCCATAAAATAAACTTTATGGTATGGGAATATTAATTTGGAACTCTGCCAATGTTGGCTGTAAAAAAGTGTAGCATATACTGTCATAAACTGTTGCAGAAAATCAATAATCCTACATATTTAAAATCAGTATGATGTTGAAATGGGTTACAATGATATGTTATTGATCTCTTCTTAAATATATTGTAACAACCATAAATCAATTTTCTGAGGCCATAACATTAGCTATATATGAGGCCAGTAGCATCACTCATTTAATATCTCTGTTGATTGGTCCTTAATCCTTTTCTTTTGAAATAAGAAAGCTAGAGAAGAAATCGCTAGGGCTACTATAGCATAAACATCTGTGTCTTTCAGTAATGCTGGGGCTTGCTTTCTCTTTAAGCATGTTTAATTTTTTTATTGAGCCACTGAAGAAGGAATTCCTAGGGCCTGGACTCCACCTGAGCCTGTCCGTGCTGATCGTGCTCGGCCGCCTCTCCAGTGGACTCTGAACTCTCTGCTTAGTGCCTATGGGAACGACAATGGAAGGATAAGACCCCCTCCAGACAGGGGAACCTTGAAGATCACATCCAGGTTACTCATCGCCTAAGAGAAAACAGACACTAATCACCCCTGCCTCCGGACAGTATCTATCGGAGTGTAACCACAGGCTTATCGGTTATTAACTGGTTGGAATGTAACTGCGGGCTTATTGATTAGTAACTGTTTGAACATGTAACATGTGAATGATGGGGTTATTGTGATTGTATTTACCCTTCCTTTGTAAGCCTCAAGGGATTTGGGGTGCTGGTTTTGAACACGTACACATGGGGTATAAAAGATTCTCACAAATGCTGGTTGGGGTCCTTGGCTAAGAGGAGACTCTGCCTTGGGCCCGCCGGTGTAATAAACTGCACTCCACTCTCTGCATTGTCCTTCTGAGTGAGTCTGTTTCCCAGAAAGCGTGGCTATAACACCACTAGCCTTCTGCGATTCATGGGGTTGCAAAGAGTCGGACACGACTTAGCGACTAAACTGAACTGAGCCTTCAAAATGCACTAGAGTTTGAAAGAAGGTTGGGGAGGGGTTTGGCAAGGAGAGAGAGAGGGAAAGAAAAAGAGACAGGCAGACAGAGAGAGAGAGAAAGGAGAAGAAAAAGGAGAAGGAAAAGGGGAAGAATACTTTGAATTTAGCTCTTACTTCAGTTGACTTTGTTATGATCAATCTGATATTTTTTCAATAGTTTTATTTAACATATTTGTCATATTTTACTTGAAAAGTACTGTTTTCCAAAGCAGCATAGTTAAAATAGGCTTTTGTTCACATAGTAGGCTTAAAAAAATAGAAGGTAAAATTTATTGCATATAAAATAATTACAGCACTAAATAATTTAAATCAGTATATAATCAGGGGCATAGCAATAGAAAATATTTTAAATAGAAATAAAGTAACAAAATTATGTTTAATTTTTATCACAAACCATCATATGTGGATCATTTATATTTTTTTCCTAAATTGTTTTCTCAAATCCTAAATTCAAATGAAATGTCACATAAAGCCCAGCATAGAATAGATGGCCTCTCACATCCCACTCTTGACAAGCCATGCTTTGTGATTCCTTTGTAACTCAGTCAGTAAAGAATCTGCACGCAATGTAGACCTGGCTTCAAAGCCTAGATCTGGAAGATCCCCAGGAGAAGGAAATACCAACTCCCTCCAGTATTCTTGCCTTCACTTCTTCAGCTCTCCCAGTTCCCAGCATTTGCAGAGACTCCTTGGATCACTTCAGAGCTCTGCAAACAAATTTTAATGCTTGCCTAAATAATACTTAGTGTTTGCCACATCTCTCACTTTCTTCTTAAGAAAATATATTTAAAAATGAGTATAAGTTTATTAAACAATTATAATATAATAAGATATTATTATCAAATGTTTTTATAAAAGCAAAAATATTATTTATATGTTTATAAAAAGCATGATATAAAATGTGTTTACAATAGGACCTCTCTTTTCCAAAAGAATGGATCTGAATATAAAATATATTGGAGTAGAGAAAAACGTTAACCATAGTTGTTTCAGTGCTGTGTAATTTTGAAGTGAGCTTTACTTTATTTTGGAATTATGTATTTTTTTCAATAATTTAACATATATAACATAAATGTAACAATATCAGGAAAAGATTAAACTGAGATCACTATCAAAAATCAGTGAAAAAAATTTGTGTAAATTTTGTTTAAATTGTCTTTAACTCAACTCTTTCCTAATAAAATCATTGCTGGAATTATGAAATAATTAAAGGAAACAGTATAGATTGTTCTCTTAAGTCCATATAAAATCAGTGTTCTTAAAAACACTTTAAATTGTTATATAGTAAATAATTTGGGAAATACCACATAGTATCCTTTAACTTTAGGTGCATAATTAATTACATTAGACTCTTAAAAGCTAAAAAATAAAGATCTTTAACTTTGTTTAATCAACCATCTTCCGAAGTCATTTCACTTAACACCTGTTATGATGGAGGATGAAAAGAAAAGGGAATCCCCTCAAGTTCCAGAGGGACATTCAAGAGAGTGAAATGGTCACTATATATATTTTTTCTTTTCTTTTTTCATACATGCACATTTTTATGAAAGTTTGATTATATACTGATATCCTAAGGAATTTTGCTCCTGGCGACTGTTCTTTAGGGAAAGAAAATCTGTGCATACTTATAAAGGACTCCACAGTCTATATTTTGCTGGAAAAATCTCTATTTTTAGTCAGTTTTACTTAAAGTAAATAGTAAGATCTCAATGTCTTTCATCTTCAAAATAAGTGGCTCTGAAAAAAATATAATTCATACAGGGGAGAAAATATTTGAAAAGAAAACAAGTTAGATCAACATTTTACGTTAACTTTAATTCTCTTATGCATTGAATTGTATATAAATTGACAAAGTCACTGTTCAAACAGACTTCAGTTCTTGTTATGGTTTAGTTCTATTAGATTAGGATATGTTACTGTAACAAATAGACCCCAAATATGTATTAGTTTAAACATAATATATTTTAATATTTTACTGATATTGTCATCTAACTTAGGTGCCACTGATCATTTGGTAGCTCTATTCCACATATCGACTTAAAGAATATAAATTTCATTCGTGCTGTCTGTATTCTATTCCCCAGGGCCTTATCAGTACGTAGCTGCCCTTTCTTAAAAGTCTTAGTCTAGAACAGTATGTAGGACATCCACCATATTCCAGTGATGAAAATTGTCACATGGAACAGTTCTAGTCAAGGAAAACCTAGGTCACAAATGTAGTCCTGGTTTGAACAGCTACAGTTTAGCTCCAGTTGTATGCCATAAAAGGGAAAACTGTGTATTGATAGACATCTCTATTATTAAAAATGAAGTATATTCCAAGATATGTATTATGGTTTGGAAACAACCATTAATCTCCTTTTTACTAATTATAATATATTTAATTTCTAAAAAATTTAGTTGACACTAAGAATCATTCTTTAATTTCAGATTATCAGATAATGACAACTATGTAAAATGCATGTATGTGTGAATCATAACTTATCTGGTCTATAGTTGAAGTTATTATTCTTTTAAATACTGCTTGAATGGACTTATATGTGACCTTTCAGACTTTCTCTTACTTTATTATAGACAGTGACCCTTCTCTGATCAGGCCATTGCACTCCCCAAGTGATAGAATAAATTCATTTTCCCTACCTAATAAACTCTATCTAAGTCGCTTCAGTTGTGTCTAACTCTTTGTGATCTTGTGGACAATAGTTCACCAGGCTCCTCTCTCCATGGGATTCTCCAGGCAAGAATACTGGAGTGGGTTGCCTTGTCCTTCAGGGGATCGTCCCTGGAGTATTCTCAAGATTTCCCTTAAAATAAACCACTTAACTCTTACTCTTAAAAGCATTATTCAGTGCCATTATGGACAGAATGAAAGCATTTCTACACTGTACTTATACAGTACAAAGCACAAGTAAAGAGTGGCAAAACCTAAAAAAAAACAGCCTCCTTGTTTAAAATTTTATTTATTTATTTTTGGCTGTGCCAGGGATTTCAGTTCTCCAAACAAGGATTGAACCAGGGCCCTCGACAGTGAAAGCATGTGTCCTAACCACTGGACTACCAGGCAGTGTCCCACAATTAATCTCTTCTAAAACAACTGTCTCTCAGGAGTACTGCTTAATATTACCCACTGGGGCAGAATTTCTTTTTAAGAAGAGGGCACACGAATATCACAGTCGTATCTGATCTTTCAGAAATGAGTAAAATCTGTTTTCTCTTTGAACTGGTGCAGAATTCTTTGCCCTAAGGAATGCATAAAAATGATGCTGTATTGCTTCCTAGTCTAAATAAAAAAGGTGAAATGGTAGGTTGACAGATTTAGATACTTAGTAAATAACAATATTGAAAAGATTTAGAAATACTATGGAGTCAGTACATAGTGTGTTTGAGAATCATTTTTAACACATACAGTGAATTTAGACAATAAACACATTAAAGCATTCATAATACAAGGATAACCACAGCCAATATCAACAAAACCCAAACCTTTGTATTCTGAAATAATTTATAATTATCTCCTCAAAAGAAATCATAAAAAAATCCTAAGTATGGTGTACCAAAGGAAAATGTCTTTATTCTAATCATATTTACATCTTTTCTAAGTTTTGTTCCTTATCTTATGTCCATTTTTAAATTTTTTTTACCACATACAAATTTATATCAGGATCATCCACCCATGTGTTAAACCCCTATATTCTCTGTCTTGGTTAGTAGACATTCTCAAAATTCACTAAAAATACAGTTTCAATCAATATAATTGAAAGCAGATTGACTGCATCTAACACTTGGTTCGAAGCAACTGTCCACTTATTATTAGTTAGCTTCAGAGTGGCTTTTCTCTGTATCTTTGTGACCCTGCGGCTTTCTGATCTCAGTTCTGAGCCAGGGTCAGGATCCTGGGTCCGGCCTGTGCTGTGGTGATGGTAGGGATTAATTCTCATACTGTTCAGAGTATAAGTGCCTTCCTGACTTGTAAGCTGATGATTGACTCTCCCAACTGGAGAGCACACACAGAAATGCCTGACACTGCCTGTGTTGCATTGTTAAATAACTGCCTTGGCTGAGGGAACTTGGAACTTGGAAGTATTCTCTTCCACCCTCAGTTACCTCTACAATGCAGACTATTCAGCCACATTTTTCTTTTATCTTAATGTTATCCACCTGGCTAGAAACTCAGCTTCACTTTCAGTTAAGTTCAGTTACTAAGTCCTGTCCAACTCTTTGTAACCCCATGGACTGCAGCATGCTGGGCTTCCCTGTCCTTCACCATCTCCCAGAGTCTGCTGGAAATTACATCCATTGAGTTGGTGGTGCCATCCTGTCATCTCATCCTCTGTCATCCCCTTCTCCTCCTGCCCAATCTTTCCCAGCATCAGGGTCTTTTCTAATAAGTCAGCAATTTGAATCAGATGGCCAGAGTTCTGGATCTGCAGCTTCATCATCAGTCCTTCCAATGAATATTCAGGGTTGATTTCCTTTAAAATTGACTGGTTTGACCTCCTTACTGCATAAAAGGATAAAATGTGTCCCAGCTTCATTTCCACAATGATAAGGATAATTTCTTGCATCCAGGAGTTGCTCAATAAATATTTTGAGTGAATCATTTATTTGGAAATCTTAAAATCAAACTTAATATCTAAAAATAAAGCTATTCATTTAATTCTTGCCAATTATTCACTTCATAGTTGTTCTTTAATCTTTCCAAATAGCCAGATTCTAACTTCTCTCCTTTTTCTTAATCTGTAAACCCTGTCATATATTCTTCTTTTCGTATATAGCCTATTCTCCACAACCAAGTCCCTGTCTATGCCCACAACTGTAATATATAAATCTGCAAGTTCAGAGTAGCAAAGATATATATGCATTTTCAACTCTTTACCAAGATGAACTTGACCAAAGAAAAATATGTTTATATATATAGTGTATTATTAGTACCCCAAATTGTTCTGTTGTTCTAGTAAGTTCATCTCCCATTATCCTTCAAGGCTCTTTCAAAATTTGGTCGCTTAACCAAATCCCTTTATCCATTAGTTTTCTACTCATTCTGGGTAGTCTCTAACTGACAGACATTATAGCCTCAAGCATGTCATCATTCATTCTCATGTGCTCTTTCAGAAACTTATTGCCATCCTTCCATTCATCTGTCCACCCATCCTTCTTTCACATCTAATAGATAAAATGAGTCTCCCTTCACTTGTGTTTCAGATCAAGCCTACTATCTATGCCAGTCTCCAGTCAACTCCAAAATTCTGACAAATTATGTCACATCTCCCATTCTTCATCCTCCAACTTTTATTAATTCTTCACATCAATATTTGAACACAAAGTTTCTTGCAAATTTTGGGAAAAAACAGATTCTTCCTCTATTCTATACCATATACTAAGTACCAGTTTATCTCTCTGCTCCCTTTCAGAAATTATCTTTACTTGACTTTTCTATTTCCACACTGTAATGAATTTCTCAAATACTTTCCATTTTTCTTACTTTCCTTATTCAACCACCTTCTTATTGAAAAAGTTGCCTACTTATGGTAAATGCAATAGGTGTTGTTATTTTTATATTTTGTCGTCAGACTACATTCTAGCTTTTAATAGTTTTAGTTACCTTGATGTTTTCACTTTGATTTAATCCAATTACAAAACTCTGATTTTCCTGCCATTTTTGCACCACTTCTGAATTTTTAAATAATCTTCTTTTTCTCTTACTGCACTCTCTACTTGTTCCTCTGTATAACATTCAGTTTTCCCTGTATACCGTTTCCCTGGGTGGTATCTGTTATTTTGCTGATATCCACTATGGGGAGAAGGAAATGGCGACCCACCCCAGTATTCTTGCCTGGGGAATCCCGTGGACCGTGGAGCCTGGTGGGCTGCTGTCAATGGGTCACACAGAGTTGAACGCAACTGCAGCAACTTAGCATGCATGCGTGCATGCATTGGAGGAGGACATGGAAACCCACTCCAGTGTTCTTGCCTGGAGAATCGGGACGGAGGAGCCTGGTGGGCTGCTGTCTAGGGGGTTGCACAGAGTCCAACACGACTGAAGTGACTTAACAGCAGCAACAGCAGCTCCTATGGCTTCTTTGGTGGCTCAGACAGTAAAGAAACTGCCTGCAATGTGGGAAACCCAGGTTTAATCCCCAGGTCGGGAAGATACCCTGGAGAAGGAAATGTCAATCCACTCTAGTATCCTTGCCTAGAAAATCCTATGGACAGAGAAGCCTGAAGGTCCATGGTATTGCAGAGTCAGGCACAACTGAACGACTGACACGTTCCTTTCCTTTCATTCTTGTTAACATTCTTTCACTTTTAACCAAGCTACCAAGATAAGTATTTTCTTAGAAACTCTGTAAATATTTTTCAGTCATCCTGAAATATTCAGCTGCATGCGCTACCTCACCTTGTTTCCTACTCTTCCTTTAAATCATAACTCATTTCCTCTGAAGAGCTCATGAATGAGTACATGAAGAGCTCAGCAGAGGCAAGTAGAGCAGGAAGGTTTCACATTAAAATGCAAACTAAAATTAGATGAAAATGTTTTGCTGAGAAAACAACGGTAGATCACAAATATGTCTTCCCTGAAAAATAAATATCAGATATGTGATTCCTTGGGAGCTTTATTACTGTTTGGTGAAAGGTGGGGAGAATATTAAAATAAGGAATTGAAAGGTCATAAGAGTGAGAATGGTCTAGTGGTTTTACCTACTTTCTTCAATTTAAGTCTGAATTTGGCAATAAGGAGTTCATGATCTGAGCCACAGTCAGCTCCTGGTCTTGTTCTTCCTGACGATATAGAGCTTCTTCATCTTTGGCTGCAAAGAATATAATCAATCTGATTTCAGTGTCGACCATCTGGTGAGGTCCATGTGTAGAGTCTTCTCTTGTGTTGTTGGAAGAGGGTGTTTGTTATGACAGTACGTTCTCTTGGCAAAACTCTATTAGCCTTTGTCCTGCTTCATTGTGTACTCCAAGGTCAAATTTGCGTGTTACTCCAGGTGTTTCTTGACTTCCTACTTTTTCTAGTCCCCTATAATGAAAAGGAAATCCTTTTTTTGGGTGTTAGTTCTAAAAGGTCTTGTAGGTCTTCATAGAACCATTCAACTTCACTTTCTTCAGCATTACTGGTTGGGGCATAGGATTGGATTACCATGTTATTGAATGGTTTGCCTTGGAAACGAACAGAGATCATTCTGTCATTTTTGAGATTGCATCCAAGTACTGCATTTCAGACTCTTTTGTTGACCATGATGGCTACTTCATTTCTTCTTAGGGATTCCTGCCCACAGTAGTAGATATAATATAATGATCCTCTGAGTTAAATTCACCCATTCCAGTCCATTTTAGTTCACTGATTCCTAGAATGTCTATGTTCACTCTTGCCATCTCCTGTTTGACCACTTCCAATTTGCCTTGATTCATGGACCTAACATTCCAGGTTCCTATGCAATATTGCTCTGTACAGCATTGGACCTTGCTTCTATCATCAGTCACATCCACAACTGGGTTTTGTTTTTTCTTTGGCTCCATCCCTTCATTCTTTCTGGAGTTAGTTCTCCACTGATCTCCAGTACCATATTGGCCACCTACTGACCTGGGGAGTTCCTATTTCAGTATCCTATCATTTTTCCTTTTCATACTGTTCATGGGGTTCTCAAGGCAAGAATACTGAAGTGGTTTGCCATTCCCTTCTCCAGTGGACCACATTCTGTCAGGTATGACCTAAATCAAATCCCTTATGACTATACAGTGGAAGTGAGAAATAGATTTAAGGGACTAGATCTGATAGAGTGACTGATGAACTTTGGACTGAGGTTTGTGACATTGTACAGGAGTCAGGGATAAAGACCATCCCCATAGAAAAGAAATGCAAAAAAGCAAGATGGCTGTCTGAGGAGGCCTTACAAATAGCTGTGAAAGGAAGACACATGAAAAGCAAAGGAGAAAAGGAAAGATATTCCCATTTGAATGCAGAGTTCCAAAGAATAGCAAGGAGAGATAAGAAAGCCTTCCTCAGTGATCAGTGCAAAGAGATAGTGGAAAACAATAGAATGGGAAAGACTAGAGATCTCTTCAAGAAAATTAGAGATACCAAGGGAATATTTCATGCAAATATGGGTTTGATAAAGGACAGAAATGGTATGGACCTAACAGAAGCAGAAGATATGAAGAAGAGGTGGCAAGAATACACAGAAGAACTGTACAAAAAAGATCTTCATGACCCAGATAATCATGATGGTGTGATCACTCACCTAGAGCAGACATCCTGGAATGTGAAGTCAAGTGGGCCTTAGGAAGCATCACTATGAACAAAGCTAGTGGAGGTGATGGAATTCCAGTTGAGCTATTTCAAATCCTAAAAGATGATGCTGTGAAAGTGCCACACTCAATATGCCAGCAAATTTGGAAAACTCAGCAATGGCCACAGGACTGGAAAAGGTCCTTTTTCATTCCAATCCCTAAAAAAGGCAATCCCAAATAATGCTCAAACTACCACACAATTGCACTCATCTCACACGCTTGTAAAGTAATGCTCAAAACTCTCCAAGCCAGACTTCAGCAATATGTGAACCATGAACTTCCAGATATTCAAGCTGGTTTTAGAAAAGGCAGAGGAACCAGAGATCAAATTGCCAACATCTGCTGGATCATTGAAAAAGCAAGAGAGTTCCAGAAAAACATCTATTTCTGCTTTATTGACTATGCCAAAGCCTTTGACTGTGTGGATCACATTAAACTGTGGAAAACTCTGAAGGAGATGGGAATACCAGACCACCTGACCTGCCTCTTGAGAAACCTGTATTCAGGTCAGGAAGGAACAGTTAGAACTGGACATGGAACAGCAGACTGGTTACAGATAGGAAAAAGAGTACGTCAAGGCTGTATATTGTGACTCTGCTTATTTAACTTATATGCAGAGTACATCATGAGAAATGCTGGGCTGAAAGAAGCACAAGCTGGAATCAAGATTGCCAGGAGAAATATCAGTAACCTCACATATGCAGATGACACCACCCTTATGGCAGAAAGTGAAGAGGAACTAAATAACCTCTTGATGAAAGTGAAAGAGGAGAGTGAAAAAGTTGGCTTAAAGCTCAACATTCAGAAAACTAAGATCATGGCATCTGGTCCCATCACCTCATGGGAAATAGATTGGGAAACAGTGGAAACAGTGGCTGACTTTATTTTCTTGAGCTCCAAAATCACTGCAGATGGTGATTGCAGCTATGAAATTAAAAGACACTCCTTGGAAGAAAAGTTATGAACAACCTAGATAGCCTATTAAAAAGCAGAGACATTCCTTTGCCAACAAAGGTCTGTCTGGTCAAGGCTATGGTTTTTCCAGTGGTCATGTATGAATGTGAGAACTGGACTGTGAAGAAAGCTGAGTGCCAAAAAATTGATGCTTTTGAACTGTGTTGTTGGAGAAGACTCTTGAGAGTCCCTTGGACTGCAAGGAAATCCAACTAGTCCATCCTAAAGGAGATCAATCCTGGGTGTTCATTGGAAGGACTGATGCTGAAGCTGAAACTCCAATACTTTGGCCACCTCATGCGAAGAGTTGACTCATTGGAAAAGACCCTGATGCTGGGAGGGATTGGGGGCAGGAGGAGAAGGGGACGACAGAGGATGAGATGTTTAGATGGCATCACCAAGTCGCTGGACATGAGTTTGAGTAAACTCCGGGAGTTGGTGATGGTTAGGGAGGCCTGGCGTGTTGTGATTCATGGGGTCGCAAAGAGTCAGACATGACTAAACTGAACTGAAGAGTGAGAAATTTCAAGAGATATAAAAGAAGCAGATAGAACACAGGTCATCAAGGCAGACAAACTACCAGCAGAGAATCAAGGTCTATATGTACTCTATAGTGGCTGTAGATTTGTCTTCACAAATCCACAACTCATTGTCCAAACCATTTGCACAGAGATGCCTTTTGGAATTCAGGTTTTGGTGTTTTTTTTTTTTTCCTTTCCAAATTTTACCAAAGTAACAGAGTGAATGTCATTACTAAACAACCCTGGCAATATCTGAGGCAACACTCTTTAGTCATAAGCGTTTATGTGACTTCATTGAAATATGTAAGTATTCATTACATATAATATTCACACTAGTTGAGATAAAAACTTAAATAGTCACATGTAAATTCAGGTAAGCTTTTCTAACTACAATTATATCAAATTTAAGAATAAAACATGCTGTGGTTTTGGAGACATTAGATTTTGAGATTGCAGGAAAAAACGTGGGTCTTCATCTCTTGAGAATCAGAATGCAGTGAACACAAGTGAAATTGAAAATCAAGAGTGTCAACATGTAGTTAGAAATATAGGTATATAATCCCTATATTGCATATGGTATATTAAATCAAACTAAAGTAATTAACTTGTTGAAATTTACTTTTAAGGTCATCTGAAGATAGAACAAGAAAAAATGGAAGGAAATTATGGGTAGCCAGAGAACATTCATGAAAGTTCAAAATTTTTAATTCTGAGGTAATATCCTAGTTTAGAATAAAGTAATCAGCCATTTAGTGTTTCACATGCTTAATTCCTAAAATGAAAAACCATCCTTGACATCTACCTCTAAGAAAAATTACCTGATCTCAAAATATATATAAAACAGTGTAAAGGTCATGGACTAAAAACAACAATCTTTTTAAATGTTAAAGAGATGTTGAATTAAAATAAATGTGTACTTATTTGGGTTTCCCTTGGCAGGAAGTCAGGAAGAGTGGCTAGGCAGCAAAGAATCCACCTTTAGTGCAGGAGACATGGGAGTGGTTTGTTCAATTCCTGGATCAAGAAGATCCCCAAAGGAGAAAAATACAACCCACTCCTGTATTCTTGCCTGGAAATTTCCATGGACACAGGAACCTGGTAGGCAACAGTGCACGGGGTTGCAAAGAATGGGATGCAACTGAGCACGCAAGCACACTGTACTTATTTGGAGGAAAATAAGCTTTAAAAAGTTTATGATAAAGTAATCAAAAAATCCTACTCCTCAGGGAAACATAATTATTTGTATTAAAATATAGCATTGAAGGACTTCCCAGGTGGCATTGGTGGTAAATAACCCACCTTCCAGTGTAGGAAACTCAAGAGATGCAGATTCAATCCCTGGGTTGGGAAGATCCCCTGGAGAAGGAAATGGCAGCCCACTCCAGTATTCTTGTCTGAAGAATCCCATGAACAGAGGAGCCTGGTGGGCTACAGTTCATGGAGTCACAAAGGGTCAGACACAACTGAAGTGACAGCACAGCACATAATATTCAAGTGTTCTCAAATAAATATTTCTCTAGATATTTAAATGTTTAGAGATGTTCACAAGTTACAATACCACACCAAATTGAAAAGACTAATGAACATGACTAGCTTAAGTAATGCCATCAATTTAGTTTTATACAGAAGATCTTGATTTAAAATGTCAACTTGATTCTTTTATCACAGAACATAAAAAGATTTTAGTGGAGTATTTTCCTCCTGTTTTTTAGATGAAAGAAATTCTGAATCTCACCAATGTGTTTCTTTAATTGAATGGTAATTTCATTTCAATTCAAGATTTTATATGCCTTTCTAAATTTTACCATGAACTTCCCATGTTCTTTTTAATTGTAAGTATTAGAGACCTGCTTTTATGCATCTGATTTTGCCTCTAAAATAATCTTTAGATCTGCGTGTCTCTTCATTCAGTCCTGTTTTGCTATAGCACATGACCTTACCTCCTTTCACTTGAGTTGCTGCAGTCTTTTCCTAATGATATATTCTATAATTCTCAGAGGCTTCTGCCCATGGAAATAAATGCATTTGAAAATGTATGTTTTATTTAATATTTAATTACTAAATAATATTCTATTACTGAAGATATTTATCCCCAAACAAAACTTTTTGTATTAATGTTCTCCAGAGAAAAAGAATCAATAAAATATATTCAGATATGTATATTCAGATGTGTATATTAGAATATGTATACACACAGATATACATACATACACACACACACACACACATATATGAGGAGATTTATTATAGGAATTGGTTCATGTAGTTATCTAGTTCATGAATTTCACAGTCTGCCTGCAAACTAGAGACAGAGAAAAGCTCGTGGTATAATTCAAGGTCAAAGGCCTGAAAACCAGGGGAGCCAGTGGTATAATTCATAGTTTGAGGCCAAAGGCCTGAGAACCAAGAGCTTTAATGACTGAAGGCAGAAAAGATGGACATCTCAGTTGAAGGAGAGAGAGAGAGAATTCATCATTCCTTTTTCTTTCTATTGTATTCAGGTCCCCAGTGGTTGGATCACGCAAGTTCGTATAGGTAAGGGCAGATCTCTTCAGTCTAGTAAGTCAAATACTAATCTTCCAGAAACACCCTCACAGACACTTTCAAAAATACTTTAATAATGTTTTACCAACTATCTGGGTATCTCCTCACCCAGTCAAGATGACAAATAAAGTTAACCATCACACTTTGAGGATCAAAAATTTCATTTATTTTAGTGTAAAATATTGATGAAAATTTGATATATTATATTCTACTAGAATTAATAACTTATTATTTCTGACTGCCTTTTTATCCACAGGTTCACTGAATAGAGATTCTGTCATGCCTCATTTTACTCAATTAATATTTAGTTATTAAATAATATTCTATTACTGAAGATATTTATCCCCAAACAAAACTTTTTGTATTAATGTTCTCCAGACATTTAGGTATTATTATATTTATTTTTTCTCTACATTAGAATTTAAGCATCGTAAGTGTGGAAACAATATGTTTTACTCTCTGTGATATCCTCATCAATCACAATAGTGTCTGACAAATTATAAGTGCTCAATAAATATTTTATGGAGGCATGAATGATTGATTAATATATCTGTCATTCCAGTGAGATGTCAAAAAATGTTATGTGTGTTTATTCAATATATAACAAGTGCAAATTATGGTCAGTGCAATGGGCTAAATAATGTGAGTATTTATAGAAACAGTTTTGAAAATGCAATATGTTGATTTAACTTATACAGAAAATATATAAACAAAATGTGGCATGGGACACAGAAAAACACAAATAGATTTAAAGCAGATAGCATTTCTGTATGGAAATAGATTCACTCAGCATGTAACAGCACAATATATTTCTTGTCAGATGCGCTTCATAGGTTCCCTCAGATTCATGCAAAAACATACATTTGCTGCATAGTATGTGGTGAATTCCCTCCAAGCTCCAACAATCTATATATTACCCTAGCCATTTGTTAACAGTCTTGGGCATGGGAAAGAGAATGGAAAAAGAGCAGAAGAGATATGCAGGCATCCCTAAACAGATTATTTGTCTTCTGCTTTGTAGGATCCAAGAAAATCCATTCCCAAGTAAAACATGTAAACTAACAAGAAGAAAGACTTGTTAAGTGATGTGCTAGCATTGAAAACTTTTCCCATTATAATTATAGTGGTTTTGCTACAGTTGGTACCCCGCTTAAATATACATATATATTCACCAATGTGTACCAGCTAACATTATTTAACAGGAAGTTAATTATTTTGTTCCAAAAATTGAACTATTACTCAGCAAGTTGGAGAACTTGCTTATCCTTTTCAAATATAACTGTAGCCTGTTCTGGAAGTTAGGTTCATATGCTACTATTCACTGTTTCCACTGCTAACATTATTCAGCACTTTTCTGAGCAGTAGCAGTTCCAGGTCTTCCCTTGTGATTCAGCTGGTAAAGAACCCGCCTGCAATGGAGAAATCAGGGTTCAGCCTCTGGGTTGGGAAGATCCCCTGGAGTAGGGAAAGGCTACCCACTCCAGTATTCTGGCCTGGAGAATTTCAGGGACTGTATAGTCCATGGGGTCGCAAAGAGTTGGACACAACTGAGTGACTTTCGAAAAACAAATTATGAAGGCATATTATTTCTTTATGATGGGATTTTCTACATTTAAATAGAACCGTAAAGAAGGCTTAGCACCAAAGAACTGGTGCTTTCAAAATGTGGTGCTGGAGAAGACTCTTGAGAGTTTCCTGGACAGCAAGGGAATCAAATCAATACTAAAGGAAATCATCCTGAATACTCGTTGGAAGGACTGATGCTGAAGCTCCAATACTTGGCCACTGGATGCGAAGAGGTGACTCACTGGGAAAGACCCTGATGCTGAGAAAGATTGACAGCATGAGATGAAGGGGGCAAAAGAGGATGATGGCATCCTCGACTCAGTGGACACCGAGTTTGAGCAAACTCCAAGAGACAGTGAAAGACAGGGAAGCCTGGTGTGCTGCCATCCATAGGGTCACAGAGTCAGACATGACTTAGCGACTGAACAACGGGACTTCATAGTCCTCTCATTTAACTGTCTTTTGTCATCTTCAGTACTGCTCTTTAATGAGAAGTTCGCATCAATTTCAAGTTGGAACTGAGTAAAAATCAACTAAAATCAGAAATGAAGGTCAAAGTAACAAGTGTCTGGTTTTCAAGAAATGATTATTTTAAGAGAATTTCAAGAAACATGTTTTTCTTTAAGATACCTGAATGAAATCTTTCAGTTTTAAAAACTGTATTAATACAGTTTTATATAAGCAAATACATTTTTGTCTTTAAAAGAAATCTAAGGTCTTTGGCATAATTATTATATATTCATGACACCAATAGCATATTTTTATGATTAGCAATATTTGTGAACTCTTTTGTGGAAATAAGGGAGAATGGAAAAATAGAGATAAATCTAAATGAACAAGTGATACACAGGAAAAAAATGTAAAGGTCAAAATTAGCATTTCAAGCTATATATACCAAGATCTTTTATTCAATTTGTTTAAATATTTTCATGTTAAAAAGTCAGAGTGGTGCATTTAAAATTTTATAGTGCAATTTGTCTTCCACAAGCATGACCAACAATTCACCTAAGCCATAGATATCAACTAGGGTTGACAATGTGAAATTGGATTTTATAAATGAATTATGACAGACTGCCTCTTTGATATTCTAGAATAAAATTTCAAAAAGGAACCTCATATAACCAGAATAGTAGATAAATTATTGGGCTCTCAAAGATATCTACATCCGAGTCCCTAGAACCCCTGAATATGTTACCTCACATGACGAAGGAGGATTAAGGTACCAGCTGGAATTATGGGTGCTAACCAACTGACCTCAACATAGGGGGATTATCCTGGTGGGGCCAGTGTAATTACAAGGGTCTTCAGTGTGGAAAAGGGAGACAGAAGTTTCCATTTTTGAGTGATGTTTTTTCTGAAAGGCTCTACTAGATTTTGCTAGCTTAGAAACTAAGAAAGGATAAAGACCAAAGGAATGTGGGTACCCTCTAAAACCTGGAAAAGAAGAGGAATTGGATTCTTCCCAAGATCTTCCAGAAGGAAATTCAGTTCAGTGAGACAAAATCATGTAAAATTTCTGACCTCAAGAACTGTAGGATAAAAATGATAAAAAATTTGCACAACTAAGTTCATGATAACTAGTTATAAACAGCAGTAGAAAAATAATATATGCACCAAAAATATATGCTAAAGAGAAACTGTGTAAGCTAAATTTATATTTTTACTTCATTTTTGTAGAAATTAATATACCATAAAGTATAAAAATTAAATCTAGTTATCACGCTGTTTTCAAATGTATTTTTATATCTAATGTTTTGAGACTTCCATTTCCTTTACCAGACTTTTCCCCCAAAATTCAAGGTAAGTCTAATATTTCACACCTTGTAATTTTCCCTGAATTTAAAAAAAAAAAATTTAAATTTAAATATTCGAGGCAAAATATGCATGCATGCCTGCTCTGTCACTTCAGTCGTGCCGACTCTGTGACCCTATGGGCTGTAGCCCACCAGGCTTCTCTGTCCATGTGATTCTCCAGGCAAGAATGCTGGAGTGGGTTTCCCTGCCTTCCTCCAGGGGACCATCTTGACCCAGGGATCTAAATGTCACCTCTTTTGTCTCCTGCATTGGCAGTCAGGTTCATCACTACCAGGGCCAACTGGGAAGCCCTGAGGCAAAACATACAATGTTCATAATCAAATATGCAGCTAACTCCAAAAATAGCCACTTTAGTTATGAACTGATGATTATCTTACAGCCTTTAGTTTCTGTTGTATACTTGACATCTCATTAAATAGTCTATTACCAGTACAAATGCTACAAGCCTTAATACAAATACATAAATTTTACATCTTCCCACTTCTGTACATGATTATACTGCTTTGGTTAATAGCACTTGTGTCTCCATTATCTACATAAAACATTATGTGGGTAACTTTTTTTAAAAATTCTAACCACATAACCAGTCTCCAATGTTTTTTGTCAATTCTTTTATTTCTGTTCTCATTGTCATTATCTTATTTCTAAGATCTTTCATTTCATGGCTTCTTGACTACATTAACCTGAGATTTAGTGTTCTTGTTTGTAAAACACAAAGGAGTGAAAAGCAAAAATACTAGATTTCTTGACATACACAATCTAATGTAATGAGCATGATATTCCTGTGATGTGTACTTCTAAAAACATTCTATGAAATAAAAATGCATGCAGTAAATTGAGTTAATGTATTAATTCCAGTATATAATTCAATGAATATTTATGTATACTCATTTAAATATGTATGTATGAGTACATATTTACCTAGGAAAGTTCCTTGTTGTCTCTTCCTAACCAATCCTGGCCCCTAGGCACCAAACAAAATCCTTGTTCTGACTTCAAACCATTGAATTATTTTACCTGTATAGGGATACCTCAGATGTTGCAGGTTTGATCCCAGACCATTGCAGTAAAGCAAATACCAAATAAAACAAGTTACATGAATATTTTTTGTTCCCCAGAGCATGCATATGAAAGTTATGTTTAGAAATTAAGCCATTGTCGGTTGCATCATTTGCAAATATTTTCTCTCATTCCATGTGTTGTCTTTGTGTGTGTGTGTGTGTGTGTGTGTGTGTGTGTGTGTGTTGTTTCCTTTGTTGTGCAAAGCTTTTAAGATTAATGAGGTCCCATTTGCTTCTTTTTGCTTTTGTTTCTATCACTGTAAGAGACAGATCCAAGAAAACTATTGCTGTGATTCATGTCAGTGATTTTTGCCTGTGTTTTCCTCTAGGTATTTTATAGTATCCAGTCTTCCATTTAGCTCTTTAATCCACTTTGAGTTTATTTCTGTATATGGTGTTAGAAAATGTTTGAATTTCATTCTTTTGCATGTAACTGTCCAGTGTTCTCAGCACCACTTATTGAAGAGACTATTCTCCTTTGTATATTCTCACCTCTTTTGTCATAGATTAATTGACCATGTTGAAATTATACACACAGCTTATACAGCCTAATATCAAACAACCCAACAAAAAAATGAGCAGAGGACCTAAAGTTATTTCCCAAAGAAGACATGCAGATAGCCAACATGCACATGAAAAGTTGTTCAACGTTGCTAATTATTAAAGAATTGCACATCAAAACTACAATGAAGTATCTCATTACACCAGTCAGAATGACCGTTATCAGAAAGCCTACAAATGTAATTAATGCTGGCGAGGTTGTGGGAAAAGAGAGCCCTCTTACACTGTTGGTGGGAATGTAAACGGGAACAGCCACTTTGGAGAATAGTGGAGAGATTCTTTAAAAGCTAAAACTAGCATTACCATATGATCCAGCAGTCCTGCTCCTCAGCATGTATCTGGAAAAGATGAACCTCTAATTTGAAAAGATACATGTGCCTAATGTTCACAGCAGCACTGTTGACAATAGCCAAGACATGGAAGCAAGCTAAATGTCTGTTGACAGATGAATGGATAAAGAATACGTGGTGGAGTATGACGCAGTGGAGTATTAAGTGAGTGGAAAATCACTCAGTTGTGTCCAGCTCTTTGCAACCCCATGGACGTTATAGTCCATGGAATTATCCAGGCCAGAATACTAGAGTGGGTAGCCTTTCCATTCTCCAGGGCGTCTTCCCAACCCAGGTGTCCTGCATTGTAGGCGGATTCTTTACCATCTGAGCCACAAGGGAAGCCCAAGAATACTGGAGTGGGTAGCCTATCCCTTCTCCAGCAGATCTTCCTGACCCAGGAATTGGACCAGTGTCTCCTGCATGTGGATTCTTTATCAACTGAGCTATGAGGGAAGCAGTGGAGTATTAATTAGCCATAAAAAATGAATGAAATAATGCCACTTGCAACACATGGATAGACCTAGAGATTATCATACTAAGTGAAGTAAGTCAAACAGAGAAATAAAATTATCATATAGTATCACCTATACGTGGAATCTGAAGAAAACCTACAAATAAACTTATTAGGAAACAGAAATAGACTCGCAGACATAGAAAACAAATTTAAAGATTACCCTAGGAGAAAGAGGGTAGGGGAAGGATAAATTAGGAGGTTGACATTAATAGACATATGCTATCTATATATAAAATAAAAAATAGTGATCTACTGTGTAACACAGGGAGCTATATTTGAAATCTTATAATAATCTATAATGCAAAAGAATGTGAATAACTTAATTACTTTGATGTACACCTGAAACTAACACAAATTTGCAAACCAACTATACTTCAATAAAATTTTTTAAATAATCAGAAATTAGTTGTAAAGATGCATATATCTGAATAATGAAGGTTTTCTAATGATTCTTATCAATTATGTTAATAATTATGATGATGTGATTTAAAATGAAAAATCCCACTGGAACTAGAAATCCAGGTATGATTATTTTATTTTGCATTGTCCTCCACATAACTGTTACTGTGGGTTGAGGGTTACTTGCACTGAACACTTCATTATGATTTCTGTATGTTTAGAGTAGTCCCATAACTAAAAAAAAAAAAAAAAAAAAAAAAGGAGGGAGAGAGGGAGGGAGTAATTCTTTATCAGTTTGACCTTGAAGGGAGTTTGAGAATAAAATATATAAAATCTATGAAGCACTCTGAGATCTTTGAAGTAGGGGTTATAATACAATGTAATATCACAGAAATCTAACAGATTATGAAAGAGCAATGTATTAAAGATAGTTTATCCTTCAACAGCTTAATCTTTGACAGGGCCCCAGGCAACTGCTAGGATGCTAGCACCACTATCAATTATTATATGCCTGAAGAGATAGATGGAACAGCTATACAAATATTTATATGTTACTTTTTATTTTTATGACTCTTATACTGAAAGAGAAAAGTGGTGCAAATAAATCAAGAATTAATATGCTATTTTCCATAGTCTTTTAAAATGCTTATCCATTTTAACCATTTCACAAAGTAGAAAAAAATGGAACTAGCCATTTTAAAATGGAAAGTTATAGTCTTTAAATTTATAGAATATTTTCTGAACTATTTTTAGACATGAATCCTTCTATAAATAATATATATTTTTATTCCTAATAAGGCCTATATAAAGCTCTAAAGAAAGTGTACCAGACAAGTTATTTTCATCTTTAAAAATATGTTATAAAATTCTATATTAGTGTAGCAGATTGGTATTGAAACAAATGCTTGTAGTTTGGGGACTTTATCGTATGTATAGTTTTAATTAATTTTAGAGTTTATGGTATAGAATAAAAGGCAATAGATTCAAAGATGAGGGAGCATTTTTTCAATGTACATTTTGTCTAAAATTTACTATAAGCATCTTCAGGATTAAAAGATACCTGTGCTGAGATGCCCACTGTTGTCTGCCCGCAGCAGTAGTCTTGGGCTTGAGTAGACGAACACACTCCGGGGACACAGTAAAGCAAGTTCATTTAGCTTAACAAAACAGAGAAGACAGCCAATAGGGTACCCACAGGAGAATGACAAACTTCTGGCTCTCACTTGGCACCTAGACATATGTGATCAAGAGAGGTGCAGCCAAGTGGGCCAGACATTTTTCTCTTTAGGGAATGATCATCACTGGCATTCCTTGGCTGGTCACATGGCCCCTTCACAATGACCTCACTAACCCTTACCCTTATTTTAGCACCATCCCATCAATTTATGACTACTCATTAATTTTAGATTATATATAATCAATGTCAATAACCACATGACTATACAACTTCAAAGAAAGACAGGAAATACTGTTAACAAATTTATTCTTGTAAATTTGACAATTTAGCTACAGTGAGCCAATTCCTTGATAAGTGAAAAATGCCAAAACTCGCCAAAGAAGTAAATAACCTGACTAGCCCTATATCTATTAAATATGTTTAATTTTTAACTTAAAAATTCAAGAGATTAAATAGATATATAAATCCAGGCCCAGACAGGCCCAGGCCCAGACACTGGCAAGTTCTGCTAAGTAGTTAAGAAATATATAATATACATTTTACATAGCCTTTTCTAGGAGATAGAAGAGGAAACATTACCCTAATATCAGAAGCAAATTTAGGCACTAGAATAAAACTACAGAACAATGACTTTCATGAATATAGAAAATCTTTAACAAAAATAGAAGAAATTCTTTTTTTTCAATAGTTTTTAAAAATTTTCAGTATGATAGAGACATATATAAACATCTCATATATATACATATATATGATATATATTTTCTATATATATATATATTCTGTTTGTGTTGAAAGGGTCAATAAATAAACACTGACAACCTAATAATAAGCATAACTTATTCTTAGATCTTGGTTTCTCCAAAGAAAAAGAACTCTCCAAAAAAAAGAACTAGGATTCCTTAAGAAAATGGCTGAGTTTAGTGCTAGGAAAAGGAAAACACATGGAAAACACATGGAGCCTCTTGTAGTGCCATAAGTAGTGTTCAAAAAGACATAAAAAAGGGTTAATGGACTGTCAAAAGGACACAGGAGCCAACCTCAGAAGAGCTCCCAGTGGCCAAAGTTGGAGCAATTAGAGCCACAAAATAAATAATGCTTATTATAACTCAAAGGATAAAATAAACACCCACACATCTTTGAAACCAAAAATAAAATATACATGATTGAAAAAATAAAAAATTGGATAAAATGGACATCCTTATTTTACAAGAGTTTCAAGTAAAAATTATAGAAGGCAGGTGATCCTAGAAAATTGCCGTTAGTACTCCTCAGTAATGAGTACTGCAGGTGAGAGCTATTGATTAATATTTTATTAGCAAGTCAAATATTAGGGAGAAGCAGGATATTTGCATACCCTCAAATGCTCTTTTCAAAAATATATAAATTCATGTGATTGCTTTAACATGTATTCACAAAATTGTTAATACCTCTCCTTCTGGTGGTACGCATTAAATACAATTTCTTTGAAAGTTGGCTAGACTTAGTGAATCACTCTAACAAATTGAATATGGAAAATGAAAAGTAGTGACTTTAGAGAAGAGAAACCTGGAAGATATCACTTTAATAACATTGTTAACATCACTACTGATAGGTCATGGTGACATACCCTCTGAAATGACACGATAAGGGCACATGGACTTCTTGTAATCTTTCCACAAAAATTATAATCTAGTGTAATCATAGGAAAACTCAAATGAGAGACAGTCTACAAAATATGACCACTAGCATTGAAAATTTTCAGTCAACAAAAACTAAGTAAGCCAAAGAAACTGTCACAGACTTGAGGAAAGTAAGGTGATGTCATAATTAAGCTCAATGTAGCCTTCTAGATTGTATCCTGGGACAGAAATGGGACTTGTGTGGAAAGACTGGGGAATTCTGAATAAAGTATGTTAGCTTCTTTTACAGTCCTGTTCCAATGTTTAATTTTTACTTTTGATAAATGAACTGTTTTTTGTAAGATGTTGACATTTAGAGAAGAGTGACTGGTACATAGGATTTCTCTATACTATCTTTGCAATTCTTTTGTGTATCTAAAATTATTTCAAAATTAAAATGTTTACAAACAAGGATAATAACAAAGATAACTTAAGATGCAAAAGGGCAAAACTGTCTGACAAAAGACTATGAAAAACAACAGAGTAAAAATAGATTTTTATAAGTAATCTAGATAATGCAATCACCATTATGCAGACTTTAGAATAAACATGGTTAATATGACCAAAGAAATAAAGGACAATATCAAAAACTTCACCAAAGACTGGAAACTATAAAAGAACCAAATGCATATTTTAGAACTTGAAGCTACAATAACCCAAATTAAAATCACCGAAGATCATGACATTACTTTTTGAGAAGACATTTCTCTGCTTCTATTTTACTTGGATAGCCAGAGTATTTGAAATTGCTGATCAACTCTCTCTTTTAGCTCTTACGACTTCTCATCAATTTTCTCCTCCAACATCTTTTTGTTGACTTAATCTCTAAAATCTGTGCTTTAAAATGCCTCTTTTACGTACATTCATTTCTATATGCCCAAGATTTTGTGATTTGTGTTCTGTGTCATCCTACATAACTAGTAATATGCTGCTTTTGAATGTAGATATTATTTACCACAAATTAGGCAAGTATTGATTTCTCAGAATTTTTCTCTTTCTTTTTTCTTGTTTCTTTTTCCAAAAGGTAATTAAATTCCTTGAGGATTTGTGTTTCCCTGAATCCCTAAAGCTTTTAATACAGTGATTTACACATAGTAGACATTCAAAACATGTTGATGAATACAGCTTATACAAGGAGACTTGTTATAGTTTAGCACCACATTATTACAGTCTAAGAACAAATGCAAATATTCTTGGTATTTATGGCAATATCAGGCTTTCAAAATAAATCTTTAATTATCTTTTTCATTATGATGACACCACTTAATTAGAAATGACATATTTGTAAAACTAAAATGCCACTTTTAAAAATTCTGTATGCAAAGCAGAATTTTTGATTTATGGCCCTTAATTTTGAAGTGAAATATGTTATTTTTCTCTTGTTATTTTATTTCAGCATTTTAATTATTGAATATGTTCAGAGATGAAAATTACTATGAAATGAAATGCCTCTTATTTTCATAAGCAACACTTGATTGTTTTGCTCTAGCAGGTATTTTGGGAATGAAACACAGTTGTTCTGTGCTTGCAACCTATTTGTCCTCTGAATTACTCTGGAGTCTCACTAAGCATCCACTTATGTAGCAGAGGAACTAATATTCCTGATGAGAGCAATAAATAAGGCAGTGTATGCTCCTAGTATAGGGTGTATATAAGCAAAGTGAGAAAACTAATCAAGCTAACCAGACTGTGCAAAGATAAAATGAGATGAGGTACGAGTTCACTTTTTAAATGGAAATTCAAGACACAGACGCAGGATAATAGAAACATAATTATTCTCATAACTTCTGTTTAATGATTTTAAAAATATATAAAATGGTTTATTAAATGTTACACATTGATAAACAATTTAGAGATATTTCTTGCTTGAGAAAGCTCAAAGGAAAATAGCATTTCAGAATTTTTAACACCTCAAAGTCAAAAAGTGGGAGATATGAGCAAAAAAGGGGAAAGGGTAAAGATAATTCCCATATGTGACAATACACATCGATGAAGTTGCAAAGCAAACTAGCACATGAATCATACTTGTATTATTATTATATAAGGCAAACAGAATTGAACTCTGGTGAGCTTAATGCATATAAGATATATACATATGTTAAATTCCACTGTGTACATTGGCCATTTGTTATCTACCACATCTTATTTCTCCACTGAAAGATGAACAGCATTTTAAGAGCTCTTTAAATGTTAGAAATGATGATCCGAGGTTATAGGCTGGTAATACTTTATTCAGTATTATGAATTCAAAAGCAATCCTTTGAATAGATCTTCAAATCTATATTTGAGATTAAATTATAAGGTAGTTTAGGGCTAGTTGACCTTTTTTAAGGAAATCGACCCATATATATCTATGTATATGTCCTTGCCTTTTTTTCTTGCCATGTACGTTTCCCTGTATCAATGTCCATTAGATTGTCGATCTTTATTTAAACAGCTGCTCCTTAACAACGTTTAGAATCATAGGATTATAGGAAGTATATTTGGTTAAAAACATGTCAGCACAATTTTAACTTCCTCCACAATTTTTACCTTTACAGTGAAAGTGAAAGTGTTAGTCACTCAATCACATCTGACTCTTTGCAACTCCATGGACTGTAGCCTACCAGGCTCCTCCGTTCATGGAATTTTCCAGGCAAGAGTACTGGAGTGGGTTGCCATTTCCTTCTCCAGGGGATCTTCCCAACCCAGGGATTGAACCCAGTTCTCCCCCATTACAGGCAGATTCTTTACCAGCTGACCACCAGGGAAGCCCTGCAGATAAAGAAAATGTAATTTATGACTTTTGCATAAATCACTATTTTATTTTTTTATTTTTTTCATTTATTTTTATTAGTTGGAGGCTAATTACTTTACAATATTGTAGTGGGTTTTGTCATACATCGACATGAATCAGCCATGGATTTACATGTATTCCCCATCCCGATCCCCCCTCCCACCTTCCTCTCTACCCGATCCCTCTGGGTCTTTCCAGTGCACCAGGCCCGAGCACTTGTCTCATACATCCAGCCTGGACTGGTGATCTGTTTCACCCTAGATAATATACATATTTCGATGCTGTTCTCTCGAAACATCCCTCCCTCGCCTTCTCCCACAGAGTCCAAAATTCTGTTCTGTATATCTGTGTCTCTTTTTCTGTTTGCATATAGGGTTATCATTACCATCTTTCTAAATTCCATAATATGTGTTAGTATACTGTATTGGTCTTTATCTTTCTGGCTTACTTCACTCTGTATAATGGGCTCCAGTTTCATCCATCTCATTAGAACTGATTCAAATGAATTCTTTCTAATGGCTGAGTAGTATTCCATGGTGTATATGTATTTTAATAAGCACATAAAGTACAAATAGGAAAGCATTTTAAATTGTAAGAGCCCACAAGTCCATATGGTAATATGTTAATAGGCTGCCTGATTGTATATATGTAAAAAATCACAGGTGGATACAATTGGGCATTAAATGTAAAATTATAGAATAGTCAGGGCCCTATATAAATTAGTTTATATTGGCAAGAAGCACATTAACTAAATTCCATCCTTTTAGGAGTGCTAACCACCTTGCCGTGAATTTTATTATCAATTTGTAGTTAAAATAATACAAAAATGCAAAGTTGGATAATTTCATTTCAAATGTGAAGCAAAATATAACTAACAAAGGAAATGCATGTGCAAATTAACAATTATTTTCATGTTAGTAATTCAATCTTCATGTTCATTTAAATACAGGAAAATTTTTATGGATCTAATTAAAAACTTTATTGTGATATGAACTTGATCAGAGATAAGATAAAGATGCATACTCTTTAGATTAAAACATTATGTTTTTCTGTGTTTTTGACCCTCACGCCTTCTATATTTTCTAATTTTCTGAGTGAAAAAGTAAAAATGCATCTTCAGGCAGGCTTTAAAGAAATTCATGTGGTATTACATATGACTTCAATACTTTCTAGTATGTGTTTCTAGGAATGTTGTAAAATGTACAGATTTATTTAAAAGTAAACAGGTGTTTAGAAAAAAATAAATACATTAGTGAGTTTTATACACAGACATTGCATCAAAATTAATTGCATATAGGGATTGAATGTCAAAATTATATAGAGAAAAAAGAAGCGTAAAATAGACCATGTATAAATATCTCAGCTTAGCCTAGAGTAGATGCTGATTCTAAATAATGTCGCTATAACTTCTACAGTCTCTGTTTCCTGTCTTCAATCTACAAAAATTAAAGATAATGTGAGGATTAATTCAAATAATAGTGATATAGCCTGTCAAAATATGTTAGAAGATAATGTCTAAAATTGTGAAGCAAACTTCTTTCTGAATAAGCAAACAGCAATATCAACATTTCATATATTAGGTTTTATATAGTTGATAAAACAATATGAAGATATACATGTGTTGTTGCTTCATTTGGAATACTGCCAATAAATTAAATTTTTGTCTGACCTCTGTCTTATCTACATTCCCAAGTTACTTAAAAATCCTTGCTAATAAGGTAAAATTATAGAAGCTGAATGGGTTTCCCTGGTAGCTCAGATGGTAAAGAATTTGCCTGCCAATCCAGGAGATGCAGTTTCGATCCCTGGGTTGGGAAGATCGCCTGGAGGAGGGCATGGCAACCCACTCTAGTATTCCTGCCTGGAGAATCCCCACAGACAGAGGGGCCTGGAGGGCTGCAGTCTATGAGATCACAAAAGTTGAACAGGACTGAGCAGCTAATCACAGCACAGCATAGAAGCTAATACATATGGGTAAATTCATCATTTACACATAGAGGATGACATTTAAAATTGTGTGATACAAAAATCACCTGAATACTCTTTTCCACTGTAAGCTACACATTAAGCACACATTTTGAAATATATTATCATATCACCATCAACAGAAACGTCTCTTCATATGAAATCACTATTTAATGGCTATGTAGGAAATTTGTGTCTTTGAGGAAAGTACTTTATGCCTTTCAGGCAACTAGATAAACTGGGTGACAGTGTATTATGTCATCAAATAATGACTGATTTCAATATTATTTTTATTTTATTTGTGCCTGCAAAGAAACTATATTCTTCATTCTTTTAAAAATTAGACGTGCTATCAAAAAACATTTCTATTTAGATCAAATCTTGATTTTGAAATTATTTGGGTACAGTTTCATTTTATAGAATGCTCTTCAGGTTATGTTTGTCTACTAAAGGCTGCCTGTATTGGAGTATAAAGATGTGGATAAGATGCACAAGTTGTGTTATTGATCAGAGAAGGACTGACTGTGATAGACACACATGATGTCAATTATCAGAGAAACCCATGCTGAGACAGGGCAGGACATTATTGTTAGTTGTCACTGTGGCTTATAAACCTATAGGGGACTCTGAGAATTTCCTCCTTGGAGAAGATGGAGCACATATACAATTTTCAAAAACCTCACAATTGGCTCCAGTATTTCTACACAGTGCATCAATGCCCTAGAGCAGCGGTACCAACCTTTTTTGCACCAGGGACTAATTTCATGGAAGATATTTTTTCCATGGGCCAGGGTGGGGGGATGGTTTCAGGATAATTCAGGCAAATTACATTTAGTGTGCACTTATTTCTATTATTGCATCAGCTCTACCTTGGATCTTCAGGCATTATATCCTGAAGTTAGGGACCCCCCCAGAACACTGCATCTCAAACTTTAGTGAGAGTCAGATCACTTTGAGGGCATGTGAAAATATAGATTTTGACCTACTCCTACTGTTCTATTTCAGTAGTTCTGTGGGGACCTTGAGACTTTACATTTCAACCATATTCTAGGTGCTATTGATGTGGTTGCTCTGGGCCTCACACTTTGACACAACCACTTTAGAAGGTGCTGTTTCTCCAAAACATGCCATTCACGGGAGACCTTGTCAATGGTGAGGGAAAGTATTCCCTCCATTGGTGGTTTTACTGTCTGGATCTCCAAGTAATATTAATATTAGCCACACAGCCTGCATTTTTATAAGCTAGAAATATAAAGGACTAACAATTTTTACATTTCTTTAAGCTTAGCATATATTATATACCAGACAAGTGATTACTAAAGTGAATAAGCTGGGGTCTTTTGACCCAAAATCACTGCAGATGGTGACTGCAGCCATGAGATTAGAAGATGCTCGCTCCTTGGAAGAAAAGCTATGACAAACCTAGACAGCGTATTAAAAAGAAGAGACATTACTCTGCCAACAAGCGTTCAAAATAGTCAAAGCTATGGTTTTTCCCATAGTCATGTATGGATATGAGTGTTGGACCATAAAGAAGGCAAAGTGCTGAAGAATTGATGCTTTTGAACTGTGGTGTTGGAGAAGACTCTTAAGAGTCCCTAGGACAGCAAGATCAAACCAGTCAATCTTAAAGGAAATCAACCCTAAATATTGGAATACTAAAGCTGAAGCTCTAATATTTATCCACCTGATGTGAAGAGTTGACCCATTAGAAGAGACTCTGACGATGGGAAAGATTGAAGGCAAGAGGAGAGGTGAATAGCAGAGGCCAAGGTGGTTGGATGGCATCACTGACTTGATGGATGTGAGTTTGAGCAAGCTCTGGGAGATGGTGAAGAACAGGGAAGCCTGGCATGCTTCAGTCCATGGGGTCGCAAAGAGTTGGACATGACTGAGTGACTGAACAACAAAATCTAATTCAAATTAGTTGGGTTATAAAGAAATAAAAATTGGTAAGCTCTTGGTAAAGAGATGTTCAAAGAGGAGACAGAACACGAAGGAAAATAAACTAGTGCAACATTAAATCTGAGTCAGAAAAGACGTTCAGAAGGAGCTGGCTCAAGGGTTATGTCTCGAAACATGGATAGATAATACATATGTCATAGCAAAGTATTTTCAACAATGGAACACTCTATAATGTAATCTAATCCATTTTTCTGATATATATGAAAATTTAAGACAAATATAAGTTTATTATTATTATTTGGTCACTAAGTGATTTGTGCTGTTTTTTTTTTCTTTATGATTTTGCTACATTCTGAAAACAAATTTTTATTTGTTTTTTGTTGTTGTTGAACATATATTTGTATTTCCAGACTAATTCTCATTTAGTTAAAAGATTTGTGTTTCCTTGATTCAGACTGGGAAAAAATGCCCCTTCAGAAGTTTCAGATAAATTTATAGGTGTTTTCCAATGCTAAAAAGAAATGTAACTATAAACATAAACACACATACCTCCTCCAGTAAAAATAGTGGATCAGAGGGAGGATACAGACATGGGAGAGATTTCTTATAGCTCTGTGCTTTTCAGCTAGAGGAGTTAGAATGAGGCTGAGACTGGCCTGCTTTAGAAGAAAAAAAATCTTACCATGTTGCAAGAATAACTTCTGCCAATTCTGTTTCATCCCATCCCCCTTAGGATCATAAAGAGATTTCTTGTATAGGGGAAACAAAGCATAAATATCTACTAACTAGAAAGAACTGTTTATGAAATATTTAGTGGGGCCATACTTGTTGCAGTGAAATCAATTTGAATTTAAAACAATTGTTCTTAAACATTTCAATATATAATATTTAATTGCCCAAACAATGACAGAAAAGAAAAATCATTCCAGGCAGAGGAACTAACATATATAGCAGCACTTAGACATCAATCTGAATGAGAAATAAATGCAAGCAATTGTTTTCCCTGGGACATAAAATTAAGATGTAAATAATGGTGGAGTGAAGTAGCTTATTGGAGAAGGAAATGGCAACCCACTCCAGTGTTCTTGCCTGGAGAATCCCAGGGATGGGGGAGTCTGGTGGGCTGCCGTCTATGGGGTCGCACAGAGTCGGACACGACTGAATCGACTTAGCAGCAGCAGCAGCAGCAAAGCAGCTTATGTATCACTCATTGATACACTGAAAACTTTCTTTGTGTTTGGGGTGTGTGTGTGTGTGTGAGATAATCCATATAATGCAGTAGTATAGAGTTATTAAGAATACTATGTTTGGCATAAGATTTAAAAGTCACTTTTTTTGAAATGAATGTACATTTAGTTTGTAAGGTTGTTTATGCTGTTAATTCATCATATATTTATTAGGAATGCTACATGTGTCAGATGCTATTTCATAGTACTGATGATACAGTGTTTAACAGTTCCTGGCCCTCATCAAGACTATATTCTATATCAGTGAGATTAAAAAAGAATAGATATATATTTTAACAGAATTAATCATGTGTATAATTATGGGATAAATATATCTGAAATATCTGAAGTCTTTTCATATTAATTTTCAAAAGAAACAGTGGGAAATTATCTCATGAAGGATACCATAACTAAAAAAACACTCAGGGAATAAGAGAAAAGTAATGGAAACCAGGGTTGTATAATGCAAACGTTCCTAATACATAAAGAGTTTTGATAGAGTGTATAAAATAAGAAAGTAAAATTTAGTGTAAGATACTATTTTAAAAGATGATAGAATTGAAATATAGTTTATAAGTACAACTCTCATAATTTTCAAAGACAACTTTAACATTGAGTGAAAGAGCCATCACTTGGATCATATTAATTTTAAACATACTCTTAGAGGATTTTCCTCAAAACCATAGTTTTGTCTTGTTTCTTCTCTGCTTCATGCAGGCTGTTCAATTTCCTGTTGATCAATGCCCAGAAAATAGACTTTGCCCTTTAGAGAATTTTACACCTCTCTGCAAATATTGAGAGAGTTGTGTAAAAAGCAGTGTTTCTCAGATCACCAGCCCAGGGGTGATTCATGAGACAAGTGCTCGGGCCTGGTGCACTGGGAAGACCCAGGGGAATCCCGTGGAGAGGGAGGTGGGAGGGGGGATCGGGATGGGGAATACGTGTAACTCCATGGCTGATTCATGTCAATGTATGACAAAACCCACTACAATATTGTAAAGTAATTAGCCTCCAACTAATAAAAATAAATGAAAAAAATAATAAAGTGAGAAAATGAGGTTCAAAAAAAAATGCAGTGTTTCTCATCTACCCTTTGCAGATATTCTCAATGTGCTATTTATTTATCCAAAAATTTTTTCTAATTTAAGATTCCTTATGCATATCACAGTGATATTTTTCCCCTAACACACCTAGTTCTCTTATATATATAGTACCAGTCACTAAACGAAAAATGATAGACTATGCCAAACTCTATTTCCTCTCATTAGTGTAAGCAGTGGCACTTAATTTATTCTCCTATACTGGCTTGCTAAGTTTTACAGCTAATTTTAAAATCATAAAAAAACAGTTTCTCAGTTAACTAGGAAAGTAACCATGATTCACAATTATAAATTTAAACATAAGGAGATCCTTATTTCTTAATGAAAGCATTAATGAAAAATTTAAAAGTTTTCTAAGAAGACTAACAAATTTATGTGTAATTATATATAAAAAGAAGAAACATGTTCTCCAGATAGAAAAAAGTAAGTATGATCAATGAGAACAATGCCTGTCTCAGTGATAACAAAATACTATTTTTTTCCCTCTACATAGTCTGGAACAAAACTATTTTAAAAAAGAAGTTATGCCCTGGATATTGCCCATCAATAAAATGAAAATGTAGAACATTTCTGATATAAAACTTTGGTGATTTAACTAAAACTTGTAATCCTCCTATTCATTTCATAAAATATTAAATTATACCATTTAAAAAGTGAAAAGTGTAAAAGATATACATATCTATATTGTCTATGAGACTCTAAATTGATTAAATTTTCTTAAAAAGCAAATTAACATGGAAATATCATTTGAATGAGTAACCTATAATCTTCTAAGATAACTTCTAGAAAAATTAGAATTGCTGACAGTATCACAATATGCATAAATATTGTCTTGAATAATAATATTATTGTATACAGCAGGAACTGGGCTAAGTGTTTTATATATAAGTCATGGAAATCAGAGATTTTAGTTTCATATTTTAAGTGTGCAGCTTATTAGCTATATGTATTGGCCCAAAACTATAAAGTAATCCCTATTAAGTTTACAGTGTTCATCCCTAAAATGTGATGATAATACCAAACATCAAGAAGTGTTGTTGTGTAAATGAAATGAAACAATACACATGGAAACACCTGGCAAAAATAGTTATTTCTCTCTCATTAGCATTTTTGATTTATAGGCTTAGGCTGGAGCCTGGTTAATTTTTAAATAGCAATAGTTTTTATAAGTATATTTTATAAGTCTTCAAAAGTATTTTTAAAGATTTGCTGCCCCTTGAAATGGTAAGACCAAAACATATTTCAAAAGAAGCCATTTGCTAGGGGTTATTTGATGGGAACTTATATAAGCAAGTATATTAGCTCATAAAAATGCTAATAGTTCAGTCAGTACCAAATGTGTGTCTGAACAGAGAGAGAGAAGAGAAAAAGAAAACAATAAAGAAAGCCAAGTTTGAAAAATGTCTCCTATGATTACAAATGTTCAAGACACGGATAAAATACTTCAAAAAGCAACCGAATGCTGACTGCAATTACTAGTTTTTTGTTCTTTTTTTTCTTGAATCTCAGAAGATTAAGAACTTGAAAGATGAAACTTCATAATACAAGAGAATGTAATTGAGACAATAGACAGGGAAAAATATAGATAAAAGGCAAGATGATTTAGACCAAATGTAAGTCTCTCTCTTGAATTACTAAGGTGAGTCAAGAACAGGGAGTTTAAGCCTGAAACTGTAACAGAGAAAATAAATGGAGAAATACTTTTTTAACTCATTATATGACTTTGTTGCTTCCTACAAATAAGAACTATAGGAGGAAGTGATTTCACTGGCTGTGATGGGTATCCTTTATTCCAGTTTTTGGTGTAGATGTTATCCTAAAGTGAGTGGCGTAAAACAAAACCCATTTTGTATGGGGTAGGCATTCTGATAAGGCGATCTGGGTAGACTCATCCTTGTTTCCTCTCTCCATTTGCATTCCTCTGGCAGCAGTATACGGTGACTCTACAAATGTTTACAGCTTAGAAACATCTGGCCCATCTGGAAAGCATCAGCTGTTTCTATGAACCATTCTTTCAAAATACCTGCAGGTGATGAATACAACAGAGGGTGAGACTTATCTGGATACTCATTCACATGTCATCTAGGCTGAGATGATTTGTAGAGCAGGGTCAGCTAGGGATGTCTATTTACACGTGTCCTCTCCATATAACTTGAGGTCCCTCACCGTATGGTGACCACTAAGTGTTTGAGCTTTCTGTAAAATGGCTAGGGCTCCAAGAACAGAGCAAAGGCTGAAGGTTTAAGTGACTAGAATATAGAATTCACCTCCTCTTGGGAGGACAGTACCAAGTGTAGTCATATTTCAGCATCACGGTACTGCTGGTACTGCATCCACAGCCCCTCAGTCCACCTCTGACCTCAGCTTTATGTGCAGTGGCCGTTCCCTTATTTTCTGCTAGCCATCTGTCTGTTAAGCTCTTATCTGGTGCTGTAGCTGCTCTAGTTCTCTGCTTTTCTCTTCCCTCCTCATCTGTGTTCATGGTCTGGGTGCAGATCTATAGTTATATTATATATATTCTCTTTCACTAGTCCTGGGGAAATTGTTTGTTTACAAATAATAATAAATTAAGCTTGTTCATATCAGGGAAAATAAAATTAAGCAAATGAATAAGTGAATAATTCTCTTAATTGATTCTACATGTCCCCAGCAAGACTGGACTCCAATTGCACACAGTGGTAACCGGCTTAGTGATTCCATCTGTTGGTTTTCGGTTTTCTCAGTTGCATGTCCTTCACTTTCTTGGGTTTTTGCCGAACAAACAACCCACAGACAAGTTGAGATCTTGGTTATACTTTGGGGCAAGGGGTAAAAAGGTAGAAATCAATCTCATTTATGAATGAATATAGATGTCAAAACACTGAAATAAAACAGAACAAAAATAAGAAACCATATCACATAGTACATTGTAAAAAAGTGGCTTACTTTATAAATACAAAAGACTTATGTTTTATTAAAGTAATCAAGGGTCCCTAACACTTTTGGCTCCAGGGACTGGTTTTGTTGGCAACAATTTTTCTGCGGACTGGGAGTGGGGGGATGAATCCAGCACACTACATTTTTAATTAACTTTATTTCTATTACTGTTACACGCACACCACCTCAGATCATCAGACCTTATATCCCAAAGGTTCAGAACCCCTGAATAACTGACGTATAATAAACTATATAGACGTAAAGTGTACAATTTTATATATTCGCTCTTAGAATTGTCAGCATAATTAAGATAATTAACAAAGCCATCATTCCCAAAGTTTCCTTGTGCCCTATTTTGATCTAATTTATCATATCAGTGAAATATAAAATTATAAAGATGTCTTATTTAAAATTAAGCAATTGAAAAATATCTACCTGACAAGAGTAAATATGAAGGCGGATTAAATAAAAGGATGAGAGCATAACATAAGAATGTAAGCTGGTAAAACTACCTTGGAAAATAATGTTTCATTATTTTTAATATGAAACATGAACAGAATTTATGATTTCATGATCCCCTTTTGTTCTATAGCCTAATAAACACATACATACACATATGCTATATGCTCATGATAGTATAGTTTTTGCAACAAAGCTCTCCTTCAAAAAGAGAAAGTCTAAAAGCAAAAGAATATTACAGAGAAGTGAAAATGAGCTGTAGCGCCACCTTAAACAATAGCATAGCATTGCCAATGGAGAGTCCACCCAATCTGATGAGTTTCCTAATGTCATATCATGAAGACTGCAGGGTCCACACCAAGTAAAATTTCACCTGAGTATAATCAGTTCTTTAAACCTAACTTCCTTTATCTTGGAAACACAAGAGAAAGAATATCAGTTTAATAACACCTCAAACTCACAGACAAATCCAGACTATGTGACATTCTATAAGACAATAATATTGTCTTAAAAAAGTAATACCATGAAGAAAACATAAGATGGTGATCTGTTTCTAGATTAAAGAAGACTAAAGAGATATCAGTATACAATGTGTGCATACTGAAAAACGTTGAAGGCATTTTTGAGACAGTTATGAACATTTTAATATGGGCTGAATACTAATCATCCAAGGAAATTTTAGTTTTCTTTTGCTTAATAGTATTATTTATTTAGAACATATTTCTAATTTTTTTATAGATGCATGCTCAATTTGTGCTTTATTGATTTATGGATCTTGGTTGTGTGTACCATAATTTGTTTTGCTTTATCTTGCAGCAAATGGGGCAATATGTTAAAAACTAAATGTAACCAATGTACATATAGATATTCATTGAAATTTATGAATTTAAATGTTGTAAGATAAATTTTATAATCATAAATAAATTTCTTTTTCATTTATTTTTATTAGTTGGAGGCTAATTACTTTATAATATTGTAGTGGTTTTTGTCATACATTGACATGAATCAGCCATGAATTTACATGTATTCCCCATCTCGATCCCCGCTCCCACCTCCCTCTCCACCCGATCTAAAAAAATTAAAATATCTATCTCTAGCATTTTTCACATTGGCGTCAGAATTCTTTTACTCACACACAGATCTGATTAAGCTATTTATTTCTCAAGCCTTAATTTAAATAACACTGTTCTGAGAAACTTCACTTAACTTCCAAGGAATAATCCATTGTTTTGGATTGTTTTGGTTTTGATGATCCCCTACATGATTTGCCATAATAACTATACAGTTGATATTCTATCTTAGTCTAAGTGTTATTCAGTTTTTTATTACTCCTTCTAAACCCTAATATATTTTTGTATGCAACAGAACTGCTGAGATTTAGACTGCTCAGTTCAGTTCAGTTGCTCAGTCGTGTTGGACTCTTTGCAATCCCAAGGGGTGCAGCATGCCAGGCTTCCCTGACCTTCAAACCAATTCCTGGACCTTCCTCAAATTCATGTCCATCAGGTCGGTGATGCCATCCAACCATCTCATTTGTTGTCATCCGCTTCTCCTCCTGCCTTCAGTCTTTCCCATTATCAGGGTCTTTTCCAATGAGACGGTTTTTTGCATCAGGTGACCAAAGTATTGGAGCTTCAGCATCAGTCCTTCCAATGAATATTCAAGACTGATTTCCTTTAGAATTGACTGGTTTGATCTTCTTGCAGTCCAAGGGAACCTCAAGAGTCTTTTCCAACATCACAATTCAAGAGAATCAATTCCTTGCCACTCAGCATTCTTTATGGTCCAACTCTCACATCCATACATTACTTCTGGAAAAACCATAGCTTTGACTAGATGGACCTTTGTTGGCAAAGTATGTCTCTGCTTTTGAATACACTGTGTAGGTTGGTCATAGCTTTTCTTCCCAGGAGCAAGCGTCTTTTAATTTCATGGTTGTAGTCACCATCTGCAGTGATTTTGGAGCCCAAGAAAATAAAATCATTCACTGCTTCCATTATTTCCCCATCTATTTGCCATGCAGTGATGGGACAGGATACCATGATCTTTGTTTTTTGAATGTTGAGTTCTAAGTCAGCCTTTTCAATCTCCCCTTTCACTTTCATCAAGAGCCTCTTTAGTTCCTCTTGGCTTTCTGCCATAAGGGTGATGTCATCTGCATATCTGAGATTATTGATATTTTTCCTGGAATCTTAGTTTCAGCTTGTGCTTCACCAGCCCAGCATTTCTCATGTTGTACTCTGCAAATAAGTTAAATAAACAGGGTAGCAATACATAGCCTTGATGTACTCCTTTTCCAATTTGGAACCAGTGTATTTTTCCATGTCCAGTTCTAACTGTTCCTTTTGACCTGCATACAGATTTCTCAGGAGGCAGGTAAGGTGGTCTGGTATTCTCATCTCATTAAGAATTTTCCATAGTTTGTTGTGATCCACACAGTCAGAGGCTTTGATGTAGTCAAGAGAGCAGAAGTAGATGTTTTTCTGGACCTCTCTTGCTTTTTCCATGATCCAGCAGATGTTGGCAATTTGATCTCTGGTTTCTCTGCCTTTTCTAAATCCAGCTTGAACATCTGGAATTTCTCAGTTCATGTACTGTTGAAGCCGGCTTGGAGAATTTTGAGCATTACTTTGCTAGAGTGTGAAATGAGTGCAATTGTGCGGTAGTTTGAGCATTCTTTGGCATTGTATTTTTGGGGATTGGAATGAAAACTGACCTTTTCCAGTCCTGTGGCCACTGCTGAGTTTTCCAAATTTGCTGGCATATTGAGTGTAGCACTTTCACTACATCATCTTTTAGGATTTGAAATAGCTCAGTTGAAATTCCATCACCTCCACTACTTTTTTTGTAGTGATGCTTCCTAAAGCCCACTTGACTTCACATTCCAGGATATCTGGCTCTAGGTGGGTGATCACACTCTTATGGCCATCTGGGTCTTTAAGAACTTTTTTGTATAGTTTTTCTGTGTATTCTTGCCACTTCTTCTTAATATCTTTTGCTTTTGTTAAGTCCACACCATTTCTGTCCTTTATTGTGCCCGTCTTTGCATGAAATGTTCCCTTGGAATCTCTAATTTTCTTGAAGAGACCTCTAGTCTTTCCCATTCTATTGTTTTCCTCTGTTTATTTGCATTGATCAGTTAGGAAGACTTTCTTTCTCTCCTTGCTATTTTTGGAAATCTTCCCTCATATGGGTATATCTTTGCTTTTCTTCTTTGCCTTAGCTTCTCTTCTTTTCCCAGCTATTTGTAAGGCCTCCTCAAACAACCATTTGCTTTTTTGCATTTCTTTTTCTTGGGGATGCTCTTGATCACTGCCTCCTGCTAAATATCAGGAACCTCTTTCCATTAGTCTGCTCCTACTCCTAAATACTAAAAATAGTCACATTGTAATACACTCATCTGAATATTTCTTATGACACATATTATTTCTTATGACACATATTAGTATGCTATTATTTAAGAACTGAATCAATATAAAAATCATGTATTCAAAAATAATTTTAAAAAGCTCTCTGTCACATATGTAACATTGATCTCAATATATTTTGAAGAATAAAGCTTTCCTAAAGGTCTGATGCACTACTGTAGAAAATCTACTATCAGACATCATGATGCAAACTAATACAAACTAATCCATACATTTGGCAAAACTATGGATATTGACACTCAAAGAAGTTTAATGTTTTTTTATTTTAAAACTCCTTTTAATTAATCTAGTAATTTTATTCTGAACATCGATATCTTGAAATGAATTTTGACAGTGTTTTTCCTCCTGAGTTGTTTTTAAAAATAATGTGTAATAGATATAAGATAAAATTCCTCTAAAATAGAAAAAAAGTCTGCCTATCTAAGCTACTCAAACATAGTCCACTCTAACATATGGGTCATTGATTACATTTCTGTTAGCCTCTTAAGTTGTTACTATCACGTATATTTTAATATCATCCTTTGTTGAGAGAAAATTTAGATAATGAAAGGTTTTGTATTTAATTAGCTTGCATAGATTTTATTGTTTGGATGACAAATCAATTTCTTTAATATACACAATTAAAGGAGAAGCAAACACTACCTCGTTTAGTCTATTGATTCCCCCAGGTTTTTGCTATTTCGCTTTTGGTTATTTTTTTATAGTTTGCTTGTCATGCTTGGATTGAAACCTATACCTCCAGCCACAGTAGTGACCGTTCAAGCTAGTCTTACTTGCCAAGCAAAGTGTGCTCTCCTTGCTGACCTTCCTGGCCTTAGCTTAGAATTAGACAACTTCTTTTCTTTTCTCTTCTGCCAGTGGCAGAGCTGCTCCCTTCATGAAAAGCTGCGGCATCCATATGTATTAGACAAAGCATGAAGCCCTGACTGCTGTGTTCTGCTTTTCTAGCACATAGAGCTTGCTCGGTGCTTATATCTCAGCTCAGGAGACAAATAGAAGGCTTAAGAAGGCCTCTGTTTGTTCTGAGGTCTTAGTTTACTCTGCCAAGTAGAACTACAAAAGGCTTTGTATTTCTGTATCTTTTTGATGATGAGTCCACAAAGGAAATAATTTATATGGCTCCTCTCCCAGTATGTTCCCTCTTCATCAAAAGAAATACACTTAAATGCAATAGGTATAATTAAATTAAACAATCCAATACAGGCATAAACTCTAGGCTTTGTTTATAAATTGATGATCAGAATTCCATGTTAATGCAACAGAGCTATTGCTTTCTAAATTGAGGCTAAAACAAATGAAAAGGCAGTCCTCATTTGTGTGCTGTCATGTTGCATTATTCTACTGCGGAGGTATAGCAGTACAGCTATTCTGAAACATTTCTACGTGCCAACCTCAATAATGGTAATACAGCTACAACTATGTCTGTAAAAATCCTTTACACTTCACGGTGTATGCATTGGATCCTATGATATGTATACATATTTAATTTTATAGTCACTAAAACTGGGAATGAGAGACCACTTGGATCCAGTAGTTTCTTAACATTAAAAAATGTTACTGGATAGATCACTCTTTAAATTGAGGGGTCATTTTCCAGAGGCAATGTATCATAGTGGTTAAGGACTTGGATTTCGAAGTCTGGTTCTTTGCTTGTTTGTTTCACAAATTCTGTCAGTTAGCAGCTGCGTAATTTTTGACAGTTTCTGTAACTTTCTATGCCACCTTCTAGAAAATATACTGAGAGCTCAATACAGCAGATGGAATATAGGAGGACTCAAAATCAACAATAGCTGTGTGTTTGTGTGTGTGTGTTTAATACAATTTTCTTTTTACGGGTTGTGTAATTTTGCCACATTATCTATGTGTGTTGCACTACAGGGTCGCCTAGCCAGTTCTGAATGGCGATCTCTGGAAGGCATTTAACTAGGCACAGCATGGTGGTGTGTGATGGGGAAAGTATGAGAGAAGCGAAGAAAGAGCAGATCTTCGCTTTGCCACAGAGACAGTGTGGATCAGGATTGGAACCTGGCATGTATTAAACTTGCATTATGTATTAAACTTGTATTATCTTCCACAAATGGTTCTTTAGTTTAAATTTCAATATTCTCTTAACAGCAAAAAGGAGTAGAAATTTAAAAAGATGTTCTTTCTTGTAGGTGTATATATATCTTCTATTTACCTAACTATCTTGTATGTTTATCCACAGATATAAACATGTACTTTTCTCTCTCTGTATGTGTCAAAGGATAAGGACAAGTTTAGGTGAGAAAGTTATCTCAAAACTGCTAAAATTAAACTCTACCAACAACAGGGAAGACGAGACCGTACTAAGGAGCATACATGATAATCAGATAGGAAATAGGATCTACTCTGTCTTCCAGGGTAGACTCACTTTACTTAAAGCCCCCACTAGCAGCAGATTGATTATATTCTTTGCAGCCAAACATGGGGAAGCTCTATACAGTCAGCAAAAACAAAACCGGGAGCTAACTGTGGCTCAGATCATGAACACCTTATTGCCAAATTCAGACTTAAATTGAAGAAAGTGGGGAAAACCACTAGACCATTCAGGTATGATCTAAATCAAATCCCTTTTGACTATACTGTGAATGTGAGAAACAGATTTAAAGGACTAGACCTGATAGACAGAGTGCCTGATGACTATGGAGGGAGGTTCATAACATTGTACAGGAGACAGGAATCGAGACCATCCCCAAGAAAAACAAATGCAAAAAAGCAAAATGGCTGTCTGAGAAGGCCTTACAAATAGCTGTGAAGAGAAGAGAAAGAAAAAGCAGAGGAGAAAAGGAAAGATATACCCATTTGAATGCAGAGTTCCAAAGGATAGCAAGGAGAGATAAGAAAGCCTTCCTCAACGACCAATGCAAAGAAATAGAGGAAAACAATAGAATGGGAAAGACTAGAGATATCTTCAAGAAAATTAGAGATACCAAGGGAACATTTCATGCAAAGATGGGCTCAGTAAAGGACAGAAATGGTATGGACCTAACAGAAGCAGAAGATTTTAAGAAGAGATAGCAAGAATACACTGAAGAACTGTACAAAAAAGATCTTCATGACCCACATAATCACAATGGTTTGATCACTCACACTCACCTAGAGCCAGACATCCTAGAATGTGAAGTCAAGTGGGCCTTGGAAAGTATCAATACAAACAAAGCTAGAGGAGGTGATGAAATTCCAGTTGAACTATTTCAAATCCTAAAAGATGATGCTGTGAAAGCACTGCACTCAATGTGTCAGCAAATTTGGAAAACTCAGCAGTGGCCACAAGACCGGAAAAGGTCAGTTTTCATTCCAATCCCAAAGAAAGACAATGCCAAAGAATGCTCAAACTACTACACAATTGCACTCATTTCACACACTAGTTAAATAATGCTCAAAATTCTCCAAGCCAGACTTCAGCAATACGTGAACCATGAACTTCCAGATGTTCAAGCTGGTTTTAGAAAAGGCAGAGGAACCAGAGATCAAATTACCAACATCTGGTGAATCATCAAAAAAACAGAGTTCCAGAAAAACATCTAGCTCCGCTTTGTTAACTATGCCAAAGCCTTTGACTGTGTGGATCACAATAAACTGTGGAAAATTCTGTAGGAGATGGGAATATCAAACCAACTGACCTGCCTCTTGAGAAACCTGTATTCAGGTCAGGAAGCAACAGTTAGAACTGGATATGGAACAACAAACTGATTCCAAATAGGAAAAGGAGTACATCAAGACTGTATATTGTCACCCTGCTTATTTAACTTATATGCAGAGTACATCATGGGAAATGCTGAGTTGGAGGAAGCATAAGCAAGAATCAAGATTGCTGGGAGAAATATCAATAACCTCAGAAATGCAGATGACATCACCTTTATGGCAGAAAATAAAGAAGAACTAAAGAGCCTCCTAATGAAAGTGAAAGAAGAGAGTGAAAAAGTTGGCTTAAAGCTCAACATTCAGAAAACTAAGGTCATGGCCTCCGGTTCCATCACTTGGTGGCAAATAGAGGGGGAAACAGTGGAAACAGTAGCTGACTTTATTTTGGGAGGCTCGAAAACCACTGCAGATGGTGGCTGCAGCCATGAAATTAAAAGACGCTAACTCCTTGGAAGGAAAGTTATGATCAACCTAAACAGCATATTAGAAAGCAGAGATATTACTTTGCCAACAAAGGTTCATCTAGTCAAGGCTGTGGTTTTTCCAGTGGTCATGTATGGATGTGACAGTTGGGCTATAAAGAAACCTGAGCACTGAATAATTGATGCTTTTGAACTATGGTGTTGGAGAAGACTCTTGAGAGTCCCTTAGACTGCAAGGAGATCCAACCAGTCCATCCTAAAGGAGATCAGTCCTGGGTGTTCATTGGAAGGACTGATGTTGAAGCCGAAACTCCAATACTTTGGCCACCTGATTTGAAGAGCTGATTCATTTGAAAAATCTTGATGCTGGGAAAGATTGAGGGCAGGAGGAGAAGGGGACGACAGATGATGAGATGGTTGGATGCATCACCGACTCAATGGACATGGATTTGGGTAGACTCCGGCAGTTGGTGATGAATAGGGAGGCCTGGCATGCTGCGGTTCATGGGCTCGCAAAGAGTCGGACACGACTGAGCGACTGAATTGAACTGAACTGCACAGTGTCTTTGGGATCTCTTCAAGACCCACCCCCACCCCCCCATTCTGTCCCCTGCCCCTGCTCATTCTCAAAGTAAATGCCATACCTTCGGGAGTCATATTTCTTTCTTTCTTTCTTTTTAACAGCATTACCTCAACCCAGTCACAAATTTCTATGCTGGGTATTATTTATATGTACAAATTTTCCCAATTCTTCACAATTTAAAGCAATCATTTATTTTTATCATTATTTGATGAGTCAGTGAGTCATGAACAACTGAGTTTGGCAGTTCTGACTTGGAATTTCTATTATATTATTGGCCACATATCAGTTAGGGCTTTAATCTTCTGCAAATTCCCCTGGGCTGAATGACCAAAATGGCTCCCTCACATGGCCTGCAAACTATAAACTGAGATGCTCCGCTGGAGCTGTTGACTGGCGCACCTATATGTTGCCTCTAAGGCATGTAAAACTTACACACAGGTTTGGGATCCAAACTGGAAAACAAAGCAGAGCCTGTATTGCCTTTTATAACCTAGCCTTAGAAGTCACATAGTATCAATTCCCTCATAAATTATGCTACAAGTGTATTACAAGCCCACCTAAACTCAAAGAACGCCAATATAACCCCTACCTCTTGGTGGAAATGTGACAGATCAAATTGTGGCTAGGTGGGATTGGGAATTCTGTGGCCATTTTGGTGGAAAAACACAATTTTTGACAGTATAAAATATTCTTTTAATCTTGATACATGTTAGTGCTCTTAAAATCTGTTGCTTTCTAAATGAATATTTTTACTTCTCCCGTAGTAATTAACACATTTAAAATGCATAAGACATAGGTAATTTTTAACATGTATGTAAATATTTTTATTTGATTTTAAAAGGTAATTATGTTGACAGGCAGTTGATTTGAAAATGAAAGAAGCTTATGAAAGATTAATGTCATTATTAATGAGCATAATGGCTCTTAAAATAAGATAATGAAATGAAATATAAAAATCACTTGGCATAACTTCTTTGGCATAACTTTTTTTTCAGCTTTATATTTATCACATAACCAAACAAAGGAGTCTTTCTTGAAATCTTTATTCACACTTCAAATTAAAGATTAGTAATTAGCTATATAAATGGTATTAGAAGATAATAGTATTATGAGACCACATAGTCATGGCAAGAGATATTTGCCTATTCTCAGTGATCTAATAGTGATTCAAAGAATTTACTGATAAATACTTATGTACTGGGAAACTTTACAAGATGGAAAGACAGCTTTGGTGTATAAAATTAGACCTTTGGGGCAAAATGTTACTGTATGATATAGAACTTTTGAAATAGTTAGACAACTGAAGTTTGCTAGGTGGCACTGGTACATTTCCTACCTGCTGTAAGTTTATCTCACTATGTATTTTACATAAGAATCATGATAAAGTAATATGCTTTAACTGCTTAAAGCTCTGCTGTTTTTCAAGTGGCTTAATGATTTCATCCTCTAAACCACAATAAAAACACAAAGCTGCAAGTGAACCAGCTAGCACTCTGGAAGAATTATAACTTTATCTTATGCAATATAGAAAAACACAAAAACAACAAAAGGGTCTGCTAGCCTTTTATGATGATTGAAACCCACAAGTGAGAAGAAGCTGACTATAGGTACTAAAGCATAGAGCTGGGTATTGTGAAAAGATGAGAACAGACACTGGTGGTTTAAAACATAAATTTTAAATGCTGGAGAGATCATTTGTTTTGAGAAAACTTAATAGCTCTGAGAGTCTTTAAAGCTCAGAATCAGCAGCAAATGTGTACTAATAAGTTATGTAATACCTTTATTCCAACTATTAGGTGCATATAAGCAAAAACAATGGTCATAAAAACAGAGTGGGCTGAGATTTATCATAGGTAATAGAAAGGATAAAAAGTACAAAAACAAGCAATAAGAGAGATGAGCTGAAAATGAGAGCTGTGGTTATTAACATAATCTCAATTTCAAATTAGACTTGTTTCTTTTAACAGTTACTCTAACATTTTTCACTGGATGTTTAAAAAAAGAATTAAGCAACTTGGGAGATATCACCTAAAGAATAGTGCTATTTTTATGCATTAAAAAGCACGATTAAGCAAGGTGACTCTTATCTAATTAAATTAGATATCTCTAGTTTCTTCTTCTACCCATATTAGATATATATCATTTTACTTATTTCAATTATTTGTATCTAATATCATCTTTCAAATGATGACAAGCTATAAGAATGAAAGAGAAAAATTTGAAGAGCCTGTTTGTAACTTTTGCCAATATCATATGTTAGGGATTTAGGGAAACTTCCCTATCCCATTTCTACATCCATAGCTAGTTCTGTTATTTTTATGGAATTTACCACACAATAATAAAAAATAAAATGTTTGTCACATTCATGGTACAGATTGTTTTTCAATAATGATCTCTAGAGCCAGAAAAGAATAAAAGGTGAGGCAAATAGTTTTTTAAGAATTAGTTCCAATAAATCCATAATGTCTTATATCACAATTCAGTTCAGTTCAGTTCAGTCGCTCAGTCGTGTCCGACTCTTTGTGATCCCATGAATCTCAGCACACCAGGCCTCCCTGTCCATCACCAACTCCCAGAGTTTACCCAAAGTCATGTTCATCAAGCCGGTGATGCCATCCAGCCATCTCATCCTCTGTTGTCCCCTTCTCCTCCTGCCCCCAATCCCTCCCAGTATCAGGGTCTTTTCCAATGAGTCAACTCTTCATATGAGGTGGCCAAAGTATTGGAGTTTCAGCTTCAGCATCAGTCCTTCCAATGAACACCCAGGACTGATCTCCTTTAGGATGGATTGGTTGGATCTCCTTGCAGTCCAAGGGACTCTCAAGAGTCTTCTCCAACACCATAGTTCAAAAGTATCAATTTTTCGGTGCTCAGCTTTCTTCACAGTCCAACCCTCACATCCATACATGACCACTGGAAAAACCATAGCCTTGACCAGACGGACCTTTTTTGGCCAAGTAATGTCTCTGCTTTTTGCTTCATTTATGTTTCTCAGATTCCACATGTTAGTGACATCATTTGTCTTTGTCTGATTTATTGTGTGCGTGCTCAGTCATGTCTGACTCTGCGACCCCATGGACTGTAGCACCCCAGGTTCCTCTGTCCATGGGGTTTTCCAGGCAAGAATACTGAAGTGGTTTGTCGTTTCCTTCTCCTGTCTCTGCTTTTTAATATGCTATCTAGGTTGGTCATAACTTTCCTTCCAAGGAGTAGGCGTCTTGTAATTTCATGGCTGCAGCCACCATCCACAGTGATTTTGGAGCCCCCCAAAGTAAAGTCTGACACTGATTCTACTGTCTCCCCATCTATTTCCCATGAGGTGATGGAACCAGATGCCATGATCTTAGTTTTCTGAATGTTAAGCTTTAAGCCAACTTTTTCACTCTTCTCTTTCACTTTCATCAAGAGGCTTTTCAGTTCCTCTTCGCTTTCTGCCATAAGGGTGGTGTCATCTGCATATCTGAGGTTATTGATATTTCTCCTGGCAATCTTGATTCCAGCTTGTGCTTCTTCCAGCACAGCGTTTCTCATGATGTACTCTGCATATAAATTAAATAAGCAGGGTGACAATATACAGTCTTCATAGGGTGGGCTCTTGTCTAACCCTCAGAAATGAATTGTCCAAGTAGTCACATGTGCTGGCAAAGCAGGAGACTTTTTCGGGATGGGGTGCCCAGGCAGAGAGCAGCAGGGTAAGTGAACCCAGGAGAACTGCTTTGCCACATGCTCACAGTCTCAGGTTTTAATGGGGTAAATTTCCTGGTTGTCGCTGGCCAGTCATTTTGATTCAGAATCTCTCTTGATGGTCTGCACATCTCTCAGCCAAGATGGATTCCAGCAAGAAGGATTCTGGGAGGTTGATAGGACATATAGACTGGTGTCTCCTCTCTCCTTTTGACCTGTCCTGAATTATTCCACTTGATGGTAGCTTTTTAGTTCTGAATTCCTTACCAGGACCTCCTGTTATAAGATAACTCATTCAAGCAGTTACTGTCTTGCCTGGCCAGTGCAAGCAGTTTTGGTCCCTGGTTTCCCTAACACAGTTGCAAGTTTATCGGGGTATATACAAAAGATACCCTGTGCTTAGTCACCCAGTCGTGTCCAACTCTTTGTGACCCAATGTGCTGTAGCCCACCAGGCTCCTCTGTCCATGGGGGTTCTCCAGGTAAGAATACTGGAGTGGGTTGCCATGCCCTCCTCCAGGGGATCTTCCCAACCCAGGGATTGAACCCAGGTCTCCCACATTGCAGGCAAATTATTTACCATCTGAGCCACCAGGGAAGCCCAAAATATCCCCTACATCTCATCAACCTGTGGTTCCTGTAGGAGTAGCCTTAATAGTCTTTCCCTAAATACAGTATACTACCTAATAATTTAAAAACCTTAATCCTTTCCCTTCCTTGCATTATGGCTCTTTAGAAATGAGGATGAGGTAGAACAATGCATTAAAGGAATTGCATTTGCCTCTAGCAGTTCTGCAAATCTTCTTACACTCTTTGGTGTTCCTTGCTTTAATTCTACTGCAGACTCCCCAGTCTTATAAAAAAGTGCACTCTCCCACTCCTGATCATTTAGTCCTGCAATTAACCATAATATCAGCCTTCAGGTGCAGACAACTGAAAATAAAACAAATGAAAAACACCTTACCCTTGTACTGTCCATTAATTCTAGATGGTTGTGTCTGCAGTGTACTCAAGATATTAGAAGTTTTCTGTTTTGTTTTAATAAATTTGCTACCACATTATCTCCTACCTCATAGGACGCATAGGCTAGCAGCCCTCTGTCTTCTTTTCTACAGCTTTGCATCTGAAGAATGTGAAATATCCCTCTCCTTATCACTGAGTCACTATTTAATGATTCTCATGGCAAGTATTTTGAACTTCTGCGTGTGTTGGGAAGGGGGTGGTTGGAGTGGGAGAAATTGATGGGTAGAAAGAAAATGACCTGCAAGTATGTTGTATCTTTATCTCCAGAGTGTCAACAAAAAATTTACTTAAGAAATAAACGGAAAATTTTGTTCCAGTGAAATTGAGGATTTTAACCTGGGAACACCCTCTGACAAAGCTTTGAGCAAAGTGCCACCCCTTAGAAGTTAAAGCACAGAGAGTTTGTGCTCAATCTCTTTAACTAAGTTATGTAGGTTTTTGACTCAGAGAGCTATACATTAAATGATCTATGATAGTTTGCACAATCTAGATCTCTAAGTACAAAGTTGTGGGTCATCATGACCCCTTTAAGATCAAGATAATATGTTCTCTTTTAAGGAGTTGTCTTGTAGATCCTAGGAGAATGTCCTTCTTTATGGTTGAGCAGGTACTTCCACCAATGGGGAAAATCAGTCAATGCATAATGTAGATACACGATGCACGGTAGAGGGGAGAAAGAAAGTAGAAGTGTGGGAGTGGGGGGGAATAAATACGTTTTTACATTTAAGATTTTCTCATTTTGCCATAAAACATGAATTTTATTTCACAAGGGTATATGCATCTTTTGAAAAATTCACTTCGCCATCGTCACCACTACCACTATGATCTTAATGAAATTCCTTGACTTAGAGTCACTGATAGGCAATGGTAGAAGTCTAAGAAAGAGTTTAGAACTTTGAAGATGGAGAGTTTGTGCTCAATCTCATTATGTCCACCACAGGGTCCATCAGGTCAGCTTCCTGTATGACATACAAATCATCTTTCTTCTTATTTCCTCTTGTCATTCACTAAAATTTGGCTTTTATTGCTTCTCTTCAGTCCACCTATTTGCATGTAAACCCAATTGTTAAATGAGGACATTTGACTAGATACCCATTTAAGTATCTCAAGTACACTGACAGCTAAGAAGGCTTTGTCTGCTCAGAACAGATGGAAGTTGTGAGCATGGTGACTCATGTTTTGGCACTCTGAAGTCTAAACTTCAGCCAAAGAAGACTAAGAAACACTGTCACAAATATACCAGACTCTAAACCTTTTCTCTCTTCATCAAAAAAAAAAAAAAAAAAAAAAATCACTTAGAAACTTCTTGAATTAAAATCTAAAAAAATAAAAAATTCTTATGTGGATGTAATCTGTTTATAATTGTTGCACATAGACTAATAAATTGAAAAGCATCTGTTCACACTAGATGGCCAGCTCTTTACAATAAGGAACAATGTTCTATCCATTCTTATACATTCAGGTATTTATTCGATGCAATCATGTTCAGTCACTCAGTCATGTCCGGTTCTTTGTGACACCATGGGTTATAGCCTGCCAGGCTACTCTGTCCATGGAATCATCCAGGCAAGAATACTGGAGTGGGTTTCTGTTTCCTTCTCCAGGAGATCTTCCCAATCCTGGGGTCTAATTTGCATCTCCTGCATTGACTGATGGATTCTTTACCAATCAGCCATCTGGGAAGCCCGTTTATTCAATATTTTATGTCAAATATTGTGGTGCTCTGTGGCAGTAGATACAATCCAAGGAGCTAAACCTTTGCATCTGGATATTTCCATCTACTTACTACTTACTTAGAGAAAGACAATCAAGCCATCAGTATAATACCTATTCATGGAGGTACACACAGTGCTGTGTGGGGGCATAAGAAGAAACACTGACTGTTTTTGGAGCGGAGAAGTCAAGGTGTGCCAGAGGAGATGATGCTTGAGTTGAGTTACAAAAGATAACAGAAGATTGTTTAGTATTGTATGAAATGGAGAAAGATGAATTGCAATTAAGAAAAATGTAACAACATCATAAGGAACTGGTATGTCTGGGGGAATAAATGTAAAGGCTAGGTTGAACTTGAGTGATAATGCAGAAGAAAGGGTTTTGCTCTTTATTCTGAAGCATGTGGGAGCACAGAAGGATTTTTTTTTTTTTTTTACAGGGAGTAGTATGACCATGTTTGGAATTTATGTATATCCCTTATGCAGCATCATAGATAATTCATAGGAGTAGAACTGTACTGAAAACAGAGGTACAAGTTACATTTTATTAAACACATCATATTTATATGGTTCAGATATTGAGTCCCATCTAGTTTTAAACTAGCCCAGATTATTTATTTTATTATCAAAGAATTATTACTATTAATAATTTTATTACAAGTAATTCCCTGATGATCCAGTGGTTAGGATCCCATGCTTTCACTCCCAGAGACCTGAGTTCAATCCCTGGTCAAGGAACTAAGATCCTGCAAGCCGTGTGATGAGGTAGTCAAAAAAAAGAAATTATTTAAATAAGCCAGAATGGGTTTGTTACTTCCAACTCTGAAATGGTCTTACCTAGTAATCTTTGCAAGTCAGGTGAAGTGAAGAACCTTCACATCCACACTTTTTTTACATTTCAGGTAGAATCTGAGAGACAGCCCTTAACTCCCCTACACTTGTGACACGATGTAACAAAAGGAAGATATTTACTAATAAAAATGAAAGAAAATGTGACTCAAACTTGTGCAGGCAGGGAAGACTCACTTTCTGTTGATGGTAGTGAGTGAAACATTGATTGCCACTGGTGTAGCAGTAAGTTGAAGCAGAGCAGTCCTTTGAACTGCATGCGCCCACAGTTCACCAGATTGTGATGAAGGCACTAGAGTGTGTGGACAGATGTTTTCAGAGGACATGCAACATAGGTAGGAAATGCAGACAGAAGGTCCCTATTTGCCCTGAGTGTCTTAACATGTGGGAAGAACCTTTTGATGGAATTCCTATATTTAACTGGGTGAACCTATATGCCACAGTGAAAAAAGGATATATTTGATAAGGCTGTGACTGTTCCACACTTGACTTTGTCAAACTCTTTCAAAGAAGTGTATAAATAACATACAAATATTAATTTGCAAGAAAAAACATTTTGACTGTTTGTAAATAACAATGAAAAAAAAACCACTTTGGTTGTTTGAAAGATAGTAGCTGTGAAAATATTTGGCCTTAAATATTTATATATTTAAGGAAAAATGCTAAATTGAGACTACCTTTTCATTCTGCAACATTGGCTCTGAGCTTTTTAGTGAGTTTCTGTGAAAAGACATAAGGAAGCGTACTAGTGCCTTTTGGGTTAGGTTCCCTCAGAACAGAGATGAAAGTGAAAGCTGCTCAGTCATGTCCGACTTTTTGCCAACCCTTGGGCTATACAGTCCATGGAATTCTCCAGGCCAGAATACTGGAGTGGGTAGCCTTTCCCTTCTGCAGGGGATTTTCCCAACCCAGGGATCAAACCTATATCTCCCACATTGAGGGCAGTTTCTTTACCAGCTGAGCCACAAGGGAAACCCCAAAACAGAGATAGTCTTTTTGAAAGCAATTGACTGAGGGAGAGCTCTCAGGAGAGGCGTGTAGGAAACAGGGACGGTCATGGGGAGAAAGGTGGGAAAGGGTGGTATGTTGGCTGAGGATTAACTCTAGCTTGGAGCTTCACTGTTTTCCCTATTTCTCTTTCCCACCTCCTCTGATTATTTAATCACCAGATTACCCCAAGAAGTAGGCATTCACACTGTTAATCCTAAATACACAAAGAGGGATCATAGAAAATTCTTATCAGTTTCCAAAGTCATCACTCTTATGTCTGACTCTCTTTTCTCCCCTGAGGAACTTCTCTTTCCTTTTCTTTTATATGAACCTGCCCACCAACCCCTAGTTTAATACCCTCAAGCTCTGGGTATATCAGACAAAAATAAAATAAATAAAAATTGTCACATCTAATGCCAGGGGCCAGATTTTTTTTTTTTTTGAAACTTCTTAGTTGAAGAGCATAGTGCTTCTAACAAGACAGTGTCTGCTTGTTGAGAGCTATTCTCCAGGAAGAAGTAGTAGGTCAGAGTTGCCAGAGCATGACTGGCTGAAGGGATAGGGAGGAACAGTGTCAACTGCACTGATGACAATTGAAAACCAGATTTGTTTGTTTACATGTTAATTTTTTGTTTGTTTACATGTTACATGTATTTACCACATATGAAGCTTCCATAGAATTTCTTTTATACTATATGTGTCCTACTACATTTAAAATTATATTACATCTTCAAAACATAGCTCAAAAAATAGGAAAATATCTTCTTACTCTCACCTATTTCATCACTTCCAGTCATCCAGTTATATTTCTAATTCAGTTGGAAAAAAAATATAGCTACCCTTTAAACATTAAATGCCAATCTAAAAATGTTCATATTACAGTTTTAAATCCTTTAAAAAATAGGGGTTACAGTGGAAGTGCTGAGAAAACCTTAATTATAGCACTGGGAAAAGTAATGCTCTAATAGCTATATAGCAGATTGTATTTCGGGTGAAGAAACAATAAAATTGTAAACCATGAAGTGCAAGCGGGGGATAAGACATATGTCTCAGGCATTCAGCCTCGACTAAAGTGACAATTTTCAGGCACTGTTGGGTTCTTAATCAGATAACTTTATTAGGTACAAAGAGCTGTCATTCTCACTGGCCATTAAAAAATAGCCTTTAAATAGTGCAAAAAGAAGATCATTTTTTACTTTCCTGTTCATTGGCACTGGAGTTTGCCAGCACAGTATCCCTGTCACTAAAGAATTTAATCATGCATCATTCATAACAAAAGAATTAACTAAAATATTTTTATATTTGCAATGCTTTTTTTTGAGGATAAAGTCATAGACTTTTTTTTAAGTGATAACTCTTTAATTCAAACAAGGGTTGAAAAGCTTCTGGATAACAGGTGAAGAAATCTGTTTGTCTGGTGTAGGTCACTGTTACAACAAGCTGTGAAGATCTAAAACAGCCAGGTAAAATCAGTTCAATGTTACATTCAGTGCCAAAGTTTCTCTAGAAATGAATTAAGATGGAAACATAGAGGCAAACAAACTACCTAACTTCCTTCTTTTCAAGATACAAGATGGAAAGGAAGAACACTTAAAATAAGAAAAAAAAGGAGTATATAAATAATATATTCACATACACAACATCTTATACAAGTCGTATTCCCAAACACAAAAATATGAACCATGTCTTCATTTATCACAAACAATGAAACCTAAATTTACTTTTATAATCAAATTTGATTCCTACTGTATTACTAAAAGCTTTTATATAAGGGATGATAGGTAATAGTTAATACATTAATAAAAGTTATGTAATGAATTTTTAGTTTCTAAAATTCCTTCAGATTTGTGTTTTCTATTTAGTAATCCAGCTTTCCTTCCAGTAGGCATGACAGTGACAGAGTGAATGAATTTATATTATTTTAGAAATGGCAAAGACAGCCTGTATAAGTGTCTGAGCCGGGAAAAATGGAAAGAAGAAAGCGCATCTCTTCTGTTCCATGGATTGTCAAAAGAAGAAGGGGAAAAGCTGACTCCTGCCTCTCAGTGGAATTGGGGGATGAAGGGTGGGGATTTTCAGGAGGCAGAGAAGGAGTAAGCTGTGACCTCTCATTTTTTTGCTTGACTACAGTCCCAGGGGCCCTGAGGAGTGATCAACAGGTTGAAGATACAGACTAAGGAAGAGGGATTATTTCTGTTCAGTTTCAGTTGTTGTGGGAAAACTTCTAGACTTGTAGACTGTGTCTTTCACATTATACCTGCCCTGAGAATAAAATGAGTTTTGAGACATGCTGAGACAGAAGGAAGACCTGAGGGTCTCTTCAGCACCCATGTCACATGAGTCAGATCGTTCTGTTTGGAAAGCTTACTGGGGATTTCAGTGAAGTGAGAGAGAAAGTACCTTGTAAGTGGAATCTCCAGAGCAGAAAGCCAAGGTCAGACCTCAGGGGGATTGCAGTGCTGGCATAATCAAGCCTAGGTTAAGCGACCTCTGAGAAACCAAGAGATCCCAGCAGCCATCAACTTGACCTGCACAGGCCCAAGAAGAGGTTCTGCTCTGCCTTTTCCCTGGGAAGAGTAGTCAGTATATGTTTTCCAAAATATGATTACACAAACTTCGATATACTGATACTATCTTGGAAAAAATATGGGAGTATGATTCAAATATGAAATGTTGATTTATCATAAACAGATTGACCACATAAACCGATGGTAAAAACTATTTGTCCATTCTAAGCTTATCAAATAGTCTTACACTACACCTGAAGTGCATGCATATGTGTGTGTATGTTTGCATGTGGGTTGAGTGTGCATGCATGTGAGTGTGAGTCTGTTTAACATTTGAGAGAAGAAGGTACATAGAAACGATCAATTGTGGAGAAGTTAAAGAAGCTAAATTTGCCCACCTGAGTAAAGTGTGGGTAAATCTGCAACTTCATTGTGGTCACCATTTAGAAATTCTAACTGGGATGCCAATTCTCCACCAAAAACATAAAATATGAGTGCACATACCTTACAGTCTCCCATGGCTGCTTCTTGTCACTACTTTCACTATTACCAAAAAAACTAAAGGAGATTTGTGCTTGCATTTTTGAATCAGATAAAGGGCAAATTATTCAAAGCCTAATATTCTATTCTATTAACATTCTTAGCCAGATAATCAAAGTATGAGTCTCAGGACAGAAATCACCCATAAGTGACTTAGACTCGGTTTTAAAAGTATCTCAATATTAAATACTTGGTGCTGAGTTCCTTCCCTGTTGCTTTTCATCTCCTTATTGCATCGTCATTGCAAAGGGATACACATTGTACAGATGGGAACACTGAGGTTCTGGGGGGTGAGATGAATTATCTATATTCACATCATTGTTGTTTCATCACTAAGTTGTGTCTGACTCTTTTGTGACCCCATGGACTGTAGCCTGCCATGTTCTTTTGCTCATCAGATTTCCCAGACAATAATACTGGAGTGCTATTTCCTTCTCCGGGGACCTTCCCGACCCAAGGATCAGACCCACGTTTTCTGCATTGGCAAGTGTCTTCTTTACCACTGACCCACCTGGGAAACTCCGCATTCACATAGCTAGAAGTAGCAGTCTCTGTTTGAATGCAGAGACCATGGCCTTTTTGCTACAGGTACTCATAAATTACATTCTCAAGGGCAGGGATAGTACTAGAGAACCCTGGTTATAGCCGAGACGATTCACGAGGGAACATAGCAGAGAGCCCCTACTCTGACTGTGGGGAAATGGGATTTAGAAGATGGGGATGGGGGACTATGAAGCTCTGGAAGAGAAATCATAAGGGCAAATATAAATCGTGCCATTATGTGCATTCATTAGACTCACTTTACAATTTAATATCCATTACAGAGCTAATAAGAAGATTAAAAAGTAAAGTCAATTGACCCCTCTCACCCTAACCAGATCCTGAATTGAGATACAGCATTACTGTTTAGATTATTAGTCCCCAGTCATGTCAGACTGATTTTAAACTGACTATATGCATTGCTAGAAGCACGTTAGTAAGAATTGCTATGGTATTTTAAGAAGCTTGTACTTCATTAGAATTCTAATCCTTCTTAAAAAATCCCCTTGCTAGGAAAAGCAATTCAGTTGCTATTTAATAGAGATAGTCATACCTAGCTGTCAAGTCCCACGGACCAGTTTTTCCAGTTTCTCCTGAGACATGGGCTTCTATTTATTCACCTACTTCTGACTGCATATATGGTTTTATATTCAAAATCTTTGGAGATGTGTTTCATTTTTAAAAATAGAATACAAGTGATTTTATACTTTATGAACTGAAGAAGTAAAAGGCTTAAGAAGATTCTGAATTATCATAACAATCTGCATATAAGATGTCTTTCATCTGGAGAATATTAAAAATCAAGAGAGATTAAATATAACAAAGGGGGGTCAATGAGCCATTAATACACAGAACACAATCAGAATGTGCCACATTCATAAAACTTATTTAGAATTCAGTGAACTAGAAAATGAAAAAAAAAAAAATGGTAAAGCAACCCACTCAAAAAATAAGAGAGGCAAAAAACAATTCATTAACATGGCAAAGCTTGATATAATCAAAATGAGAACTGACTATTAAAAGTATAGCTTAAGAAAAATGAAGTATGAGTTTAAAAAACTGCATGTCAACATGCACCATGCACTACTCACTTTTGTGTTTACAGTTTGTAAACAATCCCTTCAAATGCAGTAAGTATTACATATAGGAGGAATTTCCAAACAACTTAATTTACCTAAGTATTCATGCAGTAGTACTGAATGTGAATGGTTATACATATATTTGTTTCAACTAAATGACCAAACATTTTTTTTTTAATGTCCGTTCATAGATTCTGTGAGTGAAAAATTTGTTGAAAGTAGATCAGGGGATTGGCTCAGCCAGTAAAGAATCTGCCTGAAATGCAGGAGACCTGGCTTTGATTCCTGGGTCTGGAAGATCCCCTGCAGAAGGAAATGGGAACCCACTCTAGTATTCTTGCCTGGGAAATCCCTTGGATAGAGGAGCCTGGCAAGCTACAGCCTGTGGGGTCGCAAAGAGTTGGGCATGACCGAATGAGTGACGAATAGGGGATATGGATGATTCATTTTCTGATTGTAAAACTTTCCCATTAAGAAATTTCCCATAGTATTATGCACAGATATTTATTTGGAACTCATCACATTATGTTGTGGTTATCTCTACCAGGTTATTATAATAGGAGTTTGAATTGATACAGAAAAGAGCATTTGCTAAAAGGATATACTCAAATGCTTAGACCAGATGAGAGGGGTATATGGAGAAGAGGCTAGATGGATAGATAGATAGATAATACACAGAACTGTGGGGAAAGTATGTTGATTTTATAATGATAAAAATAAAAATATATCAAAATTGTGGGGGAAAAAATGCTATTTTCAAAAAGCCAGATTCTAAAGTAAGTCTTTTACTTATCTGAATTGTGAAAGTTTTATTCTTTAGCATAGCATATCAGTTTTACTTCTAATGGGGAGAATTGATATTCTAGTTACCTGTCAAATGCATCCTTCTCAATCCATCCCCTCAATCCAAACTCAACACAATCATTGTGAAAAAAAAAAAAAAGATGCACTCTAGTTTCTTGGAAATCACTGGTTCACCATAATTATGTTTTCTGTCCCCTCCAGTTTTGAATACATTTGCTCATGAGAATTTAAACAATAAATGAGATTAGCAGGAAGAATAAATTAAGGGATATGAAGAAATCTTCCAAATTTCATGGTAGAAATTTTTATATAGTTTTATAAAAATACTATAAAATATTTCCCTCTGAAAAATTCTTCTCGAGTATGTATGCATATTATATTGTAACCACAACACGTATGACATTCTCTTTCTCTCTCTTTCTTTAGCTGTTAATGGAAGCCTAATTACCTCGTTTGGTAGTTATAAAGAATTACAGAAGCTAGACAGTAGCTAGTACTACTAGCTGTCAGTACTCTAAAAACTTATATGTCAAATATTTACCTAAACATTGACATTTAGTTAATTTACTTTTTATTAATTTCTAAATGTAGCATGTGTTTGAAGAGGTATTTTTCTGATATTTTAATAATTTTACAGGGAAGTGTTATAAATGACAGTAATTTTAAAAACTTAATAGGATTGGTAATATATATATATATCACATAATTTAGAGCATTTGACATTTTTGTCTGTGTTAGATTACAAAAGGCAATAATATAGAATTAATTTTTAAGAGAAAATCTATGTATTTTAATATCTATCCCCATGGCCTTGTGGTTTTATAGTTGCAGTCAAATTAAAAACATGAAGACAAGCAAATAAAATTTTCTTTCTAATAAGTAGGGTAGCTTTTTCTACAGTGTCTTAATGGTGAATTCTCTCATTCCATAATATGTGCTTCATTTTTTTATGCATAATCATTGTAATTGAGAAAAAAATCATATAAACATCTCTAGAAATTCATTTTTTAAAACTGAAACTCTGATTATAATTTGATCAGCTCATGAGTTATAATAAATGTAATCCAACTAATGTATCTCTTGCCATTAATTCTAAGGCCATGTTTGTTATATAAATTAGTACCACTTTAGAAATAATAGAATACTAGAACTAAAAGGATACTTCATCAATTTAAGTAAAGTATTTAGAATACTAATTCACTATTATAACATGATCAGTATTTCAGCTTTGAACTTAAAACATTGTCCATTAACTCATTTAATTTTTAAAACTGCCTCAGGTTATTAAGCATTGGCTCATTTCCAGGAAGTCACTATTATATTCATATATAGTCATTGATAAAAAACAAGCTTCTACTTAGAATGAAAAAAATTATCTTTCCAAGGAAAACCAATTATACCAATATGAAATTACTAGAAAGTCCTAATTCATACTTGAAAAATAAAATAATATGGTCAATTAAAAAAAATTCAATACATTAGAAAATCATAGCCAGAAATTTATACTTAAATCAATTCAGAGATGTCCATTGTCTGCTGGAAATGGTACTTCAATGATCCTATCCTATAAATAATTTATATTCTCTGAATTATATTCTATAAATCTGTGACTTTCTCAACCTACAAACTAACATCCACCCTTCTGTTTTAGATTTGGATTGAATAATAATCCATCAGAGGGCAAACAGAATGAAAAGCACAATCACAGAAAACTAACCAATCTGATCACATGCGCCACAGGCTTGTCTAGCTAAATGAAACTATGAGACATGCCGTGTAAGGCCACCCAAGACAGATGGCTCATGGTGGAGAGTTCTGACAAAACGTGGTCCACTAGAGAAGGGAATGGCAAACCACTTCAGTACTCTTGCCTTGAGAACCCCATGAATAGTGTGAAAAGGCAAAAAGGTACGGCATTGAAAGATGAACTCCCCAGGTCAGTAGGTGCCCGAAGTGCTATTGGAGAAGAGTGGAGAAATAACTCCAGAAAGAAGGAAGAGATGGAGCCAAAGCAAAACCAACACCCAGTTGTGGATGTGACGGGTGATGGAAGTGAACGTCCGATGCCATAAAGAGCAATGTTGCGTAGGAACCTAGAATGTTAGGTCCATGAATCAAGGCAATTGGAAGTGGTCAAACAGGAGATGGCAAGAGTGAATGTCAACATTATAGGAGTCAGTGAACTAAAATGGACAGGAATAGGTGAATTTAACTCAGAAGACCATTACATCTTTGACTGGACAAGAATCCCTTAGAAGAAATGAAGTAGCCATCATAGTCAACAAAAGAGTCCAAACTGCAGTACTTGAATGCAATCTCAAAAATGACAGAATGATCTCTGTTCATTTCAAGGCAAACCATTCAATATCACAGTAATCCAAGTCTATGCTCTTCAGTAATGCTGAAGAGTCTGAAGTTGAACGATTCTATGCAGACTTACAAGAGCTTCTAGAACTAACACCCAAAAAAGATTTCCTTTTCATTATAGGGGACTGGAATGCAAAAGTAGGAAGTCAAGATAAACCTGCAGTAACAGGCAAATTTGGTCTTGGGGTACAGAATGAAGCAGGGCAAAGGCTAAGAGAGTTCTGCCAAGAAAACACACTGGTCATGGTAAACACCCTCTTCTAACAACACAAGAGAAGACTCTACACATGGCCATCACCAGATGGTCAATACCAAAATCAGCTTGATTATATTCTTTGCAGCCCAAGATGGAGAAGCTCTATACAGCCAGCAAAATCAAGGCCAGGAGCTGACTGTGGCTCAGATCATGAACTCCTTATTGCCAAATTCAGACTTAAATTGAAGAAAGTAGGGGAAGCCACTAGAACATTCAAGTATGAGCCAAATCAAATCCCTTACGATTACACACGGGAAATGACAAATAGATTCAAGGGATTGGACCTGATAGACTGTCTGAAGACTATGGACACAGATTCATAACATTGTACAGGAGGCAGTGATCAAGACCATTCCCAAGAAAAAGAAAAGCAAAGAGGCAAAATGGTTGTCAGAGGAGGCATTACGTATAGCTGAGAAAAGAAGAGAAGTGAAAGGCAAAGGAGAAAAGGAAAGATATACCTATTTGAATGCAGAATTCCAACAAAGAGCAAGGAGAGATAAGAAAGCCTTCATCAGTGACCAAGCAAAGAAATAGAGGAAAACAATAGAATGGGAAAGACTAGAGATATCTTCAAGAAAATTAGAAATATCAAGGGAACATTTCACTCAAAGATGGGCTCAATAAAGGACAGAAATGGTATGGACCTAACAGAAGCAGAAGATATTCAGAAGAGGTGGCAAGAATACACTGAAGAACTGTACAAAAAAGATCTTCATGACCCGGATAATCACAATGGTGTGATCACTCACCTAGAGCCAGACATCCTGGAATGTGAAGTCAGGCGGACCTTAAGAAGCATCACTATGAACAAAGCTAGTAGAGGTGATGGAATTCCAGTTGAGCTATTTCAAACCCTAAAAGAAGATGCTATGAAAGTGCTGCACTCAATATGCCAGCAAATTTGGAAAACTCAGCAGTGGCCACAGGACTGGAAAAGGTCAGTTTTCATTCCAGTCCCAAAAAAAAGGCAATGTCAAAGAATGCTCAAACTACTGCACAATAGCACTCATCTCACACACTAGCAAAGTAATGCTCAAAATTCTCCAAGCCAGGTTTCAACAGTACGTGAACCATGAGCTTCCAGATGTTCAAGCTGAATTTAGAAAAGGCAGAGGAGCCAGAGATCAAATTGTCAGCATCTGTTAAATCATCAAAAAGCGAGAGAGAAAACTAGAAAACCAGAAAAAATACTTCTGCTTTATTGACTATGCCAAAGCATTTGATTTTGTGGATCACAAGAAACTGTGGAAAATCCTTAACAGAACAGAATACCAGACCACATGACTTGTCTCTTGAGCCATCTGTATTCAGGTCAAGAAGCAACAGTTAGAACTGGACATGGAACGACTGGTTCCAAATCAGGAAAGGAGTACATCAAGGCTGTACTTTGTCACCCTGTTTATTTAACTTCTATGCAGAACACATCATGTGAACAGTTGGGCTGGATGAAGCACAAGATTCATCCAGCTGGAATCAAGATTGCTGGGAGAAACATCAATAACCTCAGATATGCAGTTGACACCACTCTATGGCAGAAAGTGAAGAAGATTAGAGCCTCTTGATGAAAATAAAAGAGGAAAGTGAAAAAGTTGGCTTAAAACTCAGCATTCAGAAAACTAAGATTATGGCATCTGTCCCCATCTCATCATGTCAAATAGATGGGGAAACAATGGAAACAGTGACAGATTTTTTTTGGGGGGGGGCCTCCAAAATCACTGCAGATGTTGACTGCAGTCATGAAATTAAAAGATGCTTGCTTCTTGGAAGAAAAGTTATGATCAATCTAGACTGCATATTAAAAACCAAAGACATTACTTTGCTGACAAAGGTCCATCTAGTCAAAGCTATAGTTTTTCCAGTAGTCATGTATGGATGTGAGAGTGGGACTATAAAGAAAGCTGAGCACCGACGAGTTGACGCTTCTGAACTGTGGCGTTGGAAGAGACTCGAGAGTCTTTTGGACTGCAAGGAGATCCAACCAGTCCATCCTAAATGAAATCAGTCCTGAATATTCATTGGATGGACTGATGCTGAAGCTTAAACTCCTATACTTTGACCACCTAATGCGAAGAACTGACTCATTTGAAAAGACCCTGCTGCTGAGAAAGATTGAAGGTGGGAGGAGAAGGGGATGACAGAGGATGAGACGGTTGGATGGCATCACTGACTCAATGGACATGAGTTTGAGTAGGTTCCAGCACCTGGTGATGGACAGGTAAGCCTGGCGTGCTGAACTTCAAGGGGTCGCAAAGAGTCAAACACGACTGAGCGACTGAACTAAACTAATGCCACCTGCATTTAAAGGGCTGTTCCACTCAGTTTTTTGTCTTTGTAGGAATATTTCTAGTTGATTAGAAGAAATTACTCCATTCCTAACTACCTTCAACTTAGCCATACAAATCCATGTGAATGCACTTTTAAAAGTCTTGTTTGCATTCAAGTGCACTGAAGTGCCAGCAATTGAAAGGAGAAAATACAATGCCAATTTTCTCAAATCAACCTCTTAGTGTATCTTATTATAATACAAATAATGGACCAAAAATGCAACACACTTTATTCTCCATGATTTTTTGTTCTGTCCAAAAAAAGCAAAGGAATAATTTTTCACTCATGAGAAATATGAAAGTTAGAGTAGGTTGATAAAACTCCTCTCAGAATTATAAGGAAGTGTTAACATGACATTTAATATCTTTGCTCTAATAATCACCTGGCAATACTTAGAGATAAGTCAAGATTTTAGAAGCCAAAGGTCTCAAAATTAAGTAGTAGCCTCAAGCAGAGCTGTGGATAGATTTCAAAAAGCCTCAGAGTTTGAAAAACATTTTAGTAAGAGTACAAGATGATGTCTGAGTTTCTTCTATTAGTTCCCCACCAAGTGGTTGCACAGTCAACTTGATAACCTTCAGGGACAGTGCATCTACTGTCTTTAGAGGTAGCCCATTTTATCATAATTATGATAAGATTCATTTTTATAAGCCAAAATCTATCTTCTTGTAACTTTCAGTAACTGTACCTCATTAGGTCATATAAACCAATATTTCACTTCTTTTCTATTCTGTAAATGTAACTATTTTATTTCCAAATACCTCTCTACTTTTCTGTCTCATTCTTACCTGATTTTCTAAATATACCTCAATAAAGTTAAAGAAAATAAAAATATTCAAAATTTAAAAATTCAAAATTCAAAATAAAATAAATTCACTGCATGGAATATAGCTGGAATTTATAAAAATCTCTTAAGATATAGTCCCTGAAAAATAGACCAAGGTACTTCATCCTATGTCTTCCTTCTTGATACTATCAGCATTTAAAATACCCCCTTATACCCTTTGGCAGAGGGGACATGCCTCTGTGATATGCAGGTCTCCAAACCAGCGGTTGTCCACTTCTGTGTCATCATACATTGTGCCGTGGAGGCCTAAGAGGGAGGAGGAGAATTAGAGCTGGCACAGCATTGCGTGGACCCCCATCCCCATGTCTTCACCCCTGCCCCCTCTGTTACCTCAGCAATGCCTGAGTGAGCCTCTAGGAGTGAATTGTGCGTTGAATACTGTACTACATGTCACAGCCTCAACATTCACATGACAGATTCACACATACCTTTCCCTTCACCACCAACAAAATGGATTGCAATTTAACAATTTGAGCAAAGATTGCTAATGGTTTTATTACCTCAATTTTCATGCACTCAGACACATCTGCTATTAAATAAAAGTGTGCTTTCTCCTTAGACACTGTTTGTTTCAAAAATGATTGAAGGAATTTTAATGGAATAAATTGGGTCATCTGGTTTGAGACAAGAGAGTGATTAAATATATTTACCTTTCTCCATTCTGATAAGTAAATATCTTCAAATTCTGCAGCACAAATGATAGTGGGAAAAACACTGTCATATACTGTCCGTGGACTTCTGGAGACAAATGATACATCAGATCATCATATTAATGGGTAAACCAACAGTTGAAATTAGGAGGAAGGATTCAGGGAGAAAATATTTTTACACAAAGGAAATGCCAAAAAGTGCTATGTTCAAAATAGGCACTCATCCTGAAATTAGCATTTGGAGTAAGTAGGTCCCCTAGCCCACTTGCTTGGTCTCCCACCAAGGCATTTCTTGCTTAAAGTGTGTGTGCATCCTAATAGGAGAAAGGCAGATTGGAGAAGACTGATGATGTTACAGAGAAAACACACGCTAGTCCTCCATATTAATGGCATATTCCCCTATTCATGTTTGGAGAAGCAGAGTGAATGCAAAGATTATTACATCAAGGAATGTTTTGGTGAACTTTTAGTTAATTAAAATGAAGCTTAGAGTATAAAAGATTCCAAAGAGAAATAAGCTTCCCTGGTGGTTCAGATGGTAAGGACTCTGCCTGCAATATGGGAGACCTGAGTTTGCTCCCTGGGTAGGGAAGCTCCCCTGGAGAAGTGAATGGCACGCCACTCCAGTATTCTTGGCTGGAAAATCCAAGGACAGAGGAACGTGGTGGGCTACCATCCGTGGGGTTGCAAAGGGTTAGACATGACTGAGCAATTTATACAGAGAGAAAAATCAGAACTAGGTGCTCCATCAGCAACGTTGTGCAAGACAGAGCGGGCAAGTGTTGCTCAAATGTGTCAGGAAAAAAAAAATCAGTATCCATCTCCGTATAGAATTCTGTATCATGCCATGTTGCAACGTTAATTGACAGGGCATTTTTAGACAAGAATTTTCATAAATTTTCAGAAATCTGCTTAAAAATGCATTCTAATCTTTCAGGGAAAGTATATCTCAGTTTTTCTGAAACACTTATTAAAGAGAACATGCAAGCAACATAACATGGAATACACCTAAGAGGTATCTTGAATATTCTAAAAACCTAAGATATTAACAGTATATATATACATAACTTTAAAAATGTTAAATTTCTACATATACAAATATATATATACGTTTATACATACATATAATGAGTCTATCAGTTTAGTTCAGTCGATCAGTCATGTCCAACTCTTTGCGACCCCATGGACTGCAGCATGCTAGGCTTCCCTATCCATCACCAACTCCTGGAACCTACTCAAACTCATGTCCATTGAGTCGGTGATGCCATCCAACAATCTCATCCTCTGTTGTCCCCTTCTCCTCCCACCTTCAATCTTTCCCAGCATTAGAGTCTTTTCAAATGAGTCTGTTCTTCACATCAGGTGGTCAAAATATCGGAGTTTAAGCTTCAGCATCAGTGCATCCAATGAATATTCAGGACTGATTTCATTTAGGATGGACTGGTTGGATCTCCTTGCTGTCCAAGGGACTCTCAAGAGTTTTCACCAACACCACAGTTCAAAAGCATCAATTCTTCAGTGCTCAACATTCTTTATGCTCCAACTCTCACATCCATACATGGCTATGGAAAAACCATAGCTTTGACTAGACAGACCTTTGTCAGCAAAGTAATGTCTTTGGTTTTTAATATGCTGTCTAGGTTGGTCATAACTTTTCTTCCAAGGAGCAAGCGTCTTTGATTTCATGGCTGCAATCACCATCTGCAGTGATTTTGGAGCCCCCCTAAAATAAAGTCTCTCACTGTTTCCATTGTTTCCCCATCTATTTGCCATGAAGTGATGGGACCGGATACCATGATCTTAGTTTTCTGAATGTTGAGTTTTAAGTCAGCTTTTTCACTCTCCTCTTTCACTTTCAAAAGAGGCTCTTTAATTCTTATCCACTTTCTGCCATAGAGTGGTGTCATCTGCATATCTGAGGTTATTGATATTTCTCCCAACAATCTTGATTCCAACTTGTGCTTCATCCAGCCCAGCATTTCACATGATGTACTCTGCATATAAGTTAAATAAGCAGGGTGACAAAATATAGCCTTGACATACTCCTTTCCTGATTTAGAACCAGTCTGTTGTTCCATGTCCAGCTCTAACAGTTGCTTCTTGACCTGAATACAGATTTCTCAGAAGGCAGGTCAGGTAGTCTGGTATTCTCATCTCTTTAAGAATTTTCAACAGTCTATTGTTATCCACACAATCAAAGGCTTTGGCATAGTCAATAAAGCAAAAGTAGATGCTTTTCTGGAATTCTCTTGTTTATTCCTCCAGAGGATGTTGACAATTTGATTTCTGGCTCCTCTACCTTTTCTAAATCCCACTTGAACATCTGAAGTTCATGGTTCACATACTTTGAGGCCTGGCTTCGAGAATTTTGAGCATTACTTTGCTAGTGTGTGAGATGAGAGCAATTGGGCGGTAGTTTGAGCTTTTTCTGGCGTTGCCTTTTTTAGGGATTGGAATGAAAAATGACCTTTTCCAGTCCTGTGACCACTGCTGAGTTTTCCAAATTTGCTGGCATATTGAGTACAGCACTTTCACAGCATCATCATTTAGGATTTGAAATAATTCACCTGGAATCCCATCACCTCCACTTGTTTGTTTGTAGTGATGCTTCCTAAGGCCCACTTGACTTTGCATTCCAGGGTGTCTGGCTCTATGTGAGTGATCACACCATCATGATTATCTGGATCATGAAGATCTTTTTTGTATAGTTCTTCTGTGTATGCTTGCCACCTCTTAGTATCTTCTGCTTCTGTTAGGTCCATATCACTTCTGTCCTTTATTGAGCCCATCTTTGAATGAAATATTCCCTTGATATTTCTAATTTTCTTGAAGTTATCTCTAGTTTTTCCCATTCTATCATTTTCCTCTAATTCTTTGCATTCATCGCTGTGGAAGGCTTTCCTATCCCTCCTTGTTATTCTTTGGAACACTGCGTTCAAATGGGTATATCTTTCCTTTTCTTCTTTGCCTTAGCATCTCTTCCTTTCTTAGCTATTTGTAAGGCCTCCTCCGACAACCATTTTGCCTCTTTGTATTTCTTTTTCTTGGGAATGATCTTGATCACTGCCTCATGTAAAATGTCAGGAAACTCTGCCCATGATTCTTCAGGCACTCTGTCTATCAGGTCTAATGCCTTGAATCTATTTGTCACTTCCACTGTGTAATCTTAAGGGATTTGATTTAGGTCATACCTGAATGGTCTAGTGGTTTTGCCTACTTCAATTTAAGTCTTAATTTGGCAATAAGGATTCATGATCTTTGCCACAGTCAACTCCTGGTCTTGAATATGCTAACTGTATAGCGCTTCTCCATCTTTTGTTGCAAATAATATAATCAATCTGATTTCAGTATTAACTCTGGTGATGTCCATGTGAGGAGTCTTCTCTTCTATTGTTGGAAGAGGGTGTTTCCCATGACCAGTGTGTTCTCTTGGCAAAAGTCTGTTAGCCTTTGACCTGCTTCATTTTGTACTACAAGACCAAATTTGCCTGCTACTGCAGGTATCTTTTGACTTCCTACTTTTGCATCCCAGGCCCCTGTGATGAAGAGGACATCTTTTTTTTTGGTGTTAGTTCTAGAAGGTTTTACAGACCTTCATAGAACTGTTCAGCTTCTTCAGCATTACTGGTCAGAGCATAGACTTGGATTACTGTGATGGTTTGCCCTGGAAACAGACAGAGATCATTCTGTCATTTGTGAGATTGCATCCAAGTACTGTATTTTGGACTCTTTCATTGACTATGATGGCTACTCCATTTCTTCCAAGGGATTCTGGCCCACAGTAGCAGATATAATGGTCATCTGAGTTAAATTCACCCATTCCAGTCCATTTTAGTTAACTGATTCCTTAAATGTCGGTGTTCATTCTTGCCATCTCCTGTTTGCCTTGATTCATGGATCTAACTTTCCAGGTTCCTATGCAATATCGCTTTACAGCATCAGACTTTACTTCCATTACCCATCACATCCACAACTGGGTGTTGGTTTTGCTTTGGCTCCATCTTTCCTTCTTTCTGGAGTTATTTCTCCACTCTTCTCCAGTAGCATTTTGGGCACCTACTGACCAGGGAGTTCATCTTTCAGTGTCATACATTTTTTTTCCTTTTTGTATTGTTCATGGGGTTCTCAATACCAGAATACTGAAGTCATTTGCCATTCCCTTCTGCAGTAGACTACATTTTGTCAGAACTCTGCACCATAATCTGTCCATCGTGGATGGCAGGCATGGCTCATGGTATCACTGAGCTAGACAAGGCTGTGGCCCATGTGATCAGTTTGTATAGTTTTCTGTGATTGTGATTTTCACTCTGTCTGCCCTCTGATGGATAAGGATAAGAGACTTATGGAAGCTTCGGATGGGAGAGACTGACTGGAGGAGAATCTGAGTCTTGTTCTGATGGGTGAAGCCATGTTCAGTATATCTTTAATCCAATTTTCTGTTGATGGGCAGGACTGTGTTTGCTCCCTGTTGCTTGACTTGAAGCCAAACTATGGTGTTGTTGTTATGTGTATATATTAAAAATATGTGGTGAGAGATGATTAACAAAACCACAAAGTGCTTATCTCAAATTAAATCAGAAACTCAGAAGAATAAAAGAAGAACAACAACAAAAAAAGAAGGTGGATTAAACAAAGTGCTTCTGGTAAAACCAGTATGATATTCCTACATTTTTTGTGTAATAAGAATAAAATAAATAGTATTGTAAAGAAAACTATGCAGGTTATGATTCAATCAATGTGAAAAGAAAACTAAAATTTTCTACAGTTTTGAAATTGCCATAATACTTAAGGAAAGAAAATCAGTTTTGAAAATTTTGAAATGTTCATGGTTTGACATAGAGTTGATGGTTTATAGATGATTAAACCTGTATACAGATCAGGAAGCAACAGTTAGAACTGGACATGTAACAACAGACTGGTTCCACATAGGAAAAGGAGTACGTCAAGGTTGTATATTGTCACCCTGCTTATTTAACTTATATGCAGAGTACATCATGAGAAACGCTGGGCTGGAAGAAGTACAAGCTGGATTCAAGATTGCCAGGAGAAATATCAATAATCTCAAATATGTGGATGACACCACCCTTATGGCAGAAAATGAAGAACTAAAGAGCCTCTTTTGAAAGTGAAAGAGGAGAGTTAAAAAGTTGGCTTAAAGCTCAACATAAGTAAACTAAGATCATGGCCTCCCATTCCATCACTTCATGGCAAATAGATGGGAAACAGTGGTTGACTTTATTTCTGGGGGCTCCAAAATCACTGCAGATGGTGGCTGTAGCCATGAAATTAAAAGACACTTACTCCTTGGAAGGAAAGTTTTGATCAACCTAAACAGCATATTAAAGAGCAGAGGCATTACTTTGCCAACAAAGGTCCATCTAGTCAAGGCTATGGTTTTTCCAGTAGTCATGTATGGATGTGAGAGTTGGACTATAAAGAAAGCTGAGCATAAAGAATTGATGCTTTTGAACTGTGGTGTTGTAGAAGATTCTTGAGAGTCCCTTGGACTTCAAGGCAATCCAACCAGTCCATCCTAGAGGAGATCAGTCCTGAGTGTTCATTGGAAGGACTGATGTTAAGGCTGAAACTCCAATACTTTGGCCACCTGATGTGAAGAGCTGACTCATTTGAAAAGACCCTGATACAGGGAAAGATTGAAGGCAGGAGGAGAAGGGACGACAGAGGATGAGATGGTTGGATGGCATCACCGACTCAATGGACATGAGTTTGGGTCAACTCTGGGAGTTGGTGATGGACAGGGAGGCCTGGCATGCTGTGGTTCATTGGGTCACAAAGAGTTGGACACGTCTGAGCAACTGAACTGAACTGAAGTATATTCATATAACTTTTTTACTCTGTGAATTTCCAATGTGTATTTATTTTGGAATTATCAGAATTGTCCTATGTGTATGTGATAAAAATAAATGATTGCAAAGTAGTTTATTATTTTATGATGAATGTTACAAATCTAATTGCTTCAAACAAAATATTAGAGCAAAACTTTATATGACAGTGATTATAATATTTAAAATGTGTTCAAATCTCTTTTTTACTTTTAAATCTCTTCTTCCCCGGTAGATTTTTGTTTTATCTTCATCTTTCTCTGTCGTGTCAGTGACAAATATAGTGATACATTTGGGTAATATCTGGAATAGGAAATGGCAACCCACTCTAGTGTTCTTTCCTGGAGAATCCCATGGACAGAAGAGCCTGGCACACTGCAGTCTGTGATGTCCCAAAAAGTCGATCACGACTTAAGTAACTTAACATGCACGCATGGGTAGTATATCAACGGATTCTAATAATATCATCAAGGTTATAAATAAAGGCCTGAGGAAGACAGTGGATTTTCCTCTGCTATTGGATAAACAGCTCTCTCTCTCAGCTGGTGTCTCTCTTCAGTATAAATCATGGGTGAGATTTACATATCTAGAGTGTTCAGGTTACAGTAAGTGTTCCTGGACATGTCCTAAAGTCTTCAAAAATCAGAGAAGCTGAGCTTTGCCCTGAGACATTCACATCTGCAGAATAAATATTTCTTTTAAAATCACCTGTGTGTTTGTTTTCTCTTGCATAAGGGACATACAGACTTTGTCAGATGATAAACCTCATGTGAGCTCTATTGTGTGGAGAAGACCTAGGATGGCCAAGGAGCACAGTGAAATCATAAATAGAACCTCAGGTAAATTTCCTCTGCCAGCCCTGTTTCTATTTTCATTCACGTTCCTGCTGATGCTGGAAAAATGACTGAGATTATAATAACCAGATGGACTTTGTTTCTTTTTTTTTAAACTATTTCAGGATAAATTGCCACTAATTTTATTTAATAATATAAAATCTTATCATGAAAATATTAGCACATACTTTCTGGTCTAGACCTTAAAATTATCTGATCAGATGAATTTCTAGTCAGTAACTACTATAGCTATGCAAGTGATAAGAAAAATCTCATAATCCTTAATGAGAAATTATTCTATGATTTACACAGCTGGAGATAAAGATTGCATTTTATAAATATACTTGGTCATTTATATTATATACTATACTTATATATACACATATATATTATAAACATATAATATGCATATATAAATGTAATATACATGTACATAATATACATATATATTATATACTATAAAAGATTATTTAATATAATGATATATTAATATAATTCACTTACCTTCAGTTTAAATATTTTAGAAAAAAATTTAAAATATCTGTATAATTATTTGAGTAGTGAAGTAATATTTTCATCTCAAAGCATAGATGTATCTTAAGTTTGTTAGAATGTTCAGCACCCTGGTTATTTTATAATACCCCTACTCCAAAGCAACAGGGTTTTAAAGCCTAAAATAATATTTAAAATTAGTTTAAAATAAGAACTATGTACCCAAGTAATTTCAGACAATGAAATTTTATATTTAACTCTGAAGTGATCTCAAGAATATTCTGACTTCCCAATTTTCTTATAATTGTGATGATGTTATATTTGAAATCTGTGATGATGTTATATTTCTTAAAATTATGTACTTATTATTAACTTTATTTGATTCAAACATTTTTATTTCACAAAATATAATTTATCCTTTGTTTTTCCCTTTTTGTCTTCTCCCAATAGCCTCAATATTTCACTTTTTGATAAGAAAATACTTCTGCTTCCAGGTTGTGTTCTTATATTTGTTTGCACTGGAGCCAAAGTGGAAAAGAAGAGTTGATAGATACTTTCTAGACTTTCTTCTAAATCCAGAGATGTGTGAAGATTTGATATCTTTCCTGAAAGAGTAACTTAAGAATTCTCCAAGAGCATATGCAGAGCCACATAAATGAGAACAAGGCAGAGGTTATGATTCATAGAAACACAACCAAGTACAGAGAAATGAGTATTGATCAAATACAACTGTTCCAGATAATGGAAGCTCACTGTGTCTTCCTGAGGACATCACTTGGCTGGCAAGCGAAAAGCTGGTGGGCTGATGGCATCTTTCATTTGAGATGGTCTGTGTGAGCTCAGTATGATCAAAGTCGCAGTGATCTTGGCACGCCAGCATCTATGCCTGTGAGTTAGACTTTCACTCTACTATAGCTGTGAGTGATGTGCTGTTGCCTTTCAAAATTCTGGGCACACTTGGTGCTCCCAGGGAAGGCTATTGTGCTTCAGGAGTTTAACTTTTAATCTGAATTGAAAACAACTGATAGTTGTAGTCAAAGGGAAAAATCATCTCAACAAGCAAAGTTTTCCTTCACAAAGTCTGTTTCAAACCTATACTAATGCATTTGCGCAAAAATTACACCAAACTAATCCAAATCAAACAAAATACAATGTGCACACCCACAAAATACTATCATTGTTATAAATTATTCTTTTGTGTCCCTTTAATCGCTAGAATCCCAAATATCTCTCTTTTAATTTATTTATTATTAATTAGAGGATAATTGCTTTACAATAGTGTGTTGGTTTCTGCCGTTCATCAGTATGAAACTCTTTTGAAAATGGCAAAATGCTGGTTAACTCTACAGCTAGGGGAGACGCCAGTCCATAATAAGCAACAGTTCGTTAAAGTTCTAGCCAGCTTTTGAAAGTTAGTACACTTGGTAAACTTAGGCAAAGATTATTTTTATCTAATGTTAGTTTTCAGACTACATGTCTGGCTGTGCATTTGTGAGGTAATAAAATGTCTTATGTTTACTGGGTTAGATCTCATGGTGTTAAAAAATGCGATAATTTGCAAAGAGAAAAACTCATCAGATATAATTAGCAGAACTGTTAAATAGCTCATATATGCTTTAATTAAATTTTGTATTAAACTAGGCATCTATATTTTAATCTCCATAGTTTGAGTATATTACATATTTTTAAAGTTTGATTCACTGATCTACAATGAATCAAATCACCCTTTTGAATACTCACCTAAGTACAGGAGATTCAAGCATAATATTTATATTTGATTTATTTGCATAGAAGAGATATTTAAAAATAAAATGAACTATCTGCTAAACTCATCTATAATAGAGTAAGAAAATTCAGCTAAAGGGAGTTTTAGTTTGGTGCATTTAGCAAAGTAACTTAATTTAAAAAGAAAAAAAACAAAACCAGAAGAACGTATAATAGAAGTTTAGATTTTTGAAACATAAAATTCATAATAGTTAATTACATTAATTTGGAGTTAGAATTTTCAGTTAAGGGGGTTAGTTCCACAAAAGTCATTTTTCTAGCTTCTTGGAATTACTTTGAAATTCTAAAGTTCCATATTTTGGAACAGATGTTGTACTGAGTGAGCTATGTGCTTTTGTGACTTTATGAAACAAAAATTATAAGGATATATAAGAGGATTTTCATTTCCCAAATGATTCACTCTGCCATGGGTCACAAGACTAAGCACTTTAGATTGCTAAATTCATTCATATGGAGGGAAAAGAGTGTCGGCAATGAAAATTGAACTACTTAATTTGTATGGAAAAGTTTAGTTTATTGAGGGACTTATACTCCTTGGAAGGAAAGTTATGACCAACCTAGACAGAATATTAAAAAGCAGAGATATTACGGTGTCAACAAAGGTCCATCTAGTCAAGGCTATGGTTTTTCCAGTGGTCATGTATGGAGGTGAGAGTTGGACTATTAAAAAAGCTGAGCACCAAAGAATTGATGCTTTTGAAATGTGGTGTTAGATAAGACTCTTGAGAGTCCCTTGGACTGCAAGGAGATCCAACCATTCCATCCTAAAGGAGATCAGTCCTGGGTGTTCATTGGAAAGACTGGTGTTGAAGCTGAAACTCCAATACTTTGGTTATCTGATGTGAAGAGCTGACTCATTTGAAAAGACCCTGATGCTGGTAAAGATTGAGGGCAGGAGGAGAAGAGGATGACAGAGGATGAGATGGTTGGATGGCATCACTGACTCAATGGGCATGAGTTTGGGTGGACTCCAGGAGTTGGTGATAGAGAGGGAGGCCTGGCCTGCTGTGGTTCATGGGGTCGCAAAGACTCGGACATGTCTCAGTGACTGAACTAAGTCCTAACTGATGAATGGAAGGAATGGAGAGACAGAGAATAAAAAAAAAAGAGAAAGATAAACAAAGAATTTTGTGAGCACATTGATATTACGAAATTTGCCATAATGTATTTACATTGTAATTGGTCATTGTCTGAGTATTTACACTATGTACTTAGCAAATACAATATATCTATTTTTAAAATTTTTTCCTGTTTTCCCCTGGAGAAACCAGTTAGTCACTTACCAGCCCAATATTGGTTTTATAGTTCCCAGTACCCTTATGTGTGAACAATTTTTGAAATAGCCCTAATTTTAAATGGAGTGATTGGTGAACTTCTTTGTGAATGAACTGTCGGTTTCTCATCAAATTCTACCCTTCCTTCTCTAATCCCATCATTTTGCAAAAGGCTAGCTTCCCTGAATATTATTATTTACATCAGACACATTGTCCCAGAATGATTAATTTTTCTGCTTCTATATCTGACACTTTTGTTTGTCTGGAAAGTGGAAGTGTTAATCGCTTCAGTTGTGTCTGACTCTTTGCAATCCCATAGACTGTAGCCCACCGGACTCCTCTATCTATGGAATTCTCCAGGCAAGAATATTGGAATGGGCTCCCATTTCCTTTTCCGAGGGATCTTCCCAACCAAGGATTGAACCCAGGTCTCCTGCATTGCAGGCAGATTCTTTATTGTTTGAGCCACCAACCCTGGTCCTAAAACTGTCTCTTCAGGTTTCTGTTTCTTTGCACCCTACACTCTGCTTGAGCCAAATGAGTTAACTTGCTGCTGCTGCTAAGTCACTTCAGTAGTGTCTGACTCTGTGTGAACCCATAGATGGCAGCCCACCAGGCTTCCCCATCCCTGGGATTCTCCAGGCAAGAACACTGGAGTGGGTTGGCATTTCCTTCTCTGTTAACTTGCTAGTTCCATCTTTTTTTTTTTATCCATAGCCTTTCTCCTTTCTTGAAAAGTCCTCCGTGTTCTCTAAATTTATTGAAATAGTACTTATTCAATCAATAGGCATTTCAATATGTAGGTATTGAAATTCTTCTATTAAATGTTAAATGATAATGTTAAATGTTAAATAATAAACATTTTAACCTATTGTTCTTATACATCCCTTTTCTACAGCACATTCCAATCCCTTTTCTTGCCTGGACTATTACAAGATTGCTTTACCCTGCTGACCTCTTATATCGATGCTAGAGTCACCTAGCATAAAGGTAGACCTGCAATATGTCACTCCCACACAGAAGCCCAAAGAAGAATAAGGTTCAAACTGTGGTCACCATCCATATCTGCCATTGTCACACATATTGATTCAACCAACTATTGATCACAAATATTCCCCCCAAATTCCAGAAATCTACAAAAAATAAACCTTGAATGCCCCACTCTGGGAACTACTTACATATCATTTACATTATATCAGGTATTACAAATAATCTGAGATGAGTTAAAGTATATGGGAAGATATGCAAAGGTTATATGCAAATACTATGCCATTTTACACAAAGAACGTGAGCATCCATAGATTGTTGACAGAGGAGTCCGGGAACCCATGCTCCATGGATGCTCAGGGACAGTTGTATTTTGCAAGGAGAAAAAAATCCATCTCTAGTTATCTCTACTGTCTTTTCATGCTCCTCTGTCAATTGGGACATTGTAGGTTTTTCAAATATCTGTGTTTGTGTTCATTCATCCTTCTATATGGAATATTATTTGTTCTTTTCTTCATTTCACAAATGCCCAGACATCTATTAAGAGTTAGGTCCTATGTCACTATTTGCTTCGTGAAGACAAATCATTTCACCTCTTCCAAGTAACAGAGTTACTTTGCATTGCCATGAAAGTGTATTCACATAGCCTATGTTTATATGTAACTTAATCTTTTCCTAGGATGTGAATTCTAATTTAGAGATTGTGCCTTATTCACTTTTATGTTTGAAGTAGCTAGTAAAGATTTCATTTAATATTTATTGTTGTTTCTTTGAATGCCATTTAATTTTTCTAATACTTGAATCATCTTGCCATTCAGATTCTAATGTTGTGTGTGTATGTGTGTGAAAAAAAAAGTTCCGGCCAAGCAAGTCTCTGTATCTGTATAGTTTGGGACTGGTGGCCATTCCACCTTTCTGTTTCATCACACAAAGAAACAAATACCCTCACACAACTATAACAAAAAAAGAGGAACAGGAGTGGGACACTCTGAAGGATAGATAAGGTACACTAAAAGGCCTTTGTGGTTAAATACCCTGTAGATCTGCATGTCTTATAATGTAACAAATTATTATTACAGAAACTTAATTGGGCAGAGGAACCAGAGATCAAATTGCCAACATCCGCTGGATTATCAAAAAAGCAAGAAAGTTCCAGAAAAATATCTATTTCTGCTTTATTGACTGTTGCAAATCCTTTAACTCTGTAGATCACCACAAACTGTGGAAAATTCTTAAAGAGACAGGAATACCAAACCACCTGACCTGCCTCTTGAGAAACCTGTTTGCAGGTCAGGAAGCAATAGTTAAGACTGGACATGGAACAACAGACTGGTTCCAAATAGGGAAAGGAGTACATCAAGGCTATATATTGTCACCCTGCTTATTGAACTTATATGTAGAGTGCATCATGCGAAATGCTGGGCTGGAGGAAGCACAAGCTGGAATCAAGATTGCCGGGAGAAACATCAATAACCTCAGATATGCAGATGACACCACCCTTATGGCAGAAAGTGAAGAGGAACTAAAGAGCCTCTTTTGAAAGTGAAAGAGGAGAGTGAAAAAGTTGGCTTAAAGCTTAACATTCAGAAAACTAAGATCATGGCATCTGGTCCCATCACTTCATGGGAAATAGATGGGGAAACAGTGAGAGACTATTTTGGGGGGCTCCAAAATCACTGCAGATGGTGACTGTAGCCATGAAATTAAAAGACGCTTACTCCTTGGAAGGAAAGTTATCACCAACTTAGACAGCATATTAAAAAGCAGAGACATTACTTTGCCAACAAAGGTCCATCTAGTCAAGGCTATGATTTTTCCAGTAGTCATGTATGGATGTGAGAGTTGGACTGTGAAGAAAGTTGAACACCAAAGAATTGTTGCCTTTGAAGTATGGTGTTTGAGAAGACTGTTTAGAGTCCCTTGGACTGCTAGGAAATCCAACCAGTCCATCCTAAAGGAGATCAGTCCTGAGTGTTCATTGGAAGGACTGATGTTGAAGCTGAAACTCCAATACTTTGGCCACCTGATGCGAAGAGCTGACTCATTTGAAAAGATCCTGATGCTGGGAAAGATTGAGGGCAGGAGGAGAAGGGGATGACAGAGGATGAAATGGTTGGATGGCATCACTGACTCCATGGAGATGAGTTTAAGTAAACTCCAGGAGTTGGTAATGGACAGGATACTATATATTCATGTTTGTACACACATGCCCTCATAATCACATATATTGTTGCAAGTCTCATCATAATAATTTTTTCAACTGAGTGTTATAAATATGGATTGATACCCATGGAAAGCATTGTTTACAGGCTAATGCGAACTGCTATAACCAGATTTCTAAACTTTGCCTTCCTTCTACTACAGAGGCTATAAAAGCTCAGCTGATTTCTTTTGTAGCCTCTTACAACTTAAAGTGCCAGTGTAGCAATTGTCTCCATAATATGCAAAGGAAGTTTACAATCCGGTAATAATAAGGTAAATGATCCAATAAAAATGGGCAAAAGATTTGAACAAACACTTCATAAAAGAAGACACACAAGTGGCCAAAAACACATATAAAGTTGCTAAAAATCATTAGCCATCTGAGAAATGTATATTAAAACCAAGTGAAAATATCACTACACACCTGCTATAATTGATGCTACCATGCATTGGTGAGATTACAGGCAACTGGAATTTCATGCAATCAGAGATCTTGAGAATAAATATGTTAGTTTAACTTTAGATTTCTCATATTTTAAATTGTGCCATATAAGACCATTAAAATCTAATATGGACTTCAAGGATATTCATTCCCCTGTAAGATTTTTAGTCTGCTTCTGGAGTTGAATACAAATTCAGTAGTAATGTGATAATAATTGTGATAGAGGAAGTATGCCCACTTCCAGAGCTGCTAGAAGAGTAAAATGCTTTACACTGAGGCAACTACAGTAATTGGTTTGTTCTGCTCTGAGTTCAATTTAAAATGGCAATTATTTTTTGACTATGTGATTTAAATCTTTCAAGATATATTATAGTAAAAAGGGAAAAAGCCTTAGAATTGAAATGTAGACTCACAACTAGTTATGGAGGAGGAAATTAGTGCCCATGCCGTAACATTTAAACTCTGTGGTGACTTCAGTCAAGAATGAATCTGAATTTTTAGAATGTATTATAAAAGCATTTGAATATATAAGATTAACCATTTAAAAATGAATTTTAAACTTACAGTTAAACTCTAATTAAAGATCCTGAGTGAGGTTTCATTCAAAATTGCCAGCTGTGCCACCCCCGAATATAAAAACATCCATTGAAGGCAGCTCCATGGGCATCACATTAACGTTTTCACAATTACATAATATTATATCGCAAGTAAGACAGTCTAGGTTAAACGATCTCAGCTCACTAATTCTAATGTTTAAAACTGTTCCAGTCAAGGAATAATGGTTTATTCCTTTTTATCACAAATGATCATTGCCATTAAATGCAATAGAGATGAAGGTTTAGAAATACCTTTGTGATTTTACAAAGTGATGGAGCCTGCTTGCAATAATTCATGGTGCAGTTTAAAACACCAATATCAGCATTATAATCAAAACTCAATAGGATAAGAATTTGGTGAACTAATAAATTATAAGTGAGGCTCATGATAGTGAAATCACACAAGTTATATCACTTTGACTTAAGCCAGGATAATTAATAACTCATTTAAAAATTCAAAAAACATATTGGAACATGTTCATTCTTATGTATTAATATTGAGGATTATTCCAAGGAATTTTCTTAAATTTATTTTACTAAAGAGATTTATTATAATTTTTCATTTTCATTAATTTTTCTTTTTGTGAAACACTAGAATAAGAAATATTATTCACTTTTCTTTTACAATAATGTGGCTATTTTCCTATCAAGTTTACCAAAACAAATGAAAAAATTAAGCTGATCTAGAGCTGTCCTGTTACTACCAATATTATTTCATATTAATCATATGGAAGGGGACTGATATGAGCATGCCAGCTATTTTTCAAATCTACATTTTAATTTTAATTTCTTTATATGTAGTCTCACACCTTAGGGATGATTTTTAACTCTCATAGTTATGAATGTAATGTTGGTAAAATGATGGGAGAATGGAAGCATACATAGCGTCTTTATAGGAGGCAATGTCAGAGAAACTGGCTTAATGACTATGGGTCTTATGCCAAGAGGGCCTTCTAAAAAGAAATGGATATCTTTTACTAGTTAGAGTTTGTGCATGCATTCATGTTACTCAGTCATGTCCGACTCTTTGTGACTCCATGGCCTGTAGCCCACCAGGTTCCTCTGGCCATGAAATTTTCCAGGCAAAATACTGGAGCAGATTGCCATTTCTTATTCTAGGCGATCTTCCTGATCCAAGAAATGAACCCACATCTTTTGAGTCTCTTGCATTGCAGGCGAATTCTTTATTGTTGAGTCACTGGGAAAGTCCCTAGTTTAATTAGAAATAAAAGCAGAACAGTTTGGGTATGGGGGAAATTGTATTATTCTGTATATTTCTTACTTTTTTTCTAGACACTATATTATATATTTCATAGTTGGTCTGATCTCCAACAAGGACTATATTAACAGGTTATCATTATCATCAGTTTAAAGGTAAGAAATCGAATAGGAAATGTTTAAGCTCTGTGCTAACCAAATGATGAAAATTTAAAGTGTGATATTTTGTACACACATTTTCAAACACTACTTAGTTTTTTAAAATAATCCTATTTTTAAATTTCATATTCAAGACTTCATATCTGTGCCACATTCCATATGAGAAATAGATTATATCTACTAGGTACAATCTTGCAGACCCTTTGACACAATAAAACACAAATTTTTGATAAACCCCCTGTGTATTAGTTTCTTAGGGCTGCCATAGCAAATTTCAGACTGAATATCTTTTTTTATTTTTCATTTATTTTTATTAGTTGGAGGTTAATTACTTTACAATATTGTAGTGGGTTTTGTCATACACTGACATGAATCAGCCATGGAGTTACATGTATTCCCCATCCCAATCCCTCCTCCCACCTCCCTCTCCACCCGATCCCTCTGGGTCTTCCCAGTGCACCAGGCCCAAGCATTTGTCTCATGCATTCAGCCTGGGCTGGTGATCTGTTTCACCATATATAATATACATGCTGTTCTCTCGAAACATCCTACCCTCACCTTCTCCCACAGAGTCTAAATGTCTGTTCTGTACTTCTGTGTCTCTCTTTCTGTTTTGCATATAGGGTTATCATTACTATCTTTCTAAATTCCATATATATGTGTTAGTATGCTGTAATGTTCTTTTTCTTTCTGGCTTACTTCACTCTGTATAATGGGCTCCACTTTCATCCATCTCATTAGAACTGATTCAAATGAATTCTTTTTAATGGCTGAGTAATATTCCATGGTGTATATGTACCACAGCTTCCTTATCCATTCGTCTGCTGATGGGCATCTAGGTTGCTTCCATGTCCTGGCTATTATAAACAGTGCTGCGATGAACATTGGGGTGCACGTGTCTCTTTCAGATCTGGTTTCCTCGGTGTGTATGCCCAGAAGTGGGATTGCTGGGTCATATTCTATTTCCAGTTTTTTAAGAAATTTCCACACTATTCTCCATAGTGGCTGTACTAGTTTGCATTCCCACCAACAGTGTAAGAGGGTTCCCTTTTCTCCACACCCTCTCCAGCATTTATTGCTTGTAGACTTTTGGATAGCAGCCATCCTGACTGGCGTGTAATGGTACCTCATTGTGGTTTTGATTTGCATTTCTCTGATAATGAGTGATGCTGAGCATCTTTTCATGTGTTTGTTAGCCATCTGTATGTCTTCTTTGGAGAAATGTCTGTTTAGTTCTTTGGCCCATTTTTTGATTGGGTCATTTATTTTTCTGGAATTGAGCTTCAGGAGTTGCTTGTATATTTTTGAGATTAATCCTTTGTCTGTTGCTTCATTTGCTATTATTTTCTCCCAATCTGAGGGCTATCTTTTCACCTTGCTTATAGTTTCCTTTGTTGTGCAAAAGCTTTTAAGTTTCATTAGGTCCCATTTGTTTAGTTTTGCTTTTATTTAGAATATTCTGGGAGGTGGGTCATAGAGGATCCTGCTGTGATTTATGTCAGAGAGTGTTTTGCCTATGTTCTCCTCTAGGAGTTTATAGTTTCTGGTCTTACATTTAGATCTTTAATCCATTTTGAGTTTATTTTTGTGTATGGTGTTAGAAAGTGTTCTAGTTTCATTCTTTTACAAGTGGTTGACCAGTTTTCCCAGCACCACTTGTTAAAGAGGTTGTCTTTTTTCCACTGTATATCCTTGCCTCCTTTGTCGAAGATGAGGTGTCCATAGGTATGTGGATTTATTTCTGGGCTTTCTATTCTGTTCCATTGATCTATATTTCTCAGACTGAATATCTTAAACAATTGAAACTTATTTTCTCACAGTTCTGGAAAATAGAGGTCCACGACCAAAGGTCAGCAGGTTTTGATTTCTTCTGAGGCTTCTTTTCTTGGCTTGAGGATGGCCACTTCCTGTGGCCCTCCCTCTGAACTTGCCTATCCAAATATCCTTTTATTCTAAAGATAACAATTATATTGATTAATGACCTCATTTAATCATAACTACTTCTTTAAAGGACTTATCTCCAAATATAATTAAATTCTAAAGTACTACACTTTAAGATTTCAGTGTATGAACTGGAGGGGACACAATTCAGCATATATACCATCTCACCAAATCCCCTCGTTATTCCTATATGATTCTTTCCCTTTAATATATCTCGGAATTATTATTTTACACAAGCATAAAGGCAATATAATTAGTGTCAAAACAAAGTTTCCAATTAGATGATCTCTTCTTGAAATATGTTTACTATCTTGTTAAATACAAATATCCAAAGTAAAAAAGCAATAATTGCACTTTCATCAAATTATGAAATATTTTAGATTTATTTCCAGTGGAACAGCTGTATCAGATCAAAATTTAGTAGGGACAGTCTTTTAACTACTCTGAAACATCTTCAAACTACACATACAGGAAGAAGATGCTGCCTTGACTTCTTGCTATTAAAGGTGTGGTTCACAGCAGGGGCATTAGCATAACTTAGGTACTACTAGAAATGCAGAAACTTGTGTTCTGCTACAGTCTTTCCAAATCAGAATCTTCATTTTAACTTTCTTTGAGGTGATTCTTATGTACAATAACCTTTGAAAGCCTCTGGTCTGAAATATAGCAAGTTTTCCCCAAAAGAACCATGTATAAGGAATCAAAGAAAATACAAGTGGGAGCAAGACTAGGGGCAAGGGAAAATGATGGTTTGTTTTTCCTTTCGTCTTTATCTTTTTTCTCCAGACCTACCCAACTTGTATATGCACATACATCATGTCAAATAGTATTGTTTAAACATGTTTCATAATTGTTCCATTTGTTGCACTGGAATAAGTACACTCCAATATTCACAGTATTAGGTGTGTTATTGCAGCAGCTCATAAATGAATTCCTTGAAATCCTAGTACTAAAAATATTTTGTAATAAGATAAAGGATTGTTTGGTCAGTAAGTTTGGGCAGGTTGGCATATTATATCCTTCTTTTATAGGGTGCATTAATTCACAATGTGTGGTGGTGGTGGTGGTGGTTTAATTGTTAAGTCGTGTCCAACTCTTGCAACCCCATGAACTGTAGCCTGTGAGGCTCCTCTGTCCATGGAATTCTCCAGGAAAGAACACTTGGAGTGGGCTGCCATTTCTTCTCCATGACAACGTGTATGAGCATATAAAAGACTGACCATTTCGGCAATGAAGCAATATACCTAATGTCTGTATCCTAAACTAATTTTACTGTTGATACCTTTCATCTAAACTTCTATCAGATGTGAGAGGATCAGTGTAAGAGATAAGTCTTCATAGACTTTAGTATGCACATATGTATGTGGGTGTGTGTAATTATTACATATATATATATATATATATAGTGTATACATAGAGAGTAGTAATATATATATATGAAATGGAGGAGGGCATGGCAACCCACTCCAGTATTCTTGCCTGGAGAATCCCATGGGCAGAGGAGCCTGGCAGGCTATGACTCATAGGGTTGCAAAGAGTCGGATATGATCAAAGTGACTTAGCAATGCATAGGTACATAAACATATATAAAGCAATTATAAATTATATAAAGTTCTATAGCCAGTCTGTGATTTCAAAACTGATAAAACATTACCACTCTTCTTGCTTCACTTAAGTCCCAACTTAATGTATAAAAATGTACTAACTTCATCAGTTACTTTCACTTTAAGAATGCATAATTTATCAAGTTTTATCCATGAAAGTGTTGAAAGTGTTAATCGCTCATTCATGTCTGACTCTTTGTTACCCCCGTGGACTGTAGCATCTGTCCATGGAATTCTCCAGGGAAGAAAACCTTGACTAGACAGACCTTTGGAGTTGGCAAATTCTTGATAAATTACTATTCATGTACTGAAAAACTAACTACACAATAAAACTGAACAAGAATTACAGTGTTTAGATAAAACCAGATTAACCTACTTTCAAAGTCCCCTCTTTCAAAACATCACTAAAACTGATCTGATATCTAAAATTAAAAAAACCTCTTTCAAGCAATGCCAAAGAATATATAAAGATAGTTTCTAGTGAGATATATATTTTTAAAGTCTGAAATCTATGTCCCAAAGAAGTACTTAACTTGGGAGAATATAAACCAACTTCATATAGATCTTATGTGATATGTTATTTATCAAGATTTTTCTTTTTGGAAAGGGGAATTAAATCTCTGCAACTTTTAAAGTTACTTGTACTTTGTCTATTAAAATTTTCCATTTAAATTTAGACTTGCCACTGAATATCAATGTTTCTGGCATCCATTATAAATAAAATAAACTTTCTTTAGTCATTGACAGTTGCCGGGGTCCAGCCCCAGCAGGATCCAGGGGAACCCTCAGGATGAACGGCGTCGGCGAATGAGAGAGACAGTAAGACAAAGCTCGGGGCTGAGTCTGGAGTTTATTTTGGCACGACCCCTTTATACCCTTAACAGCATCTTTGGGGGAAGTGCACATTGCTTACACACAGGGCATCTCAAAACATTGCAGCAACTTGACCTTCAACAGAAACAGGACGTCACCCACATACTTTTCATTCACAAGAGTCTTTCTTATCATTTGCCCTTCAGGCCTGCTAACATTTTATGGCTTGCACCTGGTGTGACTTAAGCAACTTCAGTAGCCCACTCTGTTTTTCTTATAATTAATCTATTTTCTTTCTAATAGGCGTCATCTCTATGGGAACTAGATAGGATTACATTTTTACAGAACAGAAATGCGAAGGACTGCAGAAACAGCAGATATGGCACAAAACAGGCTCTTAGTCTAAAAGTTAACCACCTGCAAGAAGTCGCCAGCTAATCTCTATCTAAAGTATTTTTCTATTAGGCACATTTGTGGCTATAATATTTGTGGAGCTTTTCTCACCCCGCGAAGGGGCCTATGCTTAATAGTTTCTTTTGTTAGCGTACTGTGCTTAGGATGTTTAGAACAATCAAGAGCATTTTGTGCAATGAGATCACACATTTATCAAACAAGCCAGAATGCCAGCAAAATGTTTGAATGGAATCATTTCCTTCATCCCTGGCCCCTTCATAGGGTAGCAGCGTCCAGGAGATTTATTAATTAGGGTTTTAAGTTGGTCCTCATTCAGTGAAAGAGGAGCAGGAGAGCTCTCGGCAGGCAACACAAGAATCCACAGCAGGGCAAACAAGAACAACAGCAGAAAAAGGGGGGAGGATACAGGGTGGGGTGGAGGCCGAGGCCAACCTGGAGGGTCCCTTATCCTAGACGGCCTTGCCTGTCAGGTTTTTTCCTCATGACCTCATGGATGGGGTCCCGGACGGCCTTGCCTGCCCGGTATTTTCTTCATGACCTCGTCATGGGCAGGACCTCCCATAACGGCTCCTGGCAGACAGTGTATATTTTCCTCATAGGATTTTTATCACAGTGAATCGTTTTTGCATTACTGAAACAAAACTAGCTCAGGGTGTTAAAATGTTTAGTATATTACCATGTTTAATGTATTTTTTTAACATTGCATCCATAATCAGAAGTCTTCATTTGTTTGTTTGCTTGTTTTGTCTTATGCTCTATTATGTTTTGATTATTGCAAAACAGATAGGAAATTTCAAAATATTCTAATATGTAGCAACCCAATAAGCCAAACCAATATGATGTCAGTCAGATATTAAGAACTTGGATTTTGGATGACCATTAACAAAGACTCACAATCTGATCCCAGAATCATGTCTGACTTGTCCTCTTACAACAATTTTGTGCCTGGTAAGAGACTCAGCTACTGACTTCTCATTCGGGAAGAATATATGTTAGACATCAGAAATGAAATTAGCTTTATTGAAGCTGCACCTAAAATAGTTTTCTAGTCCCTCGTTTGGAGAGTATTGACGGGAATCAAGGTATCTAGGCTTCCCATCTGTCGTTTGACTTCATGATACCTCTTCATTCAACGTATCCTAAATTTGTAAGGAGAGATACAAAATAATGCAATTATTTGCTCTCATTTGTCATTGAGCATTGTATTTGAATTAAACGAGGTATTTACTAACAAATTTTGATTGCCACTGATTGTATGAAAAGTTTAGTCGAAGCTGTTGCTTCATTATATGTAATCATGAGCTTTCCTTCAAACTTTCTCAGTGGCATTCAATTGTTTTTTATTTGTTTAAATGTTGATTAGTGTAGGCAGAATCAAGTTTTATTTTTTTTTCCCTTTTATTTTCTTTTCCATAGAGAAAAAAAACAGAAAAAGAAAAAAGAAAATCTTAGTGAAACAGTTCTCAGGAAAGCTAGTTACAATCTTCACTTTATATACTTTATAAGAGAAGTATATGAACTGAATTTAAATACATATTCTCAAAAAATGGGACTGTCAGCATTTTAAAGAAATAATAATGATTGTTAATACATGGCAGGAAAATGCATTATGAAAAGAACTCTTTGAGGAAGAGGTTTATCCTCAGCTCACATTTCACTAGAAATTGTTAGCTATTTTTCCCAAGATCTTGAAATAATAAGTAGCTGTGCATAAATTCAAATCCAATCTAACTCTAGAGCATGCATGCTGTTGGATAATCTATGCCTAAATAAGATAAAGTAGAGGTTTATGTAAATGATACAGTATATATTGATAAAGATCTTCATAAAAAAAAAGCAAGCTCAGAAAACCCTGACATATAATCAAATAGTAAAAACAGAAAGCAAAAAATAAAATCAATCAACAGCTGTCAATGGTGTTTAAAGGCTAAATGCAAAGCATCAATACCCAGGCTTATCACTATTGCTCCATAATGTAAGAAAAGAAAAATGAAAAGTGCATAAACACCAATAAAAAAGGCCAAAGCTAACTGGATAGCTAAATATGAAAAATTTAATGACTTATTGCAAATGAGTTTATCTCCTATTTTAGTATGTGGCATTTCATGAAGAGATAAACAGTACTAAAATGTTACAGGCATCAGTATTTGAACTTAAGTCTGAAAAAGTTTGAAAAAGTAGGTGGCAGAAGGATATGAAAGGAAATAGAAAAATATAAGTATCATTTACTTATTCAATATATAATTAATCACTAAATATTTCAAGCACTGTTCTAGGGTTTGGGGACTATGATGCACAAGACAGAGAGTCCTTGTTATTAACCTCAGTCTTGAGATGAGACCTATATGGTGATCACTGAACATCATGAAGAGATAGTCTATTTGAACCATTCATTATATATGACTACTAAACGTCAAATCCTTTCTAGACCATTAGCTTCAAACAGGGTCCAAAACCTTCAGAAGAAATGATTGCACTTCATGCACTCCAGATGTCCAAGCTTTCTGGCATAATCTCAGAAATGTTCAGATTTACTCTTTACAAAGTGTGGAAAAAGAATAGAGAATGCCAGTTCAAGTGATCCCAAGAAATAATCTTGGCCAATGTGAGAACATACTATAATCTTTATCCCTACACCAACAAAATACAACAGAGGGTAGGAATAGTCACCAAAATAGAGCTGAGGATTAGTAATTCTAATTCATTAGAAGTCAAAAAATAGTAAAACAGAGTTTCATACTTGGTGGAAAGTGCAAAAGTTAGGAAATACTTAGGAATATCAAAAGAAAAAGAGTAGAAGGAAGACTTACAAGAACAAAGGAACTAACTTTTATGAGAAGGTATTTCCCCATTAGCAGGAAGTGGGGAATAAGTAGCTATTCTCATATTTTATTATTGGGGTATAATTGATTTACAATATTATATTAGTTTCAGCAGACAACATAATGATTCAGTATTTCTATAGATTACTCTCTATTTAAAGTCATAAAATATTATCTTTGTTTTCTGTGCTGCACAATATATATTTATTTATTTTACGGATAGCAGTTTGTACCACTTAATTCTCCACCCCTATATTGCCTCTCCTCTCTGGTCAAAACTAGCTTGTGCTCTATATCTGTGTTAGCTGTGCATTTGTCCTTTAGCTTTTATTATATTGCATTATGCTTTTTCTATATTGAATTTGTTGAGAGCGTTAATCATGAAAAAATGTTTAATTTTTTTTTGTTAAACACTTTTTCTGCATCTGTTGAGAGGATCATAGGATTTTTATTCTTCACTTTATTAATGTAGTATTCTTGAAATTTTGGGGAATTCAAATTAATTTCAATAATAGATTCTGAGAATTATTAGAAATAAAATTGCTGAGCTCAATAATGTAAAAGTATTGTTACACCAACTGAAATAAATGATTTAATTAACAGATTACAGAATTTACAGGAGGATTGTAACAATGTAACTTTAAGCAATATTGCTTAGGACTGTCTTTCTAACAATATTAACCAGAATTAAATATTACAATATTAAAATGTTTTAAAAAATTATTACTTGTCTAGACAAGTAAAGTTTTTTACTTGTTATCTATTTTGTACTGAAGTTAAACATTAAGAAAATATTTTGAAATCTTTTGCGTTTTTTCAAGTATAAATGTTCTCTTCTTGCTCTTTGCTATTCTTTTCTAGTTCAGCCCACAGCAGGGATATCAATGGATATTTAAAATTGCATATTAAAATATCCATCCATTTTTGTACTTATATCAAATATCCTCACCTAAATTTGTTTAGATTTTTTTTTTTTTAATTGCAAACTTGTTGTGGTTCCACGTTTGTTTTTTTTTCGACAGATACTTTTATGGTTTTATAGTGACAAATCTGTCAATATTTTACTTTGATATTGATTTTGCACTTAAGCAAAAACATGTCTAAATTCACCACACATATTCTAATTTTAACAATTTTACCTGGTATTTTGTGTGTGCTTGCATATGTGTGCATGTTTTGGGCTGATCATCTAGATATCTATTTTTCTCTCAAATTATTAAATCACTTGTTCAATAATTACTCTCTTACATGTTAAAATTTTACATGAAATAAGATTTATTTCTGGGGTATTAAGTCAAGCAATATTTACTATTATTATGACCACATAATATTATCAGTACTTTTCAAGAAGTTGTTTTCATTACTTTCTGTTGTATAATATCACTCAGCACAGTTTAAAAATATTCTACTCAAGGATGTTTATTAATCTTCTTTTTAATACACAGAGTCATTTCTGTTTAGTTTCACTCATGCTAAAACCAAATCAGAGCAATATGACACCCGAAAAATCATTCTGGAATGCATCAATTGGCTTTCCTTTACCACAAGCTATCAATCCATAGACAGAAATAGTCACAAGGACCTTGCATATTTTGTTTTTGTTCCCTTGCCATCCCAAGCTAAGCTAAGTGAATATAGAGAAAGGAATATCAAAGGTGATAGTTGAAGAGAAAAAAATACATTTCTACATTATACATGTATTATATATTTATACATTTAATAAATTTATATAATATATTTATAAAGGTATACATTTATTTGTTCATGTTATTGTGCCATATATTTGTTATATATAATTATATTATAATATATTGTTTTAAAAGTTAAATAGCATTGTATATATTATTCCATATGAATGGAATATATACATATGTGTATATATATATATATAGAATCTCTACCACCCTCTTTTCCTCCTTTCTCCTATTTTTAATTAATTAGTATTTTATATGACTATTTTTTCACAGCAAAAGCTGATAGTTACTTCAAAAAGGCAGCATAGGAAAAACTGTAGAGGAAAATGTTACTTCTTTTTCTATTTCCATCAGATATAACAAATGTTATAACCTACAAATTCAGAAAGAGAAACCTGGGGTGAGTGATAAATGGTTTCTTCTCCCTACCACTGCAAATGTATAGCAAAAAAGAATCATTTTAAAGCACTATACAAAAGTGAATTTTTTTCCCCAATTGTGAGATTTTGATACACTCATTTATATTTTAAATTAATCTTTTGTCATCCTACCTTGCTGCAGTATTCTGGCCATCTGATCACCTCTTTTGACATTTCCCTGATTGTAAGGGTTTGGCACCTTTTATGTTCTTCGGCACCATATACAGTATTTTAAGTATGGTCTCAGTTGTGCCATTGATAGAAGGGTCAACACTCTCTAGCATCATAACATAATGTCTCTGTGTACCCTGGGGTGTATTTCTTTACTCAAATATTGTTTCCTTGATTGTTTTAACAGAGTTGATGTGTTTTCTTAGGGTTCATCTATCACAAAACAATTTAAAATGCCTCACAAAACCCCACTACCTTGGAAAGAATGTATTCATGTTTTCTTTGGCTCAGAATGAATAACTCAGGTAGCACCATGTCCCTGAGGCCTTGTTCTTTAGGTTCTTTCTGTTTGAAGAAAATACACTTAGGTCAAACACTGAAAAAGGAACTATGTTTAGACAGCAGTGAGAACTTGTGAAAAATTGCTTGGCAAGCAAACTTTCTTAGCAAAGTTCTCTTGCTCAATTTAAGAAACTTAAAGCTTAAAGAGCCCATAGCCTTATGCTATTTAAAACTACAGAAAATTTAAAATTAATATTAAAGAAAACATAGCCTTTGGTTAATGAAAAGAAAGACATTGCTTGATTTTCTACTTGTGTCGATAGTACTTGTCCAAGACTAAAATGAAAAAGATTGTTTCATTCCGGGGACAGTCTTAAATGGGCTGAGCATGTGTTACATGTCTGGTGTGCACTTCTGTGTCTGGAGCATAAGAATGCATTAACATGCAGGACTTGAGAGACTGTTTATTTTTTTGCCTATACAGTTTTGTAAGCACACAATCATAAATGTATATTTATATAGAATAGTAGAGTTTCATAAGTCACTGTAGATTGCTTTATGATAAATTGAGGTAAGTTGGAAACATATTCCCTAGTTTTCCATTTCCTGTATGTTTCTGGGTTAGGTTTGGTCACAGTTGGAATCTGTGCTAGATTTAGAAGTTGGAAGCAAAGCGGTAGCCAGTACCCTAGTGATCTGCACAGAGCTACAGGCATTACTGCAGTCTACACACACTGTTGATAGCCATATCAGAGGGAAGACACCCATGTTTTAAATCCTTCTACTCTGCAATTTGGGGTCCTGGATTTCGTATTAAGAAAAATGTTTACTCAAAGCCACAGATTGGGTTTCTGGTTGTTTAGTACCTTATGTTCTTAAAATGCTTAGAATACCTGTTCTCGTTTTGCAATATCAAGTTAAATAAGATTCTACAAGCACTGCCAGTGTCTTATAAGCTGCACTCTATTCACCAGTTGTTTACATTAAAACTGATTTTAGTGAAATTCTCACAAATAAAAGTTTTCAAATCATATGTGTTGTGGGTGCTTAGTTGACATCAAGAATACCTACTGGTGCCCCAATTTGCTAAGAGGAGTCAGAATATTGGTTAAAAAAATACACATTTTAGGTTTTCCATCTCTAGAAACTTGTACTTAGACAAATAATGTCTCAATTTTAATCAAAGAAGAGGACAAAAGTGAAAAAAAAAAAAGAAAATACACGCAAATGAGGAAAACCTAGAATCAATTGGGGAAAATTAAAAATAGGAAACTTCATTAGGAAGGTAATTCAATGTTGAACTTAGCTATAATCTTATCTTTTGTCTCACTTTATTTATCTCTATCATATTTTTTAAAAATTAAAATATTTAATTTTATATTTTCACCAAAAATCCCTATTAGTCTACTAATATATTGGAAAAAATAAAGTTCAGTTCAATTAGGTTAGTCGCTCAGTTGTGTCTGACTCTCTGTGACCACATGGACTGTACCATGCCAGGCTTCACTGTCCTTCATCAACTCCCAGAGCTTACTCAAACTCATGTCCATCGAGTCAGTGATGCCATCCCACTGTCTCATCCTCTGTCATCCCCTTCTCCTCCTGCTTTCAATCTTTCCCAGCATCAGGGTGTTTTCATTTGAGCCAACTCTTGGCATCAGGGGGACAAAGTTTTGGAGTTTCAGCTTCAACATCAGTCCTTCCAATGAACACCCAGGACTGATCTCCTTTAGGATGGACTGGTTGGATCTCCTTGCAGTCCAAGGAACTCTCATGAGTCTTCTCCAACACCACAGTTTGAAAGCATCAATTCTTTGGCGCTCAGCTTTCTTTATAGTACAACTCTCACATCCACACATGGCTACTGGAAAAACCGACGGACCTTTGTTGTCAAAGTAATGTCTCTGCTTTTTAATATTCTGTCTAGGTTGGTCATAACCTTTCTTCCAAGGAGCGAGTGTCTTTTAATCTCATGGCTGCAGTCACCATCTGCAGTGATTTTGGAGCCCAAAAATAAAGTCTCTCACTGTTTTCATTGTTTCCCCCTCTATTTGCTATGAAGTGATGGGACCAGATGCCATGATCTTAGTTTTCTGAATGTTAAGCTTTAAGCCAACTTTTTCACTCTCCTTTCACTTTTATCAAGAGGTTATTTAGTTCTTCACTGTCTGCCATAAGAGTGGTGTCATCTGCATATCTGAGGTTATTGATATTTCTCCCAGCAATCTTGATTCTGGCTTGTGCTTCATCCAGTCCAGCGTTTCTTATGATGTACTCTGCATATAAGTTAAATAAGCAGGGTGACAATATACAGTCTTGATGTACTCCTTTTCTTATTTGGAACCAGTCTGTAGTTCCATGTCCAGTTCTAATTGATGCTTCTTGACCTGCATACAGATTTCTCAGGAGGCAGGTCAGAAGGTCTGGTATTCTCATCTCTTTAAAAATTTTCCATAGATTGTTGTGATCCACACAGTAATATTAAAAAATAAAATATTACCATGAAAAATTTTATTTAGTATTATATATTCTTTAAAGAAAATTTAGATATAATAATTACTTATGAACTATGCAATTTAAATTTATAATTTAAGTATCCAAAACCTAACATAATAAAATAAAATTATAAAAAATTTTCCAGTGTATTTCACAAAAATTATTAACATGTTTTGCTTCACTTGAACCTCAAAATTATCCAGAAAAGTGTGCAAAATGAAAACCCTGACAAAGTTTATTATCCACCTTGTCTCAAATTCAGAAAATCTAATTTCAAATATTTCATGAAGTACAAATGTATATATTAGTATAAAACTGCATGAGGAAACAGCTACACAAGTATCCTAAAGGAGAAATGATAAATAGTTAATAATGAAACATTGACCAAGACTTTACTCAAAGCTTAATTTTTCTGTATATAAAATGAGATAAAACAAACCCCCCATTATACATTAATTTAAATTTTTATGGTATTTTAAAAACTTATTCAGGTTTTATGTCTAGGCTTTTCCTTTGCAAAATTCTAAGCACTTGCCTTCTCATCATTATCTTGACATTTGAATTATTTTTCAAAAAATAAAAGCTTGTATTTTGCCAATTGAAAGCTATTTTTTCCTGTCAAATGGGGGGAAAAATTGTAACAAGACAATTTGAAAAATGAACAGGAATAGAACATATCTTTTCTACTCTTTACAGATAAATCCTGTATGAACCTCTCTCACACACTTTATTTCTCTCACATACTGACCTTAGGGAAATCCCCCATCTTACTTTGTCCATTTCAACTAAGAGGGGGAGAAAATATTATACATCCTCAATGCCAGGATTACATGAAACACAATGTCTACATTGTTCATATCTGGCTTTCCAATTTATTCCTAATATTATCCATGATCTTGTTTTATTTCTTACAATTTGATTTATTTAAATATGTGTACTTTGCAAAGCATTGTTGCTTATTGTGTTCTTTGAAATGTTTAAATGGAATGTAATTTTAACTCCTGAAATATATAATTATAGAGACTTAAGGAATCTTAGCTTTCTTAAGCAAATCTGCCGTTTTATAAGAAAACCCATTGAATATGCTAATTGTTTAAATCCTTCTTAATGCAATGTTAATAAATGTAGTTTTAATTTTAAAACATTATTTATAACTACATTAAAATAGACATCTATGTTTCAGAAGCCTGTGAGATACATTAAATCTAACTCAACAAATAGTAAGCATCAAGGATATACCTGGCACCATGCTAGTTACCAAATATACAGAGACACTTATATTATGATGACATCATCAGTCCTTTCTACTAAAACAGAGATTCACCCTGAGTTATAATTTTGATATCTTGGAGTTAAGTATATGAAAGCTCAATTTTATCTTCATGGATACTGGTGGTCAAGTAACTCTCTGAAGTGAAGTGAAGTGAAGTCACTCAGTCGTGTCCAACTTTTTGTGACCCCCATGGCCTGTAGCCTACCAGGCTCCTCTGTCCTTGGGACTTTCCAGGCAAGAGTACTGGAGTGGGTTGCCATTTCTTTCTCCAGGGGATATTCCCAACACAGGGATCGAACCCAGGTCTTCCACATTCTAGGCAGACAGTTTACCGTCTGAGCCACCAGGGAAGGAAAGTAAATCTCTATATCACCTTAAGGAGCCCTACAACTGTTCATCCATGCTTTTGGTGGTATATTCTCCAGTAGACCAGGCTTCCCAGGTGGTGCTAGTGGTGAAGAACTTGCCTGACAATGCAGGAGACATAAGAGATGCCAGTTCTATTCTTGGGTTGGAAAGATCCCCATGGAGGAGGGCATGGCAACCCACTCCAGTATTCTTGCCTTGAGAATCCTATGGACAGAGGAACCTGGTGGGCTACAGTCCATGGGGTCACAAAGAGCTGGACATGACTAAAGTGACTTAGCACACGCGCACACAACTCTGATAGACACCTGAAGTAACACTTGGAGGACATTGATCCTTAGCAAGTTATTTAACACTTTTGTGCTTAGGATGCATCATCTAGGTGATAGGGTTAGTCCAAGTGAATATTGCATGAACAACATTTTGCACTGGATCTCTCTCCATTACTAAAAGAATGAGTAGTTTCCTTACACCAAACAAGCAGATTCTTGCACTGATTCATAAGAAGCATGATCAGCAATGTTAATCTCTCTTAATCAATTGACTTCTCCTCAGTAACCTTTAATTTTAGGAAATAGTTGGGTTAAAACTTGATTTTTTTCCATGGATAAGCATAGATAATCCTATAAAAGGAGGAAACATCATGTCTAACTTTATATTTTTCCCTGAAACATTCATAATTTTTTCTTTGATGTGTTACCATTTAGATTTCATGATAGGCAGGTGATAATTGGTCAAGTTTTACACAGGACAATGCTTTCAAAAGTTTATAATTTAAAGAGAAACTAAAATACATTGAAGGATGAAGTGTGTTATACAAGTTTTAAAATTCATTTCATAGCTTCTTCTAGCATGTTTTAAGTTATTTTCCCACTTTTTGTTTAATCCTCTCATCGAAGTACTCAATGGTGCAGAAAACTGTAACTGTTAGATAAGTAAGCTTTAAGGAATGGTGCCATATTTTTTTTAACAAAACGATAATGAAGGCTTTTTCTTTTCATGAATAAATTTGCAATCTCTGGAGATATTTTATCTCATTTTATCTCATTTACTTCATTTTATCTCATTTACTTCATTTTATCTCATTTATTTTATTTTATCTCATCTTCAGAGAATTCTGCCCATAGTGAGTTATGTTGTACAGTTTTATGACTTTTACAGATAAATAAGGATTTATATAAATTGTTAACCCATGACGCTCATGTCAAAATAGATATACCATTCCATGTATTGAACTTTGAAAATCCATTCTTTAAAATTGTCCATTATCTTCATTACAGAACATACATTTTAAGGTATATGCCAGGCTTTTTCCAAACTGTAAGAAAAGATGCTCAATTTTTACACTAAAAAAAAAAGTTAATTGAAACATTATAAATATTGTCATGTATATAAAACTAATGGATTAAAAGATACCAAATTTCATTGCTTTGAATTTGCAGGCTTTTTAAAAAAATTCTAAAAACAAGATAGATGATATACCTTTGATCCTTCTTTTCTTTTAATATTTGAATCCAATTTTGAATAAAATTGTTATATCACTTAATGATCATTAATGGGTAGATTTTCTCTTTTTTGCTTATTTGAAACATATATATATGTTACCATGGAAATATACAGACATACTTTATCATAAATCAAATGCATATTATACCATATGTATTATAATTTTTCTTAAAAATAATTTCATGAAATATAAAGCTGTAGCAACAGAAACATTTTCCTAATACTAACATTTAACGTACTAATAGCATTTTGTAACAAGATAATAGAGTATTAATACTTTCAAAATTTTTCTCCTTTTAGATATAATATATGAAATAGCCAACTAGCAGGAAAGACCATAGGATTCTTGTTAGAGAATAACTAGTTGATTGCTTTGGAAGCATTTCTTTTCTTTTTTTATTCAATTGAGATATAATTGATGAACAATATTGTATTAATTCTATGTGTACAAGGTAATTATTTGATAAAGGTTTATATTGCAAAATGATTACTACACTAAGTTTAGTTAACGTCTATTGCTACACAATTATAATTTTTTTCATGATAAATTTAAGATCTACTCTATTAGCATCTTTCAAATATATAATATAGTATTGTTAGCTATAGTCAGGATTGTGTGTAGTAATCCACAGGATAACTAGATTTATACCTTTTGACCATCTTCATCCATTTCACTTGATTCCTCCAATATCTTAACTTCAAAATCCAGTGTCTTTATCTAAACTGCTACACAAAGAGAATTCTACACAAACTTGTAAAGTTAAAGACTAATTTACTGAAAGCCCTCCCAATTCATTATCAGAATTCATACAAATGACAGTCATCAGGCTTTTTTAAAAAGTTTGGAAGCAAGTTAAGTTCAGTCAGTTGCTCAGTCACATATGACTGTTTGCGACCCCATGGATCACAGCACACCAGACTTCTCTGTCTGTCACCAACTCCCAGAGCTTGCTCAAATTCATGTCCATTGAGCCAATGATGCCATCCAGCCATTTAATCCTCTGTTGTCCCCTCCTCCTCCTGCCTTCAGTCTTTCCCAGCATAAGGATCTTTTCCAATGAGTCACCTCTTTGCATCAGGTGGCCAAAGTATTGGAGTTTCAGCTTCAACATCAGTCCTTCCAATGAATATTCAGGACTGATTTCCCTTAGGATTGACTGGCTTGATCTCTTGCAGTCCAAGGGACTCTCAAGAGTCTTCTCCAATACCACAGTTCAAAAGCATCATTTATTCTGTGCTCAGCTTTCTTTATGGTCCGTCTCTCACATCCATACATGACTACTGGAAAAACCATAGCTTTGACTAGATGGACTTTTATCAGCATAGTAATATCTCTGTTTTTTAATATGCTGTCTAGATTAGTCATAACTTTTCTTCCAAGGAGCAAGTGTCTTTAAATTTCATGCCTGAGGTCACCACCTGCAGTGACTTTGGAGCCCAAGAAATCAAAGTCTGTCACTGTTTCCATTGTTTCACCATCTATTTGCCGTGAAGTGATGGGACCGGATGCCATGATCTTCATTTTCTGAATGTTGAGTTTTAAGCCAGCTTTTTCACTCTCTTTCACTTTCATCAAGATGCTGTTTAGTTGCTCTTCACTTTCTGCTGTAAGGGTGGTGTTATCTGCCTATCTGCGGTTATTGATATTCTCCCGGCAATCTTGATTCCAGGTTGGAATTCATCCAGCCCAGCATTTTGCTTGATGAACTCTGCAAATAAGTTAAATAAGTCAGCCTTGATGTAGCCTTGATGTACTCCTTTCCCAACTTGAAACCAGTCCATTGTTTCATGTCCAGATCTAACTGTTGTTCTTGACCTAACTGTTGCTTCTTGACCTGAATACAGATTTCTCATGAGGCAGGTAAGGTGGTCTGGTATTTCCATCTCTAAGAATTTTCCACAGCTTATTGTGATCCACACAGTCAAGGGCTTTAGCATAATCAATAAAGCAGCGGTAAATATTTTTCTGGAATTCTCTTACTTTTTATATGATCCAGTGGATGTTGCCAATTTGATCTCTGGTTCCTTTGCCTTTTCTAAGTCCAGCTTGAAGGGTATACAAATATTGAAAATCATTGTATATTTAGTATTGTCTGGACATTGAGAAAGAGAAAGTATAATTAGTAAAGATGTCAATGGAATAGAGATGGCCAGGAAATGTAGGGGTCTACAGGCGGTTTTAATAGTGTTCTGTCTTCAACTTACAGTAAATATAAGTTCAGAAATTTCAAATTGCATAGGTAGGGATGAGGGCAGAGCAAATTAGTACAAGAAGGTTTATATTTCATCCAGATTATCATGGCGGTCTAAAGAAGGATTTAGAGAAGAGTAAAAGGGATTGTTGGGCTTCTATGGTAGCTCAGCTAGTAAAAAATCCACCTGCAATGCAGGAGACCCAAGTTAGATTCCTGGGTCAGGAAGATGCCCTTCAGAAGTATTCTTGGGCTTCCCTGGTGGCTCAGTTGGTAAAGAATCTGCCTGCAAGGCAGGAGACCTTTGTTCAATGCCTCCGTTGGGAAAATCCCTGGAGGAGGGCATGGCAACCCACTCCAGTATCCTGGCCTGCACATCCCCATGGACAGAGAATCCTGGCAGGCTACAGTCTGTGGGGTCCCAAAGCATCGGACATGACAGAGCGGTTAAGCACCACACAAAACGAAAGAAATTGCTGCTGCAACGCAGGGGAAAAAAATGGTGATTTGGGCTGGGTGGTGACTAGGTGGTAAATGCCTCTCAAATCAGTCAATATCTATGGGAAATTCAAGATGTTAGTGTCTATGATGACTCCTGGCTTTTCAATTTATATAACTAGTAAATGGCAGAGTATGGAATAAATGTAGATTTGGATAGAAAGAAGATTAATTCAATCTTGCTTCATTAGTAATAGGTGGTTTTAAATGATTCCAAGAAATAAGGCTGAATATGGTCCAGTCAGTAGTCATTAAGCTATTTAAATAAAATGAAAAAAACTCAGTTTCACCCCATTTCAAGTGCCCAAGAGCCACACGTATCTACTTGCTACTATTTTGTCCAGTACAGATATAGAGCAATTCCATGATAATGGAATATTTTGTGGAGTTGAACTGATCTAAATTAAACTTAAGTTTGTGATTTGTTCATAGAGAACTGTAAATAAAAAGATTTGATGAAGAATAACAGGCTAGGCTGAAACTTGCAGAATGTCATCATTCAATAGAAGCAAAATAGTTATGAAGGCCAGGAAGAGTCTACACCATATATCCAAGAAGAGAAAACTTCAAAATATAGGGAGTTGTGAATAGGTTGACACCACCCTTATGGCAGAAAGTGAAGAACTAAAGAGCTTCTTCATGAAAGTGAAAGAGGAGAGTGAAAAAGTTGGCTTAAAGCTCAACATTCAGAAAACTAAAATTATGGCATCTTGTCCCATCGCTTCATGGCAAATAGACAGGGAAACAGTGGAAACAGTGACAGACTTTATTTTGAGGGGCTCCAAAATCACTGCAGATGGTGACTGCAGCCATGAAATTAAAAGACGCTTACTCCCTGGAAGGAAAGTTATGACCAACCTAGATAGCATAATAAAAAGCAGAGACATTACTTTGCCAAGAAAAGCCTGTTTCTGGTCAAGGCAATGCTTTTTCCAGTAGTCATGTATGGATGTGGGAGTTGGACTATAAAGAAAGCTGAATGCTGAAGAATTGAAGCTTTTGAACTGTGATGTTGGAGAACACTGTCTTCTCAAGAGTCTTTGGAAGACTCAAGTGACTTGGACTGCAAGGAGATCCATCCAGTCCATCCTAAAGAGATCAGTCCTGAGTATTCATTGGAAGGACTGATGTTGAAGCTGAAATTCCAATACTTTGGCCACCTGATGTGAAGAGCTGACTCATTTGGAAAGACCCTGATGCTGGGAAAGATTGAAGGCAGGAAGAGAAGGGAACAACAGAGGATGAGATGGCTGGTTGGCATCACTGACTCAATGGACATGAGTTTAGGTAAACTCCAGGAGTTGGTGATGGACAGGGAGGCCTGGAGTTTTGCAGTCCGTGGGTAATAAAGAGTTGGATATGACTGAGTGACTGAACTGAACTGAACTTATCAGGTTTGAGGGCTTTTGAGAAGCTAAGTAAGATGAGAACATCAAAATAGCCACTGGGGTTGGAAACAAAGACCTGTGAAAAAGTTAGTGAGGCTTCCTGTTTTCAAAAGCATGTTACAGTGTAATCTAGAAGGGAGTGGCTTAAAAAACTAATGAGCATTACACTATGAATTTGTAGTTGTGAAAAGGAGAGAGATTGCAGTAGTTTCAAGATCATGAAAGGTTAAGTAGATTGTTCTATCTGTCCATCTGTCTATCTATCTATCTACGATTTGTTTTATTTTTTTTCCACTTATTTTTATTAGTTGGAGGCTAATTACTTTACAATATTGTAGTGGTTTTTGTCATACATTGACATGAATCAGCCATGGAGTTAACATGTATGCCCCATCCTGATCCCCCCTCCCACCTCCCTCTCCACCCGATCCCTCTGGGTCTTCCCAGTGCACCAGGCCCGAGCACTTGTCTCATGCATCCAACCTGGGCTGGTGATCTCTTTCACCCTAGATAATATACATGTTTCAGTGCTGTTCTCTTGAAACATCCCACCCTCGCCTTCTCCCATGGAGTCCAAAAGTCTGTTCTGTACATCTGTGACTCTTTTTCTGTTTTGCATATAGGGTTATTGTTACCATCTTTCTAAATTCCATATATATGTGTTAGTATACTGTATTGGTCTTTATCTTTCTGGCTTACTTCACTCTGTAAAATGGGCTCCAGTTTCATCCATCTCATTAGAACTGAGTCAAATGAATTCTTTTTAATGGCTGAGTAATATTCCATGGTGCATATGTACCACAGCTTCCTTATCCATTCGTCTGCTGATGGGCATCTAGGTTGCTTCCATGTCCTGGCTATTATAAACAGTGCTGCAATGAACATTGGGGTGTACGTGTCTCTTTCAGATCTGGTTTCCTCGGTGTGTATGCCCAGAAGTGGGATTGCTGGGTCATATGGCAGTTCTATTTAGATTTGTTTTATTTTAAAAAGTAAATTTTATTTTAAAAAATTTTAGAAAGAACAACTTAAAGAAGAATTATCCTGTTGAAGGGGAAGGGAGATAAATATACAAGGGGAAGAAGAAATAATATGCAGTGTGAAGTCCATAGGAAAGAGAAGAGATTAAGACAAAGCAAAAAAAAAAAAAAAAATTGGACAGATTAACCTGAGATAAATTTACCCAGTTTACCAAAGTTCCTGTGATTTTAACACCTTTTGAATGATCTTCAAATATATTGGGTTTGTTTGTTTGTTTTTTCTATTTTGAAATAATCTGAACATCTAATTTATAAGCACACATAAAATATATTTTATTTATATGTGTTTCTGTTTTCATAATTGTCTGTTACTTATATTTGTTCTTCCATAACAACTTCAGTGAAATGAGGCAATGAAGTTCCGTTAATCCATGCAAGAATCCTCTGTATGTCTCCCACATGGCAGTAACTTAACATGCGTTCACCCCTTTCTCTCTCCAAGGGAATGGAACATTGTTAATGAGTTAGATTTAATAACTACGTGGTCAGATATGTTTTAGGTAATTCTTCCTCAGTTAAGTAGAGAAAAATTCTAAGCTAAAGAAAGACAAGTTAGGGAGGATAGTAGAAGCAGACTGCTATAAGCCAGAAGAGAAATGGCAACAGTTGGTGTTATCTGGGATAAGAATGAGGAATGTCAAGACAACGAACAGCAAGAACAAAATCAGAATGCTATACAGAATTACTTAGAACATAAAAAATGTCAGCGGCTTCCTGACTGTGTTGCTTTTTAATATTTTAGTCTAAGATTTAGTATCAATAACAGGATTACAGTATGTATTAGCTCTGTCTAGTGTTTGTATACATAGATATATTACAGATACACAGTATATGTCCAAATATTGAATAGAGTTAGATTATATGCATATTTACAGCTAATTCATATGTATATTTGCATTAAGATTTACCAAATTCTAATCTTATAAGGGTTCAGTCTTTTTAATTTGTTTGCCTTTATTCTGTTTCCGTTTTTCAGATTTAGTCAAAGAACCAGGTAGACAGATTTCAACTAATAAGTACAAAGCATTTTAGAATCTTGGAGTGGTTTGCCCAGTTAGTGGTTTATAGAGATGAAGTATTGTGTTTACATTTATTATATTTTAGAGCATATTAAGATAAAAAATTATAATTAAGAGTAAAAAAATCAAGAATATTTAAAAATGGTGAGAATGTAATCATTTAAAATATATACAGAGGACTCAGTATATTGTGTTTTCAATGCCGTCACAGAATTCCCATGCTCCCCTAAGGCTTCATAGGACTTAAATTATTTCTGTGATCTCTATATGCTCTGATAATCATAAAGCTCAGTCATGATTCTTTATTCAACTTTGGATTCACACTTACAATTGTCCATCTGACTGAATTTTATTATTAAAATAATCAAAATTTGCTCAAAATACTACAAATGTAACCAATCATTTTCACAATATGTGTTCTTTCTATATATTTGTTTATCTTAGCTGCTATGTTCAGAATATAACTAGTCACCAAGCCCAGAAACGAGTATTATTCTAAATTCCACATTCATCTTTACTCCATTATTTTACTCAAAGGTTCTGATTCACTTATAAATTCTGTTTTATGTTAATCTTGGTCTACTCCACTCTACTTGGCAATATTCCCTTTAATAACAAAGGACATTGCAAGCTCAGTTCAAAGTTTATGTAAAATGCATTTCCACTTGTTCGGCTATCTCTGTTTATAGTCATACATGCTGTAGAAGCACTCCCAGCCTCCAGAATGCTTTGAATATTCTGTGCCCAGAAATGGAGTCTATCCTGTGCAGTCTCATCTCCTCCATTGCATTAATAGACTAATTGTAATGTTTTGGGGGATTATTTGGGGAAATAACTCCCATGGTAGTTCTGAACTGAAAATGTCTCCCAATTGCATGAACTTTATCAGATAATCCCCCTACCTACAACTTCTGAAATTTTCTTCAATAATCACTGCATGCCCCCTGCATTTAGCTTTCATTTTTTTCTTCATATTTTAGCTCAGAAATTCCAAAACTTATATTCATACTGGTCAAGAATAAAGTTATAATTGGTGAAAAAACCTTCAACTACACTAAGAGGATCATTGATTAGCATGCCTCCAAAGAGCATGTAGGAAGCTGACCAATGTCCCTATTGGAAGCAAGGTTTCTCTACTGTTTTGTATTTTCCTTTTATCTTTACTTTCCTGTCATATCACCTGTCAGGGAATGTTTGACGGGAGGGTTCCTACGTGCTGTCTCTCATGAGCCCTTTGTCCCTCTTCAAGCGGAACAGCACGCTGCTCCCAGGGACTGAGGTCACTGTGTGAGGCAGGCTTGGTCTCCTTTAGTCAACATTCTCTTTAGGACAAAACTGCCTAGTCTCGTTCCCCTTTCTTGAGATATGGATTTTCTCCTGACCTTGTGACTAACATTACCCCTTGCTCCCTTGGTAACGGTTGCTGTACGTTTGGTTTTCTGATCTCATTCCTGAAAGAAGTTTCTTGTACCACAGCCTATATGTACTCATAGAAAAATCATTAAAGCACCTTTGCTCCATCAGAGCTTAGGTCCCCGTGTCTCTCTTTCTCTCTCTTTCTCTCTCTTTCTTTTTCTGGCTGATTCTCTGGAGTATCATGAACCCGTCGTGCTCACTTTCCTGCCCGGGTTTCTAGAACCCCCTCGAGAGGGTGCCTGGTGCCTTCGTGAGAGATGCAAGTCCTGTGTCAAGGGTTTTATTAGTCCTCTGCATAAACCGGGGAATATCAGCCTCTTTCTCTCTTTTACTTTCTTATCGTCGACTCCATACCACCAGGTTCCAGTCTATTAAAGGACCCCAACATCATCTAATCCTCCAACCATGATAAAGATACTCTGCATGGTTGTGGGAACACTTTCCCTGAACCCTAATTTATGTTCTAAGAGCATTGGGAAAAGATTGTTTTCTATCATCCATACTTAGAAATATGCTGGGTAAGATCTTTGATCACCTGACTCAATCCTATTCCTACAGTCATAAGCATAACAGGGTTCTGTGTGTAAGTTGTGTAACCAGACACAACATTCAGCAATTGTGGTAGTTATAATAAATATATTTTATTTCAAAAATATGTTCATCATGTTTTATTATAATTTTAATTTTGAATATTACCTTTAGTCAACACATATTTAGAAAATATGTTGTATTTGATTCTTCCATTTATTTACTACAAACAGAAAGGAAAAATAACACCTTTCTTCTGCTTCTTGGTACATTTAGTCCTACTGCTTCAGGAAACAGCAGAAAAAATACAATATTAGCATATTCTTTCTTGTTCGTCCCACAGTGACTGGAGATAAAGCTCAGCATGAATGAATATATAGTGAATGATGCTAAGGTCATCTTGGCATATGTTCTGAAAAGTCAAGTAGGCCTGATTTTATTAAATGCCAACTCCACCACAAACAATCTGGGTATAATGAGGACATAATGATGAAAGTATTTGGAAGTTCTCTTATGCTGGTTTGTGTTCTTTAGACTTTAGATCTAAAGGAACTGTGGGTTAACTTGTCCAAAGTAGATTCTTGGCAAGTTGGTCTCCTACAAATGTCCACAAAAGCCAGCCATTGTTCTTAGGGGGCCAACCCTGGGTGTGGCTAAGATGGAGGGTCATGAAACTAGTCTGGTGTGTAAGGCACATGCAAGACCAGGCTTGGAATCTTGTAATTAGCCTCCTGATTACATCATGAGGGTTGCCCACATTGATGTTCCTCCAACCACGGATGCTGAGCCAGGAGATCTGGACTGGAGCCAAGGGGCTGGCCATGAGTGCTATTCCCAGATCCAAATCAAGCCAGAGGAGTGATGATGATTTCTTAACCATGCAGTCTAACTAATCCCAGTCTAAGGGTTTTGTCCTATCAGAGTCTAGAAACTGGTCCTGCTCTATTCCTAGATTCTAACCCAGAGTGTAACTGGTTACAAGGGATCCAAACTTCTGCCACCTACCCAGACTCAGTTTTCCCCCAAAATTGTTTTATCAACCTTGATGTGTGTATTCTCTGACCATTTATTTGACCTTGTTCACTTGATATTATATACAGAGTTGTTTTTCCTCATTTTTCAAAATACTTTTCTATAGGTAAACTCACAACCTAGCATTATAGCTTCCCACCAAAGCTACACAAACTTTCTCTACTGTCCAAAATACCCTTTACCTTTTCATAGTAAACATTCAGTCCTTAGAACCCAAGTCAAGTATCACTAGTCCTTCATGTTTTACCTTATTTCCTGACATAAATAAATGGAAATAATCATTGTAATTTGTAACAGTTTTGTAGTTTCTATATATTTCTAGAAAAGAACATTAAAATTGCAAATTCAATTACTTGCTTGCATGTTTTGCCTCCTGTAGAAAAATGTGTTTTTCAAGGGCAGGCCCCATTCATCTTTTTATTTCTCTCTTAACCACATGCCCAAACTAGAATAGACATTTGATAAATTTGTGGCACAGAAATTGGCATGAAAACACCACTCAAAATCCACTGTGCAGAAATAGCCAAAATATTTAGATAATACAGTTCAAAGCTACATTTTGAATGAAAGTGATGCCACCATCTGGCTTATCTCAAAGAAGGAATTAGAAAAGTAATCTCTCAGAGTACTGACTACAAAATCAAATGTATTGGGTAATTGGGAGAAATAAAAACTTTACCAGTAACACTTTAAATTGTCACTCATTGTTTTAAAGTTACATTGGAAAATTTGAACTTGAACTACTATCTGGTTATTTCATGGTAGTTGATAGAGCATCTGAGGACATTGGATAAATGGCCTCTCTTGGTCATGATTCATGATGCATTGGTTTGAAAGAAGCACCTATAATTCCTGTCACTTGTATCATTTATTTATTTATGTATTTGTGTATTCTTCAGAAGTATGTAGCTTAATAACAATGATTAATTTTTAAAATATGATTTTATAATGTCATTTATCCAAGAAAACATCTCCCTGAAATTTGTAGGTTGCAATTATTTCTTAAGTGACTGCCATATCTTGTGCTCTATACCATATATTTTATTTTTCATGAAGATTTATCTTTCTTCTACACCATGCTGCATATTTTTAGATCATTGATAACAATTTACAAATATATTAGACATTTAGATTTCTCATTTTGGAATGTAGACATGAGATCCAAGGAAACAAAATAAATTACAGTGAAAGTGAATCAGATGAGAGGAAAGCCCAGAGAAGTTACAGAACCATTAAAGGGAAGGCAGCTGCCAGTATTCCTGAGGAGTACTTGAATGCATGGAACATGTTCACCAAGCGTGTTATGAATATACACTTTCAACAACAGAGATCCTGCATTTAGACTGAAGTTGAAATAAGCACAAGAAAACAAACAAGAGCAAAAAATCCTAGAGAAAGCTCTTGTCTGTCCTATTAATTTTGCAATGAGCATATAAATTCACAATGAATTTTTAAATCAAATGCCCTGTGGTGCATTTTATTAAACTGAAAACAAGCAAGCTAACTGATCCCATTACTACTTCGTAGACATCTCTTTGCTCCAAAATATTATCAAAGTTAAGAACTTTCTAAGGAAATCTGAAGAGAGAGTAAAATTATGAAAAATGTCAGAAATGTTCTGCAGATTTTCTTAAAAACTGTATATTCTTCACTTTAGCTCGAAATGGACAAGGAAGCAAGTCCCTTCCTGTGTACACTTCATCATTAGAAAATAAATGTCATGCCAATCCCACAAACCACAGGCTAAGCATGAGTTAACACAAAGGATCAGATTGTCAAGTCAGACTCACACAAATCCATGATTTTATTCAGTTTTAAGCTTTATTAACAATTTCAAGTAAATGAACTCTTAAGGGTCATGAGTGATGCATGGTGAGGTGTAGGGACTTTTAGCGTGCCTTTGTACCTACAACAGATGTACACTCTCACTCAAGTAAAATTTGAGGTGTCAAGTTAGGAAAATGTTGAGTCTCCTCACAGTCAAGACTACATTCAAATACAAATCACCTCCCTTTTCTATTCAAATAGTCATACAGCATATGTGACATTTTCCAGGGAGCCGTGCTTCCTTCATCCACAGATACCAACTGCGTTATATAAGTAAACTAAGACTACATAAGTAATCTTAGATCATGTTTATCTTACATTTAGTACGTTTACAAGATATAAATCTATATACTACATATCTTTTTATATATTGTATAGCACATCTTTTGTGTCATAGAAGGCTCTTTTGCATTAATTTATTTGCCAAAAGGTCAGTTATTGCAATGTTCACAAGGAGATTAGACTAGGATCACCTACCTGCCTTCTTTCCTCTTTGAATTTTCAACCCTCCACCTCATAAATAAAAGCAAAATGAATTGCAAGTTTCTCCTTGACTCCATTCATCTTGGCTTGCATTTAACAAATTTGGTTTTAATTAACAACAAATCATTAACTTTCCCTGGTACCCTGTTGCGGGCCTTTAATGGACCAGAACCTGGTGGTCCGGAGTCAACGATAAGAAAGTGAAAGAAGAAAAGAGGCTAATATTGCCTGGGTTATGCAGAAAACCAATAAAACCCTTGGACAGAGCTTGTACCACTCATGTAGACACAGGGCGCCCTCTCAAGAAGTCTGGAAAGGTCTTGAAAGCCCGGCAGGAAAATGAGCTTGGCAGGCCTCCATTCTCCAGGGAATCAGCCAGAAAGAGAGAGAGAGAAAGAAGGACACAGGGACCCAAGTCTCTGGTGGAACAAGGGTGCTTTATTGAACTTTGTGTGAGTATGTAAACCATAATACAAGGTAGCTTCTTCAGATAAAGATCAAAAGACCAGACTTTCCAAGTTACCGAGGAAACAAGGAGCAATTGATGCCATAAAGCCAAAAGGCAATCCATATCAAAAGAGGGTCGTAAATAGTCCCTTTCACCATATGGAAAAGCTAATGAAGGAAATCCTATGCAAGCATCCCATCTCTTTGATCTCAGTCCTGGGGGCAGCTTGCAGATAAGGAACAGAGGGCTCCAGAGAGACAGGAAACAGCACACAGCAATCCTACTGTTAAACATTCCCTGACAGTACCCGCTTAAACTGGGCCTTGGACGAAACAGTGTAAGGGGGTTATTGTAAGAATTTCAGGTGCCAATAAGCAGCATCACTGAATATTGATGGTAAACTTCCGACATTAAGGAACCAATTGCAAATAAGGTAAGGCAAAAAATATCCTTCCCTTTACTGCCAATGCCTGAAGAATGTAATGTATAGGGGAAGCAGGTAAGTATTTGTCAAATTAGATTTCTTTTAATGCAGAGACATCCCTGATTTTTGAAACAGAATCTTCAATTTAGAGACTCAATTTAGTTTTCTTGTATTCTAATTTAAACCTCTAAAAAGTTTTTATTCACATCATTTCAAAATACACAAGCTAAATTTGACATTTCACCATTATCAAACTCTATTTTAGCTCTAATGAAAAATATATAAATCCTTCTTGAGTAGCAGATAAAAATAAACCTGGCAGAAAAAGTAATGCTTTTCTCAATCTTTCAAAACCTTGTTACAAAAATAAATAATAGCAGTAAAATTTATACTCTGTAATAAAAAAATAAATATACCTAACAGAACTTTTTAATTACCCCTACCATCTTTTATTAAAGAGCAAAGTTTTAGCCACAAAGTTTAAACCAAAAGGTTTAATTTACTGAAAAAATATTACTATCATCAAATTTGTAAACTTTTAAAACAAATTTCTATAAAATTTCATAGAAAAGCCCATTTTCCATAATTTGGCTGCTGCTTTGTAGAAGCCAAAACAGTAAAGAAAAATTTAATCAACCACGATATCTATTTTTTAAAATGAAATTTTAAAAATTACTTGCCTTCTCAAACTAACCATTGAAAGTGAGAGCACAAATAAATAAAATGTGTAATATGAGTTTGTATTGGTAGAATCAATGATTGCTCTCATTACACATGCTTGCATGGTAATGCTCAAAAATCCTTCAATCTTGGCTTCAACAAGTCATGAACCAAGAAATTCCAGGTGTACAAGCTGTATTTAGAAGGGCAGAGGAACCAGAGATCAAATTGCCAACATCCAATGAATCATAGAAAAAGCAAGACAATTCCAGAAAAACATCTACCTCTGCTTCATTGACTAAAGTCTTTGTGTGGATCACATCAAATTTTGGAAAATTCTTGAAGAGATGAGAAAACCAAATCACCTTACCTGCCTCCTGAGAAACCTGTATGCAGGTCAAGAAGCAACAGTTAGAACCAGACATGGAACAATGGACTGGTTCAAAACTGAGAAAGGACTATATCAAGGCTGTATACTGTCACCCTAATAATTTAACTTCTATGCAGAGTACATCATGGAAAATGCGGGACTGGGTGAATCCCAAGCTGGAATCAAGATTGCCAGGGGAAATAGCACCAACCTCAAATATGCAAATGAGACCACCCTAATGGCAGAAAGAGAAGAGGAACTAAAGAGCTTTGACGAGGGTGAAAGAAGAGAGAAAAAGATGGCTTAAAACTCAACGTTCAAAAAAAATAAGATCATGGCATTTGACCCCATCACTTCATAGCAAATAGATGAGAAAAAATGGAAACAGTGGCAGATTTTATTTTCTTGGGCTCTAAAATCACCATGGACGGTGATTGCAGCCATGAAATTAAAAGACACTTAGTCCTTGGGAAAAAAGCCATGACAAACCTAGACAGCATATTCAAAAACAGAGCCTTTACTTTGCTGACAAAAGTCCACATAGTCAAAGCTATGATTTTTCCTGTAGTCAGGACAGATGTAAGATTTGGACCATAAAGAAGGCTGAGCACTGAAGAATTGATCCTTTTGAACTGTGGTACTGAGGAAGACTTTTTTTTTGAGAGTCCCTTGGACTGCAAGATCAAACCACTTTAATCCTAAAGGAAATCAACCCTGAATATTCATTGGAAGGACTGAAGCTGAAGCTGAAGCTCCAATCCTTTGGCTGCCTGATGTGGAGAGCAGACTCATTGGAAAAGACTCTGATGCTGGGAAAGATTAATGACAGGAGAATAAGGGGGCAACAGAAGATAAGATAGTTAGAGAGCATCACTGACTCAATGGAGATAAATTTTAGCAAACTCCAGGAGATAATGAAGGACAGGGAAACCTCATGTACTGCAGCCCACGGGGGTCACAAAGAGTTAGACATGACTTAGTGATTGAACAACAATGATGTTGAACACATTAGCTTATGTTGTAGATGAGAGTTCTATTTTTTTCAACTGTGTTTTGATGTCAGAAGACCACAGAGATAATTAACTTTAAGTTGACTCTGAGAAACTTTTCAATCTATTCTTTAATATCAGATGCCATTTTTGTAACAGAACAGTATAATGATCTATGCATACAATTACATTATAATTCGTATTTGAGATATTCAAGCAGTCTTCTTTTATTTTTAATTTGTTTAACTTTGAAAATATATAATTAAAGTTTCAGAGGAGAATTATCTAAAAGAGAACAAAAATTGCAATCATAATGTAAGATGTCATATATTGTAAAGGCAATATGTTTGGATAGAAACCACAATACTTAAGTTGTTTATTAAGAATAGTTCTAATTATATTTAAGGACAAAATTGTGTCAAGAACATTTTTTTAATTTATTAGGATGTATATCTCTGAAATCCCAATTTTTTTAAGTTTTAATAAATTACTTAAAAATGAAGTGATGACCACACATACATTAAACATGGCTATAAGGAACACTTAAATTATTTATAAAGATATTTTAAAGCTCTTTTTTTTTTTAAACTCACCATGGTTTGGAAACCATTGATATAAGTGACACCATCAAGGTTGGCATGCATGCAGGTGGACTACATGACCATCTACCTAATTAATTTCAGATGTCCTCATGATTTAAAAGAGTAATAATTATGGAAATTCAGTAGCTAGAAGTTTGTTTCTTAAATCTAAGCTTTTATACTAGACTAAAAGAAAATATACCTTAGTCAAATCATACTTGAACATTTCTGTGGTAAAGTAGAAACAAGAAAGAAATGTAGAATTTACATGTTTTCTGAGTGGGGCTTAATAATTGTAGTTAGATTTTGACTTTTATATAAATATTGACTCATTAAGTTGGTAACATAGAATATCATTTCACCAGGAACAACGGACAAGCTTGTTTACAATTATTTCTTCCTTCCTCATCATTGGTTACCTCCATTAACTGAAAGTATAATCCCACCATATCGCTGTTGAGTGCATCCATGAGATTTGCTTTAGTCAATGGTATGTAGCAAAAAGAGACAGAGTGCTATTACCCAGCTGAGCTTTTAATTGACATCACCTTTCCCCAGTTGCACCTATAGCATTTGTGCCATCTGCTGTGGGAACACTTCTGCTGGGAAGTCATTGGAGAACAGACACTTGGAGAAAACCAGAACCTAATCACCACTCTGGCTGCTCAACAAATCATGGGTAAGAACATTTTTTCCAGCATCAGCCAGTGAGACTTTGGGGTTGCTGCTAATTGAACTCTAATCAACTTTCTAAAACTCAACTAAGCAGTAACAGCTATCTTTATGTTGTTTAGTCAGTAAGTTGTGTCCAACTCTTTTGAAACCCCGTGAACTGGAGCCCACCAGGCTCTTCAGTCCACTGGGTTTTCTAGGCAAGAGTGCTGCAGGGGGCTGCCATTTCCTACTTCAGGGAATCTTTCCAGTTCATGAATTGAACCTGTCTCTTTTGTCTTCTGCATTAGCAGGCAGACATATTACCACTGCACCACTTGGGAAGCCCCTATTCTATTTATATTTGAACACAAATATGTCCAATTCAGTTCAGTTCCTCAGTCATGACTGACTCTTCGCAACCCCATGGACTGCAGCAAGCCAGGCTCCCCTGTCCTTCATCAACTCCTGGAGCTTGCTCAAACTCATGCCCAGCGAATTTATGATGCCTCCAACCATCACATCCTCTGTTGTCCCCTTCTCCTACTGCCTTCAATCTTTTGCAGCATCAGGGTCTTTTCCAATAAGTCAGTTCTTCGCATCATGTGGCCACAGTATTGGAGTTTCAGCTTCAGCATCAGTTCTTCCAGTGAATATCCAGGACTGATTTCCTTTAGGATTGACTGGTTTGATCTCCTTGCAGTCCAAGGGACCCTCAAGAGTCCTCTCCAACACCATACTTCAAACTAATTCTTCGGTGCTCAGCTTTCTTCATGGTACAACTCACATCAAAACGTGGTTCACTGGAGAAGAGAATGACAAACAACTTCATTATTCATGCCTTGAAAACCACATAAATATGTTAGTAAATTTAGATATGTTGCTATTTTTTCTGTAAGGAAAACCTGAGTCTTGGTCTATGCATTGCTCTCCCTCTTTAACCTCCATACACAAGGATTTATACATCTATTTTTGCAGTGTCATGTTCATCCCGTTAGAGAATTATTCATGACCTATGCATTCTTTTCTACTCTTGCTTCTGGAAAAAAAATTTGTTTGTTTGCTATAAACTCTAACCTAGTATGGTTCTAACCTATAAATCCATGCTAATCTTTGTTCTCTCCAATACAAATAACACATGTCTGTTAATAATCCCCTAATATGTCTAAAGTCTTTGGCTGTGTGGATCATCACAAGCTGTGGGGAATTCTTAAGGAGATGGGAATACCAGACCACCTGACCTGCCTCAAAAGAAATCTGTATGCAGATGAAGAAGCAACAGTTAAAACTGGACATGGAAGAACAGACTGGTTCCAAATAGGAAAAGGAGTATGTCAAGGCTGTATATTGTCACCCTGCTTATTTAACTTATATGCAGAATACATCATGAGAAACGCTGGGCTGGATGAAGCACAGTTGGAATCAAGATTTCCAGGAGAAATATCAATAACCTCAGATATGCAGATGACACCACACTTATGGCAGAAAATGAAGAACTAAAGAACCTCTTGATGAAAGTGAAAGAGGAGAGTGAAAAACTTGGCTTAAAGCTCAACATTCAGAAAACTAAGATCATGACATATGGTCCTATCACTTCATAGCAAATAGATGGGGAAAGAGTGGAAACAGTGGCAGACTTTATTTTCAGGGGCTCCAAAATCACTGCAGATGGTCATTGCAGCCATGAAATTAAAAGACACTTACTCCTTGGGAGAAAAGTTATGGCCAACCTAGACAGCATATTAAAAAGTAGAGACATTACTTTGCCAACAAAGGTCCTTCTAGTCAAGGCTATGGTTTTTCCAGTATGTTACGTGTGAATGTGAGACTTGGACTATAAAGAAAGCTGAGCACCGAAGAATTTATGCTTTTGAACTATGGTGTTGGAGAAGACTCGAGTCTTGAGTCTTTTTCTTGAGACTTGACTCTCAGTTGAGAGTCCCTTGGACTGCAAGGAGATCCAACCAGTCCATCCTAAAGGAAATCAGTCCTGAATATTCATTGGAAGGACTGATACTGAAACTCCAATACTTTGGCCACCCAATACGAAGAGCCCACTAATTGGAAAAGACCTGGATGCTGGGAAAGATTGAAGGCAAGAGGAGAAGGGGATGACAGAGCATGAGATGGTTGGATAGCATCACCGACTCAGTGGACATGAGTTTGAGTAAACTCTGGGAGTTGGTAATGGACAGGGAGACCTGATGTGCTGTAGTCCGTGAGGTTGCAAAGAGTCGGACGTGACTGAGAGACTGAGCTGAACTGAACTGAATGTGTCCAAAACTTTTGAAAGCTGTGCCTTTATTAGCTCAGATGGTAAAGAGTCTACCTGCAATGTGGGAGACCTGGGTTCGATCCCTGAGTTGGGAAGATACCCTGGAGAAGGAAATGGCAACCCACTCCAGTATACTTGCCTGTAAAATCCCATGGATGGCTACCTTCAATGGGGTCACAAAGAGTCAGACATGACTGAGCAACTTCACTTTCACTTTTCCACCTGGGAATCATTCCATGTTCTAGCTTTTGCGGTCTACATTCTTCATTCTTGTCCCCAGAACCTAGATGCTGAAGATCTTGAACGAGGTATAACAGGCTCCAACTGAGAAGTAAAATGTCAATTCAGAAAATAGCATATATGTTAAGGGAGCAGAAAATATTTTCCTCATTTGTTTCCTTTTGTAAAGAAAAACATCAAAGAAAATAAAAGATAATTATTAGAAAATTACAAAGGCAAGAAAAGATACTGAACAATTCAGGTCTATTTTTTAAAAAGAATATACAAAGAAAAATGCATCAAAGTAAACTTCCTCAAAACTTCTATGGTATGAGAAAGAGTAAAAGAGGTCACTAAAGTGTGCAGCTCAAAGCCAAGAAAGAAATCTATAACTCATTGTTGAGATGTTATTTTAAAGATCAAATGCCAACTATTACATTCTAGAAAAATATCTTCTAAAATATTATTTTGCTGTCTATCTTTGTTCATGTATTTATTTTTCTCTGTATTAACGGGCATTATTAAGAACAAATCAGTTTTAGTTTCATGTTGAAGATTGAGAATAGAAAAAAATATTAGCTAAGGAAATCCTGTCCATTAAGAGTGATATATTACATGAATTTTGCACATTTGTTATGGTAGTAGACTAGTACCATTTTTCACATAATGAAAATTATATATTTCTTATATATGTCCTTTGTGCAAATATGAGAATGTTACTGCACAAATGACTTTTTTTTCTGGTGTTCCAAAAGCTATACTTTGCCTCATCTAGAATTTAAATAATATAACTTAAATAATCAATACTTATATTGAAACAAATGAATATTTAATATTTAAATATTAATATTTAATTTTTTCTTTCTTCACCCTTATATATATCTATACCTAGCAATTTTTTAAAAATTCTAGAACACTGATTTCTGGTAATCAAAGAAATATAATATTCCTTGCAAGAGAACTTGAAATTTATATACTGAGATTCTATTGAAGTAAGCTCAAAGAAAGTTAAGAGTTGACCACAAAAAACTTGACAGAATTACATGAAGGAACACATACCACTCTTATATTTTGTAGGCTAAGAGCTTCAATAAAACAAGAGGTATTGTTACTTAAAAATATATCCATAGGAACATAACTTATATATTTCAGAATTTGAGGAAAATTGTTTGGTATTGTACAATTTTTAAAAGCTGATATGTTTTAGAAAATGACCACATTTTTCAATTTATTTGCTTTAACAAAACATGATAGTAGACACAAAAATTAGTCTAAGCATATTTACATTAAGTCCATGAGGTAGATTAAAATGCTGACAGTTTTGACCACTTACCACCTCCGTGCAGCTATGGTAAGGATATTAGAGGATAGCATCATTTAGTCATCACAACCATCCTGTTAAAAAGTATTATAATTATTTTCCTAGGGATACTGAACCGTAGATCATCATTTATCTACAATCTCAAAGTAATAGGCCTGGAATTTAAAACTACATCTATTCAGGTCCAAACTAAACTTATACTTTACTATTTGCTCATTTACACTCTATCATTCTTTCATTCCATCAAACTGAACTCAAAGAAATATTCACTGAGCCACATATATATTCCAAGAACAGTTGTAGATGACTGTGAACTGTGAATAAGGCAGAAAAACACCAACCTTCCCAGTAAAATTTGTCAGAAAAAGCTAAAATATAATGGGGAAAGAGGAAAAGAATTACAGTGTTGGGAGATTTGTAGTTTTAGAAAGTGGCTAGTGAAGTCCTAACTGAAAAGAAATGGCTCTATAAAGCCTGGAGATGGCCAGGGAAGAGGTCCTGAGAATATTCAATATCCTTCCTACAAGGAACACCTGATCACTTGGCATGTACTTACTCTGCATATTTTAAAACTATCACTGTCTGACTGAGAATTCCAACCAGGTGGGAGGAATGCATTAAAACTTTGAGACCGGAGCATGACTGCTGTGTCCAAGGGACAGCAAAGAGGACAGTGGTTGGAGGCTAGGGAACAAGAGAGGAGCAATAGATGATGCATTCAGAAAAGTAATTTGGAGTCAATCATGTGCATTCCTGTCATTGGTGGTGTTTTACCCTGAATGACTTGTAGAATATTGGAGAATTGTAAGCAGAGGAGTAACATGACCTGGCTTCTCTTTACTAGGATCCCTGCAGCTAAAGTGTTGAGAATAAACCTAAAGTGAACAAGTACAAATGGAATGAGGTTAAACAGAGTGTTCAAGGAAAGCAGCTAGGAAACTATTGACATATCAAAGGGATTAGAACTTATTTGTGCTAGAGTTATGAATGTAAAGAAACCTGGAGAAATGTATTAAATACTTAGCACATAAAGATCAACAGAATATTGTGATGAAATGGGAATCCAAGTTCTTTATTGTGGAGACGAAGACTGACCTTCGTGAACACTCAAACACTCACAGTAGCAGGCAAGCAGAGATCATTTCAGAGAGAGAAGGTGTAATGCTCTCGGCATAGACAGTGAGAGGGGGTGAAATGCACCCAAAAATGTGGGAATTACAGCAGTTTATATCTTTACGAGTGTTGATTTTTACACACTTGGTTGGCTCATGACTTTAATGTATGTCATTTTTGACCAATCAGTTTGAAGATTCTAATACCTAATTTGGCATCTTTATGGCGTTTTTGATCCCCAGTTTTTAAGTTTTCTCAGACATTAAGAGTTGCCATCCTGTGATCCTTCCTGTGGCCCATCCAAGACCCCAGGCCATTATTTAGGGACCAGATGTATGGGCTAAGAGTTAATGGTCCACCTGGTATTCTTCTTGATAAACTAGGCAGCAGTTAATGGTTGTCCTGTCCTGGGCCTGAAAGTTTTATGACTTACCAGACCAGAGGGACATTCCTCTGAATGTCTGGAAATCGGAACAAAGAGTATAGCTTTCGCTTAATGAAGTGAGATGCTTACTTGAGAAGAAAAACATTGAAATTGAAAAAAATAAAAGAACCAAGTTCTCAAGAGCCCTACATTTACGGTCTAAAAATTTCTTCCTCAGTAATGGGTTACATCTGAAGCATCAAAGAGAAGAGGCGAGTGCCAAGGATTTAGTGGTCTTCTAAACTACTGTTTGTGCAATAAAAATGAAATTCAAAAGGAAAACCCTGGTGCCTTGAACTACCCACTCCTTTTCAAATGAATATGGGGAAAAGGGTGCAGATGGAATGGGGAACAAGTCAAGCCCTAAATAGTCAGTGATAGTTTAAAAAAAAACAGTACACTCCAAGTTGTCAGGACTTCAATTGTAGAAAGTATAGTGAATGTATATAATAATTTATGATTGATATAACTATAGATGATAAAGCCATGGATATGGATGATATCACCTGAGAAGAAAATAAAAAATAAGAGAACCTCATCCAAGGAAGTATTGCAGTATATACCAGCATGTTACAGATAGGTCTGGAGTGAAAACAAATAGAATCAATGTATAACTGTATTTTTGATGAATACTGTGTGTCAACCAGGGTAGCCTAGGATACCCTGGTGGGATCACACTAACTTCTCCTAATTTACAGTGCATATACCTGGGGGCATGAGTAAAACACAGACCAGACAGAGCCCACAGTTGGAATTTTTCTACCTGCAGACTATCAGAAACATTCAAAATCAGCTGAATGTGATTCGGGTTTTTCCTAATGCATCCAAAAGAAAGCTGAGCTTCTCTATAAAACAGACACAAGGGTAGCTGGCAAGAAAGCCAGGTCAATCATAAAGCTAAATGCAGAAACCTTGCTTCCAGGGCAACTACCTCATTAACACAGAGAATAAGCTGTGCAAAAATGAAGTTCCTCTGCTGGAACTGCCCAGAGCTATGATTCCCTTGCTATTAGAATCATTCTGTTAAATTGTTATACAGGAAATGCAAATTTATATCCACAGGCCCTCCAGCTTAAGATCTGAGACACGTGCTAAATAGCAACTAGGTAAACAGTGAGGAAATTTCAACAACACACCATCACTAATTACTAATACATCCAAGATAAAATAATTAGATAAATTCAAGAGAATATAAGCAGAAATTGGAGAAATAAAGAAACAAAAATGGCAGGAAGAAAGGATAAACATATTTTGGTTTATACAAATACGGGAAAATAAAAGGAAGTAAATCAAGTCTGAAATCTTTTGTGCAGAGCATAATTGCCAGCAATTTTTCCTATCCCTTCATCCCTCTCCTGGTTAGAGAACTTATGAGAGACCTCTCAGTCTAACTCTCTTTGCTTTCCAATGAGACATCAGCAAATAAGATTCAAGCTCTTAAAAATTAATTGTGCTTTAGGGCTTATCCTCTCTTGAAACCCAGCTGCCCTTAAGAAGTACGGGCTAGCCTTCTGGAGGGGAGAGACAATGGTCCCCATCACACACTTGGCCGCAGCCTGCAGTCAACCAACTGCAGGTCCTGTGACCCAGGCCACCTAAGACCAACCAACTGAGCAGGACCAGCCTAGACTACCTGAGAATGGCCCAGAACCAAAGAAGTGCCCCCACAGAATCATGAGCTACAAAATTGTTAATTTGAAGCATTTAGTTTTGAAGTTGATTTATGTGAAATAAAAATCATTGTTATAGATATATATGTTTCAAAAAATGATGTAATAAAGAGTCTGTCGACTAAAAAATATAATCACAACCTGAAAGTAGAGTTATTCTATTTAGTGGGAATGTTTAGAATTCTGAACCAGGAGACAGCACCTCAGCAACTCTGAGAAAACTGCCCCAAGGAGGCAGGAGCGGAGCTCAGGTTGTCCTCAAGTTTTCAACAATGGAAGCAGACAGTCTGAACATCTAAGGTCAGATATCAAGTTAAGGAATGTAGCATTCTGTGTATGGGAAAATGCAAGCCTCTGGACTCAATGAATTCATTGTTTTCATTTGGAACTCAGCTGTCTGGGGCCAAATCCTGTGTCCTTGTTCACCTTGCTTCTTGGGTTCCCCTAACTCCTCAGCAATCACCGTGGAGAGTGGGAGCTTCTGTTGGATCCCAGTTTTGGGAGCCCTCTTTCACATTTGGAGGCCAGAAATTGCTGATAGCTGTGATATTGCTTGTTTATTGACATGACAGGAGATGTTTTCATTTCACAATTCAAAAAGTAACCAAACTTAACTCTGATTATGTGTTTACCTATGATTATGGTCCAGTTGATACAGATCTGAGCCAAATGAGAAAAAACTGGGAACCTTGGCTTATCAAGAAGTGTGAAGGGATTTTTTTTTTTAAACCACGGACACTAGATGATAGTTTTTAAATGAGTTGTAAATTTAATAAATAACTCTTGCAAACTAAAGAATTCAACAATAAGAACATAAAAACAGTAATAATGAATCTGAAATCTCATATTATGCTAATAAAACAGAAAATAAGTTATGACCAAGGAAAAAAAATCTCTTATTTAATATCTTGATTTATGCCATGGAGACTCAAGATACCATTTTGTTGTAAAATTATTAATAAAAAATTTAGGATAAACTGTACTGGGTACTATAACTGGCATGCTTAGTAAGATAAGAAACTTAAAGCATGCCAAGTAAATGTAAACTATATTTAAAAACAGACATATAAATTATATAACAAATGTGAGCTAAAAACATCCATTTTTATACAATATGTAAAAGGAATAAAATCAGTATTGAAAGACAAACCTTCATAAATCATGAAATAAAGCCTCACCAAATGTGAAAAAAATCCACATATTATCTACCCACTTAGAATAAATTGGATGTTAAGAGTAAGTATAAAACATAGAAAATTTATGCTAGAGAAATGCAAATAAAAGGTATTTGGTTATCTCCAGTACTATCACAAGATAAATAAAAATAAATGCAAATCTCATTAAAAAGTAATATCGTTTGATTTTTTCATAGAACATATAATCTACAGCTCCATAAACTTTTACAAGTCAAGTAAAGAATTGACAGAATGACAGTGATCAGCTAACAAGTAATAACCTTCGAAATGTAACAAAATTAGCATAAATTCTGTGGTAGGAGATTTTATCATATGTCTTCCCTCTGGATAAATAAGTTAATTTCTAAATTAGTAATAAGTTACTCTTCTGAATTATTCAGATAAAAATTTGTTTTTGAATCAAATTCTAAATCCTCCCAGAGAGAATAACTGCTTTTAAATATCCCTAAGCAATTTCCTAAAAATAGTATCTATTTTAGGCTATTAAACTCAACCATTTCAGCTAGCAGGATACGCATAGATTGTTTTCTGTAATTATAATGTGGTAATTTATAATTATTATTAAAAGTATCAAGAGAAAAAACCAACCACCTGAAAATATTTTAACATTTTACAAACAATATTTCTGACCAACAACTCTAAAAATAAATGTAATAAAATTCACCAAGTATAGCTATTTAAAAGTTATACTTTATATTGAATAAAATTACAAATAATTTTAAAGTGACACAGGAATAAGACAAAGATTTTATACTACTGTTTGAAATATCATTTAAAATAGAACAGTGCAAAGAAATGGAGAAAACAATAGAATGTGAAAGCCTAGAGATCTCTTCAAGAAAATTAGAGCTGCCAAGGGAGCATTTCATGCAACGATGGACACAATAAAGACAGAAATGGTATGGACCTAAGAGAAGCAGAAGATATTAAGAAGAGGTGGCAAAAACACACAGAAGAACGATACAAAAAAGACCTTAAGACCCGGGGAACCATGATGATCACTCACCTGGAGTCAGATATCCTACAGTGTGGAGTCAAATGGGCATTAGGAAGCATCACTACAAACAAAGCTAATGCAGGTGATGGAATTCCAGCTGGGCCACTTCAAACCCTAAAAGATAATGCCGTCAGAGTGCTGCACTCAGTATGCCAGCAAATTTGGGAAACTCAGCAGTGGCCACAGGACTGGAAAAGGTCAGTTTTCATGCCAGTTCCAAAGAAGGGCAATGCCAAAGAATGTATAAACTACCACACAAATGCACTTATTTCACATTCTAGAAAGGTAATGGTCAAAATTCTCCAAGCTAGGCTTCAGTAGTATGTGAACTGAGAACTTCCAGATGTACAAGTTGGATTTAGAAAGACAGAGGAACCAGAGATCAAATTACCAGTATCTGTAGGATCATAGAAAAGGAAGAGAATTCCAGAAAAAATCTGCTCATTGACTGTGCTAAAGGCTTAGACTTTGTGGATCACAACAAACTGGAAAATTCTTAAAGAGATATGAATAAAACACCACCTTATCTGCCTCCTGAAAATCTTGTTTGCAGGTCAAGAAGCAACAGAACCAAATATGGAACAATGGGCTGGTTCAAAATTGGGAAAGGAATATGTCAAGACTGTATATTGTCACCCTGCTTATTTAACTTCTATGCAGATTGTATCATGCGAAATGTCTGGCTGGATGAAGAACAAGCTGGAATAAACATTGCTGGGAGAAATATCAATAACCTCAGATATGCAGATGACACAACTCTCATGGCAGAAAGTGAAGAGCAACTAAAAAGCCTCTTGATGATGGTTTAAAGAGGAAAGTGAAAAGGCTGACTTAAAACTCAACATTCAAGAAACTAATATCGTGGCATCCAGTCCCATCACTTCATGGCAAATCAATGGGGAAACAATGGAAACAGTGACAGACTTTATTTTGGGGGCTCCAATATCACTGTGGATGGTGACTGCAGCCATGAAATTAAAAGATGCTTACTCCTTGGAAGAAAAGCTATGACAAACCTAGACAGTGTATTAAAAAGCAGAGACATTACTTTACCAGCAAAGGTCTGTATAGTCAAAGCTATGGTTTTTCCATGTATGGATGTGAGAGTTGGACCATAAAAAAGTCTGAGTGGGATGGGAAATACTTGTAAATCCATAGCTGATTCATGTCAATGTATGACAAAAACCACTACAATATTATAAAGGAATTAGCCTCGAAATAATAAAAATAAATGAAAAAAAACAAAACAAAACAAAAAAGCCTGACTGAGTGCCAGAGAATTGATGCTTTTGAACTGTGGTGTCAGAGAAGATTCTTGAAAGTCCCTTGAACTGCAAGGTATCAAACCAGTCAATCCTAGAAGAACTCAACCCCGAATATTCATTGGAAGGACTGATGCTGAAGCTCCAATACTTTGGCCACCTGATACGAAGAGCCCACTGATTGGAAAAGACCCTGATGCTGGGAAAGATTGAAGGCAGGAGAAGGGGACAACAGAGGATGAGATGGTTGTATGGCATCACAGACTCAATGGACACGAGTTTGAGCAAGATCAGCGAGATAGTGAAGGACAAGGAAGCCTGGCATTTTGCAGTCCATGGGCTTGCAAAGAGTTGGACATGACTGAGTGAGTGAACAACAAAAACTATTTGAAATAGCATTAACTACTAAAATAATTCATACAAATGGAGGAGAAAATGTAGCAATCAATATGAATGTTTAAAGGAAGAAAAGAAAATTATTATTCTGTATAGATTTCAAGTGTCTCTTAAAAAAACACACAAGAATATCGGCTGTTTTACCGTGGAATCAGCTTAAGAGTTGAGTTTTAAAATAGATTTTAAACATCTAATAGCTACAATTCTCAACATAAATTTTATAAACAATTTTAAAACACTCATAGGAAATCGTAGATCATATGCAATAGCACTTCAATTCCTATGAATACGTTTAAAAAGAAATGTGTGCTTAATCACTCAGTCATGTCAAACTCTTTGCCCCACTCTGGACTGTATCCTCCCAGACTCCTATTTCCATGGAATTTTCCAGGCAAGAATCCTGGAGTGGGTTACCATTTTCTACTTCAGGGGATCTTCCTGACCCAGGAATTGAACCTGCATCTTTTGAGTCTCCTGCATTGACAGGTGGATTCTTTGCCACCATGCCACCTGAGAAGCCTTAAAAAGAAATATTAGAACCAATAAAATAAAAATAATAAAATTGTACTATGGTTAATAGAAGAATTATTAAATAAACATCAGAAATTCCATGGCTCTGCTAGGGAAAATAAATATCCATTATATAAACAATCTTCAAATTAAGCTACATGTCATTCCAATCAAGTTTTTTTCTGCACATCACAATATGAAAGTTTTTATGTATGTGTGTATGTACATGCAAATTTGTATATACATGACATAATATTTTAATTAAATTTATGAAGTATGGATAGCACATTTTATTAGCACAGTTTTCAGGTTACAAAGTTTACAAAATAATAATGACTGATTAGTTGCCTATCATGAAGCCTACTGTGGAGCTTATAGTTAATTTATAATTAATAATAATGTGTAGTTAATTTATAATCTTTTATGGATTACTAACGTCAAAACTAAAATGTAGTTGCTGCTTCATAAAACACAAATCCAAGGTCTCCATCAGTAAGCTTGCAAGGTTAAAGGTAAATAAAACTGGATAACAATAAAAATCTTATTTTGGGAACCCTGTTAAAGTTGAGATCAATATTAAGGAATTAAAAATGAGGTTGTTTCTGTTTAATATAAAGGCAAGTATTGTACATTCAAAGAGCTCCTGATTAATCTAAATAATACAGATAGTCTTGAAAGTGGAGAAATATATGTGATAAAGACAATACTTCAATTCCTTTATCAGTTAGGTGATCTTTTTTACTAATCTCTTTTCTCTGTTCCCTAGCTACACCAATTCAAAGAAACTTTAGCTCTTTCTTCATACATGTACTTTAACAATGATTAACCATACTAGACTGAGATAATAAGAATGATGTTCTCAGAGCAGTTACACAATCTTGTTGCTGGGAGTTACTTTGGCTTTGGGAACCTCTATATGCTAAAGTGAATATGAGATATGTAGGGAATATCCTAAGTACCACGTGGCTTTGAAAACTAAGCTTTCTGAGAATATACCTAGATTTATGAACTTATCTTTGCTCTATTGGTACTGAGTATTTTTATGTAGTTCTCAAAAGCCATTAAGCAATTTTACAAACCTAATTAAGCAAAATGTTCTCTATACTGAATTGACTCAATTCTCTGCATCAATGATCATAAACTCAAATGCCTGGCCCCACCAGGAAGTAGCATAATGAGTGAAAGGACCAGGTGGAGTAATGGTGAACAGCACAGCGCATGCTTTCCCCAGGAGGGCAGCTGCCTCTGGCTTTGGGTCATTGTTGCTTTGTGTGGTTGTGGCTCCTTCATTTTTCATGCGAAATTTCCGTGTTTTTGATTATTAAAAATAATTCAATTTTACTGAAACAGTGCAAAGACTGAGTGCACAGCATTTGGTATGAGAATTATTAGTCAATTTCAGTTTTATCCACACACAGATACCAGTAAAATGTAGACATTTTGCATATAATACCAAAGTGATAGAACTTGAGATGTGACTCCTAAAATCTCTAGGACACAGGATAGACATTAAAATATGCAATGTGATACAGCAAACAGTAAATACATCGGCAGAATAAAGAACAAGCAGACCTTCCAGAAAAGGTGCTAAAGTAAATATGAGAGTCATCTGTTGTCTCATCTTATGACTCAAACAACCGTCACTGCTATGATTACATATATTCCAGGGACAGGAAGAGAAAGAGAACAAGTCAGGTTCAGGACATCTTGTGGCAATATCCTGCTTTCTACTGTGTCTTTCCCTTAAATCTCTGGGAAGTGTGTGTGCCTAAACCACGTGTCCAAAAATAACAATCTCACTGTGTTCTTTTACTGGGGAAAAAATCAGAAAGAAAGATGTAGAGATAGAAGTCCTAGAGGCAAGGATGTCCTAATGGCAAAAAGACATAGTACATTTATTTTAAGGATGTTCTAATGTCCTAAATGATATTTTATTATATTTAATACAGGATAAAATACATTTATTAAATACTACTGTATTTCAGGTGCTTTATCTACATTACTTTGCTTAATTATAGCAGTAATTAGTGGTTTTATCTAGACTTTATGTGTAAAGAAATTGATACTGAGAGTAATTAGGTATCAAAGGACACATAGCTAGTAAATGAATAGATTTCAGAAAGCCATATAGGTATACCTAACTCCTTCAATACAACATTCTGCCACTGAGAAAAAGGAAGTGAAATGCTTCCCTAGCCAAGTTTCATTGCCTCCAGAAAGTATGGAGAAAGGAGAGGCAAACCTTAATTTCTACTCTCTTATTGACTCTCTGTCAATCTTCTCTGTCTTGTTTGTGAAGTTAAGTATAAGATTGTTATGAAAGATCATCCAGGAATTTATAAGGTCCCTTTGGCTCCCATAATATATACCAGTCTTTGGCTTTTTAAATATATATGTTTATATATTAATGACAGTTCCTTTAAAATTGTTACATTATTATATTTCAAAGCAATATGTAAAATATATATCAGGTTATACAAAAGAGAAAAAATTTCAAATACTAAGAAATGTATGCAATGAAAATTATGTACTTGTAACTTTGGAATCTAGGGCTTCCATGATGTCTCAGTGGTAAAGAATACACCTGCAATGCAGGAGACACAGGAGATCCGGGTTCAATCCCTGGATCATGAGGATCCCCTAGAGGAGTAAATGGCAACCCACTCCAGTTTTCTTGGCTGGGAAATCCCAGGGACAGGTGAGGCTGGCAAGCTACAGTCCATGGGGTCGCAAAGTGTGGGATGTGACTGAGTACACACACAATTTTAGAATCTACCCTCCTCCCAACTTAATAGTTGCTTAGATATTCTAGAAAGCAAATAAATATATATATGTGTGTGTATATATATATATATATATACATACATATATGTGTGTATATGTATATATAACATATGTGTGTTTGTAGATATACATGCATATCCCCATATATGAAAATATACATACAGATTTTTCATGTACACATATATGTACATAACACATAAAATATAAATTTAGTGACTACTAAAATATTATGAAGTAACACAATTTTGCCTAACTTTAAGCTTATTTTTATTTCATACATGAGCATGTGTAAAACACTTTTCATTGTGACTTCTAATATATCTAAATAAAGCATAAAATTAAAAATATATCTCTAAGAAGCTTAGCAACATTTTCAGGTTAAAAAAAGAAAATTAAAACTTCCTGCCTCACAGTTTCTTACAAAACTAAACATACTCTTTTCATACAATTCACCAATAACACTCCTTGCTATTTACACAAAGGAAATGAAAACATGTCCACACAAAAATCTGCATGCAGATGTTCATGGCAGCTTTATTCATAATTGCTAAAACTTGGAAACAACTCAGTTGTCCTTCACTAAGTGAGTGAATAAATAAACTTAATTACATCAGATAATGGAATACTATGCAGGACTGAAGAGAAATGAGCTATCAAGCCAGAATGAGACATGGGGAAAACTTAAATGCATATTAGTAAGTGAAAGAATTCAGCATGAAAAGGCTACATACCATATGATTCCAATCACCTGACATCCTGAAAAAGGCAAAACTATGGAGACAGGAAAAAGGTCAGTGGTTGCTAGAATTTAGCAGTGAGGAAGGGTTGAATAGGCAGGGTACACAGGGTTTTTAGGGCAGTGAATCTACTCTGTATAGCACTGTCATAGTAGGTCCATATTACTGTGAATTTGTCCAAACTCAGAATGTATAACAAGAATGAACCCTAATGCAAACTATGGTCTCTGAGTGATAATGATGTGTCAGTATAGGTTCATGGATTGTAGCTCATGAAGCACTCTGGTGAGGGATGTTGGTCAGAGGGGATTCTATGGATGCATGGCAGATAGGAGGGTATATGGGAAATCTCTGTATCTTCTGCTCAGTTTTGCTGTGAACCTAAAACTGCTCTAAAAATTAAAGTCTATTTAAAAACCAATCAAACAAGCAAAAACCCCAAAACAAAAGCTTCCTTCCTCAGTACAAACAACATAACTGGGAATTTCCTACAATATCTCTTGTTCTCTTATAGATAGTAAAGAAAATATTTATGTACATCTAAGTCACAGACCTTTCAGTAAAAATGAAAATCAAAGAATGAAGTACAAATCAATATTCAGTATGATCTTATGGCATTTTTCATCCTTATGGAATTTAACCAATTGTCAGACTCATTTTGGATTTGTTTCATATCTGTGTGGTCTTATACTGACTTAAAGTCAGCTTCCATGAAATACTGATGAGGCATGCCATTGAGTGTATAAAAAAGACCTTTCTAAAATGTAGAGTGTTGATACTTAAGAAGCAAAAAATGTTTTTATTAGAATTAGACTACTAGCATGTGACTATACTGGAAGTCCTCTAGAGTTTTGAAATAGATTATTTTTCCATGCATTCAGCAGTTATTTTTGAAGCTTTAGGTAGTTTATTAGAAAAGGAAAAAATATTTCATCATTAAGTTATTTGGTTTTTGTTGTTGTTGTTTTCAGTTTGAAACCACTAAGACTGCAAACTAAAACTTTTTAAAATTGAACACAGAACAAAATAGAAAATTCATGTCTGTGTATTGGCCTGTATGTGGGTGTTCTATATGCAAATTACAGCTTAGTCATTAGAAGTCTTCATGCTGCTTTGACTGTTAGAAGTTTGGAATTAGTCATATTTGAGGGCTTGCTGTAATTTCATTGGAAAAAAAAAATCTGTGTTGTGTCGATTCAAGTAATAATGCCTAGGATTTTAGAATGTTTGTCTAATTTTATTTTTAAAAGCACTCACCTTTTAATTAAAAGTTTGTCTTAACACTGTCATTAAGAAATTAATGCTGGATTACTAACCCAATGATCAACAGAAAAAACAACAACAGCAACAAAAATGCTGAAAGACCTTCATATCTTATCACATAGTTGACCCTCCTGAACCGAAGAGGGAAGAAATCACCAGAAATGATCTTTCCTTTAAAGGGAAAATATCAGTTTTCATCTGTGGTCTTCCATCTACCTGGGGTGATTTTACCCTCTCCATTGCCTAGCTACTTGCCTAAATCAAATCCCTAACAATTATACAGTGGAAGTGAGAAATAGATTAAAGGGGCTAGATCTGATAGGCAGATGCCTGATGAACTATGGACAGAAGTACATGACATTATACAAGAGACAGAGAGCAAGACCATCCCCAAGAAAAAGAAATGCAAAAGAGCAAAATGACTGTATGAGGAGGACTTAAAAATAGCTAAGAAAAGAAGAGAAGCCAAAAGCAAAGGAGAAAAGGAAAGATATACCCATTTGAATGCAGAGTTTCAAGGAGAGAAAAGAAAGCCTTCCTCAGTGATCAGTGCAAAGAAATAGAGGAAAACAATAGAATGGGAAAGACTAGAGATCTCTTCAAGAAAATTAGAGATACCAAGGGAACATTTCATAGAAAGATGGGCTCAATAAAGGACAGAAATGATATGGACTTAAAAGGAGCTGAAGATATTAAGAACAGGTGACAAGAATACACAGAAGGACTATACAAAAAAAGATCTTCATGACCCAGATAATCACAATGGTATGGTCACCCACCCAGAGCCAGACATCCTGGAATGTGAAGTCAAGAGGACCTTAGGAAGCATCACTACAAGCAAACCTAGTGAGGGTGATGGAATTCCAGTTGAGCTATTCCAAATCCTAAAAGATGATACTATGAGAGTGCTGCACTCAATATAGCAGCAAATTTGGAAAATTCAGCAGTGGCCACAGGACTGGAAAAGGTCAGTTTTCATTCCAGTCCCTAAGAAAGGCAATGCCAAGGAAAGCTCAAAGTACTGCACAATTGCACTCATCTCACATGCTAGCAAAGTAATGCTCAAAATTCTCAAAACCAAGCTTCAACAATACATGAATCATGAACTTCCAGATGTTCAAGCTGAGTTTAGAAAAGGCAGAGGAACCAGAGATCAAATTGCCGATATCTGCTGGATCATTAAAAAAGCAAGAGAATTCCAGAAAAACATCTATTTCTGCCTTATTGACTATGCCAGAACCTTTGACTGTGTGGGTCACAATAAACTGTGGAAAATTCCAAAAGAGATGGGAATACCAAACCACCTGACCTGCCTCAAGAGAAATCTGTATGCAGGTCAGGAAGCAGCAGTTAGAACTGGGTATGGAACAACAGACTGGTTCCAAATAAGAAAAGGAGTGTGTCAAAGCTATAAATTGTTACCCTACTTATTTAATTTATATGCAGAGTATATCATAAGAAATGCTGGACTGGATGAAGCAAAACTGGAATCAAGATTGCCGGGAGAAATATCAATAACCTCAGATATGCAGATGACATCACCATTATGGCAGAAAGTGGAGAAGAACCAAAGAGCCTCTTGATGAAAGTGAAAGAGGATAGTGAAAACTTGGCTTAAAGCTCAACATTCAGAAAACAAAGATCATGGCATCCGGTCCCATGACGTCATGGCAAATAGGTGGAGAAATAGTGGAAACAGTGTCAGACTTTATTTTGGGGGCCTCCAAAATTACTGCAGATGGTGACTGAAACCATGAAATAAAAAGATGCTTACTCCTTGGAAAAAAAGTTACGGCCAACCTAGACAGCATATTAAAAAGCAGAGACATTACTTTGCCAACAAAGGTCCATCTAGTCAAGGCTATGGTTTCGAGTAGTCCTGTATGGATGTAAGAGTTGGACTATAAAGAAAGCTGAGTGCCAAGGAACTGATGCTTTTGAACTGTGGTGTTGGAGAAGACTCTTGAGAGTCCCTTGGACTGCAAGGAGATCCAATCAGTGCATCCTGGAGGAGATCAGTCCTGAATATGCATTGGAAGGACTGATGTTGAAGCTGAAACTCCAATACTTTGGCCACCTGATGTGAAGAGCTGACTCATTTGAAAAAACCCTGATGCTGGGAAATATTGAAGGTGAGAGGAGAAGGGGATGACAGAGGATGAGATGGTTGGATGGCATCACTGACTGAATGGACATGAGTTTGAGTAATCTCTGAGAGTTGGTGATGGACATGTAGGCCTGGCATGCTGCAGTCCGTGGTGTTACAAAAAGTTGGAAATGACTGAGCAACTGAATTGAACTGGTTGCCTAGCTAATGTTTTTCAGTATTCATTTGTTTAAATTTTACTTTGTCAAAGAGTGAGATTATGTCAGTACTCTTTCACATCCACTTAAACCCTTTTCACTAATGCTTAAGTGTAAATCTCTACTAAATAGACCCATGTGTCTATTCTAACTTTCTAACATCACATACCACACTATCTCATGCTCTTACTCCACACTCGTCACACTGGCCTCCTTGCTCCTCTCAAATGTGCCAGGCATTCTCTTTTCTCAGGATTATGTCACTGTTGCTCCATCACCTTGTACATTTTTCTCTAGTTGCCCAAAGGCTGGCTCCTTGTTTCACTCAAAGTTTTGTTCAACTCATTTTCAGTCTTGTCTTCTCTGGCTGTTTATTTAAAATTGATTGTCCTGCTAGTATCTCAAGCTCCTTCCTTTGTTTGTTTTCCTCCATAGCAACCGCTGTTCTCTAATATACCATACTATATACTCTAGACTATAAACTTGAACAAAGTAGATATTTTTGTTTCATTTACTGCTGTATCTCTTCCATATTGGAATAATGGCTGGCTTGTCGTAGGTACTCAAGAAATATTTTCTAGTAAACAAATGAATGGAAAATATGTTAAGGACATTTAATCTGGGATCTATTGGAGCCCGTAGATTGGTTTCACGGGTTCAGTGAATCTCTTGAAATTGATTACAAAATATGCATAGGTCTTGCTATATGCATTCAAAAATTGTGTGGCTACCTATCGCCATTCTGAGGCTTAACATAATATACTTTTCAATGCTTAACACATATGACATACCCAAAACTACAGTTAATATTAGTACTACATTGAATGACAAGTACCTATTTATACATCTGTTTTATTAGACTACAAAGTTCTCAAATCTCTTTGAACTCATGTTTTCTAACATAATCTTTGAACTCAAATTCTCATATTTGAAAATACCTTTGATCTTATATTATGAAGCATGCAACAAGCTAACCTTGCTTAATAAACATTTGATGAACTGAGCAATTTGAATAACAGATAAAAGGTCCACAAAGAAAAAATAGAGAACAAGTTGGTAAACTGAGTGAATAGCACTCAATGGAATGTCCTTCCCAAAACCCCATTAATGTAAGATAAATAAAACAAAACATATGAGAAAATTCACCAAAAAGTGAACAAGACGTGAACATCATTGCACATCATTTCAGTAACATTTTGGAAGATAGAGAGTAAAAGAAGAAGCAGTTCCAGATGGAGAGATTTCAGAAAATTTGAGCTTTTATCCCTGGAAAGCTAAAGAATACCTGGAATGCCTGGGACTACAAAAAAAAGGCAGGAAACAATGAGATGGAAATTTAAATTTGAATATTATTTGAAAATCTCTAGCTGAATAATCAATCTCATCTCTCTTTTACATATATACTCCTCACTCTATCCTATATCCTTACTTAGAAAGTAAATTCAGAGTTACTCCAACACTAGAAAACAAGCTGGGAAGGAAAATAGACAATATAAGAAATTGTGGCTATAGTCCAGGAAATCAAAAGCTGTGATAGAAGAGAGATATCATGAAAAGGGCAGAATAGAATGCTACAGACCTTCTTTCCCCACAAAGACTTTAAGTTAACATTGAGTTAATAGTATATAGACCAGAACTCTAGTTGACAAGCTATAAAATTTACATATATATAAAATCAAAAAGGAATTCCAGCAAAAAGGATTTGAAAACCCACAAGTGTTAAATACACATTTGTGTCTGTCTACCGAGTACTATGCATATGACCAGAAGAAACCTACCATACTTGGACTCTCCCATTGGATGGAAACAAGAGTACATCCAACATTCTAGCTTGTTAGAAAGTTGCCTGGTGGAATGGTTTTTATCTTGCATCTCTTGGGTCACTTATGGAGCTGTGGTAGAGTTGAGAAGCCACTAACAATAAGCAAGTTCCATTGCATGTTAGAGCTGTAGTTCCACAGGCAGATTACAAGGGGAGCAAGCGGCAAGAAAAGGTTTGAGAAGTCCTAAGACTTTGAGCTGGGCTTCCCGGGTAAAGTGGTAAAGAACCCACCTGCCAATGCAGGAGACATAAAAGATGTGGGTTCAATCCCTGGGTTGAGAAGATCCCTTGGAGGAAGGCATGGTATTCCACTCCAGTATTCTTGGCTGGAGAATCCCCAGGCAAGATGAATAAGTTTTGGGGTGAAATGTAAGATGTATTGACTATACTTAACAATGCTAAATTAATTACAGTATGTTACACTTGCAAATTGTTAAATAGTAGATATTAAAATTTCTTACATACAGAGGAACCTGCCAGGGTACAGTCCATAGAGTCACAAAGAGTTGGACATGACTAAATCAGCTTAGCACACGTGCAAAACCTTTAGCTAGGCTGACTAGCAAATGTTTTTCCCTTTGTAAAATCTATGTATATAAAAAGAATACAGAGGAGGTTTTTCTTTTTTTTTTTTTTTTTGCCCAAATGCCTGTGTTCCAGAAAAAGATTAAAAGGCATATAAAAAATAGCAAAAATGACCCACTCAAGGGAACAAAATAAAATTATGGAAACCAAAACTAAAATACAGATGTATGAGTTACCTAACAATAATTTAATAATAACTGTCATAAAAATGTTCAATAACTTAAAGAGACTACAGATTAAAAAAAAATTGTAGCCAGAAAATCAGTCCATGAACCAAATGAGAAAACCAAAAAAAAAAAAGAAATTCAAAAAGAACCAAATAGAAATTCTGGAGCTGAAAAAATAAACAATTCACAGAAAGATTTCAATAGCAGACTTTTTCAGACAGAATAAAGAATGATCATGCTTGAACACAAGTTATTTGAAGTCATTAAATCAGAAGAGGAAAAGAAAATAGAAGTAAGAAATATGAATAAAATTTAAGAGATTTATAGAATGCCATTAAGTGGACTCTGCATTCAAATGGTTATATCTTTCCTTTTCTCCTTTGCCTTTTGCTTATCTTCTTTTCACAGCTATTTGTAAGGCCTCCTCAGACAACCATTTTGCCTTGAAAAGGTCGATGTGAACATTGACATTTTAGGAATCAGCGAACTAAAATAGACTGGAATCGGTGAATTTAACTCAGATGACAATTATATCTACTACTGTGTGAATTTAATTCAGACTACCATTATATCTACTACTGTGGGCAAGAATCCCTTAGAAGAAATGAAGTAGCCATCGTGGTCAACAAAACAGTCCAAAATGCAGTACTTGGGTGCAATCTCAAAAATGAGAGAATGATCTCTGTTCATTTACAAGGCAAACAATTAAATATCACAATAATCCAAGTCTATGCCCTGATCAGTAATGCTGAAGAAGCTGAAGTTGAACGGTTCTGTGAAGATCTAAAAGACCTTCTAGAACTAACACCCCCCCCCAAAAAAAAAATATGCCCTTTGCATTATAGGGGACTGGAATGCAAAAGTGGGAAGTCAAGAGATACCTGGATAACAGGCCAATTTGGCCTTGGAGTACAGAATGAAGCAGGGCAAAGGGTAATAGAGTTTTGCCAGGAGAACGCATGGGCCATAGCAAACACCCTCTTCGAGCAACACAAGAGAAGACTCTACAAATGATCAATACCGAAATCAGATTGATTATATTCTCCTCAGCCAGAGATGGAGAAATTCTATACAGTCAGCAAAAACAAGATAGGGAGTTAACTGTAGCACAGACCATGAATTCCTTGTTTCCAAATTCATACTTAAATTGAAGAAAGTAAGGAAAACCACTAGACCATTCAGGTATGACCAAAGTCAAATCCCTTATGATTATACAGTGGAAGTGAGAAATAGATTCAAGGGATTAGATGTGATAGACAGAGTGCCTGAAGAACTGTGGATGGAGGTTCATAACACTGTACAGGAGGCAGTGAGCAAGACCATCCCCAACGAAAAGAAATGCAAAAAGGCAAAATAGTTGCCTGAGGAGGCCTTACAAATAGCTGTGAGTAGAAGAAAAGTGAAAGACAAAGGAGAAAAGGAAAGATATACCCATTTGAATGCAAAGTTCCAAAGAATACTAAGGAGAGATAAGAAAGCCTTCCTTGGTTCTCAATGCAAAGAAATAGAGGACGACAACAGAATGGGAAACACTAAAGATCTCTTCAAGCAAATGAAAGATACTAAGGGAATATTTCATGCAAAGATGGGCACAATAAAGGACAGATACGGTACGGGCCTAACAGAAGCAGAAGATATTAAGAAGAGGTGGCAAGAATACCCAGAACTATACAAAAAAGATCTTCATGACCCAGATAATCACAATAGTGTGATCACCCACCTAGAGTCAGACATCCTGGAATGTGAAGTCAAGTAGGCCTTAGGAAGCATCACTAGGAACAAAGCTAGTGGAGGTGATGGAATTCCAGTTGAGCTCTTTCAAATCCTAAAAGATGGTGCTGTGAAAGTGCTACACTCAATATGCCAGCAAATTTGGAAAACTCAGCAGTGGCCACAGGACTGGAAAAGGTTAGTTTTCATTCCAATCCCAAAGAAAGGCAATGCCAAAGAATGCTCAAACTACTGCACAATTGCACTCATCTCACACGCTAGCAAAGTCATGCTTAAACTTCTCCAAGCCAGGTTTCAACAGTATGTGAACCATGATCTTCAAGATGTTCATTCTGGATTTAGAAAAGGCAGAGGAACCAGAGATCAAATTGCCAACATCCATTGAATCATTGAAAAAGCAAGACAGTTCCAGAAATATATCTACTTCTGCTTTATTGACTATGTCAAAGTTTTTGACTGTGTGGATCACAATAAACTGTGGAAAATCCTGAAAAAGATGGGAACACCAGACCACCTGACCTGCCTCTTGAGAAATCTGTATGCAGGTCAGATTGCAACAGTGAGAACTGGGCATGGAACAACAGACAGGTTCCAAATGGGGAAAGGAATACATTAAAGCTGTATATTGTCACTGTGCTTATTTAACTTATATGCAGAGTACATCATGAGAAACGCTGGACTGGATGAAGCACAACCTGGAATCAAGATTGCCGGGAGAAATATCAATAACCTCAGATATGCAGATGACACCACGCTTATGACAGAAAGTGAAGAAGAATTAAAGAACCTCTTGATGAAAGTGAAAGTGGAGAGTGAAAAAGCTGGCTTAAAATTCAACATTCAGGAAACAAAGATCATGTCATCCAGTCCCATCACTTCATGGCAATTAGATGGGGAAACAGTGGAAACAGAGCAGACTTTATTTTTGGAGGCCTCCAAAATCACTGCAGATGGTGACTGCAGTCATGAAATTAAATGATGCTTGCTCCTTGGAAGAAAAGCTATGAACAGCCTAGACAGCACATTAAAAAGCAGAGACATTACTTTGCCAACAAAGGTCCGTCTAGTCAAGGTTATGGTTTTTCCAGTAGTCATGTATGGATGTGAAATTGGACTATAAAGAAAGCTGAGCACCAAAGAATTGATGCTTTTGAACTGTGGTATTGGAGAAGAATCTTGAAGGTCCCTTGGCCAGCAAGGCGATCCAAGCAATCCATTTTAAAGGAAATCAGTCTTGAATATTCATTGGAAGGACCGATACTGAAGCTGAAACTCCAATACTGTGGCCCCATGATGCGAAGAGCTGACTCATTTGAAAAGACCCTAATGCTGGGAAAGATTGAAGGCAGGAGGAATAGGGGACGACAGAGGCTGAGAAGGTTGGATAGTATCACCAACTCAATGGACATGAGTTTGAGTAAACTCCAGGAGTTCGTGATGGACAGGGTGGCCTGATGCGCTGCAGTCCATGGCATCACAAGGAGCTGAACACGAACTTAGTGACTGAACTGAACTGATCAAATGGACTGAAATATACATTATAGAAGTTCCAGCAGAAGAGACAAAAAGGGACGGAAACCTTATTTCAAAAAAATAATGACTGAAAACTTCCCACATCTGATGAAATAAACTGACGTATAATTTTGAAAAACTCAAAAGACTTCACTTGGGGTAAATTGAAACAGAACTACACAGTTACACATTCATTTTAATAAACTATCAAAAGTCACAAAGAATCTTGAAAGCAGCAAGAGATAAGTGACTCATCACATAAAAGAAAAATTCCATAACATCGTCAGCAGATTTCTCAGAATAAACTTCACAGGCCAGTACAGACTGGGATAACACACTTAGACTCTTAAAGACTAAAACTGTCAACAAAGAACATTGAATTCAGAAAAAAAATCCTTCAAAAGTGAACAAGAAATTAAAATATTCCTAGATCAACAAAAACTTAGGGAGTTTATTAACATGAGACCAACTCCACATGAAACACCAAAAGGAAATAAAGGATGCTGGATTGCATGAAGCTAGAACATGAAGCTAAATGAAAATATAAAGTTTTGTAGTAAATTTAATACATGTATAGATATAGTAACCTGTGTTATTGAAATTTTGGTGCCAAGAATATAAGTGACAAAAATATTTTTAAAAACTGTAAGTCTATCTTAATGGGTACACAATATATAAATAAATGAAAGGGGGATATTACTATGACACAAGAAGATAAATGAATTATAAGATAGTATTATGAACAATTGTACACCAATAATTTTTATATCTTAAAAGAAGCGTATAAATTTCCAGAAAAACCAACTTACCCAGACTGAATTATGAAGAAATAGAAAAATCTCAATAACCAGTAACTGGTAAGTAATTTCAATCAATAATCAAATCCCCTGTCACCCTGCAACCCAACAAAGCCTGGGTTCACATGGCTTCACTAAACAGATTTACCAAACATTTGAAGAAGAATTAGCACCAATACTCTTGAAACTTTCAAGAAATTAAAGGGGAAGAAGTAAGCCAGACAAAGACAATACAGGAAAACTATAGACCAATCTTTCTAATGATTTTTTGTGTAAAAATCTCAACAATACACTGGCAAACAGAATTCAGCAGCATGTTAAAAGATTTATACTACATGGCAAAGTGAGATTTATTCCTGGAATTCAAGTACAGTTCAACATATGAAATAAAAAATGAAAATCAACCAATGTAATATAGCACATAATGGAATGGACCAAAAAAAAACATAATTATATCAATTGATGCAGAAAAAACATTTGACAAGATTCAAGACCTTTTCCTGATAAAAACATTTAATGAACTAGTGATAGAAGGAAACTACCTCACCACAATAGAATCCATCTGTAAAAAGCCCATAGCTAACATCATTGTCAATGGTGAAAGACTGAAAACTTTGCAAATATGCATTGTTTAGCCCTAACAAATAAAAAAATGCTATCATTTGCAACAATATGGATGAACTTTGAGGGCATTTCGCAAACTTAAATAAATATGACAAAAACAACTATTGGTTGACCTCAATTTTACCTGTAATCTGTACAACCGAAATTCATAGAAACAGAGTAAATTAATATTGCCAAGAGAGAGGAGTGAAGGTGGTCAAGGGGTACCAACTTCAGTTATGAAATTTGTAAGTTCTGGGGATGCAACGTAAGGTATAGTGACTATAGTTAACAATATTAGATGTTGTACTTGCAAATTATTAAGATAGTAGATATTAAAATTCTTACATAGAAAAAAGGTAGCTATGTGAGGTAATTGATGTACTGACTACCCTCACTGTGGCAATGCTTTCACAGTATGTGTTTATCAATTAAGTATCATCAATTGTTTATCAATTAAGTATCATCAATTGAGTATCATTAAGTATTATACCTTAAACTTACACGACTTTATATGTCAGTATATCTCAATAAACCTTGAAAAAAAATAAAATAAACACAATAACAATAGCATTTTGGTTATATAAATTAGAATTGTGTTCAAAACCGTCTAAAGAGTTTATTTTCCCTGAGTGGGATTAAATAAGAATGGCAACATGGAGCCAGAGGAAAGCAGTGCAGAAGGGTCTTAAATTTAACAAAAGTTACATTGATACAATTTAATCCATTAATGTGTGCATGAAATATTGATAGGTATATACATTATTTGGGGGCTTCCCCAGTGGCACCGGTGGTAAAGAACCTGCTTACCCATGCAGGAGACATAAGAGACACCGGTTTGATCCCTGGATCAGGAAAATTTTCTGGAGTAGAAAATGGCAACCCACTCCAGGACTCTTGCCTGGAGAATCCCCATGGACAGAGGAGCCCTGCAGGCTAAGGTCCATGGGGTCACAAAGAGTCAGACTCAGCTGAAGCGACTGAGCACACGTGCTAAGTTAAAACAGCTGGTTTTTGACTAGACTACTTGCAGTATAAAATGGATATGGGAGAGATGTATTCTATAATGCAAGTATTCTATACTTGGTTGATTAAGAGATTTAAAAGATAGCATAGGTTGATTTACCAACTGTGTCAGATTTGCATGAGCTTTTCTTTAAAAGGCCGCTACCTTACTGGGGAGTGGCTGAGTATGGATCAAGGAGAAAAGGGATTCAATAGCAATTCTTTTGTTTCGATTATTGAAGAAGCAGAAAACTACTCATGGATACTGTGGAGGACAGAGCAGAGACAAGGATCTTGGCATCTCTTTTGTATAAGATGTACAAATCAATAAAGGTAAATCAACTCAGACAATGGCACCAACCTCCACAAAAACTTTAAACTAGACATCTTTGCAAGAATATACATTCACATTCTATGCATAGGTTAATATAAATTCATGAATTGCTAGCTAGCAATTACCATTTAAACAAATAGAAAAAGCACTGTATTTTCTCTTAATTCTAATACCTAGGTGTCTTTTAGCTGTTCTCCTTTAGAAATTCCATCATTTATGGACTTTTCTTAAAAAGTTTAATTTCTTTTATTGTTCCACAAATATTAGACTATTTTTTGTGGCTATATTTTCTTTCTGGACCATCTGCCTACAAAGCAAAAATTCAACAAGTTTAAGCTCAAAATAGTACCACCATCTCTGAAATCTCTCACCTTTAAACCCAAATGTCCCAAATTAAATACATCATCTTCCCACAGTTCCCCCTCCTCCCTCACCACCAGGCATGTTTAGGCTGCCTTCCCTGGAGTTATCCAAAAACAAATCCCTTCATCTCCAGCCTCAATTCTCCAATCTAAACCTCTGTGTCCATTCTGTCACTTTCTTTGCTGCAACTGTTCTCTCAGAAGAATTTTTATGCTCTGGTATCTAAAAAATTGCAGCAGCTTAAATCTGGTTGCTTTTATTCCAGTTGTACCCTGCTCAAACCCATGCCCACAATGCTATCAAAATAAGCTAATTACAAACCAAATATGTGCCTTTCTCTCCACTGTTTCAAATGACACTCTTTTAGCTTCAAGACGGAAGTGAAGCATTTAGGATATTTTGCAAAGTTTTCCATGTTTTGATCTCTGGCATTTCTTTAGCCCTGCTGCTCTTGCTCTCACTGTGATAGTGATGATGGCCATAACATCTTTGTACTCTTCCCATTGAGAGGTCATGTCCAGTCACTGTCTCCATCACCATACACTCGTGACTGAATTTCTCCATTAGAATATGGTAGAAGGCATGCTGTTTACCTAATATCTAAATTCAGTTAACGAGTTTACATACATTACCCTGTGTGTCATCTCTATGATGTAAGCTTACTAGTACCATTCTACAGATGAAGAAATTGAGGCCCAATAACTTTACAGATGTGACTAAGATTCAAACCCAAAAGCCAGTTTAAAGAGATTTGCTTCTGCTTTCACCCTTGTCAATAATACTCATTCTTGGAATCCAGTTTTAAGGTAGATCATGTGGAGAGGTCCACATGGAGGAGAACCCCAACTTTTAGCAAATAACTTCAGCTGAGATGCCCCCAGTGATCAGCTTCAATGGCCAGTCATATGAGTGAAGCTTGTGCAGTAGATGATGTATACCTGCTAAAATATGCCGTGATTGTATAATCATGAACAAGGAAATGTTATTAGTCCATTTGCCAAGTTGACAAAAAAATCAAAATACATATGATTAACAAGTTATATATATTTATATATTATTTGCATGTATATGTGTGTGGGTGTGTGTTGTTGTTATTCAGTCGCTAAGTCATGTCTGACACTTTGCAACCCCATGAACTGCAGCACATCAGTCTTCCCTGTCCTTCACTGTCTCCCTGAGTTTGTTCAAATTCACGTCCATTGAGTCAGTGATGCCATCCAACCATCCGTCTTCTGTTGTCCCTTTGTTATCCTCCTGCCTTCAAACTTTTCCAGCATTGGGGTCTTTTTTCCCCAGCTCTTTGCATCAGGTGGCCAAAGTACTGGAGCTTCAGCTTCAACCCCAGCCCTCCCAACAACTATTTAAGGTTGATTTTCTGTAAGAATGACTGGTTTGATCTCCTTGCTGTCCAAGGGACTAACAAGAGTCTTCTCCAGCACCACAGTTTGAAAGCTTCAATTCATCGGCACTCAGCCTTCTTTATGGTCCAAATTTCACATGCATACATGACTACTGGAAAAACCATAGTTTTAAATTTCTGGATTTCTGTTGGCAAAGTGGTGTCTCTGCTTTTTAATATGCTGTCTAGATTTGTCATAGCTGTTCTCCCAGGGAGCAAGCATCTTTTAATTTTGTGGCTGCAGTCACCATCCACAGTAATTTTGAAACCAAAATGTCTTATATGAAATGTGACACTGTTTCCACATTTTTTTTCCATCTATTTGCCATGAAGTGATAGGACCAGATGCCATAATCTTCATTTTTTTCAATGTTGAGCTTTAAGCCAGCATTTTCACTCTCCTCTTTCACCTTCATAAGGAGGTTCTTTAGTTCCTCTTCACTTTCTGCCATTATACACATGCTTTAGTTCCAAACACAAATAGTTCTTGTCTATACCTCTCTTATTCTATAGACTTTTCTAAAATGTCTTTCTTATCTAGCTACTAAAACTCATTTTAAAGATAAGTGAAGGAATAAAAAAAAAGAAAACAAAAATTTTTTAAGCAAAATTAAAAAAAAAGAAAAAAAAGCAAGATAAGTGAAGGCAAAATCTTCACTCAGATGCATTCTTTGACTCTACTATCTCATCCTATCTCAAATTGCAAAGTTGGGCTTTGTATCCTTCCTTAGTGCTTCTCAATATCTATTAAAATGAAACTTTCTGAGAACTGGTGGTGTGTATTATTCACTTTCATTATATTTTCTTATCACCTATTCTCCCTGTTACTTGTACATGCCTAGACAAAAAATCATCAAATACTGAAATAACTAAACTTTCTTATTGTGTTAGCTGCCTGAATTGTGGACAAAGGATCTTTTCAATAAAATGAGAACAAGGAATTAGGAGAAAGGTGGTGAAGGAAAGAGGAATTAAAATCTAAATGTAATGCACATAATTACATGTATTTAACCCTTATAGGCCAATACTTTGGCCACCTGATGCAAAGAGTTGACTCATTTGAAAAGACCCTGATGCTGGGAAAGATTGAAGGCGGGAGGAGAAGGGGATGACAGAGGATGAGATGGTTGAATGGCATTACCGACTTAATGGACATGAGTTTGAGTAAACTCCGGGAGTTGGTGATGGACAGGGAGACCTGGCATGCTGCAGTCCATGGGGTTGCAAAGAGTCAGACACAACTGAGCGACTGAACGGAACTGAACCCTTATAGGATCATTATGAAGCAATGTTAGCCCTCTTATTTTAGAAATGAAGAAATTGAGGTTCAGAGAGTTTACGGAGATAAATGAGATTCAATCTCAAGTGTAAGTGACTTCAGAGTTCTTACTCTTTCTACTATACTGTTGTAAATACTTGTGTTCCCATGCAGCCTTCTAAAATTGTTAAAGTCATATAGAATCAGGAAATTTACTAAGTTAGTATATTGTTCTAAGTTGGACATAGCATCATGCCAATGCCTGATGTTTCGCAGTGTAGCGCTACAAAAAATGTTTTCTGGAAAACCATCTATTACCTTGAATACCTTGAATAGTCATTACCAGGATACTTGTAAAAAATGTAAATTCATGACCCTCGTCACTGAATTACTAAGTCAAATCTTTGGTGTGGGGCCCAGGAATTTGCATTTAAGGAAGCCCCACGAATGATTTTAATGTTTTCTTATATGAGAACCACTGTCTTTGAATATCACAACCTTTGTGATCACAGCCATTTAGCATGATTTTCTCTTTTCACAGATAAAGAAACAGAGGGTAACTATGTCTGGCCTTGGGAAATCATTATGATTAGCAAGTGGCAAAGCAAAAAATCGAAGTCAGGATATCCTGATTACCAGTTAAAGACTTCATTGCATTTCAGTGAGATTTTACTCATAACACATGTCAAGTTTTGACTATCAGTAGCATAAAAGTTTCATTTCAAATAAAAGAAACAAAAGTGCGTATACATATATATAGTTATCTAAATGCACTGAGATGACAATTGCTCTCAGAAGGACATGTGCTGAAAAAATGAATCTCAGCAGGCTCCCATAGCCAGCTGGGGTAGGGCAACAACAAGTGAGGTTCACAAAAGAAACACTCCAAGGCTACACGGAACCAGTGTGAATTGATGAGGCATGATTATAGAGTGCTGAGACATAATCATAGCATAAAGAACAGGCTCAAGTACCAAAAGCAGAAATGTGAGAAAAGCTCTGCAAACATCTGCTTTCACCCTTTTCAAGAATACTAGTCACATTTGCCTGGGGTAAAACAATCTGCTGGTCACACTTTGTCAAACTTAGACAGCAATTCTGAAACATGAGACGGCCAAGAAAATAGAAGTGTGTCCAAATGTACAGAAATACCCAACACAAAACTTCATAAATATATGTAATATATATAAATGCAGATGAATTTAGATACATGTCGTTTTACCACTCCCAAAGCCATAAAATATCTTTTCCTACTTTGAAAAGTTTAGGGAAAAAATTAAGAATGATAATGGAGTTCTCCCAAGAGAATGCACTGGTCATAGCAAACACCCTCTTCCAAGAACACAAGAGAAGACTCTACACATGGACATCACCAGACGGTCAACACCAAACTCAGATTGATTATATCCTTTGCAGCCAAAGATGGAGAAGCTCTATACAGTCAGCAAAAACAAGACTGGAGGCTGACTGTGGTTCAGATCATGAACTCCTTACTGCCAAATTCAGAATTAAATTGAAGAAAATGGGGAAAACCATGAGACCATTCAGGTATGACCTAAATCAAATCCCTTATTTTTATACAGTGGAAGTGAGAAATAGATTTAAGGGACTAGATCTGATAGACAGACTGCCTGATGAACTATGGATGGAGGTTTGTGACATTGAACAAGAGACAGGGATCAAGACCATCCCCAAGAAAAAGAAATGCAAAAAAGCAAAATGGCTGCCTGAGGAGGCCTTACAAATAGCTATGAAAAGAAAAGCCAAAAGCAAAGGAGAAAAGGAAAGATATACCTATTTAAATGCAGAGTTCCAAAGAATAGCAAGGAGAGATAAGAAAGCCTTCCTCAGCAATCAATGCAAAGAAATAGAGGAAAACAACAGAATGGGAAAGACTAGAGATCTCTTCAAGAAAATTAGAGATACCAAGGGAACATTTCATGCAAAGATGGGCTCAATAAAGGACAGAAATGGTATGGATCTAACAGAATCAGAAGATATTAAGAAGAGGTAGCAAGAATACACAGAAGAACTGTACAAGAAAGATCTTCATGATGCAAATAATCACGATGGTGTGATCACTCACCTAGAGCCAGACATCCTGGAATGTGAAGTCAGGTGGACCTTAGGAAGTACCACTATGAACAAAGCTCGTGGAGGTGATGGAATTCCAGTTGAGCTCTTTCAAATCCTAAAAGATGATGCTGTGAAAGTGCTATACTCAATATGTCAGCAAATTTGGAAAACTCAGCAGTGACCACAGGACTGGAAAAGGTCAGTTTTCATTCCAATCCCAAAGAAAGGCAATGCCAAAGAATGCTCAAACTACCACACAATTGTACTCATTTCACACACTATTACAGTAATGCTCAAAATTCTCCAAGCCAGGCTTCAGCAATACGTGAACCATGAGCTTCCAGATGTTCAAACTGGTTTTAGAAAAGACAGAGGGACCAGAGGTCAAATTGCCAGCATCTGCTGGATCACTGAAAAAGCAAGAGAGTTCCAGAAAAACATAGATTTCTGCTTTTTTGGCTATGTCAAAGCCTTTGACTGTGTGGATAGGGTCACAATAAACTGGAAAATTCTGAAAGAGATGGGAATACCACACAACCTGACCTGCCTCTTAAGAAACCTGTATGCAGGTCAGGAAGCAATAGTTAGAAAAGGACATGGAACAACAGACTGGTTCCAAATAGGAAAAGGAGTACCTCAAGGCAGGATATTGTCACCCTCCTTATTTAACTTACATGAAGAGTACCTCTTGAGAAATGCTGGGCTGGATGAAGCTCAAACTGGAATCAAGATTGCTGGGAGAAATATCAATAACCTCACATATGTGGATGACACCATCCTTATGGGAGAAAGGGAAGAAGAACTAAAGAGCCTCTTGATGAACATGAAAGAGGAGAGTGAAAAAGCTGGCTTAAAGCTCAACATTCAGAAAACTAAGATCATGGCATCTGGTCCCATCACTTCATGGCAAATAGATGGGGTACAGTGGAAACAGTGGATGACTTTATTTTGGGGGATTCCAAAATCACTTCAGATGGTGACTGCAGCCATGAAATTAAAAGATGCTTACTCATTGGAAGGAAAGTTATGACCAACCTAGACAGGATATTAAAAAGCAGAGACATTACTTTGTCAACAAAGGTCCATCTAGTCAAGGCTATGGTTTTCCCAGTGGTCATGTATGGATGTGAGAGTTGGCCTATAAAGAAAGCTGAGCACTGAAGAATTGATGCTTTTGAACTGTGGTGTTAGAGAAGACTCTTGAGAGTCCCTTGGACTGCAAGGAGATCCAACCAGTCCATTCTAAAGGAAATCAGTCCTGGGTGTTCATTTAATGACTGATGTTGAATCGGAAACTTCAATATCTTGGCCACCTGATGCGAAGAGGTGACTCATTTGAAAAGACCCTGATGTTGGAAAAGATTGAAGGCAGGAGGAGAAGGGGACGACAGAGGATGAGATGGTTAGATGGCATCACTGAGTCAATGAGCATGAGTTTGGGTAAACTCCGGGAGTTGGTATGAATAGGGAAGCCTGGTGTGCTGTGGTTCATGGGGTCACAAAGGGGACATGACTGAGCGACTGAACTGAACTGAACTGAACTGAATCTCCTCTTGGAGGTTTCCATACACTTTAGTGTATCAATATCCTTAAGATGTTCTAGAGCAAATCAAACCTTCTTTAAGTCTTTGTTGCCCATTCTTCTTTGAACCAAGATTTAGAAAACAAATTCTAGCAAGTATATAGTCTTTTATTAAGGACAAACCCCCATCCTCTTACTCTCCTAGGATATCACTGCCTCTGTTGCCTATTCTTCTGTTGGAAAAGAAGTAAAGACTTTATATGCCAAGTAACACTAACACTCCTGGGGGAAAGAGATCACATTCTGAAGAAATTTTACATAAAATTTTTGGGTTTTGCCTTCTCTTGGAAAAAAAAAAAGTCTGAAAATATTTTGCTTAAATTCCTGCAAAGCAGCAATTAACTCTTGAGACAAGGGTTTTTGTGTTTGTGCAGTCCTACCACTGCCTCAGTTATTTTTATCAGTTATTTTTAATAATTTGCTCAGTTATTTTTATCTGCTTGACCCTCTAAGTTATAGAATTTGTTATTCTTCCTCTGGGACTTAGGAGGAAAGGGTCATTCACTTCAGGTGACAAGATATTGCTAGTGATTTAAGTAGAGAGTTGCATTAATTACTTTGCAACTTGGGCTTCCCTGCTGGCTCAGACAGTAAAGAATCTGCCTGCAATGCAGGAGACCCAGGTTCATTCCCTGGGTCTGGAAATCCCCTGGAGAAGGGAATGGCAACCCACTCCAGTATTCTTGCCTGGAGAATTTCATGGACAGAGGAGCCTGGTGGGCTACATACAGTCCATGGGGTTGCAAAGAGTCTGTCATGACTGAGCAACTAACACACACACACACTTTGCAACTTAGTGGATTTAACTTTTGCTTGAACTGATTTTGCTTAACTTTTGCTGATGATATTCATAGGTGAGAATGCCAATACTCACTCATGTTGTTTTCTTGCATACTCACTCCCATTCTGTCTTGTTATGGATGAAAATAATGAAGTCAAAGAACTATTGATAATTTGTGGCCTGAAATATATGTGTAAATCAAAAAAACCTTTTCCCCTACATTTTAATAAGATGATTTAAAAATCATCTCATCTCCGCTCTTTGGAAACCTTATCTTCATTAATTAGCATTCCAGGCAGTGCTATTCCCATCTTCTCCATGTACATGAGGGAATCAGATTGCCATTTGCTTTTATTCTGTTTAAACATCTATGAGGAACAAGAGTAAAATGATAAATATTTTACTATGATAAATGATAAAATGCTAAACTTATTTGAACTGTTTATTACAATGCCTAGATTTTTTTATTTGAAGACTATTCCTCCAGCAATAAAATTAATTATTATTTTTAAAAAAGTGTGGAAATAATACATCATATTCAGCATTTCTCTCCTCTGGTTTCTAAGAGCTGCTTTTCTTCTTCCTTCTGGGCATGAAAAGAAGATAAACCACTCTGACTTTCTCCTTCTGCTCACTTTTCACTTCTGGTTATGTTTGTTCCTCAAGGGAATAGAAAGTGTCAGTAGGCTTAGCAAGCAGCTTAAGGGTTATCTAGGCTGGTTTGTCCATTCTCCACCTGCTTAGTAAGGAACTATGGTGTATCTATTACCCTCTTCAGTATTGTTAGGGACTTAAGGTAATAGCATTAATTAAAAAAAAAAAAACTTTCTAGAACTAGATAATTTTATATTCACGAAGAGTTGCAAAAATAGTATATAGAATTTCTATATATATTTCCACTAGTTTTGCTTTATGCTAATAACTTATTTAACCATAGAATATTTATCAAAACTAAGAAATTAACATTGATACAATGCTATTAACCATAATATATAATTTACATGAAAATTTATGTGAATTTCATCTTTTTTTTTTTTTTAACTATTTTCCTTTTCTTTTCCAGGATCCAGTCCAGGATCTTGCATTGCATTCAATTGTTATGTCTCCTTAGTTTCCTGTAATATAGGAGAGTGCCTCAGAATTTTCTTTTCTTTAAAAAACCTTATGATTTTGAGAAGTACTATTTATTTTATAGAATGTCTCTCAGTTTGGTTTTTCTGGTATTTTCTCTTGATTTGATTGAGATTATCTTTTATTGGGAAAGCTATCTCAGAGATCACATGCCTTTCTTAGTCATAGCAGAGGTATATGATAGACATATGTCTGTTACTGGTGATGTTAACCTTGTTCTTGATCACTGGGTAAAAATGGTGTTTGCTTTCATTTTGTAAATTTTCTTTGTTTTCCCCTTTTTCGATATTAATCATTTTGTAGGACAAACCTTGAGACTGCACAAAGATCCTATTTCTGCTAAAACTTTTGTCCACTAATTTCTGCATCCATGATTACTAATTTTCCAATTGCTATTTTCCTTCTGTCACTAATATTTGAAGCTCTTCTGTAGGGAATGTGTGTCTTATCTTCTGTTTGTTACTTTATTTTGTTACTATTGCATCATATGGACTCATGAATCTTGTGAAGTGACTTGAAAGTTGCTCAGTCATGCCTGACTCTTTGTGACCCCATGGACTATATAGTCCATGGAATTCTCCTGGCCAGAATACTGGAGTGAGTAGTCCCTCTCTTGTCCAGGAGATCTTCCCAGTCCAGAGATCGAACCCAGGTATCCCATGTTGCAGGCGGATTTTTTACCAGCTGAGCCACAAGGGAAGTCCAAGAATACTGGAGTGGGTGGCCTATCCCTTCTCCAGGGATCTTCCCAACCCAGGAATCGAACTGGAGTCTCCTGCATTGCAGGCGATTCTTTACCAACTGAGCTATGGGGGAAGCCCTCATGAATCTCATTGCAGCACACAAAAATCATATACACCACAGAAATGAATAAATGTGATTATGTTCCAATAAAACTCTATATATGGGCACAACTGAATTCATATGATAGTTATATGCTATGAACTACTATTTCTTTTATTTTTTCAACTATTAAAATGTATAAATAATTTTTAGGTCACAGATGGTATAAAAACAACCAGTGGATAGGATAAAGCTCACAGACTATAGTTTGACAATTTCTGGTCTCATTCATAAATTTAACCTTTTTTGAAATACCTGATGCAACACTTGTGGAAGAAACCCAGAGTAACCATGCTAGAAGTATCCAAGGAAAGAGACCTCTTACTCAAAAATATAATATTTAATAGCTTCTGGAATAGGAACAGTGAATCTCACCACTGTTTATTTGTTAGCTTGCCTTCTTTAGCAGTTTATTCTCACTGGAAGACTTTCTTATTTTTTTAATCAATTAATTTATTTGTCTGCACCAGGTGTTAGTTGTGGCACATGGGGTCTTCTAGTTGTGACAGGTGGAATCTTTAGTTTTAGCCTGAGTACTCTTAGTTGTGATATGTGGGAATAGTTTCTCAACCAGGGATAAAACCTGGTCCCCCTATATTGAGAGTATGGACTCTTAGCCACTGGACCACCAGGAAATTCCCAGACTTCATTATATAAAGTCTACCAGAATCACTTTCTGAGTATGGAATTGTAGTTTGTTGCTTATTTTCCCTGTTGTGACCTTTATTTTTCAATAAATCTACAACAGATACCTTTGTCTAGAACCTCTAATTTGCCCGGAATTTTTCTAGGCTCTTGGGATATAATTGTAAACAAAATAGGCAGAAATCTCTTTATTGATAAAGCTTATATTCTAATGTGTCCTTTGATGGGAGGGGGTAAAGACAAACATCAATAAATAAAAACAATATAAAATTAAATAGTGTGATACCTGTGAAGGGTTAAATAGCATTGAAAAAAATGATCAAGGCAAAAGAGAAAGGAGTAATGGTGTTGGGTTAGTTCTATTTTAAATCAAACAGAGGAGATCTCACTGAAAAGATGACTTGAGAATAAAAGAATTGAAGGAGGTTAGTGAATTAGCCTTGGAAAAAGCTGGGATCTGAGAATTCCCAGAAGCTGTAACAACCAGTGGGAAACCTGTAATTTCCCAAGGCCTCTACATCTGCAGCAGAGTGAAACAAGACAGGAGTTGCTGAAACAGAAGATAAAGGGGTGAAGTGGACTGTTTGTCTTGATTTAATTCTGGGAAGACAAATAGTTTAGCTAATCAGATGCATGTCAGGATTTAAGAGAGAGAAAGAAAGAGAAAGAAGGGAATAAGAGAGACAGTGGGAAGAAGTGAATGAGATGCTAAAGTAAAATGAAGACCAGGTTTGAAAATCCCTCAGACAAAACCAATTAAACCATGTAAGCAAAGCTAAATCTAGTTTATGTTGTGACCAAGCAAAATTTAGGTTGTTTCTTATAAATCCCTCAGATGATAAATATAAAAGAAACTTAAGCCATCTTTCTAAAGTGGCATAAGATAGTCATTTTTAACCAATCTCCTAATGTCTGGAACTCCTATTGTAATAACCTCTCATTGTAAAGGTTAAAATAACTTCCTTATTTTCACTCTATATGTGAAATATATTAATATTTTTATATCCTGTACTCCATCTTGTAATATTACACCTCTAAGTTTGTATCCCTTTTGGATTTGAAAACTCCCAGTTTATGAGGTGTTCTTATATGTGCACTAAACTCTTAACAAACGCTGTTTTACTCATCTGGTTTTAACATTTACTGTTCCTGAATTTTTGACAGAAGGAAGACTGAAGATAAGGCGTTAAGGTGGGAGGGAGGGAGGAAGCAAAGAAGGAATCAAAGAATGAAGGAAAGAAAGGAGGAAAAATACACTAGTTGGCCAAGAGTACGTTAATCTTCTAGTATTATATACATTTTATTTTATTATATTTCTTAATACTGTCTACTATTAATTGAAGATTTAAGAATTCTGTAAAGGTAGCCATTGATTTGAATAAAATTGATAGCAGTGCACGTTCATGTAAAATAGCAATGCAAGTGAAAGTTCATATGCAAATAGAAATACAAGCATGCTAAAGACTTCCCCCCAAAATTTTACAAATTTTTATTGTCCACCGGGAAATCAGCCTCTTGTGTTCTTCTGTGTGTGATTCTGAAATGTTATTCTATCTTTCTAAATAGAAATAAATACTTTGAATAGAAACACCTTTATTTTCCTTAAACTTTTAAAAGTAAGTTTTCTCATTGAGAAGTTTAATAGATTTTGGCAAGGTTTATTCCGTATTTCTATTAGAACTATCCTTGTAATCTTTTGAAAGAGAATTTAAATGACATGAGTCATTAAATGGTATTCCCCTGGAAAAACCTAGAAAACAAAATAAACTCCCAAATGGCTGAAGATGCAAGAAAGATTCTGGACCTGTCCTTGACCATGTATATTCCTGTGGACCAAAATCTGTAGAGAGTATAGTCTACAAAAGCAGAGAGATAAAATGGAAGATGCATAAGGAAGACAGAAAGGATGGTGTGGAAAGAATCTTGATATTGTTCAAGTACTGGATTCTACTTTACTCTGAAGTCTAGCTCAGATCCTACCCTTGACTTCCACCGTACAGCCTAGAATAAATATTTATAAGTGCACTATTCTTAAGCTAATTTAAGTGGTACTGTTATTTGGTTGTTTGTAATGCAAATCCAAATTAAAAAAAAAAAAGTTTAAACTATATTTCAAAATGTAGAGGGCTGGACAGTAGATTCAACTAAGTATTCTTTCCCAGTGGGTTGACAGATGCCAGTCATTTTGATGTTACTTATTTACTCTAAGGCGGATGCTCGGGAACCAGAGGAATGGGAGATTTAAGGTGACGACAGGTTACCAGTTCATATATATTGTCTGATATGTGGGAGCTCGGCTCTAGAAACCATGGAAATATTACCCAAGTAAATTGACGAAAATCTTTTACCTCAGAGGAGCTTATATTTTGTTAAATAGTTGTTCACAGGGAAATTTAGTTCTCTTTGGATTGGCCTGCCTGAAAGTAATTAAGAACTTACAGTTGAAACTAATTTTGTAAAAGGAAACTCTTTTTGCCTACCTTCAGATATATGTGGGAGAATGTGAGATTACCATGATCAAGAAAGACATTCTGGGAAATGGCAGGGGAAATTCTTAGTCTCGTGAGGCAATACGATTGCTAAGAATCTTTGCTAGGCAGCAAATGGCAGTGTATCTAAAAATAGAAATACTGAGTCTTCTGTTTCTTATTACTAAGAAACAGAGCCAAAAGAATGGGGTCCACATCAAATAGCAAGATTTCTGGATTTTTGCTAGCACCAAACAGAACTCCTTCAAATGAAATTGCTAATACCGAAATTTTAAGGATTAAAAAGTTTAAAGTTAATTCATACAGTTTATATTATTTTTGAATGATAGCTATTCTATAGAAATATCCTCAATTTGCTGAAAGCTTTAATTAAAATATGGACATGATTCATATGTTTGAGGGGTTCATAATTAGGCTGTGCAAAGCTGTGAGGAAATAAATAACTGCAAAGTAGAGAAGAAAAAAGTCCAGAGGGATGTGCAAAATCATAGATACGGCAACTGCCAAAGGGCCCAGATTTACTCTAAGCCTGAATCTATACACTTGACATTCACAGGAAAGCCGAATCTACTTTAATGAGACAATTTTATCATCAACTTCTGCCTTCCTCATACAAGAAGCTAGCCGCTAAAAGCATTATGTTAATGATTGACTTTAAAAGCAAACCTTGAACTAAGAAGTCCTAAAACTACTACTTTATTCATACACTTTTACATTTATTTAATGGACATTTTAAAAAATCATTTTCTATGCATTCTACTATGAATGTGTTTATAAACAGTACCTTAGTATCCTATGGAAAAATAAACACAAAATTCATCCAAGAATAATAACGATAACAGAATAAGATAAGGAGACCTAATCTGCAGCATCTCAGACTTTAGAGCTGGAAGATAATTTAGAGATTACTTAAACCAATTCCCTTCATTTTGAAGAAAAATAAAGTCCAGATAGGTTAAATGCATAAAGAGTGCCAAGAATAGATTCAGATATTCCAAATGAAAGTGGCAGCCAGAACCACAGAGGAGCCAGAGACTATACAGTCTTACAGCTAAAGAACACACACACACACACACACACACACACACGAGCTCCACTTTCAAGTGTTCTTTGTTCTGATTTTTGTTTAATGCACAAAAGCACTACATTTTATTGATTCAGTAAATATATATTGAGAACGTACCGTATACCAGGCTTTCTATTAAATGTTAGCAAATACAGTCTCTGCCCAAGTATTTGTCTTCTAAAACAAATAAACCTACATGACCATGCTTTGAAATAAAGGTTATATTAAATCAGATTTTACCTATGCCATGAAGCCATGACTTCTAATTCTCACTAACATTATAATTCTAAAGGCATAGATACTGTTTGAAATAGTATTTTCAGAAAATTGCAGTGGATGACATAAATAAATAGCATGCTATGCTAAAGTTTCCTATAAGAAACAGCAGATCAAGTTATGATTGCACAGGATGGGAACCTGAGAAGCTGATAGAGGGATATTAGTCTCCCTGCAGGATCAGGCCATCCGTTCAAGAGAAAGGCATAGAGAATTCAAACACCATCCATACTTTTCCAGTGGCCAACGGTGTTCCCTCTGAGATAGTAAAGGATAACATGCATGGGTGGATTTCTGTAGGACAGTCATTTTCCACAGCAGCAATTTTTACAAGTTACCTGGTTCAATTAGAGGGATACCAAAAGATGGCAGTATGATGGAAAGGTCCCGGAGAGCAGAGAAATATTTGAGGAAGTCAAGATTTCTAGATAAAATCTGCCTGAAGACCAGGTTCTATATAACATTCTACATAATTCTTAGGACATAGTGGGCACCTCATCAACTTGGTGAATTATGGACTAAATTAATGATGTTATCATTCGCCATTGTAAATAACATATTACATTCAGTCTTTCTTTGAATACATGTTGCTTTGATACCTATCATATTCAAAGTAATCTGATAGGTTCTATTGATAATAAATACAAAGTAAAATGGGCACAGTTCTGAACTCAGACTACTGAGTATAGTCAAGGACCTGTAACAAGCTTACCCATATCTGATTTATACTGAATGCAAATAATTGACAGATGTAAAATTCAAAGGAAAAAGTCACTGTTGTCAGAAGAAAAACCAGTATCTACAATTTGATTATAAGCAAGAAAGAGACTGAGATGGAAAGAATAGAGGTGCATCGGCTTCTAGGAGAAACAGTGCAGAATATGCTTGGGCCAGATTATAATGGATAGAAACAATAGAAAAGGGGTTACAAATTACAACAAGATCAAATCTTAAAAGCTTTGTAAATTATTCTTAATTTTCACTTTACTTGATGGTATAAAGAATCTGAAGGTCTGTGAGCAGTAGGGTCAGAATTAAGTGGCTGTGTAATGTTTAATGCGACAATCATTTGTGATAGATAGAAAAGGAAGAAATCAAAAACCACGTGTGTATAAATAAATTTGATGGCTTTAACAAAGGTCCATATTAATAAACTTTTAAAAGACTATTATTTCCCATGAATTTTAATGTAGGAAGATGTAATTGCATAAAAATAATACCTTGGTTCATATAAATTGGATATTTTATAGTAAACTCTTTAAAGTCAAACACTGTGTATTTTAGCAATGTCAAAGGAGTAATAAAAAATCAATGTAATATTAGTACTCCTACCTTACATTATAGCAAACTCATAGCTATTATCGACTAAATGCTTTGAAAGTTCTTTAAGGAACATTATAATAGAGTTTTTAATGGAAAAAAAGAAGGTCAGTTTCACAGCAAGAGAGGTCTGCATCAAATGATAGAAGAAATTCACAGTTCACTGCCTTTTCTATAGTGCATCTTCTTCTGTTTCTTGCTTGAGTTTGGGGCAGATAACAATGGCAGGTGGAGATGGCAAAGGTCAAATTGCTCTGAAGGTGTTGAACTAAATCATTATATATATACAAGAAATGATAGAAAAGGCATGAGCAGAATTCTCCAGGGAAAGAAACATTAAAATAAAAATTATTTGCCACTGTCCTACAAAAAGCTAGATCTCTGTTTTCCCAATGTTGCAATCAGGTCTTGATTACTCACACTAATTGGAGAAGCAGTGGCACATTAATCTCAAGTCCGTTTATATGTGATGACTGACTCAAGGACACTTGATAATATCCATGGCCTGTTGAGCCTCTTTGAGGACCATATTCCAATGATCCAATACCAGTATTCTACCACCAATTATTAGGACTTACAGAGTACCCTTGAGAAGACTGAAAAGGAGTGAAAAAACAGAAAAAAAATGAATATTCCATTTTACTTCATTAACTATGGAGAACTAGGATGGGCATGACAACAACTAAAATACAATTCTCACAGAACTCAGCTAGGATATACTGCCCAGGCAGCTGTGAATTTCATTCTGTGATGGAAACAACATTCTTTTCTAAACTACAGAAAATAGAATAAAATCTAAATCTAATGTACAGTAGGTACATTGCGGTAGCATACTACCATAGTGTACTATAGTGTATGTAGATACAACTATGTAATTGTACCCTGCACAACTATATCACTTCAAAATCTGACTTCAGAGACCAATAAAATCTGCCATTTATCATGTTCAGATGCATTAGAATTGCAGAAAGTGATTAAAAAACAGTGGGTTGTGCAATTTCTCACTACCCCCAGCCCTCTCACATGTGTGCATGCGTATGTTACTCACAGATCAATCTGCACTTCTAATGGAAGTTGTATTCCATAATTCAGAAAAAGAATATTAAATGTGCCTAATAATTTCCATAAAATTTGAGGGTGTTCACCAATTCCCTAAAACTTTCTCTAGTGAAACAGTGAGGATTTTTTGTCTCGAGTACAAAGGCTTCAGTTCTAGTCAGTTCTACCCAGTAATTAGTAAAGCCTTGTGCTATGGAAGAGAGACTGCATCTGAGTGTGTCTGTCTTTCAGTATGGATGTCTAGGAAGTGAAAATAATCATAGTCATACTCATAATTGTAAAAACAATAAATACAACACCAAAATCTGAAGATTATATTTAAACTTCTTAATTTAAGCCCTTTGTTTAAAATAACTGGGGGAAACAGTTGCTTTATAAGTGATGAATAGGGAATCTCAAGATTTTTTAAAACTACTTAACCCAAGATTGTAAACTTAGTCTAAACATTCCTTTAGAATAGGAAGTTCTTAACACTGAACCTGTTTTAACTAAAGCAATGCTTTGCCCACAATGCACTTTTCCTTTAAAATCTTAGCGCATCTTTTCCTCTAAGTTTAAGTTCTTTATCATTTTATATCTTGTTTTGATCGATATGTGGCTTTGTGATACACAGTTTTTGTTATTTCTAGAAGAGAATCAGACAGCCCCAAAGCCTGTCAGGGAAGCCTAGGGGAATGGTAAATGTGGTTCACTTTTAAGGGAAAATCATCCAGTCTGGCTGGTGTTGCAACCACTGACTTGCTCGAGGGGCAGGCGGAGAGATGGAAAGCAGAGTCTGCAAAGTGACTGAAAGATAAGCAGTTGGGAGGGTAGAATCCCTGCTGTGAGAATGACAAGGCAACTTCTTACAGGCTTGATGAGATTTTCACCTTAATCAGGTGGCATAAAAGCACTGGGACCTGAAGACTAGGGAACTTGTTCTCCCAGCAGGGCCCTGCTGCAAGTTATTTTCCCATATACAAAGAAAATTGAAGCTTTTGAAATAGAAACATTTGTTTACGTATTTTGGAATCTTTTTTCTTAAACATTACCACCTTTGTGACAATCCAGTTACACATCTACTTTAATATGAATTAGAACAATGTGGTCCTTCTATACATGTTTTGTTATTATTCCTGTTGCTGTTGATAAAAGTATAGATGGCATAGAGATATGGTGAAAGCTTAGTTGTTTTAACTGAAGATACTAAATTTGGGATAGAGATAAGGCACTTTTCCAACCAAGGTTATTCTTCTACTTTATCCTTCACTCATGTAACACCTTCTATATCCTTGATGGTGTCTTTCTTCCATTATCTGTCTTTAGCATACATCTCAAGATTGTATCTTTGGTCCTGGTCTTATTGTTCCATACCTGGAGCCAAAACAAAACATGGCATAACAAAACTGAAAAGAAACAACAATAAAAAACATTGACTATTTTCTCAAAAAATGTGGATGAGTTTCCCACTTGGGGTACCCACTATCCACATAAGCATAATCTCTCGCTCAGATCCAAGTCCTGCCATCCACGGCGCCTGGAGGTCCACCCCTCTCCTACTCCAGCCTTCAAGTCAGCCACTCCCTTGCACAAAAGCATCGAATAGCACAGAATGAATTTTAGAGGTTATAGCACACCTTGAAATATTCAAACCTTATAACCCCTTCTATTTTTATTGATGATTTTCTTGGCATCCTGCATATCTTTATTTCCAAGTACACCTAGAACTCGCTTCTCAAACCTTGCCCTGCATTTTCGTCTTTGCTTCCACTCAAGATGCACAGTCTCCTCCCTCTATCTGGTGTATCCTCTCTTTTCTTTCATGACTGATTCTTTCATTAATTCATGCATGACTTCTAGGTCATAAGATTCACTCTCTTCTCAGTGTCCACAGCACTGTATTTAATTTTCTACTTCTATGTTCATTTTGCATTAAATTTGCTTAGATTTCCTCCCCTTTTTGAAAAGCTTGCCATTTAAAAAAAAGTTTAAATTTGTGCCATTAAATTGGCATTCACATTTCTTCATTGCTCTTTGCTATTTTTACTTTCAACTTATCTTTTTTACCCCACTTTTTGTCATTACTTTCAGTCTCAGGATAATTAAAGAATTATCCAGTCATATTTTTTTCTCTTCCCTGTTGCTTTGAAGGAGGAAAGTGCTAGTGTAATGAGAATGAATGTGGTCAAAACATTTTATGATCAGACAGAGCTGGATTTTGCATCCAGTGCTACCTAGATATGTAGACTTAGTTACCACTCTTATAACTTTTAGCCAATAGTTATAATACTTACAATTGTGGATATTTAAAAGATAAATGTGCTAGGGGAAGCACACTGGCTGAAACCGCCCACCCTGGCCAGGCACCACAGTAACCATTTGCAAGAGTTGTTTTAGGACTGGAGGTCCTGGTAAGGAACACAGAACTAATAAGCCACCCCAACCGGAAGAGTTCAGGAAAGGTCAAAAGGAGATACCACCTGTCCGACCACCTCCCAGAATCCTCCTCTCTGGCATCCATCTTGGCTGAACAAGGCATGCACCACCAGGAAGGACTCTGAGTCAGATGATTGGCTAAAGACAACCCGGAAACTAATCTCATCACCATAAAACCCAAGACTGTGAGCCACAAGACTGTTGCAGAGCTGTTGTCCTGGGTTCCCTTACCCTATTCCTCTCCACACAGGTGCCCTTTCCCAATAAAATCTCTTGCTTTGTCAGCATATGTGTCTCATCGGACAATTCATTTCCGAGTGTTAGACAAGAGCCTAGTTTCTGCTCTGGAGGGGGACCCCTTCCTGCAGCAAATGCATTATTGCATGTTCAGTGCTTGGCCAATCAGAGGCATTAAAACACATTATTTCCTTTCTTCTCTTGTTTATGTCTCAGTACAAGTAAAGAAATAGGTAAACTTAATTATAAATCATGTAGAGAAAAACTCCCACTCTGGGCTTTAATTAAAGCATTAAGAATGTTATTTTATGATTCATACTTAACAATGTTAATATCCCACATGTTTGCTTGTGAAGAACAAGGCTGTATGATGTGAAAGAACTGAGTTCCAATCCCAGTTATGTCACTCCCTTGCTATATGACGAAGTTAATTAAACTGAATTTCAGCTTACATATCTGTAAAAAGTCAGTGTAATAATGCTTATCCCTCAAAGGATCATTTGAGGATTAAATAAGATAGCGTTTGATTCACATTTATACCTATGCATGTATTGATGACAGTTCTTGAAGGAAATAGTCTATGGTTTGATTGTTGCATAAAGTTGAGTAACATAGCATCCAGGATTATCATGAAATTTTGTGAATAATCAAATCACTCCTAATAGGAGTCTATAGAAAACATTTCTCTCTATAATGTGCTTCTCTTATAGAAAAAGAAACAAATGGGGCAGGGGAGGCTCAAGAGGGAGGTGTAATTTATATACTATATATATATGTATACATATATATATATATATATATATATATAATTATGACCGATTCATATTGTTGTATGGCAGAGACAAGCACAAGAAAAAAAAGAAATGAAGTCATAGCCTACTAAATATCTTACAATCTTGCACACTTTCTTTTCTCTTCATTCTATTTTTATCCATTTTGCTCTAGTTCTTTATGAATTTGACTTCACATACACATCTACTTCTTACTACTGTCTTCTGATATTTTCATGGTTTACAACTCTGACTGCATATTATAATCAACTGAAGAGCTGTAGAGAAAATATGAATATCTACATTTTAGATAAATTGATTGGGGATCTCACAATGGTTCTTGAACTTTATCATGAATCAGATTCATCTGGAGAGCCTCAGAAAACATCCACTTCTGGGATTCATCCCCAGAGTTTCTGAGTTAGTAGGTATTTCCAACAAATTCTAAGGTGATACTGATTCTACTGATCCAGGGAACACTTTTAAGAACTACTGCACTAAGGGGTAAGACTCTGATGTTAGCATTTTTATAAAAAATTCTCACATGATCCTGATCATACTCAGAGATGAGAAATCCAGTGTTAGTCTTCACTTGGCTTCAAAAGCTACTGATTTTACCATTCATTGCCGTGCCAACCATTACCCACAGCCTGGACCTGCTGTCTTTGGTTGTCAAGATAGTACTGTCAGCATATCATCCATCCATTAATCCAGTCATCCGTGCAACCACCTGTTCGATAAACACTTTCAATGAGATAAATTTCTTACCATCAGAATTTCCAGAGCTTGTGAAGAAGACTAACAAACAAAAATTTTAGTATAATATAAATGTGTTTAATTTGGGATACTGTTATTGTTGTTTAGTCACTAAGTCAGGTCCAACTCTTTGTGACTTCAGTGACTGTATCCCTTCAAGCTCCTCTGTCCATGGGATTTCCCAGGCAAGGATACTAGAGTGGGTTATCATTTCCTATTCCTGACCCAGGAATCAAACCTGCAACTCCTACATTGCAGGTGGATTCTCTTACCGCTGAGCCATCAGTGAAGCCCCAATTTGCAGCATAGGATTGGGGAAAAAGACTCTTTCTGACTTCATAGATTTCATGATGTTGATGTCAATTCTCAAATTATAAGTACAGATTCAACAAGTTAGCCAAGTAGGGCAGACAATTCTAAAACACTTTTTGTTTTAATGTTTATTTGCTTAGAAGAATGGCACAAATTATAAATATTTTATTTCTTAGATGATTAATTTTATGATGAGAGATGTTAACTATGTGATCTAAGCTGGCTGTGAGATACTTGGGTGGGATATGGGCGAGGAAAGGAAAAATAAATTTTGTCAAACTATACTGAAATTCAGTCCAAGTTTTAACATCTGTCAGCACAAATCCACATTCTATAACTCAGAATAATCCTTACTTAGCAAAAAGAACAATAGGACAGAAGTGCAGCAATTTTCATCTAAAAATTTATCATAGTTATTTATCGCTGAGCCCTTCCACTGCCCCCATTGCACTTGGCATCTGGAGTCACCTATGTTTGGTCAGTACTAAGGAAGATAGGCTGTAAATCAGGCTCCACTCTCTGACTCCATTGAGGCCACTGACAAAATAATTAGCACCTGCACCCCAGGCTGAGATTGCAACTCCGCTGCCTATGCATGCATCATTCCAAGTACAAACCAAACTGTTTCTGCTGCCTGCTCTGACCACCTGCTATCCCAACCCTACACCATTTCTCTAAACATATGGTTCAGAAGTCATATAAGGTGTGACAGACAGTGTAACGGCTTTTTTGAAAGTCTCTGTTCATGTGCCTATTCATTTGAATGCTCAGTGCCAGTTCTGTGCCCCTTTGTACTGCTCTCTGCCTACCTGCTAAATTGTCACTGCCAGTTTCCATATTCTTGCTATTAACAATGGCTGCTGTTGCCATGTCTTCATTTTAAATATCTGAGGTGACTACATAGTTCAAATACACTTGTGACGAACATAAAAATGCTTAATATGTTCCCATGACTCCAGTGCTGAAGTAAATAATATCTGCGTTGCTCCTGTCTGACACCTGCAGTGAACATTCAAATGTCTCACCTGCTTCCGTTTCTAATTCCATTTCCCAGAAACATTTATCTTGTCTGTGTGTACCAAGATGTTTTCATTAATAATCTCAAATTAACCTCAACTAATTTACAATATATGAAAATAATAGTGTACACATTTGTTTGTAATGCATGCAAAGCAAACCAAGTATTTCTGGCATATACCTACAATACTAAGTGGAACACTTACAGGATCAAAGAATCACAGAGTTTTAGAAAGACTTTGGATATAATCTAGTCTTAACTCACATACACATGAGGATATCGAGATGCAGTAAAGTTATGTAACACAGACCTTTAATAGAACTGAAATTACACATATTCCAACTTTGCATCCAGGAATCTTTTTATTAAGCTCAATTTTCAAAGTGATTTTAAAAACAAAACCTGTCTAACATGGCAAAGTTAATGTGTAGAACTAACCCAGAGATTGAACCTGGGTCTTCTGCACTGCAGACAGATTCTTTACCATCTGAGCAACCTGGAAAGCCTAACATTGGCATGCAGGTTCTTTACTACAAGTGGCAACTGGGAAGACTCAAAACAAAATTATATATTATCTAACTAAAATGTCTACTTTAAAAAATCTTTGATGCTGAACTCCTGCAAAATCAAAAGTATATACTTTAACTCTTATTCATGTTCACTTGTTAAAACTGCTTTTATAAGCCCATTGTAATTTATTCATTCTGCTTTAATGATGCCATTTCTCTACTTTTTACTTGACAACAGTATTCACTTGTCTCTTTGGAGCATCACAGACAGCTGCAGAGGAGAAATCCAACTGCATATTGGCAGGAACCCACAGACATATAAGGTTGTTTGGGGTACAATCGCAGTTTAATTTAGGTTAATGAGAAAACACACCAGAGTTTGCTTGTCAGGAATCTGGCCACCTTTTTGGCTGAATATTTACGCCCTTCCAAATTTCTACTATTTTTCAGAAATAAGAAATTTTTTTTATCTATTTAACACTGTGTATATTAAAAAGCTAGGAGTTTTCTCACTGTTCCTTTCCACTTTAGAGGACTAAGGTTGTCTAGTTCAAGCAGAAATTTTGCAGATGAGAAAACAGACCCTGAGAGATTAAGGAATACTGGCAAAGTCACACAGTTACTTCATTACAAAACTGAATTTCAGGATCCTCAGTTGATTCTGATTACCACTGGAATATAGTTTTTTAACAGGCATTATTAAGCAAAATGTTTCAAAATTATTTTTTCTTAACACAATTCCTAGATAAAGTAATGCAAAATCTATGAGTCCTACTTCCCTCTCACCCACTCAGTTCACCTAAATTACCACAATGCTCTCACAATACACTGTGATGATCTAAAGCCAATCAATAATTATTTTCTGCTCTATTTTTTTAAACTGTAATGTCATCCTCTTTATTTTTCTAGGAATCTTAAAATTAGACTCTGCTTCTAAGCGTTTGTCTTGTGCAATCTCTCTCTTACTTTATTAACCTCTGCCTTTTCACTGTGTTATTCACCTAACCTCTCCTTGAACACTTTCAGTAGCAGGAAACATTCTGAGGCAAGCTTTCCTTTGTTAATCAGCTCTAATAGATTTTTATTTAATTTATGCTTACTATGAGCCAGGTGATATACTAAAGTATTGTGACAATTAAAAAGGAAATCACAATTGGTGCTATCAGTAGTTCATAGTCTAGCTGAGGACAAAAGAAGGCTTGTATGTACATAAGCATGATGTGAATTAAAACCAGTAAGTTCCATAAAGGGTTTAGATGAAGTAACAAGAGCTAGCATTTCCTGAGTCATTTCTCTGTGCCAGACACTGTCCATGTAACTGTGATGTGTTAAGTGCTCATGGAGGTAAAGACTGTCATCTTCTAAATATTACTCATGAGGAGGTCAAAGCTTGGAATGCCAGATGCTATCTCAAAGCCACACAGCATGGTAGTGGTGAATCTAGAACCTAAACCAAAATCTGTATCTAATCAACACTTGGCACTAAGGTATTTTGCCAATCTTAAAGGGAAAGGGTGATTAGTAGAATTAGAGGTAGGGTTAAAAAATTCACAATGAGAGAACAAAATCCACAAAACAGAAAGAATGAAATATTTGATCACAAACAATAAAAGTGTTTCAATTTCAAGAAAGATGAATATGAAAGGACAAGTAGGAAACATCGGAGGCTGTCAGATTACAGAGAACCTGGACACCCACCCACAGTATGTATTAGTTATTAAGGAGCTATTATAATTTTTGAACACAAATGACATGGCAGAGTAAAATTCAGGGATATTAATTTTGGAGGAGTTTAAGAAAATGTTGGGTGAAGCCAGAGATAGAGAGGCACATAAATTCAGTGGTGGCAGGGACAATGAAAGTGATTTTTTTTTTTTTTACCATGAGTCAACATATTTCTCCCTACATTTTTATATTCTTGATCATATTTCCGCCTTCTGGGATGACAGAAGATATGTGCTCTGATATTTTTTGACAATCTAATATAAGGTTATAAGAAAAAAATTATATTTTAATATATTTGTTCCAAAATGTCAAAGTTGCCTCATGTCCTACTTGCTAAATATTCTATTCTGGAAACCTGGCATATAAATGAATATGTACTTTATGTATTTTACAACAATAGCACCTAGAAAGTAACTATATAATAGATATGGCAATACTTTCAGGATTTATACAAAGGCATGAGAAAATTTCCTAAATGCATATTACACAGTAATGCATGATTGCATTTGATTAAGTGATTTATGAAATAGATATATGAAGTGTTTATGGTTTGACAACAGAAGTACAAAAATTTTTATCAAGTCCAGTACTATAGTTAAGTAATAGGAATGGATTATACCCATTGTTAGACAATTTATGATTTTAAAATGGATATAAACACTTAACCTATATCCTGAAACCGCTTGTCCTAAGCAACAAAATAATAAAAAGTATATTTTGATGACCTTTATGTATGTATATTTATATTTCACATGAAAGCTGGATGCTAGGACAATTGTTTTGTTAACCAATTGATCCTTTTAAATACATTCAAGATTAAAGTCAAAATTCCTAAGAATGTGCACACTACATGAACCATCAGTTTCCATCATTCTAAGTATACAGTAATGACTATATGCCAGAATGTAGCTGCAAGCATGCATGTCATACCTTTGCTAATATTAAAGAAAATTTGAGGATTCATTGAATAAATGATGCCCTAACACCTTAGAAATTATTTTGGCATGCACTTAATAAATAGAAAAATATTTTAAATAATTCAAGTGAAGAATCTAGGCAGTAGGGCAGTAAATATGAAACAATAAAATGTATCATTTCTAATGCATTTAATATGATAGTACCAGTTTTCACTGTTTGGTAGTTTCATAGTTTTTTATGCTTTTATTCATTTAGCAAATTTTCTCCTTTGGGACATATCTTGGAAAGGCATCGTTTAAGAATTTTTGTGTGAACTCCAGTGAGTCCTTTTGGTTTCCATACTTTGAGGCTATTTAGTTCACTGTAATTTTCATCAATCATGTTACTGATTATGGCTTTCACTCCAAATTTTCTATTTCAGATACTTGTTTTCTCCATATGTGCCAGCTTCTCTTTGGTTAGTTTCATTCATTCTTAAGCATTCTGTAAGAAATAAATTATACCTCTAAACTACTCATTCGATTTTCTATATTGTTTAGTTATCTTTGTAAGTCCCTTGATATTTATATTTCATGGTGATACATTTAGCTCCTTTCAGTCATCCATGCACCACATAATATTAAAGCAGTATTTTTTATCTCCGTGTATATCCTCTTCATGTTTGTTTCTCTCTCAAGGTAGAACTTCCATGTGTTATTGAGGATGCCAGTAGAATTCTGAGTAATTCTCTGAGTCTTTAGTAAGCAATTTTCAGAAGACTGTATGATCCTTACTATAAGTCTTCAAGATTATGTTTCCATTATTAGATGCTCATTATAGTTTGTCGGTTGCTTTGCTTATTAAAAAAAAGAAATATGTGTACTCCATTTGGCCTGAGTCCTTATTCAGTTGTGTCTTGATCACATCTCCTTCACAGATGCAGCTTAATAAACATGTTTAAATGCAGAATTTCCAGTTTGATCTCTAGTGTCTAAGGAGTGTTCTTGGATCAAGATTATCTTGTTAGTATAGTATAGTTGTTAAGAGCATGAATTTTGAAACCAGAGCTTGAGGTATTTCACTAGCTATTTGAACTTGAACAAGTTACCTGAACTTTTCATGACTCAATCTCCTCAATTAAAACAAAAATAATAATAATCCCTACTTTATTGGTTATTCTGAGAGTTAGCCAAGTTAACATGCATAAAGCACTTAGAATAACACTTGTCACACAGGAAACATTACAAAAAGTGTTGACTACTATTTTTATCCCACTCCTCATTCCTTGGCTCTCTGAAACTCTAATCAGAGAAAGGAGAAGAAAAAGGATAGCCTCAAGTATACAGTGATCTGTACCCCAACCTGTTGCATAAGGATTGCAGAGCCCAAACCTTCTGAGAAGAGACTTGGCCATCTCGCCCAACACTTTTTCATCTACTATACTATGTCTTATCCAGGTGCATTTTGTTATTTAGCATTTTAAGGTGGTTATTTAGAGGTACTCATGAAGATAATGATGGTGGGATGAGGACAAAACACTTTGGGTCACTCAGTATGCAGTAGACACACAATAGGAATAGTATGCATTTTAAATGTTCATTTCTCCTATTCTTTTTTTTTTAAGCTGAAGACCATACCTGAGGAAGGAGTGGATCCATTTCTTATAGACTTTCAGGAGACAGGATGTCACTTTTGCTACAGTTGTATGTTTTTTGATTCAGTTCTGTTTTTGGTCACTTGTTGATTTTTTAATAAGATTCACCATAATTTTCATTAGTAGAAATGTTTTCTAAATGTTATTAATAAGTTGAATACCAGCTCTAGTTTTGGAGTTTCATTCTTTTTTTTTAATTATTTGTTCATGTTTTTATAAAATTTTAATGGGAATTTGGAAGAAGCAGTAGCAAGTGTCGCTAGTTAGATGCAGATGTAACTAAGGTTACCTATAAGGGATAGATCTTTATGCAAGGGTTTGGAATGAGATTTTCTTTACTATCTCTCAAAGCAAGAGAAATGGAATGAAGTTCTAATGATTTATAGTGCAAAACATTTCACACCCCTTAGAAATATGGCATTTCTGATGCTTATTAGAAGACTTATTATAGACTCTTGCCAAGAGTCCATTCATATACCCAGTATGAATTATGTAGTAAGCTAGATGAAATTTAGGCAGATAGATGATTGATGGATAGACAGACAGGTAGGTAGATGATTGATAAGATAGATAATGACAATTGATTGTAGATGATCTATTTATAATTTATAGTAGATATAGATAGGTAATTGATAGATAAGTTGATAGAATTAGAGACTAAATTAAGGAGGTGGCTGAGAAGGGAAAGAAAAGATTCCTGTGTTTTTAGTTTCAGCTATTGGGTCCTGCATTGCCATTTAGTGGGATAACAAATCATGAAGATTTGCACAGAGGTTTGATGATAAGTCAGATTTTGAATGTGCTGAATTTGATATGCTAGTAGGGCATCTTATGGAAATTGGCAGTAAACTATTGGAAAGGAGAAGAGTATGATCACATTAAATCACAAATTATTTAATAAATACTACAACTTTCAGTGTATCAGACACTGAACCAAGATCTGTGATATGACAAGACCTAAGACAAAATCCACTCTTTCTCTTCTACTGGAGACTTATAATCCAGCAGAATGAGTCAGGACAAACTCTGCAGGACACCATTGACAAAAATAGCAACTTAGGTTTTACTGATTGCTTTTTCGTTTTTGCTTTGTATTATTTACTTGTTTGTTTATAAACCAGCACAGAATAAACCAGAGGTTGTAAAAGGATATGTAAGAGAAAGTGACAATCAGTTCCTTCCAGTTTCTTGTGGATTTGAGCTCAAAGTTCTAAATATGTGGAATGAGAGATAAGAAAACTTCTAGGCAGAACAACCCCAAACTGAGGACTTGCTGTGTTTTGTAGCACTTTAGGCTGAAAGTTCTACATTAAGTTTCAAGGGTCTATATAAGGGAATTTTAGTTGCACCACAATTACACATCTGCATTCCACTTATTAACATGTCACTATTTCTACTTGAAGTTTCAACAGACGGTCCTGGTCATCTAATCACAATCCATAGGCAACGAGTATCCTAATAGGTTATAGTCTTAGATATGTTTCATACAATGCAGAGTCGTACAGGGGGCTAGAGTCTAGTGCCTGGCTCTTTGCTTAACCCAATCCCAGTTGGTTACAATGCTTACTTACTGGAATACCTCAAAGATTTGAAAAACTATATTGGTGCCCTCTCTTTTACTCTCTCTTTCTCTGTCTCTCTCTGTCTCTCTGTCTCTCTCTCTCTCTCACACACACACACATACACACACACACTCACAACCTGGGAGTCTAAGCTCTTTTTTCAGGTCTTCCAACTGATTGTCAGACCATGCAAATGCAAATTACTCAGGATAATCTCCTTACTTTAAGGCAACTGATTAAGAAGTATATTTATGTCCGCAAAGTCCCTTCAGCAACATATAGTTTGTTGTTGCTCAGTTGTTAAGTTGTATCTGACTCTTTATGACCCATTGAACTGCAGCATGCCAGGCTTCCTTGTCCTTCACTATCTCCCAGAGTTTGCTCAAATTCATGCCCATTGAATTGGTGATGCTATCTAACCATCTCATCCTCTGTCATCCCCTTCTCCTCCTGCTTTCAGTCTTTACCAGCATCAGGGTCTTTTCCAGTGAGTTGCTTCTTCACATCAGGTGGCCAAAGTATTGGAGCTTTAGCATCAGTCCTTCCAATGAATATCCAGGATTGATTTCATTTAGAATTGACTAATTTGATCTCCTTGAAGTCCAAGGGACTCTCAAGAGTCTTCTCCAAAACCACAGTTCAAAAAGAATCAATTCTTTGGCACTCAGCCATTTTTATGGTCCAACTCTCACATCTATACATGACTACTGGAAAATCCATAGCTTTTACTACATGGACCTTTGTCAGCAGAATAATGTCTTTGCTTTTCAATACACTATCTAGGTTTGTCATAGCTTTTCTTCCAAGGAGCAAGCATCTTTTACTTTTGTGGCTGCAGTCAACATCCACAGTGATTTTGGAGCTCAAGAAAATAAAGTTTGTCACTGTTTCCATTGTTTTCCCATCTATTTGCCATGAAGTGATGGGATTGGATGCCATGATCTTCATTTTTTGAATGTTGAGTTTTAAGCCAGCTTTTTCACTCTCCTCTTTCACCTTCATCAAGAGGCTGTTTAGTTCTCTTCACTTTCTGCCATAAGGGTGGTATCATCTGCATTTCTGAGGTTGGTGCTATTTCTCCTGGCAATCTTCATTCCAGTTTGGGATTCATCTAGTCTGGCATATCCCATAATGTACTCTGCATATAAGTTAAATAAACAAGGTGATGATATACAGCCTCATGGGTCAGATGGTAAAGACTCTGCTTGCAATGTAGAAGACCTGATTTCAATCCCTGGGTCAGGAAAATACACTGTAAATGGAATGGCAACCCACTACAGAATCTTGCTTAGAGAATTCTATGGACAGAGGAGCCTGGCAGGCTACAGACCATAGGGTAACAAAGAGTTGGACATGACTGAGATACTAACATACTACATATGTAAGGTTACCTGAAAACTTTACATATTAATTCTACTAAATTTTCACTAAGAAAAATGTAATCACAAGACCTTACATTGTTATAAAGAATATAATGACTGGCAATCTTCAGCTGATAGTTGTGTAGCCAGCTAAAACTCCATTACCTGCATTGATTATAAATTGCATATAAAACATTTTATAAAGTCATGTTGCTTTGTCTAGTAAAGATCCATCTCTTTTATTTTCTTCATTTGGTTCTTCAATATAATCATTAGAATATCTAATCTTTTCTGTATAGCTTTCTGTATAACTTTCTTCTCCCTAGCTGCCATTTCTGGGCTTTATTGTTATCCTTCTTTCACTTTGCCTCAATTTTTCCCTTTCTAATAATACAACTATTTCCTTTTTGAAAATTTATAATGAAAGCATCCACATCACATTCTTCAATTAATTTTGCCCCGCATCCATCTTTCTATCATTTATATCCTTTAGAGCTCAGATAGTAAAGAATCTGCCTGCCATGCAGGAGACCCAGGTTCAATACCCGGGTCAGGGAGATAACCTGGAGATGTGAATGGCAACCCATTCCAGTCTTCTTACCTGGTAAATCCCACAGACAGAGGAACCTGGTCATCTACAGTCTATGAGGCCACAAACAGTCGGACACGACTGAGCAACTAACACACACACACACACACACACACACACATGTATATGTCATTTTTATTTTACTAATGTATTAACTTCCTTTTTCAATGTTTTTATTGGTAATAACCAAATAGAATTTTCTCTCTTCTTCCTTCCCTTCATCATCTTCATTACTCTAAGATAGAGTAAATATAACAAAGATTCACCAGTTTAATAAGATATTGAAGTTTTGCTAAGGTCAACATGATTAGAAAAACTTTATCTTATAGACACTTCATTAGAAAGCTGATTTAACATTTAAAGTTCCCTCAGTATAATATATCCAGTAAATACATGGCAATATCTTTCTGGATAGAATGAGTAATTATAGCCAGCACATTAGGATTTGTTGATACCTTTTCCCAAGAGAACTGGCTCTTTGAAAGGAGGATAAAAGAGGAAAAAGTACTGAGAGCATGATGGTGGAGGTAGGGGACAGAAAAGAAAAGAAATGAAAGGAGAAATCATGTAGAAAATGATTTTGCCAGAAGCCCATATGAGATTTATCCCATTTGGACTCAAAGAGAACAATCCTAGAAGAACATAAAAGGCTTTGCAATAAGTATAGACCTCTTTTTTATCAATGGTTTTATAGAATGTTTTTATATTGGTAACTCACCAAACTTTGATGATCTACCAAGAGAATTAATTTAGAATTCTTCATCTTCCCCAGTGAAATGTAAACTTCGGAAGAATGAAGAGCTCTCTTTCATTTCAACACTTAGCACTGCTCCAGGCACTATTGTATGAAATATTTAATAAATAAATCACTCATGAAATGGACCTAGTTTGGAGTCAGAACGCCAGGATGATCCTTGGCTGATATTTATCTCTCTGATGACTTGATTTATATAAACAAGACACTTCTTTCCTACACTAGACTCCTGACAGTGTTCACCGTAATGTGCAAGATTACCGGAGGCATTTTTGACTTTTTTTCACATTTTTTCTCCCGATCGCAAGGAAAAAGAATTGAGTCCCCTCTCTACATGAAAACTAAGTGTTGGAATACTGTGTCCTCTGCCCACATCTTTACTGGGCTCTCCTCAAGTAAGTAAAAATTGAACATTTTATTAATCCAGCATTCGTAAAGTCATATCTTACAAGTGTAGTGAAAGTTAATGCATAGTCATGAATTCATTGTCTTCTGTTTCCTCAGTAAATAAAGGGCTTACTAATCAAACTGGCTTACTCCAGTGTTTTAACTACCCTTGATCTTTCCAAAATCATACACAGTGGGCTCTTCCATTTTCTGCTCTTCATAATAAGTACTCCCTTCTTAGGGTCTGGTTGGTCTTCTATGACTAAATGGACTTTAATTTGCAAAAAGGAGATCACTGAGATCTTAATTATATTCCCAGGAATCCACCCTACCTCCCAGAAAAATTGACCAGAGAATGCAAGCCCTTCAGTGGGAGAGAAGGAGAGAGCTTATCTGAAGATGTGGTATATCAACTGATGTCCCCAGACATACTTTATTTCATATATTTCATGTTAGAATAGCTTTGATGTATATGGAAATCCTAAAGTAGAAGGATAAATTACTGGATTAGGAAACTAATTTCCAATCCCTGACACCTACCAGCAAGAAAAATATAGAAGTCCTCTGATACAATTTACAAACTGTCAGAGATAATTCTCATCAATTTTTTTTCCTACCCTCTTTCTGATAAAATTTTTATATAACCTATTGTCTTATCAGAGAACTCAATTAAGAGCCCTGCAAAACTGAAGTTATTTTTATTCTCACTGGCATGAGTCAATTAGTTAATTTGATTGGTACCACAATAACCAGACCTTTCTATCAGAATATCCTCTGCAAGGCTGTCACACTACCATTTTCATTCATGCACCAGTCCCTTTTATTCCTTTATCCCTCCCTACCTTCCATCTGCTTTCTACAAACCTCATTTTCTCTATCCCCTGTGAATCTTTATACCTTCCTGGTGAAATCACAGGAACCACTAAACTCTGTGGTTGCCTCTTAAGGATAAAGCAGGTGTGTACCTAAATTTAGCCCAAAGGCTGACTGTACTTTGTGATTCTCAACTAGATGATTTTACATCTCATAAACACCATCTCAAATATTCTATTATTTGTGTTCCTTTTTATTATGGCAACCACCGGGCAACAAATTGGCTATGTCAGTCCCCTCAGCGTACTTCAAATGAGGCTCCTTCAGCACTGTGCCTGGGTTGGCAGCACTTCAAGAAGCTAGTGATATGGTGGTTCTTTGCAGGGGGATTAGCAAGGCATGTCCACTGAGACTGAAAAATTCTTCAGAAATACTGAATGGAGAAAATTAGACATGAACTAAGAACCCAAAGGATCATGTTACTTAAGGGCCATGGCTGGGAAACTTAATTATGAAAAAGGATGAGACTTTTCTAGGGCAGGAGGTCAACTTTGCCTCTGATTTTCAGTCTTATTAATATACGGAGGAAAAGTCCTTTTATGTGAGATGAAATTTGCTAAGCAACTCCCTTAAGTTTCTTATTATGTATTTACTAATTGAAAGCCTTTTCTAACCTTTAAATGATAAATGACCAGTAAATATCTCCATAAAATGCACATACCTGCTGTAATTTCTTTTGGAGCAAAGGCAGCCTGCATAGCATTATTTATTAAGAAGAGAAATTGAGCTCTTCACAGAGTACTGAGAATGTGTTCCTCCGGCATAATCTAAACACAGATCCTTGAAAACACTCAATTAATAATGTGTTGAGATGTATCAGTGCCCTACCCACTAATCACAGGATGAAAACATATATTCTTTCAGTTTTTTCATTTTTAATGTTTAATCTCAAAACGTAAATTTTCCCCTACAGAGAACATCAAAAGACAAATTCCCTTAGTGGCATTTTACAATTAATTTTAATATCCGTGAACTAAGCACATAAATCGTAGCATATGCAAATGTGTTTTTGCATATCTTTGAAGTAGCTGTTATTAAATGCAGATACCATCTCTGCTTGGGGCTGAGCATTAAGTTTTTACAAAATAACAAAATATGTTGTATGTTATTTTCTAGATGGTTTGTTTTATTCAATAAATTTCCCTAGACAGTAAAAGTGAAGATGCTATAACTCAGATTCCATAACTTATACTATAGATGCAAGTCTAAGTATTTATAAAACTTCAAAATAATTAAAGTCAACTCCTCAAACTAGAGAGAAAAGACATAATAGAGAGGAAAGCCTGGACAAAATCCACTCCAAATGGAAAAATTTTACTTAGCAAATTTGAATTATGAACATGAGGAAATGAATGATCCTAAGTTATGAAGAGCTTGTGGTATTTTATGCATCTCTGTGTCTGTATTTTGGTAATATCCCTAAGTATTTAGTCAGGGTTCTCCAAAGAAAGAGCAATAGGAGACCATATATGTATAAATGGGATTATATATAAATATTTATTAATAATGCTATCCAATTATATATTGTAGTATTTATTTACACAATACATTATATTTTTATTTATATTACACATGTATGCATTTATAATATGCATAGTTGCATTTTATATGTATGTGTGTGTGTGCTCATTTTCTTCTCCAGGGTGTTGGGGGAGTATGTAATTTCCTCAGTTCTGTCTCATCACAACAAAAATTTGAAGTGACAGCCTTTGGATGGACCAGTGTTACAGCTCTCAGATGGACCAGTGTTACAGCTCTCAGATGGACCAGTGTTACAGCTCTGTGTTTCAGCTCAGTTTTATTTAGAAAGTAAAGGAAAATACATCCTTGTGATGTGAGGGCATGCTGACCCAAAAGACACGAAGAGAAGAGAGAGAGAGAGAGATCCCCAGCCATTTGGCTCCTCTTTTTATACATTTTTTTGCCTCCCCCTGGACCTGCTAGTCAGGGGCTAGTCAGAAGTGCTGTTTGTTCTACCTGAAGTCCTCACTCCCATCCTTGGATCTTCCTTTGTTCTATTTTCATGGACTTTTCCCTTCCTTGTCTTTTAGCTACCACCATTCTGGACTGCTTTTCCTATTCTAATTACCTAACAGGGGATCTTTCCAACCCAGGAATCAAACCTGTGCCTCTGACAGCTCCCACATTGGCAGGTGGATTCCTTACCAATAGTGCCACCTGTATGCATATACATGTATATAAAACAAGAAATTGGCTCACACATTTATGCAGGCTGGCACATCCAATCTGCAGAGTGTGTTGCTAGGCAGAAGACGTGGGGAGAAATGTTGTTTTACTCTGAGGGCTTTCAGTAGAAAAACCCAATGTGATGTTGCAGATAAGGTTTAGATGCAGTCTGCTGGAGCATTATCCCTTACCTGGGGGAGGACTTTTTGTTCAATCTAGACTGTCAACTGATGGAATGGGGCCCATTTGAGTTATAGAGGGTAATCTGCTTTAATCTACCAATATAAATGTTCATCTCATCTGAAAATACTCTTGCAGAAATGCCCAAAATATTAAGGCCAACTATCTGGTCTTCCCCAATGAACCCATCAAGTAGAACATGAAATAAACTGCCATCCCCTCTAAGTAATTTAAAATAAAAAATCAGTATTTAGCAAGTTAAAAATTGAGCAGATTTTCACATCAGAATGTCTATTGGAATAAAAAGTAATAGTCACATTGGTAAGTCTGATATTTTCTATAAAGTGAACTTAAAAGTTTGACTGCTTATCTAACTAAAGTCAGAAGAAACAGTCATTGATTTTAAGTTGGAAATCTTGTAGCATATTCAGTGCACAATGGGGATTAAAAGTTTGATATTAAGCTAGAACAGAGTTTTTCAAATAAGTAATTCATTCAAATGAGAAGTACTTGAGAGTTTTCAGGAAATACTAAAATTCAGTATATACTAAAATACTTTGGGCCCTGAGTTAACCTAATGTGGTACACATGATGAACTTGAATTTTGTTCTAGGAGAAGAGTTAAGATGATAATAGAAATGTTATTAATAATCCTTGAGGAAAACACCTATGGACTAGTAGAGAAAGAAAGCATTGATGAATTTGAAAAATGGCTTAGCTTCTAAAATTTCAAAAATTCTAAAATTTTTTATCAAGTGGATGGACTGGAGGATACATTAGAAGCTGTTAAAGTAGTATTAAATATCCTTTCTTTTTCAAGAATTAATAAATTAGTATAGCAAGATGTTGTTGGTGTTCAGTCTTTCAGTCATGTCTGACTCTTTGAGACCCCATGGACTGCAGTGCGCCAGACTTCCCTATCCTTCATTATCTCCCAGAGTTTGCTCAAACTCTTGTCCATTGAGTCGGTGATGAAATCCAACCATCTCATTCTCTGTCCTTGCCTTCTCCTCCTGCCCTCAACCTTCCCCAGCATCAGGATATTTTCCAATGAATTGGCTTTCTGCATCAGGTGGCAAAAGTGTTGGAGTTTTGGCTTCAGGAATGATTTCTTTTACTATTGACTGGTTTGATCTCCTTGCTGTCCAAGACACTCCCAAGAATCTTCTCCAGCACCACAATTCAAAAGCATCAATTCTTTGGTGCTCAGCCTCATTTATGGTCCAACTCTGTATACAATATACAGATGTACATTCACATCTGTACTTGACTGCTGGAAAAATTATAGCTTTGACTTTATGGACCTTTGTCAACAAAGTAATGTCTCTGCTTTTTAATACACTGTCTAGGTTTGTCAGTTTTTCTTCTAAGGAGCAAGCGTCTTTTACTTTTGTGGCTGCAGTCAACATCCACAGTGATTTTGGAGCCCAAGAAAACAGTCTGTCACTATTCCCATTTTTTCCCCATACATTTGCCATGAAGTGACGGGATTGGATGCCATGATCTTCGTTTTTTGAATGCTGAGTTTTAAGCCCATTTTTTCACTCTCCTCTTTCATTGTCATCAAGAGGCTCTTTAGTTCCTCTTTCCTTTCTGCCATATGGGTGGTGTTATCTACATATCTGTGGTTGTGATTTCTCCCAGCAATCTTGCTCTTCATCCAGCTGGGCATTTTGCATGATGTAATCTGTATATAAGTTAAATAAGCAGGGTGCCAATATACAGTCTTGACATACTCCTTTCCCAATTTTGAACCAATCTGTTCCATGTCTGGTTCTAATCAAGATAAACATAAACAATACAAAGATACATAAACTACTATAAAAGATACAACAAGAATGCATTAGACAAGTGAGAATTAGACTGAACAAATATTCAGTTTCAACTAAGGGTAAAAAAATGGTGGAATTACAAAGATATTCTCCATTTCTCTTCTCTGTTTAGTATATGTGCAATGAATACAATACAGTTAAAGGGACAGCATTGTGTACATAGGTAGCTTCCAAAAGAGTGGAAAGATTAATTAATAATTAGAGTAAAAAAAAAAAAAAGACTAAACAAGAATTTCAAAATTACAGCAGCACATTTTAAATTAATTTTCTCAGAAGTCAGATATAGGTTTTTTTTAATTGGTATATAACTGACATTCAATAAACTGTACATTTTTAAAGTATATGATTTTATAACTTTTGAAAATTGCATAAATTCAGGAACAGTTTACCAGATTTAAAATAATGAATTGTCTATCTCCCTAAATGTTTCCCTACGAACTTTCTGTATTCCCTTCTTCCCCCCACCCCAGGGCATCACTGATTTGCTTTGTCACTATAAACTCATTTGCTTTTCTTGAAATTTTATCCATCTTAAAGCATACATATGTGCTCTTTATTTGCTTATTTGTTTGATGTCTTCAATCAGAGTAACTATTTTGAGATTCATTCATGTTGCATAGTTCATCCCTTTTATACTAAATATTATCTTGTTGTAGAAGTATCCTATAATTTGTTCATCCATTTACCAGTCAATAAACACTTGGGTTGTTTCCAGTTTTGCGCTCTTGCACATAGAGCCGCAATGTACATTCATGTACAAGATTTTGTATGAAAACATGCTTTCATTTCTCTTACGTAAATAAAAAAATAGGATGATTAGATCATGTTGTAAGGGTATATTTAACTTTTAGGGAACTGCAGAACTGTTTTCTAAAGTGGTTGCAACATTTTACTCTTCCAGGAGAAGTGATGCAAGCTCGATTTTCTCCACAGCTTTGTAAACACGTTTATGGTTACTCTTTCAAGTTTTAGTCAGATTAATAGTTTTATAATGATATTTCTTCATGGTTTTTTGTTCTCACTTTTCTAATAATGGTGTCAAGCATCTTTTTATTTGTCTATTGACCAGCTGTATATCTCCTTTGATGACAGGTCCATAATAGTACTCTTGATGAAGTGTCAAGTCAAAACTTTGACCCATTTTTATTAGATTGTTTTTCAATAATAAACTGAATTTTCAGAGTTTTAAGATTATATATACTGGTTATAGGAAAATATGGCACATGATGAGGAGAAAACTCAAAACTTAGAGATATTAGAGTTAATAGTTTTGAGTGATTGATTTTTCTCCTCATTGTATCAAAATTTCCTGATGTTTCATGACCTGCTATCTTTTTTGTTTAGTGCAGTCATTATAATTTTACTCTTTCAAGTGTTTTATATTTCTGTATATTCTTGAGATTTCTCCTGTGATGCAGTTAAATTACTTGGAAGCCTTCTGATCTTTTTAGATTTCTAAATGGCTGCTCAGTGTAGGAATATTTATGTCCCTCTACAGAGTCAAGATCCTTCTCTTTACTCTATATAGTCTTGCATGAAACGGGACTTTTTCCAGTAAGTCTGAGGAAGCAGGCACTATTCCTGACCCTTCACATGCAGCAGTGATTGCTGCCTCTAAACTTTAGAAGAGTTTTGCTTAGCATCAGACGTCCTCATACATATATACTGATCAATACTCAACGGAATACTCAAGGGGAAGTCTTTATAGATCTCAGGAGTCATATCTCCGTGCATCTCCCTCTTGTTCAGCATTCGCTCCTGTGAACTGATAATATATTGACTTTCCCCAGGTTCTCAGCTGCATCTCCTCAATTCTAAGAGTCCTCAGACTCTGCTTGGTTTCTCCCTCCTTACTCTATTACCTTGAAACTCTCTCAAGACAGTATGCTGGGATAATAGTAGATAGCATTGGCTTTTATCCACAATGTCTAGCAGTGAATCAGGGATGTTTATCTTTATTGTTTCATATTCATTGTCTTAAGCTTGTTGTTTCATATGTTTTGTATAAATATGGTCATGTTATTACATATTGACCAGAAGCAAAATTTGATGCAGGACATTCAAAGGATTAATCGAGGGGACAACCAAGAAACCAGTGTTTACACAAGGTTGGAAAGTCACAATGGAGACTTCTGCATAAAACTGGGACTCCTATAGCAAAATTCTGTAAAGCAATTATCTTTCAATAAAAAAAAATAAATTTTAAAAATAAAAACAAAAAAAAAAATACCTGGGACTCCTAAATCCATATCCTCTGAGGAAGGTTAAAAAAGGACAATATATTGTCCTAAAGAGAGATGATACAGAAACTTGCCTCTTTGGATATTCTCTTAGATGAGAGGGATATAATTAGAATGAAGTTATATTTTCATTAGCCATATTTTCATTATATTTTCAGAATAAAAACTCCTGGTTCAGAAAAATACAATTAATATTTTAATCTAAAATAATTATCTAGCAGTAGTGAGTTCAGATATTTGGAAGAAATATAAGCAAATTCCCTCAGGACGAACGTAGGTTTCAGTTGATGACATCTGACACCAAAACTAAACTAGAAGAGCAAAGGATTTATTTGAGAAAACTCCTGTGAAATGTAAAGGGTTTGGGAAGAAAATTATTTAGAAAGAAGAGTTTCCTGTTACTGAGAGTGCCCACAATCTTGTGTGAAAATAAACACTGTCTTTTCTCTTGTTAAAAAAAAAGATATTTAGGAAGAGATTTCAAATTGTGATGCAGGTCTGTCACCTGTGAAAAGAGCATGAGACAGAAATATTGGGTAGAAAGATGGTAGTTAAGCAATGGCTGGTTTGTGTCTGGTTGACTTAGTGAATAGTGCCCTACCAAGGGCTTAGCATTGTTCTCTGTTACTCATAGTTTGGATGATGTGAGCCATCACTAGCTTCCTATAGGCATGTGGATTTTCACATTGATCAAGAGGAATAAGTGTATGTCAGAGACAGTCTCATAGGTGGATTACATATATATAATGAGTCAGTATTTATGATCAGTAGGGAAGAAAGGTATTAAAAGAAGTGCTATAAATCTTTCATCATAAAAGTGTTTTCCTAATAAAACAAACAGAAAAGGAAAATTCTATCTTCTCTGACAAGTACTTAAAATTCCAGATAGATTTCAAGCTGAAATGTGGAAGGCAAAGTTTAAATTCTTCAAGACAATGTAGGAAATATATTCATGACTCTGAGGAAAAGGAGGATTTTTGCTTTGTTTTGTTCCATTTTATAAATAAGATAGGCAAACTATCATGGGAAAAGTGATAAACCACAAAATTATTGTTGTCTGAAGATACTATAAGAAAGTGAAAAGACCAGTTCTTAACCAGGAGGCAATATTTCAGCAGATGTAACAGAGAACTATATGGGTAGAGAAAATATACAAAGTTTGCAAATCAATGTGATAAAAAGAAACACCCTAATAGAAACTGAAGAAATGATATGAAAAGAAATTTTACTCAAAACAAAACACAACTGAACAATAAATATAGGGACTGATACTCAATGTCAGGAAATCATAATAAAAGTACAATGAGGAAATAACTCATAGTTAACAAATTTGAAAAAAATTTTAATGTGCTGCTGTGATTATAGAGTGGGGTGAATCAATATACTTATAGTACAATTGGATATCATGTAAGTACTTTGGAAAATAATTTATTAGCTCTCACAATAGACTTCATACATACTCTGGACAGGCAGCAGTACAGGTACAGTAGAGTGTCCAGAAGGAATGTGAAAACTACACTAGACAAAAGCAGAACCTGTTGATCAGAACTTGGTGGTAAAACTCAAGGATGACAACAAGTTGAAGAATAACAGCTATCTATCACAGGCATAGAAAAGGAGCACCATCATTACAACTCACTGCGCAAGAAATAGTAACAAGACCTAAGAAAGCAATTTAAATGTTGTTAAATGTTTTTAAAAATTAAGAGTATTGTCTGTGGAAGAAGTATGTTTACTTTGTTTGGTCACAGCAGCAAAAAAAAAAAAAAAAAGAGCCAGAAACTGAGTGTTCGAAATGTAATTTTTGCATAATTTGAAAAGAGAGAGAGAAAAGAAATATGCTTGTATGTAATGTAAATGTACATGGAGAGGTTTCTCTGTCTCTGTCTCTCTCCATCTCCCTCCCTCTCTCTCTCTTTCTTTCTCTCTCTCCCTCTCCCTATATATTTGTATATATGTTTAAAGAAATACATAGTGTGTATGTATATATATATATAAAAATTTATTTCTTTAAACAATAAGATGCTGAACAATGTGACTAGTTTTTTTACCATATTTTAGAATAACCTTCCCACGTCCCAAATGCCAAAATATATCTGAAGGATAATGTAATTTAGTGTTTCTTTTATCCCTCAGGCAGCCTTTATAATACATTTCCAGAATCACATCATTCCACATAAGACATTTTAAAAATAACCGTTTCAGAGTTGCTCTCATATTCCAAGCAAGGATCAAAGACTATGTGGTTCCGAGGATAACTTCTGCTTTAGAATGGCAGCTTCTGTCTGAATGAATTTATCAGCAAGAATATGGTGTGGACATGGAAGAATATAGACCCAGCTTAGACACTTCTTAGAGGTATTGTCTTCTCTGAGCTTCTCCTTCTTCATCTGTAATATAGGATAATGCTATTGACTTCAAAAGCCTGAGATGAGGATTAAATGATGATAGAAATCTGGGCATCTTGTGTATAGGACTTACCATAGAGTAAGCTTTTAATCAAGTTATTATTAACAATGCAAGAATCAAAATCTCTTTTTTTCCCCTTATTCAAAGCATTGAATCTTATGGAAAGTTTTATTCCACCCTGAAAAATGTTAGAAAAGAAATTTAAACACCATAGCAAGAACTTTAATCAAAATATAAAATTTCAGATCATTCTCTAAAGTTTTAGGGAGTTTTTATAAAGAGCTATTTTTACATTTTATTGGCAAAATGAACAGTTGATAAACACCTCCCATAAAGCACAGCAAATGTATCGACAGTGGAATTTCAAGTAATAATGGCACATTGAGGCCAAGCAAGAGACATGCACTTTTGTATCTGTGGTAAGCAGAGAGACCAGGACTCCCACCCCCTAATGGGGACAGCTTACAAAATCCCTATGCCTTGAGTGTTGGCAGAATATGAAATACTAGGCTACTAATCAATTGACTTTGAATTAATCCAGAAGCAGATGATCTGTTTGTACCCGATGTAATCAGGCCAGCCCTTTTTGATGTCAGAAGATTGGAGGGATCCACATGGCAAAGACCTAAAAACTGACAGCTAGCCAAAGAATGAGGACATCTATCTGGTCTGTGGTTTCAGGGAACTGAATTCTGCTGACACCCAGTGAGCTCTGAAAAGGATCCAAGCTTCAGAAAGAGAATAAACACAACCCACAACTTGACTTTAGCCTTGTGAGCGGGACATTGAGCAGGGGCCCAGAGAACCCATACCTAGACAAGAGAGCTGCCGAAACTGTGAGATGGTACACCTGTGTGTTATTTGCGGTTTATGGTAATTTATCACCACAGCAAGAGAACATCAATGTGATATTAAAGCCAAATTAGAAAGATGATTGAGCCAAGGATCTTAAAGAATAGTTCAGTTCAGTTCAGTTCAGTCCAGTCGCTCTGTCATGCCTGACTACTTGCGACCCCATGGACTGCAACACGCCAGGCCTCCCTGTCCATCACCAACTCCCAGAGTTTACTTAAAGGGTAAGGTTGCGGGAAATGGTTTGCATAAAGAAAGAACTTGGGCCTCTAGTGTCCTTGGGCCTTGAGTGTTAGGTTTTATGGTTTGTTCTGATTCAAGTAGTGCAATATTAAATACAGCATGCCCACACAATTGGCATAAGCCTTTTAGAAATTTTTCAGAGATTATTGTGTTTCTACCACCCTTTCATTTGTATATAATGTCCAAATACCCCCAAATCCTATCTACCCCTATAGACAGATTCTGCAGATAATGAAAGCATAGGCAAACTTCTCAAACTGAAAAGAAAAAGATTGTAGCTTTCAAGTAAGACTTCTGAAATGAATGGTGTTTTTCTAGCACTGTACATCTTAAGAGTTTAAAATATGTCATGAAATTTAGATTTTCTGGTTCAATATTTTAATAAATAAAAAATGTACTTCCTAATGTTTCCTCCCCTGCAAATTTTTCATCTTTCTCTCTCCCAAACAGTAATGACTCACTGCTGGATGGAGAAAAGTGAGCTCTTCAAAGGCCTTGCAGTGTACACAGCATGGTAGGAGGTACATGAAATCCAGCTACTTGAAAGACACAGCTTGTCTTTCATGTTAGTGGAAAACAAATAATTTTAACACACCCCATGGTAAGGCCAATGGGATTTTTATGATTATTACTGAAAGCATCACATTCCCCATTACCTTTGTTTCATTACAAATATTGTGTCTGGTTCTTAACTCTTTTCGGTGTTGATCCTCTGGTTATGACACAGAGGGAAACTGCTTTTCTCCTCCCCACAAGCATCGTATTTACAAATAATTTCATACAACAGTTGAGAAAGACCACCATTGATTTTTTCACACAGCCTTCACAGAAACTGCATATGGTTATAATCAGCTAAAAGAAAGTGTTGGAATCTACCTTTACAGAATACTTTCCCAGATTTTCCTTGCTCCATTAAGAGGCTAGTACTGTTGCATGTTCATTTGAATTTTAGCAGATATCAAAGCAAATATCTGCTTGGAACTAGAGACACAAAATATCGCCTGTTCATCCTTGAGAGAGTTTGTACAGTTTTAAGCTCACCTCAGCACTCAGAATGCAAATGTGTTGTTCTCCATCAGCTTGTAATTAATCTGCTTATCATCATATTAAAAATCACTTCGTGATGGACTTCCCTGGTGGTCCAGTGGTTTGGACTTTCCCTTCCATTACAGGGGATGCAGGTTTAATACCTGTTCAGGGAGCTAAGATCCTGCATGCCTCACAGTCAAAAAATGAAAACATAAAACAGAAATGCTACTGTAAAACATTCAATAAAGACTTTAAAAATGGTCCACATCAAAAAACATCTTAAAAAAAAATCACTTTCCAGTTTGATGAGCAACACAGATCTGAAAATATTTTTACTTTTGTATTTATTTCATTACTACTGCTGTATATATGTTTCTTATTCATTTATATATTTCTTAGCCATTTATTGTTTCTTCTGCCATGAGCAGATTCATATCTTTCCCCATTCTTAACACATTCACTTTAATTTGATCACCGTGTAGCTCAGACAGGATTCTCCACATATTGCTCAAACATTTTCCTCTTTGTTTCTCCAAAAACATAACTCATAAAGAAATTTTTTTTGGCTTTCTCAGTAGGATCCATGTTAATACATTTGAAATAATAAAATGTTTTAAAATTTTTGCATTATTATTAATAACTGTTCATTACAGCAATTACCAATAGACAAAGGCTCATAATTTGTTCTTTTAAAAATACATATTATCTGGAAGCTATTATTCAAAAGATAAAATGAATAATCAACCTTAGTGGAAAGAACTGCTATATAATTGCAGGGATGATAAAATTTAGTATCAGTAAGATTTTTTCCATGTCTTAAAAGCAAAAACTGATTTTATTCAATATAAATTAGTTCTGTCAAATTTTGATATGTTCGCTCAATATATGAAAATGATTGCTATATCTTGTGTTTAGAAAATTCATTATTTTTATAGATATATTTCTTATTTCAGTCTTTCTCTAAGTTTCACTTCTTCCTCAATTTAGACACGCTCGCAGTTGAAAAACGAAAAGTGATTAAGACAAAATGGAAATGTTTTTAAATAAACAATTTGCCTTAATTTACTAGGAGTGATTATAACTAGATTAACCTAAGAGATAAGTAAAAAAATTGTATGTTTCAATGAGTGTGTTCATTAAAAATAAACTGTGTACAGTTTATTTTAAATGAAGCTATTTATGCTCCATCTCAAAACTAATATTCTTTTATGTAATACTTTTATCATGAGGAAATGGGCTTTAAGAATGTTCTAAGTTTTGCCTAAGCATAATGTATCAATAGATTATAAATATTTTATCATGCATATTTCAGCCTATTTATAATATATATGATATAGATTTCAGGATATATTTATAAAATAACTGTCCTATAGATTTTCACCTTAAATTACTTAAAGCATTTAGATAAATAAACATCAATCCCTTTTTTCAGAGAAAAAGTATGTTAGTTTTCTATTGTTGCTGTAATGAATTGCTACGAACTTAGTGGATTAAAACAACACAAATGTGTTTTCTTTTATCAGTTCTGAAGTCCTAATTTTCAAAAAGTGTATTGCAGGGCAGAAAACAAGAAGTTGGCATTCTTCTAGATGCTTCAGGGAAAAATCTGTTTCACGTTCAGTTTCTTAAAACAGTTGGTTTTTCTTGGATCGTAGTCACATCACTCCAGTATCTGCTTCTTTGGTCACATCACCTTTTCCTTCTTGTGACTTCTCCTGCCTTCCTTTGAGGATCTTTAAGACTACATTATGTGCGTGCTAAGTCACTTCAGTCATGTCTGACTCTTTGCCACCCCATAGACTGTAGCCTGCCAGGCTCCACTGTCCATGAGATTCTCCTGGCAAGAACACTGGAGTCGGTTGCCATTTCCGCCTCCGGGGGATCTTCCCAACTCAGGGATCTAACCTGTGTCTCTTATGTCTCCTGCATTGGCAGACAGGTTCTTTACCACCAGCACCACTACACGGGACACACCCAAATAATCCATGAAAATCTTATATCAAAATTGTTAACTAAACCACGTAAATACCTCCCCTTTTACCACGTAAGTTAATGTAACCTGATTTTAGGGCATGGACAATATGTGGGGATGATTTAGCCTAACACAAAAAAACATCTATTTATTTTTTTTAGTGAGGAAATATGATATAAAACTGCCATCCAGAAATCAGTAAAATTTTACCTACTCTGAAAAAGGAATCTTTTTGGAGGCAACAAGCCTATATGAATTGTACATTGTACAAGATAGAAATCTGTAATAACATTTATTCTCACCCATAAGCATGACTGCCAAAACACTATTAGTAACCCAAGAAGAGTTTGATAGATTTATAATTGACATAATTTTGTTCTGTGCTATTACTAAATATGTGTTATTCTCTTCCAGACATTGAAATATGAAGAAAAATAAATGTTTTAATAAAGCAAATGAAGAAAATTCACCCTCAGCTCAGAGTGTACATTGATTTTCAGCTTGAGAGCTATCTTGACCACCAGAAGGACTGTAAAGTGTACTTTAAAAGAAAGCTTATATATAGTATATAGAATCCATAAAATGTGAGGAAAATACCTTAATCTAGAATGCAGGGATTTTCTACCTCTGCCTATACTTATCATTCCACTTGGCTTTCAAAGAAAATTATCAGCAAGGTTCTTAAGCAGGTAATATTTCAAATAAGTTAATAAATGTTTATATGAGAATACTCTCAAGGCATTTGGATGCTTCCCTGTTGCACTTCTTAAATATCCCACTTTGCATTATTCTGCTCTGCCTTAGCTACTGTTCTGAACCCAGAAGATGAATACAATTAATCATATTTCAGAGAATACAGTCCCCATTGTAACTCAGTGACATGTATGTTTTTGGTATGAATCAACTGTTAATGTTTGCTCTGTTTCAATATTACTATTTGCTCCAGAGTTGTAGAAGTTAGTATAATAAGGAGAGAGAAAGAGAAAGAGGGAGAGAATGACTACAGGACAATGACTACACTCCTTAAGGAGTTGGTTCACAAGACTGGGAGGGCTGGCAAGTCTAAACCTGCAGGGCTGAGCATCAGGCTGGAAACTTGGGCAGGGTTTGTATTTTACAGTCTTCAGGCATGATGCCCTCTTATTTGGGAAACATCAATTTTTTCTCCAGCAAACCGATTGGATGAGACTCATACATGTCATGGAGGGCAATCTGCTTTACTTACAGTCTACTGATTATAAATGTCAATCACAGCTAAACAAATAAAGTTTCACAGTAGTAAATGTTTGGCCAAGCAACTGGGCAGCAGAGTCTAGTTGAGACCACAGTCAAGAACTAAAACTTCTGTAGAATGAAGATGATAATGCCATGGAGGTGGGATATTGAAAAAAGAGGGTTAGCAGGTGGCAGGTCTAGACCAGGAGATCAGAATCTCAGTGCTGAGGAACACTTTCCATTCTAATTTCTGAGTGAAAGTAGCCAATCTGAAAAGGCTCCCAACTGTGTGGTTCCAGTCACAAAACATTCTGGGAAAGGCAAAAGTGTAGAAACAACAAAAAGATCAGTGGTTGTTGGTAGTGGGGAGGCGTAGGGAAAGAGGAGAAATGAATAGGCAGAACTCCGAGAAATTTTGGGCAGTGAAAACACTGTCTGATGTTGTAATGATTATGATGCATATGTCGTTATACTTTATCCAAACCCACAGAGCGTACTCAGTACAAGTGAACCCTAAATTATGATGTATCAATGTAGGTTCATTCTTATAATGAGGTAAGATTTTCATGAGTGATATTAATAATGTGCTGGACCCGTGTGTCCCAGAGGGTGGTGTGGGACATCAGAATCCTCTGAGGACATGTCTGAAATATAGTTTCCTGGGTCCCTCCTCAGCCTCTGGGTCAGGAAGTTATGTGTCTAACAAACTGCCAGGGAGATCCTAATTACCAGTGTCTCACCATTGATGCTTACAACCATGGCCACTAGATCATCTTTTATTAACCAAATAATTACAGTGTTATATCCTAAAAAGAGCCCTGAGGTGGGAATTAGGGGATCTGGTCCTCGACCCAGCTCTGATGTGGATTAATTTTGCTGAGAATTTCCCATAAGCACTGAAGCAATTAGTAATATTATCCAAAAGTTCAGTAAGACAATGGGGGGTGGGGGGGGGGCGGGCGGAGCAGAGTCAAAAAGCAGGAGAAATTATCATTCCCCAGATATGTCTTCCTAGGTGGCACAGTGGTAAAGAATCCATCTGCTAGTGCAGGAGATGCAGAGACATGGGTTTGATCGCTGAGTCAGAAAGATCTCTTGGAGTAGGAAGTGGCAACCCATGCCATTATTCTTACCTGGAAAATTCCAGTGACAGAGGAGACTGATGGTCTACAGTCCATGTGATCACAAAGAGTTGGACATGACTGAGCACACATTAATAACGGGGGAGTCTGTGCTTGTGAGGAGACAGAGGCTATATGAGAAATATTTGTACCTTGCTCTCAATTGTGTCATAGACCTAAAAGTACTCAAAAAAGTCATAAACAAACCAAAAGCTAAGTGTTTTGAGAGAGAAGTGAGTATGGTTTTGCCCTAGAAGCACAAACAAGAAGTAGGTAGATCAGTTAGCTGACTAGTACTCTAGAGTTTACAGCTTGCTTTTAATGTATTGTTCCTTTTAATTATATTATTGGAGCATTCCTAAAATTGAGGTAGCTTACTCGTTACTCATTCACACCACACGCTTACTGAGTGGCTGACGTGTGCCAGCTCACATGGGAGACACAGTGGAGAACAGAGACTCTGCCTTCTTGAAGATTTTTGAGGAACAAACTGACATAGTGAGAGAAGAGACGGCAGTTAACAGGCGTTTCTATAATTAAAAATAATCCATCTCCTTTCATAAGGAGCTGTTATTGTTATCATTTCACAGTGTCCTAAGTATTTTTGAGCCTATGTATTGCTAGATGAAGAACTGAGATGTACAGATTGTCACATTACAGACAGGCATTCTCAATTTACCAATTACTTTCTGATTTTATCCTCAAAGCCATGCTATGAGATGATCTGAAAATGGACAGAAAAAAACTGCCTTAGGGATTCCAATAAAAATGAAAGAATTAGAATTCATTCTGATTATGGTCTATTGAGAATGGTTTAATAGCTACAAAATGATGTAGTCGTGGTTCAAGAAATTTTAGCATTTGGTTTTATGTCTGTAAATTTAGGATTATAGCACCAGCGTTTATACACAATTTTGCAGAAATGTCAACATGCTATTTTAAAATATACATACCCTGTGGTTTGGGGAGAGAAAAGTGACCCATGAGATCTATGAGTCCACTTTACCATTTTAAAGATTTAAGAGGAGTATAATTGAAATGTTTCTAGCTTGCATTATATTGAAGGGCAGAAAAAGAATTTCTCTGGGAATACTTGTGTACAGTGAAACTTTCTCAATATCTAGATATTATTCTTTATTCTCAATTTTTGCTTAGTTTACAAGAGTGTTAGAAATAAATTAAGACAGTAAAAAATTAAGTTCAATATAACTACTTGAATATTAAAATTCAATATATTAAGTTTTATTTTTAAAATTCATTTCAGTTCAATCCCTCAATCATGTCTGACTCTTTGTGATCCCTTGGACTGCAGCAGGCCAGGCCTCCTTGTCCATCACCAACTCCCAGAGCTTACTCAAATTCATGAACATCGAGTCAATGATGCTATCCAACAATCTCATCCTCTGTTGTACCCTTCTTCTCATGCTTTCAATCTTTCCCGGCATTGGGGGCTTTTCAAATGAGTCAGTACTCCATATCAGGTGGCCAAAGTATTGGAATTTCAGCTTCAACATCAGTCCTTCCAATGAATATTCAGGACTGACTTCCTTTAGGATGGAATGGTTGGATCTCCTTGCAGTCCACAGAACTCTCAAGAGTTTTCTCCAACACCACAGTTCAACAGTATCAGTTATTTGACACTCAGTTTTCTTTATAGTCTAATTCTAACATCTATTCATTACTATTGAAAAAAATATAGCTTTGACTAGATGGACCTATGTTGGCAAAGTAATGTCTCTCCTTTTTAATATGCTGTCTAGGTTTGTTATATCTATTCTTTCAAGGAGCAAGCATCTTTTAATTTCATGGCTACAGTCACCATCTGCAGTGATTTTGGAGTCCAAAAAATAAAGTCTGTCACTGTTTCCTTTGTTTCCCATTCTATTTCACATGAAGTGATAGGACCAGATGCCATGATCTTAGTTTTCTGAATGTTGAGCTTTAAGCCAACTTTTTCACTTTCCTCTTTCAATGCTATCAAGAGGCTCTTTAGTTCTTCTTTCCTTTCTGCCATAAGGGTGGTGTCATCTGAATATCTGAGGTTATTGATATTTCTCCCAGCAATATTCATCCTGGCTTGTGCTTCATTCAGCCCAGCTTTTCTCATGATGTATTCTGCATATAAGTTAAATAAGAAGGGTGACGATATACAGCCTTGACGTACTCCTTTCCCTTTTTGGAACCAGTCTGTCGTTTCATGTCCAGTTCTAACTGTTGAATCTTGACCTACATACAGATTTCTCAGGAGGAAGCTCAGGTGGACTGGTATTGCCATCTCTTTAAGAATTTTCCAGAGTTTGTTGTGATCCACACAGTCAAAGATTTTGGCGTAGTCAATAAAGCAGAAGTAGATGTTTTTCTGGAACTCTCTTGTTTTTTCAATGATCCAACAGATGTTTGCAATTTGATCTCTGGTCCCTCTGCCTTTTCTAAATCCAGATTGAACATCTTGAGCTTCACAGTTCACATACTGTTGAAGCCTGTCTTGGAGAATTTTAAGAATTACTTTACTAGCGTGTGAGATGAGTGCAATTGTTTGGTAGCTTGAGCTTTCTTTGGCATTGCCTTTCTTTGAGATTGGAATGAAGACAGACTTTTTCCAGTCCTGTGACCACTGCTGAGTCTTCCAAATTTGCTGGCATATTGAGTGCAGCACTTTCACAGCATCATCTTTCAGGATTTGAAAGAGCTCAACTGGAATTCCATCACCTCCATTAGCTTTGTTCGTAGTGATGCTTCTTAAAGCCCACTTGACTTCACATTCCAGGATATCTGGCTCTTGATGAGTGATCACACCATCGTGATTATCTGGGTCTTGATGATCTTTCTTGTATAGTTCTTATATGTATTCTTGCCACGGCATCTTCATGACTTCTGCTTCTGTTAGGTCCATACCATTTCTGTCATTTTTTGTGCCAATCTTTGCATGAAATGGTCCCTTCAGTTTCTTTCAGTTCAGTTCAGCCACTCAGTCATGTGTGACTCTTTGTGATCACATGGTCTGCTGCTTGCCAGGCCTCCCTGTCCATCACCAACTCCTAGGGTTTACTCAAACTCATGTCAGTTGAGTCAGTGATGCCATCCAACCATCTCATCCTCGGTCATTCTCTTTACTTCATGCCTTCAATCTTTCTCAGCACAAGGGTCTTTTCAAATGAGTTGGTATCTCTAATTTTCTTGAAAAGATCTCTAATCTTTCCCATTCTATTGTTTTCCTCTATTCCTTTGCACTGATCACTGAGGAAGGTTTTCTTATCTCTCCTTGCTATTCTTTGGAACTCTGCATTCAAATGGGTGTATCTTTCCTTTTCTCCTTTGCCTTTAATTTCTGTTCTTTTCTCAGCTATTTGTGAGGCATCCTCAGACTACTATTTTGCCTTTTTGCATTTCTTTTTCTTGAGTATGGTCTTGATCACTGCCTCCTGTACAATGTCATGAACCTCTGTCCATAGTTCTTCAGGCACTCTGTCTATCAAATCTAATCCCTTGAATCTATTTGTCACTCTATTGTCTAATCATAAGGGATTTGATTTAGGTCATACCTGAATTGTCTAGTGGTTTTCCCTACTTTCTTCAATTTAAGTCTGAATTTGGCAATAAGGAGTTCATGATCTGAGCTACAGTCAGCTCCCAGTCTTGTTTTTGCTGACTGGATAAAGCTTCTCCATCTTGGGCTGCAAAGAATATAATCAAGCTGAATTTGGTATTGACCACCTGGTGGTGTCCATGTGTAGACTCTTCTCTTGTGTTGTTGGAAGAGGGTGCTTACTATGACCCGTGTGTTCTCTTTCCAAAACTCTGTTAGCCTTTGACCAGCTTTGTTTTGTACTCCAAGGCCAAATTTACCTGTTTTTACCTCTTGACTTCCTACTTTTGGAGGGATTCCCAAGATGGAAGAATAGAAGGACTTGCACTCGGCTTCTCCTGTGAGAACTCCAAAATTACAACTTGCTGCTGAACAACCATAGACAGGAGAGTGTTGAATCCCACCAAAAAATGTTATCCCATGTCCCAGGGTAAAGGAGAAGCCCCAGGAAGACTGTAGGAGGGGCAAAATCATGTTTAAAATCACACCAGAAATGCTCGGAGGGCTCAAACAAACCTGGTGTGCACCAGGACCCAGAGACTCCACAGAGACTGAGCCAGAACTGTCTCTGAGTGCCTCATGTGGAGGTGCGGGTCAGCAGTGGGCCGCTGCAAGGGGCAAGGCTCTGGGTGCAGTAGACCTTGGAATGGCATAAGCCCTCTTGGAGGAGCTTGCCACTAACCCCACATTAAGTTGCTAGAACTTACAAAGAATGCTCAAACTACCACACAATCGCACTCATCTCACATGCTAGTAAAGTAATGCTCAAAATTCTCTAAGCCAGGCTTCAGCAATACATGAACTGTGAACTTCCAGATGTTCAAGCTAGCTTTAGAAAAGGCAGAGGAACCAGATATCAAATTGCCAACATCTACTGGATCATTGAAAAAGCAAGAGAGTTCCAGAAAAACAACTCTTTCTATTTCCCTGACTATGTCAATGCATTTGACTGTGTGGATCACAATAAACTGTGGAAAATTCTTAAAGAGATGGCAATACTAGACCACCTGACCTGCTTTATGAGAAACCTGTATGCAGGTCAGGAAGCAACAGTTAGAACTGGACATGGAACAACAGACTGGTTCCAAATAGGGAAAGGAGAACATCAAAGCTGTATATTGTCACCCTGCTTGTTTAACTTATATGCAGAGTACATCATGAGAAACGCTGGGCTGGAAGAAGCACAAGCTGGGATCAATATTGCTGGGAGAAATATCAATAACCTCAGATATGCAGGTGACACCACCCTTATGGCAGAAAGTGGAGAAGAACTAAAGGGCCTCTTGATAACATTGAAAGAGGAGAGTGAAAAAGTTGGCTTAAAGTTCAACATTCAGAAAACAAAGATCATAGCATCTGGTCCCATAACTTCATGGCAAATATATGGGGGGACAGTGGAGTCAGTGACAGACTTTATTTCTGGGGGCTCCAAAATCACTGCAGATGGTGACTGCAGCCATGAAATTAAAAGACACCTACTCCTTGGAAGGAAAATTATGACCAACCTAGACAGCATATTCAAAAGCAGAGACGTTAGTTTGCCAACAAAGGTCCATCTAATCAAAGCTATGATTTTTCCAGTAGTCATGTATGGATGTGAGAGTTGGACTATAAAGAAAGATGAGTGCTGAAGAATTGATGCTTTTGAACTGTGGTGTTGGAGAAGACTCTTGAGAGTCCCTTGAACTGCAGAGAGATCCAACCAGTCCATCCTAAAGGAAATCAGTCCTGGGTATTCATTGGAAGGACTGATGTTGAAGCTGAAACTCCAATACTTTGGCCACCTGATGCAAAGAGCTGATTCACTTGAAAAGACCCTGATGCTGGGAAAGATTGAAGTTGGGAGCAGAAGTGGATGACAGAGGATGATGGTTGGGTGGCATCACTGACTCAATGGACATAAGTTTGAGTAAACTCGGGGAGTTGGTGATGGACTTGGAGGCCTGGTGTGCTGCAGTCCATGGGGTCACAAAGAGTCAGATACAAGTAAGCAACTGAACTGAACTGAACACAGGAATGGGGAAAAGACTCATGGAAGGCACAAACAAAAGCTTGTGCGCACCACGACCCAGAAGAAAGGAGCAGTGACCCCACAAGCGACTGAAACAGACTTTCCTGTGAGTTTCCAGGATTCTCTGGCAGAGGCATGGATCAGCAGTGGCCTGCCGCAGGGATGGGGGCACTGAGTCAAGCAGTATCTTTTACACCCAATGATAAATCTGACTTTGGAAAAATACTTGGTTTTTTTGTAATTATTTTTCTGCAACTTAAAGAACTAAAGTTAGAGCTAAACTTTAAAATATACTTCATTCTGTTACTCAGGCTATGTAATTTCTATTCTTTCATCATCTAGTTTATTTTGTCTTTCTATTATTTTGTCTCCTTCCAATCCTTTCCTCTGTATCCTTAATTCCACTGTTGAGCCCATTTATTGAGCTTTTGTTCAGTTGGTAGTTTGGGTTTCTTATTTTTGTTTTTGCTTTTTCTTTAGTTGCAAGTTTTTGTTCTCCTCTATGTGTTCTATTTCTTTCATGAGATTTTCTATTTCTTTGGTGGGGTTTATATTCTTTTTTTTTTTTTAAGCTGTTCATAATTCCTGTTAAAACATTGTTATCATGACTACCTTATTTATCTTTTTCAGATCATTCTAACATCACTCATCTCAGTATTGGCATCTTGTTGTGATCTCCCTGTTTATTGATATGAGATGATTTCCATTTCAAATTTGAACCATTTCATATGAGACTCTGAGTCTTATTTAAATCTTTGTCTTCACTGGATTTCTCTGACACCATGCCAGCAGGTGCAGGAGACTACCTTCTCAGAATTCTTCAAGAAGACAGAAACCATTTGTTATCCACTATATTTCCCATACGAGCACATGCTTGTGCACTGGAGCCCCTCAGAAAATGTGTTATGTGAATGAGTGAAGGATGAGCTATTCAACTACGAGGAACATTCAGATAATTAAACTGAATGTCAAGTGGAGGTAGAAGCCCAGTTTTTCCAATTAACATCTTCTACCACCCTGTAATGGGGACAGGGTGGCACTCCTCAAAACTTCTAGAAAAGGATGAAGCTTCCAGCTTTCCATATGGTCTCCACGGACACTGTGGTGAAGGGCTCCTCATTGCAAGTGGGCAACGATGAAGGCCCTGGTGGTTGGGCTAGGGCTCCTCTGATGCCAGCCCAGTGAAGGAGAGAGGGGGGGACACCTTGGGACTGCCAAGTGGAAGCCCAGGCCCCTCATATGGTCCCGCTGACAAGAGGAGATGGTGGCCTCATGATCAGCTGTCAGGGATGAAAGTCCAGGCTTTCTCCTGGGCCTTCTCTGACATTATCTTCTCCTCTTCTGGTGTTGGGAGGCCTCATTACAGCCTTGCAAATGTCGAGGTCTGACTCTCCACTCGGCCTTTGCTGGCACTGTAGAACCACAGTTTTCCCTGTGGGGTTTGCCTGGAGTACAAAGATAATTGTTTCGTTAAGCTGAACCTTTTCCTGATCCTTGGGTGAGAGAGAGCAGGCTTCTGTTTGGACTTTTGCTGGTCAGTGTCTGTCGAAGTTTCTAGGTTGCCGATCTTCACCTCTGAGGATCCCAAGGTCCTAAGCCAGTCTGCCTTCTTCTCTTCTTATGTTTATTTTTTATATAATGTCCAGGAATTTTAGTTTATTGTAGGTAGAAATAGGGGAAAATCTATCTTTCTCTTGATTTATTTTTTGTATTTTGATGTATTGTTATTAGTGTGATAAATACATTTTAATCTATTTTTTCTCCGGTCTGTGTTGTCTGTGTTGTCAGTCTTTATAGTTCTGCCTTTGCTTGTATGCAGAATGACAGGAAATTTTTAGTTCTGTGAAATTATTAAATCCTGACAAAAAACAAATGCTTGTTTGACCCACCCCAAGGCAACCATTTGGGTATAATGTATTTGGCTATCTAGCAATAAAGCAGGGGCCTGTGATTATTATGAATATATTTTCAGGCAACTCTATGAGAAATAAGCTGAAAATATTAAACTTTTTATGATCTATTATTAGGAAAAACAAAAGTAAATTGCTCATGTCATAAAGTCTTTGCTTTTACCAGAGTCATAAAAATCTAAAATGAAAGAAAAAATAAAAAAGCTTATTATATAATATAAAGCAAAAATGATTTTCATATTTCAAATAAGATAATAATGAATTTCTTTATCAAAGCCCTCAACAAAGGACTTTGAAATTTTTTCAAGGAGACTCTCATTAGCAGTATATGAGTTTAGGGAAAACATATTCAAAGCCAGTCAGCCCATATAATAGATTCTCATGCCTAATGTAAACTGTAGTATCAGTTGCAAAAACAAAAGCAAAGCTGTTGGCCTGCACTCACACATGGAAAAATCTGGTTCTTTACAACCACTTGAAATATTTGTCCGAATTTGATAGTCTTATGATTCATAAGCCAAGTTGCATCTGAGTTAGACACTTACTTATGTATCTTTCACATTAGAAATAAATTTTCAATCAAGAATTTTTCTAAAGATCAGATTACAAAATAGCCTTGATGCATATTCAAAATAAGATATGGTCTCTTAGTAACCTGAAAGTGTCAAGGCAAAAATAGTCAAGAAAAGAGGCTAAAGCTGTTTTCAAAATGTAAGCATGCATGCTAGACTTTTAATCAGGAAAAAGTGGTTTAAGTTCTAGTTCTGTCATTGAATGAAATGACTTAGCCATTCTAAGATTCCTGCTTCCATTTGGAAGAGTAATGTTTACTGTTATATATTGCAAATTGTTATCAATCATGTCCTGTGTGTCTCAGAGATCCAGTGAGAAGACCAAATAAGTTAATTTATTTTGTTCAAATAGATAAATATATTTGCTCAAGCAGATAAATATTATTTGCTCCTTACATGACAGACACTGGAAAATCAGAAGCCAGGTGAGCTCAATCAGGGCTCTGAAGGTGATTTTAGTGTCAGAGGCAGTAATGTCAAGAGATCAGGAAGTCTTCTCAGGAGGGTGGCACCCCAATCTAGGGGTAAATAGAGGAAATGACCTTCTGTATAAGAGTAGGTTTATGGGAAAGATGAAGGCCCACAGTCTTTCTAAATATGGTGCAAAATGTGAGTATACTTTTTTCTTGACAGTGATCCCATAGCTTTTACCTGAAGGGCAAAATGTCACCAACTCCCAGCATGTCGAGAACTACTGCCTTAAAGGAAGAGTAGAATTTCACCTGAGCAGAGGGTAGGCCAGTGAGGCATCCTAGGCAGAGGAGCAACATGAGCAGAGATCCAGAGGATTAGAACCAGAGCTAGAGGGAAGCTGTGGTATAACACAGGTTGCACAGCTTGGTGCTCTATGATGGACCTAGATGGATGGGACGGGAAGCTGGGAAGGAGGACCAAGAGAGGGGATATATCTATCTATTATATGGCTTGTTCATGTTGTTGTATGGCAGAAACTTACACAAAATTGTAAAGTAATCATATTCCAATTAAAAAAGGAAATAGGTCCCAGAGCACAATGTGCTTATCTTTAAGAGGAGACTTTTTCTTATCATCAAAAAGGGAGATATTTAAAATTTTTAAAGTAGAAAAAAAGAGTCAGGTGCTCAGGCCTGGTGCACTGGGAGGACCCTGAGGAGTCGGGTGGGGAGGGAGGTGGGAGGGGGGATTGGGATGGGGAATACGTGTAACTATATGGCTGATTCATGTCAATGTATGACAAAACCCACTGAAATGTTGTAAAGTGATTGGCCTCCAACTAATAAAATAATATTAAAAAAAAAAAAAAAGAAAAAAAAATCAGACTTAGAATTAGAAAGATCCCTCTGACAGTTGCATGGATGATGAATCCAACAACTAGACCAGAAGAAGAAGAAACCTAATATTCTATTCCAGAACAGAGAGGGGGATGGCTGTTACTTAATCAGTGTGAGCGGGAGTGGAAAGGAAGAGATGGAGTTCACAAAAATTTAGAATAAAAATGACCAACGTTGATTTGATTGATAAAATTAATTTACTGAAATTTTAAAAAATCTATTTAAGAGTGAAACGTCCATTTCCAACAGTTTTTCTCCTCTCTATGAAAGAATAGAGGTTCAGTTTTTTGGATGGTTTCATTAGAAAACAGAACCTGAGGCAAAGCTTATATGCAAAGGTTTTACCAGGCCCCTAGGCAAGGAAGAAAATAATGAGAGGCAATTACTTGGAGGAAACTCAAATACAAAGTGATGAGCTACTAAGCAAGGCCTGGCCTCTTGGAAACATTACTGGTTGGTCAGTCATGTGGCATGCATGGGAATACTGCACCTCAAACAACTGGCAGTGGGGAGGACAAGGCTTACTCTCTCTTTCCAATCATCTGCCTCTTGTTGCCCACAGCTTTTCCCGTGGAGCATAACTCTCCTGTGCTTCCAAGAGAGTTACCCGGACACTACAGTCAGATGCTGGAGACTTCGGATACAGAGTAAGTCCCAAAGTGTTGGGAATCGTCAGCGTTTCCTTGAAGCTCGGTAGGTGTAGCCTTGGTACTGGAGTTGCTTGGGATCTGCCAGCAGACTTGATGGACTTCAGACAGCTATTGGGCTTAGGAGATGCGGCAGATCACCTCTCATATAGGTCACTGGTGGCTGGACAAGATCTGGGTCTCTCTTCTTTTCTCTCATCTCCTCCCTATCTACACTTTCAACCCCCAGTCTCTCCTTTTCCCTTCTTTTTCCTACTAGGTAGTTAGAAAGGAAAAAGGAGTCCAGAAAGGCGGTGGCTAAAAGACAAAGGAGGGAAAAGGCTGTGAAAATAGAACAAAGGAGGGTCTGAGGACCAGAGTGAGAACCCCAGCTGATATAAGCAGCCCTCTTGGCTAGCCCAATTTATATAGCGCAGGCTCAGGGTGGTGGGGACATAAAAAGAGGAGCCAAAATTGAGCCTCTGGCCTCTCTTCTCTTCACATCTTTTGGGTCAGCCCGCCCTCATGCATCAGGATGTATTTTTCTTTGCTTGCCAAATAAAGCAGCTGTAACACTGGTTCATCCGTCGCTTCAATTTTTTGCTGTGGCGAGACAGAACCGAGGAAATTACAAACTCCCCCAACAAAAAATGGTGCCCTGACTCAGATTTAACCTGGCTGAAACAACCTCTGTTTGGCCCCTTATGAAGCAGAGGCCAAGCACAGCAGAAGCCCAACTCAGAGAAAGCTCCCCCCGTGGAAGCTGAACATGAAGAAAACCCAGCGCAGTGGGAGTGACAAGAAGCCCAGCATGCTGGAAACCACGACAACAAAAACAAGCTCATCAGAAAGCTCACACGGTGCAGTCTCTGTCTCCAGGAGACCTCCGGTTAAGGTAGGAGGTCCTCACTCCTATGGCTGGAAGGACATTTGTCTAACAAAATCTTAATTCCTTTACAACCTCTCAATTCTTGTTTCCTCAAACACCTCATAAATAGGCGAACAGCAGTGGGTGCAACTGAGGGATTCTGGAGAGGCGACTCCCCAGTGTGTCCCGAAGGCTCCGCTATCCTCTGCCTTCTTGTAGCTATTGCCCAAGTGGGTGGGGGCTCTTCTGTCCTTAACCTGCTTTGAGCCAAGGATGAAGCCAATGAAAACTGTGAGCCCAGGTCAGGTATTTAGCAGATTTTCTGGCAGGTTATGAAAGGGACTCCTCAGCACATTTTTCCCACTGCTTTTTCCTCCTTTAGCTCCTCTCTCCATCTATGCCACTGATTACAAAGTATTGGGCAGGTCATCATCTTCCCGTTTCTGAAAGTTGTACTTGAAACCGTTTATCTAAGACTGGGACTCAAACCCACGTGACAGGGATTCTGTGCTACCCTGAGTCACTCAGTTATATCAGACTGGGACTTGAGCCCCACCAAAACCCAAGGTGCCTGGTTTTAGGACCTAATGAGACTCAGGCTCTTGATGTCTCATTGCAAAAATTTACTGAGAGACACAGTGATAGGTAAGAGTTGGATTTGTTCAGAATTGGAGAGAGGTACAATCCAGGAGTGTGGGCCATCACAGAGGGGAGTGCAGCGGCCATGGAATATGGTATGGTTAATTTTCACTAGCTGGGTGATTTCATGTGCGAAGGAGTGGGAGATTCATTCCAACAACTGGGGAACCATACACCCCTTGGTGTTTTGACAGTGTCTTAAAACTGCCCTGGCACCTCTGGGTGTGTCATTTAGCTAACAGATCAAGAATCAAGGTTTAGTTAAATTTGACTTGTCTGACATCTTGAACCCATTTGATTTTATTCTGTTTATGTTGTGCCCCTGGCTATGTCATTCTTTCAAAGGTTGTGCCCTACCCCCTTGCCTCCTGTTTCATGCTCTTTTCATGAGCCCTGTCTGGGTCCACAGTGTTGCCTCTACAGTCTTCTGAAGGGACAACCAGAAAATAGCCAGTCCTTGGGAGAGAAATACTGTATAATATCCAATCATTCTAGATATTCAGGCCTTCATCTTCCAGGTTTCCTACAACACGTGCAACAACAGCATTTCTCAGTGACCCACTAGGGCAGGTGACAGGTGCACAACACAAGTCCACCTGTTGGTGGCATCATGTCAAGGGCAATTGGGCTTCCAGGGATGTTTGCCACTTTGGGAGTTAGCCCTGCAGCTGCTTGGGCCCTAACCCTTACCACTCTTCTCCTAAAGTTACAAACCTATCCCTGGATCAAATCTCCAGTCCACTTTTGTGGAACATCTGGTTTTCTGCCTCTCACCAATTTGTTCTTAAGTCATTTATTAACCCCTACAACCAGGACCCTGGCCCCTTGTAGTCAACATGCCTCCATCCCGCTTATTATCAAAATATTCTTAATGCCTCTAACAGGGCCAGATACCCTATTCCTTTGTCATTGCTTCTACTATAACCTAAAATGTGTGTTTGACAATGAAATATTTACACTGTAAACACCCTAAGCTGTTCTTGTGGAGGACTAGGGGAGGAAATTGGTGACTTACTTTCCCTCAGAGCAATAAGAAGATAAGGCATATGGCTGTGTCACCAGGTTTCCAGTCTCAGGGCACAGACTTGGATTGCTTTACATCATGGTATTTATTCCCATCTATGGTGGACAAATCAGCAACGAGTGAAGATTACAAACCCTTAATCCTACCCAGCACTGGTCACGCTGGAGACGTTGGGGATGACCAACTCCAGTCCAGGGGTCCCAGGAGGTCGACCTGCCTTGACCTGCCTAGGCATCTGGCCCTCAGAAGTTTGTCACACCTCAACCTGCTCAGGTATCTGCCAGTCCAGGGGTCCCAGGAGGTCGACATGCCTCGACCTGCCCAGGGACCCATTCTCAGAAGGCCAACCTGCCTCGACCTGCCCTGGGATTTGATCTCCAGGAGGCTGTCACACCTCGGCCTGCCTGGGGATCTGCATCTTGATCTGGGGATGCCTGGTTCTCAGGTTGCAACAGTACTGGGTAGGATAAGTCTCAAAAAGACTCACCCCTAAGTAAGTCCACACATAAAAATAGAAGGAAGCCTATTAGCTATTTCTTTTTTCTTTTCCTCCCTGTCATCACTGTCTTTCAGATGGGAAATAACCAATCCACTTCCCAACAGATGCCCTTGAGATGCTTCCTTGATAACTGGAAGATGTTCGATCCTCTAACTCTAAGGAGAAGTTGCTTAAAATTCTTCTGTGCCACTATGTTGCCACAATATCCTCTGGGGGACAAGGAATATTGGCCTGAGGATGGAAGTTTAAATTATAATACCATCCTTCAGCTAGACTTATTCAGAAAAAGACAAGGGAAATACACAGAGATCCCCTATGTCCAAATTTTCTTCTGACTAAGATATATGAAGGAACTCTGTCTTAAGTATGGGGTTGTTGTGTGCCTTAAAAGTGAGCCTACTAGGCAAATGGTGTTAGGCACAGACAACCAGGAGTAGGAAGCCCCTCATGAAGGCTTACCTCCCATGGCTCCCGAGTTGCCTGGTGCTTCTTCCCTGTATCCAAAAGTGCCTCCATATCTGGGAGTACCCCCTCCACAAAAGCCAACTCAAGTAGGTCCCTTAGTTGAAACTGGAAGAGAATTCAGGCCAGCCCAGGCCCATGAGCCCTTCTCCTTCTTAGAACTAAGACAAATCAAATAAGACATGGGAAGCTATACAGATGACCCAGGTAAATATATAGATACACTCCAACACATTATCTTGGCCTTTGACTTGACGTGGAAGGACACAATGGTCATATTTAGTCAAACTTCATCTGACCCTGAGCATGCTAGGGTCTTAAAGGAAGCCCAAAGCTATGCTACAGGACTGCAAATGTCAAGTGATAAATACTCAGTAGGGGAAACTGTGGTCCCCTTCTCAGATCCTAATTGGAATTATAATGACCCTGAGCACATCTGGGAAAGGGGTCATTTTCTGATCTATGTAAAAACAGGACTAAAAGCAGCCCAGCAAAAAGTAATCAGCTATGCCTGGGTCTCAGCAATAATTCAGGAGCCCAACAAGAACCCCATTGCTTTCTAGAAGGGCTAAAAGAGGCCCTCCAAAAGTTTACCAATTTGGACTTAGACTCTTATGAGGGACAGGTGATTCTAAAGGACAAATTCCTGTCCCAGCAGGCATCAGACATCAGGAAAAAGTTACAACAGTTACAGCAGCAGGATCCAGCTGCCTCTTTAGATGAGATGATCTGGACAGCCACCAATACCTTTTATAACAGAGAACAGGAGAGGGAAATCAAGGCCCAGGAGAGGGTGAGAAGGAAAGAGACAAGGCTTGCCCAGATCTAGCTGCCCTCTAGGGAAGCCCTATGGCAAAACCTGAGTCCTTAAAAGACAAGGCACGAGCAAATGCCTAATCTGTAGACAGGTGGGGCATTGGGTCAAAGAGTGTCCAAACCATGGCAAGTCTCCTAAAATGGCTTGCTACAAATGCCATCAACTGGGACATTGGGTGGCACTCTGCCCTGGGGACCCAAGAGCCTCAAGATCAAATGTCAAGGCTTCCCTCGTGATGGTTCAACAAGACTGAAGCAGCCTGCTCCAGTCAGCCCACCTGTCATCATCATGAGGCTAGAGCCAAGGATGCAACTGCATGTGGCAGGTAGGTCCAAGAATTTCTTAGTTAACACAGGGGCTACCTACTCTGTCCTGCCCTCCTATTCTGGAGCCTTCTCTTCCCAAACCTGTACCATTTTGGGTGCTACAGGAAAAACAGTTACAAAAAGATTCACCCAAGCAATTCTTTGTTGCTGGGAAGGACAAATATTTTCCCACCAGTTTCTGGTGGCCCCTGAGTGTCCTACTCCCTTATTGTGAAGAGATAAACTCACTAAACTGGGGACCATCCTTGTGATAGAAAGATTTTTAGCCCCTAGAGCCCTATAGCTTCCGGTTACTACTGAGGAACCCACTATACCCTCTCCATTAGGGAGGGACCAAATACTATGGGAGAACAAAATTAACCCCCAGGTATGGGGCCAGGGGACTCCTGGATGAGCCCACCAAGCTGAACCAGTTGTCATTGTCCTCCGAGACCCCACTAAGTTTCCAAACTGAAACAGTACCCCTTCAGAAGAGAAGCTCAGAAAGGACTACAGCATCTAGTAAATAAATTCCTTGCCTGTGGGCTATTGGTCACCACCAACTCACTATGTAACCCCCATGATCCTCCCTGTAAAGAAAAAGGACAGGACCTGGCAAATGGTTCAAGATCTCTGGATCATAAATGAAGCTGTAGCCCCACCCACTCCATCCCACGGTACTCAATCTATAGGTAATCTTGGGAGAAATCCCACCGAGTGCTAAGTGGTTTACAGTCCTGGATCTCAAAGATGCATTCTTTTGCATACCACTGGCTAAAGAATCCCAATATCTTTTTGCCTGCTAGTGAGAGGCTCCAGGAGAAAAACACAAATAGATGACTTGGATAGGGGTTCAGAGATAGCCTCCACCTGTCTGGGCAGGCTTTTAGCCAGGATCTCCTAGATCTGGACCTAGGACCTAATGGGAAAATATTACATTATGTACATGACCTATTAATCTGCTCTCCAGATGAGAAAAATGCCCAACAACGTGCAATTCAGGTTCTAAACTTCTTGGCAGAGAGGGGATTAAAGTCTCCCATGCTAAGGCACAGGTGGTCGAGACAAAGGGCGCTTACCTGGAAGTTCAGATTACACATGGGTCCAGGAGGCTGTCCTCTGATGGAGTCCAAGGAATCCTCCAGTTGTGCTCCCCCATGACTCAAAAACTATTGTGAGCTTTCCTTAGGCTAACTGGATATTGTAGAATCTGGATACCCAACTACGGTCTAATTGTCCAGCCTTTATGTGAAAGCTTGAAGGGATAGGATGATTCAATCCCACTGATGTGGGGAACTCCTCAAAGTGAGGCAGAGGCTATGCTAAAACAAGCCTTAACTCAAGCACCTACCTTAAGGTTGCCAGACCCAGAAAAAGCATTCCAACTTGATGTCCATGAAAAGGAAGTAATAGCCTTGGGAGTGTTAACTCAAAGGTTGGGACCCGAGCCCTAGCCTGTAGCCTACTTATCCAAGAGGTTCAACCCAACTGCCCAAGTCTGGCCTCCCTGCTTTCGAAATCTTGCAGCTATTACAATCCTGATAGGAGATGCTTTAAAACTCTCTTTTGGAGAAAATTAACTATTTTTAGCAGCCACCAAGTGAAATAATTCCTAAATGAGAGGCCATTTATGGATGTCTGATTAAAGAATCCTCAGATATCAAGTAGTGTTGATGGAAAATCCAGGCCTGACTGTATCCCCTTGTGAGGTTCTTAACCCAGCCACCCTCCTGCCTACACCTGAGGGCTTGCTCCCCTTTCACTCTTGCCTAGAAACCAAGGACCACCAGACAAAACCCCGAGAGGGAGTGTCAGAAGATCCTCTGACCAATTCTGAAGAAATCTGGCACACTGATGGAAGCAGCTTTGTCTTGGATGGAAAAAGAAGAGCCGGATATGCAGTAGTCTCCAGAGACCATAGAGGCTAAGCCTCTGCCACCAGGTACTTCAGCCCAATTAGCTGAGCTCATAGCCCTAACTCGAGCTTTAGAGCTGGGAAAAGGAAAAAGATTAGCCATTTACACTGACTTCAAGTATGCCTTTCTGGTACTACATGCACATGCTGCTAGTTAGAAAGAAAGAGGCCACTTGACCACCTGAGGGTCCCTGACCAAATATGGTGATCAAAACCTTAGGCTCTTGGAGACAGTTCATCTTTCCACTGAGGTTTCAGTCTTCCATTGTAAATGACACCTAAAAGGGAGCACGGAAGTGGCATGAGGGAACCTTGCAGCTGATCAGGCAGCTAAGATAGCACCATTACAGAACAATGTCCTAACAAGGGTTTCTACCTAAGTTCCACAGACTAATTTGCCAGAAACTCCTTCATATACTGAAGGTGACACTCTTAAAGACAAGAGTGGGGGCTTTCAAGATGATTATATGGGGTGGTTCCAAAAGAAGGGACTCTTCTTTCTGCCTGGGAACCTCCAATGGAAGTTAGCTAACTGATTATGTGCCACCACTCATTTAGGGGAGAACGCCCTCCAAAGATTACTAGAAAAGACCTTCAGAGGAATAAGCCTCCAAACGACCATAAGGCACGTGAACTCCTCTTGTCCCTCTTGCCAATTAGAAAACCCCCAAGGAGCTCAAAGACCCCAGATGGCCCAGCCCATCCAATGACATAGGACCTACTCAGGAGAGGATTGGCAGATGGACTTCACCCAGATGCCAGTTTCTCAAAGGTATAAATACCTGTTAGTCATGATAGATAACATTCACAGGATGGATTGAAGGCTTTCCCACCCAGACTGAGAAGGCTGAGGAGGTGGTGTAAAAAAAAAAATAATAATGCATGAAATCATTCCAAGGTTTGGTCTGCCCAGGTCATTACAAAGTGACAATGGAATATCATTGACTTCTAAGGTCACCCAAGGAGTCTCTAAAGTATTGGGCATTACTTATTATATCCATTATGCCTGGAAGCCTCAGTCTTCAGGAAGAGTAGAAACAGCCAACCATTTCTTAAAATCAGCAATAGAAAAGATAACCCAGGAGACGTCCCTAGGGTGGAAGGAGGCTTTACCAATTGCTTTCCTCTGCACCCGTATTTCCCCTAAGGAACAGGTTAGTCTTAGTCCTTATGAGATGCTATATGGGAGCCCTTTTGTTTATGTCAATGACCTCTTCCTAGATCCCGCCAATCTTATACCATGGCCATTGTGCAATTCAAACAGGATATATGCATGTGGGATATCAACTAGGACCCAAAAAATTCTAAAGAGTCACCACTATATTTTCCAGGGGCTCAAGTCCTAATTAAAGCCTGGAAAGATGGGTCACCAAAGGCTCAACTCCAGCCCACATGGAAGGGCCCCTACCCTGTAATACTCTCTACCCCCACAGCAGTCAAGGTAATAGGACATGACTCCTGGATTTAACACTCACAAGTGTAGCCATGGAAGAAAAGAGAAGAGGATGTTTAATATACCTGTGAGCCCCTGGGAGATCCCAGATACCTATTCAGAACTACAAATCAGTGTCCTTCTAGCGAAATCTCCAAAATTAAGTTTCTGGGGATAAGATTTCTCAGGACAGCTCTAAAGAGCTAACACAGCTTGGCAGGAGTTGTACTCCAAAATAGACAGGAGATAGATCTCCTGATTCCTGAACAAGGAGAGACTTGAGCCATCTTGAATGAGATACATTGTTTCTGGGTAAATACTTCCAGCTAAGTTAAAAAACATCTCACAGTCCTCAAGAAAAACATTCAGATCCTATAGGATCTCAAAGAATGAGCTGGAGAGTTCTTGGGGTGACTACAACCTGTCTTTGGGGGATCTGTCTCCTGGCAATGGGGAATTTAGAGTTGGCTAATGCCACTACTAATCCGTGTTATCATCATACTGATGCTGTTTATGATTGCTCCCTGTATTATCAATTGTCTAACCCATTTTGTCTCTGCCCAGGTCAACAATCTACAACATTCAGTGCCAGTTCAGCAAGGATATTTAAAACTATACCCAACCATGGAAATTGTCGCTCATCCTTAGACGGACACTGCTATAAGGACTCTGAGGCTTGAGGCTAGCTAGAGAGGGAGGTCCAATGCCCCTCGCCATCCCAGTTCAGTAGGAAGTATCCAGAGAGAACTTGATGCCCCTCTTCCCAAAGAATTGGGCCTCCCATCTCTTGAGGGGGGGAATGTTAGGTAGTTAGAATAGGAAAAAGGAGTTCAGAAAGGACTAAAAGTGATGGCTAAAAGACAAAGAAGGGAAAAGCCTGCAAAAATAGAACAAAGGAAGGTCTGAGGACTGGAGTGAGAACCTCAGGTGAAACAAACAGCCCTCCTGGCTAGCCCGATTTACATAGAGCAGGCTCAGTGGGAGGAGAAAAAACATAAGAGGAGCCAAAATTGAGCCTCTGGCCTCTCTTCTAATCTTTTGGGTCGGCCCACCCTAACACCTCGACCATATATTTTCCTTTGCTTGCCAAATAAAACTGTGCTGTAACACTGGTCCATCCATCGCTTGAAATTTTTGCTGTGACGAGACAGAACCAAGGAAATTACTCCCAACACTTCTTTTCTTCCATGACCCTAATGAAAATCAAGGAAGTTAAACTAGTCACCATTATACTGAATCTTTGTCCACTAACCGAAAACTGTAGACATAATCCTTACTTTTTCAACCATTTACCATATTTACTTGGATCATTCATTTTTCCCCCCTTTGATCTGGTTTTTATCTTAATTCTTAGATTTCAATGAATTGAATATATTCCACAGAATTTTTCTCTACTTTGATTTGGCATTTTCACTCTCAAAGTTTAATTATTTGAGGAAGGTGATTTTTTTTATTTTAATCTCAAACAGTGAAGAAAAATAAATGTTCAGTTGTACAGGATGAGTTTTGGAAAGTGCATGAAAGAGAATATGTGTGTGTGTGTGTGTGTGTATGTGTGTGTGTGTGTGTGTGTGTGTAGAGGTATATTTGTTTTTCATTCCCAAAGCATAGGAAAGTAAAATAGTAATGGTGTAGTCCGAAGTGAACTAGAAGATATTTAGACCCTGATTAGTTTGAGTTTCATAAAGAAGAAAGAACAAATCAGTTATGACAACAGGCATTTTGAATTGATGGAAGTCAGAAAGATATTGTGTAAACAAACTAGAGAGCATTGTTGAACTTGGAAAATCAAGTATAAATAGATTAACTCTCTCCCTATTTCCAACAGAATTTGTGCTATTGTGGAAGACAACCAAATAAGTTAAAAAAGAGGTCATATTTTGTGTATTTTTTAATGATATGATGCCAATTGTCTCAGAGACATACAGAACATAAGTACTTAACATTATGGTTGTTTATTTCACTTTGTTTTAAATATTTGTAATATTTGTCTATTTATTGTTCTTTTTTTTTCTTCTAAATTTGCTTAACTAAATTTTGTTTTTGCAATAGTGTTTCCATGAACTCTTGAGCCCCCTCTGTCTTTTATGGGCACACTGCTCTTAGGTTGGCATGCTGGTCAGGGATTCAGTTGGTACCACTGTGAATGTCCTCCCTCAGCTGAAAATCAGTAAGGTAACATCTCACTTTGCCAAGAAGTCCATAAGCCATAAATAGGTTCATGTCTATTGTTCTGTCATAATTATTAATAGCACATTCACTCACTCTCAAAAGTGTCCTGGTTTGGATGATAAATAAAAGAAGTCCAAAATGAGGGCAAGAAGACTGCTGCCAGGAAGTTAAAATAGAGAATTAATAGAAAGGATCCTTTCAGAGACAGGCAAGTACATCTTCTGGCCAGAATAAAGGTCATTGGAAAGTAATAGCATATCTAAAGAAACAGTATTTCAATCAGAGAAGAGTTAGTGAGTAAAAGAAGCCTAGAAAAATAGTTGTCACAGATTCTGCTTGTGCAAGCATGAGCCAAGTACAGTGATGTTGGGTCAGGATATTTCTATAACTGTTTTTTTGTTTGTTTGTTTGTTTTTTTAAGGCTATACCACTAGCATGCAGGATCTTAGGTCCCAGACCAGGGATCAAACTCTTGCCCCCTGCATTGGAAGCACGGAGTCTTAACCACTGGAATGCCAGGGAAATCCCTCTATGTTTTAAGCACTCCAAAGTCCTCATTTTATTATGAAGATGCATGAATATGCCAATCATAACATGATGACAGTAATCATTTGGAATCTACAACGTTACTTCCTGTGCTGTAATACTGTGTTTATCAATCAGTTTTCTGGATTATCTTTTGACTTTTCTTGTAGAGCTATATACACCCATTCTTTTACTCAACCTTTATTTAGCATCTACCATGTGTCACCAGCTGTGTGATGGTCAGTGGGGACACCAAGACGGATCATGCTGTCAAAAATCACTGCCATGATGAGAGAGAGACTGAGGGGCTGGAGGAGAGAAAAGGACAGAGAGAGAGAAAGGTGAGGGGTAGGAAGAGAGAGAGAACAATAAAATACTATTGTTTAGTGTGACAAACCTGAGAGTATGGGAGCATCAAACCATGGGAGCTGAGAATAGAGAGCGAGGAAAGTCAAGGAAGGCTTCCTGGAGAAGGTGGCCTTTAAGTGAAGTTAAGAATGCTGCTGTTGTTTAGTCACTACATCATGTCCAATTCTTTTGCAGCCCCATGAACCGTAGCCTGCTGGGCTCCTCTCTCATGGGATTTCCCTGGCAAGGATACTAGAGTGAGGGGTTAAGAATAAAATGAATGATAACAAGTTGATCAGAGGGAATAAAACATTGTATGTTATGGGTAAAGAGGACAAAAGAAACAATTTACATTTGAAGATGTAGTAGCAACGGTTTTGTTTTTTGCTTTTTAAAAACATTTAGATTCATTCCTTATCTGATCTACATAGCCCAGTGAGGGTAACAACTATATTTCTCATGATAAATAAATTGCCTTTTGAGTGTTTTACAGCTTACCTATGGGACCTTGGCTAGAGGGAAAATACCCTTGATTAGAACTTTACTGATGTGGAGAATTTTATTCTCAAAGTGTGAGAAAAGTTAAATGTGGATTTAATGGTGAAATTTTGAAAATATATCCACTTTCCTTAAGAATAGATCCCTGTCATCCATTCCTATGTCATGGACCTAGAAAATGGGAGGGACAGTAACATGCCAAAAAGGAGTATTAAATGTTGGTTCCCATAAGGTGTTGAAGAGATTCAGAATATTGCAGAAGCTTCATGAAACAGTAAGAAGACAGCTGATAGAATAAGGTTTACCTCTACAAGAGACAAAATGTTTCTCACCAGACTAAGGATTAACATCAATCAGAAATGTCTGTTACGCATAACAGATGAGGTGGTACCAAGTGATGGGAAAAGACTAGTGGTCCTTAGTAAACCAAGAGAACAACCAAAAATTTGCCAGTTCTAGGCTCTACAGTGAGTACCATCTTAAAGAAATTTGAGCGAATACGAAGGCAGAAGGCAGATTTAAATCTCTGCCCAGCAACATCATCCCTTCTTTACTAATAGCTCATTGACATCTTGGGGGAGAAGGGGTGATGGAGAAGAGGTACGGAAGCCCGAACATGTACACACAGTGATCAAAGAGCCCTCTAAAAGACAATCTAGAGAGTTCCCTGGTGTTTCAGTAGCTGGGACTCTCAGCTTTCACTGCTGAGGGCAGTTTGATTGCTGATCAGGTAATTAAGGGGCTTCTGTGTAACTCAGACAGATAAAGAATCTGCTTGCAATGCAGCAGACCTGGGTTCTATCCCTGGGTCAGGAAGATCCTCTGGAAAAGGGCATGGCAACCCACTCCAGTACTCTTGCCTGGAGAATCCCATGGACAGAGGAGCCAGGAAGTCTACATTCCATGGGGTCGCAAAGAATCATACAACTAACTAAGCAACTAAGAGACTAAGCAACTGAAACTACTACTAGTAGGTAATTAAGATCCTACAAGCTGTACCAAAAAAAAAAAAAAAGACTATCTCAATCGCAGCAGAGACTTTCCTGGTGGGCCAGTGAAGAATCTGCCTATCAATGCAGGGGACACAGGTTCGATCCCTGGTCCAGGAAGATCCCACATGCCACAGGGCCACTAAGCCCTTGCACCACAAATACTGAGGTTTGTGCACCTAAAGCCTGTGCTCCCCACTGCAAAGAGAAGCCCTCACCCCACAACTAGAGAGTCGCCCATGCTCACCACAGCAAGAGAAAACCCTTGCACAGCCACAAAGACCCAGCACAGCCTAAATAAATAAATAAATATCACAACACAAGGGCCCAAGGATAAATGAACAAGTACATGTCTGCCCCCCCATCTCTCATTACAGACAAGTGAATTACATGAGTTTGTATTCTTATGTCCTTCCATTCCATGAAGCATGGGAGGGATGCAGAAATTCCTCCATAAGTGACAGTGATAATGGGTTGAAGTGTGGATTGTGGACAGTGGCTGAGCTCAGAGCCAGAAGGCTCTGTGGAACTGTTCCACAATTGTTGTGGAATTGTTCCATAAGCTGTTGCTACATTTAAAAAATAAAATAGTAAACAATGCAAATCTATTACTTTTCACATGTGGTAGCTTAGACAGTTCTGTTGGATTTACCTGGGATGCCTCATGCACCTGAACTCATCTCAGCTCTGTTGGGGTGGGTGGGTCCATAATGTCCTCACTCACATGCCAGAAAATGGGTCAAGGCTGTCAAGTGAGTAACTTAATTTCTTTTCCACGATGTTTCTCATTTTGCTGTAGGCTAACCTGAACTTCACAGCATGGCCATGCCAGGATTCCAAGAAAGAAGTAACAAAAGCTGCAACAGTACTTTTACTGCGTTCTATGGATCAAGGTTGGCCGCAAGACCAGCCTAGATTAACGAGAGTGGAGAAATTGTCTCTTGAGTGGAGGCACAAAATTGTCACATGGATGGCAAAGGCCTATGGACACAGGAAAATAGACTTTGGGGAAGTTTTTATTAACTGTCTCCCAGTAAGGAACAAGATGAGTGGATTACAGAAACTGTGGATATTTTTTAAAAACGTGATGGGGACCATGAAGGATCTGCTGTACCCACACACCAAACAAGGGACAGATGAAGCCAAAAATACTGACAGAACTTCTCTCAAAATGTCAGCAACAGTTGCACCTATGGACTACCAAATACAGCTTCCCTGTGGGTGACAAGAATCCCAAACCTCTTCTTTAAGCTTCATCTTGCTGAGTAAGTCTGCAATTCTGGCTCATGAGGGCATCAATATGTCATCCAGGCCATGCTTCCTCCCACCCTTTGTCCATCTCCCCTCACCAATTTCCCCTTCCCCTTCATCCCTTTCCTCTCTCTGCTTCTCTCTCTGTCCTCATACTTTTCTCCTGCCCTTCTGAGAGGGTGGATGTGGGGCAGTCACAGCATCACTCCTCAGCTGCGGACACCTGCTCCCTCTGGCCAGCACCTGCTCACCTGGACGAGTGGCGAAAAGGGCAGGGAGAGGCTGGCCTCCCACCCCGAACGTCTCAGTCCTACAGGCTCTCCTTGGGGAGATTTCTGAGTGATAGACTTTCGCTTCTCATATCCTCTAGTAGATGAAAGTCTGATTCTCAAAATATTATCATTTTTATTTCCATTTTTAGTTCCCAAGAGAAGTCCCCTTGGGAACACGCTGAAGAGGCAGATTCCTATGTAAACCTGTGGGTCAGATTTCAACAGACGACTCACAGACGGCTGGTTTCTGGGCTTGATGCCCCTAGTGGGGAGTGGACAGCATGCTCCTCCTTCACTGGCTCCTTCTGGGAGTGTGCAGCCTAAAACCTGAATTGCCACTCACAGGGAGAGAGTTGAAACCACAATCTCCCTCTCTCTCTTTTTCCCTCTTCTCTCTACCTCTCCCTTGGTCCTCACCCATATATCTGGGCTCTTTCATTCTGCAGACTCTTCATCTATCTCACTAATTCTGGGCAGAGAATTTTGTGAACCTTTTTGTCCTCACTCTGGACCTCAAGTAGCTAGCTTTCAGCTCCCAAGTTTGTGAGTAAACCTGGAAAACACCTAGGGAATGTCCCAAAACTCCCCTCTGAGTTTGATTCTTGACAATTGAAGAAACTTTAAATTAGATGATTTTTAAAGGAATAAGCTGACTTTCTATTATAATTAAGCCTGGCCCCAGGTGACAAGAAGAAGCGCCCATGGACTGGATCCCTTAACTTTAATACCATTTTACAATGATGTAACTATTTTGTAAGCAGTCCCAAAGATGGAGACAGGTCCTGTAGGTGCAGACCTTTAAGAAAGTTTATCAAGGCTTTGGTCTGAGAAATTCCTATGCTGTGTGTGTGGCCTCTATTCCCGGGTTACCCTCAAAAGATTTGGAGCCAGACCTCCTCACAGATGCCCTACTCAGCCTCCAGCTAGCCATGTGCACACCAGGCTTCAGTCACTGGCCCTGGGTTCTTCCCCTTCAGCATCATTTTCAGTCCCCAAACCCCCATCTTACCCCGTCAAGCAAAAACTCCAAAATCAGAGCCCCCAGTGCTTTCCCTAATGCTGGTCTGATCAAGTTCAAAGTTATCCCACCTGGATTTACCCTCTCAGGAAGTAGCTGATGGGAATGGAGGGATTACTAGAGTGTAGGTCCCCTTTTCGATGGGGAACCAAGAATCTGTAAGGAGAGGTTTGACAGCTTCTCAGAACACTCTGATAAGTTTAGGGATGTATTTTTCAGGCTGAGTTTAATATTCTACTTGATCTGACAAGACATCGTAGTTATTCCTGTTACACCCCAAATGAAAAGGAGCTTATACTGAGAAAGGTCAAAGGAGACACAAATGGCCTATTGGGCACCAATCCACACAACCACATTTATCAGCCAGGTGAGGATGCAATCCCAGAACATAACCACATTGCGACTACATGATCACGTAAGCTAGGCTAGGATGACACATTATATTACTTGTCTATCAGAAGGAATGAAAGGTGGATGGTGAAGCCTGTAATTTATAATAAGGTCTGAGAAGTTACACAAGAGAAAGATGAAAACTAGCAGTCTTCTGAGCCGGGTGACAGAGGCACTCAGGAAGGACACCAATACAGACCATGAGTCTGCAGAAGGCAGGTTGCTATGGCCAGGCATGTTATCAGCCAGCTCATTCCTGATTTTCAGAAGAAATTTACAAAATCTTGAGGCTGGGCCCCAACCCCATTGTAGAAGGTAGAGGCAGAGGAGACCTTCAAGGTCTGTAATATCCAAGAAGTAACAGACGAGGCTAATAAGGATAGGAGGCTAATAAAAAATTTGCTGTGATTCCGCAGCCACATTCATGGCACCCTGGAGTGCTGAGAAGACCAAACCCAGAGCCTAGAAGTTACATGGGCCAGAAACAGTTTGTCTTCTGTCAGAAGTAAGGCACTGGAATGTGGGGGGATATCCAGAGTGCCCTCCTGTGGGATGCCCACGGGATAACCCCAACTGGCCCCAGTTCCCCTTGAATCTCCAGGATGAGAGGTTCCCTGCACACAGATTGATGGAGCCTCAGTGTCTGTCTGGCTTCAGAAACTACTCAATCCACCCTGATCACACGGCAGAGCCTCCAGTCGCCCTCAACGTGGCATGCAGGAGAAGGATGCTGGAACCCCCTGCTCTGCTGGGACTTGGCCGGCTACCCCCTCGCCAACCGTAACTGCTGGGGGGGAGCTGATGGACAGCCAGAGAAAAGGCAGATTACATCTTCCCTTGCCTGCAGAGTTGGTTCCATTGTTAGTATTATTATTACTATCGTTATTATTACTGAAGTATAGTTGATTTGGGGGTTTCCCGCGTGGCGCAGTGGTAAAGAATCCGCCTTCCAGTGCAGGAGACGCAAGAGATGTAGGTTCAATACCTGGATCAGGAAGCTCTCCTGGGGTAAGAAATGGCAATCTGCTCCAGTATTCTTGCCTGGAAACTTCCATGAACAGAGGAGCCTGGTGGGCTACAGTCCATCTGGTCACAAGGAGTCGGACTCAACTGAGCGACTGAGCACAGCTTACACAGAGTTGATTTACAGTTTTGTGTTAATTTTTATCATACAAGGAAGTGACTCAGTTATGTGTGTATACACACACACACACTCACACTCACATATATATATATTCCTCCTCATATTCTTTTCCATTATGGTTTACTATAAAATATCGAATATATTCTCCTGTGCTATATAGTAAGACTTTATCTATTTATCTATTTTATATATGCTAATCCCAAACTTTTAATTTACCCCTCCTCCACCCCCTTTCCCCTTTGTAACCTTAAATTTGTTTTCCATGTCTGGGAATCTGTTTTTGTTTCATAAAAATGTTCATTTGTATCATACAAGGAATATTGTATAATATTTGTCTTTGTGACTTACTTCACTTTGTATATGATAATCTCTAGGTCTGTCTATGTTGCTGCAAATGGCATTATTTCATTCTTTTTAGTGGCTGAGTAGTATTCCATTGTGTGGTGTGTGTGTGTGTGTGTGTGTGTCTATATATTTCATCTTTATCCATTCATCTGTTGATAGACCATTTTTGTATCTTGGCTCTTGTAAACAGTGATGCTATGAATATTGACGTGTATGCATCTTTTCAAATTAGTTTTCCTTAGATATATTCCCAGGAGTAGGATTGCTAGATGACATGGCAACTCTATTTTTAGTTTTTTTTAAGGAACGTCCATACTGTTTTCTATAGTGACTGCACGAGTTTACATTCCCTCCAACCACTTAGGAGAGTTTCCTTTTCTTCACAGAAATCATATCTGTTATTATTACTCACAGCTTTTTGAATATGTCAAAATGACCTGCCTCACTCCTTGAAACAGATTTGCTAAATAAATTAGGAGTTAGTATATTCTTAGGACAGGGTGAAATCCAAAAATGAAGAGAATTCAAACAGAGAACACATCTATTAGTAGCCCCAGATGACCTGACTGCTGGTCATCAAAATAGTCCCCAAGAAACTAGAGAACAGGTGGATTCTGTAGTGTGGGACCCCTCAGCACCAGGACAGACAAAATGGGTACTCCCGAAAGAAATAAGATTAAAGTCTAGGGTAATTGCCTAGGGAAGAATAGTCTAGGTATTGACTCTGGGAAGAGGCAATAATCTTTAATGCCTAAAGGCCTAGGGAGATTCAAACACTGCTTACTTAATTCCTAAAAAACCTCGTCACTAGACTCTGCCAATCCCCGTGTAACTTCTCAACTCCCCCCTATTCAAAGTCTGACAGGAAGTATTGGTTTGACAAGACTTAGGAGCAGTGAGGCAGGCATCTATCCACCCAGTGGTACCAAACCCATAACCATATTCGCCCAGGTGTCACAGAGGGACCCTGACACTCTGAAGCCTACACCATATTTGGACAGTGCTTCCCCTGGCTTGTAGGATAGCACCCATCTATTTGGAAACGCCTTAGCCAGGGAACTGAGTCTTGCAAAGGGAATTCTGCTGCACTATATAGTTGATTTATTGATAAATACTGAGACAAAACAAGATTTGGGTCAAAGTACTGTTAAGGTCTTATATTTTGTGGAAGAAGGGGAATGTAAAGTCTGCCCAGCCAGGGCTCAGATCTCACAGCAATGGGTTAAGTATCTAGGATTCGTTTTAACCCAGGGGCAGAAGAATCCTGGGCCAAGGATAGAAAATGAGCAGTTAGTGCAGTACCGCCTTCAACCACAAGGTGGCAACTCTGAGGCTTTCTCGGGATCAGGCATCACGTTCAGTAATCAGCTGCCCCCCGCAGTCACTCAAGGGCGGAGCAAGGGAGCTTGCTACTTGTTCCCATCCTCTGCGCTGCAACACGACTCCCACAGCCTCGTCTGAATGTCTCCTCTGGCCTTGTATTAATGTTTGCTGATGACATTGTCCAAGAACCTGGTGGGTAACACAACCACTTGCATATGTATATTAGAATGTATTCTCTTCCATCATTTTCATAATTACCTTATAGTCTTCTCCTTACAACTTACCTTACCAATTCTATATTAGATTTTTGAACTTACAGAAAATTTTTCATACTTGATGATTTGAAAGTCACACTGTGTCTTTATGGTCACAAGACAATCCAGAGCAGAGAACAATTTAGAAATACCATGAATGGTTTCTACTTTCAAAGTTAATTGTTTAAGCCGGAGGTTTTATCTCTATTACAGATAGTTCAATCATTGAAAGCCGTTTGTATTTCCCACTAGAGAGGTCAAGTTTATATTCACAGGAACATCTCAGATTAAGAAATAGACCACAGCTGAAGAAAGAATTAACCTGGAAAATAGAAATTTATTCAAAGCACACTTTGTGATTTATTTTTTCTATTAGGTGAGCCTTAGCCCTTTAAAAAAGTGGGTGCAAAGTCAACCTGAACACACACTTTCCCAAGCCAACTCTGATACTCTACATTTTACACACACTCACACAAGCACATGACCCACTGATTTCCCCAAGGCCTCTGTGATATAAAGGCAATTTTATTCCTTTTCCCTCATGAAGTTTGTATTTTCCAACTGCTGTGAAACCATGCATTTAGTATAGCCCTTTTCATTTCTTTTTCAATTACCTAAAAGAAATCTCCATCTTTTAAGTGCATTTAGGAATGTATCATCATAGTTCTAATAGGATAGATATCTTGTAGTGACTCCACTTCTTATACTTAAGTGTGTAATTGATAAGCCAATATATTTACATTGAAATTGATTCTCAGATACTGGCAGTTCTGTATAATTTTACTTATGCTTACTCTGAATGTCATTTGTTTGTGCACAGATTCATCACCAACCTTAATGCAGTATTTATAAATAACTTCTGAGGTGATAATGTTTTGCTAATAAATTCTCTTTTTAATCACATTAAGTATAGTAACATTGAATATAATTAACAGTGTTTACTGGGCTGTTTACATTTGTTGTATAAGAAAATAGTTTAGGTTTCTTTTTATGTTTTGTGAAGAAAAAGACTTCAATTACGTTCATAATTTATATATTACAATATTTTATTTAAATAATAATATCATCTTTACATTCTGGCCCTGGATGATGATTCTACAGTGAGCATCACTTGTTTAAAAATAAAATATAATTTTGATTATACAACGAGAAGTTGGACATGGACTGCAAATAGTAATTTACATGTGAAGAGTAATGCTAACGTGCTAGTGTTTGTTGTTTTGATTTTTTAAACCAAGAAACTTGAAATCTGTGTGCATTTTTTTCTCACATGAAGAAATCAGCAACACTCGAGTAAGATAATAATCTGACTATGGTGGCGCTAGTGGTAAAGAACCCAGCTGCCAACGCAGGAGACATAAGTGACACAGATTTGATTCCTGGGTCAGGAAGATCACCTGGAGGAGGAAATGGCACCACTCAGTATTCTGGCCTGGAGAATCCCACAGAAGAGAAGCCTGGCAGGCTATAGTCCATGGGGTCGCAAAGAGTCAGACATGAGTGTAGGGCCTTAGCACAGAAACCAAAGGAACCTAATTTCGTCTAAAGGGTCCAGGAAGGATCTCTGGAGGAAGTGTAGAGGATGAAATGTAAATAGGAAGAATTTCTCAGGCAGAGAAAAATCATTTTAAAGAAACTAGAGGCAGATATTGTATAGCATATTCTGAAATGTGTTCAGAGCTCAGCTTGCCAGAGGTGGAGAAAAGGAATGAGGTGCTTCAGCAGATGGAATTAGATGCTGGCAAGAGATAAAGACAGAGATTAAGCAAAGAGAGTGCATGGACCTCTGGGTCATTCTTAAGCACTTTGCCATGTGGGGTTAGTGAAAGTCTTAAATGGAGAGATGGAATATATAAACTGGTATTTAGAAAGAAAGCATTCTGGCTCAGTGGTGTCTTAGCCTATTCAGTCTGTTGTAACAGAACTCCCTAGGCTGGTGGCTTAAGAACAGAAACGTATTTCTCACAGTTCATCATGCTGTGAAGTCCATGCTCAAGTGCTGTCAGATCCAGTGTTTGGTGAAGACTTCTTTCCTGGTTTAGAGATGGATATCTTCCAGCTACAAACTAGAACTTCACATGGTGGAGGGGCCACAGGAATTCTGTTACGAGGGCACCATCCTGTCTTGTGAGGTCTCCACACTCATGATCTAATCACCCCAGGAAGGCCTTACCTTCACAAGTCGTCACATGGAAGATTAGCTTTTTAACTTATGAATTTGGAAAGGGACACAAACATTCAAGCTGCAGAAAATAGCTAGGGAAATTTTGGACCTAGAATCTGGATGACATTGTCCTTTTTTCCAGGATATATATTTCTTCACTTCTTCACTGAGTAAAAATCTCAACTTCCTGAGATATGTATCACTTATATGATATTTTCCAAATAATATCTTTCTCACAATGTAATTTAGATGCTGTGTGATCTATAGATTCTGACAGCTTTTCTGAGGTGTAATTGAAATACAATAAACTGAACAGGTTTAAAGGGTATGATTTGACAAGTTTTGACATACATTAACACTTGTGGAATACCAGCACAAACAAAATATGACCATATCCTCCAGAAAAATGTATTGATGGTATAAAAGGTTGGAGAACAGATACCCTGGTTCTGTTGCTCATTTAGGGAGAAGACATTCATTCTTTCACCATTAACTATGATATTAACTGTAAGTTTTTTGTAAAAGAAAATATTACCAAGTTGAACAACAATCTAGGATTCACTTCCCCTTACTACTGAACAACTACTGTAAATAAATTACATAGAGAAATATTTATCTAAAATATTACATGTTTTATTTTATGTTTACTATTTATGTTTTTATATTTATTTTTATATTTTATGTTTATATTTTATGTTTTTATATTTATATTTTATGTTTATTATTATGTTTATATTTATTATTACATATTTTATGTTGTGTGGGCCACACATAGTATCTGTCTCAAATTCTTCATTTGTGGGTGTTTTGTTTATTTATATATCTTTAATATCAGAAAAAATCCATTTCGCTCAAAATTAATATCAAAATAGACCACAGGTCAGACATGGCTCACAGGTTGTAGATAATGAATACAGCTCTAACCAAGCACCTGAATTGTGATTTTTCTGTCTCATCTGTTGGAAACAGCTGCCCCATGTGAACTTTATATATTATTTCTTCTAATTCTCTTTGGTGATTCTTTCTCTACCCTTCGCTAGTTTTCTCATACTCATTTTTTCATTAGTGTTCAGCTGAATAATTGAAAAGCACCCCTTGTAAACATCTCTAGATTTCTTTCTGTGTGTGCTTTTCCAATTTTTAGAGCTCTGTCCTGTGAACTCTACCTGTGTCGTCATCTCCAAACTCTCCAGCTCCAACTTCTCGACTCTGGGAGACTGGTTGGGGTCTATCTACTCAGTTGCCACTCCCTGGGTCACAATCTTTAATCCTTCTTTAGGCAAAAAGCTAGGGAAATAATACAATTCACTTTCATTGTTTCTCTTCACTCAAATTTCACTGTCCTGTTACCTGCTTTTCAAGTTCTTGAGTGTCTTTATTTCATATGTTTTACTTATTTCTTTAAAGTAGTCAGGAAAATCTGATCCCTATTACTTCCATTTTCCAGAAGAGAAGTAGAATATATAGATCTTAATATAGAATTTTATGAGTTTAGACACACACACATATATATATATATATATCCATATATATATATCTCCACCTATGTAACTGCAACTTAAATCAAAATATAGATCATTTATAATGTGATGTAAATTTTCTCCTTGACTTCTTCCAGTTAATCTCACTCCCATTAGAAGAAAGTGTTTACATAAATTATTTAGCATAATTTTGTATGGGATTTTGTCTATTTTCCATAGTCATTTACTTATTTAATCATAAATTTATTTCATTTAGATGCATAGATATGTATTTCATACTTGGCATTATAATCCAATGCTATTTTATTTACTTTGTTGTTCAACTTGTTCCAGTTTTGCCATTGGCAGCTCTTCTGACTTGCTTTTGAGTCCTTTTGACACACTCTGATCATTGCCTTTTATTTTCCCTTTTGTTACAGCTGTTGTTTTCTCAACAGCAGTAGTGTCTTTGCTTTCTACCTCTCCAATATGCTTCCCAGTTTACCTTGTATAAACTCTGATCTAGTCCTACCTAGAATTAGCCATTTCACCAACAATCCCTAGTTAATTTTATTGGATAATGATATTAAAACCAAGATATGCTCTCTAATAATGTGCTCATTATCATTGCATTGCCTTATTTTCTAAATCTCTTAGATGACAAATCTTGGAAATATGTGTGCATATTAAAGTAGAGTGAAAGTGAAAGGTGCTTAGCCATGTCTGACTCTGTGCGACCCCATGGGCTATACAGTCCATGGAATTCTCCAGGCCAGAGTACTGGAGTGGGTACCTGTTCTATTCTCCAGGGGATATTCCCAATCCAGGGACTAAACACAGGTTTTCCATATTGCAGGTGAATTCTTTACCAACTGAGCCACCCAGAAAGCTCAAGGATACTGGAGTGGGTAGCCTATCCCTCTCCAGCAGATCTTCCCAACCCAGGATTCGAACCAGGGTCTCCTGTATTGCACTCAGATTCTTTAGCATCTGAGCTGTCAGGGAAGGTCTATGTATACTAAACTGTGTAAATAATATACATAAGCATAAATATGTCTTTATTGATCCTTCTTTATACATATTAAGCTAAACATGCTACTGATGTCTCCAATTCGAATCTATCCACCACATAGATCATTCTAGCCCTTTGCTTCTATGAATAGCAAGGAGAGACAAAAAAGCCTTCATAAGTGATCAATGCAAAGAAATAGAGGTAAACAATAGAATGGGAAAGAATAGCGATCTCTTCAAGAAAATTAGAGATACTAAGGGAATATTTCATGCACTTATAGGCACAATAAAGGGCAGAAAGTATGGACATAACAGAAGCAGAAGATATTAAGAAGAGGAAGCAAGAATACACAGACGAACTATACAGAAAAGATCTTCACGACACAGATAACCACGATGGTGTGATCACTCATCTAGAGCCAGACATCTTGGAGTGTGAAGTCAAGTGGGCCTTAGGAAGCATCACTATGAGCAAAGTGGAGGTGATGGAATTCCAGATGAGTTATGTCAAGTCCTAAAAGATGATGTTGTGAAAGTGCTGCAAATTGCCAGCAAACTTGGAAAACTCAGTAATGGCCACAGGACTGGAAAAGGTCAGTATTCATTCCAATCCCAAAGAAAGGGGTGCGAAGGAATGTTCATACTGCTGCACAATGGCATTCATCTCACATGCTAGCAAAGTAATGCTCAAAATTCTCCAAGCTAGGCTTCTTCAGTATGTGAACCAAGAACTTCCAGTTGTTCAAGCTGGATTTAGAAAAGACAGAGGAACCAGAGATCAAATTGCCAACATGTGTTTGATCACAGAAAAAGCAAGAGCATTCCAGAAAAATATCTACTTCTTTTTCATTGACTACGCTACAGCCTTTGATTGTTTGGATCAAAACAAATTGTGGAAAATTCTTCAAGAGATGAGAATCACCAGACCACCTTCCCTACCTCCTGAGATATCTGTATGCAGGTCAAGAAGCAACAGTGAGAACCAGACATGGAACAATGGACTGGTTTCAAATTGGGCAAGGAGAACATCAAGGCTGTATATTGTCACCCTGCTTATTAACTTATATGCAGAGTACATCATGAAAAATAATGAAGCAAAAGCTGGAATCAAGATTGCAGGGAGAAATTTCAATAATCTCAGTTATGCAGATGACAACACCCTTATGGCAGAAAGCAAATAACAACTAAAGAGCCTCTTGATGAAAGTGAAAGAGGAGAGTGAAAAAGCTGACTTAAAACTCAGCATTCAAAAAAATAAGATCCTGGCCTCTGGTCCCACCGCTTCATCAAATAGCTGGGGAAACAATGGAAACAGTGATGAACTTTAGTTTCTTGGGCTCCAAAATCACTGCAAATGGTGACTGCAGCCATGAAGTTTAAAGAGATTTGTTCCTTGGAAGAAAAGCTATGACCAACCTAGATAGCATACTAAAAAGTAGAGATGTTACTTTGCTGACAAAAGTCCATCTAGTCAAAGCTATGGTTTTTCCAGTAGTCCTGTATGGATGTGAGAGTTGGACCATAAAGAAAGCTGAGCACAGACGAATTGGTGCTTTTGAACTGTGGTGTTGGAGAAGACTCTTGAGAGTCCCTAGGACTGCAAGGAGATCAAACAAGTCAGTCCTAAAGGAAATCAATACTGAATACAAATTGGAAGGACTGATGCTGAAGCTGAAGCTTTAATACTTTGGCCACCTGATGTGATGAACTGACTCATTAGAAAAGACTCTGATGCTGGCAAAGGTTGAAGGCAGGAGGATAAGGAGATGACAGAGGATGAGATAGTTGGATGTCATCACTGACTAGGTGGACATGAGTTTGAACAAGTTATGCGAGTTGGTGATGGACAGGGAAGAGAGGCCTGCTGCAGTCCATGGGGTCACAAAGAGTCAGACATGACTGAGCAACTGAACTGAACTGAACTGAAGTGAACCTCCACTCCAACAATAATCAGTCTGATTCACAACATCCAAAATCCACTTACATGTACAGTGGTTTCAGGATTGTTAACTAGTACCCTAAAAAGTACCCCAGTGTTACTTTCAATGAGAGGTAAAATTCACAACTTCACCAGCTAGAATACTTTTGTATAATTCCTTTTCCTTTAATCTTACAGAATCCAGTCATTTCCAAAGTTGCATAAATGAGCAAGTTTTTACCAAACCCCGTGAGGTTATTTCATTCATTAAAACAGATTCTTTTGTCTGAGTCTGTGTTGCATCTTGGGATTGCAGACCTAATTAATGATTTATATAAAACCTGTATACATTAAGATGTACTCTTTGTAGTATAAAGTTCTATGAGTTTTGACAAATGCATGATCATGATACATCGTCAGGTTAATTTCACCCCCCTAAAGAAACCTCAGTGTTTGTTTAATTCTTCCCATTGCCAAGTACCCAGCAAGCACTGATCTGTGTATTATCTCTAAAGTTTTGTCTTTTCCAAAATTCCATACAAATATGCATATCATACGATCCTATACAGTGTGTAGCTTTTAAGACTGGCTTCTTTTGCATAGCAATGTGCATTTAAGATACTCGCATTATTTTGTGTGATTGGATATCTCATTCCTCTTTATTACTGAGTAATATTCCATCGTATGAAAGTATTGTAGTTTGCCTATACTTCTAGCTAGTGAAGGGCATCTTGGCTGCTTCTAGTTTTTAGTGATTATAAACAGAGCTGCTATAAATATTTGTGTTCAGATTTATGTGTGGACATAAATTTTAAGATTAGTAGGGTAAATACTCAGCGGTGTGATTGCTGGATCGTATAGTAAAGCTACGTTTATCTTTGCAAGAAACTATTGAACTCTCCTCCACAGTAACTCTAGCACTTCGTATTCTCACCGGTAATAAATGAGAATATCCATTGCTCATCTAAATCAACTAAAAATTACTTTTGATTGCTATTGAATTTTAAATAAATAAGAAGCATATGGTATGTACTGTTTTATGTCCTTTTTTTCCCCCTTGCTTTAGAGTTTCAACCATGCTTTGCATATCATTAGTTTTTTTTTTTTAACTGGCTTGAAACATTCTGTTGTATAAATGTACGACACCTGGTTTATCTATCCTCTTATTGATAGATACTTGCATTCTTTCCAAGTTTGGACTATTCTGAATGAAACTGCTACAAACATTCTTATCCAAGTGTTTATATGAACATTTTACACTTTTGTTTGTCTTATACTAATGTGTAATATTACTTGATCATAGGGTAATTAATGTATATTTAAGTGTTTAAGAAATTTCCAAATACCGATTTATTGAAGTAGTAAGAATCTTTTACAGCTCTACCAACAAATTTTGAATATTAGGTTCTCCAACATCACACTATACTTTGATTTCTCAGCATTTTAGTTCTTTTAACTGTAGCCATTCTTATGAGTGTGATGTAGTAAACGTTTAATTTCTGGACAAAGGTGGACCATTTTCATGTACTTACTCATTTTTATATTTATTTATGGGGTATGTATTGGATACCTTTACTTGTTTTTTCTTTATCTAATTTTCGTTACTGGTTTTTGAAGTTCTTTATATATTCCTCATATAAGAACTTGAATGAGTTATAATTATTTTGCATATTTTACTCATAATCTGAGGTTGGTCTCCTCATTTTTCATTAGTGTCTTTTAATAAGCAGAAAACATTAATTTTGATAAAGCAGCATTAGTTCATATTTTCTTTTACATATAATTATTATTATGTTTGTTCTCTCAAATATAATCTTATATTTTATCTTAGAATCTTCATAATTTTAGGTTTAATGCTTAGGTTTGTGATAAATCTGTAATTAACTGTTGTGTATGGAGTGAGTTAAGGTTTGACAGATTTTTTAAGATGGATTTCTAGTGATTCTAATATCAATTTAAAGAAATTCTTTCTACTCTTCAAATTAATTCAGAAAATTGGTCCAAAGTTAATTTTAGATCTACGTCAAGGCTTTTGATTCTGTCTAGTTGATCCACTTGTTTATCCTTATGTCAATACCACATTATCTAAATTACCATAGTTTTATATTACATTTAAATATTCTTCAATTTTAACATAAAACAGTTTATAACATTCCTGTATTAACTTCGTTTTATAAAAATCTAGCTGTATTTTTAAATCATGTATGTTCTTTCTTTGTTTTCTTGCTTGGTTTTAATTAACATTTTTTATGTTTTGTCAAAGAATTAGCTCTTGATTTTTAAATATTTTCCTAAGGATTATTCATTTCTCGTGTCCTCAATTCCAGTGTTATTTCTATTATTTTTAATTTTTTGGATATTATTTGCCCTTGTCCCCTTGCCTCTTAATGTAAACAGATCATAAGTTTGTTTATAGTATAAGCAATTAAAATTGTAACATTCCATACAAAGACTTTTGTAGATTTGTCCCAAAGACTTTGACATTTCGTTTTCATTTCCTTTGAATATAAAATATATTCTAATTTCTTTTGTGTTTCCTTTTTTAGCTTATGGATTATTTATACCTGTTACTTAATTTTTAATTATTTTCAGATTTCTAGGTATTTTGTCATTGGCTTTTATTGGTCCTCTTGATTTCTAATTTAATATTCTTGTGATCAGAAATTACATACTTTTTCATCTTATCAAAAAAATTTTAAGATCCAGCATAGGATCTATTTTAGTGAGTGCTCAATATGCACATTTAAAAGAACATGAATTTTGCAACTCTTGAACGTAGTGTTCACAAACAGGTCAAATGGATTGATAATGTTCACGTTTTCTATGTCTTTACTGATTTATTTATTTGTTCTATGAGTTACCAGAAGAGGGCATTAAAATGAAGATTTTAGCAATGATATGCTTTTCAGTTAGATGATTTTCAGCTGTCATTATGGCCTTAATTTCTCTATTTTTGCCCTTAGTTATAAGATCTTTTTATTCTGATAGTGTATACACATTTTATATTATTGTATCTTCGTACATTCATCCTCTTATCATTGTGAAATATCCCTCATTTTCTTTGTAATATTCCTGATTTGAGGGATTTCCCTGGTGGCTCAGAGGTAAAGAATCTGCCTGCTAGTGCAGGAGACCTGGGTTCAATCTCTGGGTCAGGAAGCTCGCCTGGAGGAGGGCATGACAACCCCCTCCAGTATTCTTGCCTGGAGAATCCCATGGATAGAAGAGCCTGGCAGGCTACAGTCCATAGGGTCACAGAGACAGACATGACTAAAGTGACTGAGCAAGCATGCACATGCATTCCTGTTTTGAATCCTATTAGCTGACAATACCATAGCCTCATCAATTTTTAATATTATATAATGCATATTATATAAGGGTTTCCCAGGTGGCTCAATGGTGAAGAATCTATCTGCCCAGCAGGAGATGAAAATTTGATTCCTGGGTTGGGAAGATCCCCTGGAGAAGGAAATGGCAACCCACTCCAGTATTCTTGCCTGGGAAATTCCATAGACAGAGGAGCCTGGCAGGCTACTTACAGTCCATGGGGTTGCAAAGAGTCAGACATGACTTAGCAACTAAACCACCATCAACACCACTACATATATGTATGTATGATATATATGTATTATATATAGTATGCATATACTATGTACGCTATGTACTTTATTTTTCTCTTTTCTTTCAATTGGCCCAATATTTATGTTGGGTCACTTATTGAAAAAAAGAAAACCAGGATTTGCTTGTATATATTATGATAAACTTTGTTGTTAATTGAAAAATTTGACTAAGCTGGTATTACCAGACACCTTTCTTGAAAATTCCTTAGCTCGCAACCATGTGCAGTTTCAAGTCATAGTTGTATCACAAGAATCTAAAAAAGTATTTAGCAATCGAAGTAGATCTCCACTTGAATGAAATCTGAAGTTTATCTTCTAGAATCAGAACAGAGAAATTGTTTCTGACCATCAGCTAATTTATTGGTGCTGATATTCAAAAACACCTTTCTTCCATATAGTAATATATTACAAATGTGCTGTTAATTCTTAATAAATGTACAAGTGATTTAAAGAAGTTATAAGACAAAATATTTTGTGCCATGTGAACAAGAGAACAATTACTTTTACACATTTGACACTTGATACATGGCATTGTAGTATTTAATATTAGAGCTTTGTCATAACTCACTCTTTTATTTTCTGATAAATTTGTAATGTATTAAACAATTTCATTAATGCCCTAGTAATAGTGTAACATGAGTATTTAAATCATCTTTTAATGTTTTCCTGTAAGCAATATAAGTAATGCCTCTTTAACTATATAGTGTCTGTCTGACTTTAAAGGAGAAATTAATCATAATCCATATTCTTAAAAAGGAATTATTCTGAGTTTTGTCATGACAAACTATATAGTTTGTCTTACCTGCTTTCTTGCTCTGTCATACCTGATAACTAAAATAAAATATTTGATGGCTTCATTATACTTCACAAAATATTTTATAATGGTCAGAACTTCAGCTATAGGAAATTAAAAATTGTCAATCCAGTGAAATCTAATTCGCAAATACTCATCAGTGTAATTTTTTTTTTCTGACTCCCTGAGCGGAGTCTTTCACTTTTACCAGAATATACATATGTTCATTCTATATTTTTCCTGTTCATTTTAAGATTATGATGCCACTCTACATTATAATGTTTAATGACTACATTTATCACCATGTTTATATTTCATTAAACTAATTTGGGTCATTTACCCATTTCTGTGGAAGGAAATTAAAATTCTACACAATGTCACCATTATTATGATTTAAAAACAATTTGAAATTACCTTAATTCACATAAGTCAAAACAGACTGCAAATTCTTTCCTGAATACAGGTCTGTAGCAAATATACAAACTTTTAAAACTTTTGTTGTTAAATATACTAAAAAGTTTATGAGAAACTCATAAATAAAATTTTGCCATATTCTGAAGTTAATGTTAACTTTTTATTGCATTTCCTATGAAGCAGTCAAACTACTGAAGCACTACTGAGAAATACCAAAAACTGAATTTTAATAAGGGTTTATGGAGAATTCATTTCAGAGTAATAGCTCTCAAATTTTTCATTGACTAAACACCTGAGAGTATTGCCATGTATAATGTTCTCCCAAGAATAGTTTTTTTTTCCAGCTCTATACAAGAGAGTTTGTGTACAGATTTCTCTGATCTAATTGTTATTTTCTTCCCCCAACCCAGTTATGTCATGGATTTAGAAAGTAATCATGGTTTAAAGAGTTATTGTATTTTGAAGATTAAGGTTAACATTTTCATCGGTCTGACTTTTTTATAGTATTCTTTTGAGATATACCTTGGATTATTCTCTTAAAGAAGAGAAAGCTGGAAAAAAAAAGGTACTCCCTGAAAAGTTCTGAGAGTCTTGTTAGATAAATTTAAAATGATTTATAGATTTATCATATAAGCTCTGGTGTTTATATGTGTTCATTCATATGTTATTTATGATTTATTCACATATATTTACAAATAAGTCACTGCCCAAACCCAGTTTCAATATGTTCACATTCATATATTTTATTTGTTTTATTTCATAATTTGTTGTTTACTCAGAAATACTGAATTTTATAAATTTATTGCAGTAGATTTCTAGGGAAATAACCTTATTACTGTATTTATTAAATACAAAATTCATTTTTTTATAATCTACTATGAGGTTGCTTATACTCGAGATGCATAATAATGATATTCTTCACCAATTACTGACTAGATCAATGTTAATTATTCTCATGTGGATTTATTGTTCATAGAAAATTTGGACCATCTTGATAGAACTTAAAGTATCGCTCACAATATTGCATTTGATTTACTATCTACAAATGGGAAAGGTAAATATGAAGAGAGTGAAGAGAAGTTCCCCACAGATGAAGCTTAAAATTCTGCTTATACCTCTTTTAAATTATTTGTAAATCATCTAAGTTTACGTGACACATCAGGTAAATTGAATCTAGTGTCCCGTGATTTAGTCACTCAACTAAGTTGAAACAATTTCTCAATGGTTTATGTAAGCATGACAAAGCCATAGAAAAGCTTAAGAACTTGGAACTTGTAAATAAAGATGATAGCTGACAACTTCTGGCATGAAAACTAGACCAAAAATAAACAGATTTGAAAATTGTTTTACCTCAAAGAAGAAAATATATGTAAGAGAAAGGGTTTTAGCAAAGCTGAACCATAGAAAATGGAGATTCCCAAAATAAGTTACAATCTGTGTGCCTTAAACCCTCTCCCAGGAGATGACTTGCTGTCTGCTAGTAGAACTCTTTCTCCTCTAAGGCAGGCACACAGAGTGAAGATCTCTGATGAAGGCTGAGGAAAAAGATAACCTGATACTCCAAGCTGCTCAAATTCACAAAACTCAGTACTTGTAATCTTAGTGTTGTATCACCAGCAAGTCCTGTATTACTTCCTAAAAAAAAAAAAAGTTTGGTTTCCTGTGTAGTTTTTCTCAAAGGGTAGAGAGTATCTGACAAATCAACATATATTCTAGCTACACTTACAATTTTTCATTCAAGTTAAAACATATGTATATGCTTTATTGACTATGCCAAAGCCTTTGACTGTGTGGATCACAATAAACTGTGGAAAATTCTTAAAGAGATGGGAATACCAGAACACCTGACCTGCCTCCTAAGAAATCTGTATGCAGGTCAAGAAGCAACAGTTACAACTGGACATGGAACAACAGACTGGTTCCAAATGGGAAAAGGAGTACGTCAAGGCTGTATATTGTCACCCTGCTTATTTAACTTATACGCAGAGTGCATCATGAAAAATGCTGGACTGGATGAATCACAAGCTGGAATCAAGATTTGTGGGAGAAATATCAATAACCTCAGATATGCAGATGACACCACACTTATGGCAGAAAGCAAAGGAGAACTATAGAGCTTTTTGATAAAAGTGAAAGAGGAAAGTGAAAAAAAAATGGCTTAAAACTCAATATTCAGAAAACTAAGATCATAGCGTCTGGTCCCATCAATTCATGGCAAATAGATGGGGAAACAATGGAAACAGTGACAGACTTTATTTTGGGGGATTCCAAAATCACTGCAGATGGTGACTGCAGCCATGAAATTAAAATATGCTTGCTTCTTGGAAGAAAAGTTATGGCCAACCTAAATAGCATATTAAAAGCAGAGACTTTACTTTGCCAACAAAGGTCTGTCTAGTCAAGGCTATTGTTTTTCCAGTAGTCAAGTATGGATGTGAGAGTTGGACCATAAAGAAAGCTGGGCACCGAAGAATAGATGCTTTTGAACTGTGGTGTTGGAGAAGACTCTTGAGAGTCCCTTGGACTGCAAGGAGATCCAACCAGTCCATCCTAAAGGAGATCAGTCCTGGGTATTCATTGGAAGTACTGGTGCTGAAGCTGAAACTCCAATACTTTGGCCACCTGATGCAAAGAACTGACTCATTTGAAAAGACCCTGATGCTGGGAAAGATAGAAGGCAGGAGGAGAAGGGGATGACAGAGGATGAGATGGTTGGATGGCATCACTGACTCAATGGACATAAATTTGAGTAACTCCAGGAGTCAGTGATGGACATGGAGGCCTGGTGTGCTGCTGTCCATGGGGTCACAAGGAGTCGGACACAACTGAGCTACTGAACTGAACTGAACTGAATAGTCATTTTGATGTAATGCTGACCAGCACAATAAGAATCCACTTGTGGAAAAAGTTTGGCTGCTCGGGTTAGGATGCTAGAGTTGAGAGCCAGATACGGAGCTTTGAACTAGACAATGCTTAATACCAGAGATTCTCTGCAACTGAGATTGGCAGCAGAGGCAGTGAAAGAGATCCAATTTCGCTTTATTAGATATGATTAAAAAAAAGACAAAGGCAAACCAGATGCATAGGCAAAATCTGAAGGGAAAAAATACATATAATTTTATACTAAATTCAGATAAGATTCAAAAAATAACTTGGGAGAAAAATTTCACCTAATAAGGACCTACTTTATAGCACAAGGAACTCTTCTCAATATTCTATAATGACCTATATGAGAAAAGAATCTAAAAAAGAGTGGATATATATATAAATATTGCACTTTGCTGTAGAGCAGAAAGTAACACAATGTTTTAAATCAACCGCACTCCAATAAATTTATTTAAAGCTTAATAGAAAGAGAAAAAGAATTTCCTTATTCTAAGTTGCACTGCACAGTAATGTCACCACACATTAGCTGTTACTATTTACACATATTTAACATAGTTAAAATTAAATAAAATTCAGTTTTATCAGTTGCACATATCAATGCTCAATAACCACATGAAGTCAGGGGCTACTGTACCACACAGTGCAGGTCTATGGCATTTCAATCAATACAGAGAGCTCTATTGGACAGTCCTGATCAAAATGATGGCTTCATACACTTGTACATAGTGTAGCAACTTGTATTTGTAAGGATATGTCACCTTAGTTTACCGGTACCACTTCTGAAATGACAACTCTGTGGAGATCAACAGCTCTATACAGATAAAATGAAATTTTGGACTTTCAAAACTTGTGACTAGATTTTGAACTGTAATGAAAAGATCAAAGTCTTGTGGAAACACACTCTTTCGTCTTTTCTCACTGGTGTCTCTAAAGCTCCAACTGAGTGTATTTCTGTTAGTTATTCATGAATTCATTCATTCATTCACTCATTCAAAAACATTTGTATGAGTAACATTTGTCACTCCACAGTAGAAGGTCAAAATGCAAAGAAAACAGAGATACCGACTATTGGTATAAGAATCTCACTTTGAAAAGTGGAGAAACACTGTTAGTGTTATATTGGAAATAGTTTTAGCTGCTTTCAAAAAGGTGATTCTCTCAGAAAATTTGAAAGTTATTTAAGAGAATGTGAGATTGGGGGCAAGAAAATAGTTAACATACCCAGTATGAAATAAGGCAGTATCAAAGGTAGTAGAAAGAATATAAATTCAAAAATAGTCAAGAGGATATTTGTCTACGAGTTTGTTAGAGATAGGGGCTAACAGTATGTTAGCTCAAGTATATAACTCTTAGTATATTAGCTCAAGTACATTTACATCACTAAATAATCGCTGGAGGAATGAATGAAATATTCAGGAAGAGAAGTTAATACACTTAATAGTAGAGGTTAATATATTTGAGTATGGGGTAATGGAGAATGAGGTGTGAAAGGTAAGTCACAAATCCCTTTGATCCCATGTTCTCTTATCCTATTATAAGACACAATTCTTGATGCTGCTGCCAAGCCAGAAACTGGGAATCATTTTTGATTAACCTCTTACCTTTTCTCCACAGGCAATTATATGTTTTGACTTTTTAATTATTTAATTTCTCTCAAAGTTGTTCAAATTTGGTCATCCTCATATCTACTGGGATCCCTTTCCTTACAGGGATTACAACCATTAATTTCTTTTTGTTGTTGTTTTCTTTTAAAGATTCCAATCTAAGTTTCCTTCAAACCAGTTCTCATCCTGCCACTGAGGTGATATCTTTTCCCTAAAATGCCAGTATACTCAAATCATCCCATTAATGTTTCAACGCCTGCGCATTGTCTAACGGGTAAGTAGAAATGTCTCAGAATGGCATATCTTTAGGTTCTTTCTCCCTCCCCTGATGCATTCACAACCTGCAAGGTAAACTTTGGACACTTTTTAAGCTTTCACAGTTTTCTGAGTGAGGTGAACTCTTTTCCTCTTTAACATCTTTAGCATCAAAAAGGTGTTCCTCTTTTCCATGTTTAAACATATCCCCCTACTGGCAAGCCTCTCCACCTCAAGCAACATACTTTGGCACAGAGGTTCCACTAGACAGCTTATGCTGGATCTCTTGAGAAGCCTTTCCCTGTTCACTTTTCCCAACCTCCTAGGGCTTCCCAGGTGGTGCTAGTGGCAAAAAGCAGGAGACATAAGAGACCCAGGTTCAATCCCCGGGTCGGGAAGATTCCCCTGGAGGAGGGCATGACAATCCACTCCAGTATTCTTGCCTGGGGAATCCCATGGACAGTGGAGCCTGGCGGGCTACAGTCCACGGGGTCACAAAGAGTCTGAAGCAACTTGGCACACACCCACACATTCTTAACAAGGTCATAAAATCCTGTAAAAGAGCACTTTTTACAAAGAATTTTGAGCTGCTTATTGTAATATACTTGATTTCAGGTTTTCAGCATCTAGTAGGATGCTTAGCCATGATTCTAATCAGGATGTGAAATACAGAGGGAGATTTGGAAGAAATCTCTAAATGTCTAGTTGGTTACATAGCAATCTCTGGCAATCAGAATTATTCTAGGCTTGATATAAATGAGAGAGTCACTGAAATCTCATTAGTAACATAAGCAATGAGGTTGTTGTATAAAATATCCATGGAGGATGAGTGTGTTGAGAAGGAAGAAAGGCAGAGTCTCTAGATGATTTCTTGATTTCCCTTTCAGTCCATAGTTCAATATTAAAAGTTAAAAGATTCACAGTAACCCACGTTTTCACCCATCTTTCTATGTGATCTTATTACTAACTTAGAATATTAATATATTGCATTATATTTTCATAATACTATTTATTTTTAACTTTTAATGTTCAACTTGACTCTCCTAAACACCTCATTATAATCAGATATCCAAAACAGCTTCCCTCACCCCTCCAATTATTCTTTTCCAATAGATTTTTGACTATTAATTAGTGTCTTGTTACTTTTTTGAGATGCATTAATTTTTTCAACGAATATTTATTGAAGTCTAAGCCTTGAAAATTTTCAACAGACACAAAAACAAATAATGTGAAGGAGAAGAAGACACAAGACGTTGCCTCCTAGCTTCCTATTGAATAATCAGGAAGGATTTGTTCTACTAGTAGACATAAGATTTCTTTTTGTTCTTTTTATTGGGAAAATCAGCAAGGTAAGTCTTTGTGTATTTACATCCATGAATTTTCAACATCTTAAGGTTGCAGGCTCATACATGTCCTGAAGGGTCATTGGATACTCTTTCAGGAAACACAGCTGCCAAAATTGTCTTTGAGAAACTCGAATTTGAACACATAACTCCTCTACTCAAAAACTTTTAATCCTTCTGACTGTACTAAACATATGCAATTCTTTACATGAGAATCAAAGCCTCTAATGAGACAGTCTATGTTAAACTGCCAGGCTTACTCTCAAGTCAATCTTTTCCTTGCTTACTGTGCATTGGTTATACCAGTCCTTTATCCTCCTTGCCTCACTGTTTTCACACATGCTATTTTTTTATTAATTTATTTTATTTTGTTATTTATTTTAAATTTATTTTATGTTGGAGAATAGTTGATTTTCAATGGTTGTGACCCATGCTATTTATTGAGTGATCCTTCCCTAGAACTTTCAGCTTCACTCTCTTTTCTTATTCAATTCCAATTTTCATAGTTTAACCTAAAATTTCATTTACTCAAAGATAATCTTCACTCATGAATGTAAATTACACTCTCTGTTATGTTCTGTACTCACTCTACTGGGTAATTGGTTTTAATATATAATAATATATTGATCTGTGTAATTATTTGTGCAACATTTGCCTATCCATTGTACCTCTATCAAAAAAATCCAATCTCCTTGCTACCTGTCAACTCCTCAGTTAATGGTATACAAGAACTTTTGAGGAAACAATTGTGGAACTGACATTCTTCAAGTTATATTCTTTAGAAGGAAGTCAATCAGAAATCATGATCTATAGACTCTCAACTAACCTTAACAAATATTACCGACACATATGACAAATAGGATTTACTTCAGAAAGGACTGAACAATCAACAAAACCACAAACATGGCAATGTGGAAGCAAATCCCTAAAATATATCATTATGCACTTGAAGCTATCATAAATGAACGATGTTTGTGAGTTCTGTGTCTGTTGCCATTATGATCATAAGAATCTTTTAAAATTCTAGTTTTATACTTCCCTTACTGAAATTTAGCTAACTTTAAAAAGTTAGTTGCTTAATTTGTTCAGGCTATAAAATAAAAATTAACTTTTTTTCTGAAAATAAAGTTTATATGTCTCAATAATTGAACACTTACTTTGTGAAAGACAGTAATGCTAACTCCTAGAAAACTTCAAAAAGAGATCTTAGCTACATTTCTACTTGTGAGGAGACCATGAAAAATAAGTAGAAACTTTTGTAGGGGGAGAATGAGATACGAACCTTTCAGGTAGAGCAAGCATAGAAAATGAGAAATTTTGCAGCAAAATTATTAATTACTTGGTACGTTTGGAACATGGCTTCCCAAATGACACAGTGGTAAAGAATCTGTCTGCCAAAGCAGGAAACTCCAGAGACTCGGGTTCAGTCCCTGAGTTGGGAAGATCCTCTGGATTAGGAAATGGCAACCCAGTCCAGTATTCTTGCCTGGAATTTAGCAGGCTACAGTCTGCTAAGAGTGTCACAAAGGGTCAGACGCGACTGAGCACGCACGCGCACACACATATTTGGAACACAGTTACGGGTGCAGCAAGGAAAATGGAGCTAAGAAGACAGTTTAGAATCAGTATATGTGATTCTAAATGGCAGGTCAAAAAGCTACTGTTTATATTGTAGGTTACAGAGAAAACAAAGACCATTTTGCTCTTTGCAGCAAACAAATTATTTATCAGGTCTATTTTGTCAAATAAGCAAAAAACAGAAAAAACCTTTATTGGGGGGTGTGAGGAGTGAATTATAAAGCAAAATACTGGAAAAACAGAAAAGATAGGTAGCAAGTCCTCGCAAATATAATAAGGATCCAGCCTCCGTGTGTGCATACACAAAGAATTCAAAATATCTGAAGGCATTTACTTGTTTACTTTTGTAGCTCCACCATAATTCAGTTGGTATACTGTATCTTTGTAACTTGAACATCAACAGTCTTTTAAATGTAGGTGGAGATCTAGACAAGTGGTAAGAGGAAAGGGAAATTTTTAAGTGGAGATCATTATTTAAGCAGCAATTTAGGAAGACTGAGGAAAAATGAATAAGGTCATAAGAGGTTGGAAACATTTCCTTTAGAGTCAGGAAAACACAAAGATGTCTACTGCCACCTAGGATATTCAGCATTGTATTGGAGGTCTTAGACAGCTCCATAAGACATGAAGAAACTGAAAAAACAAAGAGGAGGATGCTCATTATTTGAATTTCATGTGACTGTTTACACAGAAAATCCAAAACAACCTAGAAGGAAATATACAGAAATTAAAGGAGAATTTAGCAAGGTGGTTGAATATAAGATATATTGAATATAAGATATATATATATATATATATATATACACACACACACACATATATATATTCATTTCTATGTACAAGTAACATACAGTATAATAACAGCGTTTTTAAAAAGACATCATTTATAATAGCTACAAAAACTATAATTCCATGGGAATAAATACGTGTGTGAGAACTATAAGCAAAAGCTGTAAAGGACATTAAAGACAAATATATGTCTATGAGTAAGAAATAAATTCTTTCCAAATTGATACAAAGACTTGATTTCATTCTGATTAAAGTTCCAACATGTGTATGTATGTTTATCTTGAATGGTTGATTTTGAAATTTATGTGATATGACAAGAAATTTAAGATAAAGAATAAGAAAGAATAAAATAAAAAATCCAGAAATGGATGGATGCTTATAGGAAATCTTAATATGTTCCAAATGCAGTATAGCAAACCACTGAGAGAAGACACCATGTAACAAATTTAGGAGTGAAATAGTTATACACATGGGGTGGGGAGGAAGCACACATTTGAATTTACTAAAAGGATAACACAAAAATAAAATTTTTAGAAAAACACATAGATGAATATGAACAATGATATTTCATTGTTATCACTAAAGAAAACATTTCTTAAACACGGTACCAAAAGTACTAACAATAAAGTAACAGAATGATAAATTTGGCAACATTAAGATTAGCAACCTCTGTTTATCAAACAGCCTTTAAGAAAAGTGAAAAATACATAGATAACAAATCGGGAAGAGGTGTTTCCAGAAAATAAAAACAAATAACAGATTAGATAACATCACTGCTATATAGACTTCCAGAAATCATTAAGAAAAATAATCCAATAGAAAACTTGGTAAAAGACCTGAGTAGCTAGACACTTCAAGGATTGTTAATACACATAGGGGAAGGTAAAAGTTGTACTAATCAAGAGGAAAATGACAATGACATTTGGCACATTTGAAAAGCAAAAATTTTTTTTTTTAAATATGACAGATTCCCAGAATGTGAAAGGGAATGGATTATCAGTTGCTCTTACATATAGGTGATTAAGACATTGATTGGTACAGTGGCTTTGGCAGTGTTGTGGAACAAAACACTGACATACCCTGAGGCTGCTCAGATATGCAAATCAAGAAGAAGTTTAACAGATCGGTACCAGATGACATATGCAAAAATATACATACTAGCATGATATGCAGCTTAAAAAGAAAAAAACAATTAATACCTACTATCTGGACAACAAATTATAGTAGGTGCAGTCAATATTATACAGAAAAAGATGAGAAAGAACTCTCAGGAGAAACATAAAAAATTCTTAGTAATATAAATTCCAGTTTAAAAAAAAAGCTTCAGAAGACATTCTGGAATGTCATACTTGTTCTTTCTATTTCTATCCCTCTGTTTTCCTGGAAATTCTCACTTGCACTGTATATTGATTGAATAGTGACTAAGAATTATCTGCCCAAGTTTGTCTACAGTAATACTTAAGAAATTTATTTAAGTTCTCCTGTCTGTGGTTTACTTGTCTATAAAGTGACAATAATGTTAGCCCTAGCCCATAGGGTTACTCAGAGAATTGGAAGAAATAATTCATATAAAATACTTATTTCAAATTATGGCAAAAAAGTATTAGCAGTCTTTACACTAATTATGAAATTTATAATTAAATTATGTGAAATTTTGCCTAGTAAATATTTTTAATATTTCTGTCTCTTTTTCAATATTTTTAATATTCTGTCTCTTTCTGTTGATCTTCATAGCAACCAATCGGGTTTAATCTAAACTAACATAGTATTTTACCCAGACTTCATGTGCTCAGTCTTATGAGACTCGTTGCAGCCCTATGGCCTGTAGCCCACCAGGCTTCTCTGTGCATGGGATTCTCCAAGCAAGAATACTGGAGTGGGTTGCCATTTCCTCTTCCAGGGCAACTTCCCAACCCAGGGATCAAACCCACATCTCCTGAGACTCCTGCAACACAGACAGATTCTTTACCAGTGAGTCACCTGTAAAGCCCATCTTGCCCAGACTACTTATTGATATTATTTCTTCACTAACTTCCTGTAACCACTGTGGTACCTATGTAAATCATACTCCCAAATGAAACCTGAGTATTCTTTCCAAAATGCAGATTTTATCCAACAGTCTGGTTTCTGCTTAAGAGATGTAGGTGGTTTTCATTGCTCTTTGGATAAATATCAAATTATTAAGGTCACTGATCATCTGGCTAAGGTCCAGCTTTGACTTATATTTTAAATGCATTCTGATTACAAATCCCTGTGCATTCTCTGTGCTCAACACCATCTGCCTATCAGTTCCTCAAGAACATGCCATGCCCTTTCCTATTGCTTGACTCTTGTACTTTGTCACAGGCGTGTGAAATTTTTACAAGTATGTGCTTCCCATCATTCATATTTCTGCACAATCACCACTTCCTCAGGAAAGTCTACCCCAATTCTCTAGTCTAAGTAAACGTTCTTTTATTATAAGCTCTCATAAAGCACCATACAGTTCCTTCCCATAACCTGTGTGAAAGAGAGTGAAGTGCATTCTTGAGCAAACATTTGGTCAATAAGTAAATATTTAAAGTTTGGTTATTTAACCCTTTTTCAACAAAAATGTTCTCAGTGTTCCAAAACCAATTGTTAAATTGTTAGATCACTGTTCATTTCTACCATGAAACAAAAACAAGAAACCTTAAAAAAAAAAAAAAAAAAAAAAAAGGAGCACAGATGACATATTTTCTTGTAACTAAATGAGGACCAAAAAAAAAAAAAATCAACATAAATGCAATAGTTTAGCTCAGAGAAAAAACTTAGGTAAAGTTATGGTATCATATTTTGCATATGGGACATCACCACCCTGAGCAACAGGATGCTGATAATGGTCTAATAGAGTTTACATCTCAGCTTTTGTTCTCCAGACCTGGAAGAATCCTACTTTGTGCCATGGTTTGAAGCCAGCAGAAGCTATGTTGTCCTGGGAAGAAGACAGAAATCAGTAGTATGTTTCATTATACCAATAAATGCTTCCCTGTGTATCCTGTATACATATAATCCAAGTTTTCACATTTCCAAGTATTAAAATGTACCACTTGATATCAACTGAGTGAACTTTCATCACTCATCTGAATCTGACAGAAAGGAACACTTCTTGGGACAGCACTTTTCAGATTTTATTTCTATATTTAACACATTTGATTAAGGTCAGTCTCCTCTTCTAGACTTTGGGTTACCAACGTAAGCACCGTGTCTCTTTTTGATTATATTGCATACCCAGCATCTAACACAAATCTTAGTTTATAATGCAGATTCAGTAATTATTAAATATAAACAAATGGGTACATGTTTAATTGATTCACAGTAGTGGGGCAGAGAGTAACAAGTCAACTCTAATCAAGGTGCCTGGGTTTTTAAAGAATGAGAAAGAATATCTTGGAATCAAGGAATGGTTAATGTAAGCTAGGTCTTTGTCTATAGCTAAATGAAAGGTATTCTGCAAAGAAATTACCAAATGTTTCTTCCTTTGTTGACTGAAGGCAAAAGATGTCCTTTCAAATCTGTTTATACATTTTAAAATTAATAGAACCCCTAGACACATGGCTGGCCACATTAGTCTATTTCCTACCCTACCTTGCAGCTAAGTGTGAACATATCATTATTTCTACCACCATAATGTACAACTTGTGGTATGTATCCTTACAAGGAAAGAGCAAGACTTTTAAATTTCCTTTTGTTCTTCCTCCTGGTGGGAATGTGATTATAGTAGCTGAAGCTACAGTATTTATTCTAAAGTATTAATATATGAAAACCCTAGATTATGAACTGAGATACAAGGCTATAATCGTTGTTGTTGTTTAGTCACTCAGTCATGTCTGACTCTTTCGTAACTACACGTAGCCTGCCAGGCTCCTCTGTCCATGGGATTTCCCAGGCAAGAATACTGGAGGGGGGCTGACATTTCCTTCTCTGGGGGATCTTCCCAACCAAGGGATCAAGCCTGCATCTCCTGCATTAGGTGGATTCTTTACTGCTAAGCCACCAAGGAAGCCTTGAGATACAAGGTATATGTTAAAATAGAATTTAAATAGTGTGGAAAGAGCATTGGGTAGTGTGTCTTTTATTTCCCCTTTTAACTGATGAATTTTGACCAAGGTGAGTGGAATTTATGATTTTAGATTTTTCAGTATATTAATGATATTAGATTAGATATTAAGTTCTACAGACTGATCAAGGTTAACTAATTGGTAATTGAGAGTGTTATATTTTTGATGATGTGATATTATAGAAATATCTAGTTGGAAGGTAGGAAAACAGTTATTCTCCTTTGTAAAGAGGCAGGGATATATATATATTTTTAATTACATTCAATAAATGTGCAAGCAAAGTATTGTGTAAGGCAGTACATTAAAGAGGATTCTTGAAACCTTACAGTTCATCATGGTTTGCTTAGAAAGTGTTCCTTATCTACTATATAACATGTTTCTTGAGTTTTGTAAAATAGAAATTGGAATGTTTTGAGTTAGATCTAAGCTCTTGAGGTATAAATTACATTGGATTCCAAATTTAGCATTATTTGACAAGCACAGGGGAAAATTAAAATCTTCCCCACTTCAGAAATATTACTGGGATCTATTTTGTGAAATTCATTTGTATTGTAAAAGTATCCCCTTTAAAAAAAAAGTATCCCCTTTACATATTGAATTAGAAAAAGCTTTCGGTAAGAAGAAAACATTGGCAATATTATATTCTTTACAATGATAACAGCAAAGTCTGTTCTACCTGTATTATCTTTGAACCAGAGTAGTTTTGGTTTTTATTTGCTTCTATCCTGGATTTCTGCACAATATTTTCTTTAAAGATAGGGTTCTTGATCAAAATAAGAGTGAAAGATTGAATGTATGCATCAAAATTTGCTCCCTACTCAACCATAAAAATTACAGTAGAGAGTTTTTCATTTTTTAAAGTATTAAACTCTAAGAATAAAGTGAACAAGAAAGGTGAAAGTTTCAGCAACATTTTTGGAAGGAGAAAAGCATTTGAACAAATGATAGGTCATCAAGCAGACTGGAAAAAGTAGAATTAATAAGTGATAATGCAGGAGAACAAACACAACAAGGAGGGCCTCTTGAATGTAGTTGGAAAACAGTGGATCCTTGTATTCTCCTTCTTCTCCCCTGCAAGACCATTCTTCACCCCATCAAAGTAATAAGGAATTATTCTCAAAAGGGAAAAAAAGGAAGGACTCCAGACTGGAATATGCTAGGCTCAGTTGAAAGCTTGAATACTAAATTTAAAACAGGGTGATTAAGTGACCTAGATCTCCTTGCATTTGTTTTATGATTTTTTGTTGTGTCAAATTTGAGTTATATGTATGCTTATTAGTGCTCAGTCAGTCACGTCTGACTCTTTGTGACCCACGGGCTACAGCCCGCCAGGCTCCTGTGTCCATGGGATTCTTCAGGCAAGAATACTAAAGTTGGCTGCCCTTTCGTCCTCCAGGGGATCTTCCCGACCCAGGAATCGAGTCCTCATCTTTAATGTCTTCTGCAGGCGGGTTCTTTACTCCTGAGCCTAGTGACCTTAGTCATTCTGAATGCAGAATGTAGCGATCTCAAGAGCTCTTAACTAGTGATTAGCAGAACACTGGCAGTTGAGGCTTAATCTCCAGGAGGAAAATTAAAAGATACTCCTGGGGGAATCAAAGGAAAGATCCAAAGATAGGGATGTTTCAAAGGATTCACTAACAAATAGTCCAACTAGTGGTAAAACTCCAACTAGATGAAAATTCTCTCCTACCCTATTGTGCACACAGAGCACCCAAATCAGACTTTAGTTCCCTTCTCTCTATCATTAACAGGTTGTGGAGAATTAATAAGCATCTGAAGAAAAGCTCTAATACAGAAGATAGAAATCCAAACAAGCACACAGAAAAATGCAACTGGGGGAAAAAAAACCTGAGGTCTTTTCAAGAAGAAGGAAATGTCTTAATGTTCGTCACTTCAAACATATAGGAGAAATTATTACATTCATAAAATAAGAATTCATAGAAATTAAAATAATTTGGTAGAAATAAAAAATTCAATGCAATATTTGGAATATAAAGATGACAGAAAAAAGAAATAGGAAAGCAAATCTTATAGATGTGCACTCAGACTGGAATATCAAAAAACTTGACCTCTGAGGGAGTCCTTCTTTAGAATTCATCAAAATTAGAGAGAAACCTAGGAAAGGGAGAACGTCTGTTAGAGGCAACAGGGGATCCAACATATAAGAGAAATTGGTCGAGGAATTAAGGAAATCCCCAGAAGGCAAGAAAAGAGAGAAATCTCTCTATAACGATTGTGCTGCAGACACGAAGGGCTGTCCGAGAGGGGGTCAGTAGGATCGCAACAGGATTCAAACTACAGATGCACTCAAGACCTTCGGGACCAGGGGCTCCCTGCCGTTGTGCCTGTGTTGCTCAGTCACTCAGCTGTGTCTGACTCTCTGCGACCCCATGGACTGTTTCCCATCAGGCTCCTCCGTCCATGGGATTCTCCAGGCGAGGATACTGGAGTGGGTTGCCATTTCCTATTCCAGGGGATCTTCCTGACCCAGGGATCAAACCCACAACTCCTGAGCCACCTTCATTGGTAGGCAGAATCTCTACCCCTGAGCCAACGGTCATTGTACCATCTTTGAAACTGAGGACAAAATTCCTAAGTGAGCCTGGCCCGTATTGTTTTCCATACCTTGCTTGCCTTGATCAGAAACAAATGACGTTATTCCTGTACCTTTCATGCTCTCCTTCCTGAAACAGCTGGGCACTCTCTTATCTCTATTAAAGTATTCTGCTTATACTTACACCTCAGTGTTGGAAGTGACTGTCAGTAGGCCTAGTCTTGGAATAGAATAGCCCACTCCCTGTGACAATCTTTGGTGCACACTCCAGCCTGACGCTATGATTCTATGTACATCTGATGCCATGATTCCCCTTATACATGTGCATTGTACACAATTGTCTGTATTAATATTTCATAAAAAACAAACCTTTAAAAGCACTGTGCTAAAATTCTTTAAAAGCATTAGTGTTTAGGACATAAACTCATTTAGTAATAACAAAGAACTTATTCTTAAAAATATATAACTGAACTGAAAAATATTTGAAAGATTTTAATTTGTAAAATATCCTTATCCATTTTACATGTTTGTAAAATAGAATCTATTCCCTTGGTGCTCCCATAATGATTAGGGTTATTCAGTTGTAAATATATAAATATACCTCTGTGGCATTCTCATAGCTGTTAGGATTAATTATCTATGAAATATACTGAATATAAATCCTTGATGTTTTCATCTGATTAGCATTATTTAGTGGTGATATGTATAACTATATCCTCCCCCAGTGTTCCATAGTGGCTAGAGTTATTTATTTGTGGTGTATGTATCTCCACTGATTACCTGGAGTTATCAGGTTATGTTGTCAACTAGAATAGGCATTTTTTCCTCTTCTTACAATTTGAGAGGTAGGCACTGGAAAATAATCTTATGCTAATATACTGCCTTTCCAAAGAGAAGAGATGTTCTTTCAGTGGTTGAAATTATTTTGAAAGTAACCAAATTTTAATAAAATTAAGAATAGTATTTCATATATGTATAAGTACACAATGAATAGAGCAATATCTATTTAGGCAGTGATGTAGAAACCATTCAGGAAATGGATAAAAATTGACTATCATACATCATTTTTATATTCTAAATAACCTTTAGAGTTAAAATACAGCAGAATTATTTATACTTTTTGAACTTTTTAAGTTCTTAAATTATCAAATTTATATCAAAGATATAAATAATTAATTCCAGACTATTTAAAAAATAATCATCATTTCCTGCCTATTGTTTGTAATATAATGAAGAATTGAAATTTAAAAGTGCTTTAAAATCTGATTAGAATCTAATTGAGTAAAAACTTAATATTCAGACCAAAATTTGAACATTTTATGAGCTATGCTATTTGAAGCTATTTACCAATTTTAAAAAAAGTTGAGATTTGTAACAGCAACTTCTGCAACTTCCTAAAATTAAATTTTGGGACATAATTGTCCTCGAAGTATAAAACTTAACCCCGACACTAGAAATTTTGAAAACACTTAGAAATCGAACTTTTAAGTAATGGCTATTAGCAATTTATGTTTTTTTTGTTTTGGGTTATTTTTTGTTTGTTTGTTTTTTAGATAGGAGTTCTAGTTAAAATGAGTCTTTTTTTAAAATTTATCATTGATATTGAACCTATCTCTTCCTCCCCCTTGGCTGAATTAAATGATCAATGTGCAATGAATTCTTAAATTGGACATGAGTTGAACTTCACATATAATATCATAATCACTATGGACATAATCAATGTCCACTCACAGAAGCGCTAAGATCATGACTGTATCCTCTAAAACTGTTACTTTTCACATTTGAACTGTCCTAAGCCTGAAGACTACATTTTATATTCTGGCCCAGCTTTGAGCCTGAGTTTTTTTCTTTTTTTCTCCAGGTAGTTTTGAAGTGGTCATCCTTGATGACCGGGCAGGATTCAGGAAGTGTACTTCCCTTCATGCAAAGAACAAACAGTGCATTCATGGACCCACATTAGAGAAAAATGAAAGTCAAAGCTGGAAGTAAAATGGACATAATTTTAATGATCTTTTAAATTTTGTGCATTGGATTCAAACAGCAAACTGTGTGCACTCAACTTTATCACAATGTTGTCAAGAGGTCTGTGTCTTTTGCCATTTCACACACAATTGTTCATTACAGTATGTTATCCGCCTCGTGGAAACCAGGGGTGTGGCATGATAAGCAGCGCTGGTAGTGCACCTAGCTTTTATATTATCTAACTTGAAAATATTTCTCTTCTATGACTCCTTTTTTTCTTGATAAAAATAGTTTTCACCAAACGTTGGTGGTGCACACGCACTACCATTCATGCTCGACATCACACCCCTGACAGGAACGCGTGTTCTTATTTTGTTGATAAAAAGTATTACAAAAATTTCCATACAAAAACTATTTTCATAGAAATCTTGCATTTCCACAAATAAACCTGAACATTTTTTTGAAAAAAACTGCTCAAGAATTTTGTTCATTTAACACTGTGACTGTATTGATAAATGCAGTCCACGTCAGAGTTCACCACACATACTTCTCTTTAGATGACCAGTCCCCTTTCTCCTTTCACTGAGATCTGCCCAGGCTCCATCAAGTTCATTTATAGCAGGAAGGAGGTTTTGGATTAACATGTCTGAATGTTAGAATGAAAGTTTCAGTCTTCCACGGGACTATCAATACTCAGCCCTCTTTTACAGCTTAAGACAAAGAGTGCAAAACATCATCCATTTTAATTCAGAATCTCTGAACCAACTGTTGCTTTTTTATTCTTGGTGTAAGGTTGGGGAAAGGGTGGCTGGAATAGGTAGGGATTTGATAAGAGATACATGTTAAATCTCCTGCCACAGTGAATATAAGAAAAAACATTATTGCCTTGGTAATTTGACACTTGTATTTCAATCAGTGACACAGACTGTCAAAAAAACAAAAAGAAAAGAAAGAAAAACACTGATGAAGATCTGCTTTATATTCCACTTGCCATGAAATTCAGATTTGTTTTGCTCTACATTTCTTCACATCCTATAAGCACATATTGTCTATTCAGATGACCATTATACTGAGTAGCTGGGGGCTAGTGACATCATCACCCTCGTATCTGGGTGGTCAGAAGACTTAACTGTTTCTTGTAACACTACAGTTTCTGCTGATTCCAAGTATTTTTATTCTTAATGATTTTTTTTTTCCTCTGGTTACCCTTGGGGCATTGATATTCCATCTCCTGGCAACAGTTGAACCTCAAAAGGAACCTGTAATTTCTTCCCGGACTGCATTTGAAACCAGCCACAAAATGGTTATGTAACATTCACTCAGAAGAAGGGAGGAACCCATGATAAACAGTGTAACCCCGTGTAACTCGGTTGATCCATGATGTTTATAAATCAAGTCTGATCACTGCAACTGCTTAGATCACAGAGTCTCTAGTTCATAGACACAGCGGCATGAGGTAACTCATTTTATTTTGCACAGGTTGCATATTTCCACAGGAAACATTCTCGCTAAATTGTTTGGAAAAAAAGACGACAGTTTGTGCTTGGGTGTTTGGCCTCCCAGCTCTATGCCATGGTTTCTTTACCTGGCAACCGTCTGTCGTTAAATGTGTGCATGTTGATAACCTCTTCTGTTTTCACAATAACTGGGGCCTGTGGCTTGTGTTTTAACCGACGCTGGCACTTCAGGGACATCCTCAGTTCCTCTAGCATGGCGCTACAGAAGGACCTCTAGAGAATAACACAGAAAGGAAACATTACAAACACATCGACTGCAATGGTCCTGAAACGATAGTAAATTCAGTCTCAACAGCCTTCTCAACATAGCAGCCTTAAGTTTTGAAAAATTCCATTATAAGGGTTATATCAAATTTTTCCACTTTTAATACTCAAAACATGATGATTAAAGTATTTTATCAAGTGGGCAAGTTTAAAGAAAATCTCCACCTGTAGTGAACTGCCAGCTAGGAATGCATACATTACACATAATTTGAATGAGGTTTTAAGATATATAATTGATTAACATGATAAGATATAATCTACTTAAAATTTAAATACAAACACATATAAACAAATCAGTTACCAGAAATCCATCCACGCTATTAAAAAATATTAGACAAAATGTACTGGCTTTTAGATCATAATGTAAGATATGAAAATTTTCTTTAAACGTGGCTTCTTCATTTTGTCTTTCAAAACAGAACAAAAATAGCACTCACACATTTAGACATAAAATATGGAAAATTATTTTTGGTATTCATTATATCTTTTTGTGATCATGCCTATAAAACTGTCGGTGAAGATTACAAACACATATGACCTAATCATGAAATGACATTGTATCACATTTAAAAATCCATGCACAAATATTAACTAAATTTTTGGTATCATCAACTTGTTAATTGAGGACTGATAATTTATTCCATGAAGAAAAAGTGACCCTACATATATATTTTTTAATTCCTATTTCATTGGCATTAGATTTGCCAGAAATTCTATATACCTGGAACTTATTACACACTCCTCAAATTCCTATTACAGAGTGAAAACATAAGACAGAAACTTGTTAGTCTCCCTCTCCATCTAATTGAGATACATGTGTTAGTTACATATATCAGATTCATGAACCAGTTGCATATTGTTGTTGACATTCAGATGGTCTAAGACTTAGGCTCTTTTTTTGCAAGAACTAAAAATGTGGACAACAACTAAAAATGTGGACAAGAATGAAAAGTTTACACAATTCCAAAAAGTGATATGGAAACATAATGAAATAAACCTAATCAAATATGCATGTGAAGTCTATTTTTTTGTTTTTTTTTTGCATTTCGTGTTGCTGCTTTGTTGTTTATTGTCTTAGGATAATTCCAAAATCCAAAAGCAAGCTTCAGGAGTTGGTGATGTTCAGGGAAGCCTGGTGTGCTGCAGTCCATGGGGTCACAAAGAGTCGGACACGACTTAGTGACTGAACTGAACTGAATTCCAAAATAATATAGGATAAAAATGGTTAATACCATATACATGCCTTATATTTTTTAAAATACTTTTCATATATCACCTTTTGTGACACAAACTAATATTGAATTAAGTTGGGCATCTGTATGACAGAGGATAACTCACTTTCTGCAGCTCACAACTACACTTCCAGCAAGATATTCTGATACCCAGTTTTATGTTTTTTGATCTTGCCCTGTTAGCTTCTTGGCCATTCCTGGCTATATTTTCATTTTTCTTCTTTGGGTTGCTGAAGAGTTTCCTTGGTGATCATCCCAAATCTATGCCTTGGCTATTCCTGAAATTCTCACAATTATCAACAATAATCTATTGTTCTAAACATGTTATTAATAGTATTATCTTGTCCAATAAACAGGTGAAATCCAAATCTCTTTTTTCCATCACGACCTCTCTGAGTTAATTTTACCTTATCTTCCCCCAACCTATTCTTCTTCTTCTTCTTTTTTCTTTACACACATGCTTCTCTTTGGCCCTCCAAAGTTTTTCTCCTTTGTTTCTTCTTGCTCTGGTACTCAGCAGAGTTCTTTCATCTTTCACATCAGTCCAGCTTTATCCCTTACCTCCAGACATGACTCAAATTTTAACTTATTCAGGAACCACTTTCCAATTGACCAGGCTTATTATTTCTACTCAGATTACTATTTTCCCCTCACTATCATGTTTCTCTGTCTGACCTCTAGGTCTTCCATGTTTCCCTCTCATTGAATTGTAAAGAGTAGTGACCAAGTGCTCACGGCACTGTTGACCGAATTAACAATAGCTATACATGACCTTAACATTTTAATTCTTTTTTAACAATGTTTGTAATTCAATTGCTTAAAAAATTTTTTCAGACGCTTAGTAAAATACATTGTGTGCAAGTGAGCTAATTAATCAGATAAACCTTTGTTATTTGCTTAATAACATTAAATTAATAAAAATATTAATTTATTAGTGTTTGTCATGGGAGATGATTAAATGCTACACATGAATTCCCAACTAACTGCAAAGTTATTTCTATGTATTATTTATTATGTGTTAAATTATATGGTTTTGACATTCACAGATTCTATTTCTATTAAAGGATCTATATGATACCTGATAGCCAGTATATGGACACAGTGTTTCTTGTTGCTTAATACCTACTATTAGATGTACTTATTAAGAACATGATGAAAATGATGATGAAGATGGTGATGATGACAACATTGTAGAAATGGAAAAATCTGACTCCAAAAGAGGGAGGAATACATAGTCTTGAGGTAACTTAGTCTTGGTTCTCTGTTGAAACATTTAACAGAAGAATTGATTAGATACTATAATAATGTCAGAACTTGATGCCATCGACACTTTAAAAATGTTATAGGATGTGAATAATGTTGAATTGTTTGAAATAAGCCTTCATTTAAAATAATTAAACTTCCCAAATGCTAAAAAATGTATAACATTCTCTTTGGCAAACTCAGTTTTTAGATATCATGATTATATTGATTTCAAAAGTGATAAAATAGAGATATTGTTTTGTCTATAGTAACAGAGTGGTCTAAACAACTGATTTTCTCAGGAAAAAATCTTACAAATGTCCATAACTATTCAACACTGAACTGATTCAATTTTATTTCTAGTTAGTTAGGAAGTAATTGTATTAATAGCCTATACTTAACTTCAGACTATAAATAAATGCATTTAAACTATTTTAAAACAATTTTATGTAATATAAAACTTGCAATACTGATTAATATAAATTATAAGCATATATCCTGCCCCAATCAAGCATAAATAATTTAAAATTATCTCAAGTAAATGATATTTACAAATTTATAAACTCTGAAAATTGTAAACACGTAATCCCACCACTATCATTTTAGTCTTTCTCTATTTTCTTAAGTTATTAGAAAGTAAAAAATATAATCAAACAAGCTTTAAGCAGTCGATCAGTAGTTTTGATTTTAATATCATGTTACCACTTTTGTTAATTTTTTCTCTGAATAAGCTGACTTTGACCGTTCTTTTTGATTTATCAATATGTTTTACCTAAAAAAATAGTATTATCTTAGATTCTAATACAGTCACCATGAAACTGTAGGTTCTTTTCTTACTTATATAATATTTCCAATCCTTCACAAAACTATGAACATCTTTAGATTTGAGCAAAAATTGGAGTCAACATTGACAAATTTAAAAAACTTAATGATACCATAAAGTGTGGCTCACTTTTATCACTAAAGCAAACACATTTTTAAAAATTTTTAAAGCTTTAAAATGTAAATTCTGTATCACGATCTCTGTAAGAACCCAAAGTTGAAACTGTACAGATGATTGTGAAGTATAGCTGTTTCTCTGTGTTGTACGTTGCCAAAAAATTACTATGTCTGATTTTTAAGCTTCTAACTTGTCACTTGATAGAGACAAATAGTGTTTCCTACTTCTTATCATGATCAGAATTTTTTACATGTCCTCTTATTGAACTGTGGAATAAGATTTTGAAAAACCTAAATGCATTTGACAGGAATTTCCTGATTATCATGAAGAAGAAGGAAGCTGAGGAGGAGGAGGGAGTAGGAGAAGAAAGAATAAAATAGATGGAAGAGAGGAAAAGGGGGCGGGGGACAAGGAAAGAAACAGTGAAGGAAAGAGGGAAGAAGAGAAGGGAGAGAGGAAGTGAGAGAGAGATCGAGGGAGGAAGAAAGAGAAAGAAAACTACCATGCTTTTCAAATCACTTCTTAGGGACAGAAACACACAAATTGTGTCGAAGTAAGTTTGGTAGGGTGAAAACAACAACAGAAATGTCTCTGCACAATATGACGGACTACAAAAAGAAAAAAGGTGCAAGGATACTAACCATCATTAAAAACCTCTTTTAGAAAGTTTCAAAAGTTTACTAAACAGTGTCTGGATGGTAGGGTGGCACTAACCAAATAGAAGATTCCTGAAAATGAAAATTTAAATCTTTGAGCTGTTAGCATGTATAATTGCATTTAGTTAAACTCGTTATAAAATGCATTGTATTTAATGAGGCAACATGTATTACACATCTCTAATTCTTGACACATTGAAGGTCTGGAAACCTTAAAAATAATGAATTTGGCTAAATGTACATTGCCTTTTAAACAAGTTATTTTTTTAATGTATAAGACAACATAAATAGTCCACAGATAAATGTTCTCAAGAATATCATTTGTGGTGTTACAGAATAATTTAATCTTAATAGCTTAACTTTCTAATTTATAGATATGTTTCTATGATACATGATGTGAGAGTACTTTGAGAAGCACATAAATTCTTTTAATATTAGAAATCTAGTTTCAAACATGCTCCATATTGAACAGTGATATATTTAAACGTCATTTTTAAGTAAAATCCTTTATGTTTAGCAATGTCTTTTAAAAAAAATAGCAACTGATGAAAAATAAGTTTAATTTTTTAAACTTTGAAACTCATCACTTTCATGTTGAATATATAATACTATACCAACTGAAGGAGAAATAATCATAAATATATGCTATTATTAGGTCTCTATTTAGTATTTATTTTGTAAGGAGAAACCTATTCTACACATTTTACTGTCTTATTTTTTGAGGGTATAAAGTTAACTAAATGATATTCCAATATTCAGAATAATTTCCAACCATTTCTGTGTACAGTTTCTATTTGAAGCCTACTAAAACATCTTTAAACTGCTTCTAAGAGACTTGGTAATGCAATGTCCTAATATATACTAGCATCTCTCAACCAAAATGTTTTGTTTTGTTTGTCATTTAAATTATTTGTTCACTGATTATGGATACTTTGTTCATTCTCAGACATTTTCTAATTAATTTCTGATGCTGTAGGCCATTTGACCAAGAATACAGATCACATGTAGTAGAGACAAATCCAAACAGTCACTGTAATTAATCCCTGTGGAAAATTGTTCCACTTTAGGAAATACTTAAATTAACTAAATAATAACTAAAGGGAAATAAAAAGTATGTTGGATGCAATATGCAACATTTTGTATAAATGTTGGTGTCCTAGATAATGAAGATAAATGTCATTTAACAAGGCCCATTTCTTTTGATTTGACTCTTTAACTGGCAGTCTTTTAAAAATATCAAATATCTAGTGCTATCTATCAGAAGTATGGATTTACCTAAAGCTGTATGAATGTAACAGTGAAGCAATGAGAGATGAAAAATGACTAGCTAAGATACTCATGTCAAAAAAAAATATATATATATATATATAAACTTTGATCTTGATGCTTAGTCTTAGAGCAGTACTCTTTTTAAAGTCTATATATACATATATATATTATTTAAATATGCTGTCAGACAGGTATGCACACATTGATATTCTAACTAAAAGAGGAATACTGTTCTCTTGACTTCCATTCTGTGTGTTATTATATTAGCCTGCCTCACTAACAGTGATTTGAATTTCAGCTAAGTTCTTTTACCTGGACTATATTCTTAACAAATGGTAATTTTTGAATACTAAATAATAAATCAGACAGGAAAAATTATGGCACTAAATTATTTTTTCTCAATAAACAAAATGACAAAGCTTCCTATGCTTTAGCCTGGATTATTTTACAATGATAAACACAACAAAAGATTAAAATATTTTCAGAAACCTTGACTCTTACAGAAATAATTACTGAATAGCTTTATATTGCATTTTGCAAATAAATGAGACAGAAAAATGGGGCATCATTATACATTTTTACACTTCCCTTACTTAAGTTAGAAAAATCAATAAATTAGGTCTGACAAGCTTCAACAACATTTTAGTCGATACAGCTGTGAAATGAATTTTAAGAAAAAGCAATGTTAATCATATTCTTGCTAGTAGTCATAATAATAACAATTTTTCAACAAAGTATGTAACATCCAAATAACAAATACTTAATTCCAGGAAAGCTCTCTTTCCTTTAAAGTACAGCAGTTAAAATGTACCAGCTTTATAAATAAAGATAATAATTATATTATAATGAAAGCTTCTTAGTATATGCCAGGCATGCAAAAACCTCTATATATGTTAACTATATTAACTTCTAAAACATTTTAATTTATGGTGTATTCGTAACCCATTCATTTATTTAAAAGATATATAGAAAGATTAATATAATCCAAAGTTGAACACACTTGAAGAATGATTCCAAGTCTTTTTTTTTTTTAATTTCAAAACCCATGCTTAATGTCCAGGAAAGTGAAATAACTATACAGAGCTCATGATCAATTTTGTCAATACAACGTCAGGGATAAAACCTGTCAAGAAAAATAGCTAAATGTTCTACTTCCATATCCTGTAGTCATCTGTGGTGTAAACAGAATTAGTCTAGGCCTATTTCAACTTGAGAAACAGACTTGACCCTTGAGATACTTATCCTCTTCTGCACAATATGGATAATAACCTTTGCATAGCTCTCAGAGTAACTTTCATGCATTGGAGAAGTTGGCAACCCACCCCAGTGTTCTTGCCTGGAGAATCCCAGGGACGGGGGAGCCTGGCGGGTTTCCCTCTATGGGGTCGCCCAGAGTCAGACACGACTGAAGTGACTTAGCAGCAGCAGCAGAATAACTTTGTACTCACATGACATATTACACTTTAAAAATTCTAAAGTCCTTGATGAAAACCAGCTATAATCTTGTTTTAAAACATTATGGGCATTAAAAGAGTATGAGTTATCACAAATGAATGACTTAAAACTCCTTTTGCTGATTTGCAACTACTTAGGGAGCAAAATGAAAATTGGCAATTGAAGTGTTATTTTATATTTATATATAAAAAGCATTTTTTTGAGCCATCCAGTTACTCCCTATAAAGGATATTAGTGGAAATTGAGAGAAGCTCTGCTCTCAGAGAAAGGCAGTAACATAAAACAAGACAAAATACTTTTGTCCAAAGTTTGTCACTTTTAACTTTTGAGTAGCAACATGCTTTATAGCTAGATTTTATATTAAAAATGTACTTAGAATGTTAACAGTTAAAACTCCATATATTAAATACTATATGAAATACTATATGAACTCCCTATATGAAAAGTACAAATATTCCATGATTTGTAAGTATTATTTGGAAAAATGTAAATATTGTAATAAAATGTTTACTGGTGATTTATGACAATGTTTGCTTTCATATATCTTATCCAATAAATGTCTTCTTTTATGAAGCATTACCTCTGTTAGAACAAATTCTTCAGCATTCTGGAAGCAATTTGTGCATAAGGATTTGTGAACAATTTGTTTTAATTCTTCTGATTCCATGAAATACAGATTCAGCCAGCTTTGAAAAGTGTTTTTCCTCTGAATATCTTTCATACAGAATCTCTAGTCTTGCAAGTTTAAATTAAACCACTATGATTTTCTTCTTATTCCTCATATTTCCTTGTTTCATTTATTTGTCCTTCTATGAGTTACAACTGCCTCTACATTTCTTATTCAACTATACACTGAAGAACATTCTATGTGCCCACAACACTTTTTTTGAATTTTCAGTGACTGAAAATCATCACAATTATATAAAGGTTACTGTTGATAAGATTTACCAGTGTTCTCTAAAACAACAACATACACTAAAATGTACTATGTCCTGAAAAATAACTGTACAAAATAACTCTTAAAATGTACTTTAATCATCTTGCAGAAAAGCACAAAATATGTATCCAAGATATGTAATGTGGCTTAGAAATTCAATATCCAGTAATAATTTATACATTTTTATTTCTAAGATGTATTTACTATATTTTCTTTATGCTTAAATAATAGAAAGGGAATATTTTATTATATGTTAATATCAAAAAACTCAAAGATTCATATTCAACCTGACGTTCAATAAGGAACAGCTTGTACAGGTAAAGCAATTTCAGTTACATGGAAATAAATCTATTTATATATGTATCACATAAAACAAAAGGTGCAACTATGTAAGTTATATTACCATTCTCACTGGAAATCAAAAGAAGGCAGAATTATATATAGCTTTTAAAAGTGAACATATTCAAAAATTTAAGAAATGATGAATAATTCCAAACATAAATTAATAAACAATAATTATCATAAAATAGTACTGTAAAAATTATTACAACAATTTATAACTCATACTTACAAAAATAAATGTATTATCATAAAATATATTACCAGAGAAATTAAAATTCTAAATATTAGGCAAGTTTTTTCAGTTATAAATAAGATTTAAAAGGTAAACACAGACTATTTGAAACAATTCTATGTTACCTGAAATGCATTGATAATTGCCTAAGATATGCAACAATTTCTTGAATTGCTTACTGAATGTACCTCAAGCACTAGCATTTTTAAAAAGCAAGGAAATATACAGCAAAAAGAAAATTAGAAAATGCACATGGTGATTAGTTATTTTTCAAACATGTTCAAAGTGGAAAAATATTTTAAGTAAGTTTTGTAATGGTCAGGTTATATGGTGAAAACCATCAAAAAAAGAAAAACACCTATTTAGTTAACAAGTTTGAATAAATGTGAAATGCAATATGTCCTTGAGGCATTAATATTTGCATCAAAATTAAAACCACTAAGTATTTTAAAAACTATAATACACCATCTTGTGGTTATTGGAAAGGAATGCAACTTATAATTTTTATATTTTTATAAGGTCTACTTATTTCAGCATTATCTTTTCTTTTTAGTTTAACCTGCCCTCATTTAAAAATAACACATACTTATAGTACACTAAGTTCTCAACTCGGGAATATAAAAACATTACAGTCATTAACGCCAGTGTGATCCTTTAATATCTTACCAAATGTATACTATAAAAGACACATTATTTTCACCTTTAAATAATAATAATCATTAATTTTATCATTATCAGAAGTAAGACTTGAAAGGTAATATATTAGTCAATCATAAATTTTATAAATAAACTTCATTTTCAACTAGATGGCATGTATATCATATCTACCAGTTTATTTAGATAAAGACAGAAATTTTCATTTATTCTTTTTAAAAATACTAGAATATTATGAATTAAAGAAAGAAATAAAATGGAGAAAGAAAAAGGAGTAAGAGAAAGTATTTGGGAGCTGGAATTATGAATAATATATACTTGCTTACTCCAATGTGCAAATATATTTCATCATACACTTGGTTCTCTATAAATAATTATTGAGTAAATGAATAATTTTAAAACTATTTACTTTGGTTTTAAAATCTAAAAATCTCAATTAAAGACACAAGTCATAAGTGCAAATAAACTAAATTTCTATACACTCACATGCATATTTTACAATAAAATCTAGGAATATTTCACAGCTAATTTTAATAAATTAGCTAAGGTGTTAAACCATATAGCCCAACAAAGTAAAATATTTTTCTCAGGAAAAATGAAGAGGAATGGAGCTCAAGAATATAATTTATCACAATAAATACAATGGATCACATCTAAAAAACCTACTTTTTATTTACTTTATAAACATATTTCTTTTGAATTATGAGAAAATTAGTTCTTTTTTATTATTTATGATCAACTTTTCTAATTTTCTGGAATCAGTCTCATTATTTAACAGGTAAAGAGAGAGAAAAGGAAGGAAGGAGGAAAACAGAGAGAAATATAAAAAGGGAAGAAAGAGTCTTACGCCAACAGAAACTGTCTGAGATATGGAGATACAAATCAAACTCACTAGTTCCTTTTCCTAAAGGAATCAAGAGGAAAGAATCTAATAAGGAAAGAGGGACACCCCACACACACTCAAATCAGCAATATGAATAAAATAGTGAGCTGATTCCCTGATGGCTCAGACGGTAAAGAATCTGCCTGCCAAGGGGAAGACCCAGCTTTGATCCCTGGGTGAGAAAATCCCAGGGAAGGAGAAGGAGAAGGAAAAGGCAACCCACTCCAGTATTCTTGCCTAGAGAAGTTCATGGACAGAGGAGCCTGGCAGGCTGCAGTCCATGGTGTCACCAAAAAAAAAAAAAAGAAAGAACTCTACAGGACTGAGTGACTACACTTTTTTACTTTCAAGGGAGAAATTTTGTCAAAGGTTTCACAGAGGAAAGAATGGATCTTGTTTGAAATGGAAAAAACACATTCCCAACTTTCTCAAAGGGGCAGCAAATGTTCTTGGAACGAGGATAGTTTCTGAAGTCAGCTAAGCTTTTTTAAAAATGGAGATGTACAGATAGAGTCATATGGTTTTCTTTTAAATCAGTTCAGTTCAGTCACTCAGGCGTGTCCAACTCTTTGTGACCCCATGGACTGCAGCACCCCAGGCTTACCTGTCCATCACCAGCTCCTAGAGTTTGATCAAACTCATGTCCATCAAATTGGTGATACTTTCCAACCATCGCATACTCTGTTGTCCCCTTCTCCTCCTGCCTTAAATCTTTCCCAGCATCAGGGTCTTTTCCAATGAGTCAGTTCTTCACATCAGGTGGCCAAAGTATTGAAGCTTCAGCTTCAACATCAGTCTTTCCAATGAATATTCAGGACGGATTTCCTTTAGGATGGACTGGTTTGATCTTGCAGTCCAAGAGACTCTCAAGAGTCTTCTCCAACACCGCAGTTCAAAAGCATCAATTCTTCGGCACTCAGCTTTCTTTATAGTTGAACTCTCACATCCATACATTACTACTGGAAAAACCATAGCTTTGGAAGATGGACCTTTGTTGATAAAATAGTGTCTCTACCTTTTAATATGCTGTCTAGTTTGATCATAGCTTTTCTTCCAAGGAGCAAGCATCTTTTAATTTCATGGTTGCAGTCACTATCTGCAGTGATTTTGGACCCCCCCCTCAAAAAAAATAAAGTCTCTCACTGTTTCCAGTGTTTCCCCATCTATTTACCATGAAGTAATGGGACCAGATGCCATGATCTTAGTTTTTTGAATGCTGAGTTTTAAGCCAACTTTTTCACTCTCCTCTTTCACTTTCATCAAGAGGCTATTTAATTCTTCTTCATTCTCTGCCATAAGGGTGGTGTCATCTGAATATCTAAGGTTATTGATATTTCTCCCACAAATCTTGATTCCAGCTTGTGCTTCATCCAATCCAGCATTTCACATGATGTACTCTGCATATACGTTAAACAAGCAGGTTGACAACACGCAGCCTTGACGTACTCCTTTCCCAATTTGGTACCAGTCTGTTGTTCCATGTCCTGTTCTAACTGTTGCTTCTTGACCTGCACACAGATTTCTCAGGAGGCAGCTTAGGTGGTCTGCTATTCCCATCTCTTTAAGAATTTTCCACAGTTTGCTGTGATACACACAGTCAAAGGCTTTGGCATAGTTGATAAAGAAGAAGTAGATGTTTTTCTGGAACTCTTTTTCTTTTTGATGATCCAACAGATGTTGGCAATTTCATTGGAATAGAAAATAAAAATCTAACACCACCTTGTGGAAATAGTTGTGCCCTGTACACAGATCCATTATACCTATTCATTAGGAAAACTTTCTTGGCAAGTTGATGCCTAGTCTTGAATGCCTAATCTAAAATGACTAGTAGGAATTTGCCAGGTAGAAAAATGGACAAAGGTTGCTCAGGTCAAATGGGAAGAGTATTTTAAAAAGCTCGCTCACCTTGGAAAATAAAAAGCAATTTAGTGCGGTTACAGTACAAGCACAAATTGGGGAGAAGCAAAATATAAAACCACAAAGATGAACAGAGAGAGATCCTGAAATGTCTCCTCTGGGAAGCTAGAGAATTTGAACTTCATTATGAAAGCTTTGTGGGGACGTTGACATCAGAGGATGTGACTCATATGCTCACGTCCTATCAAAACAGCTCTTTTTTTTCCAATATAATATTTTATCTGCTTCAGCCCAAACAGGTCAATTGATTCCCATTTTCTAATGTTTAAGAAGGTCATAGAAGTCCACAGAAATTAAGAACTGGTTGATATGTGAAAAATTCAACTAAACTAGTTATTTATAAGAATAAAGGTGATTCTACAAAAAGTAAATTCTCATGTCCTTTAAAAACACCTTAATGAAAAATAAATAAATAAATAAATACATCTTAATGCTATAAAATAATTGTATATAGAGACAAGGCCTAGGTAAATCATACAAACAGGATACAAAGAGAAAAGAGCAATAGACTATCATATGCTGTCAAGAGATTAATGTATGTGTTTTATCTTAAACCTGAGCTATAAGTGAAAGAAAACTACTGCATATAGATGATGTGAAGTTCTAATTAGACAACCTAAGTTCCTTATATTACTTTGGGACTCATTTTAAGCATTAGCTAACCAAATATCACATTTGTTGATAACTTATAGTAAATATGAAAATTGAAGATTTAATAACTTTCATCTTTGATTGGTTCTTAGGATTTGACCCCAAAACTCATTTTGACATCATAATAAAATCATAATGTAAAAAGTGTACTTAGACCTAATTTTCAGTCACACCTGTGGCAAAAGATATTTGATTTAGTCAGATGAGCAGATACAACCATTAAATAAATCATATAATTGTCCAAATTTCTCAAACTTTTTAATTGGTTATTTTACTCATAGAATGGTACTATCACAATAGTCATTTAACACTATTTCAAGGAATTAATTACCTTTCTTAATTAAATTAAGTGAAGTAAATTGAATTTAGTGTATTAAGTGAAGTAAAATGTAGGAATGCTGTATCCAGAATTTTGATTTCAGAAAAGATAACCATATCATAAATTATTAAATATGAAGGACAATATCATATTTCTACTTTTATATTTACCAATAAATGTTTATAAACCTTTAAAATATTTAAAACAATATATCTCATTCTGATGCAGCATCTAAAAATTAAGATCTAAAAAGGTGCTTTTCATTTAAAAACAGAAGAGATGTTTATTATATACTAAAAGACTAAGTTATAAAAGGCTTAAAAATTTTAAAGCCGAATTTTATGTTCCGAGTCATACATTTATATTAAAGTGTAGCATGTACTATCAGAAAGACTTCTCTATAAATATCCATTCTTATATTTATAGAACTAATGGAATTATAGCATTAGAAATGTATAATATGAACTATGTTCACAAACTTTTTAAAGAATAGAATGTAAAGATATTTGTACAAAGATTAAATATATTAAAATCCTAAGGAAAATTGCAATAATCTCAATATTTTGAGGTTTATATATATTCTTCTGAAGACTCCTGTGCAAGACAATAAAAGATGCACTAAGAATAATATTAAGTGGCAAAGAAGAAACCCACAATATTTTCACATATTCATTAATGTAGAATATCCATTAAAATTTCCACAATGTGCTTTGAGATTTTTCAAATAGAAATGTATTGGAGCAAAAATCTTCAAATAAAAATTATATTTACTCTCTAACTTGAAACTATTAATGAGTATTGTATCCTGAAGCACTTAACTGCAGAAAAGATTTTTTCTTCATATAACAGTTTCTGAGTTTTACTTCATTAATTATATTCTTCCAATAAACTAATCACAGTGAACTTCAAGCAGCAAAAGTTTTTCCAATTTCAGACTTTAATAAGAGGGGAAATAGTTGCTGGTTCTGAAACAGTTCAATTCAAAATATTACCTTTAAATTAAAAGCATCAAGCTAATCCTGAGTTCTATGAACCTTTGTATATAACGAGTGACAGAAGATCGTTAACAGTCACAGTTCTAGTATCACCCTTGGCTGGCAAGATAAAAAATAGTTGGCTTTATTATAGCAACAATTGTTTTAAGTTGCAAAAAAGTGACATTTACCTTTTCCAATTGAGCGTTTTTTTTGGATTTGTATAAAAACTCTCCCACTGCCACAAAAACAGAGAGCACCAAGCCGGCTGCCAGAACAATGAAGATGCCACCAATATTTTGAACCCCCAGGGCACTGGCCTCCTTGCTCTCCTCCTCTGGACACCCATTGCCCCTCCACCACTTCTCCTTCATCATGTGCAGCTTGCCTTCCTCTTGCAGCTGAAGAATTGCTATGGTGATTTTGTCTCTGTATGGAGAACCTAGGAAGAGAGAGGGTTTGTTAATGCTTTCCAGGAAACCAGAATTTCACAGTTAAAGGTTAACATGATGAAAGAACAGAGCTCTTTCCAAACGCTGTGAAATATGCCGATATTTATTGTCAGCAGGAAAAATCAACTGGAAATGGCATAAAATAAAAGTTTAACAAAATAAATAGAGGTGGCGGCCTTTCTGATTTTGAAGGGTAAAATATATTTTGTTTTGAAAGAGGAAAATATCTCTTGCTAAATTCAGGCTCAACTTGGGAAAATAAAAAAAAATGGTAAGTAGAAATCTACAAAAAGAAATGCAGAGAGGGCAAGGATATTTAGCTAATAGCTAGGAATCATTCAACACTGAAAGAGAACATTGACAAAATGGAAACCTCTGTTTTTAGGAAAGTTGTGCAAAAAATGGTGTTTCCCATGATTAAGTTGCAATAATTTGAAGAGGTTATGACTAACAAGTTCTGTTCAATTCAGTTCAGTCACTCACACAAGTTCTGTTCAATTCAGTTCAGTCACTCAGTCATGTCTGATTCTTTGCGACTGCATGGACTGCATGGACTGCATGGACTGCATGGACTGCATGGACTGCAGCACGCTAGGCTTCCCTGTCCATCACCAACTCCTGGAGCTTGCTCATACTCATATCCATCAATTCGGTCTGTCATTGGTCAACCATCTCATCCTCTGTCATCCCCCTCTCCTCCTGCCTTCAATCTTTCCCAGCATCAGGGTCTTTTCCAATGAGTCAGTTCTTCACATAAGGTGGCCAAAGTACTGAAGCTTCAGCTTCGGCACCAGTCCTTCCAATGAATATTCGGGGTTGATTTCCTTTAGGATTGACTGGTTTGATCTCCTGCCTGTCCAAGGGACTCTCAAGAGTCCTCTCAAAACCATCAATTCTTCAGTGCTCAGCTTTCTTTATAGTCCAGCTCTCACACCCACATAAGACTACTGAAAAACCATAGCTTTGACAATATGGACCTTTGTTGGTAAAGTAATGTCTCTGCTTTTTAATATTCTGTCTAGGTTGGTCATAACTTTTCTTCCAAGGAGGACAGTCTTTTAATTTCAAGGCTGCAGTGACCATCTGCAGTGATTTTGGAGCTCAAGGAAATAAAGTCTCTCACTGTTTCCATTGTTTCCCCATCTATTTCCATGAAGTGATGGGACCGGATGAACTATGGATGGAGGTTCATGACATTGTACAGGAGACAAGGATCAAGGCCATCCCCAAGGAAAAGAAATGCAAAAAAGCCAAATGGCTGTCTGAAGAGGGCTTACAAATAGCTGTGAAAAGAAGAGAAGTAAAAAGCCAAGGAGAAAAGGAAAGATATACCCATTTGAATGCAGAGTACCAAAGAATAGCATGGAGAGATAAGAAAGCCTCCCTCAGTGATCAGTGCAAAGAAATAGAGGAGAACAATAGAATGGGAAAGACTAGAGATCTCTTCAAGAAAATTAGAGATACCAAGGGAACATTTCATGCAAAGATGGGCTCAATAAAGGACAGAAATGGTATGGACCTAACAGAAGCAGAAGATATTAAGAAGAGATGGCAAGAATACAAAGAAGAACTGTACAAAAAAGATCTTCATGACCCAGATAATCACAATAGTGTGATCACTCACCAAAAACCAGGTATCCTAGAATGCGAAGTCAAGTGGGTCTTAGGAAGGATCACTATGAACAAAGCTAGTGGAGGTGATGGAATTCCAGTTGAGCTATCAAATCCTTAAAGCTGATGCTGTGAAATTGCTGTAATCAATATGCCAAGCGAATTTGGAAAACTCAGCAGTGGCCGCAGGACTGGAAAAGGTCAATTTTCCTTCCAAACCCAAAGAAAGTCAATGCCAAAGAATGCTCAAACTACCGCACAATTGCACTCATCTCACACACTAGTAAAGTGATGCTCAAAATTCTCCAAGCCACGCTTCAGCAATATGTGAACTGTGAAGTTCCAAAGCTATTTTTTTTCCCCCAGTAATCACATATGGATGTGGTAGTGGGACTATAAAGAAAGCTGAGCGCCAAAGAATTGATGCTTTTGAACTGTTGTATTGGAGAAGACTCTTGAGAGTCCCTTGGACTGCCAGGAGATCAAACCAGTCAATCCTAAAGGAAGTCCTGAATAGTCATTGAAAGGACTGATGCTGAAAATGAAGTTACAATACTTTGGTTGCCTTATGCAAAGAATTGACTTACTGGAGCAGTCCCTGATGCTGGGAAAGATTGAAGGCAGGAGGAGAAGGGGACGACAGAGGATGAGATGGTTGGATGGCATCACTGACTCAATGGACATGAGTTTGGGTAAACTCCAGGAGTTGGGGATGGACAGGGAGGCCTGGTGTGCTGCAGTCCATGGGGTCGCAATGAGTTAGACATGACTGAGTGACTGAACTGAACTGAACTGATGGGACCAGATGCCATGACTTTCATTTTTTGAATGTTGAGTTTTAAGCCAGCTTTTTCACTTGCATCAAGAGGCTCCTCAGTTCCTCTTTGCTTTCTGCCATAATTGTGGTGTCATCTGCATATATGGGGTTATTGATATTTCTTCCTGTAATCTTTTTTCCCAGCCTGTGCTTCATCCAGTCTAGCATTTTGCATGATATACTCTGCATATAATGTAAGTTAAATAAGCAAGTTGACAATATACAACTTTGATGTACTCCTTTCCCAAAATGGAACCAGTCCATTGCTCTATGTCTGAGTCTAACTATTTCTTCTTGACCTGCATGCACATTTCTCAGAAGGCATGTAAAGTGGTCTAGTATTCCCATCTCTTGAAGTATTTTCCACAGTTTGTTGTGATCTACATAGTCAAAGACTACCATAGTCAATGAAAGAGAAGTAGATTTTGGGGGGAATGCTTTTGCTTTTTCTATGATCCAACACATGTTGGCATCTTGATCGCTGGTTCCTCTGTCTTTTCTAAATCCAGTCTGAACACCTGGAATTTCTCGGTTCATGTACTGTTGAAACCTAATTTGGAGAATTATGAGTGTTACTTTGCTAGTGTGTAAGATGAGTGCCATTGTGTGGTAGTTTGAACATTCTTTGGCACTGCTTTTCTTTGGGATTGGAATATAAACTGACCTTTTCCAGTTCTGTGGCCACTGCTGAGTTGTCCAAATTTCCTAACATATTGAGTGCAGCACTTTGACAGCAATATCTTTTATGATTTGAAATACCTCAGCTGGAAGGAATGGCAAATACCTTGCAGATAGCAATGGTTTATATTTGTTATTTGACAAGAATACCAGAAGTAACAGATTGTACAGACTTGGATCATTCAAAAAAATCATCATGGTGACACGCTGTAAGGTTTTTTTTTTTTGGTTGTTTGTTTATCATTTTACACTTTAGAAAGAAATATTATTTTCACTGTAAGCAACAGTATAAATGAAATTTAGTATATATGCTAATTGTGGTAGATGTTCATCTGCATTAGTGTTATATGATAAGTAATAACTTTTCTAATTGGTTGCCCAAAGCATGGAATAATACTGAACTATATGCATCTTTCAACATCTGTCCCAAAGGATCAGTCTTACTGCTTTCTCTCATCCAGAAAATAGTCTGTTATTAGAGTTTAATCATTCCTAAACTCTAATCTTTCCTAAACACTGCACATTACAGTTTTCTGCACAAATTCATCCATAAGTGTTTTTTCTGCTTGCAGAAATATACTGATTTCAGCTTGCATCCCACGGTGTCTGTGATTTTGTCTTGATTTAAATATTCCTGCATCTACACCTAAAGATTATTTTTGCTAAGGGCAGTTAAAAACCTGAAATGGAAACTATTTTGCCCCATAAGGAACAGCACTATATGTCTTCTTTTTACTTGATTGGTATAACAGGACTAATTCAGCACTGCTCTTTTTGCAAGAACAGGCAAGTTAAAAAACAGACATACAAGGAAAATCATGAAAAGTTAGTACCTTATTGAAAAGTCAGAGTGAAGATACATCAAGTCCAGGTAGAAAGCTGTTTCCTTAACGTAATCCTAAATTTATGTAGAAGAAATGTTTAAGTACATGCCTTCTAGACATCTTTTTTACTGTCTTCCTAAAAGGTGCATTATCCATTCCTATAATTAGAACTAAGTTATTTCTTTAACTGTGCAAAATCTAATTATGGTAGGATAATTTCTGTTCCTTAGTTTCATTCCTCTGTCCTCTTCCAAATAATACTCTGATGAAGATGCTCAGTTTAAATTTTTCCCCTTAGCCCTTCAGATTTCAGTGGATTAGCCTAGTCCATACTATTTTCTACTTTGATCATTTACTGGAGACTCAGCTTAGGTCATTAAGTATCACTATTTTTTATCTTTAAAATGTAATCTATTTTCCTAAGTAGATTATAAACTCTAAGATACTGTAAGTGACAACGGGGTGCTTCAGTCTTCTCTGGCATATATTTAAGAAATATAAATGAAGGTCATCTTGTTTGGCTATCCAATTTTCATTTATTCATTACATCTAGTCTAGAACCAGCTTTAAAGTCACGTGTACTCTGAATTACCATTCTGATTAATCATGTATGTCCCAGGCAAAATAAACATTGATTGAGAAAAAATCATTTTAGCTTATCAATTATATCCTTCCATTGGAAAAATAGCATCTGAAACAAATTTTGTAATTTTAGTACTTATAGAAATGACTATAGGCGGCTAATAAAAAATATAGCCTGAAAGTACAATTATAAACACATGTTTGGAGGATACTAACATGAAAAGTAGACTTTGAAATATGGAAAACTCGATCCATTTAAGTAATATTTTGAGCCAGGTCATTTTTCATCCTGAGCAATATTGAAAGAGTATTATTTTATTGCCAATTCACCAAAACTACTGAATTGCTTTATGATGTTTATTCTAATATTTTCAAACACCATATTCTCTACTACATTCTCAAAATAAGGCACAGATTTAAAAAAAAGTAAACCAATTTTCAACAAATGATGGACACATCTTGATTTCTTGCTGGTTGGGCTTATCTCCAGCACTTATTGTAAATATGAAAATATCCTCTTGGTAGCACACCTCCCCACATATGCTTTCCAGTGTAAACATAATATGTAAATAGAAATCAGTTTGAATAAAGGCTGAAAAACTAATATACCTCAGTTTGAGTTTTTTAACAGGGTGAAACAATAGAGTTAATATAATCTATGACACTAAATCACTGCAATGATTTGCCATTCTATTATTGACTTATTTTAGAAACTAATAATTCATCAATAACGACATTATTTCTTTGGTGTGTTATTTGGTGATTCGTGGGAAGCATTTCTATCAAGTACCAATAAAGTCAAAAGTGGTTCGAAGCTTTTATCTAGTTGAAAAATTTCAAGGAGATATTGAGATCAATGAATAAAAGTATCTTTTATCTTCTTTTCAACATGAATAGCCATGCACTTGGCTCTAATGAAGTGAACAGCCATTAGACAGATAGATAGAGTCTAAGTTTTGCTCAAGTATGAACCTAGCCTCAATCCATAGGGTGTCAAGCCAAGAACTATGAGGCCGTTGAGTGGCAGCTGTGAGAAGCTGGGGTTATGTCCCATAAGGTTGCCTTCAAGTAGATGAGTACCTTTGCAACAGGGCTCTTAAGTTTGATTAGAAAACTGCTGAGGAAATTGTAAATATGTCTAATATAACATATGCTTTTGCATCTAAAATTCAATCCTCAAATGCTTAAGAGGGCAAACAGGTAACTTGTGAAGAAACAAGTTTGGCAAAAAGATCTGAAAAATTGTAACATCAAGTATGGAAACATAATTTTCAGTTCAAATTTTATTAAAAAGTCTGTGGGAATTTCAACACAGGGTTCCCAGATACTTAAACCTTTATTATATCCCAGGAAATATTTTGTCTAAAATTCTCTAGATTAAGATTTTGGCATATAAGTCACCTTTAAAAAAACCCAGCAATCCCACTCCTGGGCATACACACTGAGGAAACCAGAACCGAAAAGGACACGTGAATCCCAGTGTTCATTACAGCACTGTTTATAATAGCCAGGACATGGAAGCAACCTAGATGCCCATCAGCAGATGAATGGATAAGAAAGTTATGGTACATATACACATTGGAATATTACTCAGCCATTAAGAAGAATACATTTGAATCAGTTCTAATGAGATGGATGAAACTGGAGCCCATTATACAGAGTGAAGTAAGCCAGAAAGATAAAGAACATTACAGTATACTAACACATATATATGGAATTTAAAAAGATGGTAATGATAACCCTATATGCAAAACAGAAAAAGAGACATAGATGTACAGAACAGACTTTTGGACTCTGTGGGAGAAGGCAAGGGTGGGATGTTCTGAGAGAAGAGCATTGAAACAAGTATACTATCAAGGCTGAAACAGATCACCAGCCCAGGCTGGATGCATGAGACAAGTTCTCAGGGCTGGTGCACTGGGAAGACCCAGAGGGATGGGGTGGAGAGGGAGGTGGGAGCGGGGATCGGGATGGGGAACACATGTAAATCCATGGCTGATTCATGTCAATGTATGGCAAAAATCACTACAATATTGTAAAGTAATTAGCCTTCAACTAATAAAAATAAATGAAAAAAAAGAAAAAGAAAATGAAGGAACCATTGCACATGCAGCAACATGGCTGCTTCTCAAATATATTATGATGAATAAAAGAATTAGAAATTTAAAAATAAATAAATAAATAAAAATAAAAAGCACCATGTGAGATAAGGCAAATACCTCTTAAAGCTGAATTTAGCTCTCTGATTTTCACTATGCAATCTCTGGTTTTTATTTCATTTGTATTCCTGCTTACAATGAGACTTTCTTTGGTTGTTTAAACATATGCTCCATTCTGACAGTAAGGAACAATTATGTTTAAAAATGGTCTTTTTTCAAGTTGCTGAAGGATCCCATTTACCAGATAAAACTGTTTCTAGCTTACATGAAAGAAAAGGAGAGTGAGAAAGAAAGAAAGGGGAGGAGGAAGAAAGGAAGGAAGGAAAAAAGACATGTGATTACTACATAGTGAAGTCCCTTGATGAGGCATGGGGCTCAAAAGAGCACGCAAGAAGACATAAAGGCACTTTTGAGTGACAAACAGCAGCAATATATGTGTGTGCATAAATAAAACCTACAAACACACCTATTCAGAATTCCTCAATTAAAAAACAACAATAGTCTCCAAATGTCCCCAAAGGCTAAATTTTGATCAAAGGACTTTACATAAAATTCTAATTTCATGAACATTCCTCCTAACAAATAGACTTAAAGCTCCTTAGGAAAATAAACTGTGATTTGTTATAAACAATTAATATAAATCTCACCAAGTAGTTCTGAGCCAACTTGCCGGGTTTACTAAGGGAGTTGACTCCCTTCTCTCTTACCTTCTTCCCTCCTTCCTCCTCCTACCTTCCTGGTACCTTTCCTTCACTTTTTTTCATACCTCGTCTCTTTGCTTTCCTTCTCCTTCCTTCCCCCTCCCACTCCCTTTCCTTTTCTCTCCCTCCTCTCCCACCTCCCCTCCCCGCTTCCCTTCCTTTCAATCTTTTGATGTTTCTTATAGAATGGAATACACACGTAGTTAAACATTCTTGGTTCTAAAGTTTAAATCTGCTACACATAAATTATCAATTTGCTCATTTGATTGTTTGTTCATGCTCTTTACAAACATATCAATTTAAGTGTGTACCAAACATTTTCCTTATCTTATTCAGGAAATGTAATATAGAAAAGATAAAAGAAAGGGAGTTAGCTTTGCTTTTAACTCTTGAAGAGGCTTATTAACTGATATAAAGCTTTTCTTTTAAAGGTTGCACAGCAAATTTTCTAATACCTATCATGCTTTGGTGAAATATTTTAAAATCACAATATCCATATACCAGCGATCTCCCATCCATCCTGCCAAAAATGTCTTTACTTTCAAATTAGGCTTCTGCATGCTTTAATCAATTACCAAGGTAAGGGGAAAAAATTACTCTTTCTTTCTAAAAAAAATATCTTTCTAAAACTTATTATAATAATATTTCCTAAACTGGATTTTCCCCATACACTTCTTTTTTAGGAAGTGTACATCTGTGTTTCACTTTTAAAGAATACATCGCTCAAATAAGCTTGAAGAATACACCATAACAAATATATCTTTTGTGTAAATATACATTATACATTAGCAAAATAAAAGGCTGCTATCTCCCTAACGAAGGATAAAGTTTAAAAATGCCTTAAATGATTAAATTTGTTTTATTGAAGAATTTTTCCCTCCTATCTATTAATGTTCCCATCAATTATTTTGTTTTAATCTCAATTTGAAAAGCACTGCCTTCAATAACAGTAATTATTACTGTTACTACATCAACTCTCTCTGTCAAAAATGAGCTGTTTCTTGTTAGATTTTAGCTTTGAATTTACACATCACAGGACTACTGATCAAGTCACATATTTTTTGTCTGTTCTTTTTCATCTCTTCATAATCCTTCATGAAGCATCAGCTCACAAGAATCCACATCACAATACTTACTTTAGGACATGTTTTCATGGCTGGCTTTTAAATCTCTTTACAAAATACATTTGAGGGACAATAATTATGAGTTATTTAAATCTACCTATATCAAAACTGATGAAACCAATTCTGGGGGAAAATACACTGCCCTTATTTTTTCCTAAAAGTACCCAGATCTTTTAAATATTTTGTTAAATTTATAAGAGGCTGGCTAGGTGTTTCTGTTTCTTATAATAACAAATCCCCACTGTCCATTTCCTAAAGGACTTCAGTGTCCTTTGTTTTATATTTCATAGTTATTCAACTCATCATAATGATATTATGAGCTGTGTATTACAGAGAATTAGGTAACATCCTGGTATTTGTTCTCTGGGTCTGGGAAGATATTTGTGCGGAATAGACTACTCATGATTTTAGGTTTCCTCTAGCACAGCATGTCATTTCTCCAAGATACTGTGCACTTTCTAAAGTACAGTAACTTACACATCATATGGATATGTGACTATACTATATTCACTAAGTATATATAATTTCAATGATTTGACTCAAAGAGTTTCAATAATCCCTTAATTATTCCTCTTCTTTGAAGGTGATTAATCTGATAAATATTTCTAAGATACATACCCAAATACTTGAAGTGCTTTAAATAATGACTTAAAACATCAGGCTGCCTGTCAGTTATAGGTAATCAACCATCCATTATTCATCTTTTTTCATTCAGCATCTAGCACAGTACCTGTCACAAAGTAAGTATTTAGCAATGCTTTTTGAATGAAACATTGAATCAATTATAAAAATCCATTATGATATAGTCAAAATATGTTAAGGTATAACTTCTGATATTGACATCTCAGTTTTTTATTAAATTCAGTAGAACACATAGAGTTCATAAACATATGAGTTTCACAGTTTTAGTGTTGACCATCTAGGATAAGTTAGGATGATAAACAAGTTCATACATCTTTATGCCATCCTTACATTTATATCAGCTGTCAGAGGCGTCCCTTGTCAGTGCCTTAATAAGTAAAAGAATTGTTAGCACAAAAGATCTGAGGCTATCTGCTGGAACCATCAACTTTCATTCTTAAATTACAGTGCTGTTGGCAATGTCAGATTTTATGAAATTACTCCCTGCTTCCCATGCTGAAATGAGAGTTGGGTGCCCTAAATGCACAACGTATTTTGGGTGCTTTTAGACCTTTATCTCTTTTTACCATTATTTCCATGATAAAATCTTCCAATAATATTGGAACTAGACCACATTTTCTTAGAGCCTTTTTTCTCAGCAAAAGATGGGTTTTATTATCTCTGAGGACACTGCCTCTCTCATATTTGTTTTTAAGAAGTGTTAAATTTTATATTTACATTTCAGATTCAATTTTACATTGCTATTCTCCCGTTTTATGCTGTATTCAGTCAACAGTGCTGTTATACAATAACATAGCATCACTTTTCCTCTATAGAACTTGTCTCAGTTTGTAACTAAAAATAATTTCTGTAACTATTTGTTTAATGCTTATTTACAGTAACAGGCTATAAATTTCATAAAGACAGGGGTTATTTTTGCCAGGTAGAATACCTGGCACACTCATTTGTGCAAAAGTGTGTGCTTAGCTGCTTCAGTCATGTCTGAATCTTTGCAGTCCTATGGACCATAGCCCACCAGGCTCCTCTGTCCATGGGATTCTCCAGGCAAGAATACTGGAGTGGGTTGCTATGCCCTCCTCCAGGGTATATTCCAGATCCAGGGATTGAACCTGCATCTCTTGTGTCTCATACATTGGGATGTGGGTTCTTTACCATTAACACCACCTGGGAAGACCAAATATAATATTTACATGCATGAATAAAATATGAATCACTTAACAGCTGGTCATGCATACCTGCAACTTTACCTTCAGTTATTTCTTATGAACCTAAACTATATATCTTTATTCTATATGCAATAATTATAATACATTTATTTCAAATGAAGTATTTAGCAACTAAACACTCCATGGGACCCATGTCAGATTTCCTGTTAGATAAAAGCTAAACTAGTGTAAAGTTACAGTCATCACTCTGTATTTTCTTTGGAAGGTATTCTATCACAAAATCTCAATTTGATAGGTGTATAAAGAACTCACAAGTGATACTCATAAAAATTAAAGGAGATGAATCTCATCTTGAAAACAAATTATCAGCTCATAACGTTTAATCACAGAACAGTAAATGAGTGCTAAAGGTGATCATTTCTCCATGATAACTTGTGATGTTTCCACACTGGAAATCTATGAACATCATTTTCTTGCTTAAACATTTTTAGTGGTGCTCTAAAGCTATTGAACTAGTTTCCCTGGTGGCTTAGTGGTAAATAATCCACTTGTCAATGCAGAAGATGCAGATTCAATCCCTGGGTTGGGAAGATCCCCTGGAGAAGGAAATGGCAACCCACACCAGTAATATTGCCTGGGAAATCCCATGGACAGAAGAGCCTGGTGGGCTACAGACCTTGGCATGGCAAAAGAGATATGACCTAGTGACTAAAACAAAACAAGAAATCTATGGAATATAAGCTAAATTCCTAATGATGTCATAAAATCCCTTTCTTCAACATATCACAGACTTCTCAGACTGTATACTAACATGCCATTAATTCAAACTATGAAGTTCTATTTCTCTGGAGAGCCCTGTTTTCATGCTTTCTCCAATTTTCTGGTTGAACATCCTCACAACCAGAAAATCTGCTCCTCATCTTTCCCTAACTTTGTACACTTCTTGGCTGTCACAGAGATATGCAGAATCCTTCTTCTTTGGAGTCATAGCACATAGCAGATACCCTAGTACAACATTTGGTACGTGGTATTCTAATGCTTTGCTATGTATCTTTTCCTATTGAATAATGATGAGGGCTTCCATGATGGCTCAGATTGTAAAGAATTTGCCTGCCATGTGGGAGACCCAGGTTTAAGAGTCATGTATGAATCTTTTTTTTTACTATTAATTATTACATGCACAAACACAGGTGATAGATTCTAATCATTACATATAGATACACAGGTGCTAGGCATATAGGGATGAACAATGTAACATGAATCCTGCCCCGTTGAGTTTTTACTGTAACACAAAACACATATATTGAATAACCTTTGCAACTATGAGGATGACTATAATGAACACCATATTATAGAAACATATGATAGATGGAACTATGTTAGTCTGCTGACTTCATATGCAAAAAGGGTTGCATTACTTTGAAGATCGTAGGGACAACAACTCTTCTTTCTCTTTGGCTGCTTTTCACCTACTTTTCCTCTATTTCCTTTCTTTATGAATTCCTGGTTTAGAAAGGTATATATATGAAAAAGGCAAATAATAATGAGAGCACCCCCAAACTCACTTTATTTATTTTTCTAGATACAGAGAACTAAGTTCAAGATATTGGGTTCATGGTGAAATGGAGCCAAATATAAACGTTTCTGTCAATGTACAAATGTGTATATACCACCAAGGACCATCAAATATATATATAAATTTAAGATAAAATTTTTTAAAGTAATTAAGCTAAATACCTACATTCAAATTCTATATCTGGCTTAAATTGGATAGAGGTTGTTTTTTCTCTCTGTTGTAGATCTCAAAATTCTATAGAAAAGGATTCTACTTAAAGGAAGATTTGTAGAATCCTCAGGAGAATATATAAGTATCTAAGATCACAAAAGGAGATGAGTATACAAGGCACACAAATGTATCAATGCATGTGCATGCTGTCTCTCAGTCATGTTCAACTCTTTGTGATGCTGTGGACTGCCATCAACCAGGCTGTTCTGTCCATGGAATTTTCCAGGCAAGAACACTGGAGTGGGTTGCCATTTTCTACTCCAAAATGTATCAATGAAAACCTTCAAATTGTAGAGTAGATATTCTATCCAGTTGCCTTTTATTACTATTCTGAATGTTCTTTGACTTGTGTGAACAAAGAATAAGAAGGGCAAATGTTATTAGCACATAATGAAAAAGTAAACTATTATCACTTGTTCTGACCTATTTCATACATACTAGTTAAAAGTGACTGGTGAAGTAGATTTGTAGTCACATTGCTACATATTAAATCATGGAACTCTGACACGAAATATGAAAACAGGAATAATTTCATTCTAGAAACCTTGCCTTCCTAACAGTTTTTCATCTGCATGATAATCATTTGAGTAGCGGTAAGAGTGAAAATGTCAGGAATACTTTCCTCACTATGATGTTTTTGTTCCAAGTTCAATATTAAACTTTGATGAATGAATTATAATAGCTGGACAATTTTAAATAAAATCATGACCCTATTTAATCTTCAAGAAAAGGATTCTACTTTTCTTGAAGAACCCCAGAACTGGGAGAGAATAACTTTTTCAGGAGAGTAAAATACCTGTCATTTAGCAATGGGTCCCCAAGCTTTGTGGTACCAGGGACCTGTTTTGTGGAAGACATTGTTTCCATGGACTGGGGCATAGGGGATGGTTTTGGGATGACTCAAGCACATTATAATTATTGTGCACTTTATTCTATTATTATTACATCAGTTCCACTTCAGATCATCCTACATTAGCTCCTGGAGGTTGCAGACTCTAGCTCTAAGGGAGAGCTCAAGTCAGTTTTTCAATTTTGCCAACGTTTGGTTCTCACTAACCTCTACCACTCTGAATCCCTGCATTAAATAACAGACTACTAGTTTATGTTCAATATTGCATTCTCCCATTTGATGTTTAATTTGTTTTCCTATATAAATTTATATCTAAATTTTTAAAGTCTAACTCCTTAAGAAAAGGGATGATCTATATTTTTATTTTATGTTCAGAATTTTACAGATCCAAACTGGTTGAAGAGTGATAAAATTTCTTATAGATTGACAAAATTAGAAGGAAACAAACATATTTTCAGAGGTAATCCTCTCTGAACACAACCAGATTCTGTTTACTAAATATTCAGGAAATGTTAAGAAAAAAAAATTATGCTGCTCATTTAGATAATGTCCTATAATAGAAGATTTTTTTTTAATAGAATAGATGGACTTCCCTCATAGTTCAGTTAGTAAAGAATCTGCCTGCAATGCAGGAGGCCTGGGTTTGATTCCTGGGTTGGGAAGATCCTCTGCAGAAGGAAATGGCAATCCACTCCAGTATTCTTGCCTGGGAAATCCCATGGACAAAGGAGCCTGGCGAGCTACAGTCCATGGGGTCGCAAGAGTTGGACACGACTTAGTGAGTAAACCATAGAATAGACATTGATCACGTTCCTCTGAATGATGGTTACTTAACCTACTGTATACTGATTTGGTTTGGTTGATACTAAAACCCTGGCTAGGTTCCAAAGGGAATGATTTTTAACTGCTTAGGAATCACTTCAGTTTAGTCACTCAGTCATATCCAACTGTTTGCGACCCCATGGACCACAGCATGTCAGGCCTACCTGTCCATTACCAACTCCTGGAGTTTACTCAAACTCATGTCCATTGAATCGGTGATGCCATCCAACCATCTCATCCTCTGTTGTCCCCTTCTCCTCCTGACTTCAATCTTTCCCAGCATCAGGGTCTTTTCAAATGAGTCAGTTCATCACATCAGGTGGCCAAAGTATTGGAGTTTCAGCTTCAGCATCAGTCCTTCCAATGAATATTCAGGACTGATTTCCTTTAGGCTGGACTGGTTGGATCTCCTTGCTATCCACGGGACTCTCAAGAGTCTTCTCCAACACCACAGTTCAAAAGCACCAATTCTTTGCCGCTCAGCGTTCTTCACAGTCCAACTCTCACATCCATACATGACCACTGGAAAAACCATAGTCTTGACTAGACAGACCTTGGTTGGCAAAGTAATGTCTTTGCTTTTTAATATGCTGTCTAGGTTGGTCATAACTTTTCTTCCAAGGAGCAAGCATCTTTTAATTTCATGGCTGCAGTAACCATTTACACTGATATTAAGCTCCCAAAATAAAGTCTGTCACTGTTTCCATTGTTTCCCCATCTATTTGCCATGAAGTGATGAATCAGATGTCATGATCTTAGTTTTCTGAATGTTGAATATTAAGCTAATTTTTTCACTCTCCTCTTTCACTTTCATCAAGAGGCTCTTTAGTTGCTCTTCATTTTAAGCCATAAGCATTATGTCATCTGCATATCTGAGATTATTGATATTTCTCCCAGCAGTCTTGATTCCAGCTTGTGATTCATCAAGCCCAGCTTTTCTCATGATGTACTCTGCATGTAAGTTAAATAAGCAGGGTGACAATATACAGCCTTGATGTACTCCTTTTCCTATTTGGAACCAGTCTGTTGTTCCATGTCCAGTTCTAAATGTTGCTTTCTGACCTGCATACAGATTTCAGAAGAGGCAGGTCAGATGTGGTCTGCTATTCCCACATCTTTAAGAATTTTCCAGAGTTTGTTGTGATCCACACAATCAAAGGCTTTGGCATAGTCAATAAAGCAGAAATAGATTTTTTTTGGGGGGGGGAACTCTCTTGCTTTTTCAATGAACCAATGGATGTTGGCAATTTGATCTCTGGGTCCTCTGCCTTTTCTACATTCACCTTGACCATCAGGAAGTTCGCTATTCACATACTGTTGAAGCCTGGCTTGGAGAATTTTGAGCATGACTTTACTAGCGTGTGAGATAAGTGCAATTGTGTGGTAATTTGAGCAACCTTTGGCATTGCCTTTCTTTGGGATTGGATTGAAAACTGTCCTTTTCCAGTCCTGTGGCCACTGCTGAGTGTTCCAAATTTGCTGGCATATTGAGTGCAGCACTTTCACAACATCATCTTTTAGGATTTGAAACAGCTCAACTGAAATTCCATCACCCCTACTAGCTTTGCTCATAGTGATGCTACCTAAGGCCCACTTGACTTCACATTCCAGGATTCTGGCTCTAGGTGAGTGATCACACCATCATGGTTATCTGGGTCATGAAGATCTTTTTAATATAGTTCCTCAGTGTATTCTTGCCACCTCTTCTTACTATCTTCTGCTTCCGTTAGGTCCATACCATTTCTGTCCTTTATCGAACCCATCTTTGCATGAAATGTTCCCTTGGTATCTCTAATTTTCTTGAAGAGATCTCTAGTCTTTCCCTTTCTATTGTTTTCCTTCTATTTCTTTGCATTGATCGTTGAGGAAGGCTTTCTTATCTCTCTGTGCTATTCTTTGGAACTCTGCATTCAAATGGATATATCTTTCCTTTTTCAACAACACAAGAGAAGACTATACATGGACATCACCAGATGGTCAATACCAAAATCAGATTGATTATATTCTTAGCAGCCAATGATGGAGAAGCTCTATACAGTCAGCAAAAACAAGACCAGGAGTTGACTGTGGCTAAGATCATGAACTCCTTATTGCAAATTCAGACTTAAATTGAAGAAAGTAAGGAAAACCAGTAGACCATTCAGGTTATGACCTAAATCAAACTCCTTATGATTATACAGTATAAGTGAGAAATAGATTCAAGGGATTAATCTGATAGATAGAGTATCTGAAGAATTATGGACAGAGGTTCGTGACCTTGTACAGGAGGCAGGGATCAAGACCATCCCTAAGAAAAAGAAATGCATAAAGGCAAAATGGTTGTCTGAGGAGGCCCTACATTTGTTTAGGAATAGACCATACTAACAATCCATGTTACCTGCAATACATTCAATATATTCTAAAATATAAAGAATAGAGAGCAAAAAGTGTAAGGTACAAATAACTTAAAAACCACAAATACAAAAAAAAAAAAAAAAAACCACAAATACATAATTTTACTTATCATAAAACATTTCTTCAGGACAGTTTTTAGAATTATTTGTCATGCCTATGTTCTAGTCCAAATACTCTAAATTTAATATATTTAATCCTAATCCAATAATTTAAACATGATTCTATCCATGTTGAGTCTCAGAAAGGCTTAGTAACTTCACCTATGACTCCTGGGACACTTAGGTGGAACTAAGATTTGTATATAAGTCACCTGTCTACAATGGCCACATATTACAGAAAATACAGTAGGGCAACGCATGCAAGGCACTCATCTTTGGAATTTAGTGCTTATACATTTTACTTCTGTGCTTTGACCTTTTTTTCCCCTAATACCAGTGATTCATTGATCTTACTTAGTCATGCTAACTGAAAGATAACATCTGGCAGAGTCAATCAGGCTAACTAATCTATAATGTAATTTGAATCCACTGCCTTAGAGTAATCTCCACAAGGCACCAACAAAATAAATTCATCATGGTCTAATGTATGCATATAAAATCTATTGGGACAAACTCTATTTTCATGAGAATTATCCATGTATTTATTGCTTAGGTACCATGTGGTCAACATATACAATATTAATGAAGGCTGCTCACATTGGTACTCACAATTCATCAAATTCCCTCTGGAAATTTCCTAGATTCTAGCTTTCAGAGTCTGTTGATGATGTCTGTGAAGTACGCATAGCTTACTGAGACTCAACTGTTTTCAGTGACATGAAATCTAGACTTTAGCAAATATGCCAGGAAAATACAGGTGTATTTTGGCTTTGTTTGTTTGTTTGTTTGTTTAATTTAGGCTCTGAAAATTATTAGATCTCGATTGAGACTTGCAAAATCACTTCACCAACATTAAAATTATGCTGCTTGTGCAATGAAAAAATAGAATGCATTTTAATGGAAGGTTTGACCTGCAGAAAGATGAATAATTTGCATCAATTTTTGTGCATTATGTTCAACAAATGAAGACAAATGTATTCATTCATTTTAGTAAAGCTGAAGAACTAAAGACCAGCGATTTTATGCATCTATAATGATGAATATTACAGTACTTATTATATGATGAATTGGGAATTCTAGAATTGGATGGTGAGCAAAACAGGGGAAAAACATGCTTCTCATACTGATTTCTATTTTTATAAACACGGGCATCTGCCTTAAACAAACAGCATGCCTCTTTTTAGTACTGATCCCAATCTCTCACTTTGTCAAATAACAAGAAATAAAGAAGCAGTGAAATCTCATGCATTTAACATTAGAAAATACAAGAAAGAAATTTCACATGTTCACATGTCAAAGTGATATCCTTCTACCATAAAGAGTCCATGATACAACCGATTGCAGCTTTAGGCTGATTATGTGGAAGGACATTATAATGAGATAAAAGCAACCTAAGAATTATTAATAGGGCTATAGCTATTTTATATTTGTTAATATAAAATATGTTAGAAAATAGTTTATAAAGGTAATATTAAATTCCAATTGTGAAGTAAGAATGTATCTTATTTATTATTGCATATAAAAGAAAGAAGTATATAATAGAAATAAGATGCAAATAATCTTGTGTACATATAATAGAAATAAAATGTAGATACATTTACATAGAAAGTTTAATAGAAATATAATGTGTATAACAATTTTGTGTCTGATAAAATTGTCTTTAAATTTAACCTTAGTATTAAAGACATATATAAAAAATAAAAAACATTTATAAAGACAGTATCTTTGCATTCATCTTTACTTTGTCTCTACATTGCCTATTATGTTCTTCCCATATTTCAGTAGTTTTCTATGATATGAGTAATTTAGTGTGGATTTAGTTCACAGAAATAATTATACATTGACTATTTAAACTTACTATTGATGTAACACCACAAGTAAAGTGGGGATACATAAGATTATAGATAATTTTAGCATTGTGGATGATAGGCACATAAACAGTATTTCCTGCATCCCCTTTTCAGTTGATTTGTATTTCCCATATGTTATTTACTGGTGGAGGCACCAATAAACGAATGAAGTGTACCACTAGCTTACTGTTAAAGATAGATGCAGTTTTAATGGGACCCTACAGACACTTTACAATATTTCTACCAAACTGAACAAAGCAAAGCAAAATAACACCAACGGGCTCTAATGGATTTCTCTAGATTGCTGCTTTCCTACTAGCTCACAACTGCTGAGTCTGCCTGGTCCTCAAAGTGCGCTATGCACTCAAAATTCCAAAGACAGAAGCCAAGAAGGCTTTTAGTATGGGTGGTCAGAAGGGAGGCAAGGCAGCTAAAAATGCCATTAAGTAGAAATGCTCCCATTCAACAAAATAGATTATAACCTGTGCTGAATTAACAAGCAAGACTGTCACCTCTCACACACAGTATTCCTTAATGAAAACTGTTGTGATTTGTTTCTTGCTTACCCCCCATCCAGTTTTTGTTTTTTTAATTTGGATGGATGAAAAGGAATTTCAGTTAAATTATTATAAGAACACCAAAACTTCAAAAATCTACCATACCATAAATATCACATTAAAATAACACCACTGCATTCTGGAAAACTATGAGAGGGATTTAATGTCACCACGAGCTTAATTAAGCCAGCTTATGCTTATTTAGCATTTACCTTCGAATCATTGTTGATTGCTCCACTAAGGTATTTTGTGTAAACAGAGCTTCCCTAATTAAATAGCTTCTATCTCAGTCATTCAGTGAGCCCACGACAGGCTCTGGGCAGTAATCATCACACTCAGAGTGATGAATGGTCACAGCAGGACCCTAGATGAATCACAGGAAGCCTAGCAGGCTCAAAGGACACATGGGCTTTAGGGGGAAGAAACGGAAAATATGCATGAGTTTTGAAATACTTCTCAATACTCAGCCCAGAAGAGACATAGTATTTCTGTTTAACCTCCTGCACCTAACCACACATGCTTCTACGACAGTAATTAAAAATCCAAGTAATGGTAAAAGCGAGGCAAAGGGAGTTCTTCTTGATCACATCTACAATATTAATAAATATAGAACTTTCATTTCAGTTTATGACTCCTGCAGCAATAAACTCAAAATCCTGAGGAATGTCTGATATCAATCTAAATTTCCAGAAACAGTCTGCATTGCATTGCTTTGAATAGAGTCATCTCCTTAACTTTTGCTGGGAAAAGAAATTCAAATAACCTTTTATTTTTCACACCTAGAAACATTATTTTTTAAAATTTATTCTTTATAATTAAATAAAATTTTAAAATTAAGTAAATACAAGTTATCAAAAAATCATCACTATTCTTGAACAAGATTATATAAAAGGGAAATGTAATTAATGAGTTGAGATATTCAGGTTATGATGTTGGTTGAAAGTTTATGGTATGTCAGAATCTCATTCAAGTACTAGAGTTGCATGTCATTTCATTTATTAATGACTTAAGTAATAATTCATGGAGTTATATTTTTGGCAGAGCTATGACATAAAAAATCATAAATTACTGCCTGAATTTTTTTTTTCCTCAGAAGCATTTGAGGGGTTAAGGTGAAATGCCTCTTTCTAGATTATATACTTTGATGAATTTATATGAGTTAATAAGACTCATAATGTATTGGAGACTCAAAATCATTTAATTTTGTGCTATGCGTGAATGAATAAAATGAAACTTACTAAGTTATGAATTCAATATTATCAAGTCAAACAGAAGAAAACAAGTTATCTGAACAAGAGAAACAAAAGGCATATTGTAATACCTGCAGGTGACTGATTTGAATATTTATTCCCTTAAATGTATTTATATTATTCAGAATTAGGCTAAAAATAAAGTGTATGTTAAATGTTTTAAATAACTTTTGTAATAAAGAGACATTTTAATAAATTTAAATTCAATATTATTTGACAGTGAAAATAAAAATATGGTGAAATGTTCTTCCTAGTCTATAATTTTGCTATTTCAAAGTATTATAAATATTTTGCATTTGTATTAATATATACTGATAGTTTTATATTAAAATTCCAAGGATGTCCCTATAAAATAAATTTATCATATGCTAGCTTCTATTTTTAAAAAAATCATTCTATTTAAAACACTAATATATTACATTATTACCCCACACTAACTACATACTACAAAAATGATTCCACATAGATATATAATCCAACTTGATTTCTACAAGTTTCTTGTGCAAGTGACCTTGCAAATATCAGTGACTATTTTTTTGCAACAACTAAGATTTCTCAGAAGGGCAAAAGTTGATCTGATCAGCTGAGTTGAATAGATAAAAGAAAAAAAAAAAAAGCTACATCCTAAGGCTTATAGCATAATTTGTTTTGTTCTCTCATCTTATCTATAAGGCTAGAATGATAAGAAATAGAAATTCCAAATGTTGTGTATTTTTCTTAATTTAAAAAGCTACATTAAAGTAAAGTATATATATATTATTATTTTAAAGTATTTTATGTTTTCCTTATAAGTCAATATCTTACAGTAAATGCTGTCAAGGGTAGGAATAAAAAAGTTGCTCTTTGTATAGTTCCCATAAACTATAACAGGGAGTTTCCCTAGAACATATTCAACTATTATTTTTCCTTTTTAAAATAGCTTTCACATCTGAAATATCCCAGTGAGTTCTTGAGAATTATATACTATTTTGATTAATTGGGCTTCCCTTGTGGCTCATGAGAAACACTGGGCTGGAAGAAGCACAAGCTGGAATCAAGATTGCCAGGAGAAATATCAATAACCTCAGATATGCAGATGACACCACCCTTATGGCAGAAAATGAAGAACTAAAGAGCCTCTTGATGAAAGTGAAAGAGTAGAGTGAAAAAGTTGGCTTAAAGCTCAACATTCAGAAAACTAAGATCATGGCATCTGGTCCCATCACTTTATGGCAAATAGATGTGGAAACAGTGGAAATAGTGTCAGACTTTTATTGTTTTGGATTCCAAAATCACTGCAGATGGTTATTGCAGCCATGAAATTAAAAGACACTTACTCACTCCTTGGAAGGAAAGTTATGACCAACCTAGATAGCATATTAAAAAGCAGAGACATTACTTTGCCAACAAAGGTCCATCTAGTCAAGGCTATGGTTTTTCCAGTGGCCATGTATGGATGAGAGAGTTGGACTGTGAAGAAAGCTGAGCACCAAAAAATTGATGCTTTTGAACTGTGGTGTTGGAGAAGACTCTTGAGAGCCCCTTGGACTGCAAGGAGATCAAACCAGTCCATCCTGAAGATCAGTTCTGGGTGTTCACTGGAGGGACTGATGCTGAAGCTGAAACTCCAATACTTTGGCCACCTCATGTGAAGAGTTGACTCATTGGAAAAGACCCTGATGCTGGGAAGGATTGGGGGTAGGAGGAGAAGGGGACAACAGAGGATGAGATGGCTGGATGGCATCATCAACTTGATGGACATGAGTTTGGGTAAACTCCGGGAGTTGGTGATGGACAGGGAGGCCTGGCGTGCTGCAATTCATGGGGTCGCAAAATGTCAGACACAACTGAGCGACTGAACTGAACTGAACTGTGGCTCAGCTGGTAAAGAATCCACCTGCAATGTGGGAGACCTCGGTTCGATCCCTGTGTTGGGAAGATCCCCTGGAGAAGGGAAAGACTACCCACTCCAGTATTCTGGTCTGAAGAATTCCATGGACCGTCTATGGGGTTGCAAAGAGTCAGGGGTTGCAGAGTCAGACAAGACTGAGTAACTTTCACTCACTTTGATTGATTTGTCGCAAGCATTTCCTCAAAGCAAAACAATATGATAGAGACAGTCTTGGTACACTGATACATTGTATTTACAAGCAAGTAAACAAAAAAACTCTCGAGCTTAAGGTTTTACCTTAAATATAAGTCAAATGTCTTTATTCTAAAATTTTGAAATTATGAGTGTTATTATGTAACTAACATTCATGAAAAATATCTGTGCTATACTCCAAAGAGAAGCAAGTTAACAGGATGGCCTCCAACAGTTAGAGTTACCCGAGGCACCTGTATGGTGATGAGGACAGGAACCAAAATGAGACGCCCCAGGCCCCATACAAAGAGGGCCTCCCCAGTGGCTCAGCCTTAAAAGACTCTGCCTGCAGTGCAGGAGGTGTGGCTGAATTCCTGGGTTGGGAAGATCCCCTGGAAGAGGGCATGGCAACCCACTCCAGTATTCCTGCCTGGAAAATTCCATGGACAGAGGAGCCTAGTGAGCTACAGTCCATAGGGTCACAAACAGTTGGACCCGACAGAGGGGATTTAGCATGCATACTCCAAAATCCTTATATATCCTCCCAAAATCTTATTTAATTCTCACTACCATGAAATACTCTTGTTCAATGAGGTCATCACATTGAATAATGTAAGATGCTACACTGATCATTAGCTCCAAAAATTATTTGTTTTCTCTGTTTATAAATCTTGCTGCACCATCATATTTTTAGATGCTCAACAAATAATTGAAAGTCCATGGAGTGCAGGCACTAATCTTGTATGGGCTTACAACAACTAAAAGGCCAAAATCTCTGTCCTCCTCCACATAATGTAAATCAAAGAGGAAGGTATGGATATACAGGAATCTCACTCCTTTCAGAAACAAAATGAATTTATTTTCTTCAGTTCTTTCCAAATGAAACTGTGAAGCAATAGGAACCTATCAATCACTGCTTCCATTCTTCATACGTGTTTAAGGAGTCTGATTTTTAAAATTTGTTCTAAGATATCAGCAAACCATATTGCTTCACATAATAGTTTCCTGCCCACTTTAAATCAAACTCTAGGAATCTGTCAAGCATATTATCTGAAACACCATATTTAGCATTAAATAGACCTTAGGTTTCCCTAGTCTAACTCTCTAATTTTACTAATTAAAAAAGAGAAATTTAGAAAATATAAATTTCATGTCACTTGTCCAAGATTACAATAAATGATAAGACTTATTTTAGTCTCTTTTCTAACATATGCTAAAGAACTGCCAGAGATCCTTGCAAGAGACTTGGGTTCAATCCCTGGGTCTGGAAGATCCCCTAGAGGAGGGAATGGCTACCTGCTCCAGTATTCTTACCTGGAGAATCCCATGGACAAAGGAGCGGAAGGCTATACTCGATGGTATGGCCAGGAGTCAGACATGACTGAGTGACTAATATTTTCACTTTCACTAAGTTTGAAAATTTATCAAAGTTGCTCATCATAAACTTCAAATAAATGGTACATGAATGCATGAAACTGTTGAATTCTTTAGGGAATTCTTACAGAGGGAAAGAACCATAAGGGATCTAACTAGGGAGCATGCTAGAATTTGAACACATGATCAACACAAAACTATCATCATAAACTCAATCCTTATTGTGAATATAAGTTAAAACATTTTGAAAAGACATGTTCCTTAAGCTTATCATAATTAGGATAGCTCAATCATCTTTATATGTTAGAATTAATTATATATAGTTTGGCACAATAATGGCAAAGCTTTGGATAGTCTGTTCCCAGTGTGAACAGTAAAGGAGGTTCATTTTGTGCAGAGAATTTTAAAACAACAATAGCAACAACTATCACCACACACTGGCAAGTCAAAACATGTCAAAAATAAAACATTCCTCCCTGTAAAATATCTTTTGTTCATCCAAGTTCTAAACATTTAGTATTGAGTTTTAACAACCCAACTCTTACTGAACTTTGAATTAGCAAATATTTATTTTTTATTCTTTAATAAACATTGCACTCCACTTGGAAACTAAATTGGAGAACCCTCGTTATACAGCTTAAAAGTGAAAGTGAGTCACTCAATCCTGTCCAACTCTTTGTGACCCCATGGGCTATACTGTCCATGGAATTCTCCAGGCCGGAATACTGGAGTGAGTGGACTTCCCTTCTCCAGGGGATCTTTCCAACTCAGAGATCAAACCCAGGTCTCCCACATGCAGGCAGATTCTTTCTAGTTTTGTTTTGTTTTGCTTTCTTCATTTCAACAGTGACTGTGGAATCATTGTTTTTAGTCTACCATATAAATGCTGGAATATGCAATGCTACAGGAGTGAATATTTCAAAATTCTCTCTGAGCCTGTTCAAACTATTTTCAGCTATAATGAATTTGAATAAACTTTACCAAATATGAAAGAGTTTGAATTTTTTGAAGTTATTATGGTGGAAAATTTTTGAACTTCCTAGACTTTTGAAAGTTGTTAGAAATGATCCCAAAGAAACAAAGACATGGATAGTGTTGCAATTTCTGAATTTATCATGAAATGGGATTTTTTATGAATCTGTGCCTCACTTTCTAATTGTAGTATAATGTTTGTTGATTTGAAAGAAACTTTTCAAAATTAAAAGCGATAAAATTATGAATGAGGATACATTGAGAAATATGGCTATGCCATTTTTAAATACAATTACATGAAAATCAATTTTGACCCAGTTGTTGAAAAATTTGTAGAAGTTTCAAAACTATTATAGTGTCATTATTCACTATTGTTTTTCAAGCACTCAGTCTCTGGTATTTTGTTTCAGCAGCTCAAGTGGACTAGCATATGCACATTCTTTTTCTCACTACTTCTGTTGTGGTGTCTCCTTAATTGTGACTCTGACTCCTGTGCCTCCTTATATGGACTCTTTCAATTACATTGGACCCACGTGGTTAATCCAGGGAAATTTCCCCATTTTAAGACCCTTAACTTAATCACATCTGCAATGTCCTTTTTAGCAATAAAGGTAACATATTCACATGTTTGGGAGATTAAACCAGGGACATTTGGGGGGAGCCACTTTTATGCCCACAGCATCTATGAATACATATTCATATATTATACACAAATATTAAGCTCAATAAATGTAAATTTTCATTGTCTTTTCTGGCAATTATTATTATTTCATTCCATGATTATTACTGAAACTAATTTTGTCATATAGAAGGAAGAATGTTAAATACAATCAATCCTAGTGTAAATTATTCTAGGTATTTTACTGGTAAATCGTCTGCTAGTCCTCTTAAATAAAATAAATACTTCTCCTAAATAAAATGATTATTCAAAGTAACCATTTGCAGGTCATTCTTCTAGTCAGCAAAATCAAGTACTATATTCATACACCACCACTCTGAAAAAATTAAGTTCGAAAAACTTTATTTTATTCATCAAACTTTTTTTATGTGTAAGATTAAAGAGAAGGTCCTCAAGGGGGGGTGTTGTGGATTTTTTCAACTCTGATGTAGTAAAAATGTCTACTGACCATTTTAGTAGAAATCATGCTTTCTTTTGTTACTTATTCCTTTAGAAGCAGATGTCCAACTATTTTCCTGTTTTTATATAGTCACAGAATATGGTAAGATACATTTGTTTGAAGCAAAATTCCTAATGGCATATGGAGGCACTGTTTTTCCTCCCTTCTCACAGCAACTAGGATTAATGAGCAAAGAAGAAGTGGCTGACAGGAAACCTACCCATGGGGGTGCCAACGCCATAACCTTTGGAGTCTATGAGGCCGCCAATCTGGGTAAGGTTACAGTTCCGCTGGGTGACAAACTCGATGGTGGTTGACTCCATTAGGAAAGCATAATCAGAGGTGAGGACTCTCTGGATTCCTTCTTCATTACTTTTGACGAGCACAGACTGCCTCCTGCTGCTCATAAAGGCCCACATTTTGTCATATGTGGAGATTTTTGATTTCTGGGGAAAAACAGGATACATAAGAAAGATATTCCTTAGTTTCCAGGTGAACCTACAATATTTTGATGAAATTGACCATGTTTACTTTGCTCATAATACTGCATCATTGTATTATTAGTAACAGTGATACTAAACAACAACAACAACAAATCAATATCTGTGAAGAAACATTTCTCAGAGCATTTCTTCATCGTATTTCCAGGCATGGAGCAGATTTATTTAGCAAATATATAAAAAATGCCCTAAGATTCAAAAGTTCACAACTAGTAAATCACAGGAGGCAATAAAAAAGAATGAAACAGACTAGTAAGGAGGGATTTTTGTGTTTGTAACTTACATGAGTATCTCATGTGTACAATTTTATCTTTCAACATTACTATAACATCATATTTGGAAAATGCAGACACTGGACACCGATCGACACTATAAAAGTGTAAGAGATATTTTTTTCCCCTGAATTCAGTTGTTGACTATAAGACAGATATTACATTATCCCCCAAGGACACATACAAATGTAAGTTGAAGAGACGAGAGGAATTTGTTACAAATAAGGATATTACAAGTAAGATGACCACATTTCTGCTGAGACACAATCTGGACACCATAGAACTTCTTTTAACCTGCCTCAGGACAACAGGAAATCAATCATCCAGGTCTTACTAACTAAGGATTCCTGGACCAAGAAAATAGAAGAGTTTTTATATCCAGCTGGAAATTCTCAGTAGGGCTTCAGTACGACTTATTGCTAAAGGAAAGGAATGGGTTTTGTTCAGGAGGCACTGGTAAAACATAAACAGGGAAAAGGTTAGCATCTGCTCACGGAAAGCTCATTTGCGAAACCCTTCCCTTAGTTTCATTCTTATACCAACACAAAACATAATATTCCAGTTATAAACACAAGGAGGATTTTCACCTCACTGGTTGTTCTGCCATAAAACATTGAAACTATTTTCCAATAAATAGGTACACAGTCTTTTGCAGTTTAAGCATGTATTTAGTCCTACATGTACCAGGACATAAATATGATATTATTCCTTCCACTAAAAGTTAGTACAGAATAATATTTTGAAAAATTATGGCACTATTTCAATGATAAAATGGGAAGAAAAAAAGATAATTTGGAGGTGGGGAAATACCTAATGGTGTTTAGGTAGTATATTAGGAAATACCTAATATGTGCTTTATAAAAACAAGCATAGCTTTAGAGCTAAGAAGCAATAAAAATGTAAACCTTTGCTCTCCAATGAACGTTAAAACATGCTGAAAGGCCAGTCCTTGCAAGAAGGCAGCTAGAGCACCCAGAATGAGATGGGCATGATAACAAATTTGGGCAGCTATGGTGGAATGTCAGTTGTTTTTCAGGAAAATAGCCAAATGTTTGGAGTAGAAATGGAAAATGAAAGGAATAGTTAAAACTATGGTGATATTCTTACTGGAATAATTATGACCAATAATGAGATTTTGCAAAGATACATCTCGCTATCCAAATTAGGAACATAATGAGGCTAGCTATAACAAGTTCATTTCCTTTCAAAGGTAAAAAAATGTTTTCTCCTAATGTTTTGGATTAAGTGAGGTCAAAATACAAAATAAAATCAAAATCAGAGCTCACCTTCAGATTAAAGAGATTTTATGTAAAAAAATAAAATTGGACATAGTTTTTGATTTAGTGAATCTGTGACTGATAATAAACACAATCCCATGAATGTAATACTAAAAATTCATATAATCAAAACTGCATGTTCACTACTTGACAATTTAAAATGTAACATCTTTGTTGTTTAGTCAATAAGTTGTGTCAGACTCCTTTGCAACCCCATGGACCTGCCAGGCTAGAGTGTATACATATATACATTCTTTTTTAGATTCTTTTTCCATACAGGCCATGACAGAGTATTGAGTTCCCCGTGCTATACAACAGGTCTTTATTAATAACTTCCTATATTACTTTTTTACTTAAATATCTCTTAATATACTTCTGGTTTTCTTGAATCTATTATCTATGATTTTTGTACAGCTTCAATCATCTTTTCTGTCTACAGAAAATAAACCTATTTCTACTATTCTTATATGAGATAATAGGTTTTGATAGAAAAGTTACCCAAATTGCTTTGTTTCTTATAATAGACATCCAAATATTTCAGTTTAGAAATATTGACTATCTGCTGCTCACTCACATTTTATATGGCTTGCTTGCTAGTTTGTCTCTCATTCTTTGACTACAATTTCCAACTGAGCACAGTCATCTATCAGTTAATGGCTATAAAACACAACACTGTGTAGCCAGATATGGGAGATAAGATTAAAGTCTTTGTAGATTGCATGTATGTGTGTGTGTGGTACGCGATGCCTTTAAATTCAAACTATTTCTATAGAAAGTTAAAATACAAAACTAGTCTTTAGGGTCACCAGGAGATTTTATTACGTATCATTTTCAGTAGCTAAGGTAGTATAGTCATCACTAGTTTAAAAACAAAAGGCTTGAACAACATGAATTTTACTGAAACACTTGAATTTAAAACAGCTAAGATAGCCATGATGAAAGTATCTGAACAAAACACTTATGCTGAATATGAAGCTAACCATGTACTTTTCTCTATAAACATGGCCATACATGAATAATTGATTACCTATACTTAACTAATGTACAGATAAATTCTGAATAATGTAGGTCTGAGTCAGAATGATCACTAATTCTTTATCTCTTGTTAAAAATATATGTTCTGATGCAAGCTACTTAATCTCTTTTTATTTTTTTATTTTTTTTTTAAATATTATTTTATTAGTTGGAAGCCAATCACTTCACAACATTTCAGTGGGTTTTGTCATACATTGACATGAATCAGCCATATAGTTACACGTATTCCCCATCCCGATCCCCCCCTCCCACCTCCCTCTCCACCCGACTCCTCAGGGTCCTCCCAGTGCACCAGGCCCGAGCACTTGACTCATGCATCCCACCTGGTGGTCTGTTTCACCATAGATAATATACATGCTGTTCTTTCAAAACATCCCACCCTCACGTTCTCCCCCAGAGTTCAAAAGTCTGTTCTGTACTTCTGTGTATACTCGAGGAGATAATAGCTGAAAACTTCCCTAAAATGGGGAAGGAAATAGCCACCCAAGTCCAAGAAACCCAGAGAGTCCCAAACAGGATAAACCCAAGGCGAAACACCCCAAGACACATATTAATCAAATTAACAAAGATCAAACACAAAGAACAAATACTAAAAGCAGCAAGGGAGAAACAACAAATAACACACAAAGGGATTCCTATAAGGATAACAGCTGATCTATCAATAGAAACCCTCCAGGCCAGAAGGGAATGGCAGGACATACTGAAAGTAATGAAAGAGAATAACCTACAACCTAGATTACTGTACCCAGCAAGGATCTCATTCAGATATGAAGGAGAATTCAAAAGCTTTACAGACAAGCAAAAGCTGAGAGAATTCAGCACCACCAAACCAGCTCTTCAACAAATGCTAAAGGATCTTCTCTAGACAGGAAATGCAGAAAGGTTGTATAAACGTGAACCCAAAACAACAAAGTAAATGACAATGGGACCACACCTATCAATAATTACCTTAAATGTAAATGGGTTGAATGCCCCAACCAAAAGACAAAGACTGGCTGAATGGATACAAAAACAAGACCCCTATATATGCTGTCTACAAGAGACCCACCTCAAAACAAGGGACACATACAGATTGAAAGTGAAGGGCTGGAAAAAAATATTTCACGCAAACGGAGACCAAAAGAAAGCAGGAGTCGCAATACTCATATCAGATAAAATAGACTTTCAAATAAAGGATGTGAAAAGAGACAAGGAAGGACACTACATAATGATCAAAGGATCAATCCAAGAAGAAGATATAACAATTATAAATATATATGCACCCAACATAGGAGGACCGCAATATGTACGGCAAACACTAACGAGTATGAAAGAGGAAATTAATAGTAACACAATAATAGTGGGAGACTTTAATACCCCACTCACAACTATGGATAGATCAACTAAACAGAAAATCAACAAGGAAACACAAACCTTAAATGATACAATGGACCAGCTAGACCTAATTGATATCTATAGGACATTTCACCCCAAAACAATCAACTTCACCTTTTTCTCAAGTGCACACGGAACCTTCTCCAGAATAGATCACATCCTGGGCCATAAATCTGGTCTTGGAAAATTCAAAAAAATTGAAATCATTCCAGTCATCTTTTCTGACCACAGTGCAGTAAGATTAGATCTCAATTACAGGAAAAAAATTGTTAAAAATTCAAACATATGGAGGCTAAATAACACGCTTCTGAATAACCAACAAATCATAGAAGAAATCAAAAAAGAAATCAAAGTATGTATAGAAATAAACGAAAATGAAAACACAACAACCCAAAACCTATGGGACACTGTAAAAGCAGTGCTAAGGGGAAGGTTCATAGCATTACAGGCGCACATCAAGAAACAAGAAAAAAGCCAAATAAATAACCTAACTCTACACCTAAAGCAATTAGAGAAGGAAGAAATGAAGAACCCCAGGGTTAGCAGAAGGAAAGAAATCTTAATCTCTTTTTAATTTTAGTTTACATGGTAGTCAAATATCTACCAAACTTCTAAGGTTTTTGTGAGGATTAAATAAGACACTACATGTAAAAACACTATGCAGTAGTGAGACATTTGTGTTACTCTGTTTGTTAAAAAGAGAGCATAATACTATCAATTGCTTGTGTTTTATTTTTCTTAAAAAACACTAAGTACTCTGGCAAAGATGGAAGGTTGAATATCATCTTTGAACACATATTCTCTCCTATGGCATGAAACTGCAAGGCAAAGAAAATCAGATAAAGTGCAGCAGAAACAAAATTTTGGAAGAAAGAATGCAGACAGATGAATTGCAATTGAGCTAACCAACCTTTAGGGCCCCCTTCTCCCCTGCAAAAGTTTCTGAGATTAGCATTTCTACATCCCTCTCAAAGCCAGAATGATCAAAGGTCTAACAAAAGTAGAATTTATTGAAAAACTGTCTTAAAAACAACTATCTCTGAACAACTTTGTGACTGCTCCACCCCACCCAAGCAAAGGGCTAGAGGTTTTATTCTGTGGGAAGTAAACAAGAGCACACTGGATGAGTTGGTCTAGGCGAGCCACCCTGAAACCAGAAGGAACACATTGGAATCTATAACCAGTATTGAGATCAGTCAGCCCTCTGTCTGTCTTTGATCTTTGAATTCCTCCAGGAAGATATTTTTAAGCAAATTGAACTTCTCTAAAGAGATAGTAATAATACTAATAAAACAATAACAGCAAAAATGGTAATAATAACAGTTAACACATATAGAGTTCAGCATGTGCCAAACATTATTATAAATTATTTATACATAAATCATTTAAGTCTTGTAAGATTTTTATTAGGTGGTAGATATTGTTGTCCCCATTCTAAAATTAGAAAATGAAAACAGACCAGTTAATAGTTCACCTAAATTCATGTGGCTTCCTCCTGGCCAAAGGAGTGAAACATGGGTAATAGGCTACCAGTTCATAGTCTTAATTATTGTACTATAACAACTACACCTAAAGGCGCATATCATGGATTTACAAAAAAAATGAACCACTATATCACCCTAAAGTGAGGCTCATAGTTTTTCATCCTTAACTAAGCACCTATGGCTTGCAGTGAGTCTAAACATAAACGATAAAGAACAAAATAAATCAAATGGCATCAATATCCTTAGCAAGGTAAAAGATATTTCATAAATTCAAAGAAAAATTCTAAATGGTCTTTGTTGAAAGAAAACGCATCCAAAGATCAGATACATATTAAAAATCTGATATAAAAAATGGAATCCTCAAGTGAAATGTAGAATAAAAGAGGATTTGAAAGCAGTGCAATTGACTTGACCTCTAATTTCAAAATATATATATTAAATACATATGGAATTGTGCTACTGCTCTAACATGTAAGGAGGAAATAAGGAGACTCAGCTAGTTTTATTTCTAGTAAAATAGAGAACAGCTGAATACTTTCAAAATAAAAAAGACCATAGGATCTCTAAAGTTAAAATTAGTATATGAAAGCTTTACAAGTTAAGTATTAAAAGGAAGTACTCATTTAAGGTCAGTAAGCAGGTAATTAAAAACAAAAGTAATAAATATTTGTATATTGTCTGGAAGTTGATGCTCACTTACTTAGAAGTAAGGAAATACCAAGTTGCCATGTGAACTAAAGCTCACAGGTGGAAGACGGGGCATGTTAAAAGACTGACCTGTATATTATGTCCTCTCAGTCTCCTCTTAGACTAAGGTTAGCTCCATTCCATAAAGTAGCTGGTGATCATTGCCAGGGGACAAGATAAAATCAGGGACGGAGAATAAGCTGCTGGCCAAATGCAAACAGTCTGTGAAGGTCCTCTAGCAACAGTGACAGAAAAGTGAGGACCTACACAGAGCACCAGAAAAGACTGAGGAATTGGAATACAGGTTGGCACCACTGATGCCAAATGTATTGGGAAGGACATTCTAGAATAATGCATTATTTAAGAGAAACATGAAGAATGAAAGCCAGGTAATAAACTCAGCATGAAATATTATAAATTTTCTGTAAGGTAAGAATTAAGATAATGGCAAATTAGATATACAAGAGAAGTTATACAGATAGAGTGTAGTCAAGTTAAAAAATGAATTAGTGAAAAAAAATTAAACATAAGAACATCTTGTTCCACTCCTTTACTTCACAGGTGAGTAAACTAAGGCTACTCGATACAAAAAAAAAATTAGTAGTGAAGGCAGATTTTAAAGAGAAACTTGCTGATAGGGTTTATGACATCATGATCTTAAAGAAGAATTTTAATTTTATAATAAGAAATAATATCTTTAGCAAAAATGAAAAATATTCCTAAGTATCATCATTATAGTTATGTTGTACACAGTAATATAAAGTCAAGTAAATAAATTAAATAAAGTCTCATAGATATTGTTTGAAATAAATAGTAAAATCAAAGCAATATAAAGGATAAGTGTTAGTTGCTCAGTCGTGTCCAACTCTGTAACTCCAAGCATATAGCCCACCAGGCTCCTCAGTCTATGGAATTCTCCAGGCAAGAATACTGGAGTGGGTTGCCATTTCCTTCTCCAGGGGATCTTCCTAAGAATTTGGGTCTCCTTCATTACAGGTAGATTCTTTACTGTGTGAGCCACCAGGGAAATATATTTAAAATATTCAAAATAAAACAGTCTGATTTTTTCACACAACTACACTGCCACTCTAAACACCAGAATAAATTTATTTATTTTGGGGTGTGTGTATATGTGTGTGTGTCCCATATTAAGGACACTTTTCCTTCTATATTACATTGGGCAGATTTAAGATGTCAACGTTTAGCGCTGTTTATTTTATCAAAATGCTGAGGCTTGTAAGTTGACTTGGGTTTTGCTATATCAGCATAAAACCAATAAAACGAGTTCATAAGGCACTCTTTATAATAGCAGTTTTCAGAGGCTATGAAATCTAAACAAATGGATTAAAAAATTCTTGTTAAGAATAAGAAATATAAGACTTTTAAAAAATTCACGGATGCCAAAAGATGTTGTGCTTTAAAAATAACATTCAGCATACTTAAAAGCTTTTAAATATATAGATGATGATTCCAATGTAAGCATATATAACTTTAGTTTCTGCCAGAACTCAAGATAAACAATGCAACCTGAAATTACCTGGCTCTTTGCAGATCTCCAATAACTAATGGGTTTTAGGCAACATTTTTCCTGAGCATTCTAGAGAGAGACATTTAGAACTGGTAGGATATTAGTGTAAGAATATTGTTGTTGTTTAGTCACTCAGTAGTGCCTGAATCTTGGTAATACCATGAACTGTAGCCCACCAGGCTCCTCTGTCCATGGAATTTTCCAGGCAAGATTACTGGAGCAGGCTGCCATTTCCTTCTCCAGTGCTCTGAAATTTTGTTCATATCCCATCTAAAGTGTCATGAAAGCCAATCAAGTAAGGGTTATTCTTGTACCACTGGCATAGATCTTTTATTGTGAATGACATATTTTACAAATTCAAAGCCATCTTTAAAAAAAAATCTTTGACTTAAGTTGTTTAGTATGCAAATGAATTATTCTCCCCACTTCCCTTTGCTCGATGTCAAATACAAATTAAAATTCAAATAAAGCACAGGGAGCCCAGCTGGGTGCTCTGTGATGACCTTGAGGGGTGGGGTGTAGGGATGGAAAGGAGGTGCAAGAGGGAGGGAATATGGCTGATTTATTTCGTGGTACAGCATAAACTAACACAACACTGTGTAAAGCAATTATATTCCAATTCTTTTTAAAAAAAATGCAAAACCAGAAAGAATAAAATTCAGAAACCATGTTGTGCTCATGGACCTATAAACCTATCCAATACCCTAAAAATAGTAAGAAAATGTTTATGAGACCTCTGGAAACAAGAGTTTAAATTAACTTCTTATGTGTGTTCTAGAGGAAAGCTTATTTTATTGAATAAGAGAAGAAATCTTTAATATTAATCTAGGTTGAACTATTATGACCACAAAGCATCAATTATACAAAGAAAATCCAGTACTATTTTGTAATGTTTTTTAATACATAATATTTGGTGTTTTGGCTACAACTCAGATTCTTCAAAAAAAATTTATCAAGTAGTTGTTCAGGGCTTTTTGTCCAGCTCTTTGTGACAACATTGACTGCAGCCTGCCAGGATCCTCTGTCCATGGGGTTCTCCAGGCAAGAATACTGGAGTGGGTCACCAATTCCTTCTCTAGGGAATCTTCCTGATCCAGGAATCAAATCTGGGTCTCGTATTGCAGGCAGATTCTTTACCCTCAGAACCACCAGGGAAGCCCTTTTATCTAGTAGCATAGCACCTAAAACATCTTGAAGTAACTTTAAAGATATACCTCATTTATTTTAAGAACCCATTTATTTTTATTTTAAAATATAAAATAGTCATGAAACAATAATTTATCTCCTAAACCATAATGTATAGCAAAATTAGTTGAACTCTGATATATGAATGGATATCATGAAGAACTCGAAGAAGAGGCAGTAATTTCTGATGATTTTTCAAAATTACCAAAGTAAATTTGGTGTCATTAGTACTTACTCAAATTATTCCTTTTCAATAAATTCCACATTATCAATTTTATTTCTAATATTAACTTAAATATTTGGTAAAAATGCTATAATAACATTTTTCATATTGTTATGAAAAAGTCAGTATGTAGTCATTCCTAATATGTGATTTGAAAAAGCCCATACCAAGGGACACCTTGGTAAAGGAGAATCTGGCTGAGATTTGCATTTTAATTTTTTATTACAGTAAATAAATTACCAACAACACTGGAACATATGTGCTAGGTAAGAACAGCTGAGCCCTATCTGGACTCATCTGACCTTGGTCACTAGGAAATTAGAGTTAATTCAGGAAAACAGGACTGAAGCCATATGTGGTTCATATCAACAGTGGATCTGAGGCAAATGCAGTGATCCGAAAGCATTTGGTTGTTAGCAAACCTGTCAGTCCTTGGAATAATCCTGGCAGTTTTATCTCAAAGCATCTGCAATCTCTTAAAACAGGTTATTTGAAGGGAAAGACAATGAAACAGAGAGAATTGCTCTTCTTAACATTATTGAGAGTTAATAGAGAAATAAGACAGAGAATTATGACTGAGCATAATGTGATGGGCAGCAAGTTTAAAGTGATTTGGTACAGTTAAAGACAGTTATCCTTTGGAGGAAGAAGAGTCAGGATTTGATAGTTCATTCTACCCTGTTCAGAATTCCTGCTGATGATTCTTCTGGCCATTGTATTTTACTCTTTAAATGAGATATCTTGAAATTTCATGGTCAAATATTTTATTCTCTCATAAATAATAGCAACCAGCAATAGATTTTACTGTCACTTGGCCAAATTTAAATAAAATTAGGAACCATCTTCACTTGGTCAATGGAAGACCCCGAACCACAATTTCTTGGCCATATCAAGTAAAATCCTTCCTTAACAATTTCACAGAAATGTTAAGGAGAAATAAATGAGAAAAGATATATAAAGTCACTTTGATTAGCAATAAAACTCTAAAGATACCAGGATTTTATTCTTGCTGCAAACTATGTAATCAATCAATGGAGAAACATAACAACTTTCTTCTAGGACTGGAGCATATACCTATTAAATTCTGATATCTATTCCTTTAGCTTTGGAATAATTTATAATTTATAGGAACATGGAAACATTCACTTGCTTACCCATTCACACACTTGTTCTTTCATTCAAATATTTATTGAGTACCAGCTTGGTAAAAAAGACCATACCAGGCACAGTGGATGCAAAGCTTAATATCTCATAAATGCTGGAAAAGTAAACTAAGAATTATGAAACAGTGTGATAAATGCCATGACAAATGACAGATGAGGTGTAACCTAAATTGATGAGGGGATGTATGACAGGAGGTCAGAGGAAATAATTCCCTTTCCTTTAGGATTAAAATTAATTATAGTTTTGCTAGGTCTCTAGTTCCTCTCTAATTGAAACTCTGGAATATAAATGGACGTGAGGGAAAAAAAATCATCAACATTTGAAACTCTTAAAAGAACCATCATTTTCTAATACAATGGACCAGTTACCTAATTGATATCTATAGGGCATTTCACCCCAAAACAATGAATTTCACCTTTTTCTCAAGTGCACTTGGAATATACTCCAGGATAGATCACATCCTGGGCCATAAGTCTAGCCTTGGTAAATTAAAAAAAAAAAAAATGAAACAATTTCAGGCATCTTTTCTGGACACAATGAGGTAAGATTAGATGTCAAAGTGAAAGTGAAAGTGAAGTCGCTCTGTCCTTTCTGACTCTTCGCGACCCCATGGACTACAGTCTACCAGGTTCTTCCATCCATGGGATTTTCCAGGCAAAAGTACTGGAGTGGGTTGCCATTGCTTTCTCCTTAGATGTCAGCTACAGGATAAAAAACTATTAAAAATACAAACATATGGAGGCAAAACAACACGCTTCTGAATAACCAACAGATCATGGAAGAAATCAAAAAGGAAATAAAAATATGCATAGAAACAAATGAAAATGAAAACATGACAACCCAAAACCTATGGGATTCAGTAAAAGCAGTGCTAAGAGGAAGGTTCATAACAATATAAGCTTACCTCAAGAAACAAGAGAAACATCAAATAACCTAACTTTACACCTAAAGCAACTAGAGAAAGAATAAACAAAGAACTCCAAAATTAGTAGAAGAAAAGAAATCATAAAAATCAGAGTAGGAATAAGTGACAAAGAAACAAAGAAGACTATAGCAAAAATCAACAAAACTAAAAGCTGGTTCTTTGAGAAAATAAATAAAATGGACAAACCATTAGCCAGACTCATCAAGAAAAAAAGGGAGAAGAATCAAATCAGTAAAATTAGAAATGAAAATGGAGAAATCACAACAGACAACACAAAAATACAAAGGATCATAACAAACTACTATCAGCAACTATATGCCAATAAAATGGACAACTTGGAAGAAATGGCCAAGTTCTTAGAGAAGTATAACCTTCCAAAACTGTACCAGGAAGAAACAGAAAACCTTAACAGGTCCATCACAAGCAAGGAAATCAAAACTGTAGTCAAAATTCTTCCAACAAACAAAAGCCCAGGACCAAATAACTTCACAAGTGAATTCTACCAAAAATTTAGAGAAGAGCTAACACCTAGCCTTCTCAAACTCTAGAAAATTGCAGAGGAAGGTTAACTCCAAATTCATTCTATGAGGCTACCATCACACTAATAACAAAACCAGACCAAGATGCCACACAAAAAAAGAATACTACAGGCCAATATCACTGATGAACATAGATGCAAAAATCCTCAACAAAATTCTAGCAAACAGAATCCAACAGATTACATATCATGACCAAGTGGGCTTCATCCCACGGATGCAAGAATTCTTCAATACTTGCAAATCAATCAATGTGATACCACATCAACAAATTGAAAGATAAAAACATATGATTATCTCAATAGATGCCGAGAAAGACTTTGACAAAATCCAATACTCATTTATAAAAGAAAAACAAACAAACAAACAAACAACAAGAAAAAAAAAAAACCTCTAGAAAGCAGGCATAGAAGGCATATACCTCAACATAATAAAAGCCATCTATAATAAACCCATAGCAAATATTATTCTCAATGGCAAAAAATTGAAAGCATTTCCTCTAAAATCAGGAACAAGACAAGGGTGTCCACCACTACTATTCAACATAGTTTTGGACGTTTTAGCCACAGCCATCAGAGAACAAAAAGAAATAAAAGAAATCCAGATTGGAAATGAAGAAGTAAAACTCACACTGTTTGCAGATAACATGATCCTCTACACAGAAAACCCTAAAGACACCACCAGAAAATTACTAGAGCTAATCAATGAATATAGTAAAGTTGCAGGATGTAAAATTAATACACAGAAATCCCTTGCATTCCTATATACTGACAATGAGAAAACAGAGAAATTAAAGAAACAATCTCATTCACCATTGCAATGAAAAGAATAAAATACTTAAGAATAAATTTACCTAAAGAAACAAAAGACCTGTGTATGTAAAACTAGAAAACACTGACAAAATAATCAAAAATGACACAAGGTGGAGAAATACACCCTGTTCATGGATTGGAAGAATCAAAATAGTGAAAATGAATACACTGCCTAAAGCAATCTATAGATTCAGTGCAATATCTATCAAGTTACCAACAGTAATTTTCACAGAACTAGAACAAATAATTTCACAATTTGTATGAAAACACAAAAACCTTAAAGAGCCAGAGTAACCTTGAGAAAGAAGAATGGAACTGGAGGAAACAACCTGCCTGACTTCAGACTATACTACAAAGCTCCAGTCATCAAGACAGTATGCAACTGGCACAAAGACAGAAATATAGATCAATGGAACAAAATAGAAAGCCCAGACATAAATCCACACACCTGTGGACACCTTATCTTTGACAAAGGAGGCAAAAATATACAATGCAGAAAAGATAATCTCTTTAACAAGTGGTGCTAGGAAAACTGGTCAATCACCTATAAAAGAATAAAACTAGAACACTTTCTAACACCATACACAAAAGTAAACTCAAAATGGATTAAAGATCTAAATGTAAGAACAGAAACTATAAAACTCCTAGATTAAAACACAGAAAGAACACTCTCTGACATAAATCACAGCAAGATCCTCTGTGACTCACCTCCCAGAATAATGGAAACAAAAGTAAAAATAAACAAATGGGAGCTAATTAAACTTAAAAACTTTTGCACAATGAAGGATACTATAAGCAGGGTTAAAAGACAGCCTTCAGAATGAAAGAAAATAATAGCAAATGAAACAACTGACAAAGTATTAATCTCCAAAATATACAAGCAGCTCATGCCACTCAATACAAGAAAAATAAATGATCCAATCAAAAAATGGGCCAAAGAACTGAGCAGAGATTTCTCCAAAGAAGACATACAGATGGCTAACAAACACATGAAAAGATGCTCAACATCACTCATTATCAGAGAAATGCAAATCAAAACCACAATGAGGTACCATCTCATGCCAGTCAGAATGGCTGCTATCAAAAAGTCTACAAACAAGTGCTGGAGAGGGTGTGGAAAAAAGGGAACCCTTTGACACTGTAGATGGGAATGCAAACTAGTACAGCCACTATGGAAAACAGTGTGGAGATTCCTTAAAAAATTGGAACTGCCATATGAACCAGCAATCCCACTGCTGGACATACACACCAAGGAAACCAGAATTGAAAGAGACACATGTACCCCAATGTTCATCGCAGCACTGTTTACAATAACTAGTACATGGAAGCAGCCTAGATGTCCATCAGCAGACGAATGGATAAGAAAGTTATAGTACACATACACAACGGACTCAGCTATTAAAAAGAATGCATTTGAGTCAGTTCTAATGAGGTGGATGAAATTGGAGCCTATTATACAGAGTGAAGTAAGTCAGAAAGAAAAACACAAATACTGTATGCTAATGCATATATATGGAATTTAGAAAGATGGTAACAATGACACTATACACAAGACAGCAAAAGAGACACATATGCAAAGAACAGACTTTTAGACTCTGTGGGACAAGGCAAGGGTGGGATGATTTGAGAGAATAGCATTGAAACCGTATGTGAAATAGATGACCAGTGCAAGTTCAATGCATGAAATAGGGCACTCAAAGCCAATGCACTGGGACAACCCAGAGGGATGCAGTGGGGAGGGAGGAGGGAGGGGGTGTTCGGGATGGGGTGACACATGTACACCCATGACTGATTCATGGTGATGTATTTCAAAGAACACAATGCTGTAATCAGCCTCCAATTAAAATAAATAAATTAATTAAAAAAAACATAGTACCATCATTTCACTTTCAGTCATTACCTTTTCCAGAATTTCTAAACTTTACTGGGAGATGATACAAACCTCATCAAAATATTTTAAGAATGATGTTTATATAATGTCTGCATTGCTGTAACCTTATATATGTGTGTGTGTGTGTGTGTGTGTGTGTGTGTGTGTGTGTGTGTATGTATATGTGTATACACACACACACAAAAAAAATGGATTATTTGCTTCTAAATGGTAGATAAAAAAATCAGTGAGACCACAGGGAGGAGAGAAAAACAACTTGAATTATTTCTCCACCTATTGGCTAATCAAGTCTACTTAATCACAGTAATCATGAATTTAATATGTATAAAGTAATTACATCAATGATTATATAAATCATCAACCTGAGGTATATTTTAATTAGAAGAGCCATATCTATCCCAGATGCTTGAACTTGCCATTTTCTCTAATTCTACGAAACTTCCCTTGCATATCTGAGTGCCTCACACTTTCACTTCCTTTCAATCTGTGCTCGAACATCACTTTTTCAAAGGGACTTCCTTTATTTATTCTCTTTATAATGCCAATTCCAAGATAACACAGATGTGCCTCCTGCTTTGTTTTTATCCATAGCACTGAAAAATTATGCTGTATAGTATATTACATATTTCCTATTTTTTTTATTGATCTATTAGTTCAGTTCCTATCTCCTTTTGCTATGAGATAAACTACATGAAGATGGACAATTTTGCCTTGTTTTGTTCATCATTTTACCCCCTTCTACTTAGAATAGTGTCTGATATACAGCAGGTACTAGAAGCTATTTATAGAAAGTGTGGTGATGGTGTGTGTGTGTTAGTCAGTCAGTCACATCCGACTCTTTGTGACCCCAAGGACTGTAGCCTGCCAGGTTCTTCTGTCCAACCTGTCATTTCAATTATATGTTAGGTGCCTTTCTTTCAACACCTGTACTAGGTGTAGAGATACACTAGACACCACCACTCAACAAGAATCATGAAGAATACAAAAAGGAGCCAGGTAGTCATTAAATAGAATATATACCTAAAAATTGCAAGATTGGCTACAGTGTTCTATGAGAACATATAATTATTTTAAAAGGTACTAGCTTAAATATGTAAAGGAATATTGTGTGTGTGCATGCTAAATTGCTTCTGTTGTGTCTGACTCTGTGACCCTGGGAACTTTCGCCTGCCAGACTTCTTTGTCCATGGGATTCTCTAGGTAAGAATACTAGAGTGGGTTGCCACACCTTCCTCCAGGGGCTCTTCTAGACCCAGGGATTGAATCTGTGTATGTTATATCTCCTGCATTGGCTGGCTGGTTCTTTACCACTAGCACAACCTGGAAACTCACCTAAGCTCCCATGGAAAGCTACTCAGCCAGAAAAAGGAATCAATTTGAGCCAATAGATTTTTAAATCATTCTATGTTCTCATAGTACACGGTAGCCAGTCTTTGCAATTTTTAAGTATACATCCTATGTAATGATTATTTGGTTACTTTTTGCACTCTTCATGATGGCTGTTGAGCCACAGAGTCAAGTATTTCTCTACACCTAGCACAGGTACTGAGAGAAAAGCATCTGATATATATTTGAAGGAATGAATAGAGTGCACTAATGAAGTGGTAAGCAATTAGTTATACACCACCAGGTTATTATAAAAAAATATAGTGTTCCTGAAGAAGCATTCCCCCTAAATTTAGAGAATACATTTTTATTAATTCTAAAGGTATTAACTACACACGAAGTTATTATAGAATAACTGAGGGAAATATTCAGATTGATCATGAAAATATACTAAATCTAATCTTCATGCAGGTAAGTTTAAATAATGGGCTAATTACCATTAACGAAAGGATCCATTAAAGGAAGGCTCAGATTGATATTGCTATATGTTTTCTTAGCTGCTTTTCTTAAAACTACTCAACTTAGAACTTCTTATTGTGCAAATCCCATGCTAAGCATTTTAAGAACATAATGTTATTTAAATCTTCTTCATGTCCCTGTGCTATAGGTTTTGGGATAGCCATCACAAAAATGAGAAAAGTGAGATTAGTGTAATTAAACATCTATCCCAACATTTAAGGCAGACTTGCAACTTGCATACTAAAGCGACTTGCTGTGAGTTTTAACAGTGGACACAATTTTGCTGAAATTGCTTTTCTGTAATAAGGTGTTGGTATTATTTAAGGCAGTGATTTAGAGATACACCAAAATAAACTTTCCAAAATAAGTACTGTAGAATGAAGCAAAATAGATGCAAGACAAAATCCCATTGACAGAGGAGTCTGGCAGCTTCAGTCCATGCAGTCACAACAGTCAGAAATGACTTAGCAATTAAACCAACAACAATAGGTTAAACAATCAAAAGTTTAAAAGGAAACACCAAAAAATACTTATGCAAATGAGTATATGTAATGGAAAACAACAACAAAATCCAGTAGAAATACCAAAATAAGAAGAAAAAAAAAAAAAAAAACAGAATTATATGCACAGTAAGATATAGTTGAAGAGTTTTCAAGAAATATCCTTTGATGTTAATTCAAAAAAATGACAATTCTAGGTATCTGTTAAGTGATTCCTAAATAAAGCTAAATTTAACCTTAAATTTAAGAGGATGGTAAGAATATTTGTGGTTTGTCTGTGTGTGTGTGAGAGAGAGAGTGAGGGAGAGATGTTGGCAACCTGTTCAATTCCCACTATATCACCTGAGCAAACTTAAATCCACTGGGTGCAAAAAGAATATTTTAAGCAGTTAGAGGCTAAATTTAAACCAATTCCAGGACAGTATATAAGGAAAATGAGTAGGTATCTACCATTAACCAGTACAGGGTTTCGTCCAGGAAGGAATGTCAATAACTACATGCTTTATTATTTTGCACAGTTGTCTATCAAAGGCAGTGGCAGAGACAACTTGCATGTGTTCTAGCCATAATTCTTTTGTATTTAATTAAAATTACTTTTGTCAAGAATTCTTTCTTTGTTTTGATACAAATCTCTACTAGAATCTTCTGCCTGTACTTTCAAGGAGAAATAGGTCACATGTGGCTATATCTATGATTAATTCCTAGCATCCAATAATCATTTCAAGTTAGAAAAAGTATAGATTTGGAGGTTGTCTTTTAGGTACTGTCTCAATAAAACTGATAATTAATTTTTATTTTTCCTTAGTCCAAGTTTTATATTTGGTATCTACCTATTATTATTATTTTTTATCTTTGCATACTGTTCATGGAGTTCTCAAGGCCAGAATACTGAAGTGGTTTGCCATTCCCTTCTCCAGGGGACCACGTTTTGTCAGAACTCTCCACCATGACCCGTCCATCTTGGGTGGCTCTACATGGCATGGCTCATAGTTTCATTGAGTTAGACAAGGCTGTGATCCACGCGATCAGTTTCCTTAGTTTTCTGTGACTGTGGTTTTCAGAGGCGTATGGAAGCTCCCTGCTGGGAGGAACTGACCATGGGGGAAACTGGGTCTTGTTACGATGGGCGGGGCCAACTTCAGTAAACCTTTAATCAAATTTTCTGTTGATGGGCAGAGCTGTGATCTCTCCCTGTTGTTTGGCCTATGGTGACCTCCAAAAAGCTGGCTTAAAACTCAACATTCAAAAAACTAAGATCATGGCATCCAGACCCATCACTTCATGGCAAATAGATGGGGAAACAACGGAAACAGTGAGACACATTATTTTCTTGGGCTCCGAAATCACTGAAGATGATGACTGCAGTCATGAAATTAAAAGACACTTGTCTCATTGGAAGAAAAGCTATGACCAACATAGACAGCATATTAAAAAGCAGAGATATTACTTTGCCAAAAAAATATCCATCTAGTCAAGGCTATGGTTTTTCCAGTACTAATGTATGGATGTTAGATTTGGACCATAAAGAAAGCTGAGTCCCGAAGTGTTGATTCTTTTGAACTGTGGTGTTGGAGAAGACTCTTGAGAGTCCCTTGAACTGCAAGGAAATCCAACCAGTCCATCCTAAAGGAAATCAGTCCTGAATATTCATTGGAAGGACTGGTGCTGAAGCTGAAGCTTCAATACTGTGGCCACCTGATGCAAAGAACTGACTCACTGAAAAAGACCCTGATGTTGGGAAAGATTGAAGGCAGGAGGAGAAGGGGACGACAGAGGATGAGATGGTTGGATGGCACCACTGATGCAATGGACATGAGTTTGAGCAAGCTCCAGGAGTTGGTGATGGAGAGGGAAGTCTGGTGTGCTGCAGTCCATGGGATCACAAAAACAAGTCAGACATGGCTGAGGAACTGAATTATTATTTTTAAAATAAGTTCCTGGCTTATCATTCCGTACCTAGCTAGCTACATATCTTATTCCATTTTATTCCTGCTTGCTAATGGACAGGGAGGCCCGGCATGCTGTGATTCATGGAATCGCAAAGAGTCGGACATGACTGAGTAACTGAACTGAACTGAACTGAATTGAATGTTTAATTTTGTTTCCATAGGCTCTGCAACAGGAGTTCCATTCCAAATCTCTCTTTCTCCACAGACACAGTCACTCAAGAACAGTAGACCATGCCAAACTTTCTATACCAGTGATCTAGGTTTTTTTCAAATATGTTGAATCTTAAACTTTGTTTGATCACAGATAATCTATGTAATCTATGAAACTTTCAACTATATTTTCAGAAGGAATATACACATTTTTAATTAGTTACTAAAGTATAAGTAGTAATAGTATTAAAAATAAACAAGCACTCCAAGTAAGTCAGGTTTCAAAAGTGTAGTTACAATAAAATATTTGTGGACATGTTTGTATGTATGTGTGTTCCTATTTAATCAGTCAATTTTGTTAAAATTAGGAACAACTATCTAACTGAAAACCCTACAGTTGGTGGATCAGAGGGTAGAGAATCTGCTAGCCAATGTAGGAGACCTGGGTTCAGTCCCTGGGTTGGGAAGATGCCCTGGAGAAGGGAATGGCAACCCACTCCAGTATTCTTGCCTGGAGAATTTCACTGACAGAGGAATCTGGTGGACCACAGTCCACTGGGTCATAAAGAGTCAGACATGACTGAGCGACAAACACTACTTCTACTCTTTAACTGAAAATTTCTCTTTCCTCTAATTCATTTAACGAAGTACATAAAATTCTTCATCATGGTCTATGGACTTTTTTTTTTTGAAATGTTATCTATTTAAGTGTATGTGAATGATTTTTGAAATTATTACAAATAGACTCATTCAAAACGAATAGAAAAAAGTTCACTTTAAAAGCTAGAGAGGAGAATTGTTCTTGACAATGCCAACGAAATTAAACAACAATATGGATTGCTTGGATAAATATGTGAGTCTAAGTATACTCATAAAAAACAAGAAAATTTTCTGAATTGTTTATATCCAGAGCTTTAATCTTTAAATGTGGGGACACCAACCTGGCCACACTGTGGTTGAAACAAATAAAGAAAGGTATATGCTAGTATTTAAAACACAAACTTATTCACATTCACAAAACTCACCTTTTAAAATTTTGAATTAATTTTGGATGTGATTGAGGTTTCAAGGGCAATTTAAAAAATAACAGCCATAATTCAGCCTTCTTAATATACAGGCATGGGAGCTCAGCTGTGACTAAAAATGCATGAAATTAGATATGGATGGATTTAGTTAAAGAAAAGAAATATCAAGTGAAAATATGGTACAAAATAAGAATATTAAACCTAAAGAATGTGATTAAGAATTTCAATAAACCTCTAAAAAGACTAAACAGTAAAATTTTAGGTCATTACCTTCACTTTCATTAATAGGCATTAAAATTTTATTATAATATAAATGAGCAAATTCCTAACTGAAAGCTAATGAATAGCATTAGTGAAAATTGCATAATAAATAATATAAAAATGATATGAAAAGAAACTAAAATTCAGTAAATATAATGGAGATGGACTTTTTATTTCTAATATATTTATATGATTATTTACCCTCTGGACAGTATATTTTTTTCCATTTATTTTTATTAGTTGGAGGCTAATTACTTTACAATATTGTAGTGGTTTTTGCCATACATTGACATGAATCAGCCATGGATTTACATGTATTCCCCATCCCGATCACCCCTCCGGCTCCCTCTCTACCCGATCCCTCTGGGTCTTCCCAGTGCACCAGGCCTGAGCACTTGTCTCATGCATCCAACCTGGGCTGGTGATCTGTTTCACCCTTGATAATATACATGTTTTGATGCTGTTCTCTCAAAATATCCCACCCTAGCCTTCTCCCACAGAGTCCAAAAGTCTGTTCTGTACATCTGTGTCTCTTTTTCTGTTTTGCATATAGCATTATCGTTACTATCTTTCTAAATTCCATATATATGCGTTAGTATACTGTATTGGTCTTTACTTTTAACCATGTAATCTCTATCAGGGAAAGTAAAACTGAAGGACTAGTTAAACTAGTTAAAGGATAAGTAATGATAATATGGTATTCACTTTTGAATTCAAGAATTTTATTTAAAAAAAGCACTTCTCTATTACAATAATAGCTGGGAAATTAATAACAACAATAATAGAAAATATAGTGCAATATCATTTCAGTATTTTCTGTTTAGCCATCTCTATCAGTCATGCGTTCTGTCATGCTTTAGAAAATAAAAAAGTTTTTTCATAAAGAGTATTAGTCTTTTCAATAGAATGAATTTGTCACTTTATTTTTACTTTCCATCTGACTGTGTCTATGTCCAGAAAGCACACAGTTCTCCATAAATAGAAAATGAATCAATAACTTATTAAATGAATATTATCCAATCAACACATCCAGATAACTTTAGAATTTTCAAAACAGTCACTTTGTCTTAAATTTGAGTAATTTTTAAAGTACTTTTTCTAGAATTGCCTTCAGATGTTATACTATATCCTTTCAAATACCTTCATTATTAACAATGGTGGCTCAGCCATTAGAATTTTCCTTCAATTCAGGAGACCCAGGCAATCTACTCCAGTATTCTTGCCTGGAAAGCCCATGGACAGAGAACTACAGTCCATGGGGTCCCAGTGAGTCAGACATGACTTAGCAACTAAACTATCATACCTACCTATTGGGATAAATTTTCTTTAGAAAAGAAGAAAACATATTTGGAGTAAAACAATGTTTAACTATAAGCTGTACACTACTTTTGTTGTTGTTGTTCTGAAAGCAGGGGTAGTTTTAAAGTAACTATAAAAGGAGCTGGTTTTCTTGTACTGTATATAACTGTGTTTTAAAAATAACTCCAAAATGAAAGCTCTAAGAATTTTTTTTTAAGCAAACCACAATATTAAAGATAATCTCTTGAGGGGTTTCCTTTGCTAAATGGTATTCATTTCATGGATACAGTCTACAGGATTTGTACATAATATAGTCCTCTTAAAGATTGTTTTATTTATTTTTAATATTTTTTATCTATTTAGAGGAAAAATACTTATTTTAAAACTAAACCTGCCTACAATCTCTTTAACATCTATATAGGTAACATGATGTTCAATTGGATATTTCGGTTGGACACCAAGAAAAATTTGACTTAAAACACAAAGTGTGCAATATACAACCAGAGGGCATTTCATAGCCCTCTGTGTGTTTAGTCACTTCGGTCATGTCTGACTCTTTGTGACCCCATGGACTGTAGCCCGCCAAGCTCCTCTGGCCATGGAGATTCTCCAGGCAAGAATACTGGAGTGGGTTGCTGTGCCCTCCTCCAGGGGATCTTCCCAACCCAGGGATCGAACCTGAGTCTCTTATGTCTCCTGCATTGGCAGGCAGGTTCTTTACCACGAGAGCCACCTGGAAAGCCCAATTCATAGCATATCTAGAAGCAATCGGGCTTCCCTGGTGGCTCAATGGTAAATAATAGACTTGCAAAGCAGGAGACATAGAGACACAAGTTCAATCCCTGGGTTGGGAAGATCCCCTGGAGGAGGTCATGGCAACCACTCCAGTACTCTTGTCTGGATAATCCCATGGACAGAGGAGTCTGGTGGGCTATAGTCCATGGGGTTGCAGAGTCAGATGTGACTAAAGCGATTTAGCACGCACACACACTAGAAGCAATTAGATGACTGATCCTCGGAGGATATAATAAGATAATGACAGAGATTAAGAACAGATATTTTAAGGATAATTTAAGAAAGAGCTGTGTTCTGACTAGAATTCTCAACACTCTTGCCCTGGTTTAAGTGGGATGTATCTTACATTCCCATGTGTCTAAGGTACCTCATATTCCAAACTGGTTGAGAGGCAACAGTTTGACGAGGTTGGTCAAAATCCACTACCTCATTTGACATGGAAACCTGGTGCCCTTCACACAGTTAGGAAAGCTAAAGAATAAATGCCTACAGATGAGAAGTAACCACATCCATTTCCAGGGTGACACAGGGGTTTGAAACCTCAGGATGCAATGCAGGTATCTGAGTAAGAACGTGAACCTTCGCCTAAAAGGGCAATTGCCTTGGGAAGAAATCGTCTGCTCTCCAGTTCACTCAGACTGAGCACTTGCTGACATAGGTGTCACAGCTGCCCCCACAGAACCCTGTTGCTGATTCTAATGAAGCTGCAGATGTTGAGGAATGCCGCCTTTGCTGATGGCAAGCTTTTGTTACATCCATCAAAAAGATATTATGTCAAGACAGCATCAAACCAGATGGTAAAGACAAGTTTTGAGATGGCAGTTTGACTGACTCCAGTCCTAAATTTTGGCTGATGGCATCTTTTTGACTTGATAAAACTAAGCAGAAATGCTAGCATAACCAACTAATTTGCCTGAGCAAATGTTACTAACGAAATATCCATTTTAATGATGTCAAGGAAAATTTTGTTTTAAAAACTGAGGCAAAAGAGCCAACGGGAAACATCATAAACCATTTCTTAAAATTCTTCTATAGGAAAAGAGAAGCTAGAGTGCTTGAATGTGTATTTTGAACAAAAGAAAATGCCATTAGAATGACTCATAGAATATTTTAGAGTGTTGCTTAGTTACTTTTAGAAAAGAAGGTGCATTGTTAGTAAAATAATTAAAATTAAGTTTTCCTTAAAGCCTTTCCTAGCAACGTTGCCATTTAAAAAACAAATGTTGCTTAAGTTGTCATAAAGCTGTAATTATTCACGACACTCAAGCTAAGTAGCCTAATATACAGGCATGAGCCTTGTTCTGAGCTTCCAGATGGCTCAGTGGTCAAAAATCCACCTGCCAATGCAGGAGATGCAGGAAATGTGGGTTTGATTCCTGGGTCAGGAAGATTCCCTGAAGGAGGTAATGGCAACCTACTCCAGTATTCTTGTCTGGAAAAATCCCATGAACAGAGGGGCCTTGTGGGCTACAGCCCACAGGGTCACAAAGGGTTGGACATAACTGAGCCATGCTTTGTTGGACATAAACAGCCATGCTTTGCTATAACTTTTTATGATTTCCAAAATCTCCCATTTTAATATTACCCCAGGATTGCATACACATATTTAATTAGGTATTTGACCTACAAGAATACAGTTTTCTACCTAAAATAATACACAGTGTTCCTGAATCTGCCCACGAAATCCATATATAACAGACATTAGACAGTTGTGCAGAAAATGTTCAGAGAAGTAAAGCCAAGGATGGGGGAATAGGTGTAGGCAAAAGACAGTCATTAATGCAGTAAAGGAACTTAAGACATCAAAAACATGAATATTTCTGTATATGATGTTTTACATAGTAATTAATCTGGAAATTGTTATCTTCTGTTTAAAGGCTTGGTCAGTCTATAAATTTCCTTTACTGCTACACCTGGGGGAGAAAAGAAGTTAAGTCTATGGTGTTGGTGGAAGGCATTCCAGAGAGTGAAGTGTACCATTATGTTTTAAAAAATCACATTAACCTAAATGTTAGTAAACTAGGAACAGTAATAGTATATGATTATAGAACTACTTTTTTTGGAGATGCACACATCTCTTAAATAACTGCAAGTGGAGACCAAATACACTTAGAGTTTATATACAAGCCCTGCCTGGATTAGCCATTACAAGGAAGATAAAGTGGGGCAACGTTCAAAGAGGTGGACAAAAGTAAGTCCATGAAACTGAACTACATAATTTAATAAGTGTTTCACTAACTGGTTCTGTTAATTCTTTTTCATTTTGTGTGTTCAGAGAACATAGAAGACACATCTACATGACCATTAAATAGCCAAAACAAAAGCTAATTAAAGCCTGCTTAGATATACACTTGTTGTCAACATAAATGATTGGACTAGTTTATTTCAATTAATTTAAATAACCCTTAGTGAGGTTGGGGCATAGACTGAACTAGTGAGGTTACTTCTGAATAATTTGATCTAAGTACTCTTCTGTAACTTATAATATGAATTAGTTTTTCTGATATATTTCCTTATAAATATATATGTATATATACACATGCATGTATATGCTACTTAATATGTATAAAATATCATGCACAACACAGTATCTCATAATAATGTATTGTTCTAAAAATTTTCCTCAAAAGTTATGTGATAGTAGTGGTTTTGACTATTCATACTTTTACATAATGTGTTCTTTTTCAAAATCCTGAAGCACTCTCTTTCAATAAGATTCACTACGATTCACAAGTTTACCTTTTGCTGAAGCCATTTATGTCAGTTTCCTCAAATTCCTCTTGCCTACCTTGTGTATTATTAGAACTATGCGTCCCTATTTCACACCTTTATGCTGTTCCATGATTATGAGCTATTATACTTCTCCAAGGCCTGACTCCAAAACTATGCCCTCTCTCCCTTGTCCTTCCTATCTCTACCTTTCAAATGTGTGTTGGTTGCTCAGTCTTATCCAGCTCTTTGAGACCCCACAGATTGTAGCCCACCAGGCTCCTTTTTCCACAGAATTATTCAGGCAAGAATACTGGAGTGGGTAGCCATTCTCTTCTCCAGAGGATATCCCCAATCCAGGGATTGAACCCAGGTCTACTGCATTACAGGCAGATTGCTTACCATCTGAGCCACCAGGGAAGACCAAAACCTTTCAAATAACTCTCTCCTATTTGCACAGTAAATACACCAATGACTTTCTCACTTTCTTTACCCAGTCTTCTTGACATTCACTCTCTTCTCTTTTGTGTTATATAACATTATAGTTTAATGGTTCCACCTCAATAATCTATTTTAAAATGTCATTTTCTTTCCTTCTTTCTATCCCTGCCTTCTAACATTTGATTTCTCTAAACTTCTGCCATTGCCTTTTCAAACTACCTTTGCTGAAAACTTTAGAGTATGAATAACAATACATTAATGGAATGCTTTTCTCATCTAAGGTTCTCTTGGTAAGCAAAAAAGGAAAGAGTCTATTTATTTAACAGTGCCAATCACTTGTAATTCCAGTCTCTTAAACTCAAAACAGTTCAAAGCCACTGAAGTCTTTCCCCAAGAAAATTTTGTTCTCCCAACTTATGTTCATGCATATGGTATTACCTCTTTCTACTTTCTTCCCTCACTATTACCTAGAATCAAAACTGTCCATTCCATATATTTTAATAAAATTCAATTTTTAAATTATAATAAGAATGTTTTGTGTAAATTTTCTCATGTTATTTTCTGTGAGAAAAACAAAATATGGGCTACACATTCTGCCTCACACAGCTTAGATTCTAATAGGAGGGTTGAAAGAATACAGCGTTTGGTGATGCAAAGTAGATAAATAAAGCCACAAAGTGAAGGTGGAGGAAAAAGAATATTTTAGTAGATTACAAACTCCATTTCTAAATGTCTCTGTCATTTACCAATCCTTTATCTATTCCTCAAATGTTATTTGATTTCACTATCATTATTTCTCATTCAAAATCACACTATGAAAAAATTGGTCTTAAATTCATCTACTTCCCTCCAATCGTTCTCTTTTTCAATTATCTTCTTAAAATATAATTTTTGATCACTCCACTTTGCTCCAACAGTTAAGGTCATGAATTTCCACAAACCTCCTCATAGGTTGTAACCACACATCATGGAGTTTTACCTTTAAGGAAACTTCCATATTCAAATAAACATACAGGTTTTACCAGGACCAATTGTCTTAAAAACCAGAAATAAGTTTTGCTCACATTTGTATCATGCATGGCACCCAAGGTAGTATTTTATACATAAGAGGGACTCAACAAATATTCATTGATTTCCACCAAATTCAGATACTGTATAATTTTCAAATTACTGAAAAGAATTATGTAAATTTTTCCAACAAAATTAATACCACTTATTTTCATTTAAAATGACACAGGGAACATATATTTATATTGATCAAAAATGTGCTGCATGAACCTGAAGATAATTTTAATAATGATAGAGATAATAATAATGATTTAATATAAAATGATAATACATTATTTACAATTATAGTAGAACTTGCATATACATAACTCAATTGATCTTTCCAAACATTGCTCTACTAAACATATTATGAGAAAGAATGACAAGACTTAGAGGACTCAGGGGCTTAATAAGGATCATTAGTTTAATAAGAAATGATGCTGAGCCTAAAAGCCTCGTTATCTGTTCCCAAATCAAATATTTTTCCTACTAAAATCTCCTAATTAGTTCTTCCAAAGAATAATAGGAGCTAGATTTCTGTATTTTCATGGAGTTGCTCAGTAATTTACTCTGCAAAATAAATGTTTTGTGTTATTCCTTAAGACATGATTCTATTTTTTTCTCTAAATTACTATTACACAAAAAATTTACTTCACAAAAATCTTGGTATTATGGGCTTAATTTTGTAGCATCAAAATTTATATGTTGAAATTCTGCTGGGAGCTGGCACACGAGATCCCACCCATGACAAGGTCATGAAGAGAAAACCTGACAGGCAAGGCAGGTCAGGTTTTCAAGGATTCCGAAAAGCTGCCCCGGCGCTCACCTTAAAGATGATATCTGTCTTTCTGATGCCTGCTTCAATAGACTACTCCCTAATTTCTGTGACATAGGCAGAAGGCTTTCCCTGATCTTTTCCGAAATAAGAATCAATTTAGAACTTTAATCAATAAGTTTCCCAGGTGGTGGTATTTTATGAGATTATCCAGGGTGAAAGGAGTGTTTTAATTTAAACTCCTTTGCTGGTATTTTAGTTTGTTTGGCAAATGCGTTTATGCCCTTGGTACTAATATGCATGATTACTTATAATACCCTAATCATAAAACAGCATAAAGAACCTGATCATATAAAGGCCCTAATAGACATAGAGCCCTTCAGGAAGTGAGGAAGCCCTATTAGAAAACATAAGAAAAATTATTCTAAAAATGGTTATTGGGTTAAAATTTGCTTGCTCTGTTTTTACTTTTAATGTGCTAAGGTTGTGCAGTGGAAACCATTGTTAATATAATTAAAGATCTAGAAAAATAAGAGCTTAGCCCTAGTGTAGTAATAAGGAGATGGTTGTTAATTGTCAGCCAGGAGTGCTAGGCAGAGGCTGCCTCACTGAAGCCGCAGTCTGTGTGGGGTAAACCTCTTAGATAAACGCAACTGACAACTTCTGCAGAAGGATTAATTTTTGTATTAACAAGGTTACACTTCCACTCTGTACTGTTGCCCTATGAGACTGCTACCTTTCAGTTAAGGTCACCATAGAAACAGAAAGTAGGTTTACATTCACCTGACTTGCATAAAATGTTAATAGGCCCCAAGGCCAGAAGATAATGTACAAGACCCTCATAAACAAAGAAGTATGCAGAAAACACCCTGGTTTCAGGAAGAACAAGCTGATGTAATGCTAAACTATCTTCCCCTTAGAAATGTACTAACTTAGGGTATAAAAGCTACGGTAAAAAATAAAGCATGGCCAGATTCTGCCAGACTCGACTGCACCCCCCGTGTGGTCACTCTCTCTCTCTCTCTTTCTCTCTCTCTCTCTCTCTCCCTCGCAGACTTGGCCCTATCAAGGTTGGTCTCACGGGTCTTCCCTCTCTCTCTCGCCGACGCCGTTCATCCTGAGGGTACCCCCTGGATCCTGCCGAGTTGGACCCTGGCAAAATTCTAACCCTCAGTACCTCAAAATGTGACTGTCTTGGAGGTAGGTGCCTTTAACAGGTGATTAATGAAAAATGATTCAATTAAGTTGGGCCCTAATCCAATCTGACTGTTGTCTTTATAAGGAGAGGAAATCTGGACACAGGAAGACACATGAAGAGTGCACAGACCCAGCGGGAACACTGGCTGAACACACAAAGAGAAGGCAGCCAGGAAAAAAGGCTTCAGAAGAAACCCACCCTACTAGCGTCTTCAGCTAGAACTTCAGCCTCCAAAACTGTGAAAAAAATAACTTCCGCTGCTTAAGTCACTCACTCTGTGGTATTTTATTTTGGTAGCCCTAGCAAATGAATAAAATTGAATAAGATAGAAGACATTTTAATTTACTGTATTTGAAGCTTTAAAGGTAGTTAACTGAACTAAATGTAATGCTTTAGCATTCTAAACAATGATCCAGTAGAAAAATTAATGTATCAGAGAAATCTCTAATATATCAATTATAAAGCTTATTTATCTGAAAGGATTGGGTGAGTGGAGAGATTTATTTCTTTAACTGATGCATAGTTCATAGTTCAGTCACTCATAGTTCAGTCCAAGGGACTCTCAAGAGTCTTCTCCAACACCACAGTTCAAAGGATCAATTTTTCGGCGCTCAACTTTCTTCACAGTCCAACTCTCACACCCATACATGACCACTGGAAAAACCATAGCCTTGACTAGATGGACCTTTGGTGGCAAAGTAATCTCTCTGCTTTTAAATATGTTATCCAGGTTGATCATAACTTTCCTTCCAAGGAGTCAGCGTCTTTTAATTTCATGGCTGCAGTCACAATCTGCAGTGATTTTGGAGCCCCAAAAAGTAAAGTCTGACACTGTTTCCACTGTTTCCTCATCTATTTCCCATGAAGTGATGGGACCAGATGCCATGATCTTAGTTTTCTGAATGTTGATCTTTAAGCCAACTTTTTCACTCTCCTCCTTCACTTTCATCAAGAAGCTTTTTAGTTCCTCTTCACTTTCTGCCATAAGGGTGGTGTCATCTGCATCTCTGAGGTTATTGATATTCCTCCCAGCAATCTTGATTCCCGTTTGTGCTTCTTCCAGCCCAGCATTTCTCATGATGTATTCTGCATGTAAGTTAAATAACCAGGGTGACAATATACAGCCTTGACGTACTCCTTTTCCTATTTGGAACCAGTCTGTTGTTCCATGTCCAATTCTAACTGTTGCTTCCTGACCTGCATACAGGTTTCTAAAGAGAGAGGTCAGATGGCCTGGCATCCCATCTCTTTCAGAATTTTCCACAGTTTATTGTGATCCACGAAGTCAAAGGCTTTGGCATAGTCAACAAAGCAGAAATAGATGTTTTTCAGGAACTCTCTTTTTTTTTTCGATGATCCAGCAGATATTGGCAATTTGATCTCTGGTTCCTCTGCCTTTTCTAAAACCAGTTTGTACATCTGGAAGTTCACGGTTCACGTATTGCTGAAGCCTGGCTTGGAGAATTTTGAGCATTACTTTACTAGCGTGTGAGATGAGTGCAATTGTGCAGTAGTTCGAGCATTCTTTGGCATTGCCTTTCTTTGGGATTGGAATGAAAACTGACCTTTTCCAGTCCTGTGGCCACTGCTGAGTTTTCCAAATTTGCTGCCATATTGAGCTCAGCACTTTCACAGCATCATCTTTCAGGATTTGAAATAGCTCAAGTGGAATTCCATCACCTCCACTAGCTTTGTTCGTAGTGATGCTTCCTAAGGTCCACTTGACTTCGCATTCCAGGATGCTTGGCTCTAGGTGAGTGATCACACTATCATGATTATCTGGGTCATGAAGATCTTTTTTGTACAGTTCTTCTGTGTATTCTTGCCACCTTTTCTTAATATCTTCTGCTTCTGTTAGGTCCATACCATATCTGTCCTTTATCGAGCCCATCTTTTCATGAATTGTTCCCTTGGTATTTCTAATTTTCTTGAAGAGATCTCTAGTCTTTCCCATTCTGTTGTTTTCCTCTATTTTTTTGCATTGATCACTCAGGAAGGCTTTTTTTATCTCTCCTTGCTATTCTTTGGAACTCTGCATTCAGATGGGAATATCTTTCCTTTTCTCCTTTGCTTTTCACTTCTCTTCTTTTCACAGCTATTTGTAAGGCCTCAGGACTGAGTAAACCCTCTTTTGTTTTCCTGGTTCCAGTACATACTTATACATAGATCTGGAGTTCAGAGATTGTCTTGGAATTTCCCTGTCTAAATATTATAATAGAAATAAAATTATATGACTAATTTATAAATGATACCATCCAAAATATATAGCAAAAAGAGACAGATTACAATTTTAGATTATATATGAATCTTTCATTTAAAGATCAGCATTTTAATGAACATCTTTCATATAATTATATACTGTGAATAGGAGTACGATTATATGTGTGCATTATGTATGTATAGATATGGTCATGTCCTAGAGTAAATTATAAGCCATTAACTATATAGTTAACAGCCTACAATATAAAGGGATATATATATATATATATATATATATATATATATATAAAATATTTCTATCTCTGACAATACAAATGTAACTATCAAAATGTCCTAAGTAGAGAAAATGTAGAAAAGGAGGACTTTCCTGGTGGCACATCAGATAAAAATCCACCTGCCAGTGCAGGGGACATGGGTTAATCCCCGGACCAAGAAGACTCTACATGCCATGGGGCCACTGAGTCCATGAACCACAAAATCAGAGCTGGTGGTCTAGGACCCACAAGCCACCACTACTGAGCCCATGTACCACAAGTACTGAAGCCCATGGGTCTAGAGCTTGTGCTCTACAAGAGAAGCCACTACAGTGAGAAATCCACAACCACAGCTAGGGAGTAGCCCCGGCTCACCACAACTAGAGAAAAGGCCACCCAGCAATGAAGGCCCAGTGTAGCCAACAATAAATGCATACATAAAATTAAGATACATAAATGCCCATATCCACATCCTTGGGGGAAAAAAAGAAAAGCACATGAAAATCTGTTAGTTCTTGTCAAAAAAGTAGATAAACACAAGCTGTTGAAAATGTGCACTTTCCCATATACGTTAAAAAGAGATTATTTATGCCATAAAGTAACATTAAAATTATGTTAAGCCCTTGGGTTCACAAAAAAGAAGTGAGTTCTGTTGTGGAAAGGAAATCAAATCAATACAAAGAAACAACTATTTATGAGTTTTCACAACAGCAACCCTAGCTACGAGAAGCCAAAGAAATACAGATGCATATACTAGAAAAGAAAAAAAAAATCGATTACTTCAAGTTTTTCTGTAATAACTAGAAAGAGACAATGAAATCAACAGTAAGCAGAGAAAGGAAATAATATAGTGAAAAGAAATTGGTGAACTAGAAAACAGTAAACAACAGAGAAAATTAATGAGATTAAAATCTAGCTCTTTTTAAAAGTCAATAAAATTTATAAGCTGGAAGCCAGAGTGATCAGGAAAAAAAGAGAAATGAAGAAAATTCCCAGCATCAGAAATGAGAGAATTGATACCACTATAGCTTTTATAGATATAAAAAGAAATAATAATTAGGCAATATTATGGGCTACAGTCAATGGGGTTGCAAAGAGTCAGACACAACTGAATGATTCACACTTTCACTTTCATAAACAACTTTATGCCAATAAGTTTGGTAATATGGATTAAATGAACAAATTTCTTGAAGGCAAAAACTACCAAAGTTTACTAAAAATAAGATATCTAGGGCCCACATCTATGAAAGAATAAAATTAGTCATTAACACCTTTCCACAAAGAAAATTTTATGCCTAAGTGACTTCACTAGTAATTTCTACCATACATTAAAGATAGCACTAACATCAATTGTAAATACACTCTTCCAAAAAGTGAAGAGGAAATGCTGCTGCTGCTTAGATGCTGTCTTCCCTGACTCTGTGACCTCCTGTACTGCAGCCTGCAGGCTTTTCTGTCCATGGGATTCTGAATCCTGCAGTGGCTTGCCATGTCCTCCTCTAGGGGATCTCCCCAACCCCGGGCCTCCCACACTGCAGGCGGATTCTTTACCGCTGAACCACCAGGGAAGCCCGAAGATGTAATATCCTTAACTTGTTCTCTAAGATCCTCATTACAGTAATATCTAACTGTAGACCAACATTCCTCATGAATATATGTGCTAAAGTTCTTCAGAAACTTCTACGAAATATAGTCCAACAATGTACAAAATGGATAAAATGTAAAGAAGTAGGTTTATCCCAAGAAAAGAAGGTTGCTTTCATATTAGGAAAAAAAAATCTTGTTCACCATGTTACACATATGATCATCTCAAAAGATGCAAAAAAAGAAAAGTGGAAAAATTATTCCTAATTTTAAAAACAAAATTTTTGTAATAGCAGAGAAGTTCATCAATCTGATAAAAAGTTTTAATAAAACCCTGAAGCTAATATATCACTTAATGGAAGACTGAATGCTCCCATCTAGGTTCACAAACAAGAAAGAGGTAATGTTGGCAAGACTCTTAGCGTTTTAGTGGAGATTCCAACCACTGCAGTAAGTAATAAAATAAATAAATAAATAAATTATATTCATGCTGAAAGAAAAGAATAAATTAATAGAGATAAAATTTAAAATATAAATTAAAACATATTAAAATGGAAAGATACACATAAAAACCACCATATATTCTTAAAGGTTATACCCACAGTTAAATATAACCATTGTATACATTAGATCTGCTTGTTGTGAGGGGAAAAAAAAGGAAGAGGGACTGGGGTTTACTGGAACTGAGAAGGTAATAAAATAAAATTAAAATAATATTTTTAAAACAAAATGTCTGCATAGAATAATAATAGTGTACCTGAAGAATGAGATTAACCCAACGTATGCTTCTAAATAAGAGAAACAAACCTAAACTGTATGATTTCTTACCCTAGTTGTTTACTGTAGTTTCCCTTTAGATTCTTGCTTTTTACATAGGTAAAAGAAATGAAACTAATGATTTTAGCATTACCAACATTTCTTAAAAATAGTAGGGAAGAAAGCACAGGTGACTCTACTTAGTTATTTTTTGGTTGTGTGAGTGCTCAGTCGCTCAGCCATGTGGGACTCTGTGACTCCATGGGCTGTAGATTGCTAGATTTGTCCGTCAATGGGATTCTCCAGAAAGGATACTGGAATGGGTTACCATTCCCTCCTCCAGAGGGTCTTCCCAACGCTAGCCTCCTATATTGGAAGGCACATTCTTTACAACTGAGCCTCCTGAGGAGCCCAGGAATTTTTTTCGGTTCAGTCGCTCAGTCATGTCCAACTCTGCATCCTCATGGACTGAAGCATGCCAGGCCTCCCTGTCCATCACCAACTCCAGGAGTTTATTCAAACTCATGTCCATTGAGTTGGTGATGCCATCCAAGTATCTCATCCTCTGTTGTCCCCTTCTCCTCTCCCCTTTAAACTTTCCCAGCATCAGGGTCTTTTCAAATGAGTCAGCCCTTTGCATCAGGTAGCCAAAGTATTGGAGTTGCAGCTTCAACATCAGTCTTTCCAATGAATATTCAGGACTGATTTCCATTAGGCTGGACTGGTTGGATCTCCTTGCATTCCAGGGGACTCTCAAGAGTCTTCTCCAACACCACAGTTCAAATGCATCAATTCTTCAGGGCTCAGCTTTCTTTATGGTCCAAATCTCATATCCATACATGACTACTGAAAAAACCATGGCCTGAACTAGACGGACTCTTGTTGACAAAGTAATGTCTCTGCTTTTTAATATGCTGTCTAGACTGGTCATAACTTTTCTTCCAAGGAGTGTCTTTTTATTTCATGGTTGCAGTCACCATCTGCAGTGATTTTGGAGCGCCCAAAAATAGTCTGCCACTGCTTCCACTGTTTCCCCATCTATCTGACATGAAGTGATGGGACCGGATGCCATGATCTTTGTTTTCTGAATGTTGAGCTTTAAGCCAACTTTTTCACTCTCCTCTTTCACTTTCATCAAGAAGCTCTTTAGGTCTTCTTCACTTTTTGCCATAAAGGTGGTATCATCTGCTTATCTGAGGTTACTGATATTTCTCCTGGCAATCTTGATTCCAGCTTGTGCTTCCTCCAGCCCATCATTTCTCATGATGTACTCTGCATGTAAGTTAAATAAGCAGGGTGACAATATACAGCCTTGACGTACTCCTTTTCCTATTTGGAACCTGTCTGTTGTTTCATGTCCAGTTCTAACTGTTGTTTCCTGACCTGCATATAGATTTCTCAAAAGGCATGTCAGGTGGTCTGGTATTCCCATCTCTTTAAGAATTTTCCAGTTTGTTGTGATCCACACAGTCAAAGGCTTTGGCATAGTTGATAAAGCAGAAATAGATGTTTTTTTTCTGGAACTCTCTTGCTCTTTCTATGATCCAATGGATATTAACAATTGTATCTCTGGTTCCTCTGCCTTCTGTAAATCCAGCTTGAACATCTGGAAGTTCATGGTTCATGTATTGTTGAAGCCTGGTTTGGAGAATTTTGAGCATTTCTTTACTAGTGTGTGAGATGAGTGCAATTGAAGCAGAAGCAGAAGATATTAAGAAAAGGTGGCAAGATTACACAGAAGAACTGTACAAAAAAGATCTTCACAACCCAGATAATCACAATGGTGTGGTCACTCACCTAGAGCCAGACATCTTGGAATGTGAAGTCAAGTGGACCTTAGGAAACATTACTATGAACAAAGCTAGTAGAGGTGACGGAATTCCAGTTGAGCTATTTCAAGTCCTAACTGATGATGCTGTGAAAGTGCTGAGCTCAATATGCCACCAAATCTGTATTACTCAGCAGTGGCCACAGGACTGCAAAAGGTCAGTTTTCATTCCAATCCCTAAGAAAGGCAATGTCAAAGAATGCTCAAACTACCACACAATTGCACTCATCTCACATGTTAGCAAAGTAATGCTCAAAATTCTCCAAGCCAGGTATTTTTTAAAGGAGTTCAAATATAAGCAAACAAATATGTCTGAAAGTAATGTTTTTAACAGAGTTAAATCCAGGGCTTAAAGTACTTCAAGGTATTTAGAAGATTGGGAAATTCTATAATTTGGCAACACTCATCAAAATAGCCCAGTGGTGGAGGAAACTGGGTTTCTAAGTAGTGATTCAATGCAACAAATCCATAAGCAAGCCTTGCTGAGTGAGTGTAAGCAGCAGAGGTCTGTAGGCGAGCACATCCAAGGAACAAAACAAGCTACAAGGCCAGCTAAAGAAATCTATCGCTCTGTGTCTGCTTTCCGAAGCAAGGACATTCTTATGCGAGCATAAGCAGATGCAAATCACAATGTCTAATCTTCAGCAATAATAATCTCTTTCTTGTCACTGATGAGGTTCCATTTTATATTGGAAATTATGAAAAATAGCACTGTCAAGTTAACATCACAAGCAAATGAAAGTACCTTTGTCCAAATATGAAGAATGTCCTGCTGAAAGATTTCAGTAGAAACCAAATTTTTTGACATCTTTTGGCTATATACAAAAACTGAACAACTGGACCATGCTTATCAAATATAATGCAAAAGAAATAAACCTGATTGTAGTAGTTGTAAAAGATTATTTTCCACCATTTGAAACATCTTGCCTTATTCACGTTGTTATCAAGTTTTCCCTCCAACTATAATGGCCTCTTCTGACAGAAAATCTAATATAATATCAGAGAATAAGATTAAAGTAGTTTTGATTAAAAAAATAGTTTTTGTCAAACTTCTCACTGAGAGGATTATACAAGACTTTAGAAATGGACTTCAGTATGGTGAGAAATTTAGAATAACTCAAGAACTCAATTAATCAAGGAGTATTATGGTATTATAGCAGAATTTCCAATAATAGTTGAAGGAAACAAAGCTGAAAAAATTTTGTTCAAATAGCTTACTATGGATTTTTCTCTAGTCTAATTCAGTGATGTTACACAGACACTATAGTTCTTATACCCTTCTTAAAATATCTCCTTGTATTAGTAACATATTATATGTATTATATAAAACATACTATGAACTTATCTAAGTAGGTGTATAAACTTTAAGCCAAAATAATTGGGATAATAGTTATGTTAATGTCTTGTTTTAAAACAAATATTTAAATAATTTCATGAACAGACACATCCATAGATTCTTCATTCTTGTCCTGTGCTTTCCATTATAGGGTTTTCAGGAGCAATTTTCTCTAAGTTCTTTGGAAGGATTGTGTGTCCTTTACACACACACACACACACACACACACACACACACACACACACACACCACAAATACACATGCACCCTCACACATAGTCCTTTCACATCTCACATGTATTTTATACACATACACTGGGCTTGAATAAATTTTAACAAACCTCAACCTCTGTCAAATTGTTCAACATTTGGAAATTGGTTTTTAAATGACTTATTGTGAAAGGATGCTGAGCAGCATTAAAGCAGTCCAATATTTTCTATAAAGTAATAACGATAATGATAACTTTCTAAACGAAAAATGTTTTTGAAACTGGACAAAAGTGCCAAGATCATTAATGTCAAGAGTTCATTTCTGAAGAGAAATATGTGAATTACAAAATAAGCATCTATCAAAAAACACCCAGTTTTCACACCACCAGTTTTAAAGTTATAAGATCAAAGAAAATTAGAAAAATGTTAGCTTAATAGTCAATTATTCATTTATGTAGGGAACACAGACTAATATCCCTTTAGCCTCTTGATGAAAGTGAAAGAAGAGAGCGAAAAAGTTGGTTTAAAGCTCAACATTCAGAAAACTAAGATCATGGCATCCAGTCCCATCACTTCAGGCAAATAGATGGGGAAACAGTGGAAACAGTGGCTGACTAGGGCTTCCCTGGTGGCCGAGAGTTAAAGCGTCTGCCTGCATTTGCCTTTGTCTGCCTGCAATGCAGGAGACCTGGGTTTGATCCCTGGGTCGGGAAGATCCCCTGGAGAAGGAAATGGCAACCCACTCCAGTATTCTTGCCTGGAGAATCCCATGGATGGAGGAGCCTGGTGGGTTACAGTCCACAGGGTCGCAAAGAGTCGGTCATGAATGAGTGACTTCACTTTCACTTTCAAAATCACTGAAGATGGTGACTAAAGCCATGGATTAAAAAGACACTTACTTATGACCAACCTAGACAGCATATTAAAAAGCAGAGACATTACTTTGCCAACAAATATCCGCCTAGTCAAGGCTATGGTTTTTCCAGTAGTCATGTATGGATGTGAGATGGACTATAAAGAAAGCTGAGCACTGAAGAATTGATGCTTTTGAACTGTGGTGTTGGAGAAGACTCCTGAGAGTCCCTTAGACTGCAAGGAGATCCAACTAGTCTATCCTAAAGGAGCTCTGTCCTGAGTGTTCATTGGAAGGACTGATGTTGAAGCTGAAATTCCAATACTTTGGCCACTTGATGTGAAGAGAGGACTCATTGAAAAAGACCCCGATGCTGGGAAAGATTGAAGGCAGGAGAAGAAGGAGACGGCAGAGGATAAAATGGTTGGATGGCATCACCGACACAATGAACATGAGTTTGGGTAAACTCTGGGAATTGGTGATGGACAGGAAGGCCTGGCGTGCTGCAGTCCATGGGGTGGCAAAGAGTTGGACACGCAAGAGTTGACTGAGCGACTGCACTGAACTGAATTGGAATTCTGTTTAATCAGAAAGAATCTCTCTTATTTCACTCAATCTGATTCAGCTGTTACAAAGCATGTGAGTCAATCTCCCTATTTTATCCTCTGGCTGCTATATCAAACTTGATTGGTTTGGATCTATCATGGGTCTATTTTCACATGTTGAAACATCTTAAAATTGTTTAAACAAACTTTAGATCCACTGATGGCTCACAGGTAGAGTCTGCCTACAATGCTGGAGACCTCAGTTGGATCTCTGGGTCAGGAAGATCCATTAGAGAAGGAAATGGCAATCCACTCCAATGTTCTTGCCTGGAGAATTTCATGGACAGAGGAGACTGGCAGGCTACAGCCGATGGCATCAGAAAGAGTCAGACATGACTGAGCAACTAAAACTCACTTTTTTCAGAGTTTGTCATAGATAATTCAGTAGTGTTTAAATAATAGATAAAATAATAATAGCCTATTTCAAAGTAGTTAAAATATTTATATAAGTTTTCTACCCTTTATGTCATTTAAAATAGATTATTACATCATTGATGCTCATAATCTAATATCTGATCAACATTGACAGCAAAATAACTTTGGTATAGTCTAGTCTATTTCTGATTTTTTTCTTATTTCTCATTGAGCAATAGTGATGATAACCTTATGATTTATTGACACTATTAAGAGTGAAAGAAGACAGAATTAATGACTGATTTAAGACATTAGATATTAGGTAAGACTTCCTTGGAGAAATTGGGGTATATTTTCATCCTAACTGTAATGAAAAAAAATGAACAATTTTTGACCAGGAGTCCTGGATATCATTGCTAGTTCATCATCTACTAGAGGAGGAATCTTAGGCAAATATGTTTATGGCAAAATTTCCCCTCTATAGATTTGAATTGTTTTCCTGCTATGTAATTTTCAAGAGTACTGTGAAGATTTAATATATATTGAGTGCTTTCTATCTTCCAAAAATGTATTTAAAACATTAGTTCACTTTTATCATGATTTTCTGTAATTCTGGAACAAGAGAATATACTTATGGGTGATTCACTTAGAACAGGAGAAACCAATACAACATTATAAAGCAATTATCCTGCAATTAAAAGTTAAAAATACAAAAGCAAATAATTGAGGGTAGAAATGTTATTAAGTGTCCTAGCATGGGGGAAGCTCAAAGAGTGGGTGTTGTACCTGAGATCACTGACAGGTTGGGAATGATTACAGGCAGAAAGTCCAACTGGGACCACAATCATCCCGGTGGCTTAAGTGAAGTAATTAGTGGCAATGTGAATGTAGAGAATGGAACATTAGCTTAGTAGAATAAGATTATATATATATATATATATATATATATATATATATATAAACATATTTATATATTATTGCTAATATGATTCAGACATATGCCAGTATCAATATATTCAATTACATTTATTTTCAAGGAAAACTACCTATAGATAATTAAATACATTTGTATTTCTAAAGGGAAAAAAATGTCAGGAATTGTGGAAGTAATTTCAGTACAGAGCTATCTATTAAACTTTAAGTAGCTACTTGCATGGGTACTATTTTATTCTAGATTCCAGAAAATGCCTGAATTTATGCTACACTTATTAAAGCTACCTTTAATTATAAAGCTATGAAGCACAGACCATATATATTTTATAATCCTGAACCCTTTCTACTCCTTGAAATATACCTTATCAAATAAACTTTGAATAAGTAATTAAATCAAACAATAGTAAATATATTTGAAAAGAAATCCTGAGAAAAAATTGAAAATGCCTCAGCAAGAGAATTAACAAAGAACTATTTGTATTATAAACAGCAAAATTTGTATCTCTGTTCCTGTTTCCCTCATCCTCCTCTTCTTTTTCCTTGTCCTCCTTGTTTTTAAATGTAGTGTGGCTTGTCTGATGGAGTCAATATGTTTAAGGAAAGAACTGAATTGTGTCTCAGAATTTGCCAAAAAGGAAGTTAGAGACCTCTAAGGATATTATTTACAGAAATATTTTTAAAGCCTTATAGATATAATACATACTTAATTTAATTACAGAAAGTATCACATCTCTAAAAATATATATGTACACATATCTACATATTGCATATCTGTAATATGAAATGATATCCAAATTACCTGTACTAAATAAAACTTGCACACATTTTAAATCATTTTTATATAAAAGATACTATAATCATTCAAAGTAGCCAAATGCCCTCAATAAAGCAACTTATATAATTTCATTTAATCTTCAGAATATTCCATTTATTTTCCTGTTGATAAAAAAGTCTATTTTGTCTGGACAGTTCAAACTGGAGTACTTCTCTTAAAAGGCTCTGCTGAGAAGTCATTAAAACTTGCCCACTGTGCTTCTGCAAACTGAATCTGATTTTGTGACCTTTTATGTTTCACTTTTAAAATTTCAGTCTGCCTGAAATCACTAGCTTGGTTTTCCTTTTTGCCTTTACCAGAATCCTCTCTATTGACCTCAGCTGCTTTGACCCTCACCCACATACAGTATGATTAATGCTGAAGTGGAGATGCATTAAGCATTTGCTTTGACAGGCTCATTATCTTTCCTTTTTGCTATTTTTCTTTGAGTCCTTTCTGATATGTATGAATTCTTTGGAAATTGACAAGAGGCTTATGGTGATCTTATGCCCCTCTAAATAGGCTTTTATCTATGCCATTTCAAATGCTCCAGTAATATTAGAATATATCATCTTTTTTACTTTGAGAACATAACGCAATCTATTTATCCAAAAAAAATCAAATAATAAGGAAGAGACTAATCTGAGGTCATGTAACTGTGTCTTTCCTTTGGAACAACATCATGAATCTCTGTGGAAAAGCTGTTTATGGCTGATTTCTGAAACTTGCTGATCTGATCCTTTGCATCTACTTCTTTTTCTAAGAACTGACTCCCAATTTCTTAGTTAACATAAAAAATAACATTATTGATTACATGGACATCTGCACAAAAATAAGAAATTTTCAGTTATTGCAAATGTATGAACCTTATATACAGTAATACAATGCTAAATAACTTCATTGCAAAAAAATTTCTACCATTTCTACAGATTCAAAAGTGGTATAATTTCTATTAATAAATGAAAAATTATATGTTCGTGTATATATATGTATCCTCTTTTTCTTCAATTATATAACTGGTGTTTATCATGTGCATAAATACTCCCAGAAATTAGGTGACAATATTGATTAAACTAGTCTGACTCTCTGATGCATGATATATAACTTGATATTGCTTATTCTGTAAGTGCAAATTGATATAATTATTAAAGAAATATGAGGAGAACACAGAGGTTTTAAGGTCAGTTATAAACCATGTTTACAGAGCCTTGTCTATTACTTCTAGCAATAATGACAGAATCAGACATACAGAATTTATTTTTATTATCACTAATCCAAGTGCCAAAGTATAATTATGAACATAAAAACATGTTTTAGATTTCTATTTCACAGAGAATAGATTTGACATTAAATAGAACACCATGAATAAATACGATGACATTTGCTGTATATTTCTGAATTTCCTTTAATTTTCCATTGGTCCATTAAGTAGATAAAATAAATATATTATCCTTTTGAGGATTGTATTTTACTTCACTAATATAGAAATCTGGGCTCAAAAGCAGCTATATATCAAAGTCCTCTAATGTTGTCATGAAGTGATTCATATTTTTTCATTATTTTTATTCTTTATAAAATAAAAAAAGCAATGAGTAGCAAGCATTAGGAAACCACAGTAAATAAGATTTGGGGCTTTGGAGTCAGATACCCTGGCTTCGAACTATTTGCTGCATTGGGTGAATTACTAAATTTCTCCAAGCTTTAGTTCCTTCATCTATGAAATGAGAATGAAGAACTAAGGAATGTATGTTATGCATTAGGCATTCTGCATGGTGCCTGGCACATGGGAAATACTCAGTAAAGAGTCCTGTTAATAATCATTGACTAAGGACGTCTCTTTACAGTTCTCTTTACAGGACCTTGCTTCTATCACCAGGCCCATCCACAACTGGGTATTGTTTTTGCTTTGGCTCCATCCCTTCATTCTTTCTGGAGTTATTTCTCCACTGATTTCCAGTAGCATATTGGGCACCTACAGACCTGGGGAATACCTCTTTCAGTATCCTATCATTTTGCCTTCTCATACTATTCATGGGGTTCTCAAGGCAAGAATACTGAAGTGGTTTGCCATTCCCTTCTTGGTGATAGAAGCAAGGTCCGATGCTGTAAAGAGCAATATCGCATAGGAACCTGGAATGTTAGGTCCATGAATCAAGGCAAATTGGAAGTGGTCAAACAGGAGATGGCAAGAGTGAATGTTGACATTCTAGAAATCAGCAAACTAAAATGGACTGGAATGGGTGAATTTAACTCAGATGACCATTATATCTACTATTGTGGGCAGGAATCCCTTAGAAGAAATGGAGTAGCCATCATAGTCAACAAAAGAGTCCGAAATGCAGTACTTGGATGCAATCTCAAAAACGACAGAATGATCTCTGTTCGTTTCCAAGGCAAACCATTCAATATCACGGTAATCTAAACCTATGCCCCAACCAGTAACACTGAAGAAGCTGAAGCTGAACAGTTCTATGAAGACCTACAAGACCTTTTAGAACTAACACCCAAAAAAGATGTCCTTTTCATTATAGGAGACTGGAATGAAAAAGTAGGAAGTCAAGAAACACCTGGAGTAACAGGCAAATTTGGCTTTGGCATACGGAATGAAGCAGGGCAAAGGCTAATAGAGTTTTGCCAAGAGAACACACTGGTCATAGCAAACACCCTCTTCCAACAACACAAGAGAAGACTCTACACATGGACATCATCAGATGGTCAATGCCAAAGTCAGACTGATTATATTCTTTGCAGCCAAAGATGGAGAAGCTCTATAGAGTCAGCAAAAACAAGACCGGGAGATGACTGTGGCTCAGATCATGAACTCCTTATTGTCAAATTCAGACTTAAACTTAAGAAGGTAGGGATAACCACTAGACCATTCAGGTATGACCTAAATCAAATCCCTTATGAATATACAGTGGAAGTGAGAAATAGATTTAAGGGACTAGATCTGATAGACAGAGAGCCTGATGAACTATGGACGGAGGTTCGTGATATTGTACAAGAGACAGGGATCAAGACCATCCCCATGGAAAAGAAATGCAAAAAGGCAAAATGGTTGTCTGAGGAGGCCTTACAAATAGCTGTGAAAAGAAGAGAAGTGAAAAGCAAAGGAGAAAAGGAAAGATATTCCCATCTGAATGCAGAGTTCCAAAGAATAGCAAGGAGAGATAAGAAAGCCTTCCTCAGTGATCACTGCAAAGAAATAGAGGAAAACAACAGATTGGGAAAGACTAGAGATCTCTTCAAGCAAATTAGAGATACAAGGGAACATTTCATGGAAAAATGGGCTCAAAAGGACAGAAATGGTATGGACCTAACAGAAGCAGAAGATATTAAGAAGAGGTGGCAAGAATACATAGAAGAACTGTACAAAAAAGATCTTCACGACCCATATAATCACAATGGTGTGATCACTCACCTAGAGCCAGACATCCTGGAATGTGAAGTCAAGTGGGCCTTAGAAAGTATCACTACAAACAAAGCTAGTGGAGGTGATGGGATTCCAGTTGAGCTATTTTAAAATCCTAAAAGATGATGCTGTGAAAGTGCTGCACTCAATATGTCAGCAAATTTGGAAAACTCAGCAGTGGCCACAGACTGGAAAAAGTCCGTTTTAATTCCAATTCCCAAGAAAGGCAATCCCAAAGAATGCTCAAACTACCACACAACAAGTGGGTTGACTCATTGGAAAAGACCCTGATGCTGGGAGGGATTGGGGGCAGGAGGAGAAGGGGACGACAGAGGATGAGATTGCTGGATGGCATCACCGACTTGATGGGCATGAGTTTGAGTAGACTCCGGGGGTTTGTGATGGACAGGGAGGCCTGGCATGCTGCGATTCATGGGGTCGCAAAAAGTTGGACACGACTGAGCGACTGAACTGAACTGAACTGAAGGACTTCTCTGGCAGTCCAGTGGTTAAAACTTTGCCTTCCAATGCAAGGGGTGTGGGTTTTATCCCTGGTCCAGAGTTAAGATCCTACATGCTTCTTGGCCAAAAGAAACTAAACATAGAACAGAAGCGATATTGTAACAAATTATAAAGATTTTAAGAATGGTCCACACCACAAAAATCTTAACAACAACAAACATTGACCACTGAGATTCATTATCACCAATGGCTAGAGTGGGACTCCACAGAGAGAAAGAATGTAGTCAAAATTCTTATTTTTGGCAATATTACTCTAGCATGTATCAACAAAAGCAGTTTTTAGAATGGTGGTTTCCACTTTAGCATATGCATCTCACACCTGCAAGAGCTTCAATGAAACATTTTATTGAATGTAGAGCTACTTCTTTTTATTTATTATTTACTCACCATTGTGCATTTGGTGTGCATATTTACCATTGACATGAACAAGCACTGTATTTAAAAACTTTCCATTTTATAATTTATTCCTTAAACTAGATAGATCTACAAAAGAATTAAGAAAATAATTTCAATGAAACATGTATCCCTACATGATGATCATTTTTCAACAGTCACTTACTTAACTTGGGCCTGAAGAAAATAATATTATTTCCTGAATAATATACTAAGATTTTATTGAAAATTTGGAGTAGACTTAAAAATCCCCTCTTTAACTGTGATTTACTCAAATTAGAATAAGACTTTTGAAGCAATTACTCTTCATAAAGTCATCTGAAATGGCATGCTTACATTCATATCATTTTCTAAGTCTGCATGTATAAATCTTCCATTTCCTCTCAGAGGTATTCAGACTTTAGAATGTGTTTAGTAGAGTTATAAATGATCAAACTCATTGATTATTTTCAGAGAAATGAAATATTAAGTGGAAATTTGAGTGAGAAAATGAACAGTTATAGCATATAGTAGTTTGAACTGATGGTCTCAGCTCTAATCTTAGCTCTGACAATTTATATCTGCATTTTCATCAATTTCTTAAATTTTATAGATTTTAAATTCCTTTTATATGTGGAAAATAAGAGCATCAATACCAGAGCCTGATTGTAATAATTATATGGAAAAATATCATAAAAGGGCCTATCATCATATATATTCAGTACAGAGTGAATGCACATTAAGTTACTTCAGTCGTGTCTGATTTTTGGGACCCCATGGACTGTAGCCTGCCAGGCCCCTCTGCCCATGAGATTCTCCAGGCAAAAACAATGGAGGGGGTTGCCATGCCCTCCTCCAGGGATCTTCCTAACTCAGGGATCAATCCCACATCTCTATGTCTCCGGCATTGGCAGGCACGTTCTTTATCACTAGTGCCACATACTCATTAGGCAGTATTACCAGTGTGGCAGAAATAAATCATCCCTACAAATAAGAGGCAATTCACATGTTGGTGACTCCTTACAACTAAATATATTCTAATTAATTAATGTATTATTAATTAATTGTATTAATAATTAAATTAATGAAAAGAAAGGTAATAGTTTCCTGTTACAAAGAAGAAATACAGAGTAGGATAAATATATATATATATTTAGGAGAATGTTCCTGGAAGATGCCTTATTTCTTTGAATCTATCTCGTATTTCCTCTAATGACTCAAGAGGAATCATGAATTAAATTCCCTGTCTGTTGTAATCATATTTTTAGTGAATGTCTGTTTCTAGAATCTAATAATCCAAAATAACAAAAGTACTTTTAGAAAAATCATGGCTCCCACTAAGAAAATAATGACTCTGAAATTTATTGTGTATCAATGAGCAGCTTGACCCTCTATTAATAGTGTGTTTTATAACTCCCAGGTATAAAGAATCCTGCAAGGTAGAATTTCTTAAGCTCCGTGATGTATTGAGGAAACTGAGGTACAGGTGAAACCATTTTTTGCCAGGTAGGGTAAGTGATAAACAAAGGTTTGTGAGTTCTTACGAAATAAAATGTTACTTAAGATAATTGAATTTTCTTATTTGATCAAAGTCGTTGCTAATCCCAAATTTATTACCTAACTCATTTTCTAACTCAGAATTCATTTGCTTTCTTCTCCCAAATGAATTGACTAGAAGTGATATAAAATAAAAATGCCCTAGGTGATATGAGGAGTTAAAAAATCTGGATTGACTAGAAGTGATATGAAATAAAAATGCCCTAAGTGATATGAGGAGTTAAAAAATCTGATGTTATATCCAAGCATGCATGTTTTAATCCATAACATACATAACACACTCAAAGACTCAATTAATAAATGTCTTTGATAAAGCAAGAATCTGAAAACATCAAAACCACTGTGATGTATTCATGTAGAAAAAACTTTGAGGTGTGAGGTGTGCAACAGAAGGGGACTGTTTGCAAGGACATCCAAAAATAATTAACAAGCTCCTTAATGTTCTTTTATAAAAACATAAAAAATCAATGTACTTTGATTTCAAAATGGGACTAAAAAATGCATGGTATTTATTCAGTTCAGTATCTGATTTTATTGATATTTAACAGGCAGATTATCAGTTTATAGATGTAAATTAAGTTTCTCTACAGATCATCAGCAACGTATTAGCATAGGTTTTAACTGAAGTTTAAGAATCATTCTTTTCAAGTCAGTTGGTTGGATCTGTAATGTGATTTGGGGTTCCTAGGTGCCTCAGTGGTAAAGAATCTGCCCGCCAATGCAGGAGATGTGGGTTTGATCCCTTGGTCGGGAAGATCCTCTGGAAAAGATAATGGCAACCCACTCCAATATTCTTGCCAGGGAAATCTTATGGACAGAGGAGTCTGGCAGGCTACGGCCCATGGGGTCACAAATGAGTCAGACACTACTTAGCGACTACACAGCAATAACAAACATGCATTAGCTATATATTCTAGGTGCTTACAAGAATTAACTCATTATAACCCTATGGATGTGCATGTTCAATTGTAACTTTTTGCAACCCTATAAATAATAGCCCACCAGGCTCCTCTGGCCATGGGATTTTCCAGGCAAGAATACTAGAATTGGGTTGCCATTTCCTATTCCAGGAGACCTTTCTGACCCAGGGATTGAAACTGTGTCTCCTGCATTTACAGGAAGATTTTTTTACCACTACCACCTGGGAAGTCCTATAACACTATGAGGTGAGTACTCTTATTACGCCTCAGTTACAGAGCATTAAGTAACTTGTCCAAGGTCAAACAACTAGTATGTGGTGGAACTGGGATGTAGATTGACAGTAGAACCCCAACACCTAAGTTATTTGTCATTACATTACTTTGCAATCTCTTTGGCAGTCTTCAACCTCAATCTGCAATCTCTCATAGTGCAGATTAGACTTAAAAATAACTGCAAACATATCATCTAATACAAATAATTATAATATCGCATATATCTCACTGGTGAAATACTACATACTATAGATTCAGGTGTTAGAATACTCATAAGATAAATTATCTCAAACTTCAATTTTTAGTCACATGATTAACTCTTTCAAATAACAATAGTGTGAAGCAATATATCATTAATACATACAATGCCATTATGTTCAAGTTTTATAAATCATCCAGAAAACATAAACATACACACACACACATAGACCTAACACTGGCATAACCTCTGAGATTATCAGTTTCCACAACACTTAGTTATTTGAAGCAGTAGATGAAGGAGAAGGCAGTTTTACAATCTGATAAAAACAAAGAATAAAGAGAATATGTTCTTTAGATAGTTTCCAAGGTAATTAGTTATGGACTTGCATCATTAATTGGGGTACAGAGAATTTTAAGCCCAAAAAGAAAAAGGAATTAATGGCACCATTTTATAGAAATGAATATGAATCAAGCAATAGATTAACCCTGTAGAAAACAGAAAACAAGAAATTACAGAAAAAATATTTACACTGACTATATATGGGCAACAGAATGTACATTACAAATCTATACTGATTAGAACTTAGAAAAATGAATATATTAAAATGTAAATCTATAAGTATAATTTGATCATATAAATATACTTATGTAGTTAAATATACTATATATTATTACTTTTACATTTTATTGTGTTAATAATGAATATATATCTAATAACTATAATACAGGAGGCTACTGGTGTTTAAAATGAATTCATTAATAGGATTTAGTATATAGTTAATCTCATATGTCTTATATTAAGTATCAAATACCTAATAGGAATTTAATAAGCAATTACATTTTGATTACATTTATATACAAGCCAAACTTACTATTAAAAACTGTCAAAGATCCATCTTCATATGCTTAAAATTTAGATGTAATAGAAATTACTAAGTCAAAATTATGTGATTATTTTGCAGGAATTATTATTAATTATTGGAGGAGTAAACATTAATAAAGGATTACCACTTATCTGTTTTTATTTTGTGTCCTCACCATTAGAATTCCATTTGCTATGATTATAAAGAGTCAGCCTAATATACAGTCACCTTGAATGCAGACATCTGTCTTCACAATGTCTTATATAAAAGTGCTTCCCAAAATTAGTATAGAGTGAGTAACAATATACCTCTTATGTAGTGATAAGCAGTCTATGGCTCTTGAACTGAAAATGGCTTTTCATATTTTCGTATATGTAACAGCTTTTTTTTTTTTACAGATTCATTTATTCAACCAATAAGCATTGGCACTGTTTCAAGCATGAACTGTAACAGACTGATTCTTTGCTAATAGTCTGGTACAATATCATATTCAGGTCTAGATATAATACTCTTCCACAGCCTCACCAGCTCATGCAGGGAAGTGAAGTACCAATGAATCAAAACAAGAGAGAACAAACAGGCATATATACTCAAGCATGTCTGATAGAAAAAGCAAATAAACCTCAAAAGTTTTCATCAGGACATTATTTAAAACACTTCTGACTCCTTATGACATATATCTCCTTATGACTATCAAGGCTAGTGTGATGACAAAAGAGAGCTGTCAGGTTCAAACGATGCAGAAAATATGAAAACTGACTAATGTGTGGTTTGTTCAGGTAAAGTATCCAGTCAAACCATACACGTTCACCAACTGTTAAGTCACTCTTCTCATTTTGAGTGAGGCGTAACTCTCACACATACAGTAAAATATAATGAAAGTAAAATTAAAATTACATTTTAAATATATATCTCTATTATAAATTCTGAGGTCTGTATTCCTTTGTCAATTGGAGAAATAAAAAGCAAGTTTTCATTTTTTAAATTCATAATTGTAACCCACTAAAATAAAACGATCTTATTCATGAGTGCTCTGAAAAAGAATCAAATGGCATTTAAATCATATCAGAAGTATGTTTAGTTCAATTTAATTGCTAATTTGTAAGACTGAAATCCAGACATTGAGATAAAAGTGCATAAATTCATATTCATATGCAGTTCCTCATAGTATAAAATGCATATGACATGAACCTTATAAGAGAGACACATGTTTCTCAATAGCATGAGTATAAAATATGCAATAGAGTTTATATTACATCTTTTCAATTTTTGGACAGAAAGTATAGGATGTAATTATATAATGGAGGCAAAAATACTACATACACCATACAGTTTGATATAAATTAAGATACTAGCATATGTGCGCCTTAGCACTGCCTTTCTTTTCATTTTCCATTCTATTTCATTACCATTTTCTTTTCCCCCTTTCTTCCACACTCTTCTATTACAATGGATGCTCTCTGCATTGATTCTAAGAACTTTCTCTTAAGGTCATCCTGGGCTATCACTTTGCATTCACATTTTTTGGCATCCAATGATAGCTTTTGACTTCTTTTATTAAGGGATAAGAATATTATGCATATTATAGTCCTGGAGTTTGGCTAATGAAAATGAGTCTCATTTATTGACTGCTTTTTGGGTGTAGCTAACATCTATGTTTTCAGAATAAGATTCAAAACATGTCCATATATATCAGAAGGCAATCAATCTCCAAAATTCATGAAAGATTTCACAGTCTATTCAAAGAGGATGCAAAAAGCCAGAATGTGACTAAGAGAGATGTGGAATTACTTCTCCAGACTGCTGGAAGGAGTTAGGACTTTATCATTTTATTGGACCTGAAATATTAAAGAGCATGGTGGCTTTTCAGATAAATGTTTCATTATAATAAATTAACAAAATTTCTTCTAACAATATAACAATGTCTAATCTGGAATACAGCAGAAAAGCAGTCCTCAAGGACAAAATACTGGATAATAGAAGTCTCATATTCATTTCAAACCAACCACTGCTGATTATCTAGGTCTGGCACAATTGACTTCACTTGCTTATTATCTGACTAGTCACTGATTTAGTGACTTCTACCACACAGCAATATATTTTTCATAGTATTCTAAGGAGTGTTTGGGTTTAATAGAGACATCTCTTATGTTTCTGGAGAGGAAGAAAGTGTGCGGAGAAGGTGGCAACTATGGAACATTGAAGAGCTCAAATTTCATACATTTTCTACATTAGAGAGTATGCTATTTTATTTGAAAAAAACATGTTGTTTCCTTCAAGAAAAAAAAAGATGCTTTAAATCCACTATTCTAAAAATGTAGTTTAATTCCATTATTAGGGTCTGACTTATAGATTGGCTTCTGGAAAATAACCTTATGAAAAGACTCCTTCTAGCTTCCAAAACTAATTCTCCTTGAATTGATTCCAAAATGGAGTTGCCTTTGATCAAATCTCATTACAGAGCAGATGCTGTTAAAAGTGAAAATATGCATGTGTGTGTATGTGTTTGATGTGTTTTCATGTGTATAGAACACAAAGATATCTGTGATTCTACTAGATTAATTGTTTCAGTTTAACTATTTCTAGATAACTCCTGAGCAACATTTCAACACTGGAAGTATCCTTTAAGATTTACTGAGATCCAGAGAAAATGATTGAATACGGGTTCCAATGTCTAGGTCACGAGGAAAGGTATTAAAGACACATTTTGTGGGGGATAGGTCTTTGCTGGCCAGGCACTACCTCACACAGAAGAATGGGAAGTTAGTACCCCTTGGCCTCTGTTAGGATGCAGCCAAACAGTGCATCTCATTCCACACATTTCCAAATGACTCTTCTACTGGGGATGCTAAACTCTCCAGTTTCAGGTTAACAGATTATCACTTAAAACTGAACATGAGCCAAAGCTCTGTGATCCCTGTTCTGTTCTTTCCCCATTATATAAATACCTTTCAAATTAATAATTTAAAAAATATTTGAGAAATTTTGGTAATTTTACTCATTTGAAATTTGACTATTTTATCTAACTTATGAAAGGTTACTTTCCTATAGCTGTACTACACATAGAAGAAATAAGATTTTTCTTTGAAAAATCCCAGTTTTGTTCTATCTATGAAAATATTTAATTTGCTTTCATTTCACTCAGAATAAATGACAAAAGATGGCCATGTTATGAGCAATATAACAAACATGCCTTTCAAATTTTTAAAAAGTATGGTTATTCTCAAGTTGACATTCTAAAAATAAATCCAGGATCTGATTTGGATTTCAGACATTTGAAACCTAAGCTTTTTTAAAAAAATCAACAAATCTAATTTAAGGAATTGCAGGTAAATAATCACTATGCTTTCCTAAGAGAACATTATTCAACACAACCTATTCTCTTTGAGATTGATAGGAAAATGTAGGGTGCTTTCAGGTGAAAACATTTTGATTTGTTTTAGCCCTGCTTTATATGAAATCGAAGAGTGACTTCAAGTAAATCTATCACCAAGCAAAATATTTTGATCATTAACTCAACAATTATGTTAATGCAAGACAGTAATAAGTGAAGCCAGTGTCTTGTAATATTAGAAATTCAATAATACTGAATTGCATTGACAGACACATATTAGTGCAAGTGTGTTAATCAGTAGAGAGCTACCCTAGGTTTACAATTGCATTAGAAAATTTTTATGGATACTCTAAAAGACGATGATGAGAAAATGACAATTAGAGACACAGGAGCAGTTCACACTGAACTGTCTACCCAAAGCTGATGCAGAGGCTTGAAATCTAAACATTTAAAGTAATGTGCAAAAATAACTTCGATTTTCTATAGTTAATCTTGATCTGAGTTTGAGTTTCCTATGATAGTGCAATATGCAGGAAATTTGGGAGGATGGAGAGAAAACCAACCAAAAGACACCTGCTAATTAACTTTGTCAAGTTTACTCTTTTCAGATTAAAACCATAACTTTAGTGTATATGGGCTTCCCAGTGGCTCAGTGGTAAAGAACCTGCCTGCCAGTGAAGGAGATGCAGAAGATGTGGGTTCTATCCTGGATTGGGAAGATCCCCTGGAGAAGTGAATGAGAACCCACTCCAGTATCCTTGCCTGGAAATTCCATTGACAGAGAAGCCTGACGGACTACAGTCAATGAGGCCGTAGAGTTGACACAACTGAGTGACAGAGCATGTAAGGGTAAAAAAGTGGAAATGTTAGTCGCTTAGTTGAATGTAAGCAACTTTGGGACCCCATGGACTCTAGCCCACCAGGCTCCTCTGTCAATGGAAGTTTCCAGGAATATAGATTTAAGGGATTATATCTGATAGAGTGACTGAAGAACTATGGACAGAGGTTCCTGACACTGTACAGGAGGCAATGATTAAGACCATCCCCAAGAAAAAGAAATGCAAAAAGGCTAAATGGTTGCCTGAGGAGGCCTTACAAATAGCTGATAAAAGAAGAGAAGCTAAAGGCAAAGGAGAAAAGGAAAGATAAACTCACTGGAATGCAGAGTTCCAAAGAATAGCAAGGAGAGATAAGAAAGCCTTTCTCAGCAATTAATGCAAAGAAATAAAGGAAAAAAATAGAATGGGGAAGACTAGAGATCTCTTCAAGAAAATTAGACATACCAATGAAACGTTTCATGCAAAGACGGGGAAAATAAAGGACAGAAGTGGTAGGGACCTAACAGAAGAAGAAGATATTAATATTAATATGAGGTGGCAAGAATAAACAGAAGAACTCTACAAAAAAGATCTTCATTACCCAGATAACCATGATGATGTGATCACTCACGTAGAGCCAGACAGCCTGGAATGTGAAGTCAAGGGGGCCTTAGGAAGCATCACTACGAACAAACCTAGCGGAGGTAATGGAGCTATTTCAAATCCTGAAAGATGATGCTGTGAAAGTGCTTCACTTAATATACCAGCAAATTTGGGAAACTCAGCAGTGACCACAGGACTGGAAAAGCTCTGTTTTCATTCTAATCCCAAAGAAAGCTCAAACTAACACACAATTGCATTCATCTCACACACTAGCAGAGTAATGCTCAAAATTCTCCAAGGCATGCTTCAATAGTACATGAATCTTGAATTTCCAGATGTTCAAGCTGGATTTAGAAAGGGTAGAGGAACCAGAGATCAAATTGCCAACATCTGGTGGATCACAGAAAAAGCAAGAGAGTTCCAGAAAAACATCTACTTCTGCTTTATTGACTACGCCAAAGCCTTTGACTGTGTGGATCACAACAAACTGGAAAATTTTTAAAGAGATGGGAATACCAGACCACCTGACATGCCTCCTGAGAAATCTGGATGTAGGTCAAGAAGCAAAAGCTAGAATTGGATGTGCAACAACAGACTGGTTCTTAATTGGGAAAGGAGTACATCAAGGCGGTATATTGTCACCCTGCTTATTTAACTTCTATGCAGAGTACATCATGAGACATGCTGGACTGGATGAAACACAAGCTGGAATCAAGATTGCCAGGAGATATCGATAACTTTATATATGCAGATGAAACCACACTTATGGCAGAAAGCAAAGAAGAATTAAAGAGCCTCTTGATCAAAGTGAAAGAGGAGAGTGAAAAAGTTGGCTTAACTCAACATTCAGAAAACTAAGATCATGACATCTGGTCTTATCACTTCATGAAAACAGATGAGTAAATAATGGAAACAGTGATAGAATTTATTTTTCTGGTCTCCAAAATCACTGTCAATGGTAACTGCAGCCATGAGATTAAAAGACACTTACTCTTTGGAAGGAAAGTTATGACCAACCTAGACAGCATCTTAAAAAGCAGAGACATTACTTTGTCAACAAAGGTCTGTCTAGTCAAAGTTATGGTTTTTCCAGTAGTTATGTATGGATGTGAGAGTTGGAATATAAATAAAGCTGAGCACTGAAGAATTGATGCTTTTGAACTGTGGTGTTGGAGAAGACTCTTGAGAGTCTCTTGGACTGCAAGGAGATCCAACCAGTCCATCCTAAAGGAAATCAGTCCTGAATATTCATTGGAAGGACTGATGCTGAAGCTGAAACTCCAATATTTTGGCCACCTGATGCAAAGAAGTGGCCCATTTGAAAATACCCTGATGCTGGGATAGACTGAAGGAGGGAGGAGAAGGGGATGACAGAGAATGAGATGTTTGGATGGCATCACCGACTCTATTGACATGAGTTTGAGTAAGCTCTGGAGTTGGTGATGGACAGGGAAGCCTGGCCTCCTGCAGCCCATGAAGTAAGTTGCAAAGAGTCAGACATACATAACTGAGCAACTGAACTGAACTGATGCAACTTTGTGACCCCATGGACTCTAGCCCGCCTTTTTCTAGGGTATCTTCCTAACCCAGGAATCAGAGTTCTCCTGCTTTGCAGGTAGATTCTTTACTCTCTGAGCCTGAATATATTAAACCAATTAAAATTTCAAGCTTTCAGTTTGCAAGATGGACACTTGCAAGTGCCCCGATGTTCATCGCAGCACTGTTTATAATAGCCAGGACATGGAAGCAACCTAGATGCCCATCAGCAGACGAATGGATAAGGAAGCTGTGGTACATATACACCATGGAATATTACTCAGCCATTAAAAAGAATTCATTTGAATCAGTTCTAATAAGATGGACGAAACTGGAGCCCATTATACAGAGTGAAGTAAGCCAGAAAGATAAAGACCAATACAGTATACTAACACATATATATGGAATTAGAAAGATGGTAATGATAACCCTATATGCAAAACAGAAAAAGAGACACAGATGTACAGAACAGACTTTTGGACTCTGTGGGAGAAGGCGAGGGTGGGATGTTTCGAGAGAACAGCATCAAAACATGTATATTATCTAGGGTGAAATAGATCACCAGCCCAGGTTGGATGCATGAGAACAAGTGCTTGGGCCTGGTGCACTGGGAAGACCCAGAGGGATTGGGTAGAAAGGGAGGTGGGAGGGGGGATCGGGATGGGGAACACATGTAAATCCATGGCTGATTCATGTCAATGTATGACAAAAACCACTACAATATTGTAAAGTAATTAGCCTCCAACTAATAAAAATAAATGAAAAAAAAAAAAAGGAGTAGGAAAAAAACAAACAAAAAAAGAATATAAGTTAAGAAATAAATCAGGATTTTCTGGCAATGCTGATATTATAAAAACAAAGTTCTAAGTCCATGATGCTAAGAAAAAAGAGATATATTAATAAAGTTGAAACAAACAAAATAAAGCAAAGTAAAGAGGGTGGGTTGGTTTTTCCACCAGATTGGTTGATTGTCCATCACGAATCAGGCAGGAATCATGGCTGAAAATTCAGCTCATGCTGTAAATGTAACACAAGTGTTCCAGGCAAAGTGGAAAAATGAAGCTTGGTTTGCTGTTTGGCATGACAGATCAAGATGCAATCCAATTGCCTAAAGGGTATGGTTTGTAGAAAGCTTCCTGACTAAGGACCCAAGAAGATGTAGAGACAACCATTTGACCAGGAACTAAGCCAAACTACCTGTCCTGAAAAAAATGAGAGGGTCCTGATCAATTTGCTGCTTCTAATCCTTTACTTTTTCAAAGGCAATTTTAATTTCTTTATTATATGCTCTGTGTTATGGACTGAATGTTTATGTTCCTGCAAAATTCATGCATTGAAACGTTAACCCCCAATGTGATGGTATTGGGAAGTAAGGTCTTTGTGAGGTAATTAGGCGGTGCTAGTGGTAAAGAATCTATCTGCCAAGGCAGGAAATACAAGAGATTTGGCTTCAATCCCTGGATCAGGAAGATCTCCTGGAGTAGGAAACGATAACCCACTCTAGAGTTCTTGCCTGGAATTCCGTCTCTATTTTTCTTTTCTGTGTGAGGACGTAGAAAGAAGGTAGACATCTGCAAGCCAAGAAGACAGTTTTTACCCAGAACTGAACTGGCCAGTAGTTTGTGGACCTAGCCTCCAGAATTGTGAGAAATAAGTATCTGTTGTTTAAGCCACCCAGTTTATGATATTTTGTCAAGGTACTCTTTCTACTTTCTTTTAACTAAGGCAAATCTTTTAAACGATTACAGGTAGCATTGCAATTATTTCAGAGGAACAAGAGTAAACTGTATAGAGACATGATAGATTTTTTTTTATACACGTAGAAGCACAAATGGGGTAAATTCAGAAATTCTGATATTATATAAGCACACATATCATATCTTTGAAAAAGTGATACTGACCAAAAACAACATGTATTTTTTTGGTGGCACAGAGTAAGGGATAGATAAATATTGCTGACTTACTATTGTGTAAAGATTGTTTACTGTACAGAGTCTATTATATGAAAAAGAGCAAATGGTTTTTAAAAGACCTGAGTAAGTCATGCTATTGCTGTTATATTTCTTCTCAGTTCTTTGCATTCTTCTGCCATTAAGATAAGAAATTACTTTGGAAATATAGCAATCTCTAGTTCTACTTAGGGAACTCTAAGATACTACTTCACTCAGAAAGAAATTTCCCTTTTCTTCAGATTCAAGCAAAACAGTTAGAGAAGTGTGAACAATGGTAAAACATTCTTCATTCTGCTGAAAAGAATCATTTGTGAAGTTGCCTTGAAAGGTTTCAGAATACATTTGCTCTTTTGAACAATCTCAGAAGCTACAAGCATAAGGAGAGTGTATGCAATTTAGTGGGAAGTTCAGGGGAATTTTACAGACTGCATGAAAAATACCAAGCTTGGGGCTGCCTCAGTTCCATAACTTCCTCCTGCCTGACATGTTTGCCCACCTCACCAGAACCCTTGCAAAAAATATTAAATGTCATTTTTTTTTCAAAGAAACCCCTCTGACAACAAAAAACAAACCTCAATCTCCAGCTATATGCTTTTCTGACAAATACAGTTTTCCTCTCTGGAAACTGGTATAGCTTTAGTTGGTCATTATTTGTGAAGGAACTTGTTTGTCTCTTCTCTGCTCTTGACTGCAGCAGGACAGCCTAAGCACTCACTACAGCCTCTGATGCTTTGGAGCGATTCAATGAATATTTACTAAGTGAATACGGAAAAGGCACAATATTCAGAGGAGTAACAGACACAGAATATACAATGCAGACACCCAAGTATACTTCTTAGGGTTTCCTGTCACCAAAGTGAAGTGGGAACCCACAGTCTAGAAGAAGAGCCAGTTTCCCCAGAACGAGTAAGCTAGGCAGAGCCCTGGCCTGCAGTAACCATACCCCACAGCAGTCAAATGTGAACTGGAAAACCTCATCCCCAAGAAGGATGAAGATGGAGTCACTTCTGACCCACGGCTCCTTGCACTCCAACATCCACAAGTCTTCCAGTGAGCCCTCTGGCATTCACCAAATGCCTCTCCACACTCCACATTTTCCACTCACCTTCTAGCTTTAACAAGACATCTAATTCTCTCCTAAAGATGGTCTTCCCCTACAATCCTCTCCACAAGTAGATTTTTCTTCCCCCGCATAGTTCTTGTGTCACTGAGCTGGGCTGTAGGCTCTCTTTTCCTTCATTGCTCTTTCCACCCCATTTTCTTTTATTACTCCATAAGTTACTTTGTGTTTTAAAACCTCATATCATCAGATCATCTCATCCTCTCTGTCTTGGAGCTGTCTTTTACTCACCTTCACTTTTCTGAGAGTTGCATTCCTTGCTCAGAGCCAGACTCCCTTGTTTCTTGTTTCAATTCTTGATATTTTTAATCACTCATAGTTGATCATTCCCAAACCCTGTCCCCTTGAACTGTGTTTTCCTTGCAACTTGGAGACTCTCTCTCCCCCACGGTGTTGTTGTTCACTTGCTAAGTTGTGTCCAACCCTTTGCAACCTCGTGGACTGCAGCATGCCAGGCTTGCCTGTCCTTCACCAGCTCCCAGAGTTTGCTCAAGTTCATATCCACTGAGTCAGTGATCCTATCTAAATATCTCAACATCTGCTACCCTCTTCTCGTTTTGCTTTTAATTTTTCCCAGCATCAGGGTCATTTCAAATGAATCAACTCTGCATCAAGTGGCCAAAATACTGGAGTACTTAAATTTTGCAATTACCAAAGCTGTAATCCTTCCATAATCACATTTCTGAATTCTACTCTGATTGCTACTTCTGATTCTTCTGACAATCCTTCAGTCTTAACACTTTCATTCTCTATCTTACCCTTTGATAGCCTCTCTTTCCTTCCTACCCAGCTTAGGTTCTCGGCTCAATTGTAAAAATCACTCCCTATTCAGAGAACACAGTTCCCTCATCTTTCTTACTTTTTCATCCATCTTTTGCTAAATCACAACCCAAGCTGTACTTAGCTTCTGCTGCCTAAATGTAGCTGAATAGGTTTATAGAAAAAAATTCATAACCACGAGGGCAAATCCCATTTTTACATTAGTAATCAAAACCTCAGCTTAGTCTACCTGCTGCTATTCACCTACTTGTATTTCATCAATCCATTCTGCCTTCAGACTCTTTACTGGCTCCTAAAGAAAGTCACTCCATTTTGTTCTAGACCTCATCCCCTTCTGCTTACTCAAGGATATTATTTCAAAAGTTCTTCCCACTTTTGCATCATCTTTCCCTTTTTCTGAACTATTTCCATCAACATACACATGATATTTCTCCCATTGGAAAACAAAATATAACAAAACTCTTCTATTTATCTCTACTACGATAAGAAGTTATAGAATGTCATACTAATAAGTCACATTAACACAAGACAGCTTACATTTATGACCTCACTGAAATTTGGTTATTCCTAGTGTGGTGGGTTCCCAGTCATGTGTCTTTATTGTAATCCCTTTGCACTGTTATTTTAGGAAAAATGAAACTTTCCTTGATATTCCCAAGCAGCACAACCTTACCAAAAAGAGGCCAGCTATTTTAGTGCTGGCTACTGATTACCTTCTTAGTCAATCATATCTCACTTCCTGTTCTCAATTTATTGATATTTTAACTCTGCATAACAGAAATTGGGAGAAATGTGGAGATCTTAGAAGAAACAGTTTATAAGGAAACAACTATTGGAGGGGGTGGGAGCTTTCTGCAGGATTTGATTGATAGTTATTGATGAGGTCTCTCATTATTTGATTACCTCTGATCAAAGAACCACATTTGCAATCCAGATGCTTAATGGATACAATATTTAGAATAAAATATATCAAAAACTTTTCAAAGAGTGGTAGATCGGTGTCATTGGAATACATTTGAATTTAAACTTCACTTTTCTAAACAATATAATTACCCTGTGGCTGTCAGGAAAGCTTTGTTCACATTAGTTGAATTTGAGAGACTATATTGCAGCCATGAAATTAAAAGATGCTTACTCCTTGGAAGGAAAGTTATAACCAACCTAGACAGCATATTAAAGAGCAGAGACATTATTTTGCCACAAAGGTGCATTTAGTCAAGGCTATGGTTTTTCTAGTGGATGTGAGAGTTGGACTGTGAAGAAATCTGAGCACCAAAAAATTGATGCTTTTGAACTGTGGTGTTGGAGAAGACTCTTGAGAGTCCCTTGAACTGCAAGGAGATCCAACTAGTCCATCCTAGAGATCAGTCATGGGTGTCCATTAGAAGGACTGATGTTGAAGCTGAAACTCCAGTACTTTGGCCACCTCATGCGAAGAGTTGATTCATTGGAAAAGACCCTGATGCTGGGAAGGATTGGGGGCAGGAGGAGAAGGGGACGACAGAGGATGAGATGGCTGGATGGCGTCACCGACTCGATGGTTTGAGTAAACTCCGGGGGTTGGTGATGGACAGGGAGGCCTGGCATGCTGTGATTCACGGGGGCACAAGGAGTCGGGCACGACTGAGTGACTGAACTGAACTGAACTGTTTGAATTTAGGAGAGTATTTCTATTTGTTTGCATTACTATGCAAATATCTGCTTACATGACTAGTGGGTACAACTACTTGGCTGACAATATAATTTGTTAACCTAAACTGACCATGAGAGATAAGATATTGTGACTCATGGTTACTATAACATATATAAGTAGGAACAAAATAACACTTGAGCAATATCCATAGTGATACCATTAAGGAATATAAGAAACTAGAGGAGAGAAAATATTTAGAAACAACAGCTAATGCTTTGAAATAACTGTCATTCATTCACTAGTAGTAAATACAGTTTTCTAATAAATAAAAACTGATCATTAGCAAATGATTGTAAATGTTATTGCCATACTTTCCATTCAAGTAGCTAATTATTAATATTTATGCGCAACTGGCATAGTTTAACTCAATTACTCTTTTGTAATGTTTATACAGTGTTGAAGTATCAGTAACAGTACCAGGATGGAGATTATCTTTTATAATCTTTCTGTTAGAAACAGCCAGATTGCTTCAAGTATATGACACAAAGATATTGGACACATAACGAGCTTAAAGAGAGCAATTTTCAAAGAGAGAAAAAAAAAAGATGAGTGTAAGTATCCAACAGCTGTCAATCAGAATTAAATACCCTGTGGTTACTATCTGAGTGTCAAAAAAAGGGCTATTCAACAGCAATGTATAATTCTATATTCATTCAGGGTCATTTGAAAAGACCCTGATGCTGGGAAAGATTGAGGGTAGGAGGAGAAGGGGATGACAGAGGATGAGATGGTTGGATGGCATCACCGACTCAATGGACATGAGTTTGAGTAGACTCCGGGAGTTGGTGATGGACAGGGAGGCCTGGCTGCTGCAGTCCATGGGGTCACAGAAAATCGGACATGACTGTGCGACTAAACTGAACTGAATTGACTGTAACACATGTCATTTTTTTAAGATCTTGGTATACATGGCAGAGATGCGGGCATACTATTCTTAAACTTTTCATAATTAGGAGTGGAAATGTGTAATCAAGTACATACATCTACCATCAGTTCTCTAATTAAAAGATCCTTGCCCCCTTTAAACTTGAAACACCTGTGATGTATGTGTAGCATTTCAACCCATAAAATTTGATCCTTCATATGCTGACATCTAAGTCATACTCTGCATGAAGATAGAAAGCTAACTGGTAACTAAGCTTATGGATTTAAGTCTTGGAGGATATAAATACTTGGATTCAGAAAAGTGTTTCATCTGCAGGAATGCAACTGCCATGATTTTTAAAAACATGTTTAGATCCAGAAAGGAATTGCAATCATTTTCTTCTACAAGCAACAAATGCATTTAACTCAGAAGAATAAATCTGTCTAAGCCATTTCAGGTATATCTATCATCTAAAAAGTTCTCCTATTTAGTTCACACTATGAAAGTGAAAGTGAAAGTTGCTCAATTGTGTCTGACTATTGTGACGCCACCAACTATACAGTCCATGGAATTCTCCAGGCCAGAATACTGGAGTGGTTAGCCTTTCCCTACTTCAGAGGATCTTCCCAACCCAGGGATCAAACCCAGGTCTCCCACACTGCAGACGGATTCTGTGGGGAATCCCAGTTCACACTATGAGGCTTTATAAATTCCTCCGTCTCCTCATTACAGTCTCCACCTAATTCCTTGTAACTCCTTCACTCATTTAAGATACTATCATCTATGACACAGTGCTCTCCATTCTTTCCTTTTTATTGAAAGATAATTGCTTTACAGAATTTTGTTGTTTCCTGTCAAACCTCAGCATGAATCAGCCGTAGGTATACATATATCCCCCCACTTTTGAACTTCCCTCCCATCTCCCATCCCATCCCACCCCTCTAGATTGATACAGAGCTCCTGTTTGAGTTTCCTGAGCCATACGCAAGTTCCCATTGGATATCCTTTTAACATATGGTAATGTAGTTTCCTCGTTACTCTTTCCACACACCTCACCCTCTCCTCCCCTCTCCCATGTCCATAAGTCTATTCTCTTTGTCTGTTTTCCACTGCTGCCCTGTAAATACATTCTTCAGTACCATTCTTCTCGACTCTGCACATATGTATTAGAATACAATATTTATCTTTCTCTTTTAGGCTTATTTCACTCTATATAATAGGTTCTAGGTTCATCCACCTCATCATAACTGACTCAAATATGTTCCTTTTTATGGCAGAGTAACATTCTATTGTGTATATATACCATAACTTACTTATCTATTCATCTGTAGATGGACATCTAGGTTGCTTCCTTATTCTAGCTATTATAAATAGTGCTGCAATGAACAATGGGATACATGTGTCTTTTTCAATTTGGTTTTCTCAGGGTATATGCCTAGCAGTGGGATTGCTGGGTCATATGGTGCCTTTATGTCCAGTTTTTTAAGGAATTTCCATACTGTCTTCCATACTGGCTAAATCAATTTACACTCCCACCAACAGTGAAAGAGTGTTCCTTTTTCTCCACACCCTCTCCAGCATTTATTGTTTGTAGACTTTTTGATGATGGCCATTCTGACCCGTGTGAGGTGATTTCTCATTGTGGTTTTGATTGGCATTTCTCTAATAATGAGTAATGTTGAGCATCTTTTCAAGTGTTAGACATCTGTATGTCTTCTTTGGACAAATGTCTGTTTAGGTCTTTTTCCCACTTTTTAATTGGGTTGTTTGTTTCTCTAGCATTGAGTTGTATGAGCTGCTTGTATATTTTGGAAATTAATCATTTTTCAGTTGTTTCATTTGCTATTATTTTCTCCCATTCTGAGAGCTGTCTTTTCACCTCATTCTAATTCTTGAAACGGTACCAGCAGCTTTATAGCGATACAGAAAACAGGTTAAAGACCTAACTTGTTCTCTGAAAAATCTTCTCCACTCCTCCACAGCAACCTCCATTCCTTTAGTCAGTTATTCTACTGCCCAACTACAAACTTTCACCTTTCTTGCTTATCTGCTCAATTTATTCTACTGCACCTTTTTTGGTGGGGAGTACTGACACTAGCCATTCTTTTTTCACCCTATCTTCTAACTTCTAACGTCCATTCCAAATAGGATTCCACAGAGCATCTGTGAACCACTCTTATTGCTCTTAGTTTTTATAAAAGAACAAACTCATCTTCTTCATTATCTACATATAATTTTTTTTTATTCTCTGGAGGACCTTAACTGATATAGCTATTATAGCACCTGCTATATTATATTGCACATTCAATATATATCTAATTGAATCTCTCTCTATATATATATATGTTTATCATAAAACTATATTTTATTGAACATTCAATATATATCAAATTGAATATCTCTCTATATATATACAGATATATATGTATATATATATATATATATATATATATACATATATATATAAAGTAATGCTCAAAATTCTCCATACCAGGCTTCAAAAGTACATGAACTGAGAACTTCCATAAGTTCAAGTTGGATTCAGAAAAAGCAGAGGAACCAGAGGTCAAATTGCCAACATCCATTGGATCATAGAAAAAGCAAGAGAGTTCCAGCAGAACATCTACTTCTGCTTTATTGACTACGCCAAAGCCTTTGACTGTGTGGATCACAATAAACTGGAAAATTCTTAGAAATGGAAATACTAGACCATCTGACCTGCCACTTGAGAAATCTGTATGCAGGTCAGGAAGCAACAGCTAGAATTGGACATGGAACAACAGACTAGTTCCAAATCGGGAAAGGAGTACATCAAGGCGGTATATTGTCACCCTGGTTATTTAACTTATATGTAGAGTACATCATGAGAAATGCCCAGCTGGAAGAAGCACAAGCTGGAATTAAGACTGCCAGGAGAAATATCAATAACTTCAGATATGCAGATGACACCACCCTTATGGCAGAAAGTGAAGAACTAAAGAGTCTCTTGATGAAAGTGAAAAGGATAGTGGAAAAGTTGACTTGAAACTCTACATTCACAAAACCAAGATTATGGCATCTGATCCCATCACTTCATGGCAAATAGATGGGGAAACAATGGAAACAGTGAGAGACTTTATTTTTCTGGGATCCACAATCACTGCAGATGGTGACTGCAGCCATGAAATTAAAAGACACTTCCTCCATGAAAGAAAAGCTATGACCAACCTAGACAGCATATTAAAAAGCAGAGACATTACTTTGCCAACAAAGGCCCATCTAATCAAAGCTAAGTCTTTTCCAGTAGTCATGTATAGATGTGACAGTTGGACTCTAAATAAAGCTGAGCACTGAAGAATTGATGCTTTTGAACAGTGGTGTTGGTGAAGACTCTTGAGAGGCCCTTGGACTGCAAGGAGTTCCAACCAGTCCATCCTAGAGTAAATCAATCCTGAATGTTCATTGGAAGGACTGATTCTGAAGCTGAAAGACCAATACCTTGGCCACCTGATGTGAAGAGCTGACTCATTTGAAAAGACCCTGATGCTGGGAAAGATTGAGGGCAGGAGGAGAAGGGGATGACTCAGGATGAAATGGTTGGATTGTATCACCAACTGTATTGACATGAGTTTGAGTAAGCTCCAAAGTTGGTGATGGACAGGGATGCCTGGCATGTTGCAGTCCACGGGGTCGCAAAAAGTTGGCCATGACTGAGTGACTGAAACTGAACTGAACTGATATATCTAATTTTGTCTTTAATATTTATCTTCTCTTCAAAATTACTAATCTCCAGGAGGGCAGGATATAACTCTCTTATTAATCAGTATCCCTAGAATCTAGCACATTTCCTAGCACACACTGTATATGCTTAAAAAACTTTTATTGAAATAAAGTACAAAGAATGTTCCATGTCTCTTTTATTTTAATTCTTTGTAATACTCTTTTACCTAAGAGTCACATATATTTTTAAAAATGTATTTATTATGCAAAATTCTTTATACAAAGGCAAGTTTGATAAATTTCCCTAGACATAGGTAATCAAAGTTGTAGTACTGAATCAATAACTAAAGATAACTTCCAGAATTTGACTTTGTATAATTTAAATATGGTATCTTAGTGGCTAATTTAAGAAATACTTAATGATTCACATAATTTAATTTAGTGCATCTTAAAGTGTATTTCTTCACGCTCTAATATATTAAGTGACCAGATACCTTAGTTAGGTTAAATAGTATTGGAACAGATTGCACTAAGGCATCTCAGGACTTCTCAGAGGACTTTTCTGGGGGTCCAGCAGTAAGACTCTGCCTGCCAATGCAGAGGTCATGGGTTCGACCCCTGGTCTGGTAAGATTCCACATGCTGCAGAGCAGCCAAGCCCATGTGCCACAAATACTGGGCCCATGTGCTTAGAGCCAGCGCTTCACGACAAGAGAAGCCACTGCAAGAAGTCTGTGCACCTCAGTTAGACTGTGGCCATCTCCCCGCCCACCGTAACTAGAGAAAATCTGTAAGTCTGCGCGCAGCAACGAAGATCCAGTGCAGCCAAAAATAAATAAGGAAATAAAATAAAACAACTTGTCGGAGCCTTTGATACGTCAACATTTACTGTGACACTGCCCTTAGATGTGCTACACAATGCAGCATTTCTCACACTTGATCATGATAAAGTTTTTAGCTCACACTGTGTCCTAAGAAATGGTGTCCTAAAACTTTGCTTTAAGTAAAACTGACGATCTAAAAGCCACTTGGGAATGCTTTTATATACTCCAGACTTATCACATTCTTAATTCTTTAAAAGCATTCTCTAATTCAAATAATGTTACAATTGGAAAACATGATCAAATGAAATAAAAACCAGGAAACAGCTTGAGTTTTACAGAGTTTGAAAAATCCTGGTGATTGTAAATTGCCAAGAAAAGTCAACAAACACGTTTTTCCAGATAGAATTTTTCTGAATATAGATCTTTGATTACAAAAGGTCCCTAATTGTTGGACTTTTAGATATTAGACTTGCAACTATAAGCATAAATGTATTTAAAAGTGGGTGTCTACTATTAAAGAGTTCTGGTTTTAAAATTAAGAATTCATAAGCATCACTTGAAGTATTTGCTAAAACTGAAAGCTTCTAGATCCAAAGACAGAGTTTCTGATTCAGTAAATTGGGGGAATGGCCCAGATTTTTATCTTTTTAATAAACCTATACTGGTGATTTTGCATCTATTTTTTGTGCCCTAAGAAGATTATAAACATAGAGGTTCTATTACAACTCTAGTCTCTCTCTCCTCATTCTCACACCAAGAGTTTACTGTCCAAACCCTGCTGTTGCTATTTACCATAACTGTAATTTACATTTCACTTGGGCTTATATGAGACACATTTATTAAAATTACAATTGGAAAGACTATGTATTGGAGTAAATGTATGCACTAAAACCAAATGTATCTTATGGGTGTAAGAAAAGAAATAATTCTATTAGAGAGTAAAACTTACATTATATTTTTGGAAATAAATATTTATGCCATTGAGGTGACCATATTCTCTACAAAAGTTTTTAAACAATAACAATCATTTCAATTCTACTCTTTGCTGTGTCTCCAATTAAGAAAGTTCATGACTTCTACCTTCAGAGGGTATTGATATGGCATTGATACAGTATTGATAGTATAAAATAGCATCTCTTAAACTTAAAAATGCACTATTCTGATGAGTTTATAGAAATAAATAAGTGCTTACATAAAACTGAATATTCTTAAAACTCAGAAAATAATAAACAGAATATCTAATGCATGAATTGTGATAATCTCTAAAAGATGCTTATTCAAAGGTCATTTTCAATAAAAACCCAAATTAGATTGGTTTAATAATTATCCAAAGAAAAACAGTTATATGCTTTTATGTAAATGATCAATGTTATATAATATACAAGGACATAACTCACTGTTATAAGATTTAGGTTTGATTTCTCAAGAAAAATATATTTAGTATGAATTTATGAAGTTACTATCATGGTTTACTGATCAAATAAACTAAATTCATTCCTATATAAATGCTTAATATTATTAAAAATATACTTTTGAAAATAAATTGAATCATGACTCTCTCAAACTTTGTATATGAATAATTTTGTGTTTTGTAGTGTGTTTGACAAAATTTCCAAAATATTTAGGTAACTTAAACCTTATATTAATAATACTGACTTAGTTAATGGGTATTATTGTGTACACAAATAATTTCTAAGATAAAATAATGAAACATTTAACACTGAGTATAATAATGCTGTTGTTTAGTTGCTAAGCATGTCCAACTCTTTTGTAACCCCATGGACTGTACCCTGTCAGGCTCCTCTGTCCATACGATTTTCCAGGCAAGAATATTGGACTGGGTTGCCATTTCCTTCAGAGGATCTTCCCCACCCAGGGATTGAACCCATGTCTCCTTCATTGGCAAGTGGCTTCCTTACCACTGAGCCACCAGGGAAGCCCCATGAGTATATTAACTAAGCATTATTTTTTTTTTCTGATATAAATGTAGCCACTCTAGGTTTCTTTTGCTACAAGAGATATTTAAAGTAACATTTAATACATATGTACATATTGACATTTTGTTAATTGTTTACTGGTTGCTTTTACAGTTCCTATTTCTTTCTTTTTCTCTTGCTCAAGAGAAGACAGAATATATTAACCCCTCTCATGCTCTTCAAAAAATGGAAGAAGAGGGGACTATTCCAAACTGATACAAGCTATATCATGAATGAACCTTGCAAACATTATGCTAAGAGATAGAATCAGTCACAAAAGGCTGCATGTTATGATTTAACTTGTATGAAATGTTCAGAACAGGCAAATCTGTAGAGATAGAAGTTAGATTTGTGATTACCAAGAGCTAAGGGAAGAGTAAATTAAAAAAAAAAAAAAGTATGAAATGATTAACCAGTTAAGCTTGTTTCATATACTCCATATTGTGTAATTAGTTAAGCATTGAGTTGACTGGGAAGAGCTAAATAGCAATGAGTTTCAAATCAAAGAGGCACTCATCCTTAGTTAAGCTACACAGGTTCAATCTTATTAGTGTAACTATTAGAGTGATTTTAAGTTCCATCTGAGTCCCTGGAGCATTCACATTGCCCTCATTATCTATATAAATCTGTTACATTCAGGAGAAATATTGATCAAATTTGTATGAAATAGTTATGTATTGGACCCTAATAGAGAAATTTTATCCCTCTCCATTTTTTTTAACATAATTGGTTACTAAAACAAATTATTCAGACTCTGATGCATATCTAAAGGCTCTAATATAAGATATGAGATGAAAATTTCTTTAACAAAAGGCCTTCAACAGAGCTTCATGAATAAGTTCTACAACGTACTTTGAATTCTTAACTCATTAAAGAACAGACTCCTGGATATAGGCTTTGGGCTCATTACTACAAAATATTCAGACTGTAAAAGTGAACTGAGTCAGAAATTTTAGATCTCTTCTATCTATCCCAGACAGGCATATTTCATGGAAATAGATCAGTATTCCATGATTAAAAGGTATAAAAACTGATTACATAAGAATGAATGAACCAATGAAGAAAATTTAAACATGACTGTTCAGCATATTGTCAGCATTGTCTTTCTTTTTCCATTTTTGTGACTATATAAGGAAATCCTTTCTCTTCCTTCAGTAGTTTCTCTAACATTTGATTTTTTTAGACTTTGCTTTCATAAATGGAAAATATTTAAATATTATCTGATATGACTTATCCTCTGAAATTTTTAAACTCCTTTTAAGTCCTCTTTGTGTTAGTCACTCAGTCACATCCAACTCTTTGTAACTCCATGGACTGTAACTCACAAGGCTCCTCTGTCCATGGAATTTTCCAGCCAAGACTACTGCAGAGGGTTGCCATTTCCTATTTCAGGAGATCTGCCTGACCCAGAGATTGAACCCATGTCTCTTGTGTCTCCGGCATTGGCAGGCAGATTCTTTACCACTGCATCACCTGGGAAGCCTCAAATTTGTCCATATGTATTTTTTAAACTAAAAAGATAATTCCATTATTTTTTGTTTAAAATAACAGTATATATTTCAATTTAAATACCAGAGAGATTATATAAGTCAGTGTAATTTATGCCATCTGCATAAACTATTCAAACAAGTATATTACAATGATACACCAGTACACACAAGAAATCATTTGAGCTGAGTCACTCCATTGCTGCTGACTGTATCACTGATGTGTTAATGTGCAATAAAAATTGTACAGCCAAATCACATGCTGTACAGTACAACATCATTCATGATACAAAGTTTAAAATAAAATATAATGTTGTATTTAATGGAGAAATGTCTTATACAGCTTCAGCATCATTTTTTCAATTAAATTAAATGAAATAAAATTAAAAATTTTATTTCTCAGTTTCACTAGCCACATTTCAGGTGATCAACAGTCCTGCAATTGTATGAAAAGCCAAAATAAAACAATCCAGGCCTATTTCTTAGCCTGAGGTAGTAAAACTTATTTGAAGAGTTTCATAGCAAACTACAGATACTGTCAAAAGTATTCCTAATTCAAGAAAGGATCAAAGACAAAATACTCAAGTGTTTCTCTAATGACTATAATAGTAAATCACTGTATCCTTATTTTCAAGAAATATTATTAGCAGTGCATTAGGCCTGAGATTTGGAAAGAAACAAAACTCTGATAAGGATGAGTTAGGGTGGAGTTAGTGAAAGTCAGGAAAGCCTGGCTTGCTGCAGTTCATGAGTTGCAGAGTTGAAAATGACTTAGTGACTGAACAATAAGGATGGATAAGGCAGCTACTGTGGGTCTACTGGCAATGCAAAAAAAAAAAAAAGTAAGTAGGGTTTGGCTGTCACTTTTACTTTCAATATACAATTAATTTTGCTCTTCTAACCACAAGAGTTTTACACTAAGAAGGGTATACATTACTGCATCAGTGTAAAAATAAAGGGAAGCAAAAACTTGCAATGGTTTGACCCCAAACAGCAGCGCTGAAAATGAAGCCTGGCAGACTTGATGCTTCCTCACCAACTGCTTCACTTAGACAAAGCCTTCATGAATTGATCTGAAGACTTTAGTTTGCATAATATTAGTTCTCAGACACCTTCAAAAGCAGATAAAGTCTTTTTGTCTTTGGAAGATCACCCTTTACCTAAGGCTATTTATTTGGCTTCTTGAAAAGAAATGTTGCTGTTTTTCTTTTTCTTTTCTTTCTTTAATTATTCCTTTTTTTGTTCCTGACAAATATAAATAGCTCTAGTGTTTATCCTGGATTTCAAGGGTATCTATGTCAGATATTCAGCACCTTTAACATCATCATCAGAATTGTCACCAACAAATTTGTTTATGATATCTTTTATAAAACATATCCCTAAGGGTTATAATATTTCAGGCAGGCCTAAAAATGGTTGCATTTAACCATGTTCATTTCTTAGTCATGGCCAACCATGCCATCACTTCATTCCATTTTGATAAAATGGATTCTGAATTTGCCCAGTGAAGTTCTAATTATTTGTTGGAGTCAGGCTGGGGCCCCTGCTGCAAGCGTGTCCTGAGCAGCCTAGTATCAATGAGAAACTTAAGTCCAACCCATATGCATTCAACGTTAACTGTTTGTGAGGGGGGCACAGGTGTACAAGCGATCTTTCAGATTCATAGAGATGGAAAGGCTGGATAAACTACAGCTAATAGACGAAGAAAAATGTTTCTATGATCAGTCCTCTAAATGTTTATTAATATAATTTAACTGAAGAAGGTTAATGACTATTTCTACTACATATCTTTTTTTCCTCCTTCATCTGAAGACAAGATTATACTAGGAGGCCTAAACAGATAATTTTTAATATCATCTCTCTACTGATGTTACTTTAAGGTTTGTTAAAAAATATTAAATTTAAATATCTTAAAGCATTGAATTTCTAAAATTTTAATGAAATGAACATTAAAAATGAACATCCCCAATCTCTTAAATATTCAAGTTAAAAATGATTTTTCTGCAGTATATGTGTATTTATATATGAACATACTTCACAATTATGCAATGACCAAATTGGATGGTTTGGTAATTAACAAAAGACTATTTGTTTTAAGCTCTGCCTCAAAAAAAAATTATTTCTATACCTATCATAATCTTATTCTCATAATCTTATTCTACTAAATCTTTAAAGCATATTTCTGAAAAGAGCACCATTACCTGTACTCAGTAAAAATAGAAGAATTTGTATAGCTGTATTAGTGCTAAAAGTCTTTAATACTGAAATAAGAGGAAAGCCAAGGAGATCAAAATATATCTATAGAAAAAATGCTGGAGGTTATTGTGACAGGATATTAAGAATTGTCTTTGGAGGTTGGACTTGGGACATTTTCCCCTTCTTTTCCTAAAATTTTTATGAGTCATATACATTATTTTCATAAGAGAAAAAGAAATTTGCTTAAAAATACAATGGCTAAAATTTATAGAGAAGAACAAAAAAAAATGGAAGTTTTTCCCCTATATAAGCATAAATTCTGAACATGAATTTTTTGTCAAAGCAAATCTCATGTTAATTAAAAAGACCATTATTTAAACTATTAATATAAACCATTAATTAAAAAACTATATGTAAGTTATGGGTGGGACTAGATTCATGATTAGTTTTATTTTTTCAGCAGTGCAAGAGCTGAAATAATAATCCAGAAGATTATCTTTAAATAATTATTTGAAAACAATCTACAATCAAGATCAAATTATTAATGAAACAAAAATGCAATGAAGTGCCAGATCCTAGCATTAACAATAGGTACGTTGGGTATATTTCCAGGAATTTAAGCATTATATTGGGGGAAATCATTTCACCTGCTACAGAGTTTAACAATTCAACTATTAAATTCCATACAATAAGAATTGTAGTAAGTACATAAAGGGAGTTTGTCACATGTTCAGGTCTCTAAGTCTACGAGACCCAAATTTACACCCCTAGTTTTACCTCTAAGAACACAGAAACCCGGAGAGACTGGCTAAATAATCCCAAATGGGAGACAGATGTAGGATTTCATGCCACAATCTAGACTATGCACTTAATCATTATGTTAAAATGCATTATAGTGACTCAACAATTCTTTATATACACTATTAATGCTGTTTTCTGTTTCTTTGGTCTGTACTTAATTGTTTTTGTAGTAAATTAAAATGAGGCACAAACTCCCAGAGTTCTGAAAACAGTCAAGGGACCTACAGAGCAAACTAATTTATGGTGTAGCCTCTAATTAGCTGTAATTACAATATTTAATAAGTGAAACACCTACTTTTAGAGATAATCAAATCTTTTCACTATACTCCACTAGTGCTATGGTGTGTACAATAGGCTAATAACAATCAAAACTGTTATTCAAATGCTGTCAGGAAATACAAAAGTACAATTTATTGCCAACCCTGTAACATTTTTCTACCAAAGATTTCATATGGAAACTGGGTATAAGAAAAATAAATTATGTAATCATCCATAATTTAACTCCAATTAAGGTGGCATATTTTATCCCTAAATAACTCATTCATTCAAGCATGTTTGCACATATACACACACATTCACTCATCTGAAATGTTCTTTATTTATTCCTACTAAAGAATTTCTCTGAATACTTGAGGCCAATAAGGGTGCTCACCAGTAAGCATTAGATATTTAAACAATTGTAGACACTGCCAGGATCATTAATATTACAGAAAGAAAAATGAGTTAAGACTAAAACATTTAATAGTAATGTTTAATCCAGTTATATTTTTAAAACAATATTTTTAGGACACTATTATTCAGCTTGCAGTTACCAATGCCTATTAACAAGTTCTGAAGTTTATTTTGTCCTTTTTTCCAATCTATGTGTGGGTTAGGCAGAAGGATATAAAAAACTAGGAATGAGTTATGAATTCTTTACTTTTTGTGAATATGCATGATGATTGAGTATCAGATCACTGAGTGTCAGAAGGACTCATAACCATACATTATGTTTGCTTCCAAAGGGGAATAACCATGGTAGCAGCAGTAAGAGTAAACTTCATTTTACTTTATGATATAATGAAAGGACTAACTTAACAATCATGTGATGTCTTAAATCAGCTCTTAAAATCAAAGAACAAAGTGATATTACTGTTATTCAGACTTTGGGAAAGGAATAAGGCAAATGAACAAAAGAAAATTCAGCTGACCAAAAATTCTAATCAGTATAAATTCCATTTGCAAGGAAAGAACAGCTTCTCTCCAAAGAGACATTACAGTGCATGCAAAATCAAGAACATTAACTATCAGAGATATTCTGGATTTAGTAGAGGTTTCAGCGTTGTCACTCTGTAATTAACAGACAATCCAGAGGAATAGAATGTCTTTTATGATATTTTAAAGTTGGATGCCCCCCCAAAAAAAGCCCATAAAAAAGTAAGCATGATTAATAGATCTTAGCCCCAATGCTAATAAATATAATATGCTAAAAAATTTACATAACAGAGAGTCTGGATTTTTTGTTCATACATTTGCTTTCAAATCATTCTTGTACATGGCTATGTATGTAGATGAAACCATCACTTTATTGTTTAAGAAATAAAACATGATGGGTTTTTTATATTTATCTCAGCCTAGTTTTTGTGTGTCCAAAAATGCATCTTTCTTGAACTTCCTTCAAATTTTTGCCTAACCAGTGGCTATAAACTCACAGTGACAACTATTATCCATTATCCAGCACTTGACATGTCAGCTCAACATCACTATATTAACTGATTTTCAAGTTTTCTCATTCCCTGGGGGGCCCTCTCTCCTAAGATTGATGAGGTACAAGGCAGTGTTTGAGCTGCCATCCTGACTTCACAAACAGCAGCAGTGGTCCCTGCACAGAGCAAAGAAGGGAAGGCAAAGGAGAGAGAGAACCACAGCTGTCCTGGAAGAACAGGAGCTCCACAGACTTACTTTCTCAAACCTCACACTTCAGTGGAATACATGGCTTCTTTCTTTCATTTAAGTGCTGCAAGTCTTCACTGGTTCATATTGAAACCGTAACAATTAGAGACTAAACTTTTGTCTCTCAGATATTTCACAGACGCTAGAATAAAAGTGGCTGCTCCTTCCAAGTTTAAATACATTGAAACTCTAATCACTTATAATTCCCAGAATGGTGTTATCGCTTACTTTTTAACTACTGAATTCACTCTGGCAGAGCTTGGGTAATAAAAACCATCATATTCTAATTTTCAGACAGCTTGATAGAACCACTCTTCTTAGTATAGATAAAGTGTAATGGAGCACTTTCTTTCCCATAGGAAAGTCTTCGACTCATATGCTCTGATGCCAGCTAGCCTTCACATCTGCTGTTTCACCATTGATAGCTGTAACTTGGCATGCTAAACTAGTGTCTCATGAAGCAGCTTTCCTCAAAGGCACCATTTTATTTCTTGCAATGGGAACATAGTAAAATGGTGTTGGTTTTCTGTAGGCCTTATGCAAATCCCTGTAATAAACATAGGATCAGGCCTCACATACAATAAATTGTGTGTTAGATGAGGATGGGGGAAGGAGACAAGCTCTTTGGGTAAAAATCACTCCCTTATTCTGCCAATAAATTAAATGCATCATAAAGACTTGGTTTAAATATTTCAAACTTGACTAATTAATATCAAAGCCATACTAGAAACTGAAAAGAATACAAAAACACTTCAAAGATACCAACTGTATAGTATTAAACAAAATATTAGCATTTAAACTAATGTTAACAGTGACCCATTATCCACAATCAATATCTTGATATCATTAATAGAGAAAAAAAAATTTTGGAGAGTCAGAGAGATAACATGGCTACAAAAATCTGTGTTGTTTTTTTTTTTCTAGAAAAAAGTATCTGATGAAGAACACATTAACATGAAGAAATGAACATTTCAGTAATAGTATTAATCACTAATCTAAACTGACTACTCAGATACACTGGTCTTCAATCATACAAAACTTATCAGTTTTGTTTCACTCTTCTAAGCCTGTAGAAAAAAATTCAAAGTAAACTAAATTATCTCCAAAGTTGACTACACGACACAAACAAAAAATTCAAAATTAAGTCTCTATTTAGTCTGAATAACCACAGAGTACGTGCCCAGGTAGTAACTTGCAAGCAAGTTATCAAGAATAGATATTGGCCAAGCTTTAAACTATCTGGTTTTCCCATTTCCCGAGATAGAGCAGAATGTCAGGTTTGAGAAGCATTTTGGTTCAGTTTAGATCCGCAGGGGGATACTGAAAAATTACAGAGTGACACGAAGGAAGACTTCAATTTTAATTATGTAATAATTTATTCCCATCCACTAATGTAGGCACATTCTTTTTTCCACAAGAAAAGGAGTGAGTGGCTCACCACGTATTACAGAATTGTACAATGAGCTCAGGCAAGAAAACTGCATGAGCCCAAATTTCAAATGATGCAGGCTGGAAAGTTCCTCTGGGGGAGGGCCTGGCAACCCACTCCAGTATTCTTGCCTGGAGAATCCCGTGCACAGAGGAGCCCCGTGGGCTACAGTCCACAGCGTCACAAAGAGTTGGACATAACTGAGCAACTTAGCAGGCACACACAAGTGTGAAGTATTTCATCTCTTCTTAATCTCCTCCCCAATAGGAAAACAGAAAAGTCACATGAATTAACACAATCCTTTCAAGACTCCAGTATGCCCTGTTATAGGTCTCTTCTTTAATTGCCCCTCCATCCCCGCCTTGAGAGAAGAAACTGCAATAAAGGTTTATAAAGGAAAGCTGAGTATATTCACTGCTCAGTTCCCATAAAACACACGCTTTCTCAACTTTTTAGGTACACAAACAAAAATCAGGATTTACCCCACCATATTTCTTCGAGCAGGGAGAAAGTTCTAACCTTCTTCATCCTGTTACAAGACAGTTCCTAGGCACACCTATCAAGAAACTCCAGGAATGGTGTAAAAAGTGAAGATGTAATTATACTGTTTATTCTCAGCAAACCTGTTGAAAAAGGCTTTAAACAGAATTCAAGTAAATAATCCAAAAGAAGTAAGAAGGTAGTCAGCAGAATTATCATTTCATGCCTTTGATATTTTGTAGTGTCTGAGTTGCAGAAGAGAAAAATGCCCACTGTAATATGAAAGAAGTAGAAGTGGATGCAATCAGTTAACTACTATTACCAATAAACAAGGGGCTATCTAAATATCAAATTAATTCTTTCTGCACATTAGAATCACCAGTGGAGGTTATAAAAAAGATGCCCAGGATCCTGCCTCAAGAAAGTTTTATCACTTGGCTTGGAGAGAAGTGCTCTTTGAAAGCTCCCCAAGTGATTCTAACGTTCTAACATGCAGATAGGTTGAGACTAATGATGTACATGAATGGATACTTTAAAGATGTTTACAACTTAGTGGATGGTATATCCAATAGGACAAAATAGTGACTATATCTTTGCAAAAGAAAAATTGATATGAAAACCAAGACTATCATTCATCAGTGATATGATTGTCACAGACAAGATCATATTTCCATATGCTATGCATGCTATTTAGTTCTATAGTTTGCCATATTTTCTAGGACTTCAGTAGATAAAAAAATAGCCCCATGGTTTAAAGTTGTGCTTTAACTGGGGATTCTAATAAAGTAGTCAGTATGACTAACTTTACTGGGCTATGGTCTAGAACAGGGGTCCCCAAACTCCGGGATCTAATGTCTGACGATCTGATGTAGAGTTGAGATAATAATAGTAGAATTAAAGTGTACAGTAAATATAATGTGCTTGAATCATCCTGAAAATATCCCGACACCCCAGTCTGTGGAAAAATTGTCTTCTGTGAAACTGGTCTCTGGTGTCAAAAAAAAGTTGGGGACTGCTGGTCTAAAATTTTTGATGCATACATAAGGGAGGCATACTCTATCAATGAATCAAAAATTTTAATCACAAATTTTGATGCCAATATAACTATACTCATTAATATTTTACCTTTAAATTATTTTATAGTTATGGAGAAAATATTTCCCATGTGAGACAGAAAAATAACATTTGAGACCTTTTTTTCTAATTTATTGAGGAGAAAGGGGGGTATCATTACTAAGCATAAATTGATTCCAAGTAAGTTAAATTAACTGTGAACAAAGCTGTATGCTGGTTAGTGACACCTAAATAAAGTGGGCAACTCTTAGATTGAGCAAATATTTAAGAAATAATCCTTGTACTTACTAAAGTACCATATGAATTTTCCAATTATTATATTTTCAAAGAGTCCTTTCTGGGTAATGATAGAAATTATTAGACTATATTAAATAGTAAATCTGGTACACAATGAAAATCATACTCAATTTCTATCCATGTGCAAATAATTATTGAACCTTTTTTTGTGATCACCATGCTTAACTAAGAATTTGCCATATAAAATACAAAGTCATTTAAAGAATAAGTTCTGGAGATATAATGTGAAGCATATGATTATGGTCAACAATACTGCATTATAAACTTCCAAGTTGCTAAGAAACTAGATCTTGATTGCTCTAACCACAAAAAGGAAATGATAATTATGATGTCACTGAGACATTGTCTAATGCTATAGTGGTAACCATACTGCAACACATATGTCTCTCAAATCAATACATTTTTCATCATAAACTTACACAATGCTGCATGTTGATTGTATAAAAATTAAAAATAAATAAAATAAATTAAAAATTATTTTTAAATATCTTTGCCATGTTCAAAAACTATTCTAGGTCAATTTCCTGAATATGCAAAATGGAAATACCCAAGTATTTTACCATCAATTTAAGAGGAAAATAAACATTTATTTCAGAAAACACTTTTCAATCTGAAAAATAACTATAGATGCCATGTTAACAATTTACTTTTCTAATGTATAAACCTCTTTAGAGTAAATATATTATAATTCCATTAGCACCACTATTCTCAATCAAAAGAACAGAATTTATGTTTTGCAGAAATTAAGATCTATGAATAGTATGTTTCTAAATCCATTTATTAACTGCATGCAGTAAACTGTCAACTTTTTACATTCTATCCCTTGACTCAGAAATTACTTATGTTCTTTTGGCATTTAAGAAGCAAAAATCAGTCAAGCTTTCAGAAAATCATTACAGGCATGCCAAACAAGCAATTCAGCCTTAAGAACCTATACTGTCACCCTGGCATAATTTAATTTTAGAAGACCATTGAACTGATAAGCTCAGAATAAGTAGCAGACTATACAGAACATGCTATAGTTGTATCTGCCCCAATGGTTTAAGGCAAATGTTTTAGAAACTTAATATGATCAAACAGTTGAGGTCATGGGGGTCAGCCCAGATGACTAATGCATTTAGCTCTTTTGAGTAATGATGGTTATGCCGTGATGTCTTTGGCTATTACTTTTATTGTCGATACTATGAGTTCCTTGGTTATTGGTTTCATAATTAATAAGTCACTTAACCTCTCCATGGCCCAGTTTCCTCATCTGTTAAATGAGCATAATGATAATTGCTTCCTACCTTCCTAGGGGTTGCTGGCAAGATTAATGAGCTGGCATTTAGAATGTACTTTGAGTTCTTCTAAAGAGGGAAACTATGCATAAAGGAAAATGAAACAAAATAATACCTTCTTTGCTACTAAGTAACAAAAGATAAAACTACCCTCCCCAGAGGTATTAATTCACTTGCTTGCCTTCCTAACTCTGAACCTTCATACACTCCTGAATAAACTGATATTTTAACCCAAGGTTAAAAAGAAAATACTACAGAGGGCTACATATTTTGAAGAAACCTTTACAACTCGCTAGAGAATAGAAAAAATTTCAAAGTAAAGGCATATTCTAAACACAGCTAAAATCCTTTATCACAGGTGTTGCATCAATGAATGCAATATTCATTGTTCCAAAAGATAACTGTACAGAATTTGGTTAAAAAAAAAGTGAGTTGCTGCCTTAAAGGAAACCTAAATATGTAACACTGATAGTAGATGGAGGGAGTGAAGAATTAAGCTCAGGTTTCTCTGATTCCAGTTTCCTTCTCTCTTAACTATTCTAAATTGTAGGCTATAGGTTCAGAAGTATTAAGAGATTTACATTAGATATTTGACACTACTTAAATGTCCTTTCAACATGTGGCAGAATTTCTTTAATGACTATAAAAGTGGACACCTATTTCCTGTGATATCTTTAGGAAAGACAGACTATATTAATATATGTAACAAAACCAGAGATTTCAGGAAGACCAAACCCAGAGAGAAAATTTGTAGAAACTGAAAAATCTGAGTCACGAGTTGCCCAGAAGCAAGGTGATTTCAGCATCATTTTGTAAAACACATGATTCACTTTGAAAATATAGGGATTCTCAAGAGACCGTAATACCTACAGGCTATAGCTGAGTTATTTTTGAGTTGATAATCTACATGCATTCATTCTCCTAATCTTTATACTCCAAGGAGAAAAGAATGGGCTAGTTGCTTGGTAACATTCTGTATTGTGTTGGGGTGAGGTTTCAGTTTGGCCGCACCAAGTTCCTAGATTCAGAGAAGAATGTTTTAATTCCTAGTTTATTGTTTTTCAATAAGATCCCTGGGCCCTCATCTATTTTATTATCTAAACATGACTATGAACATATTGGTGATGTCATATAGCTCTCTATTGTTTTACATGAGATTACAATGAAGAACCACCGTCTGCTCAATTTTGAGTTATTTTCCCAGTCATTGCTTTACATTTATCCCTGGAGAGAGTGTGCGGCGTGTAATGGATATAGGGGAGATGAATGAAATCTTCTTGACAACAGTATACATGTAAGGTCAATGAACAAAGTCAAGCATGTTCTTTGGAAAAATAATTATTCCGTGTTGTAGAATAACTGTGTAACTCTGTTTTTGCAATACTGAAGACTCATCCCTCCTTTAAGCCCAGATATCTTGAGCCAGCTCTTGCTTGTAGTAATACAACTTTACTACTCTTTAAAATAATTTTTGGAACTGAGCAGTTCCAGAACAATTAGCTAACAGCGGGGTCTTATTCAATTAGTAAAAACAGGATGGAAATTCCTTTAGAAAGTCAATGCCTTAAGGGTGCTTCCTAGAGTGTTTGTATGCATTGCTGTTAATTAAGAAATAAAATAATGGTATCAGATGTAAATTGACTACACACAATAGTCTCTGATTCATTGTAGAATTTCAAAATGAGTGTGCAATTGCTTCAATTCCAGATTGGTAGGGATTTTTTTTTTTAATTCATACTAATAGCTGATATAGAAAGTGAAGTGTTCATCTCTCAGTCATGTCCCACTCTTTGGGACACCATGGACTGTATCCACCAGGCTCTTCTATCCATGGAGTTCTCCTGGCAAGAATATTTAGTGGGTTGCCATTTCCTTTTCCAGGGGATCTTTCCAAGCCAGGTATCGAACCCGGGTCTCTGGCATTGCAGGCATATTCTTTACCATCTGAGTACCAGGAAAGGAGCTTTCATACGAAAAAAAATTTCATACCAATAGCTGGTATAAGCATATAGTTTAACAAGCCAAAATATGCAGCTGAAATTAGTATCATTTAGGGATACACTAAAATAACTAAAGAAAAAAATCAACATTTACTGAATACTGTATCCTTTCAAATTTTAATGCCTTTTCAAGTTTCAGTAGTAAGATGTCAGCATGTGATAAAACTAACAACATAATTGTCACCTTAGCGATTATCACTGTGTGGTTTTTATTGTGACTATCGCACATTCCCAAAGGTTTCAATTTTACAGAAAGAAAGTCTGTGCTGCTAGAAACAGAAAGTTGTTTCACATCAATTTTCTCTGGGTGCTAGAGGCACTCCCATGTGTGAGAAAGGAAAACCAGAGATGAAAGACCAAGAAGAAAAGTGAGCAGCGAAGAAAAGTGAAGTTAGGTAAAATGACACTGCAAGAGAGCAACTGAACTAAAACAACAACAGCAACAAAAAGCATAGCAGAAGACGAGAAAGATTGTAAAGAAAAGAAAGGGAGAAATAAGCTCAAAGATGGGGAAGAGGTGAAAATTTTCAAACAGTGATTTTTCCAGAGGTGTACCTTGCTATAATACACAAGAGCTTTGAAACAGGGTATGTGAGTAAGCTAGAAAATAAAAGCAAAATTTGAAGTATTTGTGAGGCTAAAATAATTACTTCTAGTATCAGATCACTTGCATTAGTATTTTATATGCATTATTGCACAAACTCAACTTCAAAAGTCCATTGAATACTATGATAATTTAAATGGACCACATATTCACTCTCTACAAAGTTACTGACACTGATGATATACATTTATAATTGTCAACAGCTAGTCTCCTTTTTTATTAAAAAAAAGGTTTTTTTATAAGAAAAACAGTCTCTATTAAAATTTAATACTCAATTGGGAAAAATGATCAATTGCAATTAATATAATCAAATAGCACCATATTATCTCAACGACTTGCTCATACTTGATTATTCAATAAATTTGATTAAATGATCATAATTTTCCAATTAAATGTAAAATATGCATCCAATCTTTAAGCTAGCCATTAAAAATATTCTCTTTGAAAGCAATTTAATTTTAAGAATTATGTGGATTTGACTAAAACATTCAATCGATCTCATTCTTTAGGCATTTGGTGATCTCCAGAACCCCCCAAAAAGCTGATTTAATTTGGCAAGAATTTTACAAAGAAAATTATATAATTATTTGGCAAGTTAAGTCATATAAAATCCTGTTATATGATCGCTGATCCTGTCTCCAACAAACTATGTGTCTTAACAGTGAGAATTAGATACTATTTGCTCTAGAATACCCAAGGTGTAGCACAATTTCTGGTACTTGGTAGGTGCTTACTGGAGGTTTGGTTGAAATAATTTTTATAGTTTGAGTCAATTATTTTTTACAGAGAAAAACAATCTACCACTTCTGCCCACTTGAACTGCCAATTGCATTTGTGTAAACAATGAAGGAAAATACCAAGGCTTAAAACTTTGCTAAACTACAAACAATATAAAAATAGTAAAATAGAAAATAAATTGAGACATGATATTGAGTCCCTAAAGTGGAATCTCCTCATTGGCTCTACTCTGACCCAATGAGATTAGTGGAAGTAAGGAGACAATCTGAATATTAAAAAGGAGGACAAGATGCTCTGCGCCTGGAATTTGGTGCCACCATAATTTCCATTTAAATGTTTAACAGACTTCCCCACTGGAAACCACTGCATGCCAATGGAGTAGCCCATTTGGAGATTCTACGCCTTCCAGAATATTAGATGATGATTGTCCAGTGAATAGGAAACTGTTTGTGCTTATTTTCCTTGTTTTTCTGTAGGCTCTCAACAAGTAAAACCTGTTCCATCTTAACAGAAAGAAATGCTTGTATGGAAAACATTCTTGCAAGTAATCATTTTATTCTTCTGGAATATCCACACCTTGTAGAGTCTGACTCTCCCACTATTCAATTTTCAGTAGATATATTACTTTATCTATTTACATTCAATGACAAAACCTTGGTGGGGAAAATAATGTTACTTCTGAACAGATTTTCCTTCAAACAAAGATGAAATACGTATAAAGCAACAACTCCTTGCCATTTGCAAGTATTAAAATGATTTGCCTTGATGACCATATATTTAGCTGAATATGTCTCCATCCCATGAGAGATATGCTATTGATTATTCTCTACAAATAACAATGTTCCTATGCTTTTACATTCATTAACAAGAAAAGGTTTGTATTCTGTCATTTTAATACATAAATTTTAGATAACCAGTAGGACTTACCTTGAAAAAAGTCATGGTTGCACCATCCTCTACTGCTCCATACTCTATCTTGGTTTGTTTAGCTAAGTCATCAGCAGAGTCAATAGGGGATTCCATGCGTTCCACTGTCAGAAAGGCGGCTAAGTTAGCAGTATACGAAGAAATGATGATAAGTGTGAAAAACCACCAAATGCCTCCCACTATCCTGGTGGAGAGCGCTTTGGGCATGAGCTCAGAACCTAACAAAGATTGGGGGGGAAAGGTGAGACGAATACAGAGAATTTGATCAGCAGTCAGGTACTTTTGGTCATAGTGGAAGAATGGAATCACTGTGTAATAAAAGCTTAAATCATAGATTTACATATCACTTTAGTAAGCAAGGAACAACCATTGGGAGAGCAGAGGCTAATTTCAGGTAGCATGTCTCTTAGGACATCTGTGTTTACATATAGTGACAGGAGACTGGAGCTCTACCTGAGACAGTATAAAATAAGAATCACATATTAATGATCTAAACCTTTATAAAAATAGCATTAGAATCGAGAAATATCTCTCCTGTTTATAAACTACTTTTATAGATTTTCATATTCTTGTTAGTTAAGTAGGTTTTAGAAGAAATGACTTAATGTACATTTTGATCCATTTCTTAAAAGCTTTATTTATGTGAAATTTCATTACTCATGTGCATGAAGCTCAAAAATCTTGTCCATACTGCCATTTTAAAAAGTAATGTATGAAAATAATTTCAGTTATCCACATTTTGTGAGCCAGGGGGCTTCAGTTCAGTGTTTATTTTAAAATAGGTAGCAAACTATTTTTTTATGCATGAACAAATGTCTCCTGTCACTATAGTTAGCTTCAGTGAGGGAAATCAGAATAAGAACAAATAAATTGGCATAAATTTATTTTTACACACATATACAAATTTCATAGTAATAGTACAATACGTGGCTGGAGTTGCCTGCTCATGGTTTTAATAAAAGAATGAGATCTGATCATTACATTTTGCCTTTGATTATTATTAATTTTAATTAATTTAGATTATACATTAAAATTCTAACACTTTTTAAATTGTCTTTTAGTTTTACCATGTTATTTACAGCCTTAATATGTAAATGTATAAATATCAGCATGTAAAACTTTTTAAATATGAAAATTATACAAAAATTATGTATATATATTACTATTTACCCTTCATCATTTTGAACCTATAATCAAGAAAGTACTGTCTACAAGTAAATTAATTTTAATAAGGCTTGAGTAAAATGGAATGAAGCAAAGATGGACTCCATGTTTTATATATTTTAAAATATAATAACGAATACAGTAAGATAACATATCTCTTTATGCATTAAACATACAACAAATTATTCATGCTACCATTGAAAAGAAGTAGTATCATGACTTGGTTCTAGCAAAACAGCCCATCTTATACTGCAGTTCATCTTACCCTTGCAATTTCAAACAAACAAACAACATTTTAGAAAGCAGACAGACTTGGACATGACAGCCAACTCCAGCTCCAGACTCTTGCCTACCACTCTGTAAGGAAAACAAAACAAAATAAAACAGAAAAGTACCTTTCTGATGGAGTTGCTCCTAGGCCCTGTCAGACACACACTTGGACACCGAAACACTAAAATATTCCCACCATGGCCAGCAGCTTTGGCTGCCCAGTCTACCATTTCTTTTCTTTTCTTTTTTTTTGGAACAACAACACCAATAAAGTCAAACAAGACTGGGAAAGAAAAGAACAGTGGAGACATTCGACAAAAAATGGCCCAATTACCACAAGTTCATATCTTACCCAAGGACTTAAAGTGAATAGCTCCTAGGCTGTGAATCAGAGCCTGGTTAGGGGCTGACTGTCATGTACTCAAGGTAACGTCATGTCCAGCACTGTATCCCACTAATTCCTGGGGAGCTAGGCATCAGCCAGAATAGTATGGGTTCCTCTTTCATGTATCCACCAGCAGTGAAGTAGTTATGTGGCAAAGCAAATGTACATTTGAATTTTTCATTGCTTGGATTGCTTGTCATCATTTTAGAGATATTAGATATAATTTTATTTCTAATTGCTAGATTTTATAAATATCAAGTTCATCTCACCAATATTGAAATTCAAAAACATCCAAATACTTCATAAATTATACATAAAAATAATATCCTATTTTTCAAAGTGGTAGGAAAAATAATTTTAAAAACTTTATTATGGTTAGATCTTTATGATGAGAATAATTTGTTCCAGGCTATCAAGGTTAGTTATTAGTAGGTTACTAGCAATGTTCCTGGGTAAATCACATAATCCAGTGCTACTTGGAAGAGACGCCTGTTTCATATGACGTATTTTTATTCACTTTTATATTTTAAAAGAACTCCAATATTATCATCCAACTGTAAATAAATCTAAGGGGGGAAAAAAGCCACTGGACCCAAAATGTACGAAAGGGCAAATACAGTTAATAATTATTCATTTTATTTAGAGAGAGATGCCACAAGCTTAATTAGTTTATGTAAGAGTTCTCTGAACTTTCAAGTTTCAGATTTAAATACCTATAAGGCTATATATCTGGATGTTCATATTTTTAAAAGCAAAAATTATCTCATTAGTAGGATTGCTTGCAACATGAATTTAAGTTAATTTTTCCTTTTAATATGTAAATATTTACTTTTAGTTTAGGAAGCAGTTTATAAATGAAACAGAAATAATGGATTTATGCATAATATTAAACATGCAAAAGCAAAGTACCTATTTTATTAACAACAATTTATAACTTAACAATAAATTTTCTCTTCTTCAGTTCTGTAATGAAATTGCCAAATGAATTTCTTCAATGTGGATCATAAATACACCAGTAAAATTTAAGGTAAACCCTTATATGGGTATGGTAACTCTTATAAATAAGTACGTTTTCTTTCCTTAATCCGGTCACTGTCAGTTGTTAAAGGGCATTTTGCTTTATTTACAAAATTTTAAAACTTAAAAATATTACATTTTAAATGCAAAAAATAGTCTGGTTTTGAAATCCTTTATATTGAGTAGCAGGTCTGACATATTAATTTACTGAGCTTTATATAAATATTAAAAGATTAATAAAAGAAATCACAGCAGCAAAAATAAAAAAATTAGCTTGGGAGAACTGAGACTAAAATAATAAATTCATAGTTATAAATATACCATTAAAACATATTGCATGTATTATGTCATTTTCTAAGAAATGTAGCCTTTACTTTTAACATTAATATTATAATTTTTAAATAATTATGAAAGAGTATTTTTGCATGCACTTCTCAGCATGCAATACTTTATATTCTTATATACTATCAGATGCAGCTAATATTTTACTTGTAAAGGTAACTCTAAATGGTTAAATATTTTATTTTTACAAATTTATATGCAGTAGATTTACTAATCATGCAATATAAAGGCATCTAGTCATCAAGAATTGATAGGAAAGGGAATTTTTTACATCAAAATGAAACAGGAAACAGGAGCAATACACTGTATTCTTGTCTCAAGAAGATGCAATCTTAATAGTGCTTTAAACGCAGCTTCTAGCTAATGGATCAGGTTAGCTTGGTTATCTATGAGATAATGTATCTACCGTAGGTTAAGAAAGTTAGATGATATACTTTATGTGCAATTGCAAAGCTAACTATTTTCTCAGAATCTCCCTTGGATGGGATTTGAGAATGCCTAAATGCATCAGATAGATGGAGAAGCTGGATTATGGTTACATGCAGAGAGGCACCCATGCAAGCGACTTGTGCCAGCGAGAGCTGTCACCCCCAGCAAAGAGTGGGACATGGTGCCCAAGGGAAATAGCAGGCTGAATCGTATACCTTGCTGCATGAGAGCTCCAACTCCAAACCAGAAACTATTTAGCAAGGTGAAATTGTTTTCCACCACGTCTGAGTCAGGGTTGCAAGGGTGTGGGTTATACCACTCATAGGGACTAAACCTGTGGTAATTGACAGAAGAAAAGAATATATTTAAATGGCAGTAAGAAGACATTCTATCCAGTATTTTTGCTGCAAAAGAAACAGAAAGACAGGTAAGATTAAGCAGAAACCAGAAATCAGCACTTTTATAGTACAATTCCATATTCATGACAGCAAGTTCTAGGTTTTAAAGATACCTGTCCTTATCAGCTGATTACATACTAAGATGATTAGTAGCATTTCTTTACCATATATGACATAAGAGAAAAATCTATGTATCAGTAAACAAAGATTTTTAAGATGTAGAATTTTCAAGAGCAGGATTAACAAATTTTTTTTTTAAAGACTAGAAATTCATTAAAGAAGAAAATAAACAGGTATGAAATAAACATTTTTAAAACTATGGAAAATTGCTAAAGACAGAAGAAATCATACACAATCACTTTGAGAATTTTTTATGATATAGTAGAGACTACCAAAGTGAAAGAGATGAAATAATCAGTGAATAATTATTTTTTATATAAGAATAGAGTACCATGGATTTATATCTTAATGTGTGACAAACTCAAATCCAAACAGAAAACCAAAGCAGAATGAGCTACACTCTGATATATGCTCCTGACTTCATTATATGTTTCAGAGAGGCTGGCAATATGCCAGATATCAAAGCAGTGTGAGAAGCAGGAATGCACACAGAGACTGGTATCCACATATTATTTGTTTTCAAATCTACAATTACTTTGAATCACTGTTTTAAGACAAAGAAAATTAATCTAATTTTTGAGGCCAATTATAGATGGTTTTAGAAATATAAACAAAATCTCTTAAAAAATTTAAACCAAGAAACTCATAAGTTGTCATGTGTACACATAATTTATCCTAGTTATAAGCCAGATATATTTTTCAATTAATGGTACTATCAAAAATAAACTAACAAAATATTTTCCCTTATATCTCAAATTTTAAAGCCACTCTTTTACAAATCAAAATTAGTGTGCGTGCCCTTTATGAAAGCATTAAAAAATCTTGCATTCAATCAAGGTTATTTGAATAATGTATAATGTATCTGTCACTTCAGAAAGCCCAATTTTCTTCACAATAATCTTTCTGACATATTAAAATTCAGAAGATCAAACAAACCATTTACATCTTCCTAATGCAGTTTTTAGAACACCCTTGTTTTAATAGCCTATCCTTGACAAATGAAGGAATGTTTTGTTTGGGTCTCTAAGTTAAACTGGTACACTGAACAGAAAGGTTGATTGGATAGTAATTAAACATTCTGATCTGATTTGTTATGTTTGACTGAAGTAGCACTAGCTTTGGTGGTAAACATTTTACTTTTATTTAAATTCCTTTATTACTTTTACCCTAGTAAAAATAGTTATATACATTTTTTTTAGTTATATACATTTTTAAAAGTACTTCAAAGTATTAGAATGTTGGTCATCAAACTTTATCCAAGACTGTCTTTTTTAAAAAGCAAAATATTATTAATTTTCAATTAACTATCTATAAACAACAGACACTACAGTAACTATATATATGTGTATATATATACATAGTAACAATATAGTAACAATAGTTACTATAAATCTAGCAACCAGATCACAGGCTCTGCAGGTGAACCATGCATCTCCATGACCTTGGACAAGTTATATAAACTCTATTTTCAAATAATAAATATTTTAAAATGTGACTTTGCCTGTAGTTACATGTTCTGACTCCTATTCTGACTCCTGGATAATTAAACTTTTCTTTTCCTACTGTTGACAGTATATCAGCTATAAACATAAAGCTCGTCTGTAAAAGCTGAATTTAATTTTTGTACATAACAAGTCCTAAAAACATAACCACAGAGAGTGAGCACATAAAACCTGGCTAATCAAGATCTCTGGTTTTCACACAGAATCCCATGAGCCCTTGAATTTTATAAGTGCTTCAAGGGAGTCCATGGAATGGGCAGAGGGAGATGTATTTTGGGGGGTTGCAGAAATGGAGGTATAAATCTGGAGGATTCTGCCCTTCCTCTCCACATGCATATATATTTATACATGTACATATAAAAATATACATATATTTTTAACTCTGAGAAGGTAGGAAAGGAAGGAAGGAAGACAGGGAAAGAGAAATGAGGAAAGTGGAAGGGGAAATGGAAAAGGTATGGAGGAAGAATCTGGAAATACACTGTTTCCAGAGACTAATAACTACTGCAGTGAGTGATTCTCACATATTTAATTGAAAGAAAGGAAAAAATGTATGACAAACTAATACTTAAATTCAAATTATCTACACCTTTCACCTTCTCCACTCTGTCTGCTTGTTACTTTCTCATGAAGATCTCCAGTGGCCCCAAAAGAGATAGAATTAGCCTAACAAAAATGCTATCTAACTTGAATTTGCCATGTGTTCTTCGTGGTGACACTCGGAAAGCTTTTCTTCTGTCTCCATTTGATGCAGTAACATTCTTCTAATGGTGTGATAAAAGTTAACCTTCAACACACACACACACACACACACACACACACACACACACACACACTTCACTGGCCTTGCACCATCCTTTGTTTATCTCCCTCACACTGAAGTCAACACAGCTCTGATTATAGTTCCAGTCTGTTTTTTTTTTTCCTAAGCTGAATTACCTCTCCCATCTAAGATTAACTGCTATGCTTAACACTTTCCTTTGTATTTCCAACAGATCTTGAGTCAATATGGATTAATATTTCTTCTTCTAATTCTTCTGACTCACCATTTTTAAAAACTCTATTGACTTCCACACTTTTTTCTGCCCATCAGAAAAATTTCAATCACCTCAAATCTATATTTAATCCTAATCACTTCCTAGATCTAAAGTGAATTTCCAGTGGCCAGATAATAGACTTTTCAATGCTAATATGTTCAATATGAACTCACAATCTTTCTCCCTAATCCTTCCCTTTTATTGTCTTCTCCATCTCTGTCAATAGCATCACCTGCTGACATTCCCAAATCAGGTTACAAAGGTCCTGCTCTTAGTCCTTAGTTCGCTTATCCTGAACACTTTAGAGTCAGCTTCAGTTCTTTACATTCCTTTTCTCCTAACACTGACCTCCAAACAGTTCTCAATTTATTTCAGTTTACCTACAGAAAGACTTTCATTTCCACCTCTCCTCCTTCCCTGTTTATTTTCATTGGCATTAATACCAGTTCAGGTTGTTGATATTCTGTAGCTATAGTCTCCGAGACGGTCTTTCCACTTTGCATTCCAAATTGAAAAGCTCTAAATATTGCTTCCCAGTTTATTTTCATGTAGAATAATTTTTTAAATGATACAACCCTATTAAAAGCAAAATTTCAATCATGTCTACAGCCTACGTACAAAATACCCAGACATTTAAGCATGGAATTTAAGATCCTCTGCATTGTGATCCATAATACCATTCAGGATTATGTTCTACTGCTTTTTTTCCTACTCGCCAGCCTCTGGCCACTTCCCCCCCAAATCCTATATTGATTCTTACCATTTCTTTGACCATCCTGTCCTTTAGCCTGTAATACCCTCTCTACTCCCTCCATTATTCAAATCCTACACCCACCCTTCAATTCCAACTCACTGCCATCATTTAGTTTTACCTCTCCTGATCTTTTCTTGGAGTAAGTATCTAAGGTAGAGACTGGTAAGTACCCCTAAGTATTCATTGTTCTGCCTGAGTTTTACTAGGAACATTGATGCCCACCTAATACAACTATACTTTCTTCCCTTGAATGCAACTAAATATGAGCCTTTGCAATATGAACAGATGTGATGTGTATAACTTCTGATAATTGTTTTTAAGAATTTGCCTTGGACTCTCTTTGCCTTCTTCATCTTTTAGGAAATGGTGATGACTACAGATTTTTAGAAGCCCTGGGCTGAGGATGACCGAGACGCTCATGACCCTTATACTACACTCCTCTTGGCTGCAGAGTCGAAGAAATAAATGCTTTTTGAATCAAACACTGTATTTTTGGCTATCTTTGTTAAAGAAGCATAATCAGTACTTGAATGACTCAGGTTCTCTGCTCATTTTTAGAGATCTATAGTTCTAAAAACTTCGTTACATTTATGATAGCCTGGTTTCTTCATTATAATTTAATACACATATCTCCCCTCTTTTATTAATTGTGAATGAGTACATGCAAATGCAGTGTCTGATTAATCTTGTGTCTCCTACAATTTCTAGCAAAAGTGTTAAACCTAGTGGTCATCTAAAGCATATTTGAATTATTCTGATGATCTTTTAACCTCTCTTCTCTTTCCTTTTCAATTTCTGGCTATACATCTAAAATTATAATCCTATTTCTCTACACCTAATATCTCCTTCACCCTATGCTTCCATCTATGTAAAAGTCATTTTGAATGCATCTTTTTCCTTAAGACTATCACTTAATCATTTTGCAGCTTCTAATGAAATTCTCACTGAACGCCAGCCCTTTGATATCCTCTCTTTTAACTTCTGTGATGTGTTCTCCTGATTATTTGCTCTCTGCTCCACTAACAGGAGATTCCTTTTGGCTAAATCATGGCTCTCAGATCTTTCCTCCCTCTTTAATGACTTAACACACTCGCTGCTTGAACTCCTGTGCTGATAATTACAAAATCCTCTTAATTTATAGCCACAAATTTTCTCTCAAAGCATTTCCATCCATTTTTGTATATTCCAACTTCGACAGCTCACCATTACCTTATACTTAAAATGCCTAAAACTAAAACCAAAAACTTCTACCAAACTCTCCTTCAACTTTTTTTTTTAGCTCTATAATGATGCAGCAATTCTCTGAGTTGAGATTAAAAGCTTATTTCCATTTTATTTTAATCTATCTCCTTAAATACAAACAAATGTGATACACTTAAGCTATATCAACTTTTGCTTTATAATGCCTCTTTGTTTTATTCCATCCATACACTTTCATCTCAGTTGAGTAGATGGTTTTAGGACTCAGTTCCTACTTGTTTCCTATTTTCTCTATTTTGTTTTGCAAACTGTCTTCACATTAAGTTTTGCACCATGTGACTCCGGTTGTCTAGAACAAATCAATTCTACTAAATACCGAATCAGGTTTAACCTTCTATGCGTCTGAATTTCAATGTTCTATATAATATGACTCAATGTGTTTAACCTTATTCAAACTAATATGTAGACTGGCCAGTTGTCTCACTTTGTTTATGCTGTTCTTATTAATAGAAAAATCCTCTTCCCTTCAGTCTATTCACTCAGCCATGTGTCTGTGCTCCTCCTTTCTGAAATTCCATACTGCTTACTTTTCTTCCAAAGCCTAGTTATTTCAAATCTCTATATATTACATTTTGCCTTGTGCTCTACTATTGGCATTTCATATACTAATTTTGTATTTTCAAAATTTTATGAGGCCTTTTAGATAGGCTGTTTATCAATATAATTATCATTATTCATATTTTACTTATTAAAATAAATTTAAAATAAATTATTTTAAAATAAAAATAATATTTTTATTATTTTAGTGCCTAAAAACTGCCTAACAGAATGCCTACAGGATTGGTGACTATAAAACTTGAGTTTCAGCCACATGTATATTCTGTACTTGATGACATATTGCTAAATCTCTCTAAGTTGAAGATTTATTTCTAAAGAAGAGCAAAAAAACTAAATTAAGCATGAGAGATAATATATGCAAAGCACTTTGCAGACTATACAGTGCTACAAAAATGTTAACTAAAAGTGTATAATCTTTTAATGATTTCTTACTCTAGAATCTTATATAAAAAATAATTTAGATTATATATGAAATAATCTGCTCATTGAGGAAATACTTTTACCATATTATGCAAAATGCTAATTTAACTTTTATTTGAACATATTTTATAGCAGAGGCAAATTTTATCACAACCAATGTGGAGAACACAAATGATTTTTATATTACATATTATTTTAAACCAATGAGCTATATACTTTCACATATCTGGACACTATTTTTGTGCTGTTTCTTTAAGCTGCAGTGACCTTTCTGCAAAGTGTCTCATTTATATTTCAGGATTTAAATTCAACATAAGTTCATCATCATTGTTATATCATAATAATCCTCAGCTTTCATCTGCATCATAAATTCAAAGCAAATCTTTTTGAAAATTCACCAGAAGTAACTGTGATATTATGAATTTTTTGCTCTTCTTTACTCTGCTTAATTATTTACTGAGACAGCAATTCTTCACCTCATTTTAAACTTGGGTTAAATTGGTTGTAATAGGGGAATTAAACAATGTTCTAACGGAAACATTTTTTAAACAAAAAAGACATACCATTTCCAAAATCAAGTATAAACAAACATTCTAGCATGAAAATACAATTTTTTCAGCATTATATACTATTTACATATTGACTTTTTTTCAGGGGCGTATAATTAAACTGAGGATGTAATAACAAATGATCTTTTGATACTTTTCAGTTTCACACCCAAATAATTTGAAAATCTACAATTTGTTATTCAAATCTTCAATATTACTTATTTGATTAGTGGGGAAAATAGACTATTTTAAATGATGGTCCAAGATTGATACATTTTACTGAATAAAATGTAGAATTCTCAGGAGAACATAAAATTGTCCTTCTGAATAAGAAAGGTTATGGAATCCAAATTTGTTCTCCTTTTTTTTTTTAATAATCAAGTGACAGGTGATGCTGGATTGTTTAGAGAAAAAATGAGAAGCAAGTAAATGCTACATAAAAAATCAATATACATTAAAACTGTTCACAGAATAACTATAACCCATGTTTTCAGTCAAAATTCTGAATTTTCCAAGAATCAGTCCCCTCTTCAGCTATGTTCAGCTATTCACTGCACATAAATGATATAATTTATTGATACATTTAAATGACATACTTGGTCAAAAGAGGTGATCAGGGTAGATTTGCACCAATATAGGTTAGCATGAAGCCACCAGTGTATTTGGCACTTACTTGAGAAGCAGAACATGGAAGTGGATGTCATAACCATCCCCAGAATTAAAGCAAATAGCCATAAATGTGAGAATATTTCTAGAAACTGGATCTAAATGGACTGAGAGGCACTAAGGTCACTCCATTTCTAGGAGTTGAAGGCCCCATTAGTTTAATTCAGAAATGCCCTGAAGAGAGCTAGCTATAAGAGCTCCCATACTTGGACAGAAAAACAGATTAAAATCCAGGAAAGGGACAAAGCATGCGTATTTATTGAAAGTACACCATTTTGATGACATCTCTGGTGGGAGCAGGCATAACATGGGAACTTTTAAAGTCTCTGAAAAGCAGGGTTGCCTTGTAGTAGGAAGAGTTTAAAGCAAGGCACCAAAGAACCAATTGATTTGCTCAAAATAAGTCAAGGTTAAACAAAACACTATTAGAAATGAAATATAGAATTAATAGCAATAATATCAGTTTCTGTCATACTTGCCAGTTACAAAAACAAGTGCAGCTGTATTCTGAACTGCCACAAATGACCAGAGAGAATGACAATGTTAACGTCATTATTATTATTAAAAGCTGAGATTTAGATCAGGGATCTTCCCAAGACACACAGAAGGCTAGAGTCAGCTGTGCAATCAAGTCCCTTTTATCTTATTTTGCAGTGTCCAATCCTTATCATACCCCATCAAAAAGGAAAAGGGAATTCTTATGTTCTAATTCAGTTCCCTGTGATAGCAGTGAGAAACAGCTTGATTTTCGTCAGGGATCAAAAAAGACTTTTTATTTTATCACTTTTTAGCATACTTATATCTTGCACTCTGTAAAGTCAATTCTTGCACATTCAGAGCATTCAAAAATTAAGATTTAGTTAATGCCTTGATGTCACTGGAGTACAAAAAATATTCCCAAATTTTTCAACAAAAGATCACATTTTGATTAACAAAGACATTAACTACTCTCTGATTTCTATTTAGAAATATTGCAGAAGAATGTCAGTTTTTAAATTTACCACCTGAATAAACCTGATAAAATATTATAAATGTTAAAATTTAATAATACATGCATAGATATGAAATCCTTAGGGAAAGTTCAAATTCACCTAAATTTAAAGTATTTTTACAATATTATCTTTTCTCTATAATTTTACCATCACCACTTGAATTCTAGCTATTTTGAAAGTGAATATAATATTGCTTCTCTTACACTGTCAGGGAAAGTTATATTTTTGAATCCATGAAAAACACTAAAAGCAGGAGCCTCAGCAATTTCTGTGAACCATCACAGTATCTTTAAAATGAAATAAATCAAGTTAAGGGAATTTAATTTAGCATATTGGAAGAGGAAAAAAGTGTTCTAGGGTAGGCGCTTATTTTTCAAAATAATTTATTTTTAATTAACTTTGATTTCAGAAAAGAAAATGTCAAGAAGTAAACTTAAAATATTTTTGTGTGCATACTATAAATCATGATCAGATAATGCCATATGACTTTGGGAAAGTACTATGTCAAACACGGTGCTGCTGGGGTCTCTTTCTGACATCTGTAGAAAACACAGGGGTTCCCAACAAGAAACTTTTGTAAAAATCAACTTGTCATCCTAAAATTTAACCTGCCCTGTTATCTTTTATGGTTCTGAACATCTAAGATAGAGACAGTTTCCTCAAACACGAACAGCTTTACTCCATAGCAAATAAAACAGCGGTATCTTAGTAGTAGGCTCCACCAACAATCAAAAGTGATTCTGAGCAATTGCTTAAAGGGCATGACCTGCTTATATTCGGGGAATATTATTTTACTTTCAGGTGTTTTTTTTTTTAATTTATTTGATTGCTTTTTGTTTTCTGAATCCTTACTACCAAATAGGCCACATTAGGTTCATAATTAATTCCAAACACTATCCCTTGCCAGAAAATTAGTTCTGTGATCATTCCAAATAAATAGTTTATATAAACTAAATAATTTATTTGACAAAAACAGATGATTGATATTCTATAGCAGTTAATACTGTATATTTTATGTTGATAGTCATCAATAACAAACACATATCCTGAAATAGTTCTTATTATTCAGTAAATTAAATTTGTTTTACTTGAAGTGACTGTGTGTGCATTGGATTATGAATCATACAAGCTCATACTGGAATATTTTAATTGTGCACACATTAAAGACTACAAGAATCAGTTTTTAAGGAAAAGACTTTCATGGTTATAGTTAATTCTAGTTACCTTCCAAATCATTAATGAGCAGGATATTAGTTAAGGTTGTATTGTGTTTTCAATGCTCAGATGTAAAAAGTTTCATAATGTAATATGATGTGGTGAGGTTTTGAAATTGGATGGAGTTAAACTATGGTTAAGAAAGAAATGAAAGGAACAAAACATTTGGAAATCATTATTACATAAACTAGGAGATAATATGAGTGGGCAATTTAGAAAGATGATTTTTAAAAATAAACGCAATTCAACAAAATATATTTAGTTTAATTAAATATATCTTAAGGAGTAAGAATTAGCTGTTATTCATACATTTATGACCATATTTGTTAAAAGTAGATAAATTCTATTTTAGTATATTAGCCTGTCAGCACTGTGTCAGAAGATGCCCAAATAGAGTGATGATTGGAAAAAAAAAAACAAAAATGAGAGCAATAACATGACTTCACACTCTAAACCAAAGTAACTTCCTTACTGCAAAAACTATAATGCTGAAGTTTCTCTGTACGGTCATTATTATCCATATAATTGCACACCTGTGCTCTCTTCTTGGCACATTCTATGCTGACTTTAAATTAACTTGAACATCTATGTATCTGATTCTCAGTTAAATCTCATCAGCTCTCTATCCTGTATTTCTAGCTGCCTATGAGAGATTTCCACCTGGTTGCAAAGTCATACCTCAAACTCAGCACAACTAAAATCAAACTGGTCATCTTTCCCATACCAAAACAACCCAATGTCTATACTCAACTGATTTTAAAAATAATCTAGGTATTTTCCAAAGCTCAAGATGAATATTCTTGAAGTCATCTGTCATCCCTTCAATGTCTTTATTCAGCATATCACCAAAGTTTACTGGATTTTTCATCAAAATAACTTTTGAATTTGCCCTTTACTTCCATTTTGCAATTCCCTAATACTAAAATTTTAGCTTAGGCTTTATTTATCCCTAATGCAATAAGTCTTCCTGACTTTTGACTCTCCTAACACCATCTCTCTTGTCCATCCTACATATGATTACCAGGTAAATCTTCCTGGACCTTAACACTGTTAGTTCTGCCATCAAAACCCTACAAGAAATCAATATTGCTTCCAAACTTTTCTGTTCAATTTTCAAAGCTTTAGAAAGCTGAGCCTTCTCACTATATTTCCTATTGCTGTTGGTTAGTTAAGTCATGTCCAACTCTTTTTCGACCCCATGGACTGTGGCCTGCCAGGCTCTTTTGTCTATGGAATTTCCCAGGCAAGAATGCTAGAGTGGGTTGCCATTTCCTTCTCCGGGAATCGCCCCAAACCAGAGATCAAACCTGCATCTGCTGCATTGGCAGGCGGATACTTTAACTTTGAGGCACCAGGGAACCAATTCCATGTTTCCTTAAATTACATCACAACAAAAATCTAACAATCTATTCAAATAAACCAATAAATATCTCACATAAAACATTCATATTAACATCTCCACATTTTTGTTATTGCTGTTCCTACAGCTGAAGTATTCTGTTACAGTCAGTTAATTAAAACATACTTCTACTTAATGGACAATAAGCCTTTTCATAGGAGAAGACATACTATGTTTATTTTAATCTCCTCCATCTGAAATGCTATCTCCATTTTTCTCCTACTTAATATAGTTTGCCTCATCTTTTAAAGTCTAAACTGGGATAGATAGCATGCTGTTTAAAAGAAGGGAGAATGTCATTTTAATTTTACACATTGTACACCATTAGAACAATATTGGAAATAGAATAAGTACTCAGTAACAGTACTGTTTTATTGAGTGTGTGTACCTGTGTATATATACACATACACATATATATAATCCTGCGGCACCTTGTTCAGTATTACTTATAATGTGTGATACCATCACTTCAAATGTCAGATGCTGAAGAAAAATGACTTCCATTGGGTTAGATTCAAGATGAAATATAAGGTCAATGTAAAAAAATCAATTATCTAAATATATTTATTAAAATGTTTAAACAAATAAGTTGCAAATAATGACCACTTTAAAGATGTCTAGGTTAATCTTTAATTTAGTCTCTTATAAAATAGCACATTTGAAGTCAGTAGCAGATAGACTAAAACTATCCAGATAGCTTTTATTACATTTACAGAAAGAGAAATATTTTTTTCCTAAACTCTTTAAAACTTTAAAGAAAATTTTATGTGTATTTATAGGTCTTTCCTTCAGTCAATACACTGGGTACTTTTATACTTTACACTGTATTAAACTATTCACTGAAATATTTATAAAATACTGCCACAGGGGTGCAAAATTTATGTATATTAACTCCTCAAGAATCAGAAGTCATTGTTCAACATCATCTTTTGCAACTCTAGAAGTATGCTATAGATTATTTATAGTTTCAAGAAAATCTTAAAATTTAATTGCATTCAATTTTATCATTTTAATTTTATTATTCACAAATATTTTGCCTGTTAAATATGGACATCAGAAATGTTTTAAATTTAAAATATATGTCATATACATAAGACTCTATGTATGCAGACACTGTTGAACAAATAGAGAGATAAAGAAATGATTCTTGTGAAAAATTTTCCATCACTATTAGCATTCTTATCTGTCACCTTCTCTATGTCTTATCTTTCATCCTCACTGTCTTTATCTGTAGAGTTAGGAGGCTGCCCCAGGTCATCACTACAGCTTCTTTCAATATTAATAATCCAGGGTTTCAATATTCTTTCTAAACTATGTCCATTAACTATTGCACCATATTATATGAGTGGTTGGGACTTGCCCAGTGGCTCAGTAGTAAAGACTCTGCCTGCAATGCAGGAGGCTTGCAGAAGAGACAAGGTTTGATCCCTCAAGTGGAAAATGGCAACCCACTCCAGTATTTTTGCCTGGAAAATCTCATGGGCAGAAGAGCCTGGAGGCCTTCAGTCCTTGGGGTCACAAAACAGTCCAACACGATCGAGTGACTAAACAACAATAATAATGTGAGTAATTATTCAAATAGGACAAATAGGATAGGCTTTAAATATATAAGCAAATTTGTGTAAAAACTTTACAAAATAATGCAATTTAAGCAATTTTCTTTCAACATGCATATTTAAATTATGATCTAATAACATAATTGCATAAACTTGATGTTGATAAGAACTTTGAAAAGTGTCATTCATAGAGCATCGTTTAGTGTAGATTTGTCATTTACTACTTACTGTTGTATTTTAGAGGACTAGAAAACTGGTTTAGCTTGCACAAATTTTTATTGTGATCAAAGTATAGTTATTTCCTTTGTTTACTTAGTGGATATATGGATAGATACATAAATATTTGAAAATATCAATATATAAGGAGATATATACATATATAGGAATTAGAACTACAATAATGAAATATGTTTAATCAAATAAATACAAATAAAACATCTACTGATGAAATATCATTATAATAATTAATTCGACCTGAACACTTGACCCATATGCATAGAGACAAATGGTTTTGTGATTGTGGCAGGCACCCCACATTGGCAAGAAAGGGGAGACTCCAGTTAAAGCACTTTTCTATAGTTCCAGCCTCCTCATGAGGACATTAATTACTGCTTCTACCTTCCTGTCTATTTTCCTTGTATGGTTAACTGCCCTAAACTGGCTCTGATTTTTCTGGATACAGTTTAACCTCTCCTTTTCAGCCCATTTCTTCCTTGTTTACTATAACCCTGATGGAAGATAAAACAGCCCTCACATTTAAATGGCAGTGACAAGAGGGCAACAACGCAAACACTGTGATTGGCTGTTTCTCTAGCTCTAAGCGACCACTAGATGGACATCACTAGATGGTCAACACCGAAATCAGATTGATTATATTCTTTGCAGCCAAAGATGGAGAAGCTCTATACAGTCAGCAAAAACAAGACAGGGAGCTGACTGTGGCTCAGATTATGAACTCCTTATTGTCAAATTCAGACTTAAACTGAAGAAAGTAGGGGTAACCACTAGACCATTCAGGCATGATGTAAATCAAATCCCTTATGACTATACAGTGGAAGTGAGAAATAGATTTAAGGGACTAGATCTGATAGACAAACTGCCTGATGAACTATGGACGGAGGTTCGTGACATTATATAGGAGATAGGGATCAAGACCATCCCATGGAAAAGAAATGCAAAGAGGCAAAATGATTGTCTGAGGAGGCGTTACAAATAGCTGTGAAAAGAAGAGAAGTGAAAAACAAAGGAGAAAAGGAAAGATATTCCCATTTGAATGCAGAGTTCAAAAGAATAGCAAGGAGAGATAAGAAAGCCTTCCTCAGAGATCAATGCAAAGAAATAGAGGAAAACAACAGAATGGGAAAGACTAGAGATTCCTCCAAGAAGATTAGAGATACCAAAGGAACATTTCACACAAAGATGGGTTCGATACAGGACAGAAATGGTATGGACCTAACAGAAGCAGAAGATATTAAGAAGAGGTGGCAAGACTACAAAGAACTGTACAAAAAAGATCTTCACAACCCAGATGATCACGATGGTGTGATCACTCACCTAGAGCCAGACATCTTGGAATGTGAAGTCAAATGGGCCTTAGAAAGCACCTCTATGAACAAAGCTTAGTGGATGTGATGGAATTCCAGTTGAGCTATTTCAAATCTTGAAAGATGATGCTGTGAAAGTGCTGCAACTCGATATGCCAGCAAATTTGGAAAACTCAGCAGTAGCCACAGGACTGGAAAACGTCAGTTCTCATTCCAATTCCTAAGAAAGGTAATCCCAAAGAATGCTCAAACTACCGCACAATTGCACTCATCTCACACTCTAGTAAAGTAATGCTCAAAATTCTCAAAGCCAGGCTTCAGCAATACGTGAACCGAGAACTTCCAGATGTTCCAACTGGTTTTAGAAAAGGCAGAGGGACAAGAGATCAAACTGCCAATATCTGCTGGATCACTGAAAAAGCAAGAGAGTTCCAGAAAAACATCTATTTCTGCTTGATTGACTATGCCTAAGTCTTCAACTGTGTGGATCACAATAAACTGTGGAAAATTCTGAAAGAGTTGGGAATACCAGACCACCTGACCTGCCTCTTGAGAAACCTGTATGTAGGTCAGGAAGCTACAGTTAGAATTGGACATGGAACAGCAGACTGGTTTCAAATAAGAAAAGGAGTACGTTAAGGCTGTATATAGTCACCCTGCTTATTTAAATTATATGCAGAGTACATCATGAGAAATGCTGGGCTGGATGAAGCACAAGCTGGAATCAAGATTGCCGGGAGAAATATCAATAACCTCAGATAAGCAGATGACACCACCCTTATGGCAGAGAGTGAAGAGGAACCAAAAAGCCTCTTGATAAAGGTGAAAGAGGAGAGTGAAAAAGTTGGCTTAAAGCTTAACATTCAGAAAACTAAGATCATGGCATCTGGTCCCATCACCTCATGGGAAATAGATGGGGACACAGTGGAAACAGTGTCAGACTTTATTTTTCTGGGTTCCAAAATCACTGCAGATGGTGAGTACAGCCATGAAATTAAAAGATGCTTACTCCTTGGCAGGAAAGTTATGACCAACCTAGATAGCATATTAAAAAGCAGAGACATTACTTTGCCAACAAAGGTCCATCTGGTCAAGGCTATGGTTTTTCCAGTGGTCAAGATGTGCCAGTTGGACTGTAAAGAAAGCTGAGCGCTGAAAAATTGATGCTTTTGAACTGTGGTGTTGGAGAAGACTCTTGACAGTCCCTTGGACTGCAAGGGATCCAACCAGTCCATCCTAAAGGAGATAAGTCCTGGGTGTTCATTGGAAGGAATGATGCTGAAGCTGAAACTCTAGTATTTTGGCCACTTCATGCAAATAGTTGATTCATTGGAAAAGACCCTGAAGCTAGGAGGGATTGCGGGCAGGAGGAGAAGGGGGCGACGGACAATGAGATGGCTGGATGGCATCACCGACTCAATGGGCAGGAGTTTGAGTAAACTCCGGGAGTTGGTGATGGACAGGGAGGCCTGACGTGCTGCGATTCATGGGGTCGCAAAGAGTTGGAAACAACTGAGCAACTGAACTGAACTGAAGGGACCACTATACTTACATGTGAAGTGAATCCCCTAAAGGGCAAAAGAAAAATGCCATCTAACAATGCATAAAGATACCTGAAAAATTATTAACCTGATAACGTGTATGTGGGTGTGTGATAACGTGCTGCATATGGGTGTGTGTGTTTTGTGAGCTGTCGCATTTTACTATCACTCTCTTTAGTTATGGCTATCCAATCATTTTGTTAGAATGTTTACAGCATTCTTTAAGCTCTAAACCATCTCATTTGTTTAATTATGACTCTTTGTGACACTTTTGACTGTAGCCCACCAAGTTCCTATGTTCATGGGATTTTTCAGGCAAAAATACTGGAATGGACTGCATTTCCTTCTCCAGTGTATCTTCCCCACCCAGGGATCAAGCCAGCGAGTCCTGTGTCTTCTGCATTGCAGGCAGATTCTTTACCTGCTAAGCCATTGGGGAAGCCCTCAAGATAAATGGCAAAATCTATTAATTAAAAGGCAAGCCTAGGTGGTTACTGTAATTTTTATATAATTAGAAAATGAGAACATCTGAAAGCCATGTTATTTCAATATATAATATGGTCATATAAACATATACACTATGATTTAGGGCTATGTGCCTAATGTATAAAACCATGCTACATATTTATCACCAAAAAAAATTCACAAAATTATCCACCTGCTTAATTTGATAAGAGCTGATGACATGCCATCTTTATCTATTTATCTTCTATCTGTTATCAATTTAAGGCTGGAAGAATAAATTTAATTTGTTATGTTTTCACTTAAGGCAAAAACAGTAAACATTAGATTAGTTTGGGTTTTGCACCTGGTTAACTTATTTTATGCTCTAATGCATGAATCACTAATATGTTTAGAGCTTTTATGTTCACAGTAAAACACTGTCAGTGATTCAATCAAAATACCTTTTCATAAATATGAATAAAACTTTCCTTATTTTAAAACACAGAGAGTTAAGAATTTAGGACAAGTAATGCACAGCAACATTGATTCATAGCCACTGTAAGATTATCTGAATATTATAAAAAATATGGATACATTTAATGGATTTGTATATAAACAATGGCTGAGAAAACTTAAAACACTAATGATATAACTTATTACGTAGTTTGAATATTAAGACTTAAAATAGCATTTGGCACATTTATTTAATGCCAGAAAAAGAATCATTGCCTTATATTATTTAATAACATCGGAATAAGCTTCAGAGAATGATGATATTCTATTGTTTGGATAAAGGCATTTTATAAGTTTCATACATATAAGAAGGTAGATCATCTTTCAAATACTTTTACACACATAATATAATGTGAACCTTATCATTAATAAATACCTTAATACCAATGTTTGAAAATTTACCCGGTAGCCCTCCTTATGACTCAACCTGGCTATTCAAGTTTGCTTCTTGTTTTGGACATTATAGTAAGCTACACCGATCACATATGAGTTTCTACTGTTTTTATAATCAATTTATAGTATGATTGAGTAATTATTTTAATAATTTCTTAGAATCTGCCACTGGATATAAACAGGAGGGATAAATTCAGCTTACGGAACATTTTTTGTTTGCTCAAAACAATTCCTTAAACCTTTTCTTAAATTTGAAACTAATATTGTCCAGTCTTGTTCCCTAAAATCATTTTCTTTCAACTGTACATCAGGAAATAACTCTCCTTGTCTAATATTACTTATATATTTATCTTAGCTCTACTGTATTTTATTATCTCTGCATCTATATCAATGCAATATGTGGTTGTTAGAAATGTTATAGAAAATACACACTACATAGTGAGATGAATTTTGTATAAAGCCAACCTTACTCTATTACCACCTATCCTGTATGTGATGTTTGTCTTCTTTTGTGGGCAGAGGAAGTAGCTTTAACTTCTAAAACTGTATGCTAGAATAAAATCCTGGGCAAAATTGAGTACTAGTTAACTTTAACTAAGAAAGCATGCATTTAAAGACATCTTATATTTGTATGACATAAAACTAGATTAGTAGAAAGTAGCAGTAAACAGTAATAGTAGATTAGTAACTGTTCAGTAAAATATAAATCAGATTATGAATTCTCTATCACTAACCTATGAAATTATTTTCCTTTATATTAGTTCCTTCTATGTTATATGTAAAATTTTAGAACACAGTTAATAATTTTAAGGAAATTACAATATTTTCTAAAATGTACTATTATTCTTTCCAGAGAAAATTCCCTAAGCATTTGGATTTTGAAAATGGCATAAGAATTATATTGGCCAAGAGTCCTGGAAGTACCATTAATTCACAATATTTTAACTTCTATATAATAATTTTGAGTACAAAGAGGGACTTCAGACTATTTAACATACACAAAATACTTATGCATTAGATTAAAATAATGTCTTTCTTTTGTTCTTGGATATAGAAAAATACACTGCTTTTTTACTCTTTGCAAAACACTAAATTTTAAATAATTCTGCTTAATTCTTAAATTCTGTAACTGCATATAATAGGTTAGTTTTATACAATTCACGTCTTAAAAATAATCATATCAGAGCTTACATACTTTATAACATTTATATTAGTTATGTGTTCTCAAAATTTAAAACATTTCTAATTAATCAGAATTTTTTTCTCTCACTGCTTCTTATATTGCATTTACACAAATAAGACTTTGTTTTGTCATGCAATTAAGAATTGTTTTTAACTTGCGGCAAATGAGAATGAATATATACTTGCATATATATGAATGCCTGCGTGTATGCTAATTTGCTTCAGTGTGTCCAATTCTTTGTGACCTCATGAACTGCAGCCCACCAGGCTCCTCTGTCCATGGAACTCTTCAGGCAAGAAAACTGAAGTGGGTTGTATTCCCTTCTCCAGGGTATATATGTGTTTATATACACTGTTCTACACACATATATAGCCATTTATTTTTAGAGAAAACTATATCTTCCCAAACGATGAATTTTTCTTCTGCATTTTTATTCATTTAAATATATTTACTTATTCTAAGCCAATAAATTAGGAAATATGCTCATGAAAGGCGGCCAAGAAGTCCATCTGTCTGTTCATTTATCTGAGCTATCAGTTCTTTAATTTCTCAAAATATTTTTATCTCGAGCTCAACTATCTGATTCATTTCAATAAACTGTTCCAACTTCTAGCAATAAATAACTCTTAAACTCAATCCCAAGTGAACTTTTTAAAATAAGAAAGTAGCTCCCTCCTTCAGTATCCGAAAGTTCTCCACTCAATCTGAAATCACTTTAGTATATATTTAAAGCACTTAAATTATCAATTCACATCCCTCTGTAGAAATTTCAAGTACATTAGCTCAACTGAGTTCTATAAGCTACATAAAGCTAGTTCAGTTCAGTCACTCAATTGCATCCGATTCTTTGCGACCCCATGGACTGCAGCAAGCCAGGCTCCCCTGTCCAACACCAACTCCTGGGGCTTACTCAAACTCATGTCCAGTGAATTAGTGATGCCGTCCAACAATCATATCCTCTGCCGTTCCCTTCTCCTGCCGCCTTCAATTGTTCCCAGCATCATGGTCTTTTCCAATGAGTCAGTTCTTCAAATCTGGTAGCCAAAGTATTGGAGTTCTGCTTCAGCATCAGTCCTTACAATGAATATTCAGGACTGATTTCCTTTAGTATTGACTGGTTGGATCTTCATGAAGTCCAAGGGACTTTCAAGAGTCTTCTCCAACACCACAGTTCAAAAGCATCAATTCTTTGATGCTAAGCTTTTTTTAGAGTCCAACTCTCACATCCATACATGACCACTGGAAAAACCGGAGCTTTGACTAGACAGACCTTTGTTGGCAAAGTAATGTCTCTGCTTTTTAATATGCTGTCTAGCTGGCCATAGCTTTTCTTCCAAGGAGCAAGCGTCTTTCAATTTCATGGCTGCAATCACCATCTTCAGTGATTTTAGAGCCCCCCAAAATTAAAGTCTCTCACTGTTTCCATTGTTTCCCCATCTATTTGCCATGAAGTGACTGGACCAGATGCCATGATCTTAGTTTTCTGAATGTTGAGTTTTAAGCCAACTTTTTCACTCTCTTCTTTCACTTTCATCAAGAGACTCTTTAGTTCTTCTTCGATTTCTGCCATTAGAGTGGCATCATCTGTGTATATGATGATACAGCAATCTTGATTCCAGTTTATGCTTCATCCAGCCCAGAATTTCTCATGATGTACTTTGCATATAAGTTAAATAAGAAGGGTTACCATATATAGCCTTGATGTACTCCTTTTCTCATTTGTAACCAGCCTGTAGTTCTATGTCTAGTTCTAATTGCTGCTGCTTAACATGCATACAGGTTTTTCAGGAAGCATGTAAGGTAGTCTTGTATTCGCATCTCTTGAAGAATTTTCCACAATTTGTTGTGATCCCCACAGTCAAAGGCTTTAGCATAGTCAATGAAGCAGAAGTAGATGTATTTCTGGAATTCTTTTGCTTTTTCTATGACCTAATGGATGTTGGCAATTTGATCTCTGGTTCCTCTGTCTTTTATAAACCCAGCTTGAACATCTGGAAGTTCTCGGTTCACATACTGTTGAAGCCTAGCTTGAAGGATTTTGAGCATTACCTTGCTAGCATGTGAAATGAGTGCAATTGTGCAGTGGTTTGAACATTCTTTGGCACTGACTTGCTTTGGGATTGGAATGAAAACTGACCTTTTTCAGTTCTGTGGCCACTGCTGAGTTTTCCAAATATGCTCTCATATTGAGTGCAGCATTTTAACAGCATCATTTTATAGAATTTGAAGTAGCTCAATGGAATTCCATCACCTCCACTCACCTTGTTCACAGTGATGCTTCATAAGACCCACTTGATTTTACATTCCAGGATGTCTGGCTGTAGGTGAGTGATCATACCACTGTGGTTATTCTAGCCATTAAGATCCTTTTTGTATAGTTCTTCTGTGTATTGTGCCACTTCTTAATATCTTCTGCTTCTGTTAGGTCCATACTATTTTCTCCTCTACTGTGCCCATCTTTCCTAATATGGTATTACTTATTAATAAACTGATGGACATAGAAAGAGACAGCTTTGATAGATCTAGCTGGTATAATTTTCAGACAATGAAAAGATCACTGAACTGAAAATCATGGTGGATTGTTGTTTAGAACCTAATCTGAATTTATATAACTTCAATCTTGTTATAAATTATAACCATAGACTTTTTTGTATATATATCAACATATGACTATAAAGTAAATAAATGTTATATTTGCATTGATTCTAAAAAGCAAATAAACAATACTTGGTCTAAATTAGATGGTGTTGCTGCCATTTAAGAAGCTTTTATCTAATAGCATTTTTCATTCAAACTAGGCTAAGACCTAACCTATAATACTTTCTATTAACTATAAAAGAGAGTGTGTAAGAGGAGCTAGAAGGCCGCAAACAAAAGATTAACATGAGCAAATGTCTTGCAGGATGGACCATATAATCCTTTAATAATTGCATTCCTTTTAAGATGAGCCATTCAAAATTGCTACCTGTCCAACCTGCATATTATAGCCAACTAGAAGCATGTAAAAAAAATTGCTGTTTGTCCCAAGACGGGCCATTTTAATATCACTGTAGTTGAGTTTTAAACACTTCAGGCTCACATGTCTGCTGAAGTAACTCCTTTTATTCCCTCTAGAAAGAGTTTAGCATCTAAGATTTTGCATTATCTCTAAAATATTGTATAATACATCTATATAGTATGCTATGGAGCCTACACATGTCTTAAGGCTCCAACTTCTTCCTTGCTTTAGAAAAGTTAGGGAAAGCACTGAATGCTGGAATATTCCATATCAATAATACAGCAGAGCTATTTTCTACAGGGATGAAAATTTGTATAGGGTAACAATTCATGCTTCCTGCACAAAACTAATTTGGTAATTTTGTGTATCAAGAATATTTGACAGGAGAAGACAGAAAGTATACAGGACCTCTAAAATGTGAAATATTTACACTTATTTTTCATACAGCTAAAGATAAGCTTCTTTAATATGTTTAAAAAAAAAAAGAAAATAACAAAACAGGAAGGAGATAGTCAGGCTGGTTAGAGGCAGGCACCCTGAAAACAGATGACAGCTTCAGTCAAAGAATAGGGAGGCACAGAGATAGAAGATCCCAAGTTTCCTGATACCACATTTAAGCAGCTGTTTCAATCTTTCCCGTCTTAAGCCTCCAGTAGAACAACAATTCTCCTATTTATTTACATAACTGTTTCATCAGATTTCCCATTACCCACATGTGAAACAGTTCCTATTAGCATAGCTCTGAACCTATTACTTAAATTTTTAGAGGATATTACTGATGTTTATATTAGTACTGAATACTCTTAGAAAATGTATCTTTTAAGATTTTTGATGAAAAGTTATAAGCAAGGAAGACCATTTTATTTCAAACATTTTCCATGTAAAGAGTTAAGGTTTTCTAATAGGATGATAAAATTAGCACCCACAATGACAAATTGCATGAGACTGTCAGATAGCTAACATATTCCTCAGTGCATTTTTTCTTCTTAGTTATTTTAATATGTAGTTGACTTTAAAAATTATGCAAATTGTTTAGATATCAAATTATTTCATCAGTGAAGGGATAAATTGATATTTAAGTTTAGAATTACTTCAAAGCTTCTAATATATTAATAAAAACCCAACTGTTAACTTCTTCTTTTGAAGTTTTTTGGTGGTGGTTTAGTCACTAAGTCCTGTCCAACTCTTGCGACCCCATGGACTGTAGCCCACCAGGCTCCTCTGTCCATGGGATTTCCCAGGCAAGAATGATGGAGTGGGTTGCCATTTCCTTCTCCAGGGGATCTTCTGGACCCAGGGATTCAACCCCTGTCTCCTGCATTACGGGCAAATTCTTTACTGACTGAGACACCAGGGAAGCCCTTTGCAGCTAGCTAGCAATAACACAATAACCTTGTGTTATTGAGAAGACTCTTGAGAGTCCCTTGGATAGAAAGGAGCTCAAACAAGTCAATCCTAAAGGAAATCAACCCTGAATATTCATTAGAAGGACTGATGCTAAAGCTGAATCTACAATACTTTGGCCACCTGATATGAAGAGCTGACTCATTGGAAAAGATCCTAATGCTGGGAAAGATTGAAGGCTAAAGGAGAAGCGGATGGCTTCTTCTTTAGCCTTCGAAGGGAGAAGAAGGGAGATGATGAGAGGGTTCACTCATCTTATCACTCAGTAAGATAAGGATCACTGACTCAGTGAACAAGAATTTGAACGAACTCCAGGAGATAGGGGAGGACAGATGAGCCTGGTGGGCTGCAGTCCACTGGGTTGCAAAGAGTCTGACACAACTTAGCAACTGAACAACAAAACCTTCATCTTTCTGATACACCCTGCATGTATCTATAAATACATTCCACCTGGATAATTTGCTATTCATTTTTATGACCTTTGCTTTCCCCTTCATTTGAACCTGCTATATATCTAGCAGTATGCTGAAGCCAGCTCATACTGGCTTGTGAGACCTAATTTTTCACCAGTCTTCCCAACTCCATGTTCAGTGAGACTCCATTGGTAACTTGATATTAGCTAGAGTGGTAGTATTTAATACCATGAAAATTGGCAATAACTACAAATCAAAGCCTCTCTCATTGGTGTAGTCAGTTACTAAACAAATTTTATCATACCACTGAATAATACAAATCATTCATGTTAAAATTCTATGCCTTACATTTTTCATTAATTAAATTTGGCACTGTTTATTTGGTAGCTTTAATATCAAAAAGTAACCAGATTTACAGAGTGAAGCACAAGGATTATCTGTACATTAATGCTATAATAATATGTTATTGAACATATTATTTACTAGATCTAAATGGTTTGGAAGGGCTTAATGAGATGGTAACAATGATCAGTTTCATTGATTTGTAATTTAGTAATGACAAATTTAAACTGTAATCAGTTGTATTAAAAATGGAATCTTGAGAGATACTAAATATTACTATCAACTATAAAGGGATTACTAGAAAAAAATAAATGTTTTCAAAATGTAGGACTTCCTACTGATTTCCATTTAAAATTTATATTTGATTTAGGAAATAAACTTCAACAATAGGCTAATTTCAGATTCTTATGACCTATGCTTATTTTAAGAAATATTTTTTAAATAAACAAGTCATGAGGATGTACAACAACTTATTTATATTTTAAACTATCTCAGACTGCTTTTATTGAATGGAATAAGAAAAGGCCTTATTATAATCACCTATGAGTTATTTTAAGATTTCTGAAGGAAAGGCATTATTTTGGTTTCCATAAAATCCAGACTTAAATTTTACTAATGTAAGATAAAAAATATAGATTTCTACACATAAAACTGGAATCTTTCTTTTTGAATTATACAATGGCTTTTCTGTTGTCTCATTAAATAGTTAAAATGTCATTTTTTAAAAGACACTCAACTGTTCAGTCAAATTAAACTGAGTGGCTTTAAACTGAGAATAAAAAGGAAAATATCTAACATATCAACATTGCATCAGAAAAGATAACTTTTTTCTATCAATTTCTTACTTATATAGCTATATTTTGCAAGTGAAGTACCAAATATTAAAAAGTAGTTCTATTAAAATCAATATAAGCATAATTTACAGTTGAAAGATTCTCTCTTAGATTTACATATCAGAAGCAAGTGTTTAGCTTGCAATACACTTGCTAAAGATTTTAAAAGAAAAGTCCAGTATTAAAGCTCAAAGCAGACGGTCCTCTCATCAGTCTTATGGTTATGTGGATTTTAATACTGGAAAATGAAACAGACTATGCATTTATTTTTTAGAAAAAAAAAAGGACACTCAATAAATGAAGTTATCAACAAGAGTTAACAAGAATTTGAAGCCAGCATTAAAATGGTAGCATTTTAATTTTTAAGCATCAGTTGAACATTTAAATTGCTTTAGATAATATGCAAATATCTGGAATATACCAAAATAGCAAATAAGCTACCAAAAACATGCAAGGCTCACAAGGCTTGTTTTCTCAATGAATTTTTAACTATAAAATGACTTTAAATAAAATTTCACAAGTGGGTTTTCTGTTTTTCAATTAAATATCTTTTGAAATTTAATCTAGTGTACCAACTCTATCAATAAAATCTTTTAAACCTAAGTGTATGCACCATATACATAGTTTAGCATCTAAAACAACTGAAGTATGTTTGGAAAGTATTCACTATCTTTCTTATCAGCTCAAATATCTGAATTTTAAAAAATCAACATAAATGCTTCATCTTTTTAGCAGAAAGAAGACTTAAAACATTATCTTTAATATCTTCCTGATTTAAAAATTGTGAAGCCCTATTTGAAAATTGAAGCGGTAATATGAACATTTTGAAATCGACATGTTTCCCTGAATGTAACTTGCTTTTGCATGTCCTTCTACAAGCAAAATTTTCACTGTTTTCAATTTCTTATGGTAAAATCACCTTAGTAATATCAGTTTCCAAAACATACCTTCAGTCAGTCTAATGAACTGCTAAACTTACATTTAACACACCTCCCAGCACCCCCATTTTCAGTACCAGTAATAGTAAGGGAAGCAGGGAAACACTTACCTAAATTTTATTATGTTAAAATAATATTCAGGTGCATATTCTGAACCAACTTAGATGACAGTTGTAGCCCTATTCTGTTTATAAAGTTTATCATGCCAGTAACATTCAAAGCCTACAGTTTCACCTTTGCTTCAAATATCAAGTCCATTTAATTAACGGGAAAATCTATTTTAAATTTATTCACCTCATTTTATCATCTCAAGAGTAGTCAGGTCACATGACAATGGGTAATGTTTTAAAATAACTTTGTGTTAAGCATCTCTCATAAAGAATAGCAGGAAATTAAGTTATATCCAGATTTGGGGGTGGAAAGGAAGTGGGAATGACTTTTTATATTTGTTATAAAGTATTGAAACTGAAGTTCTGCTTCAATTCAATGTACATTAGACAAATAGAATCACCACAGTTTTAAAATGCAAATGTGTATAATTTGAATAATTACTTCACTAATAAGGTTTATTTTGAGGGGGTCATAAAGTTGTCAATTTAGTTTCTGGGGCTTCCAAACAAAATTTTAAAAATAGATATAAAACCCACATGTTTCTAACAGAAATAACATCACATTTTTACAGTGTACCTATGTATGCAATGGTTAAGTAAAAATATTTAAAACTATAGGTGTTGAAAACTAACAGAATAGTTTGTGTTGTCATTTGTTTTATAAATCTTATTTATATATAAAATAAATGATTTCAAGCTCATTCTCTTCAAATATCATATTGAAATTCCTATTGCTATTTGAAAGAGCTATATTTTTCCTAAAAAATATACATATATATACCCAACAGGATTGATATGAAAACAATTTAAGCTGAATGATGTAATTATGCAATGGAATGTAAAAAATTATAGCAATTAAAGTGTTGTGACATGCTCTAATGAATGAAGTTACATTGGTTGATGACACTATATCTCCTACTCATTAATTATTTGGATAGAGTGCATTAGGTTACATAGCATGAAGAAATAAAGTCATAAATTACCACTAAAAATTGCATCCATACATTTTCATTTAATATTGATGATATTTCTCAAAAACCCATAAATTATTTTTAAAAATCAAAACAATATCAGTAGCACTTTGTATTCTCCAGGAAAGCTCACAGCATGGTTCAGTTCTTCACTATGTGCAGCTAGTGATTTTCAGGGGAAGAAAAGTTAGCATTTCTAGAGAGTAAGTTTATAAAGCAAATTTACTCATGTATGGCCTGTGTCTCCTGCTTAGATTCCCAAGTGACTGGAAATATTTTTAAAGCTTTCTTATTTTCAAATCTAAAGAGAATGCACACCTCTTAAGTGTAGCTAATTAGGGTGACGTATTTAAGCAATCACCTGTTATCATAAAGCAATATACCACTAACACATAGTACAAATATTAATGATAGCATTCTTTTAAATATTTTTTAAAGTAGCTATGGTTTTGCTTTTTTTTCTTCTGAAATTTTTGAAGGAAAATGTAGAAGATGACTTTAATGTGATAGTCAGACCCAAGTGATAGAAGTACCTTTTATAATTTTGTTTTCTCATTTCTTCTAAATCTGTTTTCTTTTCTCTAGCACTTCCTCTGTATAACAAATTAGAATTTTAAAAGTGCAACAGTAATAGTACTAAACAAACAGAAAACATCTCTAATCTCATTTTTGAGAGGCATGGGAGCAGGAATGATATATATCTATTTATTTATTAAGCCATAAAAGTAGTTACTGAAAAAAGCTAATAAATTAATCTCTTTATAGTTCTCAAATTTGACTATTGTTGACATGTAGTGTTTATTAGTTTTCCTCCTTTTTTCTCTTAATTACTTCCTTCACATCATGCACCAGCCCCGTACAACACTACAAAAGAAGACATCCATGTAAGAACTCTTACTCCAAAGAATTGACAGCAACAGAACAGCTTCATCCAAGTAAAAAATGTGACTAATTCAGGTGTCATGCTTATGATTAAATTTTAAAAATAGATATCTCTCTGCACTTCCTAAGACAACTACCTTTTTGAGCTAGTGGTCTCAATCATTGTAACAAACATACGTAGAAAAAAGCAAGCTCCTAGAGAATATTTCCTTACTCACTATCCTTGTTTCACTGATGTCTTGCACAGCCTCTACTGTTCAAAGTGTGTGTAAGAGCTTTGATCTCTCTTGACAAGACATTGTAGATTAAAATATTTTATAATGACTATTATTCAAGTATTTTTAAAAAGATACTGACTTTCCTGGGATAGTTTCAGAACCTGAAGACCTGTCTTAAGTGGCTGAGAAACACCCCGCCCCCCACAAAGTCCAAGGGGACCACTGGAAAGAGAGAAGTGCTATTTTGTTTGGAGAATTAACACAGACAAAACGTGACTGTGATACAGCTTCTCACAAACAATTACAGTACCCTGCAGCTGAGGGGGAAGGAGCTATTGAGAAATTGCAAAATATAGAAGAAAAAGGACATTACTTGGTGAAATTCTGGGTTCTTTTTATCTTGTAGGCTCTTTCTCAAGAGTCATCTCAAAGAATTTCTTTCTAATGGTCAAAAAAGAAAAGAAAAGAGAGCAAAGAAAAAATAAAAGAGAAAGAGAAACAAGCCAACAGAGTATTGTTCTTCTCCTATGAGTTTTTTTTTTTAATCTGAATTAGCTAATGAGAAATGTACAAGAGACATGGTAGCAACTGCCAAAAAGCTACCACAGTCTTTTTCCAAATATTTCAAAGAAAAACATAATTTCTTACAAAGTACTGCTTGGCATCAGGATGTGTGCATATATGATAAAGTATCTGTGTGTGCATGAGTATACAAAATATGATTACATGTTCCATAAAGGATTCATTAAGAACAGAGATCTGCTATTTTTGGCAGCAAATAAAATAATTTAATAAACATCCAACTCCAAGTTTTTCTTTTAGCATTCTCAAGTTTCTTAATATGAGTCTATACATTGTAACTTATTGAAATCAGTTTCTGTGATTTACTGAGATAGGCATTGTTTCAACTGCTAAATTGAAATAAATCACCATAGGGTGACCAGAGTTCTCAGAAGCTCATTGTCTAAGATAGATATTGAATGGACACACTTAAGGGACTAGACAGAGGGAACTTTTTTGCTTCTAGGGGTATTTGAATTCAATTCAGTGATGGAGGCAAGTAAAGACACAGAGGCAAATAACTGATCCATAGGATACAAAGAGTGAAAATAAACTACCAAACTTGTCTTGCATTTATACTTAATTTAGTCCTAAAAATCAAAAAAATGTGAAAAAATACTTTGGAAAGAGATATGGAAATTGTAAAAGATAGTCAAGCATAATTATCTTTAAAAGAAAATGCCAACAAGCATTTGATTACAGAAGATTACCAAAAAATCACTTTAATTTTAAACTGTTTTTGTCTTACTCAACTTTTATCGTATCTTTTATCTTTGTAAATGTCTAGGATAATTATGAAATTGAGAAGTAGAAAATGTTTATTTTCTTTTATGATGATTGAGAGTCTGTTCTTTATCCAATACAGATAATTTCAGTCAAAAGCTCCACTGTGTAAATTGTCAAGACACAATATTCACCATAGCTAAAAAAAGTCACTGATTCAACTTAATTTCAATTGATTTTGTTTTATCAGTTTCAAAAACGAACTTATTTCTGCATTAGTGACTTCATTTATACTTTAAAACCATGAATATTATTGGAACCATTAAAAATAAAGAGGTAAATTATTTTATAATTAGTTTACCTAATAGTAATTGTGAAAAAAAAAGGCCTGTTAACACAGAAGTAGCCCTAACTTGTATGGAAATGTAATTTGAATGTGCATTTAGTTTTAATCAATGTGACTTTTAGGTTCATAATTGAGATATTTATTAGTATAATCAATTATAATAGTCACTTCATAGTTTTGAAAGGCATACTAGCAGAAGAGGACAACTTCAAGCCAAATTTTCATTAAATTCTAGGAAAAAATCTAAATAGGAGGAGGAATAACAGATAGGCTTCCCTGCAATTTACTTCAGTTAAAAAATACTGAAAAATAAAAGTACAATACATCTAAAATTATGGAGAGGTAAACCTGAAATGATATTCTAGTAAGAGGTGGGAAAGTTGGTGGCAAAGGCACGCAGCAAAATTGGCATTTCATTTCAGTGTGACAACAGTCTTTTTGACAGCAGGTTAGTTTAACACTGAACAGCCCACCAAAACAGTAATCCATTTCCAAGTGCATAATAATTCATTGTTGCCCTTCACTGTATATTAAATGTCACCCATCATTGTGACAGGAAATTAAAAGCTGCTGCACACGAGTCAGGAGCCAAAATCAAAGGTGCTAATGCGAACACTTTGGACAGGGTTTTCCAAACCCAGTTAAACCACCAAAAAAACCACTCTGTTTACAACATCTTCACCCCTGAGCTCCAAGAGAAATACAGAATATTTGTGCAAGTAGGAGGACTCTCAGTAAGGCAAGAGCCTTGCCATCTTGTGACCGCAGACCATGCTAGAGCCAACACGTGTATCAAGGCGGTCCGGCAGTCGCTGTAAAAATAACAAACCCTTGAGCGGGTTCTAGGCAGACTAACCCTTGCTCCCCTGCAACCGAACCCAATAACACAATAGTTCATACTCTAATGTCATAAAGACCATGCAAAATAATTCAACACAAAATTATGTAAGAAATTCCTATATTCTTTTTAACAAAGAAAATCTAATCTTACGTATTTAACAGTTTGAGTATCCCTGATTTGCTATTCTTGATGAGAAGGCCAGGTTAGTCAATATTACTTGGGGTCTTTTACTCTTTCACCTATATTTGTCCTATTCATTTGCCCATTTAAGTAACCTAAGAAATTTTTCTGTGTAATAATATCCTTACTACCAAAATTGGTATAGTATTATTTTTCTTCTTCAGAGTTTATTTGTATCTAATTTAAAATGCCAATTTCAGAATAAAATATGCAATGTCCTTATATCCTTAGTGAATATTATTAAATTTACATCAATCCTGTTGGAGGGAAATGTATATGCCATTATTACTTTCTTTTACATTCAACTTTTAGTTATTAATTTCTATATGCCAAGCTACTAAGGACCTCAGACCAAGATTTACATGCTAAATTTCCAAACAGCTCTAGTTTTCTTGGAAACAACTATAGCTAAAAGAAAATTTCAAACTCTCTAATATTATAGGGATTTAAATTGACTCATTTTATGAATAGGACATATCATATCAATATTATCTATATTTTTATAAAAGGAAATATTTGAAGCAAGGTGAAAAATAATCTCTCATTAGTGCAAAGGGTGGGTTCCCTAAATAGGCTTATTATATGATTAACTGCCATCCCTATGCTAATATATCTAGATTAAAGGAAACAAAAGAATGGAAAGAAAGAGAAAAAGATTTAGGGGCACATATGATTAAGTACAAGTCCATCATGGACAGGATTTCTTCCTAATCCTCTGTCAGCCAAGAGCTATTGTTAGAATACCTAGGGTAAGGCCATTGTATGCCTAGAATGCAGTAGCTCAGGTTCATTTTTACTCTTAAATAAGAGTTCTCAGTTAATTAAGATAAGCATGCTGATTATATCATTATGCTATAAACACCAATGTAAATGTTTGCGAGAGATCATGGACTATAAAGCCATTCCAGGACAAACAAATAAGATCATATATCTTGTTCTTAATACTCACTAAAATAAATTTAGAGAATTTTCAAGTATTTCTTAGAATTTTTCTCATAAAAAAGTGAAGGGAAATACTAAAATGGTATCATAATTTACCTTTAAATTTAATTTTAAAAATATAAAAATCTAAGAATTATTATCATTTATCAGTTGATCACAAATTTAATGTTGTTAATACTGTGATACAACAGATATTCAATAAGACTCAAATATAGTATTCTAATGATAAATAACAATCTGCTTAATGTCTTATTCCCTTTATAGTTGTATATTTTTCAGTGAAACATACATTAACAAGTCATCTTTAGATAAATATATATAAAATATATGTAATCATTAAAAATGTTGGATAACTATAAAATATTTGCATCACTTTCATTCACACTCAATATAAATGAATCTATAGATGAAAGTTATAAATTATAATGTTTACTACTTTATGGAATCCTAATTCTCCAGGGTTCACTACAGGTTTTAGAAATATTTGACTAATTGAGTGAATGATTGATAGAATAATTAAAGTGGAAACAGAAAACAAACTGAAGGTGTGGCTTGGTAGCTAACAAGATAAAGAAGATTAATTGCAACAATAATAATTGGGATAATGTTATCTGGTGACTGAGAAAAGTAAAGTAATGTCAATTAAAAATTGGAATGATATTTCAATCATTTATTATATTTTAATTTTGAGATAAAATAGATATTACATAGTTTCTCAAAATATCATATAACATAATATGCAATAATTTAAGAAATATGAATTCTGTTGAAGTGATATTACTTTAGAACTTTGCATTTTTGTGAATTTCAGTGGAAATAAAATGATATCTGAGAATTTTTAAATGTAATTTGTCTTTTTCTGTTATCTTATGGGAATAAGGACAAAGAATATGCATAAAGAAAACTTGATTTTAATTCTGACATCAGTAATGATGTCAACTTCATCAGTGATCTCTATGCAGTATAAGATATAATGCTTATTCATAGATAAAATAAAAATGCTATGTTTATTTTGAATTGATAACAAATGATTATAATGCTATTTTGGTTCAAAAGCTAATTAAATTCTTTGCAATTGAAATCAGACATTTTGCTGTTATTTATACATCATGAACTTCTTTCACAGTAGCAGGAGTTCAATACAATGTCAGAGTGGATTTTAGTTATCCAAAATCATTTGGTTTTGGAGGTTCAGTTTAGAATTTAAACTTAATCTATTCATGAAATTTTCTTTTCATTTGAGTTTTAGTTTTTTTTTAATTGACAATATTTATATGAGATAATAATGTTGAGAATTGAAGGAAATATTCTGAGATAATATGTAAAGAATTGATTTTCACTATGTATACTTTTCCAAGAACATCAAATATATTTATTACTTAATAGAGGATACCCTATACTATTTTTAGTAGAATATTTGTTAATTTACCCATAAATGAAGATATTAAACTTAATTTTTCAAACTATATGAAACTGTTATCTCATTATTGAATAATGTGCTGAAATATAATCATTTTCAAATTCATTCATTTAATCACTGACAAAATTCAACAGTAATATTCTAAAAGTCAAAGACACTAAAAAATGGCATACCAGTTAATGGTATGTTTTTAGATAGAAGGACATGGATGTATTTCTATTGCTTAAAATTTGTATAGGTTATCATAATTCTACAGATATTATATGATTTCATGTTTATCAAAGTAAGAGCTATAGAAAATTTTAGAAGTTAAGTGCAAATCAATATCACATGATTCTATTTGCTAACAAACTTTTAAGCTGGAATTATATTCAGATGTCTCCATATTTGCTTTTGAAGCTAATTTTAGAAGATTTAGGCACAGAGTGTTAGGAATATCTAAAATTTCTAAGTTGATTTTAAAGTAATTCAATAGTCTCTGCTTAAGATCCCCTGGAAACTGATATTAGAACTTAATTTAGCTTGACTGATGCCCACACAATTGCCTCATAACTGTCTCAGGACATTTTCCTCTAGGCTTTGTTTATATCCTTCCTGAGAATTTTGTTCATTTGATTAAGAGGGAACAGGTGTACCTGCAGACATCAAAAAATAATTTTTCTATACTTCAAAATCTTTGTTTTTTTCTGTTTGTTCTGTGGGTGGGTTGCAGAATTCTTTACTCATTGAATTATTTAAGCTGTAACCCATGAACTCAAGTCTCTGAACACATATAAACCAGGATGGCTTGTGTTGGACACTATAAAAAAAAGATGCAATTGGTCCAAAGAATCTCAAACATGAGGTTGGGTTTTATTTGCACAAGATATGGAAAAAACTGGAGCTAAAAATTTATGAGCTTCATACTCCAAATTCTCATTTTGGGGGCAAAACACTCTAAAATTCAAATAAAAATTTTAACTCAATCTACCATATAACTACATATATAATATGAATATATGATTCTAATACATTTTCAGTCAAATACAACTAATAATTCTCTGAAGGACTCATGTATTAATACTGAGACTATTAGGTGGACAATTATAAGTCTATATAACATTTATGTGTAAATATATACACACACATTTCAGAAATGTGTATTATAAAAATATAATATATGATAAAAATTTTATTCTTTTCTTAACTGAATAAGTATTTTTCATTGCTAGGAAAAAGTATATGACTTCATTAAAAATGTTCAAGGAAGGACAAATATTCTTAGTGATAATTGATTGGAAAACTCCCACATAAAGTAATTGAAAAAAAAATAACCCACACATCTAATAGTTAAATTTGGATTAAAGCAAAAATATTTATATTTGTACTTTTTAAGTGTTATCATCAATGTGAAAAATTATAATTCATCTTGGATTTAGAGTTCCCTTGATAGCTGATAGAATATAAATATTCAAAGACTACACCAAGCATTGACTTTGGAAGTCATTTGAGTAACAATGGAGCTCTGAGTCCAGGGATAGTTTTAATCTCCTTAATCAAGACCAAAAAAAAAAAGAAAAAAACTAAACCATATCAAAATAATCTATCTATTGAAAATTTGATAGTGAGGTAAACAGAAATAAAAAATGACCACAAATATTCACTTCCAGAGGGACAACAGAGTAGCAAAAACCACATATAGTGAGGTGTATCATAGACTTTAAAAGTCATTATAAGAGATAAACATACGCATTTTTCACTTAGGCATTTGAGTTCCTGATCCTGTGATTGAAATATACCCTACATATCAACAAATATAATGCAATTTTTTGTGGTGATGTGTTTATTATGTGAAAAAAAATACACATTTTACATAGAAAATCATGATAGGTTTTTATACTTAAAAAGCTTATTTTTAATCAGCATCTTTTTTTTAAAAAACCTCCTTTTAAATTTTACTACTTTGGTTTTTCTTATAAGTATTTCATTAATTTAAGTTAGTAAAACACATTGTTTTGCTGTCTGGTCCAAGGTAAATTTTCAAAATGAGGAAATAATTTTTATATCATAGTGATCTGAACTGCTTTTAGTTTCTGATTAAAAAGAGTAATCTCTAACACAGCTATAGCTTACTGACATAACCAGCATGCTTTCTGCCCAAAAAGGCATCACAGTACATTTTAATAAGCTATAGGACTTAAAAGTTCATTATTCTACAGCACTCCATGGGAAATAAAGGAAAAGAAAAGAAAAATCGATTGTGACTTTTGACAATTATTAGTTAGAAAAAAGAGGTAACAATTGCCAAAAAAATCACAAAAGTGAGCATGTTACCTGGCTATGACAAAGAGCACACAACTGACACCCAAGTAAGCCAGCAGAATATACATCCAGATATCAGGGGAGAGAGGATTCAGGAAGGAGAAGACGCCTGGGTTTGTACCGTTGGGCTTGCGGTACAAAATACTTATTCCAAGGGTCATAAAGGGCTTGGAGAAGTCGATGACCTTCTCTCGAACGTAGGTAATAGCCAGTGGAGCAACTGCAAGGTCAGCTTTCTGTAGAGAGAAACATAAAAAAGGAGAAAAAATAATGCTCTTAAGTCACAAGAAAGTAGCAATCATGGTAAATAAAACAAAGACTTTACACTTCAGAATTGTCTCAAAACAGTCACGTTAACATTTAAAGCATTCTTTACTCTGAAGTGAAGTAATAGATTTACTCTGCTACTCATTTCTGTGATTTTCTAGATTAGCAAATCCACAGTTAAGGTAAGCATGTATAGAAAGAAAAAACTATAGGATGAAAAAACTGGAAAAACTATCATACATTTAGTACTTGAATTATCATGCTATTAAACTAGCTCATAATACTTTTAATTTGAACTTTATAAACAATATAAATTGTGATTTTCTAAATACTATGGTCAAATTGTAAATAATAATAATAATGACCTCAAATTATGTAACTGATAATCAGGAAACATTTCTTTTACTGGTTTTAAAACTATAGAATACGGTTAAAATGTTTTAGTCTTTAAACAGTTAACATTGTGAAAATCCTCTTTTAATATGATTGTGTTTACTGCCTCTGAGTTTTGTTCCTATCTCTCTAATTTGTTTTATATTATTTAATGAAAATCCTTGCAGCCTTGCCTAAATCACATTAGGAAATTAGTTTTTCAATTTTCACAAAGTTGCTAATTTTCCACGGTAGCTTAAATATGTTAAATTGCTAATGCTTTTCACTCACTATGTTATAACCATCTGTCAGGGATGAACTTAAGCTCTAACGTATTTCAAAAAATAATTATAATATTTTGAAATAACAAACATTTATTTCAACCTATGATGGGAACCTATATTTCTATATTTCTTTTACATTTATAAATACATGGAGCTTTCAGAGAATATATAGAAATGCTCATCTGAAAAAGCTACAGAAAGGTGTACAGCAAAATGAAATTGGCCCTCTACTGTTCCCTTCTCTCAGGGATTGTTGGAGGACTTAAGGAAGAAATTTCTCTAAGAGGCTAAGTTTGTTGACAATATTATTCTGAGTGTGTGTTTGTGTGCATTTGTGTGTTGGGGGGGCACGGGAGGTGCTTGGATAGAATATCTTTGATAGTAGCAGTGGAGAAAGACAGACATTTCCTAACAACCAGAAAGGAAAAACAGAATTCAGGGTCCTGGGAAGAGTACAATCATATTTCACATTCATAAGTTAAGGAATATCAACTTAACACTAATAATATCCCTGGAATATTTGCTATGCAACAGGCATTGTGCTAAGAAGGTTCCTTGAATTGTTACACTTAATTATTACACAATCCTACTATTAGTCCCAGTTTCAGACACGGAAAGTGAAACCACAGATGTTAAAAACTTGCTCATTGTCACAGTGCGAATTTAGCAGTGGAACCAAGGGCATAAACCTAAGCTTTTGGAATCTATACTAGAACCAACCAAGACGTGCATCTCAGAAACTGGAAATGGAACCGTGGAGACATCATTCACTCATTCATGACAGAGTCTGCAGAACTGGAAAGGGAACAATAATGCATAGAAGCAAGGGTGGGGATTGATAGATTATAGACTCAGAATTTAGAGGGTCAGGTGCAGAGTTCAGGCAAATATATTTTCCACAAAAGAGATAGCACTTCCTCCAAGACAGAAGAAAAAGAAGTAAAGATCATGTGAAAAAATAAACAAGGAAAGTTTAGGGAAGGAAAAGTTAGGGAAGGAAAGTGATAATTACAAGATTTATATATATATATAGTATTAAGAAACAGACAACATAGAGTGGTGGTTTATTCCTAATTTGGTGATTGAATTCAGCACAGTTTTATCATGTGTCACTTAACTTCATAAACTGCCCTCCACCTGGCACACAGAAAGCAAAATTTTGTCACATATAAAATGTGTGAGTGAATATGCTTTAAACTCATAAAATACTTTTTAATTCATAAAATATTAACAAAAGTTAAGAAACAATTCAAGTAACATATATTAAGACAAATTTACTACATTATTCCAAAGATGTTGTTCCATGGGTTTATATTAATATGATTGACAAAGCATACATCAAATTTCAAAATTTATTCAGCATTGCCTAAAAAAAGTTATATTCCAATTATTAAAGGAAAAAAAAACCCACAAATATATGTAGTATGCTTTCAATTATAAAATAAATCAATCATTTGAAACAAAAGATACAGATACTTTAAACCAATTTTAAAAAAAAATGCAGAGTGGTACATGTGTAGAATAGAATATTATCCAGCAACATAAAGAAATGTGCTGTGTGTTAGTCATTCAGTCGACTCTTTGTGACCCCATGGACGCATGAACTATAGCCCACCAGATTCTTCTGTCCATGGAATTTTTCAGGCATTAATATTGTAGTGGATTTCCATTTCCTATTCGGAGGATCTTCTCAATCCAGTGATCCAACCTGCAACTCTTGCATCTCTTGCATGGGCAGGTGGATTCTTTACCACTATGCCACATGGGAAGCCCTCAAGAAATGTGCTATCAAGCCACAAAAGACATAGAAGACCCTAAGTACAACTTGCTAAGTGAAAGAGGCCAGTCTGAAAAGACCACATACTGTATAATTCCATATATATGACATTCTGGAAGAGACAAAACTATAAATGCAATAAAGAGATCAGTGAGTACCCAGACATCCAGAGATGAGAGAGTAATGAATAGGTAGAGCACAGAACAGTTTTAGGGCAGTGATGCTATCCTGTATGACACTGTAATGACGGATGCATGACACTACGCATTTATCAAAATCCATAAAACTAAGGGAAATCCATCAAATGGAAGATACAAAGAAGAATGAACCTTAGTGAAAAATATGGATAGCTAATAATATCAATAAAAGTTCATCACTTGTAACAAATGTACTACACTCATGGTGTCTAATAATAATATGGTGTCTGAAAATAAGAGCAATTGTAGGGAAAGGGGGTAAAATAGAAGAAGACATGGAATCTCTACTTTCTGCACAAATTTATAATAAACCTAAAACAGATCTTAAAATGCCTATTAACTATTTTTAAATAAGAGAGTTTTAAAACCATATCCTCAGTTAGTAGAATTCATGTTATATGCTGATTAATTAAAGCTAGGTTGTTAACTATTAAATAAAACACAAAATTTACTGAACATCACTTGTCAAAAATAAGCCATATCTAATGCACACCAAAGATATGAGCAGCAGTAAAGATGACCACTTACTTATACATTATAGCATTATCTGTTAATAAGCTCTAACCTCATTAAAAACCCATTAATAATATAATAATTTTGGAATCTAATCAAGATGCTATTATATTGAAGATGTTTATAATGAGAGCTGTGGTATTTTCTCATCAAACATCATGTTATTAAAGATTGAGCATTTGGAGAAAAGACCTTGATGGTAAAATAGAATCACCCCAGAACTTTCAATCTCTGTAGATAGAGGTTAATATAATTTAATGAAAATTGATTTAGTAATTGATTTTATTTTAAAGAATAAAGTATTCCTGGATTAGGAAGAGTCAGTAGTCAAAATTGATTTTTAAAAACGATTTCATCAAAAGAAATATAAATAAGTAAATTGTTATGTGTCACATGAATAGTACAAATGAAAAGGAGAGTTCACATCTACCATCAGATTGGGTCACAAAAAACCTTTCCAAACAACTATATTTGCATTACAGCTTGAAGAAAGAGCCTAAGATGACAAAGGTCTGAATTAGGAGGGTGATAATAGCAGGAAAACGGGATATGTTAGCAGTAACTAGCATCAAATGGATTCATCCTGGGTCAACACTGTATTGCATTCTTTGCCCATAATAGTTGCATCAATTCTCACAACAGATAAACCAAATTTGTTGTGTGATTTCCTTTCCATGGATGAAAAAACCAGAACTGTGAGAGTTTAAACAGTTTGATCCCAAAGATGATTTAACCATATTAATTTCCTACCATTTTCTGTACAATCATCCAAATACATCATGACTAATTTTTCTGCTACAGTTCCTATATTCCCCTGCCCCAAATGATCTCCCCACTTCTCCATTATACAAATTCTGTAAGACACACCTCTGATTCCTTTCCTCCAATGTAGGCATCCCTTAACATTCTGTACACATTAATTTCTCCTAAGCAAATGTTCAAGCACTTCTAAACTTAACCATGCAATTTAACACGAAACATACTTCGTTGTGTTATTTCTGAGTTTTTCACAGGTAAGTCACCTAATATGAGAGTTTTGAACGCACACATTGTTGCAATTGTATTATCAGAATGTAAGCACTTTGAAGCCTGCAGGCATTCTCTTCAATCAAAGCACATAGCACTGAACTGAGAGAATGGTAAAGTAGCTCTCCCTGGAAATTTCACAAAGATGTCTAGGCAGCACTATTTTATTAATTTAATAAGGATTAATTTACCATCATTCTATGTGAAACTCTTCCAAACTGTCTTATTTAGCCCTTGATCATAATCAATCTAACATCTCTAGGGTAATGGACAAATCTGACACCAAGGAATAGCTTAGCAAATGTTTGCTGAACACAGTTTCAATTTAAGTTACTAAAATGTTAAAAGAAAATTAAAAGGAAATCACTGAGAATTTTAAAATTAAACTTTTTTCTGATCTTGTACTAGAAATGAGATTTATTTGTACGTTAATATAATTCCTAGTGAACTAACCATCTAGGGAGAACAGACTAATTTTTTTTGTGGAGTTATATAGCTAATAGCAGTCCTTTGATTAATGTGTCATTACAGATCAAAGAAGAATGGTAGAATTTATTGGCGTAAGTTCTAATTCCATAATACGAAAATTAGATAATAAAGTATATCTTCATGAATGCCACAATGACCCAAAATTTGATCATGTTAAGAAAACCTTTATTATGAAGTCCAAGAATCAAGGAACATAACAATGTTATGTTATTTGTGACCTGATCAGTGAAACATCTCATGCATACTTCTGAAAGTTCTTGCAATTTAACAATAGAAAACCAGTTCTATACAGCTTTTTTCCATAGTTTTCTGAAATGCTTAGTAAAAGTGTAAAATAACTAAAGTAGTAAGCGCACATGAATAAATTGGAAAGTTTTAACTGATTTAGTTGACATTTAAGCTAGTTAAAAAATGATGTGTATTAAATTAAATGTCACTTATCAGCAGTGGCACACTTTGCCAAATTCTTCACAATGTATAAATGTGAACAAATGCTTTGCCTCTGAGTGTACGTTCAGAGAAACACAGTTCATTTTCTGTAAATATGGTAGAGAATCCTCCCAGTTGGAATCTTGCATACCTGCTTTCAGTCTTGTGCAATTAGTATCTGTTCTTCATCTGAAAACCAGAAAGGTTTTTAGATTTTTTTTTTCAGCTATTTCTTTTTTTTTTTTTTTGAAGGATAATTGCTTTACAGAACTTTGTTGTTTTCTGTCAAACATCAATATGAATCAGCCGTAGGTATACATATATCCCCTCCCTTTTGAACCTCGCTCCCATCTCCCTCCCCATTCCACCCCTCTAGGTTGATATAGAGGTCCTGTTTGAGTTTCCTGGGCCATACAGCAAATTCCCGTTGGCTATCTATTTTATACATGGTAATGTAAGTTTCCAAGTTATTCTTTCCATACAAATCTCACCCTCTCCTCCTCTCCCCCCATGTCCTTAAGTCTATTCTCCATGTCTGTTTCTCCACTGCTGCCCTGTAAATAAGTTCTTCAGTACCATTCTTCTAGAGTCTGTATATATGTATGTTAGAATACGATATTTATCTTTCTCCTTCTGACTCACTTCACTCTGTATAATAGGTTCTAGGCCCATCCACCTCATCAGAACTGACTCAAATGTGTTCTTTATATGGCTGAGTCATATCCCATTGTGTAAATGTACCACAGCTTCTTTATCCACTCATCTAGGATGAGTGGATGGACATCTAGGTTGCTTCCATGTTCTAGCTATTGTAAACAGTGCTGCAATGAACAATGGGATACATGTGTGTTTTTCAGTTTTGGTTTCCTCAGGGTATATGTCTAGGAGTAGGACTGCTGGGTCATATGGTGGCTTTATTCCTAGTTTTTTAAGGAATCTCCATACCGTCTTCCATAGTGGCTGTATCAATTTACATTTCCACCAACAGTGCAAGAGTTTTCCCTTTTCTCCACACCCTCGCCAGCATTTATTGTTTGTAGACATTTTGATGGCTACTCTGACCAGTGTGAGGTGATATCTCATTGTGGTTTTGATCTGCATTTCTCTAATAATCAGTGACGTTGAGCATCTTTTCATGTGTTTGCTAGCCACCTGCATGTCTTCTTTGGAGAATGTCTGTTTAGGTCTTTTCCCACTTTTTGATTGGATTGTTTGTTTTTCTGGCATTGGGTTGTATGAGCTGCTTATACATTTTGGAAATTAATCCTTTGTCAGTTGTTTCATGTGCTATCATTTTCTCCTATGCTGAGTGTTGTCTTTTTACCTGCTTATGGTTCTCTTTGCTGTGCAAAAACTTTTATGTTTAATTAGGTCCCACCTTTTTACTTTTGTTTTTATTTCCATTACTTTAGGAGGTGGGTCATAGAAGATCTTGCTTTGATTTGTGTCATCGAGTGTTCTGCCTATGTTTTCCTCTAAGAGTTTTATAGTTTCTGGTCTTACATTTAGGTCTTTAATCCATTTTGAGTTTTTCTTTGTGTATGGTGTTAGAAAGTATTCTAATTTCATTCTTTGACACATAGCTGTCCAGTTTTCCCAGCACCACTTATTGAAGAGGCTGTCTTTGCAACATTTTATATTCTTGCCTCCTTTGTCAAAAATAAGGTACCCATAGGTGCGTGGGTTTATTTCTGAGCTTTCTATCTTGTTCCATTGGTCTGTATTTCTGTTTTTGTGCCACGACCATACTGTCTTGATGACCATAGCTTTGTAGTATAATCTGAAGTCCGGAAGGTTGATTCCTCCAGCCCCATTCTTTTTTCTCAAGACTATTGGCTATTCGGCATCTTTGTGTTTCCATATGAATTGTGAATTTTTTTATTCTAGTTCTGTGAAAAATGCCATTGGTAATTTGATAGGGATCACACTGAATCTATAGACTGCATTTGGTAATGTAATCATTTTCACAATATTGATTTTTCCTACTCATGAACATGGAATACCTCTCGCTCTGTTTATGTCATCTTCGATTTCTTTCATTTAAAAGAACTTTCTGGTCTTTTTTTTTTTTTTTTTCAAATGTACATTTCTTTAATTTTGAAAAATATACACAGGAGAAGCCATGTGTTTTACATAGGAATACACACATTAACAAAGCATTTCTTATATTTTCCCAAAACTCTATTATATCTGTCTGAAATTTATAAATTAAATATACCAGAACATTTTAAGTTAAAATGAGATCACTGAAACTACTGCATATGCTCAACTTTTTCTCAAGATCAAATGAACAGAGACTATGAATATGGTTTGTGTTAAATAAGGTTTATTGCTAGCTTTATTGCCTATAGTCTATAAGATGCAACTTTATTGTGGCTTTGCAAACAGAATGCATTTCTTAAAAAAAAATGATCAAAATTTTCCACACATATACCTCTATACAATAGATTACAGTGCAACACTATTGTTACATAATTATAGAAATACTATAGAAGCCAAGAGCACAGAGTTAGCAAAAGAAACACAATCCTGAGCCATCTAAAAAAGATGATTTGATGAATCCTTTTAAGTGTAGGTTTAGAAAACGTGGAGGAAGGGAAAAAAAATACATGCACACTGCAGTCAGGAGTGAAATACTTAAATTCCTGTTCAGCAAGACACATGTGGGGGCAAATGGTGAGTTTCAGACACATGCACACTCACTCATTCTCCCGTTTCTTCTCCTGCTACCAGAAAGACCTTTCTGGTCTTTTAAATGTACAAACCAAATTATCATTTCTTGCTCAGAATCTTCTACTGACTTCCAGCACACAGAGAATAAGAACTAAGCTCAGCCTACATCACACTGGCTACCTCATCAATATCAGTTCCAATCACCTGCTGGTCTTAGTTGGATTACTCTTGTTCCAACAACGTTGGTCCCCATGTTAATTTAAAAACCTGTGCACACATTTCTGTTCAAGATCTTTCTACTTACTATTCCTTCTGCCTGGACATCTTGTCCCTCACACTTCCACATACCTTATTCTCGTCTTTCATTATGTGTCTGCTCTGATGTCAGTCACTCAAAGGGATCTTTCCTGACCATTCATTCAATCACATTTATGTACTAACCATGTTTTCATTTTCTTCATAAAACTTATCATAACCTGAAATTATGTCACTCATTGTTCCTTTAGAATAAGGAGTTTCTTTTATTGTGTACAATTCTGTATCTCCAGCACCTAAGTACGGTGTCTGACACAAAACAGTCATTAATTAACAAATTAATTATTTATAATAAATAAATTAATTAATATTTAAAATGAATGAGTAAATGGATAAAATTACCCCCAGAACTCCCCAGACTTCTTTACAGTAGATAATATTCTTGAGCTTCCTCTTCTGACTGACTTTTCTCCTAAAGAATTCTTCTAGATTGGTTTTGTATCATTGTTGTCATAAAGACCACACAGTAATAAAGATAAAAATATTTAGGGAAGACACCTGCTTCCTTTTCCTTCAGACCTGATATATTTAGGTCTCTATTTCTGGCAGCATGAAAGAGAGATGTATAAGTTATATAAATTTCATATCAAGGTTTAGACTTCCATCAATTGTATATATAACATACTGTATACAACCCAGTGTCCAAATTTTTTAGATTCTCAAAAAAGCTTCTATTTGAAAAATATGCCTTAAGTTGCTTTTCACCAAAGTAGCAACCACAAGGTCCACAATGGAAAGTAAAGTAGTCAAATGGGTTTTTAAAATAAGGATTATTTCACACATGAAGACCTGGCTAAGAACGAAAGAGAATTCAGAGAATTCCGGTTATGCAGTGGCTAGGACATGGCACCCCCACTGCAGAGGGCATGGGTTCAGTCCCTGGCTGGGAACTGGGATCTCACGCTGTGTGGAGCAGCCAAAAAAACCCCTGCAAAGTCAAAAGTCAAACACTAACAGTAGTAGATTCAGCTGCTGCTTCAGCAGCTGTCATTTTATTAGTGCTTAAGTAAGCCTGCTGATAATTTCAAATGATATTCACTAAATCTACCAATCTTGCCACTAATGACAGAATGAAAAATGAACTTCTCAACTGATAATTCTTTAGAAGGGCCATGACTCCAAAACAATGATTTTTGTTTTGGTGGTGAGAGATAGGTGGTTAATTTTTTTTTAAATTGTATTTTCCTTTCATTCCCATCCAGAATCTGATTTCATTGTAAGCTCTCAACTGAATGGTTTAGAAATTAATATTCCTATACTAAAATTGTACCTCTTTTCTCACTGCAATATTTCCTTGAAATTTATGTATATATGGATTAATTAAGCTTTACTTAGCTCCCTCAGGAAAAAAAAATAGGTTCACAGAAATTGAAGTTTTTTTTCACATTGATAACGTCAAGAAAACTAAATTTCTAATAAAAACAATTGAAACATGCATATTAGTATTTCAAAGTGGAATTTAGTACACCTATTATATACATAAACAAAGCACTGAATGATGGTGTCTCTGACACTTTCTTTCTGGATTTTTGGTATTACAGATTTCCTGATTTTAAAATAATGTCTTTTAAAATTGTAATTTGAGTTAAAATATTTTATTCTGCAAAAGACAGTCACTTAAGTAGGAATGATATTCTATTACTTTCTACAATTCCTATGGTTATATTTAAACATACAGTAAAAAAAAAAAAAAACACAAGGAAAAAAATCCTAAAATATTATCCGAAATGTTATTCTATATTCATCCAACAAGTACTTGAGAAGTGAGAGATGTTGAATCGCAACTTTGACACAAATTTATATGCAAGTTTCAAACCAGAAACTAGAAACAAGTCAACATGGTATTTAAAATCTCAGGTTAGCTCTTAAGCCTATAAAACATTCATACAATCATTTTTATTGATTTAAGCCATTATTTCACCTACATATCTTCAGCTAAACCTGCTTTCATACCCCAGGTTAAATGCTCCGGGAACAGCACTGGTGGACCAAGGAAAACTACTAGCACTAGAATGGATGACAATAAACCACAAGGAACCGTCTTAATGGAACTGTCAACTTGTAACTCTGCTCTAGTAAGCCATTCTTCAATGGACAATTGCTTAAGCACACTGAATTTCCAGGATCTATTTTAAAATAATAGATAAATTATAAGGGTTGTAAATAATCAATGTTATTAAATTTTCCAGTTATGAGCAGGTTATTTTAAAAATGGACATTACTTACTTTAGAATAAATGTAGAATTAATTTATTCAGACTATTTCTTGCAATAACATTGCTTCACAAAGGATTATCAAAATCTGACTATGCACCAGGCCTGGGCAAAGTTTAGGATACAAAGGTGTTTATGACAATATCACTTCTCAGGTGACAGCTACACAGGAAAGGTTAACATAGAAACAACTGGAAAGATATAGTAAGTACTTCAGTTAAAGTATGTATATGGTGCAACTGTACTATTATCTTACTGACTTTCCCCATTGTTACTCTAATGGGTTAATACAAAATGATATTGATTACCAGAATTGACATTAATCCTGCAAACCTGGAGTTGAAATGGGACTGATACATAAATGCTCCATCAGTAGCAGTATTAAAGGAAGTGGGATGAACTCAAAAAGGAAAAGTGACAGGCCATCTTAAAGCTCCTAACTATTTACTCTCCATCATAGGATTAACCACAATAGCTATGCTGAGGAGGTTAAAATTTAAAGTGATCTTTAATTTTTTTAAAGTGATCTTTAAAATGATTCATTCTTCAATACATTGTTAGACTCACTTAAAAATTACAGAGAATAAATGATAATAAGATCTTCAGTATATCTTCCAACAGAAGAAAGATAGTTCAGTTCAGTCATTCAGTCGCGTCTGACTATTTTGGGCCCCATGGACTGCAGCAAACCAGGCTTCCCTGTCCATCACCAACTCCAGGGGTTACTCAAACTCATGTGCATTGAGTCGGTGATTCCATCCAACCATTCTCATCCTCTGTCATCCCCTTCTCCTCCCGCCTTCAATCTTTCCCAGCATCAGGGTCTTTTCAGAAGAGTCCATTCTTCATATCAGGTGGCCAAAGTATTGGAGTTTCAGCTTTAGCATCATTCCTTCCAGTGAATATTCAGGACTGATCTCCTTTAGGATTGACTAGTTGGATCTCCTTGCAGTTCAAGGGACTCTCAAGAGTCTTCTCCAACAGTTCAAAAGCATCAATTCCTCAGTGCTCAGCTGTCTTTATAGTTCAACTCTCACATCCATACATGACTACTGGAAAAACCATAGCTTTGACTAGACAGACCTTTGTTGGCAAAGTAATGTCTATACCTTTTAATATGCTATATAGTTTGGTCATAGCTTTTATTTCAAGGAGGAAGAGTCTTTTAATTTCATGGCTGCAGTCACCATCTGCAGTGATTATGGAACCACCCAAAATAAAGTCTGTCACTGGTCCACTGTTTCCCCATCTATTTGCCACAAAGTGATGGGATCAGATGACATGATCTTAATTTTCTGAATGTTGAGCCTTAAGCCAACTTTTTCTCTCTCCTCTTTCACTTTCATCAAGAGGCTCTTTAGTTCTTCACTTTCTGCCATGAGGGGGGTGTCATCTCCATATCTGAGGTTATTGATATTTCTCCTGGCAATTTTGATTCCAACTATGTTTCATCTAGCTCAGCATTTTGCATGATGTACTCTGCATATAAGTTAAATAAGCAGGGTGAGAGTATACAGCCTTGATGTACTTCTTTCCCGATTTGGAACCAGTTGTTGTTCCATGTCCAGTTCTAATTGTTGCATCTTGACTTGCATACAGATTTCTCAGGAGGCAGGTCAGGGGGTCTGTATTTCCATATCCTGAAGAATTTTCCACAGTTTCTTGTGATCCACATAGTCAAAGGCTTCAGTGTAGTCAATAAATCAGAAGTAGATGCTTTTCTGGAAACCTCTTGCTTTTTTGATGATCCAAGGGACATTGGCAATTTGATCTTTGGTTCCTCTGCCTTTTCCAAAACGAGCTTGAACATCTGGATGTTCATGATTCATGTACTGTTGAAGCCTGGCTTGGAGAATTTCTAGCATTATTTTGCTAGCATGTGAGATGAGTGTCATTGTGCAGTAGTTCAAATATTCTTTGGCATTGCCTTTCTTTGGGATTGGATTGAAAACTGATCTTTTCCAGTCCTGTGGCCACTGTTGAGTTTTCCAAATTTGCTGGCATATTGAGTGCAGCACTTTCACAGTATCATCTTTTAGGATTTGAAATAGCTCAACTGGAATTCCATCACCTCCACTAGCTTTGTTCATAGTGATGCTTCCTAAGGCCCACTTGACTTCACATTACAGGATGTCTGGCTCTAGGTGTGCGATCACACCATCGTGGTTATCTGAGTCATGAAGATCTTTTTTTTTTTTTTATAGTTCTTCTGTGTATTCTTGCCACTTCTTCTTAATATCTTCTGCTTCAGTTAAGTCCATATCATTTCTGTCCTTTATTGTGCCCATCTTTGCATGACATGTTCCCTTGGTATGTCTAATTTTCTTGAAGAGATCTCTAGTCTTTTCCATTCTATTGTTTTTCTCTACTTCTTTGCAGTATCACTGAGGAAGGCTTTCTTATCTCTCCTTGCTATTCTTTGGAACTCTGCATTCAGATGGGTATATCTTTCCTCTTCTCCTTTGCCTTTAGCTTCTCTTTGTTTCTCAGCTATTTGTAAGGCCTCCTCAGACAACCATTTTGCCTTTTTGCACTCCTTTTTCTCAGGCATGGTCTTGATCACTGCCTCCTGTACAATGTCATGAACCTCCATCCATAGTTCTACAGGCACTCTGTCTATCAGATCTGATCCCTTGAATCTACATCTCGCTTTCACTGTATAATCATAAGGGATTTGATTTAGGTCATACATGAATGGTCTAGTAGTGGTTTTCCCTACTTTCTTCAATTTATATCTGAATTTGGAAAAAAGGAGTTCACAATCTGAGCCAAACTCAGTCCCCAGTCTTGATTTTGCTGACTGGATAGAGCTTCTCCATCTTTGGCTGCAAAGAGTATAATCAACCTGATTTTAGTACTGACCATCTGGTGATGTCCATGTTTAGAGGCTTCTCTTGTGTTGTTAGAAGAGGGTGTTTGCTATGGCCAGTGAGTTCTCTTGACAAAACTCTCTTAGCCTTTGACCTGCTCTGTTTTGTACTCCTAGACCAAATTTGTTTGTTACTCCAGGTATATCTTGACTTCCTACTTTTGCATTCCAGTTGCCTATAATGAATAGGACATCTTTTTGGGGTGTTAGCTCTAGAAGTTCTTGTAGGTCTTCATAGAACTGTTCAACTTTAGCTTCTTCGCTATTATTCGTTGGGGCATAGAATTGGATTACTCTGATATTGAATGGTTTCCCTTAGAAATGAAAAGAACTCATTCTGTCATTTTTGAGATTGCATCCAAATACTGCATTCTGGACTCTTATTGACTATGATGGTTTCTCCATTTCTTCTAAGGTATTTTTGCCCACAGTAGTAGATATAATGGTCATCTGAGTTAAATTCACCCAGTCCAGTCCATTTTAGTTCACTAATTCCTAAAATGTTGATGGTCACTCTTGCCATCTCCTGTTTGACAACTTCCAATTTGCCTTGATTCATGGACCTAACATTTCAGGTTCCTAAGTCATATTGCTGTTTTCGGCATCAAACTTTACTTCCATCACCTGTCACATCCACAGCTGGGTGCTGTTCTTGCTTTGCCTTTGTCTCTTCATTCTTTCTGGAGTCATTTCTCCATTGATCTCCAGTAGCATATTGGGCACCTACTGACCTGGGGAGTTCATCTTTCAGTGCCGTATCTTTTTGCCTTTTCTTACTTTTCATGGGGTTCTCAAGACAAGAGTACTGAAGTGGTTTGCCATTACCTTCTCCAGTGGACCATGTTTTGTCAGAACTCTCCACCATGACTCATCCATCTTGGTTGCATTGGGTTAGATAAGGCTGGCTCATAGTTGGCATTGAGTTAGACAAGGCTGTGGTCTATGTGGTCAGTTTGGTTAGTTTTCTGTGATTATGCTTTTCATTTTGTTTGCCCTGTGATGGATAAGGAGAAGAATCTTATGGAAGCTTCCTGATGGGAGAGACTGACTGAGAGGGAAACTGGGTCCTTGTTCTGACAGGCAGGGCCATACTCAGTGAATCTTTAATCCAATATCTGGTGATGAGCAGGGCTGTGTTCCCTCACTGTTGGGGCTTCTTTGGTGGCTCAGCTGGTAAAAAATCCAACTGCAATGCGGGAGACCTGGGTTAGATCCCTGGGTTGGGAAGATCCCCTGGAGAAGGGAAAGGCTACCCACTACAGTATTCTGGGCTGGAGAAGTCCATGGACTGTACAGTCCATGGGGTTGCAAAGCGTCAAACACAGAAGATAAGCTCTGTTCTTATCTAAGAACAGAGATAACATTTTGCTAAATAGAATATACCTCTCTCCCAGAGCTTACTTTACAAATAGATTTACCTCTTATGCTGAATTACTAAGCAAACCTAACTAAGTGGGTCAAATCTAAATTATAAATTTACTTAACTCCTTACATTTAAAAGTCTGTACTATATGCTTAGAACAAATACAAAGCAAAGCACATATTAGTATTTGTTAAACAGATAAACAGGGCTTCCCTGGTGCCTCATTGGTAAAGAATATGGTGTGTGCTAAGTCGCTTCAGTCATGTCATCTCTTTGTGACCCCATGGAGTGTAGCACGCCAGGCTCCTCTGTCCATCGGACTTTCCAGGTAAGAACACTAGAGTGGGTCACCACGCCCTTCTCCAGGTGATCTTCCTGATCCAAGGATTGAACCCGCATCTCTTGTTTCTCCTGCATTGGCAGGTGAATTCTTTAGCATTAGTGTTGTCTGGACACAACTTAAACTAAACAACAACAGAACAGATCAGTTCAGTTCAGTCGCTCAGTCGTGTCCGACTCTTTGCGACCCCATGAATCGCAGCATGCCAGGCCTCCCTGTCCATCACCAACTCCCGGAGTGTACTCAAACTCATGCCCATCGAGTTGGTGATGCCATCCAGCCATCTCATCCTCTGTCGTCCCCTTCTCTTCCTGCCCCCAATCCCTCCCAGCATCAGGGTCTTTTTCAATGAGTCAACACTTCGCATGAGGTGGCCAAAGTATTGGAGTTTCAGCTTCAGCATCAGTCCTTCCAAAGAACACCCAGGACTGATCTCCTTTAGGATGGACTGGTTGGATCTCCTTGCAGTCCAAGAGACTCTCAAGAGTCTTCTCCAACACCACAGTTCAAAAGTATCAATTTTTCGGCACTCAGCTTTCTTCACAGTCCAACTCTCACATCCATACATGACCACTGGAAAAACCATAGCCTTGACCAGATGGACTTTTGTTGGCAAAGTAATGTCTCTGCTTTTTAATATGCTATCTAGGTTGGTCATAACTTTCCTTCCAAGGAGTAAGCATCTTTTAATTTCATGGCTGCAGTCACCATCCACAGTGATTTTGGAGCCCCCAAAAATAAAGTCTGACACTGTTTCCACTGTCTCCCCATCTATTTCCCATGAGGGAATGGGACAGAACAGACAGACTGTTATAATAATACATACAGTAAGAGAGAACTTTATACATACATACAGTATGTATAATAATACATACAGCAATAAAATATTCAGATATATCTAAATAGCTAGCTGGTATTGCATGTAGATATCTTGATAATTGATACTCTAATAAAAAATACTTTGTAATATGTTTTGTCTGGTTTCCATGACTAATGAATTTCCTCTGTTGCTGTTGTTTAGTCGCGAAGTCACGTGTGACTCTTCTGCAACCCCATAGGCTTTAGCCGGCCAGGCTCCTCTGTCCATGGAATTTCCCAGGCAAGAATACTGGAGTGGGTTGCCATTTCCTTTTCCAAAAGTCTTCCCAATCCATAGATGGAACCCATTATCTCCTGCACTGGCATGCAGATTCTTTAGCCACCTGGGATTTCCAGTGAAATTCTTTAAATCTGCACTACTTAATTTCTTTAAAGGTTTTAACTGTTTATTTGATATTTTTTAAAATATCAAATTTAATGGAGAAGGAAATGGCAACCCACTCCAGTATTTCTTGTCTGGAGAATTCCACAGTCAAGCCTGGTGGGCTACAGTCCATGGGGTCACAAAGAGTTGGACATAACTAAGTGACTAACTTTCACTTTCAAAATGTTTGAGGTACGAGGGAACTAAGAATCCTGACATCTATCTGAATCATTCACTCAATTATTTAACAACTTATTTTTGAGCAATTCACTAATTTATTTAACAGATATTTATTCATGAATGATTGTTTTGTGATAGGAACTGTTCTAGATGCTCATAGTACTGCAAAGACAGACAAAGCGAAGAAAACAGACGCCTATCAAGAAACAGTTAGACGCTATAATGTCAGGACATGAAGAGTGCTGAGAAGGAAGATAAATCAGGTTAAGAGGATCAGAGTGTGACTAGGGAAGAAGGGACTAAGATGAGCTAAGGAAATCTCTCCAAAGTCCTGATGTTTGAGTTCAGACTTCAGTGAAGTGGGGATAAAGCCCTGAGATGTTCTGATCAGAGTTCCCTGGCAGAGGGACTTATAAGTTCCAAATGCTCTGGGGTAGAAAGGAGCTAGGTATGTGGGAGGAGGAGTAAACATGTCTCCACCTCCCCCCACCCCCCTCAAGTTTCTCTCACTTTAATCATTCTATTGATCCTCTTGAGAAAGTCCCATGGAATATAGGAACATCACATGACACACACTTCAAACCCTAAACAGAAGGTGTCAGATTTAGAAAACTTTTGCTATCGCACCTCTCATTTCACTCTTGTTTGGTTTTTCCAATAAAAGGAAATGATACCATTTAGATTTATGCTCTTCTATTTAGCCTATAATTGTGATCTCTATAAATTCTTTTATTTAAATTAACTGCAAAAGAGCTGTTTAGTTGTGCCTTAGAATTTGTTAAAATACTATACCAATTAAATATTTAAGAAAAACCTCATGTTTGTAGTAATTCAGTTTTATATAAATAATACTAGAAAAATTGGTCAATAATACTGTCCACAGTAATTCTGAATCTGTGACATGACTTTACTCCTATATCCACCTATGTGATCACTGACGCCCTGAGGAAATCCGTCAATTAGTAAAAACAGCTTTATGATTTTCTGCAAATATCACTGAGGAACAGAATTGCCTTTCAGAATAGTTGATTTTTCTAATAATCCAGATGTAATGATTGAGCTGATACCACTTTATTAATAAAACTTGAAGTTATTCCCATATTTGTTTAATACAATTTAATAACACATTCCCATATATTTAAGGATGCTTGAATAACTCACAGTTACGTCTGAACAAAAAGATTAAATAAGAAAAGTCCTGCAAAACAGCAAACAAAAACCTCTCTAATACTGCTATAATTGCAGTAGTGTTTAATAGTAGAAAACTGAATGCAATATTAAGAAATAGATCCATAAAACAAAGGTTAGAATTTTCCATTTATTATTTTATCTAAGCTACCCCCACTTTGGTCCTTCTTTCTGCCTTTCTTCCTTCTTTCCTAATTCTTTCTCTTCTTTCTTTTTACTTCCCTAAAGCCAGAACAGATGACTTTTTGTGTGTTGCTAAAAACCTTATGCAATTGAATTAAATGTCTAATTTCAGATGTAGAAGAACTTGATGGAAATCATAAGTGAAAATGTTTTCATTGAATGAAAAACAGGCTACTATTCCGGCCTGCTTAGATCTTATATCTATCCATTGTACTAGAATTTCACATCTCAAATTTTTAGAAAATTTCCAAATTCAGAAACAGGCTGATACATAAAGGTATGTTCTCAAGATCACCTGCAAGTTGGGACTGCCAGTAGCTTTTAAAACTTATAAGGGAATAGTTAATAAGTTAGAATATAACAAGAAAGAATTACTATGCATTATTAAGCAGCATTTTACAATGTTTCCAATGAAACTGTGTGAACACTGAGAAAGTGAAAGTGAAAGTAGCTCATTCGTGTCCGACTCTCTGCGACTCCACGGGCTATACAACCCATGGAACTCTCCAGGCCAGAATACTGGGGTGGGTAGCCTTTCCCTTCTCCAGGGGACGGATCTTCCCAACCCAGGGATCGGACCCAGGTCTCCCACATTGCAGGCAGATTCTTTACCAGCTGAGCCACAAGGGAAGCCCAAGTATACTGGAGTGCGTAGCCTATTCCTTCAATGGTCAATGAATAGAGAAACACAATATTAAACATGAATTCAACTCAATAAAAACAGAGTAAAGATAAAACCTATAGATTATATGCATCTTGAGTTATACCAACTAATAAAAATTATATAACATTTTTAGATCTCAATTTAAGTAATTAAATAAGATAAAACAACCAAGAAAATGTAAATAAGTACTGATTGTTGGGTCCTTGATGTCATTAAGGAGTCATATTTTTCTTATGTGATAATGAGAGTGTTTCCATTTTTTAAAAAATTGCAGTTTCTTTCTTTTAGTGGTAAATACTGAAGTTTACATAATATGATATGAAGTCCTAAGATTTGTTTCAAAATAATGCAGGTGGCAAGCAAGTGTGCAGGAGCAGAGATGAAATAAAAATGGCCATGTATTTATAACCCATGAGGCTTGGTGATAGGTACACAAAACGTCATTTTTCTTTTCTATTTGTACATTTTGAAAAGTTGCATAATACAATATTTTTAAAGTATAGAATCAATGTAAATAAACTGAGAAAAATGTTAATAAAGCATATTCCAAGTTAGAATAACAGTTTTTTATACTGTTTCTCAATTTTATAATTTTTATCTACTGAAAATATATTTATTCCAAAGAGAAAGAACAATATGTGTCATTTAAATATATATGTATCCTTCCTTGGAAACTTTTACTAATCAAATGAAATGCAACTATGAACAATAAGTTAAATCTAGAGAATTTTTGTGGTCATTTTAATTAAGAATGTAAAGACTAGGTGAAAAGACAGCCCTCAGATTAGGAGAAAATAATAGCAAACGAAGCAACAGACAAAGGATTAATTTCAAAAATATACAAGCAACTCCGGAAGCTCAATTCCAGAAAAATAAATGACCCAATCAAAAAATGGGCCAAAGAACTAAACAGACATTTCTCCAAAGAAGACATACAGATGGCTAACAAACACATGAAAAGATGCTCAGCATCACTCATTATCAGAGAAATGCAAATCAAAACCACAATGAGGTACCATTACACGCCAGTCAGGATGGCTGCTATCCAAAGGTCTACAAGCAATAAATGCTGGAGAGGGTGTGGAGAAAAGGGAACCCTCTTACACTGTTGGTAGGAATGCAAACTAGTACAGCCACTATGGAGAACAGTGTGGAGATTTCTTAAAAAACTGGAAATAGAACTGCCATATGACCCAGCAATCCCACTTCTGGGCATACAGACTGAGGAAACCAGATCTGAAAGAGACACGTGCACCCCAATGTTCATCGCAGCACTGTTTATTATAGCCAGGACATGGAAGCAACCTAGATGCCCATCAGCAGACGAACGGATAAGGAAGCTGTGGTACATATACACCATGGAATATTACTCAGCCGTTAAAAACAATTCACTTGAATCAGTTCTAATGAGATGGATGAAACTGGAGCCCATTATACAGAGTGAAGTAAACCAGAAAGATAAAGACCATTACAGTATACTAACACATATATATGGAATTTAGAAAGATGGCAATGATAACCCTATATGCAAAACAGAAAAAGAGACACAGATGTACAGAACAGACTTTTGGACTCTGTGGGAGAAGGCGAGGGTGGGATGTTTCAAGAGAACAGCATCAAAACATGTATATTATCTATGGTGAAACAGATCACCAGTCCAGGTTGGATGCATGAGACAAGTGCTCGGGCCTGGTGCACTGGGAAAACCCAGAAGGATCAGGTAGAGTGGGAGGTGGGAGGGGGGAGCGGGATGGGGAACACATGTAAATCCATGGCTGATTCATGTCAATGTATGACAAAAACCACTACAATATTGTAAAGTAATTAGCCTCCAACTAATAAAAATAAATGGAAAAAAATAAAAATAAAAATGCTGGATTAAAAAAAAAAAAAAGAATGTAAAGACTGAGATACACATGAAAAGTTTTACTTGACCAAAACCTACCAATTAACTTTAGTACAAACGCAGCTTTCTTTTGATAGCAAATAATTTTAAAACATGAATGTGTAAATAGCTAAAGGACTCTTTTACTTTAATTTTAACTTCTGAAAAGCAATCAATGTATTTAAGGGTAATGAATAATAAGCTCCCCTTTCATAATAAGTATTTTATCCTGAACAATTCTGATGAAGTATCTGATATCAAGTATTAAATAGCATGCTGAAGAAAGTACTATTATCTATCATAGCTATTGATTTTTAGCTTTTTTTAATATGTCCATGGAGTTTTTCCAGGAGTAAGAGGGAATAATACTCAATTTGATTATATTTCTGAATCTTTCCATATATACACAAAAACTCAGAACAATGACTAAATTATAAAAACATTAGATATTCATGACTTCAGAAGGTAATTACTATTCATTCACTGGTTTAAAAGTTCACATAAATATATCTCATTGTAGAGTAAAATAAGCTTCTATTTTCTCATCTGTGAAACAATATGACAGGCTCTATCAATCACTATTTACTGGTAGACTAGGCAGAATAGGGATCCCTCCCAGCATTTATATAAGATTCCTTGAAGCAAGAAATACCAAAGGAATGATAAAAACATAATGAATTGTATGAAGAAAAGATCAGTGGTGTTGTTAGGAGAAGATTCAGGGAATACTTTGAGTCATAAACAATGAGCAAGAAAGACCAATATAGCAATTAATAATCATCGATTCTGGATTTATTAGTGATCCAAACTTCCTGATCCACATCCAGAATCTGTTTCCATGGAAGGCAGCTGCAGAAAGCGGTATATTTAGTCTGCCAGAATATAGTTTTCCAAAATAACGGACTAAAACATAGGGCCCTGGCAATAGTGGGGGTCATACAGTTCTAAGAATGACCTTTGCTCACCTATAAGAAAGATCACATCCAGTATGGGTTCTATTTAGCTAGCACTAATAATGGATATTCACAGGAGCCCGAGTGGACAATATCACGTTTCACCTTCTCAGTGAACCAAGTCTAGGCATTCAGACGAACTGCTATGAATCGAGGGTCCTGGTTAGTCAGCAGCTACTTTAAGCTGTGAAGTGGAGGATAAAATTTCCCCCAAAGGGGTAGTTACCTCTTTTCAGATAAAGCCAAGATGTCACTGCTGCCTGGCTGGCTGAGTTCTTCAATATGCTATTTCCACTTGATAAGTGAAACTTTTCCGGTCTTCCCATACTGTCAGTCACTAAAGCCTAAGTTGCCCTACCTCAAAATAGGACCATCAAGCCACAGATTCACAAGGTTCCTGTGGATCAGGCATTCATTTACATCAGTGGTCTAACTGCAAACTAAGAGCTGCTTTTAAAAGGATGTAGATGGTGGCCATGTCTAGAAGGTGATGAGTTCAGAATTCTGAGGGAAAACTTCAGCTACAGGACACCAAGAGGCAAAAGCATCAGCCACCGAGACTTACAGTCTAACGGGGTCACTAGGATCGTGGGATTGAAAAGTGCTAGAACTTTTCTACATGTAACTTTTTATGATTGGGAAGAGTCCCTCTGGCTCTTAAGAAATGACATACTACAGGTAAACTCTTTTTATTACATACATATGTAGAAGCAAGAAACACACTGTGTTGAATTGGTCCAAAGGACCCGTAACATGAGGCCACGTTAGATTCCTTCCTCTGCTGGGGAGCCTGACTGACACTGACGAGCAGGACGTGAATGACCCATGATATCAATGAGACTAGGCAGTATTGGTGCCTTGGTCACCTGTATCCAACACAGCCATACACGTGTTCCTACCTGACCAAGGTTCTCCAATATACACGAACAGGTGTTTGCGGTCTTTAAAGACTCTGTTCCAGTCTCTGCTAATTCTTGTTCTTGAGTAAACTGGGACTGATAGAGATGGTGAGAGGGATCAGGGAGAATGGAGGTGGAGAGCAGCTCCCCACCAGGAAGCAAGACTCATTTATCAATACGTTCAGTTTTGAGCAGTGTGTTGGTTGGTTGCTAATCACTCAAAGTTCCCATGTTTTTGGCCAGTCTAGTGATCTATATTAGATGGCAAGATCCCTGGATTGAAATTATCTCTTTCACCAGTGAGACCCGTTAATACAGCAGTCACAGATGCATTGCCTTTCAGCTAGAACCACGGGGATTTCTGTATTAAATTCATAATAATACACCTTCTTCTACCTGATCAATTCACCCTTTGGACAGTATATCTCAGTACTACTTCCTGCTTTCTAGGCTCTAACCATTCATCAACAGCAAAAGATAGCCCCTTAATCTTTCTTCTGGCCCACTATTTGGATAAAAGCATTTGCTCCTTGATCCTAGCAATTGGTCCCAAACCATTAAACCCAGCTATAGAGCCTGTGGCCTTGAAATTTTAGAAACCCAGGTCTCTATTCATATCCCACTCTCACTGCCTATTTGCAAAAGTTCCTGTAGTCTGAATACTTAAATTCCTTTGTCAGTTACATGCACTAGAAATCAGTCTGTTCCTTACTTTTAATGTTTTTTCTCTCTGTATTGTTTACAATAGGATAAATTTATATGTTTTTTTGAGCCTATCCTGTTTCTTAGAGTATATTTTTTACTTATTGGTAAATATTTTACCAAAATTCCAGCAAATTCTCAGGTATTATCTTTTTAAATATTGCTTCTTTTCAATTATTTCCATTGCTTTCTTCTGGAACTCCTACTCAACATATGATGAAGCTTCTCAATTTAGTCTCCATTTCCCTTATCTCTTCTTTCAAAAAATTATATATATTTTTTATTTATCTGTGTTTTATGTTGATTAAATTAATCACTATTTTTAACTCACTCTCTTTTCATGTTCAGTATACCTAGTCTACTTTTTTAAATGATATTTTTACTACTTGTTTGGGCTTCCCTGGTGGCTCAGAGGTTAAAGTGTCTGCCTGCAATGTGGGAGACCTGGGTTCGATCCCTGGGTTGGGAAGATCCCCTGGAGAAGGAAACGGCACCCCACTCCAGTATTATTGCCTGGAGAATCCCATGGACGGAGGAGCCTGGTGGGTCCACAGGGTTGCAAAGAGTTGGACACGACTGAGCGACTTCACTTTCACTTTCAAATATTATTTTCATTTTTCATATTTTCATATATAATTTTACCACATAATTTCTTTTCATGCATTGCATAGAACTTTAAAAGATATTTTGCCTTTAGTTTTTATTTATAAAATATTGACAGTTGTATAAAAATGTATTTCACAAGGATAAAACCATGTTCTATTGTGTTTTTTTCAATATAAGCTTGCATTTTTTTTTTTGTTATTTTTTACCTATTTCATTCCCTTTCTCATTCTCTCAAATATCCTCACAGATTCCTTTCAAGTGGTCATGTTATTTCTTTCATTCTGTGATCCATCTCTCATCTTCCAATCCATAGCAATGTTTCAAAAGGGTAGTTTGAGTTTCACATCCCCTGGTGATATTGGTGGTATTTTTTAATCTAGTTCTGAAATAATTAGGTAACTTGACAGAGTTCTTGCTTACCTGACTGAATCTGTGCCTTTCTGTTTACCTAGGATCACAACTTTCAAATAAAGTAAAGCTTCCAATAGTTTAATGGAGAAGGAAATGGCAACCCACTCCAGAATTCTTGCCGGGAGAATCCTGTGTACAGAGGAGCCTGGTGGGCTGCTGTCCATAGGGCGGCATAGAGTCAGACAGGACTGAAGCGACTTAGCATGCATGCATGCTTTAGAGAAGGAAATAGCAGCCTACTCCAGTATTCTTGCCTGGAGAATCCCAGGGACGGAGGAGCCTGGTGCGCTATCATCTATGGGGTCGCACAGAGTCGGACACGACTGAAGCGACTTAGCATTCATGCATGCTTTAGAGAAGGAAATAGCAGCCTACTCCAGTACTCTTGCCTGGAAAATCCCATGGACGGAGGAGCCTGGTGGGCTGCTGTCCATAGGGCGGCATAGAGTTGGACAGGACTGAAGCGACTTAGCATGCATGCATGCTTTGGAGAAGGAAATGGCAACCCGCTCCAGTGTTCTTGCCTGGAGAATCCCAGGGATGGAGGAGCCTGGTGGGCTGCCGTCTGTGGGGTCGCACAGAGTCGGACACGACTGAAGCGACTTAGCAGCGGCAGCAGCCAATCATTTCATGCTGCTTTCACAACGAACCACACCCAAGGTCCTGGTTCAAGCAGTAACCTGTCTTCACACTTAGATCTCACACAAAGCACTCTTGTATTGCTGATCCTGTTCGTGATGCCAACTGTCTTGTTGTTCTCACTGTTTGCTGAACCCAAGGTAGGCAAGACATGAACTAAGAGGCTGGAAGAAGACGGGAGCAGCCATAGGAACTGCAGGCATGTCTGTTCTCTCCTGGCTGACACAGCAGCCATAACACAGCCCCTATCCTGGCTGACACAGCAGCTTTAGAAGCAGCCATAACATAGCTGCTATATAACCTCATATAACATAACCAGGGTGTTGCTCCAATGCAGTCCCAATGCAGCAGCAGCCAGGGCTTCCATGGTGGAGCGCATACAGGCGGACTGCACAAAGTCGCCCGTGACCAAGCGAATACCTCGTGATGCGCATGTGCAGTGCTATAAGCAATCTCAGCTGTTACTAACTGTGCAAAGTCATTGTTTACAGAACACGGGGTGAGAGTGCATGAGAGCATGGGGTGAGAGAGTCTGACTGGCAGCATCTTGTTGATTTCCTCACGATTTTTAATCAACGGATAATTCTAGACCAACATGCTCTACTTACGCATCAGGATCCTGGGGTTGATAGCTTTAGCAGGGTTAATTCTGCTAATTTTGCATGGATTTTTGTTTTGGGTATTAATCAAGGAGGAGTCTTAATTAGTTTTGGGGTCTTAGAGGAGTCTTCAAAGTTTGATATTTCTACATCATCTTGACAACAAATAAAGGAGTAGGGTTTTTTCCTCTAAGTTTATTATAATATACACTCTTTCTGGCAACATTTAAAAGGTGGTTCAAAGAGGGAAAGATAGCAAATAGTAACCTAAGAGGGAAAAATAAGGAAAACTGTACGGAAACCAGTGGCAAAGAATGCTTCAGAGCAGGAAGGTGAATAAATAGCTTTTTACAGATCAAATAGGATAAAGCCTGACAAATATCTATGGGATTTAGCAACTTGGCAACATTTTTAAGAGCAATTTTTGATGACATATTTGCTCAAAACCAATTATTGGTGAGATATAAGATGCACTCCACAACCAAATAAAGAAGCAAAGGTAAAGATGATAAGGAAGTTTGCCTCAGAGGGTAACTTGAAACATTGGGTGACAGCTGAAATATATTTTTCTTAATGAGAAATCATGATCCTTTAAAAACACAAATGTAACTTGATCAGAAGTGAAAGGCCTAGATTTCTAAAGCAGAGAAAGAAAGAAACATAGGTCTAAAAATTCCTGAACACACAAGCTAGAATGGAAAAGAAAGATGGAAAGATAATCCTTGAGAAGGACCAATCTCTCCATCAAACCTAGAAGAGAACAAAACAGATGCTAATGAGCAGTGCTTGTAAATTTGATGATCAGCATTGAGGTAGGACATTCTTATCTAATGATACTATTTCTCTTAGAAGCAGGAGAGCAGGTTTTCTGTTTAAGTTGGAGACGTACTGATAGACTTGAGAAGCAGAAAGAAACTTTTAAGAACAGTGCTGTAGAATGGAAGAGAGTGTGGCAACTACAAAGAGTTTGTAGCAGTTGTGACAGAGTTGACAGCTCATTTGGGATTCCTATCAGTTATAGAGGCTCCATTTTTCATGATGGGTTGATTTTCTCAAGCTGAGTTTATTTTTCTGAGCCAGGCCCAGAGGAGAAGACAATGATACAAATACAGGGTCAAGTTTTGCTGTAAAACAACAGAGGAAAAATAAACTCAGTGCTAGGGAAGAATGTCTGTGACAACAAAAGAGAGATAAGCTGGATATGGAGAAATAACAATGAAGGAAAGAACTGATAAATGAAAAACAAATAGATGATTGATCAACTCATAGGTTTGAAAGGGTCAAAATCAAGTGTAATAGGGTCAAATACATTTAAAAGTAAGAGGAAAGGAGTTGAATTTCTGAGTTGCTGATCTAAGAGTTAGTGTACTTTGAGTCACAATAGGGATTGTGATGTAATTGGAGCCTGGTGGGCCACAGTCCAAGGGGACACAAAAAGTTGGACACGACTGAATGATTAAGTATAGCACATAGGCATATATAAGACATGTGGCTAAAAGGCTCCTGGGAAAGAAAAACTTCAGAGGCTTGGGTCCATGGTGATGAATGGGTCATCTATAAAGACACTGAAGACATAAATACATAAAAACAAAAAAGACATAAAGACAAAAAAAATTTATATAAAGACATAAAATCAACTATCTTAAAGTGGTCCAGTGGTTAAAGTTAACAGTGGATGAGTAACTGTGATTAAGTGAGTGGAGGATAACTTAAAAAAGAGAAGGAAGAGTATATCCAGGGACATGCACCTCAGAAAAGCATGGCTTTTCTGGAGCTTAAAGAATTCATGAACTGGGAACAGCAATAAGGAGAGTGGTATTGGGTATTGGGATATTCAATTATATTCTGGTTTTTCTTTTTCTGAGCACATAGTTGACTATACTGCTTTCCAGCCACGAAGTTGAGCATAGTCATATGATACTTTGATCAATGGAATAAAGGAGAAGCAGTATGCTTACATTTCTAAGAAGAAACTTTTAAGAGACAGCGTCCAATTCTCCATGTTCCCACTCTTTCCCTAATGTGATCAATCAGCGACGCTCACATAGCAGTAGCTCCATCAGCTTGACTTCTAATGAGAAAATATGGCGCAGAACACTCAGCTGGGCTTTAATCCATACATAGTTGAAGTGAGAAACAATTTCTGTAGGTAAAAACTACAGACATTCGGGTTTAGCTCATGATGCCTGATCCAGTCACTCATGAATCTGACCCAGCCTTTCATACTGGAGCACCAAAGAATTGAGTTTCAATTTGTGGTGCAGAGGACTCTTGAGAGTCTCTTGGGCAGCAAGGAGGTCAAACCAATCAATCCTAAAGGAAATGAACCCTGAATATTTACTGCAAGGACTGATGCTAAATCTGAAGCTCCAATACTCTGGCCACCTGATGAGTAGAGCCAACTCATCGGAAAAGACCCTGATGCTGGGAAAAACCAAGGGCAGGCGTAGAAAGGGGCGGCAGAGGATGAGATGGTTGGATGGCATCACTGACTCAGTGGACATGAGTTTCAGCAAACTCTGGAAATGGTGAAGGACAGGGAAGCCTGATTTGCTGTAGTCCATGGGGTTGTAAAGAGTGGACATGACTTAGTGACTGAACAACAAAGACAGCCTCTCAAGATAAGTGAGGTGAGACAGAGTGGCCATCATGGGCAGGGCTACAGAGAGAGAACAATTTGAACACGAGAGAGGCCAAGCATTGTAGGAAACAGCTAAGGAAGAGAATGGGAATGAAGGAAGATTATTATTGATGGAGGGGTAGGGATACAGAGAATATAATAAATGGCTTGTGAGAAAGGAAACAAGGGATAACATAGGTCGGAGCAAAGTCAAAATATCCCAGCATATTGTACAAATAAAAATACAGGAATAATTAAATAGACCAGTTAGTCTTAGAGTGTTTATAATGTCTGATAAAATTGTGTGATACATTTTGTTTAACAAATCTTTTCATGTTTAAAAAATACACTATTAAGGACACGAATTGCAAGTTTTCATGGCTTTCCACAAAATTCTCACACACACTGCTTGTTTCAGGAGTAGGATCCGGTGCCACCCCTCTCCTCTTCCTTCTCTCTAGTCACAGATGTATCAGGTGAAGTAGGCATGAAACTTGACATTTGGATGGTCCTGTTCATAGATTCCAGAGAGGATGTGGACTTTTCCTTATTTGTTTATTCTATTGATAATTTCAATAGGAAGCAGAGTGAGTAGAAGAAGCAGTGAGATACCTGGGTTTATGTTTTTATTCATTTCAGGTAATTGCTATCATTTCTAGCAGGAAAAAAAAAAACTACTAATGACAGGTAACACTTACTGAAAGCTTATAATATACCTGGCATTATTCTTAGCACTTAGGTAGGATGTTTTATGTCATTTAATCTTTAGCATAAAGTTTATGCTTTTGTCAATATTCTTTTTCAGGTTAAAAAAATAAAAGTGAGGCTCAGGGACTTAGGCAAGTTGCTCAAAATCACCCTATGATAATAAATAGAGGGGGATTTGGAAATCTGGCTTGCTGCAGTTATTCTACTGGTTATAATTTTAAAGCTTTTTTAATACAAAAATATATTTGATGGACTGATTGTCTCTCAACATAGAATGAAAATGTATTAAGGAATAATGAATTGAAGAATAGATTTCACTGAGGATAGCAAATGAAGCCATGATCAAATCTGCACTAAATTATCCAAGTTCATATTGAACTTTAACCATGAGAAATTGTCCTTGACAACAATACTGAATCTTAATTCATTCAAGCAATACCTATTTTTTTACTCCGATATTTTTATTCCTTTAAAATTATTAATATACACATACATACATTTATACTGCTTGTATAAATTAATAGACATATATACCACATGCTTATAAAAATATATGTAAACATGCATGTTTGTATATGTGTAATTGTACTTTTACACCAATTACTTTAAAAAATTATGAAGGTCAAGTTTACTTGTCTTAAAAGACACTTAAACAATACACCGTGACTTATATAGAGACAAAAAGAGAACACATCAAAACATTAGTATTATTTGTATGCATATTACATATTGTTTTAATTAGAAAATTCAACCTTGCATGTTATGACAAACTATAACATAAATAATTTATGTAAAGAGATGCATGGGAATGAATCTGTCTACCTTAGCAAATACAGAAAAGCAACGTCATTTACTTCAGGTCTTAGAATGACCTGAAAATACTGCCTGGCAAAAAGATTCATCATAATTCAAAAACATTCTTTCCACCGTGAAAGATTGATTTGGAAACAGAAGGACACTAGCTGTTTTGTTACTATGGCTTTTCCTGGCAGGAATCCAGGTATTACAACTGCACAACCTTACCAACAGCATAGGAATTGACTGTTTTAACCAAGGGTCTCGGCTGGGTCATGAGTGGTGCACATTAATCCTCACTGTGTATTGATGAGCTCTCTTTGAACTTTGCCAAGGTTTAAACAATGATGACAGGCCTCTGGCACTGTCAGAAAACCTGGGCCTTGAACTATACTTCAAGAATGAAGCTTCTCGTTCGTGTTTGTAGGAAACCACATTTTGGTCATTTAGACCAGTTATCAGTTTTCATTACATCTGGAGTCTTAAGCAAACTTGAATGTATCAGAAAAGAATTTTTTGCCACATCCATCTTATAAAGCAAAGAACCTAATGCTGCTCTTAAATTAATCTTTAAAGGTTATATATTTAAATCCCATGGTGAGAAAAGTGTCTGCAAACCTTTTAACGGTATGATAATTAGAGAAAATGTATAGACCGGATTAAATGAAATCTGTGGCACTTCATTTTATGTGGTATTTCATTTAAATGTATAAAAATACCAATTTTATGTTTCAACCTAATATTGTTATTTACATAATTAATTGATTTGCCTAAACATTTTTTTCCTACATTTTGACTTCTAAATACTGACTCCTGATTACATTTTATTTGTAATGTTGATCCCAAGGTAAGAGATCATTATACTCTATTTTAAAACATTAATTAGCTTTTTTAAGCAAGGAAAATGAAACAAAATAGTTGTGTATGTGTGCACACCTTCATATACATACTCCTGCAATTGATTCATTATAATTGTTGACTGATAGATGTTGTTGACTAGTGAATAATATTTTAGGAGAAAGTGATAATAAATAATTTAAACTGACTTGTAAACATTGCTTTCTTTTACAATGGTGACTGGTGTTTATACAAAAACAGATTTCTTGAACACATTTTCTGATTCGCAACTCTGATCATGTTAGATCTTTCATGATTCATTCACAATGCCATCTCACCACAACACCTCTAGTATGCTTCCAACCTTGGATATTCTCTCTTTGTTCTGGATTTACTCTCCAGCCCTCCTGGGTGCATCATGACATCTGACTCTTTCTTCAGTCTCTTATGGTAATTGTATATTCACATCTAGTTTGGATTACAGAGTCTAAAGGGAGAAGTGTGATACTCTGTGACACCCAAGTCTATCCCTGGGATACTCATGGTGACTGGCACAGAGCAGAGAAAAAGCAGCAGTCTTTCAATGAATGAATGAAATCAAAGTCCTTTGGGCTTCTTGTTGGCTATATTTATTCTCAATGACATTAACAACATTGCTCTCTTTTTTATAACTCCCATGGTTTGGTTTGATTAAATATTAGGTATTTAATTTTGATGTTCTCTCATTTGGGAATGGGGTCAGAAAAATGTCATTTCCCCAAAAAATAAAATCGACAATACCGAAATCTAATATACAATGAAAGGGACTAAGTATTTGTAGAGATATCCCACCAGTCGCATTTCCAAAAGGATTAAACGATCAGAATAGTTTTAATTCTGAACAACTAAAATGAAGGAAATACGAAGCCAGAGATTTTGAGCTGGCATTTGCTGAAGACACTGGCAACTCTCTAAAACTCATAGTCTAGCTCTGAGGTAGACTCCAAAGCTTAGAAGCCCAACTCCAAAGATAAGGCCTGGGTCTCACACGAAATGCAAAATGAAAGATCAGATGTGAGCCTTTTGTATAAAAGCAGCATGCCCTAGCACATTCCTTCTCAGTGGGTCAGCTAAAACAAAGACCATGCCAGAGCTTAAGCTTTCTAAGGCCCTTGCACGGTTTTGATATTGACAGCTTGTTAAGCAGGCTTGCTAAAATAGCCACTAAAATAATAAAAAGTAAATAAAGGTTATAACTTTAGACTAATAGAGGAAGAAAGGATTAAGACCAAAGAAAATCCATTCGATCCAAAAGAAATCAAGAAAAAAAGAAAAAAGGAGCAAATTTAGATGATAAAAATGAAATTGTCTTAAGAGAGATTATCACTGTGTCTTAATCACTTATCCATCTAATCAAGAAAAGCAGTTGCTTTTTCAAAAAATGATAGCTGATTTAATTGTACTGTAACTTGAGTTAAATCCTTGAGTTAAAGTGTTTGTGAGAGTCTTCCTAGTAAAATGAGAGAAAAAATAATAGATTCGGGGTTTTTACCCCTAGGAATGGAAGCTCTGGTTCTTAATTCCCTGTATTTAGCACTTAGAAATAAACATCACCAGAACACAGAACAAGAGAGCTGATTACCCGGGCTTTGTTCTTTTATTTCTAAGTGGGCTGACTGCGAAGTTGCTTTTTATTTGCACCTATGGAATAGGGGTAAGAACACTAGGAAACACTGATCCCTGTTGCACTCCCATAAAAGTTAATATTCTGGTTTCAAAATAAATTCTGTATGTTTAGTTATCTCAACAACTCTTTAGTAACTGCATAATAAGCATTGGGGATGTGCGTAACTAAGGACTAGACTCAGAATCAGGAGATCTCCACTATGGAATCACTGGTTTGTATGAGAGGCTCTGGTGAGCAGTGTTGCCAGTGTTAAACATGTTTAACTTAATTTTATCCTCAGTTCATGAAGCACAACTCAGAATTTAGCTTATTATTAACATATCTTTAAAAATATTGCATTTCTAATTATTTAAATGCTGGTTGAAAATAGACATAAAATTCACCTAGTCTGTGCAATGGTTTGCATAGAGAAGCAGGCAAAATGTGTCAGGAAGTTTGGAATAAATAAAAAGTAACAGGGGCTTCTGTGGTGGTCCAGTGGTTAAGGATCCACCTGCCAGTGTAGAGGACATGGATTCGATCCCTGGTCTGGGCAGATCCCACGAGCAAGTAAGAACGAATGCCACAACTACTGAGCCAGCACCCCAGAGCCCTTGAGTCACAACTACTGAAGCCTGTGCACTCAGAGCCCGTGCTCCGCACCCAGAGAATAGACCACTGTGCATCGCAACAGAGCGGCCCCCTGTTCACCACAACCAGAGAAAGCCCGTGTGCAGCGACGCAGACCCAGTGCAGCTGAAAGCAAATACAATTTTTAAAACGGGTAACAGGAAATTATTAAGGCTGAAGATGACATGGTGAGACACAATGTGAGGTTAAGTACATTTGGAGTGGACGGCATATGGGGACTCGGTGAATCAATCAACATGTATCCATATGAATCCACGAATATGGTAAGAGGGTCAAAATGTATGGTTACTGAGCTGATGTGTGCAGTATTTCAAACACAAACCATAGGAAAATATTTGGGAGCAATTAATTTTATATTTCTAGGTGACTGCAATGTAAAGAATAAAATTACCATGAAAATATTGACCGATATAAAGTTTTCAATTGGAGTTTGGATTATGTTCAATATATACAGTTTCAAAGAGTGGAATATATGTCATGCCTTCTAGAAATGTTTCCATCCAAAAAGATTTAAAAAGGGTGTTTAAAAGATGACCAGGATGAAAAAAAAAATAACCAGGATGACTTGCTTTCCTAACAAGCTGGTGCTAAAATTGTTATTTTTATGCTGATGATCCTTTACTTACATAATATTTCTATTCTGTTCTTTCCCTGAGGAAAAGTTATCTTTTGACTGTGTCACATGTAATCAAGTTTCATTTAATTTATACAAATATAATTGTGATAATTCTAACCTTTTGTGTACCTGTTATTTTAAAGGGAATAAGTACAAAGCTACCTACTTTTTCTAAGGTTCTTATCATAACTCATGCCCTCCTATTATTACATCTTGTATTATCTGATATATCTGACAATATTTGCTTGAGAAACATTTAAAACTCACATTCCTATGTGCCAACATTTGGGATACAAAGTATTTCAGAATGCTTTTATCTATTATTCTCTAGCTGTGATTAATTTCTCCATTTTTAACTTCTCATAAATTCAACAGTTTTACCCCAATTTTTTTCTTTTTCAGAAAGAATCTGTGATGATAGGAGAGCTATGGCTTAGAATAAAATCACAGGTAAGATGTGAAGTTTATTAAACTTCCCTAGTGTGCAGAGGAGTAGAGGCAAGACAGACCATTTATACCCATCCATCTATTCTATGAATATTGTTTAACCATCACTACTGTGTGTGTCAGGTGTTATGGGAGGTACCAAGAGGAAGATGAAATCATTCCTGCCTCAGTGAAAGTACTGACACCTGCATGGTGGAGACAAGGCATGCAAGCTGACAGCCAGAATATGAGTGTTGGGGAAATTAATTTGAGGCATATCCCTATTTATAAGTAGTTTTGTAGGTGGAGTTGGCCAAACTGTCATGGATGGGAAAATAGGCTTGATTTATTTAAGAAACCCTCTTTAAGCATCTGGTGAAGGACAGGGAAGCCTGGTGTGCTGCAGTCCATGGGGTCACAAAGAGTCATCAATGAGCGACAGAACAACACCACTAAAAATCTATGGTGTCTTAGGCACTGTGCTAAGTCCTAGAGATACAGAATTCTCCCAAAGCTTATATGATAGAGAGGAAAGCCTGAAGATGTATCTACTGAATAACAGAAAGTGACATCAGAGAGAATATTTGGAATCTAAATGTTGCTAAAAAAATTAATCTCAGGTGAAAGAAAAAAGTATAGTGCATCATAAGGTATCAAAGATAATCATTTCTAAAGAGAAGAAAATACAAGGACTAAATATTTTATATTGTCTAATACTAAACTACTGACACATAAAGAAGTAAATATTATACATTTATACTTGAATACATCCCATATACAATATATTTGATATTCCAAAATCCAACTTGGATCTTAATTTTAAAAATTTGATCAGAAATATCATCCTAATTAAATATGTGAAAAATAAACTTTTCTCCTCAATGACTTTAGCAAACTGAGTGTCCTTGAGGAACCAGAAAACCTTAAATATAATTAAAAACGACTAGGAGATTCTATGGGTGAAGACACATGCTTTAGCATAAAACAACATTGGTTAATGTTAGTGTAATTACATACTAACAAATAAATGTATTCTCAATAGACTGTTCTTAACTAATAAAAATAAACCCATCTGGCAAAGAGATATAGAAACCTTTTGTTAATCCTGTCTTCAAAAGTATTCTTAATCAGATCAGAGTTATCTTAAGTTGAATTGTTTTTCAATGCACTTAAGTGAACCTGACCAAGTTATAGTTCATTCTTTTAGTCATGTGTGATGTTATATAAACTAACATCTTTTAGGTAGAACTACATTCTAAAATTAAATTAACTGCAGCGCTAAATATAGTATATTGGAAAAAGCATCTGTCATTTTCTTACAATTTAAGCTTAAAAACTTCCTTGATCCTTTTCCTTCCAGGTAAGATTAGATATATACCCCTCAAGTTTCCCAAATACCTTGCAAATATTTCTATTATTGCATTACCTGAAGTATATAAAATGTACTTATGTGCCTATGTCACCTAAGATTCACACTTATCTTTAGACTTCAGTGGCTAAAATCAGGACAGACTGAAAAATGCTGAGTTCCCAGTGCTGAATTATACTTCGATTTAGGGCAAAGAGTCGGACCTGACTGAGAGACTAGCACCTTCACTTAGGGATATGCTGAAGAATATCATTTGTTGGCCATTGTATTATTTTTACTATTCAAGTTTACTTTGAAAAGCAATTCCACATAACTCCTGTGGAAGGAAAATCCAGAAACAGTTAACAAAAAAATGGTATTTATTCTATTAAGAAAATTCATTCTATGGTTGTATTTTTTAAATTATTTTAACTTTTGTTTAGAACTTTGTTTTGTTATTGTTTAGATTTGTTTTATGTTCTAAAGAAAAGGTCACCTTAAAAAAACTCACATTTATTTAAAATAGAGAACCAACAAGGACCTACTGTATAGCAGATGGAACTCTGCCCAATACTCTGTAATAACCTAAGTAGGAAAAGAATTTAGAAAATTATAGATACGTGTATATCTGTAACTGAATCACTTTTCTGTACGCCTGAAACAAACACATTGTTAATAAACTATACCCTAATATAATTTTATATCTGTTTCCAGTTACATTTATTCTCTTTTTCTTATAATAGATGCAAGTCAGAGCTTATGATTAAATAACACCTTATACCACAGATAAACAATTTTTTCAGCCTACTGCTTCAACAGTGTCACTGTAAATTCACTCTCTGAGTCAAATGTAAACTTCTCATTATTGAATTCAAATAATTCTAGATTTTTGATCTGCTCCTGTGGGCAATTTTCTCCCAGAATACCTTTGCCCTTATTTTTCTACTTTCATTTTTATATAGTACTTTACTTGAGTCATCATCAAATCCTCAATTTCAAACCTTCTTCATTCTAATCTGTTTTCTACTGTTCATTTAAGAAGCTTTTAAAGAAAGTTTTCTTTCTTTTTTAAGAAGCTTTTCCTGACTATGTCAAGGAAAAGTTTCAGTGCCTGGCAGTGTGACACTGATTAGCTATGCACAGTTTTGCCTGAGGCATAATTATATATGGGAGTGTATAGAAGTCTCCATACATCTATAGGAATCTCTATAATCCCGTTTTAGCTTTTTACTTCCTTTAAAGTTTCTAATTATGTCTTATGGTATTTTTTTCTGATAATATTTATATCTAAAATATTCATTTTACAAAATTGTAAGAATTATAAGTTCAACAATCTTGTTTGAAGAAAGTAGTATCCACAGGGGATATTTATTCAATAATATATAGTTGCAAAATAAAATAAACCTTAAGACTGGTTTTTACTATAATATTACAACCAAATAGTAAATTACCAGGAGTTCATTATTAGGGAAATAATTAGGGAAATTTTAAAAATCTTGAGGATACATTAAAATTTTTAAGTTGTTTTTAAATTTATGTTTAAAAAACACTTAAATATTTCTAAAGATAATGTCAATGCTACTGCAAAAGTAAACAGAAAAGATAAAATAGAACCATTATATTTAAAAGATATTATAATGCTGTAGTTAACAATCTTTCCCAGGAGAGATATTCAATAAGCAGTTGCTATTAAGTAAGTATCAACTATGGGATAATTTCTCATGAATAGTAATCTACTACACAGTATAAATCAGAATTGTACTAATCTGTGATCTCCTGATTGTGAAGTAACTTTCTCAATAGTTTGTCTCTGAACTACTTGACTTTCCACTTTCAACAGCTTGCTGTTTTAATCACTGAGAAAATAGTTCAGTTAGAGAGAACTACATTAGCCCTTCTTAACATGTCATGCACTCTTCCAAGTACTTAGCTCTAATGTCTGAGTTAACAGTCATAAGATTTATCATTTAAAGCAAAAATCACTTTTTTACACTGCTTTTTTTTTTCCAAAGAAAAATTATTAACTAATATGTCTGACTTAGACTATTTGGTTGTACATCTTCATGAAGAGAGTGGAAAGAATTCAGACTTTTACTTAAGTATAAGTTTATACTTATACTGAATAAATTGCATATGGTGAAAGAACTAAATTTGAAAAACAAATATGTTAAGGTTTAAATAATAAAATACCTTAATGAGTTCCTAAGGAAGGATTTCCCCCAACAAAGAAAGGAAAAGATCATAACTCTGAAGAAAAAACAAGTAAATCAACAAACTCAAACTTTAAAAATTCTATTCCAAAATTCACACAAACACAAACACATAGACATACTTTAAACAAATTAAAAGATAACATCCTAACCAGGAAAAATATTTGCATTATTAGCATACAAAAAAATATAACAAAACTATATATCAAAAAAAAAAAAGGTGAAGGAAGTAAGTCGGAAATTCAAAGGAGGAGAAACTAACTAAAAAGTCAATCAACATGGAAGGAGTGGGGGAAGAGACTACTAATAAAGGAATTATAATAAAGGAATAATAAATGAATCATAAGTTACAGCAATGGGATTCCTTATCTCCTGACTGTGTGTGTTAGTCCCTTAATCATGTCCAACTATTTGTGACCCCATGGACTGGAGTCCACCAAGCTCCTCTGTCCATGGGATTCTCTAGGCAAGAATAGTAGAGTAGGCTGTCATTTCCTGCTCCAAGGGATCTTCCTGACCCAGGGATTGAACCTGGGCCTTGCGCATTGCAGGCAGATTCTTCATCATCTGGGCTTCCCTTGTGGCTCAGCTGGTATAGAATCCGCCTGCAATGGATTCGATCCCTGGGTTGGCAATCGCCCCTGGAGAAGGGAAAGGCTACCCACTCCAGTTTTCTGGCCTGGAGAATTCCATGGACTACAGTCCGAGGGTCGCAAAGAGTTGGACATGACTGAGCCACTTTCACTTTCACTTTTCTTTATCATCGGAGCCACTAGGGAAGCCCTGACTGACCGAATTCAAATAGTGTGAATCTCAAGTTAGTGATTTTACAGAGAAACAGAAACTCGTAAACTACTGGTAGAAATGCAAATTGGTAAAACAATTTGGAGAATAGTATTTACAATATCTAATGAAATGGAAAATATAGGTAAACTCTGACCAACAATTCCTTTCTTAGTGCATCTCTTAGAGCAGCTCTTGCATAGATGCTACAGGAGACAAGACAGCAAGACAGACATGGCCTTCTGACAGCATCCATTTTCACAGCATAACACTGGAAATAACTCTCCACAGGGATTGGTTAAATAAAAATGGCATATTCCTAGTATCAAATATTAAAACTATTAAAAATTTAAACATAATGACCTGAAAGAATATCAAACAAGAATAACTGCATGTGGGGAGGGATGGGGGAAATGCAATTATATTTTTGTAATTGATTTGGAAATTACTAAATTTACAAATTTTATGGTGGGTATATGAAGAGTCTATGGGTGTGTGTTAGTTGCTCAGTCCTGTACAACTTTTTGTGACTCCATTGACTATAGCCCATCAGGCTACTCTGTCCATGGGATTCTCCAGGCAAGAATACTGGAGTGGGTTGCTACCCCCTTCCCCAGGGGATCTTCCCAACCCAGGGATCAAACCCAGGTCTCCCACACTATGGGCAGATTCTTTACTATCTGAGCTACCAGGGAAACCCAGAGTAGATCATACAAAATGCAGTGCTAGATGACTCACAAGTTGGAATCAAGATTTCTGGGAGAAATATCAACAACTTCAAATATTCAGATGATACCACTTTAATGGCAGAAAGTGAAGAAGATCACTTTACCTACCTCCTGAGGAATCTGTATGCAAGTCTAGAAGCAACAGTTAGAACAGAACATGGAACAACAACTGGTTCCAAATAGGGAAAGGAGTACATCAAGGCTTTATAATGTCACTCTGCTTATTTGACTTATATTCAGAATACATCATGAGAAATGCTGGACTGGATGAAGCACAAGCTGGAATCAAGATTGCCGGGAGAAATATCAATAACCTCATATACGCAGATGACACCATGCTTCTGGCAGAAAGCGAAGAACTAAAGAGCCTCTTGATGAAAGTGAAAGAGGAGAGTGAAAAAACTAGCTTAAAGCTCAACATTCAGAAAACTAAGGTCATGGTATCCAATCCCATCACTTCATGGCAAATAGATGGAGAAACAGTGGAAACAGTGGCAGACTTTATATTTTTGGGCTCCAAAATCACTGCAGATGGTGACTGCAGCCATGAAATTAAAAGATGCTTACTCCTTGGAAGGAAAGTTATGACCAACCTAGACAGCACATTAAAAAGCAGAGACATTACTTTGCTGACAAAGATCTGTCTAGTCAAAGCTATTGTTTCCCAGTAGTCATGTACAGATGTGAGAGTTGGACTGTAAAGAAAGTTCAGCACCAAATAATTGATGCTTTTGAACTGTGTTGGTGAAGACTCTTGAGAGTCCCTTGGACTGCAAGATCAAACCAGTGAATCCTAAAGGAAACCAGCCCTGAGTGTTCATTGGATGGACTGATGCTGAAGCTGAATCTCCAATACTTTGGCCACCTCATGCGAAGAAATGACTCACTAGAAAAGACCATGATGCTGGGAAAGATTAAAGGCCGGAGGAGAAGGGGACGACAGAGCATGAGATTGCTGGGTGGCATCACCGATTCAATGGACATGAGTTTGAGTAACCTCCAGGAGTTGGTGATGGACAGGGAAGCCTGGTGTACTGCAGTCCATGGGGTCTCAAACAATCAGACATGACTAAGTGACTGAACTGAATTGAACTGACGAAGAACCAAAGAACCTCTTGAAGGTGAAAGAGGAGAGTGAAAACTGTGACTTTAAACTCAACATTCAAAAAACAAAGATCATCACATCCGGTCCTATCACTTCAAGGCAAATAGAAGGAAAAAAGTGGAAAGTGTCAGATTTCATTTTCTTGGTCTCCAAAATCAATGTGTACGGTGGCTGCAGTCACGAAATTAAAAGAATTCTTGGAAAAATAGCTATGATGAACCAAGACAGTGTATTTAAAAGTAGAGACATCACTTTGCTGACAAACATCCATATAGTCAAAGCTATGGTTTTTCCAGTAGTCATGTACAGATGTGAGCTTGCTTGCTTGCTTAGTCACGCAGTCGTGTCTGACTCATTGAGACACTATGGACTCTAGCCCACCCGGTTCCTCTGTCCATGGAATTCCCCAGACAAGAATACTGGAGTGGGTTGCCATGCCCTCCTCCAGGAAATCTTCCCAACCCAGGGATGGAACCTAGGTCACCCACATTGCAGGGGTATTCTTTTTCTGTCTGAATCACCAGGGAAGTCCAAGAATACTAGAGTGGGTAGCCTGTCCCTTCTCCAGGGGATCTTCCTGCACCAGGAATTAAACTGGGGTCTCCTATATTTGCAGGCAGACTCTTTACCAGCCTAGCTACCCAGGAAACCCATGGATGTGAGAGTTGGACCATAAAGAAGGCTGAGTGCCAAATAATTGATGCTTTCAAAACGTGGTGTTAGAGAAGACTCTTGAGAGACCCTTGACAGCAAGATCAAACCAGTTAATCCTATAGGAAATCAATCCTGAATATTCATTGGAAGGACTGGTGCTGAAGCTGAAGCTTCAATATTTTGGCCACCTGATGCGAAGAGCTAACACACCAGAAAAGACCCTGATGCTGGGAAAGATTGAGGGCGAGCGGAGGAAGGGCCAACAGAATATGAGATGGTTGGATGGCATCACTGACTCAATGGACATGAGTTTGAGCAAAGTCAGGGAGATGGTGAAGGACAGGGAATCCTGGCATGCTGCAGTTCATGGGGTTGCAAAGAGTCAGATAAAACTTAGTGACTGAACAACAGCAAGGGACTTCAGTATTACGTTTTATAACTTTTATGCTAAAAGAAACTTAAAGCAAAGTCAACAAACATGTTAACAGTTGCCACTTTGTGTCATGGGAAGTTATAAATAAATTTGCAGTTCTATGTTAAAGTGATTTTCCTCAAATTAAAGAAATAATGATAACAATATTACCCTTGCCTAACTTTTTAAAACTGAAATACCAGAATGCTTCCAGTAGAATGCAAACTTGAGGCAACATGCTATCAAAATTCAAAAGCTATGGCACAAGTTAATTCTCATTTAGTAGAAACTGGCTTTTGATTTAGGCTTCCCATTTCTGTGATAATACCGGGAGATTTTTTAAGTTCCTTGATAAACAAATGTTTGACTTCCTCCCTGGTATATAATAAAAGAGCAATAAGAAGGCAAGGCAAAGTGCAGTGAGGTCCTCTCAGGCTCATTTATGAAGTATAAAAAGCTTGATAGTGTTAAACACCAATTGTGTTGTTGAGCCAGCATGCAGGGAAGCATTCAGACAGCTGGAAACCATTGCATCACTGGCCTTAAAAATTATATAAAAGAAGACGGAATTAGGTCCTAAATGACCCCCCATTTTGCCATAGTTGTTTTATAAACTATAACCTATTTTTCCTCATTCTTTTCTTAATCTGTCAAATGCTTTCAAGTTTTGTTTGCTTTTAAAATTTCAGTGGGCTCTTTAGAAGTGTGAAATGGTCAGGAAAAGCCTTGGTGATCAGAGTTCCAACATGGAACCCTGTAGGCAAACTTTAAACAGGGAACGAGGTAAAAGAGCTTAAGGACTGCATGAATCACCAGGTGTCAGGAGACAGTGAGAAATAAATTAGATGTCAACATGTGTATTTGACATGTTGGGATTCCCTGGTAGCTCAGCTGGTAAAGAATGCCTGAAATGCAGGAGACCCTGGTTCGATTCCTGGGTCAGGAAGATCCTTTGTAGAAGGGATAGGCTACCCAATCCAGTATCCTTGGGTTTCCCTGGTTACTCAGCTGGTCAAGAATCTGCCTGTAATGCAGCAGACCTGGGTTCGACCCCTGGGTTGGGAAGATCCCTTGGAGAAGGGAAAGGCTACCCACTCTAGTATTCTGGCCTGGAGAATTCCATGGACTGTATATATAGTCCATGGGGTCACAAAGAGTCCAACATGACTGAGCGACTTTCACTTACACGTGTATTTGAAAGTTTATACTACAATCTATCAGTATCTCCGCAATACTTTGAGTGGGACAGCTTTGAGAAAACATGGGTGATTAAAGAAGAATCTGACTATAATGCGTAGGTACGTTCCTAAAGAAGATGCAGGGAGTACAAAATAAACACATAATAAGGTGGCAAGTGTCTGAACTAAGTTGGTGAGTGTAAAACTGGAAGATGGGGACAGATCTAAGGCCTATTTTTAGTCTGCACAAAGACAGACTTGACATCCTGCTTTCTTAGCTTATGTATGGATATTCACAAGCACATCTTCCTGGTTTCCCACTGCGAAGGCAAACATCATCCAAGATTGGAAAGTAATGCAACTGTCCTTGTCTCCTTTAAGGAATCCCATAATATGTGCTGCTAGTTTATTGTAGCTTAGATATTTCCCTTCAAACTTATGAATAACTCTAGCTGGATTTATGAATAACATACAACAGTTGTCTCATGAGCCCGCAAATGAGTTATCAGCCATAAGAAATGCACAGCCCAGAGCCACAAGTAAATGTATGCTCAGCTTATTACAATAGTTGCGTTACCAAGTTTCTGAGTACTCATCTCTACTCTCAGGTTCAAGAGCTAAGCTTGATTTTAATAATGAAAAACGATAAAATAGTTCATAAAATATTATACAGAAAGCTATGATGCTTTAATTTCCTGAGGAAAATGTGTCACTGTTTATTTCATTCCTTGGAGCTTGAATAGACACTCTCACTGGGGCCCTTGGAAGATAATATAAGAAGAAAAGAATTTGGAAAATACATTGCACACTCTCTAAGGAGCAAGGTGCTTGAGTATAACATTTGTTGTGGCACACTGTGGACCGTTTGTGCCATTCTTTCATTCTTGAATACTAAACACTTCCTCTCATCCGATTACTCGTGTCTCCTAGTTATTTTCAGTGCAATTGAAGCGAATGAATACTACCATGCACGTACCTCAATACCAGAGGATTTACGGAAGCAATGAACGGATACAGTAAAATATGGTCCTGATGTAGATTTTAATCAGTTTGGTGACTCACAAAAATTTTCAGTTTTTATAGTTGCCTAGAAGGCAATGGCAACCCACTCCTGTGTCCTTGCCTGGAGAATCCCAGGGATGGGGAGCCTGGTGGGCTGCCGTCTATGGGGTCGGACACGACTGAAGCGACTTAGCAGCAGCAGCAGCAGCAGATTTCAAATAGAATGGCCCAACAATCATCATAAAAACTTAAATGATGGCTAGCTTGATGAATCAGCATTAAAATACTAAAAAGAGTAGGTCATCTAGGTTAATGAAAAGCTGCATAGATTTTACTTCATTTTCTCTGCAGTAGTACCTACTATTAATATAGTCCATGAAGCATTCAAATAATATTCTGGAAAATTTTTATTTTAAAAATATATATTTGAGAAATGTCTGTTTAAAGGATTAAAGCAAGGGAGATAAACCTTTTAACATTCAGTCATACATTTAACTCAAATTTGATATAATACCAAATTATACAATAAATATAAGAAGATCCAAAAACATTTTGACTTTTCTAATAATGATTTATTTGATTTAAAAATAATATTAAATAGAAATCTTCAAAAGAATTAGGTTTTTCTGCTTTGCTAAACATTTCTCCCCTTTATCCTACCTATTAGTCATCTAATATCAGATTTGATTTCCTATCAATTCTTCCCTATGTTTAATTAATTCTAATATAAAACTACCATTCACAAGACATGGATCATTTAGGTAGGAAAGCACTGAGATATTGGAACATTGAAGGTTCCAATGAATACATTTTACATTAAAACTTAACACTAGTTTTACTATGATTTAATATAAAATTAATATCAATAGCAACTATAAACCCTACATCTTTCTCATTATATAGTGTCTAAATGTTATGCTTTTTAGTCTTCAAAAGTAATACTGATAAACTATAATAAAAACAGAATAAGTAAGAAGAGACAAATTTTGAATTTATTAGTTCAAACTTATACCTCTGTTTCCTGATTATCTATTATTTGTCATACACCACATTAGGAAACATACGTGTGGGTACACAATTCATAATTATTAATATGATATTATATCTATTTTATTTTTGAGAAGACTAAGGCTTAAAGAGTTTGAAGCAATGTGACCAAAGCATAAAACTCTATAGTGACCCAATTAGGACCTGAACCAACATCTGTCTCACCAAGTCCTTCTAGGACACTTTCTGTGCAGCCCTGTTTTGGAAATGATGGGGGAAGAAGGTGTTTTAAGGGGAAAGGCTTATCATTTTCCAAGGACTAACAAAGCCTCAGGGAGCCACTCTCTCCTAATAACTTTCGGAGGTTCTGTCTTCATATTGCACCATCAAGAATGGTCCCTGGTTAGAGTAAAATAAACTTAGAGATCATATCAAGCCCCTATACATTGAGGATCCTCTCAAGAATGAATGAGAGAAGTGGGTAAAAGCAGTTATTATCAAAATAGACTTCCAACTGTCCAGGCAAATTAAACATAAGAGACAATCCTCTCTACTGAAAATGACCAGAGACCCTTCCCCTTTTCTTAGAACATTTACTTAAGAAAATTTACCACTTCAAGTCTTTCTCTCTCTCTTTTTGACATTAATGAAAATGTGAAAGTCAATCAGTCTGCTCATCTTTGTTGTTTTGCGTGCTAAATTGTGTCCAACTCTTTATAATTCCATGTGTGTGCTAGTCATGCAGCTGCTTCCAGCTCTTTGTAACCCCATGGGCTGTAGCCTGCCAGGTTCCTATGTCCACGGAGTTCTCCAGGCAAGAACACTGGAGTGGGTTTCCAGTTCCTTCTCCAGAGAATCTTCCCCACCCAGAGATCCAAACCACACTGTTGTTGGGCTTAGTCACTCAGTTGTGTCCAACTCTTTGCGACCCCATGGACTGTAGCCCGCCAGGCTCCTCCGTCCATGGGATTCTCCAGGCAAGAATACTGGTGGGTTGCCATGCCCTCCTCCAGGGATCTTCCCAACCCAGGGATCGAACCCAAGTCTCTGGCATTGCAAGCAGATTCTCTACCGTCTGAGCCACCAAGGAAGCCCTTGCAACTCCATGGACTGCATTAATCTTTACAAGTCAGGTAAGCCTCTTGCCAGGTTTCCCATTAGAGGATACCCTTTTTAAGGACCTGGGAAGTAACTATTTGAAATGGAATCAGGGGTGGGAGAGAGGCTCAAGAAGGAAGGGGTATAAGTATATATATATATATATATATATATATATATATATATATATTTGATTCACTTTGCTGTATAGCAGAAACTAACATTGTAAAACAATTATATCCCAATAATAAAATTAAAAACAGAAATAGAATCACCCAGGAAGAGTGCATCCGAACTCCAAATTTCTGTGGAAATTTCTGTGGGTGAGTGCCTAAAATCTACCTGCTGTCATAAAGGTATGAGAAGCTCATTCTTCTATGGTATAATTGGCAGTATAAAGCCAATTATCTAACACAGATGGTCGTCCCAGTTCAGTTCAGTCGCTCAGTCATGTCTGACTCTTTGCGACCCCATGAGCTGCAGCACACCAGGCTTCCCTGTCCATCACCAATTCTCGGAGCTTGCCCAAAATCATGTCCTTCAAGTAGGTGACGCCATCCAACCGTCTCATCCTGTCATCCCCCCTCCTCCAGTTACCAAATAAATTTAATATGAACTATGTGTGGCGAGTAGTACTTTCAAGACTTCTCGAGGACTGGTTGTTTCTCCTCAGAACACATATGTACTATAATGGGTTGCGTCTGCTTGGCTATATAAAAGGCTGAAATTTCTTTCTGTCTTTGCCATCTCTTAGCAAATTGCCTACAGTATACATCACATTCCAGTTTAATGCTTTTCCATAATACTATTTTGTTTTTCTTTTATCTTTGTGGAGACAGTTTCTGGGTTGGAGGAAGATCTTATTTGTAATGACATTTCACCATCACAACACCTGAATAAATACAGCCTCTTTATGGTTATGCCCCCTCTACTTGACCATAAATTTGAGAAAGTCTATAAAACTGGATTGGCACATAACCTGTATAAGATAAATATCACTTGCTTCTGCCCCCAAGTTCGCATACAAATGATAAGTACCATAATTCAGATGTGGCTGACTCTAGCCCACAATTCTAGATGTGGACATAAGATTCAGGTGGGGCCATTCCACTAACCACCTCCGCAGTCCCAGCCTTATAGCTTAGTTCACAGATGGGAAGATGGTCCTAGTTGGCCCAGTTGACACCCCTCTCCCCTCACCCCAACACCCTAAAAATAGGTTTAGCTGAAACTTTAGTTAAAGGAGACCAGTCTCTTTTTAGAAGGAGGACTCTAAGAAATAGGTAAACTTAGGTTTCTCAACCTCAATACTACTGCTTTTGGGGCAAGTAACATTTTGTTCTGAGGGCCTAAATGCATTATTCAGAGACTAGCATTTCTAGCCTCTACCCCTTGGTAGCAACACCCCTCCCCGTCTCCTTAAACTGTGACAATAAATATGTCCCCCAACATTGCTAAATGTCTCCTGAAAAAAATCACCCCGGGTTGAGAACCACCGGCCTAGAGCCAACTTAAGCCACCTTTGTCACCATGTAGAAAGAAAGTGTTTAAGAATAAAATCAATAAAGAGAGTAAAGCCAAGAGATAACAAGGCAGTGAAAGAGAGACCAATGTATGCAGTGGCCTGCTTTAAGTCCCTGGATTGAATGCACTTGAAGTGAAAATCACTGCTGGATGTTTTTTGTAATGTGGGGCTTTTAAAAAATATATGTTTGTATAAGCTCTGTTTAGCCAAGTTTAATAAACTTGCAACTCATATAGCCCCAATTGATAGTAAAACTATTGTACAACTTTGTCATTGTTTAGTCTATAAGCATGTCTGAGTCTTTGAGACCCCATGGACTGCAGTCCACAAGGCTTCTCTGTCCATGGGATTTCCCAGACAAGAACACTATACAAATTACATGCAAGTAAATGGTACAGATATTAAGTTGGTAATTAAAGTGTAATGGTGTTGTACAATAAGAATTATGTGGGAGCCCATTGTAGGTGGACTTCCTGGGGTCAGGTGAGGAGGCCTCACTGGTGAAGTGTTTCTGAAGCTGAGCAAAAGTAGTTTGGATGAGGTGAGTTAGATGGGGGTTGAGGAGAGTTCTGGAGACAGACAACTAGACTGAAGGCAAAGGAGAAGAAGAATGAAAAAAGCCCACATGTGGGTGGAGAGAGCAGAACAGATGAAAACATAGGTGTGCCAGTTAGAGTCTCAACAGAAAATAGGTGCACACTCATATGAGGATACGTGAGCAGGATTTATTTATAAAAGGACTAACAGTTTTCAAACTTCAGAGAACATCAGAATATCATCAGGAGGCTTGTTAAAATAGAGATTGCCAGATTTCACCACAGTTTCAGATCAGGTAGGTCTAGAGTGGGACCTGAAAATGTGCATTTCCAACACTGTTTGAAAGTGATACTGATTCTGCGGGTCTATGGAATATACTTTGAGAACTACTGGTAAAGGGAATTTTAAGATTTGGTGTAGGAACCCAAAGCCATTAGCAGCTAAGCTGTAAACACCCCTAACTATGTAGGGTATAGATTGGAACTGAGAGCAGAACAGAGTATAGAGCAGACATGATTGCAAGAAACTGGCATACAATGTGAAGACACAAGCCAATCTAAGACAATATCTCAGAGAATGGAACAAGGAGCAAAATAAATACCCTGACCTTACTCTCCTCTCTGACTTGGACCTTGGTTGGGAAGCTCTGTTGATTTATTCTATGTAGAACAACCTCCCAATACAGAAAGCAGGGTGGAGAAGGTCTGAGAGTCTGTCTGAAGGATCAAAAAGACTTCCACAGGAGATAAGCAATAATCACTGCAGAAGGGCTTGTAAATACATTATACAGTTGGTCCTATATCCTTTGGACAGTGAAAACTACTGAGAGATTGTATGCAAAGAAGGGGCATGATCAGATTTATCTTTCTTAAACAAGACTCTAGTTGAAGATATGAATAGCTACCAGATTAGAGCGCTTCCCTGGTGGCTTAGATGGTAAAGCATCTGCCTGCAATGCAGGAGACCTGGGCTTGATCTCTGGGTCAGGAAGATCCCCTGGAGAAGAGGATGGCTATCTACCCTAGCTAGTATTCTTGCCTGGAGAATTCCATGGACAGAGGAGCCTGGCAGGCTATACAGTCTATCGGGTAGCAAAGAGTCGGACACAACGGAGCAACTAAAGGCACTTTCACCAGATTAGAAGGAGACATTTCTCATATGGGGCTCTTAATCCATGTGACTATGGAGCTGGAGAGAAGCGGGGCGCTCTCAGAATCATTTAAGGCCACGCTTAATATACGATGCAAACATGATACTACATTTTTGGCTTGGGAAAACTGTTGAATTGTTTATGTCACTTATTGATATATAAAACTCTTCAGAAGGAGCAGATTCAGAAAAAATGAATAATACCTTCAGCCTGGAACATCCTTCCTTTGATGCGCTTATGAGACATTCATGTGGAAAATATACCAGGGGTAGTTAGATATATGCGTCGAAAGCTCAGGACTGAAGATGTAGAATGGAGAAATTTCAGAATAAGAATGGTAATCAAGCTCTGAAAGAGGATATAATTTTATCTAAGAAAAGTAAGGAGTGGGAGAAGTTCAGGGTGTTGATTAGTAGTTCAGTTACTACTTTACATTGAAATTAGCATATTCATGAACATGCAAACTAAGTTGAGGTGGTATAAGGAAAAATACACTGACTACAGTCATCATTTTAGTTTAATGTGACATATGCTAAACATTAAAAACTAAGGCTAAGCCAACAGTATGTGTCATGAGGAAAGTATCAAGAAAGGGTATATTGAAATAGGATAATACTTTAGCACAGAAAAAAATAGAAAGTGAGGTGACAGATATGACGCTGAGAATAAAATGATTAAATAACTTAAAAGCTTCATCAATGGTCTCAACTCAATGCCAAAAATGCTTTTTGAGAAATAAATATCAAATAATAAAACTTTCCTTACTATTCCTTCATTTGGTGTATTGTTATCTTTTACGCCATAGCTCTATTCATATAACCTCACCTTCATTTTCTACTCTATAGTTTCCTTAAAGAAACATGTAGGTACAAAATCAAGAAGAAATAAATTCTAGAAACATAAAACTTTTAATCAATTTTGGATCTCAAAAAAATTAAATGAACATTAACTAAGCAGACATGACAAATATAAAGCATAAAGGGATTGGTTTGGCATAAAGGCATTGGTGATATAACATTTTTGTGTTTGACTAAAATAAAAGTCTCCCATAAGTTATTCATTCGTAGGACTCTATAGTAAATATTCATTGTATTGGTCTGTATAGCATTCCGTCCACTTTCTTCAAGTATAAGCAACCTAATTTTCCTCTGAAAACCCAGTTTCCCAACTCTAAATCTATATGGTTTTAATCTTCACTGGTGGTCCAGTGGTTGAGAATCCACCTTCCAATGCAGTGAAAATGGGTTTGATCCCTTGTCAGGGAACTAAGGTCCCACACGCCCCAGAGGGAACTATGAAGATCCTTCATGCTGCAACTAAGCCCAGATGCAGCCAAAAAATTAATTAATTAATAATTAATTAAGGTATCGACCCTACCTCCTAGCTTCTTGTGAGTATATGCCCAGAATAATCAATGAGAATACCATTTCCCTCTGAATTGGATAATTGGCACAGAATTTAGTTTATGAAATGGCAATCCACTCCAGTATCTCTTGCCTGGGAAATCCCATGGACAGAGGAGCCTGGCAGGCTACAGTCCATGGGGTCACAGGGAGTTGGGCACAACTGAAGTGACTTAGCACTCACAAAGGTCAGGAAGGGGCTTCCCCAATAGTTCAGCAGGTAAAGAATCTGCCTGCAATGCAGGAGACACAGGAGATGTCGGTTTGATCCCTGGGTTGGGAATATCCCCTGGAGAAGGAAATGGCAACCCACTCCAGTAGTCTTGCCTGGAGAATCCCCTGCATTGAGGACCCTTCCAAACAGGTGCAAACAGTCAGACATGACTGACTATCCACACACACATAGGTCAGGCAAATAAAACTGAATTTGGAGTTTTTGATAAAATTATACCTTCCAGGTGCTGTATTTCTACCTAGATGATTAATCTAGAACTGCTGGTAGCAAGTGTTGTCACTTATTGAGAGGCACATGTCTAAGAGTAAGACAAATATAAGGAAGTGAGAACTAAACTGAGGCAAAAGATAAGAGAAATAAAATACTAATATTCCAAATCCAGCCACACTACCTCTAGACTTCACAGAGATGCAAACCAATAAATTACTTAAAACAGCTTGAGTCAGGTTTATGAAAGTTATTGTTATGTTAATATAAACTAACAGTTTAAGGTTTTATATTTGATCCCAAATCATGTATATGTTCATGATCTTTCAATGTATTTTACAAAGTTAAAATATAAATGTCCCATATAAGGAGAATTTGTGAGAAATAACTGATCAAGTCTAGAAGTTCAGGAACTTACAGAGTAAATTCCAAATCATTAAAAGAAATATACTGAAATTTTGAAGAAAATTGGGCTTTCCTTCTGACTCAGCTGGTAAAGAATCTGCCTGCAATGCGGGAGACCTGAGAAGATCCCCTGCAGAAGGGAAAGGCTACCCACACCATTATTCTGGCCTGGAGAATTTCATGGATTGTATAGTCCATGGGGGTCGCAAAGAGTTGGACACGACTAAGCAACTTTCATTCACTTCACTTTGAAGAAAAAGGAATTTTTTAAATGTTAATCTGTTCCTAATCATTGTCTAATATCCCCTTCTTGTCAGATAGATATGTAGATAGCTAGACAGATCTCCTTTATTCTTTTTCTTGATGATGAACTTTGTAATTAATGGCAAAGTATCTTCAAAATGTTTTGAAAACTGCCTATACTTGCAACTTCCATTAAGTAAGAATTTTTATTTAGGATACAACTCACAATGTTTTTTAAAAGAATATTATTTAAATAACTTTGCAGAATTCTTTACAATAATTATGTGCTTTAATATTAAGGAAAATGTCAAAATATGCTTAAATGTTACAAAACACATTGTCAAATATTATGTTATGATGTTTAAAAGAGTTTTTTCAAATAGATGAATTAATTGACACTGTAAACTAACAAATTATGAAATAATGTTTTCCTGACCAAGAATAAATGCCTAAATTATTTCTTGAAAAATAAAATATCTAGGGGGGCTCAGGATGGGGAACACATGTACACCCATGGCTGATTCATGTCAATGTATGGCAAAAAACATTACAATCTTTTAATTAGCCTCCAATTAAAATAAATTTTAAAAAACAGAAAAAAATAAAATATCTGTCATCTACTCTAATATGCTTAATATTCTTGCTTTATTTATATATAGTATTTGATTCTAGATTTTTCGTACAGTCCCATTTCATGTTTAAAGATGATAAGTATCTTATCTTAGTACAGAAAATTTTTATCCTGAAATTTAGAATTTGTACCACCCATTCTCTCCATTGATTAGAAAGCTAATATTATGAAACTGAAAATGAAATTCATTGTTTAGAAACAGGATTCCATCTTATAAATCAAGACCAAAACTTCAAGATTTTAAACTGACTGCTAGTTAATTTAAGATAGACACATGTCTCTAATAGAATTATATTCATCCCTTATATTCTTTATGCTTGATAAAAATAACATATACTTTGAATAACATTATTGAAAAAGTAAATACTTAAAATACATCACTGTTCTTTGACATTACTAACCCTTGACCATCTAAAAAAGGTAAATCTAATAGAAATCTTCCAAAGGTAGTAATAATGAGAAAAGGGACTTACATGATCAATTAGTTCACGGACCATTCCATTCCATTGTCCATTGGCATCATCTTGGGCTCCATATTTTCCATCCTCCACAAGTCTAATTTCGTATGTAAAGCCAAGGATTGTAGATAACTCTCTGAGGAGGTCAATGCAGTAGCCCTCAAAGCGATCATTTCCATAAAGAGGTTTGTCAGACTTTTTAAACAGAACATAGGGTTCCTCCTAGAAACAGTGAACATGAAGGTAGGAAGTGTCTGTTAACCATGAAGCTATTACAAAAATTATAACTTTGGTAATAAGTTGGTAAAGATAGAAAATTCCATATTAATTTAAAGAAGTCAGTTTTATTTTTTTCTCATTATGATTAGCATAGTTTGAGACACTAAGAAGGCATATTACTTTGAGAACACTTATGCCTCATAAGAGATATTTAAATATAATAACATTGACACAATTATACAATAAAATGATATGTTATATATATTATACCACATCTTATATCACATATGATAAATAATATATAAAATGAATACATACTATATAATATATAATACCAAGATATAATTTCAATATATTGTATTTAATTACAATATATGATTACAATATCCCAATTTTAATTATACCAAATAATTTCAAGTGTGCTGTTTTAGTGAGATTTATTGACAAAAGAATGAAAAAAGTCATATCTAATTGCCTACCACATGCTAAGAACTGAATTAGACACACATATACATTATCTCATTCTTTATCTCATTCTGTTCTAAGAACTATCAAAATTACAACTACTATAATTATAAAAGAAAAAACAGTAGTTTAGAGTATAGATGAAGTCACTAACACATATCAAGTGTTTACGCACTCATTCAACGTTTTATTGAGCACCTAATGTAATTCCTGAATCATGAAGTTTATGGTATAGAAGAAGAAACCAATAATAAATGCCTAAATGAACAGAACTCATTACTTCTGATGCTGATCAATTGTATAAAAACATAAACTAGTGCAATGAGACATTGAATGACATATCAAGGTACTTGCAAGAGAAGACAAAATTGAGTAATATGTCTGGAAACCTTTTCTGAGGAGATGAAACATGCACAAGAACTTAAAAGATGAGAAGGAGTCTAGCCATTTGAAAATCTGAAAGATCATTTCAAGCCAAGGACACAGCAATAAAAACCCTGAGAGCAATATGACACTAGAGTGTACCAGAAAGAGGACAACAGCCATCAATATGATTGAAGTCACATCTCGTAGGGGAGGGAATTAGTTGAACAAGATAAACATGAAGAGCAAGTGAAAGTGAAAGTCACTCAGTCGTGTCCTACTCTTTACAACCCCATAGACTATATGGTCGATAGAATTCACCAGGTCAGAATACTGAAGTGAGTAGCCTTTCCCTTCTCCAGGAGAACTTCCCAACCCAGGGATGGAACCCAGGTCTCCTGCATTGCAGGCAGATTCTTTACCAGCTGAGCCACAAGGGAAGCCCAAGAATCCTAGAGCAGGTAGGGTAGCCTATCCCTTCTCCAGGGGATCTTCCTGACTCAGGAATCGAACCGGGGGCTCCTGCATTGCAGGCAGATTCTTTACCAACTGAGCTATGAGGGAAGCCCAATGAAGAGCAAGTGAGGAGCCAAATCTTATAAGGCTTTGCAAAGCAGGTCCTATCAAATACTGTATGTTTAACCAAGGGCTAAGAGAATCCACATATCTGCATATTTTATTGGAAGTGGGTGGAACATCATATGACAGATTGTCCTATAACTAAACCAGAGTGCAACTGGCTCTACTACTTACTATTTGACAGTGGACAAAGCCTCTGGAAGTTTCTCTCTAGAGTGAGATGTTGCAAAGTGAAAAAGTTTAGGAGACTCCCATGCCAATACATTTAGCAAGCAATCACCCTCTTCCCAACCCCTAGAAAATATCAGTCATCTCATGAGGGTCATCACACCAAAAGACGTTTTGGACTAACAGCATTGAGTCAGCTTGCCCATACTCATCTCAGAGACAAGACTAATTTTCTCTCTCTTGCCATCTCCTTTGACCTGGTTTATCCCTACTGTTTCTTGCACACTCTAACTTTCCTGCTCTTCTGATGCTCCAGTGTGTAAAAGAAGTCCTGCTCAAAGATCAGCACCGTATTCCACATCTCACTTCCCTGGAATATGACATCCACATTGATTCATTACAGTATCTCCATGCTTAATACAATACTTGGCACATAATATGTGCAAAGAAAATATTAACTGTATAAATGATAAATTAATTTTCTGACTCAGTTTTCTTGTCTCTGAGTGGATTCAACAATGCTTTTTTTTTTTTTAATTTTTTATTTTATTAGTTGGAGGCCAATTACTTCACAACATTTCAGTGGGTTTTGTCATACATTAACACGAATCAGCCATAGAGTTATACGAATTCCCCATCCCGATCCCCCCTCCCACCCCCCCCTCCACCCGACTCCTCTGGGTCCTCCCAGTGCACCAGGCCCGAGCACTCGTCTCATGATGAATGGATAAGGAAGCTGTGGTACATATACACCATGGAATATTACTCAGCCGTTAAAAAGAATTCATTTGAATCAGTTCTAATGAGATGGACAAAACTGGAGCCCATTATACAGAGTGAAGTAAGCCAGAAAGATAAAGAACAACAATGCTTTTAAGTTATTTTGAGTATTCAACAAAAGGAACGTGGCAGATATAGCTTAATATTATTTCATTATTTTAGATGCAATAATTTCCCATGGATTCTAATAGACTTTGTTTCTACAGCAGTTTTAGATTTACAGTAAAACTGAATGGAAAGTTCAGAGTTCCCATATACCCCCTACCATCATGCATGCCAAGCCTCCCCCTCTACCAGCATCCCCCACCAGACTGATACATTTGTTATTGTTATAATACAATGATATGTAACTATCAGTCAACATCCATAATTTATATTAGGATTGTATTTTCTATAGGTTTTGTCAAATATATGACATGTAGTTCACCATTGTAGCAACATACAGAATAATTTCACTGCCCTAAAAGTCCTCTGTGCTCTACCAATTAATCCCTCCCTCTCCTCTAAACCCTGGCAACTGCTAATCTTTTTTGTCTACAGTTTTTACTTTTCCGGATGTCATATAGTTGGATTCATACTACAGTTCATTTCTTTCAAATGCTGAATAATATCCCATTATCTGACTATACCACAGTTTGTTGATCCATTCACCTACTGAAAGACATCTTGGTTGCTTCCAAGTTCTGTCAATTATGAATAAAGCTGCTACAAACATTCATGCAAAGGATTTTGTATGGATATGTTACAACACAGTTGGATAAACAGAAGTGTATTCAGTTAATATAAGAGTGTTTAGTCTTGCTAGAAACTGTCAAAATGTCTTCCAAATTAGTTGTACCAGTTGGAGTTTGCCACCAACAATGAATGAGAATTCCTGTTGTTGTACACCCTCAACAGCATTTGGTGTTGTCAGTTTTCTGGATATTTTATTCATTCTAACAGGTATGTAGTGATTTTTCAATGTTTCCTTATTTCACAAATCTCTACGGAATGATGATATTGAACATCTTTTCACATGGTTCAACTGAGTTTCATTAGGACTTTTTTATAGTTGTCATTTTTCAAAGAGGTTAATTTTCCCAGGCCACACAGCTGAGAAGAAATAAAGAACACTTAAGAGGAGTCAAAGGGTAGATTTGCACTCAGGTTTTCTAAATTCTAAGATGCATACTTTCCCACAATCTCATACTTCTTTCTAAACCACTTAGGTAATTTGTGGAAAACCCACATATACTGCTTCCCTGGTGGCTTAGAGGGTAAAGCGTCTGCCTGCAACGCAGGAGACCCGGGTTCGATTAGAGACCCGGGTTTGATCCGAGAACCAGGTTCAATCCCTGGGTCAGGAAAATCCCCTAGAGAAGGAAATGGCAACCCACTCCAGTACTCTTGCCTGAGAAAATCCCACAGACAGTGGAGCCTGGTAGGCTGCAGTCCATGGGGTCGCAAAGAGTCTGACACAACTGAGCAACTTCACAGTTTCACATATGCTGCATTTCCAAATGGAATTAGTTAAAACACATAGAAATCAGAAGTTAATATGTAATTAAATTCAAAGCTAGGCATTTGGGCTTACCAAAAGGTAAAAAGTACATTTAGGATCCTGTCTAATTTTTATACGGGGTTAGCCGGTGGCTCAGTTGTAAAGAATCCACTTTCAATGCAGGAGATGCGGGTTGGATCCCTGGGTTGGGAAGATCCCCTGGAGTAAGACATAACAACACACTCCAGTATTCGTGCCTGGAGAATCGCAGGGACAGAGTCCCTCGCGGGCGACAGTCCAAAAGGTTGGACAAGACTGAAGCGACAGTGTGCACACACTAATTTTTATGTACTATGTGATCACGTAGAAAATGTATTTCCCAGGGATACAGTGCTACAAATCTGACAGATATAGTGCTCTTCCACCCTTAGGGATATGATACTCATTTTCCTCTCTACACTTCCTGGCCTTCTAATCTTTAAAGCTGGATAACACATTTCCGTGGATCACAAGCTAAATGCCCTTGTTACCCGGGGAGAGGAGGAAGCCCTGCAGTTGAGCAGCTTTCTTGGGCTAGGTATTCACAGTTCAGGCACAGTCAGTTATCTCCTTTTCTGCCGCCCCACAATAATTTTTACCATAATATTTATCATATTGAGTAGGGAGTGCTGATTTACATATATATCTTCTGAACTAGAATTGAACCATTTATATGGCAAGATAGGAGCCATTTATATGGCAAATTTGCATCAAAAGCACTAAACATCACCAGGCACATAGCAGGGTTGCAATAAATGACTGTGTAATGAACTGGATGAAAATGAACTGCTATGGTCAATTGGGGAAGCCAAGGCAACTTGAACTCGAAGGAAAAATTTTATAAGACAGCTAAGTTCTATGGGGTTTGGAGATGGTGGCAACAAATCCTCAGGCTCCTAACCAATGGCCAGGGGCTTAGGGACTTGAGAAGGACATATCATGTTCCCCTTAAGAGGAAGGAACAGCGAGAGAATTTCTGGCTGGCGGAATGAGGGACCAAGAAGCTTTTTGGTACAAAAATTATCAAATTCACACTTTGGTTGCAGTCAGTTTCTGATCTATAAATAAACAAATGTGCATTATTTTTATTTAAAAGGCCACAGGTTGACCATTTTTCACGCTCCAGTCGCTAAGTAACAGCACAAACATTTTCCAAGTGTTTAATTACTGCCCATTCCTGTTCTAAAAGCTTTTCCTTGGATTAATTCATTTATTTCTCATTACAGGCAAGCAAGGTCAGTGATATCATTATTAATTTTTATATTTTACAGATAAAGAAACTGAGGGCTGGGTTGCTAAGTGTTTTGCCTAAGGTCAACAGCCAGCATACAATCTAGGCAATCAGACTACTGAATCACTTACCGTTCTACTATACTTCCCACATTAAATAGTTCCTAGTGATGGTTTCTAAACTGCATATAAATGCATAATTATACAGGGATCATTAGCTAACTTAACACGTATTGTCTGGTTTTATTATTATTTTTTCAATCAACTGGGATTAGTATTAGTATACTGCATGCAAAATGGTAATACATTTATTAATTGCACAATGCAATCAAAATGAAATGGTGAACAATAGAAGTAAATATATAATCCTAAAAATTCATTTTCTACATAATAAATTATTTTCTTTCCAAGTTAAAACACACATTCTTATCATAATACTTGAAGAATTTGTAAAAATAGGGAATTCCCTCCTGTCCAGTGGTTAGGATACTATGCTTTCACTGCAGGAGACACAGGTTCTATCCTTGGCTGGGGAACTAAGGTCCTGCATGCCAGTGCAGCCAGATAAATAAATAAAAATAAAATATAATAATTTGTAAAAAAAAATAGCATATTTTCAGCCCAACAGATTTAGGAAGCAACATATACGTGCCTAAAAAATGTTTTCCCCCTATTTGCACTATTAAGTCATGATTGTCTCTATTTAAAAACTTTGTTCCAAAATATATATGGTATACTTTTCATACAAAGTTACCTGGACATTGGAGAAAATATGATAAACGTTAGTGAATACTTAAAAGTGTGTAAGGCAAAAGGACATAAATGCACAAGGAACAGAAGCAGAGCAAAAATTCCCAAAATTATTGTGCTATTTAAATATCATCCAACTTGTTGTAGTAGTAACCATCCTTCCTATGAATTTGATTTCCCTCATTTATCAGCTAATAAGAAAACCTCTGTCATAGGCAAATAAATGTGCTGATCTCTGTGAGATTAAACAGCCTATTTAGATGTGTATTTTAAACAGGTTTTCATATCACAAGGAAAAAATATGTTGTTTGAGTGCATCTTTTTGGTATTTATGTGTCTCCACAGTGTCTAATATCATTCTTCCCATATTTAATTCTGAGAAGTAAGACACTCTTTTCCAGCTGTGATTCCTATCTCTAGCTACACTGTGTCACAAGACAGTTTACATCGAGTTATGACTCTCCTTTAGACTCTTCCTCTGTTTCACACGGCACAAGGATAAATAACAACCTCGTGTAAGAAAAGAAAAATGATACCAGAAGCAATTACTGTACCACATAGTGAGTTCAATGAATAATATGATAAAAGTCTCCTGGGCAACTTTACTGATTTTTCACATAGTCTTAAATCTCCACATCAGCATTTGCTAGAGGTAAAGGCATTTCATTTCACTGGCATCTGTAATAAGGATTTGTCAGCATTTCTACTATCAACCCCAGTTTTAAGGAACCTAATAACTCACGTATTTTTATCTGTATTAGACTGGGATTTGACACATGATAAACCCAAAATGAAGGTCTGAAAAAGTAAAATATGCTTAAGGTTAAGGGGAACAAAATGTTTTATTTAAATATAATAAAATTTTATACTTTTAAAATGTATGACTCATATATCCCTCAGCCCTTATCTAAAAAGATATAAATGATCTTTTTTCATGTGTTAACCCTTGAACTATCATTGTCTCAAATGATTTCAAAAGATTAAAGATATAAAGATGCAAATTAATTTTCTATGATAGGTATAAAATATCCCCTACTATTACAATGATAAGAATAATAACTAATTTATTTATTTATTCAAACATATATCAAACTCTTACTGTGATACATACTCCTTTAGGCTCCAGGTACACAATGATATCAAAACAAAAAAATACCTAAAAATCCCAGCCCTATGGAACTCTCAATCTAGTGATGAATTTAAAGTTTTTATCTATTTTAAATAATTTTGTATTACTGAATGGCTACTTTGATTCATTAATTACCAGAAGAACAATATCACTAGAGAGTTCGTTTTTGAAAAACATGACCCTGTGTCCGAACATTTGGGCGTGTATCAGGAACTATGACCCCTCGATTCATTTCCTTGGGAAGCCAGAGATGGATATTCGGTTAGCCCCAATCAGGTTCAGAATTTACCCTTATGACCAAAGCTCTTTTAAAATTTGTTTGCAGAAACCAGCTGAAACCGTATTTATTTATGGGTAACAATATCCTTGCCTATGAAGTATCTATATTTTATGAATTCATGTTTATATTCTTAATACCTCTTAAAGGCTGGCAAAAAATACCTTTTTAATAGTATTCATATGAACTAAAGGAAAAAGACACATGTTTATTTTTATTTTTTTTTTAAGACACATGTTTATAACAGCAATATCATGCTAAACTTATGGAGATTAAAACTTACAACTGAAGTTTATATTTTCCCAAGGAATTATTTCTTTCTTTCTATTTTCTGACCTTTATACTCTTTGTGTCCTATCACTGCCCTCATACGGAAAGAATTACATAATAAATAATAAGTGAACAATCTAATTAACAGAGTGTAGAAATCAAGTAGGTGCCACAAAGTCGATTAGAAGTAAAAGGCTAATGACTGGGCAGTATGAACAGTGGAGGAATGATGCTGATGAAGCTGGCTTTTGAGGGAGGTGAGTCAGTTCTTTGAAAGTATAGAAGTTATAACTTAATACGAGAAAAACAAAAAAAAAAACCTCAACATCTTGCCCTGGGAAGCTCAGAGGAGGCAAATGAAGAATCATGCTTTCAAAAGAGAGATTAAGGATGAAAAACCATTATCATACACAGCAGTACCAAGAAGATGAGTATTTCTTTAACAAATAAGTTATCAACTCACTGTAAGTATCTGACCGTGACTTATCCCATTGCTCAAATAAACCACATCCATGGATGGAGTAAGAACACATAATGAATGATGTAAACATGTAAAGAAAAAGCCTATGATACCAGTAAGGATGTTTTCTCATTACTAAAATATGCTTTCAGTTGGCATGTTTTGATTTTAACTGGTTATCACCATTCTTAAATGGAATAGTGACCTAGAAGTAATAGCAACAACTCTGAAGATGATCAGTGAATGACCATGTTTCTCTAACAGAGTACATTATAAGTTGTTAGATGATATTTAACAAGATGCATGTAGATATCTACATTTAATAATCTAATGTCAAAATATAAATGTAGAATAGTTCTATTGTTCATCCATCCATTCATCCACTAATGCATCAATCATGCATGCACTAATGAAATACTTTTATGCAAAAATTTTGTATACCAATTTTCAAAACAGAGGTCAGCAAAGTGTCTCTTAAAAAACAAATAGTAAATATCTTTGGCTTTGTGAGTAATACATTTGTAACCATTCAACTTTACCATGGTAGAGAAAATCAGCCATAGAAGCAATGAATAGGCTGGCAAAAAGTGTCAACACTCTTTAAAAATCAATTTTTTAGAACTCTGGAATCTAAAAAAAACTCACAACAACCAGGAGAATGCTTAGTGAAGAGGAAAACTATAGAATTTTGATAGGAGAGCTCTATGGCATATCAATTTACCCAGTTACTACTGACACTCCCCAGCTTTGCAGCAGCAGCATTGAAAACGGAAACCTGCATTCCTGATGCAGGTTGTGCAGCACCACAGGGAACATTGTGGACCTATTCTCAAATAATGTAGTTGTTCTGTGTTTTTACCCTGGTGGTGGTTCCCTGAAGAATCAGCTCAAGGATTTCCCTTTGTTTTGCCTACATAGCAGCTTCCCAGGGTTGAAACTGCTTCCTCGGTGGTTTTTTCATAAGCATTAAAGGCAAATACACTTAGCCACTAGCTTTTGGGCAAGAATAAACTGCAGGAGCAAGAGATAAACTAAAATGCCTGGGATAGAAAGGATAGAATAGGCTCAGGAAAGAGATACTTGGGACAATTAGAGTTATGAAAACCCCAGCATATTCAAGGAAATCTAGAAAGTCACATATGTGCCTGTGGCAGGACGTCAGCTCAGAAAAGACCTGAAAAGACTCTAAGCATTTTTACCTCCGGCTGGACTTCAGTCTCTGTGCATCCAGAAAAGGAAGAAGGCAGAATTGTAAACTGCCTGGATAGTTACATTTATTCTATTACTTTGATCTAACAAACAGCTAATAACTGTCCATTACTTTCCAATGCTAGTTTCTAACAAGCTCTACATTACATTTAAGAAAGAGTCCTCCACCACAAATACATTCCCTTAGTTCTCAACTATGATAGATATATCTAAGGAGTGATTACTTTTTCTTTAATCCTATCAAAAATTCATATATCTACTTATATTTGTTTTTTTCTCAACACTGAAAGTTTAATGAGTAATAGTATAAATAAAATAAATTTCCCACTAAGTACAGCATTACGGGGCCTATTGTGTCAGTCAATCACCTTGCTTACAAGAAAATTAATTATCAGATATAATTTCTCAAATCTCTTATTTTACTCCATTCCAATCTCTTCAAAGACCCTGATACTGGGAAAGATCGAAGGCAGGAGGAGAAGGGGATGACAGAGGATGAGATGGTTGGACGGTATCACCTACTCAATGGACATGAGTTTGAGCAAGCTCCAGGAGTTGGTGAAAGATAGCGAAGCCTGGCATGCTGCAGTCCATGGGGTCATAAAGAATTGGACACGACTGAGTGATTGAACTGAACTGAACAGAATCTCTTCAAAGAACATGTTTTCTCTTTTTATTTTTAAATTATCACCAATGTCTGTTTTTATCTTATTTTTTCCTTATTATCTATAAAATGAATAAACAAGTCATATCACTCTATCCATTCATTTATTCAGTCACTCAGCAACCACTTAATAGATGTCTATAAAGCTGCAGGCATTGTTCTTTGTCATGAAGATAAGACTAAGGAAACATGGTACCTATTCTTAAGAACATTACAGTCTAGTGACAGAGGCAGAGACTAAGACAAATAAGCAGATAAGTAAATGTAAAGTCTTATGGAAACAGCATTTGAACTCAGTTCTCAGCCATGATTGTACATAAAAATTAAATTAAATATTTTACAATTAAAAATTATAAGACTGATGCCTGGGCTCCATCCCCAGATTCTGAAGTCAATTATCTAGGATGCTACCTTGGCATTATTACTTTTCAAAAACTTTCTAGATGATTGTAATATATGGCTGGGGTAGTTTATGAGTGTGTGATCTGTGTGGTTTCACAGGACCCAGAACTCTGAAGATCTGTGCTAAGTTTAATATTCTGTTGGTGCTTGTCTATTGAAATTCTTAACAATTTTTAGTAAGAGAGTCTTGTTTTTGTTTTGTACTTTGGGTGGAAATGTGTAGCTGATCCTATATGCAGTAAGCAATGAAAACTACTGTCTTAAAGTGGTCTAGATGGTAATATTTCAAAGCAAGAAAACTGTTCATGTAGATGCTGAAAAGAATAAAGGGCTTTGTATGATTTAGATAAAAAGAGAGTGTGGGACAAGAAAGATACAGGGAATTAATATCATGAGAACCTTAGTAAGGAAGCAGACTCTATTTCTATAAAATTCTGAATTACAACCTAAATATAATCACTGTTGATCATCAGTGCTTGAATTCATATCCTGCTTAGAATGACATTTTCTTTCCTAAGATTATTTTTAAGCATCAACCTAAAACCAATTTTGATGCAGGAAATTAATTTGAGGGTTTTTTTTTTCTGTAATAGTCTACCTTTAGGTAATTTCTTACTATTCAGACATTGGATGAATTTGAATGCATGTTTGGGAGACAGAGAAACCAAACCAAAAGGAGGAAAATCTGATTTGCTAAGTGACTGCAAAGTCAAGTTTTCAATCATTAGGATTCTGCTTCTTATAATCTAGTGAAATGATTAGAGGTTGGGGACATTTTGGTTTTAGAAAGGAGGACCCAATGTTAACCATCCACTAACTCTACTTATGCATCTCCAAAAAAGGCTGAAATACGCTGATAGAAAAAATGGATTAGAATAAAGAACTAATACTAATTGGGTTTCTACCCTTATCCCATCCAAAGTTGATCAAATACTGGCAAATCTGTCGATGTTTCTGAATACCCATGCAAAACATGTACACTAGGATTATTCATCAAGGATTAATAGTAGTTAGCAGCATTCATCTGCTCAAAGTTATTTTTTACACAATAAACAGTGAGTATAACTCTCAGCTGCTGGCTTTTATAATCAATAAAATCAATAAATGTTTATTGGGTATCCATCATTTAAAAGAAAACACCCTGCTTAGGAAAACGGTACATCTCCTAAGCACCTTTTAATCTAATTGAAAATACAGAACTTGCAGAGGAAAATGCAGACAAATAATACAAATTTTCATGGAAGTACCTAAGAAATAAGTTGTATAGATAAAAGAACCATTAGGTGTTCCCATTAAAGGAACGTAAAAATGTCTCAAAGTAGTCAGATAAATCATCCTAGAGAAAACGGCATCAGAAAACTGGACTGTATAATGAGTATAAATTAGACAAATGTGGAGAAGAAAAAGTTGTTCTTAGGTGGTGCAGTGGTAAAGAATTCTCCTGCCAATGCAAGAGACACAAGAGACACAGTTCCCATCCCTGGGTTGGGAAGATCCCCTGGAGGAGAAATGGCAACTCACTCCAGTGTTTTTGCCTGAAAAACTCCCTGGACAAAGAAGCCTGGTGGACTATAGTCCATGAGGTTGCAAAGAGCTGGAATGAACTGAGTGACTGAGCATGGCTCATAAGAGCTGTTCCAGCAAGAGAAATGAAGAAGAGGAATGACAGTTTCTAAGAGGAAGATATTCATAAACACGTAAGAAAGCCTTATGGAAAATATTAAAATGAGAACTACTCATTACTTACTAATTTTTGAATTACTTTATATCCATTAAAGTTGTCACTTACTGATAACTTTGTACCAGGAACTATACTCATATTTTCCAAATTTTTATCTCTACTACACACTTTAATTTGCATATTATTTTATTATCCTCATTATTAAATGATGGTAACTTACCCAAGGTAACTCATCTACTAAGTGGCCAACTCAAGATTCAAACCTAGATTTTCTGACTTCCATTTGTCCCTTCAACCTGCAGAAAAGCCCTTTCTTAGTTAGGTAGTAAACTCAGTTACCCAGTGTCAACAAACCATAGAAACTGTCTGTTCCTCTGCTTAGGATTGGAGGGGTAGGTAATTTAAGGATTTGCATACATAAATAAATTTCATCATAAAAATCAATGAGTACCTAAAAATCATTATGATTAAACTTAAATATAATGTATTTGTACACAGTGTATTCTGGATGATTATCCCACAAGTTTTATTTACTGGAAAAGACTCTGCAATTTAAAATATTTAGAAACTCTATATAATCACATCCCTTTGAGATATCCATGATACATATGAATTTATTAAAGACTTGGTGATAAGGAAACCTAGCAAATTTGGCTTAACTTAGTATTTGCAAAAATCTATGAACCGCAGAGTTGTTGTAAGGCATGCCTGTATCATATACCTATCAGAATTGTGGAGCATACTCCAACATTCTTATGTAACCAGATGTGTGTGTGTGTGTGTGTGTGTGTGTGTGTGCGCGCGCGCGCGCAGATGTGTGTGTGTGTGTGTGTGTGTGTGTGTGTGTGTGTGCGCGCGCGCGCTCAGTCATGTCCAACTCTTTGTGGCCCCATGGACTGTAGTGTCCCAGGCTCTGCTATCCTTGGAATTTTCCAGGCAAGAATACTGGAGTGGGCTGTCATTCCCTATGCCAGGGATCTTCTCAAACCAGGGATTGAACCAGCATCTCTTGTGTCTCCTGCATTAAAAGATGGATTCTTTGCCACTAACGCCACCTGGGAAATCTGATGTAACCAAAAGAAAAAAAAAAGCTATTGCTACAAACATAGAAAGCGCAAGCTGTAATGTAAAGGCAGTGTTTTGTTTCTAAGGTCAGACAGTATCATATTTGCCAAACAATTGCAAATTTTAATGTTCCAAAGAGGAACTATAAATTTAGATTTTCTTTTTAAGAGCACAAAGCTATGACAAACATGAACAAATACATGGCCTTTGACTCTAATTACATTTGAATGCAGTATAAGAAATTCTGCATATAATATGAAATGCTTTCCAAACAGCTGTGTGACAAAGGCATTTCTCTTCTCTTAGTTCTGAAATGAAGTGGTTAAAAAAATATCCATTTAGTTGGTTTCTTTTACCAATACGGGTTTAACTCAAACAAGGTGATGAAAACAAATTCATGAGTTATTTCTTTTAATTAATTACTACATAGAACTAAAACTAAGAGAACTCGGAACATAAAATTTATAAGATCCTAGTTAATGGTACTCATTTTTATTTAGGTGACTAATAAGTGGCAATAAATGCCTTATGAGTAGTAGACCTAATAAAATACATTGACTGATAAATGGGTAAGAACTGGGGGAATCAAGTGTTATCCTGGATTTCTAGGCAAAACATACTCACTTTAGTGATGCCAGGAAAATGAAACACGTATGTGTTTTATACCATGGAAAGAGTTCTGTATCATTCTTTCTTGAGTCACCGTAGCAGAGTTAATCGGAGTTAGGATATAATTTGTCACTAGGAGTACCATTTAAATCTCAAATAAAGAGAAGTAATTAGGAATCAATGTCAAGTAATCAAGTGTGGTTGAAAACCACAGAGAGCAGGACCTGAGTATCAGACACTGATGATCAGAAAGGCAAGTTAAGTTGGAAGTATCTGCCCTGATTAGGACTTACTGGTCTTGAAGGTCTCATGACTGTCATCTGACAGCCACAATCTCCCCATATGTGTAAGGGATTCTTGAGTCTAACTCAAAGGATAGTATATTTTTTTCTCCCAGACTCTTTATATTCCTGGGAAGTCCTGAGTTTATAATTATTTGTCAAGCCAAACAGAATACAGCAGGTGTCAGGACAGAAGCAACAAAAGCATCAGGAAAGGAAAAAAAAATGTTTAGTGGTATAGATTCACAGAAAACACACATGAGTTCTCTACATGAACAGTATCACCAATATTCATGACTCAAACCACCCTCTCTTTTGGTAACTCCAAATATGATTTCCAGTCCAGACCATTCTCTTCAGGTATGGAACTACATGTCTAACTGCCAACCAGATTATATACCATAGAAAAACTAAATGCTATATGTTCAAAATTAAAATTCAATATGTATTATCCCAATTTGCTATTTAACATCAATTCTGTTTCCAGGCACATTTACCAGAAAAATAAAAGTGCCCTTAACCTCTGACCTCTTCTTAAACTCCAATTTGCAAATCATTACTCCCCTTTAATCCCTTTCTTCACCCTATATGCCTTGGAAATTTCATTTCTTTCCCCATCTTTGAACAATGCCATAGTTTGGAACTTATCATCTTCACTCTTGCAATATTCTCTTGGCTTGTCTCACTAAATTCTATCTCATGAACTACACACAATTCTATCTTCAATACTAAGAAGGATTTTTTAAAATCTCAAATTGATTATATCAATCATGCACTTAAAATCCTTCTAAATTGTCTCATTATGAAGAGCAGAATTTCTTTAGGAGGCCTACAAAGGCCTTTTCTCTGCTGTTGCCCGCCTTCTACCTTTCCCACTACTCTCCCACATAGGCTGGACTCCATCTGGACTGGACTACTTACAGGTAGTTATTCATATGCTTTAAGCTCTTTCATTGTCTGCACCTTCAACATAGGCTTCCCAGGTGGTCAGTGGTAAAGAATTTGCCTGCCAATGCAGAAGATGCAGGAGACACAATACCTACCTGGGTAGGTAAGATCCCTTGGACTAGAAAATGGAAATCACCCCAGTCCTTGCCTAGAAAATTCCATGGGCAGAGGAGCCTGGCGGGCTACAGTCCATGGGGTTGCAGAGTTGGGTATGATTGAGCACAAAGGTTTACAGTTTTCTGCCTTCAAACATACTTTTCCCACAGCCTGAAATATCTGGTATTCTTCACCTACTAGATCCTACTCCCAAAGTAAATACAGCTCAAGATTTGTGGAAAGCAGGCAGTGGCAACCCCTCTCCTAATTCTTTACCAGTGTAGTTCTTAGGTTCTGGGCAAATACGAAAACTTCCGACAGTGAAAAGTAAGAGTAACAAAGTCTCGCTGAAAGTTGTAGGGATGGAATTTAGATAGGTACAGAAAACTGCATATGGAAGATAATTGCTAGGTTGTAGACAATGTGTAGGGCTTCCTATGTGGCACTAGGAGTAAGGAGCCTGCCTGCCACTGCAGGAGATGTAAGAGTGAGATGCAGGTTCAATCCCTGAGTTTGGAAGGTCCCCTGAAGAAGGGCATGGCAATCCACTCCAATATTCTTGCCTGGAGAATCCAACGGATAGAGGAGCCTGGTGGACGACAGACCGTAGGGTTGCAAAGAGTCGGACACGACTGAAGCGACTAAACACACACACACACACACACACACACACACACACACACACACACACACACAGCAAATGTGTAAACACACTAGGGCAAGAGCATGAACATGTCATCAAAAAGGGTTCCTTTCTACTCAAGAGATAAAGTTTGCTCTAGATGGCTCCTAAGAAATAATTTGTATAAAAGCTGAGTGAAAAGAGAGGACTGGTTTTTGATAATGAATTCTGTTTAAAAACTTTAAAAACAAAGAATGGATTCTTGGAAAACTGCAGGTCCAAAATTCAGTCTATTTTCTCGTTTAGATGGAGGCTGCACAAGCTGACCTACTCATCTGACCAGGATTCACGACTTTTTAAAAATAATTCTTGAAAATATACACTTATAAGGCAATTGATGAGGAAACTTGACTATCATTATGAAAGAATTGACACTAAATATAAGGCTGCAGGAAACCAAGAAGCTTTGGTCTCCTAAAGGCAACTGAAAAGAATGCTTTGTTTTCCTCACCAGAAGTTCTTGCTCAGAGGTCATACTCCATGCCAACTAGACAACTAGGTATATTTTCGAACACATTTCTGGGAAACTATCCACTGCCCTTGCCCTGACCCTAGCAGAAAACTGAAGGAGAAATTGAATTGAAGGGACTCTGGATTAACCATGCTGAAATCTAGAGAACACAAAGTTTGTATTAGTCAAAAGTTCATTCTCCAGTCTGCTTTTCCTTCCTGATTGAGAATGCTAGCACCTAGATGATGTCACCTGGACTACGGGTTGTAGGATTTCTTTCAGAAATTATATAACGTGGAGAATAGACACATTGATGTAAGTGTTTATTGAAACCTCCAGGTGGAAAGTCACATCCCCCCAAACAGTCCATTATTATTGGAATTTCAACCCTGATGTCATTTGAGAGATGATGGTTCTGCATAACTTCAAAGCACTCTGCTAAACATTAACCTGTATGATGCAACTTCTATTTTAAAAGTGTCTTCAAAGCACTTTTCAGAGAAAAGCTCAGCCTTATATAAATTTGTCATTAAACTATTTAAAACAAAATAAATAAATAGAATACTTAAATAATAAGAATATACAATAATGGAAGACATTATGCAAAACATACGAAAAGCAGGAAATAAAAGAAAAATAAGTGAAGTAAAAAACAGGAAAGAAAATGGCTAAATTATAAGCATGCATTTTACCAAAAATAATGTGTCTTTTGGTAAAATCTAATGAACCAAATTTAAGAAAAAAGGAAAAAATGAATAGAACTTTACATGAGAAAGTGACTCAGTAGACAAAGTTTATAAAATTTATATGATGATCATATATGAAAAACTCATAGTACATTTGAATACTTGATATGCATCAATGCACCATATAAAATTGACTCAAGAAGAGGTGATAAAATGAATATGTCAACAACTATAACATAAATTGTATCAGTTATTAAATAAATCTTCCCAGAAAAAATCTAAATACTTTAGAGTTTTTAGTTTCAACCTAATATAAAACAAATAACCTCAATATATGGACTGTTTTAGAGCACAGCAAATATTGTGGACCAGTTCTTTTTTTTTTAAATGCAGTTAGCATAACACTGACAAAACCAGCTAACAAAATGGTTAAATACTGTAACTAAGTGTCAGTCACTATCAAACATTCCTAAAAACAAGATATATCTTGTTTTTAAACAAAACATAGCAGTCCATTGAAATAATTTTCCACCATATCCAATGATAGTTTATGTCTGGAATATAAATATTTTAATATTCAGAAATTGACTAACACATTCATCAGAAAAACAAGTACAACTAGAAAAATTCATAATAGTCTCCACAGATAACTAATGTATTCAATAATAATTAGCATCCAATCCCAAGTGGTCCTCGTGGTAAAGAACCTGCCTGCCATTGCAGGAGACATCAGAGGCACAGGTTCAATCCCTGGATCTGGAAGATCCCCTGGAGGAGGGTACAGCATCCTACTCCACTGTTCCTGCTTGGAGAATCTTTTGGACAGAGGAGCCTGAAGGGCTACAGTCCACAGGGTTGCAAAGAGTTGGACATGACTGAAGTGACTTAGCACAGCACAGCACGATTTTGAAAAATAATTAATTGGAAAACTATGAATAAAAAGTATTCTTGAGAATACAGTTATTATTGTAGTTAATAATAAAAAGTACAATTGAAACAAGGAAAACAGAGAACAAAGTTCTCATCAAATACAAGTAAAAAATAAAACAGATAAAGGCAATGAAAACTAGTAAAGGAAGAGATGAAATTATAGCTCTGTTTAAGAAGCATGATTAAATAGCTAAACTATCAAAGAAATAAAAATAAATTAAAAACTACCAAAGAAAATTACCTGTAAAACTCTTAAATACAGGAATATTTCAATAAAGTGACTCAAGTTAAGGGAAACCTTCAAAAATAAATTATTTTCCTATATTTATATCATAAAAAACATAAAATCACATTGAACTCATAAGTAGGGCCCACTCAGTTCAGTTCAGCCGCTCAGTCGTGTCCAACTCTTTGTGACCCCATAGACTGCAGCACTCCAGGCTTCCCTGTCCATCACCAACTCCTGGAGTTTACTCAGACTCATGTCCATTGAGTTGGTGATGCCATCCAACCATCTCACCTTCTCCAGGGGATCTTCCCAACCCAGGAATCGAACCGAGGTCTCCTGTATTGTTGGAGAATTCTTTACCAGCTGAGCTACCAGGGAAGCCTGTAGAGTCCACTAACGCTCTTTTAAAAGACAGTCAGCAGTTTGTCCTCACAAGCTCTATTTAACAGATATTCCATTGAAATTATGACATTTGGTCTCCTATTACTTTAGCTTATTCTATCACTGTTTTTATTGTTTTTTGAGATTTTTTTTGAATATTCAATAAGAATTTTATTGAGATGCTAAGAAAGAGCATATCTTTTACAGCATTAATCAGAACTTCTACTATGAACAGAATCTAGTGAATACTTTGATTACAGATTTGCAGACAATTCTAATTGTTAGCACTGTAAAACTAATACCAGAATAAATAAAAAAATGAGCACTAGTACTGAAACAGTAGATTAAAGATGAAAAATAGAGAACATGTTTAAAGAGAAAACAGGCTCTGAATGAAGAGGACTGTAATGCTTTATTCCTTCAGCTCTGTTTTTATTTAGATCTGACTTGAGAACATCATAAGTAGCTTTCCTAAAGTAACTTCAGCTCTGTCTCCTGCTTGACAGCTGGCATAGGGGCTCCAGACCATCTGCCAAGTGAGGAGCCAAGTCATGGTCAGACACCTCCAAGTAGAGAGAACCAATATTCTCATGTCCTGATTTTTAAACAGTTTGCATTGTTTCCCTCTGAAAAAGGTTGGTTATTCTTATGTTTATCCTAAATTGCTTCAAAAATATATATTATTTTTTATTATTTAGGAAAATTTCATGGAAACATTTATCATGACAGTAAGAAAAAAATAGAGATTTATAGAGCTTTATTCTAACTTAGCCAACTTTTGGTTAATGACTATGAAAGAAATTGTGAATCTCCTAATTGGAAGATGATTTAAAAAGAAAAGAATTTTATGTTTATCAATATTATACCAAATACATATATAAGTGCTAATTTAGTTGATACGTTCTATACATTCTTTCAAAATAAATTCAGAAGGCTGCTACATTACTTTTGTTATTTTAAAACAATGAGATTTAATCAGAATCCAGTATTATTAACATTTGTGAAGTTTATTGAGTACTTGGTTTTATAACTTATATTATCTAAGGCCCTGCAGACAATTTCACTTTTAATAACACCACCACTGGTCTAAACCACTTTTAGTCATTCTAAAATAATTGTGTTATTTTTTTTAGCTCAATTAAAGAAATATTATAAATGCATGTAGTAAACTTTGATCTTAAAAATGGAAAGGGGTCAGATTTAAGGGAATTATTTAAGAATAAACTTAACTACTATTTCATTACATTTCAATGATTCAGATTACTCTAAATGTAGTTGGAAAAAGACACAGAAGCCTGACAGATCAAAAAAATGTTTCATTCTTTAGGCAAGAAATGACCAATAACAACTATAAGCAACAGATAAGCATAAATAATATGAACACAGTTGAATGTTATTAGTCCATTGATTGGACAGTATTATTTATTTCTTTTTTTGGCAGACTCTTACGCTTTTACAGCTGTAGGGCTGAGAAATCTTCCATTGTCTGAGTCCCGGTCTTTAAATTTCCTTCAGTTCATCGTGGCTCCTAGAATCTGAACTCTGCCATCCCTAATTAACATTCATGTCTAAAGCCAACGTGCGCTACAGGCTATCTCAATTGAAAGTGAGAATACCAGGAGGGAAAAGTGGAAAACCTAGCAGCTACCATCAAAACAGCTTAATGTTTTCAAGAAGAGGCAATACTAAAGATGACTGGCTTGTTAGGATCAAAGGGTCCTGATGAGAGTCTCCATCTGAGCTCACACCGTGTTCTCTCGCCTAGGAAACAAACCTGACTTTGACATCTCAAGACATTATAAAGGCACTTTCACATGAACATTCTGGGTTGAAAATAAATAACTATCATAATCTGGAGCTTTTGTTTTAAAGAAACAACAAAATTAGTGCAGCAGGCATGTAGAGCATATCTATTGAGGTAGAATTGTTACCTTAAATTTTAATAAATTATGTTTATTATTTACCTTCTCTTTTCTTTTTTTTCAAAATTCAAGTGCATTCTGAGGCAAACTACAAAAGTTACTTTCGTTTTGCAAATCTACTAAGCAAAGGCATGCTTTTTAATGCCTAATTCTCACATAATCACACACACACACACACACACACACACACACACACATCCCTTTACTACATTACTGCAGGCCCAGTCATACACTCTTAGCAGCTGCAAACTGTGTTTACCTCTTTTCAGAAGAATAAATTCAGAGAACTTACATAATGTTCAAAAAATCTAAGTTTTATTGGCCTTAATTACCATTCTAGAGAGTTTTTGTTTTTAATCTGTGTCTATAGAAAATCTCCTGGAATTTGGAGAGGTGAGAAGAATATCTTTCTCTCTGAAATGCACCACCTGAAACTGTAACTGACAGTGTAACAGACTGAAATGAACTGTCAAGAAAAAGGGACTAGCATTCTGCTAGTTGTGCTGCTCACCAACATTGCAGGAAAGATGCTCGTCAGAGCAATATGGATTTAAAAGAGGGCTTGGCTTAGTGGTTATCATTCATTTTATTAAAAAGAAAAAAAAACTGGTATGCTATTTAATTCCTACACTTGACTGATCAGTTTAGATTGGAGATCTGGGTTGTTACAGTCTGTCTACTGGAATTTGTACTTTAGCCATTAAATATTTCATTAGCTTAATTCACAAGTGAAAGAAGAAAGAGGGAAGAAAAGAAAAGCCAAAGCTCCAATCAATCAAATGTGCCATTTCAGCGCTCTTCCAGTAAACGGTCTGATGGGAAGGGGGACTGCACCTATTAGCTAATCTCCAAACTGCATTTCATTTCTGAATCTAATTTATTATCCCCTTACATGAATAATCAAGATTTGACTACACAAAATTACTGCCAACATCTCCATTCAGATAGGACTAAATAGAACTCATTATCTCCCTTTCCAACATCCTTATCATGCTCTGTGGTAATGCCAATGCCCCGCTTCATGGGCTTTTAACCTTGAAGTTCTTGTTCACCTTTCTCAATTGTTTTTGCCCCACATTAATGCATTCATAATAAATCTCATGCATGATATTTTGACGTTGTCTTCTCTTTCCTGTTGCATTTGGGTACTGCTGCTGCTGCTAAGTCACTTCAGTCGTGTTCGACTCTGTGAGACCCCATAGACGGCAGCCCACCAGGCTCCCCCATCCCTGGGATTCTCCAGGCAAGAACACTGGAGTGGGTTGCCATTTCCTTCTCCAATGCATGAAAGTGAAAAGTGAAAGTGAAGTCGCTCAGTCGTGTCCAACTCTTCGCAACCCCATGGACTGCAGCCTACCAGGCTCCTCCATCCATGGGATTTTCCAGGCAAGAGTACTGGAGTGGGGTGCCGTTGCCTTCTCTGGCATCTGGGTACAATATCTCTCAAATCAGACTTTATAAATGTCTTATTCATCAGTACGCATGAACAAACCATACCTCCTTTGTTCAAAATGTTCCTTGACTTAATTCTTTGTCAAACGTCTTAGAAAAGGACATTAATGGATTCATCCTGTCTTTCTTCTTAGTGTCTAAATTATAAATATGGGATATAAAGAAACTATGGTATCCACTCTGGCTGAGTAAATATAAAATTACTGGAACCATAAACAGAGCTTGGAAATATAGGAGAAACAGATATGATGAGGCCTGAATTGAAGAAGGATGCTTAAACCATGTTGAGTTTGATCTTCAACATGCAGCTAGATATATGTCCTGAGTAGTTACAAATTTACATCTGAATCTCAGATCAAGGACATAGTCAAAATTTAGATTATACAATTTTACCAGGTACTATCATGATGACATCTTTGAGAAAACTAAAGCAAAATTATTTCATTTACATGTAGTTTTCTGTGGTTAAACTGAACCAAAAATTCATATTTTTCTAATCATTTCTTCTAGAACTTGGGAATATGTTATTCATAATAAAATAATCTCCAAAAAAATTATGGTATTGATAATAATGTTGACAACTGAAAAGAATACAACAACAAAATGAAAACACTTAAGGGTTTTTATTAGGATAGCAATTTAAAATTAGATTTAATAAAGAAGGATGAAGGAAGCAGACGTGTGTGTGTGTGTGTGTGTGTGTGATTATGTGCTAAAAAATGAGGTTCTGGTCACTTATAAAGCCTCTAAAGATTGAGACTCTAAGATTTTTAAAAGTATGCCTAATTTCACATTCAAACAAATAAAATAGTCATTGGCACACTAAAATACTACTAGTCATTACGGGAAAGAATATGTTTCTTTCTCTGTGATACAACTGATAGTTTTATGTTAATCTAGCTAATCTGGAGGTCTAAAGAATATGAGAATATATTTGAAATAAAATACAACAAGCTACTAAAGCAAGGATGAAAATGACAAAAGCACAATCTCTGAAACAGAGGAAAAAATATGATGAAAAAAGATTTGCTTGCTTTTGAATAAGGTATGAGCAGCCTGAGTTTGAATGAGGCATTCATCTCTCATAAACATTTAAGCAGTACTTGTACATGTATATCTACCGTATCTTCCTTAAATTATGTTGATCTTACCATCTCCAGAACACATGATTAAAACTGCTTTGAAACTGTATAGGGATTGATAAAAATGAAAAACCTTTTTCTTTGTAAAGCAGCAGTGTCTGGGTTTCCAAGCCTGAATGCTAGTGACTCTCTAAAAAGAACTACATGCTTCGCAGTCACCCTATGACAATGGGAAGATAAGAATCAGAGGGAAAACCCTATTGCAGGCACAGATGTGAAGCCTTAGAAATCTTCTTTTGTTGATACTATGGAAGAAACTGCAGAACCATTTAGGGGATATTTGGTCACTTCTCTCTTTTGTACTGTGATTCTTTCTATTGTCCTTGGGAGTGTGCTTCCAGATAAGCCTCCTGTAGGCTGGGACTCCAACAACAAAGCTTAACAAGCCTAAGCAAGTAAACTCAGCACTGAAATACACAACCTTCCAGGAAGTGCTAGGAAAATTAAAAAAAAGACCAAGTTGCAGATGCAAGCACATTTGTTCAATTCATTGAGCAACTGGGAAGAAAGAATCTCCTTAGGAGTGATTTTTCTGAAAAAGTAACCAAATTTCATAGTCATTGGCACGCTAAAGTGCTACTAGTCGTTAAGGGGAAGAACACGTAGAGTGGCATTTAGTGCTAGTAATCTTTTGATGGACAAAAATCAATTATTATACAGGAGCCACAGAGTGGGAAGCACTCAACACATTTAAACAGCCATGAAAAAATCTATTGAAAACCAAGAGCACAGAGGGGAAAATAAGCATTCCCTCTGTGAGCTTAAATAAACATCCAGCCACCTGATCCTGTCCTTTGCTAGTGTACCCAAGGCAGTAAGGACAACAGGATGAGGCTGATAAACTGAAAATAGAACACACATGGTTCTTCAAAAGCTCTCTATATCTCATTCAGAATGAGTATTTTTGTTATGATTTTGGTGATTATAAATTTATATTTTAACAATTGAAAGTGAAATTGTTAGTCGCTCAGTCATTTCAAACTCTTTGCGACCCCATGGACTGTAGCCTGCCAGACTCCCCTGTCCATGGAATTCTCCAGGCAAGAATACTGGAGTGGATTGCCATTTCCTACTCCAGCAGACCTTCCCATCCCAGGGATCAAACCAGGACCCACACGGCTGGTGGATTATTTACCGTCTGAGCCATGAGGAAAGTCATTTTATAATTTTATGCTCATCTATGAAATCATCATAGATGAAAACGTGATTCTAAGGTTGATACTTTAACATTCCATTTGCAATGATAAATACAAGAAACAAGGGAATTTTAACAACCACTGAATCTGAAATTCTAAAACCAGAGAGGTAATATGAGAAATATTCAGGAGATGGCATGAGTAGACTATAGAGTATTAGGTCTCCTCCTGCAGAAGAGGCTACATAATTTCCAAATTATATAGCATCATATAATTAAAAACCTAGGAAAAATTAATTACATATTTAAAAATTGTTTAGAGCTTCTGAAAATGAACACTTTCCATGAAATAACTGTATTCTATACCCATATAGTGTATCGGGCATGGATTATGTTGTTGAAGAAGTGGAAAAAATATTTGTAAACAAGATGCTTAATCTCAATTCTAAAAAGAAAAAGTGAGTTAAGCTCCATTACTCTTGATTGTCCAGAAAGATCTGAGATTATGGTTTAAAGAAGTTGAAAGAAAACTGAATGCTATATTAGGAGAGGAGAGAAACGAGAGGAAGATCAAGGCATCTAAGCGAGAGTAACCTAAATCTTGGTCCCTGAGGAAATGTCTAGATGTCTGGGGACACACCTATAATGGTATCATGGTACTTTAGCATGTGTGGCATTTCTGGATGAGAAACATTCTTTAGGTGAACAATTCTCAATCAAGATACTATTTTGGTCATAAACTATACCTGTTAGACTTTTGCAAGCTGGGACACTAGAGATTTCATTTTACAGTATTGGTTGCTCAAGTAGGCTATAGATTGGTTGAAAAAACTACTGCTCTACTTTCTAGCTCTGTGGGCATGAGTAGGTTACTTGGACAATCTGAACACCAGTTTTCCCACTTGTGAAAGAGTATGGATAACGGCGTCTAACAAAAAAGGTTATTATGACAATTAAATGAGTAAATCTATGAGTAGTGCTTTGAGCATTGTCAAGCACCTAGCAGGCATGCCAAAGAAGTGTGTTATTATCTTTTGATAATGAACCATATTCATATAACAGTATTTAATGAAGTTGAGAAGCATATAAAAAACTGGCCTCAGTCATTATGGTCTTCTTTGAATTTTGCAACTTTTTCTAGGTCTTTCTTGCTTTAGGGCCCTTGCATATGTTGTTTTATCTGCTGAGAATACTCCTTCCACCTCTTTACTTTGATAATTTCTTCTCAAACTTCAGCTCTATGCTTCTGCAGTGAAGTCTAACCTGATTCATCCTTCCACACCTGATCCTTGGTGTCACTCTTGATCATTCTGTAAAAGGCAGCATGCCATGTGTCCTTCTTTCATATCCTAATCACAAGGGAGTATGTCTGTGTGTGTGTGCATGTATGTGTATTTAGTTCTCCTTATGAATTCTACCATTTTCTAAGTTTCATAAAGGCAGAGACCATGTCTATTTCGTCCATTAAACACAGTGATTAGCATAAACCCTGGTATATCATTATCATTATAAAAAATAAAGTAAATAAAATCCAAGAGAAATGGAGCTAATTATGATAAGCACATTGATAAGGTCAAATTTTAGAGTACTTCACTGTTTTTTTCTTTTTGACACATAATAAAAATGTCAAACAAGAAGCATTAAGTGAACTTCTCTTTGTGAAGATATCATTATTTACAACATAGCCAGAATCTCCTCTGAGATTTTTGAAGCAAGAAAGGGACAAAATAACCATAGAATAAATCAAATGATCATACTTCTTTATAAAATATCAGTTAAGCATCAATAAATTATGTCAAGCTGGCTTATAAAAATAAGGGAAATAATCTCTTCAAATCTTTTCCTAATTATGGATACTCTGTGATCAGACTGTTTAGAAAAAGATTTTTCAACTAAGTGATATAAAATAATAAATTACTTTTTCTTTTTAAGGAAAATCACAATCACTTTGAAACTAACACAGTGACAGTCTAAAATATAAGTGACCTATTTATTAATATGTAAGCTTAGAGTGTGTTTCAGAATTTATCTTACATGTTAGTTATATGGAATAATGATCTGAGGAATAGGTCTCAAACATCATTATAGATCAGGGAAAAAAAAAAGGTCCAAGATCCAAAGCCCACAAATACTGTTTTAGGTAAAAATAATTTTTAAAAAGTCTTTCTCTGGCTCTGATAGGAAGTTAAGATTTAATACCACTTGTTTATGAACAAATATAAAATTGTTTATTAGTGAGAAAAATATTTGAATACTTCTTGCAAAATAACTCTTGAGTAATTAAACAAAACTGAGAAATTGTATGGGTAGTCTAATCACCTGCTTTGTTTGGACAAGAAGTTTGCAATAACCCGCACACTTGAAAAAATATTTAAACACAGTCATTTGAAAGTTGTTTATTCTAATTTTCTGCTTAGTTAAATACCAATTTTTTTAATTTAATTTGACAAATACTTATTGAGTGCCTGTTATGCCCCAGGCACTTTTCTCTGACACTGAGATCTAAAAAGTGCAAAATTTGATTACTGGCCTTGTATAGATTCATACCAAATAGAGATCAGATAAACACAAATTTCTAACATAAAAAATATAATGTATGGTAAGTAAAATGATAGAGTATTACGATACACATGTACACTTCCCTGCCTGCCCCAAACATACACAACTGAACGGAAAGATCAAAGAGTTTCAAAGAGTGCATGCGAACTGAGATGGGTCTGGAAGGATGAAAAACTCTTCACAGGAGAACATAAGAAAGTGGGCAAAGATTTGAAGCCATAAAATAAGTGATGCATTTGCGAGTTTGGCTGTATCAGGGAGAACTGAGAAAGTAGTACGGGGCCTAGCTGCTGAAGACAGATGCCCTTGCCCAGCACACTTTATTTTGTGAGCATTGTAGAGGCATATATGGTATAAAAACAAGAGATTTAGTGAGATCCTAATTCTCAAAGGAGTGGTCAGTGAAGTTTGGAGAAATATTGTACACATGAAATAATTCAAGAATAGTATTAAGCTTAAATAATATGAAGTACTGACAAGTTCTATATTTCAGGAATGGAGAGAAACATATTGCAAACAAAGAGAACGGGGCTAACACAGAGTGGTGAGCTAACTGGTTACCCTAGATCAGTTAAAATACAGGATTTCTGAAAGGGAGAAATGGGAAATGAGGATAGAAAGGTGAGAGAAGGCAAGACTGTAAAAGGCTTTGAATAACAGGGTCAAGATTTGGGGGCCTTTTTAATGTCCGACATGGACTTAAACAAGATTGTGTCTGCCATACAGTGGACACAGGAGACACGGATTCAATCCCTGGGTTGGGAAGATTCCCTGGAGGAGGATATGGCAACCTGCTCCAGTATTCTTGCTGGAAAAATCCTATGGACATAGTAGGCTGGTGAGCTATGGTCCATGGGGTCGCGGAGATCGGACACAACTGAGTCGGCTAAGCAGGCGCAGCAGCAGGGCCTCACTAAAGACTTCTAAGCAGAGAAGCAGGGGATGGCAGAATCAGATCTTCACAGTGGACAGTGAAGGATATCACAAAGGGAAAAGGTTGTCAGCAGGAGGAAGCTACAGTGTTACAGCAGCGGGTTATGAGATCCAGGATATACTGGCAGAAAAAAACGTGGCAGTGTCCTGTGAGTACATTCCAGCTGAGGACCACAGCTGGTGGATTTAAGAGTTAGCTTTGAAAAGAGAGGGGGATACAAAATTAAGTTAAAGGGGACCAGAGAAGTTTGGATATAGTGGAACAAGTATTCACTGAAGTTCTTAGCAAAGGAGTGATTAAAAATCACCTCATGAACTTCTATCACAATCATTTCCTGATCACCAGCTTGCTTCATTATCAAGTCTTTAACCCAAGCTGTTTTGTTTGGCTATGTTTTGATCTAACATCCTGCATTGTTACTAAAAGGACAAGATTATGAATTCCTCCTGGCTTGATGTTCTACCATAAATCAAATTTAGAAATCATATAAATGCTAAAAGTATGTGGAGGTTTGTTTTGGGCATTAATCTCACATTCTTACTGGCTACCTGGGGAATAAGAGGAATTAACATTGATAAACTTATTCTGTAGGTGAAAGTACTCACTAAATTATATAAAAGTTCTTTGCTTGTCCTAAAATTAAAATTCTTCTTTGCAAATGGCATAGTAGGCATACATGGACATTACTGTGATCTAATTAAAACATATAATTGGAAGAGGGGTAAAAATACCTAGCTTATCAGTATTAATTTAATTCTGTTGGTGGTGAAAATATTTCTGACTTAAAACAGCACTTGTCATTTGATTTCATTAGGGAGATTAGTAAAGTAAAAGTGATTCACCATGATGAATTAAATTGAAAGCAAGGTTAAAACATAATTATAATAGAAAAAATTCTCACAAATAAATGGCATGCCCTCTGAAATTTATTTGCAGGAAATGAAAGCAGAAGCAAAGTTCACATGCAGCTCCGCACATAACTGTATTTATACAACTGCTTGTCCACGTATTTTTCAAATCTTAACATTGACAATTTTTCAACAGCAACTAATTTTGTAGAAACATAAAGATTCCCAGTAATAGATAAAGCTGTATTATTAAGCATCATAAGCAGCCCAAACATTAATATAATTTATATCATTAAAGGCTAACAAAATAAAACTGTGACTAAATTAACACTGACTCATCCATTATACAGCAATTGCTAAATAACTGTAAAATATACTACATTCTGTTCATTACTACTGCAATTTTCTATCCACTTCCATGTTTATCTGCATTTATCTAAAAAGAATGGGAAAATTAATACTTACCAAAATGGTGGTAACGATCAAAGAACGATTGGATAAGGAATCTGTGATGTTGGCTGGCTTTCCCTTTTGACTTTCTGTCATATTCAGGCCACTGGCTGGATCCCAAGTTCCAATCTATAAAATAGCATATGTGCTTTGTAAATCATCCATCAGACACCTGGAGAGAGCTCTGCAGAGAAAGTTAAGACTGCTAGCACTTATTATTCACCTCTGCTACATTATCTGCTGTTGCTGAAGTAAAGGCTGCTTGTTTTAAGCATGATTCACCGCTTTGTGAAGTGTGCCCAGTGAAGTGTGACATTAAAGAACAAAATGATCCATTGCATTTCTACAGTCAGTGTGGGAGCTTAATTTTCCATTCAAACTTTCATTCACCAAGATAAACCACAGTTGATGATACCTTGATAGTTGGCTGGAAACTCATTAACAGCATATATCTTTTATTGTAATGGATCTATCTTATCCTCTCATCACAACAGTAACATGCCATATTATATGGACAAAGCTAAAAAGCAAGACCTGGGGATCCAGGATAAACTAATAGGTAAAGGCAACTTAAAAGGGGCATTGATTTGTATTCGCAGCACCCCCAATAAGGTGAAATCATACCCCAAATTACCTCTGGAAGTTTTAAAAATATACCTTTGAAGCTTTCAAAATATTCCAAGAAAAGAGATTACAGCAAAATCTCATCTGGATAACCTATTCTAATATTACTACTTTTGTATCCTGTTCAGTGTGTATTTTAACTATTAGGTTGTTGTAAAAGTAACTGTGGTTTGGGACCATGAATTTTAAATCATTATAACAGGTTCAAACACATCTTTAATAATCAAAATAGGAACCATTACAATCAACATATTATTGCCAACAATATGTTGGTTTATTCCTGTAACATAAAAATCCATGCTGCAGAATTCTATGAATTCTTGGAAAGCATTTTCGACCTCTTGCTCATTGTGGAAGCATTTTTCCTGCAAAAAGTTGTTGAGGTGCTTGAAGAAGTGGTAGTCAGTTGGCAAGATGCCTGGTGAATATGGTGGATGAGGCAAAACTTCATAGCCCAGTTCATTCAACTTTTGAAGCATTGGTTATAAGATGTGCAGTTAGGCCTTGTGGAGAAGAACTGGGCCCTTTCTGTTGACCAATGCTGGCTACAGGTGTGGTTTTTGGTGCATTTCATCCATCTGCTGAGCATACTTCTCAGATGCAATGGTTTCCCTGGGATTCAGAAAGCTGCAGTGGATGACATTGGCAGCAAACCATTGAGCAGTGACCATGACCTTTTTTTGGTGCAAATTTGGCTTTGGGAAGTGCTTTGGCGCTTCCTCTCAGTCCAGTCACTGAGCTGGTCATTGTGGGTTGTTGTATAAAATCCACTTTTTGCCGCATGCCACAATCCAATCAAGAAATGGTTCATTGTTGTTGCACAGAATAAGATAACACTTCAAAATGACTATTTTCTTTTTTTTTTTGGCCAGCTCATGAGGCACCCACTTATCAATCTTTCCAATCTGCCTCAAATGTCAAATAACCATAGAATGGTTGAGTTCTTCTGCAACTCCTCGTGTAGTTGTAAGAGGATCAGCCTTCAATGATCGCTCTCAGTTGGTCATTGTCAACTTCTGATGGCCAGCCACTGCACTCCTCACCTTCAAGGCTCTCATCTCCTTTGCAAACTTCTTGAGCCATCACTGCACTGCAATACTGCACCTAATGTTAATAATACCCTCTGAAAGATTCAGTCAAATGCTGTGTCCAGACATATTACACTCAGTGAACACAGTTTACAGAATGACCTCTGGAGATACACATAAGCAGAAGATACAAGTGTATATGCAGATCGAGTGGTTTACATACATGCACTGCACCACTGCACGCATGTAACAATGGTGACCACTAACAGAAAGCAGAAGCAAAGGAGACACAGAGTCAATGGTTTAGTCAGCATTAACTTTTCCTCACCCTCTCAAGCCTGGGAGTCACCAGTAGTGAAATTTGTCTTTCTTATGCCCCTACCCAATTACGCAAACAAAAGTATAAATTATTAATTTCTTTTAACATAAAATTTTGTACATAAAAAGCTTTCTCAATTACAGGTGAATCCATGGTAAGTAGAAAATATTGTTAAGTCAAAAATGCATTCAGTATACCAACCTACCAAACACCCTAGCTTAGCTACCTAGCTTAAGCTAAGGTAGCTTAGCGAGCTACCTTAAACATGCTCAGAATACTTATATTAGCCTACAGTTCGGCAAAATCATCTGACAGAAACCCTATTTATATAAAGTGCTGAATATATCATGCGACTTATAGAATACAGTATTGAAAGTGAAAAACACACTGGTTGTATGTCCAACAGGATGGTTGCAATGGTACTGGTTGGTTACCCCAGTGATGGAGTGGCTGACTGGGAGCTGCAGCTCAATGAGCTGCCAGCATTACAAGAAATTGTCATCCTACGTATCACCTGCTCAGGAAAAAAAGTCAAAATTCGAAGTATGTTCTCTACTGAATATGCATCACTTTTGCACTATCACCATTATAAAGCTGAAAAATCATAAGTTGGGACCTGCCTGTAAATTAAATTATTTTTAAAGTGACATTGATTTGAAAGTGAAAGTGAAAGTCACTCAGTCATGTCCAACTCTTTGCGACCCCATGGACTATAGAGTCCATGGAATTCTCCAGGCCAGAATACTCAAGTGGGTAACCTTTCCCTTCTCCAGGGGATCTTCCCAACCCAGGGATCAAACCCAAGTCAGCATTGCAGGCGAATTCTTTACCAGATGAACCACCTACCTAAATATGCTAACAAAGATCTCATTGGTTTAAATCCAAATTAGATGCTATAATCTTTTCTATTTTCTTTACATTATACCATATGTGTTCTTTTTGATCTCTCCATTTGCATAGCTTTATCAGTAACTTTTTAAGGTATCTATCTTCATTTAATTGGAGTAGTACAAAAGTAGAAATGTTAACAATTTCTGTTCCTCATACGAACAGATGTCATTCTAATAGTTGTATATAAATGTAGACCCCTGTGTAATTTTTTTCAATAACTCATTTGAGGATTCAATATAAATGTATTTAATAATGTAAAAAAAATCTTGTCATATTTTCTAATATTTAATTTTCTTACCACCTAAAACTATATATTTCTGATATTTTTGTCAATAAAACAAAAGAGTCAAAAAATATAGTAAGGGGAAAAAAGAAAACAATCTTGATTCAGCATTCTTTCCAAAGTAAATTACATACTGGTCAATTAAATTACTTTAAGACTGTGACTACGTTGATGTCATAAAGAGACTAATTATAATTTTGATTCAATAATGAAAGGTTTTCAGGGGCCAGATGGGTAATATCAATGTGTAAAGTGAAAGGGCATAAGCCAGTAGTTAAGAATTTCTAGGCTAAAATGTGAAGTCTTTAAATCTCAAAAAAATCTCAAGGCAGAAAAGCAACTGGGGTCCATTAACCCATCCTGCTCGGCTGTGTGCCTTGGGCTGCACACCCAGAATAAGTACTTTTTCTCAAATCTCTAGCAAGGCATCACCAGAGTTAGTAGAGGCCGTGCTGAGGGCCTGGGTGGAGGAGAGAAGGGATGTCAAACCTAGAACTCCTGCTGACCTGCTTAAATTGTTTCAAATTCAAAATCACTAAAAAAAAAAAAAAAAAAAGCAAACCCAAACAAAAATGCCCTGTTGGCTAAATAGACATCTGCAGACTGTATTTTGCAGTAACTGGGACTTTTCTGACCCTGATCTATGATTAATACCTATTACACATTTGTCCCTTAGATTTGATTGTCTTTTTCTTTCCCCACTATTGGCTAGATAGTTATTTTTTCAGACATATAATTCTGTAGCAAAACGCTGGCAGGCATCATTTGCCCAGTGTCATCTGCCTAATGACAAGTTTGACCACTAAGTTTTTCAACTTTCTAACCAAATCACTAATATAAAATATTGTCCATTTCACTTCCTGTTATCTTCCAGGATTACACTTACAAAAAATAAGTTAGCTAAATGTTTACTCATCTAAACCTACTAATCTAGGTTCCTTTTCTGTTGGCTGTTTTTCTAGCACTCTTTGGATGAAGGGGTTCTGGCTCATGAACCCATAATTACCTATAATCACAAATATTAAGTATCCCTCTTTATAAGTCTCAGGTTTCTGCACAGAATATTAGAAAATTTCAGAAATTTCAGTGGCATAACAGTTTATATCAAATAAAATGTTGTATGATTCCCTGATTTTTAAGTCTCTTAGAACTGTATGATTCTACAATTTCTCTTGATTGAAGAAATTGCCACAAGTGGCGCTTTTTGTTTTGTTTTAATCACAAGATTTAGTCTATGGAATAAATCAAGACAATCTTTTTTCTTGCAATCTATTTTCAGAACCATAATTTTTTCATTATATTATTCAATCAAGTCATTTTAACATTATTTTCAGTTTTAAAATGTACTAAAGATATTTAAGTACTCTTGACCTCAAAGAGTTATGTTAAATAGAGTGAGTCTATCTGTTGGTTTACTTGAATACTTCAAATTTACAGTTATCTTCCTGGTATAGCAACCCTCTCATACAATTTTAAACATCATGGTTTGGATAAGTCATAAGTTCACTATACTTATAAGCATAAAATTAGATAAAAGTAATATGAAAGTACTTCAAAAATCACAAAGAACAATAGAAAATCATGGTATTACTCATTTCTCTGTTTTATGTTCTGAACAGTTCTTACATTTGCTCTTCTTCATGAAAAGAATGCATATTATTTTTTTTTATATTTAATGTTTTATTCCCCCAGCTTCATTAAGATATCATCGACATATAACATTGTGTAAGTTTAAAGCATACAACATCGTGATTTTATACATTGCACAACAATTACCACAAAAAGGTGAGTTAACATACCCATCACTTCACAAAGTTACAATTTCTTGTATGTGGTGAGAACTTTTAAAATCTAGTCTCTTATAATTGTATACAATACAGTATTATTTTTTTTTCCTATTTTATTTTATGTTTTTTTAATTTTTTTTTTATTAGTTGGAGGCTAATTACTTCACAACATTTCAGTGGTTTTTGTCATACATTGACATGAATCAGCCATAGAGTTACACGTAATCCCCATCCCGATCCCCCCTCCCACCTCCCTCTCCACCCGTCCACCCTAACCATAACCCTAACCCTAACTCTTACACTGTTGGTGGGAATGCAAACTAGTACAGCCACTATGGAAAACAGTGTGGAGATTTCTTAAAAAACTGGAAATAGAATTACCATATGACCCAGCAATACCACTGCTGGGCATACACACCGAGGAAACCAGATCTGAAAGAGACACGTGCACCCCAATGTTCATCGCAGCACTGTTTATAATAGCCAGGACATGGAAGCAACCTAGATGCCCATCAGCAGACGAATGGATAAGGAAGCTGTGGTACATATACACCATGGAATATTACTCAGCTGTTAAAAAGAATTCATTTGAATCAGTTCTAATGAGATGGATGAAACTGGAGCCCATTATACAGAGTGAAGTAAGCCAGAAAGATAAAGAACATTACAGCATACTAACACATATATACGGAATTTAGAAAGATGGTAACGATAACCCTATATGCAAAACAGAAAAAGAGACGCAGAAGTACAGAACAGACTTTTCAACTCTGTGGGAGAAGGTGAGGGTGGGATGTTTCGAAAGAACAGCATGTATATTATCTATGGTGAAACAGACCACCAGCCCAGGTGGGATGCATGAGACGAGTGCTCGGGCCTGGTGCTCTGGGAGGACCCAGAGGAGTCGGGTGAAGAAAGCATATTATTGATATCAAATTATAAAACATACAAACAAATAGAAAGGAGAACATCAATTTAAACTTTGAAGCTAAGCACACACCCATGTCAATCATAGCTAATGATTTAACGTATTTTCTTTCATTCTTTTATCTTTACATGTATTTTCCTTACATAATTTCCAACATAGTCTTGTAGGTAACCTCCCAGACTCGGAAGGGTGTGTCAGATCACCAGGATCCTACTACATCTCCACAACTTATAGTCAGGGAACTGGGGCACATTACTTCTCTCCAACTCAGTTTCCTCATCTATAAATGGGGAAATAACCTTGTCTACCTCAAAGAGCTATTGTGAGGATCAAGTGATAAACACTGTAATGTGTTTATAGTGAAGTCGCTCAGTCGTGTCCAACGCTTTGCGACCCCATGGACTGTAGTCCAACAGACTCCTCCATCCATGGGATTTTCCAGGCAAGAGTACTGGAGTGGGTTGCCATTTCCTTCTCCAGAGGATTTTCCCAACCCAGGGATCAAACCCGGGTCTCCTGCATTGTAGGCAGACACTTTACCATCTGAGGCACCAGGGAAGTCCCAATGTGTTTACAAGTGTGCTACAATTATTATACAAATTAATATATCCTATTCCCACACTATTATGAGTATTTTATTCTGGCATTAAAAATTAATCACATTCAAAATTATAATGATGATAAAATAGAAACATCATATAAACATATCACAGTTTACCTAAGGCTATTGATGTTTGACATAAAACCACAAAATTCTGTAAAGCAATTATTTTTCAATTAAAAAATAAATAAATTTTTAAAATAAGACTTTAGTAAAACAGTTATTTACAAATATTTGCCCACGTGTTTTAGTATTTTAGAAACATATTCCTAGAATAGGAATTATTGAGCCGAAAAAAAATATGAGTCAAGATTGCTAGTACATGTTGCTATATAGCTTTCCAAAACTATTACTGTGTTCATTATGATCCACCTGACCATATATAGTATAATAAAACTTCCTCAAAATGCATCTCCTACTTTTTTTCTGCTATACAATGGGTTCTTCATTTTTTTTTATTGGAGTATAATTGCTTTACAATATTAAGTAAAGCAATTATATAAATTATGTAGTTTCTGAGTACAATGAAGTGAATTAGGTATATGCATGCATATATACCTTCCCTCTGAACCTCCTTCCCACCCATCATGTTAAAATACATATTCATAAGGATTTTATATGTACAAAATGTGCTTTATTTTTTATATTTCTCAGGATTTAAAAAAAATCTTCACATAATTTTGTGTGGCAAACTACATTTTCTCTTATGTTGCTTTGATTTATTTTCTCATGTAGAAAAACATTTATTTTCAGATGATTTTAAAGTTATCTATCTGAGTATCTCATTAATTTGTTGATGCTTTATTTATTTATCTTTGTTTCTGACAGTTTTCTCAGCATAAATTTCCTTTGTTTTGTACTTCATATTACTCCTTTGACTGAGATAATGTTTTTCTTTCCTCTCCTGAGACATATAATTGTTTGCCTCATCTTTAATTAGCACTTTGTAATTTCTTCTAAACATGTATGTTAGTACTTTTCCTTGTGAGCAGAATCAGTGACTCTGATTTTTTTATCAGAGGACAGGTTTTTTAATTCTCCCTGGAATATGAAATAATAATTTTTGACAAGTACACCAAAAACTTTCTCAGGTAGAAACAAAATAAACACTTCCAACTGGGTGTAAAATATTAGTTATATATGAAGTCAAGCTCATTTAAGGTTAAGAAATAATTTATCCACTAAAAAACATTTGACACCATACAATCTATTAAAATTCTATTTACACTCTCTTGTTGGTATTTGCTAACAATATAACAATGGATGTTGGGGAAGAAGGAAAAGAGTGATACAGTTTTTCATCACAGAACAATGTAAAAAGGAAAAAAATTCTCTGATTATACATAGTTTTTACTTAATTTTAGACAAATATGTCTTGAGCAAAGAACATATTGGCAATTATCTAAAGAAGGCCTGTTTGGTGATCATGAGAAACCACATTGTATATTATATACAGTCTTAGCACCATGTGGAGTCTCTATCAAAAAAATGAGATTGCTTTAAAAAAAATTCTTGATTTATAAAAGAATGATATTAGAACATTCTCTAACACCATACATAAAAATAAATTAAAATAGACTAAAGACCTATATACAAGACCAGAAACCATACAACTCCTAGAGGATAAAATAGAACAATCTTTGACATAAACATAGCAATATATTTTTGGATCTGTCTCCTAAAGCAAAGGGAATAAAAGTAAAAACAAACAAATGGGTCCTAATTAAACTTAAAATATTTTTCACAGAAAAGGAAACAAAATTATCAACAAACCAAAAAGACAACCTACTGAATGGAAGAAAATATTTGCAAATGATATGACTAATACGGGTAGTGAAATATATCTGACATATATAAGTGTTAGTTCTCAGTCATGCCCGACTCTTTGTGACCCCATGGAGGTCTGCCAGCCTCCTCTATCCATGGAAATCTCTCGGCAAGAATACTGGAGTGGTTTGCCATTCCCTTCTCTAGGGATTCCCGACCCAGGTATTAAACCTATGTCTCCAACATTGCAGGTGGATTCTTCACCTGCTGAGCCATCAGGGTTCCTTAAAGAGCTCATTCAATTCAAAATCAGGAAAATAAATAACCCTAATAAAAACTGGGCAGAAGAACTGAACAGACACTTTTCCGAAGAGCAAATGCAAATGACCAACAAGTATATGAAAAGATGCTCAACATCACTAATCATCCTGGAAATGCAGATCAAAACCACAGTGCGATGCCAGCTCATATCTGCAGGACTGCTATCACCAAAAGGAACACAAATAACAAATGTCGGTGAGGATGCGGAGAAAAGAGAACTCTTGTACACTTTGGTGGGAATGTAAATTGGTACAGCTACTGTGAAAAAGGTTTGGAGCTTTCTCAAAAAAACTAAAAATAGAACTACCATAGAACCAGCAATTCCGCTTCTTGGTATATATCCAAAAAAAAAAAAAGACCAAAAAAACAGAAAATACTAATTCAAAAAGATAAACACATCCCAGTATTCACAGAAGCATTATGTACAATTGTCAAGACATGGAAGCAATCTAACAGTTCATCACAGATAAATAGATAAATAAGAGATTATATATATATAAATACATATATAATTATTATATCCATATGTATATATATATTTACATACTTTCTCTCTCACACACACAGACACACACACAAACATGCAGGGACTGAATCTGTGTCTCCTGCATTGGCAGGCTGGTTCTTTACAACTGGGCTACCAGGGAAGTGCCAATGTAATTGGTGGGCTGCATATTTCTCTGTTAACTAGTGCATCTATTCTTTCTAGATAATTTGCAAGCTCAGGTTTCTCAAGCCTACATGGAACATGAAGAGTGGGCATTGAGTTTTTTCAACATAGCAGTTTTTTTTACTAAATATTACAGGTAAATTAGACAGTTTTTGCCTTCACTTACTTTGCCGCTTCCAATGTTAGGCCTTCCCAATGGCTCAGCGGTAAAGAATCCACCTGCAATTGCTGGAGACACTGGTTCAATCCCTGGATCAGGAAGATGCCCCAGAGAAGGAAAAGGGAACCCACTCCAATATTCTTGCCTGGGAAAGCCCATGGACAGAGGAGCCTGGTGGGCTATAGTCCATAGGGTCACAAGAAAGTTGGACATGACTTAGCGGCTAAACAACAATAGTAACACAATGCAAAGAACTCCTCCGTTAACGACTTTTCTAAAACTGTCTATCAACCAGTTAACATAGGTCTGGAATTTCACCATTTGAGAACTATAACATGAATATGAGAACAAGAAATCAATAAGTATATAATGATCTCACAGAAAGGGATGAATAATCTACACATAGATTTTTTCATCACTGATTTTTATTTTTAAGACAAAGTCTAAACATAATTAGAGTTAAGAGACAGGTGATAGTTTTGATTTTTACAATACAATTTGAATCAATGAATTTACTGTTCTCAAATATAACTGTGATAACATTCAATTAAGGGCCATTGTTTTGCAAGGATAAAAATGTACTTCAGAGATGACTTTGAAATCAAACCAATGCATTATAATTATGTTTAATACACATGCATGCTACTTGCTAAATCGCTTCAGTTGTGTCCAACTCTTTGTGACAGTTATGAAGCAAAATAATAACTATAAATACACTGACACAAACTGAAAAATATCAGTACAGTTATGACATTTGGCATGCAATGATTCTTTGTATGACTCAGACAAATTAAACAGTTAGCATCTTCAAAGACAGACACTAAGTTTGGGTCCTTCCTGGGATCAATTTTTGCTTTTCAAGAAGCAAATGACACATTTACCACAGGTGTAAAGATTGTTGGTCAACATCATCATTATCATTGCTTTCCTAAAGGGAGGAAAAAGAAATCTCAGTTCCTAGGAAAATTAGGGGTCATTGTTGCCATGGAGACCAAGATGTATGTACCAAGTGTCATCAAAGAGAGAAAGATAAACGCTGGTATGCACTAGGTGTAGGTATTTTACAAATCAATCAAAAAAAAAAAAAAAAGTCCTCAGTGATCTAAGGTAGATTTTCAGATTTAGATAAATTTTGGACTGTAAATCCAATCAGATATCTTTTCAGAGGAGGTTAATGATTCTTCTGACAAGACAAAGTTCAACAGTAAAATTTTACACAGAAATTACCACTCTTTCTTTAAATATATATATATATTCTACAAAAAATTTTCTTCAAATGCACTTTGAAAGATGTTCTCTTCCTGGAACATATACGTTTGTAAATTCAGACAGGCACAGTCTCACTACTAATTCTCACTCTTTCCATATATTATCAAAATATTTGAGTTTTTAGCAAGAAGTCTATGGATTGTTGATAGCAATTTCTCTACCAGTGGGTAAAAGTGCAAGTAGTGAATATTCAGAAAACACAGATTTTAGAAGTAGAATCTTTATTTGATAGCAAAATATAACAAATTCAAACTTTTACAGGTTTGCAAATATGGGTCATCTTGATTTATGTTATTTATATAAATTCTTAATTTTGTAGAAACTGGCAAACATATATTCCGTAAGATGGTTCTTGATAGCCACTTTTCTTTCTCAAGATTGTCCCTAAGGGGGCTGATTTTATTCTAAAAGCATGTTGAGGCTTAGTTTGATCTTTGTGTTTTTTCTAGATTCATATAATATTAATAAAAGAGCCACATTTCAATAAGGATTTATTAGGCCTTTCCACCGAGAAGACAGAACATTCTATTCTCTAAGTTCTATTTTAATATATTAAACATCACATTTAGGAGACTATCAGAAAAATAACCAGAATAGATAAGAAATTCTGATGCTATGGAAAGGGGAAGAGAGGTACACAATTATGACTTTAACATTTCTATTTAGATGAAAATATTCTCAAGTACAATAAAAATCCATTTAAATAACCAATACAATATAATAGCAAGAGATTGATTTTTTTTTTTCTTGGAAAGCTCATGATGTACATAGTTGTCACAAAGAACATTCAGTAAGAAAATTCAATCAGGTGGTAGGCTAAAGCAATTTTATTATTGTACTTATTATTGTACACAGTTTCTTGGAAGGAATTCTTTGTAAAGTCTAAGTGTTTTTTTAATGGCCTTTAGATAGCTCATTTTGCAATGGAAATGAACCATTATCATGTACTGTCATCCACTCAGTTCAGACCTGTTTTGTGTAAAACCCTCCTAACTGTTTTTGCTCTAAACAGAATCTTTTTGATGTCATATTCTAAGAACCATCTGAATATTTCTTAATATCTATTGTCATTAGTCATGCTTTTGTTCCATCTGAAACTGGTCTTTCCTAAAACAGAGCTAAGTCTCAGAGTACAAGATAAGTAAAGTCAAACCATTTCCAATGGTAAATCATATCCTAGTTACATATCCTTTAAAAAATCTATTAATTTTGTCATCACTTATGAATAAATTTGTATTTCTCCAGTGTAGTGCCCCGGTGAAGGGTCTTCTGGCTATAAATTATAGCAAAGGATGTCGACGGAAATAGATGGATTCTAAAAGTATTTTGAAAGTGGAATATACAACATGATCTTTGAACAATGATTCAAGCTGGAAAAACCATTTACTGTAATTTTCCTTTTTGTTTTGTTATTAATCTCAATTGTTCTTGTTCAGTCACTAAGTTGTGTCCAACTCTTTGCAACCGCATGAACTAGAGCATTCTAGGCTCCTCTATCTTCTATTATCTCCTGGATTTGGTCAAATTCATGTCTATTTAGTTGGTGGTGCTATCTAACCATCTCATCCTCTGCTGCCCTCGTCTCCTTTTGCCTTCAATCTTTCCCAGCATCAGGATTTTTTCCAATGAGTCAGCTCTTTGCATCAGGTGGCCACAGTAGGGGAGCCTCAGCTGCAACATGAGTCCTACCAATGAATATTCAGGGTTGATTTATTTAGGATTGACTGGTTTGATCTCTTTGCTATCAAAGGGACTCTCAAGAGTCTTCTCCATCACCCAATTTCAAAGCATCAATTCTTTAGCACTTAGCCTTCTTTATGGTCCAATTTTCACATCCATACAACACTACATGAAAAACCATAGCTTTGACTATATGGAACTTTGGAGTCAAAGTGATGTCTTTGCCTTTTAATATACTATGTAGGTTTTTTATGGCTTTCTTTTGAAGAAGCAAGCATCTTTTAATTTCATGATTGCAGTCACTGTCTGCAATGATTTTGGAGTTCAAGAAAATAAAATCTATCACTGCTTCCACTTTTTCCCCTTCTATTCACCATTAAGTGATGAGATCAGATGCCATGATCTTAAAGAAATTGACCTAGTATTGCCTGAGGGACACAAGGTCATTTACTGTCTTATGACCTAAATCAAATCCCTTATGACTATACAGTGGAAGTGAGAAATAGATTTAAGGGACTAGATCTGATAGACAGAGGCCCTGAAGAACTATGGATGGAGGTTCATGACATTGTACAGGAGACAGGGATCAAGACCATCCCCACGGAAAAGAAATGCAAAAAGGCAAAATGGTTGCCTGAGGAGGCCTTACAAATAGCTGTGAAATGAAGAGAAGCAAAAAGCAAAGGAAAAAAGGAAAGATATTCCCATTTGAATGCAGAGTTCTAAAGAATAGCCAGGAAAGATAAGAAAGCCTTCCTCAGTGCTCAGTGCAAAGAAATAGAGGAAAACAACAGAATGGGAAAGACCAGAGATCTCTTCAAGAAAATTAGAGATACCAAGGGAACATTTCATGCAAAAATGGGCTCAATAAAGGACAGAAATGGTATGGACCTAACAGAAGCAGAAAATATTAAGAAGAGGTGGCAAGAATACACAGAAGAACTGTACAAAAAAGATCTTCATGACCCAGATAATCACGATGGTGGTATCACTCACCTAGAGCCTGACATCCTGGAGTGTGAAGTCAAGTGGGCCTGAGAAGGCATCACTATGAACAACTAGTGGAGGTGATGGAATTCCAGTTGAGCTATTTCAAATCCTGAAAAATGATGCTGTGAAAGTGCTGCACTCAATATGCCAGCAAATTTGGAAAACTCAGCAGTGGCCACAGGACTGGAAAAGGTCTGTTTTCATTCCAATCCCTAAGAAAGGCAATGCCAAAGAATGCTCAAACTACTGCACAATTGCACTCATCTCACACGCTAGTAAGGTAATGCTCAAAATTCTCCAACCCAGGCTTCAGCAATACGTGAACTGTGAACTTGCAGATGTTCAAGCTGGTTTTAGAAAAGGCAGAGGAACCAGAGATCAAACTGCCAATATCCACTGGATCATCGAAAAAGCAAGAGACTTCCAGAAAAACATCTATTTCTGCTTTATTGACTATGCCAAAGCCTTTGACTGTGTGGATCACAATAAACTGGAAAATTCTGAAAGAGATGGGAATACCAGACCACCTGACCTGCCTCTTGAGAAACCTGCATGCAGGTCAGGAAGCAACAGTTAGAACCGGACGTGGAACAACAGACTGGTTCTAAATAGGAAAAGGAGTACGTCAAAGCTGTATATTGTCACCCGGCTTATTTAACTTATATGCAGAGTACATCATGAGAAACACTGGCCTGGAAGAAGCACAAGCTGGAATCAAGATTGCTGGGAGAAATATCAATACCCTCAGATATGTATATGACACCACCCTTGTGGCAGAAAGTGAAGAGGAACTAAAAAGCTTCTTGATGAAAGTGAAAGAGGAGAGTGAAAAAGTTGGCTTAAAGCTCAACATTCAGAAAACTAAGATCATGACATCTGGTCCCATCACCTCATGGGAAATAGATGGGGAAACAGTGTCAGATTATTTTTTTCGGCTCCAAAATCACTGCAGATGGTGACTGCAGTCATGAAATTAAAGACACTTACTCCTTGGAAGGAAAGTTATGACCAACCTAGATAGCATATCAAAAAGCAGAGACATTACTTTGCCAACAAAGGTCTGTCTGGTCAAGGCTATGGTTTTTCCAGTGGTCATGTATGGATGTGAGAGTTGGACTGTGAAGAAAGCTGAGCGCCAAAGAATTGATGCTTTTGAACTGTGGTGTTGGAGAAGACTCTTGAGAGTCCCTTGGACTGCAAGGAGATCCAACCAGTCCATCCTAAAGGAGATCAGTCCTGGGTGTTCACTGGAAGGACTGATGTTGAAGCTGAAACTCCAATACTTTGGCCACCTCATGTGAAGAGTTGACTCGTTGGAAAAGACCCTGATGCTGGGAGGGATTGGGGGCAGGAGGAGAAGGGGACGACAAAGGATGAGATGGCTGGATGGCATCACCAACTCCATGGGCATGAATTTGAGTAAACTCTGGGAGTTTGTGATGGACAGGGAGGACTGGCGTGCTGCGATTCATGGGGTCGCAAAGAGTCGGACACGACTGAGCGACTGAACTGAACTGATCCTTAATCTTCCTCCTCTGTTTCAGAGAAAGGACTGCCATGTCCAAGGGCTTTTTGGTCAGATGTGGTTGGATGTATTTGCAGTATTCTTGACCTTTCTTATATCTGACCAGGTCCATCTGTGAAGGACTACAGGAAGGAAGAAATTGGCACCTCCCCTCCAGAAGCTGACCAGATCCAGGAAATGCTTGACTTTACCTCCTCCCCTTTTAGTATAAAAGAAGTTTGATCTAACTCCTGGCTTTTTGAATAAAGACATTATTTCTTGCCCCAATTAAACCAAAAATAAAAATAATAATAGATGTGGCTGCTTGTTTATGCAGTACAGGTGACCCTTCTTAGACCATGACTAACTGGGGTGGGTTCTTACCAAGGTCCCTGGTGAGACAAAGGAGAAGGAATTCACTTTGATCTATGACTCCTTGCTAAGTGGAAAGCTGTATTCAGAGTAGCATTTTAACCCCAAGTTCAGTTCCATGAATATGTCCTACTTCTCTCTGTTTATCAGAAGCATACCTGTCCCTTCCTCCACAGGAAGCTCCACTGTCACAAATATCAGAAGTATGTATTATACGGCCATTAACTGTTTTAATACTAAGATTAACATTTGAGAAAACAATTCAAAATATATCTGTTTAATGTAAATACAAACAAGAGGTCTTTATTTTAACATACATGACTGTCCAATCCTTTGCTATAATTTTATGAATTCATTTATTTTTGGCAGGTTTTCTTCACTAGAGTATAACCATTGTAAAGGCATAAAATAGATGTTTATTGAATATTTGTTAGGGAATTAAATGAATAAATAAAGTCAAAGGTGACAAGAATCAAAAAAAGAGGTAGCAGCATGAGCAGATAGGATTGAGGATAGTTAAAATTCTTAGCCTTATTCATATTAATGTAGTATTTTTAGGTTCTTTTAGAGACCATGATATGTTTTTCTTCAGCCAGTACAAGAGGGAAGTCCATTTCTCTCAGTTTTTTTTGAGATGGGGAATTGGGTATCCTGAGGTAGAGTGGAAGGTGAAGTTTATACACTTGTGATAGAACTGGAATTGTAATTTAAGTCTCCTGAATCACCATTTATAGAAACTTTCATAATGTGAACTCTATCAATTTAGGAACTCTGTCGTTTCATCTATGAATTGGTAACTATACTATTTAGGAAAATACAAAGGTAAAATCAACAAGACTTATGAGCTTTCGGGAGGCAAATATTGCTATTACCCACGATATAGTTGGAGACACTGTATTTTAGAGGGAATAAGAAACCTGCTTGTAAATAGTAACTGGTGGAACAAAGATTTGAGCCCAATTTTGCTTGGATTTAGTCCTTGATCTATTAATCAGTCTACCAAATTAAAAAATGAAAACCTTTCGCTGGTTTCTCTGGTGGCTTAGATGGTAAAGAATCTGCTTGCAATGAAGAAGACCTGGGTTCAATCCCTGGGCTGGGAAGATCCCCCAGAGAAGAATGGTTTCCCACTCCAGTATTTTTGCCTGGAGAATTCCATGGACAGAGGAGCCTGGCAGGCTACAGTCCATGGGGTCACAAAGAGTCAGACACAACTGAGCAATTTTCACTTTTCATTCCTACAATTTCAAAGTCAAGTCTGCCATAATGGCATTTCAAAAATATTTCCACTATTTGGAAAATAGTGACTAAACTAAAATGCTGACTAAACTAAATCCCACTTCCCTCTTTTACCTGATGATGTCATGTAGTAATTTTCAAAGGTTCTGAAACCGTTTGATGTGAACTCTTAGTTCCTTTTCCCTATAGCTTACCTTCACCCACTCTCAGGACTTTATCTGTCTTCTCAGGAGATTTGTGCCAATTTCATTCTAAGGTAAATTTCCTTTCCTAATTTTTTTTTTTCTCCAGTGTTTGATTTCTAGCTCTCTAACTAGCTCCTTCCACTTTTGCCATATGGTCACCACCATTATCCCTTAAAAACAGAGTCCCGATATTCTGCTCTTCTTTAAACTAACACTGATGAAGGTTCAGCTAATACTGTCTGCCACTGTTTACTCTAAATTATACTCTCAGAAGAGTTTCATGGCTTCATAGTAAAGTTATTCCAAACTGTATCTTCCCAAGCAACCCACAGGACTCCAGGCTATTCTGTCTTTGAAATCACAATGTATACATTGCAAATATGATTGCAAATATCTTGACAAGGTGTTCATGGTATGACACAAACCAGCATTACAGCTCTATTTCCCACTTCTATGGTATGTGAGAGTATGTGAGTGTGTATATAATGTGTGTGTGTGTATATATATATGGCTCATGCTCAGTCGTGTCCAACTCTTTGTGACCCCATACACTGTGGCCCTCCAGGCTCCTCTGTCCAGGAGATCTACAAGGCAAGAATAATGGAGTGGGCTGCCATTCCCTTCTCCAGGGGCTCTTCCCCACCCAGGGATCGAACTCAGATCTCTTGCATTGCAGGCAGATTCTTTACCACTGAGCCACCTGGGAAGCCCTATGCATATAAATTATCAAGTGAATATAATTATCAAGTGTATATAAATTATCAAGTGAATAAATATGCACATGTGTGCTCAGTCATATCTGACTCTTTGTGGCCCCACGGACTGTAGCCCATCAGGTTCCTCTGTCCATGAAATTTTCTGGGAAAGAATACCGGAGTGGGTTCCCATGCCCTCCTCCAGACGATCTTCCCAACCCAGCAATTGAACTTAGGTCTTCCACACTGCAGGCAGATTCTTTACCATTTGAGCAACCAGGAATCCCAAGAATGTTGGTGTTGGTAGCCTATCCCTTCTCCAGGGGATCTTCCCAACCTAGGAATCAAACTGGGGTCTCCTGCATTGCAGGTGGATTCTTTACCAGCTGAGCAACCAGGGAAGACTGTGTATGTGTACATATATATATATATATATATGTAAATATATATATACATATATGATCAAATGAAACATTGTGCTTGTCTTTCCTATATTGTTACATCTTTTTGAAATTATTCAATTTCTACTAATCTATAAATTCTCCATTATTATAAGATAATTCTAAGAACCCTGTGTGCTGTGATATATACTTAGTTATACTCTTATCAGAAATATTCTTTTATTACTCTTATGAAGCCTGAAACAGATTTTCCATTGTATTTACTTACAAATGTGTGTTATCTGCTCATTCTATATAAAAAGCCTCTTGAGCCTCTTAAGGATAAGGACTATGTGTAATTAATTTATCAAAACAAATTTTCAAATTTCAGATAAGAACATGAACTATTGATGAAATGTCAAGACAACATATATAACTCACATTATTATACTCTGCTTATCAATAGGATAGATTATAACATATACCTGGTAACTATTACATTCAGGGTGTTTCTATAATTTACATTTAAGCCTGAAGAAACCTCTAATATTTTCTTTATTTTGAGTCTAAGGTAGGACTGGGTCTATGGTAACATGAAAAGCATCACCATTCTTACGTTAATGTGTTAAAATATAAGCAGTGCTTGAGGCTCATCCTAGTGACCTGAGTACTTCCAAAGAATAAGGTAGTGGCATTCCCAGTAAATACTGAGATTAGTCCATATGAGTTGACTGAACTACACCATTATCAATTCCAGCCTTGGGTATCAATTGATGTTCTCAGTCTTGGAAGCAAGGTAATTAGGGAGTGACAGTCTCATGAATATTTTAGTTCCAGTTTATTATAAGATTCCTAACTTTGCATGGTCTTGACAAAGGATACAACCAAACTCTCAATGAAAAGAGGTAATACGCCTATTAATCTTACTCATCAATTGGTCATGATATACTGCTTGTCTTGGTGACATTAAAATATGTGTTTCCTCTCTCCTGCATCATTTAATTGATATTTACACATATTTTGTTTCATTTCAGGCTAAAAGACCCCATCTTTTGATTCAATTTCCTTCTTCAGTTTCCATCTATGAGTGATGTTCCATGTTCAATTGTTAGATGAAACATAACAATATCTTTAAAGCAAAATTATCTCAAACTTTTTTTCTTAAGTTCTTATCAAAATATCTATTTTAATTTGTAGCTTTCAATAAATCCATCAAAAATATCTAAATGATATATTAAAAATATAAGCAAACTTCTATTAAAACGTTCTAAAAGTAGCACACACACCCAAATTCTGTACATCACATCAATTGTATAAATAAAATCAAGGAAGACAGAGTCAATGTAATGTGTAGCATTCATGTTCATACCTAATTTACTTGTGCACATTCTGCACAAATTCAGACATTTCTCTTGAATATGACCCAGCAGTGGAAACATGTTTTAGTATTTAATCATTTTATATGGTCTGCTCGAAGTGGGAAAGTCTATGCAGGTACATGTGATTATAAGCTACATACACAAAGACTCATATTACACCAAATATCTTCTAATTACATCTTATAGCTAATTAGAATTATATTAATATATTAGTATAACTTACATTAAATTAAGATTACATACATTATATGCAAAGAATCAGAAAAACCTGATGAGAAAATAAAAACATATAAAATATCTTAAAAGACATCTTTATCCTTGAGCTCTAATTGCCAATTATTATGTCCAATATAATGAATTGAGAACAAATTTCTTAGAGTTACTCAATAAATTTAAAAGTCAATGAAATATGACTACAACAGGAAATATTTATTTCTTCATTAGGATATGTTTATTTAAAGTAAATAAACTGAATGTTTCAAGTACCTTTTCCAGACCTTCTTCCTTGAGGCTGATCACATCCAAATCAAAATCTGTTCGCAAGCCATTGGTTTTATTAAAAGTTATTCTGCCTGTGAGGCCTTCCCAATGTGCCTGTGGGGAAAACAAACAAGCAAACAAAAACCATAGATTATTAAATATGTAAAGGATGAGAAGATAAACTTTTTTATATACAAGGAAAAAGAAACACTATTTTTGTTACTTCTCATAAATTTACATTGCTGTCCATTTTTAATATTTAACATTTTATTCTCTGCTGAACTTTGAAGGATGTTTTTTCCAAATACACTACCCAAGTCTCAGGAAAAATTTATTGTAAATTTTTCATTTTAAATACTGCATTTGCTGGGTATAACCTTCCTTCATGAGAAATGTGTGGCTTATATATAAAATAGCAAAGCTCTTTCAGCAAAGTGAGAAGAACTTGAAATAGTAAATACCTCACTGGGGATTACACATAGAAATACTATTATAAAATACCACTCCTAACATCAAACTAATACAAAATAAACTAATACAAAATAAATACAAAATACTAATACAAAACAAACTAACACAAAATAAATATTTTATTACAATTAAAGAAACTGGATCTAGGAAACATTTTGTTATATTACTTCAATCATACACTTAGAATACTTAGAATAACTCTAAGAATACTTAGAATAATTAATACTGCTTTATTATACCCTGTGTGATACTGGGAAAAGTGTATCGAAATTACTTCACATCAATGTATACTTCTTATGGGAGCATCTCTTCAGGTAGAAAGAGATGAGAATATAATAATCCAGATACACAATGGATTACCCCTCAAGAGTGAGCAAATATCTAGGCTTTTTAATACAAAAAGATTTCTCATTCTGCTGCCTATATAGCCCAAATTAGATGTTATATATGTCATTTGCAAATAGCTTGGAAAAATAGTTACATGTTAAAATTTTAAATAATGTAACATATACTCACAATTATGTTTGAAGATATACTGACACTCAAAAGAGGTAAAACCCAGTAGATTTATCTACTGGGTAACATTTCAACAAGTATTACAAATGGATATAATTATTATTACATTTCTTAGGCTCCGTGTTTTCCTTGGATACTTATATGAAGAAATTCTAAAATAATTTTAGGTTAATAAATTATAAGTAAATTTTTAAAAAAACTATAATTAGCCTCCAACTAATAAAAATAATAAAAAAAATAAAAAATAAATAAAAAAAACTATAATACATATCTCAGTGCATATTGCAAAAGGTCATCCTTGAGGTTACCACGTGTCAACAGGTGTCCAGTATGGAAGGAAAACATTTGTTAACTTAACTTTTTCCAAAGAAAATAACTGTGGGCAGTGAACAAGAATCTATAGTAGTATAAAAATAGGAAATGGGATCAAGAAGTACACCAGTAGAAGTGCAGAGTAGTAAAAGAAATCTGGGCTAAAGGACAGCACAGGGAAATGTATATCAATGAAACTGTGCAACTAATGAAACCAACCACAAATTAAATTTTGAACTTTCCAGCAACCAAAGCAAAGAAGAAAATATGATGAAAACACAAGATACAAGACCCATAAGTTAAGACACATCAATTGCCCAGGAGAAACTCTTCTTCTCCTGGTACTGAAACCTGAGGGAAATCTCTCTTTTTGGTCTTCATGAGAGAGATCCTATGTGATGTAGTGGACAAGATCCTCAATAACACCCTACAATGAATACAATAGCGAATTACAGTTTCTTACAGGGCTGTTTGACACATGTCTCAATTGTCAAGTGCTTCATTCAGAAAAAGCTCTTCTTCAACCAGCCAAACCAATGTGCTATGCTAGCAATCCTCTGACTCAGTTTTACACCAGAAGTAAATGCAGAATGTGGAGTAATAAGAGGACAATATGCTGTTACAGGACTATCATTCCACCTATCTCAGAGTTCAGTAATCATTAGACAAGGAACTCACAGATATTCTTTGCCAATGTCCTGATGGTTCTTAATTATGATTCTCTTTGCACTTTTATTTTCATGATAAATAATTTATTCTATGATGAGCTGAGGATTTCCTTTAAGCAATAAATGAAAAATCTTATATATGGTAATAACAGCTGTGACTTTTCATAGTGAAGATTAAATATTCATAGTTAACCTTTCATATAAAAACTCATAAATCAAATGTACTTCAATAAAAATTAAAAAACTCCTGCTGTATCAAATAAAAAATATCCTTAGCTGACAAAGGTATTTCCTTCATGAGAAGGTGGATAGGAAGAATATGTGTGTGACGTAAATGTGTGAGTTTGCATGTTTGTGTGTGATATTTAAGAATTCTCCCTTTTTATCCTTACTATGAGCATACTTGGTCTTAAACTGTAATAGACGTAATTAGAAATGATACATTGCCATAAAGATGGTTGTACTATGCAACATGAAGTAAACTTTGCACTTTTATGACTCTATATATTCTGTTTTATGTTAATGCTAATACAATTAAAATAACTAGATGTTATACTTAGCAACCATAGCTCTAAAAAGTAATTCTTGAAAATGTACAAATTGGGTATAATTTAGTGTAGTGCAAAGGGCATTCAAGTTAAAAATTCATTGCATATTTTGTGATCTACGTTATAAATATTCTTTAAATATCTATTTTTGCACACAAATGAAAAGTAACAGAATCAGATATGACAGAGCAAAACAACAACATACATAAAGATTCCGAAAGGTGAGGGGCAAAAATGTCGTGAATCATATATCACTGATTCTCATCTGTTCCCACAACCATAGATATTTTGTAGAAATTCATTTATTTACCATGTAATTTTTCCCTTGCTTGCATATTATTTAGTAAAAATGCTAATTTCGCTTGGATGGGAAAAATAAGAAAGCTTAATTTAAAAGATACAAGTAGAAGACGACCTGTGAGGGAAACTGCAATAATCTGAATCCACTCAACTTGAGGACAAGTGAGGCAGAGCAGGAGTACCTGTCCTGACTCACCTCTTTAATCAGGCTCATGAAGCGGGTCCCGAAGCGCCAGGGCTTGTGGCGATTGCACTGCAAGGAGCTGACCGTCATCTGGGGGAACTGCTGGACGCCCACAGACACGACGTGCACAGCGTCATACATGAGGGCAGCATCGGTCTTAAAACGAGAGAAAAGGAAAGGTGGCGTCAATACAACATGGGAAAGCCATGACAGGAGTTTGTAAGCAGAGATAAAGAACCAGTGAGAGGAAGAAATGCCCAGTTTCTCTTCATGTAAGGGAGAAAACAATACTTCCACATGCTGTGGTTCTCTTAAAGAAGCTACTGTGATCAAATCCCTTCATGGGCTCCACTAGCACATCTGACCTACCCGCCCTTTCCTGAGGCGATAACATAATTTCATATCATCCCGCTATCTCTGCTGAAGTAGGAAATATGTGCAGACATGCATTATTTCATTTTTTGTCCCACCCTTTGTCTCTAGCTTACTCTGTTCTTCTGTACACGTGTGTGTGCGTGCACATGCACAAGGAATGCAAATATGAACATTTTAATGGTTCCTTAAATTACATATTGTGTATAAAAGTAAACGAGTAAATAATTTTCTCTCATAGAAAGAAACAAGAGATTTGAAGAGATTTACCTAAAAAGCTTAAAGATATAAACCCTAATTTTTCCTGCAATTCAGCTTTTCAAAAGGTTCAGTCTCAGAAATGATGATACAGTTTTGAATCTCAATACATGCGTTAATCCCTTTTCAAGAAACTAAGCTTAATCCCCTGTACTGTTTTCTTTTCCCAAAATTTCCATATGAATAAAAGTTCATTTTGGCTTCTCAAGCAAAATGAATATGAATTCTACTGTGTTTGCACCTGCTCAAATGACTGGCCACTTTAGAGGTGAATGATAAAAAATAAAATGTTTATAAGTCATAACAAACCAGAGGCTCAGTAAGTGTCAAGCGCTGTGTTAAATGGACCCTCACATTGTGTTTGACGGATCTATGCCAGGCTCACTACCTACAGAAGAGAGCCACGCTGACAATGAGGCTAGCAATGAACTTTGGGCCATCTGCTTGGCATGCTTTGGAATAAAAGCATATATTTCCTCTTCTCATTCACACAATTAGTGAGCTGTGAAATGAATTCCAGAATGAATAGGAACCCTGTAGATTATAGCGTTTGCCACAATACAATACAAAATGAGTACACACAGTAGCTTTCATGCAAATGGATCCTCAGGAACTTAACCACATAAAATGGAAGGCGGCTAAAGAGCCCAGTGCAATGACAGAACATAATAATAATACCATTTTATAGTTCATAAATCTTTGGGGAATATAGCTCAGATTCATAACCCTCGTTTGGTAAATACCAGCTGACTACTTTCGCACACTGATGGCTGCAGAGTGAAAACTAGAGGAGTGGTGTTGATACAGGCACATATCATGAGCCTGAGGATCAGGCTGATATTTACCTTTGGCCTGAGTTAACACTCAGAGGACATATCTCATACACCACACTGGTGGTTATAAAAAAAAAAACTACCGAGATATGAAAGACATGTTTGATTTTTAAATAAAATGAATTTTTTATGTCACTATCAACAAATGTATAGAGATATGAACACTTTAAGAGACTACTAGAGAGAAGATAAAGGGCAATTTTGCAAGTTGCACCACAAGGGACTTTTTTAAATATCCATGTTCTTTTTAGTCCAGTTATTTCTCTGTCTGGAATTTGCCCTGAGAAAATAAAAGATAAAAACAAATGCTACACACAGCATTTGTTTTAATAAATAACAAAGAGTATAAATCAATAAATGTTCAAAATAAGGAAACACAGAAAATCACAATGATACTTATATATAAACATTAAAAATCATGTTTTAAAAAATAATCATTTAGATGAGAAACTACATGAGATATAAAGCTAAGTATAAAAACAGATTATACAGAACTGTATTTCTAGCATTTGTGTACTTAACATATATGCTATTTAACTTATTTCTCACAATAATAATTGAGAATTATTTCCATTTTTCCTGATATTGTTGATTTCCTGATATTGTTTCCATTTTACAAATGATGAAACCAAGGCTGAGAGATGTTATGTAACTAACAAAGTCATACAACTAAGAAGTGGAGAGGCCCAGATTCAAACAGCCTCATTGGTCATAGAAAGTATTCTTAAACATCATACTAGGCATATTATGTGAATAACAATTTAAAAAAAATTAAAGTGAAGAAAATACACTAAAATGATACTACCGATTACTCTTGGGAGACAGAAGTGAGTAAAATTTATATTTTTCTCCTTTTTCTTTATTTTTTACATTTTTTTTTAAGATGGAGGTTTACTAAATACCATTGCAATTATTACCAAGATGAAATTTTGTCATAAAATAGCTAAAAGAACACAATCTATGCTATTCCTACTACCCTGCCAGGACTTGCTGCCTTATGTGATCTTATGTGACCTGTATGAAAATTCTAGAATAGTAACCTTATCTATTAATAAAATGACAACACTAGGAAAGAATTTTACCTAATTAAAAGTTTGAAAATGATTTTTGGTACATAATTTCAGCTTCTGGATCAGAGTGTATACTAGATGACAATAAAACTATTTAAGATCTGTAATTTTAAATGTAATTTTAAAAGGGAAATAGCATTTATTAAGCTATAAGTTAAAGATAAATATTAGAGAAAAATTGTAGTTTAAAAGTTGCTGTTTAAATATCTTCTTGAACTTCCAGTTTAAAATATGTTGATTTATTATAAAGTAATAAACAGAACTTCTGAAACTACTCTATGACATTTTCATCTGCTTAGAGTGCTTTTTTATCCTACTTTTAAACTAGTTGCTTTATGTGATAATATGGAATTGTTTTCCACTTAGACTTGATATCCTGTCAGACTTAACTTTACTATCTTCTTCACAAAACTGTACATATGTAAATTCTTTCAACTTTGAAAAGTTTTGAGAAAGCTCCAGCTTATCAAAAATGTTTTCCTTATTTTCACAAGAATGCATATGCTTGACAATTTGCCTTAATTTAATAACATTAGTAATGTTCATTCAGTATTTACTTTGTGTGAGGCACTTGCCCTAAATCATTTTCTTTAATTCTTATAACCATCATGCAGTTGGAAATTCACTGATGAATTTAATTCCTGTATAAAATAGGGAGTTAACGCAGAGGACAGTTAAACAACTGGTCTGAAAATCATAGCGTGTAGAGATGGAACTGGATTTGAATCTAAAAATACTCCCCAGAGTTTACATCCTTCTCTCTCGTTTATGTTCAGTGTTCAACTTTTAACAAAGAAAAACAATTTAAAATTTCAAAATATAAGAAATATCAATATGCACTTGAAAACATTAATATATATATATATAATTTTTGATAAACAGTAAAGATTTACATAATGAAAATGCAGTATAAAGTAAGGAAAATAGATTGTGGAGAATTGGTAAATATAAATTCACAAAAAATAAGTACATTGATGCATGAGATTGAGTCAGTAATAAGTTAGTTAGAAGGTTAGTATTTTTTTTTTAGAAGGTTAGTATTAACCAGGAACAAGGTTGTGAAAGTAGATTTATTCTATACAGTTGTGGCTCAGTAGATTTTCACAAGGCAAGGGTCCAAGAGTATCTTTCAAGATCAGGTTGAAGAGGCTTCCAACTCTAAACTGTAGAGTTTTATTGAGCTGTTCTGGCTAAGTCTTCCACTCTCTCATATTGACTCTATAATCCTTTGCCCTGACTCTTCTCTAGAGGGAAAATATGAGGAAAGATGGGAGGAGTGGAGGAGATACATGGGTTCATTACTTTGTCAATATTTTAATAATATTACTAACAAGTTACATTGCACACTTACTCTATGCCACACAACTGTGTCAATTTCTTCACATGCATTTCATGTAGACCCTGCATTTTAGTTGATACTACTTTTATCAGAGAAGAGAAAACTGAAGTTTAGCAAGTTTGAAGTAATACTCTCAAGGTGTTATCACCTTGAGAAACAAGACTCAGCCAAAACTTAGCTCTTAGAATGACCCTCCAAACTATCATAAGAAGATTGGGAGAAATAAGACTCAGACAAAAGATTTTACAAACAAGATTCAGACACAGTCTAATTCTTAAAACCACTGTCTTAACTACCATAACCAATTACCTCCTTTAAACCAAATTCCCACTGAAACTATGACAGGCAATGGAAGGGAAACTCACAGCAGTGGATCTCATATTTCTGGAGATCCTGCTGAATACCAGAAAATTATGCCCCATGGAGCCTGTCTCTGAGCTGAGATTCAAACAAAAGTTGATTTGTCTTCCAGGTCAATTTTTTTTTCCTTACATATCATGGTGAAGTGAAGTGAAGTGAAGTGAAGTCGCTCAGTCGTGTCTGACTCTTTGCGACCCCATGGACTGTAGCCTACCAGGATCCTCTCAGTCCATGGGATTTTCCAGGCAAGAATACTGGAGTGGGTTGCCATTTCCAGTTACCTCTAAAAAAACCTTCAGATACATAAACACAAATGTGAATTAACCAAATCAATTAAAATAGAGTATGTATACAATCTGGCTATTAAAATCCATAGAAGGGGGTTAGAAAAAGTTGTAGTTATTTAGATCCTAAACTGCACAGACAAAAGCTAGGCAGAGAAAATAAATAAATAAATAAATCAGCAAGGAAGACAAAACAATTTATCCTATTTTCTTTCAAGTATAATTACTTATATATAAACAGATCATACTTATTGTGTGGAAAGTTAGAATGTCTGTTCACCCTAGGAATATAGCCCAGAAGGAAGTGCAGGCTAGGTAGGTACAGTCAGATCCAAGTGCAGCCCTCCCTATTTCACTGCCAGGTCAAGCATCTATCAATAGCTATACGAGCTCCCTTGAGACCCTATCTCAGATTAGACTGGAGTTGGAACTTTTCCTTTCCAAAATAATTTAGTTAATCTACAAAGCATGTCCATCAGTCAGAAACTTGTTTTGCAAACCTTTAAAACTCTGCAATATAGTCCTACATATTTCACTAAAACAACAGTGATCTTTTTAAATGAATGGCTTGAAAAGATCACAAGTGCCTTTGCATATATTATAAATATGCATTAACCATCTCCCTAACTTATTGCTGGGTTTATCTTATACCCAGTCTAATTACTTTTAGGCATGGAGTGTGTAATGGGGATGCAGGTAGAAAAGTGGTGAATGTTAATTTCTATGGTTGAGCTATTGCCACAGAAATTGGTTTAGTCACGCCATACTTTTTTCATCTATTTCATGTAGCCTCATGTCTGATGAGACTGTAAAGCATTGAAGGAACAGTGAAATGTACGTATGCTTACATTTCTTTTATGCTTGGAAAAAGTCCACTGCATATTTTTAAATAATTGAAAACTCAGAGAGATTAGATGCTCTCAAAAGTTTCAAATGATAAGAATTACCATTGCTAAATACTTTTGATTTAGGATATATGGCTGAAACACTTCAAATAATAAAAACAGGAATATTAATGGATTCTGTGAAAAGCTAAAATATTTCTATGTACTTAAATTTCATTTACAGAAGAATCTGGTACTAAGGGTTAATTACCAAGCATGTCCATGGGAAGTGCATATGTTATTTCAGTTTCTAATCACTATAATCATCATCATTAAACATTTTCTTTATAAAGTTCTGGGATAGATATTCTAGAGTTATAAAAACTTGAAACAAAGCTTTTATTTGCATGAGGGATGAAGCAATTAGTTAGAAATGAGCAGTTTTGAACTACACAGGATCACAGAAGCAAACATCACTGCATTAAATCTCTTCAATACACTAAATACACTAAAGGCTCCTTTTCACAAAAGCTATCAAAGGTATTTACCTTTCTTCCCAATAGGGAGGCAGCCTTTTGGAATGCTCTGTCCCCCAGGAAATAATGCTTTTGGGCATCCCATTGAGTTTTGGCTGGGAGAAGCTGTAAAACAGCATTTTCCAATTTATTTTCTCTATTATGCCAGCAGATTTACATTTATGACAATGTCTTTCTGCTTAAGCACTTTTTACATAGTTGGGCTCTTGATCTGGGCTCCAAACACACCCAATATTATTTTTAATAATTTACATTTAAATGTAACTAATCTTAAGAGTGATGTGATACATGATATATATATAAAGTGTATATTATATATACATATTAGTTACATATATAATATGTGACTAATCTTAAAAGAGTATCGCCATATCTTGATTGTAGTGATGCTTGTATGAGTGTACACTTAGGTCAAAACCTATCAAATTGCACGGTTTAAATATGGCAACTATAATACATCAATTTTACTCTAATAACAGCTATTAAAAAAAAGATCATGCATTTTTCTGGGAAGATGGTTTGTAGATTTCATTTTATTCTATCAATGTCTAGAATTCTCACAAATAAAGCATCACTGATCTGTATCTTCTTTCCTCCTTGAACATTCTACTTTTAATAAAATTCTTTACACTTTTTCACATTTTATCCTCCTTTCTAGACACAAACATCTTTTGTATAATAATCACACCTCTCTTTATAAAACTGTGCACAGCATTCCATATATTGCTTCACCCACACTTTTTTACTCTGGGCATGTATAAAAGCATTTTTCAATAAATTGATGATTCAACCCAAAAGTTCATTTACACCATAAAAGAACAGACATTAGGAAGCTCTGAATAACAACCACACTTTGCCATCTAGCTAGAATGTATTCCCTCCCAGAGGTACAGTGAACCAAATCTGCCAGCAGCTCAAATCTGGGAGGAATGTGAGTGCAGCCTCTGTCCCGCTTCTAAATGAATTTATAGTAACAGCTTCGTGAACACATTTATCTTTCCATTAAATAAGTGCAGGCAGGTCCCCTTTGAGATCTGAATGCTAGCTGGCAGGTGGCAGATCTATTCTGGAACTCCTGCATCTCAGATTTTGCTCATGTCTGAATTCCCATCTGAAGTATGGTACACAGCACAGAAGCAGCCTGGTTGGTCTAATACATGGAGTTTAAGTTTATGAATCCTGGCTATTTCATTGACTTGATCTTTTATCTAAAACAAATAATAAAAAAATACTTAAATCCCCATTTGCTTTGTTTCCTCATTTTATAATTGGAAATGAAAACTGATGATCTTCCCTTATTGGAAGAAAAGTCACTTTTATAAACCAGATAGTTCCAAGAGAAAAAGAGATACAAACATTGATTCTTCTATTAGAAGATGTGACTATTAAGGGTGGTGGAGAAGAGACTAGATTCTGACCTCTGGCGCTCCCTGGTACAATCAGCACAAGCCCAAATGGGACAGAGAATCAGCCACCCCTCTGAGCAAGGGTGAGGGTCACACATGGAAGGCAGGCTGGTGTTCGCTCATTCGGCTGGCACACACCGCCGCCAGCGCTCTGCCCGGCACAGAGCAGGTGCGCAGTGGCTGGTAACGAAACCGGGGGATGGAAGGAGAAATGCCCTCAGACCCAGTCGGGAGCCAATTGTCAGAGACAATTCTCCCAGTTACACTGCAGCTGCCATTATGCTTACTGTGTTGCCGGCTCTTTGTGCTGCTCTGAAACGGAGTTCTTTACCAGCAGCTGCCTGGACTGCACAGACGGCATGAGATAATACATTAAAGCAGTTTGCACAATCCCTGGCTCGCGGTGCATAGGCAGGTGTTAGATGATGAGGATGACGATCGCCAGAAGAGCGGTAATCTCATCAAGATGGATCCTATCCAGAACAAGGAGCCGGTTTAGAAAGTAGAATGTTTCAACCCTTCTGCACCCACTGTTAGCCTAAATGAGGGAACAGGCCTTGTGCTGTTCAAGAGAGCAGATCAAGTTCTGGAGGGAGAAGGAGCAGGAAGGAAATTAACACACAACAACAACGTGATCCCTATAAAATGTGGTGGGTACACAATGCCACAATTCAGTGCTCAAAAAAAAAAAGAAAGAAAGAAAAGCACACACAATATCTGACAAGTCTAGAATTTAAATAAAAGTGGCAAAATATTACAGCATCTTGAGTTTTGCTGCTAATTAAAGGACTGCTGTTGGACAGATAATTACCCGCCAGCAATGTGAACCTGGACAAATCTGCCTTGCAGTTTTTTCTAGTCTTCAGTTTCTTCATCTGTAAAATGAGGGGCAGGAAACAGGTGAATTTTCAGGTGCCCTGTAGTTTATATTTGAACTCTTAGAAAAACTCATCTTTCATTTTGATTCTATATTGGCCTTTATAATGCAATCATAATCCTAATTTATCCATCTCCGCCCTATAATTCTTTATGCTTTGTGTACTTTTTCAATAAACTTTACTACCAACATGTCACACACATATATAAATAAGGGGAATCAAAGTTAACTTTTCTTCAGTCATTTCTCTGTGTTCATACTCTACCCATTTCCTCCCTGATCCAACAAAATCTGCCAATACTTGTATTACAGTTTCTTTGCTGTTTCAACTTTACTGTTAAAACTTCTCATGCACATTAAACCCACCTTGATTTCCTGATACTCCGCAGAGAAAAACTAAAACCCTTTCTGCTATTCAAAGTCATTTACTAAACTATCCCAGGATTTTATCATGTTTTGTTCCTCTTCACAGTTAGGATATGGATAGATATGCCTGTTTTTCCTGTTTTTAAAGTAACCAGAATGGTGCCTGTATTGCAGATTAGTTGAAAAAAAGGAGATTCCAGAAACCACATGGTAAAAGACCATTAAAAGGAATATGGATTTTTGTAGTTACCTGTACGGCATTCAGTACCCATGAGGGCTAAAAAGGAGTAAGAGCTTAAAGGAAATATAAAGAAAAGAGAAGAAGGGAAAAGAATAGAATGAGTTCAGTATTACAGTCAAATTGGTGAGTTAGGAAGAAAATTCAAGTTCAGCAAAGCTTTGAAGCTTAAGAAAAGGAAACAGTATTGGATGATAGTGTTGCTGGGATTCAGGAAAAAAACGGCCTGGTCTAGGATTAATGCAATGGGTGATTAGTGGATCTTTTCGCTTGGTGTTCCTGTAAATTTGTGGATTTAAATAAGTGTCTATGTTTTCTCAAACCAATACTTTCTGTCTTAGGCTTTAAAAGCTACCAAAAAAACTGGCAGCAATTTCACCTATTTTGATTAGGCAATTTAAGTGTTAATTTTGAGAGTAAGAGTTTCCGTTGGCTCTTTCCTTTTCCATTATAAAGTTTTCTATCATACAATTTCAATCTTGCAAGAACTCTTGCTGGATGCAGTTTCTTTAATAACAGTCAACAAGATAATTTTACAAAACAGCATTATTTCTTTGTAAGCCTTTATATCTTTATAAGGTATGAAATTCAGTCCATGGAATTTTAACGTTAGAATTCCGAAAGCTTTAGATGACTATTTTGCATTCTTTCCAAGAATTATATATATTCATCTCAAATATTTTCTATATAATTTGCTTTCTTTCCTACACATATCTTTAAAATGCACCATTTCCCAAGCAGAAAATCCTATTTGTTTTTACTGCCACACTCTCTAACGTACTTTAAACATTTATATACAAATTCCAAGATGTTTAGATGTTTCTCAAATACCATGTAGAGAAACTCTTCATTTTTTAAATATAAATGATTAAGGAACAGCTGTGAAGCAGGTTAGAAAATACCAACAGGTTTTCAATTAAAAGTTTCATTTAACTAATGTAATTATTCTTACCTAATTAAATTTTTCCACTAAGATCAGTCCATTGAGATATCTCATTCTCTTTTAAAATGTTCCACAAAGCTCTTACTAGCGCCCATGAACCACACTGTATTGATGGGATTCTTAATGAACTCTCTAGCAACAATGTACTGGCCTTAATAATTTAGGTCCTGTTAAATCGGGTGTCTCCTTTACTACATTTGGAACTGCTATTGATCTAGAAAAGAGTCAATATCAAGGGAAAGTATTCTCTGCACTTCCAGCATATGTCCAGTACATCCAATTATCCTGATATTTGGAGCTCAAATTAGTTTCTTACATTTAAAAATTTACATTCCTCAACATTGTTTATATTTACTTTTCTTAATGTAATGAATTAAAATGGATTTTTATGCTGTTAACAGAATGATTCTAATCTGAGATCCAAGAATATGCAAACCAAAAAGATACCAGAAATTTGAGTTCATGTAAATACTAGTTCCAAATGCCTACAAGAGTTGAGAACCTGATACTTTATATATTATTTACCCAAATCCAAAATTAAATGATAATTAAGATCTATTTTAAGCATGATTTGAAGCATAAAGGTGAAATTTATATCAATGTGTATATGTTAATTGCTTAGTCATATCCAAGTCTTTGTGACCCCATGACTGTAGCCCCCCAGGCTCCTCTGTGCATGGAATTTTCAGGCAAGAATCCTGTAGTGGGTACTAATTTGCTTCTCCAGGGGATCTTCCCGACCCAAAGATTAAACTTGGGTCTCCTGCATTACAGGCAAATTCTTTACTATCTGAGCCACCAGGGAAGCCCTTGATACAGATATTTCTGAATAAATAAAATGATATCCAAATAAATCATGCTAACATGTGTCCAAAACAACTTTTTGTGCTCTTCTTGTGGGTCTAGCTTTCTGTACTGTGCTCTGTATATAAAATTGTAATAGTAACTTCTCACGGGGGCTTCCCTGGTGGCTCAGTGGTGCAATCTTGGGTACAATCTCTGTGTTGTACTTGGGTACAATCTCTGTGTTGGGAAGACCCTCTGGAGAAAAAAATAGTAACTCACTGCAGTATTCTTGCCTGGGAAGTCCCATGGACAGAAGAGCCTGGTGGGTTTCAGTTCGTGGGGTTACAAAAGAGTCAGACATGATTTAATGACTAAACAATAACAACTTATCGTAGAAATGTGAAAAAAAGTAAAGTTTCACAGAAATCTAATGGGAGTTATAGCTTTAGCTTTGTAATGTATCAGTCCCTATTGGAAATCATGCAATCTTTCTTAGTTTCATTTTTTTTTCATCTTTAAAAAAAGTAGAAAAATGGTGTATCTCACATTATAAGGATCAAATTTGATAAATTTAGAAAAGTGAGAACTATAAAGATTTTAAATGTGTCATAATTACAGAGTGGGGTAAGTGAGAATCTCAAGAATGTTAACACCAGTAATATCAATTTAGATTAGGATACAGTCTTTGAGGAAAAAAAATAATTGATTTGCATGATCACATTTCAGTGTACCTTAGATTTAATGTGAAGATTTCCTGTCTCTTCACTACTTTAGATAACCTGGTTGATTCCTATTTGAAAACGCATTGATTTAACTAATTATTGTTTTTATTGCCAAGAGGAAATGCCTTTGCTTGCCCACTCTTGGGTCTCATGAATATCCCTTTTCCCATATGAGCATATGCTTTCGCCATTATCTTTTTTTATTTCATTTCTCTTTATGTGACTTATAGTTTGATTCACTCATTCAACATTTACAAATATTATTGTGTTATAACATAGAACACAATTATGAGTTTGGGTAATAAGACTGAGAGGTCAATTATTTAGACAAACAAATTAACATTCTTAATACACTGCCCCATGCTGAGTAAAGGAGAGTGTCCAATTTTGTCTGGAGCAATGCCTATCTATTGATATGTCAGAAAGTAGGTACTGTATGAAAGATTTTTCTATTAGCACTTACAGCTTCAACAAACAAAAGGAGTGGGGAAAAGCTTAGAAAGCAGAAGCTGGAAAGGAGAGTAGGATCAAGGGAAAAAGTCAAACCAGAATTCTCACTAGTTTTTTCTTTTTTTTTTTTAAGATTATTTCTTGTTGTTTAGTCACTATGTTGTGTCTGACTCTTGCGACCCTATGGACTGTAGTCTGCCAGATCCTCTGTCCATGGGATTTCCCAGGAAAGAAGACTGGAGTTGGTTTCTTTCTCCAGGAGATCTTCCCAACCCAGGGATCGAACGCACATCTGCACTGCAGGCAGATTCTTTACCCCTGAGCCATTGAGACGTCCTTTTAAAGATTATACTTTTTCATATCCTGAGATTCCTAACATCTCCTTTCAAGGCAACGAAAATATGCTTGTTCTTTAATGAAGCAGATATTAAAGGGTTCTCCTAAAGTTGAGTCTTTATATATCAGTTCATCTTATAACTGATCTAAACAGATTAAAAGAATAGAGCCTGGAACTCGGAAGACCAAGAATATGATTTTATTAAAATAATGTAACTATGTTGATGGGATTCTATTGTTCTGCATTCTCAGCATCTCTTCCTATTACAGCAGAATATTTTTCCCCTCCCAGCTATTCTCTGACCCAGTCTCCTAAGGCCTATGCACCATAGGCCTTATTGATAGCTACCACTGCTTCGGGCACGGCCAAGTTAAATCCAGGCCTTTTCAGGGAGCCACTGGGAAAGAAACACATTTCTTCTCCTGAAGCTCTGAACCTGTGTATGTGAACTTTCGTGGTCCTCTGCACCCTCTGTCTGAGAACAGAACCAATACAAATGAAAAAGGAGGAGAGTGACGGAAATTAGCTTCTTTATGACTTTATGACCTGGAACCAACTGGATTCAACTGTATCTGAAGACAGATTATCTTGTACTTATGAGCTAGAGACTCAACAGGCTTTTCCTTTTGCTATTAACAAATTTTCAGGACATTTTAGGCAATTAGAATTGAAAGAATCTTGAATGATGAAGATCTAGGCTTTGGCTTCCTCAAGGCAAAATGTGATTACTATCTACTCACAGAGTTGGGATATAAATTTAGAAAAATAGGAATATATATGCAAAAGAGGCCATATGTAATATTACAAATGCAAATGCTAGAAAATGTAATAATCACATTAAATAAATTCACCAAATGTATAATTACTATCCTCTATTAATAATTCTTAATTCTTTGTAGAGATTTAATATAGTAGGAAATTTGGGGGTAACTACTAAGATATCTACAGTATTGGGAATTGGTTACACTAATAACAACACAAAATGGAACAACTGTAAGATGTATACACTCTGCCTGCCTAAATTTGTCTCAGTCAACATGACTGACTGTTCCTCCTGTGAATTATACAGGTTCAGGGACAATCAGATTGTGAACTGAAGCAAAAAACTTTAATGGTACACTGCTGGGAACATCATTAAGAAAGAAATCATAGAGGACTATGAAACCAGATGTAAACTAACCCTCTGCAATGCCCTTTTAGTCAGTAGGTTAATAGACTGACACCAAAATTGGAAATGACTGATTAAACTGTATCAGTTAACTCTTGACATTTATACTTTTGAGTTTTATACTTGATGAAACAAATTATAAATCACAAACCCAAACATAAAAGACTTTCATTGCAACCTTTTTCTGTGTATGCTAAATCCTATGCCATTCAGGAAATTAATTCAAAGTAGACAAAGAGCAAGAGCTGAAGGTGATACCACTTTACTCAGAAGAGAAAACAGTTTGATAAACTTCACCTGATGGATTTTACAACTGCATAGTTGCAGCCAAAGTTAAGATTGGAGGGTGAGAGGCAGAGACTCAGAGGAAAAGCAGAAGGAACAACATTTCCGCAGAGAAAACTAGCAGCAAAAGGATGGTACAAACGATTGAAAAGGCATAAAAAATGATCATCTGAAGAAACAAAAAGAAATTTAAGAAGTGATGAGGCAGTAGAAAAAGAATAGCCTAAGCATTCTGAAGATAAAAGAGCTTTAAATGGTTTTCCTTCTTAGTTGAAAGAGAAATTTGATAAATTTCTGAGGAAAAAATTTAAATAAAAAGACATTCCGAATTTAACTTTACCCTTGAGCTTAGGTCATTTATAAGAGTTCTATAAAGCATGCATCGACTCAAAACTCACTGATGGCATCTGAATAAGTACGGTGAGCCTCAATGCAAGGCTGTTAACCACTGGGTAGGCTCCTGTGTTTCCAGAGTTCATAGCATCAAATAATATTTCTTCTGCTCCTTTGTATTCCTAACCCTGACCCCTCCATTCCTCTCTTCCCCAAATGTATATCATTCAGGGCCTTCTCTTGTCTTTCTCACCTTGTAAATACAGGCCACCTAATGAATACCCACAGATACTTTGAATGGATACCCACAGATATTTTGAAGGGAAAATGACTGCAATTATAAATATAATTCCAGAATTTGACAGACTTTTTTCTAATTAGGTATTTGCACCTACTTTTGTTCTCAAGAAAACCAGTACAAAGGTATTATATATATCTATCATGCAAAACAGAAGAATCAAGTTTACTTTTATTTCATTATTCTTTGAAATTAGGTGAATCATAAGGACTATCCTTGACCAGAATGTAAGAGTGACGTTTACTATACATATGAAAAAACCAGGTAATAAGCATATCTGTTATGACATTGGCATATTATGTTGATTTTTAACTATACCCCATGAATGATGTTTTGCCTTTTTAAATTAGAAAGTAAATACTTCACAAAGAAGTTATTTAGTTACTTTCTACAACTCCTACCATATGGCATTATGTAGGCACTTTTCAGATATGATTTAACTTAATTTTCTTTAACAATCTAATGGTGTAGGTAAAAGATTCTGAAGAGTTGAGGCTTAAATCATCCAGTAAGGGGCACACTTGAGAGATTCTGCTTTTCTGAAGTCATGATACATTATGACAACATCAATTGTGGCTATTTATAGCAGTGGCTAGAGAACACAAGTTATCATCTATTTTAGAGACTAGCTCCACCCTCCTCTTAAGCTAATGCAGTGTGCTCTATGAAACAAAGATCACTGAAAAGATAGCTTTTATCCAAAGCTTTCCATCACTGAAAAGTCAGCTTTCATTTCTTGATGACATGAAGTTATTTTTTTTCAATCCAGAGGTGAGAAAGAGTCGGTGAAATTTCTAGGTAAGAAAAATCACAATTTCCTCATGAGACATAGGTGCACAATGATGTGCTAGTGCCTATGGTTGAGTGTCAGAAAAAAACAGGTAATACTATTCCGGAAAACAATCTGGAAATCAGTGTCAAGCGCAAACGGGGACATTACAATTTCCCTTTGGAAATTTTACTCCATTGAAACAACAATACAAGATCACACAGATGTATACACAAATACATGCATAAAACACGGTTTATACTTTTTAAAAAATATAGCAGCCTGAATTTCAAGGCTAAGAAATTTTTAATGTTATATAACTGAATATTGTAAAGCTACTAAAATTATTGTCTAGAGCTATATGTATTGAATTTAAGTATAGATGTTAAAATTTAGATATCCATGCTATAAAGCAATATATTCCTCTTGTAATGGATTATAGCAGTATAGCCTTACATTCAGTAAAACAATTTCGAATCTGTCATTCAGGCTCCAAACTTTGAGGTAATTACATCTCAATACCATTGATATATAAATACAAACCCACATAGATATTGCATTTATTTTTAATGTTTTAATCAAAAGTGGAATAGTCTCAAGTTGCTTTAAAAAGGAAAAAAAACCCAAAAAACTAAGAATATGCCCTTCCAAGTTACTGTTAGGTTCTACCTTATCATTTTTAGCTACTAAATATATTTCAATTATGGATACTCTTAAGATATAAATTGTTTAGTTATAAACAAAATATAGGTTATACCTCTCATAAGGCACAACTGTACTCATGCATGATATTGGATAATTATGTGTTGTGCCTATAAACAGCAGAATTTTAGGCATATTTCACTTTATTGTACCTTGCAGATACCATGCTTTTTATACATTGGAGGTTTGTGGCGACTTTATATCCTGAAAGTTTATTGGTGCTATTTTCCAACAATATTTGCTCACTTTGTGCCCACGTTGTATTTACATAGCTCTCACAATATTTAAAAGTTTACCTTATTATTACTTGCTATGGTGATCTGCAAAAAGATTATGACTCAGCTTGCTGAAGATTCAGATAATGGTTACTATTTTTTAGCAATGAAGTGTCTTTTGATTAAGGTCGTGCCTTGTTTTTTTAGACATAATGCTATTGCACACTAAATAGACTACACTATGGTAGAAGCATAGCTTTTATATGTACTGGAAAATTTAAAAATTACTATAACTTTTTTTTTTTAACAGTGGTCTGGAACTGAATTTGCAATAACTTCAAGGTATGATTTAATGAAGCAAATTCAAATTTTATATTTTTATTAAAAGCAGCATATTTAATGAACATATTTACAAAACAGAAATATAGTCACAGACGTAGAAAATAAACATATGGTCACCAAGGGGGGAAGTGAGTGGGGGGAAGGATACACTGGGAGATTGGGATTAACATACACACACTACTATGTATAAAATAGGTAACTAACAACGACCTGTGGTATAGTACAGGGAACTCTAGTTAGTACACTGTAATGACTTATATGGGAAAAGAATTTTAAGAGTGGATATACGTATATGTATAACTGATTCACTTTGCTCTACGGCAGAAACAAAGACAACATTTTAAATCAACTACACTCCAATAATTACCTTTTTTAAAGCATATTTTCTTCTGAATTCTAGGTAACTTGCTGTTTACATGAGCCACTTCTAATTTCCCTAAAGTTTTCCACTACAGATTTTTCATTTTCATGCATGTAAATGCAACCAAAAGTAAAGGTCAGGCCCCAAGACTGTCAGATAAAGGCTGCCTGGATGACCTGTCATTGTAAAGACTGCCCGTTTTGGACAACTACAAACAACTAGTAAGGCCACCATCTGCGTCAGTGGACATAAAGAATTATTTTCTAAATACGGACATCAAAAGGAAAAAGTGATTAATCAAGTCATATCTTAAAGCTTTCCTCCAAGCATTGTGCTGTTAATTAACATGGTGTCTGCTTCTTGCAAATGAAGCCCCAAGCTATTAAATAAAATTACTGTGGTGCTCCCTAAGTGTGAGGCTCATTTGGAAAAGCACTAATACGCTTTTTTTTTTTCTGTCTTGAGCCAAGTGATTAGCAGGCAACTCAGCTCTAGAAGATGACACTCCCAGAAGTCATCTGGTCTGAAAGACACGCTGTATTTACCTAAAACACAGCTTGACAATTATATGGCATGACTAGCTGTTTTCAAACAAACATAGTTGTTTTATGTATTTATGTATAGCCAACTTTGTTATAAAAAAATATTTGAGGTAAGCATAGCCAATCTTTTTCTCCCAATTGAATTTTCCATAATTCCAAATGTGCTCATTTATGTCAAACATGAGGGCTTCCCTGGTGGCTCAGGTGGTAAAGAATCTGTCTGCAATACAAGAGACCCAGGTTTGATCTCTGGGTTGGGAAGATCCCCTGGAGAAGGGAATAGCAACCCACTCCAGTATTCTTGCCTGGAGAATTCCATGGACAGAGGAGCCTGGTGGGCTACAATCCATGGACAAAGAGTTGGACACGACTGAGTGACTAACACACACACACAATATGTCAAACATGACTTTGAGAAAGGTTTTAAATATTTCAGGAACTTTTAGGACCATTATTTTGATATTATCAATGATATCACATATTGAACCATAAGATTTAGAAAAAATATTCAAGAGTAATTATTAAAAATTTATAATTAATACTACAGCTATTTGGTCTAAAATTATCTACTAATATTGATTTTCTCACTTTTCTCCAAAATCAAGTCCCAAATCAGTGAGCTATCATTTTAAGCATAAGTGGAATAAGTACATAAATTTTACCAGTAGAATGCTGTTTCAATGATGCTAGTCTATATCACTTTCTTAAAATAAGTGATTTCTTCATATTGAAAATGCTTTACATTTATAAATTAATATTTGGCTCCTTATTCCAATCAATGCATCTTGGCAAAACAAAGATAGCCTAAAATGTTATTTTAATCATTTAATTTAAATTTTAATGGAATTAAACTCATATACAACATTTTGAAATTTAGCCTCAATATTTGTAATGCAAAAAAATGGATTCCATATAAATGACTTATAGAACTTTTTTGAGAAATCAGACTTCAGTAGATGTATAGGAAAACCCAAATTTGATATGTTCCTAATTTCCAAATAAGAGGTCACTTTAATCATTACACACCTAGATTAACCTCATTTAAAGGTAGTACCTGCCATTTCTATAGGCTCTGAAGAATGGGTTACAAGATTAATTTCTGCTCCATGGAGAGGATGCAAAAAAGGCTGATTTCCTAAGAAAACACTTCCTCCCTCAAGGGAAAAAAATATATATATATCTTGCTTCTGTTTTCAGGTGCCTTCTCTCAGCAGTATATTAAGTCTCTACCTCTGGGTTAGGCAGAATAACTTTAAGACTAACCCAGGTAGCTTTTGCAAAAAAGGGATGTAAATGCACTCTCTAAAACTGAAACACAGTCTGAAATAGTTGAATCATTCATTCCGCTATTCTTCCCTAGGAAATATGCCAACGATTAAAATCCAAATGATTTGCCCAATGTATTTGTATTTACATAATAGTGCCTCCCTGGTGGTTCAGCTGGTAAAGCCTCTGACTTCAATGCAGGACACCTGGGTTTGATCCCTGGGTCGGGAAGATGCCCTGGAGAAGGAAATGGCAACCCACTCCAGCAGTCTTGCCTGGAGAATTCCATGAATAGAGGAGCCTGGTAGGCCACAGTCCGTGGGGTCGCAGAGAGTCGGACATGACTGAGCGACTTCACTTTGACTTTTACATAATAGCACATTGCTGTTTAGTCGCTAAGTCACATCTGACTCTTCTGTGACCCATGGACCATAGCCCGGCAGGCTCCCCTGTCCATGGGATTTCCCAGGAAAGAATACTGGAGGGAGTTGTCCTTTCCTTCTCCAGGGGATCTTCCCAACTCAGGGACTGAACCCATGTCTCCTGCATTGGCAGGTGGATTCTTTACCATTGAATGACCACGGAAACCCAATAGTACATCAACACAGTCATAACATATTTAGAGTCAGAAGGAAATCAGAGAGGACACACAGCAATAGACAGATGCATTCCATAATCGGCTGCCCTATGGTAGGCAGGGAGAAAAATGAATTAACTCACGAAATATTTAGATGTAGACTTTACCATTGACTGATTATTGGGGAGATGAAGGGAGTGATGGCAAGAAGAAAGGAGGTTACAGTAACTCTCAGTTTTCTTATTATTGAGGCTAATAGAAAGATGATCATAATAGTCACTAAGATAAAATAATGTAGATAAATGCTGTCAAAAATATGCCCTCACAATCACTTTATTCTCTTAGCTTGTCTGATTTTTCTTCAGAGCCCCTGTCATGATCTGACTACACACAAGCACAAACAGAGTGCAGTTCTCTTCCCCTCCATTAGAATACAATCTCCACGGGTACAGAGACTTCACTGATTGCTTATCTCCATGAGCAGACAAGAGGTTTCAGGTTGGATGATAAGTTTGAATTGTTTCTGAAACCTATAAGTAGAAATGTCTGACAGATGGGTTGGACCCATGAATTTGTTTCAAGTTACAGGTATGGGCCAGGGATTTAAATTGGGAAATCACCAACAAATGGAGAAAGATTAAATAAAACCCAGGAGCATATAACAGTCAGGAAAAAAAGTAGAAGGAAAGAAAAGAGTCCTGATGTTCAAGGATATTTAAGGACTGAGAGAAGGAGAGAAGAGAAGTATGAGAGGGAGATCACAGGTAGAGAGAGACAGCAGGTAGTGGTGTTGGGAAAGCAAGCTAAGTTCAGTTCAGTTGCTCAGTCGTGTCCTACTCTTTGCAACCCCATGGACTGCAGCATGCCAGGCTTCCCTGTCGATCACCAAAACCCAAAGCCTACACAAACTCATGTCCATCGCGTTCGTGAAGCCATTCAACTTTCTCATCCTCTGTCATCCCGCTCTCATCCCACCTTCAGTCTTTTCCAGCATCAGAGTCTTTTCTAATGAGTCAGTTCTTCACATCAAGGGGCTAAAGTACTAGAGTTTCAGCTTCAGTAACAGCCCTGCCAATGAATATTCAGGACTGATTTCCTTTAGGATGGACTCGTTGGATCTCCTCGCAATCCAAGGGACTCTCAAGAGTCTTCTCCAACACCACAGTTCAAAAGCATCAATTCTTCAGTGCTCAGCTTTCTTTACAGTCCAACTCTCACATCCATATATGACTACTGGAAAAACCATAGCTTTGACTAGACAGACCTTTGTTGGTAAATTAATGTCTCTGTTTTTTAATATGCTGTCTAAGTTGGCCATAGCTTTTCTTCCAAAGAGCAAGCGTCTTTTAATTTCATGGCTGCAGTCACCATCTGCAGCAGTTTTGGAGCCCAGAAAAATAAAGTGTCTCACTGTTTCCCCATCTATTTGCCATGAAGTGATGGGACCGGATGTCATCATCTTAGTTTTCTGAATGTTGAGCTTTAAGCCAACTTTTTCACTCTCCTCTTTCACTTTCATCAAGAGGCTCTTTAGTTCTTCTTCACTTTCTGCCATAAGGGTGGTGTCATCTGCAAATATGAAGTTACTGATATTTCTCCCAGCAATCTTGATTGCAGCTTGTGCTTCATCCAGCCCTGCATTTCCCATGATGTACTCTGCATAGAAGTTAAATAGGCAGGGTGACAATATACAGCCTTGATGTACTCCTTTCCCTATTTGCAAGCAGTCTGTTGCTGCTTGTCCAGTTCTAACTGTTGTTTCTTGACCAGCATACAGATTTCTCAGGAGGCAGGTCAGGTGGTCTGGTATTCCCATCTTTTGAAGAATTTTCCACAGTTTGTGTGATCCACAAAATCGAAGGCTTTGGCATAGTCAATAAAGCAAAAGTAGATGTTTTTCTGACTCTTGCTTTTTTGATGATCCAATGGATGTTAACAAACTGATCACTGGTTCCTCCACCTTTTCTAAATCCAGCTTGAACATCTGGAAGTTCACTGTTCATGTACTGTTGAAGCCTGGCTTGGAGAATTTTGAGCATTACTTTGCTAGCGTGTGAGATGAGTGCAATTGTGCAGTAGTTTGAACATTCTTTGGCATTGCCTTCCTTTGGGATTTGAGTGAAAACTGACCTTTTCCAGTCCTGTAGGCACTGCTGAGTTTTCCAGATTTTCTGGCATATTGAGTGCAGTACTTTCACAGCATCATCTTGATATAAGAAATAAAACTTTTGTAATTTTCTGAATTTGCTTTGACCTTCCTTAAAGGTAAATGTCTATCTCTTCCCACTGTCAAGTAAGACAAAATTCGTAAGTTGTTTTTGCTTTCCACTGTGCAAGTGACAAGTCTGTAGCAGTACTAGCAGCAATCAGCACTGGTTATATGATTTGTGGGGCCCAGTGAGAAATAAAAATGGATGGTCTTGGAGCAGGAGATGGGAGGTAGGTTCAAGGCGGAGGGGATATGTGTATACTTATGTCTGATTCAGTTGAGGTTTGACAGAAAACAACAAAATTCTGTTAAGCAATTATCCTTCAGTAAAAAAATAAAGAAAAAAAGCATCTACTCAAACATTAAGATTTCACGATGGCAACACCATAGCATTAAAATAACCACATGTCTCTTCTAAGCATTGGGTCCTATGTGACTGTAGAAATCACATGCTCAAGAAATCAACTCCGGAATCAACCTTCATCTTGTAGTTTCAAATGGGTTCAGATGAATGAAACAGTAATATACTATTTTCCATAAAAGACAAAACATTTCACCTGGAAATTTTCTTAAACCTTTAGTGAGCAAGAGAAAAGAGTCCTGTGGTGTTTTAGAGTTAATAGCAACAGAGATATATGACTTCTCAATCAATCAAAAAGGATTGATTTGAGTAGAAGATACTGATGATTTTGACTGGTTGAATAAACCAAGCATGATCATAAAGTGGTAATTTCCTTAAAAATTTCCATTAAAAAACTGGAAATGAAATGTTTATCTTCTGGGATACAAAAGCATTAACAATATATCCAAATAGCCAGTTAATTTGAGTTATTTAGTCAAATAACTGACAGTGATCAAATCACAGGCAGTGACTAAATAAGGCCGACATGCCATTTCTAGAACCCTCTGATTCAGTCTTTTTCAGGACTGAGTGAATTAGGACAATTACACTAGCCCAGAGCTTTGGTGCTGAGGGAATCACTCAGTTGTTAAAAACAAATCCTGTGACTCCAATGTTCTTACCACGTTGTCAAGGAATCAAAGCAGTAGGCATAGCCCTTTGATTTTCTGCCAAGACCCTCGATCTTTACATTGTCCTTTTGTCATTATTTGCTTCTCAGGAGGATGGCCTTGATGTTCTTTGAAACATTATTTCATTTGTACATGAGCGTCTCCAAGGAGCCCCCGGCATGATTTGCCTGGCACTGCAGGCTCTTGCAGACAGCGCTGGGATCGGTACCTGCTGCCGAGACAGCCCGCTGGACTCTGGGAGGGGCAGCTAAAAGCCAGGGTTTTGTGTCTGATAATTCAGCCATAACAAAGTTTCTCATCCAAATGATTATGCCAAAAAATGAACAGCAGAATGTACTGAAAGATTAGACTTTGACGCTGACGCTAGTTAGCAGTTAGATTAATCTCAGGGGTGTCTGATACTGACCCACAGGACATATCTACTTTTTAGCTGAATATTAACTAGACCTGAAAGCTGTAATTAGCGTCTTGAATTTGGACAAACCTCAAACCCTGTCAAGTCAGGTACCTAATGACACCATTTTAGACTCAGTCATTTATCAAACTGAACCCAGGAAACACTGGTCTTGTCACTCTGAATACCCAGATTCAGAGACATATACCGACCTCAATCATCCCCTTCTGAGGAAGATTAGGAGGTACCCAATCAAGAAAAGAAATGGGAACATCATGGAAAGATGTGATTAGGTAAAACATTTGCATCTGGTTTTGTTAAAAACATAACCCTGAAATATTCTGGCCACAATAATTTTTACTGTGAGTCTGAGGAAAAACAAAGACTCTTAGGGTCCGATTCTAGTGAAGTACTTAATAAGTTTGCTGATTTTAGAGTCAGGAGCGAAACACTGCAGAATGACAATGAAACTATAAGCATAGCCACCAGGGAAAGAGCATGTGTACTGTCAGGAACTCTGAGAGAATTGAGGGGGCCACAATTACACAATTTTGTGTTCTCATCCTTTTGTTAAGTTCCTTGAGGGGACTTGTTTTAAAAAAAAAAAAAATTTGCTTGAACAACAACAAAAAGGGCAGATGAAACTATCAGAGTCACATAGATGTAAATGCTCCTGCTTCCTTTTACAAATGTGTGTGTGTGGTCAGTTGCTCAGTCGTGTCTGATTTCTTTGTAACCCCATGCACTATAGCCCACCAGGCTCCTCTGTCCACAGAATTTTTCAGGCAAGAATCCTGGAGCAGGTTGACATTTCCTACTCCAGAGGATCTTCCTGACCCAGGGATTGAACCCACGTCTCCTGTGTCTCCTGCACTGGCAGGCAGATTCTTCACCGCTGAGCTACCTGGGAAACCCTTACAAGTGATAAGTATCAGTCAAAACAAAAAGGCCACCCAACAGTTGACATTACTTCTCTTTGTAGCCAGAAAATGCAGAGATGCTGGCCCTACGGTGATTTCCACGTGCAAGTGAGCTTGAAAAGATTAATGTGTGATCCACACTCCTCTCGACTGACAGGTATGATCTCTCTAAATGGAGTCAAAAGAAGACACTCAGTATATGAATTCTTGGGAGGATTTAACTGACTTAAGAGAGTTTACTCAGGCTCACTACTAGTACATCACTGAAACTGTGTCATCCATCGACTCTTGATTCTCATTACTATTTAACATATAGTAAGTATCTCATATGAGACAGATATTGTACAGATGATGTAAACACATGGTTGTCAAAGTCAAGAGATGAAAAGTTAACTTTGGCTGACAGTGTTAGCTTTCTCAAAAATTATATTCACTAAGCAAATATCTCAAAATGATGTATAGCACAGGAGGCATTGTTTGTGTTAACCCTGTTATGTATATTTTTAATTCTAAAATCTCACTCAATTTAGTACCACTAAATTCATATTTCAATAGCCCATAAAAACTTTCACAGGTATATCCTCACTCAAGGATGTTAAATAATTTAAAATATGCTTTTGTTTAAAAATTAAGTGCTGCAGTGATCTAGCTAGTGATCACTAAAAGACAGATCTTATTCTAATGAACTGAATATTGTTGAAATTGCTCACAGATTTTGAAATAACTACCAGGGTAATTATAATGCAAATAAAATATTTAAAGCGTCAAATACTAATGATATTAATTATTGCTGTTTAATATATAGCAAAGGACCTTAATGGTGTTTTTACAACTTCAACTCAAATGACCAGCACCGAATCTGTTCTGCAGTTCATAGCCCTATGTCCCCTGGTAAACGTAACTTCTCCAAACCCCATCTTTCTCAGCTATAAACTGGGAGCAATAATACCTGTTCTAGGGAGCTTAAAGGACATAATATATGTAAAAACACAGTTAAATGTCTATGCAGTCATTAGCTGCTTCTTTTGTTATGCAAATCTAGATACTTCCAGTTTGGGGGAAGGCTCCTTCTTTTAATCGTAATTTTTACTTTTTCCCAACCCCAACAACAATAATAAAGAGTAGCAATTTTAGGTCTTACATTAAAATCATATTCAGATTTTAATACTTCTTTAAATAACATCAAAGCTGGGAAAAACAAAATATGTATTGTCCATTTATGGCAAAGCTTTAGTGGAGTTGATCATTATAGATGTAGGAAATATGCCTAAGAATTTTTTAGTATGCTACTTGATATGCAAAAATGAAATTATCTGAAACTGCAGTGTTGTCAAGCATCATTTAGTTTGGGGGCACTGTAAATGGACTTAAAAAAAAAAGAGAATCAGTCAATTCTACTTGAATACAAAATACTTTAACTTATAATTTAAAATATTTCTGCCACAATCTCCATATGATTTCAGTGGGATAGTTTTATTCTTTTGAAATGAAACAAAGTTAAACAAAAGCTTTTATTTGTTCCCAATTTATTTATTTTGTTTGCTAAAAGCTTTCCTATGTAAGCCAATTATTTCCAAAGAATGAATTAAGAAGAAATAGCTTGGAAAAAAAAAAGAATAATCCCCCCACTTTATCAGGTAATAAAATCTATTACCCCTGAAATCATTTGACTTAATTCTCACTTGCTCTTGTATCCCATACTCCATTTTGTTGAGTGAAATTTAATAAATCTCTCAGTCCAGGATTAAATTTTACTGTTTTATGAACTGTTAAATTGCATTGTATGCTTATTAAAGCTGGTGTTCTCTCACTCCTAGATCCTAGACACATTCTCATCTCTGCCCTATGGCACAGTTAAACAAACAGCAGAGATTTTGTTTTCACCCGTGGAGTGTCTTCCAACAGGGAGTAATACATGAACATCAGCAAGTCATTTAACTATAAACAATGCGCATGTAATCTGCACGTGCCTTGAACTACATTAACTGTATTTTAAGGAGGATAATACATCAAATGAATAATAGTCCCCACATTATGGACTCTGACTAAAACAAGGTAGCCACTAAAATACACTGTAATATTAAAATACTATATATTATTCATACATTATACTTTTTAAGCAACCTACTGAAGTTTAATTACATCTTCATATTCACACAATGGGTTTACCTATCAACTCCAGGGATGAAATTGGCATGTACATTTGAGGTGCCAATTACAAACATATTGCTGTAGATTGGAGGCTTCCCTGGTGGCTCAGTGGTAAAGAATCTGCCTGCAATGCAGGAGATGCGGCAGGACCCGTGAGTTGGATCCCTGGATCTGGAAGATCCCCTGGAGTAGGAAACGGCAGCCTGCTCCAATATTCTTGCCTGGAAAATCTCATGGACAGAGGAGCATGGCGGACTACAGTCCTTGGGGTCACAAAAGAATCAGACATGATTTAGAGAAGAAACAACAGAAACAGAGTGGAGTAAGTAAAGGATAAAACTCATAAAGGAGATGCATTCGAAAAAGAAAACGCTTGGGTGTTCTTTTCAATCTGTAGACCATGAGTTGTCCTACCAAACTATACCTGGGAGAACATCAATTCCCTTAATGCGTGGGCTCCAGAGCTTGTGCCTGGACTTAAAAGAGGCCCTTAGAACTCAGATGGTGAGACAGAATGGGAGACAGACTTCATTGTTTGAACCTTGAGCTACGTGACCCTAGGCAATTTGTTCATCTCTTCTCAACCTCAATGCACTACCAATAAATAAGAAAGACAATTGTGTTTACCTCAAGCAGACGTTGGGAAAATAAGTTAATTTTGATCCCAGTTTGAAAATTTAAATGAAATAATGCTTCATTGGATTAAACACTCAAGAAAGCTTAGCTGTTATTGCCATCATTACTATATGTAATAGGATAAGAATCATCTGATTTTTACTTAATATTTACATTTTAATAATTTAATACATTCATGATTTTCCATACTTACTATATTTTATGTTCCAGGAAGAAGTTAATTTTTTTGAACCTTTTTATTTCCCCCATACATAGATACTATATAAATGTCTATTGATTTAGTTAGAAAATTGTAGCCTAAACCTCAGTTTCCCTGTTTGAAAATGCAATTCTTTTGATAAATGATGTAAAAAAGTACTTGAACATATATTGATTCAAAGGCAAGAAAAGCATGATAACCCAGCAATGTGGTATCAATAACTGGGTAAACATTTTCTGTTCTCCTTCCCTGATGGCCTGTTCCATCAGCTTTTTAAACCAACCTTTTTTTTTTCTTTTTTTTTTTTTTCATTTATTTTTATTAGTTGGAGGCTACTTACTTTACAATATTGTAGTGGTTTTTGTCAGACATTGACATGAATCAGTCATGGATTTATATGTATTCCCCATCACGATCCCCCCTCCCACCTCCCTCTCCACCCAATTCCTCTGGGTCTTCCCAGTGCACCAGGTCCTAGCACTTGTCTCATGCATCCAGCCTGGGCTGGTGATCTGTTTCACCCTAGATAATATATATAAACCAATCATTTTTGAAACTTGAACACCAGTCACTAGAGTTCTTTAGCAAGTAATTATTTATAAGATTTCAGGATCTTCAAATTTAAGTGCATAGATACAAAAAAAAAAAAAAAAAAAAAAAACTTTGCCCTTTAGAACATCCACTTGATTTAAGGATTATGGGAATTGAACTCTTTATAAGTGCCATAGCAAAAACTTTATGTCACTTTGTTGGCCAAATTTCATGAAAATCAAGGAATCCACAAAGAGTGAGTGACAGACAGGTTAACTCTGATATTTTAAACTAATGCAATGATTGAGCCTACTTGTCTAACAAGTTCAAATTTTCTGGTATTTTCATTTAACTCAGGACGAAAGTGGCAACCCACTCCAGTATTTTTCCCTGGAAAGTTCCATGGACAGAGGAGCCTGGTGGGCTAAAGTCCACGGGGTCAGAAAGAGTCGGACAGAACTGAAGGGACTTGGCATACATGCCTCACGGCGAACTTGGTTCTCCCCTGGTTCTTGTTGCTCATTTCTGTTCTCGTCTGTGTTTGGTCTTGACTCTAATAATTTCTTTTCTAAATAACCCAGTGCCTTCCTCCATTTAATTAACTCTCTAACTACTCCCTCAGGGAAACTTACCTCTTCTGCTAGTCTTGTCTGAACTGAGCAGCAGCCGTAGTAACTAGGAATGGCATCATGTTAGCCTCAGAAGTTATTAAGGAACACAAAGCCTAGAGGGAGAACGCGGTACCTCACCTATAAAGGTCCTCTGGTATAAAAACTTCCTAGTGCGGTGTTACCTGCCCTCCCTCACCAGAAAGCATCTCCTACAAACACTTTCCCCCAGGTGTTCAAAGCTTCAGGTTCAACAACTAATTGAAACAGTATAATTCCCTTATAACAATGTTTCTAAGCTGCTTTCCTAGGATAAAATTCACTGCATACATCAGTTTTTCCAATAGGTCAGGTATACATACAGGTGTACCTATAAGAGAACAGAATACTTCATAATCATCAGAGCATGCTCAGTCATGTCTGACTCTTTTGCACCCCCATGGACTATAGCCCTTCAGGTTCCTCTGCTCCTGGAATTTTCCAGGGAAGAGTACTGTAGTGGGTTGCCATTTGCTTTTCCAGGGGATCTTCTTGACCAGGGAGTGAACACGCATCTCCTGCATTGGTAAGAGGATTCTTTACCACGGGCACCACCTGGGAAGCTCAAATTCACAGTAATTAGCTACTGTTTTTGCATATTTTATTAATGTTATGATAGTGCTGTCTCTGATAATACTCTGCTCCCAATGACTGAAAACCTATCTTACCCATTTGGTAGATAACGCTTTCAAATCAGATTTTTATTAGTATGTAGTTTGATTTCTGATCTATATGACAAGCAAGCGCAAATGACACATGAGTTTATCTGGAAGATAGAACTAGTGTCCTACCATCATGTCCCCATGGGGGGAACCTTGGAAACTGCAGCCTCAAGACTAGGTAGAAGAGATTTGAGATTCATTATGTGTTAGGAGTGATTTTAGAGATGATTTATGCTAGCTCTGTCATGAGGGACAGTGAGTTTAAATGACCAGGCTTTCCTATCTCTTCCAGTGTTTCTGGTATCAATTTGTTGAAATCCATTCTCCAGATTTAAGTCTGAGTGAATTTTAAAACTTTTCAGAAGAGCCTCATTACTGACTGGATCAAGTCCACATCCTCCATGTGGCTGATGAGACCCTTCATGTTCTGGCCTCTTCTCATCCGGTCTTTATCATGTCCCACTCTCTCCATCCCCATGATTTCCATGATCCAGCCATACTGAATGATGCTTTATTTCCTCACAGGACCTACATTTTCTTACCTCTGAGCCTTTGCCCATGCTGCTTCCACCAAACAGATCATCCATCCTTGTTTCCCATTGCCCAATTCCTAGTTAGTAGAGGTTTCATCTCCCTGAGCACTCAGGGTATCAACCTGGAGCCTCTGCTTTCTGCTCATCTGGCAATCTGTCCTCCCTTTTTGCAGTTCTTGCCACACTGTATGGAGATTAATCATGCATTTGCTTGTTTCCTTCAAGAGACCTTAAACGCTGTAAGGAGAAAGATCATGACTCCTGTGGTTGCTTTTATCATGGGTGGGTATCATGGGTCTGGTGTATGGCAAGCGCTCACTAAATTAAGTGTTCAGTAGCTAACTGAATGGGCTTCCCAGGTAGCTCAGTTGGTAAAGAATCCACCTGCAATGCAGGACCCTGGTTTGATTCCTGGGTTGGGAGGATCTGCTCGAGAAAGGACAGGCTACCCACTCCAGTATCCTTGGGCTTCCCTGCTGGCTAATTGAATGGCCCCAGGTCAGCGAGAAAAGTGGGTCAGATAAGCTGAAATAGATCCCATGCCCAATGTGTTGTACTGGTTCTTATACTCCAGTATCTTTGTTTTCTTAAGCAAATTTGAGATGGGGCAACCAATCATATACAAAACACAATTTATACAACTATTTTATACATTGTGTATATACATATATATATATACACACATATACACACACACATATATATACATATACACACATTTACTTATACATATACACACACACACAATGGAATACCACCCAGCCATAAAAAGGAATGAAATTTTGACATTCACAACAACATGGATGAACTTGGAAGGCGTTATACAAAGTGACATAAGTCAGGCAGAGAAAGACAAATACCATACGGCATCACTTATATGAAGAATCTAAAACACACAACAAACTAGAAAATAAAACAAAAAAGAAGCAGACCCACCGAATATAAATGAGTGGCTGCCAATGGGAGAATGGAAGGGGGAAGGTTTCAATATAGTTTCTGAGGTTAATATTTGAATGTGTAGAATAAAGTAAGTGATTTGCTATGGGATAGTCTTTTTTATTGGTTTATAACATTATATAAGTTTCATGCTTGCATTATTATACTTTATCTTGTGTATACATAACTGCTTGTTCACCCCCAAAGGTTTAGTTTATATTCATCACTATAAGATTGACCCCCTATGCCCCTTTTGGCCTCCTCTCACACCTCTTTCTGCTCTAGTATCTACTACTCTGCTTTCTCTATGTATGTTTCTGCTTAGTCTGGTTTATTTATGTGGTGTTGGAGAGTTGTGTTTTATATATATATATTCCATAAATGAGTGAAATCACATAATATCTGTCTTTCTCCCTCTGACTTATTTTACTTAGAATAATACATTCACGTTTCATCCATGTTATGGCAGCTGGCAAAATTTCACCTCTTTTCATGGCTGAATAGTTGTGAAATTACAATTCTATAATTTCTGGTAACATTAAGAAACTAGATTGTCACTTTCAGGAAAAGAACAAAAAGATACAGAATAGAAGAAAATAAATAAAAGTACTGTAATTGTAAATTTGAATTCTCAAAATAAACTTATGGTATGTTTTATAATTTTAAACAAAATAAATATTTCCCAGTTCTGTAGTAGACAGAAGATATTTATAAACAATAGTACCTCAATAGCAATGAGTACCACCAAAGTCCATAATATATTCTTGATACACCATTTCCTACTAAGAGGAATCAGACTCCTTAAATAAACTGCTACTTTTAGGACTGGGACAAAATAAGATAAACCTGGAAAAGCTTGTTATTGGTCAATAACAGACACTGTAGATGAAAAATAAGTCTGACTCAAAATTATTTAGAGGCTTCTCTTGAAGTAATCACAATTGCCAAAACAAAATAACTTGAAAATTAAGAAGAATACTGAAATAGACTGAAACAGTAAATACAGTTAATTATACTTGGCAATAGTATAAAAAATAAGCTAATTCATTAGTGTTGGTAGATGATAATGAGGTAATTCATTAATTTGGAACTGATAAGTAAAAGGAAATAATTAAGCAACTATTTTTCCTTTCCTCCAGAAAATTGCGTGACTGGGAATCCAAATACATAAACAAGATTCTTCTTTCAGAACTATTCCAGCTAAAAAATGATGAAGAAATGAGAGAACTAGAATCTCTTGATTTTACCTCTCTGAATTAATGGATCTTGGCACTGATCATCCTAACATTGCAAGAGGCAATCAAACATCACGTGCTTTCTGATGGAAAACTACAATATTACCTATGAAGTAATTCTGTCCCCAAACAAATAAACAATCTGACCTAAATATAATTGTCTTTAGAACCCACTATCAATTTACAGAAAATACAGAGGACAAATGAACATGTCAGAGATTATCATGTGGATGCAATCAGTAAAATTCAGACTGAAGTAATGTCAGCCTATTATAATGAATGGATCTTATTTGGACCCCAATCTAAAAACTAAACTGTGAAGAAAAATGTATATAGAATTCATGAGACAATTAGAAATTAGGACATTGTGTATTAGATGATTATAAGAATAATTTATTAATTTTAGGTACTAAACTGTTAATTAGATCACATTTTTAAGAGTCCTTAATTTTTAGTGATATATAATATTTATGAATAAAATGATGTGATATTTAGGAATGAGAAGTAGAAAGGAACAATGAATTAAAATAACATAGTGAACTGATAATTTTTGAAGTTACAGAGAGTTCATAAGGATTTGCTATTACTAGTTTGCCTACTTTTGTATATATTTACCATTTTAAAAAGGTAAAAATGAAAAAGAAAAGAACATAAGATGTTTATAAAATAGAAGTGACTTAACACAGTTACAGGTAGTACATGGTAGAAAGGGATCCCAACATTTTGCTTCTGAATCTAGTACCTTTTTTCACTGTATCACAATATTTTATAATGGTGAAAGAACTTGAAATTAACTTAACATTAATGACAGTATCCTTTGGAGAAACAGTCTTGAAACATTTGGCCTGTTAAGTCTAGCAAAGTCATAAAAAATAAATGAAGAAGCAGTGAAGGAAATAGCCAGCGAGCCTGTGTGAAAGAGACCATGGGAAGTCCACCATTCTATGGATCATGTGTCCACAAGCCTTGACCAAACTATTTGCAGTTACAAAACTACTCCATCTTGGACCATTCAGTTGTTAACATTCCAAAAACCAGAAGCCTGGAAATATAGAGAAATAATTGCATCATTCTTCCTGGATGCTTTTTCTTGCCACAGCATTGAGACATTGATAAATCTTGTTACTATAGCTGATGCTATAGATATGGGCAACAGCCATGCAACTTGCGTGCTATTAATCAGTGCCCGTGGAAGAAATATTGGTTATGCCATTGAGAAGAGAAAGGATTCTGATAAAAGTTTGATACTTTTATTATCTATCCATTTTCTGATGAATATGATTGAATGGTTTTCAAACCCATTTATCTGAGCTTCTGTGGGTGGGCTTGGAGAAGGAACTGGCAACCCACTCCAGAGTTCTTGCCTGGAGAATCCCAGGGACGGTGGAGCCTGGTGGGCTGCCGTCTATGGGGTGGCACAGAGTCGGACATGACTGAAGCGACTTAGCAGTGGATGGGCTAAAAAAAGATGGCATCATGGACACATCACAAAATCTGGCTCTTATAAGGAGGGAAGCATTATTTATTGTGCTTATGGAATATGGGCTTTGGATTTTAAGAAACTTATGTTCAAATTCCAGGCCTACTACTTACCTACTATGTGACTCTAGCCAACTTAGCCTCTCTAAGCTTCGACATATTCAACTGCAAATTGGTGGACATAATACAACTAGAAAACTATGGGTTAAATGAAGCAATTTCAGTAAAACATTTCATAGAAGCTGGAACATATAAATGCCCAAAAAACAAGTTAATCTGTGTTGCCATTGATGTAGCTATAGAAAAAAAAAAAAGTCACATATGAGGCTTCATTATCAGTCCAGGTTTCAAGCCAGGCTCTGGACATAATTTCTCAGTCTCAGCTTGAAATCTATTTACTAGAAATATACTTGCTTCCTTAAACAAAATTAGAAAAACAAAAAAGCCAGATTTAAATTAGTCCACTGGTTATTTTTAAGCACTTATTGCAAATTTAACAACTATTTTTAGACTAAAATTTTAGAATTTTTCTAAGCCATTGTCATCTTAGACAAAAAACAAAACTTTCAAAATTTTCAACATATGTGTGTATGTTTTTATATATATGTATAAAACATTGTAGTGAATTGGAACATAATCATAATTAACATTTTTTAAAGTGTTGGAGACAGTTACCCTGAAGAAGAGTATCAGCTTCTTATCCAGCTAATACATTTGATTCAACATTATTTTTTGTTGTTTAATTTTTAATATCTACAGGGTGTCAGGTTCTGTGATAATTTCTAGTGATAGATACATCAATAATTCTGACCTAGTGGAACTCATAGTCTGGCAAAAGAAAGAAATTTACATAAATATTTATGATGTAAATAATATATTAAAACTATTTAGCTTGAATCATTAAATTATAGATACCAACCATTTTTGACTTATAGAAATGGAAATTTCATATGGTTTAATTAATACATTTAATGTCCTCCTTAAAGTCTTTACTTGTACAAGAATTTCCTATCATTAATTTGTCCATTAATTGAGCAAGGATGATTAACTCCCAGAATACAAATTTTATCACTACTAAATAATTTTTATTTAATTATCTGCTTTGAACTAAATTGATCAGAGTGGTAAAACCTAATTAATTATGACTGTATTCTATGACCTTCTCTAATAGATAACATATCATAGTCTATTTTATTCTAATAACTTTTAACATAAGAAATAGCTATGTCCAAAGTATTTACTTATTTTGCCTATAAAAATATTATACATTTTTCATCTTCACATCATCTGATAACCTATGTTAACCCAACCAGAATTTGTCCCCAGTTTTACGTGGTAGCTGCTATGGTAATATAATTTTATTTATTTTTCCTAAACATGTGAACATTTTCAGGAAAAATTCTAGCAATTGTAATGCCAGGTCCCTTTGGCTGGTATCTCTTTCTGACTGGGCAAAATTTGAAATCTCCCTGCAGAGACTCTGGCTACTGGCCTCTTCAGCACATGATCTGCCAGCCACAGAACAAAATAAGATATTATTGTTGTTTAGTAATATTCAAAGATAAATTCTGTATTGCAGTTCTCTCTTTTGTGCCCTGTGGCCTCAAAAAGCCATAGAAGTAAGTCTTTTTCTCTATTTTCAATCTGAATTTAATTAGTATTCAGATAATTTAATTATATTCAGATATAACACAGTGTTATGTGTCTATCAACACTAATGTCTGTGTTTTTATTATAAAGTAGTGCTATTAATATTAATTTTCAGATTATTTTAAGTATATTAGTATTAACTCAATAAAGACAGCCATACATTGATGAATCTACAGACATCAAGCACAGAAATTTCAAAATATCCAAGAAACGAGGTATTAATGACTTAAGAGAAAGTAAAGATATTTTTTCAAGAAAGAATGAGGGCCACGGATAAAGGCTGTCATTCACCAAGGAGAAAGAATACATTTTATGTAGACTTGACATGGCCAAATAGAAAGTACATTTTCCTGGAACATGTGAACAGGACATAACAGAGAAACTGCCAAGACTTATCACACCTGCTGACAACTTGCTGGTTCTGTGAGTATGAATGATGTCACCATGAGAAATATACAAATCATTTCTAGAAGCCACAATATCTTAAGCAGGAACTAAAGGGATCCTGGGACCCACATGCTGTTTTAAACTCTTCCTCCAATTTAATGTATGATTTAGGAAAAGAAAAAATGTTGAGTTGCTAGTTAAATAGGTGGTGACAAAATCATGGCAAAATCATGATTTAAGATGCCAAAATTGGTGGGTCTTGGGTCAAGAAAATAATAGAGATTATTATTTCTCTGGTGAATTGCTGACCTAACTCAGAGTATTTTAAAGTAAAATGTATGAGGAGAGGAAAATACTATCAAAATATTAACAAGGATTATAAAAATTATAATAGATGTGATACAGAAAGAAAAATATTAGGGAGCGGCCCAAGGTGTTCATTTGTTGTTTAGGCTTCCCTGGTGGCTCAGAGGGTAAAGCGTCTGCCAACAATGAGGGAGACCTGGGTTCGATCCCTGGGTCGGGAAGATCCCCTGGAGAAGGAAATGGCGACCCACTCCAGTACTCTTGCCTGAAAAATCCCATTGACGGCAAAGCCTGATAGGCTACAGTCCACGGGATCGCAAAGAGTTGGACACGACTGAGCGACTTCACTTCACTTTACTTCACTTCACTTCACTAATATCTGACTCTTCGTGACTCCATGGACTCTAAGAGTATTGCTGTGGGTTACCATTTCCTTCTCCAGGAAATTTTCCTGACCCAGGGATTGAGCCCACATCTTCTGTATTGGCAGGCAGATTCTGAGGGAAGCCCAAGGTGCTCATAAAAGAACATAATTGGATATAGAAAATATCTGTGTCATCAGAGAGCTACGGATCAATGGCTAGAGTATTGAAATAAAATGGATATGGTTGTACATGTCCTCTTGTGTACAAGTGTATCTGCCAAGGGAAATTGAGGGATTCGATATTGGAATGCAGCAGTGCAAGTGTACAGTTTAATTGAAGAAACTATTTTATTAGAAGAATGAAATCACAAAATCTGTCTTGTCTGTCTAGACAGAAATTTGAAGGCAGCAGGATTTTACAATAAAAGAAGACTGAATTGTACATGGTGCCATCTGTGAGAATGATACAGATTATTTGGTTTGATGATTGAAATAGATGATTATTTCACATTTACATCCCCAAACACTAGAGTGATTAGTTATACAAATGATCAGAAAGGCTGCTCAACTCTTCTTGGAGTATCATTTAGCTGAACAAGTCATTTCTTTGTTTGCTGACTGCATAGCAATTTAATGCCTCAGATGCCAGTGGAAGGAGTGCAGTCACTCTGGATCAATAAGAAGAAGCTGATGGGAAACCTGGAAAGATGAGACTCCATGAATATTACTTGCCATCATAAAGTTCAGATTAATGTTCAGAAAGGGTGGCTGGGAAGTGAAAGTTACAGTATACAATGAAAATTTAGTCTATATTTTAACAAGCCAGATTTTTAAAAATTCAGAAAATAGGAAGACCTAAGATTTTTATATGGTGGAATAGCTCAATTAGAAAGGATTGAAAAGAAATTATGTAAACAATGAAATTAAAATGTTATAATGATAAATGATCCTGATGAGGAGGGAAATTGGGAAACATCTAAAAATTGTAGCTGCCTGGGAAGTACAGTGAAGAGCTAAGCTTTAATAAGATATTTACAAGAGAAAAAAAAGAGGAGATAAAGCTAAGAAATTGTTCTTTCCTTATTTTCAGTTTTGTAGGTGGTACCATCAAATTTGAGACCACTTGAAAAAAAAAAACTAAATTTTACAATGTAATTTCCAACTGCCCATCTAGTCTTAATAAAATGTGCCTCTATCCCCCAGGGTGAGAATACCAATCAGCTTCAATGTCCATAACTTTGCCAGGTGGTTTCTAAGCACTGACCCTCTTCGTAATCAGCAGTAGAAAAGCAGACCCAGCATACTCAGCTGTTTACCATGTGGGTGTTGTCAAACACAAGGAGAGGAACTACGTGACGTGGCAGCTATCCACTCTGATATATTCCCTAAATTGTACAAATCTAAACTTCAGATTTTGAGCACTATTCTGCTAGCATGTAAGATGAGTGCAATTGTGCAGTAGCTTGAACTTTCTTTGGCATTGCTTTTCTCTGGGGTTGGAATGAAAACTGACCTTTTCCAGTCCTGTGGCCACTTGCTGAGTTCTCCAAATTTGCTGGCATATCAATTGCAACACCTTAACAGCATCATCTTTTAGGATTTGAAATAGCTCAACTGGAATTCCATCACCTCCACTAGCTTTGTTCATCGTGATGCTTCCTATGGACCGCTTGACTTCACATTCCAGGATGTCTGGCTCTAGATGAGTGATCACACCATCGTGGTTATCTGGGTCGTGAAAATCTTTTTTATATAGTTCTTCTATGTATTGCTGCCACCTCTTCCTAATATCTTATGCTTCTGTTAGGTTCATACCATTTCTGTCCTTTATTGTGCCCATCTTTGCATGATACCAAGATACCCTTGGTATCTCTAATAATTTTTTTGAAGAGATCTCTAGTCTTTCCCAGTCTATTGTTTTCCTCTATTTCTTTGCACTGAGCACTGAGGAAGGCTTTCTTACCTCTCCTTGCTATTCTCTGGAACTCTTCATTCAAATGGGTATATCTTTCCTTTTCTCCTTTTCCTTTAGCTTCTCTTCTTTTCTCAGCTATTTGTAAGGCCTCCTCAGACAACCATTTTGCCTTTTTGTATTTCTTTTTCTTGGGGATGGTCTTGATCACTCCCTCTTGTACAATGTCAGGAACCTTTGTCCAGAGCTCTTCAGGCACTCTGTCTAACAAATCTAATCCCTTCAATCTGTTTATCACTTTCACTGTATAATCAGTAAGGGATTTGACTTAGGTCATACCTGAATGGTCTAGTGGTCTTCCCTACTTTCTTCAATTTAAGTCTGAATTAATTACACTCATCTCAAATGTTAGCAAAGTTATCCTCAAAATTCTCCAAGCCAGGCTTCAATAGTACGTGAACAGTGAACTTCCAGATGTCCAAGCTGGATTTAGAAAAGGTAGAGGAACCAGAGATAAAATAGCCAACATATCTTGGATCATCAAAAAAGCAAGAGAGTCCTAGAAAAACATCTACTTTTGCTTTATTGACTACACCAAAGCCTTTGACTGTGTAGATCACAACAGACTGTGGAAAATTCTTCAAGACATGAGACTACCAGTCCACCTTACTTGCCTCCTGAGAAATCTGTATGCAGGTCAAGAAGCAACTGCTTCTTGCTGCTGCTAAGTCATTTCAGTCATATCCAACTCTGTGCGATCCCAGAGACTGCAGCCCACCTGGCTCCTTTGTCCCTGGGATTCTCCAGGCAAGAATAGTGGAGTGGGTTGCCACTTCCTTCTCCAATGCATGAAAGTGAAAAGTGAAAGTGAAGTCACTCAGTCGTGTCCGACTCTTAGGAACCCCATGGACTGCAGTCTACCAGGCTCCTCCATCCATGGGATTTTCCTGGCAAAAGTACTGGAGTGGGGTGCCATTTCCTTTTCTGATGGAACAACAGACTGGTTCCAAATTGGGAAAGGAGTACCATCAAGGTTATATACTGTCACCCTCCTTATTTAACTTATATGCAGAGGATACCATGAGAAATGCCGAGCTGTATGAAGCACAAGCTGGAATCAAGATTGCTGGGAGAAATATCAATAACCTCAGATATGTAGATGCTGCTGCTACTGCTGCTGCTAAGTCACTTCAGTCATGTCCAACTCTGTGCGACCCCATTGACGGCAACCCACCAGGCTCCCCCGTCCCTGGGATTCTCCAGGCAAGAACACTGGAGTGGGTTGCCATTTCCTTCTCCAATGCATGAAAGTGAAAAGTGAAAGTGAAGTTGCTCAGTCATGTCTGACTCTTCTCGACCCCATGGACTGCAGCCTACCAGGCTCCTTTGTCCATGGGATTTCCAGGCGAGAGTACTGGAGTTGGGTGCCATCCATATCAGGTGCTTCTCCTGATATGTAGATGACACCACCCTTATGATAGAAAGCGAGGAACTAAACTGTCTCTTGATGAAAGTGAAAGAGGAAAGTGAAAAAGTTGGCTTAAAACTCAACATTCAGAAAATGAAGATCATGGCATTCAGTCTCATCACTTCATAGCAAATAGATGGGGAAATAATGCAAACAGTGACAGACTTTATTTTGGGGGGCTCCAAAATCACTGAAGATGGTGACTGCAGCCATGAAATTAAGACTCTTGCTCCTTGGAAGAAAAGCTATGACAATCCTAGACAGCATATTAAAAAGCAGAGACATTATATTTAAGTGATAAGTGCTAAGCTCTACTTAAAAGCCACTTAAACTTTGAATTTATTTTTTGAGAAAGGAAAAAATATGAAAATTATAGAACCTACCACATAGGATCCATTGTATCAATATTAAAGGAAAGGTTGATGTTGATAGGATTCAGGATATACTACCCCCAAATATGACACCTTGTCCTTTCAATATTTTAAGCTGAAGGAGTGTGAGTAAATGTGTGACTAAATGGCAGAAGCAGGAAGGATACTCTGACTTCCTCCCTCACCTCAACCTTCTTCCCAGAAACAGGTTATAAAACTTCCATGGAAGAGGTGCCCTTCTTCTACTTGCAAAGAAGGAGCATCCTTATCTCTGAAAAGAAAGGGATGCCAAGAAGAAACCTAGTGAGCAGGACTTGTTAAGTCTCCCTCGGTTTGTTGCAATTTTAACTCATACTTCTTAACCTATCATATTCCTCCATGGCTGCCCACTCTTCATCAAACCAAGCATAAAAATACTCAAGTCTATTTCTTAGGTCTTCATTTCCCATGTCATGTAAAACTTATATTAAATAAATGTGAATGCTTTTATCATATAATTTTTGTCCATTTAATTTTCAGAAACTGTCAGAACCTAAAAGGGCTGAGGAAAAAACATTTAACCCCCCCCCCCCCCCACAATATTATTGTCAGGGACCAGACAGAAAGATTAGAAAACCATGGAGTTCCAATTTTATTTCTTTTTTTCTTTGGCAAAGAGAAAAGCATTTAGATGGGAAAAGATGAAAAACACTATGGAAAGAGGCCTCTGAAGACCAACAGAGAGAGTCATTAGGAAGACAGCACTTGGCTGTCTAAATTCAATGTTTCTGCGCTCAAGTGAATTTCATTCCAATGTACTGAGAAATTTTTCAAACAAGATGTTCAAGTCCCTCTAAGATACTGAACACTATAAATAATGTCAATTTGCTATTTCCAGATATAGAAGAAGGCATATTCTAAAATCATCGCAAGCAAAATTTTACAATGCATTATTAGCCCAATTAGAATCTAACATAAGCAGAAGGAAATGGCAACTCACTCCAGTATTTTTGCCTGGAGAATCCCATGGACAGAGCAACCTGGCAGGCTACAGTCCATGGGGTCGCAAGAGTCGGACATGACTTAGCGACCAAAACACCACCACCAACACCACCTCATTTATTCAAGGGTGTAACTCCAGAAATGTTCCCATGTAAAGAACAACATAATATAATAGAAAATGTTGACCTTGAAGTCAGGTAAACCTAGAGTGAATCCTGACTCTGCTGTTTATTAGCTTTTGACCTTGGATAGAATATTTGCCCTACCTAAACAAAAAATGGGACAGAGTAAGCATTCAAATATGTCATAAAATTATATATATATATATATATCTTTTGATGCAGCAATGGACTTTCTCTGGTTTTAAAAGCTATCAGATGAAGGCATCTGAGTTTGGGCACATATATTATTTTAAAGTGAAAATAAAGTGAAAAATATACACAAAAGATATAGAAAGAAATTTATTCAACCAAGTCTCCAGAAAACAGAGCTGCCATTAACCCTCTTCTATGGGAGTTTCCTGTGAATTCAATTGCCTTGGAAAAAGACTTCCCACTCATTAGCATAAGAAAGCCCAATAAAACCCTTAATGATTTCCCCCTGAAGTTCTGAACCTCTCCACCGTTTTTCTTGGGATGGTATATAAACCTTTGGACTTCCCAGGTGGCATTAGTGTTAAAGAACTGGGCTGCCAATCCAGGAGACTTAAGAGACATGGATGGGTTTGATCGCTGGATCAGGAAGCTCCCCTAGAGGAGGGCATGACAACTTGCCTAGAGAATCCCTTGGACAGAGGAGCCTGGCGGGCTGCACGCAGTCCACAGGATTGCAGAGAGTTGGGCACGACTAAAGCGACTTAGTACACATGCATATAAAACTTTACTTGTGGCCATTCATCAAGTTACTAATCATTCACTTATAGTCTCATATGTATATGTGCATGTAAGAGTATTTTTTTTCCTATCAAACTGTCTATTGCCAGTTAATTTGTGGGTTTCAATCTTTTAAACCCAAAGGTACTAGAGGAAAAAATTTCCTTCTGATAGATAAAATCTGTAGACAAGTTATATCTGGATTTCAACAGGAAATTATGTGAAATGTCTAGTAATACCCTTGTAAAGAGAAGGAGAAATCTGGGCGAGATGGACTATGTTATTATTGGATTCTTTACTATTGAAATATACAGTGTCTCTTGACCATGCTTCACATTCTGATCACCTGGTAAATATTTTACAGTTTCAACACTGAGGTCACTTCTCAGTCCAATTTATATAGCGGAGGTTAAGAACCACAGTCCTCAGGGAAATCTCTAGTTGGATACCTGTGTGCTTCTGCCTTGCCCTGACCTTGCCTTCCCCAAAGTTCTAGTCTGTTTATTTCATATTGGATGAGAATCACAAAAGTCAATTAAATTTTCAGATGACAGGCTAAAACACGGGGTCAAATCTAACAAGATAAAAGAAAAACAAGACCAGAGGTTAAGTTCTCAGCCTAGTCTAAAAAATAAAGTGAAAATCAGCCTGCACAAGTATAAAACAGAGTAGTCTGATGTAAGAGCACTAGTCTCCTACCCTTTTCTGTTCCCATTTTGTTTTTAGGCATTAGTAATAAAGAGCATTTGGGTTTATTGTGTGCCGTGCACTGTCCTAAGAGTTTTTAGGTGTCTTTTCACCACTTCACTTAATCCCCTCAACAACTGAGAAGCACTGAATATAATGCTGTTTTCCAGCGAAAGAATCTCTCAGAGACATTAAGTTCATGAAGTTCTGCCCATTCACTAGCATAAAAAAGCCCAATAAAATCCTCAGTAATTTCCCACTGAAGCCCTAAACCTCTCCCCCTTCTTTGTTGGGATAGTATATAAGTCTATACTTCTGGCTATACTTCTGGTTACTCATCACTTGAGAAGGATAAACCAGCCTGGAGTGCAGAGGTTTAACATGAGATCCTATTAGATGAGCCTCTGTCCCATACTATACAGCCACAGTGCATATGGACTAGATTGAATCTTCTCAAAAAAAAAAAAAAAAAAAGGCTGCTGGGAATGTATACTCCAACTTGGAATCTAGAAACACTAAAGTTTGTCTTCTCAATGAGGTGGGGAAGCAAGGACTTTGCTGTATCAAGCCCAGAGGGCAAAATCGGTTGCTGAGCTGGAACAAATGCGCGACATTAACATTTCATGGGGGGCAGCAGTTAGGAAAACGATGTCTGAGAAGGCTCCTGGGGGGCTGAGGACTGGTAATGAAAAAGAGAATCACTGCCCTAGAACAAAAGCTGTAATAGTCTCATTGCAGTTTGTTAGGTAGGGCACATCTAACAGAAAATTATGGCAAGTTTTCGGTGGAAAAGGTAAACAAAAGGCACACTGGAGGTAAATTTACCAGATAGTGGAGGAGGCCGGAAAGTTAAAGATGCTTATCCAAAGAAAGTGAGTTACAGGAATAGTGACGTGTGTTCTCCCTTGGTTTCAGTAGTATCTGAGAAATACAAATTACCTTTAATACACTTACCTGATTCTTAAAAAGATATATATGGAAACTGAGGCCCCCTAAAAGTGTATTTCCCTACTGAGTTTATAATTAACCTATCTAAAAGCTTATTCCTTTTCTTGTCCTACTCCTATTCCCTTTAGGATTGAGAGGTACCAAAGAAAAGGAAGGACTAAAATTAAGCAGACACTGCAGGGCTCTCCTGGGTACAAAAGCCCCGCTTACACCCTGTTTCTTGTTTGTAGAAGGTTTTAGTCTCCTAAGCCTTCTTTAAGTTCCAAAGAGCAGTCACTCATTAGGGAAGTGAGAATGAAGAAACAAAGAAAAAAACAGTCAAGAATTTGTGATAAAACAGAGTCTGAGTTCTTCCTCAAGGGATATACATAACACTCTGCCTCAAAATTTTGAGCTTTTCTGCAGGATCTAAGACCTTCACCCAGGCAGAGGATGTGCCTACATGCTGAGCAGAAGTATGTAGGTCCCAGATTGGTTGGAACCAGAAGTTTGATAATTAAGATTCCTGAAACACCGCCACCTCACCATCTAGCAATCAGAAGAAGGTCATGCACCCTGCAACCCTCACCCCAAAGGCTGTCTTTACAAATCCTTCTCTGAAAGCCACTGAGGCTTTCTGAGGATGAATCACCCATTTTCTTTGCTTGGCATCTATATCTATATCTGTATCTATGTCTGTCTTTCTATCTATCTGTCTATCTATCTGTCTATCTATCTGTCTATCTATCTGTCTATCTATCTATCTATCCGTCTATGTCTAGTCACAAGTCACCATCTTCTACCTTGGTAAGGGTCTTAGATCCTGCAGAATAGCTCAAAAGTTTGTGGCAGAGTGTTAAGTATAACCCTTGAGGAAGAATATATTTGTGTGTGTGTGTGTGTGTGTATAATATTTTATATATACATATAAAATATTTCAGTATATGGACAGAAGAGCCTGGTGGGGTATACTATATGGGGTAGCAAACAGCAACTAACACATTCACTTTTTCACTTTTCATTATATATTAACATTCATAGCATTCAAAATGCTCTTATATCTACTATATCATTTTTCATAGAAAACTATGAAGTATTTTTCTAAAATATGTATAATAGTTCCTTTGAAGGGAAGATACCCAAAGGTAAATTGATTTGCTCAAGGTCCCCCAGCCAGTTAATAACAGAACCTGAACTGGGATTTTCATGTGCTACTCACAGATGCTGCTCTTCATTTACCAGTGTCACGGCCTCTCTAATTCAGGATGCTGACAATTGTGAAATTCATAAAAATGACAGACCTGCTTTAAGATAGATTAAATAATGTAACAAACAAAAATTAACAGAACAATCTTAAATAAATATACCTTCCAACCACCCACTGAGAGCCTATGTGACTTATTGATCTTCGTGTTTCCCAGTGGCAGAAATAGGACAGCAAAATCAATAGCATGTGATAGTGTATTTGAAGTTATAAATGTTCTATTCAGTAGAGGAACTTGACATATACAAAAAAAATCTTACTGTGATTGTGGCATTTTGCAAATAGTCAAGAATCCGAGATAATTTAATCATATAAATAATGTATCAGGCTGTTGTTTTGTTTAGTCACCAAGTTGTGTCTGACTTTTTGAGACTCCATGGACTACAGCCTGGGATTTCTCAGGCAGGAATACTGGAGTGGTCATCATTTTCTTCTCCGGATACATCAGGCACTTGCCCTAATTGACAATTCTACAGAAAGGCTCTCAGTGAATGATGAGCACCTATGCAAAGAGAAACAGGTCTTCACGTGTCCATGCTGCCTGCTGCCAGCTGTCCTGGAGACGAGAAACCTTTAGAACTCTTGCCCTGCTACCCCTCTTACCACAATCCCAGTTACTTTTTCTTCATAGCACTGATCACCACTAATACTGTGTTTTCTACTGTCTATTTCTTCCATCCAGAACTTACAAGGGTGATTCTGCCACCAAGCGGACATTTGGCACCGTCTAGAGGCATTTTTGGAAGGTGCTAGTGGCGTCTACTGGGAAGAGTCCAGGGATGCTGCCAAACATCCAACATGAGAGCCCCCTAAACAAATAATTACCTAGCCTAAATTGTCAAGAGTGCCAATATCGAGAAACCCTGCTCTAGAATGTAACCTTGAGACTCTTTTGCTTAATAAATATTCACCGATGAATTAATAGACAGATAAACGAGCGAATGGTGCCCGCATCTCAGAGGAAAAAGAAGGTAGTGGGCCAACAGGCTGTGAAGATAGGGTAGGTAGGAACATCAGAATAATTTCCAGGGGAAAATACAAAGCTGAAATTTGAACATCGTCAAAGAACAAATCCTAAAGATGGTAGAAAATTGCACTGCTGCCGCTGCCGCTAAGTCACTTCAGTCGTGTCCGACTCTGTGTGACCCCATAGACGGCAGCCCACCAGGCTCCTCTGTCCCTGGGACTCTCCAGGCAAGAGTACTGGAGTGGGTTGCCACTGCCTTCTCCCGAAATTTGCACTACTAACGTCCAAAGAATTTACATAGCGTTATTGTATTTTGTCTATAATGTTGTGATAAGTTTCTGATTCCTCCACACGACCATTTAATTCTAAGTTACAGGGGAGTGGAGTTGTCTGTTACTTTTTACTAGGAAAAAAAAAAAAAGAGTCATACATCTAAATCTCTATCTTCTTAGACCTGATATTTCTGAGTAATCAATAATTCATTTGCCTCTAAAGCTCATTTAATTATTCTCATCCTAAATATCCTTTTGAAATAGGAAGTTTTTCCTGATTTTAATCAATTCTGAAGTAGATTGATTTTTGCTCAACCTCTTCCTTGATGCATCATCCACTTCACATCCACAGCCAAAGTAGACCTACCACCTACAAAGGCATTTTGCTGACAGATGTGAAAATTAACATAAAAGCAATAAAAGTTGAAACTCTTATTAAAATATGACCCGAACCCAGAGATTAAATGGAGTCATGGTTTGTGCACATTTTATACCAGGGTACTATTTTTTTCGAGATCCTGATATTTCTGAGATCACGCATGAATGCTGATATATAGAACACAACAGGAACAGAGGACAACTGAGGGTGACTTCCTCCTCTATCCATTAAATGCTGGTGTCTTTCATTAAATCCCCTTCTTCTCTATCTCTACAGTCTTTCTCTAAGGGACTCATGACCACTCACAAGGAGTATAATCAGCCCAGACTGCACATCTGAACTTCAGACCTGCACCACTTAGATGAGGTCACCAGGCCCTCAAGCTACAGATATTAAAGCTGCAGTCATCATTTCCCCCCAGACTTTCTCCTTCCTTAATCTCCTCTGCCTTGGTAATTATGTGTGCATGTGCACACAGTCACGTCCGACTTTTTGTGATGCTACAGACTGTAGCCCGCCAGGCCTCTCTGCACATGGGATTTTCCAGGCAAGGATAGGGGCCAACATTAGGTAAGAGAAGAGACTCTTAACAACTGGATGACAAACAGAACAAAAACAACAATGGAGGTGGAAAATAGGGGAAGGAGAGTTCGATGAGGCCAAATGGATCAGAGCCTGGTAGACCTCAGTAAGGGAGGTAACTGAAACATTTTCAGCAAGGACATGAAAGTCCACATTTAGTTGACTTTTTTAAAAGAGATGGTTGCATTTAGACATGTTACTTTCCAAAGTAGAAAGATAAACAAATGTTATATTCTAATCAGAATCCCATTATAAAGATAATGAAAATACAGAAGCAATCAGAATATGAATATTTTCAGTTCTGGACTTGGCATAACATCCCTAGGGCATTATTTGATTTGAAGTTAAAAGAAATTGAACCACAGAATAAATACATATGTGTAGGTGATCTGTTGATATAAAACCAGACCTTCCACAGTATCTTTAAACTATTACTGAAAAACAAGTATCTACTCTATTGCAAAGCAAAAAAAAAAAAAAAAAAAAAAAAAACAGATTGTAATAATCTAATGCAATCTCAAAATGATAATTCCCAAAAATAGAGTATAATTAATTAATTATACCATTTCCTCTGCTTCAAAACAGTCCATGTAATTCTACATTAATCAAATCTTTACATGTTTCTATTCGAGATCCAAACAGGTTAATTTGTTTCATCCATAGAAGACAGAAAATACATCATCCCAGAAAACTAGATCAACTGATGAGACTATGTGAAATGTTAAGTTCTATGTAAAAGGAATAACCAAAATATAAAGCAGTGATATCACTCTAGGTAAACCAAATTGTGTGTGTCTATGTGTGTGTACAAACACCAAGAACTGAAAAATGCCTTATATAATAATTTGGGCAATCAAGGTATTTATTTTTTGTAATGTTCATGTAAGGCTACTTACTACTCACCTAATGATGATGCAATGAGTGTTATTATGGTCTCTAGGTTCTTAATGTTACTATTTGAGAGAAAACATTTATAATTTAAAGGAAAATGTCATACTGTTTATATTGTTGGTGTTCATCTGCTAAGTCGTGTCTGACTCTCTTGCCAGGCTCCTCTGTCCTTCACTATATCCTGGAGTGTGCTCAAATTCATGTCGATTGAATCATTAATGCTATACAACCATCTCATCCTCTGTCACCCCCTTCTTCTTCCTGCCTTCAATCTTTCTCAGCATCAGGGTCTTTTCCAATGAGTCAGTTCTTCGCATCAGGTGGCCAAAGTATTGGAGCTTCAGCTTCAACATCTGTCCTTCCAATGAATATTCAGGACTGATTTCCTTTAGGATGGACTGGTTGGATCTTTTATGAGTCCAAGGGATTCTCAAGAGTCTTCTCCAGCACCATAATTCGAAAGCATCAATTCTTCAGTGCTCAGCGTTCTTTATGGTCCAACTCTCACATCCCTACAGGACAACTGGAAAAACCACAGCTTTGACTATACAGACCTCTGTCGGCAGAGAGATATCTCTGCTTTCCAATACACTGTCAACATTTGTCATAGCTTTCCTCCCAAGGAGCAAGCATCCTTTAATTTCATGGCTGCAGTCATCATTCACAGTGTATTGTTTTTAGCACTCTTGGCTTTGGCAGGCCAAAATTATAATTCTATGAAAGATAGTTTAAAACTCTGCAAATTATAAGTGTTTAACACACATACAAATTCTGTCTTGTTTGGTTGAAGATCTTTTTGACTTCGCTTGCCTTCCTTGTTGAAAAAAAGAGCTTGGCCTTTATTTGCATATTCCCGGTCTATAAATGTATGTTCTCTGGATTCTCTTTTTAATTGGTTTTAATATCTGCCTGGTCCCCGTGCAAGTTAAATAAAATGTTTAACAAGTGTTCAATTTTACATCTATGTGAGGATCGTGATTTTTACCTTTTTTATTGGAACACCATTATCTATTCTGTGGTTTATATAAAAGGTGAATTTAGGTTCTTTTCTACCAGACACCCTAAAAGAAACCCTAAACAAGAATGTTTCTGTCATGTGTCTATTCAGATTTCCATTCTAAATTCTGAATTTACATTGTACTTAAATTTGCATTTACCACAGGCTTTGAAATTGTCATGAGTCAGATCATTGTGTCTGCCTTGTTTTCCTAAGTACAGTGAACTTGGCAGAGTTTTGTACACACTTTATTCTCATTCCATCCTTAAGTTCTTAGTGGTAACACAAAGATTTTTTCCTGGTAGTCCCTTCCATTGTTGTGTTGTTTAGTTGCTAAACCGTGCGTCCCTTTTGAAACCCCATAGACTGTAGCCTGCCTGCTTCTCTATCCATGGAATTTCCCAGGCAAGATTACGGGAGTAGGTTGTCATTTTCTTCTCCAGGGGCTCTTCCTGACCCAGGGATTGAACCTGTGTCTCCTGCATTGGCAGGAGGATTCTTTACTGCTGAGCCATAAGGGAAGACCACCAGACCCTTTGTGACCCTTTCATGCATAGATTCCGATCCTAACCTGGTTACCAAAATAAGTGTTTTGTTCCCTTTATTTGTTTCTCATCTCTGCCCTCCATATATATGCAGTCCCCTCTCCAGAAAAGCAATTCAGTAATGCAGGGCAGGGATGATAACCAAAGGAAACAAAACACTTATTTTGGTAACCAGGAAGGGTGGGAATTATCTATTAATAAAAGATTCACAATTCACTTTTAGTTTAAATTCATTTCTTCCTTAAGATATGCCATGCTCTCTTCACTGCTGGGATAATTTCTAAGACTTGTTAGCTACGCAGACTGAAACTGCATAGAAATACTTGACGAATTGGCTTGTAAAGAAAGTTGAAAAATGATGAATAGTAATCAATCATCCGCTTTGCATTTCAAAGAAGTGATAAGATATGACAGCACTTTGAAGAGGAACATTCAAGTAAATTGCAGTATGTGCGGAGCATAGTTTACTAACACTTCAGACTCCGCTTTCGGCGCCCGCCCTTCCCCTCCGTCTTCTTAATATTAACTTTCCTTCTGTCTCATTCTCTCAAGTGCTGACAGACTCTCTCATTTTTACTTCTTTTTACACAATTCTGTCCCCGCAGTGAGCGATCGGTTTTTCTCTTTTTTTCTTGATGTTCATCTTCCTGTTTTCTTCTTTCTCTGCTTTTCTCTCCCAATTTCATTTTCACGTGTTTCTTTTCTTGCTTTCAACTCAAAATAAGAATGGAGGGGAAAAAAGAGTGGGGCAAAGGCAGTTGGAACACAAACGCACATATCAAGGTATTAATAACAATTATTATATAATAACTTCTTAGTTGGGTGGTAAAAAGTATCTTTCAGAACTTTTTTTTTTATGTTACTAGTCGCTGTGGAAAAAAAGAATGCGACATAAACATCTGGTGAGGAGGTAAAAGAACTCCCATCAAGACCAACTGACCTTCATTTTGTTGTACAGCGGAAAATAACACAACATTGTACAGCAACTATATTTCAATTTAAAAATAATAATACTAAAATAAAATAATTTTTTTAAAAAGATCAACTGAGCTTAAACTTATGAGACCACCTCTGGCTGCCTGACAAGACAGAACTGAAGTAAATTTTATATTATGTGTGCGTCCCTGGAAATGAAGCTGCCTTCAATGCGGGAGACAGGGTTTTGATCCCTGGGTCTTTAAGATCCTCTGGAGAAGGGAATGGCAACCCACTCCAGTATTCTTGCCTAGAGAATTCCTGGATAGAGGAGCGTGGTGGGCTACAGCCCATGGGGCATGGGATCACAAAGAGTCAGACATGACTGAGCGACTAGCACACTTTTTATATTATATTCTTATTTTGTATGTACATATATACACACACACACATACATATAGTCTCAATCTCATTGTTACATTCTTGCTAAATATGTTTTAACATATTGAGTTTTACTTCCAAATGACTCTGTTGATTTCCCTTCTCGTTGGAGATCAGGAGTTACCAACAGAGACTTCTTCACTGTCTCACAGTTACACATGATATAGTATGTCAGCATATTGCGATCCTACAGGAGCAAATAAGCTGTTGTTTCTAATAAAATTAAAAAGAAATTAATAATAGACTCTCTAGTTTATGCTTAGCTATGATTAGTTCAGTTCAGTTCAGTCATTCAGTCATGTCTGACTCTTTGTGACTCCATGGATTGCAACACACCAGGCTTCCCTGTCCATCATCAACTTCCGAACCTTGCTCAAACTTACGTTCATTAAGCTGGTGATGCCATCCAACCACTTCATCATCTGTCATCCCCTTCTCCTCCCACCTTCAATCTTTCCCAGCATCAGGGTCTTTTCCAATGGTCAGTTCTTCACATCAAGTGAACAAAATATTGGTGTTTCAGCATCAGTCCTTCCAGTGGATATTCAGGACTGACTTCCTTTAGGATGGACTGGTTGGATCTCCTTGCAGTCCAAGGGACTCTCAACAGTCTTCTCCAAACCACAGTTCAAAAGCATCAATTTTTCAGCGCTCGGCTTTCTTTATAGTCCAACTCTCACATCCATATATGACTACCGGAAAAACCATAGCTTTGACTAGACGGACCTGGGTTGGCAAAGTAATGTCTCTGCGTTTTAATATGCTGTGTAGGTTGGTCATAACTTTTCTTCCAAGGAGTAAGCGTCTTTTAATTTCATGGCAGCAGTCACCATCTGCAGTGATTTTGGAGCCCTCCAGAATAGAGTCTCACACTGGTTTCATTGTTTCCCCCTCTATTTGCCATGAAGTGATGAGACCAGATGCCATGATCTTAGTTTTCTGAATATTGAGCTTTTCACTCTCCTGTTTCACTTTCATCAGAAGGCTCTAGTATTTCTCTGCTTTCTGCCATAAGGGTGGTGTCATCTGCATATCTGCAGTTATTGATATTTCTACCAGCAATCTTGATTCCAGCTTGTGCTTCTTCCAGCCCTGCATTTCTCATGATACGCTCTGCATATAAGTTAAATAAGCAGCGTGACATAATATAACCTTGACGTAATGCTTTCCCAATTTGGAACCAGTCTGTATTTCCATGTCCAGTTATAACTGTTGCTTCTTGACCTGCATACAGATTTCTCAGGAGGCAGATTAGGTGGTCTGGTATTACCATCTCTTGAAGAATTTTCTACAGTTTGTTGTGATCCACACAGTCCAAGGCTTTGGCATAGTCAATAAAGCAGAAGTAGGTTTTTTCCTTGAACTCTCTTGCTTTTTCAATGATCCAACGGATGTTGGCAATTTGATCTCTGGTTCCTCTGCCTTCTTTAAAGCCAGCTTGAACATGTGGAAGTTCTCAGTTCACGTACTGTCAAAGCCTGACTTGGAGAATTTTGAGCAATACTTTGCTAGTGTGTGAGATGAGTGCGATTGTGCGGTAGTTTGAACATTCTTTGGCGTTGACTTTCTTTGGTGTTGGAATGAAAACTGACCTTTTCCAGTTCTGTGCCCACTGCTGAGTTTTCCAAATTTGCTGGCATATTGAGTGCAACACCTTAACAGCATCATCTTTTAGGATTTGAAACAGCTCTATTGGAATTCCATCACCTCCACTAGCTTTGTGCGAAGTGATGCTTCCTAAGGACCACTTGACTTTGCATTCCAGGATGTCTGGCTCCAGGTGAGTTATCACAGCATCATGGTTATCTGGGTCATGAAGATCTTTTTTGTATAGTTCTTCTGTGTATTCTTGCCACCTCTTCCTAATATCTTCTGCTTCTGTTAGGTCCATACCATTTCTTTCCTTTATTGTACCCATATTTGCATGATATGTTCCCTTGCTATCTCTAATTTTCTTGAAGAGATGTCTAGTCTTTCCCATTTTATTGCTTTCCTCTATTTCTTTGCATTGATCACTGAGGAAGGCTATTATTAGCAGAGCCTCTAGCTGACATTTCATGTATTGAAATTTATGCATCTAAAAAAAAACCCTAAGGCTATTTACAAATAACTTGTAAATAATCATGTATATATTAACTTCATAGTCAACTACTTGCAGTTCATACAGCTCATCATTTCTGGTAGTAGAATTGTAGTATAGATAATAGCCAGTCCTTTTCCAAGGTTTTTAGAATACCATTATCATTATCTTAAAAGTAAAATATCTATACATCTGAAACTTCTTTTTCTGAACAAATGTTGTTAGACAAAACTATTTTTACAGTATGAAAAACAGATCATACTACCATATCAAAACCATGCTTCAATGATTGATCTTTCATGTATGAGAGAGATGAGAACTGCTTCTTTTTTTCTCTTTTCACAATCCTATTTTAGTGATTGGTTAAAATCAGTAGTTTAGAATTTGACAAGTATTTCTCTATTTTTCAATTTTTTGAAATGACAATCAACAAACAGTGTCATAGTTACTGAACAAAGACATTTATTAAGGTGAAATATTAACCTAGAAAAGTCTATAAAACAGGAAATCAATTCCTATATATATATTATCCAGTCTACTTGGATTAAATAACAACATAAGTTCTATAATTTTATAATTAGTACTCTCTATACAAGCTCAGTGGAACAATTAACCAAGAAATTTTAACTCTTTCAAAGCAATAAAATTTAATATTGAAGAAAGGCTTTGTATAATTCTGTGGGAATGTGTCTGTGTGTATGTGCACATATGTATGTATAGACCGAGGCATAAATTAATTGAAAAATTAGAAAAGTGGGAAGAACATACCTCTTTAATTAAATGCATAATCATGGATGCTGGTCCATGTTATTGATGCTAAATAGCTTCTACTTTAATGAGCCATTTAAAATGAAATGGTTGCTTGCAATTAGACATCTGCAATCCAAGGAAAGCAAGCCAACTCTGTAGTCTTGCTGCCAGAATTACAGTACATTCCTCAGCAGGACAATGAAGAAAAAGAATAATTGTAATTATAACATATACATCTTTAATGTTCTGTGGCTGAAAGAATGTGCAAAACAAGTCTCCTTAATATATTTAATTGCTGTTAATAAAGGGCTATCACTAAAGAGCTGTTTTTAATGTATCCATATTCCATTAGCAGTATTACTAGCCAATAGTTATAAAGTACCTGTTTTAACATAGGAACTTGCTTAGAAAGAAAGGATAATGGACTCTTACATTTTATGAGCCTCTTCTACTTGGGATCACAAAGAAAAGATCAGATAGGTTATGATATTATTGAAGACAAAACATCACTTAAAATATTTGGGTGAATATCAACAATTATATTTATCATAGATAACTGAGTCAGTTAAAGTAACACATCTATCTTAATAGTATTATCAATGTTGAGTGCTTACTGGATGTGTTGTTAGCCCCATGTTATAAATGTGGGAACCCAGGCACAAACAGAATGAGTCCACAGAGCTGCTATGCATCAATGGTAGTCAGAATCTAAACCCAGGTCTGACTTTCTTTAAAGTCTGTGATCTCGATCACTCTATTAACTTAGTTAACTTAATTTCATTTTCTTTTTAAAAACAATGCCTGGTGTCGGGGATGTGGATCTTTGCTGTGCTACTTCATTATGAAGACTTGGGTTAAGTTACTTTCCTATCTAAGCACTGGTTTCCTCAAATGTCAAATGAAAATACAAATAATATTTATAATGTAAGATTGTTTATACAATTCAATGAAATAAGGTTTATGCTGTGTCTAACACATAATATGTACTCAATGATCTGAAAGTTAATGCATGGCAGTTCTCTGACTCACATCATTTAACTCATACCTGCCATTCTTGTGCTAAGTAAAATAATTTCAAATATCTTTGGAATTCAGGTTAAATATTTTTATGATCTCAATTAAATAATTCATGAAATTATTTTTAAACCTAGTTCAACAGCATTTGAGAAAGTATCATTTGGCAATTTATTCACAACTGTCTACACATGGGATATTTTATCATTTTGCTTTAGATATTAGTTTGTATACAATTCTTACCATTAAAACAACACACACACACACACACACGCTTCACATGTACATAGATAACTCTCAATTATTTATAGGTCATAACTTGGCTTTATATTTCTAAGCTATCCATTCTAGGGTTGGAGCCACAGGGCCTTTTTTCTCTGTTACCTTCTCACTTCACACTCTTACCTCTTCTCTAGTGATGCTTATTTTGTATCCTCTGTACAACTCAATGATAAATGGACTGTGTTCTCACTATAGGATAGTTACAAGGAATAGCTCTGAAACTGAGCTTTCAAACAGCATTATTTTACTCAGAAAAAATAGAAATCAGCCAGACAAATCATTAAAATATGAATGAAGTTGAAAGTAACATACACGCCTATTGTGTACTGGTCAGGCTAGTGAAGCCCGTGGAGGAGTGGGAAGCTGGACCAGAAGCCAAGGAGGGCCAGGTCAAGCCATTCACATGGAATCACAGCAGACTCACCGTCTTGATAAGGTTTTTATGCACTCCAAGAATTCAGACATGCCAGTATTGGCCGTTATTATTTAAAGTGCATTCCCATATCAAATACTCGGTACTATCTTTTCACTACTTCTGCATTTTTCAATTCCTTAGTGGCTCAAACAGTAAAGAATCTCTCTGCAATGCAGGAGACGCAGGTTCAACCCCTGGGTTAGGAAGATCCCCTGAAGAAGGGAATAGAAAGCCATTCCAGTAATCTTGCCTGGAGAATTCCATGGACAGAGGAGACTCGTGGGTTTCACGGGATCACGGACATGACTGAATGACTGACTAACACACACTGCATTATTCAGGGTTGTATTAGTAGTATTACTTGAAAGATGAAATAATATCCATTTTTCTGTGTTTTTCCCCTAAAGGGCTACCTGTTTCTGTGTATAAATTTAAAAAGCATGTAAATCAAAATTAGTTGTCACATTGTGTTAAATAAGGAATATTTGGGAGAAATGATGCAGTCTCTTATTATATAGCTTAATGTTTGGTATTTAACAGATATTTAAGTAATTGTATATAGCTGAATGAATTCATAAAAATAATATTTACATTTTACCATATATAAGATCATATTTAATCTGAGAAATATAAAATGTCAGATATTAAAAACAAAGATAAAAACACAGTTTAAATAAAATATTTTTAAAAATTAATACCTGTGGTTGTTTCAAGCAAGTAGTAGCTTTCTGGCTAAGCAAGTTGGCAGGCAGGCCAGTAAATATAATAGATTCAAAAAATAAAATTACTTTGTCTCCTTTTCTAACTTGGTTCCTATGCTGTGGAAATGTTATAAAAATAAAATTATTAACCATACAGGTTTTCATGTCAAAAAACAAACTTATTGTTTAGTATCATCTATATCTTTTCATTTTTAAAAATATGTAATAGGCAAACAATGTGTCCAAAGAGAAGACAGTTGTACACATATAATGCTAAATATACACAGCACTCAAATAATTTTATAGGCTCTGTATGTTGCATACAATCATTACTTGAAATATTTGACTATATGTTACTTTGGATATATGTTCCAATTTCCACCAATGTAAATTCTTATATCCATTTGTAGGTACTCCAGTCATCAATGTAACTGTCATAGGTTTGGTTCCTATCAAAGCTGCTGCTGCTGCTGCTAAGTCACTTCAGTCGTGTCCGACTCTGTGTGACCCCATAGACGGCAGCCCACCAGGCTCCCCCGTCCCTGGGATTCTCCAGGCAAGAACACTGGAGTGGGCTGCCATTTCCTTCTCCAGTGCATGAAAGTGAAGAGTGAAAGTGAAGTCACTCAGTCGTATCCGACTCTTCGCGACCCCATGGACTGCAGCCTACCAGGCTCCTCTGTCCATGGGATTTTCCAGGCAAGAGCACTGGAGTGGATTGCCATTGCCTTCTCCTCCTATCAAAGCAGGTGATTATAAATGTTTATGCTCCTTGCTGTCACACTTGATTCCTGCTTGTATGCATATCTGAATCGCAAATTTTTTATCAAAATAGAGCTATAACCAATTCACATGTATATTATGCATATGCATTCTAGTTTTCTTTAAGCATTTAAAACATGTAGCAGTAAGATTATTGATTCATTTTAGTACCTTTCATTAGCTTCTAGAAAAATCACTGCAATAATCTTCTGAATCAACAGACACTATCTTTGCACCAGCAAATCTTGATTTTCTATTAAATGTAGAGGCTAACCAAGCATAGCCAGTTTTAATGAGGATTATATCTTTTTTCTGGACACTGTTTGCATAAGAGGTTCTCTAAAAGGCAAGAACTATTATCCTCCAAATCCTCCTATGAAGAGAAAATTACAATAATTATCTAAGGCATATCATAGTGTTGTTTTAAAAATCCTGAAAAACTAATGGCTGCATTTAAAATTGACAAGTTGACTTTAAGATTTAGCTTTGCTAATCAAACTCACAAAAAAAGCATTGCTACAAATAAGCCTCAGTGAGAACTTGTTATGTAATCATTATGTAATTGACATGCAAACCAAAAGCAAATATCATTTACCTTAAAAATGTATGGAATAAATTTTGTTTGGGGGGTTCGATAATCAGGTGAGCACAATAAATTCTGCTTAAAAATATAAAAAAAACACTTTTTGGACTGTCAGTGACAAGTGCAAAGCGACAGACACTCTCTTGAATTGTGATCAGAGACCTGGGAGGCCTTATAAATATTGAAGATAAAAGTTGTACATTTAAGAAATAATGATATAACTAAGGTAAACCCGCATTAAAGCCAAAGTTAATCATTGAGTCATTCTTATGATTTTACTACCTGAACAGCAACTTAAAAAGATTATGTATCTTTTCTCAGATGATTTACTAATGAATATATAAAACGTCTTCTGTATAGAAATAAGTAAAAATTAATCAAAGCGTCCATTGTGTCATAGATGTATAAGGCAAGTACAGATAAATGATCACTTCCTAGTTCAATTTCCTGAGAAATTTCTTCTAAGTCAATGTCAGTTCAAATTTGGTGGAGGTGGTTTAGATAAAATATTTCAGAAACAGTGATGACTCTAGATTTAATATTTTATGGAATTCCCATAGTACTAAAACCAGATAACCTTCAAAATATGGGCCAATCACTACTCAAATAATCTTCCTAACGGTGTTTCTTTTGGGAAACCCCACTCTGGGAAAAGTTCAGACCAAAGGAAAGAAATAACTGCTGAAGTTCACTTTGAAGGACCACATATTTTGGATATAAGAGCAGCAACTTAATATATGAACGATTATTATCTGTGAAAAGTCTTAAGCCTGGATCATTGTCTCAAAGTAGCCATTAGATACATTAAATTTACAATAAGGTTAAAATAACTTTTATAGAATTTAATGCTAGAAGAGATGGGAGCATAGCAGATAAACTAATACACAGAGAATAAGAAGATAAAGATAAGATAGAACAGGCATGCTCAGTTCACAGGGGTTCCTTAGTGAGATTATCTATAGGGTAAGAAAATGTCAGAGTGGAGAGAACGGGATGACTGCTTATCCTTTCAGCCACCAAATCTGCCACTTCTCTGAGCTCTCATGTTAATCGGTCACATTACTTGTTCTCTCACTTTATTAGATACTGACTTAACTATCTGAAGTGTTTATTCTCTCTCCAACTAGGCAGCAATTTCCAAATATAGGAATTATGTCTTGATCATAGATGTGATGTCAGGTGGTTCAGAGGTAACATAATCTGCCTGCAATGCAGGAGATGCAGGAGATATGGACTTGATCCTGGGTTGAGAAGATTCCCTGGAGGAGGGAATGGCAACCCCCTCCAGTATTCTTGCCTGGAAAATCCCATGGACAGAAGAGCCTGATGGGCTACAGTCCACGGGGTTGCAAAGAGTCAGACATGACTTAGTTACTGAGCACAATCGCTATAACTGTTATATCTCGCCCATCCAAATCCACCCAGGCATTTTATGCCTCCAATAAATTCCATTATGCCTGGTAAATAAAGATTATACATATGACAAGGGTGATCACATAATGTATCACCCAAACTGAGGTATTTTTTTGAGAATGGTAGAGAACATTATGAACTATTACACTATAATAACCAGGAATTCCAGGACACAACAGAATATATGACCATCTGACCTAAGATAAAGATGGCCACTCTAACTTATTGAGGGTTACTACAAAGTAAAGACAGCCTAAATAGGACAGCTACTGACCTATATGAAGGGTACACATGCTCTCAATTTTTTTCTTCATGAAGGACCACGCCATCCTTAACTTCAGTAGGAATATAATTGGCCAGTAGTAGGACATTTTCTCTACTGAATGACATCTCTAAACTGATTAAACATGACATTGATTCTTCCACTCCTAGAACATATTAAGCACTAAATGATTCTAGAATTGCTTTTAAGCTGTTCCAATTTTCTCTAAGTTGACATTGGCTCAGACTTAGTATTTCTCAAGAGGATCAAAATATCGTAAATGAGTTTTTGCAACAGGTATGGTAATGATCTTTATGATGGCTGTAAGTGCCTTCCAAGTGTTTAAACCTGAAACAATTATTGGAATTAAAAATGCTAATTTAACAGAAAATAATAACATACTCACTTCTATTCTAAAAAAGCAAAGACTAAATTGTGAGTTAAGTTAGTAATTACCATGTCTTTAGAAGATAACAATTAAATGATACAAGTATTTCAAATGTAACTTAGAAAGCTTTTTAATAATAATTTATAGTATTAACTTTAAAGTGAATATTCACTGCTTTATTCACTTTCTTCCTATTTTAACTAATTTGACTTTTTCTATTTTATTTTTTTCATCTCATTTACCTATTGATAATATACAATATTGTGTTAGATTCAGGTATTCAGCTTCAGATTCTTTTACTTTATAAGTTATTACAAGATATTGAATATATTTCCTTTTGCTATACAGTAAATCCTTGTTTATTTTATATATAGTGGTGTGTATCTGTTAATCCCATACTTCTAACATATCCATCCCCCTTCCCTTGACTTTCTCCTTTAAATTTCACCATAACCGTTTCTTCTCAAATCAAACCAATTTTCTAACAGTCAGAGTTTTGTCTTTAGTGTTTTAAGTTAAAGATTTACTTAAATATGACACATTAACTCAATTCCCACATGTTTACATCCAATTGTATAAAGTAATAATTAAAAAAAAAAGAAAGGAATGATGCTGAGAAAGGAGAGAGAATACTGCCAATTTTATCAAAAAGTATTTTAACATGTCAGTGGTTTTATAGACACATTTAATAACTGTACAATGTGAAATAAAAAAAGACAGTGAGAAGTGTCAGAGAGGCTTTTTAATAGCACATAGTAAAATTCTCTATGTATATTTTAATCATAGATATTAAATTCATTAATAAGGAAGAAATTTAACTTCTCCACTTAGCTCTCTTATATTGCTCAAGAGTTAATGTCATATTTTAAATTTATATCTATTAATTATTTATTATAAAAGTACTATTGAGTTTTTCGCGTTTCACTGGATTTTGTTTACTAATTAACTAGCTTAACAAAGTGTAAACTTTGTTTACACTTAACTAGCTTAGTTTTTAGCTTCCTGAGCTATAATAAGAAGGAATCACATGGAATGATTGCTAGGTTTTGTTCTGCTTTAGGATTATGATCTTATAATTATGGATATAATAGTATAGTACAAAAATCCACATCCTGGGAGTACAAATATCTTCTTGGAGCCAGGAAGTTGCTAGATATTCCTGAGATAAATACATCTTCAAGCTTCTGGTAACTGACTTACTCAAAAAATGTTGCTAGGCACTTTGCAATCTAGTCTTATTTTTGAGATTTCTAAAATAATTTTCTTATATGCTACAGTGGAAAATTTTGTCATTTTGCCAATATGACTCATAGTTGAGTGCTAATATGTCTAGAACAGAATGGTAAATACTGTCTCTTATTTGTGTGTATATGAAATTTTTACTTTTGCAGTTTACATAGATTTAGTTTCTGTGAAACAATAGACTTGTAAAGAAAAAGATAAATGTTGAACATGAGTCATTTCTTTCTGAATCTTGGCTGTCTTATTATCCTTTGTACTTAAAGATGACCCTGCTGATCCCACTCAAAAGAGTGCCTTTGAGTTCTTTTTTCTAGAAGTGACTAGGAATTTAAACTACCTACCCACACTTTCCATCTTACCTGTAACCTGGCATGACCAAGCACATCTTTTTATAAGTATTTGGTATAAGGATAAAGTTTCTAGATATGATCTCTTGACTATGTGCAAGGTGTATGTACCCCTCAGTAAGAAGGTCTGGCCCCTTAAAAGAGCTAATAGTAAAAATGAGTTCTTCCCCAAATTATTCCCTACTGATCACATCTTAGATTGCTAGTTTTCACATATTGTTTATTCTCTACTATCGGTTTTGGCCCCACAATTTATTGGTATCTGACTCTGAGGTTACCATCCTACTTATTTCTTTGAATTAGGAAACTCCTTTCTCCCCACCCCCCACCCCATCTTGTCTCAAAGCATTTCATTCCTTTGGTCCTCAATTTGCCAAACAATAACCAATTCCAAAAGTGGCTTTTAGAGTAGGCATCCATTCCACCATATACATAGTCCAGGTAACCTATTTGGTTGAAGAAGAGGAGAAATCTTTTAAATGAAACTAAAGATGAAGTTTGAATCACCTGCCTTGTGACTCATTAACACCACATGCAATTTCCATAGGTATGAGTTGTTACCACATCTAGTCATTTTAACTATTCATATAAATGATACTATCAGTAATAAAAATGGTGAAAAGCATAAAACACAAACAGGTGATGTAGAGTCAAATGCACAGCTTGTACTTAGATCTGAAAGTAAAAAGAAAACGGGAAAAAAAAAACAACAACAAAAAACAGGCAAAATTAGCATAGTTCAAATGTAGCCCTCTGTAGGTAAAATAAAGTGTTGTGTTTTTTTTTAATGGATGAGCTAATAGAAAGATATACTAGATACAGGTTCTAGTCTAGTTCTGCCATAGATAAACAGTAAAATCTTGAGATAGTCACTAATCTCCTTGTACCATGGATGTTTTCTATTTAAAAGAGGAATGCTACTATATATCTTTAGTTACTATATATACTATATATATATCTATATAGTACTATATATAGCTACTATATGTCTATATATATAGTTACTATATATCTTTCCGAAATATTCAACATGTAGATGTAAATAATAATACCAACAACTATAAGAACATCACATTTACTCCTTACCACTAAAACTTTTAATAAAGTAGAAACATTACTAACCCCTCCTCTTAATAAGTATACTAAAACAGAGATAGATTCAAATCATACTTTTAGAGATTATCTAGGTTTAATTTTTGTGAAAAAAATAAATCTGAAGAAAATAGTGAGTGAAAACATTGAGTTCCTTGGAAAGCATACAACATAATACTGGACTTTATTTAAGGCTAGTAAAATAGATGAAAAATGAATGTTTGATATTAGCCAATATATATGTTGCATATAAAAATGTCAGAATTCCACAGCAAGTTACAATAAGTTAAAGGCATGAAATTAAAATAATGGAAAGGCCAGTGCAAAAAGGTATAATTTATAAAAAGAGGATAAGAAAAACTGAAATGCGGGCAAAGGGAATGAGAACATGCAACAAAAATAACAGTTCATCTCTATGAGGCTGTTGTAAAACCTGCCTTAAAAAAAAAGAGACATTCATATGCTTGGACAACAAAAAGTGAACCAACAATGAACAAGCTAAATTATCGCAAGTACCTGTAGATTGAAAGAAACTTCCTGGTTTAAAAAACATTATTAAAACTTCTCATTCTGAAAAATAAATGGGCATATTAGATATAATTGCCTTACCCAAATGGTTAATTCTGACTTTTCAGTTTTGCTAGTAATTTAAGAAATTACAAGACTTCTTACTGACCAACCTCTACTCAAGACTTAGCATGAGTAGTATTTTTAAACAAAGGAAACTAGAAAGACAGTGCTAAGTCGTGTCTGACTCTCACGACACACGGACTGTAGCCTGCCAGGCTCCTCTGTCCATGGGATTCTCCAGACAAGAATACTGGAGTGGGTTTCCATTTTCTTCTCCAAGGGATCTTCCCAAGCCAGGAATCTAACCCAGGTCTCCAGCATTGCAGGCAGATTTTTTTACCAACTGAGCCCACATACAGTTATAAATTCTTTTCTTGTGATGAGGACTTTTAAGATCTATTCTCTTAGCAACTTCCAAATATGCAATACAGTATTGCTAACTGCAGTCACCATGCTATATACTATATCCCCAGGGCTTATTCATTTTATAACTGGACGTTTGTATCTTCTGACCATCCTTCATCACTTCACCTCCGCCCCCTGCTGCCCCTGCCTAGCTGGATAAACAATTCATTTTCTATGTAAGAAATATAAATACTAAGATTCAGCCTTTAGAGGTTTTGTAGTGCAATCTGAAAATAATTCTTAATGTGACCCCATTTTGTCCAGCAGCAAAACAAGGATGAAAACATGGTCTTGCATTTAATTATTTTTTTACTTGTGTGCAAATAGAGTTTAACACAAACATTTTCCCTCCCTCTTTTAAAGTTGTTTTACTATAAGGCCATTTTAAGATTGATTTTTCCATATCTAAGCAAATATTATATGACTAAATTATTATTATTTTCAAAAGTACATGAAAATAGATATACTATGCGGAAAGTGATATCAGTAAATAAATACAAAGAGTCTAGAATGTTTAGCAGGACAAATACCAATACACTGGCCCAAGAAAAGTACTTTCAAGACCTAGGGCAGAAACACTAGGGATTATTAATAGATAATGCTACAATTGCACATTCTAAGTCTAATGTAAAATTAGGTGAATAGAATATTTGGTTAATAAGATACAAATTAACTGCTATGCTTAAACAAATGAGGAATTAAGATACTCAGGTATATTCCACCTGTATACACTATGTGAATATAGAACATATAGAAGATATGAGAAAAATAATTAATGGGAAAATGTTTTCAGTGGGAAAATTACATTAGCTATTTCATATACAAAGGGCAGTTTGAGCTGACAAAACATCAACTTTCTTGAGTTAGGTGTTGAGGTATCAAGCTGGGCCTGTCTCATAATGATATTGAGAATGAATCCTATACAGTGAGTGTCTTTCCTGCTGCAGCTTCATGGAGTATGAAAGATTCAGGTGGCACATGTGGGGAGGGAGGGAGAACAAAGAATATCATCCTGAGCTACAAGTATTCAGTAAAAACAAAAACAACACGGAAATATCTTGCTTAAAACAAATCATTGTATTAATTGCATTTGCATTAATTGCACTCGATCTTTCTTTCCTTTTTTCCTTTCCTTTCTTTCTGGACATGTATGAGCTCAAAAATATCATCACAACTTGTGCTTCTTTGTGAAATGAAAATAAAGAGCAGCCGTATAACCACAGTGGCTCTAGAAGGAGAGTCAATGGACTATTAAATGGGAAATCATCTGTTTTTCAGATTTTACTTCACCACCATTACATTCCTCCAGTGGGCTGTTATCTGGTAGAGGGAGCCTTAATCGCCTCCTATGCTGGCAGAAAACCTCCATGCATTTAGCACAGCTATTCACATCGTAACGTGCAATCACCTCCACGCAAAAATTCCAACTAAAATATATGCTTTCCCAGCACAGCACTGCCATGAGTGCATCTAACTGCCCACTGAACTCCAAAGACTTAATGTAACTCGATTCCAGCCATTGAAGGCTCATTATTTAATCTGGGCTATTTGATGGTTCACAGTTACTTAGTTAATTTTTCCCCATTTTCTTTCTTCTATTGGATGTTAGTCCAATGGTGTAAAACATACACAGATATAAGTAAATGATATAAAGTCAAATATTACCACTAGGTCATGTATATGTTTGACTAGCAATGAAAATATATTTTGTTAACAACTCCTCTGCTCTAGCTGCCATATAGTTTATGGTGAGAAGCTATGAAAGCAAAACCACCACCAGTGGGCCTGGAGAGAATGTGTTTAATACTTTCCCCAAACAGCTGCTATTTGATTCCAGAAATCTGTCATGCAACAAATTTAAAATGCTTGAGACAATATGCAGTCATGAAAAGAAAGGTCTTATAGTATATTGCACATTTCAGAATGCACATTTATTTACACAGTTTTAGAACATATTTAAATGAAAATATTATTATACACATATGTATTTAAACTGTTTTGGGAAAGTATAGAGAAAAAATCATGGAGCTGAGGGAGAAAAGATGGAATATTGAGGGAAATATATGCTTTATAGATTATTGTTTATATTTTACATGCATAACCATTATAGATATGCTCATAAATTTGTATTTTCTTTAGAAGTATTGTCTTATTGGACAAATTATATAATTACATAAGGACTTCAATCACAGCATGAAAATAGCTTGTCAGGGTTGAAATTCCTCTCTTGGTTGAGGATTGCATATCAGACTTGGCATCAAATCTTTGCTTCTAAACACTATAAGAGGACAAACTCAAATCACCTCTCTGGGTCTCAGTAACTTCATTTAACATGGTGAACTGAATCATCTCAAAGTCCCTTCCTGTTACACAACCGTAGAATTCTCTACTGGCAGTATGATCTAGGAAGGACTTTTCTCAATACACTGGGAGAGGCACAGTCCAGAGAAGGGAAGGATGGTCATAGTTGGAAAATGAAACTCACAATCTTTTCTCCTTCTTCATAAAAATTCTTAGCTTGGAGATAGTTTGTAATACTTCTGTGTTTTCAATTGTTCTCAGAATATCAGTATTCAGTAATAGTAAAAAGACTACTTAACATCTAATTTAAGACTTGTATGTCTGACCTTTTCTCTGATGTGTGATATTTTCACTATTATCTATAGAAATGCTTATAAGAAAATTGTTCTTCTAATTCCTGTGGTAAACATGAATCTGACAATTGTTTTCTTGCTGTTTTACTGTGCATTCTCCCTCCCCGTATGTATCATAATATCTTAGAAAATTACAAACAAGATTTCTCGTTATTTCTCTTAAAGAGCACATGGAATAAGATAAGTGAATTTGCCAATAGGAGAGTTGAGCCTTGCTGGGATATTCAAATAATATCAGTTTGCAGTTGTTTTTATTTTGTCTTAATGAATGAAACATAAACACTGTAAATCCAAAAAAGAATTGAGTGGTCCATACAAGATAACAATACCTCATAAAACAATATGGGCATGAGGATAATTAAGCCATGAATAATGCATTATTAAGAAGAATGGCTAATATAATTTTATATAACATTATATGAGTTATAGAAACCAGATATTTATGAACCTGTATAGCACAGCTTAACAAAAAAAGACTAAAGTCTTTCCCCAAATATATACAGAATTTTGCTAAATCCATATACCAGTTTTTAAGAATTATTATGGATTTAAAATATGATTATGAATATCAGTTGATTTATTTTCAACAATAAATTTAAATTGGTATTATTTATTCATATATTTCCCCACTCCAGTGTTCTTGCCTGGAGAATCCCAGGGACGGCGCAGCCTGGTGGGCTGCCGTCTATGGGGTCGCACAGAGTCGGACACGACTGAAGCGGCTTAGCAGCAGCAGCAGCATTCATATATTTCATATCCTAAAGGAAATCAACCCTGAATATTTATTAGAAGGACTGAGGAAGAAGCTCAAGTTCCAATACTTTGACCACCTGATGAGAAGAGAGCCATCTCATTGGAAAAGACCCTGAAGCTGGGAAAGATTAAAGGCAGAGGAGAAGGGAAGGGGTTGGCAGAGGATGAGACGGTTAGATAGCATCACTAACTCAATGGACAGGAATCTGAAAAAACTCTGGGAGAGAGTGAAAGACAGGGAAGCCTGGCATGCTGCCATCCATGTGGTCACAAAGAATCTAACATGACTCAGTGACTGAACAACAAGTTCACATATTTAAACACTCAATACACATGTACCAAATTCTTCTTTAGTATCAAATACTGAAGATAACAACATTCAGGCAAATGCTTCGGTACCATTATGGAAGGAAGTTACATAAACACACACACACACACACACTCCTCGCTCCTAAACTCACTAAACATATATAAGAACAGAGTTTTATCCCATGGTGTTAAAAACAAAACAATAGGCCCCAAACAGAGTCACTTATGCAAAGCCCCACCACACCACATTGAGCCTTAATTTTGACTCTTCCAGAAAACAAATCTTAAACTGATGAATCAGGAATTGCCTGATAAGCACCAGTTAGGTAATCTGCCTAACAGGTTCCTGCCACTCCCGAAGAGAAAGTGAATGAAAAGTGAAAGTTAGTCACTCAGTCATGTCTGACTGTGTGGACCTATGAACAGAAGAGCCTGGAGGACAAGAGCCTGGCGGCAATTCTCCCGGCAAGAACACGAGTGGATTGCCAATCCCTTCTCCAGGGTAATCTTCCCGACCCAGGGATCAAACCCAGGTCTCCTGCATTGCAGGCAGATTCTTTACCGTCTGAGTCACCAGGGAAGCCTTCTAAGGCAAAGCCATAACCAAACTGCCACTCTGCCGAGTATAACTTTCTTGTTCCTGCTCCCTTCTGCCTACAGAAGTCCTTCATTCTGCACAGCTCCTCACATCTCCTTTCTATCTGCTACATTGGATGCTGCCCAATTCATACTGATTTCTGCTCAAATAAACTACTGAAAATGCTAATACACCTCAATTTCTCCTTTAACAATTTTTGTTGTAATAAGTTACCTTTCTTCTAAGGAAAGTCCTTGTAATACATTTAAGGAATCGCTTTTTCCCTAATTAAAAGCACATAGGTTTTGAATCTTTACAGTTTGTAATTTAAGCTTGAATATATCCATTTCCAAAGAATGATATGTCAGTGTTAACACTCAGCAGTATGAGAGGAAACAGAACTTACTATTAAAGTTTTACTTCACTTTTAAAAAATGTTACCATTAGGAAAAGGATGAACGATGAGAGGCAGTTTACTTTCCCATGAAGGCCTGTCAGCTATTATGCATGTATTTTCTCATCTCATCTTACCCTCTTGTCTTTTTGTCCCTGCTTTCATTCTGTGCTCCCACTCAAGACTCCTTCTTCTACACCTCTTTCACAAGGCTTGCTAAACCAGAAACACCCCTAGAACAAATCCAAACACTTTCCATTCTTCTTTCAAAAATCCATCTCCTCCACAAAGCTACTTAATTAGATGGAAGTAAAGTGCTAATTTGCTAAGGGGAAAGATCATTTGCATATCAATTTACACACTTTTCTCCAAGTATTTATAATTAGAGAGCAATCAACAAGCTTTTGAAGGCTGATAGAAAGGGGAAAATGATTCCTGTGGAGATTTAGGAGGCAGTAAAATACAGAGAGGAAAGGGCACTGGAGAAGAAGCCAGATGTCCTCATGTTGAACAATTAATTTAACCTTTTGGAATCTCAATTTTTCAGCTATAAAATGGGAATAATTGTGCCTACTTTAAATGTTTCATAGGCTATGAGTATTAACTTTAATATGCATGAGGGCCCCAGTACAAAAGCATTGCCTCTCCATAGGTTGGCAGTAGAGCCCATAAGAAACCATTTTTAACCTGCTTTTTCACATTGCTTTCTCTGCAAATAGGAACTCATGTTCCTAGGGAAGGTTGGATATTTAAACAAGGTCAAAATATTTTAAATATCAGGAACATAATAACAAATCAATGAATAGGACTTTATGGTTACTATTTTGCTTCCATATGGTGACTCAGATGGTAAAGAATCTGTCTACAATGCAGGAGACCTGGGTTCAATCCCTGGGTCTGGGAAGATGCCCTGGAACCCACTCCAGTATTCTTGCCTGGAGAATTCCATGGACAGAGGAGCCTGGCAGGCCACAGTCTATGGGGTTGCAAAGAGTTGGACATGACTGAGCAACTAACACGTCATGGTATTTCAATGACTTTTTTAATCATTCAGAATATCAGAAATTCTAGAACTTTCCTTGGCTATTACCCTTTCCATTATCGTCTATCTCTCCTCCTCACTAGGTCCTGCCTCTGCTGAAGGGAAACTATTTGAACTCAGATGTATTGTTTGTCACTGCTCCCAAATGATCTCTTTTCATCATTCCTTTCTCCCCTTCACTATTAATTAATTACTATTTAAACACCATTCAGGTATGAAAAATATTATCTAAAAGAACATTAGAAATGATCTGGGCAAATAACTTTCAATCTGCATTCATAAAGTCTTAGCTCTATCCATAGGAGCTCAGGAGTTGACATCAGAAAGAAAAAGTAGAAAGACAGCAAAATGCAGGTGGAGAAGAGGAGCAGGTGGAGAGGCTGGGATGGGGAGACTATGAGTTAGAAGAACTGGTTTCAAGAAGTCTTTCAAAATTTCCAACAAAGGCAATCAATTTTTATCTTGAATAACACAATTTTGTTAAAACACACACTCACGTTAAATACAACTTACTTATTCTAGATCAAATATTATTAAACATTTAAGAAACATAGGAACAGGCATGACTTATTTAAGAACACAAAGTTGGTTTATGAATAAAATCGAAATAACAACCAAAGTATCAGCACTCCCCTTCCATGGTTCTCTCACATTCATTACTGAATTTCAACACCTTATTTTCAGGCTTTTCCCAGCTTCCTTCCTTCACTTGCTACTGTGCTGGTTTGGCAGCTACATTAGAAATAATTTTCCTTCATAAAGGAATTTTAAAAACTTCTACATATCTTAAACATTGATGGACAGTTTTCAGATTATATTTTATTCTTGGTAGAAATAAAGATGTTGATTTAATCTTAAATTTTTCCATGTAAATCAGAGTAAACTACTGGCAGTTCCCTAAATATTCTGTACTGTTATGTATTCCCAAGACTTCTGATAAGCCACTTTCTCTGACCAAAACACTCCTGCTCAGTCTTGCCTTTCCTCTTTGCAGCCAGGAATTCATCCTCCAAGTCTCAGCTCAGCCTCACATGTGCTGTGAGGGCTTCCTTCAGATCCGACCAAAATCTCTGGAAGGCCCCTCCTTATCCCCTTATGTTGTGCTGTGTGCTCTATTTCCATAAGCACTTAACACCATAAATGACAGTAACTTGATTATAGGACCATTTACTGGTATGTATATACATCTCCATTTGGTGTCTGCTTACAAAAAGAGTCCAGCAAATGTCAGAGTTACAGTGATATTTCTGAAGTTAAACAGAAGATAACAAGGAAACTTAAAATTTTTACAAAAATTCCTAAACTCCACCTCAAACGTTTTAAGCAAAGCCCATATTTGTGGTATTTTTGTCTGAAATTATATTATTCATTTCCTGTAAGTAAAATCTTACAGGGAACCTTTCCTATAAGACCCTGTAAGTGAATATAAACATTCAAATACAATAATATTAGGGTCAAGAGTGAAGCCATTCAAAGTATGCTTTAATATTAGTTTTCAGCTACATGGCTCATACATTTGGATCTTAATGTATTACTTTACAGGATAATTGCTATCTAAATTTTGGAAAATACTTCAAATTAATATAATGGTTTGTATTAATATCATATTGCTTTGTTATTTAAAAATAAATTCATGTGATTTGGTATTAAAAATGATGATAATCATTTCTAAGAATTTTAAGTGGAGGAGTCAACCACACTAAGGATTAAAAGAAACAAAATGAAAACGAAACACAGAACTTGTGACACAGTGAAAAGAATTAAGAAGAGTTAAAGTGAAATTAGACATTGTGTGTGGTAAAAATCAAGCTTGAGGACAGATGTTGCACCAAAACAAAACAGCAGTTGTGTGTGACCGCCCCTAAACTGAGCATTCAACTGAAAACCCCAATGGAGAAGAGAAATTGAAAAGTTGATGTCAAATATTTTTGAAAGTATTCCTCTAAAACAAAATCTTAAAGCCAATTAAAAAAAAATCAAAAGTGTTAATTAAATACTCTTCTTTAGAGAAAGACATGTGGAGTAAGATCAGCTTATTAAAAGCGTGGGAGTCAGACATCAAAAAGAATGTTCATTCCTGGTTACTAATGACTCAACAAATAAAAATCACAAAAGTCTTATGAAAAGTATCTCCAATGGTTATTGTCCAAGTTTCCAATTCTTTATTTTTGGAGATGATTTTCCTTATACTAAAACTAACTTTCCAACAGTTAAGAGAAACATCTCAGGAAACTGGGCAAAACTAAAGTGCTTTTCAGCTTAGAAGGAATGCCTTGGCAAGCTACCATGATTCCATACTGACCTCTGTAAATAACAAACAAATATGCTACTCTAAAATACATCAGACATTTCTTTGAGTTTCAGTGTAAGAAAAGAAGGGGGATTTATTTCACTAAGAAGTAAGCTTATTTTGAAAGAAATAAACTTCATCTGACAGCTTAAATAAAAAGAGATTTCTAATTTTAACTTGATCTAGTATAAAGGAAAGAGAGCAATCCTTAAGTCAAAGGTTTTTAGGGTACTCTATAATTCATCCTCAACCCATTTTCACTTTTTAGAGAAGAGAGGATAAGGTGACAAAGGACACCTCGGTTTTTCTCTTTGCTTCAAGACAGATATTATAAAAGACAAGGATAAGAGGGCTTAACTTTCCCTGTTGCAAGGGTGACCATAAGTTTGCTTATTTCTAATCATAATCACTAGGGGAAAAAAAAAAAAGTAAAAGGTTCTGATTACCTAAGAGATGGTTTAAACACCAGTATGGACACTAGCAAGAAATAGCTGCTCAGATGGCACCCCACTCCAGTACTCTTGCCTGGAAAATCCCATGGACACAGGAGCCTGGTAGGCTGCAGTCCATGGGGTCGTGAAGGGTCAGACATGACTGAGCGACTTCACTTTCACTTTTCACTTTCCTGCATTGGAGAAGGAAATGGCAACCCACTCCAGTCTTCTTGCCTGGAGAATCCCAGGGACGGGGGAGCCTGGTGGGCTGCCGTCTATGGGGTCGCACAGAGTCAGACACGACTGAAGCGACTTAGCAGCAGCATGCAGCCTTAGACTGAGAAGTGCTGGAATGAAAATGTCAAAGTATCTTCAATGAAAGGAAACTGACTTCTCACTTTTCACTGAATATCTATTCAACTTAACTGGTCTCATTCTAGAAGATAATAAAGTCCATTTTGAGATTTTCTTTTGTTAAAACATATTAACTGAGTAATACCTATTTATTTTTACTAAAAAGAACTTACACTATAACATTGCATATTTGTACATAAAGTATCTCCTTGACTTGGGTCTCTACAAATTCCATTACCTAGAGGAAGTTAGTATTCTGAGTTATCAAGAAAGAAATAGCTCCAGTTAATAAGTTCTTAAGGAAACAGCATTCACATGAGTTATAAAATTTAGAGAAGAAAAGGTCAGGAGGTTTTTTTCATGCATACAAATCAGCAGTGATGACAGACATCATTACTCTAAGTAGAAAAGTGGTGTAATTTTTATTTTTAAATGGATAGTCTCACAACCTAAAAGATAGTGGCCTTTAGTCACAGCCATATTTTTTTTTTCTTACAGCCTACCCTCCCACACTTAAATGACTGCATCCACACTTCCCCTTTTCTTTATTCTTTGTAACAAGTTTCCATTGCAAAATGGAAAACTGAAGGATTTTGTTTGTTTTATTCTCTTTACCAAACATCTTAGAAATATGTTTTTCTTATATACTCAAGCCAATATTAGCATAGAGATAGGCTCAGTTTTTCAAAGAACACTACTTTTTAAGAAAAGCATATAAAATATCTGAGAAAAAGGACTTCTGATCATAAGATTAACTTAATTACTATGTCTTTTATGTGAATTGACAACAGCCCTTACTCAAAGTCCAGCTGGAAACTGTAAATAAGATGTGAACATTGTGCTTCTGAACAGTGTGGTTTGAGTAGGAATCTAGTCAGTTAGTAGCATCGGATGTACGACAATATGTGGTATGGTGATAAAAATAAAAATTCAGCTCCAAAACCAGTTTATCACCTGAACAAAGCATTTAGTTTTAAATGTTTACTAGTAATTAAATATCAACACCTCATTAGTAGAAAATAAAATATATATTACACTTTTGGGAATTTGGCTTTCTCATCCTCAGATAGATATAGAAAGTCTATTGGATATTAGATATTTCATTACAAAGTTTAATTGCAGTCCATCTGGTAAGTAACTTGTGTCTATTACTTGTAAGAAAAAAAATGAGAAAATATATAGTGATATTCTAAATCTGTGCTTCTCCAAGCTTAGTGGGCATACATATCACTGGGGATCTTATAAGAAAGGTAGATTCTGATTCAGAAGTTCTGGGGTGAGGCCTGAGATTCTATCTTTCTGCATTGATACTGAGGCTCCTGGTCAGTGAACCACACACAGAATAAAAAGATTCTAAATGATAGCAATTAACTATAATCCTATGGCCTAAACAAAAGAACTTCAATGTGTTGAGGAGCTAAATATAATTTTTTCTATGATTGACTTCATTCAGTTTCAATTATGTTTCTAATCATGATTGAAAATTCTAATCTCAGCTTGGCTGCAAATTTACTCAGTCATTTGGAGTGATTAATTTGACCTATCCAGGGGATAACTTATTTATAGTTCATATCTTAGCAGTTGAAGAAAATTTAGAGAGCAAAATAAATACCATCTTACTATCAAATTGCTGTAGAAATATTGATAGAAACAACCATAAGGAGCTTTACTAAATGTCAAGTGTAATGCCACAGTCTAGTATTTTTGAGAAAAAAAAAATCCTGCTTGCTAGCTTTCATCATGTAATATTTTGGCCAATTGTTGCTGATATGCATGCCCAGAATACATGAAAATGCCACCATACATTTTTAGTTATGATACTTTGAGCTCAGGCCTTAAGTAGAAATTTTCTACTGATTCTGATTTAGCTGACATAACACACTTCCTCTTTTGATCTTAACATGTAAGTCAATAGTGTACTTTGACATTCAAATTCTCATCACAGCTTTAAAGAAATTTTATCTAGACGCTTTGCTTTAGAGGGTTTGGATGACAGCTACCGGCGTCCCAAGGAAGTAAAGTATAAATAAGGAAAAAGCTATCTAATTTCAATTGTCTTGTTTAATGCAAATCACTGCATTATGTAGTTTATTAATAATTACTATTACTACCATATATTTAGAGAGAGCATGTATAAGCATATGCTCATGAATATTATTCTCCAGATTTTATGTTAAAATTATAAATTTTCTTGTATCTCAAATTATAGAACCAAATTTAGGACACAGATGGACAAAATGTAGGCTCAGGATAATTTTAAAATATTCTTTTGTGGGTTTTTTTCAAATATATTTGGCAACATATTTACTATACAGTCAGAGAATTTCATCATCACACTGAATTTATCGTGAAGAATGTTTTAAATCTTTCTAATGTTAGTCATAAACATTCATAGTTTATCTTCTAAAATTCAGCAGCCAATTTAGCTGCCAATGCAAAAAAAAAAAAAAAAATAGCAAAAGGTGGCACAGTGGTAAAGAATTTGCTTGCCAATGCAGGAGACGCAGGAGATGTGGGTTTGATCCCTTGGTTGGGAAGATCCCCTGGAGAAGGAAATGGCAACACACTCCAGTATTCCTGCCTGGAAAATCTCATGAACAGAGGAACCTGGCGGGCTACAGTCCATGAGATTGCAAAGTCAGACACCACTGAGCACACATGCATAAACGCGATAAATAGGTGCAATCATAAGAGCCAACTTAGAAAAGGTGTGTGTTTCCCTTGTGAATTCCTAGCATTGCCCCAGTTACTCCTACTGTTTCAGAGAATTCTTACAAATATGACATTCATAAAGGATGCGTGGCCATCTGAAGTTGTCCACATAGCCACACCAGCAAGGCTCCATGCATTGACTAAAATCCTCAAGATGACTAGAACCTCAACTAGGTGCCAAAGTCAAGCAAGATAAAAACAGCATAAGCCAAACCAGGCAGTTCTTCACAGCAATCATCCTAAGGCTAAGAAACTGGATACAAGCCTAAATACACTCATGTAAATCATCTCTACCTTTTTTAGATCAATTTCTCTCACTTCTCCCACAGAAAGTAAAATAACATTTTTACTCTGGTGCTCCAACATTTCTCTTCTGGATAGATGTTTTAAAATATGAGTCTACACTTCTCTCAACAATTAGCATTTATTGAGTGCTTACAAGGCAATGTATGCTGCTATGCTTAGCTGAGTCTGACTCTTTGAGACCCTGCAGACTGTACCCCGCCAGGCTCCTCTGCCCATGGGGATTCTCCAGCAAGAATAATGGAGTGGGTTGCCATGCCCTCCTCTAAGGGATCTTCCCAACCCAAGGATAGAACCCAGGTCTTCCGCATCGCAGGCAGATTCTTTACCATTGAGCCAGGAAGGAAGCCCTATGAGGCACTTTAGCAAATGCTTCCTGTTTCATGGTTTCACATACTTATTTTAAGAACCTTATGAAGTTGATGTTATCTTTATTTTTCAGATGATGAAACTGAAGTTCAATCATTCATTTAGTAAATGAAGTTTGTTCTAGAGGCAGGGGCTACAGTGATCATCAAGACAGGCAATACCCTTGCTTTCGTGGATCATCCACTGAGAAGAGAGCCAGCAAACAGCAAACACACAAACAAAGAAACGCTGTGAGGATAGTAATGCAGTAACATTACAGTGAGTAAGAGGGATATGTCTGCAGGGAAGGTGGGCAGGGAGTGTCGGAGGAGGCATGACACTTAGGATGAGACCTCGCTGACAACAAAGGGGATTCAGCAGATATGGGTGTTGAGGTAAAGGAATAGAAACATTCTAATATTTCACCACAACCAATAAACTCCAAGAGAAGAAGTATTCTCCTAAAATATTCGGAGCCAAATGCCAGAGGTGGCTAACTCACTTATATAACAAAGGAGAAAAACATCAAGGTTTCTTTATGATAAACATGCAGATAACCCATATAAGAAAGCAGTGGATTTCTTTATATATATATATATTGTTTACCAATGTTTCATCTCAGTTTCTAGGTAGGGAAATAGATATCGAAAGTTTCTATGATCTTCATTAAAAGAGTTACATGATTTAGAGTTTTGGTAACTGTTAAGAGTTAAGTAGGAAGTGGCATATAATCAGGAATTTTCAAATTATCTTCCCCATTCACAACTAACCAGAAGTCTCATCAACAGGTTGAACCTCCCCTTTGAAGTCTACATCTGTGATGGCACTGATACATTTCTTTCTTTCTGGTTTAACATTAGGAATAGAAGGCAAAGTGGCACAAAATTGCTTTCAAGTGTCAACTCAACTGTCAAAATGCCTACCAATTTTCAGGCAGTATATAAAGAGAGTCCTGGTTGACAACAGGTAGATAAAGGCAGATTTATACTTAGTTTTTGCAACTATCAAATCTGCATGGATAATTTTTTCAAGAATATTACTTGTCAGTTTGGCTCCTGTGAATGCACAGATCTCAGGTTTAGAATGAGCCCACATGGAAATTAAGGAATTCCATGATGGGTGGGATGGTTGAGTCACAGGAGGGGCTATGAGCCATCTTTAATGATAATACTCTTCTGCCTAGAGTCAGTCTTTAATCAAACACAATTTTAGTTATTAAAGAGCTTTATTTTTTCATCTATAGATTAAGTATGACTCAAAGGTTTATAAAGAGAGAAGAAATAATTACACATCACAAAGTTTAATTACTCTTGATTCAAACTATAATGATACATATATTTAGCTGTGTCTGTGTACTCAGTCACTTATTCATGTCTGACTCTGAGATCGCATAGACTGTAGCCCACCAGGCTCCTCTGTCCATGGGTTTCTCCAGGCAAGAATACTGGAGAGGGCCACCACGCCCTCCTCCAGGTGATCTTCTCAACCCAGGAATCGAACCCAGGTCTCCCACATTGCAGGCAGATTATTTACCATCTGAGCCACCAGGGAAGCCCAAGAATACAGGAGTGGGTAGCCTATCCCTTTTCCAGGGGATCTTCCTGACCCAGGAATTGAACTGGAATCTCCTGCATTGCCGGTGGATTCTTTATCATCTGAGCTACCAGAGAAGCCCTTGTATCTAACTGTAGGTGTTCCCAAAACTTTTGCAGAAACATGGTCTCATTTGACCTTCACAGTCAGCTTTTGTGGTGAACTTTATAAGCCCATCTGACTGATGAGAAAACATAGGTTCAAGTCACCTTTCCAACAATACATTGCACATAAGCAGCAAAGCCAGGACTAGAATCCAGGTATCTGATTGCAAATCCTCTACTCTTCCATTTCATCATTACTGTCTCACACTCTGCACTGTCTCATCATCCCAAGAAGAAGGCTTTTAAAATACTCTCTGTCTGAAAATACTTTGAAATGAGGATTCCACAGTGGGCTCTTCATTGTTTAAAACATAATAAATGTCATCCTGATCAAATCAAGATCAACTCTCTCTGACAGTGGCATTGATGAATGTTTTGTAGAAAATTTTGCCTCTCATGATATAATCCCCAGAGGCTAAGGATAAACCCAGAACATCCCTTAATTGACATTGTTAGGAAGCTCTTTCCCTTCCAGAACTCACTCTGCATATTTTAGCTCTTTTGAGAGCAAGTCTGAACATTAATGACAAGAATTCTCTGCCTTATATCCCATAGAAATAGCAGATGACTCTTTGCCATGCTAGGTCTTTGCCAAGACCTGAAGCGAAGAGATAAGAGGTTAGCCAGAAATCACAAACATAAGGTTTGCGCCCTACAATCCAGTCACTACTTGAACCATCAGCTTAAATACCTAGACCTTGCGAGGCCAGTTATTCAGCTGAGAGGATGATACATAAGCTTATTTACTTAATGGAAATTTCCCTTCCTTCAAATTTACAGCATTTTTTTTCTATTCTAACTGGAAAATAGCTGCTTAAATCTTCTTACTAAACAAAGTAAAGGATTAAAGGTAGGTTAATTGGTAGATATTTAGATAAAGTATAAATAAATATATACAGAAATTCTCCAGGCAAGAATACTAGAGTGGGTAGCCGTTCCCTTCTCTGGGGGAATCTTCCTGACCCAGAGATCAAACAGGGATCTTCCTGCATTGCAGGTATATTCTTTACCATCTGAGCCACCAGGGAAGCCCCTATAAATATGTGGGCTTCCCATACAAATACATATAAATGGTCAGCTTCCCCAGAGGTGCCTGGTGGGGTGCTTGCCCATGGGGTCACAAAGAGTTGAACATTACTGAAGCAACTGAGCATTCATTCTTATGCACTCTTATATTATAAATGACATAGTAATTCTCTGTCTTCTGTATAATAAGTTTCATGAAGTTTTTTTTGAAATTTTATTTTTCTGATTGATAAAAGGAATAAAATAGTAAGTATGCTCAATCTGAGAAGAGTATGGGTAAGAATGAACTCTCAAATATTATCAGAGGCTGTATGAGTTTCCTAGGGTTAACATTAACAAATTACCACAAACTGAGATGGCTTAAAACAACACAAGTTTCTTCATGTGATGTTCTTCTCTATAAGAAGGTGTGTTTGTGTTCAAATTCCCCTGTTCTTACAAAGACATCAGTCATATCAAATGATGGCTGCCCATCCTCAGTGATCTGATCTTAACCTGATTATATCTACAAAAACTATTTCCAAATAAGGTCACATTCAGAGGTACTAGGAGTCAAGACTTCAATATATATTTTTTTAGGAGACATAATTCAATCCATAACAGAGGACAACTGGAAAACCATTATATGAGGTTTGAAGAGGTATGTGGATATACACATGGATATTTTAAAAATGCACATACTTTGATTAAGTGTACCATTGTTAAGAATTTATCCTAAGGAAGTAATAGAAATGTTTATAAAAATTTATAAATAAAAAAAATTTTTTCCATAGGAACGCTTATTAAGTGACTGGAAACAACCCAAATATCATCAATAAATTCTGTACCTATATATTACACTCTGTAGTAATCAAGAAAGATAAAGAAAATTTTTAAAAAATTCATAAATATTAAATGAAAAAGCCAAGTTACTGAATATCATGTATAGGGAAATTAAATTCATGTTAAAAATATATCTGTGGGTGAGTTTATAACTATAAATTATTGAAGAATATATATCAAACTGTTAATGAAACTAATTTCAAAGATTTGTATTATCCAATTTATATCTTAATTTCTTAAAAATCTTCAGGAGGAAATAATTAAGATAGAATTTAAAGATATAATTACAAAGTAAGAATGTATAATTATTTTTATCTCAGCTTATTTTTCAATAATATTTTCAATAATAGAATTCATCAAATAAATTGGATCGACTGTATTCTTTACTGAGATCTAAGTTGACTTTTAAGCATTCTAGATCTCTAGTTGTAGCATCTACAATAAACTCTATTAAAGAATTTAGTAGCATTAAATACAGAATAAAAGAATCTGCCTAAAAAGGGATATTACAAAATTGCTGGTTCTATTTTGGGGATTGTTTATTTAATTATTCATTAATTTATTTTTTCTGCTTTGTCTACTTATTGCAGTATCCCCAGTATGTAGAAAAGCAATAGAAAAACACATATCCTGTTTTTCTAGGAGGTGAATGAATGAAATTTCAATTAACCAACAAAAGAGAGGATAACATCTGCTTTGCTTTCCTTCTATTTTGGCAGTTCCCTTGAAGGACAATGCCTGGCACATAATCAACACTCACTATAACTTATTAAGTTCTAAGAAATGTAACTGCAAAATGATAATTTTAAAGTAACTGTAACAATCATCTAGGAATACTTCAATCTTTGTGAATTTTTGTGAATCAAAGACTGTTGGCCAAAAACTAAATTCTGACCTACTTATTAAGATAAAGTAAGCGGAGCTCCTTTCAGGGCTCAATGAGAGAGTCTGTTCATCTTTCCCTGCGCTGTGGAGTTTCAGTTTCAGAGAGACGATACTATCACAATTCTTTGAATTTATTTAACGTATTTGTAAGTAATATGGCTATTCTCAGTTAGCTCATTAGTAGATCTATGTGCCTTCTAATCTGATTGCACTGTTTCCCCTGCTTACTTACAAGTTTTCCTGTTTTGATGGCCACAGCTGGGCATTCCTCATTAAAATCTAATAATCCTCTTGTGCTCACGCTCAGTCACTTCAGTCATGTCAACCTCTTTGTAACCCTATGGACTGTAGCCTGTTAGGCACCTCTGTCCATAGGATTCTCCAGGCAAGAATACTGGAGCGGGTTGCGATGCCCTCCTCCAGGGGATCTTCCCCACCCAGGGATCAAACCCTACAGCATCACGCCAACCGCACTGCAGACAAGATTCTTTACCCCAAGCCACTGGGAAAGCCTGATAGTTCATCTTAAAATTTTGAATTAGTTTGTTCGTAGTATTATGTGTCAAATGAAAACATGTTTATTTATTTGCAAACACGTAAAAGCTTACATTGTCCTATAATCAGGACATAAGCTTTGAGATGTATTTATTTATTTAACTGTTGCTGTTTTTAATCTAAGACCATGACAGAGCTCACAGTCCATCCTTGGTCTCTCAGCTGATAACATGTATGTGCATGCATGCATGCATGCTCAGTCGCTCAGTCATGTCTGACTCTTTGCGACCCTATGGACTGTATCCCACCAGGTTTCTCTGTCCATAGGATTCTCCAGGCAAGAATACTAGATTGAGTTTCCATTTTCCCCTCCAAGGGATCTCCTTGACCCAGGGATCAAAACTGAGTCACCTGCATTGGTAGGCAGATTTTTTACCATAGAACCACCTGGGAAGCCCAATTAACACTTATAGCTCATAGAGTTATGGATGGGCATTACAAAGCAAAGAAACCAAGGAAGAAAATCTACATCCCTTTGAGAATAACTCCACTAAGAGGCCCAATATCTGTATGTGTAAGGCAGTGGAGATGCCCTGCTCAAATCTTCCTTCAAGACAAGTGCTATAGGGAGCATTGCTGACTAACAGCCTTCAGGTTCTGCACCTTCTTATGCAACACTTTGTTCACCAGAACATATTTCTGCTGGACTGCTCATGGCTGAAGACTGAGCTTGGCTTTACAGACCCACACCATTCCTGCATGATGTTCTTCTAGAGGGAAACTCGGACTAAAGAAATCCCCTTCAGCATAGCGAAGAGTCTGTGTGTTGCAATCTGAGCTTCTTCCTATCCAATTCTAATTCCCTTCTCTCCTTTCATAGTTTCAGACCTGCATCTCAATCTGAAGACTCTCCACATAGTCTCCTTCCTTTTTATCCTTTTCTCGCATATCTACCAATAATCATCTAATCATCTTGCTTCATAGAGGACCAAAACAGATACCATATTTGATATATTTTTAATTACAAATTAAAAACTAATTTTTTGTGTAATATAAGTACATGCTTGCAAATATATAACAATATGAAAAAATAAAATTTTTGAATAATAAATATGCTAACAGACAAGACTTGGGGTGGTATTATATTTTTTAGAGGGTGGGGACACCTACTTTAATGTTACATTCTGGTTAATAGTCTCTAATATATTAAAAATGATTTATTAATTGATAACTATCATTCATAGGAGATATTCAGTAGAACAAAAACAAGACAATTCAGCTTTTACTACAGGAGATCTGAAACAAAACATGATAACTCACTCTGGGTGGTGTGTTCATGGTGTTCATCTTTGAACTGAAAACAAAAATCAAAGCCTGAAGCACATTCACTGATTTGTAGCTGAGTCATTTATGGGGTACTACAGAGCCACTAAAGATCATAGAAAGATATTCTGTCCAGCTGTGTTCCTGTGGGTACATTCTGATGAAGGCAAAATATTGAATAAAACACCAGCAAGAAGATTAGAATTCTGCATATCTCCTTACATATTCCCTAACCCTGTTGATTTCTTTTTCTATTATTATACTTAACAAACATTTTAAATAGCTCATTAAATAAATGGAAACAATGCAGTTTAAAGAACTGCATATTCAATATTTAATATTTAAAGAGCATCAAAGTAGATGATAAAACTAGTTGATATGCAAGATATTTTGACTGCATTTAACTTTGCCATTTGTTGGCAATTATAAATGATTGCTGTCTTACACTGGTAGCATATTAAAACAGCAAATTCTTATACTAACTGTCACTAGTTCTATTTTACATACAATTTGATACATTTTACCAAATTTTATGTTCCTTTGTCACCACTTGAAACATATGCACAGTCTATAAAGATTTTTCTGTTCCTTCTAAAGTAACTGTTCATGGGGCTCTTAAAGCAAGAATATTGGAGCAGTTTACTATTTCCGTGTCCATTGAACCCTGTTTTGTCAGAACTCTCCACCATAACTCATCCGTCTTGGGAGGCCCTGCACAGAATGGTTCATAGCCTCATTGAATTAAAGAGGGCTGTGATCCATGTGTGAAGAAGGCAGTGGCATCCCACTCCAGTCCTCTCGCCTGGAAAATCCCACGGACGGAGGAGCCTGGTAGGCTGCAGTCCATGGGGTCGCTAAGAGTCGGACACGACTGAGCGATTTCACTTTCACTTTTCACTTTCATGCATTGGAGAAGGAAATGGCGACCCACTCCAGTGTTCTTGCCTGGAGAATCCCAGGGACGGGGGAGCCTGGTGGGCTGCCATCTATGGGGTCAGACAGAGTCAGACACGACTGAAGCAACTTAGCAGCAGCAGCAGCAGTGATCCATGTGATCATTTTGGTTAGCTTTCTGTGATTGTGGTTGTCACTCTAAAGGTTGTAAGATTGTAATTCTTGCTTCTTCTCTCTGCCCTCTAGTGGATGAGGATAAGAGGCTGTTGTAAGCTTCCTGATGGGAGGGACTGGTTGTGGGGAAAACTGGGTCTTGCTCTGGTGGGCAGAGCCGTGCTCATTGAATGGTTAATAAAGTAGCCTGCTGATGGGTGGGGTTTTTCTCCTTCCCCGTTAGTTGTCTGGCCTGAGGTGACCCAGTTCTGGAGTCTACAGGCTCTATGGTAAGCCTAATGAACATCTCCTAGAGGACTTACTCCAACACACACCTCCTAGGACTGCTGCTGCCAGTCCCCATCCCCATGGCGGGACACTGCTGATACAGCCTCCACAGGAGGCTCTCAAACACTCACAGGAAGGGCTGGCTCAGTCTCCTTTTACCCTGGGTCCTGTTGCATACCAGGTTTTGTTTGTGCCTTCCAAGAGTATGCAGAGTAAGTACATCATTCAAAGTAGTGGGCTGGATGAATCACAATCTGGAATCAAGATTGCAGGGAGAAACATCAGCAACATCAGATACGCACATGACGCCACTCTAATGGCAGAAAGTGAAGAGGAACTAAAGAACCCCTTGATGAGGGTACAAGAGGAGAGTGAAAAGGCTGACTTAAAACTCAGCATTCAGAAAACTAAGATCATGGTATGCAGTCCCATCACTTTTTGGTAAATAAATGGAGAAAAAGTGGAAATGGTAACAGCTTTTATTTTCTTGGGTTCCAAAATCACTGTAGACGGTGACTGCAACCATGAAATTAAAAGATGCTTGCTCCTTGGAAGAAAAACTATGACAAACCTAGACAGCTTATTAAAAGCAGAGACATCAATTTGCTGGCAAAAGTCCCATAGTCAAAGCTATGGGTTTTCCAGTAGTCACGTATGGATGTGAGAGTTGGACCGTAAAGAGAGCTGAGTGTTGAAGGATTGATGTTTTTGAACTGTGGTGCTGGAGGAAACTCTTGAGAGTCCCAGTCAATCCTAAAGGAAATCAACCCTGAATATTCATTGGAAGGTTTGATGCTAAAGCTCCAATACTTTGACCACCTGCTGTGAAGAGCTGACTCACTGGAAAAGACCTTGATGCTGGTAAAGTTTGGGGGCAGGAGGAGAAGGGGGCAACAGAGGATGAGATGGTTGGATAACATCACTGACTCAATGGACATGAGTTTGAGCAAACTCCAGGAGATAGTGAAGAACAGGAAAGTCTGGCATGCTGCAGTTCACGGGGTTGCAAAGATTCAGACATGACTTAGTGACTGAACAACAACTAAAGTAACACTATTCTATTATGAAAAGAGACAGGCATGGAGGCTCGAGAGAGAGCGAAGACATATATAGTTATGCCTGATTCATGTTGTTGTATGGCAGAAACCAAGATGATGCTGTTAAGCAATCATCTCCCAATTAAAAAAAAAAATAGATAAATTGGGCTTCCCTAGAGGCTCAGTGGTGGAGAATTTGCTTGCCAATGTAGGAGACACGGGTTCAATCCCTGATATGGGGAGACCCCACACGCTGCAGAGCAACAAGGCCCCTGTGCCACAACTACTGAGCCTGGGCTCCACAGCCAGGGAGCGACAATCACGGAGCCCATGTGCTGCAACTACTGAAGACCATGCGTTTCAGAGAAGACCACTCTCCACACAAGGAAAGCCACTGCTATAAGAAACACACCACCACTAAAGAGGAGGCCCTGCTCGCCACAACCGGAAAAAAGTCTGCACAGCAAAGAAGACTCAGCACAGCCTAAAAAACAAATAAAAATTTTAAGATTAAAAAAAAAAATAGCAAAAAATTTTTAATAAAAAAATAAGAAAAATTCCCAGCAACTAGTGATCAGTTAAGTCAATACCCATTTGTAAAGGTGAGTACATATGCATTCATTGCACCTAATGAACAACTCTAAACTCATCATACCTGAACAGTCAAGAGCATCATATGACACAACTGACCATTGTCATTCTCAGAATGCTTTCTTCTCTAGCCTTCCAAGAAATCAGATTCTTCTCTGTTTTCCTTCTACCTTCCTATGCATCTCTCCTGAATAACCTTTACTGATTCCTTACTTTTCAGATCAGTCTTTGATACTTTTCTGTCTACACCATCTTCCTAGATGATCTTATCCAGCCTCTTGGCTTTAAGTATTATTTACGTCCTGTTGACTCACAAATCTGTACTCCAATTCTGACCTTTCACCTAAGTTTTACATCTGCCATCCCCAAATCATTTATTCCCCCAAATAATCCTTTCCTTTGTTACATAAATAGAGTGTTTTATGTGTTTGACACTTTTAAGGCACAACGAATACAATGATGAACAAAACAAAATATCACTTGACTATCTAAAAATAATTCAAACAATGCGTCAAAAGAGCATTTTGATTTTTTCACCGTCAAATCAGCTTTTAAATATTCTCTATTTTCCATGAAAGTGAAAAGTGAAAGTGTTAGTTGCTCAGTCATGTCTGACTCTTTGTGACCCATGGACTGCAGCCCAGCAGGCTCCTCTGTCCACGGAATTCTCCAAGCAGGAATACTGAAGTCAGTAGCCATTTCCTTCTCCAGGGGATCTTCCTGACCCAGGAATCAAATCCAGGTCTCCTGCATTGCAGGCAGGTTCTTCACCATCTAAGCCACCAGGGAAGCTCTCTATTTCCCATATATGGTCCCATTTCCATCAACTCCCTCCGACTTTCACAACTTAGAGTTCCTCTCTCCCAGTTTGGGTTCCCACAGAAGCAGACTCTGGGATAAGGATTCAGTACAAGTAGCTTACCTGGGAGTTGCAGCCACTACCAGTGAAAAAGGAAAGAATGATATATGACACATGATAGGGAAGAGAAAGCAACTAATAAATGGCAAGTAAGCCAGCTACCATATATGGAAATGGAGTTCGATCTCACAGGGACATTTTGAGAAATTATACAAAGGATACATCTCAGAATTATCTTGTTCCAAGATTGAAGAAGCTGGGCTATGTATACATTCATTCTCACTGGTTAAGAGTTTATATGTGCCATGGGGGAAGGGAGTAACTTCCCAGTACTAGACTGCTAGACACAAGAGTAGAGATTCCTTCTGGAAAAAGGCCTTAGACACCAAGAAGCAGGTCCTGGCAGCTACAAGTCTTCTGGGTACCCTGACCCATAAAGTCAGAGGGATATGTGTCTCAGTAAGACACTGGGAGCAGCTGTTACTTCCTCCTTACCTTAGCTGCTTCCCCTCATCTCCCCATGAGTGAGTCCTGTTGACATCACTCCAGATTTTAACTCAGATTCTATCATTTTATCTCTACAGCTCAAACCTGAGCCCAAGTCATCAGCATCTTTCATCAGCAATCCTAACACAGATGTCTAACTCCTCCTACTTCAATGTCACACACAAGCCACAGGCATCATCTCAGTGCCTGAATCATATTACCACCTTCTCTTCGTTGAAGTCTTCCAGGGCTTCCACTGCAATTAGATCAAAATCCAAACTCTCATGTCCTTCAATGACCTAACTGTTATGTGTCATGGCCACTCCTCCACATCTTCTATCATTTGCCCTGTTACTTGAAATCACCCAGCTTACTGAAAGGTCGCCTTTCTTTTCCTCAAACACAACTTACTGTTTACATCTCAAGGAGTTTGCACTTGTTTGTCCTTCTGCCTAGGATCTGCTTCTCAGAAATATCTGCATGGTTCCCTAGTCCTCATTATTTAGGCCTACCCCACACATCATCTCCTCCCAACACCCTAGCTAAAGAACTCTCTGCAGCTCTCATCACTCCCTGCCCCCTTATCCTAACTTGTTTTCTTTTATGTATTCTCCACTTTGCCAAATAGAAGGTAAACTCCATCTTTATCTACTTTATCACCATATTCCTATGTCAGTAACAGTGTCTGACACATAGCAGACTTTAAATAAATATTAGTTCAACTTTAAGAAAATATCATGCAAACATATACCATATGATCTTATTTCTAATAAAGTATGTACAACTTCACAGGAAAATTAAGAAATAAGTACAGGGATGGCCTCTTTTCCAAAGTAAGCAAAGCCAATATTTGGCCAGTTAATTAAGATGCTTGATTAAATATATACTTAAATATATAATTTAAAATTCATTTTTATGTAAAACATCTAACTATACATTTATCCCTAATATATCAAGGTAGAGTTGAGGTCATTTTCTTGATTGGAACCCCTCTTCTGATTTGCATTAACCCCAAATACAATGGATTATTCATGATTTCCAATTTTGGTTTCTTTTAATTGAAAATGCCCTTGTGTTTTATTATTTTAGGTAATATTTAATTGAATTATGTAATTACTAAGTACAGCAAGCATAAATTGGCTTTGGAAGAAACACTAATGACCTTTCTATGAATATCCAACTGTGGGAGGAAAACACAGAAGCAGAATTAGTTTCCAGGCTACTATGAACATCAGTTTATTTTAGCCAATAGATAGATAGAAATCTTTGGTTACTCCCCTGAATCAGTGAAGGGAAGGTAAGTTAAAAGAACTTCCCAACCCAAAAACGTTGGTTGTCATTCTCTTTGCTTGGTGTGTTAATGATCAGGATATTTCAATTTTCTTCCATATATATATTTTAAGTTTACACATTCTTTACAGCATGCATAATCTATTTGATAAAAATTAAATAATGCTCAATATTCAAAATATTCATCAATACTTTTAAAAGTGAACAATATTAAAAGTGAGTAACACTTGTATTTATCTTATTGTGATTTTGATTGTTCAAATGTACTTAAATTTTAGTCTAGCAGGCTCTCAGACCTGGAAAACTGGGCATGATTTTTTGTCAGTTAAATTCATGTGCACCTGCCTTAGGGGCTAGAGAAGTTCATATTTGAAAAGCATTTCACAGTCTTTAATTTATCACTTATTCATTTCCCTTTCCCTTTGATAAAGTAAAGGATTTGGAGAGAGGAATAAATATTTAAAGGCTGAGAATAGAGTCTGAAAAGTTGATTTTTAAAGGCAACATTTAGCAGGAGTAATATTTTCCTTGAAAACCAGGACCAGAATTCAAATTAACATCTCTTTTCCCAAGACACATCCCCGGGACCTGAGATGTGTTTGCTGTGGAGCCTCAGGCTATTCTGGCACAACTGCTGAGAAACAGAGGCACTCAAAGATGCAGCGATTCTTTACTGATATTTGATATGATTTAACTTTTCTCACCTCCGGGGTTGTTCAGTCTAGATGGCCAAAAATGTTGGCTAGATCATATCCTTAGGATTGCAAACATCTACCCACAGAACTAGGATGTTTCCCTCTATTTCTGAGAAGGAAACAAAGGCATTACCTCAATAGGAAACAATATTGCGGCTTCTAACTTTCCACCAGGTCCTCCTCCCATTATCTCAAATTCTACAAGTCTGTAGACAACTCCATCCCCTTTCTAAGCCAACTTCCCCTACAGATGGCCCCATTTTTGTTAAAAACTTTATTGTTCTCCCAGTCACCTAAGTTGAAAAGCTTTTTCTGTCTCCTTGTTCTCCTTACTGACCTCAGGAAGGCTTCCCCATTCACTTATTCCTTTGAAACCTCTATGCTCTACTTTTCAGTCACTATTCCTGCTGACTTGACTTACAGCTTCCTGCCTAGCAACGCGGAAAGTCGCATGCACCTGCTCAGAGCCCCCAGATGAGCCTTTGGGAGAACCAGGTGGTGCAGGACGAGCACAAGTTATCAAGTTAGAAAGGCCGGCACTTAAAGTTCCGCTTCCACCTGAGTGCAGTGAATTGGACAACATACTAGGCATATCTGAGCTCAGTTCCATCATCTATAAAGTGAAAAACAATGCTTATCTTGCATCACTTTGGTAAGAATCACAGAAAGTATGAGGCAAGCATATCTTTATACAATTACCACAAATGGCATAATGTTTAACAAAGAATGGGTACATAGTAAACATAAATATTACTCTTACTGCACAGTTCCATTCTAAAACATTTCGTGACTTCCCATTCTCTTCTTCTACCATGGCTCTCCCGCTCTCATCTAATCTTATCAAAATGCTATTTGTGTTGAAATTCACATTCAAGATCCAGCACAAGCACTTCCTCACTCAAAACTCCCTTCTCAATCCCACCAAACTTCCAAAGACACCACTGTTACAGATTCTTACAACCATGTAGCAGGTGTGGTCAGTACTTGTCCTGATGGAATAATGATACAATAACTACTAATCTAGCTCTACGTTGAATGATGGAAACATCAAATTCTCTTGGTATAGGTCTTCTGTTTCTGAGTAGATCCACTGAGTGACCCTTTAAAAGAAAGGTATTGATGTAGATGATAGCCCACTCTGCACCATTTCTGTGGCAGCCACAGCAACTATTCATTTGCTTTTACAGAGACCACTCTTTTTTCTCCATTCCTTAATACTGAGGGTTTGAAAGTTGCTGGGATTTATGTCGGAGAGTGTTTTGCCTATGTTCTCCTCTAGGAGTTTTATAGTTTCTGGTCTTACATTTAGATCTTTAATCCATTTTGAGTTTATTTTTGTGTATGGTGTTAGAAAGTGTTCTAGTTTCATTCTTTTACAAGTGGTTGACCAGTTTTCCCAGCACCACTTGTTACAGAGGTTGTCTTTTTTCCATTGTATATCCTTGCCTCCTTTGTCAAAGATAAGGTGTCCATAGGTTCATGGATTTATCTCATGTAACTCCATGGCTGATTCATGTCAATGTATGACAAAATCCACTGAAATGTTGTGAAGTAATTAGCCTCCAACTAATTAAAAAAAAAAAAAAAAGAAAGAAACACACACATACACACACCTACAAAAGAAAGTTGCTGGGAAGGAAGTGGGAACATTTGCAAAAGAGTCAAAGAAACTCCTAGGAGAAAAACAATCAAGACCGCAATCTAGAATACCTCTGAGAGATGGAGGCTACCCTAGTGTGGTCAGACGAGAGGAAACACTCGCAGCTGAGAGACGCCACAGCCCAGGCAAGGCCGAGGAGCAGAACGACGGCTGGTGACTACTGACGGGGCTACAAATTCAGCCAAGCTGGCAATACAGGCGGGTTCTCAGGTACCAGTTGTTGCGTAAATTAAAGAGTTAAGTACCTGAAAAGCTGAAAGGGGGAAGGCAGGCCAAGCTGAGAATGACCTTGAGCCCTAGTTCCAGAGGCGAGTGACCAGAGAGGATGGGGACAGACTACTGGCAAAAATAGCCCCTAACACATGGGGCGGTAGACGCACAAGCGAATAGAGGTGATCATCTGCCAGCCTCATTTTCAGCAGAAATACAAAGCCCCCAAAGAGCAGCAGCAGCGCCAGGAGGGCGCTACGACTTTCTGCAGTGCCTCAAACAGGGTAGCAGCCATGGAATCCTCCAGCCTGAACAGGGCACAGGTGGGTGGTGCGCCCTACACTGGAGCCTGTGGCTCCATCAACTGGATTGATCGACCTGATCCTGAATTCATCACAAGATGGTGGTTTTGCAAACAATGTCCAGTGAGGGGACTGCAAAGAAAGACAACAGTTCTTCCTGTTAACTTGGGTATATAACCCTTCTGAAGCTGTGATTTTATGCGAAGTTTGAATTACATCCTTAACACAAGGTAGATTAACTCCCTTCCAAACACATTATTTTCTGAAAAATATTCCTTATTATATGTCAGCATTTTTTAAATTATTTAAGGCTATATTTTACTTCTCTTACTTAGTTGATAATTCCTCAGGTCCTTACATCATGTAATATATAATACATATGAATATATACATTATCTTATCATCCACATGATTTACTAACACAAATCACATATAGTAGGTATGCAATAACTATTTGGAGAATGTATTAGTGAGTAACGATATACAGGACTTTAATGAATGATCAATTTGGTATCATTTCAACATCTGTGTCTGTTTAATAATTTCACTTTTCCCTTCTGGTTCAATTTGGTCACAGGGTATTCTGAAGATTAATGAATAAAATATTTATGAATTCTTTTAGAAAGGCAAATGAAAGATCAACATAATATTTCCTCTCTGCATAATAGAGCAAGAGAATTCCTAATATCCCTTAGGCAAATTCACCCTAAAACTCTTCGTTTCATTTTGTCTGAAATATTCTTTTGATTTATTAATGTTGATTTAAAGAGCTGGCTAGGCATATCTTAGAAATTAGTGCATCAGAGTAGATCTTTGACCATTTCTTAGGCTTTTATATCACAAAACTGTATGGACTACACTTTAAAAAAAAGACTTTCTAATTTAAACACAAGTACTTAGGTAGCAGTGAGATGAAATGAACATCAATAATTTGGTAGAAAAACTGGTGATGATTTATGTCATTCATTCATCTCATACAGAGCATCAAAGTAAGCAACTACCTACTCTTAGAATTTTTTTCAAAGTAGTATTTAGACTTTTTGTTTGTTGTTTTAGCCACTAAGTCCTGTCCAATTCTCTGTGATCCCATAGGGATTTCCCAGGCAAGAATACTGAAGTGGGTTGCCATTTCCTTCTCCAGGGGATCTTCCCGACCCAGGATCAAATCCCCAGGATCAAATGTCTCCTGCACTGGCAAGTGGATTCTTTACCACTGACCGACCAGGGAAGCTGCTAGTATTTATACAGTTGAATCCTAATTCAATTGTTATATATGTACAAACAGAGAATCAATAGACTTTGAGAATGTAAGTTTTACCCTGAATAGAAACAGCACTTATGTTAAAGTGAAGAGATAGTATTTGCCTTGAAGTAAACAAATAACATTTTTGGAGGGCTTACTATGTACTAGACACTGTCTTTGAGCAGTATAAAAGTTATGTATTTACTTTTCATAGTGATTCTGTGATGTAGGCATTACTGTTTGCTTTAAATAGATGAGGTAATTGAGGCTCAAAGATGCTAAATGATTAGCAGAAGTTTACAAAGGAAGATTTAATAAGCAGATCTTGGTATCAATAGACAGATGATTTTGATTCCAAAAATTTTGTCCTAAAATGAGAACAGGAGTGATTTCATAGCCTTCCATAACTGGCATAAAAATCTCCAGTAAAAACCCATCCTTTAATTCTGTGCTCGACAAGCCATCTTCTCAACCTAAAAAAGAAGTGACCTGACATAGGAAATAAATGGCACATACAATTTCATAAACTTCTAACTAGATATTAAAACCTGTTAAATAAAGATATATAATTCAAATAGAACATTTCAAATTATCACAACTGGGCTCATTTTTAAAAAAAGATTAGTAGATTCTAGTACTAAGAAGATTCCGTGTGAATGCTTCTCAAGGTTTCCATGCCACTTAACCATCCAACACACACACCACATGTCTATTACAGTGGTACTGTATACAGGAGATAACAAAAGATGCTGAAATAATATGACTGAATTAATTAAGCTATAAGCACTGTATCAAAATTTGTTTTATATTTGTAAGGCATTGAGATTTTAAGAGGAGGCAATAATACAGCTTATACTTATAAAAAGTTGGATAGGTTTGCAATATTTTTCTGTGTTAATTCATTATCTCTTCGATCCTTAGGACAACATACTAACATTTATTATTTCTATTTGACAAGTGAAGCTCAAAGAGGTTAATTAAGTAACTTGCTTAAAATAACAGTATTAGATAGGGTTAGAAATTGGATTCAGATGTTGGCTTTTGTTCTCTCTTGGTTTAATCTATTTGTGAAGGAAATGAAAGGGTTTAGTAGACCAACTACATCATCTCAACCCAAAGTGGTATGAAGCACTATATATTAAAGTTTATGAATAAGCAATACATGTGACATTCTTCTCTGGTTTTGAATTAATCATGCCTAACTTTTAGCTCTGGGCTTCTCTGGGGGCTCAGATGGTAAAGAATCTGTCTGCAGTGCACCAGACCTGGGTTCAGTTCCTGGGTTGTGAAGATCTCCTGGAGAAGGGAATGGCAACTCATTTCAATATTCCTGCCTGGAGAATTCCATGGACAGAGGAGTCTGACGAGTACAGTCTATAGGGTCACAAAGAGTCAAAAACGACTGAGTGACTTACACACACACACACACACACACACACACACACACACACACACACACACACCTTTCACCTCTGAATGCTTAAGGATTCTTTTATATGCTTCTGACTATAGTCTTGGGATGTTCCTTTGTATATAATCTACTATTTTATGTATCAGTTCAGATCAGTTCAGTTGCTCAGTCGTGTCCGACTCTTTGCGACCCCATGAATCGCAGCACGCCAGGCCTCCCTGTCCATCAATTCCCGGAGTTTACTCAAACACATGTCCATCGAGTCAGTGATGCCATCCAGCCATCTCATCCTCTGTCGTCCCCTTCTCCTCCTGCCCCCAATCCCTCCCAGCATCAGGGTCTTTTCCAGTGAGTCATCTCTTCGCATGAGGTGGCCAAAGTATTGGAGTTTCAGCTTCAACATCAGTCCTTCCAATGAACATCCAGGACTGATCTGCTTCAGGATGGACTGGTTGGAACTCCTTGTAGTCCAAGGGACTCTCAAGAGTCTTCTCCAACACCACAGTTCAAAAACATCAATTCTTCGGTGCTCAGCTTTCTTCACAGTCCAACTCTCACATCCATATATAACCACTGGAAAAACCACAGCCTTGACCAGACGGACTTTTGTTGGCAAAGTAATGTCTCTCCTTTTTAATATGCTGTCTAGGTTGGTCATAACTTTCCTTCCAAGGAGTAAGTGTCTTTTAATTTCATGGCTGCAATCACCATCTGCAGTGATTTTGGAACCCAGAAAAATAAAGTCAGCCACCGTTTCCACTGTTTCCCATCTATTTCTCATGAAGTGATAGGACAAGATGCCATGATCTTAGTTTTCTGAATGTTGAGCTTTAAGCCAATTTTTTCACTCTCCTCTTTCACTTTCATCAAGAGGCTTTTTAGTTCCTCTTCATTCTCTGCCATAAGGGTAGTGTCATCTGCATATCTGAGGTTATTGATATTTCTCCCGGCAATCTTGATTCCAGCTTGTGCTTCTTCTGGCCCAGCGTTTCTCATGATGTACTCTGCATATAAGTTAAATAAGCAGGGTGACAATATACAGCCTTGACATACTCCTTTCCCTATTTGGAACCAGTCTGTTGTTCCATGTCCAGTTCTAACTGTTGCTTCCTGACCTGCATACAGATTTCTCAAGAGGCAGGTCAGATGGTCTGGTATTCCCATCTCTTTCAGAATTTTTCACAGTTTATTGTGATCCACGCAGTTAAAGACTTTGGCATAGTCAATAAAGCAGAAATATATGTTTTTCTAGAACTCTGTTGCTTTTTCTATGATCCAGTGGATGTTGGCAATTTGATCTCTGGTTCCTCTGCCTTTTCTAAAACCAGCTTGAACATCTGGAAGTTCATGGTTCACGTATTGAAAAATTACTGAAACAAATAGCTCAGTTGGTAAAGAATCTGCCTGTAATGCAGGAGACCTGGGTTCAGTCCCTGGGTTGGGAAGACCCCCTGGAGAGCCCACTCCAGCATTCTCGCCTGGAGAATATGATGGGCCAAGGAGCATGGCAGGTACGGTCAAAGTTCACTGTGTCAAGTGTTTATAAATAGTTTATAGGCAACGTGTCCTAACAAAAATCTATCAAAATCTTATATACATTCAGTATCTTCAGGTAATACATTATAAATGCTAATTTTACTATTAATATTTCAGCCAGTATCACTGTCTTTCTAGTGAATAAATAAGAATATATAGCTTACTATTCAACAGCATCTAAATAGAAATTTATATAAATCCTAAACATACATTTTATATTATTTGTTTTTATATAAGGCATATAAATATAAGTACTTAAATAAATGAAAATTTACATTACTATTTATCTTTTTAAAATCTGTATTGTGTAAAGACTTAGTAAGTCGAAGATATCTTTTATCAATATTACATTGAACATTTGTTAGAAATAAATTCCAAAATTATGAAAATGAAAAATAAAACGCCTAAAATAAAGTCCTAAAATTATGACTAAAAATGGAATAATACAGGAAAACATACAGTTTTGATAGTACTTATGACCAGTTTACTACCTCTCATTCTGTACTCTATACTCAATTACAGAATGTAGCTAAGTATTTTACTCTCAAAGCAAAATAGCCAGAAAACATATTTTGTACATTTTATAAATAGATCCACTCTGCCTTTCCATTTTAGAAAGAGATCCAATGAAGAGACATACTGTCTTTTCTAACCATTATCCTTGCTTCCCCAGGACTTTTCTATAGTTTATTAGGAATATGTATCTGAATAATATTTCTTCTTATTTATAGGCCCTCAATGTCATCTCCTACTTTCTGTTTTTAAATAATTTCAATTACTATTTTATGTTGACTTTATTCTGAACTCTTATAAGGTAAATATTGTAGATTTAAAATAATCAATTAATTGATATGTAAAAATTTTATTCCAGCTTTATCTTCCACTGTTATCCAATCCACTTCTCTAATCCAGGACACTTAACAGTATGTTAAACTTGCTGTTAGCCTTATTCTAACCTGAGCACCAACTCCAGTTTAAAAAAAAAAGCCATTGCTTATTTCCTTAACCATCTTGTATTCCCTCTGTGGGCTTCTCAGGTGGCTCAGTGGATAAAGAACCTGCCTGCAATTCAGGAGATGCAGGAGATGCGGGTTCAGTCTTTGGGTCAGGAAGATCCCCTGGAGAAAGGAATGGCTACCCACTCCAGTATTCTTACCTAAAGAGTCCCATGGACAGAGGAGCCTGGTGCAGTACAGTCCATGGGGTCATAAAGAGCTGGACACAGCTGAGCAACTGAGCATGCATGCACATTCCCTTTGTAGTGTGCACTGTATTTGCTTTCCCAAATTGGATGACTCCTTACCTCTAAGATCTGCTTGGAAGGTTTTTTTTGTTTGTTTTTTTTTTTTAATTTCAAGGTTACATTCATCGCTTCAATTCTATCCTAATGATCAGTACAAATGTGGAGTCTTAAATCTCAGAATATTGCAATTTCCAGACTCTGGAATGTTGAATGTTGCCCTCTTGTCAGAAAATTGGCCATCATCTTCTCTAGGTATTCTTGTCATTGACTATCACTTGAGGGACCCTCATTTTGAACAACACAGACTTTTGTTTAAATATGCTTCCTCATAACCTCTGTGATTGTTTATATACATAAGTAACTATGTAGCTATTAAATATACAATAAAGAGCAGAGGAAAACTGTGAACAGAAATGTACTAATCCTTTACAAGTTTGTAGTACATGATCTGAGATCAATGCTTTGAAGATAAATTTTGATTTTCAGGATAGCAAGTCTTTTGATTCAACCTTACTTTTTCCAAGTGGAAAGTTTTAAAATTGACCTAAAAAATAACACAACTATGAAGGAAGTGCACTACTGCCATCTTTCATGTAAAAAACAGCTACTTAAAATGGAAACTTCATCTCTTTATCAGCTTTATATAAATGCTGATTATTTAATCTGCCGATGAACAAAGGCAATTAGGTGGTATCTTCCATGTTAATGGAACAATGGAGGTTGCCAAGTCATCTCAATTTATATTCAGATTCAACTTGCAGCTTAGTACATCAAGGAAGATTAATAGGTATATAAAGTGAAGAAATACAAGACCATTCTCTTATTCATGCCACATACTCATGTTCTTTTACCATTCATTAAATCAGTCATATACAAATGTAAATAAGTGTTGTGCTTATGACTTCATTACGTACCCTGAAATATCTTATGGAAATATTTTCTGCCATATTCATTTATAATACAGACCACAAAACATTTCTTCTGTGGTAAAGACCAGAGTGAAAATACCACTTATGCAAATCAACTTTGTGAAATGTTAAACATTTTCAGCAAAATGCTAAGGAGTTATCTAAAGTCCCTGGTAAATATGTATATTTGTCCTTGCTGTCACAAAATAGTGTGGAAAACAAGGGATTTTAACAAGAACTTGAAAGAGAATTTAGGAAATAGAACAACTAAAGAAATACCAAATCGGTTTGAAATTAAAAATTAAAGTTGGAATATGATTTTTGTACTCATAAAGATATGAGATGTGATCAGTAAGACATCCACAGTCTTTTGATTTTGTCAGTTCCCTAAATTCTTTGAGGAAAGAGAAGTACTGACTTCATTACCACCCTGAGTTCCTGGTATAAAATCCAGGGTATTGAGTACAACATACTCATGAATAAAGCTGATCAAAGAAAAGATAATTAGTTCATTATTGTGTTACTTTTTATACTTTTGATGTTGTAGTGGCATATGAAATAAAACCACCCTTTTCAAAATGTCCTTATTGATTAAAAAATGGCAAGTTAGTTTGACCCATTATCTGGCAAAGTCCTATATTTATTCTCATTTCAACTGAATCAAATAAAGTAACTACAGCTAATTAAGACAAGCACACAACAGCTAAGGCAGATTGTAATTCTAGCAGCAAATGACAGCCTGCCCTTCATCCTTTATTTCTCTGTAGAACTATTTTCATTGACTTTTCTAAAGGTAACCCTTTGTACAGTAACAGAGTGATCACTTGTACCCTCTTATTTCATGAGGTAACTCCCTGCTGTGAATGTATATGCAGGACATTATGTTTTAAGTTAATCAAATGATGAAAGAAATAATAGTTTATGGATCACGGTCTGTTTTTATAAAGAAATAATGTTTAGTTAGAAGGACACTGGAATTTAAATACATAAAGACACCTCCCTTATAAATATCCTCCCTTCTTTTGTAAAAGAGAATGGGAACTATTCTAACTCACTAAATTTTCACTATTTAATCAAAAGCACTTCTAATTTTTTGTCTTTTCAGGTATTATTCTAACAAATAATTGAGACTAGCCTAATTGGATTTTCTAAGTGATTATATAGCTTGATAATAAAATACTTGTAGGTAGATTAAAAAAATGCTCTCCAGAACACATTTGGGGAAATGATTAGAATAGGCATGCAGCATGATTAAAACAAATTAACCCACACATTTATTCAGGCAGGCGGTCATCCTTCATGATGAGCTCCCTGCTTTGCATTGGTTATTGAACTTAGTCTAGGGCCTTCAGGAATGACAAGCAAAACCTAATTCTTGCCTTGAAACAGCCTAAAATCTATTAAGAAAGGGGCATGAAAACAAATGAAAGTCCCAGAGTCAAATTTTAACATGGAGTTGGATATCAAGTGCATAAATAAAGGTGCACATGTTTGAAATATCTAGAGGACTCAGAGCAAATTCACAGAAAATGTTACATAAGTCCTGAAAATTACAGCATGAGTAGGAATACGCCAGACATTCAAACAGGGGTAAGTGATTCAGACAGTGAGGATATTCTGTACTGAACTGGGGAGGTGTATCAGCACTGCTGATTCAGCCAGGGTGGGATGGTGAGACGGAAGAGCAGAGAGTAGGAAAACATGAGGCTGGACAAATAGCAGAAGCCACATCATAGAAGGTCTTGAAGGCTTGGCAAATGAGCTAAAATTGTACCTAACAAATGACACAGAGTTACAGGTAATGTTTTGGTAAGATCACACTAGGAAAAAGGTAAGTGTAGGAGAGATGTTAGGAGTGGGAGTCAGTGAGGAGACTACTCCAACAGCTAAGGGAGAGACCACGGGGTCCTTAGTCAAGGCATAGCTCCAGGGGTGGAAAGAGAATACAGTTAAGAAAGAGATTGATACAATAAATTTGATAGTGTTTGTTGGATGGATGTGAAGAGAGGAGAAAGAAAATGAAGAAATAAATATCTAAGAGTTTCAATTTCCAAAACCAGTAACCTCCCTATAGTAATTTGAATGAGAAAGCCAATCAACAGTCATTACTGATAGTGTGTTGCAAATCTACCTTGTCAGGGAACACATGTAGTATTATATATCAACATAAGAATGGTATTTGTAAACTACCTGGATTACAGCTTTGTTAATTATTAAGATTCATGGCATATTCATGAGGGAGGGGGCATGCGTATACCTAATGCCAGTTCATGCTGACGTAAGGCAAAAACCATCACAGTATTGTAAAGTAATTATCCTCTAGTTAAGAAAAAAAAAGAAAAAAGATACATGGCATATTGGGAGCACTGGGAAGGAGTTCCAAGATATAGCTGAGCTTAAAATTTACCTTTCTAGATTTCATTCTCATAAACTACTAAGATTGCTGGAAACTCAATAAATCAATGGTGAATGCAACCACTGTCAAACTCTGATGAGTTCAAAAAAGTGAATTCCCACCCTATGGTAATTGTGCCTGGGAAAGTAGACATCTGGTCAGAAGATGGGGTGAAATGCCATTGGATTATGGGGTAAAGGACAGTGATAATGTTCACTGAAGGGGACTTCCCCACTCCCAAGGGCATGGATATGTAAAATAATTAACAAAGGATGCGCAGTAGAGAAAGGGTTTTACAATGAGGGTTCATGTCTGTGTTGGTTGCTCAATTGCATCTGACGCTGCAACTCCATGGACTGTGGCCTGCCAGGCCCCGCTGTCCATGGGATTCTCCAAGGAGTTGGTAGCCATGTCCTTTAGGGAAGATCTGAAAGCACTAGCTGGCTGGCAGTGTGTGGGCCTGGAGAAGAGTGGAAGAAAGGTGACAGCAGTTAAAAACAAAACTCTTCTCTGTGTGAAGGAAGAGGGTTGGGCTTCCTTCCTTCCTGACGAGATCAGGCTTGAATGTTCTATGTGACTTGGTTTCTTGACTGGGTTTATACCAAATAAAGATAAGAATTCTACTGAGCTGCTACTAACATTAACATCTTTAATATGATGCTCCCAAAGCATTGAAGAAGGAACTACAACTATGGGAGAGATAGTCTTGTATTCAAGTCACTTAGCAGATAAACACTTAGCCCAGGGGTCAATTAAGGTGCTAAGTCAACCAGAAAAATTCTTATGAATTTCATTCATTGTTCCTTTTTATAGCTCAAATATAAAGAAAGTGAAAGTCTAAGCACTGTGATCTTACATAGTGACAAATGACTATGATACTGATAATAATGGGTCTCGCTCCAACTCTAGGAATTTTGCTGATAATCTATCTCTTTATGGGGCCATAAGGGAAAAAAAAGAACAAGGGATATATAAACACTGAGATCTCATGAATTGACTAAAGAGAATGTAGCCAACTTTACAATGCCAGGCTATAATTCTTCTCTTTTCTAACTAGAATCCTCTTAATTTCTTTACTCTGTTCACAGAGGAAATAGCTTATTAACTTCTTTTCCTTTAATAACTAGGACAATGCTTACAATATAAACTTAAATGGAAAAGAAAGAGAATACTCATAACAAGGTATAAATACACCAAGATTTTTATACAGATCTCATACTGGTTTTATTTTTTAATAAGCTTGTCCTATTTATAACTAATTAATTTTATATAATAAAATATCTTACATATAATCTTTCATATTAAATAATACTATATAATGAAAATATTTTAAAAGATAATAATCAATTTTCCAAGAGGAAAATTGTAAAAAATGTCATCAGTCTGCATCCATTTTAAAAGGTAAATATATATATAGCAAATTTTATGTTTATTTCCAAAATACTTTGTGTTCCCTGCTCTATTTATAAATATAATAACATAAATAGCTGGTAGACATTTTTAGGTAAAAACTATTCAAAAAGTGCTCATATAGGGAAATTTATCTTCAGTCATTCAATTGAAAAATGTTCTCCTATAAGCCTTCTGATGAAACTTATATTTTCCAGAAATTCAAATAAAAATATATAAATAAAGAGGCAATTATTTCTTATACTTTCTTTTTTTTTCTTATTTAAGATCTCTTTGAAAAGTTATTTCACGACTACAACAAAGAACAGAGTGTTGGCATTAAACATTCTTCTGAAGATGTCAATATCTATGGATTATATACTATGCCCAGATTTTTCAAAAAATAGGCTAATCATTTTGTCATCAAAGCATTTTTGTTCTATCAGTTATCCATTCCCACTAAATTACTTGTCAGTACAGAAGACGGGCAGAACTGAGGGACGGACTAGAAAGAAGAAACCCAAACAGCATTCATCCTAACACTCTTGTCTTTTTGATCCATTTTATGAAAATTAATTCTCTCCGAGAGCCCCTATCTTTCTAGATAAGAAATTAATTTACCTTCCTTTGAATTTATCTCTTTCAATAGTCTACTTAAGTCATTAGAATTTTCAGGGAATGACACATAGCATCATACAGGAATCATATAGAAATAAAGAGAGTACAAAAGTAAGGCTGGATAATTTTTCTGATTCTGATATATAAAACAGGGTACTAATCCTTGCACACATCAGTGGAAGTCTTAAAGCACGAAAGTGTTAAGACCATCATGATACTTATTAATATACTCTTCCTAAAACCATTTGACAACGTTTTGAATAACGAATAACAAAATCCATCTTGAAATTAAAGAAAGGGAAAGAGATTTAGAAAGCATATATGGAAAAATATATACATGGTTAAAATAATTTAAAAGGTAGTATATATTTTAATTTTTAAAAGTAACATTGTCTGCTGCTGCTGCTGAGTCACATCAGTCGTGTCCGACTCTGTGCGACCCCATAGACGGCAGCCCACCAGGCTCCCCCGTCCCTGGGATTCTCCAGGCAAGGATATTGGAGTGGGTTGCCATTTCCTTCTCCAGCGCTTGAAAGTGAAAAGTCAAAGTGAAGTCGTTCAGTCGTGTCTGACTCTTTGCAACCCCATGGACTGCAGCCTACCAGGCTCCTCCATCCATGGGATTTTCCAGGCAAGAGTCCTGGAGTGGGGTGCCATTGTCTACTAGGTGCCAAAAGTTTGATTCACCATCTTCAAACTGGGGATAAACTATACTATTTGTAATTAATTCTTAGTTGTGTTTTATTTTTAATCCGGATGTGCTTCAGAGGAAAAATAAAATACCTTCATTTTTAGGTTATGCATTTTCCTCCCAATAAAGCCTCTCAAATATACCTTAAGATAAAACTAAAATACTAGAACTAGTCAATCACCTATTTTTATACAAAGGAGTAAAATTCCCTTCATATTATTTCTTTTAAATTAATGTGGATATAAGACATTTTCAAATTCTAGTAGCTTATTTATTTTCACAGTCTCTGTGAAGACAGTTTGTATTACTAAATCTCCTTCGAAAGGAAAAGAAATAACAAATTTTCCCTTATTTTGCTACAACATTAAAAACATACATTGAAGCCCCATTGAAACAATTAATGGGAACATTGCAATTATATAGAAAAGGCTTTTCCACACATCGGGATAGAGGATGTTTCTGCTTAAAGTTTCCATTTAGAAAGAAACTTTTTAATGACCTAGGAAATATAAATATTACCAAAGTACTGAGCAATTTCCTAAATTACAGCAGTAACTTTATCTAAAGAAAATAGATTGATGAGAATTTATCAGACATTTATAATTTGTTAAATAGTACAGTATAAACTTACTTGGTCCTATAAGGTAGCAAATAGCTACATTTGGCCATTGAGAACCTGAAGTGTGACTAGTCAGAACGAATACATAAAGTGCCAAGTACAAACCAACTTTCAAAGACTTAGTAGAAAAAAAGAATGTAAAATATATCACTCATAATTTTATATTGATTGTATAAATAATGACATTTTATTTTGGGTTAAATAAAATGAATTAATAATATTGAAATTTATCTTTTGTGTATGCTCTTTAACATAGCTATAAGAAAATTTGAAATTATGTGTATACATGGCATTAGATTTTCATTGGCAGAACTGGTATAAGCAACTAGTTATGTAAGAATGTATCCTTTCATGGTTTATGCATTAATGTAGATTTTAGGTTTAAAACTAAGACTTGAAAATAACAAGTGAGATTATTGGTTAATCTGGAAACTTAAAGGGTAAGTTCAGGGGAAAATTTTGTCATTTATATGATATCAGATACCAGAAACCAACATGATGAACAGTAATCATATATTGGTAGCTAAGATCAGAAGGATAACTTTCAGGTTAATATCTTCTTTTCAAGTCTCTAATTTATCCTATATATGGACTAGCTAACTAGAGAAATCCCTTTCATTGTAGTATTCTAACAGTAGTTGTAATGCTTTTTGAGATACGTGGATAAAAGTCTAAACTGCCATGTAAAATTGATTTAGATAATTTTTGTTAATAGAATTATTTGCAATTGTGCTTCTGATAGCATGCCTTTAACACTGGTAACTAAACCAAAGCTCGGATCCAGAGGATTCAATAATTTATGTAATGTTACTTTGAATTACACAAACTTATCTTTAAAGTAGGTATTCATACCGTCATAAATCCATCCAGCAAACCTGAATCGGGTTTCGGAGGTGCCTGCAACCGTTCCATGGACCACTTTTCAATGATGGAGGAGACTTGTGTATTTTCTGTATTTAATATTCTGAACCCTGTCATGTTAACACCACTGTATCGATAGGGTTCCACATCAAGAGCAAAGAGGTCCTAAAAGACAAATTTCTTTGTGTTAGTATCAAGAGAAAATATTCATAGGCAAGTGTAATTGAAATAGTCATGTATTCTTGCTCCCCTTAGGATAGTTAACACCACTATGTCTCAAATGATGTTTAACGTCACAAATCACCAAGACTCAAATACACTTATTGTCATGTTTTGTCGATGTAAATATATATATATATATATATATATATATACACACACTATACTTAAACATGTACATATATATATATTATTCCAATTCCACCAATGGAACAATAGGCTTTTCTACAAACTTCCTTTAAAGTTTGCATAAGCTTTCTTCTCTATGTTAAGGATAGCTTGCCCTTAAATTTTATGTATTTGTGTTTTACATTCACTGACTATAAGTATTTTTCCATATCTTGCTTCTTTGATTATTGCCATTTTGTGTTTTCTGCCTTGCCTTTTATTTTTAATAAACAATGATATATGGCTTCTAGCTTATTATATCAAAGTTGAGGGGAAAAAAGTCACCCAAACTGGCCTTATTGGTTACAGAACTCTGGGAGTTCCACTCTACTCAGCAACTCCCCTACAAATAACCTTTTAGACTGTGGTTGTCCTTTCCACTCTCTATACAGTGAACGCTCTGGATCTGCCCTTTGGTTTCCCCAGGAGATAAAAGGAGGTTAAAGCTGTCAGGGCAGCCAGATGTCACTAGAACATTCAAGATGTGGGATTTCCGCCCTCTTTGAGTTAGCATTAGTAATCCTTGGATATTGAGGACGACAACGAGAACCACGGAGGATTAGGCAGGACAAGATCAGCGCCATGGGGCCTGGGTTGGGCACAGCTTGCCTCAGACCCCGACAACTGTACAGACCAGATGAAGTGCAGTGGAGTGAAAGCCGCTCAGTCGTGTCCGACTCTTTGCGATCCCATGGACTATACAGTCCACAGAATTCTCCAGGCCAGAATACTGGAGTGGGTAGCGCTTCCCTTCTCCAGGGGATCTTCCCAACCCTGGATCGAACCTGGTCTCCCACATTGCAGGTGGATTCTTTACCAGCTGAGCCACAAAGGAAGCCCTAGACTAGATATAGGAACTAAATTCAGTGGAGAGAAGCTGACACTGGCCTAACTTCTGCTCTGTGCTGTGGAAAACATAAGGAAATTTCAGGTTTTTAATTTTCAAAGTTGGAAGGCTAGCCAAGGAGAATTTCTCTCTCTTTGACTATATATACATATGGCTCTATATATAGACACACACACAGCAATGCAATATATGCTAAGGGGCAAAGGAGCGTAAGTGCAAGCAGTCAGAAGCAAGACAAATGATTTTCAACTTTTAGAGTCAGGGACAGCTTCATAGAGCAGATGGGATCTGAGCTTCCACTAAAGAATGGCCATGCTTTTGATAGGCAAAAGACCAAATGTCAGTAGAGACACAAAAATTAGAAAATATAAAAGCTGCTCGGGAGACTAAACCATTTTGGCTATAAGAGAATTCATAAAGGAGAACAGCAACAAAAGAAAGTAGGGAAGTTAGGTTAGAATCAAACTATAAAAGGCCTTCAATTATAGGCTAATGAGTTCTATATATACTAGTTTTATTTTTCCTTTTTTTTTTCCTTTTTAAGAGATACTTTTGATTTCCCAAAATCTGATGATTATGGCATAACTGAGTTGCAAAGCATTGAAATATAATTTGCTGACAAGTGAAGGCTCCTACTCATTATCCATCAGCCCATGACTAAGTTTCCTAGGGGCTGCAAAAAGCCACCTGGTAAGAGGTAATAAAGAGATACAGCAGAGTTAACCTTGGTATTTACCAGTAAAATACAACCTACTGTATGAAGCATCTTTATTGGAGAAGAATTGTTTTTATAAGAAGCTATTGTGATCAACTAAATTTTAATAATTTGTTCTGATAAATTTAAGACTCCTAAAAGCAAGAAGATCAACTGGAAAACTTTTGAGTTAACAATGAAAGAGTATTGGTGAGACTGGTCATTGCAAGAAGGAGATGCATACTAGAGACACTACCCTAAGCCTGGCATGCTGCAGCCCATGGGGTGGCAAAGAGTCTAACATGACTGAGTGACTGAACTGAACTGAACTGAACTGAGAGACACTACAGAGGAAAAATCAGTAGAATTTGTTGGGGATACAGGAATCAAAGATAATGGAACCTTTGAAGAATTCAGAAGATGAGTCAATTGAGAGGACAATGCATTAAGGTTTAAATAACTTGAAATTATATTAAAGCCACAACAATTAGAAATGCTCTGTAATGCAGCAATATACAACAATTCAGGAATGTTACAGAGGGACATTTAGATCTCAGCTGAACAAAGGTAATGATTAAAGCTATAAATACATACCACTTTTGAAGAAAATAATCAAAGAGGATAAAAGAAAATAAGATACAGGCCCAAACTTGGAAACACTCTCCTACTGGGAGGTGGGCAGGAGAGAACTAGTGGCAGAGACAGACACCAGTTTCACAGTGAATGGCAAACTAGGGTAATGTGTTGGTAAGAAACAGAGCTAAGGGTAAGTAGGTTTGATAGAAAACAAGTCAGGTCTGCGTGCACATTAAGAAAAAACTGTGTAGTGAGTATTAAAGACAAAAGATAAAGGTAACATTCAATTTGCTATTTGCAAATTAGATCATATATACTTAAAAAATCCAATTTAACATATGCAAAAACAAAATAGAAACTTAATCTACAAAAGGAGCAGCTTAAATAAATGTGATTTTTGTTAAGTCAGTAGAGGTAACAAGATAAGAATTTATGCTTTTCTAAAGCATTGATTTCTCAGCAAACTAATCTTAAAATTCATGATGTTCTGAAAGTCTTCTAAGCAATATAAAAGTAAGACACATTATTTTGAGTTGATATCCGAAATTATATTATTTTAAAATCAACAGCTTCCCACCAAGAATCATTAGTTATCTGTGATGTTAATTCCTCTTGGGTTTTATAAAAATAAAATAAATTCTAACTATAAAGGGCTGCCATTATATTACTTCTTCCCACTCAAAGCCCATTTTTCAGCCTGAAATTCATTATAAGAAACTTTAGAGCATTATGTTTATATTTTTCATGAATTACTTACCAGTGTGGTAAAGATATAATGGTAGTATTCTGTCATCATTCCCATAGCTAATGCCTAAGAAATAAAAAATAAAATATTAAAATATTAACATTGAAGTACACATTACATGAAATACCTTATGTCACTAAGACAAATGAGAAGAAAATAGTTAATATGTAATGAAGAATCAGTGTATAATACTCAGGTTACATTAAAATTGGGTCAAATTAAATCTTTTTTCCATAGTTAAAGAAGATTAGTGGTTAGGAAGGAATTTCTGAAACAGTTCTCTTGATAAAAAAGCTATTAGTTGAATGTTCGCAATTGTAAGGCTTATAGCTTTACATATTAAAAGAGGCCTTAAATTTGAAACAAAACCTGAAATTAGTACATCCTAGTTCATTATATTTGTAATGTCCCTACTACAAATATCATAATAAGGAACACATTTTATTTTGTTGAAAAGTGTTACTCAGTTAGAAAAAGAGTGTTCCAAAGTACAATACCAACAGAGCTTTTTTTGAGCATTTTAGGCATTTTCTTAGTATTAATGAAGTAAATGTAAATCACCACTGTACAGATAAAGTGTTTTTTGCTTTTTATTAATAGACCAATTGAAATTTACTATGTTTTATTTTCACACCTCAACAGCCCTCATCAATTTTAGACCATCAGTCCTAAAACAAGGGCTTTTGGAGCAGAACTTCCAGTCATAAGAAGCATCAATTACCTCTCTGAAAATAGAGAATGCATTTGAAATAGCTGTTTATCAATGAACAGTATTCGGTGATGATAGTTGAAAAATGATGCATTTTTGAGCTGAATGAAGAGCTCTTAGTAAACGAGTATTCTCAGGTACATCTAATACTCTTCTACAAACAACTACTCAGATTGGTTTACTAAGTGGCTGCCCCAGTTACATCCTCTGTATTCCATGTTCATAGGTAGGTAGTAACCAATTGGGTCTAATAAAATTTGTGTTTCTACAAATTAATATCTATCAGTCAAGAAGATGGATGTTTTTTGAAAAATTTGAGGGACATATAAAATGTACTTTTTAAAAAGGGAGAAACATTTGTTAGTGAAAGTTGGCATCAAAGAATTGAACAGAGGAAAGGAATTTAGAAAGTGTGATATTGTGATTTATAATAAGAAAATATGTATTTAGTCTTCATCTCCACTTCTGGCACAGAGCTCCAGAAACTCTTGGAATTTCCCAAACGATAAAAGCAATGGGGACAACTTTTGTTATTATAGTTGGTCTCTTTTCTTCATTTCCTGAAATTACTTCAGAGCCATAAAAGTGAAATGAATGCCTTGTAATTTTTGACAAGCACCTTTAAACCACAACTGAGTTTATGTGAAAAGAGGTGATTTGGGGAAATCCCCTAAAGATTGCAGGGGCGGGAGAGGGGGTGCTTATTGTCAGGAAAGCAACCTTGGAAAGGAAAGTTGGAACTTTCAGTTCTACCCACCTCTGCCCCCTGAACTCTAGGAAGGGAAGAGGGGCTGGAGATAAGAGTTCCATCATCTCAAGTCAACGATTCAATCGGTGATGCCTATGTACTGAAGTCTCCATAAAAACCTAAAGGAGAGGATCTGGAGAGCTTCCAGATTGATGAACATGTGACCATGCGAGGAGAGTAGATTATTCAGATGGGGCATGGAAGCTCTTTTCCCTCTCCCCATATTTTGACCTATGCACCTTTTCAATCTGCTTGTTACTGAGTTATATCCTTTCATAATAAACTGGGAATCTGGTAAGAAAAATGTTTCTCTGAGTTCTGTGAGCTGCTCTAGCAAGTTAAACAAACCTAAGGAGGGGATTGTAGAAATGTCCAATCTATAGCCAGTGGGTTAGAAGCATAGATGATAACCTGGACTTGTGGTTGGCATCTGAGGTGGTGGGGGAGGAGGGAGAAAGACAGTCTTATATTAATAGAACTAAGCCCTTAATCTGTAGAGGTTGATGCTATCTCTGGATAGATACTGTCAAAATTAAGCTGGATTGTAGGACAATGAGTTGGCGTCAGAACATTGCTTGTGGTGTGGGGAACACCCTCCCCTACCCGCCACAAGCACAGTTGAATTAGATGTACAGACTTTAGGAAACAAATAATATTTCCTGAATTGATAAAAATTATATGAGCCAAACATAAACAATTACATGAGCCAACAACATTGATAAAGTTTGCATTTAAGCAAAATGAGAGAAAATGCTTCTTATTAAATAAAAATTTAGAGGATTATCTTTGTAGAAGGTATTCATTGTTCCTGATGGATATGTAATAAAGGTTTCTCAACTTCAGAACTCTCCAGTGACAGCTCAGCATTACCCATGTCAGTTTTTCACTTTATGAACTCAATAGGCATAGAAATATAGGGAGATGTATATGAAAGAAATAGCAATTCAGATGCATAACTATAAATAGCAGTTACATAATGCCTAAAATGTGTTGGGTACTATTCTAAGCACACTGCATATTTTAATCAATTTAAGCTTCATTAAAAAACCTATGAAGTAGCTCCGATTATCATACTTATTTTACAGGTGAAGAAACTAAGACATAATAAGAATGAATAAATTAGCCAACAAATTGAGAGAGCATGTAAAGATGAACTCCAGGTCTCTAACTCCTGGGGCTGGTATATACAGCATGATCTATGCCTTTTATAAAGTGGTATATTGTATATTCCCAAAGATATAGATCCACTTTACGATCTACATATTCTAAAATTTTGACTGTTTCCTCCTTGACAATTTGAAAACCTGGGACTCTCAGGCCAATACTGGAAATTATGTTTTGGAGGAGAGTGGGATGTAGTTAAGGAGACAGTCTTCTGCATCAGCTGCAGGTTTCTTCCTCATCTTCTTGAGAAGAAAACTGTAAGGAATAACAGGACTGTGTGTGCCTTTCATTGATCTCCCTTAAGTCTTTGATACTGAAAACAAGAGCCAGTTATGGACTTTGAACTAAGATCTAAGTAGAGAAGTTTAGCTATAACATGAACAAAAGTGAACAACTGGGATACTCTCTTGGAAGGTGAGCTAGTAATTTCCAGTGGGAATTTAGAAAGAACTTGCACTCAATCTTTTAATTAAAGCCTTTAGGTCTTTCTAGTACTACATTTGAATGAACTATATGCACACTTCAAATCACATTAAAAAGAATAAAATTATCATCTTCTTATGGATAAATAACAGTGGCCACAATAGAAAATCATATGTGCCATGTCACCCTCCTGGAAAGAAATACCACAGATTAATTTTCCAAAATAAAAATATCGTTAGAATTTCCCAACGTTTAACTGATGTAGTGTTAACAATACTATATGACAATTAACACACACAGTTATTCAGGCGTACAATTTGCAGCCAGTTTATCCTTCACGTTCTATCTGGACATCAGTGTCATCGTTTAGTTGCTCAACCCTGTCCGACTCTGTGACCCCATGGACTGTGGCCCTCCAGGCCTCCTCTGTCCGTGGGATTTCCCAGGCAAGTATACTAGAATGGGTTGCCATTTCCTTTTCAAGGGGTCTTCCTGGCCCAGGGATAGAACCCATGTCTCCTGGGCAGGCAGATTGCCACTAAGTCACCTGCGAAGCCCATGAGATACATTGCTCAACGTTAACAATTGGAGTGGTAGACTTTATACATGCTTCTTGAAATTTTATTTTATTTTACTTGCTGCTGCAGCAGTTTCTTTGCTTCTGCTTTTACATTTTCCAAGCTAAAAAATTTGATTTCACATTCTATGATATAGACTTCAAAGTTCTTGGTTGCTATTTCTTTCTGTGATAGAATGCCCTCCTGAGGTTTTACTGCACATCATCTCGGCCCTACCATAGAGGATTCTCTTTGGCAAATCTGAGAAGACTGGAATCTCTTGCTATTAACGCATGTATGACAATGAGTGCCCTGAATCTGCCTCAGAGGAAATCTAGCCAGGCCCAGGCTTCACTCACTTTTAAAGCTTTGAGGCAGAAAAACTTCAAATTCAAGGTTGCTCCAAATTTAGTAAGAGCTATGTTAGTTTAAATTAAACAAACAAAAATCTCTTTTTCTGGATATTCCTAATATTTGTTCTTGGAGTAAACCAGACAAGCTGAAAGCTCCATTTATGCCTGCTATTCAACTCTTAAACCATTTCTTTGGAGTTTCATCATTAGCCAGTGCTGAAGAATCTTGGAACAATTTCATAAGTCATAAAGTGGAGTCCTATTAAATGTACTGCTACATTTACAAAAAATAAGTTATTTACTTTCTTTTTGAATTGGTTTCTAGGCTAACTGAGATCCATATATGAGACAAATGCTTTCTGGGACAAGGTAAGTTTTTAAAAATAACCTCACCATATGTGATCTGCCAGTGTTATAGAATCGAAAAGCATGCTTTCTATGTGAAAGTGTTATTCTGACTTCAATTTAACTTTCATATTCTCATTTTACTTTTGTTCTGATTTCTCACCTACTAATCTTATTAAAATTACATAATTCTTCTGTTTAATATATTTTGAAAACAACTTTAATTTTGTTTTCATTTTCTAAACAGCAGGTTACACATCAGAGAGCAAATATAAAATAATGGATAAATCAATAAAAGAAAGAATGGAAATTCTGTTATTAAAAGTGATAGATATTCTCACCTTTCAAACAGCAAAATAAGTCAGAGTTAATTACTCTACAGAAAAGACAATTGATCATCATACACACTTGTTGGAAGTCTAGAGAAAGCATACTATCTGTCACTGACAAATAGTACAGTGCTACCCATCCCAGGCATAAAGGAAAGGCTCTCTTTCCAAGTCTGTGTATTACGAACATGATCAAGAATTTTTGTTATTAAATGAAAAATAAATTCCAACTCTAAATTCCAGTGCTTACTTTATTATATCATTTTATTCCAAAAGTCCCAACTAAACAACCACAACCATACTTACATTCTTTATTACTCAAATATAACACTAGAGCAATTTTCCAAATCCAATTAAATATTTTATTGTAGTGAAATCAACATCCATATTGGAAGATTAGACAAACATCTGCTTAATAAACTAACCATGTTATAACAGGCATTTACTGTTGGTAGTTATATTTTATGAGATATAATTTGACATCTGAATCTGCATAACCCTCTGGTAGAGATAACTTATCCTAAATTTTATCAAGACAGTTGACTTATTTCCAGTGCCAGCATGTATAAAAGAGCTTAAAAAACAAAGTCCAAAGACGTGTGTTCAAATTCAGATTCTACTATATAATACAGCTTTATACTAGCTATTTAACCCCCTACATCAATCCCCTCATGTATGAGCTAATAATAATTGTTTTTCAGTGGGCTGTAAGGTTTGAATAGTGTTGAAGTCATAGTAAGAGGTTTTTACTGCTATTAATTGTTTGCTTTAGTTGATTTAGTATTATCTTTTTAAGTAGACAATGCTTTATTCTGGAAAGAATAGTTCTTAACATCACTAAGGAGAAATACAAATCCCTCTACTATACACTTGCTGATGGAATTAGTAAGGTTACTTAACCTTTCTGAGACTCAGGTTCTTCATCTGTAAAGTGGATCTAGTCTCCATCTTTACAGATTATTTGATTTTTTTACATAATTATTTGATTATGTTTAACATAATCACTACATAATCATTTTTTATATAATCCTTTGATTATGGTGATGATTAAATAAGATCAAATGCGTAAGGCATCTCAGCATAGCATATATGTCAGGTAAAGAACAATTTTTTTTCTCTTATTTTTGCTTTGAAGTTTATTCCCTCATTTCAGCACAAAATAGAAATATCTATTGCTTTAATCAACATTCGCAATAACAAACAGTATTTTAGCCATTTGAAACTAACCTCAGAATTTCAATCTGCTTTGAAGATCATCACTATCTATATTACTTTCCTTTTAAGACAATTACTTAAAAGCACTTGTCAGATTTTTTTATAAGAAAATTTATATCAAAGTGACTTCTCTGACTATTTTTAAGCTGACCATGTAACAATAACAACTTCATTTAAAAATCAAAAACCAGGGGACTTCTCTGGCAGCCCAGTGGTTAAGACTCTGTGATTCCACCTCAGGTGGCACAGGTTCAACCCCTGTTTGGGGAGTTTTCAAATGCCAGGCAATGTGGACAAAAACAAACAAACAAAAAACATACTTCAAATTCAAATATAATAAAGAAATTAAGAACTTGAATAATTTAGCAATTACCTGTTTCAAAATGCCTGCGGCCATCTCATGGCTACAGTCAAAGATGACATGAAATTCCTTGCCTCTTTTCATCTCTTTCAGTAAGGGTTTTGCATCCTTTGTATCAGCAGGTAGTTGACGGATCTTAAGTCGAAGATTGTATCTTGATGGGGCTTTGATGAGCTCTTGCAAGCGAATGAGACCTTTAATGAAAAAAAAAAAAAAAGAACGTTAGAGAAAAATCACAGTGGCTCATAGAACTCACAAAACACTACAGTGCCTGATTTTCCTGGCCGTGTACATTTCATGATGCGACCACTGAAATTCCTGCTTCAGAATTCCTAATCGCCAGTTGTGTTTGTTAATGTGCCAAGTGCTCAGTCATGTCCGACTCTTTGTGACCCTATGGACTCTGCCAGACTCCTTTGTCCATGGGATTTCCCAGGCAAGAATACTGGGGTGGGTTGCCATTTCCTCCTCCAAAGGATCTTCCTGATCCAAGGATCAAACCTGCTAGTCCTGAGGCTCCTGCATTGCAGATTCTTTACCCTCTGAGCCATCAGGGAAGCCCCATTTTTGTTAATATTACCTCTCAAAATATTAGGGTATATCTTAAAGAATGAAAGACATACATGGCTATTAGTTAAATGTAAGCAATTTAAACACATAAAAGAATATAGAATAAAACAGATTCCCTTCGTACCCTAACTCTACTCCCAGTGTGTTGTCATGGTTGATGGCTTGAAATATTATCTTCCATGTATTTCTTATGTATTTGCACATATATACAGAGAGGTTTTATTTTACATTAATAGTTGTTTTGTGAGAATGTCTTACAGGTTATTACGTCAGTGACTACTGTTCTGCTGCAGCTGCTAAATCACTTCAGTCGTGTCCGACTCTGTGCGACCCCACAGACGGCAGCCCACCAGGCTCCTCTGTCCCTGGGATTCTCCAGGCACGAACACTGGAATGGGGTGCCATTTTCGTCTCCAATGCATGCATGCATGCTAAGTCACTTCAGTTGTGTCTGACTCTGTGCGACCTTATGTACGGCAATCCACTGGGATATTCTAGGCAAGAGTACTGGAGTGGGCTGCCATTTCCTTCTCCAGACTATTGTTCTAGTTTGTCTAACTAATTAAACACCGTTTTTTAATATATACACTTAATGCAGTTATTCTCCGTTATTAAAAACTTTGATGGCTTCTTTTTTATTTATTTATTTTTTTAAAAGTAGTGGTTTAGTAATTTGGTGTATATGTATAACTTTATTTGGAAACAGGAATAAAAAGTATCTTCTTAGGCCTTCCCTGGTGGCTCAGATGGTAAAGCGTCTGCCTACAATGTGGGAGGCCTGGGTTCCATCCCTGGGTTGGGAAGATCCTCTGGAGAAGGAAATGGCAACCCACTCCAGTACTCTTGCCTGGAAAATCCAATGGATGGAGAAGTGTGGTAGGCTATAGTTCATGGGATGACAAAGAGTCGGACATGCCTGAGCGACTTCACTTTCTATTATGACAAAAATATACTGTATATTAAAATAATGTAAGAGATCTAAAGAATAAAATCTAATTCTGGAAAGTTTTTCATTCAGTTTTTAATTAAGTAATACATCCTCTTAGACATACAATGCTATATACATGTTAGCATGTTTCAACATAGTTAATAAAATTAGTATGACTAATTTTAAGTATTTTCATCCTTAGGACATGAAAGATAAAAGTGAAAGGTGAAAAGACAGCCTTCAGAATGGGAGAAAATAATAGCAAATGAAGAAACAGACAAAGGATTAATCTCAAAAATATACAAGCAACTCCCGCAGCTCAATTCCAGAAAAATAAATGACCCAGTCAAAAAATGGGCCAAAGATCTAAACAGACATTTCTCCAAAGAAGACATACAGATGGCTAACAAACACATGAAAAGATGCTCAACATTACTCATTATCAGAGAAATGCAAATCAAAGCCTCAATGAGGTACCATTACATGCCAGTCAATGGCTGCTATTCAAAAGTCTACAAGCAGTAAATGCTGGAGAGGGTGTGGAGAAAAGGGAACCCTCTTACACTGTTGGTGGGAATGCAAACTAGTACAGCCACTATGGAGAACAGTGTGGAGATTCCTTAAAAAATTGGAAATAGAACTGCCATAAGACCCAGCAATCCCACTTCTGGGCATACACACTGAGGAATCCAGAGCTGAAAGAGACACGTGCACCCCAACGTTCATCGCAGCACTGTTTATAATAGCCAGGACATGCAAGCAACCTTGATGCCCATCATCAGAGGAATGGATAAGGAAGCTGTGGTATATATACACCATGGAATATTACTCAGCCATTAAAAAGAATGCATTTGAATCAGTTCTAATGAGATGGATGAAACTGGAGCCCATTATACAGAGTGAAGTAAGCCAGAAAGATAAAGATGAATACAGTATACTAACACATATATATGGAATTTAGAAAGATGGTAATGATAACCCTATATGCAAGACAGAAAAAGAGACACAGATGTACAGAACAGACTTTTGGACTCTATGGGAGAAGGCAAGGGTGGAATGATCTGAGAGAACAGCATCGAAACATGTATATTATCAAGTGTGAAACAGATCGCAGTCCAGGTTGGATGCATGAGACAAGTGCTCGGGGCTGGTGCACTGGGAAGACCCAGAGGGATGGGATGGGGAGGGAGGTGGGAGGGGGGTTCAGGATGGGGACACATGTAACTCCTTGGCTGATTCATGTCAATGTATGGCACAAACCACTGCAATATTGTAAAGTAATTAGCCTCCAACTAATAAAAATAAATGGAAATATATATACATATAAATTCATAAATACACCTAATATAAAAAAATACACCTAATAACTTTTGCTTTTAAAGTATTGTCCCATAAAATTTACTTTATTGTAAGTTAGTTTAGAATTTTGATATTTAAAATTCTGCAAATAATATTTGCATAAATTACACAATATAATTATCTTATTTTGTTTTACAAGTTTAAGTATTTACTAACAACAATAAAATAAATATTACATTATTAACTGAGATCAAATGTACCATTGAACATAGTACAATTCAGTGTAGGGAATTATATATGTTATGAGTACAGATGTTAACACTGAATTGTACAAAGGTGAAAACAAATATATGAGTTTATGAAACGTGCTTAATTATACTAGTGTTTAGCATTGGATTATAAAATTCTCTAAAATGTGTATAAAATGCTATAAACTTCTTTGCACATGAGGTTACTTCACAACAAAGTTATAATAAAAATCTTAAGGATAGTGATATTGTTTTGGGTTTCCCAGGTGCAATAGTGGTAAAGAATCCACCTGCCAATGCAAGAGATGAAATAGACATGAGTTTGATCCCTGGGTCAGGAAGATCCTCTGGAATAGAAAATGGCAAGCCACTCCAGTATTCTTGCCTGGAAAATTCGATGGACAGAGGAGTCTGGTGGGCTACAGTCCATGGGGCCGAAAAGAATCAGACACAATTGAGTGATTGAGCACACGCACACACAGTAACATTGTTTAACAACATTTTATAAATAGAGTATAACTGCTTTAAGGCAGTGGCTTCCAAACTTTGGAACGGATGACAGTAATCTGTGAATATGTCAATCTGTACAATCTGTGAATCTGTACCATCTAAAAAGCCAAGTCAAAATCTGCAGGGGATACAACTCATACATGAGGATTTTTAATAATTGCTCCAGATGATTTTCTTGGTCATCAAAGAGTGTGGTCAATTTCCAAAGATAGATACAATTTTTGGTGTCTTATGAGAGTTACCCTTTGAACCACTTTGGCAGAGCAATATTATAGAATAATAATTACTTTATATTAACTAGTAGCATAAGACAATAAAATAATTCAGAATTGATTTCCAACCAGGAAGAGTGAGTTAGAAAACTGTAAATACAACTGACTATAGGAATAAGAGAGATAGAAAAAAAAAAACTCATTACTCATGCATCAAATAAATGTTTATTGGATTATCCCTAAAATATCATTAATTCTAAATTTCTATTATTTTCATTATTTATATAAACACAGACAGATCTAATACCAACTTTAGATGAATAAAGAAAAGAAAGCCACCCTTTGCTAACTTATCTCACATGATTTTGAGTGAGCCAAATATAAATCTGGGGTATTTAGTCTATCAGAGTAGTGATACCCTGAGAGCTGAGTGTGAATCTCAGTTCAAAAAAATCTATGATATGTGAATCTTTATGCAAGATATTATATCTGAGATTTGTTTTGCTTTCTTCTTCTCTATTAGAGGGTAAAACCATATAACCTATATCAATATATAAATTAATACATAAAACACCAAAGGGGTACTGGCTTATATTAGACTTTCAATAAGTAGCAGGTTTTTATTATTGTTATTTGGGCTAAGAAGGAAAAAATATAGTTATTTGTTAAATGTGCTGGTTATTAATCTATTCTTGGAAGTTACTTTGACACTGATACAGACTGAAAACCTAATAACATCAAAATATCAATCAAAATGTTGAGATAAACTCATTATCAAAGAAAAAGTAGCTATACAGTTAGAGATTAGCTCAACAGTTCTGAATTGGAAAAGCTCAACTGACTTGGAAGTAGACATTTTCAGAAGTATTATATACACAAATAGCATTTGTAGGGGTCACCCTAAGTATAAATATTGCCAACTATTTTCAAGTGTCTTAAGAACTCATGTGGATAGTCCATTGAGCCACCAGGTACAATAAATGTTTACTTCTTCTCTTCACACATATACTTCCCTGCTGGCATTAATATAACAGATTTCAGCTTGCCAGCTTCCCTGAGAAGTAATATTCAAGAGATAAATTAAAAAAAAAATAGCTGCTGCTAGTAGGACTTGCCATCTCCTACTTGAATTCAAGGGAATTATTGTTTTAATTATATATACAACATGTATTTATTGCATGTCTACTATGTACAAGACATTGTTTCATGGATAAATATAATGATTAGTAGTATTTATTCAGTCTTTAACCACATTAGATACAGTTTGAGACACAATTGAGATACAGAGATTTAGTCACATGAGATACAGTTCTATAATGCTTTTCATAATCAGTATTTGGAGTAAAAATGGTTGAACATTTCAACCAAAGAGAAGAAATCCAGAGATTGTTTGAATACTGAAAGAAGAATCGTGATTTCTAAATTCCAGCTTTCCATCATCTCCTGCACAGGTACGTAAAGATCTCTCTTGGCTTCTAAGATTTCATTGCTCTGCCCAGTGCTATTGTTTCTCATTAATCTATATTTACATTCTAGATCCTCTGCCTTCCCTACATTTGACACTTAGAAACAAACCCCTGTCTGAATTCTATTATTCAGAACACCTTAAAAGAATAAGAGAGCTGACAAAATCGGAGATGTATTCAAGACATCTGAAGAGTGGATGTTTACTTGGGATCTTAATATGAATTATTTGATGGCATCCCTGTAAGTTAATATACGTAGATGAGGTCCTTATTGAAAGGAAAAAGGGCTTAAACAATAGGAATGTCTTTTAATTACAATACTGGCCATGTATTTTCTGCTGTGAATCTCTATTGATCTTCCTACCTCCACCAGCATTCCTATGCCACATATCACAGTCTAAAACTTCCAATTTCAGAAAGGATTACCCTAATCAATACATGATACAGAAGGCAAGACTGTTTTGTTGTAAAATAAAAGAGTTCCCTATTTAGGAAAAAAAGTAAGCTCTTCAAAATAATTGGGATACTTTATATGTGGCACAACAGCAAAGTAATGCTCAAAATTCTTCAAGTCAGACTTCAACAGTACATGAACTGAAAACTTCCAGATGTTCAAGCTGGATTTAGAAAAGGCAGAGAAACCAGAGATCAAATTGCCAACATCTGTTGGATCATTGAAAAAGCAAGAGAGTTCCAGAAAAGCATCTACTTCTGCTTTATTGACTATACCAAAATCTTTGAGTGTGCGGATCACAATAAACTGTGGAAAATTCTTAAGGGAAAGGGAGTACCAGACCACCTTGCCTGCTTCCTGAGAAATCTGTATGCAGGTCAGGAAGCAACAGTTAGTACTGGACATGGAAAAACAGACTGGTTCCAAATACGAAAAGGAGTATGTCAAGGCTGTATATTGTCCTATTTATTTAACTTACATGGAGCATACATCATGAGAAATGCTGGGCTGAATGAAGCTCAAGCTGGAATCAAGATTGCTGGGAGAAATATCAATAACCTCAGATATGCAGATGACACCACCCTTATGGCAGAAAGCGAAGAACTAAATAGCCTCTTGATGAAAGTGAAAGAAGAGAGTGAAAAAGTTGGCTTAAAGCTCAACATTCAGAAAACTAAGATCATGGCATCCGGTCCCATTACTTCATGGCAAATAGATGGGGAAACAGTGGAAACAGTGGCTGACTTTATTTTTCTGGGCTCCAAAATCACTGCAGATGGTGACTGCAGCCATGAAATTAAAAGATGCTTACTCCTTGGAAGAAAAGCTATGACCAACCTAGACAGCATATTAAAAAGCAGAGACATTACTTTGCCAATAAAGGTCCGTCTAGTCAAAGCTATGGTTTTTCCAGTAGCCATGTATGGATGTGAGAGTTGGACTATAAAGAAAGCTGAGAGCCGAAGAACTGATGCTTTTGAACTGTGGTGTTGGAGAAGACTCTTGAGAGTCCCTTGGACTGCAAGGAGATCCAACCAGTCCATCCTAAAGGAAATCAGTCCTGAATATTCATTGGAAGGACTAATGCTGAAGCTGAAGCTCCAATACTTTGGCCACCTGATGCAAAGAACTGACTCCTTAGAAAAGACCCTGATGTTGGGAAAGATTGAAGGCAGGAGGAGAACAGGACGACAGAGGATGAGATGGTTAGATGGCATCACCAACTCGATGGACATAAGTTTGAGTAAGCTCTGGGAGTTAGTGATGGACAGAGAATCCTGGCATGCTGCAACCCATGGAGTCACAAAGAGTTGGACATGAGTGAGTGACTGAACTGAACTGATATGCGGTCTTGGCTTCCCATGTGGCTCAGTGGTAAAGAACCGCCTGCCAAGCACGAGATGTGAGTTCAATCCCTGGGTTGGAAGTATCCCTGACAACCCACTCCAGTATTCTTTCCTGGGAAATCCCATAGACAGAGGAGCCTGGTGGGCTACAGTCCATGGGTCGCAAAGAGTCAGACATGACTTACTGACTAAACAACAACATATGTGACCCTGGCCTATGGTACTCTGTTCAGAAGAGAAATAAAAGGGCCATGTACTAGACAAAATAAAAGGGCAAAATCTACTTTGTTTAAAATATGGCTAACACAAATAATTTCCAAACAACAGTTTTCAGAAATGTAGTTTACTTTAACAAATTTGGCACCTGGTTAAGTTATTTTATGGGAGGGTAGAATTGCAATACTTTAAAACAGTCTTTTAATTAAAATATCCCCTTTTCCCTAATGTAATTAGTTGATGTAATGATAATAAAATAGAAACAATTTGCACAGATGGGTTCCTGAAAATCTTCTAACAAAGAAGAGCACCACATTGCAATTATCCCTTTATTTTGGTAGATGAGTAACATTCTATCCCCTCTAATTCCTTCACTGACAGTACATTTTTTAAAGGTTTTTCTGCTTTCAGTTATTTTACAGTACTTAAAATCAAGGTTTATCTTAAGCTTACAGGGACAGAGGTTTGAGATTCTCTTTTCAGAAGTTGCCATCAATTTAGCTCTTAAGGAGAATCCAGAAGGAGCATTTATGCACACTCCAGCTGGCACTTGGTTCTAATGAGATCAGTCACATCCCTTCCCTGCAGGTCCAACCTCCCTCAGCCCCAGGAAGGGAGTCCCAAGTTTCCTCCTGGACTGACGTATCCATTTCAGTAGCCACACAGACTAGAGCTTTGCCACCTGGCTTATTCATCAGGCCTATTTATCATCTCAGTGAATGTGGTCTATATTTAGGCCAGACTCCCCTCACCCAAAATGCACTGTATAAAAATGATTCATCTATGTTCGATCACCACCAGTGTGTTTTTCAGTGGGAAAAAGACAATTTATGCAAAGGCCAAGTATAACATTTCAGGGAGTTATTGTTATTGAATGTTTTGTTTGTGCTACAGAGTGTTTTAAAGAAAACTAAATAGAATATGTAAACCAGTTGTGGACCTTGTAACATATGACAATGTTGTAAGTATAAAAGAAGCAAGCCAATCATTGCAAGAAAATCAGAAATGGCTTTGACAGGAGAGGTGGATTGACACTGAAAAAAAAAACTGTCTCCAAATTTTTGTCAGCCCTCCGCTCCTTGGGAGTGAGGTGAATTTGTTCAGCTCAGAGAAACGAGAAAATAAAGAAAAGTGGGGTCTAGAAAAAAAGTGGGGAGAAGAAAAGATGAGAGGAAACTTTCAGTGTGGTTTTCACCTTCTTAAAAAAGAGAGAGAGTGCTATGGAAGCAAAATTAGAGGTCTGGCTTCCTGGAGGAAAAACACTTAAATCCTAACACTAACTTTACAGGGGCTTCCCTGGTAGCTCAGATAGTAAAGAATCTGCCTTCAATACAGGAGATTTGGATTCAATCCTGGATCGGGAAGAAGACAAAGTTCAGTCCCTGGGTTGGGAACATCCCCTGGAAAAGGGAATGGCTACCCACTCCAGAACTCTTGCCTGGAGAATTCCATGGACAGAGGAGCCTGGTGGGGACCATGGGGTCACAGAGTCACACTTAACTGAGGGACTAACACTTTCACTTCGCTTTCACTTTCAGCCATACAGACAGCTATTTACTTCTCTCTTTTTGAAATCTGCTATATTTTTAAAGAATGACATAGCTGATATACAAGCATCTTGCACAGCTCAATACCAAAAAAATAAACAACTCAATCAAAAAGTGGCAGGAAACCTAAACAGACATTTCTCTAAAGGAGACATACAGATGGCTAATAAACACACGAAAGTATGTTCAACATCATTCATTATTAGAGAAATGCAAATCAAAATGACAATGAGGTATCACCTCACACCAGTCGAATGGCCAGCATCAAAAAATCTACGAAGAATAAATGCTGAAGACGGTATGGAGAAAAGGGAATCCTCTTGCACTGTTGGTAGGATGGTAAATTGATACAGTCATTATGAAGAACAGTATGGGGATTGCTTAAAAAACTAGGAATAAAACTATCATTTGAGCTAGCAATCCAACTACTGGGCATATATCCTGAGGAAACCATAACTGAAAAAGACACATGTACCCCAATGTTCATTGCAGTATTATTGACAACAGCCAGGACATGGAAGTAATGTAGATGTCCATCAACAATGACTAGATAAAGACGGTAGACATATACAATGGAATATTACTCAGTCATAAAAAGGAATGCATTTGAGTCAGTTCCAGTGAGGTGGATGAACCTAGAGCCTATTAAACAGAGTTAAGTCAGAAAGACAAAAACAAGTATCATATATGAATGCATATATATGAAATCTAGAGAGACAGAACTTATGAGCCTATTTTCAGGGCAGCAGTGGAGATGCAAACATAGAGAATAGACGTGTGGACACAGCTGGGAAAGGAGAGGGAGGGACAATTGGGACAGTAGCATTGAAAAGTAGTTTCAATGTAAAATCGTAATTAAAAATCGATAGCCAGTGGGAATTTGCTGCATGACTCAGGATGCTCAAACCCACACTTAGTGACAAAGAGAGGGGTGGGATGGAGTGGGAAGATGGAAGAGAGGTTCAAGAGGGAGGGAATGTGTGTATACCTATGGCTGATTCATGTTGATGTATGGCAGAAACTAACACAATATTGTGAAGAAATTATTCTTCAATTAAAAAAATTAAAGATCTAAATGTAAGACCAGAAACTATAAAACTCCTAGAGGAGAACATAGGCAAGACACTCTCCAACATAAATCACAGCAGGATCCTCTATGACCCACCTCCCAGAATATTGGAAATAAAAGCAAAACTAAACAAATGGGACCTAATGAAGCTTAAAAGCTTTTGCACAACAAAGGAAACTATAAGTAAGGTGAAAAGACAGCCCTCAGAATGGGAGAAAATAATAGCAAATGAAGAAACAGACAAAGGATTAATCTCAAAAATATACAAGTAACTCCTGAAGCTCAATTCCAGAAAAATAAATGACCCAATCAAAAAATGGGCCAAAGAACTAAACAGACATTTCTCCAAAGAAGACATACAGATGGCTAACAAACACATGAAAAGATGCTCAACATCACTCATTATCAGAGAAATGCAAATCAAAACCACAATGAGGTACCATTACACACCAGTTAGAATGGCTGCTATTCAAAAGTCTACAAGCAATAAATGTGGAGAAAAGGGAACCCTCTTACACTGTTGGTGGGAATGCAAGCTAGTACAGCCACCATGGAGAACAGTGTGGAGATTCCTTAAAAAACTGGAAATAGAACTGCCATAAGACCCAGCAATCCCACTTCTGGGCATACACACCAAGGAAACCAGATCTGAAAGAGACACGTGCACCCCAATGTTCATCGCAGCACTGTTTATAATAGCCAGGACATGGAAGCAACCTAAATGTCCATCATCAGAGGAATGGATAAGGAAGCTGTGGTACATATACACCATGGAATATTACTCAGCCATTAAAAACAATTCATTTGAATCAGTTCTAATGAGATGGATGAAACTGGAGCCCATTATACAGAGTGAAGTAAGCCAGAAAGATAAAGACCAATACAGTATACTAACGCATATATATGGAATTTAAAAAGATGGTAACGATAACCCTATATGCAAAACAGAAAAAGAGACACAGATGTATAGAACAGACTTCTAGACTCTGGGAGAAGGCGAGGGTGGGATGTTCAGAGAACAGCACTGAAACAAGTATACTCTCACAGGTGAAACAGATCACCAGTCCAGATTGGAAGCATGAGACAAGTGCTCAGGGCTGGTGCACTGGGAAGACCCAGAGGGATGGGATGGGGAGGGAGGCGGGAGGCGGGAGGGGGGATCGGGATGGGGAATACATGTAAATCCATGGCTGATTCATGTCAATGTATGACAAAACCCACTACAATATTGTAAAGTAATTAGCCTCCAACTAATAAAAGTAAATGAAAAAAAAAGTAACTGTAAATAAAAAAAATAAAAATAAATAAATAAAAAACAAAAAGTAAATAAATAAAATTTTAAAATAGTAATTAAAAAGAGTGGCAGAGCCTTATTCAAAATTGAAAATACATAAAAATATTTTTTGCTTGATGTACTAGAAACCAACTGGTAAATGAGCTTCAATTTACATTCCAGGGTCAACTGATTATCAGTGGCTACCAGGAGCAGTGTGTTGAGAAGGCACATGAGACCAGTTCTGTGATAAGGGACATGTATTAGCAAGGGATGTGAACCTAAGTGGTGGGGTAGGCAGGCATGGTGGCATCAGGCATCAGTCTTCCCTACATTATGATAACCTTATTTATTAGTGTCATCAAGTCCTACCCATGATATTGTTTTATGGATGGCAAAAACTTTCTCTGCTTCAGAATGGAAAAGACCATTGCAGACCATATATTTTAGGCACCACACTCTCTATTAAAGCCAGGCCCCTCATGGTTCAGCCCTGAACCAGGTATTCAAATGAGTAGAAACCAAAAAGTAATTCTGATACTTACAGTCCCATAAATACATTTAAGAATTTTGTAAATACATTGCCAGAAGCAACTCATTAAAATGCTATACTGTTTCTCTTCTGAGACGTCCAGATCCTGAAAACGCACCCTGACACATAATACATATATAAGTAAGCAACTGTGTGTAAGCACATACAGATACACATGCATACACACATTCAGTTCAGTTCAGTTCAGTCACTCAGTTGTGCTGACTCTTTATGACCCCATGGACTGCAGCATGCCAGGCCACCCTGTCCATCATTAACTCCCAGAGTTTACTCAAACTCATGTCCATTGAGTTGGTGATGTCATGCAACCATCTCATCCTCTGTCATGCCCTTCTCCTCCTCCCTTCAATATTTTCCCAGCATCAGGGTCTTTTCAAAGGAGTCAGCTCATTGCATCAGGTGGCCAAAGTATTAGAGTTTCAGCTTCAGCATCAGTCCTTCCAATGAATATTCAGGACTGATTTCCTTTAGGATGGACTGGTTGGATCTCCTTGCAGTCTTAGGGACTCTCAAGAGTCTTCTCCAACACCACAGTTCAAAAGCATCAATTCTTTGATGCTCAACTTTCTTTATAGTCCAACTCTTACATCCATACATGACTACTGGAAAAACCATAGCCTTGACTAGCAAAAACAAGACCGGGAGTTGACAGTGGCTCAGATCATGAACTCCTTGTTGCCACATTCAGACTGAAATTGAAGAAAGTGGAGAAAACCACGAGACCATTCAGGTATGACCTAAATCAAATCCCTTATGGCTATATAGTAGAACTGAGAAATAGATTTAAGGGACTAGATCTGATAGACAGAGTGCCTGATGAACTATGGATGGAGGTTCGTGACACTGTACAGGAGACAGGAATCAAGACCATCCCCAAGAAAAAGAAATGCAAAAAAGCAAAATGGCTGTCTGAGGAGGCCTTAAAAATAGCTGTGAAAAAAAGGGAAACGAAAAGCAAAGGAGAAAAGGAAAGATATTCCCATTTGAATGCAGAGTTCCAAAGAATAGCAAGTAAAGATAAGAAAGCCTTTCTCAGTGATCAATGCAAAGAAATAGAGGAAAACAATAGAATGGGAAAGACTAGAGATCTCTTCAAGAAAATTAGAGATACCAAGGGAACATTTCATGCAAAGATGGGCTCAATAAAAGACAGAAATGGTAGGGACCTAACAGAAGCAGAAGATATTAAGAAGAAGTGGTAAGAATACACAGAAAAACAAAAAAGATCTTCATGACCCAGATAATCATGATGGTGTGATCATTCACCTAGAGCCAGACATCCTGGAATGTGAAGTCAAGTGGGCCTTAGGAAGCATCACTATGAACAAAGATAGAGGAGGTGACGGAATTCCAGTTGAGCTATTTCAAATCCTAAAAGATGATACTGTGAAAGTGCTGCACTCAATATGCCAGCAAATTTGGAAAACTCAGCAGTGGCCACAGGACTGGAAAAGGTCAGTTTTCATTACAATCCCTAAGAAAGGCAATCGCAAAGAATGCTCAAACTACCACACAATTGCACTCATCTCACACACTAATAAAGTGATGCTTAAAATTCTCCAAGCCAGGCTTCAACAGTATGTGAACCATGATCTTCAAGGTGTTCAAGCTGGTTTTAGAAAAGGCAGAGGAACCAGATATCAAATTGCCAACATCGGCTGGATCATCAAAAAAGGAAGAGAGTTCTAGAAAAACATCTATTTGTGCTTTATTGACTATGCCAAAGCCTCTGACTGTATGGATCACAATAAACCGTGGAAAATTCTGAAAGAGATGGGAACACCAGACCACCTGACCTGCCTCTTGAGAAACCTATATGCAGGTCAGGAAGCAACAGTCAGAACTGGACATGGAACAACAGACTGGTTCCAAACAGGAAAAGGAGTATGCCAAGGCTATATATTGTTACCCTGCTTATTTAACTTATATGCAGAGTACATCATGAGAAATGCTGGGCTGGAAGAAGCACAAGCTGGAATCAAGATTTTTGGGAGAAATACCAATAACCTCACATATGCAGATGACACCACTCTTATGGCAGAAAGCGAAGAGAACTAAAGAGCCTCTTGATGAAAGTGAAAGAGAGAGGAGGGTGAAAAAGTTGACTTAAAGCTCAACATTCAGAAAACTAAGACCATGGCATCTGGTCCCATCACTTCATGGCAAATAGATGGGGAAACAGTGGAAACAGTGACTGACTTTATTTTTGGGGGCTCCAAAATCACTGCAGATGGTGATTGCAGCCATGAAATTAAAAGACACTTACTCCTTGGAAGCAAAGTTATGACCAACCTAGATAGTATATTAAAAAGCAGAGACATTACTTTGCCAACAAAGGTCCATCTAGTCAAGGCTATGGTTTTTACAGGGGTCATATATGGATGTGAGACTTGGACTATAAAGAAAGCTGAGTGACAAAGAATTGATTCTTTTGAACTGTGGTGTTGGAGAAGACTCTTGAGAGTCCCTTGGACTGCAAGGAGATCCAACCAGTCCATCCTAAAGGAGATCAGTCCTGGGTGTTCATTGCAAGGACTGATGTTGAAGCTGAAACTCCAATACTTTGGTCCCTGATGTGAAGAGCTGACTCCTTTGAAAAGTCCCTGATGATGGGAAAGATTGAGGGCAGGAGGAGAAGGGGATGACAGAGGAGGAGATGGCTGGATGGCATCACCAACTCAATGGACATGGGTTTGGGTGGACTCTGGGAGTTTGTGAAGGACAGGGAGGCCTGGCATGCTGCGGTTCATGAGGTCGCAGAGTCAGACATGACTGAGTGACTGAACTGAATTGAACTGACTAGTCGGACCTTTGTTGGCAAAGTAACGTCTCTACTTTTTAATATGCTGTCTAGGTTGGTCATAACTTTTCTTCCAAGGAGTAAGTGTCTTTTAATTTCATGGCTGCAGTCACCATCAGCAGTGATTTTGGAGGTCCCAAAAATAAAGTCAGTCACTGTCTCCACTGTTTCCCCATCTATTTGCCATGAAAAGACCCTGATGCTGGGGAAGACTGAAGGTGGGAGGAGAAGGGGACTACAGAGGATGAGATGGTTGATGGCATCACTGACTCAATGGACATGGGTTTGAGTAAACTCTGGGAGTTGGTGATGGACAGGGAGGCCTGGCGTGCTGCAGTTCATGGGGTCGCAAAGAGTCAGACACGACTGAATGACTGAGCGGAACTGTTTCCCTGGGCAATCTAATTTGTCTCTGCCCTGACGTATCCTCCAAGGAGTATATGGCCATGATGTTTTTGTTCTTTGTGTTCAGCTCCCAGTTGCAAAGCCCACAACACAAAGGCTCATAAAACATTAATCTAGCAAAGCAGAGGCCCAGGACGGCCTAAATGGTAAATCACTAGTTAGAATACCCTGAATATCCTTTAGCAGATAGTCATGAAGAAAGGTTGGAACCATTTCAAATACTTATGAAACCCTTTCATAGGTCTAACATTTATTTATTTATTTGGTTGCACTGGGTCTTTAGTTGTGGCCTGTGAACTCCTAGTTGCAGCATGTGGGATCCAGTTCCCCAACCAAGAATTGAATCCAGGCCCCCCTCATTAGCTGTATGAAGTCTTAGCCACTGGACTATCAGGAAAGTCCCCCATAGGTTAATCTTATATGTGACATCATGATGCCAAATTTCTGAACTGCACTGTGGCATGGAAGTCTGCATCAGGCAGACATGGGTTGAATCTTACATCATTAACTTTCTACTGAATGACTGTAGACAAAGATATCTAAATTTTTTAAACATGCATTTTTTCTTCTGTGAAAATGAGATTATAGTATTTATACTCATATTAAAAATCAAGTGAGCTAATGCAGAGAGATCACAATACTGTGCCTGCAACATGGTAACACTTTTTTTTTTTTTTTTAATATTATTTTATTAGTTGGAGGCCAATCACTTCACAACATTTCAGTGGGTTTTGTCATATTGACATGAATCAGCCATATAGTTACACGTATTCCCCATCCCGATCCCCCCTCCCACCTCCCTCTCCACCCGACTTCTCAGGGTCCTCCCAGTGCACCAGGCCCGAGCACTTGTCTCATGCATCCCACCTGGGCTGGTGGTCTGTTTTACCATAGATAATATACATGCTGTTCTTTCAAAACATCCCACCCTCACGTTCTCCCCCAGAGTTCAAAAGTCTGTTCTGTACTTCTGTGTCTCTTTTTCTGTTTTGCATATAGGGTTATCGCTACCATCTATCTAAATTCTGTATATATGTGTTAGTATACTGTAATGTTCTTTATCTTTCTGGCTTACTTCACTCTGTATAATGGGCTCCAGTTTCATCCATCTCATTAGAACTGATTCAAATGAATTCTTTTTAACGGCTGAGTAATATGCCATGGTGTATATGTACCACAGCTTCCTTATCCATTCATCTGCTGATGGGCATCTAGGTTGCTTCCATGTCCTGGCTATTATAAACAGTGCTGCGATGAACATTGGGGTGCATGTGTCTCTTTCAGCTCTGGATTCCTCAGTGTGTATGCCCAGAAGTGGTATTGCTGGGTCATATGGCAGTTCTACTTCCAGTTTTTTAAGAAATCTCCACACTGTTTTCCATAGTGGCTGTACTAGTTTGCATTCCCACCAACAGGTAACACTTTTCACTTGCTTCTGGTAACCACTCTCTCGGAACTCACAGATTCCTGCTACGGGTGTGCCTCCACAGGCCATCTTTGCTCCCTAAACTGTGCCTGTTATCCTGTGAGTGGTCTCTATCAAAATCTTTTCATTTCAAGCATGGAAGGGAAGCTTGCTTCCTGCTAGGAACCTAATTAATACTCCATCTATATGCTGATGACTTCCAAATTTATATCTCTCACCAGACCATTTCCTTGAACTCTAGACTCCTAAATTCACTTTCCTATTTGACAACTGCATGATAAAAAAAAATTAACATTACCCACAGAGAGGTCTGGCCTTTGCAATTAGCTCCTGGGTGGTAATCTCTAAGCCCCAAGAAGAGTATCTTTGTTTATCCAGAGGACTTGGGCCACACAGGATATATCACAATGTAACTAATTTATCTTAAGGCCTTTGGGTCATGCTGCTACATGAGGTATCAGCAAACCCCTAGAAAGGTTGGAGACCTACAGGTCAGTCTAGCAGGTGGCCAGCCATGTATACATGACCAAATCCCAAGAAAAACTCTGGACATCAAGTGTGAGCTTTCTTGGTTGACTTTACTCCATGCCTATTACTCATTGTTTCCTGGAAAAGTTAGGACTCCCTACAAAACTGTTGTTGGGAGAAGACAACTGGAACCTGAAAGAAGATCTTTCCAGGACTCTGCCCCATTTGCCTCTTCTCTTAGCTGATCTTATTCTGTATCCTTGTCATAAACTGTAATGGTAAACTGTAATGGCACTTGGTATCAGAAGTGAAGATGATCTTGTAGATCCTCAAACTTTGAAACTGATGTTAAAGGTAAGGGTGTTCTTGGAGACTCCTGGAGAAAGCAAAATCTCTACCCTGATGTATAGTGAAGTCACTCAGTCGTGTCTGACTCTTTGCAACCGCATGGACTGTAGCCTACCAGGATCCTCAGTCCATGGGATTCTCCAGGCAAGAATACTGGAGTGGGTTGCTATTTCCTTCTCCAGGGGATCTTCCCAACCCAGTGATCGAACCCAGGTCTCCCTCATTGTAGGCAGATGCTTTAGCGTCTGAGCTACGAGGAAGCCCTTGATGTATAGTAAATACTAAAAAACATTCCAAACTTGGTTCTTCATCTCTTCCATCTCCAAACTGTTCCTCCTTCAGTTGTCTCCACCTATGATGATGGCAACTCTTTGTCATTCAAATTACATAGGACAAAATCCTTGATGTCATCTTTAGTCCTTTCTTTCGAGCATACCTCACATCCAATTTATTAGAAATCTTATCAAGTTTACCTTCAAATATATATAAAAAGCTGTTAACTCTTACCATTTCTAATACACTTAATTGAGCTATTGTTTAACAAATGGATTGTTATAAAATAAATGGCACTGCCCTTGCATATTTGTATATCTAGGTTTAACCAGTAGCGATTCATACCCTATGGTATGTATTTAATAAATCTGGTGACTGACTTATGAATTTTAGTTAGTATAGAACAATTTTAGTTAGCACAGCTGTGGATACTATGAGGGTAGATAAGAACAAATACGCTCAGAGGACATTGAAATTTGAAGTCCTAAGGCTTAATTCAATACATAAAGGATTCTAAAGCATGACGCACATTGTATCAGTGGCTTGTGATTCTCCAGGCAAGTGAAGGGAAACACTGTACCTCTACACAACCAATCCATCTAGAGAAAATTGTTCCAATAAGAGTAGAGAAAGCACAATGCAGTCCTACTTGGGTCTCAGAGCTATACTCAGAGGTCTCGAGTTCAAAACGGGGGACACAACAGGGTTAATGGGGACAAAGTGGACAGAGAATGCCAGAGCCGCTACCGTGTGCTTGAGGCTGGATCTAAGCTGCAAGACAAGCTCCCTCCCACCCACAAGGGCTTCTACCTGGTGACAGCCCATCTGAGAAAATGGACTGAACTGAAGTGTTACATGTAGTGTATCACTGCTCCCTGGAAGGTAGGGGCTGCAGCCTATTACTCTTTTAGTTGATGCCAGAATATCTTTTTCCTATTTCTTCTTTTGCTGCTGTGAGAAAAAGCAATTAAGTCATTATTGAAAAGCAAGCAGTGCTTTTGACCACATCAAAGCTAAAACCCTTTGGCCTCTAAAGTCTTTGGGTACAAGTTCAATATGTGCAAAGGTCAATTTTCTATTCGGAATGTTCCAGTTTGTGAAAGCCAATAGAATTAATGTTGCATTTTCATTCTTTCTTACTGCTATTAAAATTTGCTTGCATGAATTCAAGAGAAAATAAGCACCTTAGAGGTTGATTTCCAGCAACGGTAACTTAAGCGCTCACTAGGGGGTACCAGAGTCATGATAAGTGGCTTTGTCCTAGGTTCACCGAGCCCTAGATCTATCCTATCCTTTAATTTTTCTTTGTCCTCTTCATATAGCTGCTGAATGTGGGTCTCTGCCTGGTGTAACAAGATAGGGCAGGTAAAAAGCTGGACAGTTTAGTGAGAAGGCAGTTGTATTTGTCAGAAGTCTTTTGGTAATATATGCAGATCTAATTCACACTACACTGAGCCAAAATGAGACTTAACTGCCTCTATAACTGAAAATAAACTCTGGGCCTGCTTGAGACAGGAATTCTTCATTGCTCAGTTTTCTCTTCCTCTATGTTACTTTTGTTACCCCTTGATGTTTTCCCAGTTGATGACACAAATGACCAACAGAATCTCACACTCAAGAAAGAGATCTGCCTCAAAAGTTCTATCCAAATCCTATGAAGGATGCTGTCTGGCCTGGGTTGGGGTTATTTGGTGGGCGTAGGAGGGACAAAGGAAGGACACACTATTGGGTTATGGGGAAAGAAAGCCAACCTCGTCTGAACCAGAGCCTAGGAAGATGTCCTCAAAGGGATTCTGACTGAACAACACAAATGAAGGCAACCCAGAAATGTCACAGCAGTGTTTTAGAAATTCTTTAAAAATGATGACTGCACTTTGGTTTGTGACCAGTTTGGTGTTATTTTGATTCAGTGCTTGTTTACAATTAAAAGTCACTTTATAATTTTTTAATCCAACTGGGGCCCTTTTAATCTAAGGGGGTAGTGGTAAGTGCATAGTAATTAGTCCAGGGTAATAAGCATGACCCAGGATGTCCCGGGCACACCAGGAGTTCTGGGCAGTCCTCCCCTTGCTTCACAGCATCATTCATCCCTCATCATGATATCTGACTGCCTGCTGCCCTGACAGTGTTACTGAGCCACCCCTAGAGAGACCGGCTCACCTCACTGTTCATTCTGATGGCCACATTGCAGGGTCCTTTGTCTCAGGATGATCCTGTTCAGATGTGCACCATCCTTCTGTCTCTCTACCTGCTCTCTCAGCTTGTGATGTCTCAACTTCAGCTCTCCAGACAGTGGCTGATTAGGCAGCCTGCTGTTTTTTCTAATTCTTACTTGTGTCCAGGTCAGTGCAGTTATAAAGCAGCAAATGGCCCTTCACAGTGTTCTTCTGGCTCTGTCCCAGGATGCTGCTGCTCCTGACTTTATCCTGCCACTTATGCACCAAATATGATTTAAAGTTAACACGATGAAACAGCTTAGGAAACTTTATAAGGTGGGCCTACGACTAGCAACAATTACCTGAACTACTGTGTGCTGGTCGGAATGCCAAGTAGAATGTGGCTCTGGAGAAGCTCAGGTTTTATCCTTTTGCCCCAGAAAAGAATACCATTAACCACCAATGTCTTCAGCAACTGAACATATATTTTATTCAGCACTGAACACATATTTTATCTTATGAAAGACTGAAACATGAGAATATGTCAGAAACATGATAGCACTTATTATGTGCTTTGAATTGGCAGAAGTGAAATACCAAACCATATATGGTAGATATTTGCCATCTCAGAGATTATATGATAGTGTCTATCATCTGTAGGGTGATAGACGTGCAAATCATTTTTCTACAATGAATTTTGTATAATAACATGACTCTAAAGTATAATGGAAATGGTGGGGATAGAACGTCTAAGGAGGGGTAACCATTTGTCAGGTGGAAAATGATGGATTACTTGTAGGAAGAGGAAACTGCAGATGGAAAACTTATGAGAGTATGGGAAGTGTTATGAAAGTGTGGGTAGTTCAAAAATCATGAGAGTTATTTGGTGGCTGCTACTAGAAAATTGAGTATGAGCTGTAACACAGTGGGAGGTGAAGCTGAACCAGTAATAGGCAAAAACCAGTTATGAAGGGCACCTTATAAGAATGCACTTTTTAAGTGAAGAAACTGCACAGTTGTGAGTATTAAAACAACAACAATTTAGGCTGGCTTAAGCAGAAATGGAGATTGTTTAGAAAAATCTAGGCAGTTTCATAAAACCCCCAGGTGGGAAATCAGTCATTCCTCAGAATCAGAAACAAGTAGAAGCAGGATTATTAAGATATCACCTCTCACTTCTGTTCTTTTTTGTGTGGGTCTGCTTCACTCTGATCTTTCCAATGAGACCAGCATTCTCCTCTTCACAGTTCACACAGGAGACACAGCCACACTTCAAATTTACTCCTGAGTTTACTTGTTATACATACAGCAGCTGGCAGAGACCAGTTAATCTCTATTGGTTCCAATTCAAAATTCCTGGAGAGAGGATCTAATTGGCCCAGCTGTGTTACCCCTTGGTCTAATTGATTGTAGCTAGGGGCACTGACTTACCATAAAGATGGAACACGAGCCTTGACTCCACCTCTGAGGATGAGGAAGCTGGGGGAATCACTATGGAATCACTGAATACAGTAAGGCAAATTACATGAATAAAATTTGGTGTTAAAACATCACTTTGACTGTCTACACAAGGATGCAATTGTGTGTGATATACTAAGGGACATTGAAATAGTGAAAGATATTAGTGGAAAGGAAGTTGTTTTATGTTTTGGCCTCTATTAGCACAAATGAGAGAACAGCAGGAGACATTTTCTCTACACTCTCCCCTTTTCCTTGATTTTGGTAACATCTTACCATGTATCTGTGCTGCTGCTAAGTCACTTCAGTCGTGTCCGACTCTGTGTGACCCCATAGACGGCAGCCCACTCGGCTCCCCCGTCCCTGGGATTCTCCAGGCAAGAACACTGGAGTGGGTTGCCATTTCCTTCTCCAATGCATGAAAGTGAAAAGTGAAAGTGAAGTCGCTCAGTCGTGTCTGACTCTTCGCGACCCCATGGACTGCAGCCCACCAGGCTCCTCCGTCCATGGGACTCTCCAGGCAAGAGTACTGGAGTGGGGTGCCATTGCCTTCTCCAATGTATCTGTAAGCATTCTCTATTATCCACTTCTCTGGAGACAGAATTTCTTATAAAGAAGAACTGTTACTGAATTTAACCACATCCTTAACTGAGGCAATATATGTTGAAGTTTTGAAATTGACTTTAGCTCAAAAGACCTTTAGGTTGCTCTGAAACAAATGCCACATTGCTAGCATAAGGCACACACATTAATCAAGATCATAAGAGTGAAATATAATCCAATATATTAATTTATAACAAGAAATGTATTTGTCACAGACATGGCAAAACTTGAATTGCATAACCCCAGCATTCTCAAATTACATGAAAAATCATACAGCAATCTGAAGTTTACTTAATATCACTTTGGGATCAGAACAAAGGTAATTGGTCCAGTAAATGCAATAATCATAGATAGTACTATTGCACGCTTGTTTTATCTGTAAGAACTCTGAAGAGGTACTGTTGTCAGTCCCAATTTGCAAATGAGATGAAGACACTGATATGTGGGTTATTATGTTCAAATCCATGTCTAATAAGTCACAAAACCAAATTCCAACCCTGGAATCTTTCTCGAAAGTCAGTACTCAAACTTTGCACCCAAAGTTCAAGATGTCACATCTTCTTGGTAGTAAATCAACTAAAAATCTATTTTCCATTAACATTTTTTAGGTATGTCATCTGCATTTTCCTGGTTTTGTCTAAAGAATGCAAATATCTAACTTTTCTCTCTGATGACCATATTCTTTCTTCAGATATGTCAGTTACCTTCAGACAGGATATAATCAAATCTAGCTACATGGGAGGCATTCTGATTTCTAAGGTGGCCTTGCAAATTTTCATTCTCATTCATTATGTTTTGATTTCATTGTTTTAATTCTCAAAGCGTGACTTAATTTCCAGGTGTTTTCAAAGTACTTTACTCCCAATTTAAACAATGATAATGGTACCAAAGAGTCCATCAAATTGTTCTGCAGCTTGAATTTTATTTGCCAATATGAATTTGATGAGTAAAACTATTCTATTTGCCATTTATTTGAACAAACATAAAATCTGCCTTTGTACTTAAGCATAAATCTACTTTAAAATTTCTATACCAAAATATTTTTAGAGTTTAAATTTTATTATTTTCTTTCATTTATTATCTTACATGTATATTTTTGCCTCTGATTATCATTTGTCACTTCTATTATTTTTCAAATCCTTCCCACTTTCCCATAGATCATCTAAGAATTTTTCAGTCTTAACACGATGAAGCAGAACTTCACCTCAATAAGATGAAAGATTCTTCTATTTCTTTCTCAAATCATAAGCGCATGCGTGGCACAGCCTCTCTCATGCCTGTTAGTAAGCAGTAGTCCTAGATTGTCATTTCATGTGGAACTCCTAAATACAGAGTCTAGTTAATACCCCCCACACACCAAACATACACACACTTGGGTATTTATACATTGTTCTTTGCCCCTGTTCCTTATCAGTACAATGCTATCTTGACATCACTACTGGCTGCTCCTCTCTTTGTGTCTCTATGGCGCATTGCGATTCATCCTAAACATAGAAAAGAAAAAAAAAAAATAAACTGTACATTATCTAGTTTCATGCTTTCACAACTCAGAGGAGTTTTGATCATGATATTTGATAATGTTTATAATCACATACTATACCCAAAATTAGTTTTTTACTAATTCTTCATAAAATTCCAAGAGGTACTTTTATCCTCTTTACACAGGAAAAAGAGGCATAGGGATTTGAGTCAGTTGAAAATGGATTAAATCTAATAAATGACAGAGCTGGAATCTGTACTCAGTACAGCTATATTTTTCTCATGAGCAACTGTTCTTAAGAATAGTTGGTAAAATGAGCTCAATTAGGTTGGGTTGTTCTGTTTCTTTTTGCCAAATCTGTCAAAATATATAGATAATGATTTGCCTTAAGAGGAATATTTAGCCATTTACATGATAGATGGAATAAGTTTCTACCCAAAATTCCTACTCTACCTGAAATTCATGTATCAGACTTTCTGGGAAGAACAGAGACTCTGCAACTCATATACTCAAATCTAAAATGCTCTTAGTGTATGAAATATGAAAATGTATTTGGACCTTTTGGGACAATTGAAGGAAACCTATGAACTTGAGACATAACAGAAGAAATGGACATTAAGTAAGCACCTTGAAGTCAGAAGTACCCTGAAAACTGTTAACATTTTATTAGAAGTAGGAGTGAAAATCACTGATTTGTCATACAATGTTCCTTAGCCACAATTCTCATACTAATCAAAGGTCAAAGTTGGTGACATACCTGCAGGCTAAGTCACTTCAGTCATGTCCAAGTTTTTGCAACCTTATGAACTGTAGCCCACTGGGTTCCTCTGTCCATGGGATTCTCTGGGCAAGAATACTGGAGTGGGTTGCCATGCCCTCTTCCAGGGGATCTTCCCAACCCAGGGATTGAACCTGGGTCTATTGAATTGCAGGTAGATTCTTTACCATCTGAGCCACCAGGGAAACCCTCAAAATTAGTTACACTAGGACATCCAATCCTCAAACACGTGCCATGTGCAATTCTAATTTCATGATAAAATTGAAAACAGCAACAAAATATTTGATGTTAACAGAAGGAAGAGCTGAGAGTAATGCATGTGAGGTGAAGAGTGAAAACTGGGAAAGATTTCAGAGAAGAGGTAAATAGAGAAATGGGTGGGAGCCTGGAATGGCTCAGAAGGTAGAAGTCATGCAGAGCCAAGGTAAGACATGTGGCACAGAGGTCTGTGCAGACCTACAATCTGGCCTCATCCATGAGCTACAGAGACACCTTGGGTATGTAGAAGAGGGCCAAAGTGTAAGCTGGAAATAGCATGGCTGAGGCAATGCAGTAACAGAACAGCTCTACCTCTCAAACTGAAATTATGAAGTTTGTTTTAAGGTGGATTGGTGCTGGTTTTGAACATATCACAAGGTTGGATGAGGAATAGGAAAGAGAAGAGTGGGGCAGAAGCAGATGCTATGTGATCCTGGTCTCCCAGTCATTCAGGCTCTAGAGCCCTCAGGCCAGCTACCTAACATGTGGAAGTGATCTTTCAGCTGGAGGTACAGAGTAAGGATCAGAGAATAGCAGAAAGAATTAAGCTGGAGGCTAGGAGCCCAGTCAAATTAGTTATTCTTGGGAAGCAATCAGTCTTCAATTCCCACAGAAGACTGCAGGAGGGATAGCGAGGGGTTTTGGGATATGTGTGGGGCGGGGGGGCGGTGTGCTGGGGAAGGAAACAAATCATGACAAAATGGACAAATGTCAGGATCCCTGCTGTACCTTGGTACAGTTGTATATACTAGAGTCTCTATACGATGCAATGACCTGGTTTTTCGAGCTGCAAATGAACTATATGCCCCCTTTTATGAGGTCAGGGCTTCTGTTAAGTTATCTGGCCTGGTATTCACAAATTCTGATATATTTAATTGATTCATGGGGCTTCCCAGGTGGCATTAGTGGTATAGAACCCACCTGCCAATGCAGGAAATGCAGGTCCAACCCCTGGGCGGGGAAGATCCCCAAGAGGAGGGCATGGCAACCCACTCCAGTATTCTTGGCTGAAGAATCCCATGGGCCGAGGAGCCTAATGAGCTACAAGCCATAGGATTGCAAAGAGTTGGACATGACTGAAGTGACCTAGCAGCAGCGGCAACATTTGATTTTTAGTGAGAACTTATTAAGCAGCTACTATGAAACAGACCCTGTCCTAACTGTGTAGACCACCATGAAAACCAGGATAGTGGAGACTTCCCAGTTGAATGGGGCAGATGGACAATAACCATCAGTAGAAATGCACTGAGGTCAGTACTACCATAAGGGACATGCAGGAGGTGGGAAGGATGTTTCAGATGAAATGCTAAAGCACCATGAGTCAACTAGGCAAAGAGGGGGCTTGGCTCTCCAAGAAGAAAAATACTTCAGGCAGAAAAAACACGGCACAAAGGCACCAACAACAGCAGGGTGAGTTCAGGGAACTTTGAAGAGTTCGGTTTGTCTGCAATGAAATGAAGCAAGAAGTATGGCTGTGAGAGCATGCAGTGGGGACGCAAGCAGACGCTGTGGTCCCCGCTGGCCAAGGAACTACAACGCAGAAAAGTCATCAACAGATACGTTAGTTAGGAGGCTGAGATATTCGAAGCATGAGGCAGGTGTAATGTTCTGAGTGGTAATCTGGTACTGCAGGTTAAGTTGCTACAGTGCTGTCTGTCTCTGTGACACTGTGGATGGTAGCCCGCCAGGCTCCTCGGCCCCTGGCATCCTCCAGGCAAGAATACTGGAGTGGGTTGCCATGCCCTTCTCCAGGGGATCTTCCTGACCCAGGGATTGAATGCACATCACTTATATCCCATGCAGTGGAAAGCGGGTTCATTACCACTAGGGTCACCTAATATTAAATAAATCAGAGCTGAGGCAAGCAATGATGATAGGACTCTGGCAGAAGGAATCAGCCATGTAACCTGGACGTGGTGTCCTTCCACAGGTAGACTCTGCTTTCACTCTTTAAATCTGTTACAACTTTGAGGCAACTCTCGGCACATTTTTTTTGTAGTTTCAAAAGAAAACCTGTGAGTGCGGATTCTAATGAAAAGTTGTCAGGAAAGACAGCAGAGAGGTTTACATCACAAGACAGGCCACACTCCCCAAATCCCCACGTCTCTCTTCTTGGTTATATAACACGGAGTCTCTTGCTAAGCATTTTTGGCTCTTCTTTTCATCCACTGACTATTTCTCTCCCTCCTCCCCAGGGCAGACATAAACTCTATCCTAAGGTTCTCAATCATAAGAACCAGCTGACGCAGGAGAGCTTCACAAAGAGTGTCTTTTCCTTCCAAACACTCACTGTATGGAACTTGGAGGTAGAGTACTGTCAGGCAAGGAGTCTCCCCCATTCTGCTGTGTTCTAACTGACCAAAACTCTATTTCATGCCAGCCATTTAAAGAACTGCCTTCTCAGAATTCAATTCATGATTCCTGGGAGAGCTGGGGGAGGTGGGGGGGGACCTAGATCAAGCCCTGAGCATTTGGAGTGGGAGCACTGATTCCAACACTCTAGACTACCAGAGAACTAACCCTAGGGGTATAAAATACTGAGAACTCACACAAAGGAAACCACTGGAATACAAGAGCCGGCATCACCCAACCAGCAATAGCACCCTGTGCAGGACGCATCATCTAAACAACAACCAAAACAAAAATACAAACCCAATCATCAACAGAAAGGATTACCTCTTCACTCAACCTTGCCCATCAGAGGAAAAAACAAACAAACAAACAAGCAAAAACTCAGCACAAATCTCACCCTATAAGAATCTTACCCAAACCACTGGACCAACCTGAGGAGGATAGAAACAAAAAGGAAGTAAGAATTCAACCTTGAAGCCTGGGAAAAGGAGACTTCAAACACAAAAAGCTAAAAAAAAATCATAATAATGGAAAAGCAAAGAAATACTACACAAATGAGGGAACAAACTAGAAACACACAAGTCCAAATAACTGAAGAGGAAATAGGGAAACTACCAGGAAAAGAATTCACAATAACGATAGCAAATATGATCAAAAACCTTGAAAGTAAAGTGGAGAAAATGCAAGAATCAATTAACAAAGGCCTAGATGAATTAAAGAATAAAAATGCAGAGACAAATACAATTACTGAAACTAAAAATACTCTAGAAGGAATCAATAGCAGAATATCTGAAGCAGAAAAACAAATCAGTGAGCTGGAAGATAAAATGGTGGAAATAACTTCTGCAGAGCAGAATAAAGTAAAAAGAATGAAAAGAACTGAGGACAGGCTCACAGACATCTGGGACAATATCAAACACAATGACATTTGAATTATAGAGGTCCAGAAGAAGAAGAGAAAAAGTAAGGTATGAAAAAATTTTTGAAGAAATTATAGTTGAAAATTTCCCCAACGTGGAAAAGGAAACAGTCAATCAAGGCCAAGAGGCAAAAAGACTCCCATATAGGAGAAACCCAAGGATAAACACACCAAGACACATACTTATAAAACTAACAAAGACTGAACACAAAGAAAAAATATTAAAAGCATCAAAGGAGAAGCAATGAGTAACATACAAGGGAAACCCCATACGCTTAACAGCTGATCTTTCAACAGAAACTCTGCAGGCCAGAAGGGAATGGCAGGATATATTTAAAGTACTGAAAGAGAAAAATCTACAACCAAGATAACTGTACCCAGCAAGGATTACATTAAAAATTGATGGAGAAATAAAAAGCTTTTCAGACAAGCAAAAGTCAAGAGAATTCAGTACCACCAAACCATCCTTACAACAAACATTAAAGGGACTTATATGGTCAAGTAATAAAACATAAGAAAAAAGATTGACAAAATCGACCCCAAACAATTAAGAAAATGGCAGTAAGAACATATATACCAATAATTACTTGAAATGCATTAAATGCTCCAACCAAAGGACACAGACTGGTTTAATGGATACAAAAACAAGGCCCATATATCTGCTGTCTACAAGAAACCCATTTCAGACCTAAAGAGACATATAAACTGAAAGAAGAGGATGGAAAAATGTATTCCACACAAATGGGAAGCAAAAGAAAGCTGGAGTAGCAATCCTCATATCAGACAAAATAGACCTTAAAATAAAGAAGTTTACAAGCGATGAGGAAGGACACTACATAATGGTCAAGGGCAATCCAAGAGGAAGACGTAACAGCTGTAAATATCTAAGCACCCAACAGAGGAGCACCTCAATACATAAGACAAACACTAACAGACATAAAAGGAGAAATTGACAGTAACACAATAATAGTAGGAGACTTTAACACCCACTCACACCAATGGACAGATCATCAAAACAGAAAATTAATAAGGAAGCACAAGTCTTAAAAGATACAATAGGTGAGATAGATCTCATTGATATCTTCAGGACATTCCACCCAAATGCAGAAGAATACACCTCTTCTCAAGTCTACATGGAACATTCTTCAGGATAGACCACATCTTGGGTCACAAATCAAACCTCAGTAAATTTAAGAAAACTGAAATCGTATCAAGCATCTTCTCCGACCACAACACTATGAGACTAGATATCAACGACAAGAAAAAAATGGTAAGAAACACAAACACATGGAGATTAAACAACACATTTCTAAATAACCAACAGGTTACTGAAGAAATCAAAAGGGGAATAAATGTTTCTAGAAACAAATGACAAGGAAAACACGACAACTCAAAACCTATGGGAACAGCCAAAGCAATTCTAAGAGGGAAGTTTATAACAATATGATCCTATCTCAAGAAACAAGAAAAACATCAAAAAGACAACCTAATTTTACACATAAAGCAACTGGAAAAAGAAGAAGAAGAAGAAGGAAAAAAGATTAGTAGAAGGTAGGAAATCATAAAGATCCAAGCAGAAATAAAGGAAAGAAACAATAGTAAAGATTAATAAAACTAAAAATTGGTTCTTTGAGGAGATAAACAAAATTGACAGGCCTTTAACCTGTCAAGGACTTTAGCCTTGACAGACTCATCAAGAAAACAACAGAGAAGAATCAAATCAACAAAATTAGAAATGAAAAAGGAGAGGTTACAACAGACAATGCAGAAATACAAAAGGTTATAAGAGAATATTATGCACAGTCATTTGGCAATAAAATGGATACCCTTGAAGAAATGGACAGATTCTTAGATAAGTTCAATCTTCCAAGACTGAACTAGGAAGAAATAGATATTATGAGCAACCCAATTACAAGCACTGAAGTTGAAGCTCTGATCAAAAATCTCCCAAAAAACAAAAGCCCAGGACCAGATGCCTTCAGAGGAGAATCCTACCAAACATTTAGAGAAGAGTTAATGCCTATCCCTCTAAAACTTTTTCAAAAAATTGCAGAGGAAGGAACACTTCCAAATCCATTCTACCAGGCCACCATCACCCTGATACCAAAACCAGACAAATACAACACAAAAAAAGAAAACTATAGGCCAACATCACTGATGAACATAGATGTAAAAATCCTCAACAAAATTTATCAAACAGAATTCAGCAACACATCAAAAAGCTCATACACCATGGTCAAGTTGGGTTTATTCCAGGGATGCAAGGATTCTTCAATATACACAAATCAATCAATGTGATACACCATATTAACAAACTGAAAGATAAAATCCATATGATAATCTCAATAGATGCAGAAAAAACCTTTGACAAAATTTAGCATCCATTTATGATTAAAACTCTTCAAAAAATGGGCATAGAAGGAACCTACCTCAACACAGTAAAGGCCACATATGATAAGCCTACAGCAAACATTATTTTCAACGGTGAAAAATTGAAAGCATTCCCCCTACGATCAGGAACAAGACAAGGGTGTCCACTTTCACCACTACTATTCAACGTATTTCTGGAAGTCCTAGCTACAGCAATCAGAGAAGAAAAAGAAATAAAAGGAATCCATATTGGAAAAGAACATGTATAGCTCTGTGTGCAGATGAAATGATACTGTACATAGAAAACCCTAAAGATGGTCTCAGAAAATTACTAGAGCTAATCAGTGAATTTATCAAGGTTGTGAGTGTAAAATCAATACACAGAAATCATTTGCCTTTCCATTTACTAACAATGAAAAATCAGAAAGGTAAATTACACAACTGCCACAAAAAGAATTAAATATCTAGGAATAAAATTACCTAAGGAGACAAAAGAACTATACACAGAAAATTATAAGACACAAAGGAAAGAAATAAAAGATGACATAAACAAATGAAGAGATATTCCATGTTCCTGGGTAGGAAGAATCAATACTGTGAAAATGACTATGCTACCAAATGCAATCTACAGATTCAATATGATCCCTATCAAATTACCAATGGCATTTTTCACCAAACTTGAACAAAAAATTTCAAAATTCATATGGAAACACAAAAGACCCCGAATAGCCAAACCAGTCTTGAGAAAGAAGAATTGAGCTGGAGGAATCAAGCTTCCTGACTTCAGATTATACTACAAAGTTACAGTCATCAAGACAGTATGGTACTGGCATAAAAACAGAAATACAGACCAATAGAAAAAGATAGAAAGCCCAGAAATAAACCCATGCACCTATGGGTACCTTATTTTTAACAAAGGAGGCAAGAATAGACAATGTGGCAAAGACAGCCTCTTCAATAAATGGTGCTAGAAAAACTGGACAGCTACATGTAAAAGAATAAAATTAGAACACCTACTAACACCGTACACAAAGACAAACTCAAAATGGATTAAAGATCTAAATGTAAGACTACAAACTATAAAACTCTTAAGAGGAAAACACAGTCAGAGCACTTAATGACATAAATCAAAGTAGATCCTCCATGATCCACTTCTTAGAGTAATGGGAATAAAAAGAAAAGTAAACAAGTGGGGCCTTATTAAACTTAAAAGCTTTTGCATGGCAAAGGAAACTATAAGCAAGGTGAAAAGACAACCCTCAGAATGAGAGAAAATAATAGCAAATGAAACAACTGACAGAGGATTAATTTCCAAAATATAAAGCAGCTCATACAACTCAATGCCAGAAAAAAAAAAAAAAACAACCCAATCAAAAAGTGTGAAAAAGACCTAAACAGACATTTCTCCAAAGAAGACATACAGAGGGCTAACAAACACATGAAAAGATGTTCAACATCACTCATTACTGGAGAAATGCAAATAAAAACCACAATGAGATATCACCTCAAACCGATGAGAATGTCCATCATCAAAATGTCTACAAATAATAAATGCTGGAGAGGGTATGGAGAAAAGGGAATGCTCTTGCACTGTTGGTGGGAATTTGAATTGATATAGCCACCATGGAAGACAATATGGAGATTCTTTAACAAACTGGGAATAAAACCGCCATATGACCCAGCAATCTCACTCCTAGGCATATACCCTGGGAAAACTAGGGTTGAAAAAGACACATGTATCCCATTGTTCATTGCAGGACTATTTACAATAGCTATAACATGGAAGCCACCTAGATGTCCATCAATGAATTAATGGATAAAGTACTGGAACATATACACGATGGAATATTACTCAGCCATAAAAAGGAAAGCATTTGAGTCTGTTCTGATGAGGCGGATGAACCTAGAAGCTATTAATACAGAGTGAAGTGTGCCAGAAAGAGAAAGATAAATATTGTATTCTACCACAGATATACGGAATCTAGATAAATGGTACTGAAGAATTTATTTACAGGGCAGCAATGGAGAAACAGACAGACAGAATAGACTTATGGACATGGGGAGAGGGGAGGAGAGGGTGAGATGTATTGAAAGAGTAACATGGAAACTTACATTACAATATGAAAAAAAGATAACTGATGGGAATTTGCTGTTTGGCTCAGGAAACTCAAACTGGGGCTCTGAATCAACATAGAGGGGGGTGATGGAGAAGGAGATGGGAGGGAGATTCAAAAAGGAGGGGATATATGTATACCTATGGCTGATTCATGTTGAGGTTTTACAGAAAACAAAAAAATTCTGTAAAGCAATTATTCTTCAATAAAAAAATAAATTAATTAAAAAAAAATCAGCTGACAGCAAAGGCCTGGAGGTCTAGCTGCCAAGTGGGCTCATCAAAGGAATCACGAAACCGGTATCTCCTTCTGAGAGACTGCTATGGTCCCTGCTAGGGAAAGTGACACTTCCTTCATATCATTACTATCGACCAGAGTTCTCTTCTCAATCCTGCATCATCAATTCTCTCTTCTCTACTGACTTATTCTCAGTAGAATACAAGCAGTTCCTTATTTAACTTTAAGTAAATATTCTCTTGACACTAGTTTCCCCACCAGCTATCACTTCATCCCTCTGCTTTCTTTTTTAAGAAAGCTCCTAGAAAGAGCTGACTCATTGGAAAAGACCCTGATGCTGAGAAAGATTGAGGCTGGGAAGAGTAGGGAATGACAGAGGATGAGATGGTTGAATGGCATCACCAACTCAATGGACATGACTTTGAGTAAATTCTGGAAGTTGGTGATGGACAGGGAGGCCTGGCGTGATGCAGTCCATAGGGTTGCAAAGAGTCATACATGACTGAGCGTGTGAACTGAACTGAACTGAAGAGCTGCCTACATGCATAGCCTCTGATTCCTCACCTCTGACTTTCATGCAAACTCATTCTAATCAAGTTTTTATTCCCACTACTCCACTGAAACTATCCTTGTCCAGGTTGCCAAGGATCTCCAGGTTGCTGAGGTCCATGGTCAAGTTTCAGCCTGCATTTCACTTGATAAATCAGCAATATCACTCTCTGCTTCCTTGAATGGATAGTTTCACTGATTTCCAGGATATCCCATGGTCTTGGATTTCCTCTTGTCTTACAAACAATCTTTTGTCATCCCCTAATGCAACCTACCTAGATAGCATATTAAAAAGCAGAGATATTACTTTGCCAACAAAGGTCTGTCTAGTCAAGGCTATGGTTTTTCCAGTGGTCATGTATGGATGTGAGAGTTGGACTGTGAAGAAAGCTGAGCACCAAAAAATTCATGCTTTTGAACTGTGGTGTTAGAGAAGACTCTTGAGAGCCCCTTGGACTCCAACAAGTCGATCCTAAAGGAGATCAGTCCTGGGTGTTTGATGGAAGGACTGATGCTGAAGCTGAAACTCCAGTACTTTGGCCACCTCATGCAAAGAGCTGACTCATTGGAAAAGACCCTGATGCTGGGAGGGATTAGGGGCAGGAGGAGAAGGGGATGACAGAGGATGAGTTGGCTGGATGGCATCACCGACTCAATGGACATGGGTTTGAGTGGACTCCGGGAGTTGGTGATGGACAGGGAGGCCTGGCGTGCTGCGATTCATGTGGTCGCAAAGAGTCGGACACGACTGAGCGACTGAACCGAACTGAACTGAATGTCTTTTTACTGATCTCATCAAGTTTTATGGCTTTAATACTACTCTCACATGAACATTCCAGTGCAGTCCCTACTGGGCTCTTAGACTTCTTTACCCAACTGCCTACACCATCACATCTCTGACTGTTAACAAACCCCCAGAACTTGACTTATCCATAGCCACACATACTGTCCCCTTCACAGTCTTCCCAGAGTTAGTTGATGGCAATACCTTTCTTCCAGTTCCTCTGTAGAATATGTTCTTTACCTGTAATCTTCTTCTCCTACTTATTTGATGGCTTACTCTCATCTGCTTTGACCACCCTATTTTTAAACTGCAGTCTTCTCCTTTTATATTTTCAGATTCTTCTTACATTGTTTTTACCCCTCTGCTGCACTTATCACCTGCTAACTTACTCTATAATTGACATATTTATGACATGAATTACTTATTCTCTGTCTCATTTCACTAGAATATCAACTCCATGGAGGCAGGGAATTTTGTCTGATTATTTCTTGGATGTAACTCAGGTATTTAGAACATGTAGCACTTGGTGGATGTTCAAAAACATTTGTTGAATGAATAAATGATCTTTATTCTTGAGAAGCTTGCAGTCCATTTGGGAAAATAAATTATATGTTGAAGAAAAGAATGTCTGCCAGGACCAGGCAGAATGTGCCAAGTGATAAGTGAGTAGGACCCAAAGTGCTAAGACATTGTCTTTTCTAAGGATACAGAAGACGGCTCAATTTGAATAATTCATTCTGGAAGAAAATTGATCACAATCTCTAAAAGTGAAGATGCGAATAAAACATTTTAGATGAGAGCAATTTAGGGCCTCAATGACACTGCATTTCTGAATTTAAAAGGAAGCTATTTGTTGCCAAGAAGAAATACAAAAAGAGTTCATTCCAACTGGAGGTCTCTTTCTTCTTTGTCTACAAAAGTGCAAAACAATGTCCCAGTAATGGGCCTTTTGGTTAATGCATACGCAGTGGCTGTTACTAAGAGGTAGGGCTGGCTGCACAGAAGGAAAAAGAAGTCAGTTTGTAAGCCCCATTACAAATCAAATTTTTTTCAAGTCAGTCCATGGTAAAATAAAGAGGGAAGGGAATTAAATAGCTACCTAGAGACAAAAGAAAAAAAAAAAAAAAACTGAAGTGGGCCAAAGGAAAAGCTTTTAGTAAATGTGAAAAAAAATCATGCTGACATTGATGATGGGCCACTTAGAAGTGATTATTTCTAATGGAGCAAAGAAGGGCAGCGGGTGCTGTGAGGTGCAGGCTGGAGTCTCCTCAAAGAGACCCTTGGCATCCCAACTGTCAATTTGTCTTAGGGCTGGAGCTGGCATTCCATTAATGCATCCTACCCCTGCATCAGCTGCCCCTAAGCACATCCACTTAGGAGATGAAACGATTTTTGGTACAGTTTCTCTTTGCCTACTGAGTATTTTTTTCAGTGGCAGTTGAAGGCCAAACTGGAAGAAAAATGGATAAAATTTATCTGTGCCCAAAGTCTCCCCTCCTGTCTTTTCTCTTTCACTGATGACCCCTCCAGTGCTTCAGGAACCAAGGGGACTTCAGGCTTTTTCTTCTTGTAGCTAAACAGAGGAAGACGTATTTCTGGTCATTTATACTGACATCCTTACTAACTGGTTTCTAACAATGTTTCTTCTCATGGGATTGTTGGTATATTAAACCTTTGCTCCTCAGTTGTGATCTGAAAAATTCTGCCTTCCCAGGAAGGTTGAGAAGAATTTAAGTATCTGAATTCAGCTAAAAAAGGGGGCCCAACCTGCTTTCAGAGAAGGCAATGGCACCCCACTCCAGTACTCTTGCCTTGAAAATCCCATGGATGGAGGAGTCTTGTAGGTTGCAGTCCATGGTGTCATGAAGAGTCGGACATGACTGAGCGACTTCACTTTCATGCATTGGAGAAGGAAGTGGCAACCCACAGCAGGGTTCTTGCCTGGAGAATCCCAGGGATGGGGGAGCCTGGTGGGCTGCCATCTATGGGGTCGCACAGAGTCAGACACGACTGAAGTGACTTAGCAGCAGTAGCAGCAGCAACCTGCTTTCAGATTGCTTTGGTCAAAGGAAAGAGTTTGGATCTCTCAGGAAGCCCTGCTGCAATTTTAACTGCAGGAGACTTACTTCCACAAGACTGAGGGATGTTAAAAGGATTTTTCTGGACTTGCCTGCTCTCACCTGTAGCCCTAAGGCATGGTCTCTGCTCAGACTTGATACTAAGGACCCCCTTGACTGGCTATTTCCAGCTCTCTATACCATCTTCTTATGCAGATGACACCACCCTAATGGCAGAAAGCAAAGAAGAACTAAAGAGCCTCTTGATGAAAGTGAAAGAGGAGAGTGAAAAAGTTGGCTTAAAACTCAACATTCAGAAAACTACGATCATGTTCCCATCACTTCATGGCAAATATATGGGGAAACAGTGGAAACAGTGACAGATTTTATTTTTCTGGGCTCCAAATCACTGCAGCCATTAAATTAAAAGATGCTTGCTCCTTGAAAGAAAAGTTATGACAAACCTAGACAGCATATTAAAAAGCAGAGACATTACTTTGCCAACAAAGGTCCATCTAGTCAAAGCTATGGTTTTACCAGTAGTCATGTGTGGATGTGAGAGTTGGACTATAAAGAAAGCTGAGCACTGAAGAATTGATGCTTTTGAACTGTAGTGTTGGAGAAGACTCTTGAGATCCCTTGAACTGCAAGGCGATCCAACCAGTCCATCCTAAAGGAAATCAGTCCTGAATATTCACTGGAAGGACTGATGCTGAAGCTGAAACTCCAATACTTTGGCCAACTGATGTGAAGAACTGACTCATTGGAAAAGACCCTGATGCTGGGAGAGATTGAAGGACGAGGAGTAGGGGACTACAGAGGATGAGATGGTTGGATGGTATCACCGACTCAATGGACATGAGTTTGAGTAAACTCTGGGAGTTGGTGATGGACAGGGAGGCCTGGCGTGCTGCAGTCCACGAGGTCGCAGAGTCGGACACGACTGAGTGACTGAACTGAACTGAACTGATACCATCTTCCTCCCACATGGTATAAACTCCTTTTCTTCCCTTTCTCAGCCAACTAGTGTCAGCTGTAAGTGATATAGGGCTGGTTCTGTGGGTTTTATCTTTGACTTTTTTAGCCTTGACTCTTGGCTGACACCTGGTCTGATATCCTTGACCCTATCCTAAAGTAGGATGACTGATGCCTTGTATATTGTAAATTCATTTGCTTGTTCGCTATAAATTTTAATTCTCCAAAGTCATTATGGGGAGGACATCCAGAGTGGTTTAGAAAGGAGACTCTGTTCTAACAATGTAGGAAAATATAGGCAGAAGCTTGAATGTGGCTTGTACTTGTATGTGGACTAGGGTCAGCTATGAAATCCAGGGCTAATTGTCAGCTAGTAAGCATCTCCAATTTTTACCAGCTATTGGTTACTGCTTGAGGAAATTGGTTGTGAAACATTTTTAACATTACCTCAACCTACTGTGGCCCAGAGGCAAAATGGTAAAATGGCAAAAGCATGAATTTAGATCCAGCCAGACATGAGTATTAATTAATGTGTGACCTTGGGCAAGTTACGTAACTTATTTACATCTTCTATGATCTCTGTGATTTCCCTATGTTGCCCGAAAGAATTAAACAGGATGACAGAAATAAAATATGTATCACAGTTTCTGGCACTATTATTATTTTACTTATTTTTTTTTTGTTGTTGTTTATATTCCCAGACCTGACCTACTATCAGAGGGAAGTGAAAGTTGGGAAGGAGTTAGAAAGGAGCTTCTGGAAAGAGAATGATTCCAGCAATTATTTAGAATGTTTAGTCCCTTCTACAATTCTCAAAAGTAAAAATGATTTTTAAGTGTAATTATTATTATCTCAAATAGCAAATATATAGGATCACATGGTTGATAAACAATAGTTATAGCATTGAACTCAAGTCTTAGTTTATCACATAAGTCTCTTTTTGCATTAAGGATATTGAGCAGCATAGTATGGTATCTTGGCTCACAACTTTAAAAGAAAAAACACTAAAAAATAGTTTTAAAGGCAATGCTCATATCTATTTCCCAGTGAAAACATGATAACTCAGTGAAAATATATCTATGTAGATATGAGATAATAAAGTCCACATTTTGTGATTTCTATTGCTCTAAGAGAATAGAGGGGTAGACCTTGCAGAATACAGATGAATGAACAGTTTATGTAATCCTTGGTCTAATTCAGATCTCAACTATGTCCTTTATTTTTATACCTCCAGAACCTGAAACAGTGACTGGCATTTAGTTGGTGATTAACAAATGTTTATGTGATCAATGAATACAGACGCTGTTAGCTCAATTCTAATTATCCTGAGCTATGTATATTATTAGCTTCTCAGTTATAGATTTCTAAGCCATAACTAAAGTTGCAGCCTATCTTTATTGCAAGTCTGCAATGTATTTATGTAATAATGTATTATTATTAATAGTAATAAATATTAATATATATAAATAATACTAAATATTACATAAACATTTATGTAATAATGTGGAGGAGTATATTCCAGGCCAGAATATTGGAGTGGGTAGCCTTTCCTTCTCCAGGGGATCTTTCCAACCTAGGGATTGAACCCAGATCGCCCACATTGCAGGCAGATTCTTTACCAGCTGAGCCACAAGGGAAGCTCCACTAAATGATGTGGGTGAATGTATTAGGAGAAGCCAGCAGGTCTTCATCAGGGGTGATGTTCCCCTCAAGGAGGGTGTGTATATATATATGTATGTATAAATTTTGGCTGCCCCAGATCTTAGTTGCATCACACAGGATCTCCCATCTTTGCTGCGGCATGCTGGATCTTTACTTTCAGCATATGAATTCTTAGTTGCGGCATATGGGATCTTATCTCCAGACCAGGGATTGAACCTGGGGCCCCCTGCATTGGCAGTGTGGAGTCTAAGCCACTGGAGAAGTCTTAACCACCAGAGAAGTCCCTAGAAACACTTTTGTTTATCGCAACTGGAGGGTGGGGACCTCTACTGACATTTAACAGGTAGAGGCCAGGGATGCTTCTAAACATTCTACCATGTACAGGACAGCTCCCCAGAACAAAGAATTACCTGGTCTCAATGTCAGCAGTACCAAGGGCAAGAAACTCTGGCCTCAGCAATGGATATCTGAGAATGGCTCTTAGCACATCGCAATGATGGGTAATTTTGTCTTCTTCTCATGCTGAATGCCTTCTGTTCTCATTCATAAGATATGTATTCCAACCATTTAGGCAGATTTTCCAGTATTTAACTTTACTTTGCCTGCCCTTTTATAATATGGCAGAGACTATTCATCTTAAGTTAAAAAAAAAATCACTGAGTGAGTTGTTACAGGGGCATCCCTTTTATAGTGACAGTCCTGGTTGAGATCTAATCTTTATCTGTTATAAAATGGAGATACTATATATCATTAACTCATCTCTGCTTATCTCCTATTTTTGTTGTCTGATAAAAGTTTCTTGGTCGCATAAAATAAAACAATGGTTTAATGTACACATTCTATAGCCTTGGTGAAAACTTTGGGTCCTCAAAAATGTATACAGTACAACAGTTACAAAGATCATATTATTACTTCAGTAATTTCTGGGGGCCTTAGTACTTCCCTGTCTGGAGAAAACTGTCTACAATGGAGCATTGCCATGCAGAGATATTCAGAGTTAACTACAGACCCCAGATAGCTCAGTTGGTAAAGAATCTGCCTGCAATGCAAGAAACCCCAGTTCGATTTCTGGGTCGGGAAGACCTGCTGGAGAAGGGATGGGCTACCCACTCCAGTATTCTTGGGCTTCCCTTATGGCTCAGCTGGTAAAGAATCCACCTACAATGTGGGAGACCTGGGTTGGGAGGATCCCTTGGAGAAGAATTCTGGTATTCTGGCCTGGAGAATTCCATGGACTGTATAGTCCATGGGGTCGCAAAGAGTTGGACATGACTGAGCGACTTTCACTTATGGACCCCAGACTCCTATTGAGCTTCAAATGCCAGGTCCCTCCTCACCCGCCAGTATATACAGAAGTTTATTTCTTTCGTTGTCAGTCACCCCTCACTTGTGGTTCATTGGTTTTTCCTTACTTGTGTCCACTGTGAGAAGGCAGAGAATTGTAATGAAGAACATGAGTGCTGGGTTCAATATCTGGAATTCAGATCCTGAGTCTGACACTTAGTAGTATTTTACCTTAGAAAGTTTTTAATGTCTTTACGACTCAGATTCCACACTTGTATTCATGGGAACAATAAAAGAGAGTTGTGAAAGTAGAAAATGAGGAATGTGTGCTAAGTACGCAGATCATAACACTCATGCAGCAGGTTCTCAATAGAAATTTTTTCATGATGATCAATATTGATATTTATCTCTCACGTGTCAGATCTTTCCTGTCTCTTCTCTGCTAATGATGAAAGAATAATTTCCCTTCCAAATGTCTGTTTCACTCCTTTCCATACATTCCTGGTTGAAGATTGGGAATTTTAAGATAGCACTGGCAGAGACAGAAATGTAGCATGTTTAATTTCTCTCTGGCAAGAAATGTAATGTATTTTGCTTACAAAGAATCACAAAAATCTTCCTCAATTTTCTATACTGATATCTTTCACAAATCTTAAATGTAGGGGCAGAATATCTACAAAAGCATTGTAGTTATTACAGAAAGCAATTTGATATGTTATTCTTGTTATGTTTTCTGTTTTCAATTTTTTTCTGGTATAACTGAAGTGAACTAAAGTACATATATCTAAAGTACGAAATTTGATCAGCTTTGAATCAAGGAATCGTAGCTACCGTCAACATAAATATTTCCATCACCCATGAAGATTTCCTCATGCCCTTTTGTAACTATGTTTACTTTTTACTTTATCATATAAGGCCAGGAGGTAAGAACTGACTAGATTTAAGCAAATCTCATTTTCTGAACTAGACATACAGAATTAGAACTAAATTATGAAGAAAGTAACAAAAGTTTTTCCTATGAAATCCAAGTGGGACATGGAGTCAGAATACAGATTCTTAGATCCCATGACTGTATAGTATTTACTCATTTGTTCATTCAACAAATATACATATAACCATCTACTAGGTTCTGCTCCATAGAGGACACAGGGGTAAAGAAGATAAATTCCCTGGAAAGACTTATTGAGGAGAGAAGCAATAAACTAAAATCTTATGACATGAGTAGGAAGTCCTGCATTACTTTTTTTTTAATGCAATTTGAAAAGAAGTGGCAGCAACAGAAAAATACTGTTAAAAGCACTAAGCTGTGATGTCTGATCACAAAAAGAATTTGCAAATATCATTTCTATGTAATAAGGCTTCCATAACAAAGCTGAATTTTTCATATGGGGCCCTAGTTTTAGAAGAGACAGTGAAAAGGAGAAGCATGACTCATGTTTAAAATAAGTATATATTAATGCAATTTAAAAATTATCTTCAAAATTCTGAAGTATCTTCAAAATTATTAAATTATTAAAAATTGAATTATTTTCAAAATTCTTAGAGGGAAAATAAGACTAGTCAAGAGCAGTAAAGTTCAGGATGATTTTTAGATAATGGTGCAAAAAAATCATCAATTTATAAAATCAGTTCTATAAAGAGAATTTTCAACAAATCAAGTAAGTTCATAATTTCTTAAAGGACAACATAAAATTTACTTGCTTAGTGTAGATAGGGAATGTATATATTATGTTACTGTGCTCCAGTTTTCTTTGAAAATAGTTTATATCTTAAAGTTAATAGATATTTAAAATGTTTAATAAACAAATCTTCAGAAAGACAAAATAACCCCTCTAGCATTTATTGTTGAGCTTACTACACATAGTAAGCTTATTTTACACATACTGTCTCATGTGAATTCAAAACAACTCAGTTAGGTATCATGTTTTCCATTTAAGGGAGAAATTGATGATAGCCAGTCGAGACACTTGCAGACAAAAACCTACAGCTTTATGATTACAAGCTGGATCATAATCCAACAGTTACGGACAGAAAAGCTAATCTCCTGGAAGGGGGATCAGTAGTGTATAACTGTAGAAGAGTCAACATCTGTCACAATTAAGTTTATAATTGAAGTGATGAATTAAGCTTCTACATAATAATATATATAGTTTAAGAGGTAAATATCAAAATAGTTAATGGCCCTTACCGCTTTTTGGTAAGATTGTGGTGGATTTTGTCTTTTTTCCTTTTCTGCTTATAATCAAGTCTTTCTACAGTCAATATGTCTCATGTTTTCTAGTTTTCAGGATAAATCAAATGATTTTGTGATTAAAAAAAAATCAGCACCCGAATCTCAGTGGCTTAACAACATACAAGTTCATTCCTCTCTCCTATACCTCGTCTAACATGGATTGGTAGGATGGCTCGGTACATTGCATTTGCTCTAGGACCTCTGTGTAGATATTGCTATCATCATCATCCTGGCATGGGGAAGAAAATGTTACAAACTGATCATTAAAGCCTCCTGCAAGAAGTGATTCAGCATTCTTGCTCTCATTTCACCAGTTAAAGAAAATCACATGACTTTGCTTATCTTCAAAGCGTGTGAGTAAATGCAATTCTGATTTGTGCCTAAAACCAGAGTCAAATACATTTGATGAATAGCAGTTAATAAGTATAAAACTTAATAACTAACTTTCAATGTTCCAAAATATATTACACAGTTTTAAAAAATCTACCTATTTAAAAATTAATGACACCAATTTTCCTGGAAAGTTTATTGACTCCTATTAACCAACATTATGATGTTAAAACCAAGATTATTTCTAGTGTTGTTCCTAGGAAACTATTTACACCTCCAACCTGTCCAGTTATACTCAGTCACTTCAAGTTCCAGGGTTGGCTGCCTCCACAGGGTTACACCTTAAATGGTTATATGCTGAGGTCAGGGCATGCTAGACTCTCCATGATCTTTTCTGACCTACTTGCTCTTATTCTTAGATGTTCCTACTCTCTGTTTCAAACACAGCAGACATGTCACCACGCTACAAATTCACCACACTCATTCACAGCTCTGTACCTTTGGAATTTCTTGTCCTACCTAACCTTCATATATCTTGAGACTCAATCTAAATGTCAACTATATTTACTATCTCTAACAAGCTGATCTCCTTGCTCTCACTTCCTGTTTTGTCATAATATTTTTTATGTGACATTTTTAGCACTTATATTGCATTATAATTTACTTTCAATACCAGATTTTACATACTTGAAGAATAGGAAACATTTTACTCACATTTGGTTATTCTTTGGCCAATAAAGGGCTTCATTAGAAATTAATTTATTTAATCAGTATGTATCATCAGTATAAAGTAAGTTTACAAAGAAAAAAAAATGACTTGAAAATAATAATTTCCTTCAACTGTATCTTCAAATGAAGTATGATGTTATAGGAGCTGATGCAAAATGACTTCCCTCGATCTAACACTGAGAAGTGATGAAGAAGGTAGCCCAAATTAAAAAAGAAAGGTGAAACTTAGTTGAAGCATCACATGTGCTGCTTTGAAACCTGAATCCATAAAGGGTCTATGTTAGTTGACTGTCTATCAACTAGGCTAATATATTTAAAAATCAATGTGGTATCATCAACAAATATATTTTAACATAACTCAAATTTGCCTAGATTTAAATTTAGAAATTCCAAGTATATTATCCAAAGCAATCTACAGATTTAAGGCAATCCCTACCAACATCCCAATGGCATTTTTTTCAGGACTAGAAGAGTCCATCCTAACATTCATTTGGAATCTCAAGAGATCAATAATGGCTAAAACAATATAAAAAAAAAAAACAACCAAAATTTGAGGTCTCACACTTCCTGATTTCAAAAGGTATTACAAAGCTACATAAATCAAAACAATATGGTATGAGCACAAAGACAGACAAATGAAATAGAATAGAAAGGCTAGAAATAAATCCTCACATATATAGTCAGATGATTTTCAACAAGGATTCCAAGACCATTCAGTAGGGAAAGGACTCTTCTCAACAATTAGTGTTAAGAAAATTGTACTCATTATCAGAGAAATGCAAATCAAACCCACAATGAGGTACCATTACACGCCAGTCAGGATGGCTGCTATCCAAAAGTCTACAAACAATAAATGCTGGAGAGGGTGTGGAGAAAAGGGAACCCTCTTACACTGTTGGTGGGAATGCAAACTAGTACAGCCACTATGGAAGACAGTGTGGAGATTTCTTAAAAAACTGGAAATAGAACTGCCATATGACCCAGCAATCCCACTTCTGGGTATACACACTGAGGAAACCAGATCTGAAAGAGACACGTGCACCCCAATGTTCATTGCAGCACTGTTTATAATAGCCAGGACATGGAAGCAACCCAGATGCCCATCAGCAGATGAACGGATAAGGAAGCTGTGGTACATATACACCATGGAATATTACTCAGCCATTAAAAAGAATTCATTTGAATCAGTTCTAATGAGATGAATGAAACTGGAGCCCATTATACAGAGTGAAGTAAGCCAGAAAGATAAAGAACATTACAGCATACTAACACATATATATGGGATTTAGGAAGATTGTAACGATAACCCTATATGCAAAACAGAAAGAGAGACACAGAAGTACAGAACAGACTTTTGAACTCTGTGGGAGAAGGTGAGGGTGGAATGTTTTGAAAGAACAGCATGTATATTATCTATGGTGAAACAGATCACCAGTCCAGCTTGGATGCATGAGACAAGTGCTTGGGCCTGGTGCACTGGGAGGACCCAGAGGAGTCGGGTGGAGAGGGAGGTGGGAGGGGGGATGGGATGGGGAATACATGTAACTCTATGGCTGATTCATGTCAATGTATGACAAAACCCACTGAAATGTTGTGAATTAGCCTCCAACTAATAAAAAAAATTAAAAAAAAAAAAAAAAGAAAATTGGATATCCACACGCAAAAGAAGAAAATTGGATGGATCCTCACCTTACACAATAAGCAAAAACTAACCCAAAATAGATTAAAGATCTAAATTTAAGATGCAAAATTATAAAAACATAGGGTATATGTGTAACTCTATGGCTGATTCGTGTCAATGTATGACAAAACCCACTGAAATGTTGTGAAGTAATTGGCCTCCAACTAATAAAATAAAATTAAAAAAAAAAAAAATAGGGTAAAAAGCTCATAACATTGGAGATTTGGCAATGACTTCTGGTATGTGATACAAAAGGCACATAAAACAAAAGCAAAAATAAATAAAACTACAAAATCAAAAACTTCTGTGTATCAAAGAATACAATAAACAGAGTGAAAAGTCAACCCATGAGATGAGAGAAAATATTTATAAATCATGTATCCAATGAGGGGGATAATCTCCAGAATATATAAAGAACTCTTATAGCTCAATAACAAAATTTCAAACCATCTGATGCAAAAATGGGCAACAAACTTAGACATTTTTCCAAATAAAATATATAAAAATCAAATAAGAATATAAAAAAAATATACAACATGATTAACCATTCAGTTCAGTTCAGTCACTCAGTTGTGTCCAACTCTTTGTGACCCCATGCACTGCAACACTCAAGGCCTCCCTGACCAACACCAACTCCCAGAGTTTACTCAAACTTGTGTCTGTTGAGTCGGTGATGCCATCAAACCATCTCATCCTCTGTCATCCCCTTCTCCTCGTCCTTCAATCTTTCCCAGCATCAGGGTCTCTTCCAATGAGTCAGTTCTTCACATCAGGTGGCCAAAGTATTGGAGTTTCAGCTTCAGCATCAGTCCTTCCAATGAATATTCAGGACTGATTTCCTTTAGGATGGACTGGTCGGATCTCCTTGCAGTCCAAGGGAATCTCAACAGTGTTCTCCAACACCACAGTTCAAAAGCATCAATTCTTTGGTGCTCAGCTTTCTTCATAGTCCAACTCTCACATCCATACATGACCACTGGAAAAACCATAGGTTTGACTAGACAGACCTTTGTTGGTAAAGTAATGTCTCTGCTTTTTAATATGCTGTCCAGGTTGGTCATAGCTTTTCTTCCAAGGAGCAAGCATCTTTTCATTTCATGGCTGCAGTCCCCATCTGCAGTGATTTTGGAGCCCAAAAAAATAGTCAGCCACTGTTTCCACTGTTTCCCGATCCATTTGCCATGAAGTGATGGGACTAGATGCCATGATCTTAGTTTTCTGAATGTTGAGCTTTAAGCTAACTTTTTCACTAGGGAAATGTAAATCAAAACCACAATGAGATATCAATAAGATATTGCCTCACACCCAGAAGGATGACTACTATCAAAAACAAAGACAGAAAATAATGTGTTGGTAAGGATGTAGAGAAATTGAAACCTGCGTTCACTGTTGATGGAATGTGAAATGGTGTATTCTCTATGGAATACAGTAGGGTGTGTCCTCAAAAAATTAAATACAGACTAATCACCTTTTGTCATTCAGTCTCTAACCATATCATTTATTAATTCGACTTCTGTATATATAACCAAAAGAAGGAGTCTTGTTGAGATATTTGTACACTCATGTTCATAGAACATGTTATTATTCACAAGAGCCAAAAGAAAGAAGTAGCTACAGTATCCATTGACAGAAGGATGAATAAACAAAATATAGAAACCACATATGAAGGAATATGGAATACTATTCAGCCTTAAAAAAGGAAAGGCATTCTGACACATACTGCAACATGAGTAAACCTCAAAGATATTATGCTAAGTGAAATACGCCACTCACAAAACTATAAAAACTGTATGATTCTACTTATATGTGGTATCCAGTGTAGTCAAATTCTTAGAAACAGAAAACATAATGTTGGCTGCCAGGGACTAAGGGTAGGGGATATGGGGCATTGTGACTTAATTAGTATAGAGTTTCAGTTTTGTAAGATGAAATAGTTTTGGAGATTGGTTTATAGCAATGTGAATATACTTAATATTATTGAACTATAAAATTATAAATAGATAAGATGATAAACAGTATATGTATTTTACCACAATTAAAACATTTTAGAGTTTTGACTACAATATTATGGTGCTGTACCTATGTTTTAAGAACACTACACCTAAACATTGCACGCATGTTTTAAGTCTGTCTATACTCTGACAAATAGCAGAGTTGTAAAAAATGTCAGTCCTACAAAGTCTTGTAGAGCCTATCCTAGTCTCCAGAACAGTGACAATAAGTTACACAACAAACAGTATTGAGAAAGAATTAATATATATAACTATATAAATGATATCACATTAGGTCAATGCATATGTAAAATCTGTCCAATATAATTTAAATTTATTCCATTCTAACAACAACAAAAAAACCCAGACTTTGAAGAATTATTGCTTTAACAGGCAAAGAAGAAAAATATTTTGTGTATCTCTCTTGCCAACAGCCTCTGTAAATACTCTCTGATCTTTATCATAAGGTAAGGACAAAAAGAATTCTTTGTCAGAAGTGTAAAACCTAAGACCTCGACAGTGTTTGAAAGGCCTTATAGATTTGGCTTCTTTAGATTCATGGGATTAGATCTAGTAGACAAAGACAAAGCCTGAAGAACTATGGATATAGGTTAATAACATTGTATAGGAGTCAGTGACCAAAACCATCCCTAAGCAAAATAAATGCAAGAAGGCAAAGTGGTTGTCTGAGGAGGCCTTACAAATAGCTGAGAAAAGAAGAGAAGCAAAAGGAAAAGGAGAAAGGGAAAGAAATACCCAGCTGAATGCAGAGTTCCAGAGAAGAGCAAAGAGAGGTTTAAAAAAAGCCTTCTTAAATGAACAATGCAAGGAAATAGAGGAAAACAATAGAATGGGAGAGACTAGCAATCTATTCAGGAAAATTACAGATACCAAGGGAACATATCACGTAAGGATGAGCATAATAAAGGACAGAAACGGCAAGGACTTAACAGAAGCAAAAAAGATAAAGAAGTGGTAAGAATACACAGAAGAACTATACGAAAAAGGAGCTAATAACCTGGATAACCATGATGGTGTCTTCACTCACTTAGAGCCAGACATCCTGGAGTGTGAAGTCAAGTGGACCTTGGGAAGCATTACTACAAACAAAGCTAGTAGAGGTGATGGAATACAAGCTGAGCTATTTCAAATCCTAAAAGATGATGCTGTGAGAGTGCTCCCCCCAATATGCCAGCAGATTTGGAAAACTCAGTAGTGTCCACAGGACTGGAGAAGGTCAGTTTCCATGCCAATCTCAAAGAAAGGCAATGCCAAAGAATGTTCAAACTACCATACAACTGCGTTCATTTCACATGCTGGCAAGATAATGCTCAAAAGCCTCCAAGTAGGCTTCAACAGTACATGAACTGAGAACTTCCAGATGTTCAAGCTGGATTTAGAAAAGCCAGAGGAAACAGGGATCAAATTTCCAAAATTCACTGGAATTGATCACAGAAAAAAAAACAAGGAAGTTCCAATAAAACATCTACTTCTGCTTCTTTGACTATGCTAAAGCCTTTGACTGGTAGAGATCACAACAAATTGTGGGAAATTCTTAAAGAGAGGGGAATACCAGACCACCTTACCCTCCACATGAGAAACCCATATATAGGTCAAAAAGCAACAGTTAAAACCAGACATGGAAATATGGACTGGTTCAAAACTCTGAAAGAAGTATGTCATGGCTTTATATTGTCACCATGCTCATTCGACTTACATGCAGAGTAAAACATGCAAAATGATGGGCTGGGTGATGCAGAAGTTGGAATCAAGATTGCCAGGAGAAATAACAACCTCAGATATGCAGATGATATCACTCTAAAGGCAGAAAGTGAAGAGGAACCAAAGAGCCTCTTGATGAGGGTGAAAGAGGAGAGTGAAAAAGCTGGCTTAAAACTCAACATTCAAAAACTGAAGATCAGGGTACCAAGTCCCATCACTTCATGGCAAATAGATGGGAAATAAGTGGAAACAGTGACAGACTTCATTTTCTTGGGCTCCAAAATCACTGAAGATGGTGACTGCATCCATGAAAGTAAAAGATACTTGCACTTTGGAAGAAAAGCTATGACAAACGTAGACAGTGTATTCAAAGCAAAGACATAACTTTGCCAACAAAGGTGCATATAGTCAAAGCTATGGTTTTTCCAGTTATCATATACAGATGTGAAAGTTGGACCATAAAGAAGGCTGAGTGCCAAAGAATTTACCCTCTCAAATTCTGTGAAGAAGACTCTTGAGAGTCCCTTGGACAGTAAAGACGCCAAACCAGTCAATCCTAAAGGAAATCAACCCTGAATATTCACTGAAAGCACTGATGATGAAGCTGAAGCTCCAAGACTCTGGCCACCTGATGCGAAGAGATGACTCATTGGAAAAGAGATGATGCTTGTAAAGATTGATGACAGCAGATGAAACGGGTGGATGGCACGAGTTTGAGCAAACTCTGAGAGGCAGTTTAGGACAGGGAAGCATGGTGTGCAGCAGTCTGTGGAGTCAGAGAGTCAGACATGACTTAGTGACTTAACAGCAACATATAAATACAAATATCTTTGCCATGTACGTCTTTCTCTCCCCAATTTTATTGAGATGTAATTGACATATAACTTTGTATAAGTTTAGCCGTACAACATGATGAGTTCATACATGTACACACTGTAAACTGATGATCATATTAGGGTCATTAATGCCTCCACTGCCTCTCAAATTTACCATTTCTTCTCTTTTGGGAGGTGGGAGGTAAAAACATCTAAGGTCGAACTCTTAACAACTTTCAAAATATAATATACCATTGTGAAGTTTAGTCATTATACTATACATTACATCTCCAGAACTTATTTTTCTTATACCTGGAAGTTTGTACACTTTCGCCAATATCTCCCCGTTTTCCCTATCCCTCAACCCCTGGTAATTATCACCCTATGTTTGTCTGACTTTGGCTTCTTTAGATTCCACATGTAAATTAGATCATTTAATATGCATCTTTCTTTGACTTATTTTACTTATTATAGGGGCCTCAGGGTCCATCCATATTGTTGCAAATGTCAGCATTTTCCTCTCTCTCAGGGCTGAAGAGTATTCATGTGTATATTATTCATACATACATATACATCTTTTTATCCATTTATCCTTAGACAAATACTTAGGTTGTTTTCATTTCTTGGATACTGTGAATAATGCTGCATTGAACAGCAGATATTTCTTTGAGATAATGATTTCATTTTGGGGGGTAGATACTCAGAAGTTGGATTGTTATATTATACAGTATTTTTATTTCCAGATTTTTGAGGAACCACTGTACTGTTTCTTATAGCAGCTGTGCCAATTTATATTTCTACCAGTAGTGCACAAGCAGCTCTCTTCTCCACATCCTCACCAACACTTATTATTTATTGTCAACAGATGTGAGGTGATATTTCACTGTGATTTTGATTTTAATTTCCCTGATGGTTAGTGATGTTGAGCATATTTTCATGTAACCCTTGGCCATTTATTTGTCTCCTGTTCAGGCCCTCTCAGCATTTTTAATTGAATTGTTTGTTTTTTTGCTATTGAGCATCAGGTTACTTCTTAGTATATAATAGGTGGTGTTTCCTTTAAAAACAGATAAAAAATAAATTTTAAAGATATGCTTAAACATTGATCTAGTTCCTTGGCTGAGTTTCCAATGACATCTGATGGTATTTATAAGAAAAAAATTGCATCATTTCCTTTGGTCTCTCAATATGCCAATAAGAACTCCTTGACCTTCAATCACACTTTAGAAAAGGAAATTATAGCTTTTCATTTCTCGTTGTGTCAGAGAAGGCAATGGCAACCCACTCCAGTACTCTTGCCTGGAAACTCCCATGGACGGAGGAGCCTGGTAGGCTGCAGTCCAGGGGGTCGCGAAGAGTCAGACATGATTGAGCGACTTCACTTTCACTTTTCACTTTCCTGCATTGGAGAAGGAAATGGCAACCCACTCCAGTGTTCTTGCCTGGAGAATCCCAGAGACGATGGAGCCTGGTGGGCTGCCGTCTATGGGGTCGCACAGAGTCGGACACAACTGAAGCGACTTAGCAGCAGCATTTCTCATTGTGTAGTTAATAGGGTAATTAACAAGCTAGTATTAAGCTTTCAAGGAGTGACTTAAGTTTCTTTCTTTACTGCCAACACAATTATTTCAGTTGGATAAAAGCATAAAAAATTCATTGTGAAAATGGAACAGGAGATTTTTTTAAAATGCTTAATTGACAAATCATACTCATCCATTGGTCATGCAAATATCACTTTCTACAAAATCCTTTTAAAATTAAATTAAAAAGTAAAACTATTTGTAAACTTGTTGAAATAGATATTATAAAACATTTTATCTATCAGTGCTTGATTATTTGAAATCATACTAATTTACATTTGAAAATTTTTATCATATTTATGTTACAATATTATTCCTCCATATTACAACTAATTCAAAGCTGTTTAAAATACTCTAAGGACAAACATATTTGGCAGAATTAAAACTACTCAATGTGGAAGTTCAGACAATGAATATATATTTTTAATAAGTGATTAATAATTTTTGTCAATATTAAATCACTACAAATCATTCTAGTTTTACTTAAAATTTGTTTTTATCTATAAAATTATGACTTTATTATACTGACAAATTTGACTTACTATCAATTATTTTTAAAAATATTATAATTTGCATAATATTCAAGATTAGACAGATCAATGTTTCTCAAAGTTTTGTCACTAGACCAGCAGCATGATCACTTAGGAACTTATGAGGAAAAAACTCTCAGGCCACATCCCACACCTACTAAATCAGAAGCTGGGATTAAAGCCAGCAAACAATGTTTTAACACATTTCCCTAATGATTTTAACACACGGTGAAGTTTGAGAATGACTAGACTAGGTTATGGTATAGGAAAAACCATATCCCAAACCACAGCAATTTAACAGAACAAGATTTTATGTCACATAAAAGCAAGGTCTGCTATAGATCTAAATAATTTCCCAAGGCAAGTCTCTTTGATATTTTAGCTCAGTATTTTGAGATACTTCAAACAGTACAGGCAATTAAATGCTTCCACCCAGAAATGAGGAGCACTCCTGCCCACATTCCATCACCTAAAACAATCCATGTGGTCACACTGAAATCCAAGGGTTGGGTGCGAGACTTCAACATCTCTATGTCTATAACTAGAGTTAGCCACATACTGATAAACATTAGTAATGCCTATCACAATTAGTTATGTGTCCCATTCCAATTGCAAGTCCTTGAGTACAACCCGAGAGTGACTGAGTAATAGCAGTTAACCTAGAAACCTCTAGTTTTAACAGTAGCCCTGGAAATCCCATTACTTGATATCAATTAAATTTAAGAACCAGAGCTTTGGATTTTAATTTTAATATCTGTTATACGATAAATTTTCTTTAATCAAAAGGAAGATGACTGAGTTCACAGAAATGCAAGAATTTGTGATGAGTAAAATAATACCTTTGGTTATTATATGAAGGAAAGGAAAGGTGTATATTAGGTTTTGCATCATCATTAGCTTCCACTAACCAAAGCTCTATGTATGACAGTATAGATCTAGTACATTTTTTAATGCATTTATGCAAAAAAAAAATCATTTCTCGAGGTTCGTTTTGAATCACTGAAATACAAACAAAGTGGACACTGCACCACCTCCTGATGCACAATTAGCCTGTCTAGAACTGGGGTGTGAACTCTTTTTTACTTTTCAAAATGTTTGATTCTAGAGAAGGTATATAGGTATATACCTTATATTTAAAACAAAATAAACATTTACAGAATGTTGAATAGGAAACAAAAAACTGTTTCAGAAGGCAATCGTGTTCACCTGATGTACAATGAATATCATTTTCCCATTCAGGATCTCGATTTTTAAAAAATTATTTCTGATACAGAACCAATTTATTTTTAATCAAGTATCTGATAAATGATCTATTACATCTTGCAGAACTGAGTACGTCAGACTTTTTTTTCTTCTTCCCCTGAAGTCTTATTACAATTATAAATGAATCCTATCACTATTTTAGGGGTCAGTGCTATAGACCATGGGCTTCCCAGGTGAATTAGTTATAAAGAATCTGCCTGCCCATGCAGGAGATGCAAGATGCGGGTTCAATACCTAGGTCAGGAAGATCCCCTGGAGAAGGACATGGCAACCTACTCCAGCATTCTTGCCTGGAGAATCCCATGGACAGAGGAGCTTTCCAGGCTACAGTCCATGGAGTCTCAAAGAGTCAGACATGACTGAACAAATGAGACCACAACACAGCTCTGGGTCATAACCACTACTAACTAACTCGTATACAAATAAGTCTGTATGTGGGAAAGTCTCTACAATGAGTTATCTTTAAATAAATAACTTACCATTGCCAAGACATATGGAACATGTCATAATGGAACATATATATATGTAGCCATATAGGTACATATATACATAAACACATACACACACATTAAAAAATGACAGATGTCATAAAAATCTCCTTCAGTCTTCAGTTTCTGAAAACATCCTTCTCTAAACTAAAATTAAAAAAAAAAACACACACACACACAAAAAAAAACCCCTGCTTTACTTAAAGTTCTTTTTCTCTTCTCCCTTGGTTATTTTTTTACCTTCTTGCTTTTTACCTGAAATACTCTTTCTTCAGACACTCCCATGACATATTTCCTCAGCTGATTCAAGTCCAAGCTCAAATTTCCCTTTCTAAATATGATCTCTTCTGACAATGTAGCTTAACATTGCAACACTCCCTCTCATATACTCCCTACATGACCCCATTGCTTTATTTCTCTCCATGACACATCACATCTGATCCTATATACAGACATATCTATTTTGTTATTATCACTCTAAACTAGAATGCAAACTCCACAAGACAAAGAAGTTCTGTCTGTTTTGTTCACTCTTGTATCTCCAGTACCTAGAACAGTAGTGACACATAGTAAATGTTTGATAATTATTTGTGAACTAAATAAAGAAATAAATTATTTTTAAAAAACAAATGAAGAAGCAAACAAATGATAAATTAAACATAAAATATTTAGAGCTCTTAGGCTAAGGAAAGTGTCACATTTGCTACACGAGTCATGTGAACATGTTGATAATTGTATTACAAAATTGATGATGAACTATGTTACCAACTAAACTCTTGCATTGTATGCACAAAGAATAGAATTATGAACTCATGTCAGGAGAAGTTAGGGATGGTTACTTCACAAATTACTTTGCAAGAATATTTTAAGGTACACCTGGAGGTGGTGAATAGAACACGGAAAGAGGAGAGCATAAGAAGCCGAGAGAACAATTTGTGCTCAGCAAAGAGATTTGACAGAACAGAGGATGATTGTTGAGGGTGAACCACAGTTATTCAGGGAGAGCTGCAGCATAAGTGTTGAGAAAGGAAAGACCGGGGAAAGAAAACCAGAGGCATGAGAGTGCCAACAAAGAAAGCCATGCATGCCATGCTGTGGATCTGGAGCTCATCTTTCCAAGAAATGATGAGCCACCAAACAGCTTTATACCTGTCCTTTTAAAAAAGACCATTTTGTCTGCATCAGAGACATGAACTTAAATACAGTAGAGGACAGGACATGGTCTAGGTGATTTAGGATAAGGATATTAACTAAAACATCTGGTCAGGGTGGAGGAAGAGGTAAATCTGAGAAATGTGAGATAAAAATGATAGGTATTAAGTGATCAGTTAGAAATGAGGCTTGAGAGGACAAACAAGAATCTAGAATGACCACGAGGAATCTAGCCAGATGAAGACAGAAACCCAGGAGAAAAAGCAAGTTTGGGAATAAAGGCAATACATTTATTTTTTGTTATGCTGGGTGAGATGTCCATATAAAGATGACCAATGGGTGGCTGGATCTATGAGTAGGGCACTTGCCAGAAGCTATCAGAGGCGTCCAGTGGTGAGTCTAGCATACGGGTGAAGAAAGGCATGAGTCAGACGGCAGGCTTCAGGGACAGTGAGGTAAACAAGTACAAAACAGGAAGCCTGGGAATAAAACTTTGAAAAACATGAGTTTTAAGGAGCAGAGAAAGAAAAAAAAACGAGTTTAAGAGTATGAGAATGGGAATAAATGGCTGAAAAGAAGGAGATAGCAAGGAGAGAATGATGGCACAGAGGCCAAACTAGGAGAATTTTATTCTTTCACTAAAGAAAGGAACAGTCAAAATTGTCAACTACATCAGAAGGATAATTTAAGTGCTATCTTTCTCCTGAATAGCATAGAGAGGCAGACAGATAAGATCAGAAAAAGGGTAGGGGAAAAGTAACTACCAAGATGCTCATGCCAATATGTTCCAGATTTAAATACAGAAAACTGGCAGTGTTTGGCCATCACAAGGAGATTATTCTCACTTTATGTCAATTTTTTATTGATTTTCTAATACTGGAAAATATTACTGATCACTGTAGACACTGTAGACATACATGTGTATTTACTCCACTATTGGCAGAAATATGAAATGTATGATTGTTATGGATTAGAAACTGTATATTTATCTTTTAGAGTTGGCATTACTTTAAAGGTTTTAAAACTCAGAGAAAGAATTAGTTCTATGAACATGTTTAAAAATACTATCATGTAATCAGAGTTTAATAATAATATTCCAAACAATTTTGAGGCTTGCTTAAATAGGAATAAAGAACTATGTTCATGCAGAACCAACTTGATGGAAGCATTAATACGCCATGCTACGTAATCACCTATATCCAAATAATTAGGTTTAATTCATAATTGCTAATTATATTCCCACTTGGAACTAAAGAACTTGAAGGCTTTGTACTTAGAACATATAACATAAAATCAAACATCTTAGATCAAATAATCCCAGACCTTGAAATAAAATTAAATTTATTTGGTTATATGTTTTATAACCATTCCAGGCTTTCCTGGAATTACTATATTATTCAAAAGTTAGTAACTTCTAAAAACATATTTTTCACATCAGCATCTATTGAATTATTTAATTGTATTTATTCTATTTAAACAAAGGTACCCCCCAAAGTAAAATAATTTTTACTGTTAGCTGACTTCATGCATGCATGGTGAGTCGTTTCAGTCATATCCAACTCTTTGTGACCCTATGGACTGTAGCCCACCAGGCTCCTCTTTCCATGGGATTCTCCAGGCAAGAATACTGGAGTGGATTGCCATGTCTTCCTCCAGGGAATATTCCTGACCCAGGTATCGAACTGCTGTCGCCTGCCTCTCCTGAATTACAGGTGGATTTTCACCCACTGCACCACCTGGGAAGTCCCATTAGTTGACTTCACATTTTTCTTAAACTAACTTTAATCACACACAGGAGTATGTAGAACATAGTCTATAAATAAAGTTCATTCAAGTCAATAAAGTTAGTAAAGAAATCATTTCTGCTTTTGCTTAGGATAAAGGTCCTCACTTTTTTTCCTATACTCATATCATGAAGTTAATCAAAGTTAAGTTTCTTAAAGTTAACATCTAAAAAATTTTACTGACTTTCCTTCATTAATTAAAAAAATTTACATATTCTCTCTCCTAAATTATTTTCAGGTCTATAGGCGTCTTCATGACTGGCTACTCAGTAGCATAACTCTGAACTTTTCTGTACCATGACCCTGTTTTTTGTCAACTGTCCTCATTTCCTCCTATCACAAAGAAGTCCAAATGGAGAGCAGAGGAATGTCAATGGGAGCATCACATGCCCATATTAAACTTCTATTTTTCAAGATGAATTTCTGTCTCCAATATAACTGTATGATTCAAAGGTGCTTCAAGTTTAATGTGTTAAAAGTCAGACTCATTATACCTTTTCCCGCATTTCTTTTTCTTGTTTTCCTCTTTTCGGTAAATGTGCTGTTGATTAGCGTTGATTAGTAGTCCAGACCAGGAATGGAGTGGTCATTCTTACCGTCTCTCTCTCCACTCCTTCTCTGCTTGTTTACATACTAAGGCCTACAATTTGTATCTCCTAAATCTTCCCAGAATTCTATTTCAATATCCTTCCATCAAAAATTCTTTAATTGAGACTGCTGCTTTTTCAACTTGACTAATTCAGAAATTCTCTTGCTTCTGGTCTTATCCTATTCCCCATATTATCTGAATAGCCTGAATGCATTCTCCATACTATAATCAGAGAAACTACCAAAAGAAGTTCTGACTGTGTCATTCCTGTTCTTAAAATAGACAAAACGAACCAAATAAAAACATAATAACTATCATTATGTCACAATATTTAAGAAAGTGAGTTCTGCAGTTGATAGTGTTGGGTCAAAAATCCAGATCTACCATTGACTTGGGCTTCCCTGGCGGGCTCAGTCTTTAAAGAATCTGCCTGCAACATGGGTTCAAGCCTGGGTTCGATCCCTGGGTTGGAAAAATCCCCTGGAGGAGGGCATGGCAACCCACTGCAGTATTCTTGCTGGAGAATCCCCATGGACAGAGGAGACTGGCGGGCTCCAGTCCATGGGGCTGCAGAGTAGGACATGGCAGAGCAGCTAGGCACAGCACCATTTACTCGCTGTGAAACCTTGGGCAAGTGACCTCAACTTTCTACATCTAACCGTCCTCATACTTTAAAATGCAGGACTGAATAATTTCTTTTTCTTATAGTTAGGAATAAATGGAACACAAGACATGGCTTTTTTTTTTTTTTTTTTCCCACGGCTGCCCTGGGTCTTTGGTTACCTCGTGAACTTCTGTTGTTGCCCTGCAGCATGTGTGGGATTTTCATTCCCCAACCAGGGATCAAATCTGTGTCCCCTGCATTGGAAGGTAGATTTTCAACCCTGAACCACCAGGGAAGTCCCCAAGGCATTTCTACTGTTGACATTTTTAAGCTCTTGCTACCTACATGGGAGCTATAAAGCACTTCGCATATCTCACTAATCATGACAACAATCCCCTGATGTATGATCATCTTCAATTTACAAATGTGTCAACTCATGTCTTTAAAGTCAAGTAACTTGCTGAAAGTTACACAACAGAACCAGGATTTCAATCCACAGTCCAGTTTATGGACATCCCACTCTCTGTGTCCTTTTTGATTGCCTCCGAAAGGTACTGGCTGAGTGTCTGTCTATCCCTGAGGCACTCGATGTGGTTTGAAAAGCAGGTTCACATCAGGCAGACACGACCAGTACTGCTGTAACATGCAAGCTTCGAAGCACAGTAGCTAGGAAAAAGCTCTTTTTGATTTCTCCTACGTTGGCCTTGTATACATCCTCCCTCATTCTTCCTCATCTTCCCTTTCCTGATGATCCGTTGCAATGAAGTACCTGCAATTCCCTGACAGATGAGCTTCCCAAGCATTCTCACATTTGCACGTTACACCCTTAAGCTCCTTCTCTAGTTGAAGCATTTCTTCTTGTGTTTTATAATTTCAAAATTATCACACCTTCTCCAAAATTCTCCTCTGCCTTTAAAACCTTCCACTCCCCTAAATTCTTTTATGTCTATATTCATCTCCTAAAATGTCACAATATTATTTTCTTGTCTCTATCTGCACTTGTTACACTATAATAGTATCCTGCTCACATGCTCTGTCTCCCCCTCACTCAACTCTGAGCACATGGAGACAAAGTTTTATCTATAATCCTGTCTCTCATGCTGAAATAGCATCTGTACCTAGGACACAGAAGATGCTTGATAATGATTGTTCAAATAAGTACATTTTAACCACTGCTAACATATAAGCACAATTCACTCCAGATTACTTATAAAATTTTTGAAATGATAGGAAAAATCATGTCTGTATATCTGAAAATTATTGTTGAATCTACCTATTCAATGGCAAAGTATTAAAAAGCTGTCAAACTAAGTCGACCTTGGACAGATGACTTAATCCATTGGAGCTTCTTTGTCTAAACAATGGGTATGACAATACCTTTTCATGCATTCATTCCTTAAATATTGATTCAGGTATTTCCATTAGCCAGGTAATACTAGGTGCTAGTGATAGAATGGTGGGCAACCTTAGGTTCCAAGCTATTCAGATTTGTATTCGATCTAGTGGAAAATTCAGCCAAGAACAGTCGTTTGTAAAGTAATATGACAGCAAATTTGGAAAACTCAGCAGTGGCCACAGGACTGGAAAAGGTGTTTTCATTCCAATCCCAAAGAAAGGCAATGCCAAAGAATGCTCAAACTACCGCACAATTGCACTCATCTCACACACTAGGAAAGTGATGCTTAAAATTCTCCAAGCCAGGATTCAGCAATACATGAACCATGAACTTCCAGATGTTCAAACTGGTTTTAGAAAAGGCAAAGGAACCAGAGATCAAAATGCCAACATCCGCTGGATCATTGAAAAAGCAAGAGAGTCCCAGAAAAACTTCTATTTCTGCTCTATTGACTATGCCAAAGCCTTTGACTGTGTGGATCACAACAAACTGGAAAATTCTGAAAGAGATTGGAATACCAGACCACCTGACCTGACTCTTGAGAAATCTGTATGCAGGTCAGGAAGCAATAGTTAGAACTGGACATGGAACAACAGACTGGTTACAAATAGGAAAAGGAGTATGTCAAGGCTGTATGTTGTCACCCTGCTTATTTAACTTATATTCAGAGTACATCATGAGAAACATTGGGATGGAGGAAGCACAAGCTGGAATCAAGATTGCTGGGAGAAATATCAATAATCTCAGATATGCAGATGACACCACCCTTATGGCAGAAAGTGAAGAGGAACTAAAAAGCCTCTTGATGAAAGTGAAAGAAGAGAGTGAAAAAGTTGGCTTAAAGCTCAACATTCAGAAAACTAAGATTATGGCATCTGGTCCCATCACTTCATGGGAAATAGATGGGGAAACAGTGGAAACAGTGGCTGACTTTATTTTTGGGGGCTCCAAAATCACTGCAGATGGTGACTGCAGCCATGAAATTAAAAGACACTTACTCCTTGGAAGGAAATTATGACCAACCTAGACAGCATATTAAAAAGCAGAGACATTACTTTGCCAACAAAGGTCCGTCTAGTCAAGGCTATGGTTTTTCCAGTGGTCATGTATGAATGTGAGAGCTGGACTATAAAGAAAGCTGAGCACTGAAGAATTGATACTTTTGAACTGTGGTGTTGGAGAAGACTCTTGAGAGTCCCTTGGTCTGCAAGGAGATCCAACCAGTCCATCCTAAAGGAGATAGGTCCTGGATGTTCATTGGAGGGACTGATGCTGAAGCTGAAACTCCAATACTTTGGCCACCTGATGTGAAGAGCTGACTCATTTGAAAAGACCCTGATTCGGAAAGATTGAAGGGAAGAGGAGAAGTGGACGAGAGGATGAGATGGTTGTATGACATCACCGACTCAATGGACATGGGTTTGGGTGGACTCCGGGAGTTGGTGATGGACAGGGAGGCCTGGCGTCCTGGGGTTCATGGGGTCGCAAAGAGTCGGACACGACTGAGCAACTGAACTGAACTGAACTGATGTTCTCTTGGGAGAGGGTCACAGGAGAACCACAATGCTATGGGAATGTGTTGAGGGAAACCTATTCCTGCTTGGGAGCTGGGCTAAGGACAGCGTTTCTTTGTGACATCTAAGTCAAATGGTACAAATGAATGTGTGGGTGCAAATACCCAAGTGCATGTGTGTGGGTGTTTACTGAGGAGGAGGGGCAGGAGTCAGAATGAGAGAAACACGTGGACAGGACAGGACTTTTCAGAAACCAAAAGAAATTTAATGGCTCAATTTGAAAGACATAAGAGGAATTTAGACTCAAGTTTACACTGAAATAATGGAGAGGTACAGGAACTAGATCACATCAGGTCTTATAAGACTTTCAAAAAAGTTTGACTTTATCCTTAGACCTATTAATAGGATAATGGGTCAGAATTGCATTTTTAAAAATTACTTTTTACTGGATTAGCAGGAACATCAGTTAGGAGGCTGTTAGTAATAATCCAGATGAAATATTTTGACTTAAGAATTAGTTAGAAAGCATGAAAGAAATGAACAGATTTGAGAGTTCTCAGAGGTATAGAATTAAATAACCATTAGAGCTTGTTTGTGGGACCGAAGAAAGGTCGAAATCAAGGCAGATGCTCAGGTTTCTGCCTTGGGCTACTGGTGGGCAGAAGAGCCAGCTCCCTGAGGAAGCAAGGATAGTGAACTGAGAACCTATATCCCTATAATTGGATTGTTTTTACAGAATTGCTCTGAAGATTAAGTGTCATAGTTTATGTACTGCTATGTACATAATACTGCAGTAATAATACTGCTATGTACAATAGCAGTTACCTCAATGCCTAGTGCATCATAGCTGTTTTCTGTAGTCATTTCAACTTCCCTCTTCTCTTTTCCAAAGTTGTACCAGTAATTTAGTAACAAAACTGGGACTAGAATCCCAGACTTCTGTTTACCAGTTCAGAGTTCTTTGTTAATGGACTGCTGATCTATAAACAAAGATGAAACACAGGAATTTTAAAGCAAATATTCATACTTATCTTGGAATTGCTTACAAGCTGAGAGCTATCCAACTTATTTTTAGTTTATATTTAAAATGAATCATATGTTCCAAAATGACTGACAGAAACACAGCTTTGTTTCTGAAGCCAATTCTTTTCCATCATTTTGGACATCATTCAGAGCTATAACAGACTTTCAGGGTGTTTAAAAGCATTCATCCGTGACAACAACAAATGCTAATTATCATAAAAAATAAACAGCTCCTGTTAACATCGTTCTAAGAATTTTTCCTACTCCAGCACTATATTTCATCTATCATCCCATCTGTTTTGGGGGTGGGAACAAAGACTGGATGAAAGTATAATTATCATGTATCAAACTGGACAACAAAACAAAATAGAAATGAATATAAATGGGAGGAAGAGCACACATAATAAATCTAGAAAGGGAAAAAAGAAACATAAATAAAATGCATACTTCATGCCGCAATGAACAGCAGACATATAAGTTCATAATGAAGTTAATAATGTTTGTCTCATTGGGTATAAGGTGGATGTTCTCCCATTTCAGTTCACAGTCCTAGCTGTCATCAGATTTTCTCCCACATGATCAAACAGTCATCTTGCTCACTTGGGAAGTTTACAAATTTTCTCTGTTGGGTTTCTCTGTTGAGTTAAAATTCCACCTTGAGACTTTTAAACATACCCAAACAAACAAACAGAAAAAGCCTATTTCTATATATTTATGAGCACATTTCAAAGAGAATCTTCTATGTATGTTTGAGTGAGTTTTAGCCTCTAAAAAAAAAAAATCAAGAATACCAAAGTTCTCAAAAGTCTGTTAAAGTGAAGAGCTCACATAATACAGAGGTTACAGAGGCAAATATTTCACTACAAATAATACTAAAAACATGAGTAATTTCATGTCCTTAATTAGGAACTAGAAACTCAAGAAGGGCCAGGAGTTTGTTTCTTTTACTGGCAGATACTCACACCTGGCACTGTCCCTGGCACATAGCAGATGCTTCATCAAAATTTGTCGGATTAAATATTGCATAAAATGAAGCATTAACATGCTTTTTCTCCCCTTTGAGGATTTTTAAGGATACCTATAGGAAACTCCAATACTTTGGCCACCTCATGTGAAGAGCTGACTCACTGGGAAAGATCCAGCTGGGAGGGATTGGGGGCAGGAGCAGAAGGGGACGACAGAGGATGAGATGGCTGGATGGCATCACCGACTCAATGGACATGAGTCTGAGTAAACTCTGGGAGTTCGTGATGGACAGGGAGGCCTGGCGTGCTACGATTCATGGGGTCGCAAAGAGTCGGACACGACTGAGCGACTGAACTGAACTGATTCTATGAATAATCCTGTAATGACTCTTAGCATTCATATTGAAATAATCAAAGACTTCTGGAATATCTAAGTATTGATGTCAGCTTCAAGTGTTAGCTGTGGTAAAGTTTCTTTTAAATAGTAACTTAAACTTTTTTAATAAGTTTAATCTCAGGTCAAGTTTCCATTAAAAGTCTATATATCTAATTAACTAACTAACTAACTAACTAACTAACTAACTAACTATATATATATATATATATATATATATATATATATATATATTTATCTGTTTAAATTTATCTCAATGAAGTAAATATTTAGAATAATACTCAAGCAAAAGATCAATTATATACGAAACACTGCTTTGCCAAACTATGATGTGACCTTCATTACAAATCTTATTATCCCTTTATTCAATCACCCAAGAACCACATATGTGAAATAAAAAGGTGAAACCCATATGTATACAAACAGAATAGTAAGGAAAGATGTTATATCATAAACATTTCAGACATTTGCCAACTTTCTTTCTACTATGAGGGGCTTTAAGATAATAAATAAGTGTAAAATATCACATCTAAAATACATATATATGTATTATATATGTGTGTATGTACCATGTGTATGTGCATGTACATATGAGGATATGTAACATTAAGTCAGAATAAAATGTCCTTCTTGCATTATAATGGGAAGGAAAGGAGAAGTAAATAAACAATAGATTCACAATGAACTTATATTCACATTTTGTATATTTCTATATATGACCATTCATAAACATAAGTGGAGCTTTCCAGGTAGCACTAGTGGTAAAAGCCTGCCTAGTTCTGCTGGTGAATCCCACGGATGGAGAAGCTTGGCAAGCTACGGTCGATAGGGTTGCACAGAGTTGGACACGACTGAAGTGACTCAGCACACAAGCAAACATAAGTGGACCAATTTGCCACTGAGCTAGCCCTGGAGCATCATGTCATACAAGCTCAGAGAAACCATTCACACAGAGCCTGCCATTCATAAGTTGACATATATAACTTAACCAATGACAGAAAATAATGATTTAGAATAGAACAATGCAATAAATTTAGTAACTCTGTTTTAAGCTAAAAAACACATCAAAGGTACTTAGGTTATTTTAGGAATTTAAGTATTCTTTCTAAAGTTAAGTTTTAAATAAAAATTTTACTTTTTTAAATAAAAAATGCAAAATTGCACTTGGGTATGTGTGTGCATGTGCTCTGTTGTGTCTGCCCTCTTTGTGACCCAGTGGACTGTAGCTACCAGGATCCTCTGTCTATGGAATTTTCCAGGGAAGAATATTAGAATGAGTTTCCATTTCCTACTCCAGGGAATCTTCCTGACCCCGGGATCACACCGCGCCTCTTGTCTCTTGTGTCTCCTGCACTGGTCGGCAGATTCTTTACCGCTGTGCCACCTGGGAAAAGCTTGCAAAATTACACTATTAATGTATATTTAGACTTACTCTTTCTTATCCCATTTTTTAAAAGATTTCAAATTATTTGCATTGTTTCTCCAACCCTGTAACTCCCTGTTTCTCTGTTCTCTTGGGAGAGCTCCTATCTGTCAGTTTGCAGATGGTCAACTTTATTGGCAAATGGATTCATTTCTGCACATAGTTCTAAATACTGCATTCATAGAGTGTGCTTCAGGTGTATTGGTAGAGAATTTAAATTCAAATGAATTTCACTTTTGATGTAAACATAAAGGCATAGTGAAATGTCCTCAAATAAAATATTTTTAAACTCTAACTTAAAGAGCACTATTTAGACCAGTGATAAACATCTTAATGTGAAATTTCTTTTCACTAGGTAATCATCAAAATAGTATGCAGTTTCTTCACCAATATAACTTCCAAGGAAATTATTACTTTTTTTTAACTTTTTACTTTCTCTGTATTTCTGAGACTTATTTTTATTTGATACGTCAAGATAACCATTCATATATAAAATAACATGTGTTACAATAGGAAAGCAGAGACAACCTCTAGCCAGCAAATATTCATTTAAAGACAAAAATAAATACCATGTATGCATATAAACAGTTCCCAAAACTCTTAAGAATTTCAATGGATATTTTAACATGCTATACAGATAGAAAGGTTATTATTTTTCATACACATTCTTTGCACATAAATAATTACAAAAAATGTTAAGGCAAAATTCTGAATTTCTTTATTTATCTCGATTTCTTGATAAGTTTCAGTGACAGCTCATTATAAGGCTTTACTATGGGAAAATACACTGAAACTGGTAGGAAAAAAAAAGCTTGAATAAATGTTTCAATATGATATTTCATACTATCTCTATCCTTCATCCAACACTATAGTTCACAGTAGCTGATCATTCCCAGAACAAAAGTGCTTATTTTACACATACAGAGGGAAAAAAATGTATGATTCAGTTGTTCTTTATTTGGATATATAAAATTAGTGTTTGATTACAAATGTTTTTCTATCCCTTAATTTTAAAACAACAACAAAAAAACAATAACACAGCAAGAATCTCAAATGAGTTTCAGAAAATTATCTATATTTAAAGCATAGGGCCAAAGGCTACTGATTTTTTCTTACCAGTGCTGTCATCATAGACAACTGTGACAGTTTTCCACTTGAAGAACTGCACCAAGTCCAAAATGGCACGGCTGAGTGAAGAGAAGTCTGGGTAGAGGCTGACATAGAAGGAATCTTTGTTGTCTGACACCTGGTGCTTCCAGCGGGTCTGGATGTGGGGAACCCCCAGAGCATTGCAGATAGACTGAACTGCATTTGCCGAAGAGCTGTGTGAAGGCCCGAAGATGGCAGCCACCCCAAGAGACAGCTGATCACAGGCTGCAGAGGAGACAGAAGTCTGTCAGTAATGAGAGGAGATGCCAGCGTGCCAACAGTACCACATTATCATTGTCCCGAAGGCATCATCCTGAAGGATGATTTGTTTGTCCTTAATATAACATCTATAACTAGCTGATTTTACATGTTGCCTAACTCCAAATATTCTCAGTTTGTTAGAAGGGAAATTCACCTAGACACCTGCAGCCTAATGTTCAAATATAATAACTTTGCAAATAATGTCAAGGGAGGAGAAGAGAGAGGAGAAAGAGGGAGAATATTTTAGAATTTAAGGGGTGAATATTCATTTTGCAAAAATACTTCATATCCAGGGGATACTTCAGGGAAATACTTCAAATCAGGGGAATAATGTTCCTTCCCAGATTCACTGGTCATCCTCTACAATTTCAAATTCTGAATCAGAAGCCATCTATTTTTCATGGCCCATCTAAAAAGCTATGGTTGGGCACATAGTTTGGTATCTGCAATATCTGATGATACAGGTCAAGCTGTGCAAACAAATGCCTATACAAAACCTGACATGAGTCACAGAGGGTGATTTCATAGGGATTAATCTCATTGAGTAGGAAGATAATCAAAGTATTTAATTAAATACAGAAAATTTAATCATCTTTATTTATTTGGCTTTTGGATGCTGTAAGACTTTTATGATGCACTAAATGAGTTTTAAGTTTATATTTATGTGTAGAAAATTTTATTCACATAAATAATAATTACAGTAATTAAGAGACCCATAAACAAATTAGAAGGTATTCAGACAGGAATAGCAAAACTGTGACAGAACTTTAAATTGTGTAAGGCATACCAAAGCAAGTGGTACGTTTGGGTCAAGCAAGTCAATAATTACTGGAAACATGAAACTCATCTTTAAACACATGAATATGATCTGTGAAAGAGGCTAAAATTTGTTTCTTTTGACTGGTAAAGGAAGAATTAGGGCAAATGTATAGAAGTTTCTCATGAAGTCTGACACAACTGAAGAGAAGAAATGTTCAAATGTGGAAGTCTATTCCAAGAGGCAACAGTCTGTCTATCCCTGAAAATATATAAGGATGACTAAAATATTTAATAGATAGCTATTCTAACTGGGATTTAGGGATCAATTAGATTTTCAGTCTTAATCCTTTCAAAGTAGTTTATCATTCTACTGTGCAAAATTTACTGATTTTTCCTTCAGAGATTTTGCCACATAAAATGTAATTTGATGGATGGATTCTTAAGCACAGAGATATTTAATAAATAAATTTTAGCTAAAAAAAAAAAAACACATTTGTTTAATTTTTTCTCAAAAATGCAATTCGATATAAATATATAGTTTTTGAACACATATAGATTCTTACTTTTAAAGTAATAATTGGAATTCTGAATCAGTAGAAAGTTTGGAGCCTCAAGGTTTTCACTCACATAAATTTTAATTCACATACATTGAAAATAAAAGATCTTCCTTCTCTAGATTTTTGACAAGTCACAAATCAAGAAAAGTTAAAAACATTATGTTAGCTTATACAGAGCTTCTGAAGTGTGTTTCAAAGAAAAAATAGAGTTTTGGGGTATCAGAGGAGTCATTTAAAAGCAATATATGATTCAAGTAATAATTCAAATCCAAATGCATCAGAGTTTATTGAGCAAAACAGTGCTAACTATTAAAAATATAAGATCATATATCAGTGAAAACTTAAACATTGAACTTACATTCTTGCCTTGGAAAAACCAATTTAAAAAAGTTTAACAATGTCCAAATGAATTGGTATTTTATAATGAATCATACCAGTATCACATATATTATTGAAGATTCATAAGATTCAAAACTATATTAGATCTCTCCTTTCTATTAGTGGACTTCCCTAGTAGCTCAGCTGGTAAAGAATCTGCCTGCAATGCAGGAGACCTCGGTTCGATTCCTGGGTTAGGCAGATATGCTAAAGAAGGGATTGGCTACCCATTCCAGTATTCTTGGGCTTCTCTGGTGGCTGAAATGGTAAAGAATCTGCCTGCAAAGTGTTGGGAAGATCCCCTGGAGAAGGGAACAGGCTACCCACTTCAGTATTTTGGCCTGGAGAACTCCAGACACGACTGGGCGACTTTCACTTCATATTATCTCTTTACATATTCGTGTGCCGCCCAAGCAGTCATAGGTCAACAAGCAAGTGCTTCACAAGACAAGATCCAAACCATGACATCCACCATTTCAATATCTCACAAAGAACGTTATTCATACACTTACTTGAGCTTTTTCAGCTTCAGGCAAAAGTCACTTCTGGAATTAGATTCCCAATGGATTTTTAATGAGTGAAAAATTTGTAAATCCTTTTTAATATTCTAAAAACCAAATGAGTTTACCACCTCATAATTTTGCTAAGATAGTCCCAAGGTAGTAAGATGTTTGTTATCAGAACATTCTAGTCTACATTTTTATTTTATGTTGCTACTTTGAAGGCACCATTAGGAAATCTATTTATATTTTATTTATACTGTACTCATATTCTATATTCTTTGGTATAAATTATTTCATTTAAGACAGAGCTTCTTCTTCCTAATGGAAATAATCATGAACGATGTCACTAATCAAATGCTCTTGTCTTGCAGCTAATGACTTATTTTGCAATTATGATGACACATGTCATATTTCACAATAACCTTTACCCCCCTTTTCAGCCTTCAAAACCTTTCATCACCCTGACATGGTTCTGAAATGTGAAAGCTTATTTTTATTCATAAAGATATGAATTCAAAGGGCAGGCAGAACATAGGCTTTGATAAACACTAGTTAGCTGGGGGAAAAGAAAGATACTTTCATCTTAAGAAATAATATATCTTATCAACTGCCATTAATATTAATGAATTTAGAAGAACTCTGTACTGATTTAGAATTATAAGTAATTATGTACATTTCTATAGATGTTAGGTAGCTAATAAAACAATATTAGCATTACAGAATAGCAAGCACTGTCTTAAAAATAAGAATTTAGAACAAATGCTTTCTAAGTCCACTCCTTTGAGAAAATCTACCTTTTGGAATTTAATTTCATGAATGCTAACTATGCAAAAGAAAAGATCACCTACTTAGACAAAGTAAGTCAATGAAAACATCTCTCAAAATATATTTATTGCTAAAACTGTTGTTTGTTTCAAATAATGCCTTGACAGTAGTTTCTCTATTACTTTCTTTCATATATGTATTAAACTCATATCTCAGAAAATTATATGTCTACTCATATTGAAAATACAGCTTTATAAAATAATAAAATTCATACGGTATTTTTATTATTTCTTCATGTAATTCAATTTTTATATCATTAGCCATTTATTCTCAGTTACAAAAAGAAATATCAAGTGGCTAAAAAATAGGCAAGTTAAATGAAAGATTGATCAAATTTTTCCAATTAAGTTTTAAAATTGGGCTGTTGTTTTTAAGTCACTTGGAACCATAAAACTTTCAAGATACTCAGTAAATTAAGACCACAGTAGTAAAATAGAATTGACACATAATGCAAATAAAAATGTAAAATTGGATTGTAAAACTTGGTAAAATTCACTGATGGTATTGTTTTATTTTAGTAGGTTCTTAAAATAGGAATAGTTTAGTAGTAAAAAACAAAAGGATTAATAAGGGAAAAGAAAACAACTTCACTATCCCAGACATAACTACAATTCATGTTATAAGCAAATTTTTTCAGCAGGTAATCATATCACTTCACCTTTCCTGAAAAAAGAATGTATGTGCAGCTCAAAAAGAAATATTTGCATGAAAATATCTCTAGCGACTTATTAATTACTTTGTGGATTAAGAAATCTCTTAAGAATAGCTAAAAATCTGAATTTCAGAAAACACACTATTAAATGTCTATCAATTACCTTTCTTGGATGCTTCAAAACTGTCATAGAGGTTTATCTTCTGGGTGTCATAGGTTAGGGTGGTATTGGGCAGCAAGGTTCTATTTCTGTTGATTGTGTTCACAGCAAATCTGAATGCAAGTTCCTCAGCTCCCATTGGGCCGGATTCCACATATTCAAAAATACCACCTGGCAAAGAAAGGAAAAATCACACAGTTCTTACAAGACAGAGAAAATCTTGGAAGGTGTCTGTACTTTTATGTATGTATTTGGGTACTTAATTTGTGTGAGTGTGTGTGAGTGAGTATATGTGATTTGTCTAAGAATGTGGAGTATGAATACTTCAAATATTCAAGTAAAAATTTGAATTTATGCCCTTTAACATAAATTCACACTGGCAAAATTTATTTGATATTGATATCAAAATTTTATATGATTTGAATATGATTTTGCCTTTTTATTTAGTAGTTGCTTCTTTTAGGGCCTACATATATATAGATCCTGCATCAAGTACTGAACTCTCAAAGATTTGCACAGTTCCAAAATAATCAGTCCTCTATGTTGATAAAAAGCTATAAGGTTAGCATTGGGAAAACTGTATTAAATTTGTCTCTGTTTATTCAGACATCTGAATCCTTATCATAATTTTTAAGTTTTAAGTTTAATAATAACTTACCATATTAAAAACCCAAAATACTTATTCACTTGCAAATTGCAGCATTTTACTTGCAAGAAAAAGAACAAAGTAGAATTTTCTATGTGTTTTTCTCTACATCCTTTTTCAGAAAACACTTGACATTTTTGAAAGATAGCTCTCCTGAATCATGAAAATCCCTTAGGCAGTGAATAACACTGTAGCAAATAATTTTGGTCATAAAATGTGCAATATAATTTAACAACATGTTCTTTCCATTTGGCACCTTCCATCAGCTGTGTCTCAGACCAGTCCCCCTCAGTTGTGCCCCAGCCTTGATATCATCTCTCTCTCTTCAGTTGTGAGTGACCTAACTGAGACCTTTGTCTCCAAGAGAATCCCTTCCTTGTTGATTTGGTGAATGAAATGAAACAGGGAGCACCTGATAGCTGACATCCTCCAACCTCTGTCTTTAGGAAACCAAAACACTTAAGATAATGAACACTTATTTTTCTCCCTTTCACACTTCACACCACGTGCTCTCAGGACAGCCATTCACAAATTAAACTCCCCTGAATACGACCTTTCCACAGCTTGCAATTCACACCTCATGAATGTCAGGAGATTATACCATTAGCACACTACCTATTCTAAATTAGTAAGAAGTCATGGTATGGTAATAATTCCTCCAAATATGAGGAATTAGGACTCAGAAGATACCACAGTGATTGGACAAATTTATATTCAGGAAGAATTGGAAATATTTCATTTTACATCATATTAGTTGGAAATATTTCTCTTATTTTTTTCAACTAGTTTGATGGTACGGTTACATAACAGCCAACTTATTGTGAAATTATATTCTGAATATGTTTAAATCCTGGTGAGTTATGCTAAGCAGAAGGATAATAAGTATTTATCAATATCCAAATACTTAATGGGTGTCAACAACAAAATTAGATGTCATGTATGTGGAGGAGAACAGTGCTATGAGCATGGACTCCAGAGTTAAACTGTGTTTACTTTCTGGCTCTGCCACTTGTCAGCCCAGGCAAACTGGGCAGTTGCTTAAATCTTCAGCCTGAGTTTCTTCATCTCTAAAAAAAGAGATGATGATGGAGCTAGTAGATAGAACTGTTAATAGACAGCAAATTGTCTCATAACAAAGCACTTAGAATCAATGATTACCATAGAGCAAACACTACATAAGTGTTTAAGATTTCACTGACTCTTCAAAGCAATCCCAAGTAGTATAATTTTACAGAAAACAATCTTGTGACCAAAGATCTTGCAGCTATCAAGTGATAGAGGCAACATTAGAATCTGTGCATGCCTGACTTGAAACCCCTTGCCTATTCCACTACAAATCAGTAATTTTCTTCAAAATTTCATTCAGGCAAAATACACAAAAATTCCTAATTCCTAAAATGTGAGATAAGATGACTTTAATAAAAAGTATGCAGTTAGAAATGTAAGATCATATATATGGAACAGAAAAATAATTGCATAATTGGAAAGTACTTCTTAAACTTAACTAGGAACACAGAATTGATTCCAGAAATGCAAACCTGAAGTCATTTCTTAACAGCAAAATAAAATGAAGCACTGAATCTTCTACTTTTCCCTGTTCAAGTTTTGATTTGAATGTGGTGTAAAAGGAAAATGGGGAAAATCCCCTGGAGGAGACCATTGCAACCCACTCCAGTATTCTTGCCTGGAGACTCCCAGGGACAGAGGAGCCTGGCAGGCTACAGTCCACAGGATCACACAAAGCCAGATATGACTTAAGCAACTTAGCATGCATAAATAGACAAAAAGGAAACAGAAATGGTCAACACATGATGATAGCAGGTTACAACTTCCCTATCCTTCACCTCTCTTCAAAGTAACAACCTACTTTGAAAATTATGTGCTAGAGTCTTCTAATATTGAGAATACACCAACTCTGTGGCCCAAAATTTTGCTCCAGGTTTTATGTCCAAGAAAAACTGTATATCTATGTTCATCAAAATAAGAAGAATATTGCATGACATCCCTTATATGTAGAATCTAAAAAGAAATGATACAAGTGAACTTACAAGACAAGCAACAGACACACAGACTTTAAGAACAAGCTCATGGTTGCCAGAGGGAAGGATGGTGGGAAGGAATGGTTAGATTGGGATGGACAGGCACACACTGCTGTATTTAGAATGGATAATCAACAAGGACCTACCACAGAGCACATGGAACTCTGCTCGATGTTATGCAGCAATCTGGATGGGAGGGGAGATTGGGGGAGAATGGATACATGACTATGTACGTCATTATTCACCTGACATTATCACAACATCATTAATTGACTATACCTTAGTATAAAACAAACAGTTCAAACAGTAAAAATATCAAAATAAAAAAAGAAGAAGAAGAAAGAAAAACATGTACAAGAATATTCATAGTAGGGCTTCCCTGGTAGATCAGCTGGTAAAGAATCTGCCTGCAGTGCAGGAGATCCTGGTTTGATTCCTGGGTTGGAAATATCCCCTGGAGAAGGGATAGGCTACACACTCCAGTATTTCTGGGCTTCCCTAGTGGCTCAGATGGTAATGAAGCCACCTGCAATGTGGGAGACCTGGGTTTGATCCCTGGGTTAGGAAGATCCCCTGGAGGAGGGCATAGCAACCCACTACAGTATTCTTGCCTAGAGAATCCCCATGGACAGAGGTACACCCCAATACAAAACAGAAAGTTTAGAGGGAGAACACGATGGCAGAGAAGTAGGTGGACGTGGAGTCCATCTCTCTCCATGGATACATCAGGAAAACACCTTCAGACACAGAAGTGCATGAAGAACAGCAGCTGAGAGCGGACAGGAGTACCCGACCAGTGAAAAAGAATATATAGAACCATGCAAAACTCAGTAGGACAAAGGAACTAGGGGGAAAAACAGGAGTGTTAGTAGGACTGGACCTGTCCTTGGCAGGTGGGGGAACTGAAGCGGGGGTCCAATCCCCACAGTAGGGTAACTGTCTGAGTCAGAGGAGAAACATGTAAGGCTGAGAGTGAAACAGCTGATCTGTGGCAGCCTAAATGGAATGAGAATCAGACAGTCCTTTCTGCAGCCATACATACCCCAGGCAGGAACCCGGGTCTCCTGGAAGGCACAGCGGCTGGGAGCTGGAGTTTAGGGATTGTGGAGCAATCCCAGGGCGAGGGCTGCTGTTGACTGCGGAGAGATGGATTGAGGGGATGTGAGGGAGGAGATCAGGGTGGGAAATGCCTGTGGAGGAAAACCAGGCAGCCATGGAAGTAAGGCGCTACTGCTGAGTCAGGCGCAGGGGGTGGAGCCATCACCATAGCCTCTCTCCACGTGCCAGCATGGGCAGCTGAACAATAGAGAGGCTGGCACTGACGGCTCAGCTACAGAGTAGGACCCCGCCCAGGGTGCCCCCTTTAGTGCCTGTCATGCCAAACAACAGAGAAGGACCCCAGGCAAGGGAGGCCTCTAAGTGCCTGAAAGGGCAGAGCCACAGAGAAGGACTGGCCAAAGAGGCCTTCTGATCGGCAGCTACAAGAGGCTCAAAAAAGGACTCTGATCGGGCCACAGCTCCTGCAGCGGAGGCAGTCTGCGTCCCTGCACACTGGGCGCCGCCAGGCTCCCCGCAGGCCAAGCGGCTGCACCACCTTCATGCTCAGCTCTCACGGGGGCAGAGCTGCCACAGGAAAAGAAGGTCTCGTGTTTATGCGCACAGGGTCGCTTCGGTCGTGTCTGACTCTTTGCGACCCTGTAGGCTGTGCCCTGCCAGGCTTCTCTTGACAGAGAGCGGGTTCTCCAGGGAAGAACGCTGGAGCATATTGGCCAAGACTGGTTGCCATCCCCTTCTAGAGACTGTATTTCCTGCTGCCCTGGCCACCAACCCCCCTGAGCACCTGGGGCTGCCAGAACCCCTGCGACCCACGCAGCTGCACCCCCTCCACGCCTGGCCCTCACGGGGCAAACCCAAGCCCTCCAGGGCAGCCTCAGGAGCAAACCCCAGTGGACGACACACATGCAGAGGTGGAAATAAAACCAGAAGTGAAACCCAGGGGCAGTGTGACTAAGGAAGAAGACCCACAACCTTCCCACCAACTGTACAAGCTGCAGATTAAATCCGCACGATCAACTAAGCAGACTCCATGTCTGTGGAATATATAAAAGGCCATTGAGAGCGCCCACAGAAGAAAACGCACTAGCTCTGATAGCTGTGGACACTGGAGGCAAGAACTCATAGGAGTAGGACCAGATTAGAACCTGAGCGGCCCCCACAGCAGGCCCAGAGATCAGCGCAGTGTTGGAGGGCATCCTAGGGAGGTGAGGTGGACTGTGACTCCCAGCGAGGGAGAGGACTCTGACAGCAGCGACTCAAGAAAAACATTTATTATTCTTATTTTTTGACTTGTTCTGTAGATTCTTTTGGAGTTTTTCCCCCCCTTTTTTACCCCTCTGTTGTAGTTGTCCATTTTATTGGCACTAAGAAATCCAAATAAACTTTTGAGCTATTTTTTTTTGTTTTTCCTCAGACACATTTTTTGCTGTCATAAACCTCTACTTCTACCTTGGGCTTTTGCAGTTCTGTGGTGTTTTCCTCTTTTTTCCCATTTCCTTTTTTTAAATTTTTAATTTTTTAAGCCTATTATTATTTTTTATACATTTATTCCTTTGTCTGCTTTTCCTGCGGTTATTTTCCCCTTACAGTTAATCTTTAACGTATATAAATTGTCTTTAACTACCTCTATTTAACACTGTATATCTATTCTTTCTTCTCTTTCTCTCCTTTCCTCTCAACATATTTGTTGGTTTTAATTTCATTGCTTTATTCCCCACTTGGCACCTTGCTTTAGTTTTGTTATCCAGTTTGTGCTTTACTTAGTTTTGTTCTGGAAGATATAATTTTTGCTTTTCTTTGTTCGTCATGTTAATCTATTGTACTTAATTTTTGTTGGACTGTTTTGATTTTGCTTATGGGTGTATATCTATATATGTTTAGTCAGTCACAATTTCTATTGCTGCTATAAACCTCTGCCTTGACATTGGGCTTTTGCAGTTCTGTAGAGTTTTCCTCCCCATACCCCTCACCTTTCTTTCTTCTTCCATTATTTCTCTTTTTGATAATTTTAATTTTTAATTATTTTAAACCCACTATATTTTTTCTAAACTTAATCCTACTACACTTGGCTTGACTTTCCTATTGTTCTTTTCCCCTTGCAGTTAATCTTTCTTGTATATAAATCTTCTTCATCTATGTCTCTTTAACTTTGCATATCTATTCTTTCTTTCCTTGCCTCTCAACATATTTGTTAGTTCTCTTTTCATTGCTTTATTCCCCACTTGGCATCGTGCTTTAGTTCTGTTTTCTAGTTTGTGCCTAAAGTTGCTGCTGCTGCTGCTAAGTCACTGTAGTCGTGTCCGACTCTGTGCGACCCCATAGACAGCAGCCCACCAGGCTCCTCCATCCATGGAATTTTCCAGGCAAGAACATTGGAATGGGGTGCCATTGCCTTCTCCAGTGCTTAAAGTTAGTTTTGTTCTTAACTGGTAAATATAATTTTTTATTTCCTTTTTTTGCCAGATCAATCTACTGTACTTTATATTTGTTGGACTGTTTTCACTTTGCTCATGCCTGTATATGTATATGTGTATATTCCATTATTTCAATTGTTATTTGCCTGATTTTGTAACTTCCATTTGTCTGGGGTTCATCTTTGGTTTCTCGTTTTGGGATATTTGTTTTACTCTCCATTAATGCCATAACAAACTACTTGTGGAATCTTCATTCCTGACCAGAGATCAAACTCTGACCCTTTGGAGTGTGAGCACTGAATCCAAGACCCTAGACTACCATATAACTAACCATAGGGAGTATCAAATAGTGAGAACTCACACCAGGAAACCACTTGAACATAAGACCCAGCATCACCCAAACACCAATAGCACCCTGTGCAGGAAGCCTCATCTAAACAACAAACAAAACAAAAATACAAACCCAGTCATCAGGAGAGGTGAGTACCACCTCACTCAGCCTTGTACATCAGAGGAAAAACAAACAAACAAAAACTCAGCAGAATCTCACCCTATAGGAAGCTCATACAAACCATTGGACCAAACTTAGGAGGGCAGAAATCGAAAGGAAGAAAGAATTCAACCTTCTTCAAGGAAAGAATTCAACTTTCCTTGAAGCCTGGGAGAAGGAGACCTCAAACACAACACCTTAAAAAAAAAGAAAAAAGACAAAGAAAAGTCAGAGAAATAAAGCGCAAATGAAGAAATAAACTAGAAACACATTAAGTCCAAGTAAATGAAGAGGAAATAGGAAAATTACCTGAAAAAGAATTGAGGATAATGATAGTAAAGATGATCAAAAACCTTGAAAGCAAAATGGAGATAGTGCAAGAATCAATTAACAATGACCTAGAAGAATTAAAGAATAAGCATACAGAGACAAACAACACAATTACTGAAATTAAAAACACTCTAGAAGGAATCAATAGCAGAATATCTGAAGCAGAAAAACAAATCAGTGAGCTGGAAGATAAAATGGTGGAAATAACTTCTGAAGAGCAGAATAAAATAAAAAGAATGAAAAGAACTGAGGATATGCTCAGAGACTTCTGGGACCATATCAAACTCACCAACATTCGAATTATAGGGGTTCCAGAAGAAGAAGAGAAAAAGAAAGGTATGAGAAAATTTTTGAAGAGATTATATTTGAAAATTTTCCCAACATGGAAAAGGAAATAGCCAATCAAATCCAAGAGGGACAAAGAGTCCCATACAGGATAAAGCCAAAGAGAAACACACCAAGACACATACTAATCAAACAAAGACTAAACAAAAAGAAAAAGAATATTAAAAGCATCCAGGGAGAATCAACAAGTAACATACAAGGGAAACCCCATATGCTTAACAGCTGATCTTTCAACAGAAACTCTGCAAGCCAGAAGGGACTGTCAGGATATATTTAAAGTACTGAAAGGGAAAAATCTACAGCCAAGATTACTGTACCCAGCAAGGATCTCATTAAAAATTGATGGAGAAATAAAAAGCTTTTCAGACAAGCAAAAGTTAAGAGAATTCAGTACCACCAAATCAGCTTTACAACAAATGTTAAAATGGACTTATACAGTTAAGAAATACAACAGAAGAAAAAAGATCTATAAAATCAACACCAAACAATTAGAAAATGGCAATATAAACATATTTATCAATAATTAATTTCAATGTAAATGTACTATATGCTCCACCCAAAAGACACAGTGGTTGAATGGATACAAAAACAAGGCCCATATATCTGCTGTCTACAAGAAACCCACATCAGACCTAAAGATACATAGAGACTGAAAGTGAGAGGATGGAAAAATATATACCATGCAAATGGGAAGCAAAAGAGAGCTGGAGTAGCAATCCTCATGTCAGACAAAATAGACCTTAAAGTAAAGAAGTTTATAAGAGATTAGGAAGGACACTACATAATGATCAAGGGATCAATCCAAGAGGAGGACATAACAATTGTAAAAATCAAAGCACCCAACATAGGAGCACCTCAATACATAAGACAAACACTAACAGACATAAAAGGAGAAACTGACAGTAACACAATAATAGTAGGAGACTTTAACACCTCACTTGTGCCAATGGACAGTTCATCAAAACAGAAACTTAATTAGGAAACACAAGTCTTAAATGATATATTAGGTAAGATGGATCTCATTGATATCTTCAGGAAATTCCCCTCAAATGGAGAAGAATACATGTTCATCTCAAGTGCACATGAAACATTCTCCAGAATCAAGCACATCTTGGGTCACAGATCAAACCTCAGTAAATTTAAGAAAATTGAAATTGTATCAAGCATATTCTCTGACCACAACACAATGAGACTAGATATCAATTACAAGAAAAAAAAAACTGCAAGAAGCACAAACACATGGAGATAAAACAACATGCTTCTAAATAACTAACAGGTTACTGAAGAAATCAAAAAAGGAAATCAAAACATTTCTAGAAACAAATGACAAGGAAAACACAACAACTCGAAACCTACGGGATGCAGCCAAGGCAGTTCTAAGAGGGAAGTTTATAGCAATACAATCCTTCCTCAAGAAACAACACATTTCCCTTGGAGCTCAGTTGGTAAAGAGTCTTTCTACAATGCAGGAGACCTGGGCTCAATTCCTGGGTTGGGAAGATCCCCTGGAGAAGGAAATGGCAACCCATTCCAGTATTCTTGCCTGGAGAATCCCAGGGACTGTAGCCTGCCAGTCTCCTCTGTCCATGGGATCGCAATAATCAGACAAGACTTAGCAACTAAACCAACATTACCACCTCAAGAAACAAGAAAAACATTAAATAGACCAACTAAATTTACAGCTATAGCAACTAGAAAAAGAATAAGAAAAAAAAATTAGTAGAAGGTAAGAAATCATAAAGATCTAAGCAGAAATAAAGGAAGGAAACAATAGTAAGATTAATAAAACTAAAAGCTGGTTCTTTGAGAAGATAAACAAACTTGACAGGCCTTAGCCAGACACATCAAGAAAGAAAGAGAGAAGAATCAAATCAACAAAATTAGAAATGAAAAAGGAGAGATTACAACAGACAATGCAGAAATACAAAAGGTTATGAGAGAATATTATGCACAATCATTTGGCAATAAAATGGATACCCTTGAAGAAATGGACAGATTCTTAGATAAGTTCAATCTTCCAAGACTGAACCAGGAAGAAATAGATACTATGAGCAACCCAATTACAAGCACTGAAGTTGAAGCTCTGATCAAAAATCTCCCCAAAAACAAAAGTCCAGGACAAGATGGCTTTACAGGAGAATTCTATCAAACATTTAGAGAAGATATCATGCCTATTCTCCTAAAACTCTTTCAAAAAATTTCAGAGGAAGGAACACTTCAAAATTCATTCTACAAGGTCACCATCATCCTGATACCAAAACCAAACAAAAACAAAACAAAAAAAAGAAAATTACATGCCAATATGACTGATGAACATAGATGCAAAAATCCTCAACAAAATTTTAGCAAACAGAATTCAGCAAAACATCAAAAAGCTCATACACCACAATCAAGTTGGGTTTATTACAGGGATGCAAGGATTCTTCATTTGAAAAGAGCCTGATGCTGGAAAAGATTGAAGGCATGAGGAGATGGGAAGACAGAGGATAAGATGTTTGGATGGCATCACCAACTCAATGGACATGAGTTTGGGTAAACTCTGGGAGTTGATGATGGACAGGGAGGCCTGGCATGCTGCGGTCCATGGGGTAGCAAAGAGTCGGACACGACTGAGCGACTGAATTGACCTGAAGGATTCTTTAACATACACAAATCAATCAATGTGATACACCATAAGAAACAAATTGAAAGATAAAATCCATACAATAATCTCAATAGATGCAGAAAAAGTCTTTGGCAAAGTTCAGCACCTACTTATGATTAAAACTTTTCAAAGAATGGGCATAGAAGGAACCTACCTCAACATAGTAAAGGCCATATATGATAAGCCTACAGCAAACATTATTCTCAGTGGTGAAAAACTGAAAGCATTCCCCCTAAGATCAGGAATAAGACAACGGTGTCCACTTTCACCACTATTATTCAACATAGTTCTGGAAGTCCTACCTGCAGCAATCAGAGAAGAAAAAGAAATAAAAGGAATCCATATCAGAAAAGAAGATGTACAGCTCTCACTGTTTGCAGATGACATGATACTGTACAGGGAAAACCCTAAAGATGGTATCAGAAAATTACTAGAGCTAATCAGTGAATTTAGCAAGGTTGCAGGATATAAAATCAATACACAGAAACCACTTGCATGTCTATATACTAACAATGAAAAATCAGAAAGAGAAATTAAGGAATCAATCCCATTCACCATTGCAACAAAAAGAATTAAATATCTAGGAATAAACTTACCTAAGGAGACAAAAAAACTGTATACATAAAATTATAAGACACTAATGAAAGAAATCAAAGATGACATAAACAGAAGGAGAGATATTCCATGTTCCTAGGTAGAAAGAATCAATATTGTGAAAATAACTATAGTATCAAACACAATCCACAGATTCAATGAGATCCCTATCAAATTACCAATGGCATTTTTCACAGAACTAGAACAAAAAATTTCACAATTCGTATGGAAACACAAAAGACCCCAAATAGCCAAAGCAGTCTTGAGAAAGAAGAATGGAGCCGAGGGAATCAAGCTTCCTGACTTCAGATTATAGTACAAAGCTACAGTCATCAAGACAGTATGGTACTGGCAGAAAAACAGAAATACAGACCAGTGGACCAAGATAGAAAGCCCAGAAACAAACCCATGAACCTTTGCGTACCTTATTTTTGACAAAGGAGGCAAGAATATACAATGGGGCAAAGGCAGCCTCTTCAATAAATGGTTCTAGGAAAATTGGACAGCTACATGTAAAAGAATGAAATTAGAACATTTCCTAACACCATGCACAAAGATAAACTCAAAATGTATTAAAGACCTAAATGTAAGATCACAAACTACAAAACTCTTAGAGGAAAACATAGGCAGAACACTCAATGACATAAATCAAAGCAAAATCCTCTATGACCCACCTCTAGAGTAATGGAAATTAAAAACAAAAGGAAGCAAGTGGGACCTGATTAAACTTAAAGCTTTTGCACAGCAAAGGAAACTATAAACAAAGTGAACAGACAACCCTCAGAATGGGTGGAAATAATAGCAAATGAAACAACTGACAAACAATTAATTTCCAAAATATACAAGAAGCTCATACAACTCAATACGAGAAAAACAAACAACCCAATCAAAAAGTGGGGAAAAGACCTAAACAGACATTTCTCCAAAGAAGACATACAGATGGCTAACAAACACGTGCAAAGATGCTCAACATCACTCGTTATTAGAGAAATGCAAATCAAAACTACAATGAGATATCACCTCACACCTGTCAGAATGGCCATCATCAAAAAGTCTACAGACAATAAATGCTGGAGAAGGTGTGGAGAAAAGGGAACACTCTTGCACTGTTGGTGGGAATGTAAATTGATTTAGCCACTATGGAAGACGGTATGGAGATTTCTTAAAAAATAGGAATAAAACCACCATATGACCCAGCAATCCCACTCCTAGACATAAACCCTGAGAAAAACAAAATTGAAAGAGACACATGTATCCCATTGTTCACTGCAGCACTAGTTACAATAGCTAGAACATGGAAGCAACCTACATGTCCATTGAGAGATGAATGGTTAAAGAAGTAGTGGTATATATATGCAATGGAATATTGAAAGTGAAAAGTGAAAGTGAAGTCGCTCAGTTGTGTCCAACTCCTTGCAACCCCATGGACTGTAGCCCACCAGGCTCCTCCGTAAATGTGATTCTCAAGGCAAGAATACTGGAGTGGGTTGCCATTTCCTTCTCCAGGGGATCTTCCCGACCCAGGGATCAAACCCAGGTCTGCCGCATTGCAGGCAGATGCTTTAACCTCTGAGCCACCAGGAAATATTACTCAGCCATAAAAAGGAATGATTTGAGTCAGTTCTGATGGGGTGGATGAACCTAGAACCTATTATGCAGAGTGAAGTTAGTCAGAAAGAGGAAGATAAATACTGTATTCTAACACATATATACAGAATCTAGAAAAATGGTACTGAAGAATTGATTTACAGGGCAACAATGGAGAAACAGAGAATAGACTTATGGACATGGTGAGAGGGGAGGAGAGGGTGAGGTGTATGGAAAGAGTAACATGGAAACTTACATTACCATGTGTAAAAGCGATAGCCAAGGGGAATTTGCTATATGGCTTAGGTAACTCAAACAGGGACTTTGTATCAACTTAGAGGAGTGGGATGGGAGGGAGATTCAAAAGGAAGGGGATATATGTATACCCATGGCTGATTCATGTTGAGGTTTGACAGAAAAGAGCAAAATTCTGTAAAGCAATTATCCGTCAATAAAAACTAAATAAATTTTTTAAAAACTTTAAACAGTTTAAAAAATATGTTTAAGAATATTCACATGGAATAAATACATCAGTGAACAACTACAGTCAACACCAGGAGATGATGAATCTCATGAACAAAATGTGGAAAAGAGTTATCAGGCACAAGAGAATATTGCTGTATCATTTAATTCTTTTAAAAATTCAAAAAATGGTGGTGGGGTTTAGGTACAGGAAGGGTGTATTATGTGCTTCTGGGTGCTAGGGATATTCTGTTTCTTATTCTAGGTTCTCGGATATATATTATTAAGACTTAACTCTATGGTTTCTGTAGGTTGGCATGCATAGATCATCATTTAATAAAATTTTATGTTAAAAAGCAATTGCATAAAAGTGTGAAGACTCTTCTAAGTTTGATAACACAGGCATTAAAAATAAGGGCAATATTGTTGACTATAACTTGACTATTTGAAAAAATTCATAATAAAGCTAATAAAAATGATTAAAAGAAAATTAAGAAACTATATCAAAGTTTGTTAAACTAAATACAAACATACTATATGCAAAACAGTTGGAGTCTTCAATATAAAATAACAGCAACTAAAAAATATAATTACACCAAAGGAAAAATTGGCAAAGAATATGGATAGTAAATATTACATACAAATAATCAATGAGTACACAATGTTCAAAATTTTTGAAAACAGATAAAAAAATTAAAACAATGAGATGAAATTTTACAGATGAAAATTATTGAGGTATAATTAAAAAGTACAGTCAAAAGAAAGTTAAACTGTTACAAACTTTCTTGAAAATTATTTTTTAGTTTATCAAGCTTTAAAAATACCCACTTGTATCTGCTAATTCTACTAATAGGATACAACCTTAAGGAAAATGTGGGGGGTTTAGCAGCAAGGGTACTCACTTTGCTCATAAGAATAATAGAAGCATTCCAAATAATCAATGGGAGCAAACTGTTTCCATAAATACAGTACATATAATTAATAAAATACTATGCATTTGGCCATTTTACTCTATAGCAGGTATCTGATGACAAAAATGTTTTATAAGAATTTACAATTTGCACTTAACACTTAACAGAGTATAAAGTGTGGTTTATTTTAAATGATAGACACTTGATTAATTTTCTTCTTTGTGTACATTTTAGATAGTTAACAATCAACCTGTGTTAATCTTACAATTTTTTTAAAAATTGGATAAAATACATTTTAAAATGAAGTTATAATATTATGGGGTAGCAGAAAACAGCAGAGTAACGAGAGATAGTATGAAATTTCAAGGCATTTATGTATTTGCTATTTTTCTAATGAGAAAGACAATATATTTATGTGATGGGGGAAGAACCAAAACAAAAAGTTAAAAGGCAGAGAAGAGAGGGAACTAAAAAATAGCTGTGAAAAGAAGAGAAGCCAAAAGGAAAGGAGAAAAGGAAAGCTATACCCATTTGAATGCAGACTTCCAAAGAATAGCAAGGAGAGATAAGAAAGTCTTCCTCAGCGATCAATGCAAAGAAATAGAGGAATCCAATAGAATGGGAAAGACTAGAGAGTTCTTTAAGAAAATTAGAGATACCATTTAATGCAAAGTTGGGCTCAATAAAGGACAGAAATGGTATGGACCTAACAGAAGCAGAAGATATTAAGAAGAGGTGGCAAGAATACACAGAAGAACTATACAAAAAAGATCTTCATGACCCAGATAATCACTCATCTAGAGCCAGACATTCTGGAATGTGAAGTCAAGTGGGCCTTAGGAAACATCACTATGAACTAAGCTAGTGGAGGTAATGGAATTCCAGTTGAGCTATTTCAAATCCTAAAAGATGATGCTGTGAAAGTACTGTACTCAATACACCAGCAAATTTGGAAAACTCAGCAGTGGCCACAGGACTGGAGAAGGTCATTTTCATTCTAATTCCAAAGGAAAACAACGCCAAAGAATGTTCAAACTACTGCACAATTGCACTCTTCTCACATGCTAGCAAAGTAATGCTCAAAATTCTCCAAGCTAAGCTTCAACAGTGCATGAACTGAGAACTTCCAGATGTTCAAGCTGGATTTAGAAAATGCAGAGGAACCAGAGCTCAAATTTTAACATTCACTTGATCATAGAAAAAGCAAGAGAGTTCCAGAAATACATCTACTTCTGCTTTATTGACTATGCCAAATCCTGTGACTGTGTGAATCACAAACTGTGGAAAATTCTTAAAATGATGGGAATACCAGACCACCTTACTTGCCTCAAACAATATGCCTGCGATTCTATCTCCAAGCTTATACTAAAAGTTAATAATTTTCATCATTTTATAAGTGGTCTGTTAGGTAAAAAAAGAAACAGAATAGAATAGGCTTCTTTTTCATAAGTAGTTGGAAAAATTTTCCATAGTTGCCCCACTTTGTTTAGCAGATATAGAAGACCAAATGGTAAGGAATCCCTCATTTGCACAGAACTCACAACATTGCAACTTTCTCCATCACAGACTATGACTCACAAAAGAACAACATTACTCAAGATTTGAAATAAAAGATTTATATTAGTCAACTGCTGAAGCCGATCCAAGCTTTTTCTCATTAGGTCAATTTTAACCACTACTGAGGATTGTATGACTCATAAACCTGTGATAGATGTGCCAGCCAACGTCACATCTAACTTCTATGACTGTTCAAAAAGATCCTATCTTAAAGTAGGTACAATCAGTGTCTTACACACATTCACTTTAATAAAGGAATTGATGTTGTGAATGACACATCATTTGTTATCCTCTTAGAAGATATGCCAGTTTCTAGAATTTTTATTAAAAGAATGTTGGCCTCATCTAAGTCACAGAGTTGCAGGTCCAAGAAGAGGGTGGTCTGAGGAATAAAAACCCAGATTCCTGTTCAACAACTTTAGTAAGAATGGTCCTTACGAGTCTTCTCTGGGTACTGGTTGAATTGATTTCTGAGTAGCTGCAGCTTAGGGAATCTGCTGCCGGAAGTGGCATTACTTCAAAGATAGATGGACCCTGTCCTGCATGCCTCAGACCTCACCTATCCAAAGTTCCAGAGAGAATGATGAGCACCTATATCACCACTGCACCAACTCCTCAACACCCAAAGTTTGGAAGACACAAAACCATCCCAGAGCCAAATGCAGTCACTAGAACAGCCTTATCTCTGAGCCCCAGTGCCCTTTGGTCTGGGGCTGCAAAGTTAAATGCCTACACTGGAGAGACAATAAGAGGTGGTGAGAACTAAAAAATATCTTCTCCATCAAAAAGGAAGCTTAATTTTTAATGCCCTGCTGGCTAAACTCATCAGAATATGTCCAACAGACCACCAATAAACACTGGGGAAGATGAATGTGCTTCCCAAGGAAAAGCCTTTATTTTCTTGGGCTCCAAAATCACTGCAGATGGTGACTGCAGCCATGAAATTAAAAGATGTTTGCTCCTTAGAAGAAAAGCTACGATAAACCTAGACTGCATATTAAAAAGCAGAGACATTACTTTGCCTACAAAGGTCCATCTAGTTGAAGCTATGGTGTTTCCAGTAGTCATATACAGAAATGAGTTGGACCATAAAGAAGGTTGAGCACTGAAGAATTAATGCTTTTGAACTGTGGTGTTGGAGAAGACTCTTGAGAGTTCCTTGGACTGCAAGGAGATCAAACCAGTCAATCCTAAATTAAATAGCCCTGAATATTCATTGGAAGCACTGATGCTGAAGCTGAAACGCCAATACTTTGGCCACCTAATGCAAAGAACTGATTCATTAGAAAAGACCCTGATGCTAGGAAAGATTGAAGGCAGGAGGAGAAGGGAACGACAGAGGATGAGATGGTTGGATAGCATCAACAACTCAATGGACATGAGTTTGAGTAAGCTCCAGGAGTTGGTGATGGACAGGGAAGCCTGGTGTGTTGCAGTCCATGGGGTTGCAAAGAGTAGGACATGACTGAGCAACTGAACTGAAATGAAGGAAAAGCCTAGATCTCCCATGCTAGTGCAGTAGAATTTTATCACACACAGCCACCTCCTGGAGGAAATGTGAGATGAAACACAAAATATAGATGCTTCCAGGCTTTCCCAGAGTAAACTAATCAATTTATCCAATCTAGCCAGACCACCTCACTTCAGAACTTAAATTGCCCTTAGAAGAAATGTTCTTAGTAGTTAAATTCATACACAAGTTACCATTTTCTGCTGAGTGGGTGGAGGAAATCTAACACCCACACAGTCTCCCTTTTCTCAGAAACACTTTCTAAAGATCATACCATGACAGGCCAAAATTTAGAGGTGTTTGATGATGGTGGCACAGGGCTTCCCAGGTGGTACAGTGGTAAAGAATCCACCTGCCAATGCAAGAGATGCAAGAGACGAGGGTTTGATCCCTGGATCTGGAAGATCACTTGGATTAAGGAAATGGCAACCTCCCTCCCAGTATTCTTGCCTGGAAAATTCCACAGACAAAAGAGCCCAATGAACTAAAGCCCATGGGACCGCAAAGAGTTGAACACGATTGAGCACGCACACCCGCATGTTGGTAGCAATTCCAGGCCCATAACACTTAGGTTCATTCATATGTCCCTTTCCAGAGCCCTCTGACCACAGCACAGTTGGCATCTCACTACTGAGGGTGGTCTTTGTTCAGAGACACAGCCTCTACAGGATTATAATCAACTCTGAACAAAATTCAGAGCCTGACATAATGTGAAATGCCGAAGCCACAGCTACAGGTAAACAACAACAACAACAGCAACAACAAGCAAACCAAAAAAGATAAAATCATGTTTCTTTATCAATATCAATGGCCACTGAAAAAATACCCTGGATATTAAATGACATTAGGGAATTATTTGTTCCTTTTTTTCTCCTTAGGCAAAATAATGATATTGTTTATGTAAGAAAATATCCTTCTTCTTAGGAGATCCATGATGAAGTGTTTAGAAGTGAGGTGTTACAAAACAAAGATGGAAAAATGTTAACAAATGTTTAACAAGGTGGCAAGCATAGGAGTATTAATTCATTGGAACTTTCCTGTATATTTAATTAATTATAATTTCATAATAAAGTTTGGGAGGATAAAACTCCTGTATGTACAATTTTGTTATTGTTATATGCTTTAATAGCTATCTCACAAAAACATTAAATCAATCTGCAAGTATTCATAAAAATGCTTACTATGTACTAAAGTTGTACCACTATTGTAAATGTAAAGGATACAGGAGTCTAAGAATGACACAGTCGATAAATGATCTCATCCATCCATCCACTAGATACTAGCAGAAGTTGCTCAGTTGTGTCTGAGCACAACTTCTTTTTGACTCCATGAATTATATCCTGCCAGGCACCTCCATCCATGGAATTCTCCAGGTCAGAATACTGGAGTGAGTAGCTGTTCCCTTCTCCAGCGGATCTTTCCAACCCAGGGATCAAACCTAGGCCTCCCACCCTACAGACAGATTCTTTACCCTCTGAGCCACCAGGGAAGCCCAATACTACACACGGGTCTCTAGGAATGGCAGGCCTGCTGCCACCTAAAGCTTCTTTCTTCTTTTGGAGAGTTCTAGCACAAAATTCTCTCATTAATCCATCTGTTTCCCTGAAGCCTCTAACCGTTTTTTTCTGATTCAAAAAATGTAAAGCCCAGCTTTCATGTGATCATCTTCCAGAATTTGAAAACAGATACCAACTTCTTACTGTGTTTCCTTCTAGTTAAAACTTAAATCTTTTAATTGTCTGTCATATGACTATTCTGATCAATTCATTTCTCTATTTTTTTTTCTGTAAACATACTCCAGTGTATCCACAGCTCAATGTTAAGTCCATTTCTTAATCACATTCCAAGTGAGTTCAAGTAAAGCAAACTATAATGGGACTGCCAACTCCCTAAGTTAACGTGTGTGCGTGCTAAGTCACTTCCATCACGCCTGACTCTTTGTGACCCCATGGACTGTAGCCCGCCAGGCTCCTCTGTCCATGGGATTCTCCAGGCAAGATTACTGGAGTGGGTTGCCATGCCCTCCTCCAGGGGCTCTTCTCCACCCAGCAATCAAACCTGTGTCTCCTGACTTACAGGCAGATTCTTCACCACTGAGACACCAGGGAAGCCCAAATTAATGTAGCGTACACAGTATAAAGAGTGTTTTGTTTTTTTCTCTTAAGATGCAATATCATACTGTTGATTCATCTTAAGCTTGCATTAAAAAGGTTGTTTTGGGGATGTACTTTTATTTGTTTTTAATTTTCATGTGTCCGTGATTAACATCATCTATTTACAGCTGGTCTAATTTTCTAATTAGTATTATTTGAATGCTGCTTCTATCAACTCTTCCTTAATATTAATTTATTTAGTTCCTAATGCGCCAGGACAAGTTATTAACACTACAGAGATATATGAAGTATGTTTATTTCCCTTTACCTTTAGGTCATGTTCAGTTTTGTTCTATGTCTAAGTCGGTGGTAAAAATGAGGAGTGAGAGGGAGAGTTAAAGAGGAAGACTCAGATCATAAACAAACAAATACCTTCACTGGAAACTCTGACTATTGTTAAGCTAGCTAGTGATCTTAATCATTACAGCTAAGAGTTGGTAGGTCTCCTTTAAGAGAGGTCTCCCGCACCTTTAAGAAACATCATTGTAAACCTCCTCATAGACTTTGCTTGACCAAGTTAGATGCATGACGCCTTCCACACTGTAATCCTGCCTCTCTGCTGGATCCTCCACAGAGCGCTTCCCAGACTCTGGATTTTTTCAGCAGTTCCTCAACACTGCAACCAAAGCAGCATTTCTAAAAGACAACTTTAATCTTGCTATTTATTTTCTAAAATCTTTCAATAACCATTTTTTTAGCTCAGTGTTAATTACTAAGTTCTTCATAATCCATCTTCTATCTTTCCTAAGGCAAAAGACATAAAGCCAAAAATTAAAAACAAAAAAGGACCTAAAAAAATGCAAAAGCCTTTGTACAACAAAGGAAATCATTAACAAAACAAAAAGACAACCTACCGCATGGGAGAAAATGTTCACAAATAATATGACTGATAAGAGGTTAACATCCAAAATATGTAAACAGCTCATACAACTTAACATTTAAAAAAAAACAATGAAGAACTCAATTAAAACTGGGCCAAAGGCCTCAATACACATTTTTCCAGAGAAAGGCAGATGACCAGCAGGCACAGGAAAAGATGCTCAACATCATTAATTATATAGGAAATGCAAATCAAAATCACAATGAGGCTTCATCTCACACCTGTCAGAATGACTGTCATCAAAAAGAATACAAATAACAAATGTTGGTGACGATGTGGAGAAAAGGACACTTTCGTACACTGCTGGTAGGATTTTCAATCGGTACAGGCACCATTGAAAACAGTATGCTGGTTCTTCAAAAAATGAAAAATCAGACTGCCATATGATCCAGTAATTCCACTCCTGAGTATTTCACCAAACAAAACAAAAGCGCTAAATTTAAAAGGCACAGTCAGCCTAAGGTTCATAGCACTATTATTTAAAACAGGCAAGAAATGGAAGCAACCTAAGTGTCCGTTAACAGATGAATGAGTAAAGACAAGTGTAATAGACAGATAAATATGGTTTGCCAGATGGCTCAGTGGTATGGAGTTGGGAAGATCCTCTGGAAAAGGTACTGGCAACCCACGCCAGAATTCTTGAATAGGAAATCCCATGGACATTGGAGCCTGGTGGGCTATAGTCCATGGTTTGCAAGAGTCAGACATAACTTAGTGAATAAATAACAGCCACACACACACACACACAATCTCTCTCTGTAGACTCAGACATAGAGAACAGACTGATGGACACAGCGGGGGCAGGACAGACTGGGACAAATTGAGAGAGTAGCGTGGAAACAAATACATTATCATATGCAAAATAGCTAGCTAGTGGGAAGCTGCTGCATAACACAGGGAACTCAACCCGGTGCTCTGTGACAACCTAGAGGGGTAGGATGTGGTGGAAGGTGGGAGGGAGTCTCAAGAGGGAGGGGACATATGTATATCTGTTGCTGATTCATGTTGACATATGGTTTCACTTTATTGACTATGCCAGAGCCTGTGTGGATCACAACAAACTGTGGAAAATTCAAGAGATGGGACTACCAGACCACCTGACCTGCCTCTTGAGAAACCTATATGCAGGTCAGGAAGCAACAGATAGAACTGGGCGTGGAACAACAGACAGGTTCCAAATACGAAAAGGAGTATGTCAAGGCTGTATATTGTCACCCTGCTTATTTAACTTATATGCAGAGTACATCATGAGAAATGCTGGGCTGGGTGAAGCACAAGCTGGAATCAAGATTGCCAGGAGAAATATCAATAATCTCACATATGCAGATGACACCACCCTTATGGCAGAAAATGAAGAACTAAAGAATCTCATGATGAAAGTGAAAGAGGAGAGTGAAAAAGTTGGCTTACAGCTCAACATTCAGAAAACTAAGATCATGGCATCTGGTCCCATCACTTCATGGCAAATTGATGGGGAAACAATGAAAACAGTGGCTGACTTTTATTTTGGGGGGCTCCAAAATCACTGCAGATGGTGACTGCAGCCATGAAATTAAAAGATGCTTACTCCTTGGAAGAAAAATTATGGTCAGTCTAGACAGCATATTAAAGAGTAGAGACATTACTTTGCCAACAAACGTCCATCTAGTCAAGGCTATGGTTTTTCCAGTGGTCATCTATGGATGTGAGAGTTGGACTATAAAGAAAGCTGAGCACTGAAGAATTGATGCTTTTGAACTGTGGTGTTGGAGAAGACTGTTGAGAGTCCCTTGGACTGCAAGGAGGTCCAACCAGTCCATCCTAAAGGAGCTCAGTCCTGAGTGTTCATTGCAAAGACTGATATTGAAGCTGAAACTCTCAATACTTTGGCCACCTGATGTGAAGAACTGACTTGTTTGAAAAGACCCTGATGCTGAGAAAGATTGAAGGTGGGAGGAAAAGGAGATGACAGAGATGAAATGGTTGGATGGCATCACCAACTCAATGGACATGAGTTTGAGTAAACTCTGGGAGTTAATGATGGACAGGGTGGCCTGGCATGCTGCAGTCCATGGGGTTGCAAAGAATCAGACACGACTAAGCAACTGAACTTAACTGAATGGTAGATACCAATATAACCTTATAAAGCAATTATCCTCCAATTAAAAATAAATAATCTCTCTCTGTATTTAGATAAACACACAATAGAATATCACTTAACCATAAAAAACAATAAAATTCTTTCATTTGCAACAACATGGGTGAATCTAAATAATACTATGCTTAGTAAAATAATTCAGACAGAGAAAGACAAATGCTCTATTTTATCAATGATACATAGAATCTAAAAAGGAAAACAATGAATGTATATAACAAAACAGAAACAGACTCACAGGTATAGGAAACAAAATAGTGGTTATCAGTGGGAAGAAAGAAGAGAGGAGGAGTGAGACTGGTATATGGGATTCAGTTCAGTTGCTCAGTTGTGTCCGACTCTGCGACCCCATGAACCGCAGCACGCCAGGCCTCCCTGTCCATCACCAACTCCCAGAGTCCACCCAAACCCATGTCCATTGAGTCGGTGATGCTATCTAACTATCTCATCCTCTGTCGTCCCCTTCTCCTCCTGTCTTCAATCCTTCGCAACATCAGGATCTTTTCAAATGAGTCAGCTCTTCGAATCAGGTGGCCAAAATATTGGAGCTTCAGCTTCAATATCAGTCCTTCCAATGAACACCCAGGACTGATTTCCTTTAGGATGGACTGGTTGGATAGGGACAGAAACTAACATGTTAAATAAATAAGCGACAGGGATATACTGCAGAACGCAAGGATATATAGATTTTATGTAGTAATAACCCTGAAAATAGTATAACCTATAAAATTGTTGAATCACTACGTTGTACATCTGACACTAATATAATATTGTAAATCAACTATACTTAAAAAAGAAAGAAAGTTAAATCAGTATGAAACATGTTAAACCCACGCTACTCTGAAAGATGAAAGCTTCTAATAGTCAACATTCATTAAGAACATATTTTATATCAGGCATCATGATAAATAATTTACAAACATAAATAGAATGACATCAAGAAATGGAGTTGAATCACATTTTCTGTCTTCAGTGTATTACCCATTGCTCTAATATGTTATATTTTAATTCTGAATATAACTTTGATATTTAAGTCTTTCATATTGGTAAGCCTAAGAATTCCTTGACTTTTTTATGGTCCATTGCCTCACAAGGTATTTTACCTTTTTAGACCAAATGACTTACTTTACTGGGTCTAACATCCTTTACTTCAGTAAGACCTTGGAGCAGGTCCAGCATCTTAAGGATCTTGCCTAAGGTCAGTTGCACGGTCAGAAAGTGATGGATATTGGATTCAGACACAGAAGACCTTAATCTAGGCTCCAGCTTTTAATCACTATGCTGTACTGCTTCCTGCTGGGTAAGAGTATCACTCTTTATCTTCAATTTCTGGTAGTTTTCACGGCAGCTTTCCTTTTTCTGAATGATAAACACCTTTAGTTTCCTAAGACAGATTCCTAGAGTTTTTCACACCCATATGAAATATGACTATAACACTCTGATTTTGTGTGAAGTTGATAGATAACCACCCAGGTTGTTTAAGTCTATGCATTCAGAAGAACATGTGCACACATGGACTTGAATGACTGACATGCCATGGAAAAATGAGTAAGTAGGTCAGAGTTCCCAGAAAAGGACTGTGTGGAAAGCATATGGTATAACATGAATTTTCCAAGAGGAAGAGCAGTGATTCATCTCTTCCCTCACACTGAGAGACACTCCTCACTTGTTTCTGACTCCCTAGAGCCATGAAGCGATGGGTACTTCTAATTTAATTAAAGGACTGGCTTCAGAATTTTGAGACACCTTTTCTAGTGACAATAACATTGTGAATTGTACTGTTACTACTGTAATTTCATCTAGGCATACAAGTTCACACTTTTGTCAATATTTCAAGTAAACAAAAAAATATAAAGACATGGACCAGTGAAAATTTTTTCTTTAGAATGTCCTGTAATTTTCTGCAGTTTTAGTACTCTGCAGTTCTTCAACTATATAAGCTATGAAAGCTAATCTTGCATATCACTTCCACATCTATCATAATCAATACAACTCAAACCAGTAGTGGTCATTTGGGGAAAGGAAGCTGCTGATAGTCTAGAATAAAGAACAAGAGTTAGATGGCTCATAAAAACTGAAATCACATTGAAGGAAATGACATTATAGTTCCATTGGACAGAGATTGGTTATGCTCAGGCATGTAATTGTGCTTCCTTATTTTAAAAATAAATATGCTTTTAACTTTACAAACCTCCTACTGTTTCCAACATAATTTTTGCTAGTGTATAGAAAATAGGTGTTGATTTTTTTTCTTTCTAAAAATGGATCCTTAAAATGGTAGGGAGGACCACAGAGTTACACATTTGAATAATATTAATTTTAAAGTAGATGTACTACATACTGAGAGGAAAATTGGGAAATGGCTACTTAAATGTTAGCAATTTAGGACCGAGAAGGAATACACACTGATTGGGAAGGCAGATGCTGGAATAATATCAAGATATAAATAGGGCAGATCAAACTGAGATAACAGGGGAGGCAGCCACGTGAATAATGACCACATAAACAGTATAAATTACACCAACGATTTGAGGGTCAAAAGCACACATTTAATTATATTGATTTTTAAGAAATAGGTCAGCTAAAAGAAAAGGCAAAAGTCACTGAATGAGCAAACCCCATTCACTATCCAAACAAATGTTTTCTTCTCTGCAAAATGAAGGGCTGGGTGAAATGATCTTGAAGATCAGAGGTTCAGAAAACTTCCCTGATTCTAAGATTGCTTAAGAGCTGCTCAGTAAATTAAGGAGTAATACTGATTCTGTCAGAAGTTAAGGACTGGTTACATGCTAGCTTCACTGTCATTTGCAAAAAAAAAAAAAAAAAAAAAAATTGATTTGAGAAATCCTGCATCAAAATATTCCTGAATCCAGTCAATAAAATATAGATACAAGCATGTTTTGAGTTTACAAAGAGCATTTCGATGTTATAAGACTAAGTTACAGATATTAAAACAAATTTCCTTAAGTCTTAATCTAAACATAGTAATAAAATAATGGCTAGCAAATTATTTTTAAAAAACTCAGAAATCAATTTAATAATAATTGCATAACCCATGAAGCAGCCTAAATATGTAATTTGATATTACATGCAAAATAATTTACATTATTTACCTGAATTATAACATTAGGAAAAGCCCTCCATTCTCCTTTACATATTTATTGTGCATAGTTTCCTAAAAAATCTTCTTCATGCTATTAGCTGGACTATTATGTATGAGTTGTATATGTATGTATAACTATTATGAATGAGCTGTGCATTTTTGCATTTATTATCTTCTTTTAATTGAGAGCATTAAAAAATAATAAAGAAAGGAATTGTTTACACATTTGGGGGCAAAGTTTCTTAAATCCTTAAGAATCTTTCTCTTTTAAAAGCTACAGCATTAATCAGATATAAAATCTTTGGAGATTATTAAAAACTTTAGGATTCATGCTACCATTAATAAAACCCCATCATCTCTGTTGTAAAGCCTACCTCTCCACAAATTCCCTCAGTTAGATTTATAGCCATAACCTATTCCTTACAAGGTTCCATACAAGTGTGTATGGAACTCACTCATTTTTGACTCATTGGACTTAACTCCGTGCTAGGCATATATGTGTGTTTAATATATGTTTGAAGAATAAACCACTAATGTGAGGAGAGAATATGAGTATTGCAAGTACTGATGCAATATGTATATCAATACAATATAAAAGAAATATTAAGGAAATTGACCAAATGGACAATACTTATTTTCCTTTTTCCAGGCAACTACAAGAATCATGTGGATCAGACTGTGTCCCTTCCCCGGTGATTCTCTTAACATAACCTAGAAAGCCTCTCTTATTTGCTAAAGTCATTTATAAATTAGTCTTATGAATTATTTTTTAGGACAGTCTGAGGAATAGAAACTTGTATCTCTAAGGCTAATTGAAAATTATATAAAAATTATAACTTTTCAGAACTAGTTTCAGTATTCAGTAATGGATTTAATTTCCTGACAAATTTAAAAACTGAAAGAATTCAAAACAGATGTGGAAAGAAAATATTGCAGACAATTGTACACCAAGGAAAACGTAAATATGTAAATAGAGTATTAAAGTTACTAAGTTTCTTTTTCCAAAAACCTAACTTGAGAAATCACTGTGGAAATTTTAATTGCAGATAATGTGACTAAGCCAGTAGAGATCTAATATAGAAACAATGTTCACATATGTGAGTAGGCATACAAAACTGATACACGCCCACAAAGACTTATACAAAAGCAGGATCTGAAGAAAAGTTAACCAGCTACTTAATCCAGAGGCAAAGTAGGTGAGAAAACATAGTGACCTGATACTGTCAAATAAAGCAATAAGTCACTGACAAAAATGTTTACACTGACTCTATGTAAATATAGCCTAAACAATATGTCTTACGGTCAAATGAAATGACCCAGCTGCAGATTATTCCGTTTTGGGTGTTCAGGATGGTCAAAACATACACACACACACACACACACACACACACACACAGACGGGCAACAAATTTTCACTGAAAACTGTTACAACTCCTAAACATACCCAGGGAAACGATCAAGAAAGCTTTTTAAAAGTATGCCTAAAATTTTTTTAAGTTAGTAAGAATAACTAGCCTATAAACTCAAGCAATGCTATAATTGAATCCTCAGCTCTTAGCTGAGTGCCTGTCACATAGTACATGCTCAATAAATAATTCCTTCACTAATGTAATTTTATTGATGGGCAAAATCAAGGCATAATCTTTGATCAGATAATTCTGTAGGGCACATTTTATCAGCAGAAAGGCAAACTGCAAAGATATTTAAGAGTTAGACAAATTATACTAGAAGTTCATAGCAGTATCATTTTTAATAAGGAAATAAACTAGAAACAATCTAAATGTACATCACAGCAGAGTGGTTCTATATAGTATTGTAAACCACCAATGGAATAGTGTGCAATCATTAACAATCTTGGGTAGATGTACATTTATTGACACGGGTAAACATTCAGGATACATTGCTAATGAAATAATAAGTACAAATCAGCAAGTTTTTAAGAAGCAATATTATGTAATGGTTCAAAATAACATCTCTAGTGTCAGCCTGCTTGGATTCATAGCTCAGTTTAGCCCATTGGAAAAAATGTTGTCTTATTGGTTTTATCAAGTATGTAGGATTGCAGAGAAAATTAAGTGAGAGGATAAATAAAAACTCTTACAATAATGATTCTCAATAAAACTTAGCCAAGCTATCAATAAGCGTTAAGTGTCAGTCACTTCAGTCATGTCCAACTCTGTGGCCCACCAGGCTCCTCTATAAACGGAATTCTCCAGGCAAGAGTACTGGAGTGGCTTGCCAGTCCATCTCCAGGGGATCTTCCTGACCAAGGGATCGAATCTGGTCTCCTGCAGCTCCTGAATTGGGCAGGTGGGTTCTTTATCACTAGTGCCATCTGAGAACCCATCTAGACTTATGTCTAAATATTTATCTACAGATCCTTATTTATTTCCAAGGCAAACCATTCAATGTCACAGTAATCCAAGTCTATGCCCCAACCACTAATGCCGAAGAAGCTGAAGTTAAATGGTTCTATGAAGACGTACAAGACCTTCTAGAATTAACACCAAAAATAGATGCCCTTTCATTATAGGGGCTAGAATGCAAAAGTAGGAAGTCAAGGGATACCTGGAGTAACAGGCAAGTTTGGTTTTGGAATACAAAATGAAGCAGGGCAAAGGCTAACAGAGTTTTGCTAAGAGAATGCAAGGGTCATAGCAAACACCCTCTTCCAACAGCACAAGAGATGACTCTACATATGGACAATCACCAGATGGTCAATACTGAAATCAGATTGACTATATTCTTTGCAGTTGAAGGTGGAAAAGCTCTATACAGTTAGCATAAACAACACCAGGAGCTGACTGTGGCTCAAATCATCAACTCTTTGCTGTGAAATTCAGACTTAAACTGAAGAAAGTAAGGAAAACTACTAAATCATTCAGGTATGATATAAATCAAATCCCTTATGATTATAAAGTGGAAGTGACAAATAGATTCAAGGGATTAGATCTGATAGATGGAGTGCCTCAAGAACTATGTACAGAGTTTCATAATAATTGTACAGGAGATGGTGAGCAAAACTATTGCAATGAAAAAGAAATGCAAAGAAGCAAAAGGTTGTCTGAGGAGGCCTTACAAACAGCTGAGAAAAGAAGAGAAGCAAAAGGCAAAGGAGAAAAGGAAAGATATACCCATTTGAATGAGAGTTCCAAAGAATAGCAAGAAGAGATAAGAAAGCCTTCCTCAGTGATCAATGCAAAGAAATAGAGGAAAACAATAGAATGGGAAAGACTAGAGATGTCTTTAAGAAAATTAGAGATGCCAAGGGAACTTTTCATGAAAAGATGGGCATGGTAATGGACCTAACAGAAGAGGAAGATATCAAGAAGGGGTGGCAAGAATACACAGAAGAACTACCAAAAAAAAAAAAAAAAAAAAGCCTAATGACCCAAATAACAACGATGGTGTGATCACTCAACTAGAGCCAGAGATTCTGGAGCATGAAGTCAAATGGGCTTTAGGAAGCATCACTACAAACAAAGCAAGTGGAGGTGATGAGATTCCAGTTGAGCTATTTCAAATCCTAAAAGATGATGCTGTGAAAGTGCAACACTCAATATGTCAGCAAATTTGGAAAACTCAGCAGTGGCCCCAGGACTGGTAAAGGTCAGTTTTCATCCAATCCTAAAGAAAGGCAATGCCAAAGAATGTTCAAACTAACACACAATTGTACTCATCTCACATGCTAGCAAAGTAATACTCAAAATTCTCCAAGCCAGGCTCCAACAGTATGGGAACTGAGAACTTTCAGATGTTCAAGCTGGATTTAGAAAAGGTAGAGGAACCAGAAATCAAATTGCTAATATCTATTGGATCATCAAAAAAGCAAGAGAGTTCCAAGAAAACATCTACTTCTGCTTTCTTGACTATGCCAAGGCCTTTGCCTCCTAAGAAACCTGTACACAGGTCAAGAAGCTACAGATAGAACCGGACACAGAACAATAGACTGGTTCCAAATTGGGAAAGGAGTACATCAAGGCTGTATATTGTCACCCTGCTTACTTAACGTATATGCAGAGTACATCACGTGAATTGCCAGGTTGGATGAAGCACAAGCTGAAATCAACATTGCCGGGAGAAATATCAATAACCCCAGATATGCAGATGACACCACCTTTATGGCAGAAAGCAAAGAGGAGCTAAAGAGCCTCTTGATGAAAGTGAAAGAGGAGAGTGAAAAAGTTGGCTTAAAGCTCAACATTCGAAAAACAAAGATCATGGCATCCGGTCCTATTAATTCATGGCAAATAGATGGGAAACGATGGAAACAGAAACAGACTTTATTTTCTTGGGCTCCAAAATCACTGTGGAAGGTGACTGTAGCCATGAAATTAAAAGGCACTTGATTCTTGGATAAAAAGCCATGATCGACCTAGACAGCATATTAAAAAGCAGAGATAGGACTGATGCTGAAGCTGAAGCTCTAATACCCTGGCCACCTCATGCAAAGAACCGACTCACTGGATAAGACCCTGGTGCGGAAAAGACTGAAGGCAGGAGGAGAAGGGAACGACAGAGGATGACCTGGTTGGATGACATCACCAACTCTATGGACATGATTTTGAGCAAGCTCCAGGAGTTGGAGAGAGACAGGGAAGCCTGGCATGATGCAGTCCATGAGGTTGCAAAGAGTCAGACATGACTGAGTGACTGAACTAAACTGAACAGATAAATAAATATAAAAATACATAGATATAAGCCTGGAAGGAGATATACCAAAACATTCATGGAGAATATCTATGAATAATAGGAATATAGATAATGACTATTTCCTAGACTTCTTAAAATAAAAAGAATTTTTATATATCTGAGATATCTTTATAGAAGAAATTATTTTTGAGGATGGAGTAATTTAGGATATAAGATTATACAATTTTGGATTCTTAGGACTGGACAGAACCCAAGCTAAAGGGAGAACATTTCCAATCATAGGAAATTATCCAAGTATAGATTTAGCAAACTTAGCCCTTCACTATAGAGATGAACTATTTTATCTCTATAGAACAATGACCTTGAAAACTGAGCCTGAAAATGCTGTTTTTAGAAAAATGATTCCGATCAGTCACCAACAATGCTGCATCCACTGCATCTGCCGGACTTCCCTAGCGGCTCAGTGTAAAGAATTTCTCAGGCAATGCAGGAGACATGGGTTTAATGCCTGGGTCTGGAAGATCCCTTGGAGAAGGAAGTGGCAACCCACTCCTGTATTCCTGCCTGGAAAATTCCATGGACAGAGAAGCCTGGTGGGTTATAGTTCAGGGGGTCACAAGAGTCAGACACAATTTAGCATCTAAACCATCACCACCACCACCACCTGCATCCCTCAGAAGAGCACTTTCCAATATGTTTTTGAGTAGTTACTCAGTTGAAATTTTCTCCCCAGTCTCAAATGTGCTTAGCAAATTCAAAATCAAAATTGTTCCTTTTTACATGAGAGGACAACTGTAAACCAAATGGGAAAAAAATATATTTAAAAACCAGTGAAAAACAAATACAGGAAAAATAACTTTAAAAAAGTCTTCTAATTGTAGCCAAGATGATAATGGGAAAGATAACGGATAATTCTCCCCAGACTGGCTATCACAGTGTAGTGAAGGTTTGTAAGAAGTCAGAAGAATGGGCAGAGGTTCTCATGTAAGGTAAGCTCTTTATCTACCACTGAATCTAGACTTTTCTTTGACTGATTGTTCATTTTAGGAGAATGACAATGAGAGCAATATCCATTTTATTAATTTTTATCCCATGGCTCTTGGCTTCTTAGCCCAAAATTGAGCAAGGACATATGGAAGTGATGCAGATTATACCCTGAAGGACCTTTGCCAAGAATATCTTGAGGTTATCCTGACATTATTGGTTACTTTAAGGCAGCACTTTCCTGCAGGCTCTAGAATGCTTCAACTGCTATGTAAGTTGCTATAATGGCTGACTTAATTGATTCTGAGAAAGACAAATACTTCCCTAGCTGGGCAGCCGCCATGTGAGAACAGTACAAAGCAAACTCTCTTTGTATCTCTGGTGAGTTAAAGAATGACAGGTTTCAGCAACATTTTCAAGCATTATCATTTGCATAAAGCCACAGATCAGAAGAGTGACTTCTAGTGCTTTACAATTCAAAAATCAACTCTCATTCACTGTTCCATTTATCATAACAGATGTTCTGATCAGCATTCCCAGGTCACCATGTACAGTGTACATGTTTATATAATTACAAGAGAAAAGAGGTTAAAACGTTGTGCCTCATTCAATACTGTCAAAATGAACCAATACAACAATTCACACAGGGGAACAGCAAGAGAGTAAATGCAAGCACCATAAATATACATAAGCCACAACCTAAACTGTTTCCCAGCCCAACATCCAAAAATGGATTCCTCCCCATAGACACATAAGAGCCAATATATATCCCTAACTGCCTGGGATGACCTAGTTGAAGGTAGTCTAGAGGCAGAGATGGAATTTCCTCTATGTTTGTAGGATGCTATGAATATGTATTTAGCTTTTGTCAGAGGACAACAAATATCCCAAAGTCCTAATTTGAGTAAAAGTGCCATTTGTTTTTCTCCTCACATACCTGTTTCTGATGCATAAAAATGTGGTGCAAAGTACCCTTCAGAGGAAAGAGAGAAGGTTATTTATGGACAGACTCACAGAACGAAGATACAAAGAAAATGGCACAAATGTAAACCAAAATATGCCTACATGCTAAGTCGCTTCAGTCATGTCCAACTCTTTGAGACCCCATGCACCGTGGCCCTCCAGGCTCCTCTGTCCATGGGGATTCTCCAACCAACAGCACTGGAGTGGGTTGCCATGCCCTCCTCTAGGGAATCTTCCTGACCAAGGGATCAGCGTGTGTCTCTTACATCTCTTCATTGGTAGGTGGGTTCTTTACAACTAGCAACACCTGGGAAGCCCATAAACAAAGATACCCCTCCTCTAAAGCAAGGAAAGATTTTCTTGGGCTGTTAATTTACATCGCCTGCATCTAAATGCACCTGAGTTTTCTCTGGTGTCTGTTGTCTAAATTTCATTATTTATGTGCTGTACAAATATAGGAGACCTAATTATACTATATCACGCTTCTGTGAATTGACAGAAAAAATCAAAAAGCAACATAGTTTTAGTAAGTGCCAAACCGGGCGTTGCTCAGTCTGAGATTCTAGTTATGGACTTGGCAATTACACGTTCTCTGCCTCAATTTACCAGGTTGTGAACTGAGGACCTTCCAGGACCAGAGTGATGTCAAGGCTGATGCTGCTCTTTTTATCTCCTTAATCCCAATGCCCATCACAGTGCTTAGCTCAGAACAGACACTCAGAGACTATTTGTGGAGGTGAATGAGTGAATCATGTCATGAATCAATGAATAATAAAAGTACCCATGAAATCCTTGCCACCTAAATTACTCATGACAACATGTCATTAATTTGCATGACAAACAAAACTTTACAAATCCTGGTTCTGAGGTGAACACGCATTTTCTGAAATGGTATCTAGAAAGTAATATTACAGCCTCACATCCTAAATCCCCTGCCAGTTCCCTCTGAATCATGTACCCATCTAGAGGAAGCAAAGTTAATATAATGACTTAGCTGAGTCATCCACTGAGAGCCCAGTAATACAGGTAAAGTTAGAGACCTCATCCATGATCAAATTTCCACTGGCGGTGACTTAATTAACCATTGACCTTGTACTGAACAGCAGAAATCATAACTGTGGATTTCTGTCAGCCTGCTGCCTTTCCTGTTCATGCCACATCCACTAGAAAATTATTATCTTCCCCAAGAATAAGAAGCGAGCTCTACTTTATAGAAAGAGGTTATGTATTTGAAATAATCCAATCATTATAGTTCTACCCTATGAAATTATTATGCTAATGAGCTGCTCTACAAATTCATTTTCTATGACTTTTGTTCAAGCTTAGAACAAAAGGTTAGGAAGAAATAACTCTGATTTCAACTTATACCAAGGTAATTATGGGAGGTATCTAGTCATCCTGTAGTTAGAGGACACCTAAATATCTGCATAAAAAGTGCAAAATTGAGTTGAGACTTTTAATGTTTACCCAATGTTTAGCAATTTAAGGACACTATAGAAGCTATTTTTTTCCTTTTAGAATCTTCCCCAGTATGGATAGCTATTGGAAGGAAAATGAAAGAGAGAAAGAATGGAGGCACAGATGGAGGGAGAGAGGGAAGAAAAGGAAGGGAAAATAATACAAGAACTAATGACTCCAGAGCACTTGATAAAGGGTACACTGCTCTCATAATCAAGCATAGATTTACTATGAATGAGGAAAGCAGTAATATCATTCCAGTTTTCAAATGAAAAATTAGTCTCATTCAGAGAAATTAAGTGACTTGCTCAAGATCACACAGTAGAAAGGTGATGGAGTTAGGACTCAAACTCAGGTCTTCTGTAAAAGAACATCAAACCTTTCCATTGTATTTCAGCCACAACACAATGCATCTTGCTCAGAGAGAATGCAAGATAGGAATTCATTCAACAATGCAAATGGGGACACCTTATCTCTAACAGATGGTACACAGCCAGAACTGAGAGGTACACATCAATGGGATTGTTTCATCCAGTAAATATACAAGATTCCAAAGATCATTAACAATGGTGAACTCCTCCCCTTTTACTACATATTGTTCTTTTCATTTCTTCAAATTTGTAGGCCTAGCTTAAATATCAAGGTTCAAGCCACCCATTGTTTTGAAAACTCAGTATGCTTGATTATGTGCAAAATTACTTCAGTTGTGTCCAACTCTTTGCGACCTTGAGTTTGAGTAAGCTCTGGGAGCTGGTGACGGACAGGGAAGCCTGGAGTGCTACAGGCCATGGGGTCACAAAGAATCAGACACTACCGAGCAACTGAACTGAGCTGAACTTTGCGACCCTATGGACCACAGCCCACCAGGTTCCTCTGTTCATGGGATTCTCCTGGCACGGATAATGGAGTTGGTTGTTGTGCCCTCCTCCAGGGGATCTTCCCAACCCAGTGATCGAATCTACATCTCTAATGTCTATTGCACTGGAAGACAGGCTCTGTACCACTAGCACCACCTGGGAAATCCATGCATAATTATATCAATACCTAAAAAAGGAAGCCATTCAATATTATTTTTAAATGTAATATATTATCATAAGGAAATTAAACTATCATATCATGCTAAGAGCAGGAAAAATGTTCATTATCAAATAGGTCATTACATATTTAAATAAATTATTGGCTTTTTAAACTATCATTATGTGGCTAATTAAGCAATTTTCTTATCTTCTAACAGCCCTTCAGATGGCACAGTTTATCATCCTCCAGTCTGAAACTTCCCTTTGGCCACTGACTAAAATGAATGAAATGAGTGTTAGAAAATTTGGAAAATCTCTATTCTTCTTAAAGGCAATATTTACATCTGCTAAACCTTAACAACACTTAAAATCTGTGTCATTTATCAATTATACATTGTCTTGCCTTGTTCATTTCTGCCATAACTTTATGTATATTAAACTAAGCTCCCATAGATAATGGGAACCTACTGTATAGCAGAGGGAACTCGACTCAATGCTCTGTTGTGACCTAAATAGGAAGGCTATCAAAAGTGAGGATATGCATATACACATAGCTGATTCACTTTGCTGCATAGTAGAAACTAACACAATATTGTAAAGGAACTATACTCTAATAAAACTTTTTCAAAAATAAAAAGCAACTGTACTCATATTTTAAAAAAATAAACTAGGCTCAAGAAATATCATGGCTCTAGAAAAGCAACTGGGAGATGTCTGAAAATTTTTAGTTGACTTACTGTCAGTCACCAACACATCCATTGGATTTTGCTGCATTATCCACATGCATCTGGTGTCATATTATAATTACACATTACATATAACATTGTTTTCACTTTAAAACACTTATATTTTAATTTTATGAACAGGGAGATTCTAAGACAAGTTTTCAAATGATAGCAATTAACCTTTTAATGAGAAGCAGGGGCTTCAAGGGTTTATACATTTTCTTGGGATAATTTGTAACTAACCTTTTCTACTAACAAAGATACATCCTTAAAAGGATTTCAATTCCAATTTTAGTACATTGCTACTATATCTTTTCAAGACATTAAGTTATAGACAAATTTTTATACTTTACATAAGTGCTAAAAAGCTAGTTAGTATACCTTACATTTACATTTTATAGGACATAGCATCCCTTGACAACTAAAATCCACTCTGAAGAGAAACTACAATTGTAAAACTTTTAAAAATGCATGCACACAGGTTTTTTTTCTTATTCTTGGCAATTATAAAAGTAATTATGAACAAGATTGCTGGTCAGATGTGTGAAATTCCTGGTTGTTAAAGCCCCAGCTCATAGCCTCTGCTTTAATGAAATATGTCATACAATGCACAGTTCTCTAATATCATTTAACCTATAAATTGTGCTTCTGACCCTTTCATCACTCAAATAGAGAATACAAAGAATAGAATTCATTATAAATTCATGGAGCTTCTAAAACGTGAAGAGATACTGGCTGTAATTCATTCATGAGTTATTTTCAGTTTATGAAGGAAGGTCTTGCCAAAAGAGAGTAAAAGCAAAGCACATTAAATTATAAAATTATATGCAGATTTTGCTGAGCATGGTCTTTAAGTTTCTCCACAAATAGTTCCAGCCTTATTCTCACTCAACCCCCCAAATTAAACCACTCTTTCTTTCCCATCATATGCACATCGGTATCCCAGTCAAAAATTCTGCTTGCCAAAATTATGTGTATGCTATTTTCCTCTCCCCTGACAGTCTACAAGATCCTGTCTTATCTACAAACTTGTTTCTAACCTTTTTCCTCAGATCTTTAACAAAATATCCACTTTGCTTCTAAGGTAGCTGTGATTAAGCCAGTTAAATCAACTACTCTATCTACTTTGGCTTGATGTGAACATATTGGAATTTGTGAAATTCTGCCCTATTCAGTTGACAATGATGAGCTATATGTTGAATATCTGCACTCTTAGGCTCACATGCATTATTTTTCAGTTAAGTAACATCATTGAGATTGGGGGACTGTCTTATTGATTTGACTTTTGTTAGCACAAAAGAAGTTAACATATTGAAATAATGCTCTAGACATCTATTATGCAAATGAATACAACAGTAGAATATATTCCACAAGAAGGAGACTGAGCATTTTGCATAGGAAACACAACGATGGCAATCTTATTTTGGAAGATAATTTCCTTTGAGTGGAGACTCAACCAATGTGATGTGAATCACTTAAAACTTCAAATTAGTGATAAATTCACATTACTGTTAGACATTCACTTTGGGAGACATGTGAAAACAAGATTGTTCTTTCTATACTGATTCTGTATACAGGTAAACACTACTGGTTTACCTTTTTTTGTTTTTTCTAGAGTTACGTAACATTAATAAGAAAGAGTATAGGAACAATAGTATTCAGAGTTGCTTTACTCAGTCCTATCACAGAGACACAAAACCTTCTGTAAATCATCTAATTAATGGGCGCCAAATATTCATGTTAAACTGTAGAGCCACACTACTGTATTATCTCTAAGTTACCCTCCATCTCTATAAAAGCCTATCATTCATTGATTCTCCTCCTCTGAGAATCAGTATAATTCAAATTTTTTAGGTGAGAGAAAGAATGAAATAATTTCTGTTTATGAAGTATTTACTGGTGTCTTAAGCCATTAGAAAAACTGTTAAGAAAAATTCTTTTTCTACTCAGTTGTCACTAAAATCCTATCAGCTGCCTACATACAATGAAAGTGAGTTTAACAAGCTTCAACAATAATAGAAAATCTAAAAGATGAATTCCCCCATAAAAAAAAATATATGATATCAGTTTCCCCAGGAGAGAGAAAACCAACTGACCAAAATGAAGGAATAATGGCTTCTGGTTTTAGAGTAAAGAAGTACAATTTGCTTTCTTGAGCAAAAAGGAAATAATTTTACATTAATGTTGACTACTGGTGGTGGGTATATCTGTCTCTGTTTAGTGAAACACATTGGCAAGGTACTTTGTTTTTTTCTTTTCTTTTTCCTTTTAAGAAGAAAGATCTTGAAGCAAGACAATAATAATAGCTAACATTTAATGAAAGCTTTCTACCATACCACACTTCTCTAAGTGCTTTGCATTTATCAATTCATCACAGCCTTGCAAATATCATATAAGAAATTAAACCAGGACACAGAAAAATTAAAACTATTTCCCAGAGTCGGACAGCTGATAAAAAGCAGAGGAAGACCTACACCAATGAGATCTCAGTCCAGAACTCACATCCTTAAACACTGAACTACATCACCACCAGGATGAGCAGAGACAAAGTTAATCTGCACAAGAAGTAAGGAATCAGGTTGGAGACAAGGACAAGGGAACCAGGAAAAAAGGTTGTAAAAAGGGGGCTTAGAACAATTAGGAAGCCAAGTATAAGCCAGGTTGATATGATACAAACAGGAGAGAATAAGTGAAAACGCGGGAGAACAGAAGAGAGAACATTATCCACACAGCTTAAAAATAGGGAGATGCAATATTCTATTCTGCAGTCCATACTACAGTCCATGGGGTCGCAAAGAGTCGGACATGACTGAGCGACTGAACTGAACTGAATATTCTATTCAAATTTACTACATGTGTTTCACTCATTCAAGCACTCAGTAAATTCAGTTATACTTCCTGTCTTTGTGTGGGTGGTATTTTGGGGTAATCAAAGAATGGAGACTTTTTTTTTCATATTTGAGGAATGCAGTAACAGCTACAACACCTAACAAAAACAGGAGAATTCAAAGGAATCAACTATAGCCAGAGATGACTGGGTAAAATGCCATCCCCAGCCCTGCCAAAGAACCCTAAAGCTATTGGAAAAGACCAAGTGGCCCTGATGACATCTTTGTTATATTAATACTTAAGTACTATCTCTTTAATAGCTCTTTAACAAATCTTATACTGAAGATGGGGAAAATCTTTGCTATGATATGGATCTAAGGATAATGCCAGTGGAACAACAGATAGGGCAGGTGTGGGAACAGTGCAGGAAACTAAACTTGCTCTGAAACTTATAATGCTTTCTCACTTTTCTACCAAAACAGATCCCATTGCCTCAATACTGTCTTAAAACTGAGATTGTTCTAAACTATTTCATTCAACAAACTAGTATTCAGGATCGACTTAATGCCAGGGACTAGAGCACTGTATAAACAGTCAAAAGAATACCTGTACTCATAAGCTTTACCTTCCAATAGCCAGACATTCTAATTCAGTATTCACTACTAATCATCCCAAGTGATAGTGATTCAACCACTGTCTTTTTTTATACATACAGTAAAATCAACACAAGGTTAGACAAGGATTTGCTTAAAATCACCTAAAGACTTTTCAAGAAAGAGTCATCCACTTTAGTTATTGCATTGCAGAAACCATAGGCATTTTTCTTAAGGAATGCCCTCCTGAGACTTAGAAGAGCCTTAATCGCTGTTCCCACCTCCCTTACAGTTAAAATATTGCCTCTATTTAAGGGTTTTTGTGAGTACTTTTATGGTGAGATGGCAGAAGGTCAATTGGGTATTATTAATTATCTCTTATCTTAACCTAGAATATCATCAAGCCCATCTCCCAGAGACACTGAATCCTAAGTTTCACTCCTCACTTCTAAAAAATATACTTTTGCTCTTCATTTCAACCTTATCACTTGATCCACCTCAATTCTTCCTGTCATCTTTTTTTTTAAATGGAAAGGACAATACCAACCATAGAGAGTTGTGGTAATCACACAGAGGAACATAAATCAGATGTCTAGCAATCCAGAACCTAGTTTAAAACAATAAAGCCTGATACTGCTTACAATAAATTAAGCCTCTCAAATGGAAAGGTGAATTTCCAGGAAATGGTAGTTGGCAGAAATGAAAATAATGAAAAAGATACCCGACTCTCTCTGCAACACAATTATTTCTTCCTTCACTTATTTTGCCTAAGAGTGAACAGAAAAGACACAGACAAAAAGGAAAAAAAAATCAGTTTAAAAACAGTTCTGTCTGGGTCAATTGGCCACTGATCTGAGAAGCTCTTAGTGGCATGATGTAAGCATATAAAAGGCCTTGTAAGCATATAAATGTCTAAAATTAAAATTAGCTAGTTTGAAATTGTTTGCTAGGTGAATCATGATGCAAGGACTTGAACAGATTCACAGACCTTGAGCGAAAGAAGAGTAGTGCTCCATACAATGTTTTGTATTCATGGATTTGGAGCTCCAGTGTGAAGGAAAAGAAGCTGTAAATTCCAGTTAGGCTGACCCCAGGGCAGAGGTAAAGAAAGAAATGCAAAACACAGAGGGAAGAAATTGGTAGACAGAAAATCAGAGATAACCAAAAGAACAGAAGGCCTCTATAACAGGCCAATCTCATTCAAATTCAAGAAATTAGAGATTCCAAATGACTCCTGGTATGTATACGTGTGTATGAAAATATATATGCATACATACATATAAATATTTATATACATGCACACTAACATAAATGTTAAGTGTGTACTCTTGTTTATACATCCAGGAAATCCCTGTTTGTATATTCAGGAATGCCATAAAGTCATGCTAGTTTGGTTTACCTGTAATCAAATGGACTGGCATCATCTGGATCAACAAACCATTTCCCTTAGGTCAAATCTAACCTGCCATCTGTTTTTGCAAGAATATAACACCAACTTTTGGCTTACATACTGTCTAAGGCTTTTTTATGCTACAAAGCAGAGTAGAATAGTTGCAACAGAGTTTATGGCTTTCAAATTCTAAAACCTGGCTCTTTACAGGAAAAGTCCCTTGCCCCAGGTATCACCCTCCAAACCTCCTGCCTATTAGAGAACATTTACTGAGTGTCAATCATTATTATTTTTTCCCTATATTTAAAGGCTATTTTCAGAGCAGTTCTAGGTTCATAGCAACATTGAAAGGAAGGTCCAGGTACACCAGTAATCTTTTACATGGTTTTGCCCTTTCCAGAATATCAAGTAGTTGAAATGATACAGTATGTAGCCTTTTCAGATTGACTCTCATCATTTGGTTAATAGACATTTAAGTTTCCTCCATGTTACTTCGTGGCTTGATAGATCTTTTTTTTCCCTACCCCTGAATAATATTTTATTTCCAGATGTACCACAGTTTATCCATCCCACTACTAAAAGGACATCTTCATTGCTTCCAAGTTTTGACAATTATGAATAAACCTGCTGCAAGTACCTGTGCTCAGGCTTTTGTGTTGACACGAGGTCTCAGTTTCTTTAAGGAAATATCAAGGAATATGATCACTGGATCACGTGGTAAGACTATGTATAGTTTTGTAATTAACCACTAAACTGTCTTCCAATACGGCTGCTCCATTCTGCATTTCCACTGGCATTGACTGAGAGTTACTGTTGGCCCACACCCTTATCATCACTTGGCGGTCTGGCGGTCTGGATTTTGGCCACTCTAACAGGAGGGTTATGGGATCGTACCGTTGTTTTCATTTGCATTTCCCTAATGGCAAGCTATGGGACAGATTTTTTTCATCCTTGTTATCTGTATGTTTTCTTTGGTGAGGTGCCTCTTAGCATCTCTGTCTGGCCCTTCTTAAAGTTGGCCTGCCTGCTCATTTTTAAGATATATTAGTTCTTTGAATGTTTCAGAAAGCAGCTCTCTCTCAGATGTGTCTTTTGCAAATATTTTTCTCTCTGTCTGTGGCTTATCTTCTCATTCTCTTGACTTTTCTTCCTTATTCCCCCTTTGTTTCCTTGTTTTTATCTCCCCATCATGTTCTCTAAGTAACTATTTCAAACTTTTCATGATTTTGGAAAGTCTGTTGATGTTCAAACAATACTTTGTTTCTCTGCATCTTCACCTTCCTCTTTCTTTCACTTCTATTTTCCTCAAGCATAACCACCCAAGTTTGCCCTGACTTAGCTTCCAGACATCATTATGTTGCCCAAATCCATTCTCATATGCTTCTTTGTCTACCAATATTTTTTATTTTCCCTTCAAAACAACATAAAAATGTTTCTGCCATTCTGTACCTCACCACCCTATTTTCCTTGACCCATGTTTCTAAACTACAAATATTTCTTTAAACATAACCCATATGCCACTGCCTATACTTTATTACCACCCACTTACACTGTAAATTTCTTCAATCTGGCTTTACCTTGCTATTCCATTGAATTTACTCAGAAAACACCAAGGACTAACTGATGATCAATTTTCTGTTTTCTTCCTCCTTAAGATCTCTTTGGTAGTGGATTTTGTTGTGTCTTTACTGAAATTCTTTTCTGACACGGTTTCTGAGACCTTCTAAAATTTCTACCAGTACCCAAGTAAAACACACTGCTAACTTTTCCTCAAACATTCACTATACTTCCCAGCCATTTTTCATAGTTCTGCTTTTTCTTTTTTGAAATAAACAATGCTTTTATTATAAGCACAAACTCTATCTACTTCAAGCTGTAATGCAACAAATCAGTCAAATACACAATACCAGTATAAAAGATCCAGGAGGACAAACATCTTTCTTTTCCCCTGTTGTGTCACCAGTATCAGCTATACATTAAATAATAACTGAAAAAAATGTATTTAATATCTTAAAGAAAATTCAGAAGTCATCTACTCCATCACCGTTTGACTTTCTCATGCTGATGAAATAAATAACTGGTAAAGGTGGAACATCAAAGCTCATTCCAGGGCTTGTTTCCACACTTTCATGCTGCCTCTATTATTATTACTAAATTGTCATGTAATTGTTTTCTTCTCAAGGTGTCCTTAGAAAAGTGCATGTGTGTTAATTTGATTAAGTCATGTCTGACTCTCTGCAGTCCCATGGACTGTAGCCTGCCAGGCTTTTCTGTTTATGGGGATTCTCCACCCAAGAATACTGGAGTGGGTTGCAATATCCTCCAGGGAATCTTCCTGAACCAGGGATCAAACCCATGTCTTTCATATCTCCTGTATTGGCAGGCAGGTTCTTTACCACTAGCACCACCTGGGAAGTAATTTACTAAATTAAGAAAATCACCTATTATGATTATCAGAAATTATGAGCTAGTTAATGTATGCTGCCATGTAATTTTACTCTTACATATATGCCTTACCTCCCTGAGATGTGGTTCATGTGATGAGAGTATATAGAAATATAGATATATTTTTCTTAGGAGAGGGCTGTATTCATTTTAGAAAATACCTGATATAGAACATTCCATCTATATTTTCTGTAATATTTTCCTATAGCATAAAAAAAAAGGTTTCCCAAATGTGATATTACACCTGTAGTAACATATGAAGCTGTCATCTATTCAAAGACTAAACCTTGCTCATTCGGAAGTAAAAAATGAAAAAAAGTCAACTTTAATATTACTAGGAGTCATCTCTTGGCATCATATTCTATAATACCTAATTTTATGAGATCGTAGTGCCTCAAATATGAGTTCCCCCTCTTCCCAGTAAAATCTGCTGACAGTTTTTCATATTCAAGACACTATCCTAGGATAGAAATGAGCTTTGTAGCTTGAAGAAGTTTATAGTGTTATAAGAAAGGAGTAATAATATTAAGCAACTGGACTTTCCTTTCATATGTAAAAATGGTGATAAAATTTCCTGTCTTGCCCACCTCATGGTATTCTTGGAAGAGTTAGATGAGTACTGAAAGCACTTTGTAAAATATGAATAAATATACAAATTTCAATTATGGTTGTTATGATGAGTACATTATAGCAAATTATCAAAGACCAAAATGTGTTGAGCAATAAGGCCTGGGGCAGATGAGAAGGAAAAATCAATGTGGAGCAGAGAATTAGGAAGTTCTAATAAAGAAAGTTGCTTCCATTTCCATCTCACCTCTGTCACCTAAGTCTAGACTTTGAAAATTGCCTATTAGTGGTCTACCATCTCCCAGTCTCCTACTTTAAGCTACTACACTACTGCCAGCCCAATTTCTCACTAAGGTCTTCACAATACTTCTGTCAACACCTTCAAACATTTCTAGGATCATGGAAGAAACAGTTTAAATTCCTTATTTATAAGCCTTTCAACCTTACCTCCAACTGCTCAGTGTCCCTAACGTTCCACTCCAACTAAACTCCTATAGCAATAATTGTCTATATCATTAATTTGGTAATTTATTTTTATTTGTTCCAGCAAAGATTTAATGTGGCTCATTTGGCGATTAATCATGTAATATAATTCCTTGTGGCATCTGTTCTGCTGTTGCATCAAACTGTTACTTACATTTTCTTTTAATTTATACTGTTTCCTTTTAAAACTTATATTTTGGTCTCCCAATCAGACACTAACTGTCATTAAAAACTGATACCATGTCTTAAAGGATAATGCATATGATTTTGCTTCAATTCTACAAATTTATTGACAGACAATGCTGCAAAGCAGGGTCATTCCTGCTAAAGAGAGATGGATGATAGTTTTTATCTATGAAACACAAAAATTTTACATATTACCAATTCTGCTCTGTGCCTTCTAGATTCCTTTTCAAGACTTTCAGGACTAAAGGACTTACTCCCTTGGTTGCTGGAAAGATTGTCTACTAGCCTTCCCAGTAACTGCTTCTGCTGATGAGTCCTTCCCCCAAGGCACACCTCCTTAGAAAATCAACTTTCTGAAAACTACACAAATAAAAAATTTAGGGGGAAAGTTCTACCTCTAAGGCTAATAGAGAAAATCTAAAGAAGGGGCCACATTGTAAGCTCTTCTATTCCCTTGCCACAAGACTGATATTCAGACTTTCAGGAAAGGTCTGCCTGGGGCAACCCAGATCGGAGCTGGCTCATTGGAAGCCACAATCTGGGCTGACTGATCAGAGTTCCCTAGAGCACTGTGGGCTAGAGCTGGTACACAAGAAGTTACCTGCTGGGTGGCATAGAGTAAAGTCAACCCATAACCACTGGGGTGCTGAAGAAATTCTCAGAAAACTGAGGGGAAAAACTGACTGAAGGGCCAGCAGCATTGGGTTCCTGCATGCCTATCCCCACATGCATGCTAAGAAGTGTCATATTAGAAACAGAAAGAAAAGATCTAAACAGACTTTTCTCCAAAGAAGACATACACATGTCTTCCCAGGCACATGGAAAAGATACTTAACATCACTGATTGTTAGAGAAATGCAAATCAAAACTACAGTGAGTTCTCACCTCACACCAATCACTTAGCCATCATCAAAAACATCTACAAACAGCAAATGCTAGAGAGGGTGTGGAGAAAAGGGAAATATCCTATACTATTGTTGCAAATTTGTATATCCACTATGGAAAACAGTACGGATGTTCCTTTAAAAACTAAACATAGAGTTACCATATGATGCTGCAATCTCACTCCTAGGTATATATCTGGAAAAGATGAAAACTCTAACTTGAAAAGATACATGTACCACAATTGTCACTGCAGCATTATTTAAAATAGCCAAGACAGGGAAGCAACCTAAGTGCCCTTCAACAGACAAATGGATAGAGAAGATGTGGTACATATCACTCACCCATAAAAATGAACGAAATGATGCCATTTACAACAACACAGACGGACTTAAGAGAATATCATATTAAGTGAAATAAGTCAGAAAGACAAATATCATGATATGACACATGTGGACTCTAAAAAACAGTACAAATTAACATGTTTACAAAGCAGAAACAGGCTCACAGACATAGAACCCAAATTTAGTTATCAAAGGGGAAGGAAGGAGGGATCAATTAGGAGCACGGGATTAACAAATATACACTACCATATATAAAATAAACACTAAGGATTTACTAGGTAGCATAGGAACTATATTCAATATCTTGTAATCATTTGTAATGGAAAAAATTCAACATATATACGTATAACCAATTCACTTTGCTGTATACCCAAACATAAGAGTATTGCAAATAAACTATATTTCAATTAAAAAAAATAGAAATAGAAGCCCTTTCCTCTGCTCTAACTTACACTATTCCCCAGTGTCCTCTATTGACAAAATCTAACACTTAGTTGCCTGACAAAGGAGAAATGTTTATAGGGTCCTGCTCCAGTATCACAAAATGGGGAGGTGAGGGTGGTGGATTTGGAGCTCTTAGATAACAGCTAATAACTAATGTAGTCTATCACAAGTTTACTTGACATGATAAGAACAATTTGTTAAATGATATAAGAAGCAGCAGCACAAACTAATGAAAAATACAGTTTTTTTTACTTTTTTTTCAAATATACTGTGTTTTAAAAATAAAGAATTATGCCCAAATGCATCCTGAGTATATTCTAAAGACAGATAAATACATTTAGTTCTAGATAGGGCTTCCCTAGTGGATCAGATGGTAAAAAAAAAAAAAGAAAACTACCCACAAAGGAGACCCAGGTTCGATCCCTGGGTCAGGAAGATCCTCTGGAGAAGGGAATGACACCCCACTCCAGTATTCTTGCCTGAAGAATTCCATGGACAGAGGAGCCTGGCGGGTTAAGTCAATGAGGTCACAGAGTGATTGGATGACTAACACTTTCACTTTTTCATATGTCTCAAAGCCAGGGAAAAATCAGTCTACCTTTCTGAAGCACTAAAAATATTAACAAGTTATCATGGTCCAGGTTATGGTGACTATTCTCTTCAAGTATGTAAACAAACTCAGTCAGTAAATAAAAAATTCAGTTACCCACAAATCTGAATCCTAAATCTCTGCTTCCAACATACCTTTCTCCTGAGTTCCAGACACATTTAATCTGCTATCTACCAAACACCTTTATTTGGATGTCATATCAGTACCTCTAGAACTAACATCCAAATCTCAGTCAGATACTTGAAAATAAAAACCAAGCTTGAATATACTTTGTGCCAATTCCTGGAGTGTAAGTGCTCCCAACACAGCCTCACAAATTTCTGACAATTTAGCAGCCATTAGAACAAGTCCTAAGTACCTGTTCAGTGTCGTAGTGAATCTTCACTATAATACTCAAACCAAAAGCCTTGGTTTCACCTATCACGTCTCCTCCCTCTTCACCACCCACTTCACTGTCTGCATGATATCAGTTCTTCAGCGTTGTTTGTTTCTCCAACCTGTGACTGCCTTTGTTCCCACCGCTACCACCTTAACCTAGGACATTTTTGTTTCACTAGGCTAATTGGTATTCTGGCTTCCAGTCTCTTTCTCCCAAGGATTATTTACTGCGGCAAGAATGACCTTAATTTTTTTAGTTGAAATACAATGGACATGTAACATTATGTAAGTCTGAAGTGTACAATGCTGTTGATTTCATTCCTTTATTTATTGCAATATGATTATAGCTGAAGTTTTATCTAACACCTTTATCATGTCAGATAATCATAGTTTCTTTTTTGCGGTAAGAAAATTTCAGATGTACTCTCTTGGCAACTTTGAAGTATATAATACAGTTGACTACAATCATCATGCTGTACATTAGATCTCCATTAACTTCTTATTAATATTTATTAATATAAGCTGCAAGTTTGTATCCTTTAAGCCAAGGGTTCCCAACCTCCAGGATCTAATGCCTGATGATCTGAGGTGGAGCTAATTTGATAATAATAAAGTGCACAATAAATATAATTGAATCATCCCCAAACCATCCCTCCACCCTCATCTGTGGAAATACTGTCTTCCATGTAACAGTTCCCTGGTGCCAAAACGTTGGGAACCGCTGTGGTTTAACCAGAATCTCCCTAATTCCCCATACCGTAGCCTCTGGTAACCACCATTCCACACTTTGTTTCTGTGAATTCAGGTTTTTTATAGTCCACATTTATGTGATATCACACAGTGCTTGTCTTTCCCTCTTTGGCTTTTCTCTCTTAGCAAGATACCCTCAAGGTCCATCCACGTTGCTGCGCACAGCAGGACTGGTCTTTCAATGCACGTGAATCTGGAGGCTTCACTTATATTAAAAAAAAAAACTTGTGTGGCTTTTGAAATGGAATAGGATGGTCTTTGGGCTTCCCTGATGGCTCAGTCGGTATAGAATCTGCCTGCAATGCGGGAGACCTGGGTTCAGTCCCTGGGTTGGGAAGATCCCCTGGAGGAGGGCATGGCAACCCACTCCAGTACACTTGCCTGGAGAATCCCTATGAACAGAGGAGCCTGACGGGCTGCAGTTCATGGGGTTGCAAAGAGTCAGATAATGACTGAGCGACAAAGCATACACACATGATGATCTTTATGACTGCTGATCAGCTTTCTAACCTCATCTTGCCTTACACCCTAAACCTTTTCCCACTGTGTTCCCCAAACAACCTCCTTTTCAGCCACTGAGAACTATTTACAGCTCCAAACATAACTGCTTTCCCTGACTTTCAGGCTTTTACATACACAGCATTTTCTGCTTAGATTGTTTTTTGTTTTTAATTTATACTTTTTTAAATATATTTTTCTTACCAATGGCCTGATTAATTTTTAATCAATTTTTAAAATTCATAATTTAATGAATTAGAAATTCATCTACTAATTTCAAAGTGGTACCTATTTACAATCTAATTACTCTTTTATTTTAGCGAAAGTTGCTCAGTCATGTCCGATTCTTTGCAAGCCCATAGACAGTAGACCATGGAATTCTCCAGGCCAGAATACTAGAGTTGGTAACTGTTCCCTTCTCCGGGGATCTTCTCAATCCAGGGATTAAATCCTGGTCTTCTGTACTGTATGTGGATTCTTTATCAGCTGAGTCAACAGGGAAGCCCTTCTACTTTTAGTTGCATGCATATTTTACTCTAACAAATTAGTAAGTTAAGGAAATTTCTACTCTCTTCCATTAAACAAAAACTTGAAAATGCCTATGCACAGGTCTTCCCCCTGACAATGCCCTTATACCTGTCTTGTATTTTATTTACATCTTTCTTTTAGCTGCCCCAAAGTTATTTTTAAAGCCATCAATTATTTACATTTGCCTATATGCTCAGCAATTCTTTGCTTACCACTGCTTATGTCTCACATTTTTCTACCCAGTTTAAATTTCTTCTTTCTGAAGTATACTCTTTGGTAGATCAAACAGTGTCTTTGCAAAATAGAAACCTCTGCAGTCTTTGTTTGCCTGAAAATGTCTTTATTTTAGCCTCAATGTTCATTACCAATTTAGCAATTTTGAATTAAAATTCTAGTCTGACAATGATTTATTCTCAGCACTTGGAAGATGCCATTCTCTTGTTTTCTAGCCTCCAATGTTGCTTTTAAAATCTCTGTTGTCCAACTAATTCTAATTCATTTGTTCATTAGGTCTAAAATGGATTTATTTGTATGTAATCTGATCAGAACTCACTGTGGATTTCAATCTGGGGATTCATATATTTCATTAACTCAAAATCCCTCAGTCATTAGCTCCTTAATTATCTCTTCCCTATTCTATCAACTCCTTCTGGAAATCTTATTTCAGATAGATAGATTCTATCATTTCATTCTCCATATCTCTTACTCTCCCATATTTTCTATCTCTTTCACTTGTGCCTCATTTGAGGAATTATTCTCAGATCTTTCTTCTTGAGCATGGTTTTGTCTTATTTCCCCTATACCCATCTCTTATGTCTTTAAATTTTAATATCTATAATTTTCATTTCCAGAAAGTGCTACTTCGTTTTTTTCCACTGTGCCTGTTAACTTTTTGTTTTCTCTTTGTCCTTATTATTAAAAATTATTATTAATAACTCCATTTTCCTTTGACTCTCTTTGTTTTAAATATAATAATCCATTCAGCAAATTCTAGAATTATCCTCAACACTGACAAGACAAAGGTAAATAAAACACACAGAGCTTTGTCATCTTTTTGCTCACATCTCTATTTTATGGTCCTTCTCAGATTGTCCTTTTATCTCAAGTTCTCATGGATGCGGACGCTCCTATTTGTTATAATTTCTGTCACTCAAAGTGGATGATTTTTGCAGTGGTGGTGCGGAGGGTCACAGAGCTCATCATGAGAGGGGTTTTTTCCTCAATGGGATTCTGTGTACAGAAACTGGGCTGGAAGTATTTCTTCAGAGTAGTTTTGCATCTGCATTTGATTCTACCAGATATCCAAAGGATTTCATCATGTAAGGTCAATTTTTACGATACAAGGTCCACATCAAAATTTCCACACCATGAAGAGAATAAAATTTGTATATCACATCCTGTATGAAACAAGCTTTGAGCTTTGATTTCTTATTTTAAAAAAGGTTTTTTCCCCCATTTTATTTGTTTTGTTTTCCACTCAGAGCCTTGGACAGAATTATGTCTCCTACTTCTTTCTGTGATTGCACAGGTAAAGATTTTAGTTCCTAGTCTATGGAAGATTTAGCCCTTCCAGAGTTTAGCTTTATGCAGAGATCTCAGTTTTAAATTCATGAACTGACCTGACCATTCGTTTCCTATTCCAGATTTTGAATTAAAACCCAAGTACCTGATTGTTGGGGCCTAGCATTAGCACTAAAGTCTTAAACCCCAACCCTAAAACCTTCACTACATTATCATAGCAACTCACATTGTTATTGGTTTAGGTGTCCTTTTTGTCCCCCCTTGATATTATTAGAAAACAAAAACCAGATTTATCCTTTTTTGCTTGAAAGTTAATTATCATTTTCTGTCTACCACATGAATGGGGCATTTGCACTCTCTGCCTGGAGCACCCAGTTCACTAGGTACTCAATACCAGACAGCACCGTACATGTTCTCACTGCAAGCAGGGCTTGTGTGAGTGCTCAGTTCTGTCTCTTTGTGACCCTATGGACTGCAGCCCACAAGACTCCTCTGTCATGGGATTCTCCAGGCAAGAAAACTGGAGTGGGTTGCATTTCCTTCTCCAAAGGAATTTTCTGACTCAAGGACTGAACCCATATCTCCTGTGTCTCCTGCATTGGCAGGCAGATTCTTAACCACTGAACCACCTGGAGACTATCCTATGAGTATCTTATGTAATATTTACCTTACTATATTGTCTGTTTCTTTACTTGAATTGTGTCCTCTTTCATGAGTTGCATGAGATTAGGATACATACCTCATTCATCATTATGTGATAGCATAGTGCCTGGAACACAGTAGACACTATTTGTTGAATGATTAAATAATCAAATATATAAATGCATGAATTCATTTTATCATAGTGGATGAGGAGATACACATTTTTACACATTCAACATACATACATATATAAATACACACAGCTTTGGCATTTTAAAATTAATTTTATCAAAAAAAATTGCGTTTGAGTCTAAATAAACACAGAGCCCTATAATCAACAAATTATTTTAAAATGTGATGGCAGTTATGGAATAAATTTCTGAAATTCAAAGATCTTACTAATTTATTAATGCTGATTATTTTTGGAAAAATCTCCATTTTTTTTATTATAATCATGCCTAAGGATTATCAGGATGTTACTATAAGCCTGTTAAATTAGTTATGTAGATGAGAAATAGGTAATTATAATGGAGGGCTTTTCTGTTTCACTTTTCAAATGGAAAAGATCCTTATTAGAGCTTAGGAAATGAAAAATGCTGGTTTACTGATCATACTCCTTTTTCACATAGTAAGCTCCCCATCTACTGAAATTTGGGGCATGTAACTTACTATATAAAAGTCAAGCCCCATGGTCTTGCATTTTTGCAACTTCTGACATATGTGTACATGTGTTTCTAAATAGTTACTGCATTAAACATCTTTGAATACCCTGTCAAATGGTCCATAATGCCAATTCCCTTTCTCTTTGCGTCTTCCAAGTAACATTGCTATAACTTTAAATGATTATGTTGATTTTGAATTTTTTCTGCTATCTTCTTTAAAACTATTATAAAATTTTAAACAACAGTGCAGCATAGAAGCAGCTAGGAATAGCTTTGACACTGATTCACTTGACAAAGAGGAATTATTCCTCTCTTTGACTTTGTCTGGATTTTGCTCCTCAGGCAGTTTCCTATATCTGGATTTATTATGACATGTTTTAAATGTTAGTTTTGCTACTATCTCCTGATGTTAAGAAAATATTTTCTGATGCTGAGCAAAGCAGCAGACTTCGTTAGTATCCTTATTTTTTAAAAAAAGTGCTGTGAAATTACATTAACGTAGACTGTTTTTATTTGAAAACTTGAGAAGTATGGGTTGCCTTATAGAAAAGCCTTCATCTAGAGAAAGAGAAACAAATCCTACTAATGCCAGAAAATAGTTTGAATTATATTTGAGTAGATGGGAAAAACCACGGAGAGAAGTTCAATTTATTTTCATATTGCATTTAAGTGCCCTGCTTTGCATCACCAAGTTCAAGAAAGCAAAAATATGTATTACAAATGAAGGAGAATTAAGATATTCCTCTACATTATAAATAAAGATTTATGTCAAAATTTTACAATATTTTATATTTTTTTCTTTAAGACAAAATTTGGAAAATACAACAGGCATTCAAAAAAGATCCATTTATCATTGTATTTATAACTATAATAACATCAAATTCAGCTATCATGCCAATATTCAATGACAGATGGTATATGATACAAAGAAATCTAGTTATATACATCTACATCATATAAAAATCTGCCATATAAAAAGACTTTTGCTCATATTAAAGCTACTTCTAATTTTCTCTGCCAGAGTAAGCAATTTAATAGGCAGCATGTTTGATGAGAGCAATTAAATTCTCATCTTTCTAGGATGGTAGCATCTTTCATGGATGAGACATACAACATCAAACAAAAGAACCAAATGAAATGCAAGGAGAAAAAATTCCAGTTGCGTAAGTTTTCACTAAGCTAGTTTTTTTTTTTTTCTGTCTCCAGCTGTCCAAATAAACAATGGTCTACTTTATGATAATACTATTCTACATGGAAAACACACAAGTAAATATCTAACAGAAAAAATCGTAGGTTCTTTTCATTGCTATAGAGATCCTTGAAAGGCATCTAGGAAGTCCACTTCATTTGGTACATCACAGTTCAGAAGAAGAAGCTGATGATGAGAGGGCAAATTGTTCGTGTAAGGGCATTTGACTTGCAAGGATCAGCAATGCACTCAGTTGATTGTAAATAATAGGTCACAAGAAGCATCTATGATGTAATAAGGCAGAAAAGACATCTTCCTCACAGGAATCCAAGAAAAGACATTTTATTCATCCATTTTTAGAATACAATATAAGTGATAACATTGCGTATTTGTGATTTTCTGTCTTATCTCACTAAGCATAATACCCTCTAGGTCCATCCATGTCACTGCCAGTGGCAGAATTTGATTCTTTTTTATGGCTGGGTAATACTCCATTGTATGTGTATATACATACTACATCTTCTTTATCCACTAATCCGTTGATGGACACTTAGGTTGATTCCATCTTGGCTATTGTAAATAATGAGTCTATGGACACTGGGGTGCACATATGTTATTTAATTAGCATTCTCATTTCTTTCCAAATTTATACCCAGGAGTGGAACTGCTGGATCATAAGATAGTTCTATTTTAGTTTTTGAGGAACCTCCATACTGTTTTACACAATGACTGTACCAGTTTACATTCTTATAGTGTACTAAGACTCCCTTTTCTCCACATCCTTGTCAGGGTATGTGAAGAAGCATCTCCTATACAAACCAGACATCTCCCACTCCCTGGATGTGTATATTAGACACACTTCTCAAACTGAAATGCATACTATTCTCTCCATATAATCTACCTTTCCCATTGCTATATCAATTTGTTCATGTCATTCTTTCTGTCTTAGTAATCCTTTAATACCCATCTCATCTCTTCTAGCCGAAATCCTGCTACATATTAAGGGTCCATTACATATTAAAGGACAATTTCTTTAAAAAGCCCATCCTATTCCCCTTAGCATTTTAATTCTATTTTTTATGCCTTTGTATTGTTTTATACTGCAGATATTTGTATGCTTTTTTTCTCAACTTTGATTTTAAGTTTCTTGAAGGTATGGAGTATTTTTATCTTCTCTTTATTCTAAGCAGCACCTAATCCAATGCTGTATGCTTAGTGTTCAGAAAATTCTCACAGAATAAGTTAACTCAATCAGTCAACAAATATTGGTGACATGCCCAGTATGCCCTGGGCAGTACTATAAGCTCTTAAGATAAAGCAGTGAACAAAAACAAAAAGGCAGAGACCCCTGTTCTCTTGGAAGTTATATTCTGCTGGAGGAAAAAATAAGTGTACAAGGAAAATATACACTATGTGAAAGGGCAGGGATTGTTATGAGGGAAAAGAAAACAAGGAAGAAAAATCTGCAGTGCTAGGAGCTAGCTGGTAATTTTAGCAGACGATCAGGGAGCGGCTGACTGAGGTGACAATGGTGCACAGACCTCGGAGAGGTCCCAAGAGGGAGCCACCCAACTGCCTGAGAAAGAGAGCCAGGGAGAGGAGCCGGCAAAGGAAAACACGCGCAGGCTGCAGCATGTCCGGCAAGTCCAGAAAGAACAAGGAGGTCATGGAGGTCGAAGGAGGGAAGGAGAAAGGAGTCGTTGCCGAGGGCAGGAAGTCATGGAGGGGACGGATGCTAAGGAAGGGCCTTAGAGGTGGTTGCAGGGAATTTTGTTTTTTTCCCAGCAGAGTAGTACTCTGATTTTACTTACACTTTGGAAAAATTATTATGTTGTGTTCAGAAGAAACTGAATGGGGGCAAGAGTAGACACAGGGGGCCTAGTAGGAACCTCTTAAAACTGTTCAGTTGAGTTCAGTCGCTCAGTTGTCTCCGAATCTTTGCGATCCCCTGGACTGCAGCATGCCAGGCCTCCCTGTCCATCACCAACTCCCAGAGTTTACACAAACTCATGCCCATTGAATTGGTGATACCATCTGACCATCTCATCCTCTGCTGTCCCCTTCTCCTGCTGCCTTCAATCTTCCCCAGCACCAGGGTCTTTTCCAGTGAGTCAGTTCTTTGCATCAGGTGGCCAAAGTATTGGAGTTTCAGCTTCATTCCTTCCAATGAATATTCAGGACTGATCTCCTTTAGGATGGACTGTTTGGATCTCCTTGCAGTCCAAGGGACTCTCAAGAGACTTCTCCAACACCACAGTTCAAAAGCATCAATTCTTTGTCACTCAGTTTTCTCTATAGTCCAACTGTCACATCCACACATGACTACTGGAAAAACCATATCTTTGACGAGACGGACCTTTGTTGGCAATGTAATGTCTCTACTTTTTAATATGCTGTCTAGGTTGGTCATAATTTTTTTCCAAGGAATAAGCATCTTTTAATTTCATGGCTTCAGTCACCATCTGCAGTGATTTTGGAGTCCAAAAAAATAAAGTCTCAGTTTCCCCATCTATTTGCTATGAAGTGATGGGACCAGATGTCATGATCTTAGTTTTCTGAATGTTGAGTTTTAAGCCAACTTTTTCACTCTCCTCTTTCACTTTCATTAAGAGGCTCTTTAGTTCTTCGCTTTCTGCCATAAAGGAGGTGTCATCTGCATATCTGGCTGAGGTCATTGATATTTCTCCCGGCAGTCTTGATTCCAGCTTGTGCTTCACCCAGCCTGGCATTTCGCATGATGTACTCTGCGTATAAGTTAAATAAGTAGGGTGCCAATATACAGTCTTAACATACTCCTTTCCCAATTTGGAACCAGTGTGTTGTTCCATGTCCAGTTCTAACTATTGCTTCTTGCCCTGCATACAGATTCCTCTTATAATAATCAAGGTCAAAGATGGTGATGCGCATGGACCAGGAAATAGTGGAAGAGATGGTGAGAAGAGGTCAGATTTTGGATATAATCTGAATGTACAGCTGACAGATTTGGCTGGTAGATCACATGTGGGCCTAAGGGAAAAAGAAGATTTAAAAACCACTTTCAAACTTTCAGCCCTGTGCAACCGGGAGGATGGAGTCACTATTTGGTTAATCAGGGAAGGTGACAAAATAAGAGGTTACAGGGGGATAAAATCAGGAGTTCAGTTTGAAATGACATGTAGAAAGTTAAGCATAAGAATCTACAATTTGGAGGAGAAACCTATAAATTGAGATTTGAATTTTGGAGACATTAGATTTATAGTATTTAAAGTCACAGGTATTAGATAAGACAACCTGAGAGAAGAGTGTAGAAAAGGGAGTGAAAGCTAAAGACTGGGAATACTGGTGCCTTCCAAAACATGAAGCTACTTCTTTCATTTAACACTCTGCATCACACTAACATGAATCACATACTGGTCAAGATTGCTGGGAGAAATATCAAATCCTCAGATATGCAGATGATACCACTCTAATGGCAGAAGGTGAAGAGGAACTAGGGAGCCTCTTAATGATGGTGAAAAAAGAGAGTGAAAAATCTGGCACAAAATTCAACATTCAAAAAAAATTAACATCATGGCATCTAGTCCCATCACTTCATAGCCAAAGGGGAAAAAATGAATACAGTGACAGATTTTATTTTCCTGAGCTCCAAAATCACTGAAGATGGTGACTGTAGCCAAAAAATAAAAAGATGCTTGCCCCTTAGAAGGAAAGCTATGACAAACCTAGACAGTGTATTAAAAAAGCAGAGATATCACTTTACTGACAAAGGTCCATACAGTCAAAGCTATGGACTTTGTAGTCATGTAGAGATAGCTCAATCTAGCTGAGCTTCCCTTGTAGCTCAGTTGGTAAAGAATCTGCCTGCAATGCAGGAGACCCGGATTTGATTCCCAGGTTGGGAAGATTCCCTGGAGAAGGAAATGGCAACCCACTCCAGTATTCTTGCCTGGAGAATCCCACGGACAGAGGAACCTGGACGGCTATAGTCCATGAGGTTGCAAGAGTCGGACATGACTTAGCAACTAAACTACTACTATTACAGATATGAGAGTGGGACCATAAAGAAGGCTGAGCACCAAAGAACCGATGCTTCTGAGTTGTGGTGCTAGAGAAGATTCTTGAGAGTCCCTTGGACAGCAAGGAGATCAGTCAATCCTAAAGGAAATCAACCCTGAATATTCATTGGAAGGACTGATGCTGAAGCTGAAACTCCAATACTTTGGCAACTGATGCAAAGAACTGACTCACTGGTAAAGACCCTGATGCTGGGGAAGATGAAGGCAGGAGGAGAAGGGGACAACATAGGATGTGATGGTTGGAAGGCATCACCAATTCGACGGGCATGAGTTTAAGCAAACTCCAGGAGGTAGTGAAGGACAGGGAAGCCTAGCATGCTTCTGTCCATGGGTTCACAAAGAGCTGGGCACAACTAAGTGACTGAAGAATGAACAGCTATCATGCTAGCTTCTGTTAAGGTGCCCGATGACAGATGAGGAAAGCAAAGCACGTGGAATTTAGAAGCCTGCAGTTTAACAGCATTTTCTACACTGTAAATGGCAGGAGTTGTCATTTGAACCTGTGTGATCTGGCTTCAAAATTGCTCTTATCCATTATTTTATTTTGTATCTCAATGAAAATAATCCATACGTTGCCTGATACACAGTTATAGTCAATGAATATTCACTGAATGTGAATGTGGTGTATCAGTAACAATTTTGTTCCAAAACGAGAAATAAGTCTTCATCAAGTAACTTTTAAGCAGTTTGGAAAAACATCCAAGAAGCCAAAGATGAATTTTCACATGGGGAAGGTGGGAAAGCCCAGCAGGTAATTTAGACCAGTTACAGTTAGAGTGGCCACAGCTGTTCTCTTTCTACTCCCTGCTCTCTCTAAGATTACCAAGCAAAATCCTCCAACTTCTGAAGCAGTCCAAACACAGAACCAGATACTTAACACCAATTTTCTTGTTCAAATGCCCCATATGCCAGACTCTGATGAGCTCTTTTGGCATCAGCACACAAACCAATTCATGGTGGTTTGGTTTCTGGCTTATCATGTTCTATAATAGAGCACAGACTCAAACAAAATGAAATACTACAGTACCAAAGCTATTCTGATCTCCTCATTTTAGACAATAAAGTAGAAAATGTATAGGCAGAATTCAGACTTAACTGCTGCTGCAGGATGGTTCCTAGCATATCTTCAATTAATACACAGGGCACATGTTTCAGTTCTCTCAAGTCCTCCAGCTTGTTTCTTCTAAATTAGGCAAACTTTTATATAAGCCTGGGACTTCCCAGGTGGCAAAATGTAAGGAATCCGCCTGCCAGTGCAGGAGATGCGCAGACGTGGGTGAGGTCCCTGGGTCGGAAAGATCCCCTAGAAAAGGAAGTGGCAAACCACTACAGTATTCTTGCTTGGAAAGTAGGACAGAAGAGTCTGAAGCCTGGTGGGCTACAGTCCGCGGGGTCGCAGAGTCAGACGCGACTAAGCACATGGGCAATGAATCCCATAACAGTGGATTTGTAAGTCAGTGGAACACAATACAGAGTCCAGAAATAGACCCACACATATCTGGTCTTTATATCTTATACAAGCCAGGAAAAAACAAAAAGAGGGAAGGGAGACTATTTAATGTTGTGGAGAAATGAACCAGTGTATCCCTTGGCCCTAGTGAAATACATTGTTGGATAAAAAACAGGTCCCAGTCTACCTTTTTAGGGAGTACCTGAGGTGAAGAGTTGGATTTAGAGGTGTCATTCATCCATACTACATGAACAAGTTGTCAGCTACAGCAAGTCAAGTTCATGATCAAGGCTCAGACCTTTTGTAACTGTTCCCACTCTAGCTATATATCCCAGCCCACACATTGGAGCTTTCTGTCCATTCATCACATTAATGGTAGCTTTCCTAACCCTTCTCTCTCAAGGCTGCTTCATGACAAGCAAGAGATTATATATATCACATTGACTTATTTCTTTCTAGGACAAAATGAGATCTAATTAACACTTTACTAACTTCATTATCATACAGCAGGAAACAAAGTTTAATAAATCATCCATTCTTCAAATCAGTTATATTGACCTATTGTTTTTATTCACAATACAACTTGAGACAGACTCACTCACATGTACCCTAAATAGCCAAGGCTTCTGTTTTACTACATGTTTTTATATAACATTTGGTTTTCTTTTGTGATTTGAATCTTTATTTAGGTTTAGTTAAAGGCTCATCAAGTTATTATATATGTTCTAATTTGAGGTTCACGTGTGGATTATCACTTGGACTGCAATGATCAAACCAATCAATCCTCAGGGAAATCAGTCCTAAATATATATTGGAAGGACTGGTGCTGAAGCTGAAACTCCAGTACTTTGGCCACCTAGTGCGAAGAACTGACTTCTTGGAAAAGACCCTGGTGCTGGGAGAGATTGGAGGCAGGAGGAGAAGGGGATGGCAGAGGATGAGATGGTTGGATGGCATCACCGACTCAATGGACATGAGTTTGAACAAGCTCCAGGAGTTAGTAATGGGCAGGGAAGCCTGGCATGCTGCAGTCCATGGGGTCACAAAGAGTTAGACAATGACTGAGCAACTGAACTGAACTGTGGATTATTCTCTTATTTAAAAGGAAAATTATGCTTTCTGTGAATATGTGGACTACTTGGAGTATTATTTGATTAATATTTATGATTTGGAGACTGTTTTCATAAAAAATGTTATGCTATTAAAAGCATACAATATCATGTTACTTGCTATCATTTATATAGTTTTAATGACATATTGCTGACCTATGAAACTAAGCACATCAATTTAATTAAAGCTATTTCTTTACAGTGCAAAATAGCCAACTAAATAGCTTCCTTTAAGAACTCCTTGAGTCAGATGCAAAGTTACATTTAGCCTCATGTTGGTTTTTTTTTTATTTAACTATATGTAACCAAGCAAACAAAATCTAATCAGCAACCTATTACTTGATTTTTAATGACACCTTTAAAACACTTATATTCTAATCCCAAACATCATTGTAAAGACATTTCTTAAGCAAGGCTGAAATTCTCATCATTCGCTTCTAAAAACAAGCTGATTAGACTGTCAGATATAAAAACAGGATGTGCTCATTGTATATTTATAGAATGTAGTTTTTTTATATATCAGAAGGAGATTTTTTCGAAGTGACTCTTGTTTGTGACTCTCTAGTACTATACCTGCCCAACAAAACTCTGAGAAAAAAGCCAAACTTAAAAACAAACAAGTAGCCAAAAATTTTAAATTCAGGTACTCTAAATATGAGGGCTTCCCAGGTGACTCAGAGTAAAGAAGCCACCTGCAATGTAGGAGCTGCGGGAGACGTGGGTTCGATCCCTGGGTGGGAGAGATCCGCTGGTGGAGGGCCTCGCAACCCATTCCAGTATTCTTGCCTGGAGAATTCCATGCACAGAGCAGCCTGTGGGCTACAGTCCTTAGGATCGGGAAGAGTCAGACACGAATGAAGTGATGAAGCACACACTCTATATTAGGCAGCAATCCTCCTCATTTGCACAGTAAAATAACATATAAGTGCTATTTTTCTTAAATACCTTGTATTTCTCTTATGTCCTGGTAGGAAAATAGCAAAAGAGATTAATTTAGCATTAGAAAGTGAAAGTGTTAGTCGCTCAGTGGTGTCTGACTCTCTGGAGACCCCATGGACTATAGCTCTCCAGGCTCCTCTGTCCGTGGGATTCTCCAGGCAAGGATACTGGAGTGGGTTGCCATTGCATTCTCCAGGGCCTATTCCTGACCCAGGGATCGAATCCAGATGTCCTGAATTGCAGGCAGATTCTTAACCATATGAGCTACCAGGGAAGTTAACATAAAAATTAATTTCTGTGCATTACATGACAGGTATTTGCCCAATGTGTATCACCCTGGAGATAATAAAAATCTTGATAAACGTGTCAATTTCCTACACACAAATACCAGGGGTGAAGCATACTTACCCAAGATAAATAATTCCTCTGGGCAAAAAAAAAGAGGCAAAAACAGTGATTAATTATAATTCATACTGATCCTAGCAGAATATCAGGTTTAGATGTCTTAACAATTATCACTGCATAATAAATATCACAAATGCTACCACGATTACAGCGAAACTGAAGATTTCCTACAGATTACAAGTTCCTTCAGGTTAACAAAATTTAGAGCAAGAAGCATGGTTTGAAGTACTCCCTAGAATTAGCGATTCCCTTGTAAACGCTGCCAATGCCTACTGGCATCACCAGTACAAAGAGATGTGTTTTTATTCTTTATCAGTGGTAACTGAGCACCTAGGAGCGCATGTGTGGATATCTGACATGCTCAACAAACCACCCATGTTTATCATTCTGTAATTTGCCCTACTAAAGCACAAATTTTAGATTCAAATACGCTGGTTGTTTAGCAGAATGACAACTATTTATTAGTTAGCCTTTCCAGACAAATCTCTAGATTGAAAGCAAAGGGGGTGGAAACAGAAATTCTGACATAGATTACACAGAAAAGGAGCCTTTAATGCCAGGTGAGGGCATGAAATGAAAGTGACAATGAAAGGACACAAACTAGACCACAGATGTTAATTTAAGACAATATAATGCAAAATGTGGCCAGCTGCAAAAGCCATAATCAATCTCTTGCTTTACTATGTGACGATTATAAAGCCAGAGCTTAATGGTTTTAATAAAAACAAAATTACTGTGTCTTTGAGAAAGCCTCAGAAATAAGTTCAATTAATGGAATTAAGGAACAGAATACTGTTTATATTTTCTACATGAAATCATTATTTAACTAAAACTAAACCAACCAAAAGGAAGAAAAAAAAGCTACATACTGGTATGTTTCTTCTCAGATTACCAACAAAATAAAGACCTATTTACTAATATGGAATGGTTACTTCCCAAATGTGCCAAAATTCCTGCGTGGAAATAATACACAGCCTATGGACTTACAGTATGATCATTTATGTTTTATACTACTGTGCACATTTACTTTTATTTAATTGAAACTTTTTTTAGATACTAATTTTTTTCACCTGTATTTAATTAAAAGCCTTGTCTGCTAACAAAAAACTTAGAAAAGTATTACATGCATATATATTGAATTAACCTAAGATTATCTAGTATAATATTGTGTTGTCACCATCTATAATGAGAGAACTTAATTGGTGAGGCTTAGGGACAATTTCTTTGTGCTCTCTCTTATCTTTGAAAATAATAAAAAATATTGTAACATATATTGCATATAAGAAATAAAATTATTCTAAAATATGAATAAACTGTGTGATAATATTAACTAATGACAGGTGCAACATATTTGCTTTTGAAAAGTCAACTCCATATTACAGAGGTATTTATTTCAATCTTATTTCCCCCAGCATATAATAAAGAACATCATTTTCAAGAAATTAGTATAGGAACTGTTTGTTAAAGATAAACATAGCCTAAATGACATATCTGAAATCCTCATGTTAGCTAATTTAGTAGCTGTTTGGAATATTAATAGCATTTAATAAGATTATCTGATGTACAATTACATCTTAGGTTATAATTTTTTAATTTAATCTTAAACTTGGCATTCTAGCTTCACATTTTTCTCCACTGAAACACCCAGTAAACCAGGTTTTATAGCACAACACTAGCAGTGAGCTTTGTATTGTTTTTACAGAAGTAAGCCCTGCACTGCCATGGAACTAGGCAGTTCTAAAATATGGTGATTAAGATTTAATCAAACTGGTTTTAGAAAAGTCAGAGGAACCAGAGATCAAATTGTGATTGCAGCCATGAAATTAAAAGACGCTCACTCCTTGGAAGGAAAGTTATGGCCAACCTAGATAGCATATTAAAGAGCAGAGACATTACTTTGCCAACAAAGGTCTGTCTAATCAAGGCTGTGGTTTTCCCAGTTGTCATGTATGGATGTGCGAGTTGGACTATAAAGAAAGCTGAGTGCCAAAAAATTGATGCTTTTGAACTGTGGTGTTGGAGAAGACTCTTGAGGGTCCCTTGGACTGCAAGAAGATCCTACCAGTCCATTCTAAAGGAGATAAGTCCTGGGTGTTCATTGGAAGGACTGATGCTGAAGTTGAAACTCCAATACTTTGGCCACCTGATGCGAAGAGCTGACTCATTTGAAAAAAACCCGACGCTGGGAAAGATTGAGGGCAGGAGGAGAAGGGGACGACAGAGGATGAGATGGTTGGATGGCATCATCAACTCAATGGACATGAGTTTGGGTGGGCTCTAGGAGTTGGTGATGGACAGGGAGGCCTGGCGTGCTGCACCTCACGGGGTCACAAAGAGTCAGACACGACTGAGGAACTGAAATGAACTGAAGATTTAATAATGACAATGAAACACTTCAAGTACACACTGCCTACTTTCCAATTCCTCATTCTTCTGCCACCGTGTAATGTTTCTGTCCAAAAATTTCACATGGAACTCTTTACTTACATTTTTTCTTTTCCTTCTTAACAAAATAAAGAGGTAACACTTTTACATTAGAACTTATCAGAAATATACAAATATTTTAACAGCTTATTCATACCACAGTTGCCCCGATTGGATTTAAAACACATCTTTGCTGTTATTAAATCTGCAGTTACTTTTTATTACCCCTTTATTTTTTAATAAATGGTTTCCATAACATCTATTATTCATCCTCAAAAATAATATTCCCTTTCAAATTATGTTCTATGATATAGTTTTATACATGCTAACAGGAATAATCAAAACGTAAACTCCTTTCACAGTACAAACTAAAAATTCCAGTGTATTATAGAGAAAAAACACAGCATGATGGGAACTGCCTGTAAGTTACATGACTTTCTTTAGAGGAAGAAACGAACTAGGGAGTCCAGTAAGAGTAACTTTATTGGCAAAATACTTTTATAACTTAAAGGACATTCTTCTAGAGCCACCTTTTAAACTCTACCAAGGCAGGAAGCAGAAGGACATTCCTTAGCTTTTGTAGTTTCCTAATTCTCAATTTAAATTTGATAAATGCTGTTTATTTGTATTAAAATGTCATTTGAATTTTTGCCCTGTCCCACAAAGTTTAAAGTGATCTATAATAAAGGAACACCCTGAAAAAAGATAAATAAATAAAATGTAGAAGTCAGGTTTGGCAAAAATACCTCCACCACAAGGTTATCATACATTATGGCATAAAGTGCCAGGCACTGTGCTAAGCTCTAGAGATTAGACATAAATAAAACTAAGTCTGCAATTTACTCATGGGTGGGTGAAAAATGATAGAAATACTCTAAAAGGAAAAGAAATGGATCACGGAACAAAGTGAGTACTAGAGCTGATTCTCAGCACAATTATTAAAGAGGAATATTCATCTTCAGAATGGTGGCTTCTTTCAATAGTTAGCTCTTTCCTTGAACTGTCTTTGTCCCCATCAAGTTTCAAATGTACACATGTTCTACGGAAGAGAATTAGAGCAAATTTTGAGGTCTTCCTACTCTCTTCATGCCATAAGCCTTTGGTAGACGAGACTTCCACCACTATCACCAGAGCAGTACCACCACCACACATTAATCATCTAACTCAAATGATTCCAAAAGAAGAAACTGAGGCCAAGTAAAAGGACACAGTTGCTAGAGCAGAAAATAACACAGATTCTTTGGGACGGACAACATCTTGCAAAAAATTTTGAAATGCATTAAATAGAATCTTGACCTTCATTTATGCTTGAGTGACTCTAAAGGGAACAAATATCTATAAGAGGTTTTAATTACTAAGCAAAAAATAAAACAACTAACCTTGGCCTCCTCATACGGCATCTCCTATTCTACTATTTAATCATAAAATGATTTCAGCTTCAGTTTAATTTTAATGTTTAAAATGTTTATGCCATATTATATTATGAATGCTTAAAGTAAAATATTGGCTACAACAAAACTATGGATATCAGAATGGTTTCAAGCTCCTTATGGTAGAAGAGAGAGTGGTGGTATGGGGCAGGGGAAGAAATATATATTTCCAGAGCTAAAAAAGGAAAAATAAAATCACTGAACAAACCATTTGCTATACTATCCAAGGGAAAAAAAAAAAAGAGATAGGACTCAAATTTAAAAAAAAAAAATTAATAAGGAGGCATTACAATTGATACCACACAAACACAAAGGATTGTAAGATACTAATATAAATAATCATAGAATTCTCCAGGCCAGAATACTGGAGTGGGTAACCTTTCCTTTCTCCAGGGAATCTTCCCAACCCAGGGATCAAACCCAGGTCTCCTGCATTGCAGGCAGATTCTTTACCAGCTGAACCACCAGGGAAGCCCAATATAAACAATTATATGCCAACAAATTGGACAACCTAGAGAAACAGATAAGTTCTTAGAAATATACAATTCATTAAGCCTGAATCACAAGGAAATACAATACCTGAACACACCAGTTGTTAGTAAGGAGATTAAATCAGTAATCAAAACTTCCCAATGAAGAAAAGTCCAGAAATAGATGGCTTTCCTGGTGAATTCTACCTAACATTTAAAGAAGAATGAAATTATTTGTTCTAGTTCTGTGAAAAATACCGTTGGTAGCTTGATAGGGATTGCATTGAATCTAGAGATTGCTTTGGGTAGAATAGCCATTTTGACAATATTGATTGTTCCAATCCATGAACACGGTATGTTTCTCCATCTGTTTGTGTCCTCTTTGATTTCTTTCATCAATGTTTTATAGTTTTCTATGTATGGGTCTTTTGTTTCTTTAGGTAGATATACTCCTAAGTATTTTATTCTTTTTGTTGCAATGGTGAATGGTATTGTTTCCTTAATTTCTCTTTCTGTTTTCTCATTGTTAGTATATAGGAATGCAAGGGATTTCTGTGTGTTAATTTTATATCCTGCAACTTTACTATATTCATTGATTAGCTCTAGTAATTTTCTGGAAGAGTCTTTAGGGTTTTCTATGTAGAGGATCATGTCATCTGCAAACAGCGAGAGTTTCACTTCTTCTTTTCCTATCTGGATTCCTTTTACGCCTTTTTCTGCTCTGATTGCTGTGGCCAAAACTTCCAGCACTATGTTGAATAGTAGTGGTGAGAGTGGGCACCCTTGTCTTGTTCCTGATTTCAGGGGAAATGCTTTCAATTTTTCACCATTGAGGGTGATGCTTGCTGTGGGTCATATATAGCTTTTATTATGCTGAGGTATGTTCCTTCTATTCCTGCTTTCTAGAGAGTTTTAATCATAAATGAGTGTTGAATTTTGTCAAAGGCTTTCTCTGCATCTATTGAGATAATCATATGGTTTTTATCTTTCAATTTGTTAATGTGGTGTATTACATTGATTGATTTGTGGATATTAAAGAATCGTTGCATTCCTGGGATAAAGCCCACTTGGTCATGGTGTATGATTTTTTTAATATGCTGTTGGATTCTGTTTGCTAGAATTTTGTTAAGGATTTTTGCATCTATGTTCATCAGTGATACTGGCCTGTAGTTTTCTTTTTTTGTGGCATCTTTGTCTGGTTTTGGAATTAGGGTGATGGTGGCCTCATAGAATGAGTTTGGAAGTTTACCTTCATCTGCAATTTTCTGGAAGAGTTTGAGTAAGATAGGTGTTAGCTCTTCTCTAAATTTTTGGTAGAATTCAGCTGTGAAGTCATCTGGTCCTGGGCTTTTGTTTGCTGGAAGATTTCTTATTACAGTTTCGATTTCCTTGCTTGTGATGGTTTTGTTAAGATCTTCTATTTCTTCCTGGTTCAGTTTTGGAAAGTTATACTTTTCTAAGAATTTGTTCATTTCATACAAGTTGTCCATTTTATTGGCATAGAGTTGCTGGTAGTAGTCTCTTATGATCCTTTGTATTTCAGTGTTGTCTGTTGTGATCTCACCCTTTTCATTTCTAATTTTAATTTGGTTCTTCTCTCTTTGTTTCTTAATGAGTCTTGCTAATGGTTTGTCAATTTTGCTTATTTTTTCAAAAAACCAACTTTTAGCTTTGTTGATTTTTGCTATGGTCTCTTTAGTTTCTTTTGCGTTTATTTCTGCCCTAATTTTTAAGATTTCTTTCCTTCTGCTAACCCTGGGGTTCTTCATTTCTTCCTTCTCTAATTGCTTTAGGTGTAGAGTTAGGTTATTTATTTGGCTTTTTTCTTGTTTCTTAATGTAAGCCTGTAATGCTATGAACCTTCCCCTTAGCACTGCTTTTACAGTGTCCCATAGGTTTTGGGTTGTTGTGTTTTTAAATTTCACAATTTGTATGGAAATACAAAAAACCTCGAATAGCCAAAGTAATCTTAAGAAAGAAAAATGGAACTGCAGGAATCAACCTGCCTGACTTCAGACTCTACTACAAAGCCACAGTCATCAAGACAATATGATACTGGCACAAAGACAGAAATATAGATCAATGGAACAGAATAGAAAGCCCAGAGATAAATCCACGAACCTATGGACACCTTATCTTTGACAAAGGAGGCAAGGATACACAATGGAAAAAAGACAACCTCTTTAACAAGTGGTGCTGGGAAAACTGGTCAACCACTTGTAAAAGAATGAAACTTGAACACTTTCTAACACCATACACACAAAAAAAAACTCAAAATGGATTAAAGACCTAAATATAAGACCAGAAACTATAAAACTCCTAGAGGAGAACATAGGCAAAACACTCTCCGACATAAATCTCAGCAAGATCCTCTATGACCCACCTCCCAGAATATTGGAAATAAAAGCAAAAATAAACAAATGGGACCTAATGAAACTTAAAAGCTTCTGCACTACAAAGGAAACTATAAGTAAGGTGAAAAGACAGCCCTCAGATTGGGAGAAATAATAGCAAATGAAGAAAACAGACAAAGGATTAATCTCAAAAATATACAAGCAACTCCTGAAGCTCAATTCCAGAAAAATAAATGACCCAATCAAAAAATGGGCCAAAGAACTAAACAGACATTTCTCCAAAGAAGACATATAGATAGCTAACAAACACATGAAAAGATGCTCAACATCACTCATTATTAGAGAAATGCAAATCAAAACCACAATGAGGTACCTTTACACGCCAGTCAGGATGGCTGCTATCCAAAAGTCTACAAACAATAAATGCTGGAGAGGGTGTGGAGAAAAGGGAACCCTCTTACACTGTTGGTGGGAATGCAAACTAGTACAGCCACTATGGAAAACAGTGTGGAGATTTCTTAAAAAACTGGAAATAGAACTGCCATATGACCCAGCAATCCCACTTCTGGGCATACACACCGAGGAAACCAGATCTGAAAGAGACACGTGCACCCCAATGTTCATCACAGCACTGTTTATAATAGCCAGGACATGGAAGCAACCTAGATGCCCATCAGCAGACGAATGGATAAGGAAGCTGTGGTACATATACACCATGGAATATTACTCAGCCGTTAAAAAGAATTCATTTGAATCAGTTCTAATGAGATGGATGAAACTGGAGCCCATTATACAGAGTGAAGTAAGCCAGAAAGATAAAGAACATTACAGCATACTAACACATATATATGGAATTTAGAAAGATGGCAACGATAACCCTATATGCAAAAACTAAAAAGAGACACAGAAGTACAGAACAGACTTTTTAACTCTGTGGGAGAAGGTGAGGGTGGGATGTTTTGAAAGAACAGCATGTATATTATCTATGGTGAAACAGATCACCAGCCCAGGTGGGATGCATGAGACAAGTGCTCGGGCCTGTTGGGCTGGGGGGATCCAGAGGAATCGGGTGGAGAGGGAGGTGAAAGGGGGGATTGGGATGGGGAATACGTGTAACTCTATGACTGATTCATGTCAATGTATGACAACACCCACTGAAATGTTGTGAAGTAATTAGCCTCCAACTAATAAAAAAAAATTAAAAAAAAAAAAAAAGAATGAATGCCAGTCTTCAAGCTCTTTCAAAAAATATAAGAGGTGGGGAAATTCCTGAACTAATTTTAACAAGGCCCGCAATACCCTCATGCCAAAACCAGATAAGAACACTACCAGAAGAGAAAATCACAGGTCCGTGTTCCTTATGAACAAAGATGCAAAAATCCTCAGCAGAATATAAGCAAACTAGTATAACTGTACATTAAATGGATCACACAATATTATAAAGTGGGATTTATCCTAGGGACCCAAGGACAGTTCATAATATACAAAGCAATGTGACACACCACATTAACAAAATGAAAGATAAAAATAATATAATTATCTCAATAGATACAGAAAAAACACTTGACAAAATTCAACATTTTTCATGATAAAAACTCTCAACAAACTAGGTATAGAGGGAATGTCTGTCAAATGATAAAGGCTATATATGCAAGCCCACAGCTAACATTGAACTCAACATTGAAAAGCTGAAAGCATTTCCTGTGAGATCAGGAATAAGAAGGATACTCTTGCCGTTTTTATTCAATATAGTATTAAAAGTCCTAGTTACAGTAATCAGACAAAAAATAAATAAACTAAATTAAATAAAGGGAAACCAACCTGGAAAGGAAGAAATAAAACTTAGTTTGCAGATGCCATGATGTTATATGCAGAAAATCTTAAAGATGCCACCAAAAAACTGTAAGGACTAATAAACACAGGAAAGCTTCAGGATAAAAGATTAATATACAAACATCAGTTGTACTTGTATATACTAACAACAAACTATGAGGAAAGGAAATTAAGAAAACAATCCTGTTTACAAATGCATCAAAAAGCCTAAATTACTTAGAAATTAATCTAAGAGGTGAAAGATCTTTACACTGAAAAGTATAAGATATTCATAAAAAAATCTGAAGACAAATAAAATGGAAAGATATTCTATGCTCATGAATTGGAAGAACTAATATTGTTGAAAGGTTGATATTTCAAAGCACTGGACAAATTCAATGCATACCCATTAAAATTCCAAAGGTATTTTTCATGGAAATAGAAAAACATAGTCCTAAAATTTATATGGAACCATAAAAGACCTTGAATAGCCAAAGCAATTATAGGAAAGAAGAACAAAGGTATAGGCATTTCAGCCTGTTGATTTCTAACTATACTACAAAGCTTTACTAATCAAAACAGTATGATACTGGCATAAAAACAGATATATAGATTAATGCAGTAGAATAGAGATCCCAATAATGAATCTACACATATTTGGTCAATTAATTTATAATAAAAGAGTCAATAACATGCAAAGGGAGAAGGACAGCCTCTTCAAAAAATGGTGCTGGGAAAACTGGATACACATGCAAAAGAATGAAGTCGGACCCCTATTTTACACCACACAGAAGAATCAACTCAAAATGGATGAAAGACTTTCAAAGTAAGACAGTAAGTGGCAGCAGAAAATAAGGAAAAGACAACAGCAGACTTTCAAACATCCAAGTGTAACTTTCCATCTTCATTTATTCTCACATGTCCTTCTCTAATTCTCACATTGCTATTTATAGAACATCATCATAGTTTGTCTAGTATTTATTACATACCAGTAAGTGAGTTTAAGTGATTTATACAGATCATCTCAATTATTCCTTATGCCTGCTTTACAAGGTTGATATTATTACTCTAAGATCATCATTCAGAAAACCAAATTTTGCAGGGGTGAAATAAGCTTTCTTAAATCACAACAGATTGTGGAAGTGAAAGTCTCAGATTCAAACTCAAATCTATGTGTTTCAAAGGACTCTGTTCTGAATCACTAAACTATATTCAATGACTGAGGAAGAACATAATTAAGCTGTTTCTGCAAGTCTCAGGCATTGGATCCATTTGGCTACATTTTCCATTCCATCTGTATCACTACCTGTAACTGAAGTTTTATTACTTCACAATAAAGTTCATGAAGATTATTCTGAATCAAGAAGAAATGTTTGCCTCAAGCTCAGTATACTATTTATTTAAGAAGGCAAGAAAGAAAGTAATTCAAAAAGATTTCCAACAAGGATGTTTAAAATAAGTATATCCAGGCTTACGGGGTTAATCTTAGTTATTTAAGAATTTACTTGTCTTTCTAGAGCTATTCCTTCTGAATGGATATATTCAGTTGAAGATTTATTCTAACACTTTTTAAAGATAAGCAGTGTTTTGTTTAAATACATAAATATTTGATGATTCTTTGGACAGAAATGTCAGCATACACAGAATATGAAGAATTCACAAGAATATCCGACCTATTATTTGGCTAACAATACGGGATAGAGTAAGACGGCACATATAAAGATTATATCATTGCAGATATGCTTCACTATATCATCTACAAACACACTATGTGTGTATGTATTTAGTTGCTCAGTTGTGTCCAAATCTTTGTGACACTTTGGACTATAGCCCGCCAGGCTCCTCTGTCCATGGGATTTTTCAAGCCAGAATACTGGAGTGGGTTGCCATTTCCTCCTCCAGGGGATCTTCCCAACCCAGGGATGGAACCCACATCTCCTGTATCTCCTGCATTGCAAGCAGACAATAAACACACTAAATACATTTAAAAGCATTCAGCAATAATGTTAAGCTAATCAGTTCTATACCATTTGTATTTTATGAATTTACTAAGGATATTACTTGCCATACATATTTCAAGGTAGCCTCCATAAAAAAAACTTTGATTGGAATGCAGTTCCATTTGAATCAGAAAGTTAAATATCCACTTAACTATCTGGAAAGCTTTATTTATAACATTAAGAGTGCAGCTTCTTAAAAACCATCTTATTATGAAGTTTTAAAAGCATTTTATTCAGTATTATTTTTCTCTTACTTTAATTTATATGATTTAAATATCTTTTAAAATAATTTCCACCAATGCCAAAATGTATATTTTTTAAAGGAAAAATTAAAACTATTTGAGATGCTAAATTTGGCATGAGCTAGATCTATTACAAAAGGCTCATAAACAACAAGGCTATGGATATTATGCAGCATGTATGTTCCTTTCACATTGGAGAAGCTTTTCCTTCACTGGTACATACATACTCATAGCTGGTAACAGTTATGAATATCAGGGCTCTCAAAGCAAGGCCTTGTGCACGGAGGGCCCTTGTCTTTCTAATCACCTCTACTCCAGCTCTGTAAGAGTCGGTTGAAGGACAGAATTCCAGCAAAATTGATTTTCATTTTGAGAAAGAGCATAGTTGATATATGAGAAATTTCACTGCTATAGAATACTGTAGTTTCATGCTACAGTGTTTTCTATAGACTTTCATACATGAATTTATGGGCTTGTTAGCACAGCAATAAACAAATCTTTAAAAGTAATTCTAAATAATTGAAATCAATCTCCTAAACAAAAATACCCTGAAGGCAAGTTTTAACCATTTCTAAGAATGATAGAAATGGTCACACGGTTATAAAAAGAAATTTTACAGTTGGCGTTGGTATTGCATCTAAAAGTTCCAAAAGATTAAAATTCTTAGTAGCATCATTAATACCTTCAAATTACTTTTATTAAGCATCTCCTTTAAAACATGTGCAATACTAAGACTTCTGTGTAATAAAGGTAACAGGTGGAGCCTTTGTCATAGAGGATAGTTCAGTAAAGTAGATAAACAAAAGAAGGAACTGTCATAAAAGCAATCTGAGCTCAAACCAGGATTTACTGCTACAATCAGTATTTTTTTTAGTAAATAGTGAAAAGCAGTATCTATGTAGGAGTGGAATATGGGCCAGATGACCTACTGACATAAAAAAGGACAGTAGAAGTTGGCCAATAACAAGCAAAACTTCATACATTTGAATTAAACCTAGCCCTACATGTAAGTAAAACAGAAACTAACACGTACAAATAACAGCAGGCTGTGTACCACAAAAGCATATTTTAGCAAATATACTTTTTTAAAGCTTTTTGTTGAACATGGTAGCTATAAATAGCATAGAAATATCATCACGCAACATATGTTTAAGAAACAGAGACTGCAAGTTAGCTACCTCTGGGATTCACAGTAACTCAAACACACTTAATACCATTTAGCAAATTTATTTCTTAATTTACAATCTGATGAGCTACTTTTCCCTCTAATATAGAGAAGGGAAACTAGCCACATTCATTTTAGAGGACTATAACTCCTTCCACTTTCTCCTACTCATGAGAAAAGTTTTCCTCAAAGAAACTCTACTTCTACATGTAGATAACCTTAGCATTAGTCCTTTTTTCTGCCAAACTGAATAGAGGATGAGTAGAAACATGCCTCACAATATAGTTCTGAGAAAAAATCAAAAGAAAAATGACATAAAATAGTCTGAAAAGAAAAAATTAACATATATGTGTAGTTTTATTAATATGACAAGAAAACAATAGACACAAAAGTACTTCTTTGTTGGTTTACTAAGATGTATATTCTGTAAAATTTGCCCAGATTCTTTTACAATTGCAAAAGAAGCATAAGAGTTTTACATGTAACAAATAAAGTTATTTTTTAAAAATTATGCTTCACAGTTAAATATGGAGTTGAACAAAAGAATGGTGATGTTCAATAGGTGGATATTATGAAAAGAAGGTATCATGCTCTTCCACAGAATATCTCTGGGTACCTTTCTAGAAGGTAGAATTGTAACTCTATTGAAAAAAAAATTTTTCCAGGTAGGTAGCTGTCTCAAACACCTACTTTGTTTCCAAATTGTGATAAATGAAACAGAAGCGATCTCTTTACAGTTCTGGAGGGAAGATCATTTGAAGTGTAAATAGTCTTCAGTGTAAGAAGTCTAAGCAGGTCTGAGTCCTATTTAGAAAATTCAGGCACTCTCTAAAGATGGCAGCATTATATTGGACTTAAGATGAATCTGGAGAGTAAGATCATGAAAACAGGTTATTTCACTAGCCCAAATGTGAGACTGATGAAGAAAATATGTGTTATAAGGGGAAAAGATAAAACAATTAAGCAATAAAAAACAATGCCACTATTGAGATTTGATAGAAATGGAGAAAACAATAGAGTCCCTGAAGTCTTCTGAGAAAGACAGTGAAAGGGTTGTGTTTATGAATATTAATCTGGCATTTATCTTATAGGATGGATGGAAAATAACATTTTTCAGGTAAAAAATAATGTATAAGGTTATTAAAATATGTTGAGAGAAGGTAGAAGTTTGAAGTAAGATAGAATGTGAATGAACAAAAATCTAGGTATAAAGAATCTGTAAAGTGATTCATCACTATTAACATCAAAAATATTTAGGGTCCCTAATACAGAGTATAGGGCAATATGCTCACTCAGAAAGTACAATGAAATATATGTTCCTAGGTAAACAATTTCTGCCCTTCAAGTTGACAATATATCAAAAATCATAGACATAGATGATTTTTTTTAGTACCCAAGCAAAAAGCAAAAAGATTCTCCCAAGGGAATTTTTTAAGTAAGACATATAGATAGATTGACAGACAGACAGACACACACACACACGCACATCCATACAAATTCACAGAATTGAAGTAAAAAAAATTCTGGTGCTATTTATTCTTACCGGTAAATAAAAGACTGATTTTGAAGTGGCAAATAAGAGCAGGGGAGAAAAATAATCACATGTTTTTTATTATGTCATAGATAATTGAAACCCTTTCATTTTTAGCTTGGATGGGTTTACTACGGAAAGAAAGGTACCTTAGAAAAGGTGTTGTTTATTTTTTAGTTTGACTTATGTTAATATATTACCTATTAATTTCTTCAAATAAAAATTATGTGGCACTAAAAAAGTCCTAAAAACATATGATTTATTTTTTTAAATGTTTAGGAGGAAAAAAATCATTCAAATATGTAGGAAAATGGTATGCCTAGTGAGGGGGAAGGAGCATAGAGGTGGATGTTTTCATGTGAAAGCAAATAAGGAATATAGGAGAGGTGTTTGTAGCATTTGCTGCAGTTCCAAATAGCATGTAATATTATGCCCTCAGAAGGTATTTATTTTAAATATATTTAAAGTTTAATTGTGAAAAAGTTGGCTTAAAGCTCAACATTCAGAAAACTAACATCATGGCATCTGGTCCCATCAGTTCATGGGAAGTACATGGGGAAACAGTGGCTGACTTTATTTTTTAGGGCTCCAAAATCACTGCAGATGGTGACTTCAGCCATGAAATTATAAAACGCTTACTCCTTGGAAGGAAAGTTATGACCAACCTAGACAGCATATTAAAAAGCAGAGACATTACGTTGCCAACAAAGGTCCGTCTGGTCAAGGTTATGGTTTTTCCAGCGGTCATGTATGGATGTGAGAGCTGGACTGTGAAGAAAGCTCAGCACCGAAGAATTGATGCTTTTGAACTGTGGTGTTGGAGAAGACTCTTGAGAGTCCCTTGGACTGCAAGGAGGTCCAACCAGTCCATCCTAAAGAAGATCAGTCCTGGGTGTTCATTGGAAGGACTGACGCTGAAGCTGAAACTCCAATACTTTGGCCACCTCATGCGAAGAGTTGACTCATTGGAAAAGACCCTGATGATGGGAGGGATTGGGGGCAGGAGGAGAAGGGGATGACAGAGGATGAGATGTTTAGATGGCATCACCGACTCAATGGATATGAGTCTGAGTAAACTCCAGGAGTTGTTGATGGACAGGGAGGCCTGGCGTGCTGCGATTCATGGGGTTGCAAAGAGTCAGACACGACTGAGCGACTGAACTGAACTGAAAGTCTAATTTAGTAATCATTCTGCCATCAGATGAAATTTAAGACTTAAATATACACTGAATGATTATGATTAGTATTATAAACAATTATGAAAATTGGCTTGTTTTCATGTGACAGGACATTTGTGTTTTGATTTCTGACACATTTAGGAACTGATTAAATCTGATCCCTTAAAGAAAGTAAAAGATATATATTTTAATTATTGGCACAAAAGTCCTTTAAAGAGTTCCTTTCATTATATTTTATGCCTTCAGTGTAATCACCTTTATTAAATGATTTGCTTATTATAGAAGGAGATGCAAGATTAGGTGTACATCACCACTATCATATTTGACAGATGAGCTGAATATTCCAAAGGACAGATACATGAAAACCATATTTTTTCAGGAAAAAATATCCATTTAGAAATTCTTCAAAGTAGAAAAATTAGAGAATTACATAAGAAACATATTACACTGACTAGCAAAGTCTGAACCCAAGACTTTCTTCACAAAAACTGGAACATTTGTGCAAGAATTACCAGTACTTCCTGCCTTCTAGGATGGAGATTGGCAGAATTATATTGGGAATCAACTAATCTTTTGTTGTCAGAAGGACCATGCTAGGAGACCCTGCTTTTTATTCAGATATTCATACACATCCTTTTGGGGAGGCCTGAACACAGTAGGCAAACCAAGTGCAGATATTCCAGACGGAGATGGAAAGTGTTCTGTTTAGTAATGTAACTGCTGTGTCCTTCAGAATAAGCCAGACTCTATAAATTCTGTTAGCTAAAGTCCCCCTAAATCTTAAAGTCCTAGATTTAGATAGCTTCCTACATGAAATAATATATCATTGATAGAATAGAAATCAGGAGGATACTGAGAATGGAGATGACAAAATTGTAGGAGGGAAAGGACAGTCCAAATACTCCCCTCCCTCCAGAGAGTAAATGGACTTAACAATGTTGGGTTAAGTACAGCATGGATCAGAGGGCTATAGTCCCAGGCAGGTGTCACTTAAGGCTGAACAATCAAGAGTTTAGGAAATATATTGGACCAGGATTTATCATGTTAGAACCATGGAGGTGTGGGCTGAGAAATCTTCCTGAAAGTAACCTACCAGAGGAAGAAGGTAATCCAGGGGATCAAGGTCATAGCAGTTAGACAGATAAGGGTGCTGCCCTATCTCTTTCCAGTACCTAGTCATAAATGTGGCAACAGTTTGGTCAGATCTCCAAGGCAAGCAGATGTCTGAAAAATATTTAGATTGAGGAAAAAACTGACTCCTGCCAGTGAGGAGGCCAGTTATTACAGAAGCTAGACAAAGAGGCACAGTTAGGGAACCTGAAGTCAACTTGGGGCATTTGGCTCCTAAAAAAACCACTCCAGTTCCAACTGATGTTACATTTAAGTATTCCACCTCATATTATCCTAGAGGTTATGCCCCAACCTTACCAAAGGCTGTGATTTTAGTTTAGTTTTATTGTGAAGCAGTGGGAAAGACTCATGCAAACTTGTCAAAGTGGCCAAGAAGGAGCCAGGGCCATTCTACCCTGTGGCCGAGCATCCATCAGAGGCTACTGTGAAGGAGAGCTGTGTGAAGCAGAAAGCATCCCATGGGGGTCACTGCTGGGGAGGAGTGTTGTTGTAATAGGTAAGAAAGACACTTAAATACCTACACCAAGGCTCCAAGCGGGAGAGCACGAGAAGCTTCTCAAAAAGAGCTCAGAATGACTCAAGGGGATACAATTTCTAGCAATTAGCCCAATAAGGGGCTCAGTTTTAATCATTTGGATATATAAAATAAATGTGTCTTATTTTGTATTCAGGCTGGAAGGGATCCAGGATATCTATGTTGAGCAAATAATGAAGTTTTTATGGTAATATTCATAAATAGTAGATTAAAATAGAAATATTGAATATTACATCTCCTGCACTGCAATTTTTATATTGTTAATTTTATGTTTTCCTTGTTAAAGCTTAAGCTTTTTGGCTTGTAATAAAAGGAAATGTTCTAAAGGCTAAAATTTTCTAAAATCACACAGTCAAGAATAATAACTCTCCAAGTCAGCTGCATAGGATTGATGAGAAAGAGGGGTGTTTAGATAATGTAAGTAAAAAGGCATTCTAAACTTTGCAATTTATTTAAGATAGTCTGTGATATATTTTGAATTCTAATTTTAAGATTTTTTTTAAAAACTTATTTAATACCTTTAGATTTGTTCATTTATAATTTATGAAACCTCTTTGAACTTTAGAAATTTCAATCTTCAGGCTTTCTTAACTTTTAAAATGTAAAAGTTGCATGGAGGAAAAATTGTGTGAGAAAAACATTTTCAAAAAACAGTAATCCTTCTGATAATGTCAAGTATTTAAGTACAACCTTGGAAAACATTCAACTGAAGTTTAATTGTTAAAACCAGCACTTTATATATCACAATATAGGACAGTACAGGTTTCACCAAAGCTAAATTATCAAGATGTTTGTTAGAAATACGTTCTTCCCTTCATTATAAATAAAATTATCTTGTCAGTCAAAAACAAATTACTTTTTCTTCTCTCAGAACATGTGTTTTAAGTTTTTTAAAGTCAATAATAATTTATTATTGATATTTTAAGCTACTTAGTTGCACCAAAAAATACAGTTAATGATAGATGTCCTGCCTACTGGTGCACTGCCCTATCCTTCATGCCTAAGATTCTATTATTCTATTCTAAAGTGGTTAACAGTTGCATAAAAGCAGATGGAAATGACGGATGTGGAATTATTGGGGGAGGGAGGGGCAAGGACCAAGGATGAAAATCAATGCAAGATTTAAAGACCTAGCAGGAACAGCTGCCTTTAAAAATATTTTTGGCCTTGAGACCTGGTAGGAGTAGCTGCCCTTAAAAATATTCTTGGTGAAATGTGCTAGGAGAGAGGATGCAGTCACAACTGTGGTAGTCCAGAAAGCTTTACTGCCCCTTTCTTATTTCTACTAGTTTTATTTTAAAATCATAATTACACAGAATCAAAAAAACAAGCACAGAGACCAGAGACTGACATTTGGATTCAAATAAATAGAAAGGTAATTATCAGTATGATACAGAAAGCATCATCTTCAGAACAAGATGGAAAATATCATTTATCAAGTGTACGGCACTCAATATTTTACCTATTTCATTTGATCAACAAAAAATCCAAAAGACAGATATGACAGTTCCCATTTAACAAATGAGAAAATGGGCTGAGAGAGTAAGCTTGCCCAATCAAACTACTGCTAAGTGCTTGAACTGTTTGATGTTCTTTCCATTATGCCAGAGATACCACCCTGGAGAATATAGCACTAAACACCAAATAAAAATCAGAATCATAGCTTCCTCAAATGTTTTCATTTTAGTTTGTGGATACTTCTGAAACCTGTTTTGTAAGGAACACTAGACAGCAGAACAGACTGCCCCCCTACTTTTTGCACTTCGGCCAGGCTAGTGGGGGTGATATCTACTAACTTCAAGGTAAGGTGAACCCCTGCTAGTGTAACTTAATTAGAAAACAGTTAAGATAATTAATACAAGGAAAAGATATATGCACAAACAATATTATCTTTAAAAAATTATGTTCTTCCCCATTTATCCTTATGTGTGTATTTAGTCAGTCAGCTGTGTCTGACTCTTTGCGACCCCATGGACTGTAGCTTGCCAGACTCCTCTGTTCAGGCAAGAATATTGGAAAGCCTAACCATTCCCTTCTTCAGGGGATTTTCTCAATCCAGGGGCTACTACCAAATACATCTCTCTCTGTTCTTTCACAAACAGATTTCTTCTAATATCCCCATGTGTATTCCACTCGAATTTCAAATTTTCTAATACCAAAGACCAAATTGTCTTCACTAAGGTCCTAAGGATTACCAAGCTGCTAAATTGATGGATAGTTTTCAAATCTCATCTTTCTTGACGGTACAGCAGCATATGATATTGTTGACTGTATATTCCTTCATGAAACCCACCCTGCAATGGTTTTCATAACATCACACTTCACCTTATGCCTCCATCTTCTATGGCAAAGTTTCACTAACTGCAACATACTCCTCAAAAGTAACCAATGGCACGGATTCTCAAGGCTTAGTCTTAGCGCCTCCATCTGTCCTGCACACAAAGACAATCTAATCAACACGGATAGCTTGGCAACTGTAGAGTTACCAAACCAGCATATTAAACTGTCTTAACACTGTTAGCATAACACACAGACACCTCAAATTCTAAACGTCAGAAACCAGATTGACCATCTTCTTCCAAAAGTCTGCCTTCTTTCAACCCTCAACCAGTGCTAGGGAGAATCTAGTAATCATCTTTGGTACCCCTTTCTACCAATTGCTCTCATCCAGTAAATCACCAAATCACCTTTCCATTTTGCCTCCTAAAATACACCTTGAATCCTTCAATTTCTCCCCAGTTCTTCAACCACCACCCAAATAATGATCTACCATCATCTCACACCTGGAACACTGATTGCCTCTTAATTGATCCCCTCAGATCTATTCTTCCTCCCTTCAATATTTTTTACAAAATGTAACCAGGGTGATCATTTTGAAACTCAATGTGACCATGTCACTCTGTTGTTTAAACCATTCAGCAATGCCTCTTCAAGCTTGGGATAGAGGACAGAATTCTGGCACTTGTCGATAATATTCTACATATCTGACTTACCCCAGCCCTGATTTCCACCACTCCCTCCTCACTCTCATCGTCTCATCTCTCGGGCTTACTCCTGACTCCTCAAATGCCTCATACTCTGCCTCCTAGACCAATCACACATACTATCCTTTCTGCCTGATATTCTTTTCCCTTGCTTGCTTACATAGTTAACCCTTATGTTTCTTTTCATGCTCAGCCCAAGAAAGTTTTCTTCAAGAAAGGCATCCTAACCTCTACGACCCACTCTTAGGTCTTAGGTACCCACTCTTAACGGTGCCAAGCAATACTCCTTTATAACATTAAAATCGTAAAAACTAACACAATATTGTAAATCAACTAAACTGTAATAAAAAATTATAATCAAAATTCAATAGGCAAGCGGTTATTTAATTACTGTCATTCCTACAAGACTAAAAACTTATTGACTTAAGGACTAGATCATCCTCATTACTGTACCCAACACAACACTTTCCACATTTTGTTTACAACAAATTTATGTTGAAGAAATGAATTGGGCAATAGTTAACACTCATCTTTATTCTTTCACTTCTGACACCTCAACGTATCTTACTCTGGTGTTTATTGTCTACCCCCCCCAGTAAAATTATTTTACTTCCAAAAAATATCATCCATGACCTTTAGTTGTCAAATATGTTAGATATATATGAGCTTATAATACTGAATTCCCCACATCCTTTAGCACTTATGATTATTTTCTTATTCTTGAAACTGTATTCTAACATAATTATCTTGTTTTCTCCAATTTCTGTTCTTTCCTTACTGGTCAACCTTTTTGGCATACTGTGTATCCGTTTGTTCCCAGGGTTATAGCCCCAGCTCTCCTCCCCTGCACAGTATCCTTAGGAATATAGCTAATACTTCTGGAATATGTTATACTACTTTTGTTAGTGTATTATAAATATTATGTTAAAATTTCACATTTTTACTACTATATCATACACATTTTACTGATGAAGAAACTTAGATATTAAAAGGTTAATTGAATTTCTGAGGTCGCACAGTAATTAAGGAATTGGAGATTTGAATCCAATCAGACTGATGCAAGAACAGATTTATTGACCTCTTTCCGCATTAGAATGTAAACCATTTAATTGACTATCCCTTTACCATGATGATTCTCAGATCTCTGTCTCCACCTCAAATAACTCTAAATATTCTGATAGTGAGTATCCACCTGCTAACTGAACACCTCCACTAGTGACACACAGCATTTTAAAAGCTACCTGACCCCAAAACTGAACTCTTACCTTCACGCAATATTTTCTTCTACTCCTTGTAAAACATCACCATGACCCCCACACAAGTCTCAACGATCAGAGTCCAATTCCTCCCTCTCCCCCACCCCTACTGATCTCACTTTCAGTCCCGAAGTTCAAGAGATTTTTCCATCTGTATATTCTTATACACGTTCATTATTTTGCATTCACATCAGTGCTCTGACAGTCCATGCTTCTTTATTATTCATCAGTACAATACTGCCTTCTCGACTTGTCTATCTAAACTTACTTACTGATTTTGCTTATATTCTTCTTACTGCTGTCCAAGTGAATGTTCAAATACACTGATTTGACTGAGACATTTCTCTATTTTACAGCATTTAATGACTTACTATCACTTTCAAAATAAGAGCTTAATTATTTAGGAAAAAGTATAAGGGTCAACATCTTTGCCTGCCTCTTGTTTATCTACTTATCCTTCCCTCCTATCAATTTGCTTGCATCCTAAGTTCCAGTCATACTAACCACTTAAAATTCCTCTGAAGTGCCATTCTTTCCTCATGATTTCCTTTGGACAGAACCCTTTTAATCTCAACACAAACTATTCATACTTTACAGTCAGCTGGGATGTTGCATCTTTCAAATGAGCTTTCCTTGATCTTCACCCTGGGCCTAGTTATCTCAAATACCCAACCCAGAGAGTCTTTAGAAGTGCTTACATCCTCTGGCAAAAGAATACCCACACTTTAATGAAGCTGTACATGAACAATCTGTTTCCAGGTTGCTATCTTTGTTCTTTCCTCACTGAGTCCAGTGCCTGGCTCACAGCTGAAATCTTCAGTGAATGATAAGTAAAAGCCTATATAACTAAAGTCTATACTTATTTCCTATTCCCTATAGAATAGACATTATTATTTTCCACATCTACATTCTTCAGAATACTACATAATAGATATTTTTGCAAATATCCTTACCATTTTTATATAAAGAATAAAATAATGCATCTTTAATACAGTTCTTTCTTTTGAAAACCATTGCTGAACAACATCCAGATAGCCATTCTGTTTTCTTATCACAGAAATCCTATCTTCAAATTCCTAACACACTGATGATAAGAAATGAATAGAAATAATAAGCTTTAGACTGTTATTAATAACAAAATGACTTGAAATGAACTATAACAAATAGTGAAATTTCATGGGGTATTTTTTTCCATTTAAGACTCTTTTTTTCATTGCTTTGAGAAAAGAAACAATTTTACTGCTGTAAAGGATATCAAGTTATCTTACCAAATTAGAGATGTCTGAATGATTTATGTTAGAACTAAATGAGGTCTCTTAAATCACTTGTCAATAATCACTGTGTTCAGTTTAAGAATTTATCTGGTTGTTTAATTACCACTATTTTTTGCAATATCCAGTCTCTAATTATCTATAGTGTGTTTCCAAATGATAAACCAAGTTAAAAGATGGAACTAATATTGTTAAGATCATGAAAATATTATTGCTACATGAGAAATAATAATATGTGACCTTTAGTATTTAAGCCTGAATAATTATAGTCAGATGGAAATTGTTTAGTGACCCTAAAAACCTAAAAGACACTCTTACTACAAACAAGAGTAAGTACTGATATGCCCATAAATTCATTAAACAGTAAAATCCAACTCACTAGCATGTAATATACAATTATAAGTAAGAAATACTGCTAAGATAAAATCCACAATGGACCAATAAATAAATGTGGAATATTGAAGGAATATATCCCAGTCTTTTGACACTCACCCAATGAGGGTGAGTCCTGCTACCCACAAACTATCCAAATATTGGACTGTGAGGACTAACTCCAAAGTCACGTCCGTAACCAATTTTTCTAATAGTGCATCCAAAAAACTGACCTATTCCTTTGCTATGAAGCAACATCAAGTTGAAAAATCCTTCCAGAATTCTTGCTTTGTTCACAGGCTTTGTCCATTTCTCCTTCGCACTCCTTTTCTTAGACTATCCCTCATCTCCCTGACTCCTCATCTCGGGCTCCCTCTTGCTCTCTCACGTGGTATTTTGAGAGCATTCCCTGGTGGCTCAGTTGGTAAAGAATCTGCCTGCAATGCAAGAGACTCCAATTAGATTCCTGACTTGGGAAGATCCCCTGGAGAAGGAAATTGCAACCTACTCCAGCATTCTTGCCTAGGGAAATCTCATGGACAAAGGAGCCTGGCAGACTGCAGTTCATGGGGTTGCAAGAGTCAGACACAACTTAGGGATTAAACCACCACACCATGGTGTTTTTTATCTTGTAACTAATGTGGTCCTTTAGTCACTAACCTTTGTTATAAACTGTGCTCTCTTCTCTATATCGATTCCCTCACTCAGTCCAGGATACTCCTGCAGAGTACTATATTAGTCCCACAGTTCACGTATCAATCAAGGTAGGCCATGTTGAGCTGTAGTAATAAATTTCAAGAAATCTGTGGCTTAAAACAAAATCTCTGGGCTCATTCTAATTCTGCTTCAGGTCCAGAGGCTCTGTGAGGCAAGATCAATGATTCAGGGATTTGGATGGGTCCATTTCGTGGTTCTACAATCTTAAGAGGAAGCTTATGATCACTGTGGCAGGAGAAAAAAATAACTCCTGAGTTATTTAATAGTTTTTAAATGCTCTGTCCTCAAAGAAACAAAGGTCACTCTCACAATCTATTAGCTCGACAATTCACATAGTCTCATCTTATTTAAAAGATGACAAATGTGGAGACACATACACATTTGGTAACCAATACATATCTCATCCAGATAACTTAACACTTTTTTCCACTTCAAAATATAGTGGTAGTCCCAATTAAAGTGGTTTTATACTCAAATTAAAAGAGAATTATCAAATTTAAGAAAAATGATGAACTTTAAATGACAAGTTTACTTTTTAAAAATCACATTTATGTTTTTTTTTAATTAAATGAGAATGAGAGGCTTAAAGTTTAGTAAAAGTTTTCAAGGATGGCATAAACCAAGACTCTGTTGTTCACATGAATCCCTTTGTTTTCTATGAAATATCATAAAAATGGGATGGGGTGATTATTCAGCAAAAATGACATGCATTATGGATATTTTTAAACTTTTAAAATGAGCAACAGAAGTTCAGAATTTCATAATGCTATAAATCACATCTCTCATTGTTCATATATATATATATATGTGTGTGTGTATGTGTGCGTCTGTGTACGTATACACACACATGCACAAACACACACTGAAAACTACTGACTAGTGATTTCTTGGTCTAATGAAGGAGATTCTGAAGCACAGAGGTAAATTCAAGTACAAATTAAGAAATGAGTGTGGTGATAAAAAAAAAGTCTGAGAGCCTGCAGTAGAATCAGCTAAATCAAATAGATTATTTGGTGGAAAGAGAGAGAGAGAGTCAAAAGAATCATAAATATGCTTGGTTTACAAAGAAGCTTATCTCCCTCATTGTTATTGAAACTATAAGGCAGTTAAGGATATAGGTATTAAACAATAAATATTTGAACAGCATTACGTGTCCAAAATTCTTGGGAGTAGTTGATTGCAAATATAGCTATAAATAAATCCCCGTCCTTGAAATGTTTCCAGTCAAATAAACATATCACATTCACTCTTAATCTCTAAATAATTGAAATACATACAGTCAACAGAAAGAACACTAAAACTTGAGTAGGATGTTTCCTTTGAATTCACATTACAATGTTCAAGTAGTACAACTACTCGGTATCATTATAATACCCCAAATATAACCAAAAATATATGAAATGTATGCTTAAGAAATTGAAGTATCACTAGAGAAACTGATAAATTAACTACTCTGAAACAAAGTAGAATACATCAATATTATCAGAGGTCCAAACAATGCTAAGTAAATGCAAAAAATCAGGTGGTTCCAATTTGAGCTATGAAATAAGCTCAGAAGAGGTCCTAAAAACACTGGGCCTTAAGGGAAAGTGGGAGTTCAGTTCATGAGCAAGTGAGGCAAGGAGGTGGACATACTAAATATTGAATGAATCCTCAAGAGAATAAAAGAGAATATTCAGTGAATTGGTAAAATACAGAGTAGGGTAGTCATGCAAGGGATTTCAAGACCAAAAAGAAAGGTGGCAGAAAGATTACTAAAGAGCCTCTGGACTAGAATGTCAAAATTGGATTCTGTTTTGTACATAATTGAGTAATATGCAAAACTTTAGAAAGAAAATAAGCTAATTGATTTAAATCATACGGTATATAGTTTTATATTATTTACTCCAGTATAAAAGCCAAATTGAAGCAGAGGCTGAAACAACCATTAAAATACTTAGAAAATTGTTTAGAAAATAATGACACAACTAAGTGAAGAAGAAAATAAGGAATCAGACACAGCAAGTATTTTAGTAGCATGACTGATTAAAATCTAATCAGTGATCCAGAGGAAGGAAGGGAAATGAACACGGCCCTTCTCTTGGAAACCAAAAGGAAGCTGGAAGCCAACAATCACTGAATGAGATAGAGGATAGAGAAAGAACAAATACCTTAAATATTAAGTATACATTGATATTGACCATGGGGCTTCCCTGGTGGCTCAGGTAAAGAACCCACTGCAATGCAGGAGGCATGAGTTTTCAGCCCTGGGTTGGGGAGCTTCCCTGAAGAAGGAAATGGCAACCCACGTCAGTATTCTTGCCTGGAAAAATCCCATGGACAAGGAAGATGAGTGGACTACAGCCCATGTGGTTGCAAAAGTCGGACATGACTTAGTGACCATACCACCACCACCCGCTGACCACATTTAACATGTGATGAATTTGACATACAACAGAAGATTAACCTTCACATCTGTGGTCAGAAGAGAAGTCAGTGATAAGAGATTATAGATGCTAGTAAGCTACACGGGCCTAATATAATGGTTGAGGACATGATGTAGAAAATGTCACCTGGGCCATGATATATGATGATACTGTTAGGCAGTTAGAATAGGAAAAAGGAGTCCAGAACGGTGGTGACTAAAAGACAAAGAAGGGGAAAGTCCACAGAAATAGAACAAAGGAAGGTCAGAGGACCAGAGTGAGGACCTCAGGTAAAGCAAACACTCTTCGCTAGCCCAATTTACAAAGGGCAGGCCCACGGGGAGGAGAAAAAACATAAAAAGAGGAGCCAAAATTGGGCCAGGGGCTTTCTCTTCATGTCTTTTGGGTCAGTCCGCCCTCATGCCTATAGGATGTGTTTTCCTTTTCTTTCTAAATAAAACTGAGCTGTAACATGGGGCTGTAACATTGGTCCATCTGAGGAAATTACACGGGGCTGTAACACTGGTCTGTCTGTAGCTTCAAATTTTTGTTGCAATGAGACAGAACTGAGGAAATTGCAAACTACTCCAACAATACTATATCATGGAAAAATCATTTTTGAGGAGTAATCTAAAAAACTGGGAGTCAACCAAGGAAAGTAAGAATCAAAGAGGAAGAACAGAGGCAATAGAGAAAAGCTTTGAATCTGTAGACTCTTGTCCCTGAACTGTTTCCAAATTCCCAATACTATACACAGTCCTATCCCATCCCCAGGCATTAAAAGTTTGAACCATACTGTTTCCCAAGCATGCTATGCTTGTTCCCAACTCAGTGTTTCCTTTTACTATTTAAATAGCCTGGAATTCCCACACTAATCCTTTCAAATACCACTTAGCCTGTGAAATTCCCCCACTCTTTGTCCCACAATGTTTTACTCAGCAAACTTCATTAAAGCACACATCTCCTTGTATGGTCATTGTTTTTGCATCTGTTTCCCTCATATAAAGGGGAACTCCAGGTGGGTCAATGAGGGCCTTATTCAACTTGTAAAGCCAAGGCTTTGCACATAATGGGTATCTAAAGAACACTTATTGAATGCAGAAGGTTTAGTGGATAGTAATGCTATAGGATTTTCAGCAGTTAGAATTAGCACGGAGAATAGAAAGTTGTATTTGCTATTTAGAAGGAAGTGATGACCTTTGTAAGAATGATTTCACTGCAGTGCTGTGGGTAGATGCCAGATAATAAAGGATTAAGGAAGGAGTGGGTAGTAATTAGATAGAAAAGCTACAGATCACTTTATCTATAATTTGCTACTAAAGGGCAATTGAGAGATGAGAGAGTAACTTGACAGGGAAGAAGTGTTGAGGGATGGAATTTTAAGGATAAGGAAATCTTGAGTACATTTTTAAGCTGAAAGTAGATATTTAAGAAATCAAATAGGAGTAACTGTGTGATGTAGAGAGGGATTAAGAGAGAGAGAAACCCAGGGCACAGGTATGTGTCTGCTCTATCGCTCAGTCATGTCCAACCGTTTGCAACCCCATGGACTGCAACCCACTAGGCTCCTCTGTCCATGGAATTTCTCCAGGCAAGAATACTGGAATGAATTGCTTTTTCCTCCTCCAGGGGATCTCCCAGACCCAGGGATCTAATCCATGTCTCCTGTCTCCTGTGTTTCCTTCATTGGCAGGCGGATTCTTTACCACTGGGCTACCTACAAGCACAGGTATGTGCATGCTAAATCACTTCAGTAGAGTCCAACTCTGTGCTACCCTATGGACGTCAGCCTGCCCGGCTTCTCCATCCATGGGATTCTCCAGGCAAGAATACTGGAGTGGGTTGCTATGCCCTCCTCCAGGGGATTTTCCTGACCTAGGGATTGAACCTGAGTCTTTTAAGTCTACCTGCACTGGAGGCAGTTCTTTACCATTAGCGACACCTGGGAAGTCCAAGGGCACAGATATCTGAAAGCGAATGGGAAATATTCCTCTTCGGAGATTAGAAGGTAAAGGAAAGGTAGTGCCCCTGTAGAAATCTGTTGTAGATGAGAAAAACTGAGAGATCTATCATCTTACTGCATGGCTTCTCTGATTAGGTGGTGAATTAATTCTGCCACCTTCCATGAGTGTAGAAGTAAGGAATGAAATATGAAAAACTGGATACTGAATAAAGGAAGGTAGCATAACTATATAACTTAGTAACAAACAGAAAAATCTATTTTATTTGAACTGAGGCTAAATATTTAAAAGTCCCATAGTCAAGTAACTAATTAATAAACTTTAACATCTTTGTCATATGTAATAAATATGAATCTGGTTAACAAAATACCTCAGTTAATAGAGAGTTATATAAACCATGAGCTAGCTTGATAATTTTGACAGGTATATTTTTCTTAAATTGCCCTTAGTACCAAAATTAGGTGACTCTTAACTTTGACTCTATTACCTATCTGCAATAGAAAATATTTCGGGATCTTACTCTGCCTTGGAGTCAGGAGAATCATCTCTAATTTTCATAATACTTGTAGTCTAAAAATATAAATCAAGAAATTTAAGGTCAGTAGAAATCTAGAAAAAATAATTAACAGTGTGTGTTTTGTTATATACATATTTCTTATATTAGACTGCACTAACTTAAAAGTCAATTTTTCAAGTTTTTAAAACTGTCTTCTTTAGAAAAATGTGGCTTAAAATAGACTAAAACAATTTAAAAACACAATGCTTAAGTAAAAAATTATTTAGAGATTCTACATTTTTTGCAAACCCTAATGATACTTGAATTATTCTTACTTTAATCCACTGTAAAGTACCACATATTCATTGTGTCATTTATCACCCTCAAAAAATCACCATGAAGCAGGTTCCTGAAACAGTACTGTGAATAAGAGGCTGAGGTTTGACATCAAGCAATCCTATTTAAGTGCTCAATCCACCATTTACTAGTTAAGTGATCTTGGCAAGAGCTTTAAACTGTCCACACCTGTTACCTCTTTTGTGCACTGGGGACACCACCACCAATCTCGTAGGTTTGTAGTGAAGATAAACAATTGGCTGCACATAAACCATTTTAAAAGGTGCCTGGCACAGAATAAGCTCTCAGTCAATGGCAGCTGGACTTTCCAGGCGGTGCTAATGGTAAAGAACCCTCCTGCTAATGCAGGAGTCACAGGAGATGCAAGTTCGATCCCAGGGCTGGGAAGATCTCCTGGAGGAGAGCGTGGCAACCCACTCCAGTATTCTCTGGAGAATCCCATGGACTGAGGAGCCTGGCAGGATATGGTCCATAGGGTCTCAAAGAGTCCGACATGACTAAAGAAACTTAGCTAGCACACAATGGCAACTATTGTTATCAGTAATAGTGTTCTTCAGTTCAAGCATTTTCCTTCTGACGTTTTTCCTTTCTTATTGAAACAAAGGTTTTTTGTTTTTTTTTAATCAAATACTAGCTGTGAAGGAAGAATTGTTAACTCATTAAACAAATTTTAAAAATATTACCAATATATCACACAGTGTAATAGTAGTATTTCTGAACAAATCAACTCTATAAAGAAATCTATCATAGTAGATAATATGCTAATGAAAATATGAAAACTAAATGCAGAGATTAAACTTTTCTTATTAAAATGTTTTCTAGAAAACAGACTTTTGTATAACTTTCAAAAGTGTCATGTCTTTATGATTAATATTTGCAATTTGGAGTGATATCTATATACATATTATTAAAAATAAAAATGTACTCACTTAAGTGCATTCTGATAAAATATTAATGTGAAATATAATCAATTACTAAAAACTTCAGTGTTTAATATTCCATTCATAGCATTGCTCCTATTTTCTCTCTTCTACCTCACTAACTAATTTATTTTGGTTTTCTTTCTTATATTAATACAGTGTTCCAATGGTTAGTCAGATATTTATTACCCATATGAAAGACATTTTCCCAAAATTCTCCACTTGTATTTACCTCAGTGGAAATGGCTGAGTGAAAATTAAATCAAATAATGCAGCCAAAATAATCAAGTATTTAATGATATTTGCTTCCACATGCATGAAAATGTAATTGAAAAAGTAATATTATTGAGGTAATTAATTTGAAACTTTTACAAAATATTATAATGCTGGATTGATTGAATATATACTCTGAATACTCTTAGTAAGAAAAAGAATGTAGTCAAAAAAAAGAAAATCACATTAAATATTAGATGAAAATCTGCAGTTATGGTTGTGCCTTTCTCTTGACTAACACTAAAGTCCAAATCCCTCCAGATACAGAAGTTACTCTAATATATCTACATGTCTCATAATGCAAATAGGTCAAGTTGACATTGAAAGAGGAGCCAAGAACTACTGAGCCAGATGTTTTTTGGAAAATTAAAGAGAGCCATGAAATACATACTGTTTGCCATAAGAGGAGCCATAAGAGGGTCTGCTCACTAACCTTCCGTGTGTGTGTGTGTGTGTGTGTGTGTGTTCAGTTGTGTCCGCCTCTTTGTGACCCTGTGAACTGTAGCTGGCCAGACTCCTTTGTCTACGGGATTCTCCAGGCAAGAATACTGGAGTGGGGTTGCCATTTCCTACCAGAGGGGATCTTCCCAACCCAGGGATCAAGCCCACATCTCTTGCACCTGCTTCATTGACAGGTGATTCTTTACCACTGAGCCACTGGGGAAGCTTCCTTAGGACCCTGTAATTACAGCAGAGTGGGGCTGGGAGCTAGTTCTATTTACAGCACAGCACAGCTCACCTCTGCAAAGGCCAGTCACTGTGTAAGAAGCTCATTTACTTTGGAGACCAAGAGGGCTTTTGTTTTGATTCACTAGCATAAAAGTTAAAGAGATTACCACAACAGAAACAGTAAAATCCAAATTGGCAAGTAATGAACAGTAAAAGACAACAAACAGCATACTTTTAGTATTCAGTATTGAAAGTTTTCTCAATAACGCTTCAACTAACAGTATTACAAGAAGGTCAGGAATGAGTGTGGGAGTTCAGTTCAGTTGCAACTCATTGTATTCTCTTGTCTTCTCTATTCAGTTATTAGATCACCCAGTTATATCATAGTGCTACCACATAATATCCTTTCACTTTGAGTGGCTACATATAAATACAGTTGACTTGGGGAAAGATTCAATACTTAAGCCTACATATTTAATAACCAAGTGTATCCTCTCTATATCCAACTACAGACTTTTTTCAGCAATCACGTGTCAAGAATGTATTCAGTTTGGGCATTTTCGTGGCACTATAGTGGACACTGGCTTTCACTGGTGGCTCAGTCAGTAAAGAATCTGCCTGCAATGAAGGAGATTCAGGTTCGATCTCTGGGCTGGGAAGATCCGCTGAAGATGGAAATGGCAACCCATTCCAGTATTCTTGCCTGGGAAATCCCATGGACAGAGGAGCCTGGAGGACTAAAGTCCACGGGGTTGCAAAGAGTCAGACATGAATGAGCAACTAAACCACCACCACCATAGCAGACACTTAAAGAGGAACAATAAATAATTTAAAACCTTAACCCTCAAAGCCTACTATCTAATAAAGCATGCAGAGTCTGATTAAGAGAGAAGTGTGAAGCTATATTTATTTCTATGATAGTGATACACACACACACACACACACACACACACACATATATACACACACACACATGCATACATATATATATGATAGAGTTTGTAGGGCAAGTCTAAGAGGCCAGCTAATCCAGACAGGCGTAGACATCAGGGCAATTAGGAGATCTGAATTGTTTTCATTCAAATATAGTGATGGAAATGTTCTGTCCACACAATTCTCTTAATCCCACCTAATAGCTCAACAACAACAAATTAGCATCTGTGAATACTTTAATTGACTTTTTGGATGTAATGGAAAGAACAAAATCCTACCTTAGTTACCTCTAACAACAACAACAACAGCAGTAAAAATCTTGGACATGTGTGGTGGGGTCGGGGTGGCGGGGGGTGTACGGGTGTGAAATTCTAAGGACATAGGTACCAGGAATGAAAAGCCTTCAGGAGATTTGGCAGTCCTCTCCCTCAGTGTCTCAGGGGCCATCTCATGTCCTTCCCATGGGATCTCTGCATAACTCTCTGCTCTTTGCCTTGTGACTTCTCCCTCATAATTTCGGCCACAGCTTTCCTGATTCAGCTCCTCCCACTAGCAGATTTCGTCTCTGCTCCACAGATATACACACCTCAGATTCTTAAGCCAGGTAAGGCGTAGAAGAATGGGTTAGCTGTCTGTGGGTCAGGAGCCCATCCAAACCTACCAGTCTGAGACAAGAAACTGGCCCAAACCATGAGTCCACTGAGGCAGCTGTGCCTGTCAGCGGGCAGATTCTTTGGAAAGTGGTATGGGGAGGCAGGCATGAACTGACCTCTGAGATTTAAGCTATCTCCTGACAAGGTTTAAGGCACTTTCTGGCTTTTTCCTGTTTTAGCCTTTGTTCTTATTACTTTGACTTTTAGAATCCTGTAGCTCCTTGCAATTCTCTAAGATTTGATCTATGGCTGCAAAACCTAATTGCTTTAACTCAATTCCCAAATATCTTTGCCCTGCTGCCTTCCATGACACAAACTTAACTTGTTCATACAAGAAAGAAAATGTTGTCTTTGGCCTTATTAGTTCTGTGCACAGACTAAGGCTTTGAGTTTAAACTCCCTATGGTCATTTCTACTATGATTCTCTAATCAAACTCTGATGGTGGTATTTTTTTCATTTCAGGATAATTCATGCATTCATTAAATATTTATTTAGCTTGTACTATGTGCCAAGAAATGTTGTAAATGCTGAGGTGATAGCCAGATACAAGCAAAATAATTTTTCAATCATCAGAAATTTCTAGAAAATAAAATATTCAAAATAATGACAAATTCTGCAACCAATATAACCCTTTGATTAACACATTTTGAATTGTCTTTCTATGATAAATTTCAACCTTTTAACTGAGAATTTTGGAAACATTTAACCACTTCCTAATGATGAAGGATAATCTTTATAAGCATATATTGTTAGGTCATATAATACCTATGGTACCCTGCATAAAATTCAATTATAGTGCTTACAGTATTGAACATCAATTATTTTCTTTTTCTTTCTCCTTTCCAAAAACAGGAGCTCCTTAAAGACATCTTATATTTCCCCTCAGGGCCTGACAGATAACTGACCTTGACTACTAAATGGGTGAGAATGAGCAGTTCACAAGGATAGCATTAAAGCTTTAAGTAATTTGATCATGTACATTTCCAATATGATTATAAGTGGAAGTTAAAGAGTGTGCTTCTGTGCAGGACTGCCCAGACTTACCAGAGTCCAGTAGTTTGAACTACAAACAGAGTGTTCTGAGAGTATTTCCTATTGATCATCTTGGAACACCAGTGAAAGAGTAAAAGGAAGCCTCAGGTGGCAGGAGAGGCTTTTTCATTAAGAAGTTTTTAAAGTTCCTAGAGAAATAAGCTTATAAGAGAAAGCTGAGCACATCACCTTTCCAATTCCCAGGTGTACAGACAGCAGGTTAGACACATCTGTGCCGGGCAGAGCATCTGATGAGTGCTGCATCACGTGCAGTGAAGCATCCCAAAGGCCAACAAAGCTAAACGTACACACTGGAGATTTCCCACCCATACATAATGGCAAAAAGCAACAGGACCAAGTTTTGGATGGGAGGAACCACTCTTTAAGACCCTTTCACGATTATCTTCTCTAACCCTTTTACTGTTTGCCCTCTAGACAATAAGGAGAAAATATGGGGATGACAGGGGATTCCTAAGTTTTACTTTAAAAAAAAAAAAATCCAGCCAAGGCTTATGCAGAAGACAATGCTGCATGAGACACATAATATATTTCAAGAGAACAAAAAAAGTAAAGAACAGACATCCTCTGGGTGAAAGCTGAGGGCTATCCTCTCAAAACCAGAAAGAAGAGAATGCTAAACTTCACTGCCTCAAACCTTCTACACCTAAATGGTTAAATTTCTCTATAATTCTGATCATTCATTTGAAATATACCAGCTCAAATTTTTTCAAGTGTCAAATGAGACGAACATACAATTTGTGCCATGCACTATGAATTTATTCCCACTTCCAAGGTCTTCTCTTTTCTAAACACAATAGATTCTTTCCTCCCCTCCAGCCATGGCACTGAGAAAAAATTCCATATACCTCCTTCCCTTCCAAGTACTCCCCAGCACAACTGACCTGATAACAGACCAAACTAAAATTCATCCAATATTTTTCATTTATGATTTACTAATTACCTTAAGTCAGCTCTGTGCTTGATGCTGAAGCTTTACATCAATCTTCGCAACTCATAATCCTTGTCACAGTATCAGAAAGCTAGAGGTCACCATATAATCACATTTTGTCTATTACATTGGGACGATATGTTTGGCTTTTGTGACAAGACAGCATTCCAACAACCAAAAAAGAAGCAAACTAAAGACCAGGAGAATTATATCAGTAGGCATAACAATGATGCTTGGGTGAAAGTCAGCTCACATCTCATTGTTGAACTCCTCCTGGTGTAAATCTTATGATAGCAAATGTTTTTCTCTGTCTTGTTCACATTTGTGTCCCCAGGGCCTAGAAGAATGCCATCATACACTGAGTGCACAACAAATTCTTTTTATCAAATGAATGAATGAACATAATGGGGATTCAGCCAGATCCAGATATAAGCATATCCAATGACTAACTGAAAATGATTTATGCTTCTAGATTATGAATGTCCCACATTATCTTCTTACTCCCCTAAAATTTTGTCCATGCCAACCCTAATCTCTTCCCTGATGGCTCAGCTGGTAAAGAATCTGCCTGCAACATGGGAGACCTGGGTTTTATCCCTGGGTTGTGAAGATCCCCTGGAGAAGGAAAAGTCTACCCACTCCAGTATTCTGGCCTGGAGAATTCCATGGACTGTATAGTCCATGGGGTCTCAAAGAGTTGGATATGACTGAGTGACTTTCATTTTCATAACCCTAATCTCTAGGTCTCCCATGGCTGTGGATAGTAATAAAAAGGAATAGCATAATAAATTATGCATAACTTAAGGTGGCATTCAAAGATGAACTAAGACACTCCTTATGGACTTAAGAAAGTGAACACAACCCATCACCTTATTCTCTACAACCAGGAATACCACCTAAAACACCCAGTTGTAGATGCTACGGGAAGTTCTTCCAAATGGGAACAGCACATTTAACAGTCCGCTAGAAGTTTACTGGTCACCAATCTCAAAAGGAAATTCTTATACTCTGATTACATTTCATTGTGAATGTTTTCTGGACAAGCTGCCAGGAAACATTACATTATCCCTAAGGGGAACAGGATAGGGAGAAATTTGAGATCACAGTGATTTAGCTACAGTTATCTGTTCTTAAGAAAACTATAGTGTCATGGGTGAGCCTTCAGTTCAGTTCAGTTCAGTCGCTCAGTTGTGTCCGACTCTTTGCCTTAAGTGGGTGCTAACCTGAGGCTTCCTCAGGTACTGGAGCAGGAACAGTATGTAGGTGAGACTAATAAAATTCCCAAGATCACAAAATACTCACAACTCAATCCCAAATGGCTTCCAAAAGATTTAGAATAACCCCTTCTTTTAAGAGGGAAGGAAATAAAATCCCAGAGAGGTAAGGAAACATATCCAAGGTTACTTGACTTAGTGGCAGATGGGGGTTCTCTCCAAACCATAAATGCTTAGAAAGGGAAATTGTACCCACAGCACATTTGCACGCACTGCATCTGTCTACTTTCACTGCACAGGCAGGCACCTGCTATTCACTTTTAACTGGAAAGGTAAAATTGGGCCAAACAATATTTAATTCCCCACTGTAACAGTAGATTTACATTCCATATTCAGACAGCTGGCATAATTGAAGACAGCTCGGAACCCCTGAGGATATCCAAACTGTCACAATTGGAGAAAAGATTGACGTATCCTGCAGTGTAAGACCTACTCAATGACATTACAAAGCTGATTCAAAATATCATCTTTGTCGGATCCTCAATATCCAATCTATGAACAATAGACATAATTAAACATAAAAAGCTGCAAATTAAGCGGACTAAATGATGAAGCAAATCATTTCATTTTTGCACCTGTGAAGTACAGTATGCCATTGTCATTTTCCCCAAAGAAGACAGCACAGATACTCACACGGACAATTATCAAAAGAGTTCAGAGCAGTAGCAGCTATAATGGACAATAGATTTCTTTCCCCCAAAAAAAGACTAAAAAGATATCAATGAATGTAGTTTTCAAGTCACAGTGAGAATACACAGCTGCCTCCACAGATTCTATTTAATGTATTTCAATATGACTAATTAAAATAAAAAACTTAGGTCTCCTATTCTCAAGCTGGTTAAAAGCAGAGAACACAGAAAAACAAGTTCAAGTTATCATTTTGTATGTCTCTGCAAGAGAGTTTCTGGCTTGTTTTGTGCTTGACAGCTACAGAAAATAGTCTCTGCAAAGAAAGAAGTACCTTGCCTGGAGATGGCTGTCCAAAAGGCAGGGTCATCATGGTTAAGAGTATGGGTTCTGAAGACATAGACCTGGCTACAAATCTTACTCGGCCACCTCCTGAGTAGCCTCAGGCTAGGCTCCTCAGTCCATGGAAGTCTCTAGGCAAGAATATTGGAGTGGGTAGCCATTCCCTTCTCCAGGAGATCTTCCCAACCCAGGGATCAAATCCAAGTCTCCTGCCTTGCAGGCAGATTCTTTACCCTCTGAGCAACCAGAAAAGCCGAAGTTATTTAACCCCTCCATATTTTGTTTTCTCCATGAGTAAAATTAGGATATCTATAGTTCTTCCCCCACTGGATTATTGTGAGAATGAAAAGCTACAGATTAAGTAAAGCAGTGGAAACACTGATACTCTGTGACCACCCAGCAAGTGTTAGCTTTTATAACTGCAGTCTAAAATGTTGCATCTGGGATTTTAAATGAAACCAACAAGAGTAGGTATTTAAGCACCTATTCTCACTCTAGCACTTTAACAAAAGATTCATACAGCAATCAAGGCAGTTTCATCCATAAAGTGGCTCTCTAAACATTTAAATTGGAAAAAAAAAAAAAAAACTTACAGTATTAAAATCAGAAAAAAAAAAAAAAAGCAGGTAAAAAATATATTTTAATGTGAGCTGGAAAGATACTGGTAAGGTCATTGAACATACATTGCAATCAGAGACACACAGTGTCACCTCAAGCCTGGATTGAGCTAAAAGAGCCAAGGGAAAGATCTGCCAAAGAGCCCACCATGAACTAGCATAAAACCACCTGCAAAATCCGTTCAAGCATCTGTCTCTGTGAAGTGCCAAGCCTTCTCCTCCCACCCCACCAGGCTGGCCTCATCTACCAGAGAGCAATATTAGAGGCCCTTTTTTTTCAGCTCAGTATCTCTCCATTTGATCAATCCAGGAGGCATTGCATGAAATCCCACACAGCAACTCATTTTCCTTCTTTGTCACAATTTATTCCAAATACCCTTCTCCCTCTAATTTTAGTACCTGCCAAAACCAAATCAGGCTGATCCATGTGTTCAAAGATTAGGCTTTTACTTTGTACTGGAGTATAGCTGGTCAACAATGGTGTGACAATTTCAGGTGGAGAGCAAAGGGACTCAGCCATACATATACATGAATCCATTCTCCCTCACGCTCCCCTCCAATTTAATGTTCCCTAAATGAATCCTCAAAACTGTTATAATATAAATGAGAAACATCCACTCAGTGGTCATTTGTCATCATATAAGGGTTCAAAGCAGGGAAGGGAGGGTGGATCACCAACAAAGGGGTGTTTCAGCTATAGCAGTTCTCTGAGGCAATGCAAAGGTAAGAAAGACACAGGAGAAATGATGACACCACTACAATATTTCTGTATCTGTAACCAAGGATAATATTATCCTTATTTCATAAGTAAGTAAACATCTCTATTATGATATTCCAATTTTCTCCTGTAATATGTGAAATTATTGAAAGCACAGGGAGAATGGAGTATTCTAATTATCCTCTCCAAATTGCACTTATTGGTTTGTGGTATGTATTGCCTACTAGCAATTTCTTTCACCATCACCATCATCTTGATCATGATCATCATTTCATCATAACTTAACATTTACTGAATGCTTAGGACCTACCAGGAACTAATCTAAGCACTTTCCACTTACTGAATTATTAAATCTTTCTAAGAGTCCCAGGAGGAGGGGCTGGTGAACCAGGAAGACCCAGAGGGATGTGGTGGGGAGGGAGGTGGATGGGGGGATTGGGATGGGGAATACATGTAAATCCATGGCTGATTCATGTCAGTGTATGGCAAAAACCACTACAATATTATAAAGTAATTAGCCTTCAACTAATAAAAATAAATGAAAAAAAAATAAGTAAGAGATGCAAAAATTGATGAGAGTTAAAAACAAAGAAGCCACAAGGTATGAAAAAGATGCCATGAATTGTTAAGTTCAGCTCAGTTCAGTTCAGTCGCTCAGTCGTGTCCGACTCTTTGCGAACCCGTGAATCTCAGCATGTCAGGCCTCCCTGTCCATCACCAACTCCCGGAGTTTACTCAAACTCATGTCCATCGAGTCAGTGATGCCATCCAGCCATCTCATCCTCTGTTGTCCCCTTCTCCTCCTGCCCCCAACCCCTCCCAGCATCAAGGTCTTTAGCATGGGACCAGATGCCATGATCTTAGTTTTCTGAATGTTGAGCTTTAAGACAACTTTTTCACTGTCCTCTTTCACTTTCATCAAGAGGCTTTTTAGTTCCTCTTCATTTTCTGCCATAAGGGTGGTGTCATCTGCATATCTGAGGTTATTGACATTTCTCCCAGCAATCTTGATTCCAGCTTGTGCTTTTTCCAGCCCAGCGTTTCTCATGATGTACTCTGCATATAAGTTAAATAAGCAGGGTGACAACATACAGCCTTAACGTACTCCTTTTCCTGTTGTTCCATGTCCAGTTCTAACTGTTGCTTCCTGACCTGCATACAGGTTTCTCAAGAGTCAGGTCAGATGGTCTGGTATGCCCATTTCTTTCAGAATTTTCCACAGTTTATTGTGATCTACACAGTCAAAGGCTTCGGCATAGTCAATAAAGCAGAAATAGATGTTTTTCTGGGACTCTCTTGCTTTTTCGATGATCCAGTGGAAGTTCAGCTCAGGAAATAACAAAATAATATCACTGAATGATATTAATTAATATTCATGAAGCAGGTGCAATGAGTCAGGCACTGTTCTAAATTCTTTAACATATATCACTTATTTAATCCACACAACAATCCTGTGCAAGGAGACTATTATCATCCTCTGAAAAGTAGGGCATAGAAAGATTAAATGATTTCCTCAAGGTTTCACAGCTGATAAGTGGTGAGATCAGGATTTTATACCTTTAGTTCGTCTCCAGTCTTTGCCCTTAATTGCTGTATTATAATCCTTCTCAGTACATGAAAGAGATCTTTTGAGAACTTTAACAATTAGTAGAAAAGACAAATTATGAGTGGAGATATGAAAAAATTCCTAAACAAAATACCAACATAAAACAGCAACATTTCTTAAAGTATGATGTTAATCATTAGAGGTGATTATTATGTAACAGTTAAAGTAAATTTGGTTCTAAGCCAAATGTTTATCATGTTTTTTCCTGAAATCTTTATTTGAGGAAATTGCATTATTTTCTATGATTGTTTTTAATGATGTGATGCTTATGCCATACAAGATTTTTCTCATGTTTATTATTATCACAGTGTGATATCCTTCTTGTCCATAGCATAAGTGAATGGAAGTAATCTGTGCCTTTTGAGAGCCTACAGTCCAGAACTGAATAACCTTGAAAAGTATGTGCAATACATTCAAATAAGGTAGAGGTTTTGCTTGATTCAGCATCATGAGAGAGATGGATGGGGCATCAGATACAGGAGAATGAGAAAGCTGGAGAAATTAATTCATAAAGAAATATTGAGAACTAAAGGGTGGTATAGATAAACAAGAAGTCTGATCTCATGAAAATAGGAAAGAGGAGGAAAAGGAGGAAAAATTGCAGATATATAATCAGGCTAATGATAGAAAGGAACACTTATTATAAATTCTAAATAAATCTTTAGGAGGTTTCTTTGAGAAACACTTCAAGGTTTCTTGCTTAAGAATTGAGTAATATGGTTATACTATCTTAAAACCAAATGAAAATCTTAGTCAAGTAAAAAATTGCTTTATGAAAGACTATTATACACATTAACTCAATATTTATGTAACAAACTCATGGTCTATTTTTCCATATCCTCCAAAATTGAGCCAAGGTTCTGTGGAGTACAAAGACGCACACACACATTTTATAATTGTTCAGTGTCATGTGTTCTCAGAAGGCTTCCATAATTCAGGTGGGCAGCTTCCGAGATGAACCCGAGCTCTTCTTAAGGTCTGTGTTTCTAAGTGGGGTACTTCTACCCCTAGAGTATTCAGCCTTGTGCTGTGACCACATGTATCTGCAGGATAAACATGGCACACAGATCTGATTAGGCACATTTCCTGGAAGGCTTTAGGAACACATTATTTTTATATTTCAAAAAAACCTCTGTATTATTAAGTAAAGTGAAAAATATACATAGAATTTAAAAAAGAAAACTAAACTTTCAAGAAGTCTGTTTTTAAAGTAAGCCACTTTAGGCAACTCCAACTGAAAAAAAAAATGCAAATGGCCTATAGGCCCTTAGAGACTCAAACGACAACATGCAGGAAGCACTGCTTGGCTTTACTTTGTGAGAGGATACATCAGAGTCTCTGGATACCTGGGAACTAGGAGATCAGAGCAGCACTAACCTGCTTAGTCAGGGAAAAGGCCAATCGTCTGCGACTATCTCCCCGGTGACATAGTTAAATATTCCAAGACAGAATACAGAAATTATAATCTAAATTAAGAAACAATTTGAAAAGGTGTCCTACTTAAAAGATTCAAGAGAAGAGAAACTTCAAGTGGAAGGAAAAGCAAAGAAATAAATGTTAATTTAGCTTTGAACAAATTACCTAGAAAAATAGGGAACATCTGTGGGATCTACCCTAGGGTGGCCCCTTTATTTTTTTCCCCCTAAAGAAGAGCAAACAAACCCTCTATGAATTGATGTTGACGCTGAAGCTCCAACACTTTTACCACCTGATGTGAAGAGCTGACTCATTGGAAAAGACCCTGATGCTAGGAAAGACTGAAGGCAGGAGAAGAAGAATGTGACAGAGGATGAGATGGTTGGACGGCATCACTGGCTCAACATACATGAGTTTGAGCAAATTCTGGGAGATAGTGAAGGACAGAGAAGCCTGGCATGTTGCAGTCCATGGAGTCTCAAAGACTCAGTCGGACATGACTTAGTGACTGAACAATGAACACTCTATATTTGGAGGCACTTTTTCATACTTACCCCTTGAGTGCAACTCAACAGGTTTGGAAGAAATGTGCAGACTGTACAGTAAGAAAGCCAGGGTTTGAACTTCAGCTCCACCACTGCCTTGAAAAGCCTGGAGCAAGATAACTTTTCTGAACCTATTTCACCAACCAAACAATGAGCAGCATGATAGCTATATCAAAGATCCAGTTTAAGGGTTAAATTATTTGAAATGTATAAAAGCACAGAGCATGGTGTAGAGAAGGCCACTCAAAGAAGGTTAGTTGCTTTGGAAAAAAAATCCATAGAGCATCGAAAGAGGGAAGTATATCAAAGGTATGAATCCAAATAAAATAATAACTGAGAAGAGATATTATAGAGTGAAGCACTTCAGTGGTGATTTATGCAGGATCCTCAACAATGGTGCAGGTCTTACAGGGTGCAACAAATTGAGTTACACACACTTTACTTCCAAGGCAGGATAAAAGTGTTCCTTCCCCAGGGTGCAGTGCAAGCCCTATTCAGTGGAACACAAACATGGAAGGACAGTGAATCAAAAGGCAGAGCCCATCCTGCTTTGTCATCAGTGATGACGTGTAACAGGAAAGCTTTAAACTTCTGTTTAGAATGCAAGATATCCTATTCAGAGAATCCAAACTCTATTAATATTCTCCAGCATATTCTTCAAAAATAAAGATACTGCTGTTGTCTTTTCCAGGTAATCTCATTTTTCTCCAATTATTTTTAAAAAGAAAAGAAAAAGGAAGAAAAGAAGAAGAGAAGGAGGGAGGAGAGAAAACTAAATTGGTTACAATACACCGAATAGAGGAGAAAGCACTTAACCCAGTGTCAAGGCTGTTCTGACACTTTTCCATCAACAAACCTAGTGTCTGTTTATTTTAAGTAATTACAGCACTGTGTTCATGACAGATGCTCCACCAATGTCCCACTGAGATCACAGCACTTCTTCTGCTATATTATACTCTGCTTACTCAATCATTTTCTACCATTGAGTATTGTTTGCAACTCATCATGAAAAGCAGTATTTTCGCCAACCCCTTACTAAGCATTATTCTGTTTGGGTTACTCTTTTATTTCACAATGCTTGTAGCATGGCTGAGGATCAGCCATTGTTGAATCATTTTACCAACGATAGCTCACCCAATACCTACAACAACCCAAAAGACTAAAGATTATTGTCAACAATTCTTGCCTGGAGAATCCCATGGACAGATGAGTCTGGTGGGCTACAGTCCAGAGGGTCACAAAGAGTTGGACACGACTAACTGAGCACACATGTGCGAGTACACACACACACACACACACACACACACACAAACACACAGGAGGAATCCTAGGCACAGAGAGTGGTATAATTCACCCAAGGCCACAAGTTAAGTGGTATAACTAGAGTATGAATCCAGACTCTGGAGTTCCTGACTTTCAACGGTACCTGATGCTGCCTCTTGAGTAGAATAATTGAGTTAATATATGCAAACACCATAGAATAAATAACACCTGGAATATGATAAGGGCTGAATAAAATGTCAGTTACACTTTATTGTTTTGATGGTGGTGTTATTGAGATCATATTCAGATTATATTAGATGATCATTCTGGTAGGTTTTATTTGAAATGTTCCCATTGGCCGAAAGTATTGCCATTCTTTTGAATATTGGTAGAAAAGTTTATGTTTTCCAGGTTGTTAATTGGGAATAGTTCAGAACAGAAGAAAAGCCTCACTATGTCAAGTTACATTGATATTTTGACTTTAGGTGGGTTTACTAAGTCTGTCACTCTGGCACAAAAGAAAATTAGATTAATTCAACAAGAAGCATTCCTCATGGAGTCACATTGATTTTTGCCTGCATTGGATGTTCTTCTTTGCACTTAGAGAATTGATTTATTCCAGGTGAGGAGAAAATCTATCATTTTTGGAGTTTGCTTTCTGTCTGCTTGTTTTTCAAATGGCTCTGAGCTTACCTATTTCTAAACATATATCCCATAAGCATAATCAGAAGATAATTCAATTCTCCATATAATACAATTTTTTCTTGTGTAGTTTAACTTCATTAATGGATGGTATCATCCCAATGATTATTTGTATTTTCTTACCCTTCCTATAACAAGGGGTTTTGAGTAAATCAGTAGTTACCTAAACATATGACAATCTGTAAATCAAACAGCCACTGATGATATTCTAAAAATAAAACAGGAGTATAATTATTATTGCAGTATTCTTGGTATCACTAAATTTTCATTTTATGTGAAGACATTAATGTTTCATAGTTTATTTAATTTTCTGCTTGAGTTTTAAGGTCATTTACACTCTTAACAGTTATTATATAACAATGTAATTATTAAAAAAGCTTCAAATGCCTCATGATCCCAAATAGCTATTTGTAAGTAAGGTCTAAAAATGGCTGACTTGTAAATGCTTTGAATTTATGCATAATACTTGAAATAGTATAAACCATTATCTTTTGTGTACATTTGGTGACAGAAAGAAATGTGTTTTAAAGGAAGATGCTACTGCTTCTTCCAAATTCTGTACATCAAACACAATCTTCATGCTAATGTGACTGTTCTTTAGGTATGTTTTTTCCTGATATGGAAGCATTTATACAGATTATGTGCCTGTAAAATGCAAAGAACTCTGAGTTACCAGTAATATTTATTCAAACATGGATACAATGAACATGATAAATATGCAATTTATTTTAAGATAGTTATTTTCTGATTTCAACAATTATTCCAGCCTCGTTAACAGCATTTGAAATTCTCTTATGATTCTTTTATTCCTCAAATTTACAAGAAAAATCTCCCAAAGCTCATTATAAACTATGATTACATCTACTTTTGAACTGGATTTCATCAAAGCTTAAAAAAATTAGATGAGAGGCTTGATTATTACAGTTTCCTTAGAAACACGGGAAACAGTAAAAACACCTTAGAATCCAAGACTTTCTGGCAAAGACTCTTACAGTCCATCTGCTGTGCTCAACTATTAAGATAATACAAACAGAACAGCTATATTTCAGATATCATTATGTATAATTAGACTTTGTTAATAAAGGGAAAGAATTTACATTGTCTTTATGATATGTAGCTATACAATGAATATATATTAGAAGACTATACAATGAATATATATTAGAAGAAAGCAAGAAGGAAGAAAAGAGGGAGGGAGGGAGGAAGGAGAAAGGGAGAGAGCTAGGAAGAAGAAGACATAAAAGGAAATAAAAAGGAAAAGGGAAGAAGAAATTAAAGCTTGAACTTCCTTCCCTATCCAAGGTGGTCAACATGTATTACAGTAGCCTCTGAGGGTCTCTGAGAAAATAGCTTGCTAAATTATATTCTTTTCACCTACTGAAAGTGGACCAGCAAACTTCTAAGCTACATCACTTAAATTCAGTTAGCAACCTACTCCAGTATATCCTTCCTGGAGAATCCCCATGGACAGAGAAGCCTGGCAGGCTGGAGTCCACGGGGTCGCAAAAAGTCAGACACAGCCGAGCAACTAAGCATATTACAGCATCCATTTGTCTGTTTAACAAACATTTTCTACACAAAATCCTAGGCCCCAACAACTGGCGTAGGAGCTGGGGATTTAACAGTGATAAAGACAAAATCCTTGACTTCAAGACTTGGATGTCACTGGGAAGACAGAAAAAGAACAAATTCTTTAATAAAGATCATATCCTTTCTGATAGGGACAGAACGAAAGGACAAAATAGGTGGTTAAATAGTTAATCTCACTAGGAGATTGTAAGTATAAAAATATGGGAGACCACTTTAAGTTAATGATTACTCGAGAAAGCAGGTTTGTTTAACCACAAAACCAAGCAGGCTTGCTTAGCAATAAAACCATGCAACAGAAGTACAAAATAAGCCCCCAAACAATAAAACAATGGTGGCATGAGACCTACATCCTGCCCAGCGAGCTCCATGAGTTACTAACCCCCAACACATGTTCTTTGGCCCCTAAGATTATGTTCTTTGCACAGTGCCCCACAAACAATAAAACAACAATAGAAAACAAGGCCTCCAATTTGTCCAATGGTGTTACCAAGGACAGATGGTTAATGACCCCCAAAACAGGCTGTGGACACACACACACACACACACACACACACACACACAATTACTTATGGAAAGGTGACTTTTCAGAATGGAAGACCTTCACTGTACTGAGACCTGAAAATATTTTTCTAAAGTGCTATGATAGTCCTGGCCTGACCACATAAGGTGATGACATCTAGACTTCCCTGCCCAACCTGGGGGAGGAACTGATGATGGAAATGGGACATCTACTCAAGAAAGACAAAGAAGATCATCTCCCCCTTCCCTCTCTTTCTCTGATTATAAAAATGGAATCTACTAAGTACTCAGGGTAGTGCAACGCTTGCCTGCCTGCTTATGAACCTTGCAAGCGTTCTGTTCTAATAAATCACTTCTTATCTATCACTTTGCCTCTTGTTGAATTCCTTTCTGCATTGAGACAAAAAGGGCTGTGGTGTCAGAGCACTTCAGAGCCCCCAAAAAGACAACAATTGGTTTTATTTCCTTTCGGTAACTCTTAACACATTTTCTCAAAATACTACTTTCAATCAATATTCTTACTAGATCTTGATTCTGGGGTGTGTGGCAGTCACAGTACCCAGGATCTCTTCACCTACCAATCTCCTTCCCACTCCCTGCATTCACAACAGAGTGTTATAACTTAATTTAGGTCCATTGATTTTCTGAAATTTGAATACCAAACACAGACACACAGGAACAGAAGAGCTTTGAAGCTGAGTCATTAACACATAGCCTACAAATTCCGCCAGAGAGATGCAGAGCTGCCGCGGTTTCCACCTTTGCCCAAGGTTTGATTTCAATTCCTCATTCAATTCTGCAAACCAAAGACATCCCCCAAGAATCTCTTTTTCTTGCTTATGCTAGTCAGATCTGTGTTGAAAACCTGGCTTATTAATGACTCTAATATATCACTGTAGAATATCAGGACAACTTACCTAATGCATTAGCTGAAAAAGACAGATGTTCTGAGTCTAATTCTTCATGGAACCCTTACTCAAGCAAAATTCCCAGATCAATATAATTATGTTTAATTTGGGACTCATAGAAACTTAAATTGAATTTTAAGTGAAAACTAAAATTAAGAACCTTAAAACAAGATCATCTAGCCTCCCACTCACTGGTTTTGACAATCTCCATTATGTAACCCTTCAGCTGCTCCTTGAATACACCCATTGATAGGGAACGCACACCACACAAGGCAGTTAGTTTCCTTTTAGATGATTCTAGTTGTCAGAAAGGCCTGGCATTTACGCTGTCTCATCAATTTGTATCGTAACTTTTCAAACATTAAATTCTTTGCCATTTCCTAAAAAAACTCTAAACTTAATTTGACACTTGCACTATCAACTGACCTTCTTATATGTTCCAATACAAATTGTCAGAACAAACTCAAAATCCTATAAAATGGAGTTTAAAAAAGGGTGTACATATTCACAGACCACAATTTTGACCACAGAAAAATAGCCATGCTTGAATGAATATTAAAAGATCAGGTGAAAAAAATGTCAAGAATCTCTGACCTTTCATGACAAGCTGCCAAGAAAATAAATACTTCTTGGCAGGTAGACCAGATCCAAAGGCCAAATATCAATGGATGCACACGCATCCTCCAATCTTTAATATGATTCCATGAATCTTAGCACTGGCAGGAACTTTAGAGATCATGTAGCTAAAATTCTATAATTTATTGCAAGGAAACTGAGGCATGGGAATTAACTACTATTTTCTAAATTAAGTTGCTGCTACTTTTTGAAATTCAAAGCTCTAAGAATTTCTTGTGTTTAAGATGTGAGGAAAAACTTACAGCTGAGAAATTAATTATTTTTCATGTGCAGACATGACTTAGGACATTGATAATTTTTCTCTATGGGTTTCTCTGCAACTCATCCAGCTATAATGCAGAGTGTGAGACAAATCCTTACTGTATTTGGGAGATAACATATTAGAGAAAAGAAGAGGATGACCACCAAAAACCTACTTAAAGAAATGGAGACTGTTTGTAACTTATTACTACCCCTCCTAAAAAGCAAATGACTTTGTTGCCAAGACCCCAAAATTAAATTTAAACTCTATGGCAATTAATCTGAGATGATAAATTATAGTCATTGCAGAATTTCAATTTCCTCCTTAGTTATTTTAAAACTTTTAAATAAAAGGCTTCAAGTAATCAGATTATTTCCTTTCATAATAGTTTTATTCATATTCCAGAATCTGGAGTTAATTTGCAATAACTTATATTTAATATATGTGCCTATCAGGGATGTATTTTTCTGTATAGAGCCTATTTCACCAAAGATTTATATATTTCTGCTATATATGGTTACTATTACAATTTGGTGTAATAAAAAAAGTAAATAAAGTAAAAGGTTATCTTTACTCTCTAGAACACAAGTGAATTGCCCTTCAAAAACTCTCATTTTTAATTTCAAGAGTCTCTGTTAATAATTATCTAACCATTAGTATGAAGTGACAGTTCAATCTCTGTCTCTAAGTAATGATCATTTCTTGAATGACTCAATATTATTTAATTGACTTGCTAGACGATCCCTGAAACTCTTTTTTCTATATGTCCGATTTTTCATTTGTGCAATATTGTATCTAATACCTTTCAAAACATAATAACTGTACTTATCATTAAGTTAGCCATCCAGTATTCTCAACCACATGAAATTCATCTGGAATTAGAAGTTGATAAAAGAGACCTTAGGGCAGCAGAAATAAATTTTATACGTTTATCAAGACACCCACATTTTAATCACAGAAAAAGTCTTAGATGTTTACTCAGCGCTTGCTTGTTCTTGTTCTGCAGACATTTCTAACATATTCAAATTGACAGGAAATACTAAGTAAATGGGAGCGTCCCTGGTGGCTCCGAGATAAAGAATCTGCCTGCAATGCAATGCAGGAGGCCCAGGTTCGATCCCTGGGTCGGGAAGATCCCCTGGAAGAGGGCATGGCAACCCACTCTAGTATTCTCGCCTGGAGAATCCCACGGACAGAGGAGGCTGGCGGGCTGCAGTCCATAGGGCCGCACAGAGTCGGACCTACTGAAGGGACTGCAGCAACAGCAGTAGGTAACTGAGTAATGTGAAGAAGGAGCGCCAGCAGCAGGTCCATTGCCTCTGATAGGAAGGATGCACTATGGCAGCCTGGAGTTATTTAGAGTAAACATGTGCATGAATGCATGCTTAGTCACACATCATGTCTGACTCTTTGCGACCCCACGGACTGTAACGTGCCAAGCACCCCTGTCTATGGGATTCTCCGGGCAAACATAGTGGAATGGGTAGCTCCTTCTTCAGGGGATCGCCCCAACCCAGGATTGAACCTGGGTCTCCTGCACCGCAGGCAGATTTTTTCACCTGCTAAGCCAACAGAGAAGCCCAGAGTAAACACAAGCAGGGCTAAATAAACAAAATGTACTGAGGATATCTATGGGTCACAGTAAATTACCATAATCAATAGTCTTAATTATGAGCCCAGACTGTCAAGAAAAATGTTAAATGTGCTTAATGTATTATGTCTAAAAAGTCAAGAATATATTCTTGCTAAGTCACTTCAGTCATGTCTGACTCTCTGTGATGCTGTGGACTGTGTAGCCTGCCAGGCTCCTCTGTCCATGGAATTTTGTAGGCAAAGAATACTGGAGTGGGTTGCCATAACCTCCTCCAGGGGATGTCCCCAACCCAGGATTACCCATCACAAAATTTTCTATTACGACTGGTGAAAACTTTAAAATATTACAAATGCTGAAAATGATTTTTATTATATGAAAAATTAAGTCAGGGAGATAGCATATTTTCTCTTGTTGCTAAGCTGTCTCTGACCTTTTTGCAATCCCATGGACGATAGCCCACCAGGCTCCTCTGTCCATGGGATTTCCCAGGCAAGAATACTGGAGTGGGTTGCCATTTCTTTCTCCGGGGGATCTTCCTGACCCAAGGTTCAAAGCCCTGTCTCCTATGTTCCAGGCGGATTCTTTACCACTGAAGACACCTGGGAAGCCCAGCATATTCCCTAGCATTGCCAAATAATACACAATGTCACAATAATAACACAGATCAGAGTAATTTTTACTCTCTTATCTATTTGTACATCTGGGAGTCCAGTTACTGTCACTAAGCTTAGATTAACCAATTCTGAATATAAAATATTTCCTGAATAATCTAGCTGAGCATCACAGCATCTTGAGAGAATCCTAGTTTTGCAAACAAAAGCCACTAGCATGTTTTTCAGTAAAAATACAAAACTGGAATTATTCTGTAAGCAAAGGATGCTAGGTTATAATGTGTTGTTATCAAGAGTCTTGTTGGTTTCAAATATTGTTGATCTTGTGCATGCCTTCTTGTTTCTATGGTAATAAATAGTTCCCTTTATTGAAGTTTTCATGGCAGTCAGTCAAAACCTGAACATTTCATCTCTATTCTATTTCAGAAAATACGAAGGAAACAATACTATGCAGATGGTTTCAGGAAAATCTTAGTGTGACAGGCATGTGCTTAAAATGACTGCTCAGGTTAAGGTATTCCCCCTAGCATTGCTGAAATGTTTTGTTCAATAGCAGTGGCATATGCAAAATAGTGCACTTGAAAATACGAGTCTTTAGTTCCTTCTCCAGCTGCGTGACTGATGATTTGTGGAGGTCAGTGAGTGACTCTGCGCATGTTTCTTCAATCAAAGAGCGAACTAGAGAAATAGTAAGTGTGTTTTAAAATAAGTTTATAGGACAATTTGAAATCCTCTCAAGCAATTCTACCTTGCTAAGATGATAACCCTCTCTCTGAGACACAGAGGCCCATCTGGCCACAAATTATGAAAAATAGATAAAGAAATCACTAAGAAGGCACTGCTTTCTGCCTCTGTCACTCCCGGAAATACTGTCTCCCTGATTTGCTTAAAAAACCAAACACCAGACAAAAAACACAACTGCTCTCGTTTTGTGACATAAAAACAAGTCACTAGAATGCCCATTGGTTTCTGTTCGCTGGCTTTTGAGGAAATAGCAATGGACTCACTCTGGCTAGAACCAATATTCATTAGGCAAAACAAAACTGTCTCTGTTGATTTGTCCCCCAGATGGAAATAAAACATATTATAAATTCCTTTTTAGTTCTTACTGAAAAGAATGTTCATATTTAACCGGAATGTCTTTGTTGTTGTTGAGTCACTAAGTCATGTCTGACTCTTTGCAACCCCATGGACTGCAGTCCTCCAGCCTCCTCTGTGCATGGGATTTCCCAGGCAAGAATACTCGAGTGTACTGCCATTTCCTTCTCCGGGGGATCTTTCCAACCCAGGGATCCAACCTGCATCTCCTGCATTAGCAGGCAGATTCTTTACCACTGAGTCACCTACAGCAATTGGTCAAATGTGGGGAGCCAAAAGTGTTCCACAAGAATAAGCACATCTGTTTCAGAAGCACTTTAACTTCTCTGGCCTACTTGGCTATTGTTTCAAGTCCTATCAGAATAACATACCAAATAAAACTCCAGGAACCTAGAAGAGATACCTCCATGTATTTTGATCACTTCCACAACAGACCAACAGCATACCACTCATTTCCAAAGCCATGTATTTACAACTTTTATCTTCTTACTCTTCATTATGAAGATAAAATTCAATGATGCTGAACTCACTTTCATTGTAGTAATGTGGCACTGATTAAAACTAAAATAAATTTGGCTTTTTAATTAAGAATCATTACCCATTGGAAGAATCTAGATGAATGTGTACGAATGACTTATCACGGAAATAAAATTTTGATATTCATAATAATAATAATCTGATTATAACCCAAAGAGACTGATAAATATCTATCTAGAAGCATTAAAGACAATAAACCAGAGTAAAATCATGTTATATCTTAAAGCATAATATAAATCAGAATAAATCTAATAATGAAAAAGATAATTATAATCAAAGGAATTGTAATTTCTATAAACATCTTCTCTAAGGTTTTTTCTTATTCATTGGTGTGTTTCTTATCCCACTACAACTCTGCTGGATTCTGTACCTAGAGAAAATTGAATGTATAGAGCTCCTTCAGATAAAACCTAACATATAGAGTGAATTAGAAGAAGATGGGCATGCTAAAATGGAAAAGAGATGTGCCTGATGTGCCTAAAATCATTCTTGAAAATTGAATGCATTTTTTTCCCTAGTATAATAGCATTTTATCTAAGGTACTGCGAAAATCAGGTCATCTTTGATGCACAACCTGAATAGAGTGTTGAAGCAATGTACATCATTCCTGAACACCTTTCAGCACCAGAAAAAAAATGGGGGGTTTAAAAGCCAGCTCACAAAAAACAATCTCTTTTACCATTTCACAATGCCAATGAAACAAATGGAAATGGAATTAATAAGAGGTAATTAGTATAACTTACCTTAGATGACCGTGGAATTATAGTTTGTTCATCAAAGTATAGTAGTTTGTCCCTACTTCCAAGCAACTAGGGAAAAATAAATCCATGAATGTAACTGGGGGGAAAATGTATTAAAGTCCAGCAGACTATATACTTTATCTCTGAAGTATGGCTTACTAATTGGTTTGATGTTTTGCTTAAACACTGAAGTATGTGTGACCAAAACATTTACACAATACTTTATTTAGGTGCTTACTCTCAGTAAAAGCAGTATTTTACAGTAACGAGATATTCTGTCTTCATAAAATATGTCAGCATTATGAAAGAAAATGGAAAAAAATCATAGCAAAAATCAGCTGTCCACCATAGCTCATCCATGTCATATGCCACTATAATACTACAATTGCTTTTTACATAGATGAGAATCCAACAATTGTACAATGTGGCCCTATTTATTTTATATATTAGAGTTAATTCAGTGGAGGAAAGATAGGATGTGAGCAAATATACTGAAAACTGAAATAATAACATTGGCAATTATTTGATCTCAACTTTAATTAAAAAATGATCAGCACTTTGTTATTCCCTGGGTTCCCCAAACAAAGCCATCTTGCAGTACAGTTGCCTGGCTCTTAGTTTCTTTACATTAAAAACAAAAAGTTACCCAACACACACAGGAAATGAATTATGCTTTAGTTCAAAAAGTGAATTTTCATTTTCATGTGGTACAACAAGGCAGTTATATTCCTTTAGTTGACAAGTACGATATTGCTACCATACTGATGTAATCTCAGTTTAAGCCCAATATTTCATGAAAGTTTCTCATTTCTAGCCAAGATTTAGAGATATCAACAGTAAACACATCATGCTTTTATGGAGGTTTTCGTTCTCCTCTGACACACCATTTTAGTGATACATTTGTTACATTAATAGAATTCTGGTGTGTTTTTTTTTTTTTTTTTCTTTTACAACACTGGAGCAATACCTAGTTATTTTCAGAGAAATCATACTTTTTTGCTACTTGTAGAAAATGTGGGGTATTATGCTACAAAATGAAACTACTTCACTTTTAGTCATAAGCAATATGTTAATGATGTAGCTCAGAACCCAGCAAAATAATGTCAAACTAATCTGCAATCTGCCCAGAAAAAATGAAATGTCAGCCAATTCTACCAAATGGCAAATGGTTTTGCTGTTCAAGTATATGGCTTATAAATCTGCTGGTTTAGAGTAGGGCTAAAAGGGAAAGAAAAATCAAAAGCCTTACACTGCAATGGCAATCTTTTACTCTTCCTGATTATCTAAAATTTTGTTGGTCATGTTTTAATCGGCAAGTTTTGTTTTGTTTTCAGTGCTTTTAGAATGATTTAGTAGCTCAAAGATTTAAGTTACCATTTTTCAGGGTTTGTAGAATAATATGTTTCAAAGGAATTTTTATAAACAGGGACCATCTCCCATGAATGTTATTAAGAATAGTCCTTATAACTAAAACCATTAAGTGGAATTTTGTATGTAAAGTCATCCATCTGTGTCGATATTCACAAGGATTTCCACAGATTGTATTGGGTGGGCATCTTTTAAAAGAAAGACCAGCATAAAATACAGATGCCTTTTACATATGGTTTAGATCATTTGAGTTGACTTCAAAATCACTCATCTTGGTACTGGCATGCAGAGTTAATATTTGGTGGGTAAGAAAACTAAACACTGTATCTAGACAGCATCTTAAAAGTGATTCCTTCCTCAAACATGTTAACACCACAAACTGCCTGAACTGAACTATATTAAAGCATAAATTGAAAGCATTCAGTAGTGCCCTTGAATATCAGTGTCTAATCAACCAATATCAAAGAAATCTTATGTCAGTCATTAATAGCAGGAGACACAAAATTGTGAGGATCTGTCTTTCAAAGCAAATTATTTTCCTAAGACAAGAAGTACTGCTAAATAATTGTGTAAATTATATTTTAAAAAATTTAAACCTTGATTTATATCACAGCCTATGCTTCTGATTAGCTTACCACCATCAACTGTTTTTAGATAATCAGGAAAAGTGTATCTGTTTGATCTGCATGTGGTCTTTTTGTAAGAATTGCCTCTTGAATCTATAAATTCTTTTCCTTAATGTCAATGAGTTAAGAAGGTATGAAAAGAAAGATAAGCAATGATAGAAGAATATAAAAAAGCAGAACTTCTAACTAAGAAAGGATAAACGCAAAATAAACACAGAAACGCCACTGAACTATGATAAATAAGTTGCAGTGGCAGAAACAACTGGATAGTACCAGATTATGATTAACTGTGAGGGCAGATGTTTAATTTCCTTCATGATGAAAATAAATGGTTCAACAGCTGTCATGTCGTAAAATCACTGAACTCTTATAGTTAGACACTCACACTCAAAACCAGAGCACAATTCACATTCTCTCTCCAGTACCGTACACGGATGCATGAATGGCCTAACAGCACTGTCGGCAGGCAAGTTGTGAAATTTAAGACTTACTTCTTAAATCTCAGCTATTTAAGAAGCCCATTTAAAGTCTTCAAACAGGTTTGCTTGTTCTCAACCATTTTGTGAACTAAAAATCCTTTCATATGCACTACGCTACCTTCCAGAGTAGAATAAAGGACATTCAAAAGGGAGGTTATAACAAGGTACAAAAAGTACCATCCTCTCCTTTTCCCAGACTTGACTGAAGCCTTCTGTCTAGACTCCAAGCTAAACAATCTTCAATTTCTATTTTTCCTCTGATAAACTTCACATCAATGCTTCTTTTTGTTCTCAAGATAAATTAGTCCCTACCCGACAATTTCTGCTTGGATACTTGTATTTGCTTCTTAATTGCCCTTCCTGGAGATTTTCTCACTTCCTATAGCCAGGTGAACTTAATCCAACTCAAGCATCACTTGCAAAAGGACACTCAGGGAATAGGAAGTGCTCTGCCTTACAGAGCAAATTAAAGCTGAAGTGCTTGCCATAGCATTTAAAACCTTTTACAATCCGACCTAAAATTAAAAAATTAGTTTCCCAATGGTGGTTATGGATGGTTAAGTGTGCTAAAAACAAAAATGAGGAAAGACCTATGTTGACAATTTCATAGAAAGGTTTGAGATAAGCTGGACCTAACTGTTCATTTTGTCTTAAATATTAATTTATTCAATGTATCCACTCTTTAAAAAAAACTTAATTTTTTTTTTTTAAATATTTATTTTGGCTGTGCTGAGTCTTCATTGCTGCGTGTGGGCTTTCTCTGCTTGTGGTGAGGCGGGGACTATTCTCTACTTGTGGGGAGCATGGACTACTCTCTGGCTGCAGGACTTCTCTCCCTACTCTTCTCACTGGGGTGGGTTTTCTTGTTGAGGACCACGGGCTCTAAGGCGCATGGGCCCAGTAGGTGCAGTGTAAGGGCTTAGTGGCCCCTTGGCATGTGGAACCTTCCCCGACCAGGGATCAAACCCATGTCCTCTGCACTGGCAGATGGATTCTTAACCACTGGACCACCAGGGAAGTTCTTCAACTTAACTCTCAAAATATCTTCTCTATGTTTTTCCCATGCTTTCGTCCTTTCCTCATATTAACTCATTCCTTTATTACAGTTCTATGTAAATACATCAAATAATAGAATCTGAAAACCCTTAAAAATACACAGATATAAGACAAAGCCCTGGACTTCCCTGGTGGTCCAGGGACTAAAACTCTGTGCGTTCATTGCAGGAGATGCAGGTTCCATCACTGGTTGGAGAAGCAAGATCCTGCATGCCCTAACCTAAGCTGTGGTTAAAAAAAAAAAAGACAAAATCCTCTCCTTCTTCACCTTCATCATTTCTACCTCAAATAGAATCATATTTCCCCTTACATAGAGTTATAGTTTAAAACTCAAATATATTTTTATATCAGTTTCTTTCCAACAGCCCATTCTCTCTTTTACATTTTCCCGTTCAAAATATCTCAGGACTTGGAACTCTGATACTCCTTTGAGATTCGATGCTATTATTTTTTTAAACTATAGTCACTGACTCTGAGTATTCTCACTCTAATTCCTTAGACTACTAAAGTCTATTACTACCCTTTACCTATCTCCTAAAAGCATTATATTAAGGTCACAAATAAGAACTGAATTTAAAAAATAACAATAATCTCTTCTTAGTCATCAGCATACTTCTACACAGAAGCTGATAAATATTTATTGGATGTTCAATATCTTCCAGGCACTGCACCTGGTGCCTGACTAAAAGATGACTAAGATGGTCTCTACTTTCTAAAACTTCACAGTATAAACTCCTCTCTGATAGGCACGTAAATGCAATAATGTATGATAGAAAATATACATGGTATGAAGTACTCTCAGGGCATAAGGGAGTGGCCAGTTCTATCAGAAGAGGTGAGAGAACATTTATTCAGATAAGATGGTAATTAAGCTTGTTTTTGCAAAAGAAATAAGAATTCTTCAGAGTAGAAGAGAGAGCATTCCCAAAGAGAGAAATTAATGAGGTACAAATTTGCAGTGGAGTGTTTGAGCTGTGATTAGGTTAGTATAGTTGGAGAGGTGAGTAAAAAATAGTAATGAAATTAGAGAGACCAAAACAGAGCAGGCACCCTGCCATAGAGGTGTGTGATTTGTCATCTGAGCAACTGAGAACCGCGGCAGCATTTTTTAAGAGATAAGTAAAATTATATTTGTGTTCTATAAAGATAACCCTGTTCTCTAATGGTGGGAGGTTGAGGGCACAGGTAAAACTAGAAGCAAGGAAGACAAGTTGATGGGTTACTGCAGTGTTCTAGCTGATCAATTATGAGAACTGGAATCAATGAGAAGCAGAAGGAGAACATGAGGGCAGAGGGAGGTATGCGGTCATGAGTTCAGCAAGTACATTTAATAGAAGAAGAATCAGATTCATGTATATGAGGACATGTTGACTTCCCGCTTTCTGATATATTTCATGGTGGTGCAATGAACCAAAACAGGACTTGGGAAGGAGGACAGACTGGATAGGGAGAGGCATGATTCATTCAGTGCTGGAATTCTTGACTTAGGGGACTATTTAGAATGCAGTTTGGCTTATCTCTAATGCAGGAAAGAGATCAGAGCTATAAGTATATATTTGGAAGTCTCCACTAAATCAGTAATATACCTCCATACTTATACACATGTGGGTGGGAGAGCTCAACCAAAGGAAGCTCTTTTATAATTATACGGTTTTACTTCAGTACTTTCACCACATAGGTTCTATTACAACAACTAGTTGTTCAGTCTTGTCTGACTCTTTGCAACCCCATGGACTACAGCACACCAGGATTCCCTGTCATCACTATCTCCCAGAGATTGCTCAAACTCATACCCATTGAGTCAATGAAGCCATCCAGCCATTTCACCCTCTGTCATCCCCCTTTCCTCCTGCCCTCAATCTTTCTCAGCATCAGGGTCTTTTCCAGTGACTCAGCTCTACACATTAAGAGGCCAAAATATTGGAGCTTCAGCATCAGTCCTTCCAGTGAATGAATAATCAAGGTTAATTTCCTTTGGGATTGACTGGTTTTATCTCCTCACAGTCCAAGGGACTCTCCAGAGTCTTCTCCAAAACCTGATTGAAACCATAAATACTTGGGTTCTCAGCCTTCTCTGTGGTCCAGGTCTCACATTTGTCCATGACTACTGGGAAAACCATAGCTTGCCTATGCGGACCTTTGTCAGAAAAATGATGTCTATGCTGTTTAATACTCTGTCTAGTTGTGTCAAAGCCTTTCTTCCAAGGAACAAGGGTATTTTAATTTCATGGCTGCAGTCACTATGAGCAGTGATGGAAGACCCTTGAATCTATATGTTCCTTGTTTTCTTTCTTATTTATTCATCTAAACAATTTTGAGTGCTTACAGGACTGGCAGTGGACTAAGAACTGTACACATTTTCTTAAATGAATAAGGTATGGTCCTTTCCTTCCCAAGGTATACATATAAATAGAAGTCAATAATATGAATAAATAAAATACAATTTAGTAAAACGGTATACCTATGCATAATTCTATGGGACCACAGAAAGGTCATTAATTTTTACTAAAAGGAAATACTGGGCTTGACAGAGCTCTCAAACGATATTTCTAATGGGTTTATCAGATATCCCAATTGAATTTCCTATGGCACTTCAAACTCAATGTATCTAAACTCAACATTTAACTATAAAACTTCTGATGACAGTCACTTAACCTCCTTTTCATTTTCCTACATCCAATTAGAGAGAAGAAACAAATGGTCACTTCCAGATGTAACACTCTATAATTTCTCTGAACTTTTCTCATAAACCTGTAGTTTTTTTTACTCTTTGTTTAGGTTGACACCAACAGTCTTAGTGGCTCCTTGCTCTCCTTTGCTTTCCTGCTACTGATAATGGGTAAGTTCCCTTCACCCTCTCTACAAAAAAAAAAATTTTAGTATCTGTAATTCTCTTCCATCTCTACTATACCTGTCAAATTCCATGTCCTTCTTGCCTCCCTTGTAGGTTTCTGCATTAACCTCTTAACTATCCCTTTTAATTCCAGCCTTGCTCACCAAAAATCTCTTCTAAAGACTTGTTTTTAGAATAACTTTTAAATAAGCAATTTTGTCTCCTGCATTGCAGGCAGATTCTTTACTGTCTGAACTACCAGGGAAGCCTTAGTGATCATGACTCAGCTCAATACATCAGTTTCCCCTTTCTGCATTTGTCAGTCACATAAAGTCAAATCTGTAATTTTTTAAGGCTTTCTAGGATTTTCCAACAATTAGTTTTCCAACTTCATGTCACCTATATTTTTTTCATCATCTTTTTATACTTTTTCTGCTTCCACCAAATTGGATTCATAAATATACAAATATAGCCATAATTTCCTTGTAATTGCTGTGTTCTTCAATAATTTATCATTGATGGCTAAAATAGTGTTCATTATGACTTTTGACAAAATGATTTTTAAATTACTTGGTTTCTTTCTGTAAAACTGATTCATATGTACATACATGCTATGTTACTTTAGTCATATCTGACTCTTTGCGACCCTAAGAACTATAGCCTGCCAGACTCCTCTGTCCATGGAATTCTCCAGGCAAGAATACTGGAGTGAGTTGCCATGTCCTCCTCCAAGGGATCTTCCCAACCCAGGGATCAAACCCAAGTCTCTTACGTCTCCTGTGTTAGCAGGTGGGTTCTTTACTACTAGCACCATCTGGGAAGCCCAATAATTCAAAGAAAATAGATAAACACAAAGTGTAGGTAAAAATCATTTGAAATGCTAGTCAACCTTTGTTGAACATCTTTCAGACAATTCTCCAGTTATAAACACATGCATATAATTTTACACAGATAAATCATACTATGTATGCTGCTGTTTGACTTGCCTTTTCTATGCAACAACATGCTGCAGGCATCTTTCCATTATTTAATTATGTATTCCATTGTAGATTAGGTTCACATTCAGCCAGTGTCACACAGAGGATGGCAGTTGTCCATTCTAAAAAGTCAGACACCGATTCTGAATTGTCAGTGTACACATCACACTGGTCATTGAATATTTTGACATCAATCTGATTACAGAAGTGTATCATTATTTCTGCCCTGGTGGCTCAGTGGTAAAGCAGGTGATGCAGGTTTGATCCCTGGGTCAGGAAGAGCTTCTGAAAAAGGAGATGGCAACTCACTCCAATGTCGTTGCCCAGGAAATACCATGGACAGAAGAGACTGGTGGGCTGCAGTCCACGGGGTCGCAAACAGTGGGACAGGACTTAGTGGCTAAACAACAACATTATTATTTCTTAGTCTTCTCTTGATGGGCAAATAAAGATAATATTTTAATTCATTTTAATAAAAAAAAAATGAGCTGTACTTATCCTTTGATATGCCACTTAATGCATTTTACTCCATTAAACCATTTTTAAAATCCCAAGCCAGAAGTTATCTCCAGCCTTCTTCTGAATTCACATGGGACTTTGCCCAGTCCTCTGCACTTATCACTTTCAACCTTGAATTCTAATTACTTTAGTCTTCTATCACTAATACAATATAAGCTCCTTTAGGACAACTCTTTTTATATATTCCACAGTACTTGGATCAATGCCTTGATCATCATAAACATTCAAAACTTGTTTGTTGAATAAATGGCTGAAATAATTAATATCAAAAATAGATCAACAAAGAACACTATATCACAAGGGCAACTCAGAATTCAGTATGTTGAAATTATTAGTGAATGCTCAAACAACTTATGTAACTTATACTAAATTATGTAGTAATCAAAATACCAACTGTCAATGACTTTAGAAAGAAAAAGGAGAAAGACCTATCCAATAACAATTTCTCATAAAGCAATTAAAAAAGCAATTAATAAATGGTGAGCCTTGGAGAATATAATGGAATTATTGGGTAGGAATGCCTTCATTTAGCCATTGTTTTTCTAAACGTCAAAATTTTACAAAGTTAATTCACTGATGGTGTTCTTCTGTAAGGAGGCTTGAAAAAAAAAAAAAGAAAAAACAGGAGACAGAAAAACTGAATTGTGTAAACTTTGAGTTTTGCCATCCTCAGTAAACCCTAAGAGAATTGTGAAATTTATGGAGAAACAAGGTAAATGAATAATAATGTAAGTTCAATTTTAAAAGGCATGGGGCTCCTAGGCACTCCACTTGTTGATGAGAAAGAAACCTAGCTTAATATTCCATCTGTACCATTAACCAGACCAAGTGAAATGCATGAATTTTGTCCTTAAGAAAAGATGTTCACAGACTAAGCCGTAGCATCACCCAACCTCATGCTTTAGCAAATTAACTGCTATCAATGCTAGCTGAGTAGTATAGAAAGTTCTTACCATAGCTTAAATTCCATAACCAAAAAAAATGCCATGAATTAGAAACATCATCATAGAGTGAATATTCAGAATAGAGGAAAGAAAATGAGCTATGGTTTCTGGACATAACAGAATTAGGTAGCTTGGCATTTTGTTATCTACTTTGACTTTGAATCAAATTTTCAAATAAACCTCAATGTCCACATAAGCACACATAGGCATTACCTTTGCCTATAGAGAGCAAGACGGGACAATTTGGGACCTGAAATGTAGGCATGGAACCTTGGGCATGGGCATCAGTAGAGTCCAGAAGCTTTCTAAAAGAAAATGGGATGACCCAAAGCAAGATGCTTCTGTGAAGATGAGATCCAGCTGGAGGCAGACCTGCCTCCATAAATCTCTGCAAAATCTCTGAAGTAGTGAGGCAAGGCCAGATTGTAAGAACATATTTTCTGAAAATCCAGCAGAGAGGTTTTAGTGAAGAATATTTTTACTCCATGTGTAAGCTTTTTTCAGTCCTAATTGAATATTAGGACCCTCATACAAGCCAGCTTTATCCTAAAGAGAGGCCTGAGTCAGCAATAGTTTAAGAATCACAGAAAATGGGTCTGTCCATGTCCTTTCTAGGATGCTTGCCATACTGTTGTTGGCTCTGCTTTGACTAAGGAATATAAGAAAATACAATGGAGAGCCACAATTCCTTTTTTTTAAATTGGGGTATAGTTTCTTTATAATGTTGTATTAGTTCCTGCCATACAAAAACGTGAATCAGCCATGTGTACACATATTCCTCCTACCTCTTGGATCTCCCTCCCACTCCCCCGCCCCCTCTTCTGGGTCCCCACGGAGCACCAAGCTCCCTGGGCTCTCTATAGCTCCCTATGCTAGGTAGCAGCTTTCCACTAGCTGGTTTACACACGGCAGTACACACAGGTCAATCCCAATCCTAGTTCTCACCCCTGTCCTTCCCATGTCCACATGCGTGTGTTAAAATTCACTATTTGCTTTCCTCTGACTTACTTCACTCTGTATGACAAACTCCAGGTTCATCTACATCTCTACAAATGACCCAATTTAATTCCTTTTTATCACTAAGAAATATTCATCTGAAATTAAAAAATCTAAAACAACCTCTAACAAAAGATTTTCTTGGTAACTTTAGTAGCAAAACGAAGGTTGAACTGACCCAAGACTCTATAATTTTTATTCATCCCACGAAGCATGAATATTGTAGAGATTCTATAGCAGAAATATCAAAATGTTTAAGAACCACTGTCCCAGAACCTAAAGCGGGTATCCCATAATACAAAGTATAGATAACTTCTAAAATCTAAAATATTCTAATTCCAAAATCACAGGTTTCAAATGTAATAGTATCATAGTTAACATTTACTAGGTGTGAGCTAAGTACCAGGTGCCTTCCTATGCAATCCCATATGCATTAGCTCATCTAATCTTCATTGCAAGAACTCTATGATTATTCACATTCTATAGCTGAAGAAACTGAGGTAAAGGTAGGTTCAGGAAAGTGTGCAGAATGACCCATAATACTGAGTGGTAGAACTGGGATACCAAATCAGTGATCTGATACCATAGCCCATATACCTACCAGCTCCATATCACCTCGCCACATTTTGTTGGAAGACACTGTCAAGTAAAACTACTCTTTGGAAGAATTAACTACCTAAAGGACTCTAATAAAGTCTGGTTCTACAGGGAAAGTTTAAGCACATAATTACCCACCAGTCATTACTTGCTAAATGTTCCTTAGAAGAGAGTGGGTGAATGAGGAAAGAGCACCTCTTTTTCTATTGTTTTCTACAGAATGTTACTGGACTGCGCCTCTAAAGAATGTAACATCCTGTCCTTAAATGAACTCTTAAGATGGTCACCACTATTGGCATCTATTCCTAATGAAATCTGAAGAACACCAGAAATACCTCTGTGCACAGCCTGACATTACCCACAAAGTGTCAGAAACAAACATGCAAGCCTGGCCTTCATCAAAATTACAAAATCAAAGTGGTCGACATGTTCTGAGAAAACACACCTGTGCTAATTGAAAATTGACTGAAAATTGACTTTTTAGTCAATTTCCATTCCAAATTGCAGTTCTAACTCTATTGTCACTGTAATATATCTGTCTTGATAAAAGGTCGCTAAGACCACCCTCTTTTGCAGAGCTTTAGTGAATTTTTAAGCAGACACTATTTTGTAAGGAGACTTCCTTTCTTTTCTTGTGAAGGCAGTAAAGTCTATGGACCTCTAAGCTACAATCAGTCTATTGAGTTTGATCATAATACAGAAGTGTGTGTGACTGTTTTACAGTTAACTGTTCTGAAAGGCTGAGCAGATTGATTCTGCTTCAGATTAGAGAGTGAAGGACACACTTGGGCTACCCCGCCATCCTTGATGTGTCAGATACCTGGTGTCTTTGATCCATCCACTTTAAAAGAGTGGAGGCCACACTTTGCTGACCCCATTAGAAAGAGAGCAGAAAGCCTTTACTCTGGGACCGCCTAAGGCAACAGGACACAGGTCAGGTCTGTAGCACCAGCGGATACCCAATGGAACCTACTAAAAGAAGCTGCCTTCTCTGAACCCCAGGAAAAGACTCAGCTTTCTACAGGGCCCACAGTCTAAGGAGGGTCACTCCATTTACTCCCTGTAAACCATTAACTTGTGCTAAAATTCACGTGTAGGGATGAAAAATTGCAACACTTTAACTACCTCTCTGCTCAGTACTTATCCTTCCTAGGTGTCATGAGAAGCTACAGGAAGCATTAAGCTCTGAGTCTACGTCCCCCAAATAAAGCTCATCCATCTACAGACAGTTCCCTATTTATATTTGTTCAACTTAATGATTCTTCAACTTTATAATGGTGCCAAAGTGATTCATGATCAGCAGAAACCATACTTAAAATTTTGAAGCCTGATCTTTCCCCAGACTAGTGATATACAGTGTGATGCTCTCTCACGACGTGAGGCAGAAGCAGGGACCTGAAGCTCCTGACCAGCCATGCAATCATGAGGGTAAACAATCGCTATACTTATAGCCATTCTGTCTCCACACAACCATTCTGCTTTTCACCTTCAGTACAGTATTCATAAATCCCATGAGAGAACCAACACTTTATTCCAAAATGGGTTTCATGTTAGATGGCTTTGCCCAAGTGTAGGCTAATAGTGCACTGTTAAGGTAGGTGCGACTAAGCCATGATGTTGGGTAGGTTAGGTATATTAAATGCATTGTGACTCATGATATTTTAAATTTACAATGGATTTATCTGGACATCAACCCACTGTAAGCTGAGAAAGGTCTGTAGAGAAGAATGACTGTCTCCAGCTAAACATGTGGAACTAGAAAATTTGTACTAATAAATATATCAGCCATTATTTAATCTGCTACACACAAGGTGAGAGAATGTAACAGAGCAGTTCCCTTCATGTTTTTGGATTGCAGGTCAAGAAGCAACAGTTAGAACTGGACATGGAACAACAGACTGGTTCCAAATCAGGAAAGGAGTACATCAAGGTTATATATTGTCACCCTGCTTATTTAACTTATATGCAGAGTACATCATGAGAAATGCTGGGCTGGATGAAGCACAAGCTGGAATCAAGATTGCCAGGAGAAATATCAATAACCTCAGATATGCAGATGACACCACACTTATGGCAGAAAGTGAAGAAGAACTAAAGAGCCTCTTGATGAAAGTGAAAGAGGAAAGTGAAAAAGTTGGCTTAAAACTCAGCATTCAGAAAATTAAGATCATGGCATCTGGTCCCATCACTTCATGGCAAATAGTTGGGAAAACAATGGAAACAGTGACAGACTTTATTTTTGGGGCTCCAAAATCACTGCAGATGGTGACTGACACCATGATATTAAAAGACACTTGCTCCTTGGAAGAAAAGTTATGACCAACCTAGACAGCATATTAAAAAGCAGAGACATTACTTCACCAACAAAGGTGGGTCTAGTCAAAGCTTTGTTTTTTTTTTCAGTAGTCAAGTAAGGATGTGAGAGTTGGACTGTAAAGAAAGCTCAGTGCTGAAGAATTGATGCTTTTGAACTGTGGTGTTAGAGAAGAATTTTGAGTCCCCTGGACGGCAAGAAGATCAAACTGGTCCATCCTAAAGGAGACCAGTCCTGAAGGATTGATGCTGAAGCTGAAATTCCAGTACTTTGGCCACCTGATGCAAAGAGCTAACTCATTGGAAAAGATCCTGATACTGAGAATGGCTGAAGGCGGGAGGAGAAGGAGATGACAGAGGATGAGATGGTTGGATGGCATCACCGACTTGATGGAAATGAGTTTGACCAAGCTCCAGGAGTAGGTGACAGACAGGGAAGCCTGGCATACTACAGTCCATGGGGTCACAAAGAGTCAGACATGTGTTGAACTGAACAAGATTATCCAGCAAACGAGTTGAAACATGTTGATTTATGCATATTTTCTTTCTGGTTTAACAATAAGCAATTGTGTATAGTTATATATATATATATACCCTGGTTACTAGAAATTCTAACTTAACATTACCACTTAATTTTCTATTTTTAAAAACCCTGTCAATAAGTATCTGTAAAAGTATATAAACTTGTTGAACCAAAAATTAAAAGAGTGAATATTGAAGCAAATCATGACCCTACTAAGAATAAAAATCAGAGTTAATAAAGCTCTCTTTTCTGAAATAAAGTCAGGGATGATGTTGCAGGTAACAGGGAGTGAGTCATGTGCAGAGACTGGTCCATGAGAAGGTCTAAGAGAGGAGTCGGTCTGTGCACACATCTAGGGAATCACTTCTAGTCTGCTGCTTTGACAGCCGTCATCCCAGCCTCACCTTCTGGCTTATGCACATTATCCTCCACAGTCTCAGGGCATCTTGCTGTACTTTATTTTACTCTATCACACTTTCTACTGCACTGGTGGCATTTGCTTTCCTCTCTTTTATTTATCACATTAAATGGTCCTTAAAGCAGTGCTGATGCTCAAGAAAAGAAAGTGGGAAACTGTATACCTGATTAGTATGTGAACTTGATAGTCCTCCCACATATAGCAGAATTGGAAGCATGTAGTTACACACACACATTATTTTTATAAAGCTGCTCACTCGTGTCATATTTGAAATTCACAATACACATTTTCCATAGAGTATAAGAAAACAGGGAATCTTGACTCATTGTAAAGCATAAAGAAATCAAAACTGGAGAATGAAAGTATATGAATGATTTCAACAGCTTGCTCTTCTCTGAAATTCAGGAATTGGCCCTTTAAAGGCATCAGGCATTTAAAAAGTAAAAGAGTAATTATTAACTAAGCTCTCTGAATTAGCCTGTGGCTCTAGATGACACTAAAAGAGTTTTTAAAAAAACACATTATTTTCTGTTTTTACAGCAAGAAGAAAAGAACTGAGAATACTGATGGGTGTTACCCATGTTTATCTCAACTACTGAATCAATGTGTTTACAAAACAGCATTCATATTTCCTCCGTAGTTGGAAGGGCGTTCTGTCCTGCTCAAGAATTTAAGGCTCAGATTTAATACTACTTTCTCCATAAAACCCCTCCTAATATTCTTAACTTGAAGATGTTGTTGATGGTTGATCTAAGAATAGTCCCAGCCCTTATCCCTTATGCTACACTACTTTTTGCAAGTTTTAATTGTATTTACATCTTAGTGCCAATCAATGGTCAAATCTTTCAGGACAGAGATCTTACTCATTCATCTCTGAATCCCCTTCTCTGACTTCCCTCAGCAAGTTCCTAGTATAGTTTTTATCACAGTAGATCTACAAAAAGTGCTTTGCTAATTGTGGCAAAAAAATAGGGACAAGTTTTCTAGCTATCAGAAGTTAGTTTCTTTCTACTTGCACTCAAATAGAATCCTATCCTTAGACTTCTTCAAATATAGTGCTAGGAACATAATACTTACTAAAAATACTTGATTCATCCATTAAGAAAGAATCTGCTTGTTGCATACTGTCATACATGAAACCATGGGAGAGTGAAAAGGAATGAACACAGACCCAACTTAATCACTTAGCATTCTAACCGGAAGACTGCACATCATGGAAAACCATTAGTTCATTAATTCAGCAACATATATATGTAGCTTATCATATGCCAGTTATTGTGAATAAAATTATTAGCAAACATTGATGAAGTCTCAGAAGGTCACAGACCTTGCAGTCTAGATAGAAAAAAATAGACAATGAAACAGTTTGTTATGATAATGGCTATGAAAAATAAAGGATGAAATGTTAAGAGCTTCTAGAGAAGATCAGGGGAGAGCAGGGTGGTCAAGAAAAGATATACAAATGTTTTATTTAAGATATAAATATTTATTTATATCTGTGTTTGGCAGATATTACTAATGTCTACCAGTCTTCTCCTTCCTGGATATGTGGGCAAATTAATACTTCCAGAAAGAAGTACTTAAAAACTTTTGCCTAATTTCTTAGGCTTTCTTTCTTTGTAGTCCTCGTACTGCAAAATCATGTGTTTAGATAGAGGTACTCTAGGAATGGAAGCAACTAAAAGACAAAGACATCACATAAAGGACAGGACAACCCATGACAGTGACCTCTATCAACAACAGGCCTGCATGACTCAGAAATAAAAACTTATGCTAAGCCGCTTAGATTTGGTCTTTCCTTTTTTTAATGAATCATAATCTAGCTGATCCAGACTAATACAAAGCTACCTAAGGGATAAAAAGTGATTAGGTAAATGAAAGTGGTGGGAAAGGGGAGAGAACCTGGTGCGCCAAGCAGGAAAATCAACTGGGACAAAGCGCTGACATTAGAGATGACAGGTGCTTTTAAGAAAGTGAGCAAAATTAACTTTATGGTTTAAATTGCTGCAAAAAAATCCTAAGTAATTAGTTTTTAGGGAGTTTTTTCAAACTGGTCTTTTAGCCCTAAAATTCTGATAGCTCCTAAGGACATATGAGGTATATATCTAATCAACAGTGATACAAACAAGGGGATACTTTCTCCATAATACCTCCAGAGTATTCATAAAAACAAATGCCCAATACAATCACTAAAATCTCATTAAATATAAAATATACTGTCTTACTTTAAATGTCTTACTTTACCCTTGATTTAAATAAACCAAAATTAAACAATGCATCTTTTTAAAAAAATTGATTCTTTTTTTATATGTGGATTAAAATAAAGCTGAGCTCCTTTTATGTGGTTATTTCCTATCATCTCCCTGAAATGCATAATCCAGAAAAAAAAGAGGGCAGGAGTAGTTATTTTACCTCACATCACAACTTATTTCAGAACTCTAATGTACTATTAGGAAAGCTAGCAAATTCCCTGGGTGGTACAGTGGTTGGGCCTCCATGCTTTCACTGCCAAGGGCCTGGGTATCACAGCATAGTCAAAAACAAACAGACAAAAAGAAAAAGAAAACTAAACAGCATTTATCTTCTATATAATAGCTGCTTTAAATTAAAAGTACCTTAGTTACTTTATTTCACTTAATCGTAAAACAATTCTAGTCTACTCAATTTCTGATCAATACATTGTTCATTTGTTTACCAAATTTTTAACTTGGTTACACTTCAGTTTGAGCAATTGAGAATTAAAACTTCAATCATGGAAAACAGTTTTGTGCTGCCAATTAGTGTTGTAAAAGATCTGGGAACAGAAATATAGTAAGTAATCAAAAAACCCCACAAAAGTGAAGATGCTGGTAATGGTTCCATAAAATAATACTTCTGGAAACGCACAGGAAAAAATCTCATAAGTGTTGATTTGCTAATAAAATTAATGATTTGTCTAGATAATTTTATTTTTAATAAATCCCAGCAAACTAGTTTGAAATTAAAACACAAAGCTTATTGTAGTAAAACCGGATGAAGTTTTGTCTATACAAGTTTTCTTTTCTCATACAGAAGAGAAGTGGCAACTCCAGCTACTAGAAATGGAACTTTTATCTTTGAAATGTAATTTTATGCTTTCATTTCTTTAGAGAAACTATAGAAATTGGGTATATACCTCTTAATCTAGAAGTCTTATTTTTCTGAAAAACCATATGAATAATTATGTGAAAAATGAGAAACTAGCATGTCAAATATTAGTTCTCCTTTTATTTACGCTTTCTTTCTAAATTTTAAATTGTTTTTTGCTAGAAACTAAATTTCTTTGATGTAAAATATGGTATAGCAATGCATGGTACATCATACATCCACCCATTAGTAATTATGAAAACTTTGAATATAACTGAATATATTTTCCATGAAAACAATAATAAAACAGTTTTTAAGATTTCAAGACACTGCTCTGCAGTAGTACTGTAATAATGTCATTTCTCACTGCACAGTATGTACACTGAGAATATCTGAGAATATCTGAGAGGTTGTGTTTTACCCTTAATCTATGTGATCACTTGGTTGTTTGCATTTTTTAATTCTTATTTCGACTGTTCACTCACAGATATACTTTCTCACAAAGGAGCTGTAAACAAAATGCCAAATGAAACTGGATACCAGATAAACAACATGTTTCCGATCTTTTTAGTACATCCGGTGAGATTTGAGGATCGCAAAAACATAAAATAACCAGTATTTCAATTGTACTCTCTTCCCTGAGTTCCTTTTTCTTCCTGTCCTTTTTAAAAAATTTTAATTTATTTACTTAGGGCTGTTCAGGGTCTTCTTTGTTGCACGGACTTTTCTCTAGCTGCTGCAAGAAGGAGCTACTCTCCATTAAGAGCCGTAGAATGAGGGCTTCCCACTGTGGTGACTTCTCTTATTGTGGAGCACAGGCCCCAGGGCACGTGGACTTCAGTAGCTGCGGCTCGTGGGCTCTAGAATACAGGCTCAGCAGCTGGGGCACACGAGCGTAGCAGCCCTGCAGCATGTGGGATCTTCTGGACAAATGATCAAACCCATGTCGCCTGCATTGGCAGGTGCGTTTTTTTTACTACTGAGCCACCAGAGAAGTCCTCTTCTTGTTCTTATTTGACTACATAACACCTATAACATTAAACATACATGTACTAGCAGTTTATTAATTGCTACTCCATCCTTTTTACATATTATTTCTGGTGTTTATGAGCTCATGTATTAATTTTGTGTATGAAACAAGATAGAAACATTAAAAAAATGCTTAATGTTAGAGAAAAAATTCTTTGCAAAACAGCAGTTATCCAATTAACTATGAAAATTCAGAAAAAGTGTGAAAAATATTGATACCTATTTAGAATTTGGTAGGATGAAAAATATCTTTCTTCCATTTATAATAATGTATTATAGAAAATAGTAACTTCAAAAATTCTCATTATCTTAGTATTCTAAACATGGCCCTCATCATTAATAGTCTGTTAATAACACTGGACTTAAAAGACAGAATAACTTTGGAGTCTTCATAGGTCCCTTGACTTTTGAGGCAATTTATGTCTTTCAGTCATTGTTTTCAGATAGGTATCCTTTCACATATTCTGCTGTAGAGAATATAGAACTTATCTGATATCACAAACCAAAATTCAGTATCAATTCTAGCTGATTGCACTAAAAGAAAAACACAGGCAAGTCATTGAAACTGTTCCAGATGCACCTTACAGAAACAGGAATTTTTTTTTTTTTTTTTTTACTAGTTGGAGGCTAATTACTTCACAACATTTCAGTGGGTTTTGTCATATTGACATGAATCAGCCATAGTGTTACAGGTATTCCCCATCCCGATCCCCCCTCCCACCTCCCTCTCCACCCGACTCCTCTGGGTCCTCCCAGTGCACCAGGCCCGAGCACTTGTCTCATGCATCCCACCTGGGCTGGTGGTCTGTTTCTCCATAGATAATATACATGCTGTTCTTTCAAAACATCCCACCCTCACCTTCTCCCACAGAGTTCAAAAGTCTGTTCTGTACTTCTGTGTCTCTTTTTCTGTTTTGCATATAGGGTTATCGTTACCATCTCAGAAACAGGAATTTATAGAGAAAGTCAAATACAAAGGTTCAGATAATCATTATGACTGGTTCCACTGTGAACCAAAAGAAGTTCAAAATTATACAAATACTTTGATAATTTTTATTCCTATCTACTACTGCAACTCAAGTAACAGGGGTGGTTCATAATTTTTTCTATTATTTTATATACTATCAATAACTCAATCAAAGAATGTGGGTAGCAGAAAAGAAATCATACTTTCCCTCAAGAATGAGACAGAGAAGGTATTTTGTATTCTGGAGCTTAATTAAACGAAGTTTCTTTACCAATACAACAAAATGACTAAAATGTGGTCTGAGGTGGCATTTTGTTTCTGTTTTTGAGGGGGTATACTTTTTTATTTTTCATAATTTTATTTTTTTTATTGGAGCATAATTGCTTAACAATATTGTGTTAGTTTCTGCTATACAACGAAGTGAGTCAGCTATATGTGTACATATATCCTTCCCCTCTTGAACCTCCTTCCCCCTTCCCCCACATCCTACCCCTCTAGGTCAAGAGATAGAGTTTTGAATCTACAACATACATTAGCAGTGTAACCCAAGGAAGATTACATGAAATCCCAGTCTTCCTATATACATTTAAAAAGGAAATAGTAACATTCATAGCATGCAATGATTTCGTGGAATAAGTTCTAATAAAGTTCTTAGAATGTTTCATATTAGCACCATTAACCGGAAAAAAAAAAAAGTCTTTAATTAACTTCACAATGTGCCAACTGCTCATTTTGGACTTGGAGTTTGGAGTATCAACTGTAGAATGATGTCGCTTCTATCAAAATATTGCCCATCCACTGAGGCTGATTTAAGTCCCACCTGCTCCATGAATCTCTTTCCAACCTTTCCAGTCTCCATAAATCTGTCTCTACTTTTCATCTCAGCAGCACATCTCGTGTATGCTGTTATATCTCAAGGTGCACTGGGAAATGTTGTGGAGGATACTGAATGGCATGCTGATGAGATTATCCTTGCTTCAGAGGCAAGGCTTAGCCAATTAAAAACTCTCAAACATGGGTAAATGTCTAAAAATACATTTCCAAAGGGCATTAATAGCTTGTATTTTAGCATGTTTTGCCAAATTTCCCTCCCCAAAAGTTGTAACAATTTCTACTGCCCTCAATGATGCAGTTTTTAATATGACTGTTTTAAAATCAGCATTTCATTATAGAAAATAAGCTTCCCCATCCTGTAAGGGGATGCTCTGTTGGATTAATTAGATTCTAAATCAAAGAGGATTTTCTGAAGTGGGCTCCTATAGGAGATACTCAGGACATGTTCAAAATAAGCTTGGAAAATTGCTTGTCCAAATAATTTTTACTGGCTTCTTTATTGCAGGCCTTCTCAGACTCTTTAATATGCTGAAGTATATACTGTAAATCTCTAAAAGAGATATATATGGGGCCACATTTCCCAAACACATTTGGCCATAGAATATTTTCTCAGAGCATTTCAAGGAAATAACACTTCATAGAATACTTTGGGAAATGCTGTTCATTACTTACTCATATATCAGCCAATATTGCTATCTGTTCCCTGCAGAGAATTTGTTGTCTCTCCAATGTGATGGGAAGCTACTTACTTTGCCTTACAAACTTTGTGCTCTGCATAACTACCATAACATATACTTCAGAAAAACTGTGCAATAAATCTTTGCTGATTAGCTGACAATATATATAACAACAAAAAGATTATATACACTAAAAGTTCAAACAGAGTACATGGGAAAGAATGCTCCTAAAGAGTAAATAGGACTCAAAGCCTTTTCCATATTTTTAACTAATCAAGATACTTTAGGCTTTCATCACACTCAAAAGTATCATTAAATGTTGGAGTACATAACGGTAACCATTTTCTCTAACAACAATTAAACAGTTGCTACTGTACTTTTTAAACACTTTATTGCCAACATATTTATCTTAACAAGAAGACAACACTCCAATAAAAACTTTACCTTGCAATCTTAATAACTCAAAGCACTTGTTGTCTAAAAAACACTTATAATGGCTCATTTTAAGATATTTAAAATTTATCTTTTTATATCTAAAGAAGATTAGCTTTAGGTTGAAAAGGTTACAATTTAAAATACTCACATAATTATATAGAAGGTAACAGACACCAGGAGTCAATTCCTAACTGTGAGAGTAGCACAAGAAAAAATAGTTAGCATGTGCTATGACTACTGAAATTAATATTCGGAAGAGTTAGTGGAGATGATGGAATTCCAGTGGAGCATTTCAAATCCTAAAAGGTGACGCTGTTAAAGTGCTGCACTCAATATGCCAGCAAATTTGGAAAACTCAGCAGTGGCCACAGAACTAGAAAAGGTCAGTGTTCATTCCAATCCCAAAGAAAGGCAATGCCAAAGAATGCTCAAACTACCACACAATTGCACTCATCTCACATGCTAGCAAAGTAATGCTCAAAATTCTCCATGCCAGGCTTCAGCAATATGTGAACAATGAACTTCCAGATATTCAAGCTGGTTTTAGAAAAGACAGAGGAAGCAGAGATCAAATTGTTAACATCCATTGGACCATTGAAAAAGCAAGAGAGTTCCGGAAAAACATCTACCTCTGCTTTATGGACTACGCCAAAGCCTTTGACTGTGTGGATCACAACAAAATATGGAATATTCCTAAAGAGATGGGAATACCAGACCACCTTACCTGTCTCCTGAGAAATCTGTATGCAGATAAAGAAGCAACAGTTAGAATCGGACATGGAACAATGGACTGGTTCCAAATTGGGAAAGGAGTACGTCAAAGTTGTATATTGTCATCCTGCTTATTTAACATATGTAGTGTAAACCATGTGAAATGCTGGGTTGGATGAAGCACAAGCTGGAATCAAGGCTGCCAGGAGAAATATCAGTAACCTCAGATATGCAGATGATACCACCTTACGGCAGAAAGCAAAGAACTAAATAGCCTCTTGATGAAAGTGAAAGAGGAGAGTGAAAATGTTGGCTTAAAACTCAACATTCAAAAAGCTAAGATCATGGCATCCGGTCCCATCACTTCATGGCAAATATTTGGGAAAACAATGGAAACAGTGACAGATTTTCATTTTGGGGGCTCCAAAATCACTCCGGATGGTGACTGTAGCCACGAAATTAAAAGGTGTTTGCTCCTTGGAAAAAACGTTATGACCAACCTAGACAGCATATTAAAAAGCAGAGACATTACTTTGCCAACAAAGGTCTGTCTAGTCAAAGCTCTGGTTTTTCCAGTAGTCATGTATGGGTGTGAGAGTTGGACTATAAAGCAAGCTGAGAACCAAAGAATTGATGCTTTTGAACTGTGGTGTTGGAGAAGACTTTTGAGAGTCCCTTGGACTGAAAGGAGATACAACCAGTCCATCCTAAAGGAAATCAGTCCTGGGAATATTCATTGGAAGGACTGATGCTGAAGTTGAAACTCCAATAATTTGGCCACCTGATGCAAAGAACTGACTCCTTAGAAAAGACCCTGATGCTGGGAAAGATTGAAGGTAGGAGGAGAAGGGGACAATAGAGGATGAGATGGTTGGATGGCATCACCGACCTGATGAACATGAGTTTCAGCAAGCTCCAGGAGTTGGTGATGGACAGAGAAGCCTGGCGTGCTGCAGTCCAAGAGGTTGTAAAGAGCAAGACATGACTGAGCAACTGAACTGAACACATATCTTTTGGCTTCTCAGGTGGTTCAGTGGGTAAAGATTCCACTTGCCAATGCAGGAGACATAAGGGATGCCAGTTTGATTCCTGGGTCTAGAAGATCATCTGAAGTTGGAAATGGTAACCCACTCCAGCATTCTTGCCTGGAAAATTCCATGGACAGAGAAGTCTTGTGGCCTACAGTCCACGGGGTTGCAAAGAATCAGACATGACTGAGCACACAGTCATCTTTAAGGTATCTTTAGCCTGTTAATAAGATTCTTCATTAAGTAGCCAAACATTGCTTAACAGAAAGGCACTGAGTAAAATCACAACCAATAACATGCAATATTTCAGAGGAAGCTAATAAGTATGACTTGATATCTGCTTAGAAGGAAATACAGTCTCAGTAATTAAAGTGGAGACTTTAAAGTCAAAATTGTATTTGCCCATTTGACTGTTTTTTGACTAAAGTTCATCATGCTGCCCATTTTAAAGTACAATATATCAACAACTGGAAACCTTTTTTTAGAATGCTTGGATTTAAAGATGAAGATAAATACCATATTTAATATTTCAATATATGTTTAAAGAAAAGGTTAAATTTTTCTTAGAATTTATAACAGAGTTTATAACAGTAAGATACATAATTTTTAGACTACCTCCTATGAAGATCCCTTTTCATATACTATAAATAGTTCCTTTAACATTTAACCTCACTTCTCAAATGTGCAAACTGAGACTTACTCAAGGTAAGCAACTTTCTTAAAGTTTCACCAGGTACCAAGTGATAAGTTCAGGTTTCAACTCTCAGTCTATTTCATTTTAAACCTGTTCTCTTTCCCCTGCAGCAGACTGGCTCTTCACCGTATCTTCATATACTCCCACAAAATCTCCCATATAGTATTATAACATATCCTATAATAGATGCAGATTTATTAAATAAAAAGTAAAAAATAATAAAAGTAAGTGCCTCATAAATTTTCAGTAAGAAAAGACAAGGGATAAAATACATATTCCAGGAAAAAAGCAATTGGCCTTTGCTTATATAGTGAGTTGAGAATCTGTCCAATTTGTTTTTAAGGTTAACTTGGAACACAAGACTACATAAAATAATTACCAGAGTCAAAACATATCTTGCTCTTCTGCATGTGAATTTATCAAATATAGTAAAAAGATGTTATGTTATCACTAAAATATACACATATATATTTTAAGGGTTGAGAAGGCCAACTTGCTTAACATATGAGGAAATTCAGTTTTATATACTTGCCTTTTGCTGGGAAAGCAGCCAAATTTCTAACTGAATCTAAGAAAGTCTATATTTTATTATAGCTATATCCATATAAATGAACAGCATATAAAATACAGACAGCATCCTTTCAGGTTATTTAAACTATAAGGGATCAGTGTACCATTAAGAAAACATTCCCTGTTTCATCTTTTTCAGGAACTAAAGATTTCAAGATGTCTTCAAAAGTTATGTCATTTCAGAATTTCAACACTTCTATGAATCTACCCATAAGACCTGAAAAACAAAACACTGAAAAAGCTATGTGACCATTGCCTTATGTGATTCTACACTGTGCATCCTTGCTAGAGATTTATCAATAATTGATTTATCAATTTATCATCAATTTATCATCATGATCTTGTTCCCCTGCAAAAGACCTATATCCTGTCACCAATTCCATTCTTTCTTAAGTGGTAGGATTGCTACTACAGTTGACTCAAACATAACTCTAACATGTCTCAGATTGGGATATTAGACTACTTCAATAAAATACAGCATGTTCTAATTCCAAGTACTAACCATTAAGAGAAAATTGCATTAGAGAATTTATAACCTTAACATTAAAGGAGTTTCTTAAAAAATAATATTCTACGGAAAGACCATATAACAAATGACAGTGTGTTAAGTCTGAATAGAATTAAAAAAAAAAAAAAACTAGAATTAGCAAAGCAATACACATAAAGTCATTGTTTACACTAATCACAGTCAAAATATTATGACAAAGAATTTGAAGCCAGAAGTTTTCCAAGTGAGACAGAATGTTGTCAAAACAAATAATTATTTGAAAACACGGCTTTTAAAACATAGAGAATATTTATAGTACTTAGTTTTGAGGGATGTGATCATAAATGTCACCTGTGTCTCACAAAGGTTTGCTGATTATGGCAAAATGAAAAAAACGGTGGTTTATTGAAAACAGTTATTACTGTGAAGAGAATGTAGGAGAAGTGGATGTTTAGAGATATTGTCATTGTGTAAAATGTTTCACAGGATTCTAAACCAGCTTGTTAAGAGTATGTAAATCTAAACATGGCTGTTCATTAGAAACATACCTGGAGCCTTGGAGAAACAAACCAATACCTGGGCATTTGTATTTTTCAAAAATTCCAAGATAATTCTGGTATGCATCAGAAAAAACAACTGGACTATATGACGGGCTCTTCCTTTTATCTAGTTTGTTTCTGTTTTATATTCAGTGCTCCAATTTCATTTAGTTTATGTTTTCCAGTTTCTCCATCTTTTTGTTAATTCTTTCTCTAGACTTTGTTAAGTGTAGTAGAAAAGTGTATGTATAAATGGCATCACCAACTCAGTGGACATGAGTTTGAGCAAGCTCCAGGAGTTGGTGATGGACAAGGAAGCCTGGCATGCTGCAGTCCATGGGGTTACAAAGAGTCAGATATGACTGAGCAATTGAACTGAACTGATATAAATAGTATGTATGATATATATATTTTAGAAATCTTATGAATTTTGGCCTAACTAAAAATTTTTTGACATTTTGATTTCACTTGTCTGACTTTGTGTGAATAGAATGATAGATTTCTAATTTTAAAAATAGATACTTTTAGAATTAGGTTTACTGTAATTAAGGTTTATTGTATAGCACAGAAACTATAGTCAATATCTTGTAATAAACTATAATGGAGATAACTTCAAAAATAATATGTGTATACTATATTATACATATAAATATTATATATATGAGTCATATATACATGTATTATTTTTGCAAGATCAAACCAGTCATTCCTAAAGGAAATCGACCCTGAATATTTACTGGAAGGACTGATGCTGAAGCTGAAGCTCCAACACTTTGGCCACCTGATGTGAAGAACCGACTCACTGGAAAAGACCCTGATGCTGGGAAAGATTGAGGGCAGGAGGAGAAGGGGACGACAGAGGATGAGATCAATTCAACAGATATGAGTTTCAGCAAACTCTGGGAGATGGTGGAGGACAGGGAAGCCTGGCATGTTGCAGTCTGTGGGGTCACAAAGAGTCAGACATGACTTAGCAACTGAACAAAACAGCCATAACTGAATCACCGTGCGGTGCACCTGAAATCCTGCAAGTCAACTATGCTTCAATAAAATATATATATTAAGAATAAAAGAATATGTAAATCTAATACTATCTGATTAACTTCAACCGAGATAGAAATTCAGCAACTGGATTTCAATAAAAGCCTTGGTAAAATTTTGGCCAACAAATTTCTTTCTTCATTTGGATCTATATATCGTTGTGAGGAATCATTTTTCAGTTATGAATTAGCCATTAAAATCAATACACTTTAGAACTAGACTTCAATTTCTGTATTTCGAAGTGTTAATTTTCCAAAAAGTAATGATTCATCTTCTAATGCATTATTTCACAAAAATGTTAGAATTACTTCATTTCTATATTTTAGTCATAACAAAAAAATGCTTATATCATGAATGAGAGTAAACTCTTTTTAAAAAATCTGTTTTTTTACCATTATCTTTTTCTTTTATCTTTCTACCTTGCAAATTTTATAACGTACACAATGTCAGACAAGCATATATTACTCATAAATAAATGTAATCATACCCATATTTTATGTATGCCATGTATTATATATGCAGTTTTTACAAATAGACATATTCAACAAAAATAATTTTAGGAACCACAGCTTTAGCAGATGATCCTTTTATTTTTTTTAAGTGTACTCATTATTTATTTATTTATTTGGCTGCACCAGGTCATAGGTGCAGCATGTTAGATCTTTAATCTTCCTGGCAGCATATGAGATCTTTAGCTGTAGCATGTGGAATCTAGTTCCCTGACCAGGGATGGAATCTGGACCTCCTGCCTTGGGAGCATGGAGCCTTAGCCACTGGACCACCAGGGAAATCCCACAAATGACACTTTAAGGGCCTAACTTTTTATAGACTCCTTTTCTTGGGTAGTTACCCAGTTCCATTTTACTATTTAACCAATAGTGTTTACATCTCTCTGTTATATGTGTCCAAAATGTCAGGAATTATGATACTAACCCAATCACTTATTAGAGATGGTTTCATTAAAACTTCACTACATTTTTCAATGAAACATTTTAAACGAATGTATAAGCTAATCATGAGTAAGATTACTTTAAAGTATCTCAAGGTCATTTCACCATATAAATATTCAGAAATAGTAAGAAATGAGAAGTGCCATTTTCTATTTCATTTTGCTGATTTCATAGCAGAGACAACTTGAGATACTAATTTGTTTTTTTATTTGTGTCTTTCTAACCATGAGCACCGAAAAATTGATGCTTTTGAACTATGGTGTTGGAGAAGACTCTTGAGAGTCCCTTGGACTGCAAGGCAATCCAACCAGTGCATCCTAGAGGAGATCAGTCCTGGGTGTTCATTGGAAGGACTGATGTTAAGGCTGAAACTCCAATACTTTTGGTCACCTCATGCGAAGAGTTGACTCACTGGAAAAGATCCTGATGCTGGGAGGGATTGGGGGCAGGAAGAGAAGAAGACAACAGAGGATGAGATGGCTGGATGGCATCACCGACTTGATGGACATGAGTTTGAGAAAACTCCGGGAGTTGGTGATGATGGACTGGGAGGCCTGGCGTGCTGTGATTTACGGGGTCGCAAAGAGTCGGACACGACTGAGCAACTGAACTGAACTGAACCACAAATCTAAATTATTAGAAAGTATATATATTTTGTAAACTTCTTGGAAATCAAAAATGCTTATTAATAATATTGAGCTATGTCACACATATACATTTTAAATAAACATTAAATAATGATTACATTAATATTTTTCTATATAAAAGGAATTTTACTGTACTTAATATTAACTTCACATGAGCTGCTTGAAACAATTTCATCATAAGGTTTTACAGAACTGGAAAGGATCTTAAAGATCTTCCCCCAGAGCTTCACTTAAACGACAGCAGAAACCAAACAACTAGCTAGTTAAAAGTCAAGAAACCAGGTCATGTAAATCTTTATCCAGTACATCCCCCATTAAACTACACAAACGTATGGATGAGACTCACTGTGAATTAAACTGTAATGATATCTTACTTGAATTAATAATTTCTGATTATATGTAAACCATGGTTGCAAGGTAATCATAACCAATATTCTTAGCCCCATAAGGTATTTACCCAGAGCCAGAGCAACTTTTCAAAGGCCAAGTAACTGGATGTTTATTAAAAATCTTGCACATTTCCAATGTTTCCACTTGGTACATAAGCTGATTTGATAAGGTCGACACATCATTTGCATTACTGTTGTTGTAGTTTAGTAGCTAAGTCGTGTTCCACTCTTCGCGATCCCATGGACTCTAGCCCACCAGGCTTCTCTGTCCATGGGATTTTCCAGGCAGGAATACTGGAGCCACTGTCATTTCCTTCTCCAGATCTTTCTGACCCAGGGATTGAACCTGTGAACCCACGTCTCCTGCACTGGTATGCAGATGCTTTTACCACTGAGCCACCAGGCAAGCAGAATATTGCATCTTTGGGTCAATAATTTTATTTTTATGAATCCTACTCTACTGGGTATTTTGTATTCATTGCCTGCCTGGAATTCACCATATTTGCTATTAACAGCAGCCCTATTTTATTGCTGTGGTTTAAAGATCTACTCTTCCCCATCTCTCAGATTATAACCTTACCTAACCAAACAAAAAGATTATGAGCCGGTAGGATACAAGGACATTTTTGCTGCAGAACAAAGAAGCTGGAAAAGACGTTCAGAGGATGATGAAATTGGAACTGCTCCAACTACATCCCCACCCCCTGAATCCTGAGAATATTACAAACACACCCACTCAGGTGCAGTCTTTCAGGATAAACCTCCTTTTTTCCCTCCAGGCCAGAACCCTTTCCTTTTTTTTTTTTTTTTTGTGTGGGGGGGTGGGTAATGAGGCGTGTGATATCTTAGTTCCCTGATTGGGACTTGAACTCACGTCTCTTGTATTGGAAGTATAGAGTCTTAACCACTAGACCACCAAGGAAGCCCCAGGGCAGAATCCTTGACTACACTCTTTCTGTTAAACCTGAGAAAAAACTCTGTCATCCCATGGGTTGCAGAAGGCACAGTAAGACCAACATGTCATGACTGTTAGCCTTGTTCACCTTTTTCTTTATATGCACAACTGCTGCTAGTTCCTTATACAGCTAACCCATTATTCTCATTTCCTTAATGACATAATCATAACAGATGAAATGAGACATAATTTCAATTGTTACAGCAATTTCCATTTTTTTTTCACATTACTTCATCGATAGGTTCAATACAGTTTTACCTGTCAATTTTAGCTAAAATATACCCTTGTGGCTCAGCTGGTAAAGAATCAGCCTGCAAAGAGGGAGACCTAGATTCAATCCCTAGGTTGGGAAGATCCTCTTGGAGAAGAGAAAATATACCCACTCCAGAGTTCTGGCCTGGATAATTCCATGGGCAGTATAGTCCACGGGGTCGCAAAGAGTCAGACACGACTGAGCAACTTTCACTTTCACACCAATATAAATAGGGACCATTCCGTATCACAGGCTCAATGGACATGAGTTCAAGCAAACTCCAGGAGACAGTAAGGACAGGGAAGCCTGGCACGCTGCACTCTATGGGGTTGCAGAGTTGAACACAATCTACCTGAATAACAACTATGCTACACAGTTTTAGTTCTCATATCTGGAATTATTATTGAATGACTTAAATCAATCATTATTGATTTTCACATAGTTTCCAGTCTGTCTTTTCAAATATTAAAAAGAGTCAAACTTGAATAAACTAATACATTTTTATTGCACATTCTATCAGTTTAAAAAGTATGTGCATAGCCCATCTTAAGTAATTGTCCAGTTTGTAAACAATATATATATGTATTTTAATGTGGATATTAATTATGCTTTCAACATTTAAATAATCTTCACATGTTTCTTGAGTAACAATTTTGGGCCACAAAACCCCTAAGTATCTATAAGGACAGTGCATCTCAAACCTCTTTGCACATATGAAGTAGCTGGGGACCTTGTCAATTCAGATTCTGATTCAGTAAGTCTAGATGGGAACCAGAGAATCTGCATTGCCAACAGCTTCAAGGAAACATCACTTCTCCTGGTCCAGGGAACACACTGATGAGTAAGTTAGTCGGTAATGAAATTAATATTTTGTAAATACTTGTATTTATTTATTTTTGACTGTGCTGGGTCTTTGTTGCTGCTGGGCTTTTCTCCAGTCACAGCAAGTGGGGTCTACTCTCCAGTTGCGGTGCACAGGCTTCTCGTTGCATTGCTTCTCTTGTTGTGGAGCATGGGCTCGAGGGCACAGGGGCTTCAGTCGCTGTGTGGGGAATGGGCTCAGTCACTCTTGGGCACATGGGATCTTCACGGAACAGGGATCGAACCTGAGTCTCCTGCACCGGCAGGCAGATTCTTTACCACTGAGCCATCAGGCCAGGGATCGAATCTGAGTCTCCTGAGTTGGCAGGTGGATTCTTTACCACTGAGCTATCAGGGAAGCCCTAAAACTAATAGTGATTGTACTACTAAATAACTTTGCTCTCATGATTTTATTTGGAATCTAAAGTTGAACTAACTATTCCTTCCTCTTAACTGCAAGGGGCCTATATATATGTACAAGTTTCTCCATGTATGAAATAATAATATATTGTCATATGTTATATTAATGCATCAAATGGCTTGATAAATATGTGGAAAGTTCATTTTCAGCATATATTTTTTCCCTGCACATGCACACATCCATAGATTATGAATTGCCAGGTGACATCAAAATGTCATTTTCTCCAGGCCAAGACAGGTAATCTACAGAAGATATCACAGGATTAAAGATGCAATCTTTGATAGCCAAAGGAATCATGTAAGTCAATACAGCAGTTTCATAGCTAATTATGCTTCCTTTACAAAGAGATAAAATTTAATACAATTTCTGAAATTCAGCTGAAGTATGCCAGATAATAGAGAAGCAACCCCAAACTTGTATTTTCTGCTAATTAGTGATGAGATAAGTCTTCCTTGCTCCTAGAAAGCAGGTCTGAAAAGAAAAGATTTAAGCAACTTCTCAGAATGTATAGCTGTTTCACATTTGGCTAAGTTCCAGATAACTGCAGGATTACTTTCTTTAAAATCATAGTTTGTCTATCATCAATATTCCTTTAAAACATTTAGATGTTTACTTTCCAAATAACCCAGGATTAAAATTCTCAGGTCTGCCTGAGTAATTCTAAAATAATTTTGCTGTTAAAGAAGCAAACCACTGTTACAAACTACGGTGTAACTGGAATTATAAACTATTATTTAAACATGTGAAAAAAAGTTTTAAAGCTAAATTTATTTTGAACAATCTTTTTCTCTCACCATCCCCCCTCAAAATAGCCAAACACTTGTCAAGATGTTTGATAAAATCAAAACCTTCCAAATATTTGCTTACAAAGACTCAAAATAGCCTTGGTGTTGTTCAGACATTAAGTCATATCCTCCTCTTAGACCAAGCACTGAAGGATACCAGACTCCTCTGTCCATGGGATTCTCCAGGCAAGAATATTGGAGAGGGTTTCCTTCTCCAGGGGAATTTCCCAACTCAGGGATCGAACTCACATATCTTGTGTCTCCTGCATTGCAGGTGGATTTTTTACCACTGAGCCACCAGGGAAGCCTAATGCTTCTAATTATTAGGTCATAGGTATTGATTTTAAGAAATTATAAACAAAAAGACACTTTAACATCATTGAAATGTTTACCTATTGCTTTTGTTATTTAAGTCACTAAGTCACGTCCAACTCTTTGCGGCCCCATGGACTATAGTCTGCCAGGCTCCTTTGTCTTAGGAATTCTCCAGGCAAGAATACTGAAGTGGGTCGCCATCTCCTTCTCTAGGGGATCTTCCAGACGCAGAAATCAAACCAGCATCTCTTGCTTGATATGCAGATTCTATACCATTGCGCCACCAGGGAAGCCCATAAGTTTACCTCTACCTTTTTAAAAATTGAGATAGTCATTTATTTAATAGGAATTAAGTGCATATTTCTAAATTAATAAAAAGATTATGAAAGAAAACTTAGCCAGTTAATTATAAATAACTTGTAGATTTGGAAGAGATTTGTAAGCGTTTCTAAACAACTAGCAAAGCATTGCAAACTTCAAATATTTCATGAATGGTTCCTTCTTGGAAAGCTGGTTGAACAGAATAGACAGGATTAAAAGATTGAAATGTAAACTATATTCCTTGCACTGTGCTGTACACACAGCAGTGACATTTCTACAGTCAACTCCTATAATTCATTCTAAGAGAGCAAAGCAATAGAGCAGAAAATACCAAATTGCAAATAATTCAAATATCATTTGGAATGCATGCATTGCTTTCTATTTGATTATAAGTACCGTTGATGTTTTGGAATTTACAGGCAAGACTTCAAACTAAATAGCAAAGCCGAGGTTAATATCTAATTCAGAAGTAGATGGAAAGTTTCCCAGATTCCTCACCATCTACCTGGATCATTTCCTCTCTGGGCCCATTCCACACTAGGCTGCAGATAAGGTAGTCAAAGCTTCTCTATAACTTCTTCCTAAGCTTTCAGTTCAAGGCAAAAAGATAACTGCACATTTTTATTTAAAAGTTTATTCTCTAGTGGCTGAATTAGAAAGAGTCTTTCAACATCGTTGACCTTCAACTTTTAATGGTTAATTCATTTATGAATTCAGTCCACTAGACACATATAATGTTCCAGGACTAGAGAATTCATGATTCAGTGTTTAAAAAAAAAATTTGATTTGCATACACTGAAGGCTTTATCTTTAAAGGGCTTTAAGTCCTATGTGGCATTATGGTGGATATAAACAAGTAACAGTCACTGTGGTCAAGCTGGCTAGGTGCTTTGTATACATCATAAAATGTAGTCCTCGTAGCTCTGACTGGGAGGTGTTACCAACTCCACTTGGTTGGTGAAGAAACTGAAGCGTGGGGAAATTAAATCATTAAGTCATACAGGAAGAAAATGTCAGAGATGGAATTCAAAGTCTCTCTAAATCTTCATGCTCTTTTCAACATACCAAACTGATTCCTAGAGAAGAGAAAGGATTTGTTAAGTGATAATAAATTATAATGCCTTCCAGGCCAAGAGTATCTGCTACAAATATACCTTTGGGATAAGCTGTATCACAGTTATTTCATGGAATTGAGACTTTTGCCCCTACTTACCTAAACTTGGCTTCCCTGGTAGCTCAGTCAGTAAAGAATCTGCCTGCAGTGCAGGACACTTGGATTCGATTCCTGGGTTGGGAAGATCCCCTGGAGAAGGAAATGGCAACCCACTCCAGTACTCTAGCCTGGAGAATCCCATGGACAGAGGAGCCTGGAGGGCTATAGTCCATGGGGTCACAAGAGTCGGACACAACTTAGTGACTAAACCACCACGACCTAACTTAGGTTTTAATGACTTTTTTAGCATTTTATTAACTTACAAAAGAAATTCCTTTATTAACTTACAAAAGAAAGAGGACTATTCACGCTTATGAAATAAAAAAAGCTGACAATATTAAAAAGTCTCATGCTCTCTATACAAGCTCTGATATAAAGCTTTGTTTTATTCACATTTTTTTTAAATGATGGTAGTCTCAAGGACTCCTTTCATTTAAATTTACCTAATACTTTGTGTTTTCAGAAGTTGTACTAATTGGAATTATATTCAGATACATTCAGTCTCTTGTCCCTACTAAACTTCAAGATCCTGAAATGCATCGTCCTCATTCTGGGACATCACAGCATCCAGTGTCATCTGACAAGTAAAGTGCGAACTCAGTAAATATTTGTTAAGTTTAGTTTCCTCTTACATGCTTTAATTTGCTCTGAAATGATCTTCCCTTTGAAATGAAGATTAAATAGAGAAGCAAACTATGAGGTTTTTAAGACAGGATGCTGTATCTGAAAAAAAAAAAAAATTCAGTAAGCCTATGATTTGATCTCCTGTGGACATAACAACTTAATTACCTAAATACTCCACTTCACTAGTTTCTTCGAAGGCAAATACAATGACAAAACAGGTAGAAAATTAACTACTGTCTTTCAGGTTTTTCTATTATGTAGTATTTGATGGTTCCAAAATAATGCATGCTATGTTAAGTTATAAACCATGATAATGAAACTAACTCTTGTGGTCCCACCATTAAGCTAAATCCTGGAATGTTTTCATTACCTTTCCCCTAAACCCAGCCTTCTCACTAGGGGTGTTATCCTGATTTTGTATTTATCATTTTTCTTGCCACATTTTTGAATGTCATTTCACATTTATTTGTGTGCTACTAAACACGCAGAGGTTAGTTTTGATGGTATTCAAGCATTGTGTGGCTCAGCTGGTAAAGAATCTGTGTGCAGTGCCGCATACCTGGGTTGGGAAGATCCCCTGGAGAAGGGAAAGGCTACCCACTCCAGTATTCTGGCCTGGAGAATCCCATGGACTGCATAGGCCATGGGGTCGTAAAGAGTCAGACACGACTGAGAGACTTTCAATTTCACTTTCAAGCACTGTAAAAATGGGACTATACATTGTCCTTTACAACTTACACTTTTCATTTCACATAATGTCCAATAATTCTATTATTCATCTTTATTTGTCTGCAGCCCATTCATATTTACATCCAGTGAACCATAATCCATTGTGTAAATATATCATATCTTCATATTTCTCAGCTTTAAAACATTTTTTCAACCTAATTTATCAATCTTTGACGTTTCAAAAGAAACTTGGCCTTAATCCTGACAGGAAAAATCTGATAAAACTTTTATTAGGAAATATTTCTAATATATGAATAGAATATCATTAGTCTGTATAAGCATACCTGAACAAATAGATATGTCTCTAAAGTAATAAGTTATATCTCTAAAACCAATTAATCAAGAACCTCTTTTGCTCTTTCGAGTTGCATAATTTATTAAAACAAAGTCCTCTAAAGCAGCGGTCCACAGCCTTCATGGCACCAGTGACCGGTTTCGTAGAGGACAATTTTTCCACCGACCAGGAGTGGGAGGGGTGGTTTGGGGCTGATTCAAGAGTATTATATTTATTTGCACTTTATTTTTACTATTATTACATCAGTTCTACCACAGAAGTTCAAGTATTAGATCCCAGAGGTTGGGGACCCCTGCTCTAAAGCAGCTATTATGTGTAGTTTCAAAGAACATATTTTCCAAACTAATAAATTATAAACATAAAGAATGGGAATTTCTGAATGAGTTTTCCAGATCAGTGTATGATTTCAAGATCCCTAAAAAAGTCATATCAAATTCTCAGTCAGTCATATTTAATTAGATATACAAAAGAGTTCATGGGAATGCAGTAGTCCCATCTGCTTCCAAGGTCTGTAGAAAGTTGCATGGCTGTCTGTACTACTTTCCATACAGAATAGTCTGAATAATTCAAGTGAATATCATTTTAATGATACTAAGGACAGAGGTTTTTCACTAATGATTCTAACCTTACTTAGTTAAATCTTGAGTTAGTAAAGTGATTTATTTGGTATGAAAGCTTAAGATGCACTTCGTATAAGGTTCATTTCTGCAAAATATTCCTCATGCCTTTACCCAATGCATAGCTCTTACAAAATATGCACATAGGTGTGCATCTTAAGACTTTAAAATGTATGAAACTGTTAGTAACATTTAAAATATATCAGGAGCTAATGTTATTGGCAGCTTATTTCTAAATTAGAAAGAAAAGCTCTATTGAGGTTTATCAATCATTAGTCTTTCCAGTCAAGAAATGAAAATGAAAACATTTGTAATTGATGATTTTAAATGCATTCTCATGCAACTTTCTTTTTGAAAGTATATATTTGTCTAGTGTACGTAAAAACAAAAGTTTGAAAGTTGAAAATTCAGTGCTAAAATCACATATTTCAGTTCAGTTCAGTCACTTAGTCATGTCCGACTCTTTGCGACCCCATGAATCACAGCACGCCAGGCCTCCCTGTCCATCACCAACTCCCGGAGTTTACCCAAACCCATGTCCATCAAGTCGGTGATGCCATCCAGCCATCTCATCCTCTCTCGTCCCCTTCTCCTCCCACCCCCAATCCCTCCCAGCATCAGGGTCTTTTCCAATGAGTCAACTCTTCACATGAGGTGGCCAAAGTATTGGAGCTTCAGCTTCAGCATCAGTCCTTCCAATGAACACCGAGGACTGATCTCATTTAGGATGGACTGGTTGGATCTCCTTACAGTCCAAAGGGGCCCCCAAGAGTCTTCTCCAAAATCACATATTTAGAAATATTAATATTTGAATTCTTTTTAAAATTACTTTAAATAAATATGCTTGGAATCATTCAGACATACAATAATACATATTCTGTATACTTCTTGAAGGACTAAGAAAATGAGAAGAATATGGATTTCGAATTTTCATATGAAAGTAAGATTCTTTTTTTAAAAAACCGAAACATTTAGCCCAACTTCTCTCAATTGGGAAGAAAAAAAAAAAATCCCACTCGCTGAACTGAGTCCTAATTCCCAGGAAGAATGTTCCTAACTAGACAACAGCCCCAGGAGAGTTCAGCCCATGGGGCATGGGATCAGCTGCCCCGGCTTTTACCTGTTTTGCCTCTTCATGGCTGTGTGACCAAGGAGAAGGCAATGAATTTCAGTACACATTATCCTTCTCATCTGAAAAACGAAAATAATTATAATACATGCTTCATTGTACCCTGGTGGCTCAGCTGGTAAAGAATCCACCTGCAATGCGGGAGACCTGGGCTTGATCCCTGGATTGGGAAGATCCCCTGGAAAAGGGAATGGTTCAGTTCAGTCCAGTCGCTCAGTCATGTCCGACTCTTTGCGACCCCATGAATCGCAGCACGCCAGGCCTCCCTGTCCATCACCAACTCCCAGAGGTTGCTCAAACCCATGTCCATTGAGTCGGTGATGCCATCCAACCATCTCATCCTCTGTTGTCCCCTTCTCCTCCTGCCCTCAATCTTCCCCAGCATCAGGGTCTTTTCAAATGAGTCAGCTCTTCACATCAAGTGGCCAAAGTATTGGAGCTTCAGCTTCAGCATCAGTCCTTCCAATGAACACCCAGGACTGATCTCCTTTAGGATGGACTGGTTGGATCTCCTTGCAGTCCAAGGGACTCTCAAGAGTCTTCTCCAAACCACAGTTCAAAAGCATCAATTCTTCAGTGCTCAGCCTTCATGGTAACCCACGCCAATATTCTGGCCTGGAGAGTTCCATGGAGCATTCCATGGGATTGCAAAGAGTTTGGCAGGACTCAGAGACTTTCACTTTAATGAGTCAATACTTTGTTTTATTGAGAGAAAGTGCACATTAAATTGGTTAGTTTGGACAAAGGGCTATTACAATTCTTAGCACATAGTGGGTACTTTTGATTATTAACTTATACTATGCTAAGCTATTTCCAATAACAACATATTGTATCCTAATTTAAAACCTGTAAGTGCCTTTTTAATTTTTTTTTTTTAATTATCAAGGAAGTGATTACAGATTGCCACTTATTTTGCTCTATTTTTCAGACAAAAAATAAAGTCTTCTGCTTTTCAACTTTTTCAAGTAGTCTTACAGGAGACTGTGTAAATCTAATTTTCTTTAAGGTCTTATGTTAGAGAAGTGAGAGTTGACTGTCCTTCCCTCCCCTACTTCTCTCTTTAAATTAGTACATTAGCTACTATTAATACATTAGTTACTAATCCACTTGGGACTTTGTGAAGTTGGAGCAACAAACTGTGGGGGCTCACATGCATTTAGTAAGGAAATGTCTATGTAATATGAATGATGTTGTTTTGGTACCATTATTTTGGTTTTCCATGTCTTCTACAATAAAGTCAATCACATTTTCAGTTTAGTGCTATTGCTAATAACTTCAGAAGTCACAGAGAACAGAAGCATTGAAGGAGAGAGAGTCAGCCGGCTAAGTCAAGGTTTGAAAACACTTCACTTTCCTATAAGGAAGGACAAAACAATAGCCAGCTGATTAATGTAGAAAAACTTCCATAAGTCATTGGAAAAGGACATCAGCTTAAGCAACATTTTCAAAGGCAGCAACAAATGAACTTCTCTTGGCATAAAATGTACCAGGTACCAGAAGACATGAAATCAGAATGGAAAACTCGTACAGAAAATAAAACATGAAAATGTATGCTAACTGAACAGTATGGGTAATAAAAACAATGCAGTCCTCAGCAATCTAAGATGTCAAATCCACCAAAGACTAAATACACGTAGTATTTTTAAACTTAATGCTAGAGCTGCACTTTATAAATGAGGTTGGTCCCTAAAGCAAGCATATATATGCCTAGTATACCAACTTCAAAAAATACTGACTTAGCAAGCATGACATTTGAATTGCAAAAACTAATCATTTCTCGTTCCTCTCTGCAACTCACTATGATTGTGTCTAGGGACACATTTTTTTCATGCAAATTTCTGATGGTATGAGGGAAATACATAGCTTACAGAAGGGGTATCTTGGACTATGAAACTAATAGGCAACTTCTTGCTAGATTTACCTTATTTTTTCATGCATAACCTCCTAAACTCCACAAAGGATTTAAGATAGTTTACAATGTAACATACAACAAAACACAGTACTTTTATATAATATCTGTCTAACTAAAGATTCAGTTGCTAAATCCAGGCTTTCAATTACTGGCACAGTGCATAAAAACAAAACTAGCATAATTCATATTGTTATTCTTGTCCTGTGTATGACCAACACAAACAGAAAATTTCCTTTTAGTTTAAAGGCATTTCAAATGAAAAAAAAAAAAATCTGAAAGAAAACTTTACTAAAAATTGTTGTAATAATAAAGTCTTAATTATGGAATAATGGATTTTTCTTACTTTTCTACAGTTTCCAGGTTTTCTACAGTGATGTCTTAAATCACACACACATAACCATACACATATTGAAATGTACACACTTGGTACATGATTCATATCCTTATAAGTGAGTAAAATACTTATATAAAATAAATGATCCCTTTGCTAAACACAACCTTTTAAATGTATTTTGTCTGTGTCTCAGGGAAGTGTATAAAATACTACGCAATATTTGGGCTGTTCCATGAATCAATGCAATAACTTAAATGGGACCAAAGATAAATACAAAATTTAGAACGTATTACCCATTTTAAATTTATACACACACACACACACGCATACACAATCCCTAATTTGTTCATCTCTGAAATAAAGAGAGCAGTATTTAGTCTTATCTGGTTCTTATTTTTTTTTAATAATTTATAGAAGTCTCTAGGTTAAACCATGATGTTACACACTGCTTTCTTCATGGCTTTCAGATATCCTCCCTCCAGCATTTTTAGATAAGCCTATCTTCTCCTTCCATCCTCCTCCCACAGCCTACTGCTGCAGCATCTTGCCTAATTCTACTGCTAGCCTAGAACTCTAGGATGGGAGAAAATATAGAGTTTGACAGAGAGCTAGTCATAAGCAAGGCCAAAATTTTACAAATTAAACACTGAGGAGAGTGTCAAAGTACATAGTTTGTACATGACTACAAGTCATGTAAAGAGAGGGAACACTTTATCATGAAATACGGATGCCATAAATTTAAACTGGGAAAATATATAAATTCCTAAACATCCCCTTTGACCATCAAAAATATCAACAAAGTGTCCAAGAAAAAAATGTCAAAATTAGAACAATATACCTTCTTGGGTCATCTTTCAAAAAAACTAGTTGCAAAATATATTACTCCTAAACAACAGCACTAATTTGATTTCCAGTTAATCATTTGAAGTTGGAATTTCTACCAAAAATGATGACTTAGATTATCTTCAAAACTTGATAAGATTTTTGGACAATAAACAGCCTCTTCCCTTTTATTCCTCCCTCTTCCCGTCCCATTGATACGCATTGATAATATTGTACCTGTGTTCTCACCTTCTATTGATCAATCTTCTTTGGACTAGATCATACTTCTCCCCAAACACCCCAATCTCCATTGAAATGGGTCTCATCAGAGTTGACAATTATCACTCTATACTTTTAAAAAGAATGGCAATACCTAATGAAGCTGACTTTCCTACAGATTTTGACATGTTTGATCACTCTTTTCCTTTTTAAAACTTGGTCTTCCCCAGATTCCAATAATGCTACAAGTTCCAGGCTTTCCCTTATGTTTTGACTCCTGCTTATGGGCTTTTTCCTACACTTTCCCCTAGGACATTGGGCTTTAATTTTCTTAACACTTTTCTCCCCTGTGTGTGTGTAGTATCACCTAGAGCACACAAGGCCCTTCTGTGACTGAGGCCTCACTGGTCAATTTGAATGGAAAGCCCATCAGAATATGTCTAGACGCGATGAAGCATGGTCATTGAGTAAATAAGCATGACATATGTTGCTACTGAAGTATCTTTGCAGTAACTATGCAATCTAAAATGACAAGCAAGATAACTGGTATTAAGCAGTTTGATAAAAATCATTGTCTACTATAATAATATGCATAACATTAACTGATCTCTTAGTTTTTAATTAACAGCAGAGTCTAGAAAAAATAAAACAATAAAACTACTTCAGTTCTCAGGCTCCCAAGTTAGCTCTTTAAATGATTTAAAAACAGATGTCTAGAAAAATAGTCCTATTTAATGGAATTTTTTTTTAAAAATCCATTTCCAAATATATTTACGTAGAACCATATACTAATGCTGAGATGCAGATTGAAGTATTTGAGATTTTTCCCCGAGTCTTCCTTTATTAAAATTGCTTTTTATGATTTTGAATCTGTTCGGGCAGTTTTGTTTACCTTTAAATCCGTACTTACATGATTGTCAAGAGAATTGGTCCTTAAGCTGAGAAAACATTCCTGTTATTCACACTAAAAGGCAACTCAACATATTTATTTCAAGATATACAACACTCTCTCACTTTTAAAATGGTACTGATTGTTTTTAACAATTTTTTTTACGTATTTAATAGATTTATTTGGTTGCACCAGGTCTTAGCGGAAGCATGCAAGATCTTCCATCTTCACTGCAGCTGTGCGCTGCTATGCTCAGTCATGTCCAGCTCTTTGCAACTCCATCGACTGTGGCCCAGCAGGCTCTTCTATCTACGGGATTTCCCAGGCAAGAATACTGGAAAGGTGACATGTGGGATCTAGTTCCCTGACCAGGCATCATTCTCAGGCCTCCTACACTTGTAACGCACTCTTAGCCACTGGACCACCAGGGAAGTTCCGATGATCTCTTATTTTTTGATAAAAGAACACTCTAGAACAGTTGTCAGAGCTTGTAAAGTATTGATAACCAGAACTAGCATTTATCAAGCAAGCACCTCACCAGGAAGTGATCTAAACATCTGATATAGCTTGTTTTACTCTACATTAAAACCTTGAAAGTTAGATACTGTTTTACTCAATTTACAGATATTTTCAGCCTGATTCGGTCATAGAGTTGTGATGATCCAAACCCAGGCTTTGGACACTAAAAACTATACTTCTTTACTAAAATATGCAGCATGAATTGATAACATGAATAACCAATTACCAAAATGCCAATAAATATGAATAAAAGCATTTGAACGACAACAATTTTCAAGAATACATTTTAGTGTTTCAGAGATGTGCTTTTTTTTCTATTTGCTCTCTTACCATCAATCATACAGGATAAGGGTACTGTTAAGAAAAGCAAACTCGTATTTTTCTAGCATCTAGTTTGCCCATTTAAACTTATTTAGAATTTTGCAGTGGGAAATTCATGAATTATATTAAAATTCATCAAGATCAGGTTGAAAACCATTCACCAAAAGTGGTAGTTTTAGGCATTTAAGTCATGTCCAACTCTTGTGACCCGATAGACTGTAGCCTGCCAAGCTCCTCTGTCCATGGGATTCTCCAGGTAAGAATACTGGAGTGGGTTGCCATTTGCTTCTTCAGGGGATCTTCCCAACCCAGGAATAGAACACCGTCTCCTGCATTGCAGGCAGATTCTTTACCAACTGAACTATGAGGGAGTCATTTTTTGCAAAGTTGCCTTAACCTAAAAGTCAGCTATCTCTTCCAACAAATTTAGTCCTTCATAAAAACAATGATGTTACCTAGAAAACTCAGATTACTCCACATCTCAACAACACAAATAAAGACCAAGAAAAAAAAATATTCCTATGAAAATCCCATATATTTTTGAGTCATAAATTCTAATTTATCATATATTCACAGAGCTACACTTAGTTAAGAATTTAGAATTCCTAGACTTATTCAATTTTTTAAAAATTCATCATGTAGGTTGGTCCAAGTGCAGCGGTGTTTACAGTTAATTGATCACAGCCAGTTACAGATTTATTTATTCCTTCTCCACTTCCCCTGCTTCACTTGACTAGCCTTTTAGTGAGTGTGGTTAAAGGGAAATTCATGTTAAAAAAAAAAAAATTCATCATGCAAAGATAATTGGCTTTCTTGAGGAAAAAAAAACACAACTCTTTCTATGCATATAAAGCTAATTCATATTGACAGTTTGACAGAGGATAGAATTTACTTGAAGGCCTTTAATCCAAAATACCATGACATATATTATTTCCTAGGTAAAATTATTTCACTTCACAGGGTTCATGAAAATATAGAATACTCAATCTGGTCCTTCCCTGATACTTAAAGGAAATACCAGTTCACTTTGTCCCTTCATTAATTAAGAAAGGAAATAAATATTCACTGAGCACAAACTAAATGCCAAGCACAGTTCCAACCCCAGTGGATCTTAATATAGAGTATATGCTTATACTATGGCTGTAAATCTACAAGTATCAAGAAAATAGTTCAATTTGAAAACAAAAAATTGTAGGACATATATGAGAAGAATTATCAAATACAGTGCATAAACAATACATTTCTGCAAAATTAATTGATTTTCTCCAGAAAGAAACAACAACAAAAAAGAAAACATAAAAATAAGGGAGGAGACTTAAAGCAATCACAGAATCAAAGTACATTAAAATGTGTTTAAATATCATTGCCACTTTTATAAGCAATACAATCCTGTTTTATTTGATACAAAATTAACTGAATGTTCTAAAACAAATAGAGCGTTTATATTATGACAGCTATAAAATGTACTAACATATCAATAAAAACGCATGAAGTCTGCTAAAGAAAACAGAATATTTTACTTTTAGATTGACCAAGACATTTGCATTTGGTAAATGAAAGAAAATAGTATTGCTATTTCAAATACCACCAAATTTTTCTAAAGCAAATTTTATCATCACGTATCAAAGTCTTTTGTAAACACATTCCATCTTTACAGGGTTTATTATAGTGTTTATTAATAAAAATGAGCTTATAAAAATAACTAACATTTAACATTTAAATTGGAACATTCAATTAGCATAACTTAGAACATTTTAGCCATAAATTTCTATTTATTATTTGAAAGTAAAATTTCATAACAGTTTTAAAATGCAGAATATAAAGTTAACTTTAAATTAGCTATGAATGTGAACATATGGAACTTTTAGATAAGGATAAATCTTTACTACTAAGTATGAAATTTTATGATATTAGGTACATAAAAAAGAATAAGCAATAATAGGTTCAGCATTCTTTTCAACTTCATACTCCCATCTGGTGGAACAAAAATGTTATTACTCAATTTTAAAATGTGAAAACCTAAGGTGTAAAACCTTTTATTTCAACAAAGCTCAATAAAAAGTAAATAGAATCAACCCCCCAAATTTATATATGTCTGATATATTCGTCTACTCATTCATTTTACACTAAGCCAACAAAATATTTATTGTGCATTTACTATGTGCCTGGCACTATGGCAGGTGTTACAAGAAGACGGTTAAAAAGTTAAACATGATCTGTGACACTGTGGAGCTTATAATTTAATGCAGGAGGTGCAGACTGAATAAGCAAATGGAAAAGTGAATACAGAATCTCAAGTTGAGGCAAAGTCTATGAAGGAAGCAAAATAGGGGGGTATAAGGAGAAAGAACAGAGAGGGTAGCTTTCTTAAACTGGCTCAACAAGGAAGCAAATTATTGGAAAATAAAAAGGAGAGTGAATAAAAGAAAACACACTGAGAAGAAAGCAGCACAGATGAGAGCCTTGAGGAGGAAAGGAAATCGGTATATTTGAGAAGCAGGGAGTAGCTGGATCAGCGAGTGAGAAGGATAGAAGAGAGTGAATTAGCTCCGTTTAGCCTCTTGAAAAATGTGCGGTTTTTACTTTAAAAACATTTTAGCCTACTTGGTCCCTTTTACCCAACATAAAACCAGGGGCCATCAAGTAACAAAGCTATTTCTTTAAGTATGATTGAAGCTATTTCAAAAGTTTACTTGATCAATCTCTCTTTAAATTCTTATGTTATCAGCTAAACTAAGTGGGGAGAAAAAAAAAAAAAATATATATATATATAGACCCAAATTGTAAGTGATCTCCAAGCTCAGGAGAAGTCCAGATCTTCTTTTGAAACTGAAAGTGCACTCATCATTGGGGACTAATGATAGTGAATGATCACTTAAAACTTAAAAAAAAAAAAATTCCCAAAACACACACTTTTTCATTGATATTAAAAATGATAAATTATATTTCATGGGTATTTAGTTTTTCTCCAAACTGTGTTAAAAGGCACAGATTTTGTTTTTCTTAGGCACTGAAAGGAAGCATTTTTCTAGATGCCAAGTTAATCCTTGTTGGCAAAATACATACCGTGTATAATGTTTGTGCAATTTGTAATTACAAACTGACACCCACTGACAATACAAAATAGCTTCTATCCCAGCAAGTAGCTACAAAATATTAAAGACCATTGTCTGATCCCATAACGCATGTCATTAACTTTCATTATTACTAATGGGAGTTACGGGCACACTTCCAAAATAAATCATAGACACTGTGTCACAACACTGCTCCCCAAAATGCTTTATTTTCAGGTTGAATATTCTTGACCATGCAGACACTTCCTTATTTTATTTTTCTACTTAGAAAAGTCCAGATATACAAAATACGAACAAACATCTTTTCTTTCCCATTCTATTTTGCCTCTAAATCAGTATATAATATAGGAGAGAAAATAAAATCAGTAAAAATATTTACTTAGAAAAATCTGATCAGAGAAAAATATGTTTTTGTAAAATAAACTCCCAGTATTTGTAAGTGAAACGTATATTCATATATACTCTATTTGAGATATACTTCCTGACCCAGGGATCAAACTCAGGTCTCCTGAACTACAGGCAGAATATTTACCATCTGAGCTACAGGGAAGTCCCAAACTGTTACAACTTTATAGTAAACTGGCAATGTGAATCAGAAGCCTTAAAACATTCCCAAACTTTCATTAAATAATCCCACATTAAGATATTTGTCATAAGAAAATAATCAGAGAGGCATACATGCCCAAGACTCAAACACCTTGGGTAAGTCAATGAACTTTCCATAATGCATGGAAACCAATCCAGTATTACCTGCATCTTAAAGGCTGAATAGTACAATTAATAAATGGGAATTCCGATAAATAGGTATGTAGATAGGTAGATGTGTAGGTGGTAGATAACTACATGGTAGATTATACATTACATAGTGTATACAAATATATTAATATGCTTATATATTATAAACTACATAATAGATAAATTAGGAGAAAGCCTGAAGAAGGTAAATCAGAACATTAACAATTTCTGTGAAAGTGAATGTGTTAGTCACTCAGTAATGTCTGACTCTTTGCAACCCCATGGACTGTAGCCTGCCAGGCTGTTCTGTCCATGGGATTCTCCAGGCAAGAATACTGGAGTGGGTTGCCATTTCCTTCTCCAGGTCTTCCCAACCCAAGGATCGAACCCAGATCTCCTGCTTTGTAGACAGATTCTTTACTTTCTGAGCTACCAGGCAAGCCCAATCAGAATACTGACAATTTCTAAATAAAGAAATAACAGATAATTTTATTTTTATATATTTTATATATATTTATAAGGTATTAAATAATATAGAATATTGTTTTAAAATATATTAAGATGTATTGTGAACTATATAATTTGGTATTCCAAATTCTCTATATTGAATACTTCTTAGTCTTACAGACAGTATAATCTGTAAAGGTAATAATTTTTGGTTTTTAAACTTCAGAGGTTCTAATACATATAATTTTAAAGAATATGTTGTGCACAAGCAAGGACTGAAACCCCCCAAGCTCCTGACTAGATGCCTGCTTGTCCCTATAGATTCACTTTGTCCATTTTCCCCTACATACTTATTTATATTATTTTCATGGTTACTTTAGAAATTACAGCATATATGCTGACATAATCTAATTGTAATCAAACAATAGGAAGATAACAGATGCTTTAATTTCAGTCACTATGCCTCAGGTCTAAATGCTACTTTTGTCTAGTATTTTAGTTCTTGTTTATATTTTCACAAATTAGACCTCCTATGCACAAGCTGACCATTTTCTATAATTTCTTTTTGCATCACTGACTTTACTTCAAGTCTCTTTTTTCCTAAATTACATTCATTAAAAGTTCATTGCTGCTGCTGCTAACTCACTTCATTCAGTTCAGTTCAGTCGCTCAGTCGTGTCCAACTCTTTGCGACCCCGTGAACGCAGCACGTCAGGCCTCCCTGTCCATCACCAACTCCCGGAGTTTACTTAAACCCATGTCCATCGAGTCATTGATGGTGACTCCATCCAGCCATCTCATCCTCTGTCATCCCCTTCTCCTCCTGCCCCCAATCCCTCCCAGCATCAGGGTCTTCTCCAATGAGTCAGCTCTTCGCATGAGGTGGCCAAAGTACTGGAGTTTCAGCTTCAGCATCAGTCCTTCCAATGAACACCCAGGACTGATCTCCTTTAGGATGGACCGGTTGGATCTCCTTGCAGTCCAAGGGACTCTCAAGAGTCTCCTCCAAACCACAGTTGAAAAGCACCAATTCTTTGGCACTCAGCTTTCTTTACAGTCCAACTCTCACAACCATACATGACTACTGGAAAAACCATAGCCTTGACTAGATGGACCTTTGTTGAAAAAGCAATATCTCTGCTTTTTAATATGCTATCTAGGTTGGTCATAACTTTCCTTCCAAGGAGTAAGCATCTTTTAATTTCATTAGGTGATGATTAATAGGTCACAATAGAAATGTCTCAATTTTTGTGGCCTGAGAATATTTTTGCTTTGCCCATGTTTCTGAAGAGAAATATTACAAACTATATGATTCTCTGTTGAGAGTTACTGTCTCTTAGAAACTGATGATATCAGTTCATAAACTCTTGGTTTCCACTGTTTCTATTCAGAAGTTATCAGTTGAATAAAGTCAGTTGAATTTTGTTCATTTGTAGATAATCTGTATTCTTTGTCTGGTTGCTCCTAAAATTTTTCTGGTCTGTCCTTGATATTGTGGAATTTCACTATATGTCTAGGTATGAATTTCTCTTTTGTTGGATTTCCTGAATCTAAGGATTTGTGTCTTTAATATTTCCAGAAACTTCTTACCCATTACCTCTTTGCCTTTCTTCTCTTTTCTCTAATCTCACCTTCAAGCAGTCTGATAAAATGTATATTATACCTTTTTAATCAGTTTTCTATATATGAAATTTTCTAACATCTGTACTATATTCTGGATAATTCTGAAGATAATTTAGTTTACTAATTCTGTTAGCTATGTCTAATCTACTATTGAAACTATCTGTTGTACTTCTAAATACAAATACATATGTTTTATTCCAAGAAATTCTCCAGAAGTTCTATATAATTCTTTTTCAAATCTACCAGGTTATTTTTGATAGTCTTGCTTTACTAAACCATCAATCCTCACTTTTATTTCTATTAGTATAGTAAACATGCTTGGTTTGCTGAATATGATAACTATAATATTCACATTATTTGAAATTCTGATTCTAGAATTTGTTTTCTCCACTGTCTCCAGTGATACTCATCTCATCATATATTTTGTCTATTTTTTATCCAAAAGAATTGTCTGTCTTTAAAGGACATTACTCTCCACTCCCTGGAGAAGTGCCTAATTCCAGGTCTGGGGAAGAGAAAGTACAAGCATAGCCTAGGACATGTTGTGCTATACAAATAGGAAAGTTAAAAAAAAAAAATGAGGGCATGTCAACAACACAGAAGACACAGCTTGGAACAAAGTAGCCTTCAAAAGAACAATAACTGTAATTTATTATAACTCATAGAACAAATTTTTAATAATGAGTCCATAGTGATGCTCAAGATAAGAAAAAAAAAGGTGGAGGAGAAGAGATTATTTGTCCTTATTGGAGGTGACTGTTACGTCAATAATTTTCTCTAAGAATTGGCAACAAAAAAGAAAAAAAATCATTTACCTTTTAGGACAAATGGCAGTTCATTCTCAGTTGATAAATGAAAAGTCAGCATTACAGAAGAACATCAGCGAATGTTAAATAGCACCTAATGAATACCAACTCTCAAAGTAATTAATTCAGTTAGTATCATTTTAGGATGCTGAAACTAATAAGTGAAAAGTCCTTTGGAATCAAGGTATTCAATATGGGGCAAAGTACCATCCTAAGGATAATTTGCTAATGGCAAAGAAAAAATAATTACAAGAGTATCTGGTAATCACCACCTTAAATAAGTGATCAATCTAAGAGCAATATCTTAGCTTCTGGTACCTCCTAAAGAAATGTAATATGAAATACATAATAGAAGTAATTTTTTCCAGTGAAAGGTTTTACCTCTAATATGCATTCAGAACTTACTTTCAGTTAATACATGTATATATTATACATATGCATATATGTGTATAATATGTATATATGAACTATGATAGAACCCTATGAAAATAACAATGATAAAAATGATTTAGCACCATTCATGGAAATCTGAGTATACACTAGGCATGAGATGATATTACAAATTATTATTATCTTAGAAATAGTGAAGATAGTAGCGTGGTATGTTAAGTATTTTGGGGAGATGTATGCTAAAATATTTATAGGTAAAGTGTTATGATATCTGTAACTTACATTCAAATATTTCAATAATGAAACAGAAAATGTAAAAGTAGAAACAGAGAGAAAAGAGACAGATACAGAGAAATTTTGGCAAAATTCTGACAAATGTTGAATCTAAGTGGTGGGTATATGAGTATTCCCAGTAGTACTCTTTCAATATTTGTAAGTTCGAAGTTTTTTTTTATAATTAAAACATTTTGGAATCATTTAACACATTAGACTACATTCCTCCAGAGCAGGTCTGTATCTGCTTCCTCCATGTGCCCGAGGACCAGTGCAGAACAACTTAACTATAGTTTGAATTGACGATTTTCAGGCCACAGAGACTGTCAGTATAAATCCCAGGACCAAAGGATTATGGAACCAGTCGGTCCATCCTATTACTAGAAATGAAAGTGAAGATTCAAAAATCTTTTGTAAGAAGCACTTAGCACAGTGCCTATACTAAGGATGGTCTTATTTTTGTTGTTTTTGTCATTGTTACCACTTTCCTAAGGGTGCTGTACTGTAGTTTTGCTATTCTCCTTGGTAGAAAAGTTACACTAGAGGCAGGCCAAATATCAATAAAAAGAAGTATATCTAGTGCCCTTAAAAATAAACTGTTAAAAATCAGTGGGACCATGATCTCCTTTGTCAACCTTTATCTTACAGTAATACCTCTATTCCAGACAAACTGAATGCCAAAATTCATATGTTGAAGCCCTAATCCCCAACTTAATGCTATTTGATATATTACACAGAGTCTTGGAAGGCGATGGGTTTTAGATGAGGTTATGAGGGTGGACCCCATGATGGGACTGTTGCCCTCATAAGAGAAAGAGCTCTGTGCTATCCATCTCTCCCCTCCCTGTGAGGACACAATGAAAAGGTAGATGCTTACAAGTGAGGAAGAGAGCTCTCACCGGGAACTAAACCTGCGAGCATCTTGGCCTTCCCAGAGTCCAGAACTGTTAGAAATAAACGCCTGCTGTTGAATTCACTCAATAAACAGTATTTTATTATGGCAGTCTGGGCTGACTGATATAAGGCGCATTTCTAAGCACAGGTAGGGTGTCATTCCTCTAAGATGCCTTCCTGAACAACCACTGCCTCCTTGAACCTCTGTAACAATTCTTGTCTGGAGCATACTCCTTAACGGGTTCAGGTTCATGGGGAGGTTAAAAGCACAGACTGTCTGTAGCTTGACTCCTACAGTATGAGTCTGTCCTATCACTTTGGAGATGTACATTAAGCCTTCTATGTCTCTGCTTTCTCATCTGCAAACTGGAATTATCAGTAGTTACACTTCACAGGACTCTTGATTACTTAATGAGACGACCCATAAGATATTTAGCATAGTTCATAGCATGTTGTAAGTTCCAAGCACATTACTATGTAATGCTTATTTTGTTAGTCATCTCTGCAAACATCCATGATTTTTCATTCCTCATAGAGCAAAATTTCCTTGTAAATGAAAACCATGCTGCTACTGTTGCTCCAAGTCTCATCATGGAAATTGCAAGATGTTGAGCATACTGTTAACCAGACTAAGCCATATTTATATTCAGGTTACAGTTATAGTCATGTAGGAATATCATCAACCTTTAAAGATTCTTCCTCTCGAGTAACTATATTATAACACTGAATCTGAATCTTTCAGAGGAAAATATACTATATTTTCAAAACTGACAAAATACACTTCCAATAGTATATTCACTTAGAGAACAAATGAATGTTCTCACCTTCATTTAGAGAACAAAAGCCCTAAGGATGGTATTTCATAGTCCATAACACTGTCCTAATGGGTAGCTGGGTTTATCTGGAGTCTTCTAAAATCATACCATATATTTAGAACATGAGAACTTTGAAAGATTACCACATGCCTGGAGACACATAGCCAGTCATTTGAATAGCCTCTGAGAAGACTTTTTTGACTTCAACAATTGAATTACGAAAGAGAATAACAGTAATTCTAGCAAGAAAATAAAACAATATGTTATCATAATAGGCAAAAATGGTGATTTCACAATTTTGGTTTCTATAGAAGTGTTTCAAAATACCACCAATACTTGGAACCACAGCTGAATGGGGATATTCTATAAGTAGGTTTATATTTAAATTCATATCCAGTGGCTGCAGTGTTCAAAATAGTAACAGTCTTACAATTCTAACTAAAATATAGATATTCAACATTTTAGACAAATTTGTGCTAAATATATTTAAATTTAGCTTTCTAAAAACTAATCACCTCTTGAAATACTAGTCAGCTTCTCTTTTCTATAGCCTGCCAGTTCATTTTTCTTCTAACTCTCATTATTAAGGAACATACAACAATTATATTTACATATTTTCTATACATATAAAGAGCTATACATACAAGAGCTAAAGATCCTCTTGATGAAAGTGAAAGAGGAGAGTGAAAAAGTTGGCTTAAAACTCAGCATTCAGAAAACTAAGATCATGGCATCAGGTCCCATCACTTCATGGCAAATAGACAGGAAACAATGGAAACAGTGAGAGACTATTTTTTGGCTCCAAAATCACTGCAGATGGTGACTGCAGCCATGAAATTAAAAGATGCCTGCTCCTTGAAAGAAAAGCTATGACCAACCTGGACAGCATATTAAAAAGCAGAGACATTACTTTACTCACAAAGGTCCATCTAGTCAAAGCTATGGTTTTTCCAGTAGTCATGAATGAACGTGAGAGTTGTACTATAAGGAAAGCTGAAGGCTGAAGAATTGATGCTTTTGAACTGTGGTGTTGGAGAAGACTCTTGAGAGTTCCTTGGAATACATGAAGATCAAACCAGTAAGTCCTAAAGGAAATCAGTCCTGAATATTCATTGGAAGGACTGATGCTGAAGCTGAAACTCCAATATTCTGGTCACCTGATGGGAAGAACTGACTCTTGAAAAAGACCCTAATGCTGGTAAAGATTGGGGGATGACAGAGGATGGGGTGGTTGGATGGTATCACCAACACAATGGACATGAGTTTGAGCAAGCTCTGGGAGTTGGTGATGGACAGGGAAGCGTGCTGCAGTCCATGAGGTTGCAAAGAGTTGAGAACAACCAAGTGACTGAACTAAGATGAACTGATACATATAAATTCATGCCCTGTGAAAGAGAAAAGGTAAGTCCACCTATTATCAGGAGTGTAATATTGAGAAAAACATTTTGAAAATTAAGCAGAAGGATTTTTAAAAGTTTGTATAAATGTAAATGTAATAGCTTAATTCAATTTAGACATCATTTGCTCTGATCATTTTATTTTAGATGAGGAAATACAAGCCGCAAGAGGAAAACAGTGGCTTCTAAGTCATATATGATAAAACCAAAATTAGAATTCAGGTTCCCCCAAAACTAATAAGACATCCATCCATCAATAAATGTATTAACTGAAACAAGTACTAAAAGTAAAAATAATAATTTTCCCAACAATAATTCAGATTAAATTCATGCCAAATTCACCTCTACCAATTGAGTAAACACCTGCAACAAGTTGGGCATATTATAATAACAGGCACTGTTTTTTTCTATTGATAAAAGATATTTTCCAACAGAATGAAATCAAAAGTTTTCTAAATATCATGATCCAAGACCTCTTTCATATCCTCTGCCCACATGGCCTGTCAAGAGATTACATTAATTTTGTGGGTCATAGACTATAGAAGTTATATGTCTACTATTGGAGAAGACTTTAAAGATTTTCATAAGCATGCTTTACATTCCTCAATAAAAGTTAAGTCAGAATAATTTGACTAAATACAGGGCAGGATATTTATTTATAAGGAGAAAAGAAGATGTTATAAAAATATTACTAGGAGCAGTAACTAAGCCTAAAATATTTTAAGACTCATGTCTATTTAGAGCTCCCTTATATTTGGCTTTCAAATACAGTCTAAACAGAAAGATGAGAACTGATGCCTTCGAACTGTGGTGCTGGAGAAGACTGCTGAGAGTCCCTTGGACAAAGAGGACATCAAACCAGTCAATCTTGAGAGAAATCAACCCTGAATACTCATTGGAAGGACTGATGCTAAAGCTGAAACTTCAGTATTTTGGTCACCTGATGTGAACAGCTAACTCACTAGAAAAGTCCCTAATGCTGGGAAAGATTGGGGGCAGAAGGAGAAGAGAGCATCAGAGGATGAGATAGCTGGATGGCATCACTGATGCAATGGACAGGAACTTGGGCAAACTTCAGGAGATGGTGAGGGACAGGGAGTCCTGACATGCTGCAGTCCATGGGGTCGCAAAGAGGCCAACACGACTGAGCAACTGAACTGAACTGTACATTCCTTGGAATTAAAAGATCCAAATCAAACTTTCTTAAATAGTATTTTGCCTACTGACTAATGAAGTAAAATGATAACATTTATCACTGTTAATGTCTTTTCCTATATAATTCCAAAAAAAAAAAAATTCTCCCTAATTTTGCTCTTTCCCTACCAAAAGGCAAGCTCCATGAAAGCAAAGATTTTTGTCTTTTTTTATTTAATGCTGTATTCCCAAGCACCTAGAGCACCAAATCGTATAGTTAGCATATAGTATTAAGAAATAGTTGTTGGAAAAAAAAAAAAAAGAAATAGTTGTTGTGTAAACAATTGAATGATGCAAAACAGGAGGGGTTACTATGTATAAGTTACATGATAGGTCACATTGGGAATGTTACTATGTGTAAGTCACAATTTTTTCAGCAGTTTATGTTTTACATGTTGCTTATCATATAAGATAGCTTTTCTAATATAAAATCACGTGCTCTTATAAAGAAAAAATAATGACAATTCCCACTAACATGCATCATCGCATTTTATATTTATAATAATGCTATGCTCCAGGTAGGACTGACATTATTACCTCCAGTTTGTAAATGGAAAACTGAGGCTCAGGAGGAAGGGAGACTTAAGCACATTGTAAAGTCAGTCAGAAGCAGAGTCAGTCCTAGAATAGTCAGTGTCTTTGACCTCGTGGACCAGAATTTATTTCCATGAAACACTCTGGTTCTTCCTGGCATACTGTAACCCAATTCCGGCAAAAAACATTAAGCATGACTACATCGTGAATGCTAAGTTGCTTCAGTCATGTCCAACTCTTTACGAGTCTGTGGACTGTAATTCACTAGGCTCCGCTGTCCATGGGATTCTCCAGACAAGCATATACTGGAGTGGGTTGCCAAGATCTCCTCCAGGGGATCTTCCCAACCCTGGGATCAAACCTATGTCTCTTATGTCTCCTGCATCGGAAGGTGGGCTCTTTATATCACTAGCGCTCCCTGGGAAGCCCAGGCGTAAGTACATTACTACTGTAGTAAAAGATTAAGGCATTACTGGTTAAATGTTCAATTACATTAAACTTACTAAGCATTTGGCAAAAAAATTACTTTGTCAGAACCTAAGACTGACTTTACACAAAGTCAGAATGAGTAGTCATCTGTGCAGTTTGAACTGAGGGACAGCACTAGCCCTTCTTCCTCTCAAATTCTCCCTCATCTATGAAACTGCCTTTACAAATGAAAGGATATTCAGTTCAGTTCAGTCGCTCAGTCGTGTCCGACTCTTTGCAACCCCATGAATCGCAGCACGCCAGGCCTCCCTGTCCATCACCAGCTCCCGGAGTTTACTCAAACTCATGACCATGGAGTCGGTGATGCCATCCAGCCATCTCTTCCTCTGTCGTCCCCTTCTCCTCCTGCCACCAATCCCTCCCAGCATCAGGGTCTTTTCCAATGAGTCAACTCTTCTCATGAGGTGGCCAAAGTATTGGAGTTTCAGCTTCAGCGTCAGTCCTTCCAATGAACACCCAGGACTGATCTCCTTTAGGATGGACTGGTTGGATCTCCTTGCAGTCCAAGGGACTCTCAAGAGTCTTCTCCAACACCACAGTTAAAGACAAACTCCATCTCCTCAAAAATAAAGCCCTGGGTGCCTGATTTTGGAATCTAATGTGTTATAACCAAATATCTAGACAGAGTATTTAGAGACTTAATCTTATTCCACAGAACTACACCCTTCTCAGGATTTGGTGCTATTTTAAACTCATAGTCATTGAGAGGAATCAGTAAATTAAAATATCTCACAATTACTACTAAGAATCATGCATGCAAAGATTACCTACACATAAACTCTGGCTCCTATTTTTCTTGAGGGTTTCATATTTAGTAGACAAAGCTCCATTTTGATTTACTACTAGCAAAACTTGGAAACAGAATTGATGGAATGGATTTTGGAAGTCCACTTTTAGATTCAATAAACAAAAGTACAAGCAAAGATGTAATAAATCATCAGGGTTCTTTCCTAATCTGTTTTTCTTTCACCACCCAAAGAGTTGGTCAACGTGACTCCAAGGATAAAACTAGAATAAACACAAAAGTATCTTCTGGGCAATCTACCTCATTCAAGTTTCTGGCTTAAATGCCTTAGTAACTTCCTCTTACTTGTAGCTTGGAGTGAAAACCTTATAATTTGGTAGGCTTTCCACAGCTTTTGCTGACTTACCTACCACACCTCAAAATTCCATTCCCATCATGCTAATCCAGTGGTAATACTTGCATGCCCCACAAAGAAGCCAGCCTCATAAATAAATATTCAGTCACTGCTGATCCATAGACTTCTTTCCTCCACACCCACTCAGGCTGAAAATTTCCTTGGTGACATCACTTTGCCTTTAACCTCAAGGATGTTTTTATTTATTTATTTATTTTAATATCAATTTTACCTGCTAAATTTTTTAGGGAAAAGGAGACTAAAAACACTAGGGCATAGTTTTCCCCAGGCAACATCTCTCTGGGGGGAAACTTTGATACATAGTAAAGCTTATCAACATGCATCAGTTTTATTACCAAGAGGTTGATAGACTGAATTTCAGATAATCATAAAAGTCTTAACTAGCAATCCATGAATTTCATACCATAATGCTTTATATACATATCACCAGCCCCACCTTCAAATAAAGTAAAGCTATTTTACTAAATACAAAGTAACATAACAGTGTCTGCTAAACACATTTCTCTTTTTTACCGATCAGAAAAATGGCAGCATAAATTGAAAATATAAAGCTCCTTCAGATCACATATTATAGTTCGAGAGAACTATAGCTTTTCTTTGCCTATTACACAGAAAAGTAGCTGTAATTGTGTTATTTTTCTAAAACAAATACTCATATTAAAGACTGTCTTTTTATATTCATGTTTTATCACCTAAGTATATTTCAACATAATTGGCCTTATCCCTGTAAAGCCTCTCTGACTGTTATAATCAAATCTACTAATATTTATGATGCAAATCCTTCTCAAAATTCCATAAGAATTACTTTTCAGAATTAATGACCAAAACAAAGTGACTAATATACAAGGTTATTGCCATATTTCACATAAATATCACAGAGCGGATTCTCCCAAAATGTCACAAGTGTATTCTTCACTAAATGATTTAATATTTTAAAGATACACAAAGCTGCTACAAAAGGAAAGTACTTATGTTTGAAAGAGTAAAGAAAAATTACTGGTCTTTCAAATTAGTTTACTATGCCTAAAAATTAATTAAGTTTAATGCAATGCAAAACAATACTGAACTGGGCTGAAGTTATGCATCTTCAATTACATCCCTACTCATTATAACCAACTTAATCTTAGGAAGCTCATATAATTTCTAAGGACTTGAATGTTCTCATCTATAAAATGAAGAAACTGAATTATCTCATTGCTAAGGTACCTTCAAAATATATGGTTCTAAAACTATAACTAGTTTCCATAATTCAGAGTAAGATATAAGATTTAGTACATGGATATTAAGACCTATTCTTTTTGCTGAAGCAAATGATCTGTGTTTAGTCAAGGTTGTTGGCATCACCCTATGTAAAGTCAAGGGTATTTGATGCTATTTAGTTTTCCTGATATGAGAAATGTGTTTCAATTGAATTATGACATGCTTCTGCAGCCTGATTCCTGCAAGACAGCAACAGTCTGCTGTCTGTCAGCCACGCCAATAAAAGTGATAAATGTTCCCAGTGATTAAGTTATTTGTCAATAATAGAAGAAGCATTTTGAACTCATAAATTCTGCACCTATAATTTCATACTTGTCTAAAACTGTATAATCTATTTAAGCATTGAACTCTAACAGAAATAGTCAAGGAAAACCAGAAGTACTTGTTCTAGGTTAAAGAAATATACTTTACTTCAAACTTCTCTGTTGCCTGAGAAAAACCCAATATGGGAATTTCACTGTCCCTTTGAGACAGCTGCTTGAATGTTATCTTAACATTATCTAACCACATACCACTTACTGATGTCAAAGACTTAAATACACACTTCTCATGTCCTATACATTTATACATATGTGTGTATATTTGTGTGCGTGTGTAAATACACACACATATATATGTACTTTAAATGTCATAGTAATATAGTGTAAACATTAATTAGCAAATTCTCAAAATAGAAAGTATTTAAAATTATTTTAAAAATCTGATGATTCCCAAGGAAATCTTTTCAGAAAATACAATGGAGGATAATATGCTAAGTAGTAATATTCAAGCTGTAGTAGGTCTTCTGGGAAATATTCAATGCTCTCTTCAGCTTTCATTGAAAAACTAAATAAACCACAGGCAGCAGGACAATTTTCCCTCTGGAAGCGGATGGTTATAGATGTATTAAGGAGTATAACATATGCTATTAAATATGATGGTGAATAATTCATATGTGCTATCAAAAGAGCCAAGCTACTGGGACTAATATCTACTCTGCTAAAATTCTCATTTTGCTCTTTGTTGTCTTTTGCAATCAGTAGGCTCATGGAATATCTGATGTAAATGATATAAGGTTGACTGCAAAGCTATAAAAAATAAACAAATTAAACTCAGGTTATAAGCCAATGCTGACACATTTTCCTTTACTTGAGAAAATCTTCAAAACACTCTAAATAGCTACCCAATATATCTTATTATAACCTAAGTAATGTGTTGGCAGAATGTCCATATTAATTTGTTATTTTAAATATTTCTTTGGTTGAAGAGAGAAGGAAAGTAAACCAACAAAAAATGATACAAGGAAACAGTAAAAGAAACAGTCATAGAAATCATATCAGTTTTGTAGGGTTTTTGAAGGTGATTATTTAAAGGTGACATTCTGCTTAAAAGGCATATCTAAATAAGCAAGAATGACACTTAGGAAAGCATCTCAGCTGGTATGGACTCTAGATGTTCAGAAGTGGCATTTCTACACCTACTGCTAATTATATTGCAAAAATAATCTTAAAGAAGTGATGGTTTCTTATTTAACAAATTTTCCTTGATAGATGTTCCATAAGATGTTATGGAAAAATCCGAATGAAATTTTGACCAACCCAATTTTGATAGATGTTCCATAAGATGTTATGGAAAAATCCGAATGAAATTTTGACCAACCCAATAAAAATCACTGGAAGTTATGTCATCGCCTCTTGCCCAGTACAGCCTTTGTCACAATAAAAACTCTGAGGACAAGCCTCAGAAAGTAGAATTTCATAAAAAAAAATTAAATGTCTACTCTGAACTCTCTAACAGTTTAAGATCTATTAAAAAAATTAAATTTTAAAATTATAACTACTGCTTTTGAAAAATAATAAATAATATATAAGAAATGCTGAGATGCATTTGTAAACCTATTTTTCTTTAAACATCTGTATACCACACAGCTAATATACATGAATTACATATTGGGTGCAAATAATTGTTTATTAAAACTACTAAATACAAAATTATTCTTGGTTTTGGTTGTACACTTTGTTAAAATAACAAGCAAAAATATTCTCTCATGAACATTAAAAACAGCTTTATACAAGTAATAAAGAAAGAAAGAATAATTTTAAAGTCTTGCTTTACCATCTTTTATCACTTTCCACTTAGTCCCTAAGTTATATTGAGTCAACCATCCCATTTATTACTTCCCCATTCCCATTCCAACTACATTAGTTCAGCCTTCTTATTTTTCATCTAGATTACTCTCATGGTCTCCTTACACATCGCTCTCTCTTTCTGTATTTCGTACCTAAATCACCATAACTTCACTTCAACACTAAAAACATACACAAGTCCACTGTTTCCAGAGTGATCTTCCTAAAATACAAATCAGATACCATTCCTTTGCTCAGAACCCTGCAAAGACTGTCCATAAATTTGGTGCTATAATTCACAGTCCTTGGTTTAAATCACAAAGCCATTCCTAATCTCATTCCTTCCTGCCTCTGTAACCTGATCTGCTCTGGCCTCACACACTGTCCTCGGATAAGCCCTGATGCTGCTGTGTCCCACACTCAGACCTTTGCTCATATGGATTTCTCTGTATAAAAATGTCTTCCCCTTTGTTCCATTTACAGTAACACATCCTTTAACATCCAGCTGACATCACCTAATCTGGGAGACCTGAAGTGCCCAGGCTATTAGGCTTTGCCCATTTGAACCCCAATTTACTCAGGGCAGCATATTTCAACCAGAGAAGAATCCCTGGCAACCCCTGCCTTGCTTGCTGATAAAGTTGGGGAATCCACTGAGAAGACGGCACACAATCCACTTTATTTTCTCAGTGCTGAGTTCAGGCGTGCCAGTAGTACATGGGTGCTCAATTATACTTGTTACTTGAGGGAATCTAAGGAGGGAAGTTTAACCAGCTGAGGGGAATAGTCACCTATTAAACCTATTAAACTCCAAACCAGGCACTTCTAAATGGTGAAATGCTTTAGAAACACATTTGAGGTTAATTTTGGCCACCTGTAACCGAAAGAAATAAAATTGTATTTACCTGAAAATACTGTATATTTAATACTCAAAAATAATTTGAAACAAATCTATACAAAAGAGTACAAACTTTAATTGAATAGTAAATATTTTTTTTATTTCTATAATTTGCAACCTGTCCATTTGTAAATAATCTGTAATTTGTAAAGTTGCAAATACGTTAGAACAAAGCACTGTTTTATGAATGTTGCCTTCTTGGTAGCAACAAGGTTTAGTTTACCAATAGCTAGAGATTTATCTTTTTGTCTCCAAGGGCAGACTCCAAGCCTCTACTTGTGCAATAAGAACTAATTAATTGCTAACTGACAATTATGACACTAATAATAGCAAAATAGCCTTATGCATTCATTCCCAGCATCAAAAACAGCTTACATACTCCCTTCCTAAAATCAACAAGGTATCAAAAATTATGCTATTAGTTTCTCATCCCAACTAAAGAGAGTTCTTGGAAAATACAAGAATGATATATTTCCTCAGTTATGTTAAAGAAAATCAAAGTGTCACTAAGTTTATTTTTTAATTTCATGAACTTTAGAGTCAAACAGAGCTATTTGGACATCAAATTATCTCAAGATTAAAAACAGACTTGTCTTCTAATTTCCAAAATACATTTTCATAGAGAATCATTTTATATTTGCCGATGCTTCCTGTTTGTCAACGCACTATTCACTCATGTGATTAATGGAAAGGGGGGAAACTATGTATTTCAATCTAAATACGTGTGTGTGTGTGTGTGTGTGTGTGTGTGTGTGATGCTCAGGATCAGGGGGTTATCTAAGGAAAACTATGTATTTCAATCTAAATGTGTGTGTGTGTGTGTGTGTGTGTGTGATGCTCAGGATCAGGGGGTTATCTAAGGACTGTGGGATTAAGAATGGTTTAAGCTTTCTTTTTTTCTGCTTCCTTGTCTTTTCATAGCTTTCTATTAATTAAAAAGTTGACTTTCTAAAAAGCAAGTTGTACTTCATAATGAAAATAAAAGCCAGGAAGCCAAAGCAGCAAAGCATCAGTGGGCCTTTGTAGAAGGTAGGAGAATAAGCTTTGCTTTATAATAAGAAAATGAGACCGGTTTTCCCCCTGGTAAAAGAGAAAGAGGACATTAGATAGGAACTCTTGAAGAAGAGGAAAGGGGAGCCCAGCAGAATGCTATGAAGTTGGGAAAAACAAAATTCCTGAGAGATAGATACTAATAGTTAAGGTTCCAATTTAAAGTCATTTGTATTGATGTGATATAGACCCTCCTTCCTTGCTGTCCTAAAATCAGCTTAAGTTTAATACTACTGAAAAGAGCTGGTTTAAATGGTTGGTTTGTGGACACTGATGAAGAAGCTCAGTTTCCCCTGTGGGTTCATACTTTGTAGGAAAGAAACTTCCCTAGAATAAACAGAAATCCTTCTATGGGATGACCTTGAGCATAAAATCTTTTCTACACTCATCTTTATAAATTTGCCAAAATCACATGAAGGTGATTGAACATGCCTGGGGCATGGTCGGGAAGGATTCTCTGTTGATACCTGTTGGATTCTCTGTTGATTCTCTGTTGATATACAAGTTTAACAGATTTGGCAAATTCTACCTTCCTCTCTGCTGAATACAATATGACTTTGCCCCTCAAAATTGCAATATTTTGAAATAAAAAACTTTAGAATATACAATTCAAGGTACTGTCCATAAAAATAACCTGAAGGTCAAAAGACATTCAAAATGAAAAATGTTTGAGTTTCATTCACAAAGTGAAACAGTTTTCAGTGTCTAAACATAAAAATTAAAAAGACATGTGTTGACAGTTGACATTTGTTGTGGATAAATGAGTTTCATAACCTATTCCATTAAATAGGCAATTTACATAGTACTGTTAATTATTTATTACTTTAACAAGAAAAGACTCAAAGTTAGCCAAAGATAAAATATGTTGAAGTTAGAATTAATTTTTTCAGTAAAAACTGGAAACTCAAAAATACTAGCATTATCTTTTCAACTAATTTTTAAAATAAAATCATTATTTTGCAGAACCCAAAGACCCATAGGTCTTCTAATCTGTACGCAGACCTCTGTACAAACACATGCTAAATATCCATGATGAAAATAAATAAATACATATCCATGAAGATAAATGATTTACTTGGCTAATTTTTCAACTATGACATTTTTCAACTATGTCATATCAACCTTAAAATACAAAGAAAAAATTCTTACTCACCAAGAAGGGAATATTATATGATAAAACTGGCCAGCAAATAGCACTTAAGAGCATCTTTGAAACAGATACCCACATGATGATTGCTAATAAAATTAGAACAAATGGTACAGACTACTAAGAAGTAAAGGTTACAGAAAAAAATAAGGTCAAATAAATGAGATTAGTGACCACAACAAGAAGAATGAGAGGTTGGCTCTGTCTAGACATTCTCTCTCTAATTTTTGTAATTGGGTAAGATCAAATTTTTAAAACCAAAATAAAATGAGGACAAGATACTACCAGCTTTCTCATTCATGATTACACATGCTTTTAGTTTGCTTGTTGTTTACATGCCCTGCTATATCTCATTTTTTCCAACTGAAGAAGTCTGCTGACTTTGTAGCAATGGACAGTATAATCTATTTCAATAAAAACACCAATATATGTTTGCAAATTAAGGGTATACTGCTTCAAGTAACATACAAAAGGCTAACCATGACCAAACTAGGTAAAGCAGGTAGAATGAGGCAAAATGTATTACATTCATTAATATTGTACTCAGGCTTCAATTTTTAACAAACACAATTAAAAAAAAAAAAAGTCATTCCTTTGCATATAATGTCATTCTTAAAATAAATTTCAACATTTTCACTTTATTTAAAATCATTTTAGTTATTCTTCCAGTCATCATTAATTGTGCTTTGTTCACAGAACATACTGAACAAATAAAACACACTAAAATACACAGGATATAAAGATAAAACAGAGTCTCATTTAAATATTTTAGCTATCTTCTCAATTAAATTATGGTGATAGAATCAGATTTTTGAATTCGTTGAAATTTTTAAGAACTCAAAACGCCCACTCATGTAAAAACCTGGGTTAAAAGACTGTTTTCATTAACTTTTCCTGATTTTCAATGGACTTATTAGTTATAAAATCCCATCCACATTATACAATCCCATTTAAAATGTACTTTTTTAGTAAAGATTATTTCATAGTCCATAACCTACCCAACCCTATGATAAAAAAATCAAAGATGCTCACTCAGCCATCTTAGTTTAAAATTCAAGTAGTGTCTGGCACAGACGGTAGGTATTTGATTTTAAACACATTCATATTTTTTAAAGCCACCTGTTGTGCTATTTTCAGGAATGGCAAGCATGATACACTGATAGATTCTACAGCTATTATAATGCAATTGACAGTATAAAATGCAAATTATGGTCTAAACTGGTAAAGAGGGGAATCAATTAGTGCTTAATCTATTTGAAGTTCTTCCTGTAAGTCCCTAAGAATGGAAGACTCCTTCCCCCTGTTGCACATTTAATATTGGCATTTCTATGTGGCAGATGGTGACCTTATCCCTGTGCTCCAGCTAAAAAGATTTTTATTAAGGCTAAACAAGTGTGAACGGTGCTAATTTCTTGCAGCAGGCCGATATGAATAAACCTCTAGAATGAGTGTAAATGCCCTGCCTCGCCATATGGTTGGGGTTCACATACTGCAAATAGAATGGACTGAAAAGTAGCCAACATGCTTGAATCCTGCCCTGAGTCCCATGTTTCATCATTAGCCACCCAATCAAAGAACAGCTACAGAAGAAGGGCGATCATAATGGATGAGAAACATAATCTGAGGAACTGTTTGGTGGGCCAGGCTCTGTAGAAGGGCCAGCTGTGGGTAGATTCTGAAATATGAAACATTCACCTTTTAGTAACCCTCATCATTCATGATTCTCCCTCATCAACACCAGCATTCTGGCAAAGCTCTTGCCACTTCTTCCTCTAATATCCACTGACTCTTCCCTTCTAATAACCCAGAGTCCAGTGGTGACTGATACTAATAATTACTCTGGGCATATCACTATACACCGTGCCCTCTAAGTGTGGGTTCCAAGCTTTCAAGGTGTGTCTCAAACTTAAGAACTGCTACCACTTCCTTTAAAGAACATTTTCACAGACTCCTAGTCTTAATTTACTTTACAAGGTTACTTAAACACATACAAACATAAACCATGTGAAATCTTAGTAAACTTTTAGTCCATAGGGAGTTAAAAATTTTACAAAATAACATTTTAAAACCTCTACAATTAGTAAAGAGTAAATCTGAATTAATCACAGTTTGCTGCAATGCTGTGATAAACTGCTGGATATTTGAATACGGAATGGTTTCTTCTAGGCTGATTACACTACTACACCTTGGGTGGGGATCTAAGATCTCAGCACTTTGTCTTCCTGGAACCACTGTAAAACAATTTATTCATAGAGCCTTGACTTGACATCACTTGGTTTGAAAATGGTGTGAATGAGATTCTGTATGTTTGACATCTGGTCATCTCAGTGGTTGATCAGGTAAGAGAGGGGATTATTTTTATAGATCATCAAAATAAACATTAAAAAATTAAACACTCTCAGCAGTGCTTAAGAGCCAGTAAAGTTTCACCTCTTCTTTCTTCTACCGAAGTATAATTACCATATAAGTAAGATTAAATTTAGTGAACTCTTTCCATGTGCCAGGCTCTTTATATGTCTTATCTCTGGCAATCCTCCCAACAGTCCTACAAGGAAGCTACTATAATCATTCACATTAAAGATTTAAAAACTAAGGTTATACAATTAGGATACAAATCAGGTTTTAGTGGACTCCAGAGCCTTTTCCTTTAATTACTACAATATGCCTTCTACCAACTTGTTCTCAGCTAGTTGGCCAGTGGAAAGGTCCCTATCAGTTAACTCTTCTTAAAAAGCTGACTATCTCTTCTGAGAAGATTTGCATTTCCCTATTTCTTACTGCCCTCAAAATGAATAAAAATTGTTAAGTAGTTAGAATAGAAAACAGGAGTCCAAAATGGCGGTGGCTAAAAGACAAGGAAGGGAAAAGCCCGCGAAAATAGAACCAAGGAAGGTCCGAGGACCAGAGTGAGGACCTCAGGGAGAACAAACAACACATTCCTGGCTAACCCAATTTACATAGGGCAGGCCCAGGGGGAGGGAAAAAAACATATAACAAGAGGAGCCAAAGTGCTCTCTCTGGCTCTCTGTCTCTCCTGCACGCTGGGGCATTGTTCTCTTCTAGTCTTTGGGTCGACATGCCCTCATGCCTCGAGGATGGATTCTCCTGCTATTTTCTAAATAAAATAGAGCTGTAACGCTGATTTGTCTAAGAGCTATAATATGGTCTGTCCAACACCCGAGAACTGTGACGCGCTGGGGGCTTTAATGTCCATCACTCCAAATCTTTGTTGTGATGAGACAGAACCAAGGAGCATACACTCGGCCGACAAAAATAAAAGTAAAAATAACAACAGATTGGTGGGGAGAGGAACAAATCATTCTGTAACAGAAGTGTATTTCAAGTGGAAGATGAATGAAGATAATATAACTATACAGATAGCTACTTTTTCTCTAATAGTTCAATCTAACTTCACTAGAGAGCACATAATAGCTGAATCCATTGTAGTTATGTTCTAAATTAATTGTTAGGTGTTCCTGGGGTTAGTTGTAATATTTGTTGGATGAAAGAAAAAGATAGCATGACCTTATAGTTTTCAATGACTTAAAACAACGAAAATTGAAATACTTCATTTATGACATATCTATTTGGTCCTTCTGCAAAATCTTCCAGATTAGGCAGATCAAATACAGTACTGTCACAACTCCTTCCTATGTATTTCACTCTGCATCTAAAAGTATCTATCCTTTATATTCTCCTCTAAGATTCAACTACTCTTCTACTCAATCTGTAGAGACAACAAAATTATAGTCTATTTATTTAAGTATAATGGGTTTCATTCTCATATGTCTTCCTCTCACAGTTCATTCATCCACATAAACATTGCCTTTTTTAGATTTAAACTCCAAAGCTGTATAAACTTTGTCAGTGAGATATTTCATATCTACAAATAGTGCCATATATCAACAGAAGATTACTGAATACTTTCTGCAACTCTCTGCTTCCTTTTGCTGATAGAAAGAGAAGTAATCAGTGATCGGAAGAGAGGCCCTGAACTCTTCAAACAGTATAACACAAAATCTAACAGAAACATGGCAAAACAAACAAACCAGAAACAGAAACAAAAGTTTTCAAAGACACTAAGGTGATGAAATAGCTATTTCATAATAGCTAATAAACGTCTTACATGCATTCCAACTTTTAAACTGATTAAAGGTTAGAGTCTACAACTTCCTTTTGTCTCAGCCAAAATAATTCCTTTTAAGTATATTCTCTCTAATACATTTCACAAGCAACTTTAACATATCATTTTGATGAACTCAGACAAATAAAGTATGTTTCTGATGTTAAAAAAAAAAAAAACGCATTTACTCATGAGTTTGCCCATCAAGTTGACGTTTCTAAATTCACTAGACACAAGAGGATGATAAAATTCTAGTCAGTGAAGGCAAGCATCAACTCTCTAGGGCACAATACACCTTCCCTAAGTGTGTGCCAACTTCAAACACATATAAGGCTTTAGATGTGTTATCAGTCATCAGAGACATCAGGCAAAGTAGATAAGAATGTCTTTCAAGAATTCTTTTTCTAAGGCCTCAAGGGAAGTCTCCTATAATTGATCAACACAAATGTTACATCTTCTGGTTATCTAGGAAGCACAAATGATCCACGTAATGAAGCACTCAAGTGTTTGCTTGCATAGGACTATGGGAAGAAGAAAAATCTGTCAGTTGCAAGAGTAGGGAAGAAATCACTGATATGAAGATTTATTTTCAGGTTTCCCAAAACTTACAATTGTAGCTACTGTGATAAACAGCATCATGTGAGCTTTTTAAAAACAGTTTTAAAGAAAGCTTTACTTTTAATTGCATTACCTACAAAAGTTATCTAATATCCAATTTGCACAATGCAATTTAGGTTGTTAAAGCACACAGTGAAAAAACATGTCATTCTATTTTTTTCCTGTGGAATCTGAATTTATTTCACTGACTCGGATGTAACAGTGATACACGTAAAAGCTTAGTAGGAATATGAAATAGAGGGTAAGGGTCTTGGAACATGATTACCATAGAAATAACATTTTTAGAACCATAATGCCTTCATAGTATATTATCAGAAAAATCCACAGCAAAATGCAAAGCACAATATTCAAGTCTAAATTTCTCATAATAAGTCAAATATTTTAATTGACCAGATAAATCTTTATGACATTTATTATATTAAAAATAAATAATACTAACACTAGGTAAGAAATATGTACTAAAAGTTTCTCCATATTCTGATCATCATGGTCCTCCTCAAACAGGCATCCCATTTAACATGCTGCATGGTAAGAAATAAAGCCCTTGCAGTTTGAAATCTTCATTTCCAAATGATTTGGACATTTCCTTTCTAATTGTAAATAAATTTTAAGGTCCTAATCTTTTAAGTTTTTAAAATTATTTGTTCAGTCAACTAGATTATTTTAAATGAACAGTCCAATAGTAACACTCGACTCAGTTCCAAATAATCACAGATCTTTTGGGGATGCACTGATGCAGCAAAGATGGTTTTGCTTCTTTTTCACTATGCCCTCATGTCAAACCCACTCTGCAACCACCTCTTCTGCAAACATCCCATTTTGGATTCATTAGTAGGACAATGCAGGGGAGAGGAGTCATTGAAAGAACTGGACTATTAGCCATTTAGGTGATAAGTAAAAAAGAGTTCTGCCATGACCTAGAGGGGTGGAATGGCGCAGGGATGGAGGAGAAACTCAAGAGGGAGGGGATATCTGCATACATATAGCTGATTCACACTGTTGTACAGCAGAAGGGAACAAAACAATGCAAAGCAATTATATCCCAATAAAAACAAACAAACTAAAAAAGCTAGATGGCAAGGTTTGGTTGTTTTGTTTCAGTTGTCAAACAGCAGGAGTATATGTGGCCCAATATTCCTATAAACTTGTATATACAAGTTTAATCTGTAATATGTAAAAACAAGGCAACATGAGAAAGGCAACATCTGCTGCTTACTTTTATATGCCTCCCATTTAGTGATCGATCACCACATCTATTCCTCAAAGCTATGAATGTAAGTGTTTTCCTTTACGACAGATCAGACAAATAAAATGTGCTACAAACCTAAGGGCATTCAGTAGGTTGGAAATATGGACAAAAAAGAAAGAATCACAACTAGTAACAGAACCAAATGATTTAGTTGTTATTTCGTTTTGAAACAAAAACACAAGCTATCTCAAAAATGGGAAGTAGAGTATATCAGAACCAGTCACTGATATTTTTTAGTTCAGTTCTAATTCTGGTTTTGTTTGCTAAAAGAAAAATATTTGTTTTCTAATAAATAGTGCCAGACAAACCAGAGTGCTATCTATGTTGCTCAATAATAAAGCAGCATTCCAATTGTTTACCAAATCCATGTTGTGTGCAGGGAGACAGGAAGACAGAAAAACTGGGGTGCTACTTGTCTAAAAACCTGAAAATTCCTAAAGGAAGCAGTGAGTGAATGAACCCTCAAAGCTGGAATCAATTATTTAATTCATCTTTCTGAGGTAGTATATCAAATTCTTAATTAAACACAAGTTTTTTTTTAATGAAAAAAATTTAATTGTTTTTTGTCTGCCTAAAACTCTTTTTTAAAAAGCTCTCTTTAATTATAGGACTGAAGTTTCAGAAATAAAACCAAGAAAATCTGTTGTAAAAAATCATGCAGAAGTGAAAGAACTTCCTTAAAATGGGCTGAATAAACACAAGATATGATCAATTAGAGGCAGTTTTAATTTTAGTTATTAAACCTCTTTCTCTTCCCTCCTCACATCTATTCTGAAATTTCTATTAAACTAAAAAATTGAAAATGAATACAATTTATTGCTTTCCATTTTGAATATATAACATCTCTTATCCTGAAATGAATATCAATCTTTAAAATTAGCAATCAAAGAACTTTGAAAGCAGACAGTGCAACAAACTGCATAATGATTTTAAATCACTAGAAGGAATAGCTGCCAATCAGCTAATTGTAATTATGTATTGTGCCTGCTCGAAAAGAACCTGAAATGGAAATTGTTTCCTATTCACACACTTAAAATAAATTTTGGTCTGCACAAACTTCATGAATTTTGAATAGACATTAAGCCATACATTGTCAGTCAAGCTATGGAAGACTTTCCTATTTTAAAAGAAAAGACAAAATAAAACAAAAAACAGTAGCTTTATATTTCTGTAAATATGTTATGGATGCATTTATTTTAAATGCACGTATTCAGTATGAAAAATCTGTGATGTGTCTCTTAGGACTCTATACTGAATACTGAAGTCAAAATAAATAACCCTGGATATTTTGAAAACTACCAGAACAGAAGATAATCTTCAATATCAATGTTTCCACACAGTATTGTATCTCTATAGCAAAAACAAATTCAAACAAAAAAATAAAGCACAAAGGAAAAGATGTCTTTGAAAAGACAATTTTGGGTGCTAAAATTTCCAAAAGGAGAGTTATTCCTGAAGAGAAGACTTAGGAAAAATCTAGATTACTGTCAAAAAAAAAAAAAGATATTAATAAAGAGCAATTGCCATTGCTCTATGGAAAACATATCCTGTAACTATCTTGAGAAAAAAACTGCATTTCAAATGTTGTATGATAATAGGGAAATATTCTTTATTGGAAAAAAATATTTTTATAGACACTATGATTCTGTACGGATATGAAAGTTGGACCATAAAGAAGGCCGAGTGCCCAAGAATTGATGCTTTTGAACTGTGATGTTGGAGAAGACTCTTGAGAATCCCTTCGAATGCAAGGAAATCAGACCAGTCAATCCTAAAGGAAACCAACCCTGAATATTCACTGGAAAGACTGTTGCTGAAGCTCCAATACTTTGGCCACCTGATGCAAAGAGCTGACTCATTGGAAAAGACCCTGATGCTGGGGAAGATGGAAGGCGGGAGGAGAAGGGGACAACAGAGGACTAGATGGTTGGATGGCCTCACCAACTCAATGGACATGAGTTTAAGCAAGCTCCAGAAGATGAAGGACAAGAAAATCTGGAGTGCTGCAGTCCATGGTGTCACAAAAAGTTGGATACAACTGATCAAGTGAACAACAACAAATGATTCATATGGAACACATAGCTAAACTTGAATGCTTACAATATTGGCCTCTTTTCTGCTCATGTATATACAAAATAAGTTAAACTTGTATTATCAATGAAAAAGAAACATACTAAGTAAAAAGAATTTCTCTCAAATACAAAACTAAATGAAGCAAACAAACAAAATATAACAAAACTAGAAACAGAGTCACAGATACAGATAACAAACTAGTCGTTGCCAGAGGGGAGAGGACTAGAAGAGGGCTGGAATAGGTGAAGGGGATTAAGAGGTTAAAAATTACTAGGTACAAAATAAAGAATTTACAAGGATGTTTACGTACACCACAGGGGATATAGTCAAAGCTTGTATAATTTCATATTTAAAAAATCAAATCACTGTTGTACACCTGAAACAAATACAACATTGTAAGTCAACTACATTGCTGCTATTTAACTGCTAAAGTCTTGTCTGACTCTTTGCAAACCCATGGACTATAGCCCACCAGGTTCTTCTGTCCATGGAATTCTCCAGGCAAGAACACTGCAGTGGGTAGCCATTCCCTTCTCAAGGGGATCTTCCCAATCCAGGGATCCAACCCAGGTGTCCTTAATTGCAGGTGGATTCTTTACCATCTGAGCCACCAGGGAAGCTATGAGTCAACTATACCTCAATTAAAAAATAAAACAAAACAAACAAAAACCCACAGATAGGCTTATGCTTGAGTTGTCTTAGCAACTTTAAAGTTTTAATGATCTTTAAACCATCAAGTTAATAAATTAAGAGCCTAAACACTTTCAAGAAAGATATCACTTCTCAAATAATAACTTCAAGACAGAAATCTCAATGCCAACTTTAATTTTAAAAAGAGATAGACTTAACAAAATTGAAAGCATCTCAGTTTCATACAAACTACTCTTTATACTATTTAAAGTCACTGCTGTGATTGGTATTTAGCTGTAATATATGTTTACCACTATATATCTAAGTTGCTGTATGACAGTAATCAAAATAATTAGCTGAAAGTATCTAAAGGTCTATTTTAACATGGTTGTGCAAAAGTTATAGACATCAAATCATTATGAAATTATCAGGCTACTAGGACCATAGTAAAATCAGGTGACATTTGGCCAACATTGAGCATGCACATTAAATTATTAACTTAAGTTTTAATGCTTATTTTTATTTATTTGGCTGCATCAACTGCATTGAGTCTTAGTTGCAGCATGCAGGCTATTTTTTTTCTTTTTTTTTTTAGTTGTGGCATGAGGGCTCCTTAGCTGTATAATGCAGAATCTTTAGTTGCAGCATGGGAATTCTTAGTTAAGGCATGTTAGATCTAGTTCCTTGACCAGGGATCAAACCCAGTCCCCCTGCATTTGGAGAACTGAGTTTTAGCCAGTGAACCACTGAGGTTTGAACTCTGGTTTGAGATTTGAACTCTGGACTGATGTCAAGTCCAGGCCTGTTTCCAGTGCACATGCAAATAGGACATGCTGGTTGTACATTAAATAGAAGAAAGTGAAAATATGGGACTGATACAGCCATGTCTCTGTGCAATGAGAAGAAACCAGTTGCATCCTTGTACTTAGTCACTCAGTTGACTTTTTGCCGCCCCATGGACTATAGCCTGCCAGGCTCCTCTGTCCATGAGGATTCTCCAGGCAAGGATACTGGAGTGGGTTGCCATGCCCTCCTCCAGGGAACCTTCCCAACCCAGGGATTAAACCCAGGTCTCCCACATTGCAGGCAGATTCTTTACCATCTGAGCCACCAGGGAAGCCCTCGGCTATCAGTTTGCATTATGATATAAAAAGAATACATCCAAAGATGGCATTTATATTTGAGATTTTGTAGTCAAATTGATAATTTCTTTCCAAAAGCATACTGGTCTTTATAACACCATGGTTGGGCTACAGATCATGCAGGACACTAAATGTGTTCACCTCTGTAAAATTCCTGATAGAAAAAGATGTTGAATATTGGCTATTGTCCTATTTTTTAAAAAGTTAGTAAAACTTGTTGTTTTCTTCCTATTTTTCTTGTACAGTCTAATATCAGTGTGCAGGAGTGTAGTGAATAGGGAATCTCCTCTTTCTCTGAAACTGGTTACTAAACTCACAGACTGAGAAGAAAGACTCACCGGGTATGAAGACAATGACCTTCCTGAATGTCTTTTTTTTTTTAATATAAATGTGGTTTCCTTTCTTTCTTTTGGCTGTGTTAGGACCTCATTGCTGCAAGCAAGCTAATCTCTAGTTGTGCTGGGTGGGCTTCTCATTGCAGTGGCTTCTCTTGTTGCGGCAGCTGGCCTCAGTATTTGTGGCTCCCAGGCTCTCGAGCACAGGCTCAACGGCACAGGCTGAGTTGCTCTCAGGCACGCGGGATTTTCCTGCGACCTGCACGTGGGATCAAACCCATGTCCCCTGCATTGACAGGCAGATTCTTTACCAGTGAGCCGTCAGGGAAGCCCTTCCTGCAGGTCTTGAGCCCACCTTTCCAAAGGAACTATTCCCCTATTCTTACCCCCTCCTTAGGATACATAAGAAGAGCAGTTGGGAAGAAAAGAAGTTTTCATAATCACCATGATGAAAGGGCTTCTGAAAAAAGGGAGAAGTCCCCTTTCAAAGCAAGTGCTTGTACGTGAGAGGGCTATTATAAAGAGAATGACACCTAACAATAGAATGCTCCTCCAAGAAGTAAGATTGGTATTTTTCAGTTCAGTTCAGTCCAGTCACTCAGTCCTGTCCAACTCTTTGCAACCCCATGGACTGAAGCATACCAGGCCTCTCTGTCCATCACCAACTCCCAGAGTTTACCCAAACTCATGTCCATTGACTTGGTGATGCCATCCAACCATCTCATACTCTGCCGTCCCCTTCGACTCCCACCTTCAATCTTTCCCAGCAACAGTTCAGTTCAGTTCAGTTCAGTCACTCAGTTATGTCCCACTCTTTGCAACCCCATGGACTGCAACACACCAGGCCTCCCTATCCATCACCAACTCCCAGAGTCCACCCAAACTCAAGTCCATTGAGTCAATGATGCCATCCAACCATCTCATCCTCTGTTGTCCCCTTCTACTTCCACCTCCAAACTTTTCCAGCATCAGGGTCTTTTCAAATGAATCAGCTCTTTGCATCAGGTGGCCAAAGTATTGCAGTTTCAGCTTCAACATCAGTCCTTGCAATGAACATTCAAGACTGATCCTCTTTAGGATGGACTGGTTGGATCTCCTTGCAGTCCAAGGGACTCTCAAGAGTCTTCTCCAACACCACAGTTCAAAAGTATCAATTCTTCTGCACTCAGCTTTCTTTATAGTCCAATTCTCACATCCATACATGACTACTGGAAAAACCTAACTTTGACTAGACAGACCTTTGCTGGCAAAGTAATGTCTCTGCTTTTTAATATGCTGTCTAGGTTGGTCATAACTTCTCTTCCAAGAAGCAAGCATCTTTTAATTTCATGGCTGCAATCACCATCTGCAGTGATTTCGGAGCCCAAAAAAATAAAGTCAGCCACTGGGGAAGCAGTTTCCACTGCTTCCCCAAATATCTGCAATAAAGTGACGGGACCAGACGCCATGATCTTAGTTTTCTGAATGTTGAATTTTAAGCCAACTTCTTCACTCTTCTCTTTCACTTTCATAAAGAGGCTCTTTAGTTCTTCTTCACTTTCTGCCATACGGGGGGTGTCATCTGCATGTCTGAAGTTACTGATATTTCTCCTGGCAATCTTGATTCCAGCTTGTGCTTTATCCAGCCCAGTGTTTTTCATGATGTACTCTGCATGTAAGTTAAATAAGTAGGGTGTCAATATACAGCCTTGACATACTCCTTTCCCTATTTGGAACCAGTCTGCTATTCCAGGTCCAGTTCTACTTGTTGCTTCCTGACCTACATACAGATTTCTCAAAAGGCAGGTCAGGTGGTCTTGTATTCCCATCTCTTGAAGAATTTTCCAGTTTATTGTGATCCACACAGTCAAAGGTTTTGGCATAGTCAATAAAGCAAAAGTAGATGTTTTTCTGGAACTCTCTTGGTTTTTCTATCCTACAGATGTTGGTAATTTGATCTCTGGTTCCTCTGCCTTTTCTAATTCCAGCTTTAACATCTAGAAGTTCACAGTTAACATACTGTTGAAGCCTGGCTTAGAGAATTTTGAGGATTACTTTGCAAGCATGTGAGATGAGTGCAATTGTGCAGTAGTTTGAGCATCCTCTAGCATTGCCTTTCTTTGGGATTGGAATGAAAACACTTTTTCCAGTCCTGTGGCCACTGCTGAGTTTTCCAAACTTGCTGGCATATTGAATGCAGCACTTTCACAGCATTATCTTTTAGGATTTGAAATAGCTCAACTGGAATTCCATCACCTCCACTAGCTTTGTTCGTACTGATGCTTCCTAAGGCCCACTTGACTTCGCATTCCAGGATATCTGGCTCTAGGTGAGTGATCACACCATCGTGATTATCTGGGTTGTAAAGATCTCTTTTAGTCTGCTTGGACAACAAACTTCCTGATTGTTCCCATATATGACAGAGCAAGGAAAACAGACATGGAAAGAGATGGCAGAGCAAAGAGAGAAGGGCTAGAAAGTAAAGCAGCTCACAATCCACCCACTGCCCTGCAAGGACGTAGGTGTGTCCCTCAGGTCAGGAGAAAAGGGCCAAATTCACGTCATTTTGCTGACACTCTACTCAAGAGAGCTATCCACCAATAAGGGGACCCTAGAACCAAGCTGCTGAGGCAGAGCTAACACGGGAAAGTGGCCCCCGCCAAGGGCCTGTCCAGAGGGAGGGCTCCCCTGAGCCTCTAAAGAACTTGAGTGTGAACCAGCCACACCGAGGGTGTGAACACCCGGGTGGTGTTCGCCCTAGAATCACTGATCATCGATTAAAAAACAAGAATAGCAGTGACCTAAGAGGAGAGTGTTCATCACTTTGCCCTTTGATCCTTTGAATCCTGGAGCCAGATCCTGAAGAGAAGTGTCCAGAAGCAAACTATACGCTCAGTAACTGCTTCTCCAGGAACCCATGAGACCCCTCAAGGGTGCAGCTGCAAGATGGCACAGAATAAAATGAAAGTGACTATGAAACGGGATGGACTTTAAGGAATCAAAATGACTGGAAAGTTGTAGAATCTATTCTAGCTATTAGTAGAGGATGGAAAGTGAACACCATACTGAATGGTTAAAACAAGAACATTCTAGGCTTTACATCCCACCATCTACTGAATTCAGAGAGTGAAATGAACCTGCCTTTACAAATGTGTAACTCATTGGTTTTTAAATATCAATCAAATCAGTTCATCAGTAATAACAGAAATTATGTTTGGACAGTCTATTAAGCTAAATGGGCCTAGTGAAATTACATCTTCTAGAAAGAAAAAAAAAAAAGTGATATTGTCTATTTTAAGTAATTTCCTTGGCTGGCTTTGGGTCTCGCATTAAAGAGTGTGAGGAAGATAGCTGTCTTGTCTTGCATGCCAGTAACAATTTTCCCTTTTTTCCATTTTCACATTATTTCAACCTTATAAAAATGATAAATAGCATCCCATGTGTTAAAATAGGGTAGGTCATGGATCAAGAAATCTGAAATCTTAAGTTCCAACAGTCTTGACTAAACCTTCTTATTTTTGCTAGTATGGGATTACAACCACAGAATGTGCCAGTTGGTGGGTGACCAGAGAACATATGGCAAGCTTCTCACTCATGGTAAGATCTTCTTTTCAACACTTCTGAAACGGGACTATCCAAATTCTATTTAAATATTTCCAGTTATTGCCTTCCAATGGGATCACTGTGACTGGAGCAGTCCTCTGGCATACTCACTCCTCACCCCATGGTCTGCATTTCACTGTTGTTCAACTAAATGAATATAAGTGATTTGTGTAGGGAGGGAGAGGTAGAGAGAAGGGGCGAGTGAGGAAAGATGGGCTTATTATACACGGCACCTTAGCACATATGAAGGTTTCCTCTCCATGAACTTGAATGAGCATATCACAGTTTGCTGGATTATTATGGTTCAAGGAAATCTCCTTGAATCTATCTGCAAAAGATCTCCACCTTGTCCATTTCCTGTTCCACTACATGGGTAACAGGAAGGGCAGTTATACAGAGGAATATGTCCTAGCACCTGTTCAAAAAGGAATGGGTTTTCACACTTGCTTCCAAAGCAAACCAAAAACCACAAGAGGTACCCATCCACCATTTAAAAGTTTTTTTGTCTAAAACATTTTCAACAATTTTATATATATATATATATATATATATATATATATATATATATTTTTTTTTTTTTTTTTTTTAATGGCTCTGCTTGGTATTCACTGCTGCATGGTCTTTTCTCTAGTTGCGGTGAGCGGGGGCTACGCTATTGCAGCGCTCTGGCTTCTTATTGTGGTGGCCTCTCTCATGGTGGAGCATGGGCTCTGGGGCACACGGGCTTGGGTAGTTGCAGCACATGGGCTCAGTAGTTGGGCTTCTGGGCTCTAGGGCATGGGCTCAATAGTGATGGCCCATGTGGGATCTTCCTGGATCAGGGAGCCAACCCGTGTCTCCTGCATTGGTAGGCGGATTCTTTACCACTGAGCCACCAGAGAAGCACAACATTTTTTTAATATATATGTAAACTAAAATCCGCCTAGAATTTCCATTGTAGTCCACATGAATAGCAACTGAAATTCTTGGTCCAAGTCAAGCATACTATAAAAAGGTATAGAGTAAAAAGACTATAAAAAGTTATCTGGAATTAGAACTTAGAGTTGTATCTGATCTAGTCCTCCAGTATAAACAGGAATTTTAAAATTGAATGTATTCATGTAAATTTAAGCTTTAGTAGAGGAAGAGAAAGTGAAACTGAACTAATGAAAGGAATGTAGAAAAAATGAGAAAGGATTATGGGAGCAGCACATACTGGGGACCCATATAAGAAATAATAATCTAGATTACTTTTCACTATAGAGGGTTCCTATGTATATTCAGTATGTACTAATAGCCTGATGTTTATATGTTCACATTTTACTATGCTGCTGAACTTGAATAATACGTAAAGGAACAGGGAGACATTTTTAATAATTTTTAAAAGTTTTTACATTTATTTGTTTTTATTTATATTTTCCTTTGGCTGCACCAGGTCTTAGTTGCAGCACTCGAGATCATCCATCTTCCTTGCCACATGTGGGATCTAGCTCCCTACCAGGGATTGAACCTGGCCCCCTGCATTGGGGAGTGTGGAGTCTTAGCCACTGGACCACCAGGGAAGTCCCAGGAGATAGACATTTTTAGGTGTTATCATTCAGGGTAAAAATGCTTCCTTGGCAGCGTCCTATCTGCCATCCAGGGGAATTCCCCTGCCCCTTTCCCACCATACCAGTAAGGTCAATATTAGGTAATGGGAGTGAGAACCCTGCGTCAACTAGTAAAATAAGGATGAACGACTCTAGCTTGCCCAACTCTACATATGAATCATTGTGCATTTTTACCAGGCTCTTCAGAGGCACTGAAAACCTTGTCTCCTATCCAAACCTTGAGAGCTTTTTATCTTTTATAAAATTTTTGATTATGTTAATAAAACACAATCCATAATTGGCCTATCTATGCTACTTTAGCATCTGGCAGTTTTACAAACTTGACTAAAAATATATGTTTAAAGCCCACTGCTGTATAATTAAATGAAGGTTTGGCTTTATTCAAACATGTAAATGAATTCTTGGCTTCTTCTCTTATACACTTTTAAATTATTTATATGTATTCCCCATCCATAGCACTTTCTCTGGTCCAGAAACAATTCAACTTTAACAAATTTCCAATTTGTTTAAAATTTTACAATAAAAAATGACTTTATACAATAAAAGCACATTTCTATTGCCGGAAAAGGGTATAAAATACATCTTGTGATATGCAACTTGCCAAGTCAGAAGTAAATGAATAGACATTTCATTTTCTTGCATTAACTGACACAACTAGTGTGCATGCATAGTATAGCAGGTGCTTGGATCAAATCTCAAAAGAAAGGAAATTATTTTTATACATTATATAAAAGCAATGAATGTTTTTAAAAGCACCTTTAAATTTCATCCATCTTTTAAATTCTAATAAGTCAAGAAGTAAATGTTTCTAGCTGCATAGTCAATAGCAAGGAGCCAACAGTGAACACTTCTAGATGTCCACCTTCATCATCTGCAAGGGTTTTCTTCTAAACATTCTGAAACTGTACTCACTCTTTCAGAGTTTTTGCAGTTGCCTAAAATAGTTTATGCCTCCTTTGCTCCCCATAAAGGTTGGCATCTTGAGTTATTTTTTCAAAAATGTACAAATGAAAGATGATATACATGGCATGATAAGTTGAACTAATGATGCATATTTTATTTTTTAAATATTAATATTTCAAAGAACCAACAAAGATGTTTCTACTAATTCTCGATGTTTTTATTTACACAGAAACTTACTACTAATTGTGAAGTCAATGGATGCTACAACCTGCAACACACAAAGAACTTCCTATTGAGTTTTGGTTATTTTTAGGGCTGTTTAACTCACTGAAATGCTACTACTAATAATAGCATGCTGATATTAATCAAGTTATAAAAATACAGTACAAATTGAACATTAGCTGTTTTCCTTTTATGCAAAAGTAAATAAAATAGAGGCATATTAATCAATATTGTATTAAATCTGATACATTCATAAAGTACAACTGTGCCTCTCTGAGGTAAACAGCATACATTTAATAACAGATCAATTTAATTTCAATGAATAGATGAAGTTTTGAAGAGTTTTCAAGGTGATGAAACCATGACCCAAAAAGACATAATTTGACAAATTAAGAACACTGGCAATGACAGAAGCAAATGTTTTGGAAACAACTGAATAAGCGTGAACCGTAACAACAGAAAGTGTCAATGACAACAGTGACTGGAGGCCAAGACTTAAATAAAACCTGTCTGATTTATAGTTGTTCTTGTTCTTGTTTTTGAGCTCATTTGGGAAGATGATCTTACCTCATGCTTTTAGACATTGCCTCCCTCTAGTCAAAACAGCACTCAGCCTCCATAAGACTTGAATTAATCTCATCTTATTCTCCAAATTGAGGATAATTTTCTTTCTGAGAAATGCTGCTAAATACTTGACCTGACTGGAATCTTAACATGCCTGAATTTCTTTGATTTAAATAATCCAAGTATCCGGCTAGATGTTCCTCAGGTATAGGAGGGATATTTTTCTTATCCCAAAGGTTTCAGGACAGTTTCCTCTGTGGTGGTCTGAGTGATCCTGGGCCTCCTATCTCAATTGCACCAGTAGCTAATCAGAAGTGGAGAGCCCTGAATCCCACTGCAGTCCTGCTAGGTCAGATTCTCTAAATCTGAGGTTTGAAAATATACTTTTACAGTAAGTTCTCCAAGAAAAGCCAAAATCCGTTGTTCTCAGATATCAACTCCTTGACCATTATGCATTTCAGGACAGTTAAAATGCTGTAAGTAACGAAACAGTGGAGAAAGAATTTGAGTCTTGCTATCAAGATTGGCTTACAAAAAGCTAATGATCTAACACCCCTACATATTCCATCTGCACCAGGTGTCTGCCCTTTAAAAGACCTATGCTGGTCTACCTTGAAGAATTCACCAAAAACTATTTTTCCAAAAGGGTGGGGTAAAAATTTTTAATACAGTTCAATGCAATTGCCTTTAACTACAGGCAGGGTTTATATCTGTTCCACTGACACTATCTCCTGCCCAAGAAAAAAACACAAAAAATGTCTGAAACCTGGAGCACTAAACTGCATTGCTTTCTTCACCAGGCTTCATGCATCTATCCCTGACCTGCACATCACCTACTAAACTCCATCATTGCTAAGGACACTGACCCTCTCTCTAGGCTGACCTGATCTTCTGTAGGAAATCTCTTCTTCCTGATAGTCTGCTTTCTGCCTGCTGTCTTCCTTGCCAGCTTCCAAACTGGTGCTGGTGCTCTGTTCCACATGTACTCCTTTGCTAATCCTATCCACAGACACCTCACCTAAGTATATTCCCAGTAAAAAAAAAAAAAAAAAAAAAAAATAGAAACACCCCCACAAAAAAATGAGCAGGTAATATAATCAAGTAATATTGTGAAGCATTGTGTACCTTCTAGCTTACCTCCTCTGAGAGATGTACTCTACATATTAATGCTTTGAAGGAGATGAGACTTCTTACACCAAGGAAAAGTCATAATCCAATTAAGTATTCCAGGTGAACCCTTTTCTGGACCAATGCAGCCATATTCAGTGGGACCACTGCTCCTCAGAACCAACCTTAGAAAATACTGTTCTCTAAAATGTTGGCATCTCTTTGTCTTGTGCCCATGACCTGACTCTATCTGTACAGTGAAGGCTAGAATTGGCAAATTCATGGAGGTGCCATAAGAACCTTCTTAAGTGTATGTGAAGTGGTTCCCTGAGAACGAGATATGTAATTTTAAACCATTCTCTCAAAAATTATTTTAAGGACTACTCCAAAAGGCCAGGTATGTACCCAGTGGAAAGTGAGTTTTCTAGTTTGATGTAAAGACAAGCAACGTCAACATGAAATACAATCTACATTCTTCTAATTTCATTCCGATTCCAACCATTATAACTGGCATCAAGATGGTCTACAGTTCTTAATCAGAAAACCAAATGACTTTTTTCCATCGCATAATTTATTTTTTTAATTTGTATTTATTTATTCATTTTTACTGGGTCTTAATTGCAGCATGTGGTATCTTCGATTTTTGCTGTGGCATGCAGGATCTTTAGTTGTGGCATGTGGGATCTAGTTCCCCAACCAGGGAACGAACCTGGGTCCCGTGCATTAGCAGCCCAGAGTGGTCGCCAGGAGGGAAATTCTACAAATTTCTTTAAAGACATAGCTTCTTTTAACCATCTTTGAAGACAAATTTCTTTTAACCATCACAGACATAAAAAGGTACTTATCAAGTAATACTGTGATCAACAAATACTAACCAAAGATATTCGGAAATAGATTATGGCTTCTTTTTCTGAAATTCATACATTTTATGTGACTTCTTACAGACTGTGGAGACTTTGTCTCTAAAACATTGCCTTTAAAATGTCATTATTTAAGTTATTAAATTATGTTAAAAGAATAGTCATTGAAAGGATTTGTCATATTGCTGTACTTCATTCAAATTTCAAACAAAATATTTTGATAACTATTTTCCCAAAAAGATAAATGTCTGAAATGTTTAAAACACCCAACTGCTAATCTATGGTATTTTAGTGCATCAACGAAAAAGAAGGTATTTGCTTATTTTAGCACAATAATCTTCAACATTATTCAACTCTTCAACTCCTGCTTATATAAGAGAGTCCTTTTCTTAGTTAACCCAGGTGTGCCAAGTTGCTAGATGTCTTCTTCCCCGTAGGACCCACTTATCAGTTCTCCCAGCCCATCCTCACCTTTCACTGACCATGTCCCCCATGGTTGTGGGAACCACTGTGGGATGTAGGCTTGGCTGTTAAATCAGGGCTAAATGTTAACTGTCCCCTTGGGCAGAAGCTAAGTCCAATCCCCCGCCCTGCTCTTCTGCACTGACCCCTTGCTTCTCCATTCTGCACTCACCTGGGCTACACTAGCTAACCTCCTCATAACAAATTCCTTAAAAACACAGCAAGGTGGATGAAACTAACTGCAGAGCAGGAACAAAGATACAGATTTAGGGAACAGACGTGTGGACACAGTGGGGAAAGGAGGGGGTGGGATGAACTGACAGAGCAGCATTGACATATATACACCACCATATGTAAAACGGATCGCTAGCGCAGAGTCGCTATATAACACGGGAGCTCAACCCAGTATTCTGTGATGACCTAGGAGAGAGGAATGGGGGAGTTGTGGGAGGGAGGCTCATGAAGGAGGGGTTACATACAGTTATGACTGATTCACATTGCTACATGGCAGAAATCCATACAACACTGTAAAGCAATTATCTTCCAATTAAAAAAATAAAACTCTGGCAAGGACTTGACTTTAATTCCCTAGAGCACAGACAAAAAGTAGACCTGAGTATAGAATGAGACATTTCTCTAGTCTTTGGGAAATTTCAACTCATAAACAAAGACTGAAATTGGACTGTAGATATTAATGTCCCCAAGCTCTACAGGCTCATGCTCCAACCATTTCTTCAGTCCCAGCTGTCCCAGTGATGCACAGACAGGCTATCCACTCCCAGTGTCCATCCAGTCCCCATTCAAGCCACAAGCCCTTCATCATGACTTTCTTTACCCAAATTCTGGCTTCCTATTCATGGAGAGTTCTGGAAGAGAAAATCTTTTTTTTATTTCTTAATAGGAAAGATAATTTCTAATGTGCACCTGTACCTACAATTAAAAAAAAATTCTAATATGCATTTGTTCCTACAATTTACACAGTAAAGCAGAGAAAATTTATTGCTCAAGATCTTGAATATCTCTATTTCAGAAGAGCATTTTGACTTTACTTTTGCCAAAAGAAAAAGCCCAGTGACATTCTATTCTAAAAACAAAGGGGCATTCTGCCCTCTTAGGTGAATTCAACCTTCTCCTGAGAAATAGAAAATATGCTGTCAAGTTCAAAACAACAATTTCTCAAGATTCTCTCCAACCAGTCATCAATAAAAAAAAAATTACTTGGATGCAGTTTCAGATGGAATACGCTGTCATATTAGAAAAAAAAGACATTAAATGATAGGCATTGGGATGATTTAGTAGCAATGTATGGTTCTACAACAATTATACATAACTTCTATACAGTGCTAGGCACTAATAATTCTAACTGAACAATATATTAACATTAAACATCCCCGAATAGATATTATTAGTACCTCAATTTTACCTAAGTGAAATTAGGCATAGAAAGGTTACAAGATTCCCCACTATCACACAGTTAGGAAGTCAGAGCTGAGATTCAAAACCAAACAGACTTGAGAAGCAATTTTCAGCCTCACAACTCTTGAGACTAGCTAGCAATGTCAGGAAAGAGAACACTCTAATATGTTGGTTCTGTAGGAAAAGTATTAGAATTTCAAAAGATTTGAGCTTTAGGACTTACCAAACTGAGTTTTTACTCAGTCCTTTTTTTTAAGCCCAATTTAACCCAAACTGGTATTATCCCAGGAACCCCTAATGCTAAGTGGTGTTTGGCAACTGATAACTATTAAAGATTATTTTCTTCAGCACTGTGGTCAGTAGAAAAATGGCCTCCCAGAGATGTCCATGTTTTAATCCCTGTAACCTGTGAACACACCATGTTTCATGGCAAAAGGGACTTTGTAGACATGATCAAGAGTGTGGGCCAGGAGATATGGACGACTATCATGGTCCCCCTGGTGGGCCCGTCTAATGACACAGACCCTTAAAAGTTGAGAACTTTACAAGGTTGCCTCAGAAAAGTGCAATGTGCAGACCTGATCAGCCATTGTTGGCTTTGAAGATGGAGGAGGAGACTATGAGACCAGCAATGTGGCAGCATCTAGAACCTGGGCACAGCCACCAGCTGACAGCGTGCAAGTAAGCAGGATGCCCCACAACCACAAGAAGCAGAATGCCGCCAACAACTGGCATCGGCAGGGAAGGCATTCACCCCAGAACTTCGAAGAGAAATGCAGCCCTGGTGAAACCTTCATTTCCATCTCGTGAGACCCATAGCAGATTCCTGACCTACAGAACTGTAAGTTAATACACTATGTCGGCAACCCATAACTGATATAAGCACCCAGAGACAACCTGTGTGGGTCCACATGGCTCCATCTCCGGGATTTATGAACTGAAAAAACTCACTACCTTTTGCCTTAATTAAAGAATATTTTTTTAAAAAGAGCTGTCATTTCATCTCTACATTGTGTTACCCAGTTATATTTCCATGTGGTATCATCCTGTTAAATGTCTACAGTAATCCATAGACAGTGGGAACCCACACACACTGTTACTAAAAGTACCGCTGTGAAAAACAGGTATATGTTGCCTATAACTCTCACCATGAAATGAATACCTACATAAATTGAATTACAGGAGTCAATTTGTTGTAAAATCAAAATTTAAAAAAAAGACAGATGACTTTTCTTGGAAGGAAAAAAAACAAACCAAAAAACTGACTTGTCAGGAATGTCCTTGTGCTTTCTCTCAGGCTCCTAAGAACACAAGATTTGATCTCTGAGAACCCATATTTAATTCTTCCATGTATCCTTCCAGAGAAAATGAAGGAACTCAATGGTGAAAATTGAAGATTCTCCACATGGAGACAACCCCCTACCGTTCAAAGATTAAATGCTAATTTCTCCAGGATGGTATTGTAAATACCTCTCTATCTAGATGAATTGGGCCAAAGCATTAATGTGCTGTATCATTTTTATTACATCAAAAAAGTAATCCAAACTGCAAAGGACTATTCTAGTTTATTTGCAGCAGTTCCTGTCAGTGTTAAGAATGCTTGTTGCTACAAATTTGGTTTTAAACCAGTGTTACATTATGAATATAATAAGTTTATTTGGGGATTTACTCTTCTACTCAAAAAGAACACTTTCAATTGAGAACTTACACCTATTCTCTACATTAATATTGCCAGAATGTTCTATCTAAGCTCTTAGATCTACAAAACAGTTACTCTAGAGGACTGCTTCTCGTTCTCTGAGCATGTGTCCATGTATAAACAGACCTAAAAGGCCCCGAGGAGAGCACAGTGACACTCTGCTTTGGGCATTCAGAGCTGGAGAGAAGTTAGGAAAGACTTCACAGAGGAAGTGATATTTTAAATATGGTTTTGAAATTGTCACAGCAGCACATCTAGAAAACTGAGAGAGAGAGAAGGAAGTGGCAGAAGAAAAAGTAGGGGCAGAATCTGGAGGATGGCAGTAGAGGATAAGAGCAGGTGGTCTGTGATCTCCACACTTCAAAGCAGAACACCCCCCTAAAGTTCAAGAATACAAGAGGCAGGCATCAAGGATGCCCTGAAGGAAGCCTCTATATTTAGGGACTTGCTCATTGACCACCAGAAGCGGTCCAACATAGTTGAAATTCATAGTTCAATTCACCTGAAATTTCCTGTAAAGCTTCCTTTTTGCATATTTAAGAGCCACCTGTAGGAGTAATCACCAGTATTATGCCCAAATAAGCTATGCCTTTCAAAAAAGTGTTTAGTCTCTTTATGAATAGAACTATAAAGTGAATTTCACTGACAAAGATTAGGAAAGTTATTTTAGTAAGAATATATCATGATGGATTTTCTTAACATGCATAGTAAGTGTATTTGTGACTTCTAAATGGAAGACTAAATGGTTTCTTCCACATCAACAGAAATGATAATATATGGCTATTACTCTTTTTCCTCTTTGGACATGCTTTTAAAATGACAACATTTAAAGGTTCAATTCAATTTAGGTGGTCATCAGAAATGTCAGCTGCCTTTCAAAGGACCCTTGAAGTCTGCCAAATTGGGCTAGAAATCATGCATGGATAGTTTTCATTACCTGTGAGCTGACAGTTTCTGCTTCTTGTCAAGAAAAATCCATTCCTGCAAAGAAGGTTTATTGGGTGGCTTAGCCCGTGCCCAGGAAGAACACAGAGGCTCTATATCAGGCCTCCAATTTTAGAAAAAATAAAAAATGAGAATTGTGACACTTTGTACTTCTGTATTTTCTAAAAATTAGGGCTTGCAATTGCAAAAAAGATTCAGTTTACGTTTTTAAACCAATATCAACCATATTCTAGCTTTTCATGAGTAGTTCTCATAGGGAATTGACAAAGGCCTACCTTTTGTTTAAAGGCTGCCGCCACCAGGCTCAACCCAGTTACAGAGCAGAAGTGAGCCAGATTTTACCAAATGATAACCACAGTGGTAGGCAAAGAACACAAAGGTCCTGACCCTGATGGAGCTCTGTTCCCACACTGCCAAGACCCAGGCCCGTCAGCTCTCAGTGTGTGTCAATCACATCAGAGCCTCTCCACTGATGCACAGGTTGGGGGTGCCCTGAAGAAAATGGGGGCACTGTGAGCCCTGGGCCAGCTATCTCAATCTACCAGCATCCTCATCTTTCCATTTATCCCAGTCAGCCATAGGTAATCTGATCATTTTCTATGTGTTAAAATGGAGAAATATCAGAAACACTGAATTAAATGAATGAAGAGCCCTACTTCAAGGAACTATCTAACAAACCAGGCTAAAGAGAGACTGATGCTCAACTTTTCACAAACATAATTTGCTAGGATACGTCAGCTGCATAATCACAATATGAACAACATTTATTTTAATGTTAAGATTTTTCTGTGGCTCAGCTGGTAAAGAATCTGCCTGCAATGTGGGAGTCCTGGGTTCGATCCCTGTTTTGGGAAGATCCCCTGGAGGAGGGAAAGGCTACCCACTCCAGTATTCTGCCTGGAGAATTCCATGGACTGCATAGTCCACAGTTTTGCAAAGAGTAAGACACGACTGAGTGACTTTCACTTTCACTTTTCACTTCACTAAGATTTTTCTGGAATTTTTCTTTAAAAAAATTATATCTCCTCCCAGAAGGGAAAAATGATAGAGTATAAAGCAAAAATAATTAAATCTGTTCATTTCAATAATAATCCTTTATACTTAAATAACAGAAATCTATATTTTAATTTTTAAAAATACACACTGTTTTTATGTAATACTTATTTTTCAAGAAAGACTTTTAAATGATGCTTTAAGTGTTTTTGCTTTTTGCCTTTCAAAATAAATTAATTTCAAGTTCTATCAGTTTCATCATTTAAATAAAGGTGTTATAGAAAGGTTTGATGGTTTAAACTTATTGTAAAACATCTTGTTCTCACATTGGGTGTTCTTCACCTTTGCTTTCATTCAGAGTAGTAACCACAGGATTCTGTGACATTCCAGAAGTTGCTGTTAATCAAGCAAGGAAATTATAATAAATTCTAATTCCGGGTCAACCTTGTCAAATAGGATAAAACATTCAAAGGAATAACCCTTCATTAAGTACAAAAACCTTAAATGTTAATGTACTTAAAATTCCTCATTCAACAGAAAGGATGAAAGAACCCATTGGAGCATTTAGCAAGTAACTCTATCTAAAATTTGGCTATGTTCAAGAGACCAAAGAATCTATTCAGAGACCAAAATGAACATTTATTTCTAGACATTGAAAGGCAAAATGTTAATTAAGATAGGGTTGGTTATGAAAAAAATTAAATATTCTGTAAAATATGGGTAGACTATGTTAGCTAATAAAGATTATACACAGATTTGTATATAAATGTATGTATAATTTTACATACATACATATATATATATATATATATATAACTCAGGGCATCTAAGTGCCATACTGTTATGTTTGATACCATCCTACAGGAATTTCCAAAAGCAATTTCTCTATTAAATATGCATTAAAGATATCAAGATTTGTTTGTAATCAATAAGTGACTCCAAGAAGTACAAATTGATTAACATGTGCTGATGTCTCAACAAGTTTCCCACACACTATTACAATTATCTAGTTTATAATACTGGTGATATTAAAATTAGGTACCCAGGAAGAAAACAGATATACACACAGAATATACTTATAAATTCCTGTGTACGGCTTAACTACTGACAATTACATATCTGCAGTTTAATGTTGTTGTTCTTGTTCGGTCACTAAGCCATGTCCTACTCTCTGTGACCCCATGGATTGCAGCACGACAGCCTCCTCTGTACTCCACTATCTCCCGGAGTATGCTCAAACTCATGTGAGTTAGTGATACCATCCTACCATCTGATTCTCTATCGCCCCCTTCTCCTCTTGCCCTCAATCTTTCCCAGCATCAGGATCTTTTCCAGTGAGTCGGCTCTTTGCATCAGGTGTCCAAAGTACTGGAAATTCAGCTTCAGCATCAATCCTTCCAATGAATGTAAGGGTTGATTTCCTATAAGATTGACTGCAGTCTAAAGGACTCTCAAGAGTCTTCTCCAGCACCACAATTTGAAAGCATCAATTCTTTGGCACCCAGCCTTCTTTACAATCCAACTCTCACATTCATACACCTTAATAAGCATGTCATTTTACTCACTCATATACTTTGCTTCTCCTAAGCATACATACATAAACAAAACACCAAAGTGTTCCCTTTGGAATTGTTTAGCAGTTATCTAGTCCAACAAATCAGCAAAGTCAAAAGCCACATTTTTATCATAGCTTGCTTCAATTAGATGATAAATTCACTATGTTTTAGGTATTCCCCAAATAATCCAGCAATAATCCTCTAAACCCTGAGCTTATTCTCTAATGCTGTGTTTGTTATATTTGTATCTATGAAGTTCATTTTCTTTCTTATCTGATTAAAAGCCTAAAAAATTTAAAAACTTTTAAGATTTAGATATAAACATATACATAACTGAAAATAAAGTCTCATACAATAATGTAAAACCCCAAGATCTATAAAATAAGAATGATACTAGGTAACGTTTTTGTATTTTTTTGTAATCTGTCATTCAGTCGTGTCTGACTCTTTGCAACCTCATGGACTGTATAGTCCATGGAATTCTCCAGGCCAGAATACTGGAGTGGGTAGCCTTTCCCTTCTCTAGGGGACCTTCCCAACCCAGGGATCGAAACCAGGTCTCCCACATTGCAGGCAGACTCTTTACCAATTGAGCCACAAGGGAAGCCCAAGAATACTGGAGTGGGTAGCCTATCCCTTCTCCAGGGAATCTTCCCAATCCAGGAATTGAACCAAGGTCACCTGCATTGCAGGCAGATTCTTTACCAACTGAGCTACGAGGGATTCTTTTAAGTCCAGTCGCTCAGTTGTGTCCGACTCTTTGTGACCCCATGAACTGCAGTATACCAGGCTTCCCTGTCCATCCCCAACTTCCAGAGCTTGCTCAAACTCAAGTTCATTGAGATGGTAATGCCATCCAACCATCTCATCCTCTGTCGGCCCCTTCTCTTCCTACCTTCAATCTTTCCCAGCATCAGGGTCTTTTCAAATGAGTTCATCCTTTGCGTCAGGTGGCCAAAATATTGGAGTTTCAGCTGCAGCATCAGTCCTTCCAATGAATATTCAGGACTGATCTCCTTTAGGTTGACTGGCTTGATCTCTTTGCCATCCAAAGGACTCTCAAGAGTCTTCTCCAACATCACAGTTCAAAAGCATCAATTCTTTGGTGCCCAGCCTTCGTTATGGTCCAACTCTCACATCTATACGTGACTACTAGAAAAGTCATAGCTTTGACTATATGGACCTTTGTCAGTAAAGTAATGTCTCTGTTTTTTAATATGCTGTCTAGGTTGGTCAAATATTTTCTTTAACCTCAATTTTTCCAAATTAAGGGTGTATTCACATGCAAATGCACATATTTCACATACCTAATACACATTTGAAGTTGAATTATTATTTGCAATCTCTCAACAAAATGTTGAACATTTACTATGTGTCAAACACTGGTCTAGGCACAGTGGATACAATGCTTATTTAAGATAACTGACTTGACTAAACTTAACTCTTCTGCTTATTGGAATTTGATATTCTGAACAACTCTAACTAAGAAGCCTGCATCTCCACTCCCCACACAGTCCCAATATTGAGTAGCTTCTTGGACAAATAATATTCAGCCTAAGCAAGTTTGAGTATAAATATTTCCAGGGACAATATTCTTCCTCAAATTGAAAATATATCAATGTCTAATTCTGGATTCTACTAAAGCATTTCTGGGTTCTAGGCATCCATGACATTCTTTCCTATCAGTTCAGGCCATATACAATCAAAAATCATGATGTTAACGAAGTTTTCCTTTATTGTTTTGTCAAATGCACATGCCCCCTTCAGCATCCCCCTTTGCCTTTTTAAAAATATGCAACTGTTCCTGCCAATATTCAACAAAAGTATCTAAAGTTCCCAAGACCTACTCTATATTAGAATATATCTTGTATTCCAAATCAAGTTCATGAATCAAACATACCAAATTATCTCCTGTTTCAAATAAAGGGAGTGTTTCTTGAGGGCGTGTTCTGTGTCAGGCCCCACACTAACACCCCTTTGGGATATCCTCTCTGATAAATGGCAGTCAGCTCATCTGATAAGCTGAACTAATGTGTTAGTGGGTCCTACTGGGATAATAGACCACTTTCACAGTAATATGTTACATGCTAATAAAAGCTTCCTGGAGATAGTACCTTAATCCATAGAGATTATTACAGTGGTTGAAACTTCAGGTACCAGGGCAAGTCTGCATTTAAAAATCATTTGAGATCCAGAATGGGTTTTCAAGACAGTCCAGTCAAACTCCATTTACAGAAAACCAAAAGTGTTACATGACTTCCCTAAAATCGTATATCTGGTTCCTAGAAAAAAAATCAACATTTAGGTTTCAGTTGAAACCCCAGGCTTTAGAGATTTCATTTCTCAATCCAGGATAAACTATTAGCTACTTAATCAATTATATAATGCGCATATCCTGTGCTTGTGGAATTGCAATTCTGATTTTGTTGAATCACATCCAAAATCAGAAATAGTATAGTACAAGCAGATCACACAGACATAAAATAAATTATCCTATCAAGTTATAAAGAGCATAATTTTCTTTCCTACTAAGCCCTTAATATATATACATGGGACCACAAGATTAATGTGGGCTTATCATGTTTATATGAAGCTTTTCAAATCAAACCATTACCTACCTGTATTATCCAGGTAGGTGGATGACTAAACAAGAATTCAGAAAAATTGTTGAGCCCTCAATTTATAAGAATTCCACAAAATGTCTATATTCCATTGAAATTAACTTGGGAAGTATAAATTTAGCCATGGTTCAGTTCAGCTCAGTCATGTTTGACTATTTGTGACCCCATGGACTGCAGCCCCCTAGGCTTCTCTGTCCATGGGGATTCTCCAGGCAAGAATACCGGTGTGGGCTGCCACGCTCACCTCCAGTGGGTGTTCCCAACCCAGGGATCGAACTCACACTGCGTCTTCTGCATTAGGCAGGTAGGTGCTTTACCTCTAGTGCCACCTGGGAAGCTCCCTAAGAGAGTATGACTAAGCTTAAAACAAGCCACTTAATTATTCAGACATCCTTGAACATCCAGTGAGTCCAATAATTTCAATTTGCAGAAATAATTTTAATATTAAAATATCAATGCCAACCATCACTGATACCTGCTCACCAGTGGACTGACATACCTAGGTCTGCTCCTCCTCCATTTATTAGCTTTCTGTAGCTTCCTTCCTCACTCTGTTTTTGTGTAGAAGAGGTGCCATGGTTAGAACTATATCCTGACCTTGGAGTGAATCCTGGTTCTCTAATCACATGGAACTGACAACAAATTTAAAATAGCCATAACATTTTTAACTTAAGAAATAAAACCAAAATCTAATGATTATAAAGATCTTGTAGTAACATGGGGAAATGTGTATAATCTTCTGTGAAAAAGCTAAATATAAAATTGTTTACAAAAAATAAATGCATTAAAAAATTGGAAGAAGAGAAACTAATTTGCTAATAATTAGGTTAAAGAATAAAGGTATAGATGAAGTTTTTTTTCTTTTTTTTGTTTCTATTTTCCAAACTTTCTGTGATACCAATATTTAATTTCTATAGTGAAAATGTTTAATCAGAAAAGTATACTAAATTATTAATATATTATTAAAACCAAAGTTTCCTTTAGGTTACCTTAAAGTGATCCTTAGGTTACCAATGCATTTTTTTTTCAAACTTAAACTTTTCATTTTGCATTGGGGTATAACCAATTAACAATGCTATGGTAGTTTCACGTAAACAGCAAAGGGACTAGACACATATACATGTACCTACTGGATCCGATGGTAAACATCTGTCTGCAGTGCAGGAGACCCGGGTTCGATCCCTGCGTCAGGAAGATCCCCTGGAGAAGGAAATGGCAACCCACTCCAGTACTCTTGCGTGAAAAATTCCGTGGATGGAGGAGCCTGGTAGGCTACAGTCCATGGGGTAGCAAAGAGTCAGACACGACTGAGCAAAGTCACTTCCACTTTCTTTCACTATTCTACCCTACACCTTCCCACCCAGGCTGGCACATAACAGGGAGTAGAGTTCCATGTGCTATAAAATAGGTCTTCACTGGTTATTCAGTTTGAATATAGCAGTGTGCACATTTTGTACAGAGCATTTTCATTCTGACTCAGCAGTGTCACCATATTATTTTAAGGACAGAGCAATTGTTCACTCTTGTTCACAAGCAGGCAATGAGTTCATACTTTAAATGCATATCTTCTAATTGAAAAAAGCTAAAAATAGTTCTGATGATTGTGTGCTGTTGATCTGATTTTGAATCCTAAGGTAGAATTAACACTGAATGTCAAAAAAAATGTAGATTAATGTCTAACAATCTTCAGAGCTCACCAAATTTATACCTCCTGGGCTATCATCAAATTCTTCCTTGGCTGTCATCAAAAAGACCATAAAGAACAAATGTTGATGAGGATGTGGAGAAAAGAGAACCCTTGTACAGGAGACAGGAATCAAGACCATCCCCAAGAAAAAGAAATGCAAAGAAGAAAATAGCTGTCTGAGGAGACCTTAAAAATAGCTGTTAAAAGAAGGGAAGCAAAAAGCAAAGGGGAAAAGGAAAGATATAGCCATTTGAATGCAGACTTCCAAAGAATAGCAAGGAGAGATAAGAAAGCCTTCCTCAGCGACAAAAGCAAAGAAAGAGAGGAAAATAATAGAATGGGAAAGACTAGAGATCTCTTCAAGAAAATTAGAGATACCAAGGGAACATTCTATGCAAAGATGGGCTCAATAAAGAACAGAAATAATAGGGACCTAACAGAAGCAGAAGATATTAAGAAGTGGCAAGAATACACAGAAGAATTGTACAAAAAAGATCTTCACAACCCAGATAATCACGATGGATGGTGTGATCACTCACCTAGAGCCAGACATCCAGGAATGTGAAGTCAAGTGGGCCTTAAAGGAAGCACCACTATGAACAAAGCTAGTGGAGGTAATGGAATTCCAATTGAGCTATTTCAAATCCTGAAAGATGATGCTGTGAAAGTGCTGCAACCAATATGCCAGCAAATTTGGAACATTCAGCAGTGGCAACAGGACTGAAAAAGGTCAGTTTTCATTCCAATCCCAAAGAAAGGCAATGCCAAAGAATGCTCAGACTACCACACAATTGCACTCATCTCACACGCTAGTAAAGGAATGCTTAAAATTCTCCAAGCCAGGCTTCAGCAATACGTGAACCATGAACTTCCAGATGTTCAAGCTAGTTTTACAAAAGGCAGAGGAACCAGAGATCAAATTGCCAACATCTGCTGGATCATCAAAAAAGCAAAAGAGTTCCAGAAAAAATCCATTTCTGCTTTATTGACTATGCCAAAGCCTTTGGCTATGTGGATCACAATAAACTGTGGAAAATTCTTAAAGCGATGGGAATATCAGACCAACTGACCTGCCTCCTAAGAAACCTGTATGCAGGTCAGGAAGCAACAGTTAGAACTGGACCGGGAACAACAGACTAGTTCCAAATAGGAAAACGAGTATATCAAGGCTGTATATTGTCACCCTGCTTATTTAACTTATATGCAGAGTACATCATGAGACATGCTGGGCTGGAAGAAGCACAAGCTGGAATCAAGATTGCCGGGAGAACTATCAATAACCTCAGATATGCAGATGACACCACCCTTATGGCAGAAAGTGAAGAAGAACTAAAGAGCCTCTTGATGAAAGTGAAACAGGAGAGTGAAAAAGTTGGCTTAAAATTCAACATTCAGAAAACAAAGATGATGGCATCTGGTTCCATTACTTCATGTCAAATAGATGGGGAAACAGTGGAAACAGTGGCTGATTTTATTTTTCTGGGCTCCAAAATCACTGCAGATGTTAACTGCAGCCATGAAATTAAAAGACGCTTACTCCTTGGAAGGAAAGTTATGACCAACGTAGACAGCATATTAAAAAGCAGAGACATTACTTTGCCAACAAAGGTCTGTCTGGTCAAGGCTATGGTTTTTCCATTGGTCATGTATGGATGTGAGAGTTGGACTGTGAAGAAAGCTGAGTGCCGAAGAATTGATGCTTTTGAACTGTCATGTTGGAGAAGACTCTTGGGAGTCTCAGACTGCAAGGAGATCCAACCAGTCCATCCTAAATGAGATCAGTCTGGGTGTTCACTGGAAGAACTGATGTTGAAGCTGAAACTCCAACACTCTGGCCACCTGATGTGAATATCTGACTCACTGGAAAAGATGATGATGCTGGGAAAGATTGACGGCAGGAGGAGAAGGGGATGACAGAGGATGAGATGGCTGGATGGCATCACCGACTCGATGGACATGGGTTTGGGTGGACTCCGGGAGTTGGTGATAGACAAGGGGGTCTGGCATGCTGCAATTCATGGGGTCGCAAAGAGTTGGACACGACTGAGTGACTGAACTGAACTGAACTGTACACTGTTGGTGGGAATGTTAATTGGTACAGCCACTGTTTTTTAAAGAAACTACAGAAATGTCTCAAAAAACTAAAAATAGAGCTACCATTAAAACCAGCAATTCCACTCCTGGGTATTTATTTGAAAAGAAAATGAACCACTAATTCAAAAAGATACACGCCACCCCAATGTTCACGGCAGCATTATTTACAATTGCCAACCCACAAACACACACAGTGGAATACTACACAGCCATAACAAGAATGAAGCTTTGGCTTTTCCAACAACATGGATGGACTTAGAGGGTGAGGGTAAATAAGTCAGACAGAGAAACACGAATATTGTATGACATCATTCATATGCGGAATCTAAAAATTAAAGCTAGTGAATATAACATAAAAGGAACAGACTCACAAACACAGAGAGCAAACAAGTAGTGCCAATAGGAAGAGAGAGGCAGGGAGGGCCAAGTTACAGGTAGGGGACTAAGGGGTACAAACGATTATGTATAAAATAAATAAGCTACAAAGTTATATAGTGCAACACAGGGAATATAGCCAGTATTTGGTAATTCTTATAAATGAAATATAATCTTTAATTGTGAATCACTATGCTGCACGTGTGAAACATATAACATGTGTACCTCAACTATGAAAAGTGAAAGTGTCAGTCACTCAGTTGTGCCCGACTCTTTGCGACCCCATGGACTGTAGCCTGCCAAACTCTATCCATGGGATTTCCCAGGCAAGAGTACTGGAGTGGGTTGCCATTTCCTTCTCCAAAGGATCTTCCCAACCCAGAGATTGAACCTGGGTCTCACACATTGCAGGCAGATTCTTTACCATCTGAGCCACCAGGGAAGACACATCAACTACATTTCAATTTAAAAAAATTTAAATTCATCCTCTTTACAAAATACTAAAGCTGACGCTACTGTAATCCTTCCAGGCTCTGCACCAGTAGAGCTCATGGAATAAAGAAAAAAAAATACTAGTGGTTTCTCCAGAGAGAAATGTATTAAAACTTCTCTAGCACTACAACATACAGAGCAGAATTCAGTAAAAGTTAATGTCTGCACAGCAAATTCCCAGTGGCTATCTATTTTACATATGGTAATGTAAATATTTCAACACTGTATGATGCAGGGAGCTCAGCTTGCTGCTCCGAGACAACCTAGAGGGGAGGAATGGGGTGAAAGTGGAAGGGAAGTTCAAGAGGGATAGGATATATGTATATCTGTGGCTGATTCATGGTGATGGATGGCAGAAACCAGTCCAGCGTGGGAAAGCAACTAACCTTCAATTTGATTCAACTGTACCCTCCAAGGGTTTAGTTTTAGAAATTCTCAGTATCAGGCACATTCAGTTCAGTTCAGTTCAGTCACTCAGTCGTGTCTGACTCTTTGTGACCCCATGAATCGCAGTACACCAGGCCTCCCTGTCCATCACCAACGACTGGAGCTTACTCAAACTCATGCCCATTGAGTCAGTGATGCCATCCAGCCATCTCATCCTCTGTCATCCCCTTCTCCTCCTGCCCTCAATCCCTCCCAGCATCAGGGTCTTTTCCAATGAGTCAACTCTTCACATGAGGTGGCCAAAGTATTGGAGTTTCAGCTTCAGCATCAGTCCGTCCAATGAACATCCAGGACTGATCTCCTTTAGGATGGACTGGTTGGATCTCCTTGCAGTCCAAGGGACTCTCAAGAGTCTTCTCCAAACCACACTGAGCAGTTTCATGGCCATGCCCACTGCTGTTAGTTGGTTAGTCTCCTGTGTTGAAATGAGGACATTTAAACAGAAGGCATCATTCAGCACCAGTGGTTTGTCTAGGACAGCTACACTAGCTTTCCAGGCCTCCCCTTGCTGGGAAGCGCTAGCATGTGAAGAGCTAGCATGCATGGCCATACTTACGTGACAGCTAGAGGCTGGACACTGGCAACTCTCACTGGTATCTCATGAATTTATATTGGATCTCACAAACTGCTTTAAAAATGCTCCCTCCCATAAATCATAGATTATTCCATTGTCATTAAAATCTATGATTATAAACAAATAGCTTTTGGTATCCTGGAATTTTAAAATTCTGCAGTGTTTCTCTGTCTTGAAGGAAAGTTAAAGGAACAAATCTGTTTTATGTAAAATCAGGCACTTTAAAACTGCAGTTGGTAATGCTATCAATCTGAGAAGACATGAAGGAGGAGGAGAAGGGGCAGGGGGAGGAGGCAGCAGTGAAATATGTCTGCTTGCTTCAGTCTGCAATAGGAAAAACTCAAGTTTGCCCCCTCATACAAAGGTGAGTCCAGCTTCTCCTTGACTTCCTTTATTGTTTCAGGTAACGATGATTTGCTGTTTAGTATCTCCTAACAGTGCCCCTTTTTAGATCTTATGCTTTGTTCAAACAATTGGTACTCCTCCAAGCATGTTACTAGGAAGTAAGTTAATGTTTTATTTTTTGTGTGTGTGTTCTTTTTATTTGTAAGTTGATATTTTAAAGAAGATTCCTCAGTTGTATATTTTCAAAGAAACATGTCAATGAAGGGAAATTCAATGCAATAAAATTAACATATATGTGCTAAAGGGGTGCAGACAACATCAAAGTATACACACAGAGCACATGCACTAGAAGGTTACACATTTAATAACATAACCTTTTGGGGGAATTCCCAGTATGTATTTCTGATGAAAAAGATTACATTTGTATTGCTCTAGTGACTGGAAAATCACAAACAAATTAGACATTTTGAATGCATCACAACTAATAAGACTGTGGAAACCTTTCCTTATTAAACTAGGTTAACATTATCAATTTAAAGCATATTTCTGACAGTTCAAATACATTTTTTGGCCATGTAACAGGTTTGCAAATCTTAAATGATTTCACATTTCTCTAAACCATAATAAGAGCATAACATGAATATTTAAGCAGCTTAGCTTTGATTTAAATATATTTGCTCAGGATATGCTGGCAGCAACCCAAAATGTAGTGTAATACCCTCAAAGCTGGCAGTTCCAAACTCATTTAAGAAAGCAGATAATATGGGTTGGCAGCATTAAAGCAAATAAAGTCAATTAATTTTTTTTCTTAATTTGTTTTTTCTAGCTTGAAATTGCCAGGGATGGATAAATCTGAAGAGGAATAAAAAAAAAAACCTACTGAGAAGGGGCCAAAAACAAAAAAAGCCTTAAAAAAAATCTGAAGCTGCTATTTCTTATTCTGATCTTAATAGCAGGCTACAGTTGAATAATAACATTATCTATTGGAAGTCACTGAAATGTAGAGAGGGAAATACATTTTGAAAACTTTAATATGTAGAAAGTTGGTACATCATATCACAAGCGGGACCCTAAACAGAAAGGATTTTTTAGACTATGTTGTAGAACGCTGAATTGTTACAGTAACTGAAAGATGCCAATTTACTGCAAAAATAAAACTGTCATCTTCTTTTATTTTCATTAATCATAGAGTTTGAAGTGCGATCTCTTGTTGAAGCTGAGACTACTAAGCGGTGAGATTTCTACTGACCACACTCAAATAGTATTCTCAGCGTTTCACCACGTTCTTCAGCCCGTTTTGTTTTAGTGTGGGACCGTAACACCATTTTTCAGAAATGGGAAAGCTATAAAGAAGCACATTGAAATGGAATCCTAACTTGCTTTCCAATAAAAAAACAGTTTGCATTATTTAGTTTCTGCTTGAAGGCACTTCAATTTTTGATGCTTAGATGACTCAACTTAGGTGTTGAGCAAACGTATCTTTCATGCTATCATTGCCACCTTTTTAGGAGAAAAAAAAAATATCAGAGAGTAAAGCTGTTTTGGAGGAACTTAAAAGCTGTGTCTTACTAGCTACTTTGAGAGAAATAGTTCTCAACTCTGGCTACACTTTGGAGGAAAAAAAAAAAAAAATCCCCAAACTCTAGTTTGCACTGAAATCCCAAATCAATTAAATAACAATGCCTTTGGGTGAGCCCTCAGGCATTGGAAGTGTTTCAAAGTTCCCCAGGTGATTATATGGCCAAGCTTAGAATCACTGCTTTAAGAAAAATTTATTCTTAAAGCATTAGAAAGGTTTCTACTATTGCTAAATGGAGGCTTCTAATCTTTAATTAAACCAGGGCATCATACCACACTGATTATCAATACTATAGGGCACGTTTTTGAAGAAAGCGTTTTAACATATGGAAATCCATATGCTACGCTTGCATATCCATATGCTCTGCTTCTATGTATATTTTTCAAAATACCATTTTATCCTTTGTGTCATTTTCTTAAGAAACATGTCCTCCATTTTGATTAATAGGAGGGTATTTATTACTATGGGCTTCCCAAATGGCTCAGAGGTAAAGAATACACCCATTAATACTTTGAGATGCAGGAGACTCAAATTCCATCCCAGGGCGGGAAGATCCCCTTGAGCAGGAAATGGCAACCCATTCCAAGAATTTGCCTGGACAATTCCATGGACAGAAGAGCCTGGTGGGCTACAGTCCATGGGTTCGCAAAAGGGTTGGACATGACTTAGCAACTAAACAACAACAACAATTTATTTTTATATGTGTAATGGTTCAAAATTAATAAAATATTATTTTAAGCTATAATTCATATAGAACTATTTATTGAGTAAAGTACAGGATAGTAGTTTGAATATTAGTGAATACTTTGTCTTATACTTTAATAGGTAATATTGGATATCATCAGTGCCTCCACAGGAAGGAAGAACTAACCTAATAAGCAGTGAAAAATAAAATTTCTAACATTTACTAAAAGAGTAATAAAAAGAAAATTGATGTTTGCAGGGCAAATCCTCTGGTCAGTCACATTAAATATATTATTTCTTCTTTCTTCTTAAAAAAATTCCTGAGAGGTACGTAGCACTCATCATCAGAGTCGACTAATGTGATCTCAGAAAAATTAATAATTTATCCAGACTTATCCAATAATTAAGTTAAAATATGGAATGCATTAGACTCAATGGACATGAGTTTGAGCAAATCCCAGGGGGCAGTGAAGGACAGGGAAGCCTGGGGTGCTGCAATCCATGGGGTCACAGAGTTGGACACAACTTGACAATTGAACAATGGAGTACAAATCCAGATTTTATTCTGCACTTTTTTCCAACCATTCCATGCAATCTTTAAGAAAGGCAGTTTTGTTTGGCTAACTTTACAAAACAACTGAAACACATATCTCAAAAGAAATGACATTCACTCACTGCGTGATACAATCAAGAGCTACTAGCAGCTATCAAATAGGAATGAAACTCATTCTACCACTGTCTTCAAATATATCATTACACAAATAATAAGTGATGACAAAAATAAAGAAAGGGCAATGAGAGAAGTATAAACCAAGAAGTACTATTGTAGAGCAGACAGAGAAGAATTTTCCTGCATCAGGAATTAAGGAAGCAATGCCATGAAGGTTAAGCAGAATTTCCATAGGACAAGTGTGTGAAAAAATTGTGCAATGACTAATCTACAAAGGGAGATGGTTTATAATGGTTTAGAGACTGGCAAGAAACAGAGAAATCTAGCTGAAGTATAGAATACACAAAAAGATGGAGCGGGAAAGGAGACAGATATTGTCATGGGATCAAAACCAAAATCCTAAAAGCCACTTTAAAGATTATCAAGTAGTATATCCTCTCTTTTTACAGAGAAAACTGCAGTCCAGCGACACTGAATGCTTCACCAAACATCACACCAGTAATAAGCAGCAGGGCATGCACGCTCAGTCACTAGGTCATGTTCAGCTCTTTGAGATCCCACAGACTGTAGCTTGCTGGGTTCCTCTGTCCATGGAATTTTCCAAGCAAGAATACTGGAGTGGGTTGCCATTATTTCTCCAGGGTTCTTCCTAATCCAGGGCTCGAACTCGCATCTCCTGCATTGGCAGGAGGATTCTTTACTGCTGAGCCAAGTGGGAAGCCCCATAAATATTATCACATTAACCCAAATGAAACTAAACTCCAAGCCATTACCTATCTTACCTGAGTTCCAGAATGGCTTTCAATAGACTCAGTAATATTTTGGAGTCTATTAGTAAAAGTACTGAACAGTGAATTTACCAGAGCAATTCATAAAGAACAGAGTTAAAGTCATGATAATCATAATTTCCCTAGACTTTTGTTCAAGCTAGAAAATGTTCCCATTTTTCAGCTCTTTTCTAAAGTTTTATCTGTGTATTAGTAGTCTCCATGCTTCAAGAAAATCATGTTTGGATTTCCCTGGTGCCACACAGTAGATAAGATTCTACCTGCCAAGGAATGGGACAGGGGTTCAACCCCTGGTCCAGAAATAGTCAACATGTTGCTGAGCAACTAACCCAGGGCTCCACAACTACTAACCCTGCATTCTAGAACACTCAAGCTGCAACTACTGAAACCACTGACCTAGAGCCTGTTCCACAAGAGAAGCCGCCACAGTGAGAAGCCTGCACAGCCCAACAAAGAGTTACCTCTGCTCCCCGCAGCTAGAGAAGCCAGTGCAAAGCGACAAAGACCCAGTGCAGCCAAAAATAAAATAAATAAATGCAAGTAATTTTAAAAAGAAAATCATGTTCACAGTCTTCCTATCAGATAGTTCTTTTTTACATTTTGAAATATTTATGAAAGGCATCTGAAATATCTGGAAAGAATTATTCGATTAACGAATATATTCAGAGTGGTAGAACTACCACTGATGCTTTAAATAAATTTTCAAGCAAAAATACTTTAAAAGCCTCACAGTTTAAATAATTCAACTAATTTTTCATGATTAATTATACTTTGCAGAAAAATTAGATATTTTTATTCATTCAAAAAATATTCATTAAAATACTTCATCTTAAATCTAAATATACATTACAATAAGTGTTAATCAATAACATAATTTTTTAAATTTCCTCACTTTGGTATTGTTGATATACTAAACATCCAAGTAAAACGACAGTAGTTCCACTTCCTGAGAACCTCAAAATACTCAAAAGTGAGGTATGCTGACAAAATATTTGTATATGTAATAAACCTTTTTAGGCATAAGCATTGAAGCAAAAATTTAAAAATTTTGAATGTTATATATTAATCATATGAAAGCGAAAGTATGAGTCACTCAGTCGTGTCTGACTCTTGGGACCCCATGGACTGTAACCTGCCAGACTCCTCTGTCCATGGAATTCTCCAAGCAAAAATACTGGAGTGGGTTGCCATTTGCTAGTGCAGGGAATCTTCCTGATCCAGGAATCAAACCCATGTCTCTTAGGTCTCCTGCATTGGCAGGCAGGTTCTTTATAAATCATATATATACACACAAACATTCAATACATAATTTCAAAATTCTTAAGTAAATTTTCACCGTATTGTTAGGAAATACATCTGTGCATGACTGAATACAAATTCATAATGTAGGACAAGACAGAATATGTCAACCTTTTCATAATCATAACAGAATTAAAACTCCCTCAATCTGTTCAATCAAATTGATCTTCCTTCAATGTCAGAATATCTGTATTCTAGGCATTTACCCCACGGAACTCAGACGGTAAAGCGTCTCCCTGCAATGCGGGAGACCTGGGTTCGATCCCCGGGTTGGGAAGATCCCCTGGAGAAGGAAATGGTCGCCCACTCCAGTACTCTTGCCTGGAAAATTCCATGGATGGAGGAGCCTGGTAGGCTACCATCCATGGGATTGTAAAGAGTCGGACACGACTGAGCAACTTCACTGGCTGACTGAGGCGTTTACCCCGAAGATTCACCCCTAAACTGATCATTATCCAAGCTTTCTAAACAGTGCTGCTGAGAGAGCTGGTATGTCAAAGGGTGGTCATATCAGCCACTCCAAACTGATAGTCAGATAACTAATATTGTTTTCACAAAATCCCGGCCACATTGCTTTTTAATATTAAATCCTTGAATTAGTACAGTGAAAAATCTAGAAATAAGCAAAAGTGTTCCCAATAAAGTCACTAAGATCATTGCCCATTCTGTTATTATTATTTCTTATAAAAAATCCTTTTAAAAATATGTCTTCATTTATTAGATTATAGTATTACTGCTAAGCGTTTCATGTTGCCCTGACTTCCAGGATGCCTAGAGCTAAATTATGTTTTATGTTGATTTCAATTATAAAGTAATACCCTAAGAAAATTAAAAATATAGAGTAACATTAAATAAAAGGTAAACATCATTTTATACTCTTACAAACAAGGGATGCACTCATTACCACTTTGTTGGTTAAATAATTGTATTTTGTTTTTGTTATTGGCATTTATTTGATTACTAATGAGATTTAAAATATTATAGTAAATCAATGTCAATTTTATTTCTTATTAAGAGAATTTATATTTCATAGTATGTGAATTCACCTCCAGGTCCTTTGTCGATTTTTCTAATTAATAATTAAAGATTTTCTTTATAAGTTTATGAAAGCACTATATTAATGATGATATTTGATGTATTTCTTTCAAGTATTTGCTCTGCTTCCTTATCTTTTAACAGGCATTCAAATGTCCCTTAAACAGTTATTTAATAAGTAAGCCTTCATTTTTCTCACCAAATGAATGATGCAACTTTCTAATGTATTACTTTTTATTCTAAAACTAAGATGTTTTGATTTATTGCTCAGTTGTTTTGATATAGCATTAAAATAAAGGTTTAATGGTCAAAATATGTGAACATGGATGATTGGAATAATTATTTCTATTTCCTAGGCAAATTTTAATATTTACTTTCATACCTAAAAAGTTATTATAAAAAAGGCAATTTAGGAATTCAAAAAAGTAAACTCATATTAAAATATCCTATTGTTGCTTTTGCTGTTCAGTCGCTGAGTCGTGTCCTACTCTATGAAAACCCACAGAATATAACACACTGGGCCTCCCTGTCCTGCACCATCTCCTGAAGTTTGCTCAAACTCATTTCCATTGAGTCCCTGATGGATCCAACCGTATCACCCTTTGTCAGCCCCTTCTCTTCCTGCCCTCAATCTTTCTCACATCAGGGTCTTTACCTATGAGTTAGTTGGCTCTCTGTATCAGGTGGTCAAAGTATTGGAGCTTTAGCAACAATCCTTCCAATGAATATTCAGGGCTGATTTCATTTAGGATTGGTGATTGAATCTCCTTCCACTCCAAGGGACTCTCAATACCAACTCAAACACCACAGTTAGAAAGCATCAATTCTTTGGTGCTCAGCCTTCTTTATGGTCCAACTCTCACATCAATACACGACTACTGGAAAAACCACAGCTTTGACTAGATGGACGCTGGTTGGGAAAGTAATGCCTCTGCTCCTTAATATGGTATCTTGGTTGGCCGTAACTTTTCTTCCAAGGAGCTAGCGTCTTGTAATTTCATGGCTGCAGTCACCATCTGCAGTGATTTTGGAGCCCAGAAAAATAAAGTCAGCCACCCTTTCCACTGTTTCCCCATCTATTTGCCATGAAGTGATGGGAACAGATGCCATGATCTTAGTTTTCTGAATGCTGAGTGTCAAGCCAACTTTTTCACTCTCCTCTTTCACTTCTATCAAGTGGCTCTTTAGTTCTTCTTCACTTTCTGTTAAAAGGGTGGTGTCATCTGCATATCTGAGGTTATTAATATTTCTCCCTGCAATCTTGATTCCAGCTTGTACTTCATCCAGTCCAGTATTTCACAAGATATACTCTGCCTATAAGTTAAATAAGCAGAGTGGCAATATACAGCCTTGACGTACCCCTTTCACAATTTGGAACAAGTCTATTGTTCCATGTCCAGTTCTAACTGTTGCTTCTTGACCTGCATACAGATTTCTCAAGAGGCAGGTCAGGTGGCCTGGTATTCATATTTCTTTAAGAATTTCCCACAGTTTGCTGTCATCCGCACAGTCAAAAGCTATAACATAGTCAATAAAGCAAAAAATAGATGCTTTTTCTGGAACTCTTTTGCTTTTTTGATGATCCAACAGATGTGGGCAATTGGATCTCTGGTTCCTCTGCCTTTTCTAAATCCAGCTTGAGCATCTGCAAGTTTACGGTTCATATACTGTTGAAGCCTGGCTTGCAGAATTTTAGAGCATTACTTTGCTAGTGTGTGAGATGAGTCTAATTGTGTAGTATTTTGAACATTCTTTGACATTGCCTTTCTTTGGGATTGGAATGAAAACTGATATTTTGCAGCCCTGTGACCACTGCTGAATTTTCCAAATTTGCTGATATATTGAATGCAGCATTTTCACATCATCATCTTTTAGGATTTGAAATAGCTCAACTGGAATTCCATCACCTCCCCTAGCTTTGTTTGTAGTGGTGCTTCCTAAGGCCCACCTGACTTCACATTCCAGGATGTCTGGCTCTAGGTGAGTGATCACACCATCGTGGTTATCTGGGTCATGAAGATCTTTTTTATATAGTTTTTCTATGTATTCTTGCCACCTCTTCTTAATATCTTCTGCTTCTGTTAGGGCCATACCATTTCTGTCCTTTACTGTATCCATCTTTGCACAAAATGTTCCCTTAGTATCTCTAATTTTCTTGAAGAGATCTCTGGTCTTTCCCATTCTATTGTTTTCCTGTATTTCTTTGCATTGATCACTGAGGAAGGCTTTCTCTCTCCTTGCTATGCTTTGGAACTCTGCATTCAGATGGGTATATCTTTCCTTTTCTCCTTTGCCTTTAGCTTCTCTTCTTTTCTCAGCTATTTGTAAGGCCTCCTCAGACAACCATTTTGCCTTTTTGCATTTCTTTTTCTTGGGGATGGTCTTGATCACTGCCTCCTGTACAATGTCACAAACCTCTGTCCACAGCTCTTCTGGCACGCTATCAGATCTAATTCCTTGAATCTATCTGTCACTTCTACTGTATAATCGTATGGGATCTGATGGTCTAATGGCTTTCCCTACTTTCTTCAATTTAAGTCTGAACTTGGCAATAAGGAGTTCATGATCTGAGCCATAGTCAGCTCCCGGTCTTGTTTTTGCTGACTGTATAGAGCTTCTCCATCTTTGGCTGCAAAGAATATAACCAGTCTCTTTCAGTGTTGGCCATCTGGTGATGTCCATGTGTAGAGTCTTCTCTTGTGCTGTTGGAAGAGGGTGTTTGCTGTGACCAGTGCGTTCTCTTGGCGAAACTCTGTTAGCCTTTGACCTGCTTCATTTTGTACTCTAAGGCCAAATTTGCCTGTTACCCCAGGTATCTCTTCACTTCCTACTTTTGCATTCCAGTCCCCTATAATGAAAAGGACATCTTTTTTGGGTGTTAGTTCTAGAAGGTCTTGTAGGTCTTGATAGAACCATTCAACTTCAGCTTCCTCAGCACTGATGGTTGGGGCATAGACTTGGATTACTGTGATAGTGAATGTTTTGCCTTGGAAACGAACAGAGGACATTCTGTCATTTTCGAGATTGTATGCAAGAACTGCATTTTAGACTGTTTTGTTGACTATGAAGTCTACTCCATTTCTTCTAAGGGATTCTTGCCCACAGTAGTAGATATAATGGTCAACTGAATTAAATTTGCTCATTCCCATCCATTTTAGTCCACTGATTCCTAAAATGTCGATGTTCACTCTTGCCATCTCCCATTTGACTACTTCCAATTTGTCTTGATTCATGGACCTAACATTCCGGGTTCCTATCCAATATTGTTCTCTACAGCACCAGACTACTTCCATCACCAGTCACATCCACAGTTTGGCATTGCTTTTGCCTTGGCTCCGTCTCTTCATTCTTTCTGGAGTTACTTCTCCACTCTTCTCCAGTAGCATATTGCATACCTTGAGGCTATTACCACATTAAAGCATGAACCACAAATAATTATTCAGAATAATGAAGACAGACAATACTCATAATCTTTTATTTCTATAAACTGGCCTACTCTCTCAGTCTTTTTCTCTCATATATCATGCACCTGAGTAAGAACTGTGTATTTTATAACTGGAAAGGACTTTGAATCATTTGTTCACAGTATCATATTCCTGATGAGGATTTTGAAATGTTGCAGATGAATTAGTCAATCTGGTAGAATAATAATCAGAATGAGAACCCATAGTTTCTCTAGACTCAGTATTCTTCCCAATCCACCATTAGCCCTTTGAATTCTACCAAAAGAAAAAAAATCAATTTCCTGTGTTAAATTTCCAACTGAATCATTTAAATTGCTGCTTTACATGTAATTTCTCTAACTGCTGACATTATATGAATTATGGTTAACATCATTAATATAAAAATGTCATTTCTCAAGAAATAAGTATGATTCTTTGCATATCAAGAATAATATTTATTCCAAACATAGTAAAAAAAATATTAATGTGTCAGTAAACTACTCTAACCCAGGAGATATATCTTTCAGCTTCAGTTGAATCCTGATTGTCAATGTCATGTATATGATATGCAATTACTTATCCAAATATGACACTGTATTTATATTTCAATTCTTTTAACTCTTGTTTTCACTGCAAGAGAGTAACTTCTCTTTGATAGCATTGGATCAAAACATATCTGACTTGTTTTCTATTATAATCTCGATAACTAGAATAGTACCTGGTACACAGTCGGTGCTCACTAAGTATTTACTAGATAAATCGTTAAAACTTTCATTTTTTTTTCTCCTTGAGTATAAAAAGCATAATCTAATATATAACTAGATAAAAATCATAATCAGCTATCTTAAAAATCGTTAATTTCTCTATTTTGTTTGAACCTTATGAAATTTATTTTTATATGTCAAAAATAGCCAAAGTAATTACACATGGGTCAGTCAAATATAAACATGCAAAGGAAAGTTGGTTAAAATTTTTGGTACTCTTGATGTAAGCAAATATGCACTTATTTGTCAGGTATTTAGAGGGATTAAGTATAAGTGAAAATCAAACAATTTCAAATCTAGTTTTTTAGTTGGTTGCTTTCTTTTGCCTTTGGAGCATGTGTTTGTGTTACAAAGAGAAAAAAAATTGGAGTTTGATTATCTCCATAAATAAGAAAGTTATATATTTAAGTCCTCCAAAGCTTTAAGAAGCTTAAGTAAACTTTAATTCTTATAAAATACAACTTTAAAATAATTAATGAAATGTAAGCATTTGGATGCAAATATCTTCACAGTGTACTTCCCACTTTGCACTGTACCTTGGTACTCTATTAACCCTAGTTCTCCTTTTCTGCTTATTTGGAGCATTTCATGAGGAACCTGAGAAGGCGGACGGTGTTATGCACCAGCGATGCCTTCAGGCTCTGCTGAGGCTCTGAAGAGCCTTGAGCCTTAACTTCTAGCTGAAGTCTAAGCTACTGAGTCTTACATCTGTTCAAATGAGTGCACGACTGTATGTCTGGGGGAAGGGAGGAACTATGTCTGCTCCCTTCTCTCAGGATATCTCTGTGACCTCTTGACAACCTTTCTGTAGCCATCTGTAGAGCCTGTTTCTTCCCCTGCCTGTCTCAGACTTCAAACTGGCTCATAAAACAGAAAAATCAGGTTTAATATAGTAAATATGTCTGGGAAGTGTTTCTCTACCGTATAAACTTTATACCCAGTCACATGATTATACAGATAAAGAAAATGAGGCTCAGAAATGAATTTATTCCCCAAAGATTACTTTACTGCTTACTAACTTCTGGCTAGTACAATTTGGGGGAAAGGACTGGTCCATACAGTTCTGATTAACTAAACGTGGTATTTAGCTCCTTATTCATAAATCACTTATTAAACAGTGCTTCAAATCTCAGGCTTAGATGTTTATGCAAAACACAGTTATTAGTTTATTTTGGTGATATATGAAAAGTTTGATACTTAAAAAATATATTTGACTAATGCGTTATCATAAAATATAAACCCACATTTTGGAAATAGAGATCAATGTCCAAACTCTTGTTAGGAAATTTGAGGACAAGCTATGTAAGATAAAATAACCACAACATATTGCATACAGGGTAAACTAAATCTAAACCATGCCTCTTGATGACCACAAATTCAATGAGCCAATGCTTGATCAGGCTGCCTAAAATAATAGAAGCCTAAAGTATAGTATATACAGCCAAGCTCACATCATGGTCACACTATATACTTTATGCCAGATTACTGGGTTCACTTCTAAGAAGTCCACTTTTTAAACGGGACACTGAAAAAATATTCAAAGGGAAAAGATAGGATGACAAGAGATCTGGGAACTATGCTATCAAATGGTTTAATTAAAAAATTTTAAATAATTAAAGAGAAATGATATTTAAATAGCTGTTCACATGCAATTGGGATTAGTCTTATTTGGTCAGAAGTCAATCCGGGGATTTAGGGAAATTTCTAACAATATGAATTGCCAATAAAGAATGAGCTCTAAAATAAGTAATGTCCCATCCATGGATGTGTACAAGATGACCTCAGATGAAAATCTATCTGTGAAAAGTTTCATAGAGAAGATATCAGAACTGAACTACATGGCAGGCAAGTTTCTTCTAATTATTACATGTAATCTATAGATTTCTAGAAATCTGTGAAACTTACATTTCTATATATGTTTTAAAAGATCCAAATATGTTAGGTAATCAACAAACCTAAACAAGTAAGATATATGACTACAGCTCCCAAATTATCTATTTATACTATTACTAATCAGAATTCCCAAGAGACCTGTTGTTTCAAGAATATCAAGAGAGTAAATATAGACCTCTTGGTAAACCTTTGTTTTGAAATGGATGTTACCAAAAGAGCAAAAAATTGGACTCTTGAAGACTTATTGGGTCAGATTAATTCAAATGTATTTACCTGGGAAGAGAGAAAATATATAACTCATAGTCTTCCACTGGAAATTTGTGTAAAGGGGCACAACTTCTTTGGAGAACATGTGAGAGGCCTTTTTTAGAGAATTTACCTCTAAGTCTCTAAGATTCTGATTCTCCTTTGGCCCTCTTCTACAGCAGTGAGAAATCACTGCTTCAGGAAGCTACTCTTACTGAAGGTAATGTGTTAGATCACTCAGATGCACTGAGGAGAGAATGAAGGGACAAACCACGGCGGCATATGTATCAAGTATTTTCCACGTTTAGTGTGTCTGGCAAGGAGCCAAGGAACAAGGTGATTGAAGCTACTCACTATGACTCTAGTAAGGCATAGGTGGCGTTTCCATAAATCCCCCACAAAAATACTAGTATTGTCATGTGGGTTGTGTTTTTAAAGGTGTTTTGACATTTAATCTAGTTGTCCTTCAAGGTTCAGGACTTTTAAGGGAAATTTTGAAAATATATGGTTAGTTTAAATGAAGTTATTCTCCCAAAGAGATAATGAGAAAAGTGATCTGTAATAAATAAATAAATAAATAAAGTTAACCTTTCGGGGCGTGGGGGGGTGGGTAGTGATCTATCATCTGTTTTCCTTTCCCAGTGCTGATTCAAAAATATGCCTTACCAACAAGAGCTTGATTACCTAATGTGATTAAGCTCTTCTACAAGACAGACCGTCTTATGCTTTTAAAACCATAAGGTTCTTAGTGTACACAAGAAAGATATCACCAATGACGAGGACAAGCATCAGTGCCACTTTATATCTGTTATTATCATAACACTGTATAATTTTATTCTGTGTAAAGAGAATTTTATTCTTTGTAATGAAGTATAATAATGAACTAAATATATAAAAAGGATGAAAATTTCAAAAAAGTCCCATGAATAACTCCTAAACCCACAACTTTGTGCTATAAAAAGCATGCTTCTAAATTTGCAAAGCTTATCATTTATTTGAATTTGGTTCAGCAAAAATATATTCTACCTAACTACACACAGATCATTGGGTTTACTACTACCGAAAATGCCAGCACCATAGAATCTCATAGGACAGATTATCCAAAATAAAGATTCTACTCAGCAAAGCCAACAGAAATAAGCTGAGTGCTAAGTGGAAAGATGTCACAAAGAAGAGACTAGTATTTAAGCATTGAAATGTGAACAAGGAGATTATAGTCAGAGACCAGGTTAAATGACACAGAGGAAGTGATAAAGTATGAGATGTGCCCATGGAATGAAAATAATACCAAGATCTTACAGATGTAAAACTGTGTTTATACATGTTATTCACTAAGTCGTTACAAGTCCAGAAATTTAAAGGAAGCATATACTTCTGCCTCATTCAGACACAGAAAAATCACACCGCAATAGTTTCTTATGTGTGTCGTGACAGGAAAAATCCTGCAAGCCTTGAACTCTGGAGAGGTTTATCACAGCTAAATTAGTGAATGATTCAGCTAGAGATGGAAAAAGTGACTATGACCTGACTGCCAGAAAACTGCAAGAATTTGTTGTAGAATTAGTCAGTCAGCACTCATTTGGTCCCAAGGCCCACATCAACTAAATTTTTTGGCCCATTACAAAAGAGAAAACAGACACAGGAGAATAACTAGTGCTTTGGAAAGATGAAAGGAAATTGGCAAAAAGATCAAAGAAACAATGGATTCTAAAGTGGTAGCAAGTGCCCTTACGATATGGCTGTCCCTGGAGTACAAGTTGAACATTTAAGCAGATAAACCAGAATGAATAAGACGTAGAGGGCATATGAGAAGGACAGAAGGACTCGGGGGAGGATTTAAACAAGAAGTTCATTATGGGGGTGGAAGAGGGAGAAAAGAATGGAAAAGAGGATGGGATAAGATGTAGTGTTCACAGAGAGTATGTTCTTGAAAATATATTTTCAAGTAATAATAGAAAATATAATCACAATGATAGGCAGGTCAAACTGGCTGAAACTGAATAGAGACAAATGCCACTAGGTTTTTTTTTTTTTTTTTTTTAATTTTTTTTTATTAGTGGAGGCTAATTATTTCACAACATTTCAGTGGGTTTTGTCATACATTGACATGAATCAGCCATAGAGTTACACGTATTCCCCATCCCGATCCCCCCTCCCACCTCCCTCTCCACCCAACTCCTCTGGGTCCTCCCAGTGCACCAGGCCCGAGCACTTGTCTCATGCATCCAACCTGGGCTGGTGATCTGTTTCACCCTAGATAATATACATGCTGTTCTTTCAAAACATCCCAGCCTCTAGGTTTTAGTAGGTGAAAACAATGCAATATTAATACCAGGTTAGTTAAGGGTCATCATATGAGTATTGTCTCCAAATAAAATGGCAAGAGAAAGACAATGAGGAAGACTAAACCAAATTTTAAAAGTATGGAGAGGAGAGCAAAACAGTAGAGATCAACGATTATGCTGAGCTTGCTTCCTAGTTCCAAGATTTTTAGGGACTTGATGGAGAGGTAGCCTGCACTAGAAGGAATTCCAGGGATGCTGTCACATTTGGGGTAATTTAAAAAGCAGAAGAAGAAATGTCTGAGAAGTTCAAGTCTCAGGATTAGTGTGTTCCCAACAGGATGAGAAGTGCCTACAGCAAAGCAGAGGCAACTGATAAACAGCAGAGAGGGTGAAGAGATCCTGAGGGCTTGCTGCAGGGTAAGAAAACAAGAGGATGTGGAAGAAAAAAGAAGTTCCATCCATGAGGGCCAATGCTCAAGGTTTAGTGATGACATGAGGAGTGGTGAGTTAACTGACAAGAGTTAATGAAGATTAACTCAGCCATGTGGGTCAGGTTGGCACTTTTCTTTGGAATCTGAAAAAGGACAGATTTTCAATAAGAAAGAAGGACTAAAATTCCCAAACTGGAAATTCTTAGTAAGCAAAGCATGTGGTTCCATAAGAAAATGCAATTAAGATAAGCTTCACATAAAAACTGAAGGGATTTTGTAAATTTGGGTCATTATCACCTTTTCCACACAGTAGGAAACCCTCTCACATGCAGGTCTGTGAGGACTTTCGGAATCTCAGAAGGCAACATAAAAAAAAAAAAAACCCCACATAGAATACACGTCTAATACCAAGTGCGGAAAAGAGAACTTTCCTGCAAAAAGCTCTAACCTAACAACCTAACTAATGTGTAGCCTGGCCCACTCACAGAACAAAGGATTGAGCTAATACCAAAGGAGAGCTAGCCTGATGGGTACCGACCCCTCCCCGCTCAGGGGCAGAGAGGCAGGCTTGCTAAAGCCAGAGCCAAAAGGCAAGGGACTGCTACAATCTCAGCCCCAAAGACAGCGGCATCTTCCAGCAGACTGTGAGCAGGCTCCTAGCTGCTAACCATGTCCTCCTGATCCTGGATGGCTGACATCCGCCAGGAGGGTCGCAGCCTAAGATCAGCTCTCTAGAGACATACTGCACCCCTGTGCACCCAGAAAACCGAGTGGCCGGGACCAGGGAAGTGATGAAGACGCACAGCCCACCTGAGACAATGAACTCACCAGGCACCAGGTCGTCTAGCTTCTCAGAACTGGGAAGGGCACCAAACACATGCCCAAACCATAGAGACTGAACCAGAACTGTGTCTCCTGTGGAGGTACGGGTCAGCGGTGGCCTGCCGCAGGGGCTCTGGGTGCAGCAGGCCTGGGTATGGCATGTGCCCTCTTGGAGGAGGTCGCCATTAACCCCACCATAGAAGCACCAGAACTTACACAGAACTGGGGGAACAGATGCTTAGAAGGCACAAACAAAACCTTGGGTGCACCAGGACCCAGGAGAAAGGACAGGTGACCCCACAAGAGACTGACCCTACATGCCCATGAGTGGCCAGCAGTCGCTGGCAGAGGCATGGGTCAGCAGTGGGCTGATTCCTTTTGGAATCATCATTATCTTCATTACTTCCACCATAGTTTGGTCTCAGGTCAAACAACAGGGAGGGAACACAGCCCCACCCATCAACAGAAAACTGGATTAAAGATTTACTGAACATGGCACTGAACATGGAACAATAGACTGGTTCCAAATAGGAAAAGGAGTACTTCAAGGCTGTATATTGTCACCCTGCTTCTTTAACTTATATGTAGAGTACATCATGAGAAATGCTGGGCTAGAGGAAGCACAAGTTGGAATCAAGGTTGCCGGGAAAAATATAAATAGCCTCAGATATGCAGAGGACACCACCCTCTGGCAGAAAGTGAAGAAGAACTGAAGAGCCTCTTGATGAAAGTGAAAGAGGAGAGTGAAAAAGTTGGCTTAAAGCTCAACATTCAGAAAACTAAGATCAGGGCATCTGATCCCATGGCAAATAGATGGGGAAACAGTGGAAAGGATGGCTGACTTTATTTTCCTGGGCTTCAATATCATTGCAGATGGTCATTGCAGCCATGAAATTAAAAGATGTTTACTCCTTGGAAGGAAAGTTATCACCAACCTAGACAGCATATTGTAAAGCAGAGCCATTACTTTGCCGACAAAGGTCCGTCCAGTCAAGGCTATGGTATTTCCAGTGGTCATGTTGGATGTGAGAGTTGGACTATAAAGAAAGCTCAGCACAGAAGAATTGATGCTTTTGAACTGTGGTGTTGGAGAAGACTCTTGAGAGTCCCTTGGACTGCAAGGAGATTCAACCAGTCCATCCTAAAGGAAATCAGTCCTGAATATTCATTGGAAGGACTGATGCTGAAGCTGAAACTCCAATACTTTGGCTTCCTGATGCGAAGAACTGACTCATTTGAAAAGACCCTGATGCTGGGAAAGATTGAAGGCAGGCAGAGAAGGGGACGACAGAGGATGACATGGTTGAATGACATCACTGACTCAATGAACATAGGTTTGGGTGGACTCCGGGAGTTGGTGATGGACAGGGAGGCCCGGCGTGCTGTGGTTCATGAGGTCACAAAGAGTTCAACGTGACTGAGAGACTGAACTGAACTGAACATGACCCAGCCCATCAAAACAAGAACCAGTTTCCCCTTCAGTCAGTTTCTCCCATCAGGAAGCTTCCATAAGCTTCTTATCCCTATCCTTCAGAGGGCAGACAGAATGAAAACCACAATCACAGAAAACTAAAAAAACTGGTCACATGGACCACAGCCTTGTAGAGCTCAATGAAACTATAAGCCATGCTGTGTGGGGCCACCCAAGACAGACAGATCATGGGAGACTTCTGACAAAACGCAGTCCACTGGAGAAGGGAATGGCAAACCACTTCAGTATTCTTGCCTTGAGAACCCCATGAACAGGATGAAAAGGCAAAAAGATATGACACTGAAAGATGAACTCCCCAAGTCGGTAGGTACCCAATATGCTACTGGAGAAGACTGGAGAAATACCTCCAGAAAGAATGAAAAGATGGAGCCAAAGCAAAAACAACACCCAGTTGTGGATGTGACAGGTGATGGAAGTAAAGTTCAATGCTGTAAAGGCCAATATTGCATAAGGGACTGGAACGTTACGTCCATGAATCAAGGTAAATTGGAAGTGGTCAAACAGGAGATAGCAAGAGTGAACATCAGCATTTTAGGAATCAGTGAACTAAAATGGAAGGGACTGGACAAATTTAATTCAGTTGACCATTATATCTACTACTGTGGGCAAGAATCCCTTAGAAGAAATGGAGTAGACCTCATAGTCAACAAAACAGTCTAAAAGGAGTTCTTGGGTGCAATCTCAAAAAAGACAGAATGATCTCTGTTCATTTCCAAGGCAAACTATTCAATATCACAGTAATCCAAGTCTATGCCCCAACCAGTAATGTAGAAGAAGCTGAAGTTAATGGTTCTATGAAGATCTACAAGACCTTCCAGAAATAACACCCAAAAAAGATGTCCTCTTCATTATAGGGGACTGCAATGCAAATGTAGGAAGTGAAGAGATACCTAGGGTAACAGGCAAATTTGGCCTTAAAGTACAAAACAAAGCAGGTCAAAGGCTAACAGAGTTTCACCAAAGGAACACACTGGTCATAGCAAACACCCTCTTCCAACAACACAAGAGAAGACTCTACACATGAACAACACAAGATGGTCAACACCGAAAAAGATTGATCATATTCTTTGCAGCCAAAGATGGAGAAGCTCTTTACAGTCTGCAAAAAAAAGACTGGGAGCTGACTGTGGCTCAGATCATAAACTCCTTATTGCCAAGTTCAGACTGAAATTGAAGACAGTAGGGAAAACCACTAGACCACTCAGGTATGACCTAAATCAAATCCCATACGATTATACAATGGAAGTGACTAATAGATTCAAGGGATTAGATCTGATTACAAAGTACCTGAAAAACTGTGGACAGAAGTTCGTGACATTGTACAGGTGGCAGTGATCAAGACCATCCCCAAGAAAAAGAAATGCAAAAAGGCAAAATGCTTGTCTGAGGAGGCCTTACAAATAGCTGAGAAAAGAAGAGAAGCTAAAGGCAAAGGAGAAAAGGAAAGATATACCCATCTGAATGCAGAGTTCCAAAGAATAGCAAGGAGAGATAAGAAAGCCTTCCTCAGTGATCAATGCAAAGAAATACAGGAAAACAATAGAGTGGGAAAGACCAGAGATCTCTTCAAGAAAATTGGAGATACCAAGGGAACATTTCATGCAAAGATGAGCACAATAATGGACAGAAATGGTATGGCCCTAACAGAAGCAGAAGATATTAAGAAGAGGTGGCAAGAATACACTGAAAAACTATATAAAAAAGATCCTCATGACCCAGATAACCACGATGGTGTGATCACTCACCTAGAGCCAGACATCCTGGAATGTGAAGTCAAGTGGGCCTTAGGAAGCACCACTACAAACAAAGCTAGGGGAGGTGATGGAATTCCAGTTGAGCTATTTCAAATCCTGAAAGATAATGCTGTGAACGTGCTGCACTCAATATGCCAGCAAATCTGGAAAATTCAGCAATGGTTGCAGGACTGGAAAAGGTCAGTTTTCATTCCAATCCCAAAGAAAGGCAAAGCCAAAGAATATTCGAACTACTGCACAATTACACTCATCTCACACACTAGCAAAGTAATGCTCTAAATTCTCCAAGCCAGGCTTAACAGTACATGAGCCATGAACTTCCAGATGCTCAAGCTGGATTTAGAAATGGCAGAGGAACCAGAGATCAAATTGCCCACATACGCTGAATCATCAAAAAAGAAAGAGAGTTCCAGAAAAAATCTACTGCTTTATTGACTATGTCAAAGCCTTTGACTGTGTGGATCACAACAAAATGTGGAAAATTCTTAAACAGATGGGAATCCCAGACCACCTGACCTACCTCGTGAGAAATCTGTATGCAGGTCAAGAAACAACAGTTACAACTGGACATGGAACAACTAACTGGTTCCAAATAGGGAAAGGAGTATGTTGAGGCTGTATATTGTCACCCTATCTATTTAACTTATATGCAGACTTCATGCGAAATGCTGGGCTGGATAAAGTACAAGCTGGAATCAAGATTTTTGGGAGAAATATCAATAACCTCAGATACACAGATGACACCACCCTTATTGCAGAAAACCAAGAACTAAAGAGTCTCTTGAACAAAGTAAAAGAGGAGAATGAAAAAGTTGGCTTACAACTCAACATTCAGAAAACTAAGATCATGGCATCTAGTTCCATCACTTCACGGTAAATATTTGAGGAAACAGTGGAAACAGTGACAGACTTTATTTTCTGGGGCTCCAAAATCACTGCAAATGGTGACTGTAGCCATGAAATTAAAAGACGCTTGCTCCTTGGAAGAAAAGTTATGACCAACCTAGATAGCATATTAAAAAGCAGAGACATTACTTTGCCAACAAAGGTCCATCTCTTCAAAGCTATGGTTTTTCCAGTAGTCATGTATGGATGTGAGAGTTGGACTATAAAGAAAGCTCAGCATTGAAGAATTGATGCTTTTGAACTGTGGTATTGGAGAAGACTCTTGAGAGTCCCTTGGACTGCAAGGAGATCCAGCCAGTCCATCCTAAAGGAAATCAGTCCTGAATATTCATTGGAAGGACTGATGTTGAAACTGAAGCTCTAATACTTTGGACACCTGATGTGAAGAACTGACTCATTGGAAAAGACCCTGATGGTGGGAAAGATTGAAAGCAGGAGAAGGGGACAACAGAGCTTGAGATGGTTGGAGACATCATCAACGCGATGGACATGAGTTTGAGTAGGCTCCGGGAATTGGTGATGGACACGGAAGCCTGGTGTGCTGCAGTCCATGGGGTCGCAAAGAGTCAGACATGACTGAGTGACAAAGTGAACTGAACCACCATTAAAAGAAAATTAAAACCCTAAAGACACTAGAAGCTAGTACAAAACAATGTTTTCTTTTCTAGTTCAGAAACCTTAACACATTTTACAAATAACCCATAATATTTTAGAATCATAACCTTGGTCAAACTGCCAAGGTTTCATTTGAGATGAAACATTTTTACTAAATTGAATATATTATTTAGTATAAATGTAAAATATTTTTAAAAACTATAAAAAGTTACAACTTTATGAATAAAGCAAGTAAAATTTTCTTCTGGAGGACCTTATCTCAGAACATATAATATGTTCTTCCTTGAGGTGAAAATAAAGTAATTCAAGAATGAATACATTTTCAGACTGAGATACTAAAAATTGTTATCCTGAGTGAAGTAAGTTTGACAGAGAAAGACAAGTATCATACAAAATCACTTATATGTGTAAACTAAAATAGGGATACAAATATACTTATGTACAAAGCAGAATATTACAGATGCAGAAAACGAACTTGAGGTTACTAAGGGGTAATAGGGGAAAGATAAATTGAGACTGACATTTACACACTACTATATATAAAGTAGGTAAGAAGAACCTACTTCTTATGTAGCAAATGGAGCTCTACTCAATATTCTGTAATGGCCTATATGGGAAAAGAACATAAAATGAGTGGGTATGTGTATATGCATAATTGATTTTCTTTGTTGTACACCTGAAATGAACACAACCTTGTAAATCAATTACATTCCAATAGAAATTTAAAAAATAAAGGAAAACACAATTTTAAAAAAATAGAATGAATATATTTTCAGACTGAGATATTCCAAATTACACTTGATAAAGTGTACATCATTCCTGATAGCAATCACATTTCTAGAGCAAGAAATCAAGAAAAAGGGAAAACTATTATCTGGCTTTAGTTTGGAATTTTCCAAGAATATGCACATGTTCAAACAATTCATCCTTTTAACATTTCAGAAATAATTTTCATTGACATATAATAAATAATAATCGCTTTTAAAGTGGTTGTCAAAAAAAATTTCCATGTGTCCAAAATTTACTTGCCCATTTTAGCTTTGTTGTCATCTCAGAAGATAAAGGTGAACAACATTAAATTCCTTGATTAAAACTCAGAAACACATATTCCCTCATTTGTCTTGAGGAATAATCATAATACAACCACATAATTTGCTTTGACAGTTAATAAACTGTTTTTTTCCCATCAATCACTGGATATTTTTAGAACTTTTCTATATGATAGTATTTCTCTATGTAAATTGGAATTCAATTATTTCATTTCTGTGATAGTGTTTTCCATATATAAAGACATTTTTCCTCCTTTCATTTTCTGTCAAGTGAGCTGTTTGATTCTTAAAAAAAAAAAAAAATACACACACTACTGATGCTACTCACTGTTTCACCCCACAAAGAATGTCACTGGCTCCCCTTATTCCTTAAGTGCACACAACTGTGCTTTTTCTTCAAGACCTATTTCCAACTTTAGATATTAAGAAATGGGACTAGTAAATCCCAACCTTATCACTCTGTGATGCATCCTATTACATTGAAAAGAGTGATGAAAATGAAACAGTATAATGCAAAGAGAGGTAGTAGTAGAATTGAAAATATTCATGTCCAATTCTATTATAAACATTCAGTTCAGATCAGATCAGTAGCTTAGTCGTGTCCAACTCTTTGCAATAAGAAAGTAAAACTGGTAAGTATCTTGTGTAGTTTGCTAGTTCATTCATGACCTGCTAATACCAGCCATAGTAAATAATCTTCATATCAGAGATCTTGGAAAATAGTCAATAGAAAAGGTGAAAAGTATCACTCTGAGGTCAAATCTACCTACTATCTAGTTTTGCAAATAAAGTTTTATTGAAATTCAGCTGTGTCTATTCATTTATGTATTGGCTGACTTCACGGTACAAAGGTAGAGTTGAGTATCTGCTACAGAAATAATATGTCCTAAAAAGTCTAAAATATTCACTATCTGGCCCTTTATAGAAACAGTCTGCCAACCTTAGGTCTAGGTTCACAAGAATTCTCCTTTAATTTGTCCTTTCACCACTCTTTTCGTCTTATACTTCCTTCTAAGTCCAATGGTACTATATAGAAAATGTAAGTTTCTGGTGTGTCTTTCTCAAGAAATCTGGCAGTGTGTCAAGCAACTATCAACTTCAGGACATACCGATGGCTAACCCAGGCTCCCTGCTATCCTTGCTTGTCATCCAGCAGACCCTGGAATCTTAGCCAATGTTTCTTTCCTCTTTAAAATTATCCTCACCCACTCTTACCTCTTGAAGTTACCCTTCTCCCAAGAATTAGAAAACCTCTTCTCTGCTCATCCTTTTCTTGCATCTCCTAAGAGACAAGCATTGACATCCTTTCACTACAAGAAGTTTCACAAATCACTTCTGTGTACTCAGTAGTTTCAGCCACGAAATGAGGCCGCAGAGACTTCTTACTTCATAAAGCTTTCCCAGGTCTTATAACCAGTCAGGCACAATTATTGGTGATCTGTTGTAGGAGGTAAATCACTTCCTCAAATTGGTAACATCATGTGGCACAGGCATTTCCGGTGTTAAAACAGAGACAAACTGGCGAACAAACCAAACCGATCCTGTTCTCTCACTATAAAAACAACCTGGAGACCTTCTAGAAATATAGGAAACTATGGCCACTTTTTTTTTCCCCCCTAATTTTCCGGTATAGAAATAGAATCTGACTCACCAGCCTAAGGAACTGCCAGGGTCAGTTCCCTCAAAAGCAGAAATCCCGCAGAGGCAGGAGACAGACAGCAGACTATACAGAAAATGTCACTCGGTGAGAAGTGCTATGTGCGGAGAGTGCTTTTGGAATGGGCTGAGTTTAGAGGCGTATAAAGGTATTAGGCCTGCAAAACGGAAGACAGCTGCAAGTCCAGCAGTCTAACTCTCCCCCCACTGAATCTTCGGTAAAATTGAAAAACCAAAACAAACCAAAACACGGCATTTCTTATGGAATCTGGCAAAGAAGATGAATCTTTAGGTCTGAGTCTGATGACCCCTGGGTCTTAAAGTTCTTTGGAGATTTGGGGGTTGGAGGGAGGTTGGGATAGACAATAGAAGTAACACATTATAAGTCTATAAAAACAGCTTTGACCTTTTCTAGGCTCTCATACAGAAATATGGGTAGATGTGTCAATATGTCCTATTGCAGAGAGGGGCCCCCAGTTGGAAACTGATCATCGATTTCAATTTCTTAAACTGAAAAGAATTAGGAAATAGAGTTGTTGGACAGCCTGCATGGGTTCCAGTTTTATTAAACAGGTAGAAAGATGTACAGCTTTCAGTTCCTCAGTCCAGTTACTTCCAACTGGGCTCAATAATCTTCCTCAAATGATTTTCCTTCAAAGTTGACCAGTCTTAGGACTGGCTGATTAACCAGATCGAATGCGCAAGCATTTGTCCTAGGGTTCTTGTGGCTTCAAACCACTGGGTAAAGAAATAGAGATTCAAGTGTCTCAGCAGGATTATTTTAATTACTGATTAACTTAATGCACTGAGCCAAATTGCAACTTTGTTCATTTCTTCATAAAATCTAGTATTTCCCTCCAGTTTCTGTTGACATCAATTGACCCCTGTCAAATAAGATTTGCTCCATGCTGTGTCTTGTACATAATCCTGTTGAATTTCTCTGTATCTAATTTCACCTTTATTAATTCCTATTGTTTTAATAGAGTCATTTTCAAGGACTTTTCCATGAAAAGGTCATTTTTATTTGTTATTCCATCATTTTTTCTGCAACTGTACATGGATGATTATATTTATATATATATAAATTCAATGTATTTCTTGGAAGCTGTTTTTTCCACTGGCATTTACTAACATTTGTTCATTCCACAGCATTTTCATAATCTCTTTGAAATGTTCATTTTTTTCAATAAAAACATTATTGCCATAATTGTAGTTTTTAATCCCAGAGTCTCACTAATTATCATGAACAATTTGAATGATAATTCATTTATCAAGAATCTTTTTCACTCAGCACTCTTCTAAATCTTCAAGAATCTTCTTTACTCAGGACTCTACCTAAAGCAGAATATTGCTTTTCTTTACAAACTTCCTTCAAGTCAAGGTAACTAGGTATAACCATTTAACCCAAAATTTTGAACCAAATTCCCATCTTAACATATTCTCATAATAGATATGATAACTACATAATATAACCTACATTGCAGAGATTTTTTTTCTTGTTTTTTTATTTCAACTACTGTATTTATATTTCCATTTTAAAATAAATGCATATTCACCTGTATAATGATAATTTCAAGAAGGAAATTTGAAAAGAAGAGTAATATTTATTACAGTCAATAGAGCATAATGGAAAAAGCTCAAGTCTTCGGAAATCAGAAAATCCTGGATTAAAATGTCTATTTGCATGAATTTAAGTAATCTGGCTTTAAAATTTAGTTTCTTGATCTAAAATATGAGATTAAGGATAATTTTCTTATAGGGTTGCTGTGAGGATTAAATGAAATATATGTATAATGGAGCCTGTCGACATTAAGTGGCTGCCAGAACTATGGCTTCCTTCTAAGGCTAGAAGTCCCAAGATGATCCCGCTGCATAAAGATGCTAGCTACGCTTTGCTCTATGGGTATCCAGTGAAACCATCACTGCTTTCTAGAACTAATTCCTTTCTGGGTAAGGAATTAGTTGCCAAACTACAAACAAATATTAAGTGAACCCATCTGAGATGGGTTCCATGAAATAATGAACGGTAGTAATAATCCATATGATATAAACATAAGAACTCAATGAGACCCACTTTCAGGAAGTAAACACTCAGTGCAAATGACAAAGTGGTTACCCAGCTCCAGCTGTATGCTGACAGTAACAAAGCTTAAGATACAATCTTTGTTTAAGATACAGATGGCCTATTTTATATTGTAGGCCTAGATATTCTGAGACAAAATTGGGACTCAAGGTAAAGGAAGCCAGGATGACAGATGTGTCAAACCTCATTTTTTCTATCATCAACCTTAAGAGTCACTGTTATTTTCACAAAAATCAATAAAACTACTAAAGTGTATACCTCCTTGTAATCTTAGATGTGCTCTCTTTAAGCAATTGAATCTTTTCCCAGGGATTCAATTTCTATCTGTGTGGTGACAACTCTCAAAGTCCCCTTATTTGTGACTTTATTTTAAGGGATAATTTATTCTATCAGTTAACTGAGAAAAACACTAATAACATATAACATGTCACTTTTAAATGTTACTTTATATATATTTACTGGAAAGCAGTGATGTCATATACCTATAAATTACAAATATGGACTCCCTGTAAGAGTGTGCCAGGGACTGAAAAAGAAGCTGATCACATGTTTGTGGATGGTGATCTCACAAAGCAGCTGCATTATTTTGGTCTTTCCAGAGGACCCTGTATTGGAAAGACCTATGTTCCATCCAGGAGTTTCTAACAAACATTTATTTATAAGTGCAATAATGGACCTATTCACAGGATACATCAGCCTTTGTAACCTTAAATCTCTCAAATAAAACTCACCTAAAGAATTAAAGCCATTCAATTAATGGCCAGTGTCACTTCAGAACAAATTATTCTGATCAACTATGTTATTCTGTGAAAAATGAAAACCTTTCAGTTGGCTAAGATCAAAACAACAGCAAATGTGTGCCTTCCCTTGAACTAGCCATATCCCAATCAACCTCGAAAGCTCATTTTGGGTCCCTCTTTTCCAATGATACCTTCCTAATCACTTCAATCCACAATGGCCACTAACTTATTAGAATTACAATAATCCTTACATTGCCTCTGTAACAAATCTGGCAGTTAATCAAAGTCAGGTAAACCTTCATATGATGGATAAATGGAGACATGGAAAGACTTAGTGATCAAACCAAGGTCTTATAGCTGTTTGTGTCAAAATCAGAAAACTACTAGAGTTCATGGAGTTTCATGCCAAGATTTTCCCCACTACACTGTATGTTCTCTGCCCACTGCCCTGAATTTTATTTCCTTTTCAGTATGTTTTGTCTCTCACAATGAAAACACAAGCTATTTAAAGAAGGATGGAACGTGGAGGTGAGCTGGAAAGGAGATAAAGGGGAAAGTTTCAGGCACCTTGATAACTTCTTTACTTCTACTATTTATTCTACTCAATACATTATTCCTGTAAATATCTCTCCCTATTTTGCAGATAAGAATTTGAGACTTAGAAAGATTATGTTAGTTGGCCAAACCTACTCACATGGCAAGATGGAGAGTTTGGACACTTTGGGAAAGTGGGAAATCACTGGGCTGGGCTTTTCCTTATTCTCTCCCCTATTTAGAAGGCATACCCATTTATTTATAGCACTCTCATGTTCCTAAGAAATGTCCTATGAAATTACATTTTCCTGAAGGCATAATAACAGAAATAACTGAGAAATGGAGTAGGAAACTTTTAATCACAATATTTACTGTATAGCAACAGAGAATATTAAAAGGGGCTTTGAAATAAATAGAAATGGAACAATCTTTTTTTGCCCTAATTGGCACGGTTTTTGGCAGTTGTGAAGTACATCAGGTGCTCATCACATTATGTTTCTATTATGCAGCTAGACCATTATCAATAAAAGGAAAAAGAACCTATTTGCTAAGACTTCCATTAACTAAATAGGTCTCATGAAGGAATGCAAAGTGACATTTTTGCTAATGCCTTTCCTTATGTGAGAATGGACTCAAGCTGAAGATTTTTCTGAGAATGGAAATAAGTCAGCAAATGTGGTCTGTTTAGTCCCTACCAACATTAAGTGACAGAGGAGTTATACTTATCTCCTTCAGTCCTATGTAAGTTTAGGGGATTTCTTTGCTAACTATTGGCTACAATGATGACACTGAGTTTATTTTTTTAATTTTGTGCAAAAAATATAATATGTATATTCATATAGGTAGCTAAATCTGAAGTATTTAACTGTATAATTACATGCAATGTATAATACAGTTATAGACTATGTGAAAAATTTCTACTTTAAAACTACAATAGTCCATTTATAATCTCAATTTAGAAAAAAACTGCAATATAATTTTAAATCATCTGGGAATAACTATTTTTACTTTAAATTATTATTGATTTTTACTCCCTGCCAAAGGTCTCTAATTATTAAAGAACAAGAAAAACTATAAGATCTTAAATCAGGATTTTTAGTTCTAGGAAACAATTACACATGATGAACCAAGAAGAATCTGAAAATCTGCAGAAGATACCAATTCTCCAAATTACATATTCTTCATGCAGACTAGTACTTGCTCCCACATAAAAATCTTGCTCCAGTAAGAGCAAGGATAACATAAATCATAGGATCTAAATATGGAAGAAACCTAATTATTCACCACACCCCCACTCTATTCAAGCTTTGCCGCAGAACTTTTTCTCACAAGGCAAATGCTAAAAGTCTCTGTACATAGCCTTGCAGCTGAAAAAAAAAAAGTAACAATGTCACAAAGAGTTCAGTACAGAGAAAAAAAGCCATCATCATCCCAGCCAAGCTTTCTGTCTGTGGAATATTCTGACACTCAAAAAACACTGTAGGAATATAATATAGAACAGCCTTCAAAAACACAACTTTAAAATAATTGTTTATCTGATAAAAGTGAATAAATATTAATAATTAGCAAAATTTGTCCATATACATTTAAGTAGTATATAAAGACATCAACTTGTTCAAAAGTTTTACTTCTGAAGAATTCTGCATAGAATCTATTAACAAATCTTATTTGAAAAGAACCAAGCAAGATCATACTTACAGAGGACCTTAAGTTGAATCCTGAAAAGGATAAATAATAAATCCTAACATTAAAAAAATCAAGTGCAACACATTTAATTATTTCTATATGAAATAAGATTGATAGTAAACAAATTGAGAGCCAACTCTAATCATCCATGTGAACAAAAATAATGAGTACCTAACTGTGATTAAGCCAGATTCCGGAGGCTCTGAGAATAGCCTTCAAGGTTTGGAAAAGGTTTAGCCTTGAGAGTACGGACAGGAAAAAAAAATAAAAAGGCAAGTCCAATATTCTGAGTTCGAATAACTGGAGAATGTCACTGGCATTAATAAGAGTAACAGGGATTCTTGGAAGAAGAAAATGAATGTGGTTTGGGCACGTGACTTCTGAGGTCCCAGAGGAAATTATGATGGCATGAAAAGCAGACAGGACTAGAGACAGAGATTCAGAAACCATGAACGTAAAGGAAATTGTTTGACCCATTGGTACAGAGGTGATGGAAACGGGAGACAGCAGAAAGAGAGGTCCAGAAGGTCCCAGCACGCTGGGGCAGAAATGGTTTCCAGAGCACAAGGAGAAAACTGGGTGGGCGACTTATTTGGCGCAGGGGTGGCTGGACCAATACTCCACCCTGATTTAAAACATCTGTTTTAAGCCCTCCTCTGTTACAAAAAATAAATAAATAAAAATCACTTGTGTACCTTCGGAATGAAATTAATTGGAAACTGTCTAGTTCTTGGCACAGTTCAAGCAGGATAAGTGAAGACAAGAGTCCTGAAGCGAACGATCCCTGCTCTGAGCAGCAGGAAGTGCCAGCATCAGACAAAGCCCAGAGTGGCCCTACTGTGCACAAGAGCTACTGGGGCCTAAAGCACAAGACATCACTACCACGCTGAGTCACACTCTATTCATTCAAAGAGAAAAAGAATAGCAAAGCACATTCATGGGTCTGGAAGAAAGCACTCAGCAATCTGATCTAGAAACTGTTACGCAGGGAGAAAACTGCACTGAGGAAAAAGAAGAAGCAGTTTTAACTCTGAGAGCTGGACCACGTGATCTATTATTTTCTTTGAAAATGCAAACTCAGTTTGAACAACCTAAGTCTCTCTGGACAGAATTTTCTTTTCTCCTCAGGTTCCTCCTCAGATTTGCCAAGTACTCAGGGTGCTCGCAGGGTAGTTGCAGAGAAAGAAGCAAAATATTGTTTATGTCCTATGGATTCTGTTTTCCCTTCAGTGATCACGATGACCAGCTGGGGAAAGAATATGCCCTCTGCGGGGATGCCTTCAGACTGACGCATCGGACAGACCCTCGAGGAAAAAAGACAGCTCTCCACAAGGGATCAAGCATGTGATACATTAGATAATTGCAACGAGGTTAGGAAAACCCCCTTCACCTGGGAAAGGCTTTATCTCATTCCAGAAAGTGGCAGGGAAAGAATACATTTGCAATCTCCACATCCAGAAGGTGATGTTCAAACCACTAGCAAAATTCAACAGAGCTATAATATTTTACCCAAAGTTCAAAAATGTCTCAGAAAGAAAAATATACAAATGACTCATCTTTTTCTTGTCTCTGATTTAAAAAATATCAAATTAGTGGGGGGAAAAAAAGTCTACATGTAGCTCTTCTGTTTACAGAATCAGCCACCTACGAGGTACTTGATGTTTAAACTAGATGTCCGCTGATATCCAAAATGCCTTCCAGCTCTAGATTCTGTTATTTGGAGTTTGTCTGAGAAGAGGAAAACTTTTCTGAGAATCCAAGTCTAGGGAGGTGCCCAGGGCCATTATAGGATGTCCCCCAGAAATGATCCCAGGACATGTATTGCGTGGTAGACTTTCTCAGTTCTTGGAGCTTCTGCTGAAGCCTCTAGAATTCTGTGGCCAGGGGCCTACCTCACCCATTGGAATAAGCAGCAAGCATGGAAAACCACTTTGCGCTGTTTGCCTGCCAATGTCTAACAAAACCCCACAGACGGATGTTATTCCATATCTAAGGGGGACCTATAAAACACCTATACGCCCCCGCAGCAGTGGGCCACAGCAAAATGGGGGGCCACGGTGCTTCTGTGACTGGTCATGCACTGTTTCTCCCAGCATAGTAAAGAGGGACTTGTAAGCTCTAGTCACAATTTTAAGATCTATCCCTGGCCTGCACGACTCATAAAGTGTTCCTGAAGCTTCTCCAGGGAGTAATTTGCATAGGCAACTGGTAATCATTAACTGGGTGACTGCAAATACAGGCAATAGAGGATAAATGAATGGAGAGCTTTCTCTTTTAATCACACAGCTCACCTCTAGATTCAGAGTGAAAAAGTTCTCATCCCCAAGGACCCCCTGCTCTGTTGTAGAATTCTAAACAGAAAGGTGTATATCTTGTTCTTCAGCAAAAAATAAAAAACCTTAGATATGTACTTTCTGATGAAGAGAAAAATGAAGCTAACGTTTAGACACATACAAACACAGAAGAAAGAAAAATATTAATTTCTATTCTCAGGCATAATAAACATTTATTACATCCCTACTGGGCTAAGCACACTTAATACGTTGCCTCTTCTAATCTACATAACCACCCTACAAGGTAGCTGCTAATACGATCCTCATTTTAGAGATGAGGAAGTTGAAGCTAAAGAGGTTAAGCAATTTTCTCAGGGTCAGACAGCTAGAAAAACAGCAAGCCGGGACAGTCTTTATTCTTCTAGTCTTTTTAAACCTCAAGAAGTTAGATGATTCACTCTTGTCAGAAGGCAAACTGATTAAGAATTAGAAGCAACATGGACCTCCCAAGCGTTTTCTAGATGCCAGGTACTTTACTGGACACTTCACATTCTTTTATCATGTGGCCCATGCAACAGCACCCAGGATATGACGTTATTACTGCCTCCAACTTACAGAAAAGATCACTGGGGGTTCTGCCAGCCCCACGGTCCATCACAGCCTCTGTCTCAGGTCACCTCACCCTGCAAGCAGGCTCTCAGCTCTCAACCTGGAGCCCGTTGAGAGTCCGTGCCTCAGACCTTAGCCTCTGGCTCACTGTGTCATGTAGGTTTCTCTCTCCTCCTCCACCACATCCTTAAAATAATAGAGTCTGGAAAGGGGGTGTCCTTTTTTTCCCCCTCTGTTTCACACACTCTTCTCTGGCTCATCAAAGACTTAATAGTGGAGAAATTTCTCTCCTCTTTTTGTTGGGAAGAAAAAGATACTTAGAAGATCCCTTCTCAAGAAAATAGCCCAGGTTGTGTGATTATAATTGCGTTCTCTAATCCTACTGTTGAGTGACAGAAACTGAATATTATCATGGTCTTTTCTTAACAAATTCTAATCATCACCCCCTCCTATCACCCTAAGCAGATGGATGTCTTGATAGACTAGGATGAATTTCGTTCCCAAAAAGGCAAAAGAGAAGTGCACAAATACTCTTAAATGTCACCCTCAATACACAGGTACCAATCTCCTCACCGAGATTATCAGAATATGGAACTGAAGCTTTTTCATCTTTGTATTACTGCATTACATTAGGTGTTGAATTAATATTTACAGAGTGAATTTTTGTTGAGTGTTATCGGGGCAGGAAATGTCACTTAATCCAACATTTTTGAGACTGACACCACAATACAAATTAGTTTATCAGAACAATTAAAGAAAGGTCCAAGGGATTAGGACACTAGGATATAAACTGCAAGAGAATGAGGACCTTATCTTTCTAATAAGCACCTAGGACAGAGACAAGAATAGAGCAGGATCCCCATAAACATTAGTTGAATGAATGCTTCATAAAGCAACTCTTCCTAGGGGAAGCAGAAGAGAAAAATCTAAAACATAGTAAAATGTTGGAAAATAGGCCTGATTTAATTATAGGTAAGAAGCCCCAGAGGAGGCTCTAAGAAAGTGGGGAGAAATATGAGAGTATGGTGTGTCTGGAGAGAAGCAGGACAGGATCTAATGAGAAAAATAAAAATTACAAGGACACAAGATTCTTAATTGTGAATAACAGTTTTAATTCCTTAACAGTTGCTCAAGATGAACTACTAGCTTCCTGTATGTGGAAAGTAGATGAGAATGGAGATCCTGCTTTGGATAAGGAATTACATTTTGTTGAGAGTATGAACATGGTGCATTTACAGGGCTCCTAGTACCAACTGTCCACATTTGAAGAAAACATACATGGGATACATTTAATGGGCAGAAAGCCTTATGCCTATATACATTTAATTAATTTAATTAAGCCTTTTAATTAAGCCATTTAATTAAGCCTTATACATTTAATGGGCAGAAAGCCTATCATGGGCAGAAAGCCTTATGCCTCTCACCCTAATTGAGTATTGGAAATCTCTCCTCTTTATAAAGAATATCATATCAAGAGCTATCAGGTATCCATTGCAGGCCAAGTAACAAAGCAACGACATGTGTTCTCATTTTTCAAATGGCCAAACTGATGCTACTGACAAGCTCTACCCTGGTAAATAATAACACCAGCTTGTTTAGGTCATACACAAACACTCCAAGTGCACACACATAACGTAAAACCCTCCTTTTCTTGAGGAAGTTTATTATCTTTGTCTCCCTTTTTATAGACCTGAGATCTTTTCATGGCTCCTGACCAAGAAGTTTTCCAGGTTGCCACTGAGAGGAAAGATGTTAATTATCTACTTAGCACTTCCTTTTTAGACTCTCAGTGGTATCCACTCTTCATTTCTCTGCCAAGGTAATTCTTGGTCTATTATCAGAGCTCTGAGGTCCTTATGCCACCATTCTGACTTGCAGCTGTGAATTAACCTGCTCAAGATATAAGGGAAGGACGACAGTGCAGACACAGTTAGGATGGGTAACACACCTCTCTTTAAAGCGTTGATGAAATATTCAGGAGTAAGTAGGTTATCATTTTACCTGATCTTATATGAATTCTCTCCTTTACCTGTACTACTGCCACCTTCTTAATATGCTACGTACAAAACCAAGATTCCTGTGAGGCTTAAATTAGAAATAACAGGCAAATAACTACTTTTAAAGCATTCCGACTAGAAGATCTTGCTGTGATTTATGTCGGAGAGTGTTTTGCCTATGTTCTCCTCTAGGAGTTTTATAGTTTCTGGTCTTACATTTAGATCTTTAATCCATTTTGAGTTTATTTTTGTGTATGGTGTTAGAAAGTGTTCTAGTTTCATTCTTTTACAAGTGGTTGACCAGTTTTCCCAGCACCACTTGACTGCCATATGACCCAGCAATACCACTTCTAGGCATACACACTGAGGAATCCAGATCTGAAAGAGACACGTGCACCCCAATGTTCATCACAGCACTGTTTATAATAGCCAGGACATGGAAGCAACCCAGATGCCCATCAGCAGATGAATGGATAAGGAAGCTGTGGTACATATACACCATGGAATATTACTCAGCCGTTAAAAAGAATTCATTTGAATCAGTTCTAATGAGATGGATGAAACTGGAGCCCATTATACAGAGTGAAGTAAGCCAGAAAGATAAAGATCATTACAGTATACTAACACATATATACGGAATTTAGATAGATGGTGGCGATAACCCTATATGCAAAACAGAAAAAGAGACACAGAAGTACAGAACAGACTTTTGAACTCTGGGGGAGAACGTGAGGGTGGGAGGTTTTGAAAGAACAGCATGTATATTATCTATGGTGAAACGAACCACCAGCCCAGGTGGGATGCATGAGTCAAGTGCTCGGGCCTGGTGCACTGGGAGGACCCTGAGGAGTCGGGTGGGGAGGGAGGTGGGAGGGGGGATCGGGATGGGGAATACGTGTAACTATATGGCTGATTCATGTCAATGTATGACAAAACCCACTGAAATGTTGTAAAGTGATTGGCCTCCAACTAATAAAATAATATTTAAAAAAAAATAAATAAATAAAGAAATCCATATTAAGCAAAAAAAAAAAAAAAAAACAAATAAAGCATTCCGACTAGAAAAGATCTGATTCTGTCCACATGTGTCATTCCCACTAGATGTTGTTGGGGTCAACAAGATCAGCCTCACTTTTACTGTTCCCAACATGACTTAAAACAAAATGACAGCACCCAGAGAAATTAATATTTTAGATGCAAACTGAGCTTCAAATATATACATTTAATTTTTGGTAACTAAGAAGCCATTTGATTTTTCACAAAGTTATCCTTGGAATTTCAATGTAGCAAATTTTAATGAGACACCTAAGAATTTGAGAGGAGAAGGAAGAATCATAAAGTAAATTTGAGAGGATGACTTTGTGATGTGTTGGAAGAACACAAGCCTAGGAGGTAGGCGACACAGTCCAATGCAGACTAACTCCAGTCAGTGACTAACATTCACATTCCTTATGGGAGGAAATGAGGCATGTATTGGAAGTAATGATTTTTACATTACCCTCTGTTTTTTAAACTCTATGGTTTTAGGGATTCTCATTATATTTGCTTTTTTGTTAAAAAAAAAAAAAAAAAACTAACACATGGATTTTCATTCCTGCTTGGTTCTTTATAAAAGTGGAAGTTTTGCTTGATCATGCAAACAATTTCCTTATGTAAGTACAAGAAGCTCTTTCAATTTCAATGTACTTTCTTGTATCTTATCAAAGTCACCATAAGCCTTTAAAAATCAAGAAATCAACATACAGTGATACTATCAGCCTACCAATATCTTTAAAATTATTTTCCAAATGTTAATGTTTTTTGTAGTGACCCAAGCTTTAAGCTTTTTCTTTTGTGTAGACAACTGACTGACAAAAGGCATTCTCAGCTTTGCTCTTCTTATTCAATGCTGCAAAAACAGTGCATCGGAAGTGAAATGCATTTTCCTCACTTCAATATGGAGGGAAACATAAAGCTGCCTGTTAACAAATTAAAACCGTACTAAAGTATTCTCAAGGCATAACTCCCAACAGAGCTAACAAGGTAATCACCAGGCTCAAGAGAACCCCTGATTTTTTTTTAACATCAGTGATTCATATTCAGAAATTATCATTGTGTGTAGCTTTGGTTCACACAAAAGAAAATCACTGACTTTTAAAAAAATATTTATTTCACTTTTTAAATATTTATTTATTCATTTGGCTGTGCCGAGTCTTAGTCTCAGCATACGGGAATTTTTAGTTGCGGCATATGAACTCTTAGTTGCGGCATATGAAGTCTTAGTTGCGGCATATGAACTCTTAGTTGCGGCATTTGGAACATAGTTCCCTGACCAGGGACTGAAACCTGGCCCCTTCCATTGAGATTTGGGAGTGTTAGCCACTGGACGAAGGGAAGTCCCAACATTTTTGTTTATAGATGATAAAATGCAGACTGAGTATTACTTCCAACAGAAGTACTAATTCCTAATGAGCTAATTAAAGAAAACTGGATCATGGTAGAATGTATTGAGCAAAAGATGTCTCTAAAACCACATCCTAGGTAGATAACCCTAAGGCAGGGGTCCTCAACCTCCGGGCCACAGACCAGTACCTCCTGTCAGATCAGCAGCAGCATTAGATTAGAAATAAAGTCCACAGTAAAAGGAATGCACTTTAATCAACCCGAAATCATCCCTGCCCACTTCCTCAGTCCTTGGAAAAGCTGTCCTCCATGAAACTGGTCCCTAGAGCCGAAAAGGTTGGGGACCACTGCCCTAAAGGTTAAAAATACTGCACTTTGCCTCTGCAACCTATTAGATTATCCCAGAAATTGTACAATAGATTAAAGACAATCAATATTTTTTAATTACAATCTGTTGGCATTCATTGAATGAATGACTGACTGATAGATGAACTGATTGGCTGATAGACTAAAGACAACCTACTAATAGGCTGATCAATTAACTTTAAATGAATCATTTAATTTTACAAAACATTTCAGATCTATATTTCCTCACAGAATTCAAAGACAGAAAATACTACTGTAACTCAAACCTGGTTTATTTATTTGCAGTCAGTGTGTAAAAATACTTGGGAGCTCAGGTACATTCTTTTCCAGGGGGAAAAAAAAATAGTGAATAGTGCTGGTTCAAAGTTATTCACTCAACAAATATTGATGGACTGCCTACTAGGATAAGAGCACCAGGGTATAGAATCATAGATGGAAAGCTTACAGTCTGCCTACAAGTTTGTTTTCTAGCTACTGAGATAATAATACATAATTATATGTGTCCACATACAAAAAAAGAGCAAATGAGTGACTTCCAAAATAAGAGTTATTTAGGAGTGCAATGAGATCTCAGAAAGATAGAGCAGTAAGAGTGAAGGCGGTATTTCATCCTGAATATGCAGGGACTTCAACAAAAGCTCAATGAGCAAGAAGAAGGGGGATAAAGAGGCTGACATTCAGTCAGTATCCCTCAGTTTGAATATGGAAGTTGTTAAAATGTGGAGATACTTGCATACTAGGTGGTAATTGGGAATGTTTTCATTTCTCCACTTTTATTTTCTCACTCATGTATAAAATGACACATAATTTTCCAAAAATGCATTAAGCATGCTCATGTTGCTTCTTCCATTTTTCCCCATTTCCTTTTTTGTCTGATTCCTCCCTTTGGTCTTCCCATTCACATCCGTATTTCCCACATATATCCATGCCTTTTCTCCTCCAGGGATCTGTCTCAACAATCAGTAGCTCTTCTCTGTAGTCATATAATCTCATACAGAGCTATGCCTAACTCGGCCTGGGCACAAGCACACAGACTCATTCAGAACACTCACACAGATGCAACATGCACATGTATTTACACATGCATTTTATATCTATATTTTTACTTATTGTTTTCTTGTTCGACAATATCTTTTAGAAAATCCTCTAAATCATCTGCTATAGTTCCACTTTGTTTTTTTAATATAGATAAAATGTTATATGGCATGAGTATATAATTTATTCAATGATTCTCTTAATAGAAACGTACTGTATTTCCTTTTTTTTGCTACAACAAACAACACTTAGATAAAGAACCACTTACTTCTGTCTTTGCACATAGTGCTTTTATGTATATGGGATAAGATCTTACGAGTATACTGCTTGTGTGTATATATTTAATTTTAACAGATACTGCCAGATTGCTTTCCAAAAAGGCTGTAATGCTTCTCATTTCCACCAGCAATGTATGAAAGTACCCTTTCCCCCACAGCCCAGCCAACACTATATGCAAAAGCTCTATTCTATTTCTGCCAGGCTGATGAGTGTGAAGAGATAGATCGCTTATTTTCAAATTGCCTTTCCCTGACTGAGAGTAAACTTGAGCATCTTTTCATATGCATATTGGCCAAGAGCCCTGAAAAATGAAGAAGTTTAGTTTTTCTTCTTTTTAGGGATACCCCATAGGGCTTTTTAAAGTATACCTAAAAACAAGTTTATCTAGCATACCCATGTGAGTAAAATGGGATTCTCTCTAGATATTCAAAACTAAGCCAGCCTGGAAAATATACTCAGCTGTGTTCCCCAGAGTCATTGAGGAATTCCCTAGTTCCAACCTGAAGTATCTAAGAGCAGCAGTCCCCAACCTTTTTGGAACCTGGGATCAATTTCGTGGAAAACAATTTTTCCACAGACCAGAGTAGATGGGTGGTTTCAGGATGATTCAAGCACATTACATACACTGTGCATTTTATTTCTATTATTATTATACCACCTCCACCTCAGATCATCAGGCATTGGATCCCAGAGGTTAGAGACCCCTACTAAAAGGGTTCAATACGGCCGAGGGTTTGCCTTGGGGGCTGTGGAGTGAGTACGGCATAAAGACTTAAGTCCACTGGTGGAGCTAGCTGGGCAGTCAGCCCTGCCTTCCGACTTTTATCTTTAGCTTGTGCTGTAGTGCACAAGCCCATCTGCTCTCTGGCAAGACGCATCCCATGTGGTAATAAAACCAAGAGACACTGAGGTGCTATGGCAACCTGACGGTTCATATGAATTCCCATAAGAGCCATATGAAAAGCAATTCAAGGAAAATATAAAAAGACACCATTCTGAGTTCTAAGAGATTTTCCTGGTCATGTTCTAATGTTGAAGAATTCAGGGAGACATATACACCTGACATTAAAATCATGTCCTGTGATTTTTAATGGTAAAGAAATATTTGTGAGCACTATATATTGAATTTATATTCAAAAGCACTTCTGTGTTTTTTTTTTCTTTTATCTTTTACTCAGGAGTAAGGGTGGAGTAAATATGCAAGGCTGAGGTTATTTCTTTCCAAGAATATATTCAATGAAATTTTAAACAAAGTGTTTCTCTAAAAAGACTGAAAAAGAAAGGAAGACTTCATCAGGTAGGTCATAAAAGTGCTAAACATGGAGAAGTCAGAGCCATAATGATGCTCCAAATTAGCTTCCCTGAGGAGGGGATTCTGGCCATAACCCTTGTTAAGTGCTGTAATGTGTAGTGAGTAAAATGCATTATTCATGTAATACTTGAACATACTCTGGGAATTTCTGAAGGACTCCAGGAGAAAAATATGATTTGTCTTTCAGGTGATGAGAAGAATCTGGATCCTGATTTCAAGCAAATAATACAATTCAAGAGCAGCTTGCATTGATTTCATAATCTTTAGACTCTCCCTTCCCTCCCCAGTAAAAGCAGAGGAAATACAATTTAATCAGTTGGGTAAGAACCTGTGCTGATTATCTGAGCCCTCTCCTGAATTCTCAAAGGTGGGACTGCCATTCCTAATGCAGGATTTGCATTCAGCCTGCCTTTGCTAAGTACACAACTGCTGTTATTTGTGTATGCGAATTATTTCTTCTATAACAAGGCTGGAATTACATTTGGGAATTTAACTCAAATTAGGTATTCATAACAGGAGCAACTTTTTTAATGTCATAAAAAGCACCACTGGTACTTAAAACACCGACTGTCACAAAGTATCCTGCCTCTCCCTGCACACCTTCAGGTTCTAACCCCATCATTAAATTTTCTGTCAAAATATTTTCTAAGTTATTACCAATCGAATGAAGGGAATTCAGGTGAGAGTCAACGCTCACGTCTCAAAAATTCTGTTTTTTAACAAAATAATATTCAGCAGACATTTACTCCCATTTCTTTGGAAACTTGGTGGCACAAGTGGCCCAAGGATGCTTTCAAAAAGAACAAGAATTTATTTAGGACACATTACTTGCATTTGTGCACTTGCATGCTAAGTTGCTTCAGTTGTGTCCAACTTTCTCAGACCCTAGGGACTTTAGCCCACCTACAGTCTGTTCATCTGTTCATGGGATTCTTCAGGCAAGAATCCTGGAGTGGATTGCCATGCCCTCCTCCAGGGGATTTTCCCAACCCAGGATGGAACCCAAGTCTCTTATGTCTCTTTACCACTAGGCAGGTTCTTTACCACTAGCGCCACCGGGCAAGTCCTACTTGTACTTAAGTGTTACTTACTAAAGTTGGCTACTAAATAATTAAGAAAATAAAACCAGGATGATATTAATAACTTCAAATATTACTCAGCAAGGTAGTGATCTTTAAATTTTCAGAACTCATGCCTGGAGCCTCAATTTCTTATCTCTAAAATGGAGGTGATGCCTATAGTAAACTAAATTATGACAAAGGAGGCAAGAATATACAATGGAGAAAGGACAGTCTCTTCAATAAGTGGTGCTGGGAGAACTGGACAGTTGCATGTAAAAGAATGAAATTAGAACACTCCCTAAGACCATGAGAATGCGTGCATGGTAAGTCATGTACAACTCTGTGCTACCCTATGGACTGTAGCCTGCCAGGCTCTCCTCTGTCCAGGGACATTCTCTAGGCAAGAATGCTGCAGTGGATTGACATCTACATGAAAATAAACTCAAGATGAATTAAAGACCTAAATGTAAGGCCAAATACTATAAAACTCTTAGAGGAAAACATAGGCAGAACACTCTCTGACATAAATCAAAGCAAGATCTTTTTTGATTCACTTCCTAGAGTAATGAAAACAAAAACAAAAATAAACAAGTGGTACCTAACTAAACTTAAAAGCTTTTGCACAGCAAAGGAAACCATAAACAAAAAGACAACCCATAGAACAGGAGAAAATATTTGGAAATGAAGAAACTGACAAGGAATTAATCCCTCAAGTTTTCAAATTTTTTGAAGCTCAATATGAAAACAAAGAAATCAAGAAATGGGTGGAATATCTAAATAGACATTTCTCCAAAGAATACATACAGATGGACAAAAAGGACAAGAAAAGATGCTCACCATCACTGATTATCAGAGAAATGCAAATCAAAATACAAATCCACCTCACACCAGTCAGAATGGCCACTATCAAAAAAATCTAAAAAAAATAAAAGCTGGAGAGGATGTAGAGAAAAGAGAACGTCCTTCACTGTTGGTAGGAATGTAAATTGGTAGAGCCACTATGGAAAAGAGTATAAAGGTTCCTTAAAAACCTTAAAATGGAGCTACCATATTATCTAGCAATCCCATTCCTGGGCATATACCTGGAGAAAGCCATAATTCAAAATGATCATACACCCCAATGTTCACTCCAGCACTATTTACAATAGCCAGGCCATGGAAGCAACCTAAAGGTCCATCAACAGAGGAACGGATACATATACACAATGGACTCAGCCATAGAAAAGAACAAAATAATGCCAATTGCTACAACTTTCATGGACATGGAGACTGTTATACTGAGTAAAGTAAGTCAGACAGAGAAGGACAAATATTGTATTATATCACTTATATGTGAAATCTAAAAATGTGGTACAAGTGAACTTACCTACAAAACAGAAACAGTCATACATACAGAAAACAATCTTATGGTTACCATCGGAGAAAATGAGGGAAGGATAAATTGGAAGATTAGAATTATATTCACACTACTATATATAAAATAGATAAGTAAAAAGGACCTACTGTATAACACAAGGAACTCTACTCAATACTCTGTAATGACCTGTGTGGGAAAAGAATATTAAAAAAAGTGGATATATGTATATGTATAACTCAGTCACTTAGCTGTAGAGCAGAAAATAGCACATTTTAAATCTACACAAATAAAAGTTAAAAAATAAGTAAAATAAAACAGGGTCTTGGACCTGCTGTGAGGCTTGATTGAGATAACATATGAAAAGTACCTCTACTGTATCTGACATGAAGCAGATATTCAATAAATAATAACCATCACCACTGTTTTTAATTTCACCATTATTATCTTAACAAGGGTCCACACTCTAGAAATTAGAATGACTCATGTTCTTCTATGCATTTTCTCTATAAGAAGTAAAGCAGAGCTGGGAAAGGCTGCTTGAGAGTTACTGCAGAAGAGTGATGGATGGTGCTTCATGCTGAAGAAAATATTCTCATGACAGCATGTGATGCCTGTTCCAGGTCCAACAATGGCCTTGGAGAATCCACATCTCAATCACAGAACAGCAAAATTCAACTAAATTCTACCAACATCTGCTGAAATGAAAGAATCAGATTTACTGTCAGAAGTCTAAACCAGCTTCAAACTCCTCATTATTTGGAACATTTGGGAAAAGCTACTTAACCTTTCTCAGCCTGTATCCTCATCTGTGAAAGGAGACTAAGAGTCCCTACTTTTTAGGCTTATGATAGCAATTAAATAAATATTGTGTGCACAAGTGTACACAAAATGCAAACCATTAAACAAGTATATTTATTTGTGCAAAGTGCAGTGAGACAGCCCCAGGTTCAACCACACTTTTCCATGGTCTCTGTAAGTCCAAGCCTACCTGTCACACCTGTGTATTGATTCAGAACTTACAAAATGTGGTTATTATACCTGTATGATCTCTAATTATCTCAGAACTTAAGCCATCCTTCTATGTTACCAGTGACATATGTTACCCTCCCCACCACCCCAGCCCCATCGCACAGGCATGTATGAGATTTTGGTATTTTAGTAAAGCCATTAACTAGACAAGGAGTGAAAGAGATATACAGAATAGAATAGGATGTTTATCAGCAAAAAGGAAATGGAAGTGGATCCTGTAAAGGTGGGAGGGTGATGGGAAAAGATCCTGTACTACTATAAAGAATAGATAATGTGATAGAACAAAGAAAGAGAATGAGTAAAACCAGCTTGCTGCCTAGGCTGAGGAAAAAGAAAAAAGATCAGGCATCAGAGCTGTCCACAGGGGAAGGAATGAGTCAGAGAAAGGTAAGTCAGAGGAAAAACAACGCAAGCTGTATGAGAGGCTTTCTTCTTTCTAGCCTAGGTAGCTAACTGAGACTCCTCTCTGCTCTTAAAGGCTAAAGAAGTCTTATAGACATGAGCACATTATAAATGGCACAGTCAAGATTTTTCAGTAAAGATCTGAAACCTGCTTAGCATGTCAGGGTGACCCTATTACTGGAGTCCTCAAATGAATAAGAGAAAATGGAAAATAACCTGGGTTTGGGGGCTCCTTCTCTTCTGGATTTCATAGCTATCATTTTGCAGATGCTGTTTAGCATAGCTATTTCTCATTCAATTGATATTGAAAAGAAGCAAGAGAGTTCCAGAAAAACATCTACTTCTGCTTTATTGACTATGCAAAAGCCTTTGACTGTGTGGATCACAAAACTGAAAAATTCTTAAAGAGATGGGAACACCAGGCCACCTTAGCTGCCTCTTGAGAAACCTGTATGCAGGTCAAGAAGCAACAGTTAAATCCAGACATGGAACAACAAACTGGTTCCAAATTGGGAAAGGAGTACGTCAAGGCTGTATATTGTCACCTTGCTTATTTAACTTATATGCAGACTACATCATGAGAAATGCTGGGCTGGAAGAAGCACAAGCTGGAATCAAGATTGCCAGGAGAAACATCAGTAACCTCAGATACACAGATGACACCACCCTTTTGGCAGAAAGTGAAGAAGAACTAAACAGCCTCTTGATGAAGGTGAAAGAGGAGAGTGAAAAAGTCAGCTTAAAACTCAACATTCAGAAAACTAAGATCACGGCCATCTGGTCCCATCACTTCATGGCAAGTAGGTGGGGAAACAATGGAAACAGTGGCTGACTTTATTTTTCTGGGCTCCAAAATCACTGCAGATAATGACTACAGCCATGAAATTAAAAGATGCTTGCTCCTTGGAAGAAAAGCTATGACCAACCTAGACAGCATATTAAAAAGCAGAGACATTACTTTGCCAACAAAGGTCTGTCTAGTCAAAGCTGTGGTTTGTCCAGTAGTCATGTATGGATGAGAGTTGGACTATAAAGAAAGCTGAATGCTGAAGAATTGATGTTTTGAACTGTGGTATTGGAGAAGACTCTTGAGAGTCCCTTGGACTACAAGGAGATCAAACCAGTCAATCCTAAAGGAGATCAGTCCTGAACATTCATTGGATGGACTGATGCTGAAGCTGAAACTCCAACACTTTGACCACCTGATGGGAAGAATTGACTCAATGGAAAAGACCCTGATGTTGGGAAAGATTGAAGGTAGGAGGAGAAGGGGACAACAGAGGGTGAGATGATTGGATGGCATCACTGACTCAATGGACATGAGTTTGAGCCAGCTCCGGGAGTTGATGATGGACAGGAAAGCCTGGCGTGCTGCCGTCCATGGGGTCGCAAAGAGTTGGACACAACTGAGTGACTGAACTGAACTAACATTGAGGACATGGCCATTTTCATTATGAGAATTTGAAGAAAGAGGAACAAACGGTGATTGATGAAAGAGGATTAGCAGAGGGAACAAAGGAGTCTCCTCTCCCTTCTTCCCTCATTCCCCTGACCATCACCCTCACAGAAAGCCCCAACCAACTCCATCATGGCCCTGTGGAAAGGCCACAGGGACAGCTGCCTTTCTGGCCAACCCACATGACATGAAACTACAAGAAAGGAAAAGAAACACAACAGACAAGCATTTGCAATGCTTTCAGTCTCAAACTTCCGTAGAGTAACATTTTGATTCATGGAAACTTGAATCTACAATTTTACAAACATCAATGGAAAACCTATCTTTATCCTACCCTCCATATGTAGTCTGGTACCAGTCCCTAACAGGGCTGCTAAAACTCTGCACAGACCACTTTATAAAAATAGACCCTTTTATCTGCTGCCAGAGAGCAACAAAAGAACTCTTGTGTGTCTATGGAGATTCTAGGATTATGTTAGAATGGATAATAGAAAGACAAATACTTGCTAAAATATTGTCTGTTACTCCCAGAATCGCTATAGCAATACCCAAGCCAAGCAGCTGAGAAAAGCCTTAACACACTATGCAATTCAAATGCAGCCCATCACTGCTGCGATAATTACAGGTGCCTGCCTTCCTCCTCTCAGATCTGTGGATAAAAGCCTAGGGCTGAATTTGTATCTCAGCTGCACAGAAGCTGAAACTAGTAGTCAGTAAACACAGAGAACTCTGCATTTGACAGACAGGCTCTTGTAGGACAGACAGCTAACCTATTGTTCAACTGTTCTTCCACACTCACATTATCGGGATGACAAAAAGGGAAGGGATCTTTCTGGATGCTCCCCAAATCCAAGGACTTTATTTCATTTCAGCCCCACAAGAATCACATGAGGTGTCATTACTCTTATTTTTATATTTTAAATAAGAAAAATGAGACTCAAAGGGTGAGTTATTTCCCTAGTTTACACACCTAAGTAGTAGAATGGGCCCTGGAATCCCAATCTTTCCAACCACATTGTCCATGGAAAAAACACATGCCTTTTGCAGATCGGTCTGGAATCAGGTTCCTGTCAAGAGGGTGTGGAGAAAAGGGAACCCTCTTACACTGTTGGTGGGAATGCAAACTAGTACAGCCACTATGGAAAACAGTGTGGAGATTTCTTAAAAAACTGGACATAGAACTGCCATATGACCCAGCAATCCCACTTCTGGGCATACACACTGAGGAATCCAGATCTGAAAGAGACACGTGCACCCCAATGTTCATCGCAGCACTGTTTATAATAGCCAGGACATGGAAGCAACCTAGATGCCCATCAGCAGACGAATGGATAAGGAAGCTGTGGTACATATACACCATGGAATATTACTCAGCCGTTAAAAAGAATTCATTTGAATCAGTTCTAATGAGATGGATGAAACTGGAGCCCATTATACAGAGTGAAGTAAGCCAGAAAGATAAAGAACATTACAGCATACTAACACATATATATGGAATTTAGAAAGATGGTAACGATAACCCTATATGCAAAACAGAAAAAGAGACACACAAGTACAGAACAGACTTTTGAACTCTGTGGGAGAAGGTGAGGGTGGGATGTTTCAAAAGAACAGCATGTATATTATCTATGGTGAAACAGATCACTAGCCCAGGTGAGATGCATGAGACGAGTGCTCGGGCCTGGTGCACTGGGAGGACCCAGAGGGGTCGGGTGGAGAGGGAGGTGGGAGGGGGGATCGGGATGGGGAATACGTGTAACTCTATGGCTGATTCATGTCAATGTATGACAAAACCCACTGAAATGTTGTGAAGTAATTAGCCTCCAACTAATAAAATAAAATTAAAAAAAAAAAAAATAGTAGGTTACTGGCGATGGGTTTCCCTGTGACTCAGTGGGAAAGAATCCACCTGCAGTGTAGGAGAAGTGGGTTCGATCCATGGGTTGGGAAGGTCCCCCGGAAGGGAAAGGCCTACCCCTCCAGTATTCTTGCCTGGGAAATCCCAGGGAAAGGGGAGCCTGGCAGGCTCCCCTGGGGTCTCAAGAGTCAGACGTGACTTAGGGACTAAACCACCATCACCACAGCGATGGGCTGTGGTTCTTATAAGTTGTAAACTCCTCTCAAAGGCTAAGACACAACAATTTTTAAATGAGAACTCTGCACCTCTATGCTCTTAGGGGAAAGTGGAGTGATCAAGATTTAAAACTCACTGAAGTTGTATCTGTGTGCAGACAGGTAAGAATACTGAACTTAAGGGCAAGTTAAAGATTAAAAAGAGAACATCAGGGTAACTAGAGAAGCAATATTTGGGAAGACACCTAGAGGCAATGCTTAGAATCTCTGGAATCTCTGCCTTATTAAAATGGAACTGAAAATATTTGTGCCAAGGTTATATAGATTCTATTAAAGGAAATGGACAGTGTCCACCAGCCACGTGAAAATTCACCTTCTTACACAGTGCAAGCTGTTCTCAGATTTTAGCTATACTAACATTAAAACCACTTCTTTCTCTCTGAGCAGGCCAAAGGGATCTCCTTTCAGTGCTATAGTCTCCTCTCAAATAGAGAACCCAGGATAATTACTTCCAAAGTCCCACTCTGTAGACCATAGCATTAATCTACTTCAAAGGCTCCAGCCACACATTTTTATATACCATTTACTAGAAATTTATGAAGCCTTAACATGTCCAGTTTTTAAAAATATGATCCAAAATACATAGAAAAAAATTAATCGACTATTTAAAAGTGTACCCTTTAAAGAAAAAAACTGGGTAAACCTAGCAACAAACCCTGAGGAATTACCCATTTCAGAATGTCAATTGTTATGTGGAAGTGACTTTTGAAGTTCAATTTAATTTCCTGAAAACCCCAAACAACTCTATTTCCCTACAGAAAATAATTAAGCATCAGGGATGATAATATGATTAGAAAGTAAACCACCTGGAATTTGCTTAGCAAATCAGAATGCAAAGAGAGGACTGCTGTGAAACTGCGGCGGTTCTTCTCCTGCCCAACCTCATCACCACTCCTGAAAAGCCATTATCATCTTCAGAAGGTGGTGGGGGCGGTAGAGGGAGGCCCACCACTGTAGAGAAATACTCCACTATTTATGTCACCTGTCTAAAGGTCTACTGAGTCCTGGTTGATCATCTGGCCCCTCTTGCTCCTGAAGGGCAGCCCACTGGCCTGAAAAAAACCCCGCAGAACTCTGGGGTAGGGGAGGGGATCAAATCACCCCTGTGAGAGTAAGATGCAGAAGCATCTGATCTAAATGAGCCTGAACCAATTACAGAAATCAATAGTTTGTGTTGCAAAATCAATTAAATGATTGACCAATTGATTGATTACATTAACACTTAGGTTCTTATACACCAGACACTTCACTAAGCGCTATTATCTGTTATCACTGTTATCTCTTTTAATCCCAAGAATAACTTGATAGGTGAATAATATTATCATACACATTTTGTAAGGAGCTAAAACTTAGGAAGATTCAGCAGCATGTTTTAATCACACAACTCAAAAACAGCAGAGCCAGCTTCAGACTAAGATATGCTTAGTTCAAGCCCAAGTTCGTGACCCTATAATAGAGCTGGTTGATAAATGACAGCCATCTATAGAGTGGAAAGTCAGACACTTAAAAACCGGTTACAAAAAATACTTGAAGATAGAAAAATGTTCACAATAAAGTGTTGTGAAAATAAATTAACAAAACATGTACAGTAAAGAGTCAAGGAGATAAATCTCAGAATGACATTTATGGTGAAATAATGGGTGATCTTTAGTCATTTTTACATATATTTCCATTTTCTACAATAACTATTCATCACTTTTATAATCAATCCAAATATTTTAATTTTAAAAGGCGAGCAAATAGAAACAAAATTACCACAGTGGTTTTAGGTGAATGGCACAATTATGACAGATCGTTTTCACTTTTCCATATTTTCCCAAATGTACCACAAAGCATTACTCCATTACTATACACACATACACACAAACACATAGTTAAACATTCTAAAGAGCTGAGCTGCTTTCTAAAATGTATAATTGGATGCCTGTGGCAAAGATTATCAGTGGTCCTTCAATATTCATTCTCCACGTCTTTTACAGGAAAAGACCCTGAGATTTTCAACTGGACACACTCCCTGTAATACGGCTTCGTGCCCAGCCTCCTGTGCAGACAGATGGAGCCATGTGACTAAGTTCCTGTCAATAAGATATGAGATAAAATAGAGTGTGCAACATCCAGGATGTGTCCATACTGCTTTTGGGAAGGTGCACAAGATGGCTAGACCATGAGAAAGGCCACACCAGGTGCCAGGTACAGATGCCAGAAGAGACAGCTGGAAGTAATACAGACCCTAGCAGGGTGCAGATGGCATGGCAGATCCACCATGCCATCCCTGACTTGTATGTGAGAGCCAAGAGAATATCTCCCGATTAGTTTTGTCTTTCTGGAAGGTAGGGTGAGGTTTATGTTACTGAATCTACATTCTAATAATATAGTATTGAAACACTTAATTTTTACTAGTTTTCTCTCTCCCTCTTTCTCTCTATATATACGCACATACACACACACAAACGTGTATGTGCAAGTGTCATGCACATATGTGTGAATATATACATGTGTGTATATACATATATATATGAAAAACATTAATGACATCACTGTGATTTGAGACAAGAGGCCCAGATTGAAGACTTCTGATGCTGGAGCAGTGGAGAGAAGGAACACACACAGCACAGCCACCCTAATAGCAATCTAATATCAAGAATGGAATGTCCAAGTAAAGGCCTTGTAGATCACAAATCTCAAAGAAAGATGCAAACAACAGGTTTTAGAAATCTCTCCTTGCAGATGTAGTCAGATGCCTCTCTTCATGTTAGATTATGTATTTACATGTTGTGACCCCATGAACTGTAGCCCACCAGGCTCCTCCATCCATGGAATTTTCCAGGCAAGAGTACTGGAGTGGGTTGCCATTTCCTTCTCCAGGGGATCTTCCCGACCCAGGGATCAAACCCGGGTCTCCCGCATGGTGGGCAGATGCCGTACCGTTTGAGCCACCAGGGAATCCCATTCACATGTTACTGTGTGCATTTGTCATATCACTTTGCAATTTTCTTTTAGGTGGCTACCTATACCTGTAGAATATGAGATCTACACAGACTTTTTTTTTTTGGATGTGTTCATGGCATGCAGGATCTTAGCTTCCTGATAAGAGATTGAACCTATGCCCTCTGCAGTGGAAGCACAGAGTCTTAACTACTGGAACGCCAAAGAAGTCCTGATGCAGAGACTTTGAACTTAGTGTCCTAAAGCCAGTGGTATACAGTAAGCAGTGAAATGTTTGCTAAATGAATGATTCAAAGTATGAATGAATGAAAAAATAACAAATAGGATTATTGGTTGCTTGTACAAGTACAGAATTAAATATCAAGGTATTTATTACAAATAGGCAATAGATTACATGATATATATTAAAGTACACATTCTAAATATTAGCAAAAAAAAATCATCTCCAAGCATATACATTTTGATAAGTTATATCAAACTAAATGTGAATTTGTGTGTGTGTGTGTGTGTGTGTGTGTGTGTGCGCGCTCAGTCATGTCTGAGTCCTTGCAACCCCATGGACTGTAACCCATCAGGTTTGTCTGTCCATGGAATTTCCCAGACAAAGAATACTGGAGTGGATTTCCATTTCCTACCCAGAGGATGTTCCTGACCCAGGGATCAAACTTGCATCTCTTGCATATTCTGCATTGGCAGGTGAGCTCTTTACCACTGTGCCACATGGGAAATCCCAAATTTCCTAAATTCAATACAGTGGATTCTTCAAAATTAACAAGGTAAGGAGATAAAATATTGAAACACAGCCTATAGTACAGAATTAAAAAAATATAGACCTTGCTGCCTATAAGAAAAAAAAAGTATCATTAGGAACCTCCACATAATGTATTTCATAATAACTATATTTGAGGGAAATTTTCATATTTACTAAAGTTTCAGTTACATCTTGTTTTCATCACTGTATTATGTCAATAATCGAAGAACTTGATTAGATACCAATGCTGAATAAATATTTGTTGAATTAAATATCTGAATCAAAAATGGAAGCAAAATTGAAAGAGTTGATAGGAACTGGCTTCCTCCTTATAATTACAGTATAAAGCATTACTTTATTTTCTGATAAACAAGTTTAACTTTATCTCTTTCTTGAAAAATAGCACCAAAAGAGAGAGATTACTTATACTAAATACAGCTTTTTCTTACTAATATGTAGTGAATTTTTTGTATTCAAGTTCAGTGCCCTCATAACATACACAGTACAAGAGAATAATAAACAAATTTCAGCATTAAAATTCTATCCACACTTCACTTAGAAAATATGGTACTTTGAAATCTTAGCTAAGATTCTATCCTTGTTTATATTCAAAACGCTGATGTAGTCTGGCGACCTGCTAGGCAATAAAAGATGTACAAAATTCAAAGAACTTTGAGCAATTCACTTCCCTGACCACTTACTTGTGGCTGTCAAGTTTAGTAAAGTCAGAAACCCATACCTAAAGCCAATAAATGAGTATCGTTGAATAAATATAAATGTATTATTATCTACCATATGCATTTTTTCATATCCTATGTATATGTATATATATATAAATTTATACTCACAAATGGAAAGATTACAGACATAATAATTTTAGACTTATAATTGTATAAATATACATATGAAAACCTATCTCTGTTTTGTAATAATTTCATTTACATCATTTTTTTTCAGAGTCTACATGTAAGTGATATCATATGACATTTATGTACAAAACAGAAATAGACTCACAGACATAGAAAATAAACTTATGGTTACCAAGAGGAAGCAATGGATAAATTAGAAGTTTTGGTTTAACAAATGCACACTATTATATAGAAAATAAACAAGGACCTATTGTATAACACAGGGAATAATACAATAACTCACAAAGGAAAATAATCTGAAAAATAATATACATAAACAAACGTAAAACTGAATCACTCCGCTGTACATCTGAAACTAACACAGAGTTGTAAACCAACTATACTCAAAAAAAAAATTAAATAACAACAAAAAAAACCTGTGAAATTCATACCATACAAAAGGGTTTTCCATTGTGTGTCTTCCAGAGAACTACACACCACCAAATACAAGTTTTTGAAATTACATGTTTCCATGCTCTCAATCATTAAATTCCCTCTGAACTATTTTAATTAAAATAATTGACAATATTTAAACACACAGTCGCGAACACAGCTAAGTCCAAATAAAAACTTCTGAGGAATAGTAAAGTTAACTCAATGAGCTTCCACAATATATATCTTAAAATTATCATTAGCATTTAATTATGATGATTTCAATACTTTAAAATCTCTAACCAATTTATAATTGTGCTATTAATGGTACCATCAATAAGGTATCTCCTATACATAATTCTGCATAAAGTCTCCCATATTGCAATTTAAATTATTGGAATATACTTAATAAACTTGCATCTTACCTAATTGGCAATAGATATGGAAAGCTCTTAGTTACCAATAATTTGGACAGATACAAATATCATCAGTTCTAATACTAAAGAAACATATATAATTGACAACATCCACCTGAAACAAATATACAAGCATTCTGGTTTCATTCCAAAAGCAGGGTCCAGATTTCAGCTCTTGGCACCATGACCTAACAATGACACAGACAGTATAGTCACAGCAATGGGAAGTCGGGTAAGGGTGGATATATAGTTTAGTCCAAAAGATTTCTAATGAACACCATCTAGGCTAGGCTCTATTTTCTGCCCAGATTCTGGGCCATTTCCAAGTACTCATGGCAACTGAGTTAGGGTCTTCTTAACTAGAACAGATGCCTGCTAGAATGTTTTTCTGATAGATTTCGTGAAAACAAAATTTTAAAAGGATCTGTTAGGGACGACTCTAGTAGGAGGTTGAGGGGGAAAGGTCCCACAACTATTCATCATCTTAGACATTGTTTGTAAAACACCACCTGCTTAAGATCCCTTTGGGCTGTGGGGTTGGTTAAGTGAATGTGAATATTCTAAATGCTTAGGTTTTAAAGGATCAGTCAGCCTATCCGTGGTGTGCTGAGAGCCCAACACTGCGTGTGTTCTACGAGGAATGATAAAATATCCAAGCCACAACCCTTATCTACAAAATTCACCCACTGTTTTTCACAGCCTAGTCATGATTATTGATTACCAATCCAGAAAGTTGATGTACCCGCCCACTATAAACAGAGGAATTATAAATTTTAAGGTTAAAATCTTCTTAGGATTATCTAGCTCAGTGATTGATGTTCAACCTGCCTGGGAGTTTTATTTTGTGTGTGTGTGTGTGTGTGTTTAAGTGTATTCCTTAAGAGTTTTCTTTAAAAATATATTTTAAAAAGTGAAGGCACAATTATCCAGTTGTGAAACTATGCAGTTGTGAAAAATGAAACATTTTAAATCACAGTATCTCCAGGTTAGGGAATCAAGAGTTTAAATTATTTAAAGGTCCCTCCATTTTAATGTGAAACAAGATTTGGGAATCATTTATCTGATCAAATTTTCTTGCCAATGCTTGAATTTACTGTGCAGAATCCCTATCCAGGATAGACCCCTTGGAGGAGACAAAACGACCCAGATTTTTAAAAGCACAGCTGAGGTATGGAACACCAAGAGGAAGAGAAATGCATCTTAGAGAATGAGCTGAGGATGAGTGACTGAACATCACCCCCAGTCTCCAGGCAGGCTCCCCGAGGGATCAACCCAGAAATCTTAGGGAAAGGGAACAGAATAGAATAGTGCTGTCCTTCACACACCAGAAGCAGGAATTCAACTGCAACTTCACATACTCCAACAAGTCCACTACCATGCAGATGTGCTTCCAGAAAACACACAAACAACACTTAAGAAAGAATATTTTTCATCCTGCATTCAGTCCATTCTTCCTTTAGATCATCATAAAATTTTGAGATTGCCCCTCCTTTATTCCACTCCTGTCACTTGGGAATCACTGCTCCAAATGGATCAAGTACAGTCACATGTGTATCTACAAAACTTGAATAATAGCTAAAAGTTCTTCATAGGCAGATGGATAGAAAAAAGAACATTAAGTATACATAAAAGCAGCCACAGCTTTTCAGAAAATGTTTTGAAACATAAACGAGAAAAAATACACAGTTATGGAAAAGTGAAAAATCTTAAACCACTGGATTTAGCATAATTTCTTTGCTTATTACAATATTTTTGCTTTTAAGTGAAAGAAAGTGAAAGTCACCCAGTTGTGTCTGACTCTTTGTGACTCCATGGACTATGCAGTCCATGGAATTCTCTAGACCAGAATACTGGAGTGGGTAGCCTTTCCCTTCTCCAGGGGATCTTACCAACCCAGGGATGGAACCCAAGTCTCCCACATTGCAGGTGGATTCTTTACCAGCTGAGCCATTTTTACTTTTAGTGGTAACTTATTTCCTACTTTTATTGTGGACATTGGATAATGTCAATTAAATGCCTGACATACAAAAACGAAAAAAGAAACTGTGGACTCTCCTATATAACTACCAACACAGTAGAAAGTCGGTTCTAAAAGTCAATAAACCTTTTAAACATGTTTATGATCACTTCGGGTGCAATGCAAGGAAGTCAATTTAAGAATATTTTAGAAAAGACAGACTACCACGAACATTTTATGCACAGTTTAAGAAGCTGAATGAAATGCACATGAGTAATAACAAATTTGACTTTGCTCTACCCACACACAGTAAATGAATGACTATACCCTCAGTCCCCAAAGTCCTTTTCCACCAATAAGCCCAGGTTCTATGCATCTTTCTGTTAATTCCAATATTATCCTTGGAAGTTAGACAGATGGAAACCACATACCCATTCTACAGAAACATAAATCAAGGCTTAGTGAGATTTAATTATTTTTCACTAGATGACAAAGCAAAAAGTAAAATTCATAATTCAAACAGGTCCAGGGTCCTGAGTTCATGTAGAATTAGAAAATATCACTACAATGAACTCATTCTACTAAAATTGCTTTAAACTTTAATTTTAAATTCTGATAAATAATTTTATCTTATATAAAATGATACAATGATTACACACACACACACATACATACAATTTCAGTAATGGAAAACTCTTAGAATTAGAACCACTATGAATGCCTTGGAGGCAATATACTATATTCCTCAAAGTTGCTAATGGTACTTTTAAGGTGGCTTCCAATGCATCTCCCTTAGATTAAGGAAACTTTTCCCTGCTTAATCATTTGATATGGCCATGTGTTAAAAAGATATCCCTTTATCTCATTTCAAAAATTCACTTAAGAAGTATCTGTGATCCCAGGCCAAGAATTTCTTCAAGACTTCAATGATCAAGGACAAGGGTGGGTTCTTTGCTTTCATTTCAATAACACAGAGAAAAGAGATCCACTTCTGCATAAAATGTAAGCAGCAGACTGAGAAACCACTTGACTCTGTGTTGCAGACCAAGTCAAGCTCATCCTTCCACTTTCAATTGCTTTCTAGGGGTAACAAATAGGAGTACAAACCCTGTAACCTAAATATTAAAGCTCTGAAAAAGCAAGGCCTTATCTATCCTCTGACGGGGCCAGTCTATTCCTTGTCCCAAAGCTCACCTTCTTAACTTCTGCCTAAATTCCGTTCTGAGTCTTCTGCCAATGATACATTCCCCTCTCTTCTTCCATATCACAATTTTTTTTTCTTTAACAGGTCTCAGCCAGCATCTCATCTCTCCTTTAAAATTACAAACCTATAGAAATCTCCTTTAAACAACTATTGTATGTATTTTCTGTATCACTCAAATGGCACTTTAACATATATACGTCTTTTCTCTTTAATGGGATTACAAAATCTTTGAGGTCAGAATCTGGATCTTAGAATTCTATTGAAATTTGCCTGGTATATCATATGTACTCAATTATTATTTGCTAAATAAATGGTGTGGTGAAAGTTCTGGACAAGGAAGAAGACGACTTCGACTTTGGCAGGTATGGGAGAAGGGGATGGAAGGAGCTACAGAAAGAGATAAAGAAAATGGATAACTCATGGGATACTGTTCTTTGAAAGAAAAGGCAAAAGAAATAAAGCAGGCAAATGTCTTGGGGAAGTGACAGGAACCAGTAACTCTTCCTAAAACTAATACAAAGCAAAGAGAGTCAGAGGCTACCCTAGAAAAATAACATAATTCACTGAAAAACATTACTCATCCGGCAGTCAGGATATTCATGTTTTGGTCTAAAATCTGACATTAACTAGCTGTGACCAGAACAAGCGATGTCACTGCCCTTGGCAACTCATGTCTAAACCTCGGATATCAGACCTGATCTCTAAAAACCCCTTTGGCTTGGATATTACACGATTCTATAGTTTTCCTTCATCTTGAGAGAGTTTTCATTTAATTTCTTCTGGACAAAGAAGGGCCTGAACGCACTAAAAGGTATAATAAACAATACAGAAGTATTTGTTGCTGAAAAGATAAGCAGGATATAAAAGACCATATAAAATAAACCAAATGCCTATGGTGACACTGAAGCAGAACCTTTCTTTAATATCTGCTTTGCTTATTTGATCACTTCAGCTGAGAAATATTTCCATTGTAATAGGTCGAGGACTCAGAGTGAGGCAGAGCTGTAAACAGAAATGGGAATTAGAGGCAACACCTTCCAAACACTGCTTTAGCTCAATGATGGTAAAGTGCCTTGTTGATTTTAAAGGGTGTGAAAAGCATTTAAAGATCCTTTTCACTGGGAGGAGATATGCCAATATAAGAATATCATTGACATCTTATTTAAAACCATCACATATGCTCAAAGATTTGGACTAATACCAGCAAAACGATCAATTTACAATACACTGAGATGTCTGGCATTAATCTAAAAATGACTGTGTATCAGACAGTATTTGACTTCCCTCTTTTTTCAGCCTCCCCTTCACATCAGTGCTAATTACTCAGCACTCCCTTAGGCACCTGGAATTTTCTTTTGTATCGGAGCATCTCTGCCACAGACAGAATCGATTGATCTAATAAACTCATCCTAACTTAACAGTCTAGGGACCATGTGCTCTCCCATCCAGAATATACTTATCTTAAAACAAGGCCATGGGAGAGGGCAAATGCTAAACCAAAAAGAAAGACTGATAGATAGAATTACATGTCTCAGTGGGGAAAATATCTGAAAGCCACAACCTCCCCAGATCCTTTTAGATCTTTACACATAGCCCTGCTGTCCAGTAACCTGTCTCTATTAAAAGAATGTTTAGTTTTAATTAAGAAAATGAAGGGCTCAAATCAATCAATAGGGAAATGCTATATTTGAATGTTGTGGTAAATGGAGAAGAGACTCGAAGCCCAAATAGAAAAATAAAATGGAAAACAAAAAATCCTGCAGAAAAATTTTAAGGGTCTTCTCTAACCTCCCACTCAATTTTACCATATCAGTTTTATCTGATAAGCTAATTGTCACTTTGAAAATACAGCAATATAAAATGTTTGGCTCTAAAGGTGTGAGGCAGGAGACAAAGAAGCCAGTAATCCAAGGAAGAATGACTGGGAATGTGGGGTAGGCAGGAGGGTGAAAACTGGTGACTTTGAGTCCACCTCCCATCTAGCTGAGTGCTTTTGGTTTGGTCAACTTGGAATTTTTTTAACAATTTTTTAAAAATATGTACAATCTAAATTGGGGAGATTTTTAAGTAAAAACTTGGGTTTCAGGTTTTTCTGGAATAATCAAAGGAACAGGCAACTTTGGGAAGATAATTTCACAAGACAAGAAGCAACTGGAAGGGACAATCTCATAAGAGACTGAGGCTTGACTTTCACCATGGGACTGTCACTAAACGTGTTCTCAATGTAAACCAAAGAACTGTCCTTTTCAGGGGCAGAAAGAACCTGAATGCACTAAAGTATGGTAACCTGAACAGAGACGTTTCATTAAGAAAAACAAGGGAAGGATTAAAAAGAGCATAAAACCAAGGTCAAGTATCCAGGACTCCACTGAAACTGCAGAGGAACTTTTTTTTTTTTTAACTATTTTTGCATGTATCTATCTTCTACAAATAACTTCTACAAAATAACTATCTTCTCTAGTACAGATAAGTTCTGTTAATAAGAAAAAAAAAACCAAAAACAAAAGTTTAAAGAAAAGTCAAATTTGTTCTTTTCAGTTAGTGAAAAGAAAAGACATCATCAACACTTACCCTCAACACCCTGGATCCTCTCAAAGAATTTTAAATGTCTTTTATTTTTGAAATAAAAAACACATATAGTTCCATTTATGAAGTGAGCTCTTAAAGGTATTTCCTTATTAAAACTTGGTCCTAAACCTAGGTTCACAGTATATGGTGAAGGTCTGAAGAAAGCTTATTTAACCTACATTAAATCTTGAAAATGCATTAATGAGTCTTTTAAAGGTATAATTTTAACTCCACAATCTTCAACTATAAAGACTATATAGAGCTAATCTGCCTTGCCCTTTCGATTAAACTTGTTAAGGGCGTTCTATTTAGTCAGCACCCAGAATGGGCCATTAAAATTCTTGTTCGGTAAGAGTTGTGTTCAGGGCTCTGTTGTTTTAAATTCCATTAAATCCAAATGGTCTTTATCACCCCATGACCACCCCTGACTTCAATCAGCCAATTTAATTACCTTACAAAATTGTCAGCAGAAGCAGCAAGGAAAAACAGGAAGCCTTATGACGTTATCAGACTGAAATCTTCCTCTTCAGTGTTTAATCTAGACCAGTCAATAAGGATGACGAGCACCTACTTCCTTCCCTTTCAAGGGCTTTTGACCTTACCTTTCATGCTAAGATTTAGGGTTTAAGTTTCATTTGAAGCAATTCTAGTACCTTGAGAACTGGATTACAAATTGAAAACCCATAGAAGATGGGTTCACCACCCAAATGCAAAACAACAATTCCATTTCAATATTTCAGACCATCCTACAGAGGAAAACCGAGGATCTTCCAAAAACCCCAGGTATTATGGATGCAGTAGATTAATGATTTAATGCAGATTAATGATGCAGTGATATAAGGATAGTACAGTTGAAAGACAGTAAACTACTTTCTATTCTGATATGTCAAAATGGACATCAATAATTTCCAGGGAATAAACGGAACTGGAACCACAATAACACAGTAAAATCCTAAGAACAGAAAGAAAATAAATTCCTCTCACTTGACTTTCTACCACAAAAGAATAAGGCATCTTCTTTATCAGAAATTTTCAAAATTAAAAGAAAATCAAAGAATATGTCATCATTATCATAGGCAACCCTTTATTTAAAGGTGAATAGACTTGAAAAGGCCCTGATAATCAATGATGCATCCCATGTTTGGTCTATGTTACGCTCCTCCTTTGTGTGGGAGCATTAACTTCCCTGTGCTGAGTAAATGTTGAAACAGTGTCATTTGAGAATTCAGGGAATGAAAACACTGCAATGATCACTTGACTTAAGTTAAAAAGCAAAAGGTGGTCTGTCTGTTTGTATGTTACAAACCCCTGCTCACTGCATAAAGACAACCTCACAACGCCAGAAAACGAGTTGAGTTCCATGTGTCTGGGTGGAGAAGGGGTGCTATTTCTAGAGGACGGAAAGATCATTTTTCAACGTCATTTTCTGAAATGAGTGTGCCTCCGTTGATGGATTACATCAGAGCTATTCTTTGAAGCTTTAAGAATAAGTGGGAACTTATGTCAAAAACAGATTTTTTTTTTCTTTTTGGTGCGGCAGTAGTGTTGGCGATTCTTGGAAAGATTCCCCTCCCCTGCTTTCCAGAGCTCAACTGAGCAGGTGTTCGGGGCTTTATCAGTTTCACTCAGTAGCCGCCGGTACTCCTCCATCCCCGCCTCCCAAGAGCCAGTTTTCCAGCTTCCAGATGTCAGGCCACTCCTCCCTCCCGCCCATCTCACCTCCCAAAGGAAGAAAAATCTCTTTCAAAGAACTTGTAGAGAGTGGCAGCTTCCAAGCCCAGCCAATTCGCTCACACTCCTCTGTGATGTAGTACATCTGCTGCTAATTATTATATCTGGGGGCACATGAACTAGCCACTAAGCAGGGGCATTCCCTAGGAACCCACTCCGTCCCCTCTCGCCCTGTGGCCTTCATAACCTGGGCTGGCCCTGAGCTGGCGGCCTTCACCTTCGGCCTGGGCACGAGAAGGCGACGCGTGTGCGCGGACGCAGGGCCAGCGCGCAGGGTGCCAGGAGGTCCGAGCGCGTCCTGGGAAGCCCTCGCCTGGGAAAGGCTTTTAAGAAAGCCGCCCTACTGGCACGCCCAAGAGAAAAGCCAGGTCGGCATCTGAAGGGAATCAGTGGCCTACCACAAACCAGCTCAGCTCTTCTCTTGGAGAAGCTGCCCACGAGTTTGGGAGAAAGTTTGGGTTCACGTCTTCGTTCTTGGCATTCGAAATGCCATTTCAGATAAGGAATGTGATCAACTCGACCTCAAAGAGCCTAAATAAGTGCTGGTTTGGGGACTGATTGCTTAAAGAAGATACCGAAGCTCCCTTCCCCCCCAAACTCCGGGCCGGACGCCTAGCCCTGCGCGGAGCCCGCTCCCGAGCTGGCTTCTCCTCCTCCCCTTGCTTTCCGGGGAGCAGAGGTCGAGCGGACCCGGAAGAGAGGGTGGCGAAAGTAACAAAAGAAACGTTCAAGGACCTCCGAGCCGCCGTCACGTTGGGAGAAGGAGGCAGTGGGGCCCACGCCCCCGGGGACGGAAGGATGCCGCCTGCGCCCCTCCAGCCGCCGGCTGGGCCGGGCCGCAGCTGCGGGGAGACAAAGGTGCCTCCTTGCCTCCGCGCGCCCCCGCCGCGGGCTGCGGGCCGGGGCGCAGCAGAGCGGGCCCGCGGGGGCGTGGCAGCTCCGCGCACGCGAACGCCGACCCCCGGACGTTCGGCCTAACCTGGGGCGGGGAAACTACCCCCCTAACTGTCCAAGCTCCGCCGTGTGCACGCGCCCGCTGGGTGGTCGCCCCGGAGAAGGCAGGCTGGGCCAAGCCAAGATCGAGGGAGGGGAATCCGCCAGACCCACCCTAGGCGCGGCGCCGGCCCGCCCACGGGCGAGGAGCTGAGCCTAGGCTGACCCTCAGGTCGCTCCCCCATCGCCCCGGGCTGCCCGAAAGCTTCGGGAAAGCTCCCTGGAGTCGGCGCTCGGGAGACGGTCTCCCGGAGGGGTTTGCAAAGCACCTTCGGAGTATTAGGCCCGGGTGTGCAGCCCCAGGTCAGTCGGGGGGGAGGGGGCGCCGGGATACAGGCGCTGGCGCACGCGACTGCTCAAAGTTTTCCTGGGAACCAAAAAGGAGTCGTTGTGCCAGAGTGGTGGACGTGCTTCCCGAGAGTGCATTTATCGGCGCGCGCGCGTGTTTGTGAGAGAGACAGCGAGAGAGAGACTGATCATCCATCCCGAAGATGGGCGGGGGTAGCGAGGGACTCGGCAAGTAGCAGTCAGCACCCTAAGCTGCTCCCCTATCCACACCCGCTGGTAGGAGGACGCAGGGTCAAGTCACCGTCAGAACGGGAACGGGGGAAACCAGGAAAGGGCTGCTTAGAGCCCGCGAAGGTGGTTTTCCACCACCTACCGGAAAGGGGGCTGAGGATCCGGCGGTAGCCGAACCCGGCCCGCGGTTGCTATAGTGCCGCTGCGGAGGCGCCGAGCGGCTGGCAGAGGCCACTCCAGGGTCAGAGGGGGAAGGGGCTGGAGGCCACCTCCTCATCCGCGTCCCAGAGGCAGCTGCTTCACTAGCGAGTCAACCCCCTTCCCTTCCAAGGCTCCGGGCCAGAGGTGAAGCTCTGGTTCGCCTTTTCAGTTGAAGTTGAAAATAACATTTCTCAAGAGCGGCTCATAGGCGCGCAACCAACCTCCACTTCATTCAGAACATGTTTTTCCCACAAGAAAATAAAACTCCCGCCATTGCATCAAAATATCTACATCAGGGAAATGTTCCAATGGTTATAATGTACACAATCCTTCACCACTCAACTCGAGTCACAAACCAGAGAAAGTGGATCTCCGCATGGAAGATGTTTGAAGTTAATGGAGAAAATAACAGGTTATCTAGAAACTGGACAGTTGGTTTAAGGTAGCAAGGCACAGGTGGGAAGGTGTTTTCCTACTCCCCTATTTCTTAGAACATTCTTAGTAAGCACTGGTCTAGGAAAATGTATTTTGTGTGTGTGTCAGCTCTTTTGGAAAGCTGCTACACAGTCTGCTACAGTCGCCAGGATTTTTAATATGAAGATATGAAATGATCAGCGAATGTAACAATCTAATGATTCAGCAAATATTATGCTGCAAGACCAGAGCAGCAATAATTAAATCTTTAGAGTATTGGTGGCCGTTTTCCGGCTCCCAGCTTTCTTCTTTTCCCCCCCTTAGTCCTGAAACGCACTAAGACACTCATTCACAAACAGTTCAGAAGACACCTCGGTATTCCAAATAAGTAGGTTGTATTACTCAAAATATTGGGCAAAACTACCAAACTGTGGCACTTACAATGCTTGAAGCAGAGCAACTGAACACACACACGTTTCCAATGATACAGGGACCCATTGAATTTCATCCAAGGAAACAAGCATTCCTGTGGACTCTTGTTGCTAAGAGCAACGTGCTTAAGTACCATCTAAAGGCATGCAGAAAGCAGGAAAACTACAACAGTAGGAATCCACTTACTGTCTTTTCTCATTACCAGTCCTGTGGGCTTCAGGTGTGTCTATGTATTGGTGGGGGAGGGAAGGAAGGGTTCCCTTTCTCCTATGTGAAAGCATTCCTACCCAGGTTCCACAAAGCCCCAGATAGATGATAAATTTTATCATTATAGAAAAAGCAGATGAGAAACATACAAGAGAGAAGATGCTGCTGACATAATGGGAAATGCAGGCAATCACTCTTTGATTTAAATTTGAGTGACTTAATGTATCTGCTTTTATCTCAAAGACACATACTCAGGATTATATGGTTTCCTGCACTCTTTGGTCTAAATCCACTTGAATTGTCAAAGGAGGCGCCCACAGTGGGAGCCTTTACCCTCCTGGCTTTCTCTTCTCTGGCTCTTATCTACTTAGGAAACTTTTCCTGACTAGTTCTCCTTCTGAAACTCCATTGGCCAGTGGAGAGAGGCTGAGTGTTGCCCACGCTTCATTTCCTCCAAGTAAATCTTCTGGCCAACCTTTCCACTGGAGTCTCATGTTTAGATTTTCCTTGAAGCCCTAAAGAAACCTGATTCCTTAGGAAAAACAATGGATTCCCCTAATATATAATGGCCATTTCAGCTTTTTTTTTTTTAAGTCATGCTACAAGTGAAACAAAGGTGCAGACTTAGGCTCCCATACACAGATTCCCTTGGCCTCTATCATCACTGTTCATCATGTATTAGTCTGGGAGGCACTGCGAGCAAGCTGTGAGAGGACTCACAAGTTAAAAACAGACAGAAACCCTTCCTTCTGACGCTATTTCACTCAAACAGCAGCCTCCCGGTGTTAAGTACCTTCAACCTTAGAACAGTATTTTTTTAAAGCTCCGCGTATCCATAAAGGCACCAGGCACTGAGAAAATGGAGAGATTAACCGAAAAGGCTCTCTCTGATGACAAATCAAAAAGATTAGCGCCCTTCACTTGCGTACCTGTCCAGGTCCCACGCGGAAGCGGACAGGCGCCAACTTGCCAAAGAGTTACCAGATACTAACTCATCAGCCGGGCAATCAGCCGCGTGTAGCCCCAGCCGCTCACGTTCTCGGGGAAGGAGCTGCGAGCCAAGCCCGGAGGCTCCCGGGGAGACAGGCGGGAGCAGCGGTGTTGGCAGCACCCCAGCGTCATCACCGACTCCGACACCGGCTACCGTGGGGAGGAAACGCAGCGACCACTACCACACACTGACACTCGCTTCATCCTCCCGCGGCTATTTTTTTTTTAATATATAAAAAGGGGGGAAATAAATGAAATGAAAAGCACAATTGGGTCCTTTCAAACCCCGGGAAGCATCGGAGCAGGGAACAGGTCGCAATGTACCGAGCCCACCCGCCTAGCAGAGCCAACACGCCTGTTTACATCCGGCTGCCTCTGAGCCGGCTAGCAGGCGATGGAGAGGGATGGGGAATCTTACCAAATCTTAATACATGTGTGGTTCCTTGAGAATATCCAATCCACAGTAAGCAGAGCAGGAGTTTAATGGTGCGCCTGAAGACTGGATTACTTAGAACCGGGGAAATAATCTTCATGGTGTTTCTGTGTCCACACGCGCGGCACCCACTTCCCCGATCTAGCGTTAGGCTCCCGGTTTGGGTAGGAATGAGGATGCGTCGAGTGGTGGCCGCAGACACGATCACGGCATGGTCACAGAGAGAGGAAGGAGTCTCCGCTTCCCAAACCCATTAGCAATCGCTGCATGTTCTTCACTCACTGCGCCAAGGAGCAACCTTCCACTGCAAGGGATGGTGGGACATCCATGTTAGTCGGGGAGCATCCGGGAGAAAGCCAGCACGCACACCCACAATGTCCGGCCGCGCGAGCCTGGGGAAGCAGAGGAGGAGGAAAATCAATAGGAAATCCAGCCTTGGAAACCGCCGAGGCGCCGGGAGCGATCCACGGTCCCAACACAAAAGGCGCTTTGCTCGCAAAGGTTTCGCCAGGCCCTATTCTACTGCACTGCTGCACAGCTTTGACGTGAAGCCAAGATTAAGTGAGAAAAATTGAGATAGCTGCTTGCCTCTTAAGGCTTCCTGCCAGTGAGCTTCCCAGTATCTATTATGCAACCAGTCTGGTCGCCCACCTTGAGTTGCAAGGAGGAAGTTGGATTTATTTACGTGGAGAAAAAATGTGCTTTTATTTCCAGTAAAAGTCTTTACTAAGATAGTGACTGAGGCATGCAAGTGGACTTTCTCTATCAACTGATGAATTTTAATAAATGACAACCTGAGTCAAAGTCACTTTGCCTAGGAGTTGTAAATAAAGAAGTGGTCTAAAACAGAGAAATTTACTGCAAATGTAACATTTTTAGGCTAAAGGAGGGTCTTTTTATACTTTTAGAATTTTGCCTAGGCATTAATATAGACTGAAATCCTATTGGAGAGGTAAAGATAGTCTTTAAAAACTTGAGTGAGACATTCTTTGATTACTACCTAGCAATAAAAATACATTTCTGCAAGTGGACTTTTAGGGAGGAAATGTTGAAATAAAATGAAGGAATCATATTTCCCCTCCCATGTTTTACCTTATCTTAAAATAATTGTGAATATATTAAAATACAATGATATTTGAAATGGTGCAGCAAACTCCAAAGTCTTCAATAATTTATGCCCAAATTTCTTCTCACTTTGATTTTCTGAATATCTTTCTCTTGAAGACATGAAATATGGAATTGTAGCTTAAGCGGTATTGAGTGTCATGGTTTTGTCTAAAAATGCCTTATTATTTTCTAGTGTTCTGATACGAATAATCAGCGTCCCCAGACAGTGACTGTCTTGGCTTTCACAATTTATTCGAGGAAAAAAGTACATAATTAAATTTTCTTTTGTATTTTAGCAGTCCTCTATGCATATAGGTAAAATATCCAACCATAATAGTTACATTAGTAAGTGAAAATAAATTGGACAGTGATAAATATATTACTATATATTAATATTTTTAAGTGATAGGAAGCCCAAAAGGCAAATTGCTGAAACTGTACCTTAAAAGTAATGTCTTTTTCATAACCAACTAAGAGGACATATGTTAACCCTTAGGAAAAGTTATAAGATCATATTTGAAGAATACCTCATTTTTAAATGAGTGATATGAGAAGTATTTCTTCTAGATAGCAAGATTTCTTAAATCTGTTTTAAATCTATTTTTCTTAAGATAGTTTAAAATGCTGATTTGAAAATAAACCTACATTCTGCAAAGGCATTAGGTGGGCATTGATTTTTTTTTTTTAATGGAGGCATATCTGCAGTGTCAAAAATAAGTATCATGAATGGCTAGTTCTGCAGTGTAGCAGGCAATTCAATCAAATAATCTGACTATTTGAGCACTTTAAAGGGAACACCTTGTGCTAAAACCAAGGGTATCTAGCGACTCCTTCAGTCCATGTTTAAAATATCTCTTGTAAAGCACGTGCAGCCCAACATGCCCTGTCTTGTATTTGCTGTCTCATTTATTCCACTCTATTTGTCCTTTTCTTCTGTTTGATCCTAGGAGAGATAATAATGATTGCCAGGGCAAAAAAAAAAATTCTTATTATTTATTTCAATATAATTGATATCTTCTACCTAAAAATAGCATGTTCTGATGTGGTTAATCAAAATACTGCAGTTTTGCAGTACAGTTAGCATTTGATGGAACTTGAGAAAACAAAATGTACCATAACTCCTTGTTCATATATTCTGTTAACAAAATGGCATTTGATATTACAGTTGCAACTTTTCTACTTAAAACTAGCATCCTAAACTATTTAGGTTTTGTGAGATTATTTATTGGGTGTCTAGCTGTACTGAAAGATCAAGCTTCCAGATTCATGAAGTTCTTACATAGTAAATTGGGCAGTAAAAAGTCTATAGCAAAATTTTCTTACCATTAATTGGTCCCCAAAGAACCAGTTTTGCACATATGCTAAATTAGGTTCATTTACATCCATCAGCTAATCTGAAAGACTTCAACACCACAGACAGCAACTCCACCTGTCCAATTGAACTTCTGCAAGACAAGAGACGACCTTTCTTCAGTACCGCGGACAGCGCTTCAGACGTAGATTTATTTTGGAGCAGTACAGTGAAAGTAGTACATTGAATGGGTAATGTACCATTGGAAGTGACAATGTGCATATTTCTACTATACAGATTCTGGGAGCTTGAATTATTACATTGTTCACATTCTCAAGAAGACTATTTTGTCAACTGTGTTGTGTATATATTTCAGTGTGACTTAATGGGGATTGCTTAGCATACCCAGGATGTGCCAATAGCCATCCCTTTCCAAGGCATACTACTACAAAAGCCATTCATTTACATTAACTGTGAGTCCCCTCATGAGCACTAAACTCCTTGTTTCTCAGTACAGAAAACTGCCTGAGAGACCACCAAAATTCAGAACACTGAATAATTCTGTCAGTGTTCAGTGGCTAAAGACATTTCTAAAATGTATAACTAGTTATTGCTTTAGAATTCTTCACCTTCAGATTTCCATCTGTTACAGGGTTATCAGACTAATTCTCATTCTTTCTCATTAAACTTCACTCACTCCCGGGGCAAAAACAACAACAATAAAACCCCTAAAATTACCTCCCCAATATTAGAACAAAATGATTTGATGGTGTAGAAGATGTCTTATAGTTTGGCAATTCTGAAGTTATTACAAGTTTCTCCACAATACTGATACCATACATCATAGTTTTGGGTCTATGTGAAGGATTGATAGAGTCATTACATAGTATTTACTGATCATATTTAACTCTTCTTTTAAATTTGTAATTTGCTCCTCAAAAGAAAAAAAAACACTAGTGGTGTCAGACAGTCATATATATTTAGTAATTCTGAGGTTTATACACCTTATTCCATGGTTTTGATTGCTTTTTTTCTCATTTTAACCATATGGTAACCTCTATTTTCAGAAGCCAGAGCTCTGTAGGTTCCAAGGTCAAAGCAGAGACGACAAACTGCAAACGCACACACATATACACACATACACAGAGGAGCTGTGTCTAAAAGTAAGCCTAAAAAAGAAAAGAAAAAAGAAACCACACAGATAGAAGGCTGGCATGAAAGATATCAAGCCCATGATAAATTAGCAAAGAACAAAATGCATTCCATGTTCACCCAGAGCTTGTTCCAATAACAACAACAAAAAAAGTCATTAGCTTCATCTTTTACTCTGTTTTTATATTTACTGACACTAATGACCTCTTATTCTTGGGCACTATTACTTGAGAAGCAATTTTAGTTTTCTATTCTCCCAGTGAAAATGAATCTTATTCTAGTTAGCTGCCACCTGCTGGGGCATGTACAAATGTGTAATAATCCTTACAGCACAAGGTTTAAAAAGACAATGCCTCTACCTTTTGCAAGAAATAGCAAATACATATCCCAGGACAACTTGAATTTCAAAGGTGTTTTTCAAAGGTTCTTTCATGTTATATCTATATTTCAGTTTTTCACATGGAATTTTTTTCTAAGAATTCCACTTGACTTGTCACTGAAGTCCTGCTGATATGTGACATTTGAAAAACCTCATCTTATAGTAACACCTGACCTATTCTTCCATGCATGTGGCCTGTTGTATTGCAGCTAAGCTAAAATAAACAGTCTGTTCATCCATGGCATTAGAGGTGCCAGAGAATAATGTCAGAGCTGATATCAGTTAAAAGCACACTGTTGCATATTTGCACTTCACCCTTCCTAACTATGAGTGCTATGCTATGCAATCCCTTGTGATTCTGAACACATTTCAGCTGTTACACCAACATTCTGCTGCATTGATGATTAATGACATTTAGAGCTTAATTAATTTTTAGATGAGAAAAGAAGTGTATCTTAATTAAGAAATTGAATTGGAATAGATTTACGTGACCTGGAACCTTTTTTAAAAAATTTCAGAACTGTGTAATCTTTAATGGGTTTAAACAGAAGAAAACAGGTAAGATTTCTAGCATCATTTATTTCTCTAACACCTTCCCTCTGTGTGATTCATTTTGTTTGTTTAATAAGTTCCTAGGGCCACTGGAAGCTGCTTTGGTGGTTACAGGAATGATTTATATAAAAAGTTACAAGGTAATGAACTTATACAAATCAAGATTGAAATATCAGTGCCTATCTTCAGCAGCTAAACTACAAACTAAGATTCAAATGAATCATGATCTGTTGTGAAATTAAAATAACCATCAATCCATAAGGTAATTTCTGATGACATGATACTTACAGCATGAAGATGAAGAAAGGAGAGAAGATAATCTGTGCGTTACCATCAAGATAGTAGTTTAAGTTTTCTAACCTCTCCTAGTCCCTAAATTGGAAATCATTTTCTAAGATGCCTCAGCTAGGTCCCCTGGTTTAGTAAAGAACTCTTTGAAGGTAAAAATATCAGAGGATGAGAGTCACTAAAAGTTCTTGACGTTTATGATCCACCCTGGTAACACCACTCCCCTCACCCTAATGGGACACCCTCTGAGTTTTTTCAGAGGCTCTTAGGGCTGGCACCAGTTAAAATGAATGTCTGTACTTCCTCAGCACGGAATTAAGGAGCAGGGTCAATAGATGAATGGGCGGATGGAAGGGAGGCTGGGGAGTTGGTCAGACCCGCAGGCGGACACACAGCTTCTTGCCATCTGTCTCTCTTCGCCTCGCGTGAGTCCCAGTAGCTGAGGCCACTTCCTGACACGTCCACTTATTATTTTATAGGGAGAACGCGAGCGCCTGCAGCCAACCGAGCCAGTCGCATCCTTGACGGGAATTGGCTGAGGCGAGCGGGACAAAGCCTCTCGCAGCTAGTCGGTCCAGCGGGTGCCCCGAGAGCACCCGGCTCCACCGCGTCTTCTTCCTCTCCAGGCGGAAAATGCCCCTCGCCCACCCCGGGTCTCCTGTCCTCGTGGGGACAGACGTCTCCGGAGGCGGCCCGGAGCGGAGCCCACCCGAGGGAAGCCCTTACCTTTCGCCGGGGGCGAGGTGGGCGGGGAGGGGGAGGGGTGGTCCTCGGGGAGGAGCAGCCGGAGGAGGTCGGGCGGGAAGTCCCCGGCTCCCGGACGGAGCAGCGCAGCCGCGGGCGCCGAGCGCGAGTGACGGCGGCGCGGAGACGGAGACCGCGGAGCCGCGGCGGCGGCGGAGACAGACACGCCTCCTGGCGGGGGTTCCTCGCCTCTTGCTTTAAAGGCGCCGCGCTCTATTCCCCGCGGTCCCTGCACGCTCCGGGCCGTCGCGGCCGCCAGGGCGCAGCGCTCGCCCCTGGACCGTAGGAGCTAAGGTGAGAAAATTCGGGGCGCCCACACACACTTGGACATCATGAACTCCCCGGCCTGGACTTCCCCCACCGCATACGCCTGCCTACTCAGATGGGGCGCCTGGAAACGTGATGCTTGGTTAGGGAGTGATGCAAATCGCCAAGAGATTTGCCTGGCCCTGGGTGGTGGACAACAGGTAGAAGGAGCTCGCGCGCCTTTGGTTCTGGGCGGTGGCTTTTATACCTCTCCGAAACCATAGCAACGCATCTACTCTGCTGCCAGGATTTGGCGAGCAAGCTGGTAGTCTCCAAAGTGGCCCTCTCAGTCCAACTTCTGTCATTTCCCTATGAGAAAAACCCTGACCTGCGCCTCCCCCACCTCCACCTCAAGCGCACCCTACCGGTGGGCTTCCCCCGGGTACCCGTACCCCGTTAGACCCGCCGTCACGGCGCCCATCTCCCCGCCTCCATCTCTAAAAACAGGACAATCCCGAGAGTCGGGGCTGGGGGCAGGAGGGCCAGCGGACAGTCTCTGAGTCCGTCTGGAGCCTCAGTGGCAGACGCCTACTTTCCTCCGAGGTCCCTGACCTCCCAACCCAAATTAATCGCAGAAGGAAGTTGGGTTCAAGATCTGGTGGGCGCCGAACCGTTGGTCTCAGACTCAAAGACTGGCGAAAGAAGCCAAGGGGAGCCTTCCAGGCCTGGCGGCCGCCGGTCTAAAATCTCTAGTAGACTTCTTAAATAGGCCCGAATTGGGGAGGGGTGCCTGAATTTCCGAGACTTCTCTCGAAGCCCGGCTTCTAGGGAGGGGCCGACGGCGGCGAGCAACCCCGGCTCCCGCAGCTTCTGAGTAGAAACGATTTGCTTCTGCAAACAATCCCCGATTTCCACTCCTCTGGGTCGGAAAAGTCAACATCTATTCAATACCGTCGCTATTTTATCCTCGGCCCTACGATATTAACTAGAGCAGAGACTTCGCAAGTTGCCCCCAGAGAAAGTTGGCAAGCAGCCGGGACTCGCTGGGAAGTTTAAGTGAGGATGAGCCGCAGCAGGCCTGGCACGCTGGGCCGGGAGACAGTTTGCAAACCGGCCGTGTAAGGAGGGGGCCTGGTGAGATCCCGAGGAGCTGCCCTCATCCCTGGGGACACTCCAATCTCTGATTCCTAAGCTCCGGGAGCAGAGAGACCCTGCACCCCCAAGGGTCTGGCTGTCTGAGCTGGAGGCAAGCCTGGGTCCTTATGCTGCTTCCTTTCTTGCAGTCCTGGTGGAGTGAAGCTCTTGACGCAGCCCTGTGGCCCTCCACACCCTGGGGCTAGCGCCTGACTCAGCCCAGCCCTGAAGCTCTCAGAAACTTACTCCTGACAAACGCTAGCCGGCTCGCAAGCAAAACCACCAGTCCACCCGGGGTCGCCACTGCAGGCCCTCCTGTTGCCAGCATGCCTATTGCCCACGCCCAGGCAGGGAACACTCGGGTTTTAAAGAAGTTAAGGAGAGATGAGTTAGTGGCAATGTAGCGTCCAGTTAGTCATTTAAAGATCCCTAGTGTGGAAGGGAGGCTCCCGTAATTAAGTCAACAGCGGCCTTGTTGTACGGAGTAAATAAATAGTCAATGACTCCATTGTGCCTCCTGGAGCGGGCAGCACAGACGCGTGACCGACTCTGGGCGCCTGGGCTCCAGCTGCTGTGACCTGCAGCCTAATGGGCCCTCGAGGTACAGCCAAGTTCGGGCCAGGCCCAGTAAAATATCCCATTCAACGCCACTGCCTCACAGGAGTAATGAAGACAACTTGTCCACTGGCCAAAGACACTTTCCTTGTCATCACAGGACTGGCCTCCCCGCTTCCAGGGGAGGGAGGAGCGAAACACTGGACACAGAGAAGATTCTGCGGCAAATCCCTGGGCAGAAGGATCCAGCTTTGTTTTGTTGTGACTCTGAGAATGCAGAGGAGGGAGTGTGCCTCGTCTGACTGTGATAAGCATGGGCTCTGGCATGCAGTAGGTGCTAAATGAAAGAATAAGGGATTCCTGGGCTGTCTCCCACTTCCACCTTGTTGTCCCCAAGTCCACATTGTTTCTGGGGAAGGAGAGGTGGCATCTGTGCTATGTGTGTTCTTAGAACCTAGTTGTAAATTTCTTTTCCAACCTGGTCGTGAATTTCTTTTCCAGAGCAATCGGGACACACGCATAAAGACAGAAATAACAGGCATTGTGAGGGGCAGGAGGAGAGAGCTGCAAGAAAAGTGAAACAAATCAAAATTATGCAAGTTGTGACAAATTCATTTTCTAAATAAAATGTTATCTGGATTCGAATGAGAAAAGTGGACTCACAGGGGAACTTTAGCCTATACACACCCATTTAAACCTTCAAAATAAATTATCCAACACTGTAATATCTTTTCCATAATTTATGTCAGGATTTATGAAGTTAAACTTTAAGATATCAGATCCCAAGTCTCTCTAGAGAAAGTCATTCCCAGTCATCCTGAAGACCTGATCTCCCATCTTTGAGAAGGTAGCTGAGTCCCTCAGCGTGAATTGAATGAAGGAGTCACTTCTCCATCTTCCTTCTCAAAATGCTCTTAGAATATTAGCATGTCTGGGATTTTAACTCCTGAGGACTCAGCAGGGATCACTGAATTTCCAAGCTTACTACCAGGTTTTGTTTCTTTGTGTTGGCCTGGTTTGTTTGAATTACATATATTCATTCAATTGGAAGATACTGTTTGAATAATCTAGTCCAGTGCCTTCATTTTACAAGCATTATAAACCAAAGTGAGAAAAGAGGGGTGAATAACTCAGGATGTGGCAGGACTGAGACAGCCTCCTAGTTGTGCAGGGCAATATCAGCCTGTCCTCTGCCATCCACCTTCAAAACTCAGAATCACATGAAGTTAGGACTGTAAGGAACTTCAAGGACTTCTACGCCATTTCAGGGTCACAGATCTTGGTATGTGGGAAAAAATGTACACTTGGGCACATAGCCTCGAAATCTTGCATACAATATAAGAGATGCACATAGCACCTGAAGCCCACTGAAGGCTTATGAGCCCCTCAACACCAGACTAAGAACCACCAACCTAGTCCAACAACATAATTTTTCAGATGATGAAATCTAAACAAACATACTTACTCAGAGTCAGACTGTGGGTTAAGGATAGTTATACGTCTGGATACCTAGTATCCAGACTAAGAGTTCCAAGGGGAACAGTGGAAATGTTTGGGATTTGGAGATGTATACAGCAATATAGAGATGAGAAGTGATACAGAATAACCTGGAAGCCCCAGGCTTCTTGTAAAGACGCTATAAAAAGCAAGAAAAGACAAGTGGGGGGTTAAACCTGATGTTCTCCAAGGCATATTATGATGCTAAGGTTGTGGTGAGTGGGTGGGGTTGTTCTGGACCCCTGTTTTAACTTCTGCCTATGAAAGTGTGGGTCAGAGAAGGTCATTATGGCCAGACCTCTGAACTCTCAAGGCTTTTGCCTGCTATTTTGTGGGGTTGTTCTGGACCCCTATTTTAACATCTGCCTATGAAAGTGTGGGTCAGAGAAGGTCATTATTGCCAGACCTCTGAACTCTCAAGGCTTTTGCCTGCTATTTTTTCTGGAGGAGATACCGCTTCACCCTCCAGAAAGGAAAAGATGGCAGAGAGATCTAAGTACCTCCTCCAATGCACTTTCCCATCTCACTAGGCATCTAAAACATACAACTGATCCTCTTTATTCTGGATGTGACCATATCCAGGCTCAACACATCAATGAGACCTCCAAGTCACCTGAAATGACTCATTCTTCTACTTTTATAGTCAGTTTGTTACTTCATGTGTAAATCTATTTCCATTTCGCATCTTCCACACATAATGCATTCCAACTTTTTGTGTCAAAATTTGCTCACTTAGTCATTTCACTTCTGCCTGGACTCCTGAAATAGTACCAAGACCAAAGTATTCCTCAAGTACTCTGCTTAGATGACTATAAATCTGTGAGTATTCCAAGGATTCTCATGCACCCTTCCTACTAATTTAAGTTTTAGGTTCTTGAGGTTACTTTGTACTGTCTCCCCTCATCTTCCTCACTATCATTGTCCCCTCCCCTCTCCAATCTCTAACTGGCCAAGTCCTTCAACCCCTACCTAACTTACTTATTTATTAAATATCTTAGCATGTATTTGTTGAATGTTTATTATGTTTTAAGGAAATGAAGACAAGACAATGAGGGAAAATGTAGGCAAGATACTTTGCAAGATATTTCTAAAGGCACACAGTCACTTCTATTAGCAAAACTATGACATTCTTGCTCCTTCTTTTGTAGAAAGCACTGTTATAAAAGTTGGAAGGTATTGGCACACAAGTGGCATCTAGTAGAGAGGAGGCATTGTACTAGAAAATATTTCTTGTTAGACTCCCCATCCCACCTGCAACTAAGGAGGGAAGAAACTCTGAAGATCCTTAGGCATGCGGACAGGTAGAGAGAGGGTCCCACTCTGGGTGAGATAAGGCACACAGGGACAGAAGTACATGCTTCTTCAAAAAACAGCATCTTAATTGATCATATCATGAAGGAACTGCCAACACAAATCCTCAGGACTATTCCCCACCTACCATTAATCTCTCCTGTTTGTTAGAAGCTTAATAAAAGGTTTCAGAGGGGGAAAATAGCTATTTATATAAGTCCTGTGCACGTGTGCATGCATGCTAATTTTTGCTTCAGTCCGGTCTGACTCTTTATGACCCTGTGTGATCTATAGCCCACCGGGCTCCTCTGTCCATGGGATTCTCCAGGCAAGAATACTGGAGTGGGTTGCCATACCCTCCTCCCAGGGATCTTCCTGACCCAGGGAGCGAACCCACTTCTCTTACCTCTCCTGAATTGTCAGGAAAGTTCTTTGCCACTAGCGCCACCTGGGAAGCCCATACAAGTCCTACCCTATTCCAAAATGTTTCACATAAAATATCACATATGACTCTTTGAACAATCTTGTCAAAAGTTTAGTTACTGTTTTAAGGATAATAAAACTAAAATATAGAAAAGTATATAACTTACCTATGGGCAAACAAATAGTGAAGGCAAAACTGGGATTCACAACTTTGTAGTTTATTGTTCTTGCTGGTACAAGAGAACAGGCAGGCAGAACAAAGCAGTATCTGCCCAGCTCTCTCTTATCCCGAGGTGTTGTTACTAAGCTGTGAGGGGTAAAGTCCAACAGTTTAGGCTGGGAATATGGACGGCTGGAGAATACGCAGTAACTCAGATTGAGCAGATCTGCTTCCTCAGCAACCCCCTGAGTGAAGGATTCATCCAGAGCCAGAAACCAGAAACAGCTGCCTCTCAGAGGGGAAGCCAGCTTAAAAGCAAGCAGAGGGCATTTCTCAACCTTTGTTAGAGTCCAAGAAAAAAACCCAGAATTTGATCTGATCCCTTAAGAGTGTTCTCAACAGAAACTAAAGTCTATCCTTTGCCAAGAGAGTAGTTCTTGCAATAAGTGAGAACTAACGATAAAAACACTTCTAGTAATAACCATTTGTCCTTAATGATGATACCTTCCTTGCTGTTCCCTCTATGAAAGAAGCTATACCTGCCAGAGCTTATACTAACTTTCTGACTTTATAGCAGTCCAGCATTCTCCAAGAACATCGTGTTCCTGAGTTGTCCCAATGATAAGATACTGTTCACTTGTATATTTGCTTGTATTCAAGCAAACTTTGTAAACTAGGTTCAGAATGTTGAACAGGGCTTTATATTTAATTTTCATTCTGCAGTAAAACATTCTGATTGATTCAGTTCATCATAAAAGAAGCTGTTAGATACAGAATTATTGTCTCCGTAACGGGTCCTGCCTAGAGAGGTCATTCAGGCTGTAGAAAGCTGTTATAGAGGAAATGACCAGGGTCCCAATAGATTTTTCCTCTTCTACTTTAATGTAGTGATGCTAATTAGCAGCTTTTGAATCTCTTATTGCAGGTGAGCCCAGCTTCAAGGGCTGGCATTCATTAAGAATATGGACACTGCTGACCTCCTACCTTTCACACTCCTTCCAACCAAAGGATCACACAGACTGTTGGATCGAGTTGTTGGCATTGTTTGGACATGCATTGGAGGAGAGCACACAACAGAAGTAATAGAATTTGGGTTTTAGGATCTGTAAATTACATGGTTTTTAATTCTGTAAATTAAGCTTAAAATGGAAAGAAAATGAATAGACTAGAGGCTAGGATCAAAATGTAGGTCCAAACTCTGTATACAAATGGAAAGTGTGAGAATTGGAAAATAAATTTATTTTGCAATCTACTGTACCAACAACTTTTAATATATTAAGATAACTGTCTCGATCTGCTTCCAGATCAGTGTCCCTTCGTAAATATACATGAAATTTGAGTACAAAGGGATGAACAGCAATGCATCACTTAACTGTATCAATATTTTGTGTAGTTGATCATGTAAGAATCAGAAGCAGATTTAGTCTTCTCTGTGGACTGTAGGGACTAAGGGTCTGTTGACCATATTTCTACTTCACAAACAGAGCTATCCAACCAAGACTTGCTTACAAACTGGAAATGTGCTCAAACACACTGTCCCTGATATTCTGTTTGCTATTCTAGGCTGACAAATTGCTAACTTCCTACAATACTAGATACATATATACTGTAATTAGGAAAACAGAAGAAAAGAATTTGTGATATGGAAACATTTCTGATGATAGCTGATAATTAAAATTGCTATTTTGGGGGATAAAACAGAAGAAATGTAGTAATTTCTATAATATTTTCCACTATTCACTAATTTTAAATTAAGACATAGATTTCATGTTTATATGTACTTTACTGTACCTATTTCACTACAATAAGGGACTTCAGAGTCAAGGTCCAAGTGTCAGAAACCAGAATTGTTGGAAAATGGTCTCAGCCATAAGGGAGGAGAATCTAAAATTTGCAAATATTTTTCATTTATTTCTCCTCATTCTATACTTATAATAACCATTAAAGAGAGTTACCACTTCCCAGGTGGCTCAGTTCAGTTCAGTTGCTCAGTCATTCTGACTCTTTGCGACCCCATGGACTACAGTAGGCCAAGCTTCCCTGTCCATCACCAACTCCCGGAGCTTGCTCAAACTCATGTCCATCAAGTCAGTGATGCCATCCAACCATCTCATCCTCTGTCTTCCCCTTCTCCTCCTGTCTTCAGTCTTTCCCAGCATCGTGATCTTTTCAAATGAGTCAATTCTTCCATCAGGTGGCCAAAGTAATGGAGCTTCAGCTTCAGCATCAGTCCTTACAATGAATATTCAGGACTGATTTCCTTTAGGATTGACTGGTTTGACCTCATTGCAATCCAAGGGACTCTCATGATCTGATTCTTACATGATCCCAGGTAGTTCAATGGTAAAGAATTCTCCTGCCAATGCAGGAGGTGTAGGAGACATGGGTTGGATCCCTGACTGGGTTGGGAAGATCCCCTGGAGAAGGAAATGGCAACCCGCTCAGGTATTCTTGACTGAAAAATCCCATGGTCAGAGGAGCCTAGTGGGTTACAGTCCATGGGGTTGCAAAGAGTCCGATGTGATTGAGCAGGCACAAAAACAATCACAGGATATATTCTCCTCATTTTTACAAATGAGGAGCAAAAGTTTTAGAACAATTGTATGCATAGTAAAAACAACACTGAACTAAGAGTTCCACCAGCTGAACCTCTATTTAAATATAATGTCTTTGTAACTCAGTTAATTCCTATATGCTTCTGTCTACTTATTTGTAAACTCTGGAGGAGGGATTTATTAGTATTTTGAAATCTATGAGGAGGTGAAATTTTTAAAAACGTGATAGTTTCTTGACAGACCCAGGATCACATCATAGTCACTGGTGAAATGGGAGCAGTACCCAGGCCTCCAGAGTTTGACCATTATCCAAATGATGAAATGTTTCTGAAATCAAAAACTGAGCTGCAAAAAAATATAGTTCTTTGCTTTTATCTTTCATTCAAAATCATCACAAACATGCAGAACTCATAATCTAACTTGAAAACAAATATTTCTATATAAAGAGATAAATTTTGTTCATTTAGCAAAAATCACTAAAAACACTAATTTAATAATTTGTGTCTAAAGTTAATGTGTATAGGAAGTGGTACCATAATAATTTTTATAAATATCACCCTGGTTAAACTCATTTAGCATTTGGACCCAAGTAATAAACATTTCTAGAGAAAATTATAGAACTGGGATATATGGATTGAATAGTGTCTCCCTAAAATTCATATCTACCTAGAACTATGAATGTGATCTTATTTAGAAAAAGTCTTTGTATGTGCTATCAAATTGAGATTTACTGAAGAAGTCTTATTATCCCACAAGTATTTTGAAAAATGTAAATAATTTAATTGTAAAAATTATAATTTCTAACATCTAAAGCACCACATTATATAGTATACTATGGATCACATATTTTTTTGTGTCCATGCATAATTACTAGCTAAAATATTACAAAATTATTCCCCAAAGTTATAAACTTTAAAACTGATTTTTTCCTTCAGAGATAGAATTTAATAATTAGATACAAGGAATGATCACTGCAGATGGTCAAGTTTCATAAGTAAGCCTCTGTTTTGCTAGTGACTGGACAATCCTGGAAGATAGTGATTCCATCTGACTGTGCTCAGAAGAGCCAGGACTTTTAATGCATACATTATCAGTGCATTGGACCCTTTGCTGTCCCTAAGGCAAAATTATTGGACCAGCTCTTATATTCTAATTCTTTCTCAGTTTCCCCAAGATTACTCATTTATCACTGTGTAACCCTGGCAGGAGTTCCATACTTAAGTTTCCCCTATAAAATCTGATGGCAAACTTACAGTATTACTGTTTTTTTGGCTTTTTTTTTTTTTTTTTTTTTTTTGTCCTTTTACTGGTTTTAAGATTGAAGAAGGTTAAAAAAAAAAAAAAAAAAACTTTGTTAAATATTGAGTTGGCCAAAAAGTTCATTCAGTTTTTTCCATTCCATCTTATGGGAAAATCCAAACTTTTTGCCCAACCTACTATATGTTATATGGAGGCACTCCAATAGGTGTTTTACATATTTATCTCACTAAATCTGCCTAAAGCAATCCTGCAAAGAAGGTATAGAGACTGGAATTGAAGGGTATTCAGTTCCTCAGTCTACTCATGATTGTTGAGCATAGTTCTGCTTACCTCTGAAGTTCAGACTCTTTCACTCTACTCCCTAGGAGTAACTTTAATAAGAAAGAAATACCATTTTGAAAATGAAAGGTACTAGGTTGATAGGAGGCCTTCTGTTGGCCAAGTGTATATTTGATAATATGCTTGGTTTCACATCAGTACTATCAGCGCAGCTTCAAAATAGTGTTGCCCTATTTTCTATAAAAGTAGTTTTTTTTCCAGAAGGACAACTCTGAAACATTTTGAAACTAAACTAATTTTCAAGGCTTTATCTCTCATATTGTTGAAATGTCTTATTTATATGTCAGTTTTCCTACAGTGTTTCATGCAGAAAACAAATAAAACAATTGCTGATTCTTGTATTTTCCTGGTCGACATAGCTTTTAAACAGAAAAGAATCCTAACTTTCAACTCCACTGACCCTATGAAAACTCTTCAAGTTCAAAACTTGATTTTAAGTTTGACATTTTCTATTGCCTGCAATAGAATAGGTGAGGGAAATCTAAGATTAAACTGTCAAGTGTGGAAAAGAAAGATATCATTGATAGAAAAAGGAGATGTGTACCCCCAGTTCACTTCTCTGCAAAATGAGATATTCTTAAAGATTGAAGAGCATTGATGAGAAAAAAACTAAGACTGTGGTGGAAGTCCTCCTGTATATTTAACATGTTGATTAATTTATATACATCTATCTATTCCTTAATGTAGAATTAGAACATATCATCTCAATATAAAACAAAATAACTGGAATCTGAAAGTTTCCAGAAAAAAATAAAGTTATATTTACAGAAGAATGCATAGTGTTTCCTAATAATAATAAAAAAAGAATATTTCATAGTTTGGGTGCTTGTTACAAGCACATAATAAATTTCTGCATCTACTTCTTAACCTCTCTGTCTCTCTTAAGAGTACACAAACATACAGTGATTTTTCTGTTTGTCAAAGAAAGTACTACAATTTCTAAAGCTGCCCATTGAGTGGTTCTGAGCCATAGCCAAAAGCTATTTCAAAATGAGGACAGATTTCTTTTCTCCCTGGGGACAAACAACATGCTGCTTCCTCAGCCCTGCATTCTAAGCCTTTTCTCCCTCAGATCTTGTTTAGTTCTAGGTGTAAAAAGACACTTCTTCCACTATTAAAATGCTGACAGCAATCAAGTTGGGTATGTCCATTTTTCATTCATTTCATGTTAAATTAGATCATCTGTAGTTCTATAACAATGAATTCGGCCATACACTTAAAGAGAAACAAAAAAGATTTCAACTACTCCTTTGGATAAGAAACAACTACCAAACTGTTCTCAGATATGGGTCAAGAACAGGTTATTGTGAATATATTCAAACATAATTATGACATGCATTCATAAAATCCTGACACTGTGTCCACTTTCATCAAAGAGGGAGCAAAGAGGTTGCTTTAGATATCAGTGGTTAAACCCATCTCCTTTGCCTGACCCATCACTGTACTTTCTCAAGTCCGCCTTCCCCATCCATTGTATTTCCATCTGTATTTGTATTTCCAAAATAACAATGCATTTTGTTACCATTGCAGTATTTCCCCAATATAGCGCCTTTTCATATTTCCATAGAGCTTGAACAACCTGCAGATGAATTCTCACAACATCCCCTCAGACTTCCCCTGTGGATTCAAACACAATATGCAATTATGTCATTTATATCAGCACAGGGAAACTAAGAAAGGTTAATGTTCCAGTGCTTTTAACGGAGTTCTTTCTGCACCATACCATTTTATTTCTCTGTGAGGAAAACAAAAGTACAATTACAGTTGGTGATAAAAGAACTGAACCAAATAGGCCTGGATCATGTTAATGATATTGAGTCAAGCCTTGGCTCTCAGAAATATCCCTGACTTGCTGCATTATAGGCACCCATGAAGCTACTAGCTTTCTTCCTCACTGTTTGGATTTTCTCCTATTTAACTTCCAGGATGGAAAGGGGAGAGAGAGAAGGGAAAGTAATGTGTTTTGCATGCAAATCATTTGTTTTATAAAGAAAAACAGTGTTAATTTATAAGTTTCAAAAATTTCTAACATTAATCCCATTTTGAAATGAAAATAAGAAAAAATATTTTAATAACTTACCTTAACTAATATGTTAGTGGTTTTGTTAAAAATATTTTAATAATTACTATGTTAGTGGGGTTTTTTGTACCTTAACTACTAATAGTAATCCCATTTTGAAAAGAAAATAAGGAAAACATATTTTAATAACTTACCTTACCTAATACATTAGTCTTTTGGTATACACACACATGTGTGTGTTTATGAATTTTTTTTATTAGATTCACATGGCCATTGCATATTTTTCCCCCCAGGGGCAAGATTCCAGTTTGCTGCTTAGAAGAGACTTGAGTTTTGCCAAGGGCAAATGCATAAATATTTCTACAACATTACTGCTCTTCCCTGCCTGTCAACTGCCAAGGGCTCTGGCAAGGATAAGACTTCACACAAGGGAAGACCAACCAAACTGGTGCATTTAGCAGAAGCCAGGGACCTACCCAAGGACAGCTGTCAATGAGATACCAAGCTATGCAGTAGAAAGGAACATGGATCTGAGATGAGACAAATGACTAAAAAGAGGAAGGCTGACAGAACTCAAGTTCTGAGGACCAAGATCTTAGCAGCAGAGGTGGAGACTCTGGCATTTCAAGAGAGAACACTTGGGGCTGCATCTGGGCATAAAGAGACTCGCAGTCAAGAGTAGGAATCCAGACAATGGATGGTACCCTCTTCAGCACCAAAAAAAAAAAAAAAAAAAAATGAACTATCTATGAAAAGATGTGGAGGAGTGGTGATGCATTTGAAATGTGTATAAATATCAAACCACAATGATGTGTCCCAGGAATGAAGAGAACACTGTAGATCAATTATACCTCAGAAATAAACTTGTAGAAAATGAGAGTAGATTTGTGAGACAGTGGGGGGAAAGGAAGGAGAACTAGATGAAGGTAGTCAAAAGGTCCAAACTTCCAGTTATAAATACTAAGGATGTAATGTACAACATGATAAATATAACTAACACTACTGTATATTATATGTGAACGTTGTTGAAGGAATAAATTCTAAGGGTTCCCATTACGAGGAAAAATGTTTTTTCCTATTTCTGTAAATTTACATCTATTTGAGATGATGAAGTTTCACTAAACTTATTATGGTAATCATCTCATGATTTTGTGTGATACTGTAATGGTGGAGATGTGTCATGACATGTTTGTCAAATCCCATAGAGTGTACAAAACCAGGAGTAAAGCCCAAGGCAAGCATGAACTTTGCATGATTATGATGTGTCAGTGAAGGTTTATCAGTTGTAACAAATGTGTCACTCTGATGGGAGAGGTTGATGGTGAGGGTAGTTGTCTTTGTGTAGAGGGCCAGGGAGTATATAGGACCTCTGCAGTTTCTGCTCAATTTTCCTATTAACCTAAAATTGCTCTAAAAAATAAAATCGTTTAAAAAAATATGGTGCCATTAAGGTCAGAAGAGAACCAGCAGCCAGGCTGCTTCAGCATTGACCCAAAACACCAAGCAAAAAAGAGTCCCAGGGCCAGGCTCAACTTCAGGGACAAAGAGACATGATTGAACCTAGAGTTGTATGACACTGCGGACTGAATTGTGTCCTCCCAACATTCGTATTTTGAAACTCTAACACCTACTGTGATGTCATTTGCCAATTGTACTTAAAAAAAAAAAACTATTTGGCTGTAACAGGTCTGTTTCAGCAAACAAGGTCTTTAGTTGTGGCATATGGGATCTAGTTCCCTGAATAGGGATCGAACCTAGGCCCCTTGCATTGGGAGTGCAGAGTCTTACCTACTGGACCACCAGGAAAGTTCCCCTGAAGACTGGACTTTTTAGGAGATAATTATGTTTGGATGAGGTCATGAGAGTCCTCATGATAGGATTCATGTCCTTATAAGGAGGCACAGAGCTAACCCTCTCTTTCTCTCTCATGTGAGGACACAGTGAGGTGGCCATTCGAAAGCCAGGAAGAGTTTTCACCAGAACCCAACTATACTGGCACAGTGACCTCAGACTTCCAGCATCCAAAGCAATGAGAAAATAAATCATTGTTAAAGTCACCCAATATATGGTATTTTGTTATGGCAACTTTAGCCAGCAAAAGCATGTGATATCACTCAGGTCCCACTTCTCCTGAGCCAACGTTTCTAAAGACCAATATAAACGGGGAGGGGGATAGGAAAACATAATCAAGGCTTCCGTTTAATCAGGTGTGTTTGTCCAATAGGCATAGCTATCCAGACAGAGAGCACATGACGGAAAGGGAAGGGCTTTCTCGGAGAGGCAGTGAAATGAAGGGTGGAGGACTTGATTCTGTGGCTAAGTTAGGATTTTCCTTCTTGGTGGGAAGTCCCACTACTTACAAGGTTACAACCAACTTTCTATTAAAAGTAAGAATTAGGGGAGAAGGAAGGGTGGGAGATCAGGTAGGAAAATGCGCTCCTGGTGGGTGCCCCCCTGGGTGCCCTCCAGGTCGATCTCCTGGTGTGGTGCCTCCCTTGCCTGAGACTAAATGCCCTGAGAAGCTCAGTTTAAATGGATGGATATGCTGTGCTGTGTTTGGTCGCTCAGTCATTTGCAACCCCATGGACTATAGCCCACTAGGCCCCTCTGTCCGTGGGAATTCTCCAGGCAAGAATACTGGAATGGGTTGCCATGCCCTCCTCCAGGGGATCTTCCCAACACAGGGATTGGGAAGGTGTCCTAGGTGTCCCACATTGCAGGCAGATTCTTTACCATCTGAGCCACAAAGGAAGCCCAAGAATACTGGAGTGGGTAGCCTATCCCTTCTCCAGGGGGTCTTCCCAACCCAGGAACCCAACCGAGGTCTCCTGGATTGCAGGTGGATTCTTTAGCAGCTGAGCTATCAGGGGAGCCTATAAATGGGTGGATGAAGTGAAGTGAAGTGAAAGTCCCTCAGTCGTGTCCAACTCTTTGTGACCCCATGCACTACACAGTTCATGGAATTCCCCAGGCCAGAATACTGGAGTGGGTAGTCTTTCCCTTCTCCAGGGGATCTTCCCAACCCAGGGATTGAACCCAGGTCTCCTGGATTGCAGGGGGATTCTTTACCAGCTGAGCCACAAGGGAAGCCCATAAATGGATGGTTAGCTTTACCTTAAAAGAAAAAGTTCTTGCTGCTTGGTCCTCCATTTTTAACATTAAGCAGAGTAGTGTTTTAATGTTTTAATGTAGAAATGAAAAAAGTTTTTATATGGATATGAAGATAAATTGGCATTTTTTTTTCATTAAGAGAAAAATACCATCTGGTTACAGGGAGTCAAATTTGGGGTGAGTAGTCTAGGTAGAAATAAGCATCTTCTTTTGAGTGGGGGGTGGGGGAGGTGGTGCTTGAAAATTTGGCTATTTGGGGCTGTTATTCCCTCACTACCACTTCAAGGGTTCTATGTGCCCTGCTCACCATTCTGGGGAGACTGATACCGGTTGGTTTAACAAGTGGAGGCCCGTGATAGCAGTAATAGTCACCTGAGCTCTTGAGCTTTGGTTTAAAAGACACACATATACATGCAGGGGTTTGGAGATATGTTTGCTGGTCAACTTGAGTATGTTACTGATAAGAGGGTATAGGGGTTATTTACTGGTGGGATTAGCATGTCACTGAAGCAGGTCATTTGACATATTAAAAAAAAATTTTAAGCCAAACAGAAGCTTAGATTTTAATCACATCTGTAGGGTTTCTAAGTGTTTCTCAGAATGGCCTATTTGCTTCAGTTGTCTCTTTCCCATCTCTGGTCTTGGAGGAAATGGGAACAGCATTGGAGTCAAAACACTCGTATTTGTATTCTGCTATTTATTCCCTGAGTGTGAGATATTCACTTCCTTTGTTAAGTTTCCTGAGGAGTTATTTTTTTTTCCCTTTGACAATAAATTGAAACCCCACCTCATCCCTACATTTCCCTGACTGTTTCTGGCTGTTTTTGTGTTGACTGCAGCAGGCAGGCTATGGTTTTCTCAGACGATTTCTAATTACCATGTACAGTATGTTCAGAGTTAGATAACTCCTCACTGTAAACAAACTGTGTTCATTGTCCAGAGCAGCTCTAATAAATCAATCTAACTCATTAATAAATAAATTCAATTTGTATATGGCCAATTTTGACCAAACTCTTCAATCCTTGCAAGTTTCTAAGCCTTTCTATCTTTGCTTCATAGTTAGATGCATTTAAATCTTTTACTAGACACAGAAGAAACTGCTGAAGGCAAGAAAACATATTTAGATGTCTATAATCCAACTTGCTTTGTGAATAAGTACTATGTTACTTTGAATGAATACCAAGTCGTGTCTGACTCTTTGCAACCCATGGACTACAGCACCCCACACTTCCCTGTCCTTCATCATCTACCAGAGGTTGTTCAAACTCATGTCCGTTGAGTTGGTGATGCCATCCAACCATTTTATCCTCTGTCACCCCCTTCTCCTCTTGCCCTCAATCTTTCCCAGCATCAGGGTCTTTTCCAGTGAGTTGGCTCTTTGCATTAGGTGGCCAAATTATCGGAGCTTTAGCATCAGTCCTTCCAATAAATATCCAGGGTTGATTTCCTTTAGGATTGACTGTTTGATCTCCTTGCTGGCTAAGGGGCTCTCAAGAGTCTTCTCCAGCATCACAGTTCAAAGGTATCAATTCTTGACTGGAGAACAACAAAAGTATAAAAGATGTGAAAAATCTTTAAGAATATAAAAGTAACTAAGGTGGTGAGTGTACCCTTGGTACACTTGGCCCTCTTGGCCCTCGTCTGTTAAGTGAAAAAGCAATGGAAAATAGAGGAAATATAGATAAATATGATGCATTTTTGGTTTTTAAAAACCCCGTCATTAAAAATCATCTCAAACAAGAGTTGCCCATTGGCTTTTCCATTCTTGTAACTGCGGAATAGTTCCACACTCATCAGAGTCATTTCCCATGTACTCTGACTCTTCCTTCTAGAATAACACAGCCTCATTTTCAATTTATATTCAAAGGCACCCTAGTGTTCTTTTTTCCCCTCTTCCCTCAAGGGACAATTACTAGAATCTGGTGAAGTGCCCCATAACATCACACTGAAGCTTAGTGAAGGGTCAAAGATAAAGGTTTCCCCAGTCCTACTTGGCTCAATGGTCAGAGAGTGAAGGTGGTGGTGGGCTCCAGGTCCTACCTCTGTGAATCCAGCCATATATACAGAGTAATATGATAGCCCCCTCTGCTTTTGCTAGTTGCAGTAAGAAAATGAAGCTCTAAAAATTTACTTTTTTTGGATGTGATGCTGAAGATGACAATAATAGCAGCTAAAAATTTTACTCTTCAATTAGAGGAGGATCTCAAAATTTCCATAGCCATTGAGAGATGAAAATCTGAGAACACTCCAGCAGAGAAGGGAAGGTGGGCAAAATAACATGTATGGGCAAAGGCAGAAGTTAGAAATTATATTGGTTCCTATGTGTGTGTGTGTATGTGTGTAAGCCACTCAGTTGTGTCCAACTCTTTGCGTCCCCATGGATTGTAGCCTGTGAGGCTCCTCTGTCTGTGGAATTCTCAAGGCAAGGATACTGGAGTGGGTTGGCATTCCCTTCTCCAGGGGATCTTCCTAACCCAGGGATCAAACCCAGGTCTTCTGCACTGCAGGCAGATTCTCTATCTGAGAACAGAATTAGCCTAATCTATGGATATCATGTTACTAAAGTGCCCACCCACATCCATTTGACTGCCATAACCTCCTAGTCCCAAATTGGCTGACATTCTACCCTCCCAAGATATCCTGTTGTAGAGGTAATAGGCCTCCCTCGAAAAGGAAGCTCATTAGAATGATTTCTAGTACTAGGGCCTTGTATTGAGGGCCTACTAAGTGCTATAGACATTCTCTCATTTAATACTCAGAGCAAACTTCAGAAACGTCCTTACTCTGTATTTTTTAATTCAGGACATAGATTTAGAACTGGTAAATAACTTGATTAAGATCACAAAACCAAAAAGGATAAAAGATGGAATTTTACCCCATGCTTGTAGAACTATAGTCCATGTAGCCAGAAGTGTGTGGTGCTGTGTTAGGGTTATAACCAGGAGAGGAAATGGCAACCCACTCCAGTATTCTTGCCTGGGAAATCCCATGGACAAAGAAGCCTGGCGGGCCACAGTCCACAGGGGCCACAAAGGACATGAATTAGCAACTAAACAACAGACAGCAATGTGGTGCTGTGTTGGGATTATAACTGGGAAGAAATTTGACACATAATTTTATATTAAAATAAGCACGCATGACTAGTTTATATAACATAATGTCAATTTTATGAGGACTTTAAGACATGGGACTTCGAAGAAACTTTTAGGTGTATTAGGTTTATTAGTCCACCTGGGCTCTGTCCCAGGTCCTCTTTCAGTTTCATTCGCCTATGTCATTGGATTGAAAAGTGGAGAGTATGCTCCTTCCATGCAACTACTTAGATAACAGAGTTTCAGCTTTTCTAAAGTTTTTTGAGGGCAAATGGAAAAAAGCATGACAAATGAAAATGCAAAAGCTTAGACATAGGAGAATAATTAAAAATACAGAATCCTTTGTGTTTGGGTTGACATCAACTCCGAGCTCTCATTTCATTCCTGTTTCATTGCTCACCTGACAAGACAACGAGGCCAGCCAGCCTCATGTGGAGCTGAGTCATCACTGTGCTTGGGTTCGGAGGCTTTCTTGGGTTTCCCCCACAACCTCCTTCTTGCTCTATTTTTTTTTAATGTTTATTTATTTATTCGGCTGCATTGGGTCTTAGTTGTGTCATTTGGGATCTTCTGTTGCAGCGTACAGACTCTAGCTGTGGCACATGGGCTCCAGAGCATGCTGGCTCAGTAGCTGCAGCATGGGCTTAGCTGCTCCCTAACACAAGGGGTCCTATTTCCCCAACCAGGGATCAAACCCAGGTCCCCTGCATTACAAGATGGATTCTTGACCCCTGGACAGTGAGGGAAGTCCCCCCTCCCCCCATTTCAAGGAAGAGCCCCACATCTGGCCCTGGCTCTGCTCCACCTCAGCTCTGAGGAACCACCTCATTATCCGGCTCCATATATCCCTTCCACTACACAACAACTCTACAGAGGACTTCACCATCCAAAAGCCAGGAACACGTGCTTGCAGATTCCGCCCCCAAGACGCCCTCCAGCACATGACTCACCCCTTTCCACTTTCTTTATTCCTTTGAACCGTAACTACTACTAGTTATTATTACTACATAATCCCCACTATTAGTTCAAGATTCCACATTCCAGCCTAAAACAGCACAAGAAGCTGGTCTCCTGAGCACTCCAATGGTTTCGATGTCTGCTGACATGACCTAATCAGAGTCATTATCTCATGATGCTCCTGATCAAGCTATCCCTACCTGGCAGGAGTGTTTTACACAGGTAGGAAAATTTGGCAACTATAGCTGAGAAATCACAGGATTTTATCCTAGGTTTCTATAATCCCAAATCAAGGAAAAGCCTATTATGTACAGTAGACAGAGAGTTTTTTAAATGGAGATAAGATCTGGGAACACGTGTCTGAGCCACATGTCTCCAGAGGCACAGTCTCCGTTACCTCGTTTTCTGTTCTATCGACTGGGCTCCCATCAAAATGTCCAATCACTGAAACAGATCCCAAGGCAGTTTACAGGAAGTGGTGAATGAACAGTGAGCCCAAACCTCCCTCCCCAAATTAGAACGTATTCATTCAAATGAATCTCCTGTTGATGAAGTCTGTGGAAGAGCCCCCAGGGCAGGCAGACGGACTCTGCTCTATTTCCATCACTACCTTGCAGACTGGTAAGGCCGGCAACAAAACTCATGGAATCACATGGCCTAATGCCCTTCACCTGCTGTCCTTTTTACCTTTTGAAAAAGGCTTCGTTCTCATCAGTAAAACAGTGAAAGCAGTCTTTCAATAGCAGAGAATATATTTTTTAAAACTATAGTGGAAAGTATCCAAATATAGAAGTTTTCTATCCTGCTTTCCCCCATTTTTGCTTTGCAGCAAATTCTATAATGAAAAACCAGAAAGAAATAACTCTTTATTGTCCTCATACCTTTCCAAACGAATTTGCAAATCTTCCGCTCTGTCCTTCCATCAAAAAATTTCTAGTTTGAAAAGCCTGGAAGATATGACCCAAATTCACCCCATTCTGCCTCCACACATGACCAATCACAGAAGCATAAAGCTCTTTCATTTTTCAAATGAACATGACTTTGGTGGAGAAGTCCTTTATTTTGATACAAATCTCATTCTGCAAGAAAACATGAATAGTCAATATTTCCTGATGTATCATGCTGTTCATCTACAATAACCAATTTATTCGGAGATTTATTACCTTACCCCAGCCCACTGCTTAGCACTGACAAAGCTGATAAGAAATTCACTGTATTTATGAAACTACAATACTTTTGGTTAGATGAAAAAGATACACATAAAGATGTGCAATAACTATGTTTTTACATAACCAGAGATAGATTCAGTGTGTTGAAACTGGCAGAGCCACCTTAAGGAGTCAAGTGTTGCTAAACCCGGCTGAAGGTCTCCTGGGTTCCCACTTAGGAGAGCTTCTATTAAGCAGAAACTGTATTATGAAAATGCCAACTCCTTCATATCTCTGACAAGTATGTGTCAGTGTTAAGATCCCATTAAATGCAAATTTGATCTTTTATAAAATCATGTTTAAAGCTAATATCACAGAGCAGCAATTAGACTTCTGTATGCTTTGACGAAGCCGAAAACTGCATTTATTTCAAAGATACCTTGTGATATGTATAAAACAGAAATTTCATCAAGTTTAACTAATTACAAGTCAAATTCCATTCCCAATATGTAAATAAAGTCATCCCCCTGTTGTTTATTTATTTGGTTCATTTTTCCTTTGAAGAATTCTGCTCCCTGAAATCAATAGTAACTGATTTATTCTTCAGTCATGCTTTATTTACCAAACATGAGAAATGAGGTTTTTGGAAAAAGGGAGGATTGCCTATCTTTTAAACTATACTTTCAAACCTTAAAAATTTTAATTATGATGACATAATCTTACAAATATACTTTATGCATTTCAATTACTCAAAGAACCTACATTATTCAATTAGATTTGGACCCTCTCCTTCACTCTGCAAGGTCTGTAAAACAAATATTTTCACTATACAGAGGGGGTAGAAAACGAAATCTCAGAGAAGTCAAATGACTTTCAAAGTCACTTAACTCGTAAGTAGAAGACACAATATCAGAATCTTCAGACTCCACAAAAAGTGTTCTTTTCATCAATAAAGTCTTTTGAAAATATACTTAGCTCTATGCTTTATAAAATAGAAGTTTCTCAAAATATTTTTTAAATTTTCTTGATGAATCAAAATTTTTTATGAACAACCGACAAACCGAACCATGCAGCAATATATTGCTATTTTCGACTCTTGGAAGTAAGAAAGATTGCTTTCCCCAACACTGTATAATTCCAGAATGCTGTGCTGTTCTGATTGGTGAGCTTTAGTCTTAAATTGGCACCAAGAATCCCTAGAGGGTTACTGAGTCATGCAGAACCTAACTTGCCCCACACTAAGTGTCCTCAGAATACTGTAGTGTTTGAACGGGTGTTTCTGTCCCTCTCCTCATTGTTATGTGGGGACACTCTCATTGTTGATCACATGTCAGTAAATTATCCCACTACTATTTTTAATCTCCAAAGGTAACTATCATCGTCTTCTGCTATTCCTATTTTTCCCTGTCTCCTGCAGTCTTGCTAAGACTTAAGTTATTACATTTGACATCCACTGTGAGTGGAGAGCTCTCCAGTTTGATGAACTAAATGATCACATTGCATTTCCTAGTGTCTCTTTGTTAAGCACTGATTTACTTGGTTGGGTCAGGTCTTAGTTGCAGCACATGGGATGTTTTCCTTGTGGTATGTGTGATCCTCAGTGGTGGTATGTGGGATCTAGTTCCCTAACCATGGGTGGAACCCGTGCCCCCTACACTGGGAATCTGGAGTCTGAGCCCGTGGACCACGAGGGAAGTCCTTCCCACTGTCTTTTTCTTTGTTTTGGTGACTCTTTTCAGCAATTTTTATCACTGTTCACACTTAGAATACACACACACACACACAAATAAGTCGGAAAACTGCTGTTGTAAATTTAGAACAAATTATTCCAAACATTTAACACCTACATTTCGAGTTGAGCTTCCTTGGTGGCTCAGATGGTAAAGAATCTGCCTGTAATGCAGGAAACCCAGGGTCGATCCCTGGGTCAGGAAGATCCCCTGGAGAAGGGAATGGCTGGCTACCCACTACAGTATTCTTGCCTGGAGAATTCCATGGACAGAAAAGTCTGGTGGGTTTATGAGGTCACAGAGTCAGACACGACCAGGTGACCAACACTTTCACTTTTTTCTTTTGAATTAATAAAATGAAATAACTGTGATAACTCTCAGTGGTAGATGAAGTAACCCAAGAATATTTTATATCCATTTGGTTCCTGAGTGAAGACTGGAGAACATCCTTAGTGGAATAAAGGGATCATGTAATGTTATGGAGCAGAGAGCCTTACAGACCACCTGAATTAGGCCCTGAAGTTCTCAATCTCTTTTTTGGAATTCACAAATAAGTCTCACAAATGTGAACTATTTCCAATTATTATGAGCACATAAGCCACAAATCTATCCTTTTTCTGTCCTACTCAAAATTAGCACATAGGAATGAAAATTATTGTGAATGTAATATGCAAGGCATAGCCACCCTAAAATCAAATGTTAATCCTTGGCAAATCTGACATGTTCTATACCCCTGTTTTTGTTCAGTCGCTAAGTTATGTCTGACTCTGTAACCCCATGGACTGCAGCATGCCAGGCCTCCCTGTCCCTCACCATCTCCTGCAGTCCACCCAAGTTCACATCCATTTAATCAGTGATGTTATCCAATTGGTGATGCTCACGACCTCATCCAGACCCAATTACCTCCCAAAGGCCCCATCTCTTAATACCATTACATTAGTGGTTAAAGTTTCAATATATAAATTTTGAGGGAACAACCATTCAGTCCCTAATAAGACCAAAGTGTTAGGTTCTGTGATTAGGCAGAAGTAGATTTTATCATCATCTAATAATTAGCATACTTACAGTATATTTTAAATATATATATATATTCAAAAACACGACTTCTAATTTGATAGAATGTGCCTTGCCTTTCCTTGAAAGTGAAAGTGTTAGTCGCTCAGCAGTGTCTGACTCTTTAGCCTGCCAGGCTCTTCTGTCCATGAATACTGGACAAGATACTGGAGTGGGTTACCATTCCCTTCTCCAGGGGATCTTCCCGACCCAGGGACTGAACCCAGGTCTCCTGCATTGCAGACAGTTTCTTTACCAGCTGAGTCACCTTACTGGTGATTTTAACTCCATTAGGCTATCTGAAAACCAACTGCTTGCCAGATACATGAATAGCATCTACCATCTATTTCTCACAGTTCACTTACCTGAATGATAAAACTGTATTCTACATATTCTTTGGAGGTGAAAAAATCACATTCTACTCTTTTCTTGATCCTGAATCACTCCTCTATGCTCTGTTACCCTTTATAGGTGATGATGCTGATGATACATACATATATTACACCATAAAACAAGATGCGCTGACTTGAAACCATTCTGGCGTCAAAGCAACATTTAATGCTGCTCACTTATCTGCTTTTTTGACATACAATAGACCAATCCTCTAAATGAGCCTAGCCCCCATTTAAAGTATGAGAAGCTTATATACCAGTGGAAAACAACCAGGACAAGTCAACAAAATTCTCATTGCCTAAAAGGAGTGTGTGATTTATCTTGAACAAAGATCCTGAAGGTGAAAAAAAAAAATCCACCAAATCCAGAGTCACAGACCGTAATGGTTGTTTGAATTTACCCTCACCTAGCAAAGAAAAAAAAAACCTTTAGACATGCTAATAAACATTTTCTCCAAAAGTGAAAACCAAATTTTATAAAGATAGTTGAAGATGAATGATTAAATGATTTTCGTAAATCCTGGAAAATAGATTCATTTTTAGCAAGCTTTTTCTATCAGTGCACATTAGGAAATTCAGAATGCATTTAGTATAAATAGATTTAAATGTAGAATAATTTCAAGTCCTAAATGTGCAGCTAAAATATTTAATGCTTTCCAGTCTATATATGTCAAGCATTTTGAACTTATAACCATCAACAAATAATCATCAGTCTTTCATCTGTGGGAAAAGAACAAAAAAAAAATCTAGACTGTTCAGTTTCTTAAAGAGATGAATCTATTTTAGAAAGAGTTGAGGGTAATTGAAGATGTGAAGTAAATGGTAAGAAAACATGAGTATCAAACTGTTTTGTTTCAAAGTTCAGTAGAAAAGATTTTATTCTTTATTAGCTTATATTAACTTGTGCTAATCTGATTACAAAAACCAAAAACAAAGTAAACCCTAACCACCTCTGCATAGAAGCCTGAGAAATTTAGCTACATTTCCGTAAAGTAATTTGAAGCATGTTGACCAAAAGGACATGTTAGAAAAGAATCCTGGGGCTTCCCTGGTGGCTCAGTGGTAAGGAATCCGCCTGCCAATGAAGGAGACATGGGTTCTATCCCTGGTCTGGGAGGATCCCACGGGGCACAGAGCAACTAAACCCTATGCGCCACAGCTGTGGAGCTGAGCACTAGAGCCGGGGAGCGGCAGCTGCTGAGACCCCAGCATGCCAGAACCATGCTCTTCAACAGAAGAGGTCTCCTCAACGAGAAGCCCACGCACCTCAACTAGAGAGGAGTCCTTGCCCGCCACAACTAGAGAAAAGCCCATGCAGCAGTAAAGACCCAGCACAGCCAGAAGTAAATAAATAAAAAGAAAAAAGAAAATATTCCTTTATTCGAAATCTTTGAATTTCAAATTCCAAACTTCATTAAAAAACTCAATACCTTAAGAAAATTATTCTTATATGTATAAATAATATATGTAATACTCTAATAATATAAGGTATTTAAAGGTATGAATTCTGTAATTATTTTCAAATATATTCAACAAAACTCAAATATCAGTTAGCCCCATATTGAGTCTAGTTTTAATCATTTCTTATATATTATTCTTTTAAGATCATAAGTTATTAATGTTTTATTTCTAAAATATTTAAGAAACATTCATTTCAGAGTAGTTCAAAGATCACCCAACTCCAAGATTTTTAATCTGTACCTTTAATAGGAGGATATTTCTAAGCAAAACAGTTGACAAACTTAGCCCCTGCCCACTTGTCTAAGTGTAAAATTAATTCAGATTTTAGGAATTGGTGTCACTGTGGTTTTATTTCCAAGAGTATAAACTCCAAGAGGGTATTTTTGTCTGTTTTGCTCAGTACTATATTTCTAGCATCTAGAATAATGTTGAGCACATGATGAGTACTACAAGTTTTGGTGAATGTTGAATAAATATATTGCATTCTGAGAACTGCTCCTGGAGAAAGTCTGTTACTCTTTTCTCTGGAAGACAAAGGTCTGCAGGAGAGAAGATATGCAATTTGACTTTTTCCTGTGGTCTGGACTTGTCTCAGCCTCAAAGTTAGTGTTTTCTCAAATAATAGCCTGCTGTTATTTTCAGAAATTAGATTTTAGTATACAATGTTGCTTTTAATCCTGTTGAATTGCAGGATCTTTTAGAATGAAGAAAGTCACTTGGGTATACTTAAAGAAAAAAGCTCCTTGCTAAGCTTCCTCCTCAAGGAAGTTAACTGGCTAAGTGCAAATGTTCCAATTTATTCAGTGTAACCAGGAGACTGATGTGAGCTGTAAATTTTTTAAATGTTCCAAGGATTAGCATTTCAAAAAGACATATTACTAAATCCCTTTTTTAATTCCTCATACTCAATTTACTTTGAGAACATTTCTCAAACATTAGTAGAAATAAATGTTTCTAAAGATAAAGACAATCACAAAGATTAGAAAAGTCACTTTTTAAAAATAAAGACAAATCACAAAGATTAGAAAAAGTCACTTTTTAAATAAAGACAATCACAAAGATTAGAAAAAGTCACTTTTTTAAAAGCATATCCATTGACAGAGTTAATAAGTGAAACACTGTTTGAAGTTCATCTCCTTCAAGGCAACATATTTCAGAACTCATATAAGAGAGATCATATTGAACATTTTGCCATCTATTACCCAGAAATAATTTATCAGTTTTTTTATTTCCTGGAAACTATATTTAGATCCTGTATACACTCTTCAGTCTGACTTGCAGTCCTGGATCTCTCATACAGAACCTAAAATATGTGTCAGGAATATGTTTGCACTGCTTCCTTTTAATCTGTTTAAAACTCTATTTTTACTTGTGCTTAAAAAAAATACATTCTCAAAAAATAAAAAAAAAAATTAAAAAAAATACATTCTCATTGTTAAAACTACAAATATTAATAAAGCATGTGAGGTAGAAATTGAAAATACCCAAGCCTCAAAATTAGTAATTATAATGTAGTCATAATACTTTTGCCAACAGAAGTCTGTCTAGTCAAAGCTATGGTTTTCCAGTAGTCATGTATGGATGTGAGAGTTGGACTATAAAAGAAAGCTGAGTGCCGAAGAATTGATGCTTTTCAACTGTGGTGTTGGAGAAGACTCTTGAGAGTCCCTTGGACTGCAAAAATATCCAACCAGTCCATCCTAAAGGAGATCAGTCCTGAATATTCACTGAAAGGACTGATGCTGAAGCTGAAACTCCAATACTTTGGCGACCTGATGTGAAGAGCCGACTCTTTGGAAAAGACCCCGATGCTGGAAAAGACAGAAGGCAAAAGGAGAAGGGGGTGGCAGAGGATGAGATGGTTAGATGGCATCACCGACCCAATGGACCTGTGTTGGAGCAAACTCCAGGAGACAATGGAGGACAGAAGAGCCTGGCATGCTTCAGTCCACGGGATAGCAAAGAGTCAGAAGCAACTTAGTGACTGAGCAACAGGCGATGAACATACCTCCTAATTTCTTTTACTCCACATATACTAAAATGTGCATGTGGTGTGTTCAGATAGCCATGCATGTATATTTTTACAAACATGTAATCATAACAAATACAATGTATACATACTCTACCGTGTCCTTTATTGCCTAACAACATATCTTGTAAATCTTTCCATGTTATTACAAATGGATAAATCTAATTTTGTAAAATAGTAGTATACTATTTTATAACAATACTATAAAATGTTTATTTAAAACCACACTGACAAATAAGTAAGGTTGTCTTTTTATCCTTCTTACAAGTGAACACTCTTGCATTTAGATCATTCCTGTGTATTTCTGTAAGATGAGTTTTCCAGAAATGGAATTTCTCAGTCAAAGGGTGTATAAAATAGCCAAATTTCTCTAGAAAAAGATGGTATCAACTGACACTTTCACCAATATGAATGAGAACATACTTCATATTTGCCAATATTAAATATCAAATTTTTAATACTTGAAAATATATTAGGTGATAAATAAATATTTAATTCTAATTTGCATTTTTATTATTGCTAAAGTTACTGAGTATATATTGTTTATTTCTTTGTGTATTATTTAAGTTGTTTATTTTCTAGTTTGATTGTGATATGTATATAGATATATTTTGCCACAGAGATGTTTTATGCCATGCTTAGTAAGATCTTCCTTATATACAAATATACACTGGTGCAGTGGTAAAAGTATCCTTCTGCCAATGCAGGAGATGCAAAAGTTGCAGGTTCAATCTCTGGGTCAGGAAGATTCCCTTGGAATAGGAAATAGCAACCTGCTCCATTATTTGTGCCCGGGAAATTCCATGGACAGAAGAGTCTGGCAGGTTACCGTCCATGGGGCTGCAGAGTCGGACACAACCGAGCACAATGATAACTACAAAACAACGTAAATAGATGGCAGAATGGCCGCAAAATATTGGCTTGGCCAAAGAGTTCATTGGAGGTTTTCGTAACATCTCACAGAAAATCCCGAATGGACTTTTTGGCTAACCCAATCTTTAGCACTATCCCAAACTGAGGTTGCATTTATACACTAAAATATTAGAGATAGACGGATGATAGAGAGATCAGTAACAGATAATGCTATATATTCTACACAACTAGTATATCTATACTAGCATGTACAGCAATATCAATTCTGCACCTATGTTTTCCTTTATTTCTTTTATGGTTTAAATTTTTACATTTAACTTTTTTATCCACATGAAATATATTTAGTAAGGAGTGAGTTAGGGACTGTCTACAACCCAACCGCCCCAAAGGTTAATTATTCCATTTTCATTTATTAAATAATTCATTATACTCTTGTGATATGAAATGCTATCCTGTACAGATATTTCATGTTGAGAGTATTTCAGAAAGACCAGCAAGGAAGCCAGTGCAGCTGGAGACTGTGAACCAGAGCAAGAGGAGGAGGAGATGGGATCACACAAGAAATGAGAGGACTCACATCATGTAGGACCTCCTAAGTTATGCTGCATTTGAAGAATTTTTTACTGATTTCCTTTGTTTGTGTTTAATATTTACTTATTTGGCTACACCAGGTCTTATTTGCAGCACTTGGGATCTTCAATCTTCATTCCAGCCGGTGGGATCCTTAAGCTGCAGAATGCAAGATATATATATATATATACATATATATATAAATTGCCCCATGTGGGATCTACTTCCCTGACCAGGGATTGAACCTATGCCCCCTGCACTGGCAGAACAGAGTCTTAACCACTGGACCGAAAGGGAAGTTCCAGTTTGTTTGATAGCCAGGAAGGGGTACATTTTTTAAATCTCCCAATTTATCTCACTGTTATTTGCTTATTTGTCTTTTATTTTTAGATCAATTTTATTTTTTAAAAAAACCTATTTTATCCAGAACTTTTCCCTAACTGGGGCCACCTAAGACAGACAGGTCATGGTGGAGAGGTCTGACAGAAAGTGGTCCACTGGCGAAGGGAATGGCAAACCACTTCAGTATTCTTGCCTTGAGAACCCCATGAACAGTATGAAAAGGCAAAAAGATAAGACACTGAAAAATGATAAGATGGTTGGATGGCATCACTGACTCAATGAACATGGGTTTGGGTGGACTCCAGGAGTTGGTGATGGACAGGGAGGCCTGGCGTGCTGCGGTTCATTGGGGTTGCAGAGTCGGACACGACTGAGCGACTGAGCTGAACTGAACTTTCCCTAACTGATTAATATGGAAACATGCAAAGAAATCTCTTAACATTTAAAGTATATATTTCCCCTCAATTAAGAGAATATTACCTTTTTCATTCCTATTTGTGTTTTGCTTTCCTTTTTTCCCTTCATTAAAGTGTCTACTAGCTTAGCTTTTTCAACCAAATTTTTTTTCAAGATAACTCTCTGATTTATTTATGCCACTGCTTTCTTTTCTTCTAGTATTTTTATTTTAACATTACTTTTCCCTGTATTTTTTGAGTATATTTTTATTTTCCTAATTTCTTGAGTTTGATATTTAAGTAATTCATCTTTTTAATTTTGCATTTAATAAGTTAAATGTTTAATGCTGGTACTTTTCTCTGACTACATTCTTAGCCATATCCTTTGCCTTTTGATTTATAATATAGTATCTTTATTTCTTAGAAATCCTACAACCATTTTTTTTTTGATGCTGTCTTTCAGCATGTTTTAATATCTTCTTTGATCTAAGAATTGAATTGTGAATCTGACAGAAATTATTTTTAGGAGGAGGAGAGAGGTTTAGTTGTATATATGTGGGGTTTTTTTTAATGTTTTCAGTTTTTCTTGATTTCTTTTTCTTTTTTTTTAAACTACAACCTGCTTTATGGCTCTTGGTCGAAAACATGTTTGTTTGTTTGTTTTACTGCTTTTACTTCTTAAAATCATCAGGTTTTACATTTATGGTCAATATGAGATTCTTTTAAAAATTTTAATAGGTACATTTGCACTTAATAGTAAATCTGAATTTAATATTAAAATTTATTCAAATACTCTATTCCTTCTCCAAACTGATAAAAAATAAGCTGAAATCACTACTTATCATTCATAGAATAAACTGAAATCACTCCTTGGCATTAATGCTTTGATTCTATCAATGTAATTAAATCCATTCACCCAATCCAACTGAACCCCAAAAATGTGTGAAGCATGGAAATGATTTTATGAATGAGAAAACTGTGGGCAATTCCAAAAACAGACAGAGGGCCACACACAAAGTCTAGCAAGAGAGCACAGTAGGGAGAAATTAATCCTGGGAGAAGGATGAATGAAGGCAGTAGGAAATCATTGCCTTTCTTAACAGGGTCTCCAATATACATTGTTCAACATGTCAGCCCATGATAGAAATTTAAAAAGACAGGATTGCCATTATATATATATATATATATATATACATATATATGTATATACATATATCTTAAAATACCATGAAGTCTGTGCTGTAGACGTCATGGTTTGGATCATAAACCCAAAGTCGGAAATATTTCATTACACATCCTCCAATGCAAATTTTCTGGCAAGACTTGCTAATCTGTTTTTCAGATAACAGCAACCCCCTACCCTGCTTCAACCCACACAATTGAAAAAGATATGTCTTAAGGGAATTTATATTTGAAAGCATGAATCTCTGAGGCCATGCTAAAAGCTAGTGAGGAAAAAAAAAAGATCCCATCAGAAAGGAAAAATAGGTTTTATAAGACAAAATGGGACATTTCTCTTATTATTAAAACATGCCATGGAACTCTAGGGATTGTGGTGCTCAGGTGCAGAATAATGAGCCTTGATTTGGCAATGGAAAATTCCATGAAGGGTCCAATAATATGTTATGCTTCATTAATATAAGAATTTTTACATTTATCCTGTGATTTTCACCCTTCATTATCCCAAAATGCTTTATTAACTGAAGTTACGATGAAGAAAATCTCACCACCACCTTGGGAGAAGTTCCTTGTGGTATGTTTTTAAATTAAAATATCAAAAACAATTTTGTTTAAGATAGGGAGAACAAAATGATACCTAAATAGAAGTGTCATAAATATCTTTAAGTCAGTAAATATTAGCACCAATCACATTTTAAGTTTAGATTTGTGCAGCCATTTATTTGCACTGAGAGGAAGAACAAAGGGCTGGCCTGAGGTGATGGTTTAAGAGTTTACTTGGACACAGACCCTTCTGTCTGGCAATACCCTTGAGTGACGATCTCTGGAAAACCAGACACTTTATACAATCTCTATAGGAGCACAGTGATACAGAGCGATGAACAACTCCTCAGTCCGCCCATTCCCCTGCCCTGAGAAGTATGAGTTAATTCTCACCAGCCCCCTTCTCTTCTCAGAAAGTTCTTTCTGATGCTGCTAATAGAAGACATGTGGGTAGCTAACAGAGAAACAGCAGAGTCCTTGGCCTTGCCCTGGGCGTGCTAATAAAGAGGAGCTCTCTCATCTCTAGCAGAAACACAGACTCCGTGAACCAAGATTGGGGTTCCCTATTTTGTTTCGAGCAGTCAGAGTCACGGAGTCACATCAGGGCTCTTGGTTAGACTCCACTCAAGAACACATGGGCTGTTTCCAAGGTGTCTTCCCCAGGACAGAAGCAGCAGCGGCATCCACAGCAGGCTGTCAGGGAAGCTGATGGCTGGCGGTCGGCAGAGGCAGGGGAAAGTGGTCAGAAGGAATGGACTGACTTTCCTAGCCCTGAGAGTGTCTGTGATCACATCACCTCTCCAGGCTTCTGCTTTGAAGTAAGATAAGAGATGTTGAAAACTATAAGTGTTAGCTGCTCAGTCGTGTCCGACTCTGAGAGTCCATAGACTAGAGCTCACAAGGTTCCCCTGTCCATGGAATTCTCCAGGCTGTAACATGCTTTTTAAAGAAAGCAAATGTAAATTTTATTCATCAAGGGAAAAAATAAAAAGCAGATCATATTTGATCTCCAAAAGCTCTCTACTGCCACAGAACTCTAATTCTTCTAGACCCTGGGTGGACTCTGTCCAGGGCGGTCTCCTACACACTCTTACTCAGAACCGAAAACGGTTCCCTACGTTGACCTTTCTAAATGTGCAGAAGTATGAGCTGGGTGACCTTGAGCAAACTGCCTAATCACTTCTTGCCTATGGTCCCTACCTGTGTACTTCACAGCTTCACAAGGAAAGTTCTCTGAATAGTACTTCACATATAGAGCTTCTTTACATAAACCGTTATTGTTAGTGGCCAGGTTGTATATACAAGGTATAATCAGATACATACTTCTGAAAATACAAAGGAACAAACTATAAAAATAATTACAAATCAAGCTAACCACCCAGCAATGCTTTACAAATTTACATATTTAAAAGCAAGATGCCTGGCATTCTATTATAACCGTTTCCCTTAATATAATGGGAGCAGTTTTTCCTATCATTAATATTTTAACAATGGCTTTATTACAGTCTTTCCTAAGAGGATCTATTGTGATATAGTTAAGTGCCTCTATTTAAGAAACAGACTGTTTCCAATCTACTATTTGAAAAATGCTGGGATAAATGCTCTTGATTACAAATATTGGGTGAAACAATTGATGTTTATTTCCTCAGGATATATCCTATGAATGAGATTTTTTGGTCAATAGGAATTATCTTCCTCAGGGCTCTTTATATGTAGCTCCCAATTGCTTTTCCAAAGGGCTGTTCTAATTTGGAGTGTGAAGGTCCTTATCAAACTACACCCTATTCAGCAATGAATATTACCTTTATGTAATCTCTGTCAATTTGATAAAAACTATATAAAACTAGAGACTTCCCTGGTGGCTCAGACGGTAAAGTGTCTGCCTACAATGCTGGAGACCTGGGTTCAGTCCCTGGGTCAGGAAGACTTCCTGGAGAAGGAAATGGCAACCCACTCCAGTATTCTTGCCTGGAAAATCCCTTGGATAGAGGAACCTGGTAGGTTACAGTCCATGCAGTCGCATATATAAAACTAATATAAAACATATATAAAACTAATATGTTAATTTGAATGTTTGCTTACAGTGAGATTAAATTTTGTTTTCTCATAACTAATACATTTTATACTTCTTTAAATTATCTGTTCCTGTTTTTTGACCATCTTTTTACTCTTTATTATACTGTTTATGTTTTACTATGATTTGCCTTATTAAATAACCCTTGGTCATATTTAGACAAAGTTTTCCTCACAATCACTATTCACCTCTTACTTCTGTTTCCAGTGATATTTTAGTCATTCAACGGGTATTTATTGAGCACCAACTGTGTCCTGATCTCTGCTCCCTGCTCTGGGAAAACTAGACAATATTTGCTGGGAAGAAAATAAAATAGAGAAGTCCTTGATCTCATAAAACTTTTAAGGTCTAGTTAGGACAGATATTAATTGGAGAAAACAAGTAAGTAAATAATGTAATAAGAGTGACATTCAAATGATATGGATAATTTTCACCTGCCAGAATATCACAATATAAGAAAGAGCCTTCATTTTCTTCCCCAAAGAGGATTCACAATTCTAGCCGCACTTGGAAGCACCAGCATATTAAATACCCACACCTGCCCACCCTTCCTACCCCATGAATTGGTTCTGGGTGAGGGTTATTGATATTTTTTAAGCTTGCTAGGCAAGTCTGATGTGAATACAGAGGATGTGTTTGTGAAATCAGTGTTGAGAATAAAGAGTTGAAAAGGAATTTACTAGTGCCTTCCTGATCTCTCAGCTTGACTACAAAGAGACCAAGACCTGGCTTTCATGTTACAGCTAAACACACCAATCTAGTTCACCTTGGGACAATGCTGAGACACAGCTCTCCTCATTCCTGAGTGAAACCCAGATGACTTGGAAATCAGACCTCAAGTCACCCACGAATAGTTAAAGGGAAGGACTCTGGGAGTACGATGAACCACATACCCAAAGATAAAGCTAAGAGACACGCCGGCAGTGTTGAGGGAAGGCTGACTAGCAAGGCGGCGTATAGTTGCAGCACAGAAGGCTGTATCCGGACAGGAGTAGATTACAGCATGATAACTAGAAATCTAATTCTTATCAGATAAAAACCATATTTCTTGCTCAGGGTAAATATCCTGCAAGAGTTGGTAAGGAGTTCTACTTCATAGTCACACTTAGGATTTTAGGCTAACACATGAATTTAAACACAAAGAAATAAGAGAAAATGAAAATCAAAGTACCCTCTCTTTCCAAGCTGGGCTGATGCCAACAAGATTACTGCTTTTTGCTCTCCATGCTTTAAAAGAATGGTAGGTACCCTCCATATTTCTTATGATTAACAATCAGATTATATCTCAAGGCAAAACTAGGTTTATTATTTCCTATCCAAAGTTGAATTCCATAAGGACAAATAAATCTGTGTTCATCAGTTTTTAACATATGTTGTCCCTGCTCATCAAGGATATGGTTTAAAAATTTACCCACTCTATTAGCAACTTCTCACATCTGGATGGATGTAAGGGTGACTGGAATTAAAGAAGAGAGAGACACAAAGCCGTTTACTGCTCCTACATAGTTCCTGACAATTATGAATAATGAACTGGCATGGAGTGTGTATTCTCCTTTTCTAAGCTGCTACTGTGTAGTATAGTTTGCGAAAAAGACAAGACCCAACAAGTCAAGAAATAAAGAGTGTCATTCCAAAAGAAAACATTAGGTAAGACTAAAGAATGAAAAAAATATCAAAGAATTTTTTTAAAAATATAATCACCTGATCTATGCTGACTCAAGTGGATGGTGCAGTATAAGGCATTAGTTCAGCTGATTAAATGCCACGTTCCTGAAAAATTAGTCAAAGGTGTGATCCAAAGAAACCTCTTCTCCAAATCCATGTGACTATCTACCTCTTGGAAATAAGATGGGGTGCTATGAAAGAGGATGGGTGGGTTACTTCAAATACTTCCCCGTTATCAGGAAAGGAAGTCAGAGTATGGGTCTCTTTTAACTTCAAAAACACTCCAGGAATAAAAGAGTCCTTCCTTGACTTCCACTGTGTTCTTGAAATACTCTCATGTGAAAAACTTACTACTGAGGAATTTAAGACTGTAGGAATGGGTTTAGGGAATTAATGACATGAAAGCCCTATAAATATTTTTGATGTGTATGTGCTCAGTTATGTCTGATTCTTTGCAATCCCGTGGACTGTAGCCCTCCAGGCTCTTTTGTCCATGGAATTCTCCAGGCAAGAGTACTGGAGCAGGTTGCCATTTCCCATTCCAGGGGATCTTTCTGACCCAGGGATAGAACCCCGGGTCTCCTGCATTGGCAGGCAGATCCTTTACCACTGAGCCACCAGAGAAGCCCTCTCTGACACTTAACTGCTTCCTACCTAACGGGGAAGGCTTAGGGTTGTCTGTATCATCTTCTTATATCTGTTTTAAGGCAACACTGAAAAATCTTCTCCCATGCATTGCTGATTACCATTGTTTTATCTACCTCTGTGTTATAGAGCTGAAAAAATAAAACTTCCCTTCCTAGAATGTGGTGTTAGGTGCTTCCACAAGTGATGAACTAGTCAACCTCTGTCTTCTGCTTTGACTAGGAAATAAACATATAAGAATAAAAAATATATATATATAGTCTGCTATTGATTTAATTGTGCCCCAAAGCTGAGATTCTTTCTCTCTCAATCTCTCTTCATTTGTCAGGTGAGGACACAGCAAGAAGACGATTGTCTGCAAGCCAGGAGGCAAAAGCCTTCACTAGGAATCAAGACAGCACCTTGACCTTGGACTTGTCAGCCCCCAGAAATACGAGAAATGTAGTTTGGTTGCTTAAGCAACCCAGCCTATGTTGTTTTCAGATTACAGCTGAAGAAGACAACTTCCTGTTCCAGAACGATAATCATCTTTCATAAACCTGCAGACAATTCTGCCTTGTTTCTAAGGGTTATCATTCTTTTTTCTTCTTCTTCGGAACCCGGGACACTACACTGTGACAGTGAGGAGAAGCAACAGGTCCACCCTCCTCTCTGGGCACCTCTCCCATGCACTTCCCTAGGGCTCATTTTGTCTCCTAAATCTCACCCAATTTTCTGCCACAAAATTGCTTCAAAATCCACATCCCCTAAAACTGAAATTCTCCATGTTGAGGAGGCACTTTCTGAACCAAATTCTCAAGGGAAAGAAACTTGTATGAGGACAAACTAAATTAAGAAATTTCAACTCAAAAATCTGTTATGGTATTTTTTTTTTTGTATTATACATATGGTACTGAACATTAATAAGGTAAAATTTAATTTAACAAAATTTTCCTCAAAGGAAACCATTTGCTCTTTCCCTAACTTTAAGTAGACTTCAAAATTATGACTGATTCCTTTTTAATTCTTGTTATGTTTGAGAGGGTGAGGGTGTAAAAATGATCTCACATTTTGATTTTAGAAGAAAAATATTATTTTGTGTAGAAAGCTCTATAGCCTAAATGTCCAGGACTTTCTCAAACACAATTTAATGACTATTGTAAAGATATGGTCTCCTTTGGGTGTGAACCTGATAACTGGCGCTAGGGAGAAATGGAGTATTTTAGGATAGCCATATGTAGTTCTAAGCTATGCTGCTACGCTAACCTTGGTGCCTTAATTTTTCCTCTTCAAAGGAGTATTGGGGCCTCAAAGGACTTCAGTGTTGTCCTCATGTTTCATGGGTTCCTTGTGCTATAATATCCAACCTGAACCTGTAACAGAATACCCAGGGAGCTTAGAGAAAGTCTGAAGCATAAGTTGGAGGCTCACAAAATTAATATGCATTTATTAAAGATGTGTGTGTTTCCCTCCTAGTTTTTCTTCCATTTTCTGTTTGCAGGTAAATGCTCAGTTTACCAATTCATAGGTTCATTTTTCTTCAATGGCAAATATTTTAGGAAATTGATTTTGGTATTCTTCCTCTTCTAATAAAATAAAGCAATGTAATTTGAAACTTCTAATCCCCTTGTAAGAGTCTCAGAAAATTCTCAGCTTATAAATCAGCATTATTGCTAATTATTTCAAACGTGAAGAACTACCATTATGCTTGCTTCTGTATCTTCCTTTATATTTGTTTTCCATGTGTTTAAAGTGCTAATGACATTCATTGCTTTTGAGATTTATCAGATTAGCACTACCATAACAGTTTATGGTGTTAGATTTTACAAGATTCACTTAATATAATTTTAATTATCACTGAAAAATGACTTCTAGTCATAAAAGTACTTTAAAAATTATAAGCTAAACCCACACTAAATTAAAAGTCAAGGCTTGTGCTGTTAATAATAATTTTATAAAATGAGAACATCACATGGCACAGTAGCTCAAAACTGAAATATTCACATTTTAAAAAACAAAGTACATTTAGAAATATAAAACTGCCAAATAAAATGGGTTCTTTGTGATAATACTTCTTGGTATTGTACAAGTTGTTACTGGTGTGACAATCACAGGTTATTAGCGATGTGTATTATTTCAAGAAGCAAGATTTAGATTGGAATCTTGGCATTAAATCCCCAAATGGTGCTTCCAAAATATTATAAGGTGATAGTGAAAACAGTGCAAGGATCAATTCTATGCTAAGCATTATGAGGACTGTACTTGCATACACATTATACCTGATTTTGAATCACCTACAAAGAGAAACTCAATAAAAGCTTTAAATATTGACTCAAGGAAACAATATTGCCAAAGATCTCTAGAGATTTTGCAAATTTTAAAAATTTTAGAAGATCCATTTAAGAGGATATTATAAACAAAGTATGAACACTTTATTCCAATCAAAACAACTATATAAAAAGGATACTTATTATTTCACATAACTGCTTCATCCTCCCCAAACTTGCTCTAGGATTACCTCTCTAATTTTCCTTAAATTTCTTCTCCTACCTCTAACTAGGATGGTCTTCATTTATCAAGAACCCCCTACTACCCACCTCAATTTGCATTAGGTCTTATATTAATTTCATTACTTTACTCAAGTCTAAGAGTCATAAATTTAAAAAAAACCCTCAAGATTACTTATACTTCCTGTCTAGGGTTAGACATGCATTGAATCCTAAAAGATTGGACAGTGATTGCAGGGATTAAGGACATTAGTAACTCAAAGCATGAGCCTGTGGATCCAGAGGAAGATATGAAATTTTGGAAATGAGTTGATCAAGGGGAAAGAACAGATAGAACCAAACCATGACCAATCAAAGGTTCTAGACCGTACCTGAATTTCAAAACATCCTTTCAAGCTGGGTGTCTGGCAACAGCAAAAGAACAGGGAGACAAGTGGCCAGTATTTGAAAATCTGGAAAGAGATACTAGAAAACTATCTTGGAGAGGTTTATTTAGCAACAGAAAATTCTTTCTCTGGAGGGACAGGGCAGAGATGGGTAGCTGGTAGGGATGGATACATCCACATAAGCCCAGGGGAAGCTTGATTATTGGAAACTTGAGGGTGATAGAGCAAGGTCTGATGCTGTAAAGAGCAATATTGCATAGGAACCTGGAATGTTAGGTCCATGAATCAAGGCAAATTGGAAGTGGTCAAATAGGAGATGGCAAGCGTGAACGTTGACATCCTAGGAATCAGTGAACCAACTTGGACTGGAATGGGTGAATTTAACTCAGATGAACATTATATCTACTACTGTGGGCAGGAATCCCTTAGAAGAAATGGAGTAGCAATCATAGTCAACAAAGAGTCCGAAATGCAGTCCTTGGATGCATTCTCAAAAATGACAGAATGATCTCTGTTCATTTCTAAGGCAAACCATTCCATATCACAGTAATCTAAGTTTATGCCCTGACCAGTAATGCTAAAGAAGCTGAAGTTGAACGGTTCTATGAAGACCTACAAGACCTTTTAGAACTAACACCCAAAAAAGTTGTCCTTTTCCTTACAAGGGACTGGAATGCAAAAGTGGGAAGTCAAGAAATACCTGGAGTAACAGGCAAATTTGGCCTTGAAGTACAGAATGAAGCAGGGCAAAGGCTAATAGTTTTGTCAAGAGAATGCACTGGTCATAACAAACACCCTCTTCCAACAACACAAGAGAAGACTCTACACATGAACACCACCAGATGGTCAACACTGAAATCAGATTGATTATATTCTTTGCAGCCAAAGATGGAGAAGCTTTATACAGTCAGCAAAAACAAGACCAGGAGCTGACTGTGACTCAGATCATGAACTCCTTATTGCCAAATTCATACTGAAATTGAAGAAAGTAGGGAAAACCACTAGACCATTCAGGTATGACCTAAATCAAATCCCTTACGACTATACAGTGGAAGTGAGAAATAGATTTAAGGGACTAGATCCGATAGAGAGAGTGCCTGATGAACTATGGATGGAGGTTTGTGACATTGTACAGGAGACAGGGATCAAGACCATCCCCAAGAAAAAGAAATGCAAAAAAGCAAAATGGCTGTCTGAGGCGGCCTTTAAAATAGCTGTGAAAAGAAGAGAAGCCAAAAGCAAAGGAGAAAAGGAAAGCTATACCCATTTGAATGCAGACTTCCAAAGAATAGCAAGGAGAGATAAGAAAGCCTTCCTCAGCGATCAATGCAAAGAAATAGAGGAATCCAATAGAATGGGAAAGACTAGAGAGTTCTTTAAGAAAATTAGAGATACCATTTAATGCAAAGATGGGCTCAATAAAGGACAGAAATGGTATGGACCTAACAGAAGCAGAAGATATTAAGAAGAGGTGGCAAGAAGACACAGCAGAACTATACAAAAAAGATCTTCATGACCCAGATAATCATGATGGTCTGATCACTCACCTAGAGCCAGACATCCTGGAATGTGAAGTCAAGTGGGCCTTAGGAAACATCACTATGAACTAAGCTAGTGGAGGTAATGGAATTCCAGTTGAGCTATTTCAAATCCTAAAAGATGATGCTGTGAAAGTGCTGTACTCATTATGTCAGCAAATTTGGAAAACTCAGCAGTGGCCACAGGACTGGAAAAGGTCTGTTTTCATTCCAACGACAAAGAAAGGCAATGCCAAAGAATGCTCAAACTACCGCACAATTGCACTCATCTCACACGCTAGTAAAGTAATGGTCAAAATTCTCCAAGCCAGGCTTCAATAATACATGAACTGTGAACTTCCAGAAGTTCAAGCTGGTTTTAGAAAAGGCAAAGGAACCAGAGATCAAATTGCCAACATTTGCTGGATCATCGAAAAAGCAAGAGAGTTGCAGAAAAACATCTATTTCTGCTTTATTGACTATGCCAAAGCCTTTGATTGTGTGGATCACAATAAACTGTGGAAAATTCTTGAAGAGATGGGAATACCAGACCACATGACCTGCCTCTTGCCTCTTGAGAAACCTGTATGCAGGTCAGGAAACAACAGTCAGAATTGGACATGGAAAAACAGACTGGTTCCAAATAAGAAAAGGAGTGTGTCAAGGCTGTATATTGTCACCCTGCTTATTTAACTTATATGCAGAGAACATCATGAGAAACACTGGGCTGGATGAAGCACAAGCTGGAATCAAGATTGCCAGGAGAAATATCAATAACCTCAGATATGCAGATGACACCACTCATATGGCAGAAAGTGAAGAAGAACTAAAGAGCCTCTTGATGAGAGTGAAATAGGAGAGTGAAAAAGTTGGCTTAAAGCTCAACATTCAGAAAACCAAGATCATGGCATCTGGTCCCATCACTTCATGGCAAATAGATGGGGAAACAGTGGAAACAGTATCAGACTTTATTTTTTCGGGTTCCAAAATCACTGCAGATGGTGATTGCAGCCATGAAATTAAAAGATGCTTACTCCTTGGAAGGAAAGTTATGACCAATCTAGATAGCATATTAAAAAGCAGAGATATTACTTTGTCAACAAATGTCCATCTAGTCAAGGCTATGGTTTTTCCAGAAGTCATGTATGGATGTGAGAGTTGGACTATAAAGAAAGCTGAGCACAGAAGAATTGATGCTTTTGAACTATGGTGTTGTAGAAGACTCTCGAGAGTCCATTGGACTGCAAGGAGATCCAGTCAGTCCATCCTAAAGGAGATCAGTCCTGTGTGTTCATTGGAAGGACTGATGTTGAAGCTGAAACTCCAATATTTTGGCCACCTGATGCAAAGAGCTGACTAATTTGAAAAGACCCTGATGTTGGGAAAGATTGCAGACAGGAGGAGAAGGGGACGACAGAGGATGAGATGGTTAGATGGCATCACCGACTCAATGGGTATGAGCGTGAGTAAACTCCGGGAGTTGGAGATGGACAGGGAGGCCTGGTGTTCTGTGGTTCATGTGGTCACAAAGAGTCAGACACGATGAGCGACTGAACTGAACTGAACTGAGGCATCAGAATTTACCTCCAGATTTACAAAACAGGAATTCAAGAAATGGGCACAGTGCTGAGGCCAGAGTGGAGGCAACCATCCTAAGAACCAGAGTGGCCTAAGGTCTTGAGCAGGAGTCATCCTATACTGGGAGTCGGGAGCTCCAGTCATAAACAGGAGAAAAGTTTTCCTCAACTCAGTAAAAAGCTGACTCTGCCAGGAAAAATCAGGACAGAAAAACAAAACTTCCCAAGCCATTTCAGGTGACCTCTGTCATTTCAGCATTGGAAGCGTGAAGTCTTACTGGACTGCCAGGGATGTTCCCTTCCCTGTCATTTCCGAAATCCATCTCTGGATCCTTTAGTGGTGGATGGAACACTTTCACAATAACTGGGTTTCCATTTGTGAGGCTTGAGCCTAGAAGACCACTGCCCTCCTTCTTCATGGACCTTTCCACTTGCCCCTGCCTTTCCTTCTGAACTCCTGCAGTAATTATTATTTCCCTCATTAATTTACCATTTAGAATATGCTACCAGTATATGACTTTAAAAATATATTCATGTTCCTGAACTTCCTTTCCTCTGAAGTCTGAGACAATATTTTAAATCTCTTTACCCTTTATTTCCCGGGAGGCTGGCACACTGGGTATTGATAATAGTTTGCAGATGATGGTGAGTTTATAAAACAGGATGAGGGGAGTTGGCAAAGACATTGATTTTGAAAATTCAAAATGTCCAAAACGTCCAACAACTTTGAGAGAAAGGGGTAAGTTTATTTACCTTGAAAACCGGATATTGCTCCAGTGACCTTCCAAATATCAGATAAACAGCTGTTCAGATTAACCAGATAAACTTTAAATCATTGCCAAGAGAATCTCACAGTTCTTAATATGATGAGAGAGGGAGGGAGCGTGGGAGGAGGGGGGAAGAAAGAGAAAGCGTGTAGTATGATTAACTTAAAAGTGTTTAAATGAGTAGAGTTTTTATGATCATCTTTCAAATACTTATAGAGTGATTAAATGCATTGAAAAGAGAACATTTTAAGAGGCTTTAAAAGTGTATGATTAAGATGAAATGAATGGAAAGAAGAAAAAGGAAATGAGGCTCAAAATCAGGAAGGATTTTGGTAGCAGAGCCATTATCCTGGAGTACATAGAAGCAGAGAGCAGGATTAAAGGTACTGTGAACAGACAAACTTCTCATTGCCCCAGAGAACAGAATAGATTTCTGAGTCAATCTTTTCCCATCCAACTAGCGAGATGCTTTGCGAGCTAATTGGTACTATTGTGGTTCTGAAAACACTTGCTCTCATTTTGCTTGTAAGAGTGTCTGCATTTTATGAAAGAATTGATGGTTTTCTATCTCAGGATCACATCTTCATTTCTTTTCTGCTGGTGGTGACTTATACACTCACAGTCATTCGACAAGCAAACATGCATACCCACAAACACTCAGCAGAAAAATGAGTAATCTGTGTTCCATGTAGCTTTGAGACACGGACTTAAGAGATACCTTATTTGCAACTTCTTGAATACTGACATGACTTACCTATGATCTTATCGACACTAAATGGAAAGATAGTCACAGCCCCATAGTTGTCTCACCCTCTGGCCTCAGTGATGGACGCATCTGTCCTTGTGGGAATGGAAGCTCCACCCGCCTCAATTCCCAATTGAGGAGGGGCAGGTGCGTGACAATGGCAAGTTACTAAGGGCAACAGGAAACAGGAGATGCACTTGTAAAATACACTCAAGTGTGACATAGCCATATAATGTAGACTGCAGGCAGCAGTGAAGGTAAATCTTAGAATGTAAATTCATAGACTATTACGCTGGAAGGAACCTTGGCGCTCTCCCAGAACACCCTAACTTGCCCTCCTTAGATGAAGAGCTTGAGGCCCTGTGAAGCTAAATGATTTGCCTAGGGTCATATGCCTACTTGGCAGTGGTGGGTCAAGTAGCATTACAGATTCGTGGAGCCAAGGCTCGGAGTGACACAGTCTTAAACGCAGTTTGCTCACCAATGCCTACAAAAGATTTCATGTAAAAACAAGGGTAAGACTTTATGCATGAATAATGGAAGCATGCGCTAGCTGCCAATAACTTTTAAAAATTCCTTTCAATTATATAGATGTTGGTAGTGACATCTTCAAAGAGGAGAGAGTATCATGTAACAGTACATAAACTGAATAAAAGCACTAATGTCTTCACTCAAATCTCTCACCTAACAATAGTAGCCCTGACAATTGAACTCAGCAGCTTTGATCTACATAGAAGAAACCCTGGCAAAAGCACTGTGCTTCCGGTTTAAAATGTCACCTGCCTCCACTTCATTCTGTTAGTCTCCTAGGCACACTTTTATTCATTCATTCATTCACCCTCTCATTCAATGAACACTGTGTTCCAGACACCATCCTAGGTTACAAGAATAAGGAAGGTAACAAAACAGAAAAATTATTTTCATCACTAGTCTTAAATTCTGGTGGATACAATAAAGCAGAGCAGACAAAATACCACATGACTTTTATGAGGATGCACACTTATAGCTTAAACTATCTCTTACAAAAGGAAAGAGAGATTCTCCTAAATGATCTTCTACTGTCTTTTTGAGCCTTATCATTTTACATCTGTCAGATTAATTGCTAAATATTAGAAATATAATCATAACTGCGAATTTAAACATCTCTGATATTACAAACTCCCATTCAATGAGCAAAACCATAATATCCAAGTATGGTGCTTTTTCTCTTTTTTCATTGGGCAGTCCCATTTCCATTTTCTATAAAGAATCACCATTCCAGCCTCTCATCTCAGAATAATAAATTATTTTAGGGAAATGTGTAAATCAATGTATTCAGTAATCTAGGAACTAATCAGTCCTTACCAAGTTCAAGGTGACTTCAGTTCCTGTCTATCCTCCTTCCCTTCCTCGCTTTCTCACGGTCCTCCCTCCAGGACTTGTGTGACACCCAGGGCTCTGTAAATGAAGGACTTACTTTGATGGGGACAAGAAGACACCTTCCCCTTGACTCCTTCCCTGCAGCCCAGCAGATGGAAAAGGCACCAGTTTTGTTTTCTGAAGCTGATCAATATGGATCCATACCCTGAATGTAACTCAAAGCAGGTAAATGTGAAAATAAATGAGAAAATAAAATACTATAACCTCAAATACTCCATTCCTTGCCATTTGGTATAAGTGGTCTGGTGGACAAAAGATTTAACACAGAAGAAAATAAGATAAAAACATGTGATACAATCAGTAAATAGGTTGCTTCACATTTATTAGCATTGTTATTCTAAAATACAATTACTAGAATTTTCTGTGCCCTCTAATTCCACTCTCCGATACCTGATTTCCTGAAAAATATTAATATTAAATCACTGTGAAGTGGCATATTATTCATAGGAAATGTAGTTGCCAACTAAACAACATATCAATATTCAACTTTGATTTTTAAAAATTTCATGTTTTTATTTATTTCTCCTGAGAAATACTTGTGTGCCTCTGAAACCATAGAAAAATGTAGGGGTCTGTGCTTTTCTTAATCAACAAATATTTACGTGGTAAATAGAATGCCTTTGGCCAAGAACTCGCATGTTGACTTGCATGCTGATGAAAATTTAAATAGCTGATTAAACTCCTCCAACACAGGATTTATAATGGATGCCACTATCATTTTGCAAAGTAATTTAATGCATATTTAGTGCAATTTTATGTGCTATCTTTTCAGAAGGAGACCCAGCTGTGATTCTGCAAGTGCAAGAGAGAGAGCAATTGGTATAAGGGCAGCAGTTTGTTGAGATTTGTGTGAAGAAGGTCTTCTGATCCTTGCTTCACTAGAAAGATATAATTGTAGCTTTGGAAAAACTTCAAGATGTTGCTACTAGATATTGTATGCATTTTGAGTATAGCAGACAAATAAATCCAATATTCAGTACTCAAGGACTTAATCTACTTGGAAGTTCCTACTGCTAATTAGATAAACACATGTAAAATAGGACACATGCCTATGGCCTAGCCCTAGACTCGAGAGGAGCAAGTGAGCCTACAACTCAGGACTGCTGCCCAGAACAGTCATACCTTATAGTGTGCGCACGTGTGCATGCGTGGCCCCATGAAGACCAATGAGCATCACTGTTTTACTGCTGTGAATGAACCATAAATGCTAAGGTCCATCTTAATTAAGTCAAACAAAAATTCTCCAAGTTTCCAAAGATTTTACTTTCATCAGAAATTACCCCTGAACTCTTAATTTGTGATATTAACAATGATTGACTTGATTTTAATAATAATTTGCTAAAATTATTATTATTATAAACTTTCATTTTATGTTCTTCTAAGGTAGTAGAAGGTTCAGATCAGTTTTTGCATGGAAACCATAGAAATCACATACTTCACACAGAGAGAAAAGGAAGATAGAGAGAAGCCAAAATAAAGGATGGAAAATATATTTTCAGATGGGAGTTAAAATGAACCTAACTAATGTTGTCCTATAATTTATTTCAAGCTGTCTGCAGTCTGCACCATGAATGTATTCTCAATTTTTGTGGCCTTTTATGAGGAGAAAAGGCTTACTCGGTGTATCATATTTTGCATGTTTTCTTTCTGTTGCTTTTAATGAAAATGTTATCAAATTGTTGCAGTGCATTCTGGCATCACTGACTCCCGGTGTTTGGCCTGTGTGTGCATGCCTGAAGCAGCCTTCTTGTAAGCACCTGAAATCTGTTAGCACCAATTCCCCACCCAAGAAGCATAATAAATACTTTAGTCCTCTGAACCTCACTTACATTGGCATATTTAGACTACTAACTAAAAACATGCCATTTCTTTCCTCTTTTTAAATGAAATCCAAGATTAGCTGTAGAAATGGAAAATAATTGGGAAAAACTGGTCTAGAAAATAATACTGTTTAACAAAATAATATTTGAGAAACATTAATACTTTGTAATGAAAGGAGTGTAATAAAGGTGCCATGTGCTATCTCTGTCATTGCTTCAATCTGATGCTCTGTAGGGAAAGAAAGAGTTGGGAGGGAGGAGAACCACCCACATACACTTTTTAAAATGGGAGAATGGGCAGTAAAGAGCACCAAGGTGTATATATTAATATATTTTTAAGTTGGACTTATATTGCTATAAAAAAATGCACTCGAGCCTTGGGAACTTCCCCAAGAGTTAGTCAGTTGAGTAATTTGGATTTCTAGGAATCAATCCTTTCAGTCTAGTGCTTGAAACCAAAGGGTAACCAGAGGGAGCCAAGGGAACAGTCTAGAGATTTAATTTATCAAATCTTAGCTAAATTCTCAGAGGAGCTCCAACATTATAACTTTGGAGTCTATATTTAATAACCAGTGTTGACTTTTTCAGTGTTTGTGTAATTGTTTATGCTTTTTTAGCAGGAGCCGAGAGAGAAGAAAAACATTCTTTCAATAGCCCTCCAAGTAGTTCAGTTTTACTGGAATGCAGAGGAGGAGCAGGGGAAAGCAAAGAGGAGGGACAGACCTAAATGACTTTCCTTCCAGAGAAATCAGGAAACTGAGGCAGAATCTGGAGAGTGTTGCTCAAAGGACATCAACTTTAGAGACAGATGTAGAGGTTTCCACCACTGAGATCAAAGAGTGGTTAAAGACTCTTAAAAGCACCGAGGTAAGAAACTGAAGTCATTGTTTTTCAACTATCTCTGAATTATGTTTTCACAGAATAAATTAATATGTGCTCTTGAAATGTGGGCTTCCCCAGTGGCTCAGCAGTAAAGTATCTGCCTGCAATGCAGAAGACCTAGGAGATGTGGGTTCACTCCCTGGGTAGGAAAGATCCCCTAGAGAAGGAAATGGCAACCCACTCCAGTATTCTTGTCTGGAAAATCTCATGGACAGAGAAGCCTGGTGGGCTGCAGTCCCCCGGGGTTGCAAAGAGTCAGACACAACTGAGCACATATATACATATCTTGCATGCACATGTCTTGAAATGTATATACTATGGAAATGTCATATACAGTCATATTCAGAACTCAAAATAACATTAAATTATTTAGCAATCCATATTTGCAATTTTGCATAACAACCTTCATTGCTCCATTTCACCAACCAACTTCAACCCACAGCTTAGCAAATATCTCTTGAAGCTCTACGATTCATCTAGCTTTGAACCATGAATATAGGCAATAGATTAAAAAAATAAACAACTGTGAAGATGGTCTACACCCAAGAGAAATCGACAGTTTTAGTTGATGTCTATATCCAGACTTTCCCTACTGATTACAAGAAAGTTTGTTCCCTGTTCTAAGTGGACATGAAATAGAGCTTTATCAAAGGGATTTTTATGAAGAGTACAATTCAGCAGCAGGCTGAACCAATTCAATTGACTTTTCTAGTTTTGAATTCATGTTGATAAAAAGACTTTTATGGTTATTAAGAATTAGAGTAACAGATTGTTTTGTGCCCTCTTGAGCCACAGACTGAGACAGTGAGTTTTCTTCTCTAAATTGAGTGAGTTCTACAACTGACATTATATCTCTGCTGTTATCCCTGTACCTTTGGTTTTGTTTTTTGACAAGCAACTGTGATTGAATAAGGCAGTTACCTGATGTGTGAATAATAGTGCTGGAAATGCTACATAGACACAAGGGAGGATTATCAAACTAAAACTGTGATGTAAGTTTTAGAACCGCTTGAGGAATATTCAAGACAAAGGTCAAAGAGACAGGCAGTGAAAATCAACATGCATTTAGGGATTGGAGGAAACCTAACTTACTAAGGGCCCTACATAATTATTGCAGCTGGGGAAGACACATCAACACACACACCACCAAGAGCAGCTGGAAGAATGTGTGGTTGGAGGTGTATCGGGACATCATGGATTTGAAGAGAAGAGTAATTACTAATGTGAGCTTCCATGAGCAGGACTCAGCAGACCTTCACTATAGCATCCCCATAGAGAAAGATATAATTTGAGTTCCCACCACTAGGGCCTGACTGCATTTTCTGAGCAAGTTTCTAGCTAGGTATTCCCAATGGTTGGAGAAGGAAATGACAGCCCACTCCAGGATACTTGCCTGGGGAATCCCATGGATAGAAGAGCCTGGTGGGCTACATTTCATGGGGTCACAGAGTGAGACATGACTGAGAAACTACTAATATTACTACTATGCTCAATGGTAAAAAGCTTTTGAGCATGTATTCTGAATATATGTAGATCCACATCTTAACACAGAACAAATTTAAAGGATGATATAGAGATTAAATGTTCCTATTTTTTTGCCTTTTCATGCTGTTAGATAGGAACATTTAATTGCTATGTCATCCTTTAAAATTTGTTCTTTGTTAAGAAGATGTGGATCTACATATATTCTGCTTTATTGATTATGCCAAAGCCTCTGACTGTGTGGACCACAAAAGAAATGTGGAAAATTCTTAAATAGATGGGAATACCAGACCACCTGACCTGCCTCTTGAGAAACCTGTATGCAGGTCAGGAAGCAACAGTTAGAACTGGACAACAGACTGGTTCCAAATAGGGAAAGGAGTATGTCCAGTCTGTATATTGTCACCCTACTTATTTAACTTATATGCAGAGTACATCATGAGAAACGCCAGGCTGGATGAAGCACAAGCTGGAATCAAGATTTCCGGGAAAAATATCAATAACCTCAGATATGCAGAGGACACCAGCCTTATGGCAGAAAGTTAAGAAGAAGTAAAGAGCCTCTTGATGAAAGTGAAAGAGGAGAGTGAAAAAGTTGGCTTAAAGCTCAACATTCAGAAAACTAAGATCATGGCATCCAGTCCCATCACTTCATGGCAAATAGATAGGGAAATAATGGAAAGAGTGACAGACTTTATTTTCTTGGGCTCCAATATCACTGCAGATGGTGACTGCAGCCATGCAATTAAAAGATGCTTACTCCTTGGAAGAGAAGTTTTGACCAACCTAGACAGCATATTAAAAAGCAGAGATATTACTTTGCCAACAAAGGTCCGTCTAGTCAAAGCTATGGTTTTTCCAGTGGTCATGTATGGATGTGAGAGTTGGACTATAAAGAAAGGCGAGTGCCAAAGAATTGATGCTTATAAATTGTGGTGTTGAAGAAGACTCTTGAAAGTCCCATGGACTGCAAGGAGATCCAGCCAGTCCATCCTAAAGGAAATCAGTCCTGAATATTCCCTGGAAGGACTGATGCTGAAGCTGAAACTTCAATACTTTGACCACCTGATGTGAAGAACTGACTCCTTGGAAAAGACCCTGATGCTGGGAAAGATTGAAGGTGGGAGGAGAAGGGGACGAGAGAGGTTGAGATGGTTGGATGGCATCACCAACATGAGTTTGAGTAAACTCCAGGAATTGGTGACGGACAGGGAAGCCTGGTCTGCTGCAGTCCATGAGGTCACAAAGAGTTGGACCTGACTGAGCAACTGAACTGAACTTAAGAGATTAAATAATTATAAACATTTTAATTAATAGGATAAACTTTACTGCTCCTTTTACAATATTTTCTATAATAAATATGGTAAAATGTTTTATTATTTTTTAATTGGCTTCAACTTTATGATTCAGTTATTTGAAGAAGTCTGGTTTTTTAAGTCCAGTTTGTGAGTACTTGATTTTATTTGCTATCATAGTTTAAAAGGTATCCTCAAAGTATAAATAGTTTGATAAAAGTGCATCACTAGCTATGTTTACAAAATCATAATACTCACTGCCATCTACCAATTACATATTTTTTGCCAAAATTCAGATAGCAAAATGTCCATCTTTCCTGATGTTAATCAAATGTTCTTACATACAAATTGGAAGGTATTTTCCCTTATTTTTTAAAAACAAAGTAGTTCAAAATTCACTGAATAACTTCATTTGGAAGATTTTAAAAACAGGTTAAGAAATTCAGCTTTCTTATTTTGTAAGTATGTAGAGTTTATTAATACAAGAGTTTTTATAGGTGACACATTATTTTCAGTAATAAAATCACACAGCAGTGGAAATATTTGCAAATATTCATTTTTGAAGGACTGTCATTGTAGTGAGCTTTTTTGTAAGAGGTAGCATTTTCTTTCTCATTTATTGTTTAAATGTCATCTTTACCTTTGAGAGGGGTGGATTTGGTGGGATTTTTTTGATAGCTCCTAGACAGGATACTGTTGAAAACCATTTCCCTCACAAAAATATTTAGCAAATTTAAAATATTTATCTTTTCATGAAATAAAAATATATAGCTTTTACACTTCAACAACTGTTGTAAAGATTTTGCTGCAAGATAAATGGCAAACTTCTGTGGGGAACAGACTTTCAAAGTCATTACACCTCTTGCTGCAAAGCATTTAAAAATTATAAAATTTCCAGCTCTTGCTTTTATGAAAATAATCACCTTGGTGGCAGTAAATGGCAAATAAACCACACTTTTGTCACAAGATGGTAAAATCAAATGAGTGAGGGCAGCCCTGTCAACACCTCCACATTGAGAAACTTCCATTTCTCCTTCAGGAGGCCTCAAGGGCCTGGGTTACTGGCTGAGATGTCAAGGGTGCGGGATCCAGTGTTAATTCATATATGGATTATTGGAAAAGCTTTATTTTTGTTTGAAAAGTAATAAAGAAGGGCTCTGCTTACTTTTTCTCTGCTCTACTGACTGTCCTTGCTCACTCCAGGGAGCATAGGCATTATGAGGACCACGTGGTGGCTCTTGTCCAGATTTTTCTAGAAAATGGCGAGCAGAGGAACTGTGGAAGTACAGATCTGGGATTTGAACCCAGGTGTTCTAAGCTTCAGACTAACTTTCAACCATCTTGCCCACAAGCCTTTACAGTGGGTGTGGGGATGACTGGCTCTTGCATTGCCTGCTAAGTCACTTCAGTCATGTCTGACTCTTTGAGACCCTTTGGACTGTAGCCTGCAAGGCTCCTCTGTCCATGGGATTCTCCAGACAAGAATACCGGAGTGGGTGGTCATGCCCTCCTACAGGAGATCTTCCCAGCCCAGGGCTCAAACTCACACCTCTTACCTGTCCTGCACTGGCAGAGTGGTTCTTTACCACTAACGCCACCTCACTTGCCCAGATGTGTGTATGACAAAAGATGAAGTCAGGAGAGACCCACCTCCTGAGAACCCAGATGTCAGAGAGGAAAGTGGGCTGCTTGTTTCTGCCCCTGGACCGCAAAGATCTTACCATTCATATAAGGACCAAGGAGCGTACCAAACACTGACCAGAATATCATGTTCTTCTTTCGTGAGGTGTATGAAGGAGTGAATGGTTGCCACTGACACTCTCCCAAGTTGAAAGAATAAAGGGTAAAACCTTCCCTGTGAGCTGAGCTTCCCAATCATCTCTTGACAGTCAGGATAATTTCCTTCGACCCCTTTGAGCCTCTGTGTCCTTCCTCTGTAACAGAGGAAGAATTCTAATCTCTGTAACAGAGATTCCTGCTGCCAGGATTCAGGTCAGTTCAGTTTAGTCATTCAGTCATGTCCAACTCTTTGCGACCCCATGGACTACAGCACACCAGGCTTCCCTGTCCATCACCATCTCCCGGAACCTACTCAAACTCATGTCCATCACATCGGTGATGCCAGTGTATTTAATGAAGTGTACGATATTATAACCATGGGGTTGGATCTGGTGGAAAGGGATGGAGAGGACCTTCACTATCCTCAGTGATTCCAGACACAGAAAACATTCAGTGCCTCCGGCTGACTGGTGGGTGAATCGAGGAAGAGAATACTTTCTAACTAAGGCAATTTCAAAGAAATTGGTCTTCAGTTCACAGCTTGGGTGGGTACAAGTGATCCACCCACAGCCAGCTGTGCACAGAGAAAACCTAGTCCTGGATTGGGTGGCACCTGGGCTGCCTAGAAAGTTTGAGAAACAGTTCTATTTCTGGGCATCTCCAAGCTCCCCAAGCACTCCTCCACAACATGCAATTTACTCAGTGCGTTCCCTGGACAGCCTGCCTTCTCTTCATTGTATTACATGTTGCAAAGCCTTTGGAGATGCAAAGAATTCTCATTAGCACAACTTTTTGTTTTCCCAAAACATGACTTCCTCAAGCTGTGGAAACCTCATCCAGCAAGGAATGAAAAAATAAAAAAGATACCCTTGTCTAAAAATGCTGTATTTTTGTCCCATATACCCCTGAACTTTACTCTGATAGAATTGCTTATGAAAGCTTCTTTCAATCCAGTGTTGGGTATAAATGAAAGAGGAAATGAATAGCATAATTCATAATGAGATATTTCATAGGTCCTTTGCTAAAAGTCAGAACTCTGCTATGCCTCCCTTTATTGAAAGCTCCCAAATAACCCGTCTTATTATAATTCTGGTGTTGTGTATGTTATATATCTGAAAGGCAGATATTATGTAATGGATCTGAAAATAAACTTCAGAAACAATTATGAATCAATTTTCTTTCTTCTAACACTACTACTCTGCGTTTCTTCTTCTCGTTACCATTGTACTGCTAGAATGAGAAGTCCAGCTCAATCTGACATAGCCTGCAGCCTGCCTTCCTCTCTCATCACCAGACTGGAGCTGCTCTCTGGGAGATCGTCGACTGAAACTTCATCTATTTTAAAGTCACGGAACAGTTGACATTAACGGCCTCTCCTAGAAATCCTCCCCTCCACTGATATCAAGCTCGTTTCTTCATTCCTCTCAACCCTTTGCTGGTTCCTCTCCGTCAGCTCCCAGCCTTAGATGATCCATCCACCAGGGCCTTGTTACCTTGTGATTCGCTTTGTAAATGCTCCCCTGGTTTGGCCCTCTTTATCTCTAACCAACAGTCCTTGTAGATTATGACTACCAAGGAGGGTAGACGTAGTCCTTTTAACTCTAACCTTGTCCTTCTGACTCATCTGTCAGCTTTCAGGCTGTATTTTATTTTAATTCTTTAAACTTTCTCAATCATCTACCCCAAATACAGGCTACATCGCAGCATTCACCCCCTTAGAAAACCGGGTGGCTTCCCACTCCCTTCACAACACTGTGTAAATTCCCTGGCAATGATGGCTCGCTCAAGGTCTGATTTCAGCCCTGCTTTCAGCCTCATTTCCCAGCCATTCCTGGGAGAGTTCCTCTCTCCAGGGATGGCAGATGTCTTATTGCTCTCTGAGGGCGCTGTGCAGTTTTCACCTCTCTGTTCCCTGGAACGCTCTACCTGAAGAGTGAGGGGATTTCAGTAAAGTCCAAAACAAATGGCCCCACCTCTGAGAAGCCTTCCAAAATGCCCAGCGAAATTCCACTTCTTCCTTTGGTCCTCCCCTCCTGCTGCACACATAGCATAGAGTCTGTCCTTGCTGAAGCCTTAGGCGACTGCAGCTTCTGTCAGTTGTCTACATGCACGTTTAGCAAAGGAGATTTTAAAACAGAAAGTTCACAATAAGTATCTAATACAGGATATTAGATTGTCCTGACTTGCTATAGATGAGGGAGAAGAGCAGACACTTTTTAAAATTATGTAAAATTCTAAAATAAAGGGCAAAAATAATATAATGAGCACTAATGCATGAATGTACTAAATGTAGATTTCGTGTACACTAATGTACTAAACACTCATCCAGAAATAAACAACAAATGTTGACATTTTATGTTATTTGCCACAGATTTTTTTTTTAATTTAACAAAGTATTTCTGATACAGTGCAGTCCCTTTAGTATTCAATCTATAGTTTCATTTTCTCCTCTCTCTCTGGAAGCAACTTCTCATGAAATCACTCTGTATCCAATTCACCTGAGTTCTTCATTTTTAATACTATTTATATGCTCACTAATACATAAGCAATGTTAGTATTGTTTTATGCATTTTAAAAGTTTAAATAAATGGTAAAACTATGTAACTTGCTTTTTCTACTCAATATTATACTTTAAAGATTTGTCCATAGGGTAAGTACGAATTTAGTTCATTCATCTGAATTACTATGTACCTCATTTGAGAAATATACCATGATTCATTCATTCTCCTATTAATGGATATTAAATATTTATTTCTCCATATTTTTGGTGAGGAAATAGTCATGTAATGAGCATACTTGTATCTGTCTCCTCTGCCCATTTTCAAGTGTTTCTCTAGAGTATATGCTTAGACAGAATTATTGGGTATCGTTTGTTCATTTTCATTTCCAAATTTAATAGATATTGCCAACTTAATCCCCAAAATGGCAGTTAAAGATGGAGGCATGTTAATGAAATGTAAATGTAACTGAAAAAGAAAGACTTATTTATGTCATCCATGATGTTCAGAGCTAACAAAAACACTAGGAAGTAGAGGAATATATACATTTCAGGAATTGGCCATTCACTCACTGCCAGCCAATAATCAAGTAGGCCTAATTTATAAAGACACCAGTGTCAGAGTTTCTGTGATCTTTTTTTTAACATTTTTATTTTATATTGGAGTATAGTTGATTAACAATGTTGTTAGTTTCAGGTGTACACCAAAGTTATTGTTATACATATACATGTATTTATTCTTTTTCACTGTGATCTTTTCTAGTATATAAATGTTACCATTCTTCAGCAAATATGAATCTTGACAAAAATCTCGAGTAAGCAAAAACTAAAGCATTTGTCTTTTTCCTTTAAGTCAACTAAACTTGACTAATATCTCTATTCTTCTTTTGCACCCCCAACCCCCTGAGATATGCAGAATTTCCAGGAACTTACATAACATCCCTAATGGCTCAGATGGTAAAGAATCCACCTGCAGCGAGGGAAACCTGGTTTGATCCCTGGTTCGGGAAGATCCCCTGGAGGAGGGCATGGCAACCCACTCCAGTATTCTTGCCTGGAGAACCCCCATGGACAGAGGAGCCTGGTAGGCTACAGTCTATGGGGTCATGACATGACTGAGGGACTAAACACAGCATATAACATTAGGTATTTCACAGTCCTCTTCAGTGACTGGGCCTGCCTATTACTGAAAAGGGGCATGCAGCCCATTCAGATCTGGCAACTTTCCTTCTTGTTAGTCACATGTGGGGCGCATAAATCTTTGCTGAAGCAATGAGTACCTGTATGCAGGGTCTAGAGGACTCAGAAAACAGTAGGCGGGCTTTTTGCCCCTTCCGCGGGCCACTCTTAAGTTCTAACCTTGAGACTTTCCCATTTTTGTCCTTTTCTTGAGTCTTCTGGAATCCAACACTTCTCTTTCTCTCTCTGTCTCACACTCACACACACTCTCACTCACTTTCTCACTCACTCACACACACACAAACACACACACACACAATCTTTCTCCCTTCTTATTATCTTCAAAGATAAGACAATGAATCTCTTCTTTCCACTCCAAAATATTTAGAAAAATACCCCTGGTTTATGACAACAAAGAACTTCTTTTGCCCTATGCTCTGTGGGATTTTATAAAATTGAAACTTAAGTCCTAGGTATTTCAGAGTCAATTACTATTTTTTGTTGATTAACACAAGAGGTAATTAGGGATACCAATTATCCGGAAGTACTACTTTAATTAAATGAAGTAATTATTTCCTATGCGACTTGGAAGAAACATGAGTAACCACAACTTAAACTACTGAGGAGTTTAGAGAGGACAGGTTTGGAATCACCAGTTCTCATTTCTCATTTCGTCCTGTGCAAGCTCACTCAGTCGTGTCCAGCTCTTTGTGACCCTATGGACTGTAGCCCACCAGGCTCCTCTGTCCGTGGAATTGTACAAGCGAGAATGCTGGAGAGGGTTGCTATTTCCTCCTCGAGGGGATCTTCCTGACCCGAGAATCAAGCTTGTGTCTCCTGTGCCTCCTGCATTGGCAGGTGGATTCTTTACCACTGTGCCACCTGGAAAGCCTTCATTTCTTCCCAATTTTTCTCAAATATTTTGGGCACAGAGTGTTCAAGCCCTGAGTCAGTCCATAGAGCTGGACCATTACCATCTAACACCAGTTTGCAATGCTCTACCAGTTATAAAGAAATAAAAATGACTGGGGGTGGGGGTCAGAATAGCTCAGTTGGGAGAGCGTTAGACTGAAAAATGACGGGGCTTAGAGCTTTCTTTGTGAAAAACTGTTTTCAAACCACTAAACTGCTCAATTATTTGGTTCTATTTGATTAAGGAACAGTTGGGAAAAGCCACAGAAATCAGAAGAAGCCCATTAGGTGACTGGATTCCCAGTCCAAGTCCCCTCCAGGTCTCCACATTTCCTTAGAGCTCAGGGTGCATACCTTGAACAGACTGTCAAGACCTGGTATAAAATCTCCAGTGTGAACCCTGCTGTAGCTTCTGCTGACCACACTCTGCAATGTCCTTATTGACCCAGGTCCCAGGTTTGGGAGTTTAGAGATTGAGTCAAGACAAAAAAATTAGTATAAAGGCCAAAAACTTTGGTGAGGCCATCTGGTTGAAAGTGAAAGCCTGTGTTTCACATACAAATTAGGACTTCTGGTGTTAAGTCATCACTAACAAGGAGCATGCATGTGGATGGCCATACTCTAGTCACAACCTCTATATTTGAGCCAAATTCTATATATCAAAGGGCAATGGTGGGTGATCATACTAGCTGACTCTAAGTTTCACTGCTTTATCTCATACTAAGTCTAAGCAACCAAAGATGTAGGTGCAGTTTTCAACTGCTTTGTTTAGAGGCCATTAAAAATTCTCTTAGTGGGGTGGGGAGTCAGGAGAATTTGGGGAAGAATACAACCCTGAAGGAATTATAACCCAGAAATTTGGCTCAGCTCTCTTGCCAAGGCAGTGGCTTGGGTAACCATAAATGTATGGCAGTAAACAAATCAGTACATTCTCTGTTGGTGAGGAATTCTGGAGAAAAAAACAATAGTAGGTATTTAACTAAGGGAAGATCTCATAGAATTTACACTGCAAGAGTTATTTCTCAGCATATGATGTCTAATCAGGAGTGAAACCTTAAAAGCCTTTTGCTCAGCAGAATGACTTGAGCTTGCTAGAATGAAGGAAATCAAGATACTAGCCTTTTATTTTTTCCAAGATGACCATTCAAGTAGAGATATCACTGAATTATATTAAATATGACAGGAAAATGTTCCTGTGAACAGAAGGGAAAATGAAGCCAGTACATGACTTCTTCAGCATTTGACAAAAATGTACCTCAGTTGCCCTTAAATACATTGAAGATAGGAAAAGGGGCCAAGAGAACTGGGATTAGTATTGAATATTCTGCTCAGTATTCAGTTAAGACAAACGAAAAGAGAGCAACCCCTGCTTCTGACTCCATGGGATAGAATAAATAACACTACGGGGCCAGAGTTAAGGTGGGGCAAGGTGCTAAAAGCAAAATCCACAGAACTGGAAAATTCCTGGAAAGTTGGTAATAACTGACATCTGCAGGTCAGCTTCTTATCCACTGGAAAGAAATCCTAGGACTGTACCTATGTATATAAGAAAGAAGAGTGGGGCTAGGATTTAAAGCAGCCCACAGGATAATACGCAGAATAAGGACAGGAAAGTTTGAAACTGGCAACCAAATAGAGTGAAGAAGGGAAGTCAAGAACTGAGCAGAGTGGAAGATAGAGTGTTTGTATAAAAACAGGTCTTAACACCTGTGCAACACTATTTAAAGTGGAAAAACCATTAAGATGATTGGGAGATGGATGGGGGAAAAAGAGTTAGGATATCAAATTCTATAGGGAGGAGAAACTATTTAAGAGGAATAAACTTGAATGAATAAATGAACACCAAGTATCAGATAAGAAAGACATTAGAAATAAAAAAAAAGTAGCAACATTTTTAAACAATTTATAAGCAAAAAAGTAAAAACCATAACAGAAATTAGACAATACTTGGAAAAGAATGACAATAAACTTACAACATAGAAAAACTATGGAATGCAGGCTGAATGTTCCTGAAAGTCTGACTTATTGCCTTAACTGCTTAGAGGAAAAAAGGTAGAATAAAAATTATTGAGTTAAGAGCTGTATTTAAAAAGTTGGAAAAAAGCAGTAGACTAAATTTGAACCACATGTATAGAATGAATCTAAAATATATTTTTGAAAAGTCTAAGGAAGTTGACAAATTTATAAGATTTTTAAAGAAAAAAATAACATTAACAATGATAAAAGAGCCATAGCTACAGAAAGTAAAAAAAATTAAATATAAAAGAATACTATTAGTGACTTTATGCTAATAAATGTGAAACGCTAGACAAAGTTCTCTAAAAAAAAACAGCTTACTAAAAATGAATCTAAATGAAAGAGTAAAACTAACCATTCAATAAGTCATTAAAAAGCTATCAACTTTAATGCATTTTGTGTTTATTTTAAATATGGTATTAGAGAATTTTCTAATTTCATTCTTTTATATGTGGTTGTCCAGTTTTCCCAGAGTAGGCTGTGTTTTTCTATAGTATATTTTTGCCTCCTTTGTTGCAGATTAATTGGCCAAAACTGTGTAGGTTTATTTGTGAGCTTTCTATCCTGTTCTGTTGATCTATATGTTTGTTTTTGTACTAGCACCATACTATTTTGATTACTATAGCTTGGTAGTGTATTCTGAGAGCAAGAATTCTCCAGCTTTGTTTTTCTTTCTCAAGATTGCTTTGGCCAGTCACGATCTTCTGTGTTTCCAAACAAATTAAAAAACAAAAAAATTGTTCTAGTTCTGTGAAAAATGTCATTGGTAATTTATTAGGAATTGCATTGAATCTATAGATTGCTTGGGTAGGAGTCATTTTAACAATATTGATTCTTCTAGTCTAAGAACATCACATATCTTTTCAGTTGTTGGTATTATCTTCAGTTTCTTTCATCAGGGTCTTACACTTTTTGGACTACAGGTTTTTTGTCTCCTTACATAGGTTTTTCCCTAGGTACTATATACTTCTTGATGTGATGATAAATGGGATTGTTTCATTAATTTCTGTTTCTGATCTTTTGCTGTTACAGTCAATAGATTTTTGACAACTGTCACTACTATTCAAAAGGGAAATAATAGTCTTTTCAACAAATGGTGGTGGTTTAACTAGATATTAAACATGTTACAAAATGACTTTGGATCCCACACCATATACAAAAGTTAACTTAAAATAACCTCATTTTCCAAAGCTTTGTTGACCTAAAGAATTAATTTCCTTTATATTTTTTAAAGAAAATATTAAAAATCAACTGTCTCAGGAAAAGAACTCAAAATAGATCAGATAGCTAAATATAGAGCTTGAAGAAAACTCTTAGAAAATTTAGGTATAAATCTTTGTAATTTTGGATTATCAATATTTCCTATGATTTGATAGGCCTATCAAATTTTCAATCCTACTTCATTCATTGCATTCTAATTTCTCTTTCGATTCACTCATTAAATTTATTCATTTATTCAACAGGTATTTTGAAATGGAAGATCCAAAAAGTCTTGAAAAACATGAAGAGTATACAACAATATAAATGTAAGTGAAATAAGAAATTATCAGTCTTGATAGATTCAAGTAGAAAGGAACAAAAGCATAGAGAAGGAATAGTGAGAAAGAAAAAAAATCCATGGTTATTTTATAGGTGGTTTAAGAAAAATGTAACAGAGAAGAATAAGCCCGACTCCATAACGGATCTATTCCTGTAGCTCTAACCTTTGTGATCTATTGCTTGTGCCTAGTCATGTTGGCTTTGCACTCTGTAAAAATGCAAATATTCTGTTAAAGAATTTACCTATATACATGACAATTCATTCTTAAGGCTCTGACCTTTAAAGGGATAACACTTTTCCATTCATATAAAAAGTTGCAGAACAGAAAATAGCAATTGTCCTGTTGGAGATTTATAGGACCATTGTGATCAGACCTACAAAGAGTTACAAGAATGAAGGATTATTGCAGCAAGAAGTTTGCAATAACCAGCCATACCTCTCCCCCTTTTAGTACAAGAGAAGCTTGAAATCTAACCCAGGCAAGGTGGTTCTTTGGGACACTAGCTCGTCATCTTTTCAATCTGCTGGCTTTCTGAATAAAGTTGCTTTTTATTGCTGCAATACCTCATCTCTCTATTTACTGACCTGTTGTATAGCAAGTTTGGACTTGGTTAACAAAAAGAGTGGTAGAGGCCTAAGTTCTAGTCTCAGCTCTGCCTCTGGCTTGGGCCAGAACTTTAAACAACTGTATTAGTTTCATTGGCCCCTGGTGAGCACATGGAACTTTTATAGATCCTTCCAGATTTCAAACCAGTAAAAGAGAGAGGGGGCAGGGGATGAGACAAAGAAGATAGTTGAGGAGTGCTTATCTGGAAAAAAATATTATTGTATTCATGAAGTCCTTCGCTTTGACATCATTACTATGGACTTAAAGCATTTCAGAATCTCAAACAGTGCCATGACTTCCTGTGAGGGAGGAATGCACTTTCAAAAGGCAATTATGAAAAATCCAGGGAAAGCTAGGCTGCTTTCTGTGAAAACAGAAAGTGACTCTTTAAGACAGAATTCTTTTTTAAGGGACTGAAGTGATACAAATGAAACCTAACTAGACAATCATGAATATGATCTTTTTTTCTTCAGCAAAATGATAGCTCTCTGAAGACTTAAGAACTTAGGGAACTATTGAAAATTGAGTTTAAATAGAAAGTTTCACCAGTTTGTTCTTCTGTACTGACATCTCATTCAATTACACTTTTAATTTAACTGTTACTGAGACAGTCTTATGCTAGCAAGTTGACAGTTTAGTGGGGGTAATAAGGGGAATTCATTTTGGCCGTTAACTGCTCCCTCGAGGTTTCCATCTGAATGTCGCATCCCATTGTAAGTGAAACTAAGGTTGTGTAAAAACTACCATAAGAGGAAATTGCAGGATTCTCTGTTTCCCTTTTTCTTTGAAAAGTTGGTTAAGGTAGCATTGGCAATAAAGTTAATTTTTCCCTAATTACTATCATTATAAGCTTTAAATGAGAAACATGAGGTTATGTTGAAATCAAGGCTGTGTAAGTTGTTGCCTGAGTTCTTGCCAACTTCAGGGGAGAGGGGCTTCTCTCAGGCTGGGGAAGTGAGTTTTCTCCAAGTGTATGAGTATAAAAGGGTTACAAGGTCTTCAAAGATCCATTATGCTGATGGGACCTGTGCTTGAATAAGACGTAAAGTGTATGTACATTGCAACTTAAACACTTCTGGCTTTATTCACATGATTTGGAGTTTTGGAAAAAACTAAAGAGACTGAATAAGGAAAAGAAACCCCAGATCAAGGACACTGAATAGGGAAGTGGAATGTATAAAGGGAAAGCAATTGAGGTTATTTTTGCTTGTTGCCTTTGCTATTTGTGTCAAATGCAGAAAATCTTTGATGGGCATCAAGTTGCTTTCTTCCAATGTTTTCTTTTAGAAGTTTCATGGTTTCAGGTCTTATGTTTGAGTCTTTAATTTATTTTGAGTTAATCTGTGCATGGTGCATGGTCTGAGAGTGGTCCAGCTTCATTATTTAGCATGTGGTTGTCCACTTTCCCCAATACTAGTTTTAGAAGAGACTATCCTTTTCTTGTTTCATATTCTTGGCTTTCTTGGTTCCTTTGTCAAGATTAATTGAGCATCTACTGATGGGTGTATTTCTGGGCTCTCTGTTCTCTTCAGTTGACCTACATGTCTATTTTTTGTGCCAATACAATACTATTTTGATTACTACATCCTTGTAATATGGTTTGAAATTAAGAAGTGTGATGCCTCCAGATTTGCTCTTCTTAAGTCTGCCTTGGCTATGATGGGTCATTTTTCTATTTCTGTGGGGAAATGCCATTTAAATTTTTGTAGGGTTTTGCATTGAACATTACATATAAGTTTAATATTTCTTAAGAGTTCTATATTTAACAATATTAGCATGTGAATCAGCAATAATAAAACCCTGAATGTATATATCACTATGGTATCTATAAAAATTTTTTCATATACAATATATTATTTCATCTTTACAACAAACTTGTGAGATATTATAATGCTCACTTAACTAGTGGCCCATTAATGAGCTCTCTCAATTATTGACAGTATGATCAAGCATCAAGAGAGAAGCAAAAAACAAAACATTTTAATCAACTCAAATCAGTAATCTATTCTACTATTACGATTGCCCCTCAGTTTTACTCCAAACCTACCTATTTTTACTTTAGGCATCTGTAAGAAAATTGGGCACATGATTAGAAAACAACTAGTAAAGGTATTCAGAAAAGAAACAACATGCTGTTATGATGTATACAATTTTTAAGAATAGTAGTAAGTGATGTTTAATATTTGAAATACAGACACATTATTTTTACTTTAAAGCAGACTTATAACTACAAAATGGGATCATTTAAAGGAGGCCTCTGAGTTATTTATTTTATCAGGTATAATGTATTAATTCTAGGTATTCCTATTTATTGACTGGCCTTCCCTGGTATATCAGCTGGTAAAGAATCTGCCCGCAATGCAGGAGACCACGGTTTGATTCCTGGGTCAGGAAGATCCCCTGGAGAAGTGATAGGCTACCCACTCTAGTACTCTTGGGCTTCCACTGTGGCTCAGATAGTAAGGAATCCACCTGCAATGTGGGAGACCTGGGTTCGATCTCTGGATTGGGAAGATCCCCTGGGGAGTGCTGTTCAAAGTACTTTACATTTACATTAGGATGTAAGGCTCACCATAGTACTATCTGTATGTTATAGATGGCAAAACTGCGACACAGAGAATTTAAGTAAACTGTCCAAGGTCTTACAACTAAGCTTGGATTCCTATCTAAGTGGTTGAACTCCAGAGCACATGCTTTAAACAGCTCTATTCTAATTCATACAATGACCCTATACAACCAAAGGACGAATCTACTGTATACAATATACATGTTTTTAGAAAACAGGGAAATGGTTATGCTTTCAAGAAACATTTTCTACAAATATATTTTCACATTTTTAGTTTGCTTTTTTACATTTATACATTTGTTATTTAAGAAAAAAAGATCATTCTTCAATAATACTTGGGGTTTTGCTTGTTTGGTTGGTTGTACAGTATTTAAAATTTTTGGCTACCTAAAGCCTAAATGTCCCACTGGGAAGTTAAATAACCAGAAAGGCTCAAGTGAAAACTCTCTCTGACTACTTTACTAGAGTAAAGAAAGGGGAACGGAAGAAAATAATAGGCATTTCAGATGAATTTGCATTGACTGTCTTCTATATGCTGAGGGCTTCCCTGGTGGCTCAGATGGTAAAGAATCTGCATGCAACATGGGAGACCCAGGTTCAGTCCCCGGGTTGGGAAGATCCCCTGGAGAAGGGAACGCAACCCACTCCAGTATTCTTGCCTGGAGAATCCTATGGATGGAGGAGCCTCAAGAGCTCCAGTCCATGGGGTTGTAAAGAGTTGGTCACAACTGAGCAACTAACACAGTACCCCAAGTTTTACACATCAGGTGGCGGAGGGGAGAGTTTCCCCAAACTCATGGAGAAGCTGGAGGTGTGCAGGGTCTGCTAAGTGTAGAAGTCCCACCTGAGCCCCATCCAGTGCCTGGAGATCAGACCAGACTTCAGGAGTAAACAGCTATAGGAAGGTGACTACACAGGCTGGTTGGCCTAGAGAGGCCCCCTTATACGCCAGTTAGGTCAGTATGGCCCCTGTTCACTCTCAAAATGGACTGATTTGGATCATAAATTTGGTGTAGCTAGAAAGGTTGAATGCTAGGCACCGAGTCCCCAGGCCAGTCAGGAATCACTGGCAACAGGAACAGAAGAGGGGCCTTGGACCAGAAACATTTCAGTGACAACCACTGCAGATTACAGACCAGCAGCCTTCAGAGACGGAGAGCTCCAACCTTTAAACTGGGGAGCTAGAAGAATGTGGGCTTCTCCATCATCTAGTAGAATGGGATTGAGGGAATCATTTTCATCTCAAAAGCAATAATAACATAATGTGAGATTTCTACACTCTGCACTTGAGACCCGGGGTGGCTTCATAGGCACGCATTAGAGATTCATGGTCAAAAAGGCTTTGTGCTTGGTTTAAAGCTTTGTTGTTGCCATACTGAAATTCCTGGTCTATAAACAAAGGACCCAACATTTTGATTTTGTACCAGGCCCTGCAAATTATTAACTAATCCTGTTTGTGAATTTGCAGAGTTAAACTCATACTTACTACATATTATTTTGGAGACTTTTTACATCCCCATTCCACCTAACTTGAAGCTGTCAGTAAATCTTAGGACTGAGTTAAAACCAAGTAAAATCTCACACCAAAGATAATTTTTCTTTTGTTTCACAATTCAATAATCTTGTTATCAAATTAAATTTTAGACCACAAAACCTTCCAGGCAAAGTGGCTTAAAAAAAATCCTCATGGAGATGTATATTTTAAAGCCAAGTAATAATTGAATCCCTGCAGACTCAACAATATCACTTAGCAGCCTGCACAATGTGAAAGACTAAAAGCTTTTAATTAGACTTTTACTCAATAGGGGAGGAAAAAATAATTTAAAAGACTCAGGGCTAAAGCTGAATTGTTAGTTTTAACTTTGAACACAATGAAGAAACAATTTGACTAAATTAGTTTAGCTGTGCATTCATTAGCCTTTAATAGAAATGTGAATGCAAACTGACTCCAGGTTATTGTACTTAGAGCCAGTGTTTTAATTAGTGATTGGCAAAATGTTTATCTAGTTTGTTGTTGGAATGTTGAACCATTTACACAACAGGACTGTTGTAAACCTTTATGTAATCTTAATTGGATCTTTCAGGAGAACAAGATTTCATGTACATAAAATCACAAACTATAGCGATAAAGTTAGCTAATTTATATCAAAGTTGCTACTTAAAGAGAAGAAGTTGTGCTATTTGGCTCAATGAGGTGGAGAAATGGTTAACATCTATTTAAACTTAGTTAAATGTGATGCTCAGCTGAATTTGGCCAAACCTTGGTTATCATTGACTTTGAAGATAGACAGACCTGGTTTCCAGGTGGTAAATGAGTTACTGATCCTACGGTATTGGGCACATTAGTTAGCCTCTCTGAGCCTCAGTTGCCTTATCTGTAAAATGGGTATTATATAATGGATTTCAAGTAGTCATTGTGAGCATCAAATATTCAAATGCTACAAATTAAAAATGTACAAAGGACATACAGAGAAATCTTCCATTCACTGTGAATAATGTGATATTATGTGCATTGTTCAACAGGTTGCTAATATGCCATAATAATATCACATGATTATATAATAATAATTTATCCCAGAGTTCATTCTATATTAATACACATAAAACTGTCTCATCCTCTTTAATGGCTATCTGTATATACAGTAATTAAAATAAGTAGTGTCTTCTTAATAGAAAATTAGCTCATATCCACCCTCTTGAAGCAGTATCACTGAAGAAAATTTCCTTAGGCATAGATTATTTTGACCTGTGTAAGTATAGCCTGAGGATGAATTTCAAGAAGCACTTTCAGTGGTGAAAGCATATATGTATTTTTTTCACTTGGATAGACAGTACAAATTGCTCTCCACAGAATTGTCTCAATTTACATTCTTAGCAATAACTGTAAGTCCTTGATTCCCTGCACCCTCACCTATAGCATATCCATTTTTTAAAAAAAAATCTCTGCCAATCCTACATATGAACATTTTCTCCTTATAATAAATTTAGGCCCTTTTATATGTTTAAGAGTAATTCTCATGTCTCCTTCTATATACGATTTCTTCATGGTCTTGTCTCACATTTACTGGGTTAATGGTCTTTTTCTAAAATTTATTTTTTAGGAAAACTATATGTACTCAGAAATTCCACCCTTTGTCTATTGTATTTATTTTAATCCATTTAATCTCCTTATATTTCTTTTATTTTATATAAAGTTATACATGCTTTCTTTTATAGTTTAAATGTTTTATATTATCTGTAACAGACTCTCTTCAAGAATTTTTTATAAATCTTTCATGGTTCTTCTAGTGTATTTCTGCTTTCACTTTTTATATTTAAATCTTTGAAATTTTTTTAGCTGGTCATTTAGCTGATCCAGCCTAATCTGCTCCAGCTCTTCTTTGAGGAAAGAGGGATACAAGAAAACCAGAGTATCCGTTTTACTTAAGCATGGATATTCTAGTTGCTAAGTTATTCAATATTTCATTATTTCAGTGTGACCAGGCAAGTCGTGGGACTACTCCATGGACAGATATTTAAAAAAGAAAAAACAGGCTCACTAAGCAAATTTCAGCGGACAGTAGCAGACAAGAGTAAACTTGCTTTGTGACTGAACCTTCAATTACAGTCCTTCCTTCTAGGCTGAGGAGGAGTTTGTAACATTTTAAATTATCTTTATTTAATGATCTGATAGAATTTACCTCTGTTATATCTTGCCCTGGTACATTTTGTCATGATGTTCTTTGATAGCTTTCTTTCTACTGTGGCAGTCGGTTTGTTTAGAATTTCTATCTTTCTAAATTCATTTTTAATAACATAAATTACATTTGCATTTCCTCCACGTATATTTTCAAATAGAGTCTCTGATTAATTATAGTCTCTTATGATTCTAATTTCCACCAAAGTCCTGGCGATTTCTCTATTCTCATGCGCTGTTTGGATAAGCTAATATATTATTGTCTTATTCATGCTTCTGATATTGTTGCTTTTATTAAAACAGCTCTTGGGTTTGTTGTTCAGCTATGGAATTTTTGTTTTCTGATTTCAAATCTTGTGTGTCTTTTTTCTTTGTCAATTCCTTTCTTCTGTTTTCATTTAACCAATTTTTTCTTGTTTTTATAACTTGAGTTTGATGCTTATTTTTATCCTTACTCTTTTATTTACATGGATTCTTAAGTATATATATTTTCTCTGAATACTGTTTAGGCTGGATACAAATAGTTCTACTAGATAGTGAAATAATTATTATAATTTTCTAAGTAGTCTGATATTTTTATTGGGAATTCCTTTAATCACAAAGCTTTTCTAAGTGAATCTTAAATTTTCGGGTGGAAGGATTTCTCTTTTCTAGTTTTACTATTTATTCTTTCATTGAACAAAAAATGTTGTCTTTATTCTTTCTACTTTTAAAAATGTAGTTTTTGATGTGCATAATATTTATATAGTAGAAGGCTTTAAAAGAGGATACATGCTCTGTTTCTTTGGAATTTGTATTTATTTATTTATACTCAATTAGACATAAATTATTAATTCTTTCAAAACTATTTACTTTCCACCTATTAAATTGATAATTCTCTGAGAAATAAATTTCAATTGCTTGCTACCAAAGAAATCCTGTTTGCATCATATTGTATTTTTATATTTTGAATTTTGTATTCAGCAAAATAAAAAGAGTGAATATAAAAGAAAATCATGAAGCTCAAAAGCTGTTATTTTATTTTAAATAATAAAGTTGATGAGCTATGGACATATGAGACATATTGAGATATCTAAAGAGAAAGAGAGAGAGACAGAAACAGAGAGAACGAGGTTACCTCTACTAGATATGGAAGAGTGCCATCACTATAGATCACAGAAGTAATAAAAGAATAATAAGCGAATATTAGAGGACTATATTTATGCCAATAGTTTTGCCAACTTAATCAAGCAGACAAACTACTTAAAAGACAAAAAATTATCTAAAGTGATTTAAGGAGAAACAGAAATTCTGAGTAGCCATATACCTATTAAAGCATTTCAATTTATAGCTACAATAAAGAAAATCCCAGGCCCAAATGTCTTCAATATGAATTTAATCAATCATCAAAGGAATAAATAATATAAACTATACAAACTCTTTCAGAAAATAGAAATTATGGAAACACTTGCCAATTGACATTATTAGTACAGGCTAGCACTGCCTTGCGGAGAAGGCAATGGCAACCCACTCCAGTACTCTTGCCTGGAAATTCCCATGGACGGAGGAGCCAGGTGGGCTGCAGTCCATGGGGTCGCAAAGAGTCAGACACGACTGAAGCGACTTGGCAGCAGCAGCACTGCTTTGATACCAAGATAAAACACAAACATTACAAGAATCTCTCATGAATACAGACACAAAAACCCTCAGCAAAATATTGTCAAGCCACATCCAACAATCTCTGAAAAGCTTACTATACCATGACCAACTATTTTTCCCCAGGAATGCAAGGTCAGTTCAAGTTTTGAAAATCAGTCAATGTAATTCAACATATTAACAAAGGAGGAAAAGCACATGATTATCTCAAAAGAAATTTTTTAAAAAAGCATTTAACAAAATTTGACATCCACCTATAAGTTAGTAATAGAAATGAGTTTTTTCATCTAATAAATGGTGTCCGTAAAATACCTTTAGCTAACATCATCAATGATTAAAGATTAAAAATTTTCCCTAAGATTTGAAACAAGAAGGAAATGCTTGCTCACACCACTTTTATTCCACATTGCAAAGAAGGCTGTAGCCAGTGCAATAATGCAAAAAAGGAGGGAAAAAAGCAACAGAAGAGATGGAAAGAGGTAAAAATATGTAAAAAAACATTCATTCTCTAAAACAACATAATACTGGTTGTGCACATTGAAAGTCCTAAGGATCTACCAAAAATTATCAGTATTACAATTCACAAGCAAAATAGCAAGTTCACAGGATACAAGGGGACTATGAAAAAATTGACTGCATTTGTATTTGTTGATAATGAAAAACTAGAACTTTTAATTTTTACTATTTTCATTATATTTAAACATTAAATAATTTGGGAAATTTTAATAAAAATACTAATACATGCCATATCTGTACACTATAAACTGTAAAACATTTTTGACAAAACCTAATGATCTCTATTGATTTAAATATATGTCAAATTTATGAATCAGAAAGACATACTACTAAGATGTAATTTCTACACATATTGGTCTATACATTCAACATAATCTCAGTTAGAATGTCAGAAAGCTTTCTTGTTGAGATCAACAAGTTGATTCTAAAATGGAATTGAGAAGAAAGGACCTATAATAGACAGAGGAACATTCTCTTCAAAGCTAACTCTGGTAGCCAAGAAAGGAATGGACTGAAGAGTGATGGGTCTATACACAAAGAGCACTGTAAGTTCAAAGTAGAGGACTTATTTTAGAAGTAGAGTAATTAAGAGAGTATGATACTGGCATAAGAATAAACACACAGAATAATGGAATAGAATATAGAATACAGAAATAGACTCATTAATATAACACCAAGTGATTTTGAATAAAGGGGTCAAGGTAATTTAACATGGGAATGAATACTCTGTAACCAATAGTACTGGAAAACTGGATAACTATATAGAAAAATACAAACCTCAATCTTACCTCGCAATACACATGGAAATTAACTAAAATAGCTGTAAATATTTTTACACTTCACAATTTTTTAAATTCTAGAAGAAAAAGTCTTTATTCTCTGGCATAGGCAAATATTTCTTAGGTCAAAAAAGAAAAACTGATAATAGTATTGTATCAAAATTTAAAACTTGTTTTTCAAAAGACATTATTAAATATATACTGTATATATGATTAAAGATTTGTACTCATATGTTAATAACTCATACAATTTGTGAAATAATAAATATATATGCAAGCATGTACGTATATATACATATATGTATATATAAAATACATATATACTGGTCTCTGCCCCCTGTTTCTGCTAATATTTGATCTTGGATCTAGTTTCTGACATTGAACTTCTAAATTATTTGAAATTTCTAGGTTATCAGGTCAACTTTTGTTCCAATGAGGTGACTCTTGGTGAGCTCCTGGATGGGAGCTTTAGAAAGACCAAGTCATCTAGAAGCTTGGAACTTTCAACTCTGCACCCCATTCTCTGGAGAAGGGAGAGGGGTTGGAAATTGAGTTAATAATTGATCATGTCCATATGATGAAGTCACCATTAAAAATTCCAAAAGTACAGAGTTGGTGAACATACCCATGTGCCAGGAGGATAGCACACCCCAACTACAAAGAGATTGAAGCTCCTACATTTAAGACCCATCCAGATCTTCACCTATGTATCTCTTCATCTGGCTGTCCACTTGTATCCTTTGTAACAAATCAGCAATAATAAGTAAACTACTTACCTGGGTTCTGTGAGCCATTCTAGCAAATTACTACCACTAAGAAGAGGATCATGGGAACCTCTGATGTGTAGCCAAGTCAGACAAAAGTTGCAGGTGACCTGGGACCCACTGATTGTGATCGGTATCTGAAGTGGGGAGCAGTCTTGTGAGACTGAGCCCTTAAAATGGGGGATATTCGTTAACTCTGATTAGTGTCAGAATTGAATTGAATTGCTAGGAAACTCAGCTGTTGTCACAGAACTGGTCAGTGTGGGGGGAAATCCACATGTATCACAAGTATCACAAGTATACAGTATCACATGTATTCACAAGTAAAGAAAACAAATCCTATACAACTAGATAGGAAAACAACCTGGTAGAAGGTAAATAAAGGGTCAAAAAGCACAATGAAGATGCTCAACATCATTCTAAGGAGATGAAAAATAAAGCTATAATGAAATTCAACACAAACTCACCAGGATGGCCAAAATTAAAAAGACTTATGCTACCAAGTTTTGAAGAGGAACTCATATATTGTTACTTGGAATGCAAAATGATAGAGTCACTTTAGAAAAGCTGGGAAAGTTTCTCATAAAACTAAACATGCCATAAAACACAAAAATTCCATCTCTAGGCAATTACTCAAGGGAAATTAAACATATGTTCATAAATAATCTTGTTCAAGAATATTCACACAACTTTATTTCTAATAGCCAAAATGTGGGAATAAACTAAATGTCCATCAAAAAGTAAATGGGTAAGCATATAGGGCCATGCAATGAATTCACCAAGAAAAAGAAACTAGTTACTGATACACGCAACAACATAATTTAATCTCCAAAGGCAGAATGCTGAGCAAAAAAGTCAGGTATAAAAGAATGCTATACGATTCCATTTATATGAAAGTCTCAACACAAGAAATTTAGTGTATAGTGGCAGAAATTATAGTGGTTGCTAGGGGCCAGGGAAGAAGGTGAGGACAGACAGGATAGGGGCATAAGAAAACCTTTCAAGATGATGGAAATTTTCTATATCTTGATTGTGGTGATGGCTATATTTGTCAAAATTCATGGAATGCTACACTTCTAATGGATCTTTTTTCACAAAAATTATACATCAATTAAATTGCTATTTTGAAAAGCAAAAGCTGATTTTTGTTTTTTATACTGGTGGTGGATCTGCATGTGAATGATGGATTTTATATGAAGTACTTGGTTTGCAGTGAGAGATTGTATAGAGCAGATTCTAAGAGAAAATAGATTCTGGACTTCGGATTTAGAAGGCTGAGTGCAGAGTACTCCAACTGATCCTGAATTAAGCTCACTGACTTCCTCTCCCTACACATAATTGTAGTGTTGGACAAAAGAGCTCCAAGCTTTTAGCATAAGACAGAGGAAGTTGTTCTGAGGCATCCTATAACAGGGGTCTCGAAAGGCTGCCTGCTTTCTGTATGGAGACTGAGACAGTTAATCTTGTGTGATCAGCTTGACTAGGCTAAGAAATGTCCAGATAGCTGCAAAACATAATTTCTGTAAGAGCGTTTCCAGAAGAGGTTAGCATTTGAATCTGTAGACTGAGTAAAGAAATGACCTGCACCAGTGTGGGTGGGCATTATTCCATCTGTTGAGGGCCTGACTAGAACAAAAAGACACAGAAACAGTGAATTTGCTCGCAGTTGAGCTGGAACATCCATCTTTTTCTGCCCTCAGACATGGGTGGCCCTGGTTCTTAGAGCCTTGATGTTGCTTTGAATTCGCCCTGAAACGACAACACTGGCTTTCCAAGACCTCCAACCTGCAGAGGGTAGATGGTGGAACTTCTCAAACCCCATAATGGTAAAAGCTAGTCTTTTATTATCAGTTTCTTTAGATCCATATCTCGATATATCCTGTTGGTGCTATTTCTCTAGAGAAGACTGACTAATATAGAAATATTCAATTCAAAGGAGCCAATTTATTCCTATGGAAAAATTGTGCTGTACATTTTATCCCTTGTACATGTATGCATGTATAGCTATTTCTCTGTTTAATTTCACTTTTCTATTGTTTTGTCATGTTATCTTTTTAGTGCATCCCTTAATTTTATTTATTTACTTTTTGATTAGCAAAGACTATGGCTGGCAATGCTGTTGAATGTAGTTCTCTGCTATGTCAATTACTACAGTTCTGTGTTCAAATATATAAAAAGACACTGAATGTATGGCTCTAAGTTCTCCTCATGACAGAAAGTGTTAGTTGCTCAGTCCTGTCTGAATCTTTGGGACTCAATGGACTGTAGCCCTCTAGGCTCCTCTGTCCATGGGATTCTCCAGGCAAGAATACTGGAGTGGGTAGCCATTCCCTTTTCCAAGGGATCTTCCTGACCCATGGATCAAACCTGGGTCTCATGCATTGCAAGCAGATTCTTTACCACCTGAGCCACCAGGAAAGTTCTCCCCATAGTAATTGATAAATTATGCAGTTGAAAATAGAATATCTCAGGTTATGTCATTATAAGTAGATATTAAAGTTAAATAAAGTTATTACTAGGCTTCTAATTCCATAACATAAGAAACAGAGGCTTGGACTTCTTTTCCTAGTTTTCCTCAGCTCATTCCTTATGCATCACGTGTGAACAAAGAGTGGGTATTATTTCAAGTAGGAAAGATCTAGGCTGAGGGACTTCCCTGGTGGTCCAGGGGTAAAGAATCCACTTTGCAATGCAGGGACATGGGTTCAGTCCCTAGTTGGGACTGAACATCATCCCACATGATGAGGAGCAACTGAGCTCATGTAACACTCATCATCCCACATGATGAGGAGCAACTGAGCTCATGTACCACAGCTATAGGAGCCCGTTCACTCTGGAGCCTGCATGCCACAGCTAGAGAGTTCAGATGCCACAACTAGAGAGTCTGTGAGCTGCAATGAAAGATCCCACATGACACAGTGAAGATCCCACATGCTGCAGTGAAGACCCGATTCAGCCAAATAAGTAAATATTCAACAACAAAAAGATCTAGGCTCAAATCCTATCTTTGTCAGTGTCCCTGACCTTTGAGTGACAACTCTCCAATTAATTTCTTAACTTCCTCCTTTATTAGGTAGGAATAGTAGTATCACCTGAGAGACTGTTTGGGCACATCAGTAAGGTTTCATGGTGTTAGTGACATTTAAGCTTACTTTAGTCAAGGTAGGTCCTCAACAGATGGAAGAAAGAATGCAACATCTGAAGCAGAACACCACCTTTAGTGAAGGAACAGAGATAAGACATTACCGCATGTACTTGACAACTACACCAGTTTGCATACGGAATGACAAAACTGTTGGAGAGATGTGAAGATAAGATGTCAAGAGGGCCTTGAATGATAAGACACAGAATTTGTATAACTTCTGATGGGGATAAAAAAGTTCTTGACAAGAGAGTGACTGATCAGAACTATACTTTAAGAAGAATATTCTGGTGCTGAAAAAATAATTGGAGTTTGAAAAAACAGTTATCAAAATTCAAGAGAGTGGTAAATAGGAGTTTATAAAAAGTAGGACATCAAGTCAGTTGTAAGATGCATCATTATTTTATGTGCTATTGTGAATTAACAGAAAGCACAGCTAATTAACACAATCCTAATACTATCAATTGTATGCCACATTCTACTTTCAGAGATGTTAACATCTGAACAGATATGGATGGTAGAATTGACTAAATACAGTATAATGACTATAATGAAGAGGAAGAGATTAAAAGTTTTGATAGAATATGAAAACTGAATAAGTGAAAGTAGAGTGGAAAAAGAAGGAATCAAATACGAAGTTGAGATTTTTGGTTTTAATTCTTAATGCCAGTATCAAAAAATGGGAATGATTTCATTATGGTGCCATTGGAACTTCTTGGGTGTTGTCAATCAAAGAATTGGATATGTGGACTAGAACTGGAAGATGGTTAATATTTGATGGTGATATTTGAAAATCAGTACTTAGAGATGATCAGTGAAGTCATGTGAAGATGTGAGCTTACTAAAGAACAGAGGATGTAGAAAGAAAAGAATAGGGTTAAAGACACACTTTTGGAGAAGGGAAAATGAACAAAGAAAACAGGTCAGAGGAATAGAAAAGGAGTCACGCTAGGATAGAGAACCCAGATCAGGGAAGAAGAGAGCTTCCAGAAGAATGAGTTGGTTGTTAGTGTTTGTTAGTGGCTACAGAGCATGAAGGAAGCCAGCTACTGGGGGAAAAAGCATGGTTCTGTTTCAACCAAAGTTAATTAAGTAAAGTTAAAATTTTACACCCTGAAAAATATTCTCAAAGAAACATGCCAAACAGATTTTATGTTCTTGTCTTTTTTGAGAAATTTCCAACATTTAAGAGGGACATATTTTGTTTTAAAAGCTCCTACATAGGTGTTTAGAATCTGCCCCACATTTTTAAAAGCTAATGCATGCACTTTAGCAGTAATCTTAAGTGAATCTGAAATATAGCTGTCATAATAACTTCTCTAGTTCCCAGCGCTGCAGATGGTCATTAGAATTTTCAAGGAGAAAAAAATATATATGTAGCATCCAAAAGTATAAAAACAAAGAGCAAAACATTTCTCCAAGTGAATAAATAAATATTAATATGAATCATATTACAAGTACTTCCTAACAGAGGATAAAGATGTCTGGTGTGCATTCTTCTAGAGCCAGGAGTTCTACCTGCTGACATCATCTCAAAGACAGCATATTTTCACCGGGAGAAAGCACCTTATCCTATGCCAAGCTTCTCACTTACCCCAAAACAAGCTGCTTGTGTCACATGAAGAAAAATTGGGATTTTCTAGGTCCTCACGTGTGCATTGATCTCTCTACTTCCATTCCAGTTTTTTCCCAGGTTCTATTGTGTTCTTCAGTAAGAAGAATAACCTAGCCTCCCAATTCATCTATTGCTGGATATTATGAAATGGCAACCCACTCCAGTATTCTTGCCTGGAGAATCCCATGGACAGAGGAGTCTGGCAAGCTGCAGTCCACGGGGCTGCAAGAGTCAGACACGACTTAGTGACTAAACCACCACCACCATGACTTCTGAGGAAATGTTAGCGTTAAAACCATTTCTAGGACTATGCCCAGGAAAGGAAAAGGGGGCTAGGGAGAAGCAAACCACTTTCTTCAACAACCCCCACTCTGCACATTTCTAAACTGACACAGCTGTAGTAAAATGAGCATCATGGAAAGCCCTGATGTAAAAATGCAGGCTCGCAAAGTAGGGATGGAAACTAGCATTCGTTGAGCATTTTACCACGAGCCAAATCATCTGCTAGATGCTCTGGTGACATTTAAAAGTTTTATTCTCAAAACTGCACTGTGAGGTATGGATTATTGGTCCCATTTTACAGGTCCTGATACTGCAGACACAAGAGGTTATGTGTACCATCTGAAAAATCAGGACTCGAATTCAGGTCTGCCTGCAAAATGAATGACCTTTCCCCAACACAGTGCTGCCTGCCCGAATAAGACGTGAAAACAGAGGCCGATCACTATGTTTGGAGCAGAGGTGACTGTGTACGTGAGGGCTCAGACCTCTTTTTTGTCATCAGCTTAAAGAGACATCATCTTCCCACTACATGTTGCTGTGTCTGTGCTCGCCTGTCAACAACAGAGAGGCAGTGAAGTTATCCAACCTAGATCTAAACCCAGTTCACACCCTTAAATGCTATATAAAATGCTGCTTCTATAAACTAGATAAAAGCAGTGCGTTATTACCTATTTCCACCTGCATATAAACAATATCCTAAAGTCATGCGAAGAGTTGACTTATTGGAAAAGACTCTGATGCTGGGACGGATTGGGGGTAGGAGGAGAAGGGGATGACAGAGGATGAGACGGCTGGATGGCATCACCGACTCAATGGGCATGAGTTTGAGTAAACTCTGGGAGCTGGTGATGGACAGGGAGGCCTGGCGTGCTGCGATTCATGGGGTCGCAGAGTTGGACACGACTGAGCGACTGAACTGAACTGAACTGAAAGTCTTTTCAAAAGTTCTTTTTAATGGGATAAATGTATTCCACCAGACAATTTTTCTAACTAGAAAGCCTCTCCTTTTTCTATTCTAATTAGTTATATATTACCTTTTGACAAAGAACTAGAAATATAGCTGTTGTGGTTTAGTTGATAAGTCCTGTCCGACTCTTTGTGACCCCATGGACTACAGCCCACCAGATTCCTCTGTCCATGGGATTTCCCAGGCAAGAATACTGGGGAGGGTTGTCATTTCCTTCTCCAGGGAATGTTCCCAACCCAGGGGCTGAACCCACGTCTCCTACATTGGCAGGTGGATTCTTTACCACTGAGCCTCCAGGGAAGCCTAGAAATAAAACTACTAGGCATTTGAAACAGAAATACAGCTGCTGTATCTCAAATGCCCACTCAAATCAATGGTCTAAGGAAATCAATGGTCTTAGGAAGGGGGCCCCTAATGTATACTTAACAATATCCACCTTCTAATATTGTTGTGAATATTAGGGATCATTTATTTATTCAAAAATATTTGTTGAGCTCCTGTATGTGAAGAATACTCCTGGTTATGTAGCTCACCCAGCACTACACATGGCACATACTTGGGGCTGAATAAATAAGGACATAGGCCTCATCCCATAGGGTCCCAGAGAATAGGGAAGCGACTCTGACTAAAGGGACCGCTCCTGACTCCTGAGAGGTGGCTCTTTTCCATTGTCCGCTGGTAGCACAGTGATTGCTGAAGAACAGGTAGTATTTCATCCGTGGCTGCTATGCCCTGCTTCCTTCCCTGCAGCTACAGACCTGGGTAACCACTGCTACATAAATGGGCCAGAGATGACCCGTGTACACTGGCTTCTCTGCTGTTTACTTATTCACAGCAGGCTAAGACTGTTAAATGCCAAAGCCTGCCAAACTCAAATTCTGACACATGCAATGGCTTTAAACATAGCCCAAAGAGGCATGTTTTTAGCCATATAGACTCTGCCTGCTTTGCCCACCTGGTGGAACTGCATCTAACATGTGCTAATCATAGATAAGTCAAATCAAATATGAAAAAACAACAACAAAAAAACATGGGTTAGAAACTAGACAGTTGCAATTCAATGTCCATAGAGTTTCACTTGGACAGAATCTAGAGATATGCCATACAAAGCCATGCCTGTGGCTAAGAACACTGTATCCTGCCCTTAAAGATTTGTTAAGAGGGCACAACCTAAGGGATCTTACCAAATGTTAAATACAAGAAGCTAGTCATAAGGAAAGAAATGCATTTTTTCCAAAAGCACAATGATACCACCCCCCCCACACACACACACATGCGCACACACAAACACAAAATCTCTAATAAAGGACCATCTGAAATTTAAGCTTAAGACTAAAGGAAATAAATAGGAAGGATTGGTACTTATTTTACCACCTTATATACAAAGTTAATTCTACCTTATTAATATATTAATTGTGGGCATTTGGGATACAGTAGCTGTATTTCTACACTTCCTTGTCAAGAGTTAATATATAGCATTTTATAATAGAAAAAGAAGGGGGCCTTCCAGCAAGAAAAAGTATGTGGTGGGGCATATTTAATCCATTAAAACTACAATTTGAAAAAGTTTTAGGGTATTATTTACATGCAAATAGAAATAGCTGATAATAAACTATATTTATCCAGCTTTTAGAAGCAGTGTTTAATATAGTATTTTAAAATGTGGACTGGTTTAAATTCCAGTGGCCACTTAGTAGCTGTGCAGCTGGACAAGTTACTTATCTTCTTGAGGCCTCAGTGTTTTGATCTGTAAAATAGAGAGAATAACATTTAGGATGGCCCATATGGCACTGCTGATATTCCACAGCTTTTTATCTATAAAGAGGGCAATTTCATGTGGCTTAATCTAATAACAAACTCTAATATGTATGCTGAGGGGATTATAGAAATAATGTGTGAAGAGAATACTACCCACTTCCTGGAATATATTCAAGCCTCAGTAATGTTTTCTCATATTCCTCTCAATTCTCCATGGATGCTGCTGACCTTTACATATAATCTGTTCTCAATTTTCTGTGTTCGTGAAGATAGCCATGGGATGGGAAACCAAATATGGCAAGAGATAATCATACACTCCAAAGAGCTGAATTGGACCTCAGATAAATTGCTCCATCATGCTATTTTTTCAGATGAGGAATCTGAACTTAATCACTCACAGAGAATCCCCATCACCATTCTATACTAGGATCATGGTCTATAAAAACCTGCAATTTTTCTAATACAACCAGTCCATCAGGATATCACAGAATGCCTCTCAACCCAGACTTTAAATGCCAAACATCTAAAAGGGTCTCTTCATGATCATTTTAAAGTTTAAAATGGGATTTAACATGAGTGGCAATTTAGACTGATATGAATATACTAAAAATTACAAACTAGTAATTTTGATCACCAAGGACATTTATTAAAACACATAGGGAAGAAAATCCTTAAAACAGATCCAAAAATACTGGAGTGGGTTACCATGCCCTCCTCCATGGGATCTTCCCAACCCAGGGATCGAACCCAGGTTCCCCACATTGCAGGTGGATTCTTTACCATCTGAGCCACCAGGGAAGCCCAAAATGTTAAATTAGCTCTGTAGATTTAATATAGCTTCCATGCTACTTCCTCTGAATTAAACAATGTAGATTTAATATAGCTTCCATGCTACTTCCTCTGAATTTCTTTCCCATATATCAACTAACTATTCATATATCTTTAAGGCCTCTGAGATTTACTTATTTCACTCATTCTTTAACACAGCAATAGAATATTCACAAAATTTTTAAAAAGAATAAGTTACCTTAATTTTAGGTGTGCTGTTGGCTTATGTACCATCACAGTATATATATATATGCTATATCCAAAATAAGAATATCAGCTGCCAGAAATAGCGGAGTGTCATGACAATTTCAGTTAAGAAGTGTAGTCATTTGTTAGCTTGATTAAGACTCTAGGCTTTGATTCAGAAAAGTGTTGAATAGAGTTCAGTCACATCTAGATTCCAAGCTGGCAAAAAGCAAACATACTAATAAATGGTCACAAATGGCTGCTGGTCTTGGAAAAGTCTGGGAAGAAAATGAGAAGTTATTTTCTAGTTATGAAATGTAAGCATACCATAATCAATTTTCCTTGCTATTACACTGTCCATGACATTATTATATTACCTATGGAATTCAAATTGCAAGGCAATCTTTTTTTTTTTTTTTTCTGTGTTGTACTACTGTGCCACATGGGCCAACCACTCAGAAATACAAAACCTCAACTGCAGCCCATCTTCAATAAAGAGGAAACAATTGGCTAGGTTTTTATTTGGTATAGTAGTGTGGCTATCCATAGACAAGTGGGAAAGTAAAATGGATGGAACATATTAAGAGGAAGAAAAGAGAAAAGAAAAAATGGCCTGGGAGATGACTCAAGTTAACTAGCCACCAAAGAGTCAGAATCACAGAACCTCTTTGTCATTTGTTTTCTCAAAGTGTAGTCAAAGTTTGCTTCTGGCTTTTGAGTTAAGACCCTGAAGCGATCCTGGCAGTATTTTTCTCTGTACCAACTATGCTATGCTCACTCCCTAACCTTGTTGGATATCAGTTTTTTTTTTTTCCCTGATTACACCTACAAGAATGATGCAAAAACAATTGCATTGTGAATTTTGCTTTTCATACCCCAATCAACCAAATGTAAAAGTGGCATATGGCACAAAAGCAAGCTGCAGATGGCTCAACAGCAGCCTTGCGCATCTGGCACATGGCTGTTGGATTTTGTATCTGCCAACATGCCAGACGACTCTTTCTGGAAAGAAGCCCAATAAGAGAAATTCACTCATCTTCCTTCTTCTACAGACTCAATGCTTCAGCCACTCTTCTCGCCCTCATCAATACAGCCCCAAACAATCATGGATTCTCAACCCTTCTAAAAGAAAAAAAAAAAACAAAAACGAAAGCTCTGGAGCAGTATGATGGGAAAGAATACCCAAGTTTTCTGATTTTACAACCCCTGTAACTGTTTCAGTGCTTTATCTTTGGGAGCTAGTTAGATAGCCTATAAAATGGAAGAACATGTGGTGCAGTGATTATGCAGTGGTAAGAATATATTGATAGAAACTCAGGAGTATCAATCTCCCTCTAGAAGTTTTGCCACTAGATATTAAAATCAAGCTGCCAAGATATTTTAAAGTTTACCCAATTTTGACACAAGGGGTCCAACTGGAATATAATGTGAAGAAAGCACTCTTTGTTATAAAAAATTATGCTATGTGGTAGATAATTTGTATGTTCTAGGGAAAGAATGCATACTCTTTTTATGTATGAACAATCTGCAATTCCTCAAATAATATACAGAGAGATTTATGTTGTCATCACTACAGAATTATACAACCTTCCCTGAAGCTCAGTTCCCTCCCAATACAATACTCTATGTGTACCTAGATTCTACTCCTCACCCAGGTCCCAGAAGAGTCTGCTCTGTGCACTCAGCATTCTGAACTCGCCTGATCTTTGGAATTTCCCTACTTACTTTAGCACAGAGATGACTAAATATGGGGCTGTATTGTTAAGCGCTATAACCTGAGCATCTAGCACATCTGTGTACTAAAGCACGTGCTAAGTCGCTTCAGTCATGTCTGACTCTTTGCAACCCCATGGACTATAGCCCACCAGGCTCTATGTCCATGGGATTCTCCAGGTAAGCACACTGGAATGGGTTGCCATGCCCTCCTCCAGGGGATCTTCCTGACCCAGGGATCAAACTCATGTCTCTTATATCTCCTGCGTTGACAGGCAGGATCTTTATCACTAGCACCCCTTGGGAAGCCCAGAGTACACAGCACATAGTACTGACCAAGTAAATCTGTGTTGAATGAGAAGGAATGATGTCTCTGGTTTAGAGACCAGCTTCTCAGATTTAGGGGTAAATCTAATCCTGGAGGCGCAACCAGAGTAACTTGAAGCTGGGTTCATAAATTTTGATGAGAAGGTATTACTGAACCTTAGGAAGATGTGAGTGGATCCTGCATTGCAGTGAATAGGGTTCTGAAAGGATGGGTCACAAAGCCTCTGGGTACAAAATGAATGCAATAAAGATTCCATTTTAGGTTCACATTTGGGCTCTTCTGGTCTACAGAATAATGCTTTTTTCCCCGTCATTATATATCTTTACTAGAGCACAGAAGCATTTCTTCAGGATGATATTTTTGGATTTGGATCCTTGGGACCAGAATATAGGGGTTAAATTCACTTTGGGGAGGTCAGAGAAAAGTCTGAAACTGCATGCAAGTACCTTGTTAGTAACAGAAATCCTTCTGGCTTTGGGAGTTAACTCAGGCCTATGCCTGCAGCTTGAATGCTGATCTTCTGTGTACCTGAGGAGCCAACAGAGACCGTGGCAGACAGCTCCGGTGGCCCAGGAGAAAGGTGTTGATGGTTTAGAGGAAGGAGGCTAAGGCACTGGGTCCCTTAGGAGAGATCAACAGGGACACTGAAACACTTTCAACGCTCCTAAATTTGCAGCCTTCTTATATAGTAGGTTATTGAAAGCAGTAAAATAATGAAGGCCATATATTAAAACCATAATGGCATTTCATTTTTTACCCTTCAAAATATTGTTAAAGGCTTATTTAAAAATAATGCAGAGTTTGAATTGCTTTTGAGGTGATCAAGAGCAACTTAATTAGGCAGTTGGGTATAAACCACCCAAACACCTCATCACAGGTTTCAGGGCATTGGCCATCTGCCCTCCCAGCCTCACCAGCCCTTTCGCATCCCAGAAGCATCCTTGTTCCCTGTGGTCTAGATGCCTCAGTATTGATTCTAAATCTCTAAAACTCAAATGTACCAAACACTTTCTCATCTCTTTGCTTTTATTTCTACCATTTCCTCCACTTGGAATTTTTTTCCTAAAATATCTTCCTGTGACATCTTCATCTCCTCATTCAGGCTCTGTTCAAACATCATCTGCTGAGAAAGGTCTTCCCTGAACACACTCTCTGTAGAACAATCTTCCCCACCCCACCGACCTTTGGTTCCTTCTCCTGATTTTTCTTCATAGTACTTATCATTCACCCAAATTATCTTCTCTGTTGATATCTTTTTTGTTTATCGTAATATTCTATATTAGGATAGAATTCCTCAAGGACAGAGAGTCAGTAAACATCTGTTGGATAAGTAAATGCATGAATGAACAAAATAAGTCAAGCAGAACCTGCAGTTAGACTAATGCTGAACTTAAGACTATTGATAGAGGTTTCCATATCAGACAACTGCCTGCCCTTGTTATAGGATGGGTCCCAAAGCTTGATGTGGGACCAAATTAGAATAATTAGAATCAGAATAATAACTATTAATAAATATCACTTCACATATATAGAACATTGACACAGGCCAGATACTGTGTCAAGCACTTTATATGCACTAATATTTAATTTGTAAATAATCCCATGAGATAGGTAACATGTTTATCTTTATTTTACAGGTAAAGAAACTGATTGTTACAATGGCTAAGCTACTTGTTGAAGAACTTTTGGAAAGTAAAGGGCACAGAGATAGAGATAGGGTCCATAGATGTATTATTTAAAGTCGAAGACCAATGCTGCATCACATTGCTACATACATGCATCCCCTTTGCTTTTCTAGCAATTATTCTACTAAAGTGTTTATGTAATTACCTCACAGGGTTTTTTTTTGTTTTTTGTTTTTTTGCTTCCTTCTCATTTCTTCTTTCCCTCATGTCACAGAGGACATGAAATATAGAATAAATCTTATTTGAACTCTCTATTTCCATCCTGGGTTGTCATGACCTTGCTGACTCATGAGGGTTCCACAAGTCTCTCCTTACAGGTCCCTAAGTCCTTGCAACATGGACATTTCCTTTACTGTTTATTTTGGTTATGTCTTGGCAATCATTCTTTCCTTGCCTATTACTCATATCTTCTGCTCTCTGCCACTGACTACTGAATTTAATAGGACATTCTAAGGAAATCTATAATCTCTTTAGTGCATAAAACTAGATTGTCCACACAATTTAGAAATTCCGATTTACTAGTGAATTTACCTTCCATTTTAAGGACTCTAAGATTTCCATCAGAGTTAGAGCAATTCAAACAGAATTTCCCAGGTAATTTCCAAGATTCCAATGTTCTATTTTCATTCCTATACCTGGCATATGCACAGACATTTAAATACCTAAATTCTATAGGAGATAAGCATATTTGTGATTAAAGATTAGGGACTAACAGCTTCTTCTTTTCAGTGTATCCACAAAAACAACAGAATGATGAGCAAAGAAATAACTGGCACACCAATTATCTAAGCAGAGATAGGGATTATACTTAGTGGTAAGGGCAGCAATCTCAGATATGCAGATGATACTACTTTAATGGCAGAAAGTGAAGAACTCGATGAAGGTAAATGAGGAGAGTAAAAAAGCTGGCTTAAAACGCAGCATTCAAAAAATGAAGATCATCACATCCAGTCTCATCACCTCATGGTATATAGATGAGGAAAAAGTGGAAGCAGTGACAGATTTTATTTTCCTGGGCTCTAAATCACTGTGGATGGTGACTGTAACCATGAAGTTAAAAGATGCTTATACCTTGGAAGAATAATTATGACAAATCTAGACAGCATATTAAAAAGCAAAGACATTACTTTGCTGACATAGGTCCATATAGTCAAAGCTATGGTTTTCCAGTTTTCCAGTCATATACAGATGTGAGAATTGAATCATAAGGAAGGTCAGGTGCCAAAGAATTGATGTCTTTGAATTGTGGTGCTAGAGAAGACTTGAGAATTCCTTGGACTGCAAGGAGATCCAACCAGTCAATTCTAAAGGAAATCAACCCTAAATATTCACTGGAAGGACTGATGCTGAGGCTGAAGCGCCAATATTTTGACCACCTGATGCAAAAAGATGACTCATTGGAAAAGACCTTGATGCTGGGAAAGATTGAAGGCAAAAGGATAAGAGGGCGGCAGAAGATGAGATGGTTAGATAGATCAGTGACTCAATGGAAATGAACCTGAGCAAACTCTGGGAGATAGTGAAAGAGAGGGAAGTCTTGTGTGCTGTAGTCCATGAGGTTGCAGAGTCAGACATGACTTAGTTGGACAACAAAAAGAACAACATTGGAAAACTATGCTGAGATTGGTCAAAACTAGGCTAAGTTCCTAGGAATTATCAACCCTGACCTTAAAACAGGGTACCATGGGATAGGGTTTTGTTTTAAGGGTTTACTTTCCAATGCAGTGTTCTTTGTATGGCTACCATATCTTAATGTATACAACAAAAATATATTATTTATTAGGCAATACAGTTGAGACTCAGCTCAATGTTAGCGAGCTGGTTTAGCAATTGGACAATCAACATGATAGAAGTTCAAGTAAAGACTAGCTCCTGTCTATGTATTTTTTCTTATAATTCATAACTCTAAATGTGGGCCTGTCCTTTAATTTTTTATACTTTCATATGGTTCCTTTCACTTATGTTTTCACATATGACTGGTTAAATATAAAATGATGTGAAAAACAAAGTTAAATAATTATCAAAGGAAAAGCAAAAACAGTCCACATCAATAGGATTTTGTAAGGAGAGAGTTTAGTGGTAATTGAGACAAGTATCTGAGAACTGCTTCTGCAATCAATACCTCTGTAGAAACATCTATGTTCTAATCAGATTCTATCTTAATAGGAAATGCCATACACGAAACACCCATGTGTAAGAAGGTCTAAGGTCATGGCTCTGGAATTAATCCCATACTAAATCCACACATCAAACTCCATGAACTTTAACTGAAGTTGAGAAAGACAATTTCAGGACCCAGTTGTAGGTGGATAATTTACGAGGTAGTGTGAAATAAAGAAGTCTCTATACCTCAGCAATACAAAGGGCTAAATTTACTGTCGTCAATTACTTCTGTACAACAGCAGGGTCAGCCTCTGCCCCCAATTACTCATGTGCAGAAACAGAGCTGGTGGCAAGGAAATCAACAGATCCTCAGAGGTTGTAAAAGAAACCTGGAAGTGGACTGAGCAGGTAACACTGGTCTCTCCACCCTCTGCCTGGGCACCAGGCAAGAAAGCTGCGTGACCCTGAGAAACTCACAATTAGACTTCCTGAAATTCTCATTCTTAAAGAATGCCCTTGGTTTGGTTCTCCTTATGGTATGTGTGAGGATACAGACGAAGGAGAAGCTGGAGCTTAAATGGAATACATCTCGTCTCGTTTTTTCTCCACCGCTGACTGAAGCAGGCCAGGAGTGCTGTCTAGATACCAAAAAGCTACTGAATGAAAACATTTTATGCAGAGGAAAAATATTTCACACCTCTATAGGATTTAGCCTCTAGTACATGGTACACGCCAATTCCAACAAAATGAGTAAGGCAAACACAGCTGCAGACCTACCAAAGCTCAGGTTCAGTCTCCTCTCCATCCCCACGACTTACTTCCTGTCTGCATGTTAGGAGTATGGGCCTGGACCAGGAGATATTGGTCACATTTTCTAACCTCTAAGTCAGTTATTTCCAACAGTACTCCAATATCTAGGGTACCACCTACTCCTTTATTCAACAAGAGAATCTCTGAACTTATTAGAGTTATAAAAATGGGATACGAGGCAAGGTTTTTGGGTTTCCCTGGCAGCTCAACTGGTAAAGAATCCACCTGCAAGGCAGGAGACATCAGTTCAATTCCTGGGTTGGGAAGATCCCCTGGAGAAGGGATAGGCTACACACTCCAGTATTCCTAGGCTTCCCTGGGGGCTCAGATGGTAAAGAATCTGCCTGCAATGCAGGAGACCTGGGTTCAATCCCTGGGTTGGGAAGATCTGCTGGGGGAGGGCATGGCAACCCACTCCAGTATTCTTGCCTGGAGAATTACCAGGGACAGAGGAGCCTGGCGGGCTACAGTCCATGGGGTCGCAAAGTGTCGGACACGACTGAGGGATGACGCACAGCCCAGCACAGGTAAGGTCTTACTGGAATAAAGGGTGTGTGGCTAAAGATACTGAAAATTATTTCAGAAGTGGGAGCTCAAATTTTTCTTTACTCCCCACTTCTATATCTGAACTCCTCCTCTTGAAGAGATGAACATAATGCAGCTCTAAGGAGACCATGAGGCCAGATTGTAAGGAAGTACAGCTTGTAGTAAGCGGAATAACACACTGAACCTGAATGGAATCACTCTTTGGGAGGGACTTGTTTCCATCTACCTCTGCGGAGCCCTCCCCATTCATTCCTATTTAAGATGGAGTTGAGAAAGTTAAGGAGGAAGATGGAGTAATAATACCTTTTAATGAGGAAGACATGAGACTAGACTGGTGTTAAGGCAAGAGACACATCTGGGGAACTTCCACCAATGGGAGACGAAGTTCCTCTTTTGGTCTTTCCCAAGTTTCTCTTCCTGTTTTTAGAGTAGAAACTAAAGGCAAAACCATATATGCATCTAGTGGAAGGAGACAGCCTTTTTTTGCCTTTAGTCTGGTTCCTTACAGAATGAAGGTAAAAATGTTCTTGAAGCTCACTTGTGGTTTAGAACAGCTTCACTAGAGTAAAAGATAAGATCAGGGTTGGAGTTCAATGCTGTAGCTAGTAGTCATGTTTATACACATTGCTTGGTGTCTTCTGAGGATATATTGCAAGGATGGCACAGCTATGATAAATTCAAGATTTAGATTGAAGTTTCATGACCCCAGAGATCTTCCTTTAGAAGAAATGTGAGTAATAGAGTGATCTAAGGGGCAGAGATCAGGTGTTTACAGAAAGGAGTTACACCCTTTAAAATGCCCACAATGTGTAGAGTTCTCTCCAGAGGGCTAACTTGAAAGAACAGTCCCCAAGCAGGCATAAATTTTCTGGAAAGATAGATATCTAAATACTTTTTCCTGTCTTCAGCAATTTCTTCTGCACCCAGTGAGAGATTTAAATTCATCTGGCTATAGAGCAAAGATAAAAAGGCCTGGAAATCTCCAAGGACTGAAGAGTATAGTCAACATCTACCACATCCAAAGTTGAGGGTGGGCTTCGGCGACACTAATGCAGGAACAGTGGGACCTGGCCAGTATCACCTGTCTTAGTCTGCTCAGCTGTCATAACAAAATACCATAGACTAGGAGATTTAAACAACAGAAACTATTTCTCACTGTTATGGAGGCTGGAAGTCAAGATCAATATGCCAGCAAGGTGGGGTGTAAGTGAGAATTTGCATCCTGGTTTGCAGACAGCCATCCTCTTATGATGTCCTCACATGGCAGAAATGGGAAGCTGGGGGAGAGAGAAAGAAGACAGAAAGAGATTGCTCGCTGGTGTCTCTTCTTATAAGGACACTAATCCCATCATGAGGACTCCACCCTCATAACCTCATCTAAAAATCTAATAATCTCCCAAAGACCTCATCTCCAAATGCCATCACATTGGGAGTTAGGGCTTCAGTTATGCGAATCTGAGAGAGACACAATTCAGTCCACAGTATAAGAGTTTCTAAATACTTAAACACTATTGCTCTGTATCTATAAACATACAAAATACCAAAATTATCATGATGAAGCACTGAGAAGGAAGAGGATTAAGAAGCCCTCAAGAACAGGACTAAACTTTTAAGAGATGCAGCATGATTTAGTGAAATAAATACAGGCACTTGGAACCCAACAGATTTGTCTTGAAATTGTACTCCAGCACTTGCTGTCTCTGTGACAGGAGAGCGCTGGACAAGAGTAATACTAACTCCATCCTAACAGAAGTGCTGTGAAGATTAGTGAAATAATGTAAAAAACATCTCTTACTATGGCTGGTACTTAGTAACTACTCATAAATATTAATATATCCTTTTGCCTTTTATCATTGGGGATGTTTTGAGCACAAATAATAGTAGCTTTGTTGGTAAACACAAGTAATTGTCTCATAAAATTAAGAAGTCTGGAAGTACAAAGATCTAAGCCTGACATAGTAGCTCAACAATGCCCTCGAGGACTGTTTAAATTTTTTCTCCACCACCTTAGTATTGTTTTATCAAACAAGAACATCATCAATTGATCATCAAGAGAATCATGTGCATGCTTGTACGCAGATGGCTTGTTATACATGAGTGTCACCTCATGGTCGTCAGGTGGCCAATGCAGCCCCGAGCATCATACCTACATTCCGCACAGGAAGGAAAAGTTCTGGAGTACTTATTTATTTATTTATGAGAAAAGCAAAGGTTTCTCAGCTGCTTTTCAGTGAATTCCCTCAATGCACCATCGGCCAGGTCAACCAGTTATCCTACCTGGAAGGGAGGCTGGAAAACAGTATGTGGCTGTCCAATTTCTATACAGCAAATAGTAGGAGAGAAGAAAATTAGGTTATTCATCCATGGCAGTCAGAATTCTAAGACAGTCCCCCAAATTCTCAGCCGTTGGTGTGGACACACCTTTCAGCTACACAATCAAACTCTAGTATAAATACTGCTATGAAGGGATTTTTGCAGATGTGATTAAGGACCCAAATCAGCTGACTTACAGGGAGATAATCTGGATGGTTTTAACCTAATCATATAGCCCTTAAACACCAGGTCTAAATGTCAGAAACTGAGAAGTCAAGGAGAGTTCAAGGCAATTTTCTTAGCTGGGTGATGGAGAAGGCCATTAGGCAAGGAAGGAGGTAACCTCAGGAGATTAGAGCACCCCCAGCTGACAGCAGGAGAGGAAATGGGGAGCTCAGGCTATCACCCCAAGGAACTGAATTCTGCCAAGGGTTGAGCTGGGGCCACTCTTCGTTGTGGTACACAGCTTCTCATTGCAGTCACTTCTCTCATGGCCCAGCACAGGCTCTAGATGCACGGGCTTCAGTAGTTGCAATACAGGGGCTCAGTAGTTGCAGCCTGTGGGCTTTAGGGCATGTAGGCATCAGTAGTTGCTGCACAGAGGTTCAGTAGTTGAGGCACACGGGCTTAGTTGCTCCAAGGCATGTGGAATCTTCCCAGACCAGGGATTGAACCTGTGTTCCCTGCATTGGTGGATTCTTATCCAATGCGCCACCAGGGAAGCCCTCAGCTGATGTCTTGATTTCAGCCTGAGCCAGAATTCTAACCTACAGACCTCTGAGCTAATAAATGGATATTGTTGCAAAGCCACTGAGTTTCTGGTAATTTGTTATACAGTGTTGGAAAACAAATACACCATCCAACACTGCCCACCACACCCCTGATTTTACTATTAAAATAGTCTTATAAAATGTATAGCAAGTCATATTTACATAGAGTAATTTAGGAAAATAATGCATAGTGAGGAGGTGAGGAATACTGAGTCAAGTGGAAATGATTCATTTCTATAGAATCAGATGATCTATTGAAGTCAGCATAATGAAAAGAGGAAGGAGCAAGGAGAGCTTTGACTGAAGTCTCGAGACAGGAACAACTTGAGCTTTAAACTTAAAGTTCCAGGAAAATTAGATAATTAGACAGTAAATTAAATTTTCTCAAAACAAGGAAGTCTTAAAACTTAATCCAAAGGATGATAAAATTAGCATTATTTTATAATGCAATGACACTATCACTTGTTCCAAAGTTAATGAAACTTGGACATTAAACTAAGATATGAAATTGTCTGTATTTGATTTTACTAAAATGGTAAAAAAGGCCTACTCTATGTATCTTAAGAGGCACTACCATGAATTAAATTTACTTAGATTCTGAATAAAATAGAGTTTCAAAAGTCACAACTGATTACCCAACAAATACACATTTAATCTAAATACATAAGGGTTTCCCTTGTGGCTCAGCTAGTAAAGAATCCGCCTGCAATGCAGGAGATCTGGGTTCGATCCCTGGGTTGGGAAGATCTCCTGGAGAAGGAAAAGGCTACCCACTTCAGTATTCTGACCTGGAGAATTCCATGGACTATATAGTCCATGGGGTCGCAAAGAGTCGGACATGACTGAGCAAATTTCACTTTAACTTTTCACTAAATACATAAAACATCACTTTCCCAATATTCAACTTATGTGAATTAAAATATTGAGTGAAACGCCACCAAGATAAACTTGTAGTATCCATATCTGTGTCAGATAAGGATAGATGTGGGAGCCACGGGAGCCTCTGACACTTATTCAGAAATGGAGAATCATTACTTGATTTGAAAGGGTCAACCAGAATCCTGAACCCATACTGCCTGGGATAGGTGAAAACTTGCCAAACCTTCCCCTTCACTGGGAAAAAGAAAATAAGCCAGAAGCAACCATGATGCAAACCCTGACATCTTAAAGAAGATGTGGTCATTTGTCAGACTGACATCAGGATACGTTAAGGAGAGTGTGAACCCTAAATATCATTCAGCACATTAGGATTCCGGAAGAAAAAAGTAAAAATCACCCTGTCACTTGGTGGAACTGAAGGCTAGAAAAATTAAACTTCCTCTTGATTAATGTGAGTACCTTCAGCTTCCGCTCCGTCACCTACTTGGATGGAATCTGGGTTTACGCAGTGGGCAGGAAGAAGCAGTTAAAGCACGCATCAAGGCAAAAACAGAACCAGCTTTTAAAGCAAGATTGCTTTAACTCTTCAAAGAACCTCCCCTTTCACATACATCATGTCTCTTTTGGTGGCTGGCTCAGATCAACGAGTATAATTACACTGAATCTCTGGTGGCAGGGCAGGTGGCAGCTGAATGGCTAGAAAATTACACACTTTGCTTCGGGGCTGACAGAAGCTCCCGTTTTCCTGTTTCTGATTTTGTTCTTAAAAAGAAAAAGAAAAAAAAAAAAAAACTTTTTCAAAGAACAAGTTTAAAGAGAGCTACATTCACAATCATTATAAAATAGTTAATTTCATGGGAAGACAGTTCATAAACATAAAATCTTCTTGAAAATGATCAGTAAGTTAATAAAAAGTTATATTAATACTAATCAGACAGGGTAGGGAAGAAAAGGAGCAATATCAATTATACACAGCTACTTTAAGTTCATATAAAGATCTAACTGAACTTATTCCTTGTAGAAGCTGAAGGTAAGATCTTGATCCTTATACTCTTAAATAAGCATGTTTATTTTCATCCTAGAGATCTACAAGGATTAGCTAAAATTATGACTCCTCTCCACATGACAAATGTATATTCACATATGGTATAGTATCAGGACCTATAAATTCTAGAAATATTTTCAATTAGAGATTGAATGGTTTCAAATCTTTTCAATTACAATCCTAGTCATGATAGATTGAAGAGTAGAAAGTGGCAACCCACTCCAGTATTCTTGCCTGGAAATTCCACAGACAGAAGAATCTGGCAGGTATAGTCCATGGAGTCGTAAAAAGTAGGACACAACTGAGCGACTGAGCATGCACACACAATAGATGAACAGATTTTAACAATCAAAAAGCATGAGGATTTTTGAATATGACAGAACAACACTTTCCTTTAAGTTATGAACATCTCAAACTGGACAAATGTCCAAATGTGACAGTTCCTTTCTCAGAAGTAGTATCTAAGATTGATGAAAGTGTGCTATGAGATAAATTAAGGACTTCTTTCCAAGTAAGCTTTAAACGTAAAAGAGATTTACAGAGGCCAGGAAATTACTTAAGAAAAGGAATAGTGGGAAAAGTGTTAGACAAGGCTTTACTAGATGGAGCAAGTAAAAGGAGGGAATGGTTAGTTGGCTGGAGGCAAGGGAAAGGACAGAGCATATATAAAGATATACAAAAGGACACTGAAAGAATGCTCTGAAACCAGGAAAGGAATCTGCTGCAAAGAGCAACAGATGGACATGTGAAAACTGTAAAGGGTGAGGATCCTTTTCAAAGTGATGTCAAAAGAAAAAAGCAAAAGAGTTAGAAGAAATAAAGTTGATGGGAAAGAAAGTTTATTACGTGACTAAAGAAACACAAGGCAAGAAATTAAAAATAAATGACAAAGTTTAGAAATAATAAAAAGAAATGAGTGTCAGAGGTCTGATGGATTAATCAGATGGATTAATGATGGATTAATAGCTAGAATAACAATTTTTACAGCTAAAGTCATTATACTGTTTGACTTATGTTTGCAAGTCTGTAGTCCAAACATGACCCAGGGGTTGTGGGGCAAGAGGTGGAGAGAACCTTTACTGGTTGTTTTCACTTGCTTGGAAGATATACCTTTCAACAGGACACTTGTGGAGATTTCTAGAATATCTGCTTTGCATAGATATTCCCTATGTCTAATATATATACTTTTATATATCCTTTGGTGTCTCAATTCATTCCCAAACAAGAATCCATGACCACACCAAGGGAAGGATTCTTGGCCTCCCTGAACCTCTTTACTTCTGTATCTAACTGGTTTGGAATCAGCTTCAGTGATCTATGATTTCTCCCAAATCCATGTCTCTAGCTCTGTCTCTCTCAGTTTCTAGCTCTATTCTTACAACTGCTTGCATTTGCCTATAGGAAGAGGTCAAGGTCCCTCATCAGCATTGAAAAGATCCTTTAGAATCACCTGTTGATCCCTCTTCTCCCATCACCTTTACCTCCTGTTGTGCATCCCACTTATGGCCAAATTCAACTCCCCCAAACACATGAGCAGTGTGCTCCCTCAGTGTTCCTGTCAGACAGGAAAATTCAACTTGCTTTTTACAAACCTCAAATGTGACTTCTCAGAAGCCCCTGCCCTCCTTCCAGGATAGCTGAAAATCTACCTCTTCCATGATACTCTGAGTGCCAAGGCAAATATGATGACATGCTCACCTCTGCTTCTAATACAGTGCCTGCTATATCTCACAAATTAGTACAAGTGCTGCAGCTCAAATTGCTGCTTCAACCTATAGTTTTCCTTAAGTACATTATTTTGCCCAATATACAAAGTACACTTATGCCTCTAGAATGTTACAATATAATACTAATAGGAAAGGATATTTGCCAGGTGCTTAAAAGTAGACATGAGACAGATTGGAAGCACATATATTCTTTCACCATATTATTTTCAAAGTAAAAATCAAAATAATAACCTTGATATAGCATGGCATACATTTAAAAAATACAAATCTGTATGTGATCAAATGGATGGTTACCAAAATCATCTAAGAACACAGAGGAAAAGAAGGGTAGTTGGGACTTCCCTCCAATAATTAAACTAAGAAAGCAAATACAGAAGATATAAAAGCAGTCTTTGGCCAGCAAGCAGTAAAGAATCTGCCTGCAATGCAGGAGACCTGGATTCGATCCCTGGGTCAGGAAGATTCTCTGGAGAGGGGAATGGCAATCCACTCCAGCATTCTTGCTTGGAGAACCCCATAGACAGAGAACCCTGGAGTGCTACAGTTCATGGGGTGGTGAAGAGTCGGACATGACAGAGGGACTGACCCTTCCTTTATTACTTACCTGGACAGCAAGAATTGACCACAACCTAGTCAACATTATTGATATAACTGAGCTTAGAAAATGCCATTCAAAAAAGACAGCTATACGAGCACAAAAAGATTGTCACAGAGGTAAACATCCACAATGATAATACAAACACTTACCAGGAGAGAAAAATACCTTTCCAGGCAGGCATAAACATAGATCTGATCTGGCACGAGTATTTCTGTTATATAGTTGGACACTATTTGCTTCCAAAGATGGTTGCTATTACACATCAAGCACACTTAACTGATACCCCTTGCTCTAATTATACCATCACTAATCCCAAGTTCTTTGTCTATAGAGAGAGAGGGGCAAGTCAGACCCAGAGATATACCTGAATTTTTGAATAGTGATATACTCATTTTAAAGTAATAAGCTGTATTCTTGCTTTATATACTGGTCTTTTGTGAGGTCTGTTTACATGATTCAACATGCCAGCTTCTAAGCACTTTGGAATACAGATATGAGACTGGATTTCTAACTTTACAAGGCTGAGTGCCAGATTCACTAGTCATACCTAAGACACATCCTTTATAATCACATGCTTTCTCCCAACACAAATTACCCCATAAAAAAGAGGGAAACATAGAATAACTGGTAGCAGTCTTAAGAAAACAACCTCCCAGAAAAAGGCAGTAATTGGGATGTGCTGTGTGCTTAGTATATGCAGGTCAGGAAGCAACAGTTAGAACTGGACATGGAACAACAGCCTAGTTCCAAATAGGAAAAGGAGTATGTCAAGGCTGTATATTGTCACCCTGCTTATTTAACTTATATGCAGAGTGCATCATGAGAAATGCTGGAAGAAGCATAAGCTGGAATCAAGATTGCCGGGAGAAAAGAAATATCAATAACCTCAGATATGCAGATGACATCACCCTTATGGCAGAAAGTGAAGAGGAACTAAAAAACCTCTTGATGAAAGTGAAGGAGGAGAGTGGAAAAGTTGGCTTAAAGCTCAACATTCAGAAAACTAAGATCACGGCATTAGGTCCTATCACTTCATGGCAAATAGATGGAGAAACAGTGGAAACAATGTCAGACTTTATTTTTTTGGGCTCCAAAATCACTGCAGATGGTGATTGCAGCCATGAAATTAAAAGACGCTTACTCCTTGGAAGGAAAGTTATGACCAACCTAGACAGCATATTAAAAAGCAGAGACATTACTTTGCTAAAGGACCATCCAGTCAAGGCTATGGTTTTTCCAGTGGTCATATATGGATGTGAGAGTTGGACTGTGAAGAAAGCTGAGCGCCAAAAAATTGATGCTTTTGAACTGTGGTGTTGGAGAAGACTCTTGAGAGTCCCTTGGACTGCAAGGAGATCCAACTGGTCCATCCTAAAGGAGATCAGTCCTGGGTGTTCATTGGAAGGACTGATGCTGAAGCTGAAACTCCAATGCTTTGGCCACCTGATGCGAAAAGCTGACTCATTGGAAAAGACCCTGATGATGGGAGGGATTAGGGGCAGCAGGAGAAGGGGACGACAGAGGATGAGATGGCTGGATGGCATCACCGACTCCATGGGCATGAGTTTGAGTAAACTCCGGGAGTTGGTGATGGACAGGGAGGCCTGGTGTGCTGCGATTCATGGGGTTGCAACTGAGCGACTGAACTATGTGCTTAGTATCAGTCGTGTCCGACTCTGCGACCTCATGGACTGTAGCTCTCCAGGCTCCTCTGTCCATGGGGATTCTCCAGGCAAGAATATTGGAACGGGTTACCATGTCCTCCAGGGGATCTTCCCAACCCAGGGATCGAACACAGGTCTCCCACACTGCAGGTGTATTCTTTACCATCTGAGCCACTAGGGAAGCCCAGTAATTGGAATAAGTTACAGTAAGAAACTTTAGACAAAGGTCAAAATATCCATCTAAAATAAAGCACAAGAATCAGGGAATAAACTATACCTCTAGATCCTGAAGTATGATTTCAAGGGAGAAGAAGAAACAAAGTCAATGGTGAACACCAGGAGGATAAGTAAAGAGATTATACACTTAGAACTGGTAATAAGGACGTGATTTTAATGGACCAGAAACTAGACTGCTGAGAACCTAAGAGAAGGCAAGAGAAAGAAAAGGCGACATATAAATCTTGTATTTCACAAGGAAAAGGGACACAGTGAGATTCACACCCATATAAATCTAAGAGCCTATATAAATCTGGGATTTTGCTCTCATATCAACAGCAAACCATTTTGGTCATGTGGCTGCAGGCATGACTGTGAGTAGGAGATTTCAGAAAGGCAGTAGATCAAAAAAGAAGATGCTGGTCAATGCTAACTATATAACATAAGAACTAAAGTGGCTTTGGCATCCTGGCTTCTCATACCAAACCAACCCCAAGAGGAAAAGATAAAAGTTTAGGTGACAATAGAGAGGATGCTACATCCACTGTGAATAGCAACATCGAGTTCCTGCTACTTTCCTGAAACAAAATCAAGACTGTTGTGGCCTGTTTTGAGCTCAAGTACAGATTTTGCCACCAATTTGTAGGCAATTCAAGGGATATTCTCAAACCAAATTTTAAAAAGTTAAGAAGCATTTTTTTTGTACTGTAGATACTTGTGGATTCCTCTTATGCAGAGGGATAACATTCACTTCTTTTGAAATGAAAATTTCAAGAGTAAGAGGATCAGTAACACAGTTGGCCAAGATAATCTAAGCTACTGATGTTGATCAGGATTTATCTAGCCTTTAATGCTTAGAATGCTGTATACGATAATTTAAATATAGTACTGAGATAAGCCCAAGCAGTTATTTGTTCTCTGAAATGGTCTCCTAAGGCAAGTAGTTCGAGTTCAGTAATTTAACACTTCTAAAGTTAAAGTGAAAATTATTTCCAGGGCTATAGAGAAAGTAATCCTTCATTGGCCCAGGCCCAGCCTGCCAAATGTGTCTTTTCCATCTTTTATTTCTTCATGGACAGTAAAAATTCTGGGACCTTTCAGCTCTTATGGGATGAGACAAACATGAACAGCAAGCTTTCTAAAGGTTTATAAAACTCCCCTTAAAGCAAGGCTCTATGTTCTAACACATTTCAGCAGTCATGCAAAACTCAAGCTTTGGAGCAAATTGTGTGATGTTGAGCAGGGTCAGTGTTTTTATTTAGTTCTGCATGGAGCTAAAGTAATGAGAAGAGAATGAAACACAGGACAAATTTAAATTGTAACTATCTAAATTTTTGCAAGTGTTGATAAATTGCTCACCCAATGTTAAAAGTATGTATAAAAAATTGGAAACAGTATTCCCAAGCATCTTTTATCTATTTAACCATTTTTTTCCTGCAGATCATGGATCACTTTTAGACTTCTGTGGTTCACTCTCTAGTAAAAACCACAAACACACATACACATAGACATACAAAGACATGTATATAGAAACTGACACAATTCATGATAATACAATGAATTATCCAGACAAATATAAGTCATAGATCTGCATGCGGAACTCTGTCTTGCATATTACCCAGCCTTTACCTAGATTTTTTTAAATTGAAGTATAAGTGACTTAGCATACACATTAGTTTCAGGTGTATAACACAGTGATTTGATATTTTTATACATTATAGAATGATCATACAAATAAGTCTAGTTACCATGTCACCATACAAAGTTATTACAATATTATTGGCTATATTTCCTATGATTTCACCTCTTTAATCTTAGATATTAATACTTCTTAGCACTTGCCTCTCTGGAATTTAATCCCTGGCATGTAGCTCATATTCATGGTACTCACGGATGATAATGAGTCCTTTCTCCAGGGGATTTTCTGAGAGTTGTTGTGCCTCTTCACTTTAGTATTCTCTCACCCAAACTAGGGCTTCCCTGATAGCTCAGTTGGTAAAGAATCCACCTGTAATGCACAAGACCCCAGTTCGATTCCTGGATCGGGAAGATCCCCTGGAGAAGGGATAGACCACTTACTCCAGTATTGTTGGGCTTCCCTTGTGGCTCAACTGGTAAAGAATATGCCCGCAATACAGGAGACCTTGGTTTAATCCCTGGCTTGGGAAGATCCCCCGGAGAAGAGAAAGGCTACCCACTCCAGTATTCTGGCCTGGAGAATTTCAAGGACTGTATAGTCCATGGGATCACAAAGGGTTGGAGAGGACTTTCACTTTCACCCAAACTAATCTGTGTTAGTTCCTTACTTCAATTTATCTATACCCAGCATGGAACGCAAGGTCCTTCTCCATTCAGATCTCTCTCTTCTTAATCTAAGTTCAAATTAGCATTTTTGAAAGTCATGTCACTTTTTCAAATGAACCTCTAGTAAGCCATGTCTCTCCTGTGCTATGCATGGGCAGCAGATCAAAATCACAGAATGTTAAAGGCAGAAGGTATCTCAAGAAATGTCCAGTTCATACTACTCCTTCAACACATGAAGAAACAGAGATCTTTGGTGAGTGATCACCCAAAGTTCTCAGCAAGTTCATAAGAGAATCAGATGAGCATCCTGTTCTTGCTCCCTAGTACTCTAACATCTGCTGCTGCCACCTGTGTAGTTTCAGGTCTCTGATCAGAACTTTGATCTTGTAAAACTGACACTCTATATTTATTAAAAGATTTCCTGATTTTCCCTCTCTCCAACCCCTGATAACCACCATTCTATTTTGTTTCCATGACTTTGACCATTCCAGACACCTCATGTAAGTGGAACCAGACAGTATTTGTCCTTTTGGGACTGCCTATTTCACTTAGCGTAATGTCCTCAAGGTTCATCCACGGTGTAATATGTATCAGAATGCCCTTCCTTTTTTTTTTTTTTTGCCTTCCTTTTTAAGGTTGAATAATATTCAATTGTATGGACATCCCACATTTTGTTTATCCATTCGTCTGCTGATGAATACCTCTGGCTATTATGAATAACACTGTTATGAACATGGGTGTGCTCAAATGAAATATTTTTAACTGTTTTTCTTAGCAGCTATAAATGATAATTATATTAAAGTTAGCAAAACTAGAAGCCAATAAATCAAACATTATGCTCTTGGCAATAGACTAATAAAAGTTTCCATAGAAAGTAAAAATAGTCAATTTAACAACCAAGATCAAAATGAAAAAGCCTGTACTTGCCAAATATATAATTAGAAGAAACTCTTAGAAAAAGAAAATAATATGCTTTAGTTTTACATACATTATATATGTAAAGTCTCTAAATTTTACTAAATTCATTGAATAATTAAATGCTGAAAGCAGATACAAAGCCATCGCTTTAAAATTATTCAGTGTAATACAAGGAGATATTTCCTTACTGATGACTACAACTAAACTCCTTCAAAATAATAATCCTTTGTTATTAAGAGAATACCTTGGGATACATTCTGCAGGGTTTTTGGACAGCAGCAGCTAAAGACTGTTTTTAAAACTATGCACACAGAATAAGAGAAATGACTTAAACATATGGCTAGTTCTGCAGCTATAACTTACCAGATGGTTAATATTAAACTTGAAAAACTGAAACGGAATTTCTTAACATCCTAATACCCCACGTGATTGTATTTACCTGTTTAATGACAGCTATACCTTTCTATGATGTAGATTGTTTACATCTTGGCTGTATGAGACCAAGATTATAAAAAATACTTGTTAAATGTAAGAAAAGGAAATGAAATAACCATAACAATTTACCTCGGGAATAATAACACTGACTTACTCACACAGCCTTTAAATAAAGGTAGAGTAAAACTGATTACCTTATTAGGAGTTCGACTAAATCATGTTCCTCACATTCAACACATATAAATCTTACACTAATTCAAGAAGTCTCTGACATTAGTTTTAAGTGTTCTAGTTCTTTCAAACCCAAGTATATGATAGAATTCTATGCCTCTAAAAATAATAAAGTGTTTTTCAAAGACAAACCCCCTCCCCAAGCCAGGCTCCTGGGTTACTAGAAACATACCTGGTTGGATTGGGATATGGCCTTAGAGAGGAAATTTTTAAATCTTAACTACCTATAGTCTGTGTATTTTGATTTTTTCATGCATTGAGTCTGAAAGTATCCATTGTTTCTGGTTATTTACACATGGAACTGACTAGAGTTGTACAAAAATTTAGGGAAATAAATATCTAATAGTTATAGAAAGGAATACCCACTGACATAAAGCAGCAAAGAAATTCAATTTGGTAGGAGAACAAAATAAAGATGATTAAATACATACAGTTGATTCTTACTATTTACAGTAGTTATGTTCTGTAAGGTTGCTGGGCTTCTCTGAAGGCTCAGTGGGTAAAGAATCTGTCTGCAATGCCCGAGGTTATGGGACACAAGGGTTCGATCCCTGAGTCAGGACGATTTCCTGAAGGAGGAAGTGGAAACCCACTCCAGTATTCTTATCTGGACATGACTGAGCACAGCACAATAGCAAAGTTGCTACCAACACTGAACTCTCTCTCCAGGGAGAAATACATGGTTAGCCTCCCGTGAGCCTCAGGTCACAAAGTCTTTGTCAACCCAAACCCCCCTTTCATTACAGGAGTTCATTTGCCAATGTCCTTGTTAAATAAGCCAGCATCATCCGTACTGAAAACCTGCTCTCCCACATAACCATTTCTCTGTGTAACACTTTAGAGGTATTTTTAAATTCTTTGGCAGCATCCTGATCTACAGAACCTGCCTCACCTTCAGGTTTAATGTTTTTCACACCATATCACCTTTTGAAATGTGTGAGCCAGCCAGCACTAGGACAGAAAGGTTTAACATTTCCCTGACCCTGAGTAATGTGACCATAAACTCCTTTGACTTTCAGCCTCACGACAATGCTACCCACGGCATTTTCAAAATCAGTCGTCATCTCACAAATCCACCAAACAAGCCACTTCTCCCATAACTCAATCACAAACCAACGATGTTACTTTAGCACTGGAACAGCTTCATCTATGGACTGGAGAAATTTCCTCCGGTTATACCACTCCCAGACTGAGATCACCAAGGTCCAGCTACAGCCCCCAGGTTAAGTGTGGTCCTGAGGCACTTAATCTCTGTGGCCTTTATAATCTCCCTTACAGTAGAAAAGACTATTTCATGTTCTTGTCTCACTCCATGTACACATAAACCAGAAATTCAAAGAAATAATGTTTTAAAGTTTAGAAGAGCTGGTTTTTCAAATCTTTTCAACTGTACCATGGCAAAACATGCAATATAAACTTCACATACTTAACTTGTATGATTTTATAGGTTTTGAAACATGGATAAACCCATAAAACCATCACTACAATCAAAATAATGAGTATGGGGACTTCCCTGGTGGTCTGTGGTTAAGATTTTGTGCTTCCAATGCAAGGTGGCACAGGTTCAATTCCTGGTCAGGGAATTAAGATCCCACATGCTGTGCAGGGCAGCCAAAAAAATAAGTAATAATAATAGTTTCCTTGTACTCTTATAATCTTTCCCTTTTATCCATCCTAGTCTCTCTCCCCATGCAACACTGATCTTCTTTTTGTTTCTATAAATTAAAATGCATTTTCTATAATTATATACAAATGAAATCATCCAGTATGATATTTCTGGCCTTACATTTTCACTCAGTACAATTATTTTTGAGATTCATCCATGTGGCAGTATATTTCAGTCATTCATTTCTTGCTATTATTGACTGATATTCCATTGTGCGGATGTATCAAGACTGCTTGTTCATTGATCTGGTGATGGACATTTGTGTCCAGTTTGGGGCCATGAGCAGTCACATACAAGTTGTACGTGGACATTGTTGGGAAACAATGTTCAATGAAAATTTTCACCTGTCTGTGAGCTAAGAACATTGGTATTTGTATTAAGAGATAATCAAGTAGCAGTACTGGAGATATACCCTGAGAAAACGATAACTGAAAAAGACACATGTACCTCAATATTCATTGTGGCACTATTTACAATAACTAGAACATGGAAGCAACCTAGATGTCCATCAGCAGATGAATGGATAAAGAAGCTGTGGTGTATGTGTGTGTGTGTATATATATACACACACAATGGAATATTACTCGGTCATAAAAAGGAATGCATTGGAGTAAATTCTAATGAAACGGATGAATACTTTGGCCACCTGATGCAAAGAACTGACTCATTTGAAAAGACCCTGATGCTGAGAAAGACTGAAGGCGGGAGGAGAGGGGGAAGACAGAGGATGAGATGGTTGGATGGCATCACCGACTCAATGGACATGAGTAAACTCTGGGAGTTGGTGATGGACAGGGAGGCCTGGCATGCTGCAGTCACAAAGAGTCAGACATGCATGGGGCATGCATGGGGTCACAAAGAGTCAGACACGACCGAGTGACTGAACTGAACTGAGAGCCTATTATAGAGAGTGAAGTCAGTCAGAAAGAGAAAAACAAATATCATATATCAGCGCATATATATGGAATCTAGAAAGATGGTACCGATGAACCCATTTGCAGGGCAGCAGTGGAGACAGAGACACAGAGAACAGACTTGTGGACATGAGGGGAAGGAGAAGGTGGGACAAACGGAGACAGCAGCATGGAAACACATACACCACCATATATAAAACAGGCAGCCAGTGGGGATTTGCCGTATTACTCAGGGTGCTCAAACAGGTACTCCGTAACAACCTAGAGGGGTGCGATGTGGTGGAGGTGGGAGGGAGGGCCAAGATGAAGGGGACTTATGTATACCTATGGTTGATTCATATTGATGTATGGCAGAAACCAACACAGTATTGCAAAACAACTGCCCTTCAATTAAAAATAATTTTTTTTAAAAAAGGAGACAACGAGAGAGATGTGAAGCCTTCTCTCTCCCTGCGTGTATGTGTGCCCAGTGGCCTCAGTCGTGTCTGACTCTTTGCAACCCCATGGACTGTAACCCACAGGCTCCTCTGTCCATGGGATTCTCCAGGCAAGAATATTGGAGTGGGTTGCCATTTCCTTCTCCAGGGGATCTTCCTAACCCAGAAATCGAACTCGTGTCTGCTGCATTTCCTGCATTGCAGCAGATTCTTTATCCATTGAGCCACCTGAAAAGCCCCTTCTCTTTCCCTATTCTCTCCCTGAAGACATCATTCATTTCCACTCCAAATGATAATGACCCTAGAGACCTTCCCTTCCCTCCCTAAAGAGGCTTCACTTACATTTTATATACTCTGGAGCAAAGCTTGCAAGCTCTTTCTCTGGATTAGAAAAAGGGGTATATTTGCCACCTATTCTCTATAAAATGTGAGATTCATAATTTTTAAAAAATTTTTTTTGAGATTCATAATTTTAGAATCTCTCTCCTATGGTGCAAATTCCTTCCCATGCATAGGACCATTAGGCCCTTAATGTGTTAGCCTGTGGATTACTGAAACTTGAAGAAATGGCACTAAGATGCTCCTTGAGTAAATAATTTATATGCCCTTTAACCCAGGAAGATAAAGACAAAAAAATTTAACTGACATATGCTTTCATTTCTCTTGGATAAATACATAGGGGTGGAATTGCTAGATCATATAGCAGGTGAATATTGCACTTTTAAAGAAGCTTCCCAACTGCTTCATAAACTGGATATACCACTTAATATTCTCACAAGCAATATATGAGGACTCCCATTTTTTCTCATTCTCTACTAGATAACCATTCTAGTAGATGCACAGTTTCATCTCATTGTAGTTTTAATTTGCATTTCCCTAATGATTAATGACATGGAGCATCTTTTCATGTATTTATTTGTTATCTGTAAATCTTCTATGGTGATATGTCTGCTCAAATTTTGGCCCTGTTTATAAATTTTGGGGGGCTTCCCTGGTGACTCAGATGGTAAAGAATCCACCTGCAATGCGGGAGAACTGGGTTTAATCCCTGGGTTTGATCCCTGGAGGAGAGCATGGTAAACCATTCCAGTATTCCTGCCTGGAAAATTCCATGGACAGAGGAGACTGGCAGGCTACGGTCCATGGGGTTGCAAGGAGTCAGACACAACTGAGCGACTGTGCACGCATGTAAATTAATTCCCTGGTTCAGTAGTATAAATGCTCTATGCTCAAAGTCATAAGCAAAATACACTTTTATTAATACAATATTCCCAGCACAGAGAAAATTCTAAGAAAATGTTGAAAATGAAAAGAAGCCTTGCCTTAACCTTTAGTCTATATTAAACATTTGTATCACTTTTTCAATTACTTAACTTTTCAAGATATCTTTTTGCAATTCTGTAAAATAAAAACTTTCATGATTTATTTTATATTAAAGATCAGGAATCTGCAAACACATAGTGATTGTTAGTAAAGATTTTGAAAATTTATCTTCTCTTAAGTTACTTTAAATAAGGTGACCTATCCCTTGTTGACCAATGGATTTCACACTGCCTCTTGTGAACAGAGCCAATGAGGAGAAAGTACACATTTCTTCCCCTTTTATTTATATTTCTAAATGACTTATGAGTAGGTAAATGTATCCTAGGGAAGATAACAACATTATCATCAAAGCATATATTACTTATTTTTCAATGATCTTTTCCACACTGTCTAGGGTTTCTTTAAAAGTAGGATTACCATTAAAACATAATTAAAAAGTGCTATTCAATAGATCTTTCACTTTTTTTTTTTTTTACTGTGAATTACTAACAAGGAATCAGTTTATATCAGAATGCTTTCCATTTTCTAATTCTATTTAAAGTGGTATTAAATTCATTTTAAACTTTTAAAAGCAGTAGACTAAGAGTTCTTTCAATCAACATTTTGTGACATAAATTAAGGTATATCTGCCTACCCTTCAAAAGAATGCAATGCTCACTAGGAAGTGCTAGCTGGGAGCCACTTCACTGGACACATTTAATTTACACTTGGCCTACTTCTCCTCACAAACCACCCCTAAATGAATTCAGGTATAATTATATAAAGTTTGAATTACTTTTTTTTTTTGCATGAACCAGTTCATCATTTCAGATATACTTAAGCTTTCCATTTGTCTTCTATTATTTTTCTAAAATGTTAGTTCTTTGAAGAAAATGATGTAGTAAATCACCAAGTTAAAATGAATAATCCTTTTGATTCTGAGGACGATGTCAATGCAATCCATATGACTTTATTATTTATTTCCCATATTAACTGGATGGTGTTGATTTGTCTTTACTTAAATTCTAACACTACCTAAAACTCTTCTCAAAGTTATAAAAGAGTTCTTAAATATAGGGCTCTTTCTGACTAAATTTACAAAAATAATAACTTTGAATGATAGTTGGTGAAACAGCATTTTTCTGGTTTCTTTTAGGTGAGTGCATAACATGATTTTATTTTTCAAGATATTAATACTTTTACAATTTCCTTGTTTACCTTATCTCTATATAGTGTCATTTGACTTGGGTAGCAGTTGCTCAGAAACTATCACATAACCTTAAACAGAGTATACCAATTCGTGGCACAAACTCATCACCTAGCATGTTTGAAAATGATCAGCTGTTAAAACATTAGTTGTCTGTTTAGTTGCTAAGTCACGCGCAACTCTTTTGCAACCTCATGGACTATAGCCTGCCAGGTTCCTCTGTCCAAGGGATTTCCCAGGCAAGAATACTAGAGTGGGTTGCCATTTCCTTCCCCAAAACATTAATAGATAATTCTTTAATACATTCACTTAAAGAGTAAGTATTCAGGCTCCAACATCAAAAACCCCAAACTTCCTTCAATAGGTTAGATCTAACTATATTTTGCTAAGAAGCAATCATAGAACTGACTTTATTTTTTTATTGGAGTATAGTTGCTTTAAAATGTTGTGTTAGTTTCTGTTGTACTGCGAAATAAAATAGAATCAGAAGAAAAAAAGCAAAACAATCATGAAACTGATTAGGAATTCCAGCTGTGACCAACATGAAAATGTAGAGATTGAATCTGAAAGAACTGAAACCAGTAAAACAGATATCAGGCAATGAACAAGAGTGATGGAGATAGGAAACAAAAGACATAAGCCTTACTACTGTTCAAACTGCTGTCTTCACAACATTTCTAGGCTGCGACCTAGAAAGGGGAATCCAGACAGAGTCTGGAAGAATCTATAATTAAGGAAATGGAGCTGAGAGTTCATAGAGACCAAAGCAGCCAGAATTCACAGCACAGAGAACCAGAGATGAGACAGCTACAAAGAAAAAGAACTCCAGAGTTATGAAGAGGATTTCTCTCAACTATTCAAAGTACTGAAGAGTTCATGTAGGCTAAGAAACTACTTGAATCTAGAGAATAAGTCATCTGAAAACAGCAAACAGACAAAGGCTTAAAAAAATGACTGTTCCCACAAGTCAAGTTGGGATACTTGGTAATTCATAGGATATTTGGTAGATTTTACTAGAATGATATTACCTCGTTAAAGCAAATAATTAGCCCTAGATGAAACAGTGTTTGACCTCACATAACAAATCTTAAAACTAAACCAGAAAAATCGAAATATTCTCAAGTAACTTAACCTCATTTTTGAACAAAGCTCAAGAGTATTCATATTAGTAATAATAGAAAAATATTTAGCCTAGGTGATATTACAAGGTCTAGTATGCAATAAAAAGTTACTGTATATACAAAAGCATGGGAAAAAATGAGAAAAAAAATCTAACAAACTCAACTCAGAACTGACACAGATGTTAGAATTACTGACAAGAACACTAACAGAGTTATCAAAGCTTTATTCCATATGATAAAAACCTACATAAAGATTCAGCATTTGAAATAGAGACACAAAAGATAAAAAAGTACAAATTAAGTTCTAGAGATAAAAACTTTAATATATGACATGTAAAAAATTCACATGATGAGAGTAACAGCAGACTAAACTTTGCAAAGAATAATTTAAAGAAACAGCAATAAGAGTGACTGAAAATGAAAGAGAAATGATCAAAAGACTCAAAAACAAATGAGAGAATTAGTAACCTGTGGTACAACTTCAAGTGACCTAATATCTCTGTAATCCAATTGTCCCACCATTAATAGAGAGAAAGGGCAAAAAGTTATTTGAGAAAATACTGGAGGAAAACTTCCCAAAATGTATTAAATGTATAAACCTACACATACAGAACATCTATAATGTCCAAGTACGTAAGAGACAAAGGAAAACTAGAGTCACATCGTTATCAAACTTTAGAAGAGGACCACTGTGGAAATAAAAAAGGGATCAATAGAAGGCAGAGCACCAAAGAATTGATGCTTTCAAACTGTGGTGCTGGAGAAAACTGTTGAGAGTCCCTTGGACAGCAAGGAGATCAAACCAGTTAATCATAAAGAAAGTCAACCCTGAACTTTTAATTGGAAGGACATATGCTGAAGTTGAAGCTCCAATACTTTGGCCAATTGATGCAAACAACTGACTCACCAGAAAAGACCCTAATGCTGGGAAAGATTGAGGCCAGGAGGAGAAGAAGGTGAAAGAAGATGAGATTATTGGATGGCATGACCTATTCAATGGACATGAACCTAGGGGAACTCTGGGAAATGGTGAGGGACAGGGAAGCCTGGCCTGCTGCAGTCCATGGAGTCGCAAAGAGTTGGACACAACTTGGCAACTGAATAACAACAGAAATATCTCTTTAAAATACCATCCATTTTTTAAAGTAAATAATGCATCCAAGCAACCATAGGTCAATAAGAAATCAAAAGGAAAATTATAAATATTTGAAGTGAGTGAAAATGAAAATATATCAAATTTGTGAGATGAAGCTAAAGCAGTACTAGGTTAAGAAATTTATACAATGAAGTATCTTTATCAGAATAAATGAAAAAGTTCAAATAAATCTCAGTTCTGTCTTATAAAACTAAAAAAGCACAGTAAGCTCAACTTAAAGTAAGCAGAAAAAAAGATATAATAAAGTGAAAGTGAAAAGTGAAGTCGCCCAGTAGTGTCTGACTCTTTGCAACCCCATGGACTGAGAAGCCTACCAGGCTCCTCTGCCCATGGGGTTTTCTAGGCAAGAGTACTGGAGTAGGTTGCCACTTCCTTCTCCAGGGTGTCTTTCTGACCCAGAGATCAAACCTAGGTTTCCCTCATTGTAGGCAGATGCTTTACCCTCTGAGCCACCTGGGAAGTCCTAAGATATAATAAAGATTAAAGCAAAAAAAAAAAAAAAAATTCAATGAAATGGAAAACAGAAAAAATAATAGAGAAAAATCAATAAAACCAAGAGAAAGTTCTTTGAGATAATAGATTTAATCAAGTCCCTAGCAATAATGATCATTAAAAAAGGCCACAGATTTCCAATATTAGTAATGAGAGATGTGCATCACTACATACTCTCTGCATATTAAGCAGACTATAAAGGGATATAATGAATCATTTTACATTAATAAATTTGACAATTTTGATAAAATGGACCAATTCTATGAAATATACAAGCTACCAACGATCTATAATAAGACCTGAATCCCTAAATCTATTAGAGAAATTGAATTTGTAGTTAAAAACATTCTTACAGAGAAAATCCCAATTCCTAATGATTTCATTGGTGATTGTTTTCAGAAAACCAAAGAGAATATTTTCCAACTCACACTATAAAGCCAACATTGACCTAAAAGCAAAACAAAACATTATATGAAAATACAAGAGAAAAATACCCCTCTTGAATATAGACGCAGTGTTATTTATAAAACTTTAGCAAACAAAACCCAAAACATAAAAAATGAATAATACATTTTGATCAAGTGGGATGTAAACCAGAATGCAAGATTTGTTTAACATCTGAAAATCAATAAATATAAAACATCATAATAGAAAATTTAAAAAGGAAAATATCATATGATCATAATCCTTATTAATACAGAAAAACTTATTCAACAAAATTCAACCATCACTCAACATTTTTTAAAATCCTTCAACAAACTAGGAAAAGAAGGGAAGTTCTTCAGCACTGATAAACAGCATCTACAAATAATCCTACATGTAGCATCATTCTTACTGGTGAAAAACTAAATGCTTTCTCCTCTCTCAAGAAAAAGAAAGAAATTGTTTTCAGGTTTTAAAGAGGTAAAATTTCCTTTACTCACAGATGACAGCATCATCCATGTAAAAAAAAATCCTATAGAATCTAGATAAAAGGGAACTAATAAGTGAGTTTATCAAGGTTGGAAGATACAAAATAAATGTGGAAAATATAATGTATTTATATAAGCAGTGAATAATCAAAACTTGAAATTGGAAGAGATATAAGAAAATTACTGCTTTTTCGCCCAGAAAATGTAGGAGCTTCTTTCTGAAGCATACATTTTGCTCAGAATAATAACATGGCTATTTTAATAATTTAACTAAAGAGACATATTTTGGAAAAAATTTTAAAATTGAAAAGCAATACTGTAGTAACAAAAATGTGAAATAATTAGAGATGAACCTAACAAAAGATGTGCATGCGTTATACACTGAAAACGAAAATGAACAGCTGTGAGAAACTGAAGATCAAAATAAACAGAATGAGAAACTCTATTGATGAATTATAAAACCTGATATTGCTAAGATATCAATTCTCTACAAATTGACATGTAGATTTGATGTCACTTCAATTTAAATCCCCAGACACTTGGTTTTAGAAATTGATTTTAAAACTAATTTTAAACTAATTTAAATTAGTTTAAATTTAAAACTAATTTTAAACTAATTTTAAAATGGCATAGAAGTAACAAGCACTTATAATAAGCAGAACAACTTTGACAGTGAAAACCTAGAGGACTAATACTATCTAATTTCAAGACTTACTTTAAAGCTGTAATAATCAGAACAGTGTGATTTGGTACACAGATAGAAAAATAGATGAACAGAACAGAATGGAATAGAATAGAATAGAACTAGAATAGAATAGAGTGCGATAATAGAACCACAAATATTAAAAAAAAAAAAAAAAAAAAAAAGACAGCTAATCTTGAATAAACAATCAAAGACAAGTGAAAGTGAAAGTGAGCCGCTCGGTTGTGTCAGATTCTGTGGCCCCATGGACTGTAGCCCGCCAGGCTCTTCTGTCCATAGGATTCTCCAGGCAAGAATACTGCAGTGGGTTGCCGCTTCCTCCTCTGGGGGATCTTTCTGTCCCAGGGAGCAAATCCTGATCTCTCCCATTGCACGCAGATTCATTACCATATAAGCCATCAGGAAAGTCATTAAATATAATGATTTCTACAAATGGTGCTAGAACAATTGGATATTCATATGCAAAAAAAAAAGAAAATGAACATTGATCCATATCTTGCACTGTACACAGAAGTTAGCTTAAAATGAATCATAGGCCTAAATGTAATACATTAAACCATAAACCTCTAGAATGAAATATAACAAAAAATATTTTTTTCTTTGATTGGGCAGAGACTTCTTAGATACATTAACAGCATGATCCAGAAAAGAAACACTGATAAACTGGACTTCCTCAAAATTAAAAACTTCTATTCCTTGAGAGACAAATGAAAAGAAAATATAAGAACAAATCACAGATCAAGAGAAAAATATTTAAAAATCATAAATCTAATAAGGGACTTGGTTGCCCTGGTAACTCAGCTGGTAAAGATCTGCCTGCAATGAAGGAGACCCCAGTTGCATTCCTGGGTCTGGAAGATCCCCTGGAGAAGGGATAGCCTACCCACTCCAATATTCTTTGGCTTCCCTGGTGGCTCAGATGACAAAGAATCTGCCTGCAACACGGGAAGCCTGGGTTCGACCCCTGAATTGGGAAGATCACCTGGAGGAGGGCATGGCAACCAACTCCAGTATTCTTGCCTGGAGAATCCCCACGGACAGAGGAAACTGGTGGAGGCTATAGTCCATGGGGTCACAAAGAGTCGGACATGACTGAGTGACTAAGCACAAACCCAATAATGGATTTGTATTTACAATATATAAATACCTCTCAAAACTTAATAAGAAAATAAACAATCCAATTTTTTAAAATGGGTTGAAAATTTGAACAGAGACTTTTACCAAAGATAATAATCAAATATAATATAGCAACAGCAGATAAGTATATGAAAATATGATCAACATGATTAAACATTACGGAAATATAAACTCAAATGACAGTGAGATGCTAATACATATCTATTAGATACAGTGGAAGTAAGAAATAGACTAAAGGGACTAGATCTGATAGACAGAGTGCCTGATGAACTATGGACAGAGGTTTGTGACATTGTACAGGAGACAGGGATCAAGACCATCCCCCAAAAAAGATATGCAAAAAAGCAAAATGACTGTCTGAGGAGGACTTACAAAAAGCTGTGAAAAGAAGAGAAGCCAAAAGGAAAGAAGAAAAGGAAAGATATACCCATTTGAATGCAGAGTTCCAAAGAATAGCAAGGAGAGATAAGAAAGCCTTCCTCAGTGATCAGTGCAAAGAAATAGAGGAAAACAATAGAATGCAAAAGACTAGAGATCTCTTCAAGAAAATTAGAGATACCAAGGGAACATTTCATGCGAAGATGGGCTCAATAAAGGACAGGAAATGGTATGGACCTAACAGAAGCTGAAGATATTAAGAAGAGGTGGCAATAATACACAGAAGAACTATTCAAAAAAGATCTTCACACCCCAGATAATCACGACGGTATGATCACTCACCTAGAGCCAGACATCCTGGAATGTGAAGTCAAGTGGACCTTAGGAAGCATCAGTATGAACAAAGCTAGTGGAGGTGATGGAATTCCAGGTGAGCTATTTCAAATCCTAAAAGATGATGCTGTGAAAGTGCTGTATTCAATATGTCAGCAAATTTGGAAAACTCAGCAGTGGCCACAGGACTAGAAAAGGTCAGTTTTCATTTGAATCCCAAAGAGAGGCAATGCCAAATAATGCTCAAACTACTGCATAATAGTACTCATCTCACACACTAGCAAAGTAATGCTCAAAATTCTCCAAGCCAGGTTTCAACAGTACATGAGCTGTGAACTTCCAGATGTTCAAGCAGGTTTTTGAAAAGGCAGAGGAACCAGACATCAAATTGCCAACATCTGCTGGATCATCGAAAAAGCAAGAGAGTTCCAGAAAAAAACATATATTTCTGCTGTTGACTATACCAAAGCCTTTGACTGTGTGGATCACAATAAACTGTGGAAAATTCAACAAGAGATGGGACTACCAGACCACCTGACCTGCCTCTTGAGAAATCTGTATGCAGGTCAGGAAGCAACAGTCAGAACTGGACATGGAACAACAGCCTGGTTCTAAATAGGAAAAGGAGTACATCAAGGCTGTATATTGTCACCCTGCTTGTTTAACATATATGCAGAGTACATCATGAGAAATGCCAGGCTGGATGAAGCACAAGCTGGAATCAAGATTGCCAGGAGAAATATCAATAACCTCAGATATGCAGATGACACCACCCTTATGGCTGAAAATGAAGAACTAAAGAGCCTCTTGAAGAAAGGGAAAGAGGAGAGTGAAAAAATTGGCTTAAAGCTCAATATTCAGAATACTAAGATCATGGCATCCAGTCCCATCACTTCATGGCGAATAGATGGGGAAACAGTGGAAACAGTGATTGACTTTATTTTGGGGGGCTCCACAATCACTGCAGTTGGTGGCTGCAGTCATGAAATTAAAAGACACTTATTCCTTGGAAGGAAAGTTATGACCAACCTAGACAGCATATTAAAAAGCAGAGATGTTACTTTGCCAACAAAGGTCCATCTAGTCAAGGCTATGATTTTTCCAGTAGTCAAGTATGGATGTGAGAGTTGGACTGTGAAGAAGGCTGAGTGCTGAAGAATTAATGCTTTTGAACTGTGGTATTGGAGAAGACTCTTGGGAGTCCCTTGGACTGCAAGGAGATCCAAACAGTCCATCCTAAAGAGATCAGTCCTAAGTGTTCATTGGAAGGACTGATGTTGAAGCTGAAACTCCAGTACTTTGGCCACCTGATGCGAAGAGCTGACTCATGTGAAAAGACCCTGATGCTGGGAAAGATTGAGGGCAGGAGGAGAAGGGGATGACAGAGGATGAGATGGTTGGATGGCATCACTGACTCAATGGACATGAGTTTGGTAAACCCCGGAATTGGTGATGGACAGGGAGGCCTGGCGTGCTGTGGTCCATGGGGTTGCAAAGAGTTGTACACAACTGAGCAACTGAGCTGAAAAAAACTGAAAATTAAATATGCCACACCAAGTATGATCAGTACACCTCTGTTAAAATGTAAAATGGTGCAATCTCTTTGAAAAACAACTTGGCAGTTTATTGAGAACTTAAAAAATATACCTATACTGTGATCCAGCTATTTCACTAATATGTGTTTACCTAAAAGAAATGAAAACCCATGTCAATACAAAAGCTTGAACATGAATAGTCATAATGGCATTTTTTTTCCGCAATAGTCCACAACTGGTAACCACCCAAGTATCCATAAGTAACTAAATGTATAAAAACAATGGTGTAGGCATACACTGGATTACTTACAGCAATAAAAATGAATTAACAATTGATGCACATAACATGATGGACGAAAAACAATTATGCTGAGCTAAAGGACCTATGCTTATTGTCCAGTTCCTTTTGAGTGAAAGCTAGAAAATGAAAACTAATCTATGGTAATAGAAAGCAAGAAAGTTTTCTGGGGATAGAGGGGAAGGGGCAGTATTATAAAGGAGCTACAGGAAGCTTTGGGGGATGATAAACGCATACATTGAAACTGTACCTTTTTGATGCATGCATTTTATGGTGTTCCAATTTTACATTAATAAATTGTTCTAACATTAAAAAAAAATAAACAGACATAAGTCAAGTAGAGACAGGAAATGATCAGATCTGCTTAGCATGAAAGTGAAAGTGAAAGTGAAATGGGCTTGTGTCCAACTCTTTGCAACCCTATGGACTATACAGTCCATTGAACTCTCTAGGCCAGAATACTGGAGTAGGTAGCTGTTCCCTTCTCCAGGGGATCTTCCCAACCCAGGGATCGAACTCAGGTCTCCCACATTGCAGGCAGATTCTGTACTGTTTAAGTCACCAGTGAAGTCCAATGAGAGATGTGGCAAACACTGAGTATTATTTAGGCAAGTATTAAAGTTTGTTTGCAGAGCTCTGAAGTGATCTGAGTCTCTGCAAATGATGAGAACTGGGGGAGCTGAAGAGGCAAAGGCAAGAATACTGGAGTCAGTTGCCACTTCCTTCTCCAGGGTATCTTCCCGATCCAGGAATAGAACCCCTGTCTCTTATGTCTCCTGCATTTGCAGAAGGATTCTTCACCACTAGTGCCAACACAAATCAGCCATAATGACACATATCCCCTCCCTCCCTCCATTCCCTCCCCTCCCCTAATCCTACCCTTCTAGGTCATCACAGAGTGCTAGCCTGGGTACCCTGTATTATGCAGCAACTTCTCACCACTTATTTCACACATGACAGTGTATATATGTCAATGATACTTTCATATTCATCCCACTCTCTCATTCTCCCTCTGTGTCCACAAGTCCATTTTCTAGATTTTTGTCTCCAATCCTTTACCCCGGCCTTTTTAAGTTAAGTATATGAATAAACTTGATCATTCAGGAAGTTGTTTCAGGTTGGATTTACTGTCAATAGAAACAAAAGAAATTTTAACTGATATAGTGTCTTTGTTTATCTCATTTTCTGGGGTGAATTCTCAATCATTCAAAATTACTGCAATTACATGGAAAATTGAGATTTGACAAAACCATTAAAGCCCCACTTGGTCTCCCAAGGCCTTGCCTTCATCTATGCTTCACTCTCAGAAACCACAGGGAAACAAAAGGACTGTATTTCCTCTGCATCCCATGAGCTGGTAGTATCTATCGATGATAAAGCATCACTGCTTTTTTCCTAACTAGGTTTAATAAGGGCTGACAGGTTTAGCAAATAAAAATACAAAGATTGTACGGGATGTGTTTGTACTAAAATATTATTTGTTGTTTATCTGAAATTCAGACTTAACTGGGTGCTGTGTATTTTATCTGGCACCTCTAAGTGAGATAAATAATCTCAGATTTCTATCTCTGACATCCTATATCCTGGAACCATTTCTGTTAACAAACAGAAATCATTTTAGGTATTTCAAGCAGAATGAGATTAAACAGAGAACTCGTGAGGGTGGGATGTTTTGAAAGAACAGCATGTATATTATCTATGGTGAAACGGACCACCAGCCCAGGTGGGATACATGAGTCAGGTGCTCGGGCCTGGTGCACTGGGAGGACCCTGAGGAGTCGGGTGGGGAGGGAGGTGGGAGGGGGGATCGGGATGGGGAATACGTGTAACTATATGGCTGATTCATGTCAATGTATGACAAAACCCACTGAAATGTAGTAGAGTGATTGGCCTCCAACTAATAAAATAATATTTTAAAAAAAAAAAAAAAAAAAAAAAAAAAAAAAAAAAAAAAAAAAAAAAAAAAAAAACTACACTAGAAGGAAGGAAAATAAAGGTCACAGAAGTTTCCTTCTACAACTCATGTGTACTACTAGTGCTCACTCAGAAACTGCCAGAAAACAGTTCCACTGGTCATAGCTCTCTAAAGGCTAGGCAAACCACATGTCTGATAAGGGGTTAATGTCCAAATTTACAAAGAATGTATATGACTCAGTAGCCAAAAAATAAATGAGTAAAGGATGCTGAATAGATGTTTTTTTTTCAAAGAAGAGAAACAAATGGTAATATCACTTACCATTGGGGAAATACAAGTCAAAGCCTCATGAACAATCACCTCACACCATTAGGATGTCTATTACCAAAAGATGAGATAAATGCTAGTGAGGATGCGGAGAAAAGGGAGTTCTTGTACATAGCTGGTAGAAATGTAAACTGTTATAGTCATTATGGAAAACAGTATGGAGAAATTCCTCAAAAAATAAAAAACAGAACTACCATATGATCTACCAATCCCACTTCTGGGTATCTACCTAAAGGAAATGAAACCAGGACCTTGAAGAGATATATGTGCTCCTATGTTCCTTGGAGCACATAGACAAGGAATGAAAAAACCTAAGTATCTGTTGACAGATGAATGGATGAAGAAAATATGGTGAATATAAACTATGAAATATTATTTAGCCTTAGAAAATAAGAAAATCCTGCCATTTACAACAACATGGATGAACATGGAGGACATTATGCTAAGTAAGTCAGAAAAAGAAAAGTACTATATGATCTCACTTATATGTGCAATCTACAAAATAAAAGAAGTTGAACTCATAGAAACAGAGTAGAAAAGTGGTTGTCAGGAGCTGGCAGATTGGGGTAATAAGAAGTTGGTAGGAGAAAACAAGATGGCGGAGGAGTTTGTGGACATGGAATACATCTCTCTCCACAGATCCATCAGGAACACACCTTCAGACACAGACGTGCAGGCAGAATACCAGCAGAGAGTGGACAGGAGTACCTGACCAGTGGAAAAGTACATAGAACCACGCAAAACTCTGTAGGATGAAGGGACTAGGGGGAAGACAGGAGTGTTAGTAGGACTGGACTTACCCTCGGCGGGTGGGGGAACTGAAGCAGGGGTCTGATCCCCACATCAAGGCAGTTGTCTGAGTCAGAGGAGAAACATTTAAGGCTGAGAGTGAACAGGCTGATCTGTGGCAGCCTAAATGGGATGAGAATCAGACAGTCCTTTCCACAGCCATATGTACCCCGGGCAGGAACACTGGTCTCCTGGAAGGGGCAGCGGCTGGGAGCTGGAGTTAAGGCATTGTGGAGCAATCCCAGGACAAGGGCTGCTGTTGACTGAGGACAGACAGATTCAGGGAACATGAGGGAGGAGATCATGGTGGGAAATGCCGGTGGAGGAAAGCCACGCAGCCATGGAAGCAAGGCAATACTGCTGAGTCACACGCAGGGGATGGAGCCATCACCATAGCCTCTCTCCCCCCACACGTCAGCATCAGCAGCTGAACAATAGAGAGGCCGGCCCATCAAATGCCTGAGGCACTGAACTACAGAGTAGGACCCCACCCAGGGTGCCCCTTTAAGTGCCTGATGCTCCGATTTACAGAGAAGGACCCCAGCCAGGGGGCCCCTCTAAGTGCCTGACGCTCCGATTTACAGAGAAGGACCCCAGCCAGGGGGGGCCCTCTATGTGCCTGACCCACTGAACAACAGAGGAGGACCCCAGGCAAGGGAGCCCTCTAAGTGCCTGAATGGGCGGAGCTATGGAGAAAGACTGGCCAAAGAGGCCTTCTGGTCGCCAGCTACGAGAGGCTTGAAGAAAGACCCTGATCGGGCCACAACTGCTGTGGTGGAGGCAGTCTGTGTCCCTGAACAACTGGCGCCGCCAGGGTGCCCGCAAGCCAAGCAGCTGGGCCACCTTCGCGCTCAGCTCTCACTGGGAAAAAAGGTCTTGCGTTTATGCGCACAGGGTCACTTCAGTTGTGTCCGACTCTTTGCGACCCTGTAGACTGTGGCCTGCCAGGCTTCTCTGACAGAGAGCGGGTTCTCCAGGGAAGAACGCTGGAGCGTATTGGCCAATCCTGGCTGCCACACCCTTCTTGAGACTATATTTCCTGCTGCCCTGGCCACCAACCCCCCCTGAGCACCTGGGGCTGCCAGGACCCCTGCGACCCACGCAGCTGCACCCCCTCCACGCCTGGCCCTCACGGGGCAAACCCAAGCCCTCCAGGGCAGCCTCGGGAGCAAACCCCAGCGGACAACACACATGTAGAGGTGGAAATAAAACCACACTTGAAACCCAGGGGCAATGTGACTAAGGAAGAAGACCCACAACCTTCCCACCAGCTGTACAAGCTGAAGATTAAATCCACATGATCAACTAAGCAGACTCCATGTCTGTGGAATATATAAAAGGCCATTGAGAGCGCCCACAAAAGAAAATGCACTAGCTCTGATAGCTGTGGACGTTGGAGGCAAGAACACACAGGAGTAGGACCAGATTAGAATCTGAGCAGCCCCCACAGCAGGTCCAGAGATCAGCGCAGTGTTGGAGGGCGTCCTAGGGAGGTGAGGTGGACTGTGACTCCCAGCGAGGGAGAGGACTCTGACAGCAGTGACTCAAGAAAAACATTTATTATTCTTATTTTTTGACATGTTCTGCAGATTCTTTTTAGAGAAGGCAATGGCAACACACTCCAGTGTTCTTGCCTGGAGAATCCCAGGGACGGGGGAGCCCGGTGGGCTGCCGTCTATGGGGTCACATAGAGTCGGACATGACTGACGTGACTTAGCAGTAGCAGTAGCAGATTCTTTTGGATTTCTCTCCCTTTACCCACCCTCTGTTGTAGTTGTCAATTTTATTGGCACTAAGAAATCCAATTAAGCTTTTGAGGTTTTTTTTTTTTTTTCTTTTTCCTTTTCATTCCTCAGTCACATTTTTTATTGTTGTCATAAACTTCTGCTTCTACATAGGGCTTTTTCAGTTCTGTGGAGTTTTCTTCTTCTTTTTTCTTTCCTTTTTTTTAATTGTTTAAAACCTATTATTATTTTTTCTACATTTATTCCTTTGTTTGCTTTTCCTACTGTTCTTTTCCCCTTGCAGTTAATATTTAATATATATAAATCTTCTTCATCTACCTCTATTTAACTTCGTATATCTATTCTTTCTTTCTTTTCTTTCTCTCACTTCAAAATATTTGTTAGATTTATTTTCATTGCTTTATTCCCCAATTGGCAACTTGCTTTAGTTTTGTTTTCCAGTTTGTGCTTTAATTAGTTTTGTTCTGGTAGATATAATTTTTGGTTTCCTTTGTTCGTCAGTCAATCTATTGTACTTTATTTTTGTTGGATTGTTTTGACTTTGCTTATGGGTGTATATATATGTGTGTATATTCAGTTGCATTTTCTATTGTTATAAACTTCTGCCTCTACATTGGAATTTGCAGTTCTATGGAATGTCCCCCCCCCCTTTTTTTCTTCCCTCTTCTGTTTACTTCTCTTTTCTCTTTTTTATAATTTTTAACTTTTAAAACCTATTGTATTTTTTCTACATTTATTCCTTTGTTTGCCTTTCCTACTGTTCTTGTCCCCTTGCAGTTAATCTTTAATGTATATAAATCTTCATCTATCTCTATTTAACTTTGCATATCTCTTCTTTGTTTCTTTCCTTGCCTCTCAACATCTTTGTTAGTTTTGTTTTCATTGCTTTATTTCCCACTCGGCACCTTGTTTTAGTTTTGTTTTCCAGTTTGTGCTTAAGTTAGTTTTGTTCTTAACTGGTAAATATAATTTTTGAGTTCCTTTGTTCACCAGATCAATCAATCTACTGTACTTTATTTTTGTTGGACTGTTTTCACTTTGCCTGTGGGTATATATGTATACGTGTACACTTCGTTATTTTAATTATTATTTGCCTCATTTTGTAACTGCCATTTGTCCGAGGTTCATCTTTGGTTTCTCATTTTTGGATATTTGTTTAATCTCACTTAATGCCATAACAAACCACTTGTGGAATCGTCATTCCTGACCAGAGATCAAGCCCCAAGCCTTTGGAATGGGAACACTGACTCCAAGACCCTAGAGACCAGAGAACTAACCTAGAGACCAGAGAACTAACCCTGCTACTGTTGCTGCTGCTGCTAAGTCACTGTAGTCGTGTCCGACTGTGTGTGACCCCATAGATGGCAGCCCACCAGGCTCCTCTGTCCCCAGTAATCTCCAGGCAAGAATACTGGAGTGGGTTGCCATTTCCTTCTCCAATGCATGCATGCATGCTAAGTTGCTTTGGTCCTGTCCAACTCCATGCGACTCTATGAACTAACCCTAGGGAGTATCAAAGAGTGAGAACTCACACAAAGAAAACCACTTGAATACAAGACCTACCCAGCATCACCCAACAACTAGTAGCACCCTGTGCAGGACATCTTATCTAAACAACAAACAAAACAAAAACACTAACCCAATCATTAGTAGATAGGAGTACCACCTCACTCAGCCTTGCCCATCAGAGGAAAAACAAACAAACAAAAACTCAGCACAAATCTCACCCTATATGAAGCTCACACAAACTACTGGACCAACCTTAGGAGTGTAAAAACCAAAAGGAAGAAAGAATTCAACCTTCTTCAAGGAAAGAATTCAACTTTCCTTGAAGCCTGGGAAAAGGAGACCTCAAACACAATAACTTTTAAAAAAATGAAAAGCCAGAGAAATACTGCACAAATGAAGGAGCAGAAACACAGAAGTCCAAATAAATGAAAAGGAAAGAGGAAAATTACCTTAAAAAGAATTCAGAATAATGATAGTAAAGATTATAAAACATCTTGAAAACAAAATGGAGAAAATGCAAGAATCAATTAACAAAGACCTAGAAGAGTCAAAGAATAAACATACAGAGACAAATAGCACAATCACTGAAATTAAAAATACTCTAGAAGGAATCAATAGCAGAATACATGAATCAGAAGAACAAATTAGTGAGCTGGAAGATGAAATGGTGGAAATAAATTCTGAAGAGCAAAATAAAGTATAAAGAATGAAAAGAGCTGAGAACAGTCTCAGAGACCTCTGGGACCATATCAAACACACAAACATTTGAATTAATTATAGGGGTCCCAGAAGAAGAAGAGAAAAAGAAAGGGTGTGAGAAAATTTTTGGAGATTACAGTTGAAAATTTCCCCAACATGGAAAAGGAAATAGTCAACCAGGTCTAAGAGGCACAAAGAGTCCCAAACAGGATAAACCCAAGGAGAAACACACCAAGACACATACTGATCAAGCTAACAAAGACTAAACACAAAGAAATAATATTAAAAGCAGCAAGGGAGAAGCAGCAAGTAATATACAAGGGAAACCCCACGTGCTTAATAGCTGGCCTTTCAGCAGAAACTCTGCAGGCCAGAAGAGAATGGCAGGATATCTTTAAAGTACTGAAAGGGAAAAAGCTACAACCAAGATTAATGCACCCAGCAAAGATTTCAATTGAGGGAGAAATAAAAACTTTTCAGGCAAGCAAAAGTTAAGAGAATTCAGTACCACTAAACCAGCTTTACAACAAATGTTAAATGGACTTAAATAGTCAAGAAATACAACAGAAGAAAAAAGATCTACAAAATCAACCCCAAACAATTAGAAAATGGCCATAGAAACATATATGTCAATAATTACTTTAAATGTAAATGTATTTAATGCTCCAACCAAAAGACACAGACTGGCTGAATGGATACAAAAACAAGACCCATATATACGTTGTCTACAAGAAACCTACTTCAGACCTCAAGACACATATAGACTGAAAGTGAGAGGATGGAAAAATATATTCCATGCAAATGGGAAGCAAAAGAAAGCCGAAGAAGGAATCCTCATATCATACAAAACAGACCTTAAAATAAAGAAGGTTTACAAGAGATAAGGAAGGACATTACATTATGATCAAGGGATCAATCCAAGAGGAAGATATAACAATTGTAAATATCAAAGCACCCAACATAGGAGTACCTCAATACATAAGACAAACACTAACAGACATAAAAGGAGGAACTGACAGTAACACAATAACAGTAGGAGACTTTAACACACATTCACACCAATGGACAGAACATCAAAACAGAAAATTAATAAGGAAACACAAGTCTTAAATGATTTATTAGGTAAGATGAATCTCATTGATATCTTCAGGACATTCCATCCAAATGCAGAAGAATACACCTTCTTCTCAAGTGCACATGGAACATTCTCCAGGATAGACCAGATCTTGGGTCACAAATCAAACTTTAGTAAATTTAAGAAAACCAAAATCATATCAAGTATCTTTTCTGACCACAATGCTGAGATTAGATATCGATTATAAGAAAAAAACTGTAAGAAACACAAACACGTGGAGATTAAACAATGTTCTAAATAACCAACAGGTTACTGAAGAAATCAAAAGGGAAATAAAAAGATTTCTAGAAACAAAAGACAATGAAAATGTGACTACTCAAAACCTATGGGATACAGCCAAAGCAGTTCTAAGAGGGAATTTTATAGCAATCCTATCTCAAGAAACAAGAAAAACATCTAATAGACAACCTAACTTTACACCTAAAGCAACTGGAAAAAGAAGAACAACAACAGCAGCAACAAAAACAAAAAAAAAACAAAAAAAAAATTAGTAGAAGGAAAGAAATCATAAAGATCTAAGCAGAAATAAACAAAAAATAAAAGAAACAATAGCAAAGATTAATAAAACTAAAAATTGGTTCTTTGATAATTTAGACAAAATTAACAAACCCTTAGCCAGACTCATCAAGAAAGAAAGAGAGAAGAATCAAATTAACAAAATTAGAAATGAAAAAGGAGAGGCTACAACAGACAATGCAGAAATACAAAGGATTATAAGAGAATATTATGAACAACTATATGACAATAAAATGGATAACCTGGAAGAAATGGACAGATTCTTAGAAAAGTTCAATCTTCCAAGACTGAACCAGGAAGAAATAGAAATTATGAACAACCCAATTACAAGCACTGAAATTGAAGCTGTGATCAAACATCTCCCAAAAAACAAAAGCCCAGGACCAGATGTCATCACGGAAGAATTCTATCAAACATTTAGAGAAGAGCTAATGCCTATCCTTCTAAAACTCTTTCCAAAAATTGCAGAGGAAGGAATACTTCCAAACTCATTCTATGAGGCCACCATCACTCTGATATCAAAACCAGACAGAGACATCACACAAGAAAGAAAATTACAGGCCAGTATCACTGATCAACACTGATGCAAAAATTCTCAACAAAATTTTAGCAAACAGAATTCAGCAACATACACCATAATCAAGTTGAGTTTATTCCAGGGATGCAAGGATTCTTGAATATACAGAAATCAATCAATGTGATACACCATATTAACGAATTGAAAGATAAAAGCCATATGATCATCTCAATAGATGCAGAAAAAGCCTTTGGCAAAATTCAGCACCCATTTATGATTAAAGTTCTTCAAAAAATGGGCATAGAAGGAACCTACCTCAACATAGTAAAGCCTACAGCAAACATTATTCTCAATGGTGAAAAACTGAAAGTATTCTCCCTAAGTTCAGGAACAAGACAAGGGTGTCCACTTTCACCACTATTATTCAACATAGTTCTGGAAGTCCTCGCTACAGCAGTCAGAGAAGAAAAAGAAATAAAAGGAATCCAGATTGGAAAAGAAGAAGTAAAACTCTCGCTGTTTGCAGATTACATGATACTGTACAGAGAAAACACTAAAGATGGTATCAGAAAACTACTAGAGCTAATCAGTGAACTTAGCAAAGTTTCAGGATACAAAATCAATACACAGAAATGACTTGCATGTTATATACTAACAATGAAAAATCAGAAAAAGAAATTAAGGAATCAATCCCATTTGCCATCGCAAAAAAAAAAAGAATTAAATATCTAGGAATAAGCTTACCTACAAACAAAAGAACTGTACACAGAAAATGATAAGACACTAGTGAAAGAAATCAAAGATGACATAAACAGATGGAGAGATATTCCATGTTCCTGGGTAGGAAGAATCAATATTGTGAAAATGACTATACTACCAAATGCAATTTATAAATTCAGTGCTATCCCTAACAAATTACCAAAGACATTTTTTTCACAGAAAAATTTTACAATTCATATGGAAACACAAAAGACCCTGAAAAGCCAAAGCAGTCTTGAGAAAGAAGAATTGAGCTGGAGGAATCAACCTTTCTGACTTAAGATTATACTACAAAGCTACAGTCATCAAGACAGTATGATACTGGCACAAAAAAGGAAATATAGACCAATGGAACAAGATAGAAATCCCAGAAATAAATTCATGCACGTATGGGTACCTTGTTTTTGATAAAGGAGGCAAGAATATACAATGGGGTAAAGACAGCCTCTTCAACAAATGGTGCTAGAAAACTGAACAGCTACATGTAAAAGAATGAAATTAGAATACTTCCTAACACCATTAGTTCAGTTCAGTTACTCAATCATGTCCAACTCTTTGCAATCCCATGGACTGCAGCACGCCAGGCTTCCCTGTCCATCACCAACTCCCGGAGTTTAACCAAACTCAAGTCCATTGAGTTGGTGATGCCATCCTACTATATCATCCTCTGTCATACCCCTCTCCTTTTGCCTTCAATCTTTCCCAGCATCAGGGTCTTTTCAAATGAGTCAACACTTCGCACCAGGTGGCCAAAGTATTGGAGTTTCAGCTTCAGCACCAGTCCTTCCAATGAACAGTCAGCACTGATCTCCTTTAGGATGGATTGGTTGGATCTCCTTGCAGTCCAAGGGACTCTCAAGAGTCTTCTCCAACACCACAGTTCAAAAGCATCAATTCTTTGGTGCTCATCTTCTTTATAGTCTAACTCTCACATCCATACATGACTTCTGGAAAAACCATAGACTTGACTAGATGGTCCTTTAGCAAAGTAATGTCTCTGCTTTTTAATATGCTATCTAGGTTGGTCATAATTTTCCTTCCAAGGAGTAAGCATCTTTTAATTTCATGGCTGCAATCTACATCTGCAGTGATTTTGGAGCTCCAAAAAATAAAAGTCTGACACTGTTTCCACTGTTTCCCCATTGATTTGCCATGATGTGATGGGACTGGATGCCATGATCTTAGTTTTCTGAATATTGAGCTTTAAGCCAACTTTTTCACTCTCCTCTTTCACTTTCATCAAGAGGCTCTTTAGTTCTTCTTCACTTTCTGCCATAAGGGTGGTGTCATCTGCATATCTCAGGTTATTGATATTTCTCCCAGCAATCTTGATTCCAGCTTGTGCTTCATCCAGCCTGGCATTTCTCATGATGTACAGTGCATATAAGTTAAATAAGCAGGGTGACAATATACAGCCTTGATGTACTCCTTTTCCTATTTGGAACCAGGCTGTTGTTCCATGTCCAGTTCTGACTGTTGCTTCCTGATCTGCATACAGGTTTCTCAAGAGGCAGGTCAGGTGATCTGGTAGTCCCATCTCTTGTTGAATTTTCCAGTTTATTGTGATCCACACAGTCAAAGGCTTTGGCATAGTCAATGAAGCAGAAATAGATGTTTTTTCTGGAACTCTTTTGCTTTTTCGATGATCCAGTGGATGTTGGCAATTTGATCTCTGATTCCTCTGCCTTTTCAAAAACCTGCTTGAACATCTGGAAGTTCACAGTTCATGTACTGTTGAAGCCTGGCTTGGAGAATTTTGAGCATTACTTTGCTAGCGTGTGAGATGAGTGCAATTATGCAGTAGTTTGAGCATTATTTGGCATTGCCTCTCTTTGGGATTCAAAAGAAAACTGACATTTTCCAGTTCTGTGGCCACTGCTGAGTTTTCCAAATTTCCTGGCATATTGAGTGCAGCACTTTCACAGCATCATCTTTCAGGATTTGAAATAGCTCACCTGGAATTCCATCACCTCCACTAGCTTTGTTCATACTGATGCTTCCTAAGGTCCACTTGACTTCACATTCCAGGATGTCTTACTCTAGGTGAGTGATCATACCGTCGTGATTATCTGGGTCGTGAAGATCTTTTTTGAATAGTTCTTCTGTGTGTTATTACCACCTCTTCTTAATATCTTCAGCTCCTGTTAGGTCCATGCCATTTCCTGTCCTTTATAGAGCCCATCTTTGCATGAAATATTCCCTTGGTATCTCTAATTTTCTTGAAGAGATCTCTAGTCTTTCCCCTTCTATTGTTTTCCTCTATTTCTTTGCACTGATCACTGAGGAAGGTTTTCTTATCTCTCCTTGCTATTCTTTGGAACTCTGCATTCAAATGGGTATATCTTTCCTTTTCTCCTTTCCTTTCGGCTTCTCTTCTTTTCACAGCTATTTGTAAGGCCTCCTCAGACAACCATTTTGCTTTTTTGCATTTCCTTTTCTTGGGAATGGTCTTGATCCCTGTCTCCTGTACAATGTCAAGAACCTTTGTCCATAGTTCTTTAGGCACTCTGTCTATCAGATCTAGTCCCTTAAATCTATTTCTCACTTCCACTGTATAATTGTTAAGAGATTTGATTTAGGTCATACCTGAATGGTCTAGTGGTTTTCCCTGCTTTCTTCAATTTAAGTCTGAATTTGGCAATAAGGAGTTCATGATCTGAGCTACAGTCAGCTCCGGGTCTTGTTTTTGCTGATTGTATAGAGCTTCTCCATCTTTGGCTGCAAAGAATATAATCAATCTGATTTCAGTGTTGGCCATCTGGTGATGTCCATGTGTAGAGTCTTCTCTTGCGTTGCTGGAAGAGGGTGTTTGCTATAACCAATGCGTTCTCTTGGCAAGATTCTATTAGCCTTTGCCCTATTTCATTCTGTACTCCAAGGCCAAATTTGCCTGTTACTCCAGGTGTTTCTTGACTTCCTACTTTTGCATTCCAGTCCCCTATAATGAAAAGGACATCTTTTTTGGGTGTTAGTTCCAAAAGGTCTTGTAGATCTTCATAGAACCATTCAACTTCAGCCGTTTCAGCATTACTGGTCGGGGCACAGACTTGGAATATCGTGATATTGAATGGTTTGCCTTGGAAATGAATGGAGATCATTCTGTCGTTTCTGAGATTGCATCCAAGTACTGCATTTAGGACTGTTTTTGATTATGGTGGTTACTCCATTTCCTCTAAGGGATTCCTGCCCACAGTAGTAGATATAATGTTCATCTGAGTTAAATTCACCCATCCCAGTTCATTTTAGTTCGCTGATTCCTAGAATGTCGACGTTCACTCTTGCCATCTCCTGTTCGACCACTTTCAGTTTGCCTTGATTCATGGACCTAACATTCCAAGTTCCTATGCAATGCTGCTCTTTTCATCATCGGACCTTGCTTCCATCACGAGTCACATCCACAACTGGGTGTTGTTGTTGCTTTGGCTCCGTCTCTTCATTCTTTCTGGAGTTATTTCTCCACTGATCTCCAGTAGCATATTGTGCTCCTAGCGACCTGGGGAGCTCATCTTTCAGTGTGTTATCTTTCTGCCTTTTCATGCTGTTCACAGGGTTCTCAAGGCAAGAATACTGAGGTGGTTTGCCATTCCCTTCTCCAGTGAACCGCATTCTGTCAGAACTCTCCACCATGACCCGTCCGTCTTACTCGGCCCTACACGGCATGGCCCATGGTTTCATTGAGTTAGACGAAGCTCTGGTCCATTTGATTAGATGGGTTAGTTGTCTGTGACTGTGGTTTCAGTCTGTCTGCCCTCTGGTGCGCTCAGTGCCTATTATCCTACTGGGGTTTCTCTTACCTTGGACGTGGGGCAGCTCCTCTCGGCTGCTCACCACTCCAGCACCATGCAGCCATACAACAGTGATAAACACCATTCACGATGATTAACTCAAAATGGATTAAAAACCTAAATATAAGACCAGAAACTATAAACCTCTTAGAGGAAAACATATGCAGAACACTCGATGACATGAGTCAAAGCAAGATCCTCTATGACCCACCTCCTAGAGTAACAGAAATAAAAACAAAAGGAAACAAGTGGAACCTGATTAAACTTAAAAACTTTTGCACAGCAAAGGATACAATAAGCAAGGTGAAAAGAAAACCCTCAGCATGGGACAAAATAATAACAAGTGAAACAACTGACAAAGGATTAATTTCCAAAATATACAAGCAGCTCATACAACTCAATACCAGAAAAAAACACAACCCAATCAAAAAGTGGGAAAAGAACTAAACAGACATTTCTCTCAAGAAGACATACAGATGGCTAACAAACACATGAAAAGATGCTCAACATCACTCACTCTTAGAGAAATGCAGATCAAAACTACAATGAGATATCATCTCACACTGATCAGAATGGCCATCATCCCAAAATCTACAAACAATAAATGCTGGAGAGGGTGTGGAGAAAAAGGAACACTCTTGCACTGTTGATGGGGATGTAAATTGATACAGTTACTATGGAAGATGGCATGGAGATTCCTTAAAAAACTAGAATAAAATCATCATATGACCCAGCAATCCCACTTCTAGGCATATACCTTGAGCAAACCAAAACTGAAAGAGACACATGTATCCCATTGTTCACTGCAGCAGTATTTACAATATCTAGAACATGGAAGCAACCTAGATGTCCCTAAAGAGATGAATGGTTAAAAAATTGTGGTACATCTACACAATGGGATATTATTCAGCCATAAAAAGGAACATATTTGAGTCAGTTCTGATGAGATGGATGAACCTAGATCCTATTATACAGAGTGAAGTGAGTCAGAAAGAGAAAGATAAATACCGTATTCTAACACATATATATGGAATCTAGAAAAACGGTGTTGAAGAATTTATTTATAGGGCATCAGTGGAAAAACAGACATAGAGAATAGACTTACGGACATGGGGAGAGGGGAGGAGAGGGTGAGATATAGAGAAAGAGTAATATGGAAACTTACATTACCATATGTGAAATAGATACCCAACAGGAATTATTTGCATGGCTCAGGAAACTGAAACAGGGGCTCTGTGTCAGCCTGGAGGGGTGGGATAGGGAGGGAGGTCGGGGGGAGGTTCAAAATGGAGGGGATATATGTAAACTCATGGCTGATTCATGTTGAGGTTTGACAGAAAACAGTAAAATTCTATAAAGTAATTATCCTTCAATAAAAGATAAATTAAAAAAGAAAAAAAGAAGTTGGTAAAAGATTACAAATCTTTAATTATAAAATTAATAAGGTCTGAAGATCTGATTTATAACATGGTGACTATGGTTGATAATACCGTATTGTATAAATTTCCTAAGAAGGAATACATGTGTTTTCACCAAAGAAAAGTAAATACGTGAAGTGGTTGATGACAACACATACATATATCAAATCATCACTTAAATATATTATAATTCTGTTTGTAAATTATATTTCAATTAATCTGGGAAAGAGTAAATACTGTGTGTATCACGTTATATGAATTCCAAAAGCAAACAAAGATGATCTAAGGTGTCAGAAGTTGGAAGAGTGGTCACCTCAGAGATTAGAGAGTGAGACTGATTGACATGTAACAGGAAGGATTTTTCTTGGGTGCTAAAAATATTCTGTGTCTTTTACAGGGTGTTGATTACATAAATAAATATACACATAAATACTCACCAAGCTATAAACTTAATATTAATGCACCTTATAGGATACATGTTACATCTCAATTGAAAGGTTTTTCAAAAGTCATATTTGCTGAAGCACACATATTTATTTACTACTACTAGCAGAAGAAAAATATTCTCTCCTTTCCTTACAACTTTCAAATTTTATCAAGTGCCTCTCATTGATAAAAACTGGAGTCATACCAACAAAAGAATCAGGGGAGTTCATTTTCCAGGATTTTGGACCCACAGAATAGGGAATAGTATAAAATGAAGTAAGAATAAACACTGAATATCCCTCTCAAAGCACTTATCTTGTGAGAATTTAATGAAAAACAAAGAATAAAAAGAATCCTAGAATATTGCACTACAGATGACATTTAAAAAATATTCCTTTTGGAATATCCTAAGGTTCATAATTAAAATCCAACAGGTGTGTGTATATTTTAACCAGGATAGCAATATGAGGGAAACACAGTTATCTAGGAAATATAGTACTAAAATTGAATCCTTATACAATTCCATGATTAAAATCTAAATGTTCATAGAATGTAGGAATGACAGTTTTAATTAGACTATACCTTAAGAGAATGAAACACAAGCACTGATTCTCTAACAAAAGAATTTCTACTGAAATGATATAAAATGCAACAACACAAAAATAACACATTTCAACTTTCTTACATAATCAGTTCAGTTCAGTCGCTTAGTCGTGTCCGACTCTTTGCGACCCCATGAACTGCAGCATGCCAGGCCTCCCTGTCGGTCACCAACTCCCAGAGTCTACCCAGACCCATGTCCATCAAGTCGGTGATGCCATCCAGCCATCTCATCCTCTGTCATCCCCTTCTCCTCCTGCCCCCAATCCCTCCCAGCATCAGGGTCTTTTCCAATGAGTCAGCTCTTTGCATTAGGTGGTCAAAGTACTGGAGTTTCAGCTTCAGCATCATCAGTCCTTCCAATGAACACCCAGGACTGATCTCCTTTAGGATGGACTGGTTGGATCCCCTTGCAGTCCAAGGGACTCTCAAGAGTCTTCTCCAACACCACAGTTCAAAACCATCAATTCTCAGTGCTCAGCCTTCTTCACAGTCCAACTCTCACATGCATACATGACTTCTGGAAAAACCATAGCCTTGACTAGACAGACCTTTGCTGGCAAAGTAATATCTCTGCTTTTAAATATGTTATCCAGGTTGGTCATAACTTTCCTTCCAAGGAGTAAGCGTCTTTTAATTTCATGGCTGCAATCAACATCTGCAGTGATTTTGGAGACCAAAAAAATTAAGTCAGTCACTGTCTCCCCATCCCTTTCCCATGAAGTGATGAGACCAGATGCCATGATCTTAGTTTTCTGAATGTTGAGCTTTAAGCCAACTTTTTCACTCTCCTCTTTCACTTTCATCAAGAGGCTCTTTGGTTCTTCACTTTCTGCCATAAGGGCGGTGTCATCTGCAAATCTGAGGTTACTGATATTTTCCCTGGCAATCTTGAATCCAGCTTGTGCTTCTTCTAGCCCAGCGTTTCTCATGATGCACTCTGCATGTAAGTTAAATAAGCAGGGTGATGATATACAGCCTTGATGTACTCCTTTTCCTATTTGGAACCAGTCTGGTGTTCCATGTCCAGTTCTAACTGTTGCTTCCTGACCTGCATATAAGTTTCTCAAGAGGCAGGTCAGGTGGTCTGGTATTCCCATCTCTTTCAGAATTTTCCACAGTTTATTGTGATCCACACAGTCAAAGGCTTTGGCATAGTCAATAAGCCAGAAATAAATATATAAAAATATGAATACCTGACCTATGTTTTCATTTTCCTTCTTGCATTTACTTTACTTAGAAATGTAATCTTTGAATGTAGCATGTGTAGCTTCAAGCTTGTCAATCCAAGTTTATGATTTTTTTTTAACTAGCATGTTTTACTACAGAGAGAAATATTTTGCATATTATAAAGTATATTGTCATTTGTGGTGGACTTTTCTATTTTTTTCAAATTAAAAACCTGTGATTATACCTGCCATAAATCAATAGCTCAATGTTTTATCCTACCACATTATAACTATAAAATCCATGTTATTACCGAGAATAGTAAGCTATAAGGCATGCAAAGAACAATAAAAGTATTTTTAAAGATCTGTTGCCTACTGCTCTACTAATTTTCATCTTTAATACTATCCCCATTGCTACAATCTGTCACATGTTCTTGTCCATCCTTCTGTAGCTCCCAGACAGCGTCATCTGACAAGCAAAGCCCATACAACTCTTTTTTTTTCTTTAATCCTCCCACTGTAACTTATCTTGGCATAAATGTGACGTTTCTCCCTATGAGGAGGAACATAGGGCTACCCACAAAATAAAGATCATTTATCCCACTCCACTGATCATTTTATCTTTTCCCACCACTACTGAGCGTGGGAACCCTAGGTTCACTTGAATGTCATGTCTTCACGTATCTCAGCGTGGTCCTGAGGAGAAAAACACAGTCTCTCTAATCTAAAGTGTTCTCCCTACCTTCCTCAAATAGCATATTTTGCTATTCACTGATCATTTCCTTCTGATTTATGGTATACCACTGTGCTACATGTGTCATCCAATAAACTATTCATGAGAATATTTGCAGCAGGATTACTAGGGAAAAAAAAGATGACTGGAAAATTACATTTACCAACATCAAGGTTTTCTCTTTTGCCATACTCCTTAAAATAACATTATTATTTCAATACTGTAGTCATTTGACATTTTCCATACATCATTGAAGATTTTTGTCTGAGTTAGATAAGAATATCTTCAAACATCCAGAATTCAGCATATCTCCGACCCACCATAATTTTACATAATTACTTAATAATTACATAATTACTTCTGTAATTTTTCAGTGAAAACTTTTTCTTCTTCCATTGCTTCATGGACTTTGACGCTCTTCCCCCAATTCTGTGTTTAGTGATCTCTGAACTCATTTTGTGTAATGTTTTCAATGATTTCCCTCGTCTTTCTTACACTCATAGAAGTCTGACTCCAGTTCTCTTAAAACTGTCAGTACGCTTTACTTGGATATGTTTTCGTATATGTAAGTTGCATCTACTCTCGTTTGTTTCTGATTTTCTTTTCTTAGCCTTTTCACCATCTCTTAACTATATTCTCTAACTGTTTATGTTTTATTTTTCACTCTCCTTTTTTTTCTACCTGTGCATACAGGAGGCCCCATGATACAAGCAGAAAGCACTGGAAAGGCAAGAGATTTGGAGTGAATTCTGGCATATTAACTCTCTCTTTGACTTTAGGAAAACCACTGCCCCTCCGCGGGCCTCTCTTTCCTCACTGTAAATAGGAAAACTCATTGGGGTTGCTGTGTGAGGTCACAGCCCGTGCTAGAAATTCTGTACTTCTAAGAATCAGCAATGGTATCTCTGCCTATATGGCTGCATCTATATCTAGCCATCTTGTTCCCCATTTTCTGTTTCTACATAAGAATAGAACCAACCTTTTCTCTGAGTTTCCAGTCCTAAATTCTGCCATATTATTTTCTTGCTCCTTTTTACTTTAACTTCTACTTTAATTGTTGTCTATTTCTTCTTGTTTTTGGTCTGAAGTCCAGAGAAATCAGATTCCAAAAATCTGTAAATGTTCTGCTCTGTAAGTCTCAAATCTGGCAACATTTGTTCACTGCTTAGGTCGTGAACACAGGCGCACACATACACACTCACATACACACACTTTGCCGCTTCTGAAATCATACGGGTCTAAGTTCAAACCCTAGCCGCACACTTCCCCTGCTAAGCCACAGTTTCCTCAAATGTGACAAGAAAGTAACATCCTTACCTTACTGTCGTTGCTGTTTAGTCACTCAGTTAGGTCCAGTGTTTTTTTTTAGGTCCCATTTTTTATGACCCCATGGACTATAGCCTGCCAGGCCCCTCTGTGCATGGGATTTCCTAGGTAACAGCACTGGAGTGGGTTGTCATTTCCTTCTCCAAAACATACCTTAGAGCTCTGTTGTGAGAATTTCAAAGGATACTGGTTAAAGAGGATAGAGTTCCACACAGTGCCAGTACTTGGGAGGTCTTAAGCTAGTCTTCTTTTCCTCCTTCTCACTATTTTAATATGATTTCACATGCAAAATGTAGCTCAGCTCCTTGAGACAAGTCAGCTTCCTTTGTCCTCCACACCAGGACACAGGACCTCCACAGTTCCACAAGAACCTCCACACCTCCACACACACGGCACCAGGACCGTGACTCCAGTGGGAAGATGGGAGGCCTTCAAACCTCTGGATCTATTTTTAATAATACACAGAAGAGGTCTTTATTTGGAGATTTTCTGACCATGATAAAAGGATTCACTGGCAATGACTAAATTGCCTCTCTGTAGGGAAACTACGTAAAGTTGATTCTAAAGTGTGAGCATCAGTTCCAGATCACCTGCTCTTCCCTGAGGGACTGGCATGTCACTTGGCCGGTATGATCAAGGTGACATTTGCCTGGAACCTCTTTCGGGTTTTGTCACATGCAGATCCCTCCCTCTCTCCCCCATAGGAACACCTTTGTCTTCTCATCATGAAATCAATGAATCTAACTATATCCCTACCCTTATTTTTCACCGTGTCTTCCGTTATCATGGAAGACATGGCCTGCCAACCCTCTGCTTATGCCCCAGATCCTACTTCCATTTCCCTTCTTCAAAGCTTTTCCTCTGCAGTCATCTCTTTCTCTCCTGCGTTACTGATTCCTTCTCCTCGACCATGCCATTCCCATCTGCCATTGACATGTTCTAGGATATACTTTCCTTAAAACATAAACTTTCTCCTTAACCCTAAAGCCTCCTATAGATAATACAGCTAATACTCTATCTCTGACCCCCACTGCACAGCAGAACTTCTCAAAAATCTTCTCTCCTCCTTATTCCCTCAATTTTCATTCATTCTTCAATCATTCTGGTTTCCTTCACAATGAAATCAAAACTGTTCTTTATATGGCAGCCAATAAACCATCCTCTGGTCAAATCCAAGCCCATCTCTCCAGTCTTCTCCTAGCCTCTTAGTAGAATTCACAGAACACTCACTTTTTATTAAAATACTTTTCCCTTCACCTCCATGTTGTCACAAAGTCTTCATTTTCCTTCTACTCTATCTTCTGTCTCCTTTGCTGCTTCATCCTTCTTCCAAACATCTAAATATTGGAGAATCTTAAGGCTCAGTCCCGAGAGGCTTGTTCTTAATCTTTCTGTATTTAGCCTCACCATCTGTAATCTCTTCCAGCTCCACAGATAAAATTGATGCTTTTGAACTGACTTCCAAAATTTTATCTCTAGCACCACGCTCCTCTCATAGACATCCTGTATTTCTAATTAGATATACAATAGGAATCTCATACTTGACATGTTCCAGACCAATCTTTTAACATAACCCCCTCTCCTAATCTTTCCCGTCTCAGTAAATGGCACCAACCCCTTTCCTGTTATACAGGTTAAACACATAGTTTTACCCTCGAGGCCTCTTTCCTCCTCTCTCCCAATTTAGTCTACTGAAGTCCTGCCTATTATTTCCACCTGTGAATTAGATCACAAAATACCCATTTTTCTTTGCCTCACATGCCACTGTACCCAGTTAAACCATGTTACCTGGGCAGAGAACTTGGAACGAAGGAGGATTAAAGCATAATGCTGACATGTCTACATGGCAAGGAATTTCCCCATTCTTCAGCCCTGTCTTTTCAAGAAGAAGTTTTAAAGGCGAGGAGAGGCATACTGTGTATACTTACTTCATTAGAAGAATTGGAGTGAAGAAGAAGTGGGTTTACAAGTACAAGCAGCACATGGATGAAACAGATACTACTTTTTTGGGAGGTCCTTAGTATTGACTAGGATCCCCTCATGGCACAGTGTTAAAGAATCCACCTGCAATGCAGGAGATGCGTGTTCAATCCCTTGTCAGGAAGATCCCTTGGAGGAAGAAATGGTAACCCATTCCAGTATCCTTGCCTGGGAAATCCCATGGACAGAGGAGCCTGGTGGGCTATAGTCCATGAGGTTGTGAAAGAATTGGACAGAACTTAGCAACTAAACAAACAAAAAAAGTGCTGACTAGTAGAAAAGCATAATGGTAATAGTTTAAATATTACATTAGAAATAAATCCATGTTTTGAATGTGTAAATCCAAAATGATTCCAAAATGCATCAGCTCTGTCATTCTAAACTGAATGTATTAAATACACAACTTTTCCTAAAGACTCAAAATATTTGCTTTTTAATATGCTGTGACGATAAAGGAGATTTGATAGAAAATATATCTTCATGTGTGAAGTTAGAACTTAAAATAATTCTCATGTATTCTTCTTGTATCCCCACATCCCCACTTCTCATACAATTGAGAAAACAGTCGTGCAGACATTGCTAAGTAATTCCTTCCTGCTCTAGTGTAATAAATTAGTGACACTTAAATGCATAAATTAACATTGATTCAGCTTTTCTTCTGGGATCTAGAAATACCTCTTTCCATTTGAGTTACCTTCCACTTCTCTGATTGGTCTCTTTACTCTGGAGAACAGGAGTTGCTAATCCTTTTATTTGCATGTTTACATAGCTCTAAGCTATCTTTCTGAAGCCTAGAAGAGGACAGATGATAAAATGCAATGGTGGAAGGACTGCTACGCTCCGCCTCTGTGTTCCGTTTCTATTTACCTCAGTGACTGGCTTTCCCTGCTCTCCAAAGAAGACAGAGTTGCTGCTGTGGTCTTTCAAACATCTTAAGAGAACTTAAATCTTACTCTGGTTTCTCTCATTGCCATTTTTATTTTTTTTGGCTTCTTCTAAACAATCATTTTTCTCTTGTCCTCCTCTTCCCAAGGTGACATTATTGTCCTCAGCTATTCCTTTAAATCTCTCTCTGCCGATCAGAACAGCAACGCTACCCTACTCTATAGGATGTTCTCACTTTAATTTTGTTAATACAATGTGTTTAATTGACTCTCTCAAGACATCCTTTGAATTCTCCTCTTGATCTACTGCCATTCTGACCATATTTTCCAATTCTATTTCTTTCCTCTTCCCTATCTCCACTTCTGTTATAGCTTCCATACGTTTACCTCTATCAAAGTCATAGTGTCCCTCAGCCACACCTTTTCTGACCTTTATTTTTTTGTGTAGCATTCTTTTTTCTTAACTTATTCAGAGGAATCACTAAAGTCACTTCAGCGTCCTGGCTTCTCTTCCCTCGTGTATTCTCCAAAGTCTGATCCATTTTTTCTTTCCCCACCAATTTGAAGATTACAGAAAATCCATTAATAACAAGGATTTTAATTATCTCAAACATGCCTCTTGTGTTCAATCCAACTGAGTTTCTAATCAGTGTTCCCTGGTTGAACCACTCAACCCCCTGTGGCAAATCCTCGCTGCAATTCTTCCCCCCCAAGGCATTGCCCGCAGCATCCTTTTAGAGCCTCAACAACATCTTTCAAGCTTACTCTAAAACTCCTCCTGAAACTGGTCCTTATCTTTAAAAATATCTAAGCCAACAAGGTGAGCTTGCATTCCTTTTTCTCTCCTTCTCTTGTTTCTCTTTCCACACCAACTCAGCTTCTCACACCACCACTTGTCTCTGAAATTCCGCATTTTTGCAGGACCCAGGCTTGGCTGAGCCGAGGACCTCCGCTGGCAGCGCAGCACAAGCAAACGCCCCCTGGTGGCCACCCGCAGTACCTTTTCCCCTCCAGGAGGACCACGGCAGCCGGAGCAAACGGCTCAACTGTGGCCTTCCCCTGACTCCTCCGACACCTGAACTAGCGATCCCTGAGCTCTTAGCTGTAGACTGGAAACTGGAAGCAGTGAAAATTGCTTTAGGAGTTTGGGGCCCTTTCCTCCTGATATTTTCTGTAAATTAAATGTGCTTTGCTTTCCTCTTTGCTCTTCCCTTACCCCTTGTCCCAGGGGCAGCCTTGCTGCCTCGTTGGAAATACAAGCCTCTCTCACAAATATAAGAGGGTCCACAAGCTAAACTTAATATGAAGTCTATTTGAACTGCATTTCCTCAAGTATTTGTAATTACTTCTAACCTGGCAATTACAGGGATCTGCTGTGATCTCGTCTGGCAGGGTACCACAATCAAAGACACATAGGCAAACAAATAAAAGTTAAGTAAAAGTTATTTCAAATCTGTATTTATCCCTTAAGAAAGCCCAAAAGGCAAAGTGAAAGAGCCTTAAAAATCCTTTCTAGCCATCATTGCTACTGTCAATATTCTCTACACAGGCGGAGATGCTCTCAAAAACTCAACGCATATTTTCCTTCTCTCCATATTTTCTCTCTAATGTTAATGGTTAAAAATCACTCCTTTTGTTCATGAATGCAGCTCCCCTGGTCTGCACACTGCCTTCCAATTTCCCTCCCTTCATGCTCAGGCCATCACTTCATCTACCAACCTTCTCCAGAACATTCCAAAGTGCAGAAGAAAGAGGTGCGGGGAATCTGCTTCTCTCACAAAAATCAACACATCAGCCAAACTCCGCCATACTCTGTACAAGAAAGGAATTGGAAATTGACCCATCACTGGAGAATGGAATTCTCCCTCCTTTAAAGTGGGCAATGGAGCGAGAAAAAATTATGACTGTGCTAGAATATCTTATTTTCTTTTTACAAAGTTCAAGTCCATAGTACTTGACTATCTCCTGCACAAAAAAAGCATATATCCCAAGAAAAAGACAGTTCAAAAGAATACATGCACCCCAACGCGTTCACTGCAACACTATTTATAATAGCCAAGATATGGAAGCAACATAAATGTTCAAAAACAGATAAATGGATAAAGAAGATATAGCACATATATATGAGGGACTATTACTCAGCCATTAAAAAGAATGAAATAATGATAGTTGCAGCAAAATGAATGGACTTGGATATTATCATATAAAATGAGGTAAGTCAGAGAAAGACAAATACATGATATCACTTATATGGGGGATCTAAAAAAAGGAATGATATAAACGAACTTACTTACAAAACAGAAACAGACTCGCAGACTTGGAGAATGAACTTATGGTTACCAGGTGAGGAGGGTGAGAGGGAGGGATAGATTGGGGGTTTAGGATTGATATGCACACACTGCTATATTTAAGATAGATAATTAGCAAGGACCTTCTGTATAGCACAGGGAACGCTGTTCATTATTCTGTAATAAACGGGAAAAGAATTTGAAAAAGGATACATGTATATATATAACTGAATTGCCTTATTGTACACTTGAAATTAACATAAAATTGCTATTTAATTATGCTTCAATATAAAATAAAAACATGTATAAAAAGGAGTAACAAATTATGAATTGAATTATCATGTGGGCAAGTGGAGCTATTTCCTTCTGGGAACTCAGACAGTAAAGGAGATACCCTCAGAATTGCCTCACTCCAGGAAGAGGAAGATGGGGTATTTAAACAGCAGTTTGTATCAGACATCGATCGGGAGCTTTTTTTGGGGGGGAAGTGTTAATTCTATGATAGTGTTCCTTTAGAACAGACAGAGAAGGATCCGCTGATCAGAGTAAGCAGTCAAAGAGCCACGGAATCTACTAGTTGGAAGACCTGGCAGGGAGCGTGGAAGCAGCAACTGTCAGAGGGCGTGAGTGTGGCACCTGCGGGGTCTTGCTCTATGCTGTCCCTGCACCGCTCAGATTCTCTCCCACCTCAGGGTCACTCCATCGAATCGCTGGTTCACAATTTCTTTTGTAAAATGCCTTTAGGAATATGAGCAGTTCCCACTGCTCCAGTTGATTCTGAGACCATAACTGATAGGCCCTATGTCCTTCTTTATCATTCAGGCTAGCTCTTTCTTCCTTTTCAGCCAGCACTTCCGTCTCTCTAGGTGGCTTGCCTGGTCGGGCAGCCCAGACTCACCCCTGAGGGTCTGAGTCCTGAGCCTTGTCAGAACGTGACTGCTGCAGTGTGTGAGCAAAGCTATCGGCATGGGGGACATCTCACTGAATCTCCCGGGTTCCAGACATGCTCTTGCTTTTCCTCATTAGCTACCAGCAACTCTATCCCCTCTTGATAATCAGGGCATGGCATTCTGCCAGCACGGTCATTTCTTGCTTTGCCTGCTTGTCAGGCTCCAATGCTTCGGCCACCTGATGCAAACAGCTGACTCATTGGAAAAGACCCTGATGCTGGGAAAGATTGAAGGCACGAAGAGAAGGTGGCGACAGAGGACGAGATGGTCGGATGGCATCCCCGACTCAATGGACATGAGTTTGCGCAAGCTCCGGGAGATGGTGAAGGACACAGAAGCCCGGTGTGCTGCGGTCCATGGGGTTGCAAAGTGCCGGACAGAACTGGGCGACTGAACAACGCTACCACTGCCATGAGAGGCACAGAATCACCAGGTGATAGTCCTGGCTAAGAGTTAACGGAACACTCACCACGTCTGTTTTCAGAAGACCTACTTCCCATTCTGGAAACCAAGACCTCTAATCCAGCAACCCTGTGGAGAGAGGAATCACAAATTCCACAGACTTCCATCCTTCAGTTCTTTCTCTGCCAGGGACACGGAGTAATACAATGGCAAGAAATTCAAAGTACATAATACCTCTTGTAAGCAGCACCCCACCTCCTCAAAGCTTCTTCCCCAGCTGGCTGTATAACCGTGCCTTTAAACCTAAAGAATGGCATTCCATTAGGCCAGCATCTTCTGGGTGAGGCATATAATAGTAGAACTAATGGGTCCCTAGGTCGTATATTCATTGTTGAACCTCTAACCCTGGAAGTGATTCCTTTGATCCAAGCAATGTCATGTGGGATTCCATTATGATAAATCAGACATTCTGTAGGTCCTTTGATTGTGATTGCTGGAAAGGCAAAAGGTCACATTTATTGTCAATCTGAAAGCAAGCTGGCATCCACAGAAATGATAAAAGTCAAAGTGATATGAGTGGGACACTGACATTATCTGTAAATTCCCGGAATCTGTCTCCTCATGTATCAACTGGACCAAATAATAATATATCTTATAGGATTTCTATGGGAACCTACTTTTGACGCAGTATAGAAATGTAAGCTATAAATATTCAGTTTTTTTTTTTTTTTTGAGAGAAGCTACAAATATCATTACTCCAACCTCCAGAAAATGAGAACCTATTCTGAGTTTTATTTTGCATTATATTTCATACTTAGCCACCTGAGGTTAATAAATCTAAGATATAAAAGTTAGGCAACTAAAAAGAAAAGTGATATATGTTTAACTTACGTATGAAAAACAAAGATTTCCATTTCCTAAAGGATTGTTGCTACTAATAACGTATACAAAAGAAATTAAGAATAATTAATCTTCTAAAATAAAATCTGAAATTAAATATTTGGGCAGTTGATGGAGGAGAATTATCTCAAAAGTTGATTATCTCAAAAAATAAAATCAATGAATGATACCCTTATTTCAAAGATTTAAGAAGAGTAATCATTAAAGTAGGTTTTTCAGTATTATTTCAAAACTTATTACATTCCTTTAAATGTATCAATGGTATTTTGTTTCTATGAGTATCAACTAAAACTATTTTATACTCGGTAAGTACATATCCATTTTTGTGAAAATCTAGTTTCTGCTAAGCTGCATTAATTTTTGTGGACTTTATAAGGAAAAATGATGGCATGCCTTCAGAACATGAGGCCATATTGTAAAATGCAAGAGCCAAGTCTAATAAAAAAAAAGTTTACCAGAAAAGAAAAGGTATGAGGCTGAAACTGTAAGAAGAAATGAAGTTTAATCACTCAGAGAGAGCATTTTTGTACAAAGAAGTTGTTTTTAAGAGAAAGAGCAGATCTGACCTAGTTAGTTCAAATAGTAATGTGGACGAGTGAGATAATCTTAGAGAGATAGAACAAGTTTTCTCAGAGGAATGAGAGTGTCAACTGTCAGACTTGGTAATCAATTAAATCTTTAAAAACTACTGTTATTTTTAAAAAGAGACAGATTCCATTTGCAGAAATTTTCTTTGTCTTTCCTTTTTCATTTGTTATTATGGCTAACTGTAGTTGCCTTAAATATACATATCTTATTACAAATAAAGATCAACATGAACTTTTCTGAGACCACAGTGAAATCTATTTGCACATTCCTGAGGCTGCTCAGTTATTCACTCATAACTAAGGAATATCTAGTATCTCTTCTCACCCACTGCCAATAACATATGAGTGAGCACAAAAATCTTAGCTGCAGCTGAGAAATCTAGTTATATTTGTCTCAAACCTCAAAGTAATAAGAAAAATAATGGGCAAAGTCATACTCAGTAAAAAAAATCATGGTGAGATCCCTCCCATCCTTTCACAAAGGGCAAACATGAAAAGAAAAAATTCATTAATGACAACAAACACCTGTCTCAAGGCTTCAGGCTGGACAAATCAGGACTGATAACTATACCAACATCCAAGATTAATGTTCTCTTTTGTTCACATGGAGAACCCTAGACATGATTAAAGGTCTGTCTGTGACCACATCTCCTCTTGTATTTTCCACAAACACAGAAATGCCTTCCTTCTCATCAACCTGAGAGATAGCTGTACCACATTCTCATACCCACACTCAGGAAAAATGTATATAATATTGTAAAGCAGATTGACTTCATGTATTTTACCACCTGTGACATACACTGGTACATATGTATATATGTATATGTATTCATATACACATATATATATTTATAATATATACATTTTATAAGCAGTAAGGTTTATTCTTAACTTCTTGATGAGTTAAGCTTTTCTATTAGCATAGAAGTATTTCCATGAAATATTTAAAGCTGATGTTCTAGAGGAAATAATATTTTTGGCAATCCCAGGGAGTGAGGAGTTTATTTTTTCCATTATAATGCACAACTGCAGAGAAATTTGTTTTCTTTACATCTTTATACTTGGATGACATTTTGGATATTATTTTTCAGGCTACCTTAAAAGAAATGTGCATCTTAGGATATTTAATGATGAGTGCCATTCCCTCAAAACAAGGATATATGCAAAAAGGAAAAAATGAAATGTTTAAGAAGAAAGTTACATGATTACCAGGACAGAAATTATTTTTAATCACAAGGTAATGATTTGAATCAAAATTCAAGCCCTTGGTGTTACAATTTACAGTAGCATAGTTTTCTGTGAAATTTAAATATGTATAAACTAGATTAAATTCTGTCAAAATGGAAAACTAGATCAAATATTTTGTCAAAAATGGATGTTCAATTCACTTTGAAATTTTTAAACTGACTACCAGTTACATTATACAAATTGAAACACTTTTGTTCTATTCAAAGGAGAATACAAGAGTTAAAAGACAGAGTTCCTGATATTTGCAGTATTTATAGTATTATATCAATATATTTATTCTATTATGCTTTCTTGCTTGACAATATTACTTAGATTTAATTTATATTAGTGCCGAGATAGTCAACTAACATGATCACCATACCAAAATTCTAAATATTAAATAAAAAACAGATTCAAGACAAAGTTGAATTTCCCTATTTGCCTCAAATACTTGGATTTTCAAAGACAGCAAATTTTAATGCAAGGGAAATTCTGTGAACTGAAGATGCCACCTTTATGTAATACTGCTATTAAACGCCTACTACAACCATTTTATAAATTTACAACAGCCTGTCTTAGAAGACTTTTATATACTTAAGGGGTTTAACAAAAATTTGTGATTCTAATCCAAATTCAAATATATAAAGCTCTCCTAGTAAGTAAACATAATAAGCAAATGTATTTGAATTCAACAGTATGAATGTGCTCTGAATATTCTGAAATCTCCTCAAATGACTCTACAAAAAACATGAAAAATAATGGAGAAAAGGATGGGAAAGGAACTAATATTTACTGAAGGCCTTCCTCTGTGTTTTTTCTGTTTTCAGCATATTACATAGATCATCTTAAATAGCAATTGTCTTCCCTTCTGTACTCTGAATCAAGGGTTGGCAAATTTTTTTCTGTGAAGAGCTAGACAGTATTTTAGGCTCTACCTATCTCTGTCACAATTATTCACTGTCAACATAGCATGACAGTAGTCATGGACTGTACGTAACTGAAGTCCCTTGTTCCAATAAAACTTTATTTGTTTAGGCTGAAATTGGAGTTTCATAAAAATTTTATGTCAAAAATATCCTTCTTGTAACTATTTTTGAACTATTTCCAAAAGCAAAATTATTCTTAGCTTGTGAGTTATACAAACAGGTGTCAGACTGGATTTGACCTACAGACTGAAGTTTGCTAATCTCTGCTCTAAATTTACCCCAGTATGATCTGTACTTTAACAAACTAAAGTAGTGGTATTTTAACAAATTAAATTAAACCGATGGTTTAATGAAAGATCTATTTCCTTTTATTCAGTTCTTATGCCTCTATGGATTCCATTTACTTCTGTGTTTATTTTTTAGCATCCAAACAATTTCATAAATTTAAGTAGAAATTTATGGCTAAAATCAAGGTGATTGTCGCAATGTTAAATTTTTAAATTTCATTAATTTGAAAATGAAATCTGATGGATACATGTATATAGATGGCTGAGTCCCTTCACTCTTCACCTAGAGCCATCACAATATTGCTAATTAGTTATATCCCAATACAAAAAAAAAAAAAAGTTTAACAGAAAAAAATGAAATCTAAAAGTTAATGCCTATGCTTTGTAATGAATGCTGTGGTACCTTTTAAAACATAAAACTGTAAAAGATAGTCAGTATAACAGTTAAAAACTGTATTTCATAGAATAAAGTACATTCATTTAGATAAATTGTGAAAACAAATATGAATTCAAATCATATACGCTAAGATTCAGATCAAGAAGATGGAGTAGGAGGACACAGAGCTCAACTCTCATCAAGAACACATCAAAAATGCATCTACATGTGAAGCAGCTCTCACTGAACACTCACCGAAGACTGGGTCAAGGACTCGGCACAGCCAAGACTGTGAGAAAGATCCACATGGACTCAGGTAGGAAGGGAAGAGGACTGATCAGGTCAGGACCTGTGCTCCTGGGAGGGGACTCAGAGGAAACAGAATACATGGGTGGAGGTCCTCCCTGGGAGGATCTTTGCAACGCCATGGATGCAGCACGCCGGGCTTCCCCATCCTCCACTATCTCCCAGAGTCTGCTCAAGTTCATGTCCATTAAGTGACAGACATCTGTTAGACATGCTCAGCCCTTTCAGTCTTGGTGGGGCCATATGACTCGTTCCTCCTCCCCCAGAGGAATATGAACAGAAGGAACTGGAAGTCACTCTGTTCTAAGAGTAAGAAGAAGCAAGTGTGCATTCTTTCTACTCTCTTTCCTTTTCCACCAGCTGGTGATTCAAAGGAATTTAAGGACTTCTATTATGGGGAGATTTAAGGTGGAAATAGCCTGAATCCTTCATTCAATGGACAGACAAAAGTCACCAGGAAAACAACCATCTATATTTCTAAGCCAGTGAAATTTGAAGTTTAGTTGTGATGACAGCCAGCATCAGTCTAATAAGGATAATGTCTCAAGGGTTTTGTTGTTCAGTTACTCAGTCATGTCCAGCTCTTTGCGACCCCATGGACTGCAGCATGCCAGGCTTCTCTGCGCTTCACTATCTCCCAGAGTTTGCTCAAAGTCATGTCCATTGAGTCAATGATGCCATCCAACCATCTCATCCTCTGTTTCCCGCTTCTCCTCCTGCCTTCAATGTTTCCCTGCATCAAGGTCTTTTCCAGTGATCCAGCTCTTCACATCAGGTGGCCAAAGTATTGGAGGTTCAGCTTCAGCATCAGTTCTGCCAATTCATATTATTCAGGGTTGTTTTCCTTTAGAATTGACTGGTTTGATCTTCTGAGTACAACGTCTCAAGGGCAACATATCCAAAGTGGAACTTTCCATCTCCAGGACATTCCTTGCCCACTCTTGGCCACCTTGATAAATGCAGCACCAACCACTCAGCTTCTTGGGGCTAACACCTTGGTGTCATAAGCCCAACATCTACTTTTGAAACATAAATCAGATTATGACAACCCCCTACATAAAACCATTCAAAACATTGTCTATGAACTGAGACCAAAAGTCCAAATTTCTTATTGTAAGCCCTCCAGGATCTTTAACCTCACTTATCTGCCACACATACTCTCAGTCCTTGCATTCCAGCCAAAGTGACTTCTTTCAGCTCCTCAAATGCACTGAACTCTTTCCTACCACAAGAAATCTGAGCTTGGGTTACTGTCATCCTGGAATGCTCTGCCCACCCTCCTTGACCTGGTTAATTCTGACCTCTGCTCAAATGCGTCTTCCTCAGAACGGTCTTTCCAACATCACTGTCTAACTTAGATCTCCCTTTTTTCCCTTCCCATAACATTGTATTTTCTTCACAAATTTGTTATATCTAAAATTATACAAACATTTTTCTTTCTATTGGTTCAATGTCTGTCTCACCTACTAGGCTGAGTTTCCCACAAGGGCAGCAGGTTGACATGGGCTACATCTGAGGTTCCATTATTAAAACTGTTTTTTATGTTTCTTTTTATTTCATCCCATCAAAATGTATTTATTTTATGCACATGGTAAATTAGTCAAATAGTACAGGCATGCAATTTATAAATAACTATGCATATGTTAATTGTTGCTTCTAAAAATATTTTTCTAATACAGCTATTCAATCAAACCTTAAACACATTGCAGTAGGCCATAAAGTCTACAAGAGGAGGGATTATGTCTGTATCTGTCCCCTTCAAATGGCCTTGCAGATGATTACACTCTATAAACACTTATTTAATAGAGAAGTGAATAATAAGCATCTACCATTTACTGTCTTTAATAATTAGTTGGAATTATTATATGCATGCTAGAGTAACTAAATCTGTATTTGTAAAAACAAATTATTCTAGGCTTGCTTTAATAAACAGACAAAAATCAATTCATAAATAATAGCATGCATTTACATATGAACAATGTGCTAAAGTCTTCTAAAATTACGTTGTCTCTTTCATAAAGGTTAAACACCTCCCATTATCTTCTTTAACTATTCATCTATTCAGTTAAAATTTTCTTCAAGATAATATGAAAGGAAATGTCAGTCTTGGCAAATGATTGCCAATTCCAAATTAAATAGACTCTGAATTAATGAGGTTTTATGGTATTTCCAAACCAACAAAATTTACTCACCATGCTCAAGGTCATTGCTTCCATTTTTAAATGATACATTTAACTTTTAAGTCAGTAGTGATTCTCAAGCCCTATGGTACATTCATATCTTGCAATCATGTCTTGGGAAACATTAAAATAATTATTGCTATTAAACTTCATGTCTTTAGTATTATAAACACCATACTTTTACAGCTTTTTCAAATCACATAGCTTCTTTACTATTTCTTAGACATATTAAAAATATAAAGTTTTTTATATTTTTAATGTAATCTTTTTCTATATAATATAGTTTATTGTTTAGAGCATTTCCAATCATCTGCCCCAATTTTTCCCCCCTTTGTCTAGTTCCTTTTAAACTGAAAGAATGTACTTTCTCCCTACTGGTAAGTTATAAAAATGAAGTGACAGAAAGTTTAGCAGGGCCTTGATCTCTGATATGTACCAGTCTGTTTTTCTGCAGTCAAAGCTGGAAGATAAGTTAAGAATTCAATCAGTAGTGAATGACAAACAGTAACCTCCACACACAGTCACTAGTAGTATTTCCTCTCATTCATTTATTCATTCGATAGTCGTTATTTATGAAACCCCCTTATAGGTCAAGTGTTACAGATTGACGAACACAGCAGACTTAGACCCTGCCTTCATGGAGCTCACTATTCAGCAAGTGATCAATGTTACACCTGTGAGAAGATATTTGAATATATTCTTGCAAATTGTGATAAATGTTAAAAATCAAAAGAACAGATATTCTAATTGCAATCTACCCACAAACTGGTGATTTAATAAACAAAATCAACCACAATAGTGAAAAGAACATTTTTTTAAAAATCCCATCCTGTGCATTGCCAAATAGATGAGCATTAGCCAAGATTTTTCTGGTGAGAATTCACACACTGCTGTGCTGATTCACTCTCGTAATCACATCATACCTTGCTTTTCCCACTAGCTTTTATCTCAGTATTCTTGAATCTTTCATGGTTACTCTGTATAAAAAAGTTATGAAGAGCAAGGTGGGAAGTGAAGGAGGAAGTCAAACTCAATTTTAAAAATATATATGTAAAATAATAAAATGTCTACCATGGTAAACATTAAGGAATTGAGATAAAGGCATGGAAAAACAGGGGGCAGCTGAAATGCTGACAGTGTGACAATCATTCTTACACACTAGCCAGAAAATAATACAAACAGAGTCTGATTGCATTTGGCTAAAGACTATATATCTACATAAGTGAATATATATCAGTATGTTGATATTGGGTCAGGAAGACCCTGATATGTGGGTCAGGAAGATCCCCTGCAGAAGGAAATGGCAACCCACTCCAGGATTCTTACCTGGGACATGCCATGGACAGAGGAGTTTGGCGGGCTGCAGTCCCCGGGGTTGCAAAAGAGGCAGCCAGGACCAAGCCCCTTAGCAGCTGAGCACAATCACAAAGGAAGCCTTAGTCCCTGCTGTGGAATGTGCTTCAGTGTCTCTTTTTTCTGAGCTTCCAGAAAAAACATCAGTGTAAACTTACAACACAAATGAGAACATAGCTTAATCATTACCGTTTGCTGCTTCACCAACTTGGGATTTTTTCTGGTGACATCTGAAACCAGCCCCCAACACAGAGGGCAAGGACAGACCGAGGAATGAGGCAAACCGCCCCAGACTGGCGAGTAGAAGACAGGGAGGGTAGGAGTCATCTCAGACCTTTGTATTCCCAGCCCCGAACTTCCAGTTTTAATCTTGACACTACATCTGTACTCCAAATGACGTGATTTTACTTTTCTTCCTTGATTTATCAACTTTTAGATACCATTTATTCCAGCAGGAGATCAATAGACAGGGCCTTAGCTCCTTCACACCACTTCTCCATCTTACATCCCCTCTCTTCCTAATATAGTTATATTGTTATTTTCAGTTCATATATTTTTTTACATTTGTTACTATACAAAATTTAGTATCACTTAATTTTTTTTTGCTATATCAACTTTAGACAGAATCACTAACTCTGTATTCAAAGATGAAGCTTCCAGCTTGCTTACTCTTTCCTCCATCTCTCCTGTACTCAAGGTCATTCATCCTGCACCTTCTAAAGGACAAAGGATTTAGTTTCTAACAAAACAATGACAAATCAAAAGGGTGGGTGGGGAGACTATAATACTAGGAGAGCAAGTACAAAAATAATATGTGAAACACAATTGATTCCTGATTTGAATAAACCAACTGTAAAAATGCATCTTTGAGAAACAAGAAAATATGAATATAGACTGGATAATCAGATGACATTAAGGAATTATGATTAATTAGAATAGGCATGATAATGAGAGAATGAGTATATTAAAAATGCCTTTGTAGTTACAAATGAATATGAAAGTATTTATAGGTAAAAATGACATGCTATCTTGGACTTGCTTTTAAAATGTTTCAGCAAAATAGAATGTTGGGTATAATAGCGATAAAAAATGATGAAAATAAATGATGATTTTTGTCTCCAGGTGACGAGTACATTGGAGACAGTTATATAATATTCTCTATATTTGCATATATTTTAAAGTTTCTACAATATAAAGATTTTTTCTAACTTTAAGAAGTAAATGGATTTAGATGTAGTGGAAGATTTTATTTAGTAATGTATGGTTTGTAGAAAAACTAAAATACATAGATAAGCACAATTAAAAATGAAATTGCAATGTCATTGTGATAAATACCGTTCCAAATCTTTTTCAAAGTATGTGCATGTATAAAATAGTGGTGGTTTGTACTTGAAGAAATGCAATTTATCCGTAGCAACAGGAACTAAGTGCTGGACAAAAGTGATGAGCTGATTTTACAGTTGTGACAACTTGAAAAACCCTCTGGACCCAGCTACTGTGGACTTGCCTTGAAAACAGGGCTATGAGTGAACATTAAAAGAATCGGAAGTTTGTGAGCAGAGCCAGCCTTCCTGTTGAGAATTTCTGGCTGAAGAGAAGATCACTGAATAAAGAGTGTTCCTCCCCCACACCCTGAGGAACCTTGGGCTGGGCAGGGATGCGCACCCACAGAGGGGGCAGAGGAAGAGCAGGAGGCTTGGCCCCAACCCTGTCATTTCATGCTGACAAACCACAGGGGCAACACCTGCTTCCTGCCTTGTTGGAAACCTAAAGCAACCAGCATTCAGTGCTAACATACTGTCCTTCACCCTCAGGGCAGAGCGGCTTAATTCTGACTCTTGCGACATGGCTAGGAATAGCAGGATGGGTCCTTCCAACTTGAGAAAACATCCCTAGGTGTTCTTGGAAATATCAATGAGGAAGGAACCAAAGTGAAAAAAATAAACAAAAAACATTTTATTACGCTTTGTAGGAAGATGCTCCACTTTCATAACATAAATGTTGGGTATTATTTATTGAAAAGCCATTATTTTCTCCCTAAACAATTAAGGAGAGAATCACAGCTAACTATGTATTAACATAAATATGATCATTTGTACCTTTTCTTTGCTTTATTCCACTTACTAAATTGTGAACATGTCAATAAACAAACCATAATGTTATCTTGCTTGCAAGTATTCCATTACAGTACTAAACTTCAGTTTGCTGTTTTCCCTCTCTATCTAAATATTTAGGTTGTTTCCCAATCTTTACTATTATAAAAAATGACCCAATGGGTATTTTTATAGTTAAAATCTTTGTACTTATCCTTGTTTTCCTAGGATGAATTTCAAGCAGTGAAATTTCTGAGTCAATACAGTATTGCAAATGAGCAAAACAAAATGAAGCACTTCCTTGATGGCTCAGTGGGGGAAAAATTCACTTGCTATGCAGGAGACACCAGAGATGTGGGTTCAATCCCTGGGTTGGGCAGAAAACAATATGAAGGGCGTCCCAGGTGGCTCAGTGGTAAAAAGTCTGTCTGCCAAGCAGAAGACCCAGATTCGATCCCTGGGTTGGGAAGATCCCCTAGAGGAGGAAATGGCAACCCACTCCAGTATTCTTGCCTGGAAAATCCCGTGGACAGAGGAGCCTGATGGGCTACAGTCCAAGGAGTCACAAAGAATCAGACAGGACTTACTAAACAACAAAACAAAATGAACTGCCCCGAACAGAGTTTAGTATATGTAAATTATTAAATATATGATAAAGTAGACATCATGGATTAAAATAGAGTGGAATTATTTTACAATAAATGCTACTAGGCTAATTGCTTAGCTATTCACCAGATTTATTTTTTATACCCCTCTTTGTTCTTAAGCAGTTTAAGATGGTTTACTAAGGTACGTATCATACAGCAAGATAAGATGAATTGTAGACGGGGAAACAACGTAAGGAAGAAACAAAGAAAAGGAAAGAAGGCTGGTGTTTTTTAATGCATGTCTTAAAATACTAATATGTTTCTTACACATAAGCCACAAACCTAGCATCAAATGAGAAGACAGAAAGTAGTTGTAGTTATTTAATTGACATAGATAATGAAATGAAGACAACCTAGTTGACAGCAAGAAGTACAAATACTTGTCTATAATCCCTGAAGGAAAATCCCTCTGGGCTTTCTTGGAGGACAAGGTATAAATGAAATGAACAACACCCTTACAGTGCATAGCAATGCATTTCATCAGGCTGTTTACTGCAACATCCTTCAACGTACGTTAACGGCATTGTGCCGAAGTGAGAATCAATACAGCCTCCACAGGGGAAGGTGAGCAATAAAACGCAGTCCACACAGACAGCAGCCTATTGTACTGATTTCATCCAGGACAAGGCATATAAAGGAGGACGAAGAGCACATTTTTAAACTCAATCCCTCTTAAATACAGTTTCTCTCAGCCAGAGCTTTGACAGATAATGAGCATTAGGGAATTAATACTTCCTGAAATGTACTATGAGTATAGCCATGTTAAAAGTGGTGAACAGACCAATGAAACCCCTTACAAGGATAAATAAACCTTCGTGTAAGTCCATTTCATCTCTCTGAAGTAAGCAGAGCAAGTAGCTTTCAACAGTTTAAATGGAATAACTAGTCAGTTAATGGGTCCATAATCTTTACATCATGGTTGTAAACCCTGATGTGAAGATATATTTAATATGTAATACTCCTGGCTAGACTGTAAGCTCTGAGGACAGGAACCATAGCTATCTCACTCGCTGCTGCCGTTTACTCTCTAAGTCATGTCTGACTCTTTGTGGACCCATGAGCTATAGTCCACAAAGCTCTTCGCTCCATGGGATTTCCCAGAAAAGAATACTAGAGTGGGTTGTCATTTCCTTCTCCAGGGGATCTTCCTGACTCAGGGATCAAACCCAGGATCGTCTCCTGCATTGGCAGGCAGGTTCATTACCGCTAAGTCACCAGGGAAGCCCATCTCACTTGTACAAAACTTAACTATCATAGGCATTTACAACCCACCACTACCACCTCCTTATATCTTGCATGGAATATTGACCAATAACTTCAGGCTTCTAATTTATAAGCCAAAGAATGGCACACATTTTGGAGAGATTGTTCAGTAAGTTAATAGTATTTGGGGGGGATTAAAAGATCTTCTGTTTCGAAAAGGGATACACTAAAACTTGGGACCTCACATCACTTAATTTTACTTGTGTTGATAAACATGTAAGCAAGAGTTAAAGGCCAAAATGAAGAGAGATTTTTGACCATGTTAATATCAGAAATTCTTTCCCAGTTGCTTCATTTAGCTTAAAACTTTAATCACATTCTGAGTTCTGCAAAGTTTGAAGCAGGGGACTTTGGCTTATAAACTGGAAAAGATAAATCTTCCAGGTAGTAATTTCCCGGAAGTATTGTACTCCTTAAACAAACAAATCCCTAATTGATGGTGATGTGGATAGCGGTGGAGCTCCTCTTCCACAGCTTTCTTTCTTAGGACACACTCTGCCTCTGGAGTTGAGGGTGGGGAAGAAATGAAAGAAACATATGAGCTTTCTTTTCTTCATTCTTAATCCTTGTTTACTTAATATATGTTTTGCTAGCATGTAGGCTACTTTGTAATAATGTTTTGTCCTGTAAGACACTTGGATCATACATCATATGTAGTCCATAGTTTTAAATGAATTGTTATGTAGTTTTTAATTATCCAATAGCATGTTTTTCCTAAATAAAATGACAAAAAATAACTCTCCTTGAGATTCCAAGCTCTTCCATTCATGAGTTATCAAGCGTCCAGAAAAATGTATGGTGATATCATGATGAATTATATGCTCAAAATACTGGCTCTATGAAAATGTTTTCTTTGTATTTTTGTTTTTGCCCTGGTAGAACATGTAAAAATAAGTTATAAGAAAGTGGTGAACCATGCATAGGAGTGGAAGTCTTACTTTTTGCTAATATTACTTTAGATAATATACATAGAAAACCAAAAATTTAAATTAAATATTTAAATAATTAAAAACCCATCCTCAATCTCAGTATTAGGGGAAAAGCAAATTTCTATAATGACAATTAAGCTTTACAAAGCTTGCACTTAAGCCAGAAAACCAAACTAAACTCAACTAATATTTCATTTGCCTATAACCTCAGTAATCAAGAAAAATTAGTTTTTCTTGAAGATAGACAAAATGAAATTCAGTATTGAAACAGTTCGCACAATTACTTGAAATGAAAAAACAGTAGAGCTGCCCTACGCTAAGTAAAACAGAGAGCAGGGTAGCACATATGTGCAATTATCTGGAAGCCCAAATCAACACTACCCATCTCTGGAACATTGATGACTTGCTGAACCATCTGTGCAGAGAATTCTCAAGTAGCAGGGGGAGAGGGGATGTTGTGATGGAGCAGAAACTGAGAGGGAAGAGGGAGAATTAATGGTCTAAGACTTTACAAGGGACAGGCAGGGTCCCTGGGAGATTGCTAAGGAGAAAGAAGGAGAACTGAGTCACCAGACATGGTCTGATCCCCTGAGGAAACAAGCATCTGAATGCCTACAGCATGCCAGACAATGGTCCAGGCATTAATGACGTCAGTTTCAACTACTTGAAACAAAATCTTTAAAGACATAGGATGCTGTAGTTCTTGCCAAAGTATTATATAACTGAAGCATAATAAGAAACATGAGTACCAAGAAATGTAGAGCAAATGGAAAGAGTCAACGTGAGCAAATGAGCAAGACCAATATCTGCCGGGCTTGACCATCTCGACTAGAACACATCATCAGCTGAGGGATGCTAAAGCACCTGCGGTCCCTTTGTTTTATTTTCTCTCTTGATGGATAAATATGTTTCTAAGCAACTTGTATACTAGAATATGACTTACATTTAATCATTTAAAGAGTCAGTTTTAAGTTGATGATAGCGACAATTCTTTTTTTTTCTGGTAGCATACATGGAACACATGTGGTCTCTTCTGAATGTCAACACACACACTCCTGATATTCTTCTTATTTGGATTTATTTGCAGCTTGGAGCAAGATTTATAATTGCAAAAACCCTAAACATAATGGTGACTAAAATTTTATTTGCTTGACAAAATTATTAATATTGTAGATTAATATTAATTAATATTATATCTTAGATCTATAGATCTAAGATCAAAGCTTACTTTGAAACATATAATATTTCAAGGCTACAGGGCCAAACATGTTCTTACAGTGTCAGCTACTTTCTTTTGACCCAACTCTATTTGAAAAACTGCTGTGGTATCTTCTCTCCTTATCTGAGTTAAGGATCACGTTTATCCTCTGGCCCTGTCCTCACTGAGAGTCACTTAAAGACATGGTGCCCTTCTTCCGTCAGCTGGTCACTGCTCTTCACTCACTGAATAACAAGACTCAGAGAAAACCCTGGTCTGCTCTACCCCTATTCATCTAAGGAGGAACTTTTTAGAAAAATACCAGATGCGGTGTATAATTTTAAAATGGCAACCCAGTTAAAAAACATAAAACTAAATGATTATTACTACCAACATCCAAAAGATACATTCTAACATCTTAAGCACAATAGAAGTTCAATAAGTATTTGCCGAATCAGTGAACAAATTAATGATAAAGAAAATCAACCAAACTTATACTCATTATGGAGTCGAATTATACTTATCTAATGATATGATATTCCATTTACTTGTTCTATATAATATTCTCCAAGATTTTGATATTACTGCTCTCTTTTCTAACCTATGAAACACTATATTCTATAACTTACATGTATAAAAGTGTTAATTAGGGGTGGCACATTTGTTGACCAGAGTCTTCTTTTCTTCTCAATAAAAACTATTTTTGACCCAGAAGATAATAGAGCCAAGACTACCTCAGTCTATTTGGTCAGTGATGACTGACCTCAAATGTCTTAAATTAGGTCACAGCATAGGAGACCAAACTGACTGAAACAAGTCATTAGGCTACTTCAACTTCTAACTTCTTCAGATTTTTCTAGATGATTATAAAAATATAATTTAAAAAAAAAAGAAAAAATAAGTGGGAACACTTTTTATACCCTCATACAGACATGACATTTAGACCTCCATAGTTCATAATTTCCACAAAAGCTAAATGACTATTGCCAGTCATCCAGAGCTGTCATAGATTATAAAGCAATTAAGACCTTTTTAAGAGTTCATAATGACTATTTTTTCTTAAAGCACTATGGCGAGCAACAAATGACATTCAGCTGCATTTAAGTCATTTTAATGGTTTGATTGGATCACATTCATCATTAAGGTGAAAAACTCAGAAGGCACATTTTTCATAATCGCTTTGCACAAAGTACTGCTGCACATGCATTACTTAACAGACACTTCTCAGTTCCTGAATACAAGAGCATAAAGGTAGTCTTGGAAATTTAGCTCTGCCTCTATTAACTTGAGTTGGTGCGTTAATACTAGACTGTATCTGCGGCATTTTATGGGCACTCTCTCTGTTGCCATAGGGCCTTCATGTCCACATGTTTTTTATGCATAAGAAGATATAAACAGCTATGACCAGAAGGAAGTGTTTTGAAAACAAACTATAATCATAGCTAAGTCTTTTAAATGATAGGGAAGACAAGTGTAATGAGCAAATCTGTGTACTGGCTGGAGTGACAGGTGTTGATAAAGTCAAGTGCTGGTTATCTAGAAAGGACAGAAAGAAGCTCAGTGCTTAAGAAAAGTGAGTGGAAATGTGCTGCCTGAAGGCTCTGAAGTAGACACTGAGGGCTGGATGACAGCTTACACTCTCACTTAACTGCTTACAAAAGACTGATGGCAAGTAGTAGATGGAGGAATAAAGATAGCCCCGATCCTACATACACACAGCATCTTTCAGCAGTTTCCTTGGGAATATTAAAATTATTGTTTTTATAGCCTAAACCCAAGATAGAGTTCTAAAGAGTAATCAAGAATCTAACCCAAATGGCATTAACCCACAGGATTTGAAATCATGGAATAATAAAAGCTAAAAATACATTTAAGAAGATAGGTTTGAAATTTAAACTAGTCTCTCATAATATTCAATATATAATTGATCTGATGCATGCATTTAACTGTATGGATATAAAATAGCATGCAATGACATTTTATTTTTACTAAACTTAGGCAACCACACTTTTTTGGAAAGCCATCCATGAGTCATTGTATGAAGTCATTCCTCTTTGGTGGCATGAGTATACAGGCCTTTAACCAGTCAAAAATTATGCTATCTCCTATCATTTTTGAAATAGAGTAGATTGATGGATGGTGTGTGCGTGCTTAGTCATGTCTGACTCTTTGTGACCCATGGACTGCAGCCTGCCAGGCGCCCCAGTCCATGGAATTTCCCAGACAAGGATACTGGAGTCAGTCGCCATTTCCTCCTCCAGGGGATCTTCCATGAGTCTCCTGCGTCTCCTGAACTGGCAGGAGGATTCTTTACTGATGCACCACCCAGGAAGCCTAGATTGATGGACAGAGTCAGATAACTATGGTTTGATGGTTTTGAATGTGTCAACTTGCAGGTATATCATCCCTTTTTTCAGTCATGGTGTCAGTTGTCATCATCATCATTGTCATCATCCTCAAAAATGATAGAATGTTTGTACTAGAAGGAATATTAGAGATAAAGTTGCCAAGCTGCTTAATTTTCAATAAATTAAGGTCTGAAGAAGCTAAACAATATAGGACAACCTGGCAAAACAGCAGGAATTCAAGCATCACCACACTTGCCAATTCTTCGTAAGCCAATATTTAAGCCAATACTTTGCTGCTAATTCTGTGCTACTCTGAATACCTGCCTCTATTATACTGTATGCATCTCACTAAATGTAAGGCATCATCAAGCATATGGCACGCAATTATTTTATATACCATTTTAAAAACAGATAATGGACATTAAACTATGCTCTGCCATCAACCGTATGCCACATCTTCACTTCAAAGGTGTTAACTATGAAAAAATGGGAATCTTAGAATTACTGAAATACAATATCACATACTAAACATGAAGGAAAAGATCACTTCTTGGTTCAATCAAATTCATAATTAGATGCTAATTGATGATTATCTAATTCCTACAACAACTTTAATTCTATAAGCAATTGGGATCCAGAAGAACAAGTGACTTTCCTTAATCACACAGAGATCTGATACAAATATTGAGACAAACACAAATTTGGTCCATCTGGGATGGCAGCTTCCATAACTTGAGTCTTGTTTCAAATAGCAGGTCATTATGTGACAGCGGGTGAGTCACATGACTCTCTCTCTGGATTACTGGTTTCAGACAAGACATCTGCAATAAGAAGGCAGCACCCAGTGATTTGTGCGATTCTTTCCAGACTTAATGGTCTTTAACTATTCATGTATGCAATAGTATATTCTACACACACTAAATCATGGCTCTTATTAATAACTTGCAAGAGAAATGCAAAAATTTACTGACATCTTTTCTGTACCTTATACAGAATTCAGTAAAGTGAAGTGAAAGTGAAAGTCAGTCATGTCCGACTCTTTGCGACGCCATGGACTTCTCCAGTTCATGGAACTCTCCAGGTCAGAATACTGGAGTGGGTAGCTTTCCCCTTCTCCAGGGGATTTTCCCAACCCAGGGATCAAAGCCAGGTCTCCCACATTGCCATTGCAGGTGGATTCTTTACCAACTGAGCCACAAGGGAAGCCCACAGAATTCAGTAGAAAACGTATAAAACAAAAATTCAAAATGTTTATGAAAGATCTGATTCTCGTCATGTCTACTATAATTACCACTTTCCACTCTCCCATTTCATGAAAAAGGTTATTGAAACTTCATATATATATTGGACATCAGTATCTTTGTGATCAAAATTTGTAGGTTGTAGCAGAGTTGAATGTTCCTCTTCACATCTAGACCCAACATATTAGGATTTGCTAAACATAACAAATCCTGAGCATTCACCATTCATTACACTTGCAGAACTGCCTACTACCCTTCCACTCTCCCAAGACTGAAGGCTGAGACTATACGCAGGCTCTGACCCTCTTATGACCAGATATCCTGACATCCTTACCCACAGTGATCATCTAGGCAGTCAAGTGGGGGAGACACTCCCAGGGGCCTGAGGGTCCAGCACAGAAACCAGGTTGAAGTTGGTGTCCCGAAGGGGATGCTTTGGCATCCCGTCCAGATCCATTTAGGGTCGACTGAGACACTTACTTCTGCAGCTGCCAAACGTGCTCATCAACAATGGCTCACAGCGGAGTCTCAGTCTAAGTAAGCACTGAAAAGTGCTAGCTGCTCAGCAGTGTCCCACTCTTGGCGACCACTCAGACTGGAGCCCTCCAGGCTCCTCTGTCCATGTGATTTCCCAGGCAAGAAAACTGAAGCGGAAAGCCATTCCCTTCTCCACGGCATCTTCTGGACCCAGGGATCGAACCCGGGTCTCCCACATTGCAGGCAGATTCTTTACCATCTGAGCCATTAGGGAAGCATTGCCCTCAACCAAAGAGTGCCTTCACCCAACCTTATGCCCTCACTGGGGGCAACCTATATTCAGTGATTAAGCAGTGTGGGAATACAAAAGCCCAGCACCCTTGACTCAAGGTAGGACAACACTGAGAGTCCATGACAGTCCCAGAGATCACCGTGGGGCCCCCTGAGTGTTGCAGCTTCATGGTAGTTTAGCCGCTCCCTTGCCCAATCCATCTGTCCTCTCTCCCTCACAGGTGTTTTCTGCAAAAGCACTCCCAATACGCAAATCTCTGTCCCAGAGTCTAATTCCCAGGGAAATCTACAAAAGAAAGGAACTGTGGCCTTCCGCCCATTCTACCTCCCCTCAAAAAGTGCTGGGGAGCAAGATTTAATTTATATAAATTAGATAATCTTATACTGAATCATCTCTTTGTTGCATCAAATAATTCTGTTATAAATATAAGTATTTTTGAAAGGCTTAGTCAGTGTCCACATTTTTACATTAAATTCACTTAATAGAATGTTTTACACTGTGGGTTTTAGACCTGAGGTTGTTTTATTACTGCCCTCATATATTTTTGTAAACCAATTGCTGGATACTATTCTAATATAGAGAAATCTATCAACACATTCATATTCTATTCATATAAGTGTCTTTAGACTAGCTTTTATATAATGAATATAATTTCTACGTGATAGAAAAAATAATAACTACATAGAAGAATATAAAATAAGTAACATCTCACTTTTCCCTTTTTTCTGAGGTCTAGGTCCCAAAAATGACCACTTTATATTGTGTGTGTTTTGGTTTTGGGGGGAGACTGCCATCACAACTCTACATAATGTAATTGAGCTTCTTTTCTATAGTTTATAAATATAACGTTTGATACTTTTTACTAAAGATGAATTTATATGATATTCTACAACTCCTGCCACTTCTCCACTTTGTTTCATTATATTATTATATGTAGTTCTTCTAATGGTTTCTCTTTCAAGTTTACATAGCACACTGAAGACTCTAATTTTTGATTCTCACTATGAGATATTGTTCATTACCTTCCCACTATTTATGATAATAGTAAGTGGTGTGACTGGACCTAAGGTGAAATAATTACAATTCCTTTCCCTTAAAAGACAAGCTACTGGCATCTTGTTGTTCTGAATTCTCTTTCAACTTTTTCCTGAATTTCACTTTTCTTAGATGAAATTGCCTACCTTTATTTATTGTCCCCTGTTCCATCTTTACTGTATTCATTTTATTGTTTTGATCATTTTACTGAAATACTTACTCCCTGAGAATGATACTTTACAGGTAGAGCATATGAACAGTCAGTGTTCCAAGTACTATTGTGTTTAATTTTTTTATTTCTCTGATAATTTAGCTGGATATAAATTTCTGGGTTTAAAATACACTCTGCTGTACTTAAAATGGATAACCAACAAAGACCTATTGTATAGCACAGGGAACTCTGCTCGTGTGTGGCAGCCTGGCTGGGAGGGGAGTTTGAGGGAGAATGGTCACATGCATATTATGGCTGAGTGCCTTTGTGTCCACCTGAAATTATCACAACATTGTTAATCAGCAATACTACAGTATAAAGTATTTTTTAGAAAACCCTCAAAACTTTGAAGAAATTGTTCCATGATCTTCTGCTTTCCACTGATGCCAGAGTAGTTTTCATCCTTTTCAAGTGACCTCCTTTTTTCCTCCAAAAGGCTTTACAATTTTCTTTGTCCTATGGGTTTTAAATTTCACCAGATTGTATCTAAGTGTGGTTTGGAGGTTTTGCTCAGTTTTGTTTTGTTTTTTATTAAACACGCTTGGAATTTCATGAACTTTTTCCGTTTAAAATCTATTTCTTCAGACCTGCGTTGATGTTTTGTTTTTTTGTCTCATGGCTCATTAATATCCTCTCCTCCCTCAACTTTATTTCCTATTTTTAAACTTCACATTAGAAGAATATCATATCAGCTAAAATATTCATTGATGTACTTTACCTTTTCTAATTTTTTGTTCAACATTTTATTGCCTAGCTCTGTGTTCTCAAGTTTATCTTCCAAATAATAGGCTTGGTATTCACACAGGTCTATTTTACTCCTCAGTCATCCAATGAATGGTTTTTATTTAAGTAAACAATTTTAAGTTTTTCTGGTTCTCTGTTTCTTTTCCATTAATGCTTATTCTTGATTCATGGGCAAAAATTCTTCTGAGGTTAATAATTAGATTTACATAAATAATTTATATATGTATATTTTTTTTATTTAACTGAAATATCTTTCAAGAGGGATTTTGACTCTTTATGGTGGACACTGTGGTATGCTGCCCAGATTCCTATCCAGGAAGATCCTATTACCCTAACTGTGAGCATATTCCACTGTCAGTCCCATCAGTTGCAGAGAGTCCCCTGAGCGATGCCTCTTCTCTGGATTTCCAGCATCTCATGGGGGCTTGACATGGCCTAACCTGGGACAACTCTGAGCTGCCACTTCAGTCCAAAGCTTCCCTTATTATTGGCTGAGGTTCTTATTAGGCCTACATCACAGTTCAATTTCTCCCTATGCCATGAGAAAGAAGGAAATCATGGAATTTATTCAGCCATGAGAAAGAAGAAAATCTTGCCAGTTAAACCACGTGGATGGGGCTGGAGGACATTATGCTAAGTGAGATAAGTCAGACAAAGAAAGACAAAGACTGTTTGATATCATTTATACATGGAAGCTAAAAAAGCTGAACTTACAGAGACAGAGATAGCACGGTGGTTGCCAGAGATTGGGATTGGGGAGAACGTGTCCAAGAGTACAAACTTAAAACTAATAGATAAATTAGTTCTGGATACCCAATGCACAGTGTAGTGATTATATATAGCCAGTAATACTGTATTCTTTACACTGCTAAGAACACAGATCATAATTATTCTCACCACAAAAAAAGAAATTATAATCATGGGATGCGATAGAGGTGCTAGCTAATGCTTTGGTGGTAATCAGACTGCAATGTATAAATGTATCAAATCAATACTTTATATTCCCTAAACTTACAAAATGTTATGTCAATTATCTCACTTTAAAAAAGAATGAATGTATCACTTCTGTTTCTTAAATGGCAAAAGGATTCAGAGAAGAGATGAGATGTGATAGATGCCAGAAAAGATGATATTGACTGTCTCTAATGCATTCTGAAAAAGGTGGATAATAGCAGATCTCATGTTTTGTATATTATAGCAACATTAAATGAAAGTAACAGTTTCACTTTCACCCTCAATACTTTATGCCACCAAGAAAATCTCTCAGCAGAGAGTGATTTTGAAATAAGTATTATTGACTGACAAAACCAGCAGAAATTTAAAATATTTTAAACCATTGCCTCATTTCCATTTTCAAAAATGAGAGCTCATTGAGCTCCTCTGAAGTCAAAGCAGCTTGAAAAGTATGTGATAATTTGAGGGCAGGCCAACAACCTGATCCAAAACATTTCAAATGCCTAGAATAGATGTAAAATGCATCTCGACACTATAAAGACATGGTTAATCCTACTCACACAGAGTGGGAAATGCGAGATCAAATTTACTATAAATTGATTATCTTCTTTCTTTCCCTGAATTCAAGTTTTCTAAATTTCAAGCTATGAGTAATGATAAAGAAATGAACTAAATCTTATGTTGTCTGAATCTAACCATCTGCTATTCAAAATTATGTTTAGAAAAGGACAAATAGGGACAAAGCAATCAAAATCTTTTCTACTGTAAACATTCTTTAAATTAAAGAAAGAAAAATTTCTTACATAGCAAGAATCTCACATGAAAATAAATCTTGAAAATTAAGTCTTAAAAATTTTTGACCATGAAAAACAAAGCATTGAGACTTTTTAATAAAAATGATACATCAGTTTCAGATTTGAATCCAGGGCTTTTAAAATATAAGGTACTTAAAATTGTTTATAGTTTAATTTTGGTTTGTTTTAACAAGACTGAGTCCATATATGTAGCTTTTTTTTTAGAATCAACCATAGAGTAGTAAAAATTTGATACTTCTAGTCTTTAAAATACATACACACAGAACAACTTCACAGCTATTTACAGATAAAAGTAAAATTTTAAATGTATTATTTCTAGCACTTATCTCTTGTGAATATGGCGGATTTTCTGGGTATTCCCATAATTATGTAGCCATGTTTTCTATGTCTAGCTTAATTAGTTCTTATTTTTCATATTAATGAAATAAATCACAATCATAGATAAACCAAAATAGTATACTACCCTCCCCTCAGCAAGAAACCAAAACCTTTTGTTGGAAAATAATTCTGTCCTTTAATATCAAGAGGCAGAATGTGAAATGGCTAAGAATGTGTGCTTAGAATCAGACGCCCTGGGATGGATTCCAAGCCTCTCTAGGCATGATTCTATAATTTTGAGCAGATTTCCCAACCTATCTAAGCCCTAGTATCCTCATCGGGTTTCTGATTCATGTTGGGGTCCTCTGCTGGCTCAGTGGTGAAGAATCTGCCTGCCAGTGCAGGAGACGCAGGTTTGATCCCTGGGTCAGAAAGATCCCCTGGAGAAGGGAATGGCAACCCACTCCAATATTCTTGCCTGGAGAATCCCATGGACAGAGAAGCCTGGCGGGCTACTGTCCATGGGGTCACACAGAGTTGGACACAACTGAAGTGACTGAGCACACACACATGCATATACATATATATAATATATATATACCTAAATTATATATAATACACACATTGCATATATAATCTATATACACACAATTATTATTCTCAGAGGAATTTTTACCTTGTAAATCAAAACTAAGCTTTAATGAAAAAGGAACAATCAGGGAACAAGAACAAATTTTAAAAATATGCTTACTTTAAAAATAATTCAGTGGATCACTGGAGAGAAGCTGAGAGTTGTAAGAAACATTAAAACATTAAAAATCCAACAAATTCAGAGTTTAGAAGAAGCAGTAGCCTGGTTTCACGCTGAAGTACCCATTTCCATAAGAAGCTGGGAAACTGAGAAGCCAAAACAGTGAAATCAAAGCGAGGCAAGAATGTCTGTAGCAACTTCAGGGCAGTTATTTTATCATCCCTGTTATTCCCCTTGCTTGAAAGATGAATCCAAGGAGTTTCAACAATAGAAAGAGATAAGAGTGCCGTGCATAATTTTTCTCCATCTTTCTAGCCTGATTTCACTTGGAAGTAGGAAATATTAAATGATAATGAGAAGCTAAAAGGTAATTTGAAGACTCCCCTCAACATAAATATGTGATGAGCAATGGGCCAAACCTATGATGTCCCATCAGTGGCTGTTTCAAAGAACAGAACCTGAAGGGTGAAGTGACAGCTTCCTTCATGATGAGGCAGCAGGACAGGGACAAAGGCTGCAGGGATTTTAGGCAAATGCACTCAGCTGCCAAACAACGGCAGAGGCGCCTTCAGCAGCTGGCCCGCCAGCACTTCTGCTCCTAAGAAAAGCAGCTTCGGAATTAATGCCTCTAGCACCTATTGGAAAGACAGTGAGAATGAGTGGTATTAAAAAGCAAAGACGTTGCATTGAGCCTGGTTTCTTGTCTCTTTCAACTCTTGTTCCCTGTATATGTTTATATTTATCAGCTTCATGTAGCAGTGATTATTTTAATCATATTCATTCCGGAAGATTAAAAAAAATTTTTTTTATCTGTATCTGCTTTAATATGTCTCTATCTTTCTGCCTGTAAGCGCCAGTCTGCACTGCACCAGCAAACATCTTGTCCACCGCGCATCAGTTTCTGCAATTTGCAGAAACGAGCCTGAAGACAGTAATGAGCCTAAAGAGGGCATGCCTTGCCAACACAATATGATTTTAGTGACAGCTCATAAGATTTGGAACTGAAAGAGACATGAACTACCCCTCATTTTAGGTAAGGACTCTGAAGCCAAAAAAGATTTAAAGAGAGAAAAAGTGTCCGAGGTCACATGGCTGCTTCTGCCCCCACACCTCGCCCCGTGTGAGGGCTGGGCTTTGCCGGCCTCTGTTCCACCCACTGCGGCGGCTGCCACAGCTCCCGGCCCCAAGTCCAACCCAGGGTTCTGACTTTTCCCACGTTTCCATATTCATGTAAAGTGCCGTGCCACGGGACAGAGGATCCAGCTTCTAAGAGGCAACACCCAGAAGTGCAGAAGATGACAATAAGGAGCTGACGGATCCCTCTCCCTTCCTCCCGCTCTGAGACTGTTCTGAAGTGCAGTGGGCTCAGCAGCTCATCTCGTCCACAGCTAGCTGCGGTTCTCCACTGACATGCAAGTCTGGTGATGAACCACCCCACGCTGGCTGATTCTCCTCCCCTGCCTCTCCTTCCATTTTGCCTCGCTCCTGCCCCACGTCCTAGTATGATGTCACAGCAAAATGTTTCGTTCCAGGCTCTATCTTCTGGAGAGTCCTGGCTAAATATTTTGAGTCACTCCTCCAGGAGAGGTACTCCACAAACTGAAACACATATGTGTGCTGCTTTGCCTGAGTTTACCACCCAAAGTATACCATGAACGAAGGGCTATATTTCAATACATGAGTGGCCCTAATTTATGCCTGCAATAAAATAAAAATATTTAACATTGCTCTACTAGTCTTTGTTCTTTTATAATTCCCAGATATGCTTTCCAAAGTGTACTTGAAAGCCTTTTTCTCCCAGTTATTTTACTCTACCAAGCTTTTCATGGGCTTCCCAGGTGACTCTAGTGGTAAAGAACCCCCCTGCCAACGCAGGAGATGCAGGTTTGATCCCTGGGTCAGGAAGATCCCCTCCAGAAGGAAATGGCAACCCACTCCAGTATTCTTGCCTGGCAAATTCCATGCACAGAGAAGTACATCCATGGGGCTGCCAAGAGTCGGGCACTCCTGTGTGACTGAGCACACAGTGGTAAGAATCCGCCTGCCAGTGCAGGAGACGTAAGAGATGTAGGTTCAGTTCCTAGGTGGGAAGATCCTCTGGAGGAAGAAAGGGCAATCCACTCCAGTTTTCTTTGCTGGAAAATCCCATGGACAGGGGAGCCTGGCTGGTTACAGTCCATAGCGTCTCAAGGAGTCAGACATGACTGAAGCATCTTAGCACTATCTCAAGCTTTTCATAAGCTTTCCTTTGAAAGTGTATTGTTTAAGCTTGAAATATTTCCACAACTTACCAAAGTTTTGATGGTACAGATTTAAAAATTTCTTTCTCCTTAAGTTAAAGTTTTAAAAGGGAGGAGTGTTGTTCTTAAAGATGCAGAGTGTGAGTACATATAAGAATAGAAGGCTTAATATTTTACCAATTCCTCCTCTATCTAGAGTAGACACGCACGACACACATTTTTTGGAGGATACAATATAAAAAGAAGAGATAGTTGTTAAAATACTGTTCCATCACCTCTAGATTACTGAGCAGAGAAAAGGTCACACCATCAAAAGAAGAAAATTAATGCATTAGCAGGAAGAAGGGATATCAGATTATAAATACCTAACTTACAGGAAGTATAGGAGGTTTTGTTAGTTTTCATTGAATCAGTTGATTCAGTTGAAGCTTTCAGATATATTTATAATTAAGCTCAATGATAGTGATATATTGGAGATGAACTACATTTTCATTAATAGAATGTTCAAAGGTTGTGGAGAGGCTATACTAGGTTCGAAGGATCCTGAGTATTGTAGATATTCAGTCCAACTTGAGGACATTCAAACAATGGCATCTTGTCATAGGCCATTACAACAAAAGTCAAAGAATTCACAACAGTACAGCCTCTCAAAAAGGAAAATATTAGACTCCCTTGCCTTTAAAAATAAACTCTCTTTTGGATATTTTAAGGTTGTTTTCCCTGAGATACACTGAAAGCTAAAGAATGCTTTCATTAAGCAGGTTCCAACATAGCACCACTCAGAGAATATCAACTGAAATCTCAGCACAGGGGTGGCGGTGTCTTACCAACAACAAATAATAGACCGAAGACTGAGCGAGCAGATGTCTACCACTTTGGCGAAGTAGCTACACATCCATCTTGTTTTCCTCTGTGGAAAGTTGGGTGGATTATGGTGTATGCTCTTCTTTTCAGCTTTTAACACACTGGCCTTTGAGAAAGTCATCAAATCCCTGAGAACAAGAATTTCCCTTCTGTCAAGGCAGCCTTCATTTAAACGAGGCAGGCATAGTAGAAATTTATAAAACTCCTCTAAATGTGATGGCAGCTTCCTTGCTTGAATTGAGTACATAAGTACTCACACATCTTTTTCAGAATATCAGAAACCCCTGATATATACAATTTGTGAACAGGGATCATAATAGAAAAGCATTTCGAAAGCACGCTTTTTAAATAAAATGTGTTTGGTATATTAAAAATGTGTTTGAAAGGGTAGGGAAGAAAGAAGCAACTTTGAAATCAGTGGTCCACTTGCTTCAGTAAAGAAAACCTTATCTTTAGGAGCTAACGATCAGGAGTGAAAAAGAAGGGAGGAGGGGAGGCACCAGGAAGGTGGGTGCCTTGGCCAGAATAAAAATAAAAATAGCCACTGATAGAAGCTTGGAAATATATAACTATTGCTGATTGGAAGGTGGGCATCACAGGGAGACAGGAGAGAAAAAGAGAGAAAAGGAATAGCATATTTTCTATATTTATCTGAAATAGGCAACATCAAGCACTTGTCCTTCTAAGGAATTTGCTATAAACTAGCCTCCTACACGATGAGCTCCTAGAGATCAAGGTCTGTGTCTTCTTTGTATCTTTTATCCCCAACGGGCACATAATACGTGACACAGAGAAGGTGTGCAATAGGTGTTTACTGGATGAATAAATGACCAGGCAGCTCTTTAGTAAGAAGGACGCACAGTCAAGCAGGATACAGAAACACGGGAAGTTAGCTCATGGAAGATATTATCTGTCAGTGACCGCCACACACCGAGGAGCAGAGAAAAATACAGCCTGAGAGACCCCCCTGTCTTTTATCTTCTGTCTCCACCATTCGAGTTTTATGAGATTCCTGAAGGAAGCCACCCTGGGCAAAGAAGTTGACAGTATCTTTTTTTATATATTTTTTTAAATTTTATTTTATTTTTTAAATTTTATTTATTTTTTTTATTAGTTGGAGGCTAATTACTTCACAACATTTCAGTGGGTTTTGTCATACATTGACATGAATCAGCCATAGAGGTACATGTATTCCCCATCCCGATCCCCCCTCCCACCCCCCTCTCCACCCTACTCCTCTGGGTCTTCCTAGTGCACCAGGCCCGAGCACTTGACTCATGCATCCCACCTGGGCTGGTGATTTATATTTTAATCACTGCTGACACCTAACATTCTTTCTTGAAATAGAACGTTCTCTTCTGAAATGGTACTATTGAGGCTAGGGCATCCATACCTCACCCCCTGTCTCACCTTCTTTGCCAATTCACTCTACCAGCAGCTTGGGTTTACCTCTACATCACAGACATGCATATTCAGAATCCCATTTACTTTATTTACTTGTGAAGTTCACACATTCATGGCACCCATTTGATTGTAGAATAGCTTGAGAATATATTCTAGTCACATTTTATGTTCATAATTAAGAAAGTATTGGCTCAAATCCCAATCTGTAGAAATAACTCTTCTTCTTCTACCATCAAATGTATTCCATGGCTATTTGTTTGGGAGGTTTTACTGTCCCCGAACACCAATTCAGAACAGAACATAGGGTAAGTCATTACTTAAAGCACAGCTACACTTTAAATTGAGTGTTTAAGTGACTTTGTGAATTTTTTCTAGGTGACATTCACATTGTTTATTGTTTGACACATGCATGTGTGATTCTCCTGAATACTAACATTAAAAAAAACCACTGCTGAACTACTGGGACACTCCGCATGATGTCTCCTTATAGCAAGTGTGTCTGTCCCAGAAGCATATGCCACAAAAGCATATGCAGGGCATCCAGACCCAAGTTCTCCTTAATGGCCGACTCTCACCATCTAGCTGACTCCTTGGTTTAACACACAATCCTGTCAATCCTAGTTTTCTGACCTTGGCTGTTCTCTTGTTTACGGCTTAGTCTCTCCATTTTGGCAAATGCTCCCAGAAACAAAGTTTGTTTCTGCCCACTAGAACTCTATACGCATATACCACCACTAGTGGTAGTTTTCATCTGGTTTGTCTCCAGATTACAGAAAGAATTTGTACGATAGTTTGATCTACAATAGAATATTTCATGCAAATCATGCATTGTTATATGTGCTAACGCACTATGTTTAACACAGACTTTCTCAGCATGACAAATTCAGATACATGAAGCTCATCTTTTCAACTCTCACCTTTTGCCAGTTTCATCAACTAAATATCGAAGCCATAAAAATAAACACACCCACCTGTGACCACGCCTAGCTTGACTTACTGTCATTCAAGGATTAGCAGACCTTACCTCAATCCAAACAATGACCTCACAGCCCAACTCATTTGGTCACATTCCCTCTCCTGAGCCTCACGTCCCTTGAAAGTTTCCTTTTGCTTCATTTTGACCACTTTTGTCTCATTATTCTACTGACATCTGCTTATCCTCTCAAGGAGAGACTTTCCCACCAAAACTCATACACACTAAGTTGCTAATACTGGTAAAGCTTATTATGAAATCAGGCTTCAAGTAGCTTCATTCAAGAGATGAGCAGCTATTCACTAGTGGTCAAATCTCAGTCATCAGCAGCAAAATTGAGAGGAGATATTCCACAGCAGAAATCCTTCTCATAGGAACCTACTTATCTCTTCTACACAAAATGGACTGACCTCCTACCCTCAGTCCTCAGCCTTCCAAAGTGTAAATGATCAACACGACTAAACTCTAAGCATCCACTGAAGACATTAATTAAATGACAGCCTCTCCTATCACTGCCAGTAATTAGATTTCCTATCAGGTTCTATTGTTTCCTATCAACCAATGTCAAGCTCTCTAATTTAATAAAATTGATATATCATCATCTCAAGATGTTCCTGATAAATTCTACAGTGTTCTTCATTCAGTAAAATATCTTTCTTGATCTCTAGAGTCAATTACTTCATAAAGGAAAACTGGAGATTTAATTGAGCAAAATTCAGCAAATTCCATTGCTAAGAGGTTTATTTATGTGCTGGTAAATGCTCAATGATATCAAATGAGAAGTTCTCTTGTCAGAGATGACCACCACACCACAGGCCAGAAAATATCTCTCAAGATTAAAATAGTAAACTTTCTCCATTAAGGCAGAAAAAAGAAAATTTGATTATTAAGAGTGACTTAAATAGCAAAATCTATGTTTAGCAAGAGTGCAGAATGTCCCAGTCTCAAAAGCAATTATCCTAAAAGTAATGGTGAATGAAATTGAGTTTAAAATTCAATCTTAAAATTGAAAGGCATTATCAATTCTAAATCTGAGATAAAAAGAAAAGCAGAATTTGCTAGTTTTCACATCATGCCCTTGTGTGATGATTCTAAGCTGCTGGGTTTTCTCTTCCCTTCAATTGGGAAGAACACACTCTCCTTGACCCCTTGGCCAAGGTTCTTTCAAGACTCTTGTTCAAATGAAACCCCCTCAATGAAATCTTTCCAAATATGGTGGGGCACTAATGATGGAAAAATCAGGCATTATGTGCTTCATGATATGGATGTGATACATTAGGAAATATTCATCTTTGCCTATAAAATATAATTGCAAAAAAGTAGAAGCTCCATCTAATCAAGCTCCTCAATCTAACAATCAGTTTATTGGAAACATATGAACAGGAAAATCAACTAAATGACACCCCAAAGAAGCAATTAACCAAATGCAGAATATGGGACAGAATAAAAGATACAAAGATACATCATAACCAAATGCAATAGGTGGATCTTATTTTGCTCCTAATTTCAACAAAATAACTCTAAGAAGATATTTTTGAGATAATTAGGCAAATTTGAGTATGTACTGTGTATTAGATGATATTAAGAAATGATCATTAATTAGTTAGATATTATAATTAGGTGACTCTTGTATTCTGAAAAGAATATTCAGTCAGAGGTTCATGTTAGGTGAAGTGACATGGAATTTGCTTTAAAATATTTAAGCAAAAAAAAAAAGAGTAGATTATAGTTGAAATAAGATTGGAAAAATTATGGAAATCATTGACTGGTGATAGGTACCTGAGGGTTCACTGAACAACATTCTCTACTTTTCGTATCTTTGAAAATTTCCATAATAAAATGTTTTAAAGTGCTGAATATATGCAGTGTGGAGTAAAATCACAGAACTCTGTGTATATGAAGGTGAACAAAAGCTCCAGAGGAGCTTACAGTCTCAAGCAGGAAAAACAATATTAAGCAATTTAATTTTATGAATAGTTAATAAATTAGAATTTGCTAGTTGCTCCAGAAGAAAAAGACAGTGTGTTATGAGAACGAGCCCCTGTGTTTTCCCCAACACTCAGCTCAACCACCACACCAACTCTCAGAGCTCTTTTGTCCTAAGACATTCAGTTTCTCTCTCCTTTGTCCCTCAACTCTTATATCATACAGTTTTATTCATAACATCTATTATAATTTAGTACATATTTGACTCATGTCTGCCTAATCCATGCCCACCTCCCCTCCCCTTCAAGTTTATAAGGACTTTAACGATAGGGAACACTATTCAACCCAGTTCTGGGTTACCTGGGCCTGTGTAGACACTGCCTGGTCCCAGTACAACCAACTTCTCACCCGATGGTTGGGCTGTACACTGGGAATCATCGCTCACACACATTATTGGAACAAAGTTTTGAAATTAACTGTTAAGGACACAGACCTCTGATGGGCCGGCCCTCCACCTGCCACTCCACTAAAGCCACATCAGGCCAAATGCCAGGACCCAGATGGACAGAAGGACCTTAGTCTGACCTCCGACACCTCGACTTCCTGACTTCACAGCTCATGTCCCTCACTTGTGTTCACCCTAAATTGGGGTTTGTATTCTTTTTCTGTCCTTTGGAAAACCTCTTATTGAAGGTAGGAGAACCTAGATTCAGAGCAGAATGAAGCCAAAACTCTCCAAGAAAACCAAGTATCTTCTCTCTCTCCAGGGTGTGTTGTGCTGTCACTTCAGTCATGTCTGACTCTGCAACTCCATGGACTGTAACCCATTAGACTCCTCTGTCCATGGGATTTTCCAGGCAAGGATACCAGAGTGGGTTGCCACTTCCTACTAAAGGGGATCTTCCCGACCCAGGAATCAAACCCAAGTCTCTTAGGTCTCCTGCATTGGCAGGCAGGTTCTTTACCAACTAGCACCACCTGGGAAGCCCACTACACACCCTAGTGTAATCATGGAAGTGATTATATTACCTAGTACATCCATTACCTTTGCATTATTCTATTTTTAGAAGCAAGTCAAAGGTCTCACCAACATTCAAGGGTCAGATATAAACATGGTAGCCATCCTAGGGTCTGTCTGCTACATGTATGAACAACCTTTGCACTATAATATTACTATACATTAATTTGCTTTTGAAATTGCAGAATCAACTTACAAAGAATAGCTATTAATATTCATGATAAAGTTTATAACAGGAGAGATGAAAAATATTAAAAGATATGTTCTAAAGTGGGTACATGAATAAATGGAGAGTATGTTATTGAAAGTCCTAAAAGTGACCACTGGAAAAACTAAAATTAAGACATAATATTTTTTAAAAAATAGGAGGAAAGTGAAGAATTTCCTGGTAAGCTTTTTAAAAATTTTTTGAATTTTATTTATTGCATTATTTATTTTTGGCTGTGCAGGGTCTTTGTTGCTTCACAGGCTTTTCTCTGTGGCAAGTGGGGGCTCCCCTCTGTTGCATTGCTGGCGTCTCATTGTGCTGGCTTCTTTTGCAGAGCATGGGCTCTAGGGCACATGGTATTCAGTAGTTGCAGCTTCCAGGCTCTAGAGCTCATGCTCAAGGGTTGTGGTGATTGGGCTTAGTTGCTCCACTGCATGTAGGATCGTCCCAAATCAGGGATTGAACCTGTCTCTTGCATTGGCAGGCAAATTTTTTACCACTGAGCCACCAGGAAAACCCTGATATTTGTTTTTTGACTTATGTTTTCCCTTCATCTTTTATAAAGGGAATCAATATTTCTTAGTAATCAAACTAGAAATCAACCTGCAAGTATATTGTTTAAATGGTAATCATTGAAAGAAGTAGAAAACAAAAACCACTAACGCTTGCTTGTGTGGCACTGACCAGTGGGGGAAATAGGCAAGAAAGGAGACTCATCGTTGTTTCAGACTCTTGTGTACTATTTGATTTTTTTTTTTTATCATCCCATTATTTTCATATTATTTTTAAACTTGCTTTAAACATAAGACATTTTTTTTTTTGTTTGTTTTTTTTTTTTTTTTTTTTTTTTGTATTTTTTTTTTTTTTTTTAATATTATTTTATTAGTTGGAGGCCAATCACTTTACAACATTTCAGTGGGTTTTGTCATACATTGACATGAATCAGCCATATAGTTACATGTATTCCCCATCCCGATCCCCCCTCCCACCTCCCTCCCCACCCGACTCCTCAGGGTCCTCCCAGTGCACCAGGCCCGAGCACCTGACTCATGTATCCCACCTGGGCTGGTGGTCCGTTTCACCATAGATAATATACATGCTGTTCTTTCAAAACATCCCACCCTCACGTTCTCCCCCAGAGTTCAAAAGTCTGTTCTGTATTTCTGTGTCTCTTTTTCTGTTTTGCATATAGGGTTATCGCCACCATCTATCTAAATTCCGTATATATGTGTTAGTATACTGTAATGTTCTTTATCTTTCTGACTTACTTCACTCTGTATAATGGGCTCCAGTTTCATCCATCTCATTAGAACTGATTCAAATGAATTCTTTTTAACGGCTGAGTAATATTCCATGGTGTATATGTACCACAGCTTCCTTATCCATTCATCTGCTGATGGGCATCTGGGTTGCTTCCATGTCCTGGCTATTATAAACAGTGCTGCGATGAACATTGGGGTGCACGTGTCTCTTTCAGATCTGGATTCCTCAGTGTGTATGCCCAGAAGTGGTATTGCTGGGTCATATGGCAGTTCTATTTCCAGTTTTTTAAGAAATCTCCACACTGTTTTCCATAGTGGCTGTACTAGTTTGCATTCCCACCAACAGTGTAAGAGGGTTCCCTTTTCTCCACACCCTCTCCAGCATTTATTGCTTGTAGACTTTTGGATAGCAGCCATCCTGACTGGCGTGTAATGGTACCTCATTGTGGTTTTGATTTGCATTTCTCTGATGATGAGTGATGTTGAGCATCTTTTCATGTGTTTGTTAGCCATCTGTATGTCTTCTTTGGAGAAATGTCTGTTTAGTTCTTTGGCCCATTTTTTGATTGGGTCGTTTATTTTTCTGGAATTGAGCTTCAGGAGTTGCTTGTATATTTTTGAGATTAATCCTTTGTCTGTTTCCTCATTTGTTATTATTTTCTCCCAATCTGAGTGTTAGGAAGTGTTCTAGTTTCATTCTTAAACTGGTTAACCACTTGTAAAAGAATGAAACTAGAACACTTCCTAACACCATACACAAAAATAAACTCAAAATGGATTAAAGATCTAAATGTAAGACCAGAAACTATAAAACTCCTAGAGGAGAACATAGGCAAAACACTCTCCGACATAAATCACAGCAAGATCTTCTATGACCCACCTCCCAGAATATTGGAAATAAAAGCAAAAATAAACAAATGGGACTTAATGAAAATTAAAAGCTTTTGCACAACAAAGGAAACTATAAGTAAGGTGAAAAGACAGCCCTCAGATTGGGAGAAAATAAACATAAGACATTTTAGGAATGGGTGATGATAACCCTGATGTTGAAGCTGAAACTCCAATACTTTGGCCACCTGATGTGAAGAGCTGACTCATTTGAAAAGACCCTGATGCTGGGAAAGATTGAGGGCAGGAGAAGAAGGAGACAACAAAGGGTGAGATGGTTGGATGGCATCATTGACTCAATGGACATGGGTTTGGGTGGACTCTGGGAGTTGGTGATGGACAGGGAGGCCTGGTGTGCTGTGGTTCATGGGGTCGCAAAGAGTCGGACATGACTGAGCAACTGAATTGACTGATTTACATCAAATATAAAAGCTTGAAAGGAACATAAAGATTATAAACACCAAGTCAATGAGAAACAATGACATAGTCATTGTTTAATCTAGATCAGGGGTCCCCAATCTCCAGGCCTCAGACCAGTACTTCCTATCAGGTGAGTTTGTGGCATAGATTAGGAATAAAGTGCATGATAAATGTAATGTGCTTGAATCATTCTGAAACCACTCCCCCTTCCCAGTCCATGTAAAGTTTTCTTCCATGAAACCCATCCCTGGTGCCAAAAAGGCCTTGGACCACAGGAGATCATCCTGCTGACTCTAGGCAGAGCCTTGGTCTTCTGATTCTAAAGCCATTCCCCATTCCCATACAACACAGTGCTCAAATACATGTAAACAAAAGGCAGGAATTGTGGGTTCCAGTTCTGGATTTGCCATAATTTATTTGGGGCAAGTGACTCATTGAATTTTAGTTTCCTCATGTATAAGTTGCACAATCACATATACAATAGTGATTTTTAACTTTTTTTTTAAGCAGCAAAATGTACTGTTCAAGTGAAATATTGGAGTCTCAGATTTGACAAAATGAAAATGAAATGAAATGGGAAAAAAGTCAAACCTGAGCTTCTTTGACTAAAAAGGGCAGAATGAACGCTTCAGGCTTCTACAGCCCGGCAGACTCTTTCAGAGTCTAGAAATTTCTGCGGTCCAAGTATGTGAAAACCATCAAATTAGGTTTTAATAGAGAGGCTGGTTGGGTGGGGAGGCAGAGAGCCCACATTTCCAGCAAATTTCCAGGTGGTGCTAATGTTGCTGGCCTTTTCATAAGTCACTAGATGCTCTCAAGCCCCTTTCTAATGCCGTGATGGATTTTATCTTATCTTCATTTCCCACTTAACATTCATCTTTATGAGCCCACTGACAACAGAGATCAATCTCAAAGAGCATCACTAGCTCTCGATTTACTAGTGAAGTTTACTAGTGAAGGAGCAGGACCATCTGAATCTGCAGTGAGGCACCAGAACACAGTGATGGAGGGCATAACCTCTGCGTGTTACAATTTCAGGTCTTAAATGTCCCACTTACTGGTTAGGTGACCTTGGCAAGCAACTTCACCTCTGTGAGTATTAGGTTTCTCATCTGTAAAATGGAGATGAAAGTAGCTGTCTTCAAGGTTGTTGGAAGGATTATAAATGGTGTTGATCTTTAAGAGCCTTAGCATGATGCCTTGAATGCCATGAAAAGTGTGAAAGTGTGAGTCGCTCAATTGTGCCCAACTCTTTGCAATCCCATGGACTGCGGCCCACTAGGTTCCTTTTTATATGGGATTTTCCAGCAAGGATTCTGGAGTGGTTTGTCATCTTCTTCTCCAGGGGATCTTCCCCTCCCAGGGATCGAACCCAGGTCTCCTGCCCTGCAAGCAGATTCTTTACTGACTGAGCTACCAGGGGAGTCAGTGGGCAATAAGTAAATGTTAGCCATTAAAGGGGCAGAGGCGATATTTTAAAGAATTGCTTGCAAAGCCTTAAATCTAGTATCAAAGTACCAATGTATAAAGAATTCTAACCTGTGGTTGGTAGACTCACGGCAAAGGTACGAGGTACAGGGCAAAAGGACATGCAGGGTTCAGTAGCAGAAATAAACTATATTTCCACCAGGGCCCTGCCGACTATTTACAGCCTATCAGGACAACAGTGTCATGATTTCATTTCAGTTACCCAATGTATCACCGGAAAGTATTGTTCACATAATGTGTCTTTGTAAGAACAAGTTATAAATAAAATACAGATAAGAACAGATCTTTTCTGTCATAACTAACTAAAATCTGCTCTGAAACATTGATTCCACCTCCTTAGCTTTCTGTCATTTTCTTCCTGATAAAATCTCTACTGTTATAGAGTAGATATATATAGGTATATAGATACATAGATATAGATATATCCCTTACAATTATCCTCAAAACCAAAAATTAACATTCTTTCCATCATATCAAAAATATTCCCTCTAATATTTTCCCCCAGGTCACAACAGACAAGTTACCAAAATAAGTTTTTGTGAAGATTCTACACTACAGAATTCTAGTTAAAGAGAGGAGGTCATACCACATTACTGGGAAACATACTCAAGAACGCTCTGGCTGTTTCTGATTTTCCCTGAAGTGGGACTCCCTATGACAATCTAACTCATTGTGTGGGATAGCCTAGGAATTCAGTGATTTTGGGCTGAAGCATCATGCTAAATTTTGGCAGAGTATTGTGCAAAGATCCAGCCTCAGTCAAAATGCAATTCCAGAAAGCTTAACCATGAATAGACAACTAATTTAGAAAATAATTGAAAACTTCATCTGTCAGTAGAATATGAAAGAATAAATGCTAAAGCTTCATCAAATGATTATTGACTAGAGCCTGCACATATTTTCAAAAATGAAACAATTTATTAGAAGCACATACATTGCAGAAGGGCACCTACACCAAGGCAAAAAAGGAATTTGTTGAGTCTTAGTGAGGCTCCTGGGGGCTCCCCTGAGGGCTCAGTTGTAAAGAATCAGCCTGCCAATGCAGGAGACACAAAAGAGATGCAGGTTCAATCCCTGGATCAGGAAGAACCCCTGGAGTAGGAAGTGACAGCCCACTCTAGCATTCTTGCCTGGGAAATCCTACAGACAGATGAGCCTGGTGGGTTACAGTCCATGGGGTTGCAAAAGGGTCGAACATGACTTAGGGGCTAAACAACAACAAAGTGAGTCTCCCAGACAATACTAAAGAAAAGAAGGTGGAGATAAAGCTCACCTACATGCTCCAATGTGATATATTTTGTTTTCTCAAATTCAAGCAGTAACATTGTCATTTTTATAACCTCTAGATTAAAAAGCAAGTGAATTGACTTATTCCCCAACTTTACTTCTAATGGGTTGTATGACCTTGGGCAAGTCATTCCATTTCTCTGAACTTGGACTTTTTATTGAATGAATGGATTGATCATTTAAATTATAATTTTATTACAAATATACTTATAAATCTGTTTATTAAAATATATAGAAAACTATATAAACTTCTAATTTTTCTATGTTTGTTCTGTGTCTATTATTGCAACCCTTTCAATACTCATTTTTTACTTTGTTCCAACCTTTCAGAAACCTAAGAGTAACAAATATTAAGTGGTTAAAATAAATTGTATTTGAGAAGGAGGGGTGTATATGTGATAAAAAGAGACAAGGAGCTCACACCTAAAAGAATACATATGTGTTCAAGACAAACGAATATCCCTTTCTAAAACAAACCTCGGTTTTAGTTTTATTTGACTTGTGTAAATACGCTGTCACCTCCTGGAGAAGAAGTTCCGCTTCAGAAAGATTCTGCACAATGTGGGTTACAATTTCTCAGGCATTTAGGGAGTTATGAGACATCATGCCCATTAGAACTGTTTCTTCCCTATAGAATTACTCTTCCTTCTCTTCCATGACAGTTCTTCATATTATTTCCCAAAAGGCAGAGTCTTATATCTGGGAGCACTCAATAAATGCTTGCGGAATGAAATTGAATGCTAGCTGATGTGAAAATAGAACAAAAGCAGCGGTGTCTCCTTCTGAACTTCTTTCTCCTGGGTCTCTAAGCGCCTTTCTCTTACTTTGAGGTCTCAGAGTCCATCCCACCAAGGAAGTCTGCCCTTTCTCTAGTTCTCTGCCCTTTCTCTAGTTCTCTAGTTCTCTGCAAACCTCCTGCAGCTCAGCCACCTGCTTCCTGATAGAGTTAACCAGCATGCACCTCCCACACCAGATGGCTCCCCTCCTTTGCTTTTGCTTGGCAAAAATTTACAAACATATTTCTATGTGTCCACACCGGGACCTACATGGACACATTCAAGGGTCAAGAATCTGTATAAGCATCAGCAGAAGAAGCTCAAAGAGCCCCCAATGAACTTGAAAGATTTGTATTGTTGCACTATTTTGCATTCTTTTCTTGTTGACTCTGTTTTTCTTGTGTGTGTGGTATACAAACACTTTGTTCTAGAAGCTTTCTTTTCCCCATCTATCATCAGAATTCCTCACAAATCTTTCACGTTTCACTCAACAAGGCCGTATCAGAGAACTGAAAATGATTTCTTTAGTCTCAGTTTCCTATCTGACCTCACATTTTTGTGTAATCTGATTATCAATCCCAACACCACTAGGATCATGAGAGGAAGACTGGAGGACTTCTTTAGTGCAGCTAGAATTAGAGGTTTGGGAGGGGAAAGTGTGTGGAGGAGGCAGACTTTAGAAGCTGTTTGGAAACCAAACAGGCAGGTCACAGGTACAGGCTGAAAATTCAGTTTTCTATCCACATTTCAGAGAAGCCTATCATGTCTCTCCTTCTTTCGACTTAAATAGTTCAAAAGTGAATCCAGTTGTCAAAATGGGACTAGAGATACTATAGAGATTAAACTTTGTTTCCTCCTGGTCCGCCGTTATGGAGCTGAAGGGAGGAATCAAATTTCAATTCTATCCCAGTTCCTCCTCTTACACAGTACAAACTAATATAAAAAGTAATGTAGTGACCTTAGAAAAAAAGAGAAACAAGGATTTAATTCTCAACCTCTTTTACAACTACCTTCCTTCTCTAAAAATCAGTGAGATATCTGAGCTATATAGCTCAGTTAGTTAGTTCCACGGTCTCAAAATACAGGCAAGGACCAGCAAACCCTTAAGGTATACCAGATAAACTACAGTGGGGTCAAAAATGATGTCATTTATGATATCACTGAGCCTAAGCTTATAACTGTAGAGTAAATGAATAATTTCTCTATAAGTTTTAGAAGAAGACTTCTACTGATAACATTTAAAAACTGTCAATTTGCCCCTTCTGTCCAGTGAAGTTCTTTGGCTGGTCTGTTTGGTTGGGACGTTGGTTATCCATTCAGTTCAGTTCAGTCGCTCAGTCATGCCCTGACTCCTTGCGATGCCATGAATCACAGCACACCAGGCCTCCCGGAGTTTACTCAAACTCATGTCCATCGAGTTGGTGATGCCATCCAGCCATCTCACCCTCTGTCGTCCCCTTCTCCTCCTGCCCCCAAACTCTCTAGTAGAAGTCAAAACTTGGTTTGAAACATCCTGGGCTTCCCAGGTGGAGCTCCTGGTAAAGAACTCGCCTGCTCATGCGGGAGACTCAAGAGCCATGGTTCGACCCCTAGGCTGGGAAGATCCCCATGAGGAGGAAATGGCAACCCACTCCACTAAGCTTGCCTAGGAAATCTCAGACAGAGGAACCTGGCAGGCTACAGTACATGGGGTTCAACTGGGCACACAAACATGCAAACATACATGTGGCTGATTCTAGTCATTATCAGGGCCTTTGCATATGTATTCCAACTGCTATATATTTACTTGCATGTCTCCCAACTTCACAAAACCATCCTCCACCCACCTGGAGAAAGAAATGAGAAAATCAAAAAAAGCTGACGTCCTTGAGTAATTTCCACTCCCACAAATGTTATTTTCTTCTTGAAAAAGCAATCAAGGCAAAAACTTTATTAGCTTCACAGCCAATGGGAGGGAGAAAATACTGTACATCCATCATTTTCCTAAACATTTTCCTTTAGTTCAAAGAGATCCTTACATTCAGAGCCATCGAGACTGAGCCACACAGTGCTGTTAAGCCTCACAGAGGGTTAAAACAGAAACACAGCGAAGGTTCCTAATATCTATAGCTGCCTCACCCCTGCGCTCCCACTGTTGCTGTCTGTCTCCATTCCTCTTCATTGGAACCAGTCTAGCATAATGCTTTTCCTGTGGACCAAAGGTTCTGAAGCCAAAAGCCATAATTTTGAGAAAAAAAAAGAAAGTAATGAACATAAACATTACTTCTCAATCACTTTGCTTGCTTCCAAAAGCATTGGTGCATTCATTTTTATTACTTTCCTAACGACACTTCCCCTAAATTGCTCTCAAGAAATAGCTGAGGAAAGAAGCTGGGGAAGGAGAGAGAGAAAAATAAGAGACCGAAGTTGAGGGCTGGCATTCTGAGTGGGCACTGTGTGTAGCTGTCTACCTCCTGTTCGTTCAGAAAGGCTTCCCGCCTCACCAGCTTCCTTACCCAACCAACTTTCTGAGGTTGAAAATGCCATCATTAGACTTAGAAGAGTTTGAATTAAGATGCTAGCTCCTACTAAATTACCATTGCAAATTCTGAGAAACCTTAAATGATGTATGAGATCCATTTATAAGACTAGAGCTTGATAGCAGTAATGCATGACAAACATGAGAAAACCGAGAATGAATTCAGACAAAAGAGAGAAATTGTTTCCCAAAATGATACAGAAAAATTACTGTTCAACATGATACAGATAAACCACAAGTGACCAACTTTGAAGTTAGCATTCTGTTTTCAGTAACAAGAAAGAGAAGCACAGGTTCTTGTGGTAGATTCACATTATTTGCCTTCTTTCTCATAGAACAGTGGTGAAATGTGTAGACTCTGGCATCAGAATGCCTATTTTGAAGCCTGGCTCTGCCACTTAAAATCCATGTAACTTTGGACTTGTCCCCTTACAGTCTTAACCTCCCCATCTGTGAAATGGGTATAATAATGGTGGTTGTACATGTAAAGGTTAGTGACATGTTACACATAAAATGCTTTATTCAGTGTCTGCTACATTAGGTAAAAAACCTAAGTGTTTTCCATCATCATCATCATCATCATTATGATATAGGAATACCAAGAAGAAACATGGACTCTATGTAAGAAAATTAGATGGTAAAATGGTTAATTTGAAAATAATTCCCATTTTATATGAATATTCCTTATAATTAAGTTCAGTGTCATATTACAGTTTGTTCATCTTAAATGATAACAGTTATCATTTATTGAGGAACTACTAAGTACAAAGCACTGTGTTATTTACTATATGCATTCACATTTAATCGAAAACATGGTACCCCCTACAAAGTTTCAGTTACACTTGATGATTAGCTCTGGATATCATAAGGCCTATAGTTAACAATACAGTATCACACACTTAAAATTTTGCTAAGAACGTAGATATTATGCTAAGTGATCTTCCCACAAAATAAAAAATATTTTAAAAATAAATGGCAGGGGCAGGAGATAAGTTTTGGGTGTGATGGGTAAGTTTATGGCCTTGATTATAGTGACAGTTTCATGGTCCAAACTCATGAAATATTAAACAGTAAATATGTACAGCTTTTTGTATGTCAACCATACCTAAACAAAGTGGTTTCAATAAAAAAAAAAAAAAAAAGACACAGTACCCTGGAGAAGAGCCAATTTTTCCCAAATAAACAGATTAAATTTTAAAATTTCTTATCTTACAGCAATTTATCTTCTAGAATTTTTTCTAGGGGAAAAATATCATGCACAGAAATTTATATGCAATGTTTATAGCAGGATCACCCATAATTGTCAAAACAGGGGGAAGAAAACCTGGATACCTAAAAACATAGAATTGGGTAAATACAAAATGTTCACCCTTTTAACAAAATAAGATTAAATTGTTTCAAAAAGAAATATTTAATACCCTGGGAAATTATCCAAAATATGTAAGTAAAAAGAGCATTTTACAAAACACTATTTATAGTATTTTACCTGTATAAATATTAGTACAAAGTATCTAGCACAGAGCATTAATTAAATGATACTTGTAAAACACGTGTAAATCCAAAGAACAAAGACAGTAGGAGGTTTAACGTTGCCAATGGTTATGTAGAGGTAGAGAGATTACAAGTGATCCTTGATTTCTTCTTTATACTTTTCTAATTTCTCCAAATTTTATGTAATAAACAGATATTATTATGGTAATTTAAAAAAAAATAACAACAAAACCTCATTCTAACTGTCTCAGAAAGTAACCAGTTCTAAGAAGCTCAGCCCAGGAGAAGTATGTATAGGAGACAAGAAACCCTATAGGACAGGTAAGTGAGGGCTCTAAAGACTGAGTGTAGGAAGGACGTGGACAAATTTCCTTAACAGACAAGGGGAACTGCAAGGGGAACTGTGGCAGGTAAAGACCAGAAGAGCTGACTCATTGGAAAAGACCCTGATTCTGGGAAAGATTGAAGGCAGGAGGAGAAGGGGATGACAGAGGATGAGATGCCTGGATGGCATCACCAACTCGATGGACATGAGCCTGGGTAAACTCCAGGAGTTGGTGATGGACAGGCAGGCCTGGCGTGCTGCGATTCATGGGGTCACACAGAGTCGGACACGACTGAGCGACTAAACTGAACTGAACTGAAGAACCAGAAAGTAGGTGTTAAAATTCCAATCCACCTTGACATTCTTTAGTGTAAGACTCCATGTGACCAATTCTTTTGAGAGTTTAGAACCAAAAGGAACAGTCATCTTCTCTAAAAGAAACCATTTAGATGTACCACCTTTAGGTCAGGGTCCACATGTGGAAAATGAATATTATTGTAGTAATTAATTCATGGGCTTTGAATGCATGTGTGCTCATCTATGTCTGACTCTTTGTGACCCCATGGACTGCAGTTTGCCAGGTTCCTCTGTCCATGGAATTTTCCAGGCAAGAATACTGGAGTGGTTTGCCATTTCCTTCTCCAGGGAATCTTTCCGACTGAGGGATCAAACCTGAGTCTCCTACATTGCCGGCTTTAATGAAGATTCAATGAGATACTACATGTGTGACAGAAATCACTCATTAATATTAGTTGCTTTTGTAATTACTATCAGATTTCCAGTAGTCACATATGAGAGTTGGACTATAAAGAAAGCTGAGTGCCCCGAAGAATTGATGCTTTTGAACTGTGGTGTTGGAGAAGATTCTTGAGAGTCCTTTGGACTGCAAGGAGATCCAACCAGTCCATCCTAAAGGAGATCAGTCCTGGGTGTTCATTGGAAGGACTGATGCTGAAACTGAAACTCCAATACTTGGGCCACCTGATGCAAACAGCTGACTCATTGGAAAAGACCCTGATGCTGGGAAAGATTGAAGGCAGGAGGAGAAGGGGATGACAGAGGATAAGATGGTTGAATGGAATCACCAACTCAACGGACATGAGTTTGAGTAAACTCCAGGAGTTGGTGATGGACAGGGAGGCCTGGCGTGCTGCAGTCCATGGGGTCACAAAGAGTCAGACATGACCGAGCGACTGAACTGAACTGAACTGAATGAAGCATATACATATCACTGTCGTTCCCTATTTGCCTAAGTATCTGGGGAGTCCTGAGTAAAATTTAACCTTCAAGTGTACTAACTAAATTACCCCTCATGAACAGACTATTTTCTATCTTTGCTTTTACAAAATTTTGCTTTTTTATTTTGTTTAGGCAGTATTAAGTATTTAATATTTTTCACAAAGTTATACAAATTATCTTCTATAGGAAGTAACCTTTTGGTTTTAATCTGTTCATTCTATTTCTTTTTCTAACTACTAGCCTATCTCATCTCCTTCATACCCAAGCTTCTCTTAAGGATTGTCTAACTCACTGATCAATTTCCTTTCTCCTCAAACCCCTATAATCTGATTTTGGTCTGTTGTGGCAAAATCACACCACTGAAGCTCCACCTTCTAAAGTCTGCAATGGCATCTGAATAACTGAATTCACTGGATATCTTCAGGGCTCCTTTTATCTGACACTCAACAGTGCTTGTCGCTATTATTTTTGCAACATTCTCTTTGTTTTGCTTCCAGGACACCCCTCACTTAATTCTTCAAAAATCTCTGGCCCTTCCTTTTCTTTCTTAATTCACTGGCTCCTTCTCACCACACTGGCCACTACATGTCAGTATCTTCAAGTGCCAGGCTTAATCCCTCTCTTCTGCTCTTCATAGTTACATATTCGTTGATCTTCCTGGCGATTTCACCTTACTCATGCTATAATCCATCTGATGATTCTCAAATTATCTCCATCTCTAGACCCAAATAACCAGAGCCCACCAGCTTTCTCCACTTAGATGTCTCAAAGGACATTTATGTTGTCATCTCAAATCCAAAATCATAGTTTTCCCCCCTAATTGTTTGAATGGCTTTATAAACCCCAACAGCAACAACAAAAATAATTCCCTTTCTCTAACCCCACATACAGTTTATTAATTGGTCTTACGTGAGCTTCCCTCACGGCTCAGATGGTAAAAGCATCTGCTTGCAATGCAGGAGACCCGAGTTCAATCCTTGGGTAAGGAAGATCCTCTGGAGAAGGAAATGGTAACCCACTCCAGTACTCTTGCCTGGAAAATTCCATGGATGGAGGAGCCTCCAGGCTATAGTTCATGGGATCACAAAGAGTCAGACACAACTGATCGATTTCACTTTTACTTACATAATTTACTAATGCTTTCTCTTCTTCCCTGCAACCAACCTGATCCAAACTATCACCTCACCTGTGTAATACCCTTCAACCAACTTTGTTCAAACTATCACCTCACCTCTGTAATACCCTTCAACCAACTTTGTTCAAACTATCACCTCACTCATGTAATTCCCTCTTAATCAGTTTCCCCAGGTCTGTTTTCCCCACCACAAGACCATTCTCCATGTTATCTGACAAGAGTATTAAGTTTAGATTATAACCAAATGTCTGTTGTTGTTGTTTTTTTAATTTGGAGGAAAACTGCTTTATAATGTTGCGTTGGTTTCTGCCTTACAACAAAGCGAGCCAGCCATAATTATACATAAACTCCCTCCCTCTTGAACCTCCCTCCCCTCCCCCACCCCACTCCTTTAGGTTATCATGGAGCACCAGGCTAGGCTCCCTGTGTTATATAGCAACTTCTTATCAGCTATGAATTTTACACAGGGTAGTATATATATGTCAATGCTACTTCCTCCATTCATTCCACTCTCTCCTTCCCCCATTGTGTCCAACAAGTCCATTCTCTGTATCTGCATCTCCATTCCATCCTTGCAAATAGGTTCCCTAGTACTATTTTTCTAGATTCCATATATATGTATTAATATATGATATTTGTCCCTTTCTGACTCACTTCACTCTGTAAATCAAGCTCTAGGTTCATCCACCTCACTAGAACTGACTCAAATTCATTCTTTTTTATGGTTGAATAATATCCCATTGTGTATAAGTTCCATAACTTCTTTATCCAGTCATCTGCTGATGGACGTCTAGGTTGCTTCCATGTCCTCGCTGCTGTAAATAGTGCTGCAGTGAACATTGGAGGGCATGTGTCTTTTTCGATTATGGTTTTCTCAGGAAACCATATTCCCAGTATTTCTCAGGAAACTATTCCCAGTAGTGGGTTGCAGGGTCATATGTCTCTACTATTTTAAGTCCTTCGTCCTTGGGGTAAAACACAAAGGTTTAGCCTGACCTCTGAGACCGCGAATGATCTGGCCTCTCCTCTCATACTGCTCTCCCTCTTATCCTCTGCTTCAGTTTCCTGGTTCTCCAGCCAGTTGCCTGAATATAACACCAGTTTCTCCCTCACCTTGAGCTTTTGAATAAGCTAGTCCTTCTGCCTAGAAAACTACTTCATCCCCCTCCCCTTCTTTTGTATGTACTTCTTACCCTTGTATCCAATGTTACTTCCACAGGGAACCCTTCCCTGGGTCAGATCTTCTAATCCTCAATAGCCCGCTGTTTGCAATTACATAATTATTTGTAATTATTTGAATAGGTTCTTGCCCACTAGTTAGTAGCTGGTTCAGCTGCCCAGTCATGTCCAGCTCTTTGAGGCCCATGGACTGCAGTTTCCTGCCCACTACCATGTCCTAAATCTTATGAAGTCAAAGTCAATTTTTGTTCTGCTCGCCAGGGTTATTTCAGAATTTAGCAGAGTCTGGGGTATCCAGTACATATTAATTGAATGAAGGCACAGTATATTTCACTTGCCCACTTCTCCCCATACCTACTGCCTCTCCCAAGTCAGATATGCATCATCACTTTTCTAGGTTACTATAATACTCCTTAACTGGAATCCCCACCTCCCCCCGTCTCTTCCCCTTTTAGCACACTATATGATTCACTGCCAGATGAATCTTCCAGATGTAGAACCCTGACCATTTCATTCCCAGCTCAGGAAACCCGAGTGGTTTTCCACTGCCCACAGAAAAATCCACATTTCTGACGGCCTCCAACCAACCTTTCCAATCTTACTTTCCCGATAATCTTCACAGGCCCTCTGCCCTGGTTAAACTTCACTGTGTGCCATCTGAGACATTTTGTGATTTTCTTGCTACACATGGGATCCTTTTTTTTTTTTCAGTTTCTTTCACTTAGAATATTTTAATGATGCCCCTACCATCTCTACATATTCAAATATGTGAGATTTTCCTAATTTAGCCAAAGTCCAATTCCTCCAAAAAGCTCTCTTTGATTTCTTCTAACTAGAAATAATCTCTCTTACTTTTGAATTCCCATCTTTTCTTTCCTATACCTCTTGAATCAAGACTATCATTTTCTAGCATTCATTAGAGCTACTTATTAATACTATGTGAAAGCGCCACATCACTGTAAATTCTTTGGAGACAGCACTGGAACACTTAATCAGTGCCTCGTGCATTGGAGGAGCTACACAAATACTGAATTTTAGACTTGTGCAAGTATATGAATTATTCTAGTAAGATGCTCATTAAAGATTATTTCATAATTAGAAAGGGAAAAAATTCATCTACATCACCATTCCTTTGAGGAAACAAGTTGATTTTCATTGACTCAGTAGGTAATTTTCTTTGTTCAGTTGCTTAATTTATTCTAATCACTAAAGTGGCAAAAAATGATACAGGAGAAAATTACACTTTTAGCTTTTCCTCCTCTTTTGATGATAACTTCAGGAAATGTCTGCTAGAGATCTTTTTGATAGAATATAATTATTATCTATAGTATTTATCTGTTTCTTGCTAATTCCATTTGGGTGCTCTAGAGGGCAACTGAAATTCTTAGTTTTTCTTTTTGCCTGAACTGCTGCTTTCAGCCAACTTAGCTCATACTGTGTACCCAAGCCATTGCTCTCAATGGGCTCCTGCTTCATTTTCTGAAGTAAGGAGGCAAACCAGGGGAGAAAGTGCCTTACCTGACAAATCTAAAGGTAGAAAGAGGGAATTAACCCATCAGCATTGCAGTGTGGACTGTTGTCACAACTTTATCCTCAAAAATTCAGAACCAGGTGAATTTTAGGAACATGAATTCAGATTAAGAGATCTCATAATGATGTCTTTAAACTTGCTTTTTACATTTAGTATGATTATACAAATATAAGGCATTGTTAACACTAACCAGGGGTAATCCAAAAGATTGATATAAACGTAACATTTAATTGTGCATGAAGCCACTGCATGTTATTTGAGAACCTAAAGTTTTTAGATAGGAAGTGACTCCATTCTTACCTTTCAGGCTGTGGCCTAACGCAAAGGATATTACAGTGAGGTCAGGAAATCTGTGGTCTGGTTCCATTTGCACCTTGCTTAACATGAGTCCTTGGAAAAGTGCTAAACCTCTCTGAGCTGCAGATTTACTTTTCTTGAAATGAAGAGAATATCTATTCTACCTGCCTTTCTGGATATTTTTTGAGAATCAAATGAAAACAAATAAAATAATAAATATGAAAGCATGCTCTAAACTGAAAGCACATGATTTTAGTGACATATTTTCAGCCTAATGAATTAATAAATGACATGAAATTCAAATTATTTCCAAAAATATTTACCATAAACCAAATTTTAACTTTGCCCACCTTTATAAAAGGTGATGACAGCATGCCTTCAAACCTAATTGAGTGTGGTCTATCCTTATTTCTTCAAATAATCTGTTCTTTTTTAGATAAGACCATTGCCTTGAGATTTTTCTCACAAAGCCTATTCCCTCAAAGCTGATATCAGTCCTCTTCTTCCCTTCATCTTTTCCAGATTTCCAAAATCTTATTTAAAATGTTGATTTTAGCAGTAAGACTGAGACGATGGATATTGATTTATGTTTTACCTTATTACCCCACAGGTCTTCCTTCAAGCTATATTCTAATACCAGTTCACTTATCCTAGCATCATCCATTCAACCGTATTTGTTGAGCATGTATTATATGGAAGGCAGCAGAGAATGCAGCAATGTAGAGAATACAGATTTGTGTTTGGTTCTATCTTGTCTTTCCAGGAGTTTACACTTCCGATAGAGGAGACAATGTGCAATAGGTAATGCTGTCAGAGAATGCTTTGGTGTCAACAAAAATCAGAATTTTAATTTGTGGAAGCTTTATTCTGAGAAAGTAACTTAGACATTCAGATTGTCCCAGAAAGTTGACTTGAAAGTATATTTTTACTTCTCTCAGGGGCAGTTGTGTACTTAAAAGCTAAAAGTCCTAGGCTAGCAGCATTTGCTAACTTTCTCCACATGTTTAAGTCACATTCTTTACCAGGTCCAGGGGACCTTCTGAATCTAATCAAAGCCCTGCCACACTGTGTTGCTGATAATCTTTAGGCTAACATTTTAGGAGACAATGATGTTTTTAATATGCACAACATTACTGACACCAAATAAAAACATAACCCAACGTGGCATTTTTAAGTGAAATAGAATGTTAGAAATCTTCTTCAAGCTCTTATTTTACAGATTTGTAAAACTGAAGGCCCCCCCCCCCCCAAATTCTGAAACTAGTCTGAGGTCCCATAAGTAACTAGTAACTAATCTATGACTGTCTCTCCTTCCAGGCCAGGGTCTGATCTACATTTCAAAAGAATATTTTGCACAGCCAGAACCATAAACAAAATGAAAAGGCCACCTACTGAATGGTAGAAAATATTTGCAAGTCATATATCCCAAAAGGGGTTAATATCCAAAGTGTATAAGAGTATAAAACAAATTAGCAAAAAAAAAAAAAAAAAAAAAATCCAATAAAAAACAGACAGAAGATTTGAATAGCATTTATCCAAAGAAGCATACAGAGGGCCAATAGGTACTTGAAAAGATGCTCATCGTTACTAGCCACCAGGGACATTAAAACCACAAAAATGCATCATCCCATACCTGTTAGAATGGCTATTATCAAAAAGGCAAGAAGTAACCAGTAAAAAGGAGGATGTGGAGGGAAAGGAACCCTTGTGCACTGTTGGTGAGAATGTGAATTGATGAAGCCACTAAGGAGAACAGTATGGAGCTTCCTCAAAAAATTAAAAATAGAATTATCATGTAATATAGCAATTCCACTTCTAGTATTATCCAAAAAAATGAGAACAGTAACTCAAAAAGATATATGCACCCCCATGTTCACTGTAGCATTACTTAAAATAACCAAGATATGGAAACAAGCTAACCATTCACTGATGGATGAATGGATCAAGAAGATGTGATTATATACAATATTATCGAGTTAAAAAAAGAAGGAAATCTTACCATTTGCAACAACACAGACAGAACCTGAGGAGATTATGCTAAGAGAAGTCAGTCAGACACAGAAAAACAAACACCATAAGATCTCATTTATATTTGGAATCTAAACAAAAAAATCAAGCTCATGGATACAGAGAACAGATTGGTAGTTGCTGGAAGTGGGGACGAGGAGTTGGGCAGAATGAGAGAAGAGGGTCAAAGGGTACTAACTTACAATTACAAAATAAATACATCATGGGGATATAATGCACAACATGGTGACTAGTACAATTGATAATACTCTATTACATACTTGAAAGTTGTTAGAGTAAATCTTAGAAGTTCTCATCAGAAGAAAACGTTGTAGTATATGGATAATATGTATCCATATATGTATCCAATATATGTATCCAATGTATGTGTGTGTGTATATATATATATACACACACACATATATATCCAATATGTATCCAATAGTATATGTAGTAGTGGATAATAATCACACTTGTCATCATTCTGCAATATGTATAAATATCAAATTGTTGTAAGTAGTATATTATTGATGTACTACTCAATTTAAAATTTCTTTTTTTTAAAAAAAGGAACACTGGACACTTCTTTCAGAGCTGAAGCTCTAATTTGGAATTGAATGTGGTTAAAGAATTAAAGGCATGCTTGTAGCTTAAAATAAATTTCTTTTTCATTTAAAAATTTTAAAAAAGACTTTGCCTTTCAGAGACAAAGATGCCAAAAGAGAAAATAAATCCCATGAAAGGATGGAAAGGAGCTCTGTAATCCATGATCCTACCTATTTACAGCTTCTCTTCCCTCAAAGAGGGAATCTGCCTCTGCCAATCACTGTGAAGGGCAGTGTGGTCCTAGAACAGACACAGAATTTCCATTCCTGAGACCAACACTCTGGTTCCACCTCCATTTAATTAATTCTGATCAGAAATATGTTGCCCTTTTCTGTGAAATTAGAAACCAAGTTCAATTCAGTTCAGTTCAGTCATTCAGTCATGTCCAACTCTTTGCAATACCATGAAACACAGCACACCAGGCCTCCCTGCCCATCACCAACTCCCGGAGTCCATCCAAACCCATGTCCATTGAGTTGGTGATGCCATCCAGCCATCTCATCCTCTGTCGTCCTCTTCTCCTCCTGCCCTCAATCTTTCCCAGCATCAGGGTATTTTCCAATGAGTCAGCTCTTCGAATCAAGTGGCCAAAGTACTGGAGTTTCAGCTTCAACATTAGTACTTACAATGAACACTGGACTGATCTCCTTTAGAATGGACTGGTTGGATCTCCTTGCAGTCCAAGGGACTCTCAAGAGTCTTCTCCAACTCCACAGTTCAAAAGCATCAATTCTTCAGTGCTCAGCTTTCTTTATAGTCCAACTTTCACATCCATACATGACCACTGGAAAAACCATAGACTTGACTAGATGGACCTTTGTTGACAATGTGATGTCTCTGCTTTTTAATATGCTGTCTAGGTTGGTCATAACTTTGCTTCCAAGGAGTAAGTGTCTTTTAATTTCATGGCTACAATCACCATCTGCAGTGATTTTGGAGCCCAGAAAAATAAAGTCAGCCACTGTTTCCACTCTTTCCCCATTTATTTGCCATGAAGTGATGGGACCAGATGCCATGATCTTAGTTTTCTGAATGCTGAGCTTTAAGCCAACTTTTTCACTCTCCTCTTTCACTTTCATCAAGAGGTTGTTTAGTTCTTTTTCACTTTCTGCCATGAAGGTGGTATCATCTGCATATCTGAGGTTATTGGTATTTCTCCCAGCAATCTTGATTCCAGCTTGTGCTTCTTCCAGCCCAGCATTTCTCATGATGTACTCTGCATATAAGTTAAATAAGCAGGGTGACAATATACAGCCTTGACGTACTCCTTTTCCTATTTGAAACCAGGCTGTTGTTCCATGTCCAGTTCTAGCTGTTGCTTCCTGACCTGCATACAGGTTTCTCAAGAGGCAGGTCAGGTGGTCTGGTATTCCCATCTCTTTCAGAATTTTTCACAGAAGTTTTAAGACTCAGAGTTCCTAAACCTCTGTGATATTTTTTCTTCCCTTGCCATCCTAACCCCATGCACAAATGTAAACTTTAGTAATAATAGATGTGCTTTAGGTCACTCACTGGCTCTCAAGTGGGATGCTGACGGTCTAGGCAGACAATGTTTTCACAGTGAGTTCACTCACACTGAGTGAACTCACACAGTCCCTTCCTTTGATCCTGAGGTAGAAGAGGCAAGCATTGCTAGTGAAGAAACCACACAGAGGAGCCATGTGCAGAGGCTACTTCTAGAATCTTCCAACCCCCAATCAAATACATCTCCAAATTATTCCCAGAAAAAAATAAAAGAACTTTTCAGATAAAAGTGCAAGTATCTCTAAGCTTTTGTTCCTCACTTCTTTTGCAATTCAACTTTCTTTCTGTCAAAATTTACACTGCTCTGCATCTTTTCCACAAAGATCCATAGATTGCTAGCTCAGGAGGGCTAGTAGCATGAATTGAATCCCCATGCCAAACACAACAATTGGGCATAGAAGGCACTTAACTGTTTTTTTAATACATCAATTAACAGCTTCAAACAAGGAGATAATTGTCATTATTTCCAAATGATGCATGATAGTTGAGAGAAATCATCTGCTTTTTAATCCAATGTATGTATATGATGATAATAAGCCTACTGTATTAAGAAAATACTGACTCACCCAGAAATAACAGTGATATCACTATGCTCACAAAACGAACATAGGATTCCCAAATTCTCCTTTTGTCTGGATCCCAACTAACCATCCAGTTCACTATGTCTCTGTTAGATACCACATTAAATAATCATAGATTCTCATTGAAAATAGAATATCCTAACACAAACCCTTTAAAAGCTATAGAATATCCTAACACAAACCCTTTAAAAGCTATTTTTGCTGAATAAATAAGCTGGTTGATTACAAAAGTTATCCATGTGGATAATTTAGGAGACTATGAGGTCAGGAGAAAATAAATTTCATTTTACATACTCTAAAACCTTTTACATTAACATCTTTGATCAAATGAATGGATTCTTTTGTCACGAAATGAATTTAGGGTCTACTACTTCAAAGACATCATTTTCTTCCTTCCTTGATATTTTAATACTGCATTAAATTTGTCATAATCATTCAGACTTTCTTTGCATTTTCATTTTTCAGTCATATGTGAACATTATTTGCTTGAAAAATTTGCTCTCACTTGACTCCTAACGCTTCCCTCAAAATTCATCAGAGATGAAAAGTTCTAAAGTAATACTGAGTTTCATTTTTAGCAATATGTAAGAATGACTTCATTCTTGCCCTGAAGGAGCTTTTTTTGAAGTTACTAAAAGATATGCAATAGAAGGAACAGAAGGGAATTAAAATCCAACTGTGAAAAAGTCTGTAAATGAACACAAAAATAAGATGAGAGATCCAGAAGACCTCAGACCTTTTCAACTGCAGAGCTGCATCCATTTTAGCCAATGGATTGGTATGTCCAAAAGTGGGTGAATATTCTATGGAGAATATTCTATGAATGTAATGAAAGAGTATAGTGCTCTGAACATAGACTAATCAGTGAATTCTAGAGCATTGGTGAGAGACTTTATTTCGGGGGGGCCCAAAATCACTGCAGATGGTGACTGCAGCCATGAAATTAAGACACTTGCTCCTTGGAAGAAAAGCTATGATCAATCTATACAGCATATTAAAAAGCAGAGACATTACTTTGCCAACAAACATCCATCTAGTCAAAGCTATGGTTTTCCCAGTAGTCATGTATGGATGTGAGAGTTGGACTATAAAGAAAGCTGAGCGCTGAAGAATTGTTGCTTTTGAACTGTGGTGTTGGAGAAGACTCTTGAGAGTCCTTTGGACTGCAAGGAGATCCAACCAGTCCATCCTAAAGGAAATGAGTCCTGAATAGTCATTGGAAGGACTGATGTTGAAGCTGAGACTCCAACATTTTGGCCACCTGATGCGAAGAACTGACTCATTGGAAAAGACCCTGATGCTGGGAAAGATTGAAGGCGGGAGGAGAAGGTGATGACAGAGGATGAGATGGTTGGATGGCCTCACCTACTTGATTGACATGTATCTGAGTAAGCTCCAGGAGTTAGTAATAGACAGGAGAGGCTGGCATGCTGCAGGCAGTGGGGTTACAAGGAGTCGGACACAACTGAACGACTGAACTGCACTGAACTGATAGCACTGGACTTGTTATCTGGACCCTGGATCATTCTTTGCACCCCCCCTAATTCCACATTAATCTCAATGTCAAATAAATCAATTAACATTTCTGGGTGTCATATTCTGATCATGCTATGAGGATTAAAAAAACATGTCACTTTTCTACTTTACAAGTGTGAGGGGATGTTAATTATCTACAATATGTCTCAAGTAGTCTGAGGACAACTATGAAGAACTACACAAAACTGAAGGAATTTCTAAAGAGAAACAAATTTATGGAGGGAAAAAATGAGAAAATGTATATACTGGCTGAATTACAAGTTTTAAAAGATGATCAAGGTACTTAGCCAATAATTTCTGTCATTTCAATGCATTTGATACCAAAAAAATCACAGAATCATTACCAAATGTTATATGGTAGACAGACGGTGTTCTCCTGACAATATAGCAAAAGTTCATGAACGGAAGGCTAAGTGTTAATTGTGTTGGCGGGATGCTAAAAAAAAAATATGGACACTTCCTATTTAAGGCAAACATTTCAAGAACAGACCAGATTGCTCAGTTCTGATTTTTCAGCAAAGAGAAAGAGCAGTGGGTGCTTTCATTTTTCTTTTGAGGAAGGGCATTAGTCAGAGGGCTCCCATCATTTCTGATTTGCACAGGATTCTGCATTATCATCTGGCCTGACCTCCTAGATGCCACTGATTTCACAGCAATTTACTATGATCACATTGTGAGTAATTGGCAATATTTGGATTTATGTACTGTAAACAGAAAAATGGACACGGCATGTGACAAAGTATCTAGAATTATATCATCCATCTCCTTGAAGCAAAATCAGTAACAATGACATGATAAAGATATTGTACTTTAAAGACCTTACAAAGAAGATATTTAATCTGTCTCCAATATTTGCATTGTGGAAAATATTCATGATTCATCTAATATTTATATAGTAGCTTTCTCTAAGGAAAGTGTTTTCATGACATGATTATTCTCAGAACAGTTAAAAGCAAGTGTTTGGTTTTTTGTTTGTTTTTTTTAACAGAGAAGTTGCATTGTATTTAACAGCATGGCTAGCACTAGAAACCCAGGTTGCTTATCTCTTAGGCAGTATTCTATGCCACACTTCATTCATTACTTCATCAACCAGTGGATGAATAACTCGTATGTGTCAAATACAGTGCCTGATACCATGAAAAGAGCACATGGGTTTGCAGTCCGAGTGTTCTGCTTTTGAAAATGAACTTCAGTTCAGTTGCTCGGTCATGTCTCTTTGCGGCCCCATGAACCGCAGCACGCCAGGCCTTCCTGTCCATCACCAGCTCCTGGAGTTCACCCAAACCCATGTCCATTGAGTTGGTGATGCCATCCAGCCATCTCATCCTCCATCATCCCCTTCTCCTCCCGCCCTCAATCTTTTCCAGCATCAGAGTCTTTTCCAATGAGTCAGCTCTTCGCATCAGGTGGCCAAAGTACTGGAGTTTCAGCTTCAGCATCAGTCCTTCCAATGAATATTTCAGGACTGATCTCCTTTAGGATGGACTGGTTGGATCTCCTTGCAGTCCAAGGGACTTTCAAGAGTCTTCTCCAACACCACAGTTCAAAAGCAACAATTCTTCAGCGCTCAGCTTTCTTCACAGTCCAACTCTCACATCCATACATGACCACTGGAAAAACCATAGCCTTGACTTGACAGACCTTTGTTGACAAAGTAATGTCTCTGCTTTTCAATATGCTATCTAGGTTGGCCATAACTTTCCTTCCAAGGAGTAAGTGTCTTTTGATTTCATGGCTACAATCAACATCTGCAGTGATTTTGGAGCCCAGAAAAATAAAGTCAGCCACTGTTTCCTCATCTATTTGCCATGAACTGATGGGACCGAATGCCATGATCTTAGTTTTCTGAATGTTGAGCTTCAAGCCAACTTTTTCACTCTCCGCTTTCACCTTCATCAAGAGTTGTTACTAAATGTATGAAAATGAGCAAATGCATGAGCTCTTTGAAACTTTCTTTCATGTATGATGTGGGTATCTACTCGACTCCATTGCTTTGAAATGGGATGCTGTAAGTTAAGTGTCTAGTATATCACAGATGCTCAATAAATGCAAAGGAGGAAAAGAGAAGAGAAGAAGGGAGACTAAGAAGAAAACAGAATGAAATGGAAAAGGGAGGCTATAACTATTCATTTTTGGCTTCAACTCCTTCTTTTTAATCACAGTCATTGCTTGTTATTCTCTTTCATATCCTCCCAAATTCAAACCACAACCACAGTGGAAGTTCTGGGCATCAGGGACAAAGCTGACTGTTTACCTTATACTGGCAAAGAACCAATGGCAATGTTTCTGCAGACATTTCTTTAAAATATTTTCTGCCCTAGCTCCCTTTCTGCCTCTTTCTGCTGATCCCCCTCTTTCTCCTGATCCCCATTCTTCTTTGCTCCTGGTTTTATTTCCTTTCAATCCTCATCTTCTTCACCCTCTCCTCTCCATAAATATAGTTTTTCCTGAAAGTTGTATCCTGTGAATTTATTTCATCTTTCTGTATATTGTCCTTCCCCATGATCTCATCCACTCTCATAACTTCAGCAATTCAAACCCCTCCTCCTGAGCACAATGTTACCATGTGCTCCAAATCGCATATTCAGCTCTGCTTGACATCTCAGCTACAGTGCTCTGCATTGGTCTATAACTACACGGGACAGCTTTCAATTGCCCTCCAGATCACCGTCCATCCTGCTGTGTGCCCTGGAGGCTGACCCAAATGGCAGACATTAACAGCTCTCTTGACCTCTGGCTTCTATTCATGCTCGGTCAAGGTGGGAGACCTCAAGAGAAAGCAGAAGTGGGGAGGAGATAAGCTCAGGATATCTTCCCTAAAATTACTCTGAACTGGCTGCCTTTTTCTCCCAAAGGCTTTCTGCTCTGCAGATTTCTCTCCTGGTCCTGATAAAGCTTCTGTCTCATACCACTTCAGACCTAGCAGTGGTGATGGTTCCTGCTCTAACAAGGCCCAAAGAATTGCGTTATCTATCCTTTATGATTCCCCCCACACAACTAGTCATATCTTTGAAAACAGTACTTTTAATAAATTCTCCTCCATGATCCAAATTTAATGTGCCATTTGTTTCCTATCTGGACCTTATGTAACACTTCTTACATTCTTACTAAATCTCCAATCCTCTCTCAATAATCTAGGTGCTAAAGTACTGCAATAATGTAATACTTCTCAACTTCTCACCCTTATCTTTCCCCACCATCATATCTGCCAGACCACATTTCTTATACCATAGCACCAAACCTACTCTTCTCCTCAAACTCTTTCAGTGGTTCTACATTTCCAGTTAAATAAAGTCTGTAATATTTCACCTAATATTTCAACTAATACTTATGTCCTTCTGCAGTAAGGCCACCCTGTCTAACTTCATCTTCCACCACTTCTCCAAGTGAACTTAGATCTAGATACATTCAACAATTACAAAATAGTGAGTATTCAAATATTCACTATTTCAAAACATAAGAACACTTCCCCACTAGCAAAGCTCTGCTCATGTCCTTTCTCCAACCTCTTGGCTCCCCACCAAACAAAAGCCTACCCCTTCATGTCCATCTTAAATGTCATCCTTTTCATGAATTTCAGTTACATGAACTAGTTTCTGCTCTTCAACTCCATATAAATTATTTGTATTTTTCTACTTGTTCCTAATTATAATTATTTATGTTCTATCAATACCTTGAATTCCAGGCCCTCTTGAACGCAAAGTCTATATCTTAACCCATTTTTCATATTTAACCTACACATAGTGGTCTGTTAAATAATTGTTAATCAAAATAGAAAGTAAAAATTTTCATATCATATTATCATACATTATATATATATTTGATATATATATAGTATTATTATTTAGTGAGTGAGTCATGTCTGACTCTTTTGCAACCCCAAAGACTGCAGCCTGCCAGGCTCCTCCGTGCATGGGATTTCCCAGCAAGAATACTGGAGTGGGTTGCCATTTCCCTTTCCAGGGCATCTTCCTGACCTAGAGATTGAACCCATATCGCATGCATTGGTAGATAGATTCTTTACCATTCAGCCACCAGGGAAACCCCATATATATATATGTACTTACAGTCAAAAATTATGAAAAATATGCCAGTTCTGGTTCTTAATATGACATATACCTCCTTGGCAGTTGTATAATTGTGTTACTCTTTATCTCTCTATTTATAGTTTTGCACCTACACATAGTTAAAAGAAAAAGAGGAATTTCCTCACCAATTCTATTATTGCATTCACAACAGGCAATCAGATGGGACTCTGCTGTACTAGATTTTTGTCCCATGTATCATGTAGGAAGCTACAGGAAAAGCACTGTCACAAAGACTAAGGTAAATGTCAAAAATCTAAAAATGCTAACTTTTATAACTCAAGATGAAAGGGTAATATCTCCTGGCCTATTTGCTACCCCATGTATACTAGTTCATTGATGCTCAGAAGCAGGGCAGAGCAAGAATAGAACTTCCAAATTCCCAACAAAACGGGAGAAAGTTGCAACGTTAGTACAGCTCAACTTTAGCACAACTCTCTTATTTCCATGTTAGCTATCTTGTCCAAAGTCAGGCTGTTGGTGGCTGGTTGGCCACCAAAACAAATCACTACAGGGTCTTTGCTTGTATGTTTATTGGCCCATTCACCAATTCATTCAGTTACTCATTGAATACAAATTTGTGGAGGCCCACAATGTGCTGGCCATGAAGAATCAGCAAATAACAAAGGAAAAAGTGATAAACATTATAAAGAAATGCTTCAGGAAACTTACAAGCTGGTTGGAGAGGAACAGAATTCAACTCTTTCATTTTAAAAGAGACATCTAGGAGAAGACCTTTTTTCTCTCACCCCAAAACATTAAGGCACATATATGATATAAACATTCTTAGCAGTTAATCTTTTATATTTCAATGTAGAATTCTATTATATGACACATATTTATAATATATGCCATGTAATGTACTTGATATACATCATTATACAAAGTGGAAAAAATGGTGAGTTCCTTGGGCAGTTAAAATTTTAACTGTTAGGTGGAGAATACTTTGCTATTTCACTATCCTGAAGCATCCCTGTGGAATCACTGGGATCTCAAGAGCAGGATTTGAAACTTCCCCTACTTTTCCAATGTGCCTCTTTGACATACTCACAAGAGTGGAGATAGCGGATTCTTATTCATCACTAGAGAAAGTCTTCACTAATACTTCAGTGGTTTTTGACTTGTTTTTTAAACCAAAACACAGAAGTGGATAAGGATCTTGAATAAAGAACCTCACAGTCAATTTCGACTGAGTCTATGTGAATAAGGAGTCAAACAATCCAGAAGAATGTGAATTTCAGAACCAATGGTTAATTGTTTGATCGAGTTTCTAGAGAGTGCTCACAATACAGTGGGTTAGGAGCCACATCAAATTAAAAACTGCATGGTTCTTGTCCTCCAGGAAAAAAGATCTATTTTGACCTTTGTTTTAAAAGAGAATCCATGAGACTTCCCTTGGCTAAGACTCTGTGTTCCCAATGCAGGCAGGTGGGGCTCGATCTCTAGTCAGGGAACTAGATCCTTTATGCTGCAACTGAAGATCCCACAAACCCCAACAAATATCAAAGGTCCCAGGTGCTGCAACTAAGACACGGTGCAGTCAAATAAATAAATACTAAAAACAAGAACTAAAACAACAGAATCCTCAAGTGGACCAGCGTTCATTTAGCTTTTCTGTTTTACACGGAAGCAATACTCAGTTTCCCTTTGAGGGGTGGACCTTGTGAATTACCTGAGTGAATGTCGGGAGCAATGACTTGTTCTATTTCAGCTGAAAGATGTTTAGTGACTTTCTGGCTGTCTGATGACCAGACCTAAAACAGTGAAAGATCCTGTGTGTGCCTACTTTCTGAAAATAGCTTCCCCAAACCCTCAGTTTTGATCTAACATAGAGAGTAGTCATTCCTGTCTGAAGTTATGTTGTCACCAAAAGTAGAGGTCAGTTACACCTGAAAAATTCAAGAACTCTGAAAGGAGTAAAAGAAAATATGTGCAAATAGATAATAGCAACATATACAGTGAGAACATGGAGGAACTATCTTTTAACTAATAATTCTGAGTAATGTAAAATGAATAGAGAAACAATAACATTTCTAAATATTACACGAAAAGAGAATTTTTAAAAAAGAGAAAATGTCTACTAACTATGAGAATAAAGAAATAAAAGTAAAATAAAAGCAGGGAAATAACACCCAGCACATCGACTGAAAAATGCCAACCAAAGCAAGGGGTGCAAAAGTGTGGTTGACATTTTATATCTAGCATGTGAGCTTTCCTAAATTTTCCTTTCCTATATTTTTTCTCATCAAACCTTTGTAGTCATGGACCAAGGCTACATCATGCTGTGAAAATGAAAAAGGAGAAAAGATTTAATGACCAGAAGCTAATAATAATAACTACATGGAATGAAAAGGAATTTGGACAAAGCAAACTGTTATATGACAAAATCATTTTCTAAAGGTATAAGTTAATCTTTTTCATCATTTTATTGGAACAAAGGACAAATTGAGACATAAGTATTAGCCACTAAGCTTCTGTCATAAAGATCTGATCTGTCTCTGTAATTGCTTTAAGAACAGCTTAATTCAAAGCGAGTAAGAGGAATATAATATCACTAACCACAAAAATCAAAGTAACTTATTTGTTAAGCAGATATGATAACAAAAGAAGTTGGAAAGGCTCCCCTAAACACTAAAATCGGTGGAGTTGTCTTCTGAGCCTTTATCCAAAGAAAACAAAAACACTCATTTGAAAAGATATATGAGCTCCTGTGTTCACCACAACATTATTTACAATAGCCACAATATGGAACAGCAACTGTGTCCATCAATAAATGAATGGATAAGGAAGATGTGAGATGGATAAATACATAGAGAGACAGGAAAAAAATTTTTTAATGAATTGTCATAAAAAAAGAATGAAATCTTTTGGACATAGAGAATATTATGTTAAGTGAAATAAGACAGAGAAAGATAAATAGCATATGATATCTCCTATGTGTAGAATCCAAAAAACAAAACAGAAACAGAATCTCAGATATAAAGAATAAAGAAGCCAGAGAGGAGGTGGATGGAGGGTTAGGTGAAACTGGTGAAGGGGATTGAGAGACACAAACTTCCAGTTATAAGATATGTAAGTCATGGGGATGTAATACATAGCATAAGTGAAAGTGAAAGCAAAAGTGGACAGTACAGTCTATGGAATTCTCCAGGTCACAATACTGGAGTGGGTAAGCCTATCCCTTCTCCAGTGGATCTCCCAACTCAGGAATCAAACCAGGGTCTCCTGCATTGCAGGCGGATTCTTTACCAACTGAACTATCAGGGAAGTCAGTATAAGAAGTATAGTTAATAATAATACTGTAATAATTTTGTATACTGACAGATGGCTACCAGATTTATCATGGTGATCATTTCATAATATATTTACATGTCTAATCACTATATGGCACACTCGAAACTAACATAATATAGCACATTAACTATACTTCAGTAAAAAGTCAACTCAAATGAAATCAAATCAAGTCAGTGGAATGGCCTGCTTCTAATGTTCATTCCTTACTTTTTACAATAGTCTGCAGTCATATTATGGAAATCATATGTCAGAAGAGCTGGCTGGCCTTCACTGAAACCTCTGTCTCTGACATCAAGTGTGAATACAGGTGTATAGGTTGAATTGTATCTTCCCCACAAAATTCATATGCTGAGGTCAATATCTTAGCATCAGTATCTTAGAATGTGAATTTATTAGGAAATAGGGCCATTGGAGATATAATTAGATAAGATGAAATCATACAGGATTAGGTAATCCTTCTAAAGAGAGGAAATTTGGATACAGACATGCACACAGGGAGAACACCATGTCACAATTAGAGTTACACTGTCCCAAACCATGGCAACTACCAGAAGCTAGGAGAGAGGTCTGGTACAGATCCATCTCTGGAGCCGTCAGAAGGGAATACAACCCTGCAAACACCTTGATCTTGGATGTCTAACCTCCAGAACTGTGAGACAATAAATTTCTTCCATTTATAACACTGAATTTGTGGCTTGTTTGTGTTGCTCAGTAACTAACTCGTGTCCAGCTCTTTGCAATCCCATGGACTGCAGCACACCAGGCTTCCCTGTCCTTCACTATGTCCCGCAGTTTGCCCAAACTCATGTCCATTGAGTTGGTGATGCTATCCAACCGTCTCATCCACTGTCACTTCCTTCTCTTCCTGCTTTCAGTCTTTCCCAGCATCAGGGTTTTTTCCAATGAGTTGACTCTTCCCATCAGGTGGCCAAAGTACTGGAGCTTCAGCATCAGTCCTTCCAAAGAGTATTCAGGGTTGATCGCCTACTGTAGGATTGACTGGCTTAAATTCCTTGCTGTCCAAGGGACTCTCAGGAGTCTTCTCCAGCACCACAGTTCAAAGGCATCAATTCTTTGGTTCTCTGCCTTCTTTACAGTCAAGCCCTCACAACCATACATGACCACTGGAAAGACCATAGCCTTGACTACATGGACTTTTGTTGGCAGAGTAAAGTCTCTTCTTTTCAATACACTGTCTAGGTTTGTCATAGCTTTCCTGCCAAGAAGAAATCGTCTTCTGATTCTGGATACTAGTTCTTCACAAAAATGTAGGGATTTGAAAATATTTTTACTCATTCAGTGACTTGTCTTTTGATTTTTCTAAACTGTGCCTTATGGAAAACAAAATTTTTAATCTTGATGGAATCAAATTTTTCTTCTCTTTATCAAGCTTTGGATATCACTTCTAAGAAAATTTGGCCAAACTTGAAATCACAAAGATATTCTCCCATGTTTATTTCTAGAAGTTTTATAGTTTTAGGTTTTGCATTGAGGTCTATGATCTACTTTGAGTTAATTTTTAAATGGATGCAAGGTATGAATCAAGATTCTTTTTTATTTCACATAGACGTTCAATTGTTCCAGCACCATCTGTTGAAAAACAATCCTGGATTTTCAGCTTCAGCTCCAACATGCAAAGAGCTTGGAAATCATCACTCCCATCCATACAAGAAAAATACTGAACAAACTGAAAATCAATGACTTTTCTTGGACTCAACAGAGAAATGAGATTGCAGGGCAAACTTCCACCCCTGAACCCTTGAGAGATGAGTGAATCTAAAGAATCACAGCTCAATCTTTTAATCTAAGAGTAGAAGCCACTAAGTACTTCCCAGGACAAGTAGTGAAGCATCTTCCCAAATAGTGAAGAATCTGCCTGCCAGTGCAGGAGATCGAAATGCAGGTTTGATCCCTATATTGAAAGGATCGCCTGGAATAAGGAGTGGCAACCCACTCCAATATTTTTGTCTGGGAAACCCCAGGGACAGAGGAGCCTGGTGGGCTGCAGTCCGTGGGGTCACAAAGAGTTGGGCATGACTGAGCGCACGCGCACACACACACACACACACACACACACACACACACACACACACACACAAAGCCACTAAATAGTGGGAGCACATAAAGATAATTTAGACTAATTACTAGAAATTGAGTGTGGATTAGTATCAAAGTAAGAAACTCCTCAGTCAGTTTTAGGAGGACTCCCAACCACAGTGGGATTAACCTTCAGAAATCCCACTAAATTCAAGTAAGAACAGAGCGCTAGGATTAGAGAACTTTGCTGAACACAGTACCTCTTCATCTTTACATCTTCTGAGATATTTTTTTGCTTTTCTCAAACTTGGGGTTGTATTATCTACTTTGAGACTCATACCTGTTTCTTATAATTAAGATGCCAAATAATTTGAATGTTAACTATACTTATTTGGTTTATAACTACAGGTGAAACATCTATCACCAGTACAATTATTAATAAAATACTTGTGAGGTATATAAAGATAAATGGAAATAGAAGCTATCATAGCCATTAGAATTTATCAAACAGTAAGCCATCTTTTAAAGGAATATATTATTAATATAAATTGAAAATAATAACCTGCTAATAATAAATTCAAAAGACTTTTTAAATTCAGTTGTTTCTGAAATGTTTTATACAAAGGAAAAGTAGAATTCAGTAGATCCACTAAGGTAAAGATCAGATAGGATAAATGCAGGAGCACATAAAAACTGTTTAATAAGAAATGAAAAGCTGAATCACATTCACTGAGAAAAGCATCTTTCAATAATGTGGCTTGAAAACTTGGAAGGAACTAGAAAAGTAATGATACCACAATGCTACAAGGCCTATAAGAATAACATATAAATATGCATGAGGAGTAGCTTGATTGATGGAAGAAATGTCTGCATTTTTCCAAATAGAAAAAGGAGTTAGGCAGAAATAACTTAAGTGCTTCATTATTGTAGAATTCATGAATAAGATCAAGAAACACTGCAAAGAAGAATGGATGGGGTAAAAATGAGCAGTGGAAATTGGAGAAAATAAGCATGCAGGTACTGATAAACCCAGATCACACATACAAAAATGAGGAGGGGAAATTTAAGCAGAAATAAAAGATTTTGAAAAGGTCACACAGATATGGGATATACCAAAAATAAAAATTAACAGAGGCAGCGTGTTTCAAATATTGATGCACAGACATAAATGCCAACCACATGCCAAGAAAATAAAAGAGATTTAAACAATAAAATCTCACTTGAAACTACAGAGAAGACCGCAAACAGCTAAACAGAACACCTAAAGGTCATGAAAGTATGTAATCAAAAACACATTTGAGTCAGTTCTGATGAGGTAGTTGAACCTAGAACCTATTATACAGAGTGAAGGGAGTCAGAAAGAGAAAGATATTGTATTCTGACACATACATAGGGAATCTAGAAGAATGGTACTGAAGAACTTCTTTAGAGGGCAACAGTGGAGAAACAGACATAGAGAATAGACTTATGGACATGGGGAGAGGGGAGGAGAGGGTAAGATGTATGGAAAAAGTAACATGGAAACTTACATTACCATATGTAAAATAGATAGCCAACGGGAATTTGCTGTCTGGCTCAGGAAACTCAAACAGGGGTTCTGTATCAACCTAGAGGGGTGGGATGAGGAGGGAGATGGGAGGGAGGTTCAAAAGGGAGGGGATATAAGGATATCTATGGCTGATTCATGCGAGAAAGGATAACCCACAATAAGTTACCACAATAGCTAGTGTAAACTTTTTTTTATAAAACATGTTTGTTTAAACCAGTTGTCTCATTTCTTTCATGAATTTGAAAGATGAAATACACTAAAGAAAAGCCAGTGATATGGAGTGTAATTACTTTTTAAATGACTGCAATAAATAAACAATGCAAAAAATACAGGAAAAAGTATATTTATATTTATCTAGTGCTTATTATATACATAACCTGTGTCATTTGAACTTCACAGTAATACTTTAAAGTCAGTATTAGTATTCACACTTTATAGTTAAATAAACTAAACTCAAAGAATTTAAGAAATCAACTGTAGGAATATAGCTCTAAGCCAAGCAAAAGGATTCAGATATAGGTCTCTGAATGTAACATTCATCCTTTTCCACTTTCTATGTTGCTCTCCTAAAACAACTAAATCTAGTGATGCACAAAATAGAAAAGACATACAGTGTAGATTCTAGGAATCTGTGATAGAACTAAGGAATTCACTGCAAAATTCATTTGACTTTGTTTGGTGTTTGAAAATTTTCAAAATAAAATGTTGCCATTTGGGGTTAGCAAGATACCTAGAAGTTTAAAAGATATAATTAGAAAGGAAACTCTAGACGCTACCAAAGAATACCAAAAGGCTTAAAGGCCCAGGGGCACCTTCAATGGGTCGCCAAAAAGACATTAACAGCTCTTTTGGTTAAGATATTTATAGCTCTATAAGGCTCCCGTGGAAATAAAGACATGTTGCCTGGAATGAGACCACAACTTAAACCATTTAAATCCATGAAAACATCATGCTAAGGACATCCTCTTAATACTTCAGAAATCAGAGAAAGAGGCTCTGGAATAATGAGACTGAGAACAGATATACTTTGATACTGAAAATAGTAATAATAACAAGAGCAGATTCACACCTACACTGCATTTGCTGTGTTACAGCCACTGTTCTAAATACATAATAAGTAATAACTCATTTAAACTTCTTAAAAGTCCAATAAAGTACTGATACTAGCAATTTGATCCGGAAGAGGGCATGGCAACCCACTCCAGTATTCTTGCCTGGAGAACCCCATGGACCGAGGAGCTTGGCAGGCTATGGTCCATTGGGTCGCAAAGAGTCAGACATGACTCAAGTGACTTAGCACGCACACAACAGTTTGATTCCAGAGGACAAGCTCTCGGTCATGTACTGCAGTGTCTTTCTGAGGTTAATTGCAAACTCTTTGAAACCCCTGTATATCTGGGAAATGGCAGAAAACATTGAAAGTGATCACAGTCAAAGTCAGGAGATGGGGAAGGGGTTAATGGTGAAGTGGGGTTAAAAATAAACAGAATTATTGATACATGACTTCAGTTGGGGGCTTACCAGTACATTTCTTATAACAGTATAAGAAAGGAAATCAAGGTATCAGCAAGACATTTTCAATCAAATAAGTAGGGAGAAAGAGGATATAAAGTCAATAAGAAAAGAAGCGAGGAAGAAAGGAAGAAGAGAAATGCTTACACACTGGAAGAAATGAAAGTTGAGCAAGAAGAGCGGAAGATGATAAACAGTGAAGAACTCTGAAAAGTTTTATTTTTAAAAAGAAGAATATTTCCAAGTCAACAGTAATAGCATTTTAAATAGAAAATTATCTGAGGATAGAGTATGGAGTGAGTCTGTCAGTGCAAATGTAAGGCATATCCAAATCATTATGCATTTCTATGCAAATGTATTTCCTTTAAAATGTTTCTGGTTGCATTATGTCATTTCATTACTATGTTTTGCTACCCAGCATCCAAATACTTTCTTCTGGAGGAAAATCCCTCATTGTACCTTATGAGGGAAGTCTCCTCCTCTGATTCCCAGGAACTTCACGCCCTCAGAGAGAGTGAATGTATAGAATCTATGGTTAGCCAGCTGGTGTTCCCACTGAGGACTGGAAGTCTTGTGGGTGTGATACACAAGCTCAGTGGCTGGAGTCTAATGCAGAAGCTCAGATTAGAGCCATGTCAGCTCCAGTCATCAGGCAGAGTCTGGAAGTCTCCAGCAGGAAACCCGAACAGACTGCTCTGACACATGACCTCGGCTGCCCTGCCTGCTACAAACGCCTTATTGATTGCTATTCCTAGGCTAATCCATCAGTGTTTCTGTCAATTCCTTTTCAGCTAAAATAGTCAGATTTCATTCTGTTGCTGGAAACTAGAAAACTTCATGAACAACAACAGGAACAACAAAAATGGTCCCCTGGAGAAGGTTGCAGCAATGAGGGCAAGAAACGGAAGGCCACACAGCGAGAAAGGAATTGTGAGTGTCAAGACCTACCGGTGACACCTCTTCCAGTGGTACTGAACAGATTAAAGAGAATGACAGGTTTATATCCCTAAATGTTTGCTTTAAGAAATAAACTAATACCTAGATATTAGGTCTCTAGGGATTAGACCTTCTCTGAATAGATTAAAGGATTTCTTAAGTCTTGCAACTTCAGGGTTGAGGTGGCCAAATGCTTCACTAAGCCCTGGATGAGTGACTTATTCAATTATGTCCACTGAAGTTTAGAGCTTCTTCAGGTTTCTTTCACATAAAAGTTACAGTAGGGATGAAGAAAGAATAGTACCCTATAAACTGTGATGGGGTAAATAAAAGGTTTTGGGAGACAAAGCATTCTGAACCCCAACTTTCGTTCTAACCTCTGTGAACTATCAGTCCCTCACTGTTCCTCCTTACCTGGGGAGTTACCTTACAAGAGGGGTGCATGTTCAAATCCCACCTCTCCTGGCTCCTTCTACTTCAATCCCAGTGTGCCTGGAAGGTCGAATGCATCACTGTCTGATTCACTGTGCTGCCTTGAGCAGCTGGGAAGGATTATAATTGACTGCTTAGCCAATAATGAGAAACTGGGAATCACTGGTAGACTAACAAAGATGAACGTGCCAAACAGCCCTCACTGACTTCCATTAGGAAATCCTATTGGCTCTACATTCAAAACGACTTCATGATATGACACTTCTGACCATCTTAGGATATAACACTGAGATGCTATGAGACCACGATGGCTCATGGTCTGAGCCACCATCATCTCCCATCAGGATTACTGCAAAAGCCTCCTAACAGGTTTCTTGAATGCTACCTTTGCCTCCTCCACCCTCATCCCTATAGAGCAGGAGTGCTAAATCTCTGGGGTGTAATGACAGATGATCTCAGGTGGAGATGATGTAATAATAATAGAAATAAAGTGCACAATGAGTGTAATGCGCTTGAATCATCCTGACACCATCCCATCCCCCCATCCCACACCGGTCTCTCGAAAATCTGTCTTCCACGAAACTGGTCCCTGGTGCCAAAAAGGTTGAGGACCACTGCTATAGATTAGTCCTGGTTCAGCAGCCAGATGGATCTTTAAGATATTGAAGTTATGCAGTGTCCCTTTCTTCACACCCTTGCCAAGGCCCTCCACTCACCCAGAGTAAATCCAAAACCTTTATACTGGCCCATAAAGCTCTGCATGACAGCTCCAGCTGGCCCTCTGAACCTTTCTCCTACCACCCTCCTCACTCACTGCTTTGTTCACACTGGCCTCTCTGCTGGTCCCTGAACTTGCAACACACTTCACCTTGGGGCATTTTTCCATTTACTGCTCCTTCAACCTAGAACACTCTGCCCCCAATGGCGGTGTGGTTGGTTTCCTCACCTCTTTCAAGTTTTTCTCACCTTCTCAATATCCTAAACATCCTGTTTAACTCTGCAACCCGATCTTTTCATCCTATTTGGCAATTTCTGTCTCTCTCTATTTTCTCCACTTTTTTCCCCAATGGCACTCATCCTCTTCTAACACAATATGAAATAATTTAGTTTATATGTTTACCATTGATCTTCAGTCTTCCTGTGGTAAAAGATAAGTCTTCATGTGTCAGGCTTCCTGTACTGGTTTTTGGCTCACCTACTTTGCCCTCAAATTCCTTCTGAGCCCTCCCTCCACTCAGCTCTGTATCTAAGAGATGCTGACCTCTACAGACTGCATTCCCAGACAGCCAGCCCCTCTGGACCAAAGGGAACCAGGAAACATGAAATTGGCTAGTAAGGTAGACATTATATCTTTCAACAACCCCCCAATCCTGCCCCACCACGCCCACTATACCACGGCCAGAATCCTGGTGTTTTTAGAAAGATCTTTAACGTCAGGCTCCTAAGATTCTATTAACTGCAGTGAAGATGTACAGTTTATTAAATAGTAACCTGAAGGTTTTAAAGAGTTAATGTCACTTTAAAATGAGCTGAACATAATCAGGTCAAATCTTTAGGGAAAGAAATGAGGTTTTGTTTAATTTGCTCAGATATTTGTTTTGCTCTGCACAGTTTTCCTCAAAATTTTAAAACTATCACATTCATTTGAAAAGGCATATAAGTTGAAAATTATTACAGAACACTTCTAAAGCTAATTTGTCTTCCCTTGATTATTTTCCATAAATATTCCCCGATGGCTCCTTCTGTCTTTTATGTCTTTTGGAGTAGTTTTGAAGTGTCTGAGAGAGAGTCGTGGTGAGCTAGCCGCATGCGAGCGTTCTAAAGTCTGTTTCCATATTTCCACCCAACAGTAGGTTATTTGTTCTTGGATATGTCCTGAGGCAATCTTGACACAGAAATGCAAAGTAATCACAGTTATCCAGAAGCTTTGATTAAAACTTACAGTAATGGCTTTGGCAGCAGAAATATTCTTATACACCAAGGTGTCATAAAGCTCAATTTTTAGACTGTGATTAGATAATGAATCCACATAATCCTGCAAAAGCACTTTCAAATTTATTGCAAAGGAAACCATTTATTTAGCCCAGTTCTGACCTAGCCATTTTACAAACATTATCTTTTTGAATTTTTACAATCCAGCTAAGGCTATATTATCATTCCCATTTTACAGGTGAAAAACTGAAACTCATATAGCTATATGTGGCTGCAGTGAGATCTCCGTACAGCCTCCCTGATTCCAAATTCTCAGATTTCCACTACTCTGTCACTTTTTTTTTAATGAAAGGTAGAATGGAAAGAGATAGGGTTACATAAATACCTACAAAATTTTTATGATCCCCAAATGATATTAGCTCCTTTCAGGGAGGAGATCTCAGGAGAATGAGGTGTACGCAAACCCGCAGATACGGTGGGAAAGGGGCCAAGTGGACGGAAACTGCCTGCCGTCATCTGTGATGGCGGCACCTGCATGTAACACGTGGAACAGTAATTTCATTATTTCTAAACTGGTAAAGAAAAGGCTGAGCAGATACATGATGATGAGTTATTGAAGAATCCAGGTTGAATACACAGTGAAAATTTTCTCTACTACTATTAAATAATAATAACAGATAAATTTGCCATGGTTTAATATGTGCCAGTCACTGGGAAACGTATAGGTAAGAGTCTTTTAAACTCTTAGCATCAACTATTATGGCTGACCAAATTCAGAGAGGCTTAGAGTTTGTCTGATGTTCAGCAAATGGCAGAGCTTGCAATTAAAGCTCATGGTTTTGGGGGTTGGTTCAAGTTTTTGGCTGTGGCATGTGGGATCCTAGTTCCCCATCTAGGGATTGAACAAAGGCCCCCTGTATTTGAAGCAGTGAGTTCTAACCACTGGACAGCCAGGAAAGTCTCTTAAAGCTCATGTTTTTAACCAAAATTCTCCTAAGCACTGTGGAGCATTCATAGTATACTGCTGAAGTATAATGCATCTTCACTCCATGTCCTCTACCCTCTTGCAAGGGCACAACATCTTAGGAAAATAATTTTAATTGTTCAGAATGCCATAGCACAGAACATTAAACACAACAATACTTAAAATCAGCTATATGAAGTTGTGAAACATCCATCATGGATCATTTGTTCTGCAATAGTAAGAATCATCACATTTTTTCAACATAACATTTTGGAGGGAGATCTTATCTCCTCCATAAAACCCCCAGTGAATTCCCCGCTCCCGGTAGCCACATCTTTGTGTGGTCTGCTCCCACACTGACTCTCAGGATGCCCACATGCCTTTCTTTGGCCAGTAAAACACAGCAAATGTAACACAAGCAGAGGTCTGATAAGTGCTAAAATGTTGGTACATGTTCTTTTGGAAGACGCCCACCAAATTATCTTGCTGGAGAAACTACATGGAAGAGAACTAAGCAACCTCGGCCAAGAGCCCCAGACATGCAAGTGATATGCTGTGGACCCCTAGCCACAAGTGAACCCCCGGATGACCGCAGACACAGGAATGACTCCAGACAAGATCAGCAGAAGAATCGCTAGCTGAACCTAGCCAAAACTAAAGAAGCATCAGTGTATAAATGGTTGCTATTTTAATCCAATAATTTGGGGGCAGTCTGTTACCAACAGTAGCTAATTGATGCGATACAGTGTCATTTTTCTACACATATATAAGCACACACATGCACATATATAAGCATACACACACACACAGACTATCCTCCTGTCAGCATACTTCCACATATTACCTCTATTCTTGCCAATGGGAAAGTAACTGTTATAAAATGTCCGGGTCATATTTCTCTACCTTGCGTGAACCATTGATATTTCTGCCTTTTAATTGTGCTTTTATTGATCTTATGATTACTTCACATATGTGCTTACGGTATGATAGTATAAAACTAGCAAATATGATGCTTATTAAAATACAAACTATTATGCCATTGAAACACACACACACACGCACACACACACACACACACACATATATATTTAGGCCCTACCTTTTTTTCAATGATAAAAAGATTAAAGACTCCAGCAAGTTGGGAAAGAGTTTAACAGTAAATTGAGGAATACTTTAGGGAACATTGGCTCATGTCAATTTCATGACAAGATATAAAGTATGGACATCTGTTTATGGGACCCACAAAAATATTCTCCATACCTACATTACCCATAGATGATAGATATAGCATTAGGATATTAAATATTGTGATTCAGGGCTTTGTCCCAAGTCAAAATCCAAACCTTGAGAAGGGGAACATCACTAGCCTCCTCATTCATTAACAATTTAGTATAATGATACTTCTCCTTAAGTAGGGATTTACCAGGGTAGTAGAAAGAATATAAAGAATCTAAGAACCCAAAGGTGTTTGACTAACAAGAGAAAAGGGTATGGGAGACACTCACTGCATTTCAAATACATTTCATACTCTCGAGATCTAGAATGGAATCAGCCTGGCTAGATATGCTTTCAGGGAGGTAGGGAGATACCAGCCACTTGAGTCACCAACTCCAGAGGGGACCAGGTTTTATAGACACAGGATTTTAAACACATACAGATGTCATTTATCTTAGGAGTCCCCAATTTCCCAACTTTCCACATAACACTGCAGTCTTTGTCCCCATCACCCCTAGGAACCTATACAACTGAGAAAGGGAGAATCACAGGTTTTTGTGAAATAAGAGAAAAAATTCTAGCTCTGCTACCTAAGTTCTCTTGGTCCTAAGTTCTCTTGACCTAATTTCTCTTGGTCCATTTCTTCTGAAAAAACAGAATAATAAATCTTTTCTATGATTGTTCCAAGGGTTAGCAAATTCTGGCCCATGAGCCAAATCTAGCTCATCTTCTGTTTCTGTACAGCCTGTAAGCTATCTCCAGTATACCCTGCAAGGGGTATAATCAGCAATGTGACATTATTTTCTTCTGATCCCTACTAAAAATTTAACTTAATAATGCATACCAAAATTTAAAGATGACAAAGATTTAATAAATACTGCTTTTAATAAACTCTGAAAAATAAAAAATAGTGTTTTTGTTAACTACTATGAAGGAAAAATAGTGTTTAGTAGTTAGATGATGCTCATGGAAAACTTTTATATTAATAAATTCATTTAAACATTTTTATCCATTATTAACAGCTTAATTAGTTATCTCATTTGTTTACATACAGCCAGCAAAATCCCCCCCAAATTCAGAGAATACTGGGTAAATTAAACTAATACAGACAAGAAAACCAATTTGCAAGATGGAATTATTCAAACTGGCTGGTTTTACTGCTCTAATTACATAATGATAGCTCTGCTCCTGTCTGTTTTGACTCGTTTGTGTGGACCTTGTCTTAAGCTATAAAATGGAGGATATAAAATCGAGGCTACAGAAAGCAGAAGAGGGAATATTCTAAGAGAAAGAGAGGCATCCTGGGAGCAGATGGGCAGATTAGAGAAAGAACAGCAGAGCCGTGGCAGTAACTGCACCTGTCAAAATTTGGCTGGAAAGCATGCTCCCAGTTGATCTGACTTTAGAGTAACAGGATGGGTCCGTGAAATACTTATCCTGACACTTTCAAATTGTGGATTTTATGGTTTGCTGCTGCTCCTGCTGGGCTGCCTGTTCTATTCAGCTATGCTGAATCCACATATCTGGAAATGGCACCTCTTGTCAGAGGAAGGATGGCTTCCAAAAAGGCCAGTTGAGCCGAAAGAGACCCAAGACTGACACAAGGTATTATAAGGCCTGGAATGTAATAGAGAGTCAAATACTGGAGAAAACATTGCAGCATTCCAGTAATCAGTGAGGTTGATAAATCATATCAAGATTTACTACCTGGCTCTGAATCTTGGACAGAATAAATGGTTTCAGTGAGTTCTAAAAGTCCTTTAATGTTTAAATCTTTAATTAATTCAATTTATTTGAATTTGTTATGAATAAAGACTAAGATTGTATAATAGATTCTGTGGCCCCCATCCTGGTAGAGCTTTGAGATGTGGACTGTGTGAAAGTGAGCAAGAAAGAGGGGACCTGGGATGAGCCTAGAGACTGCAGTTCTGGACTCCTTCCCTTCCCAACACATAGCCTCACCCTCCACTCTCCCCTTAATTTGCTGTCACCTGGCTTAAACCACCTACCAATCCTCTGAAATACTCTCTCAAGAATGCCCCCTCGTTGCTGATACCACAACTCACTTTTTAGCAACAATCTGGTGAACTCAGTACCCTGATAGAAACTCTAACTAAAAAAAAAAGAGGGGAAAAAATGAAGAAAGAGTATGGATCAAACATCTTTTTAAAATCTTAAATTTATCTATGAGTTGAAAAGAAAGTAGGAAATACTGGGGGGGGGAAACCAAAATGATAAAACTTGGTTTTCACCTTGTGAATATTTGTCAAATTGTGATACATTTTTCTGCTCAGTTTCTACGGCTTTGAAATTAGAGGGTACAGACAGAAGAAAAAACTCAGGATCTCCTACCTTGGAGAATGTCAAAAGATCCTCCACCATAAAACTGGACTTCAAATGGCTATAATCTCAGGGGAAAAGTGAGCGTGAGCTTGAAACAATTCTATCCAACCACCTGCCCCTCAGAGAGTGACTGCAAAGAGAGCTGCCTTGGTTCTAAGCAAAAGGCAACTTGAGAACTTTTAACCATAATCCAGGCCTCACATGGGTTTTACTTAAATGCATACTGCTTATTTAATCTGAAAAACCTCAAGCTGAGAATTTCCAGTGTTTCTGGACTAAAACTAGCAGAAGAAAATACAACTCTTCTTTATGTGAACATACATTTATCCTGGGTCTCAAATTATTCCTATAGATTAAACTACCAGCCCCAAATTAGAAAACACAGAAATAAATTGCAACAGGAAAAACATAGGACATATCAAACAAGTATACAGTTCAGACATTGAAATTATCATATTGAATATAAAATAAGTATGTTTACTATACTTTTAAAAAGTAATGAAGGAACAATAAAGTAAATAAAGATCAAGAGACTATAAAGTGGCCAGTCATATTTGAAAAATAGTCAAGGAATTTCTGCAAATGAAAAATGATTGAAATTTGAAACTCAATAAATGGATTTCATAGATAACTTTCACTGGACAGTACAATACATCTGAAAACTGCAGCACAGAAAGACAAAGAGACAGAAGAAGAAATTTTTTTAAATGTTGAAACACGGAAGAGAAAAATGAGAAAGTCTAACATTTCAATGAATTAAATTCTGTCTTAATTTATATCAAGCAAGATGAATAAAAAAGATAACAATACCCTAGTGAAATCACTATAAATCTGCAAAAAAATAAGGCAATCTTAAAACAGAAGGAAGAGATAAGCTGAATTTTAAAGAAAATACAATTATATTGATAGCAGACTTTTCATATATAGCTTTATTATGTTGAGGTATGTTCCTTCTATTCCTGCTTTCTGGAGAGTTTTAATCATAAATGGATGTTGAATTTTGTCAAAGGCTTTTTCTGCATCTATTGAGATAATCATATGGTTTTTATCTTTCAATTTGTTAATGGGGTGTATTACATTGATTAATTTGCAGATATTAAAGAATCCTTGCATTCCTGGGATAAAGCCCACTTGGTCATGGTATATGATCTTTTTAATATGCTGTTGGATTCTGTTTGCTAGAATTTTGTTAAGGATTTTTGCATTTATGTTCATCAGTGATATTGGCCTGTAGTTTTCTTTTTTTGTGGCATCTTTATCTGGTTTTGGAATTAGGGTGATGGTGGCCTCATAGAATGAGTGATAGCAGACTTTTCAATGGCACCAATGCAAGCCAGAAGCAAGTGGAATGCTTTCAACATATTGAGAAAAAAATGAAAACATCAGTCTAGAATCCTAAATCAAGTAAGAATATCTTACCAAAGAAAAGGACAAATAAGCCACTATTATATAATGAAAACATGAGAGTTTGCTTATCTATAGAAACTTGCTATAGTTAAACATAAATGATATACATTAAGCAATAAGAAATTGATTCTCAGATCATAAAAAATTGATGTGAGTAGCAAGAATAAATAAGATTGAGAAGCAAGAGAAAACAAAGAAGAAAGACACTGGTAAGTATTTGGATAAATCTAAATATATACTGACTGAATTAAACAATAATGATGTACTGTGGGACAAAAAGATAAACTAAAATAGATGACAATAATAACATAAAATTAGGAAAGAAGTAACTGAATTTAAGGATTTTAAGGCCCTTATATATTATTTTTTTGAGGGGGAGAGTAAAACTGATTAAATTTAGACTTGAAAATATGCATACTAAATTTTCTGCAATAATCATTTTAAAGTAATAAACTAATCCAAAAGAAAGCAAGAATCAAGAAAAATACAGAATAAGCAAGGTAATAAAAAAATATGGCTGTAGACATAAAATCAAATACTTTAATAATTGCAATATAAATGAAAAATGTTCCACTTAAGACAAATATCATGACTAATTTATTGGATGTCTATCTTAGATGTCTTAAGGCACATCTAAAATACAAAAAAAAAAGAAAAAAGAAAGAAGATACAGAATTCAGATATACTGAAAGACAAATGATGGAAAAAGATAGATCATTCAAACACTAACCAAAAGAAATTGGTGTCCCTCTCTTATTATCAGACAAAATAGATTGTAAGTAAAAAAACTATTTTTTTTAAGATAAAAGGTCACTACTTAGTAAGATTCAGAAATATATAAAAATTCAGAAAATATATTAAAATATATAAATATATAATTATTAAATTTATATATTTAAAATATATAAAAATCCTGAAAAGACAGAGGCATTGTCTTTAAATATAATGAGAAAAAATCAAGACAATTACAGGAAAAATTAAGCTAAGCAGGCAAGTAAGTCTAAATAAGTCTAGTAGAGATACTGAAAACTTCAATTCACATAATTAATAAGCCTCATATACATAAACATATATAAATAGCTAGATTCATCACTTGCAAAATACATATTACTTTCAAACTCACAGAGAACAATTACAAAATTTATCAAATAAATGCAATGCTAGTCTCAATAAATTTCAAAGAGCTGGGATTATAACCACTACATTTTCTGTAAAATCTGTGAAATCTTCAATATGTATCTCTAAATTATAAGGACTTTTTTCACCATAACTACATCACTATTTTTGCATTTTAAAAATTAATTAAAATCTTAAACTATCCAGGAGAGATCAAGCATCCAACTGCCTCATATTTTCCATATACATAAAATTATTTATGCTTATAATTCCTTTATATGACTCAAGAGCCACAGAAGTTTAGTACATTGTGATAAATTGATATAGTTCTGAAGTCTTTTTTAATCTCAGATAGCTCTTCCATCTTTTGCAATTTATTAATCGAAGAAAATGGGTTGGATGTCTAGCAGAGTACCCCACATCCCAGATAATTCTGATTGCATCTTTGTTGTATCATTTAACATGATCCTCTGGCTTCCATATTTACTGTAACTTGGTAATTGGATCTAAAGACAATAAGACCAAGTGTTTTTCCCCCAGGACTACCTCATAGGTTGTGTTTTATTCTTCACTCAAAGGATGTATAATATTGGTTTGTCCCTCTTGTAATGTGAGCAGTCCCTGAATATCAGTGCTTAAATTCACTAATTGATTAAAAATTGGTAAATTGCCTGACTAGTGTCTAAACATCTTATTCACCTTTCATGTCTGAATGTAATACATTCCTCTTTGAGGGCGCTCTTCCCTAACTTTTCCCATCAGTCTCTACGTCCATATAGACGGTATCATACTCTTTACCTCCCGTTGCTGTTACTTGTTAAAATGAGTATCTGCCCCCAAAACATGGAAGTCTAATGTGGTGGGGAACCACATCTGCTTATTTACCATCAAATCCTCACACAATATCTGACATACAGTCAATATATAAAAAATGAAGAAAGAGAGAAAGAAAGAGAGAGGAAGGGAGGAAACAGGGGAGAGAAAAGGGGAGAAAGGCATTTCAAAAGGTTGGTGATTGGCCTGGATTGCAAAACATGACCACTGACAAAAGACTCATTCATGCACAAACATAATGGAAGCAGAAAACGAGAGCAGATACAGGGTTACCTGGATTTATTCTTCTTGCTAGAATTAGGCCATTTAACAAGCAGGTCTCAGCAACTTTCAGACGTAGATTGATGGATTTAAAGTTTTAGGTTCCCTCAGAAGAGATAAGAATAGTACAGAAAATAACACATTATTCTCAGGAAGCTGAGATACTAAGAAATACTCTGGAAGACCTATAGTGATTGAACTGGGAAAACAAAAAACAAAACCAAACAGTAATGGGCAGAAATGTCAGAAATGTTCTGCCTAATGTCCTTCCCACACTCCCCACTATGCTAGCTTCCTTGTTTGATAAGTATTTTCAGCTTGGGGGAAAAAAATAAAAAGCTTCTCTCTTCTCCTATCCCTACCTTATACCCTGAAACAGAGACATTTCCACTAGTTCTGAGAATGGAATGTAACTAGGAGTCACTAGTAGTTTGTGTTCCTGTAGGTAAGAAGCTAACTCTATTGTACCTGGGTATCATGTTTTATTAGAAATGTGAACAGACAATGGATAAAAAAACAAATAAAATAACCATCCTTATTTATACAGAAGGAAGTAAAATGTCATGTTTCCATAATAATTATCTTTGTTGATAAGAAACTTGGCCCTTATGGTCCTTTAAAATTCAGATGTCCAGGAAGATTTTCTGAATCCTTAGGATGGACAGAGGTCCCACTCACCATTCTGACAGTACTTTGGGTATATCATCAACAAACTCTATGAAACTGAAAGTTTCTGACAATCTCATTTCATGCACTCCTTTAGGGCAGGGGTAAACTCTTTCATCACTATATTCCTGCACTGTAGCACATGCATACATAATATATGTGTTATGGATTTTTTGAACAGTGGCAAGATGGTCCCATGTAAAATGACACATATGCTTCCCTTCATGCAATTATCACCTAAAGTAGTCCTCCAACACAGTGAGAGACACTATTCAATCTGCTGTTACAGTAAAAGAATAAACCCAGCAATCTTAACAAGAAGATTTTCCTTATGCAAGTTTCATCTCGACTGAAATTAAACTTCAGCTGATGCCACTGATATGTAATGCTGATGCCTCATGCCAGGTAGAGTGTTTGATACAGGAAAACAGTGGATATGAAGGTTCACATTCATCTTTGAATACAGATATCCTCTCTAAGTGCTGAGCTTTTATATACTCCTCCCTTCCATTCTTGGCAAGGTTATCTCATCTCCTCAAAACACTTTCAAACATTGAAGTTAATAATGTAATATGACGTAATATAATGCCCTCAAGCAATCCCACAGTGTCTGAAAGACAGGTTTATAACACAATAAAAGAGTCCCTGCAATAACTTCAGGACTCTATATCAAATATAATCCATTTGTCCTATGTATCTGTTTCTCAGATTTCATGAGAAATAGACTTTCAACATCACTATAAAAATAACCCTGTTCTCATTGAGAATACTTTGTAGTAGAAAATTAATAATATTTTCCTGTGAACTGATTTTGGGGGGATTGCTTTTATTTTATTTTATTTTTTAATTTTTTTTATTAGTTGGAGGCTAATTACTTCACAACATTTCAGTGGGTTTTGTCATACATTGACATGAATCAGCCATAGAGTTACACATATTCTGGGGGGATTGCTTTTAAAGGAACAATTGGGAGAGCTGGATGGTGGGGATGTGGTTGTGGTTTTTTTTTGTTTAATTGATTCTAAGTATTTAGGATTTTACACAAGTTAAAACAAATGAAATAACTCATTCATATATTGAAGTAGAAGTATGGGATCCAAACTAGAGAAGATATGACTAATGTGTCTTGGTCAAGGTGAAGCATATTAAGAAAATATAGGAAAATATACAACACTTATTTTATTCCATTTTACTTACACTTCTCAATGAAATAGAATTTGTTTATGTGTGGATCCCCACCAGATCCAGTTTTTTGTTGTTGTTGTTTGTTTTTGCTTAACATTTTAGAAAGCAGTACAGCACCTCTGATGGAATACTCTTTACCTAGAAGGAAAGGTCTCAAGTGTAACCCTGTCAGGATTTTTTCTTTAGTCACAATTTTAAGAGCCCAGCAATATTTGCACTAAGGTTGCCTATATGGGCTAATTACAAAACTGAACCCCAAATCTAATATCATGAAGTATGATTTTTGAGACTAATGATTATTACTGGGAGTTTATTGCAAGTCTGGAAAAATCAATAACTTTATCATTTCAACTCTTTTTGGAGAGGCTTTCAGGCAAAGGAGAAAAGGAAAAATATACCCATTTGAGTGCAGAGTTTCAAATAATAGCAAGCAGAGATAAGAAAGCCTTCCTCAGTGATCAATGCAAAGAAATAGAGGGAAACAATAGAATGGGAAAGATTAGAGATCTCTTGAAGAAAATTAGAGATACCAAGGGAATATTTCATGCAAAGATGGGCACAATAAAGGATAGAAATGGTATGGACCTAAGAAAAGCAGAAGATATTAAGAAAAGGTGGCAAGAATACACACAAAAAACTATACGAAAAAGATCTTCATGACTCAGATAACCATGATGGTGTGATCATCCACCCAGAGCCAGACATCCTGGAATTCAAAGTCAAGTGGGCCTTAGGAAGCATGATTATGAACAAAGCTAGTGAAGATGATGGAATTCCAGTTGAGCTATTTTAAAACCTAAAAGATGATGTGAAAGAGCTGCACTCAATATGCCAGCAAATTTGGAAAACTCAGCAGTGGCCACAGGACTGGAAAAGGTCAGTTTTCATTCCAATCCCAAAGAAAGGCAATGTCAAAGAATGCTCAAACTACCGCACAATTGCACTCATCTCACATGCTGGCAAAGTAACGCTCAAAATTCTCCAAGCCAGGCTTCAGCAGTACATGAACTTCAGATGTTCAAGTTGGATTTAGTAAAGGCAGAGGAACCAGAGATCAAATTGCCAACATCCACTGGATCATCGAAAAAGCAAGAGAGTTCCAGAAAAACATCTACTTCTGCTTTATTGACTATGCCAAAGCCTTTGATTGTGTGGATCACAACAAACTGTGGAACTTAAAGAGATGGGAATACCAGACTACCTGACCTGCCTCTTGAGAAATCTGTATGCAGGTCAGGAAGCAACAGTTAGAACCAGACATGGAATAACATACTGGTTCCAAATAGGGAAAGGAGTACGTCAAGGCTGTATATGGTCACCTTGCTTATTTAACTTATATGTAGAGTACATCATGTAAAATGCTAGGCTGGATGAAGCACAAGCTGGAATCAATATTGCTAGGAGAAATATCAATAACCTCAGATATGCAGATGATACCACCCTTATGGCAGAAAGCGAAGAAGGACTAAAGACTGTCTTGATGAAAGTGAAAGAGGAGAGTGAAAAAGTTGGCTTAAAACTCAACATTCAGAAAATTAAGATCATGGCATCCATTCCCATCACTTCATGGCAGATAGATGGGGAAACAGTGGAAAGAGTGAGAGTCTTTATTTTGGGGAGCTCCCAAATGCAGATGGTGACTGCAGCCACGAAATTAAAAGACACTTGCTCCTTGGAAGAAAAGTTATGACCAGTCTGTACAACATATTAAAAAGCAGAGATATTACTTTGCCAACAAAGGTCCATCTAGTCAAAGCTATGGTTTTTCTAGTGGTCATGTATGGATGTGAGAGTTGAACTATAAAGAAAGCTGAGTGCTAAATAATTGATGCTTTTGAATTGTGGTGTTGGAGAAAACTCTTGAGAGTTCCTTGGGTTACAAGGAGATCAAGCCAGTCAATCCTAAAGGAAATCAGTCCTGGGTGTTCACTGGAAGGACTGATGCTGAAGCTGAAACTCCAATACTTTAGCCACCTGATGTCAAGAACTGACTCATTTGAAAAGACCCTGATGCTGGGAAAGCCTGAAGGTGGGAGGAGAAGGGGACAACAGAGGATGAGATGGTTGGATGGCATCATCGACTTGATGGACATGAGTTTGAGCAAGCTCCAGGAGTTGGTGATGGACAGGGAGGCCTGGCATGTTGCAGTCCATGGGGTTGCAAAGAGTCAGACACGACTGAGCGACTGAAGTGAGCTGAACTCAGGCACTGTCCTAGGTGAGCATGGTGTCTAAAATGTGGGATGTTATTCCTGCCCTCAAGTAGCATAGAGGGGGACTGAGCATGGCTGTGAGTAGTTCATGAGCATTAAAGGAAGGAGTAAACTCAAGGGCAGTAGAGTGCTTGGGGTTAAAGGATGTAGACACTGAAGCCTAGACAGGGTCCAGACACTAAGATGCTTATTTTCAAAGGAGTTTCTGCTGCTTTTTTTTTCTTTTAATGTGGACCATTTTTAAAATTGTCATTGAATTCGTTATACTATTGTTTCTGTTTTATGTTTCAGAAGCAGGTAGGATTTTAGTTCCCTGGCCATAGATTGAACTCGCACCCCATGCAGTGGAAGGTAAATTCTTAACCACCAGATCACCAGGGAAGTCCCAGAGGTTAGCTTCCTAAAGCCTCAGTTTCCTGAACTATGAAATGGAGCTGGTGATACTTGCCTCATGGGGCTATTTGAGAGATCAAATTGGATAAGGTACACAAAATGCTTAGCACAGTGACTGGCATGTGAAAAATAAAATAAGAGCTAACATAAGGCCAAGAAGCAATAACTAATTAGTGTGTGCAGAAAGAGTAAAATGTTTTTTACACTCTTTGACTTCCTTCCCAATGAAAACCTTTTATTTTCTGTAATATCCACAGGTAAGAATTTCTTGGCTTGACTCACGTGCTCACTTTCTGTAGATGGTAAGCCTGGATTTTTCTTCTCTAATTTGTACTATACTTTGATCCTTTTTCAAAGGAGGTCTATTTGAGGTTGACTCTTTGGATTTTCTCTGTACAGCACACTTATAAACTACAGAAATGAACTTAGGCGTATTAGGTATGAGCTGATAGAAGGAGTACTGAGGGATCCTGGATAGGATGAATCTACTTTTCTCAGTATCACGTAAGTTTCATGGATTCTACAGTCAAGTGGGGCATAAATGATTTGTGAATTCAGTCTCACTAGGCCTGGATAATACTGAGTGCCCCTGTTGGGACAAGATTAATGCTTGGTTGCTTCAAGTAGGTTTCTTTTTTTTAAATTTTATTACAACTTCCTATAATGCCTTTTGCTAACAGTTGCAGTTTCCATAACATTTAGCACTGTTAATTTTACTATTTTGCCTGTATTTTTAATAATGGTGTTTAATTCATTTTTAATAGACCCAATTTGACTAGCTTCTATCACATGAGGATAAACACTGCAGCAAAATGACAGTAAATGTGCTACGTTAAAAATTTCATGTGGCCTTTTTCATGTCCTCTGGTCTTTGTGCTTTTAAAGCTAGAGGGGTAGATGCTAAAATTACTGCATGAGTTAAAACTTTGCCACATCAATTTCATTGTGGTACTAATAGGTTGGCAGGGTAGGTTTCAGGTTATGGTGATATAAAATGCTTAATCTCTGAGCAAAACTATAAAATTCAAAAACATAACATTCCTTTGCGGGGAGGAGTTGCTCTTGAATGAGTTCAATTAACAAAAAATGCCGACTGATTACTCCAAGAACCCTGAAAATTAGACATCGCCAGAAGGAACGTGTAAAAGGCTTTCTGATGACTCGGATTAGAGACAACTGTTCCCACGAAGCCTATCAGAGATAAATGAAATAAATGGAAGGAAGACGCAGACACGGTCTTTGTTCCAAAAACTGCCGAATGTCATATTGGAATTCTCAACACAAAACCAAATGGCTGGCAAGATCATCTGTATGCAAATGCAGAGTGAGTGACCCCTCCCAGCTCAGCAGCTATTTTGAGATAATTGAAATCTATACTATATAGAAAAGTAGTTTCTCTCCAGAACTATGTTGCCTTTTCAAGAAACCTGAAAAATTCTATGGGAGCCCTTAATACCTAAAACGATGTAACTTTTATAGTTTAATAGAGATATACCATTCTTTTAACTGTCCAGCATCTGAAACCCCTTCCTACCTGGTAGAGGCAATGCTTCATATCTCTCTCTCTCTCTCTGAAAATCCTAGCAGGTGAGAGGCTGCCTCTGTCTGCCACAGACAGGTAGGACAGGTGACCCAGCCTTGGTCAATCTGATGATTCTGCCTGAATTGTGAGCAAGTGAAAGATAGAAACAGGGACAGGTTAGAATTCATTCCAAGAGGTGTCTCTAGGGCCAGTAGCAGCATCCGCTGTCTGGGGCGGTGGCCAGGGGAGGCGTGGTAGTCAGCAGAGTTCGGGGGGATGTCCTCACCAGGCTATTTCTGCAGTATGGCCTTGGCCTTGGTTCCTCCTGCTTGAACCTGCATTCCTGCAGGTTACAGGGTCTCTAGGCGTCCTGATAGTATGCCAGCAGCTCTCTCTTTGCTGAAGTTAAAGAGAATCAGCTTCGGATGCTTACAACCAAGAACACTAGCTGATAAAAAGAGGGGTTACTTATTGTTAAGTGCTGTCAGCGCTGCTCCAGTAGTTTTGTTCTAAGTATGAAAAGAAGAACACTTGATGAGAATTTACCCAGTCTTTCATGTGACTATTTGTATAATAAATAGCCTCATAATTCAAAGTCACCAGTTTAAAATATCTCTTTAGAGATATATTAGTCAGAATTATTCAAAATTAATATTGTGGTTGTGTTATATGTCATATAGTAAGAAGAACAGAAGATTAGCAACTAAAAATCACGGAAACAGTAAATGAAAAAAAAACCAAACATGAAAAAAAACTGCGGAAACGAATACTTTCAGTTCTTAAAAAAGCTTTGTTTATAGAGACTAAACAGAAAAAGTCACAAATGTCCAACTGTATATAAGTAAAAATGTCACTTGAGAAATACATCACTAGGAAGAGATTTTAGGAGGCAGCATAGTATAATTATTAAGACTAGGGACCTGGATTTGAAGTCCTATTTTTAAAAAAATATTTATTTGACTTTTCCAGAGCTTCGTTGGATCTTTAGTTGCACCATGCAGGATCTAGTTCCCTGGCCAGGGATCAAACCTAGGCCCTCTGCATTGGAAGCACAGAGTCTCAGCCACTGGGCCACCACAGAAGTCCCTGGGTTTTAATTCTAATTTGCCACTTTCTAGCCATGTGATTTTAACTGTTCTACATCACACCCTTCTTCTTTATGCAATGTGTGTCCTCATACCACTGAGTTCACAGGACTAACAAGAGAGTTAATCCCAGAATCTGGGAGCACAGTACTGACGCATAAGAAGAGTTTACAAATGATGGAGGCCTATATGTCAGTAAGTCTATTATCTGATGATACATTTGTCCCCACTTATATGTGTGGCCCCAAAGCACCACTCATCACCACAAGCCTCTCCTATATTCCCACACTTAGATGTGTTGGAATTTATGCTGGAAAGGTTAACACAGATCAGATTAGCGCTCTCTCCCCTGGTCTTTTGGGGATTTCACCAAAACACCCAGTCATCCCCCTGGGTTTCAGCCCTTGGCATCTCCCGGCGGCAGCGGTGCTGCCTGCGTGGTCGTTTTCTGGCCTCTGTCACATTAAATGAAAGGAAAAACAAAACGCAAAACCTCAACTCTGCCTTGGGAAGAGCACCCGCAAGTTTATTCCAAGATGAAACACCCTCATGATTTAGACAAGGAGACCAGCGATGGAGAAGCGCCACTCAATTCCCCCGGCTTCTTCCAGACGATGTTTTCCTCCTATTCCTCCTCCATTGCTGCGTTGCCCAGCCCTACTCCCATTCCTCACCTTAGACCTGGAATTGACTGATGAAAGAAGCATCCTGAAGCTTCAAATTATTGACTTGAAAGTAGGTTGATGGTCCAAAGCTGCCCACTGCTATAGGGCTGACCCACTGCATGCTGGCCCATCCAGCCTTCACTCCCTTCCCTGAACAAGCCACCAAGTTCCCGCGGTAGGACCTCCGTGTCAGCTTTCCTGCAGCACAAACCACCTTCATCCCTCAGATCATTTCCGAGTTACGTCCCATGAGTCAGTTCTCAGCTTAGATGTCACCATCACCCAAGGACTCTCGACCCCATCACTCTGCTTTATCTTCTACAAAGCTGCTTTCTGAAAAAACCTGGCATGTTTGTTTCCCTCTCCCCCAGGTGCCAGTGAAATCAAGCTCAACGCCAGCAAGAACCAATCCAGCTCTGTAGACGTCCCCAGTGCCTCGAGCCACATTTGACACGTCGAAGTTACGCAGTAAATACCGGTTACCTGCCTGCCTGACTGAAGCAATGGATGCTTGGTCTGCTTTGGAAACCCAAAAAGATAATGATCTCTCCCATCTACACCTCATTCCTCTTTCTGAAAGTTCCTCTCGTTTCTGGAGTAGGTGCCAGAATGAGAGAAAAAAAAAAATGGCTCCACAGGTGCCAGCAATTTCTGGTTTGGCTAATAAAAGGGGTTTACAAGTGAGTGTATACAGGGAGCCCAGCCTGGTGCTCCGTGATGACCTACAGGGGTGGGATGGGAGGGGAAGGGAAGCTCAAGATGGAGAGAATTATGTGTGTGTGTGTGTGTGTGTGTGTATTATTAAATATATAATTAAATATATATATATATATAATTATGGCTGATTCACATTGTTGTGTAGCCAAACCAACACAATGTTGTAAAGCCATTATCCTCCAATTAGAAAAGTGTATAGAGTCTCTGCCATTTTTCCAAACATCAGCCTGGACTTTCTTCTGCCAACAGGGTCTTCTGTGCTCCTCCCTGGACTAAGAAACCAGCCATCCAGTGCTGTGCCCCTAGATCAGACCATCAGCAAACACCCAAGGGCAGGTCACAGCACTTCCTGAGTGCACACCAAGCTATCAGAAGTGCCCGAGGACAATTTCACAGCAGGTTCCCATCTCCCCACACCAGAGGGTGAGGAGGCAGCTCATTAGCCACGTTTGAATGTGAGTGTAAAACGCCATATTTTCACAGGAGGAAGTAGATGTGTTCTCTGCAAAGAATTCCAGTCTAATTCTCACTCAGTCTTTTAATTCCTAAATGCAGGAGGGGGAAAAAACTAAATAATAAGCCGGTTAGAATACACACAGAAGCTCTGTTTAACCCTAAGCTATTTAACAGCTCAGTGGTTTTGTAAGCGCTAGCGTCTTATTAAAGCTTTTGTGTGCCTGTGTGTGGGTAAGGCACGGGGTGGCCCCGGGGTGATCACTGCCACCCTGACGGCCACACTGAATAAGCTGTACAAGGGCTGAAATTAGGAGGCGAGCAACAGTGACATCTAGTGTGGGGAAGCAGTGCCAATATGTCACTGCAAACTCCAGCTCTTCCCCTAGAAAAAGGGAAGACATAACAGAAGCAGGAGGCAAATTAGGGTCAGAAAAATAATGCCAAGGGCAAACATGCAGCCAGAATGCAGATATAAAGGATGACTATAGAAAAAGAGGGTCTTCCCTGGTGGCTCAGATGGTAAAGAATCTGTCTGCAATTCAGGAGACCTGGGTTTGATCCCTGGGTCAGCAAGATCCCCTAGAGAAGGAAAAGGTTACCCACTGTAGTATCCTTGCCTAGAGAATTCCATGGACAGAGGAGCCTTGTGGGTTACAGTCCATGGAGTCTCAAAGAGTTGGATACAACTGAGTGACTATCACATACACACACGGAAAAAAAGCTACTCATGTAACAGTGCCGCTAAATTCTCTCCCCAGTTCTACATTGTTATGCACTTTCTCATCCCACAAAGCCCCCAAGGTGATCCAATCTCCCATCTCTGCTTCCCCCCAACCCATCCCAAACCCTCCCACCTGTGACCCCTGGAGCCATCCAGCCCCCTCATCCTCAGCCTCTTCTTGGAACACTTCGCCTCTTGTTAAAGATCTCTGTTTGGAGATCACCTGCTCCGAACCCCTGTTAAGGAAATGCTCTTTTGTTTACCTCACCCTCTGCTCCTCCCCAGCCACTTTCACTTCCCCTCACCCATCTCTTCCTGACTCTTATAAAAATCCTTGCTCCTCTGAGCTCCTGCTAACCATATCACTCCATCCCCACACTGGTTGTAGTCATCTTTCAAAGCCCTACTCGTGCACAATCATTTGTTGACTATTTTAACTCCTAGTTCACAACTTTCCCTCAACTGCACATTTTTCATCATCATTTTGTGTCACCACTTACTTCATCTCCCATCAGTCCCCTCCTGCATTTGCCACCCTCCTACCCAGCCCAGATACTCAAGATCCAATATTTATTCCCTGCCTTGCAAATACTCTCAATTCCCTTACTCCTTTCTCCCTCCATTAAACTGATGGATAAGCTGGCTTATCTATGCCTACAGATAAGCAGCTGAACATTCCTCAAGAAAAATTACTCAACCCAGCTGATCAGTTTCACTTTAAATTCATGACCACAGACAGGTGGATGCTCACTAATGCCTGACAGTCCTACCTGATGTTTCTCTTAAGTAGTATGCTTCTAACTCACCGAGAACTATTCCATACACACTTCATCCCCCCTCTAGTATGAGGGCCTCACCTCATTACCCTTTGAAAATAAGAAAGTCAATGATCTGCTTTATCTTTTCAGCATGTGCACCATTTTCCCTTCTTCCTTCCTATCAAGCCCTGGTCCCTCCTCGTGTGACCAGGTTCCCACCCTCTCACCCTCTAGCTGGTGGATGTCACTGCTTTAGTCAATTCCTCCCTTGTTCTATGTTAGCATTTCCCCTCTGTAAGAAAGCAATGCTATCTTTATGCAAATACGCTGCAGTATCATGGCTCTAAAAAAAACCCAAGAAACAAAAAACACCCAAACTCTCTCAATCCCAAAATATTCTGTTACCTCCTCCAAAGCTGAATTCCTCTAAAGAAGCACTACCTGTGCGGCCTCCACTTTCTCACTTCCCTTTCACTCTTCAACCCACTTCGCTCTGGTTCCTGCCCCCACCATTCTGGTGAACACTTCTTTTTCCCGAAGCTCTCAGGAGCATTCATCAGAGGTGACAACTCCATCCCTCCACTGAGCGCGGGATTCTGTACTCTCTGAGTTTTCTTCTACCTCTCTGGTCACTCCTTCCCAGGCTCCTCTTGAGATTCCGTCTCCCCCAAACTCAACCTACAAGTGTTGGTGATTCTCCACGCTCTGTCCTGGCTCAAGTTTCTTTCCCACCTTATGGGACCTTGGTATTTTGACTAAAAATACTACTCATGTGTGCTGCCCTGCAAATAGGTCCGTCATGAACCCAGGTGTCTCGTATGGCAAGCAGACTTTCTTATCTGAGCCACAACGGAAGGCCACCATCTTTCGAGAGTCTATATACAGGCATTAATATACGATATTTGTTTTTCTCTTTCTGACTTACTTCACACTGTATACAGGCTCCAGGTTCATCCATGTCATTAGAACTGACTTGTGGACACCGTGGGGGGAGGAAGGGTGGGATGAATTGAGAGAGTAGCACTGAAACGTATACATTACCATGGGAATTTTCTGTATGATGCAAGGAACTCAAACCTGATGCTCTGTGACAACCTAGCGGGTGGGATGGGGTGGGAGGCTGAAGGGAGGTTCAAGGCGGGGGTGGGGGGCATGTGTGTGTGCTAGTCACTCAGTGGAGTCCAACTCTTGGTTATCCCATGGACTGTAGCCCACCAGGTTCCTCTCTCCATGGGAGTCTTTAGGCAAGAATACTGGAGTGGGTTGCCATTTCCTTCTCCAGGGGATCTTCCCCACCCAGGGATTGAAGCTGAGTCTCCTGCATCGCAGGCAGATTCTTTACTATCTGAGCCACCACGGAATCCGGGGCATCTGCATACCTATGGCTGATTCATGTTGATACATGGCAGAAACCAACACAACATTGTAAGGCAATTATCCTCCAATTAAAAATAAATTAAAAAAATACTATTCATATGTTTTTCTCCTAGAAACTTAGGTTTCCAGCATGAATCTTTACGGTGAACCCCAGGCTCATATATCCAGCTGCTTTTTAATATTTGGCATATCCATTTAACACTGGGATATTTCACAGAAATCTCAATCTTAACGTGTCTAAAGCTAAACATTTATCCTCTCAACGTCTCCCCTCCTTCATTCTTTCTGATCTCAGTAAACAGCAACAGTACACAACCCATCATTCTTCCTTTCCTTCCCTCCTCGTATCTAAGTATTAATAGCAAGATCTGTATGCTTTTATCCTCAGTGTATACCTTGAGTTACAGCACTTCTTCCATTTTTCTTGCAATCACCGTATTCATGGCCACCATTATCTCTCAGGAGGTTTCTGCACAAGCCTCCAAAATGAGTCAAGATAGGTTAAGCAATGCTGTTGCCACAATCAATCATGACATCTGAGTGACAGAGAAAAGAGTTATAAATAATTGGCATAAGGCACTAATGACTACCACACTCCGCCCCTCCAGTGATCAAATATTCCACTCATTATCTTTCCCGAAGACCCTGAGCTTACCCATCATGCTATGGAAGCTGCTCAACATTGCACCTGGCCACAGTATCAGGCTTAGAGTTTAGCACCTCCTGGTGATGTACAGTAGGCTCAAAAACACTAAAAAAGTTAAAAACGAACTATCGTCACTATATATTCCCTGCATACAATAGTGGAACAGGAACAGAGTAAGTGCAATAAACACTCTCACTCAGAGAGCAAAAGAACGGGAAGACACAGAGTAGTCAATATTCCACAGTAATTGTGAAATCCCACCTGGGGCTGGAGAATGTTCTTTGATGAGGCCCAGATTCTTGTCCTGGAGAAGAGTTTCACATTCTCCACCCTCCCCTCTTCCTTTACTAAAATTTTAACTGAATTGAAATCAGCAACTTTATTATTACTGCTGTATCTATAACACCAAGCTCAGAGCCAGAAGTATGTATAGCAGTCGGTGCTAGTAAATAGTTGTTAAATGAATAATTAAAGGAACCTTACCTATGTTTCAATGATGATTCTCCTTTCAGCTCCACATTCTACTCTCTCAATTTTCACTTTTTTTTCTTATTTTTTTCTTGGTAAAAATACTATGTTCCCAGTCTAAGTGGCTTCCAGTTCTAGTCTTCTATTTCCTTCTCCTGCATATCCTTACTTTCCTCTCTCAAGCACTTTTTGGGTCCAGACAAAGTGCTTGAATTCTAATATTCTTCATTTGTTTTCCTAAAACATTATCTTAGCCTTCTTTCTTTTTTTGATGCCAAACTCTATGACTTCACTTAGTTTAAAACGACACACAAAGAAACAGCAAGTAAAGAGCCAAACTGCCTAAAATAGCCGACCTTTGAAACAAGGTCTCTCCCACTGCGGAGTCCTCCGTGTTGATCGCTGGGTCCTGTGGAGCCCAGAGGCCACTGGTGAGGACCAGCACACATCCATCCCTGTGGGCCCGACTCCACCGTATCCCTGAGAGTGGCACATTTCAGACTTCCTCCCCAGGGCGTGCGTGCATGCCAAGTCGCTCAGTCGTGTCCGACTCTTTGCGACCCTATGGACGGTACCCACCGTCCTCTGGGTAAAATTTTAGTACCCACCAGGCTCCTCTGTCCATGGGATTCTCCAGCAAGAACACTGGAGTGGGTTGCCGTTCCCTTCTGCAGATCTTCGCAACCCAGGGATGGAAACGGGTTGCCTAAGTCTACCTGTATCAGCAGGCGGGTTCTTTACCACTAACGCCACCTGCAGGGCTGGTACAAACTAGACCGGTGGTTTTCAATCTCAGCCACACAATAGAAATCAGTTGCCGCTTTGGAAACTCAGCCCGCTAGCTGCACACCAAACTAATTACATTGGAGTCTCGGGGGAAGGGAGAGGGGAACCGAAGAATCAGTAACGTATATAATTCCGCATGTGACCCCAATGTGTAGCCAAAACTGAAAACCACTCTCCCAGGGTGAGCTTTCTCTCTTTCTCCTTCTTTCCTCCGTAACTCTGAACCCTAACACTGATTGCTCAACCTATGGATCCACCATCATTGCAAACAGCAAATCAACAAGTATTGAATTCCCTAAGTACTCACATCTGTGACTAATTTTACTTCCTCCTCACTCTTTTCCCCCCTCCCAGCTGCATTTCTCCGTCTCTATTCATGGCACTAAATTCTTGATTTTAACAATTGCACTTTAATTTCTTTTTAAATCTGGTTCCATGTCGTCTCTCCTCAATTGCAAAACTTTACCTAAAATTTCAACTAAATCTTCTACATTTCCTCATTCAGCATATGTACTGATTTTCTCTAGCTTTCATTTCTTCTCATCCACCTGTCTTTGTTGTGTGTTAATCATAAAAAGGGTATATACAGATTTTTAGTGACTCAACATATCCCTGTTATGTACTCTCATCTCCCCTGACTCTTGCTTTTTTAGTGCAATTGCTGATCATAACATCTTCCTAAACGTGACATTTTATAAGAAGGATACATTGTTACTTACTGTCTCAGTGTCCGAAAAAAAGTAATAAACATGTAAATCACTATTTCATGTTCTGGTACCAGCCTAGTGGTTAACAAATAGAGTGTATTTGAAAAGAGCAAATGTTTAAAGATCCATAATTTTAACATACACGCATAAACACAAAAATATATAAAGAATGAAAACACCCTTCAACATTCCATCATCTTTCTTTAGCATATCAAATGGCCATGCATATGTGTGTGTAGAATAGCAAACTCTAGCCACCCATGGAGATGCAAGATGGTATTGCTGGCCAGCTGCATTTAAACTTCCTCTGTAGATTTCACCACACTCTAACTGGGACAGAGCAAGTCATTGAAAATTGACCACAGAAGTGTTCTTAGTGCAGAGTATAGTTGGGTCTGATCACAGGTACGTGCAGTGGCTGAGTTCAACCACACCCACCTAGAGGCAAGAGATTAACATAGAAACCATCATGATCGGACAGAGTAAGGCCATTCACTGATCTGTTTAGCAAATTCTTGTTGATTTCTTAAACCTCCATAGGCACAGGGAAAATTACTGGAATTAAGAAAATCAAGAACAAGAGAAAGAGGTAAATATGCTAAAAAATGATACTACAGTTCAAAAATTGGGATGTACACTGAGTGGAAACATGAAAGAAGGAGTGCTTGAGTAAGTCTCCAGATCTACTGGGAATCAGGAGCTAGCGATCACAGAATTAAACTAAATATGCAGAAAAATGTTGCAACAAGTAACTGACAAATGAAAAGTTAGTGGGCCTTTTTGACAAGTGATGAACTTCCCTCCCACCAAAAGAAGCCTGGTCATACCTGACAGAATGCTGGAAATTTCTTCAACTAGACAAAGACAATCAAGATACCTTACTGAGTACCTCTTTCATATTCTTCTCTCTGCAGTTCTGGAGTTCAGGATGGAGACTTAAAAATAGAATCAGGTAGATAGATAAAGATACTAGACATATAAAATGAGAACCAGCATACAGGAGAGAAAGATATGACAAACTCAGCTTAATACACAGACTTGGAAAGTTTAAAAGGAGAATAACTAGTAGCAAAATCAATGAAGTCAAATGGAACAATTTCACTCACAAAACTTTTCCAAATATTCTATCCTAAAACAGCATGAAGAACTTTAGACCTGTGTCTGCCATACTAACTTGTACAAATATTAGACATTTTCAGTCATTTTGTGATAAACTATATCATGTAGCAATCCAACCAGCCGATATACTCCTTTCATCTCAGTACCGACATCACTTTATTATTCTAATCATTTTCCTACATGATCTCCTCAGGCTATTCCCCATTGAACTGGTTTATACTCTGGGATCCCTATTTTATAGGCCTCCCCAAAGCATCTCATCATTTTACAGACTGCATCTCTAAAAATGTCTTTGATTATGTTTTAAATACCTTTATCTACTCTGTAGTATTGCATTGGTTATGTCAGCAGAATGTGATCAGAAAGCCAGATCCCATAATACTGAGGAAGAATGGGTTAACAATTTTTCAGCTGCATTTCTTGCTGGTGAATACGCCACAGATGAATATTTTCAAAATGAATATGAGCAGTTTTAGATGAGTGCTCCTTAAATGTCACCGTGTATTAGTCATGCAAGGATCATTAAGGGGAATGAGGAGAGGTAGACATGCACATTTCATCCAAGACATAGATTCTTGCTGTAGACTGGAACTGTCAGAGTTGCCAGGTTATACTCTGCTGCTAATGATTATTAATGCAACTGAAGCATTAAATGGTTCATTTTTCTCCACGTACAACAATATTTCTAAAATATACAGAAAAGAAGAACATTTTCTGCATGAGTCCTTGGGGGTGGCAAAGAAGAAAAGGTAAATGAACCACTAAAAATTTCAAAATAAATTGATAAATTGGAAATTATCTTCTATTAAAATTTAACAATATGTTACTATGCTTATTTATAGGTAGAAAGCATATTTCTGCAATGAACCACCTTAGTGGTTCCTTAGTTCTTTAAGAAAACATACATCACTGAGTGTCTTGAATGCTTAAATGCCAATAAATCTATATGTCTCCTTCCTTTTTGATATATCAGATATCAGTCTCTTATAAGTATATAAGTATATATAACTAAACTTCAGTTGATATCTGTGCTCCTTAGATATTTATATGACAAATAGGAAATGCTTCACAATCTCTTTTCCAAACACACTTGGTGACCTATCATTTAGATTTTATTGGAATGTCAATTGTTTGACTCTTGAGGCTGATCAAAGAAGAGATTCCTTTGAAACTTGCCTGATTGCCTCTGACAGTACATGTAGGCCAAAGGCAAGTTTATGTAGCAAGGTAGGGTAGGTCTGGACCAATGGTCTAAGTCAAGCCCTAGAAGCCTTTCTAAGAAATAATATCTCTTCTCAGAAGGGAACCCTCCTACACTATTGGTGAGAATGTAAACTGGTGCAGTCACTGGGGAAAACAGTATGGAAGATCCTTAAAAACTAAAAAAATATAACTACCATATGATCCTGCAGTCCTATTCCTGGGCATATATCTGGAAAAAACATGGTCTGAAAGGACACATGTACACCAATATTCATTGTAGCACTGTTTACAATAGCCAAGAATGGAAGCAACCTAAATGTCTATTGACAGATGAATAAATAAAGATGTAGTACATATATACAATGGAATATTACTCAGCCATTAAAAAGAATGAAATAATGCCATTTGAAGCAAGATGCATGGACGTAGAGATTGCCATATTGACTGAAATCAGACAGATAAGGAGAAATATATGATATGGCTTATATGCTTAAAAAGCAGAGACATTACTTTGCCAAAAAAGGTCCACCTAGTCAAAGTTTTTCCAGTAGTCATGTATGGATGTGAGAGTTGGACTCTAAAGAAAGATGAGTGCCGAAGAACTGATGCTTTTGAACTGTGGTGTTGGACTTGAGACTCTTGAGAGTCCCTTGGACAGCAAGGAGATCCAACCAGTCCTGAATATTCATTGGGAGGACTGATGCTGAAGCTGAAACTCCAATACTTTGGCCACTTGATGTGAAGAACTGACTCATTGGAAAAGACCCTGATGCTGGGAAAGACTGAAGGCAGGAGGAGAAGGGGACAACAGAGGATGAGATGGTTGGATGGCATCACCAACTCGATAGATATGAGTTTGAGCAAGCTCCAGGAGTTGGTAATGGACAGGGAAGGCTGGCATGCTGCAGTCCATGTGGTTGCAAAGAGTTGGACATGACTGAGCGACTGAACTGAACTGATGGCTTATATGCAGAATCTTAAAAAAATAATAATACAAATGAACTTATTTACAAAATAGACTCACAGGCTTAAAGAACAAACTTATCATTACCTGCAGGGAGGGATAGTTAGAGAGTTTGGGACTGACATGTAAACACTGCTATATTTAAAATAAATAACCAATAAGGACAAAAATAAATAAATATATATATACATATATTTAAAAATATTACCTCTTCTTAATGCCAGGTCTCACATAATCATTTCCTTTGACTGAGTAAATCATTTACCTTCAGTTTCTCCATCCATAAAGTGAGAAGCAAACACCTCATGGGATGACAAGTCTGCTTCAGGTTTTTTTAATAAGTTTCTTTAAAGAAAGTTAATACAATTTACTTATAATTACAGTACAGCAATTTGAATTTAAAGAATATTTTTCTCCTGAGTGATTCCAGTTACTGAGCACTCTTTGTCAATGTAGTAAATTATTCTAACCAGGTAGAGGTAGCCGGCAAAGTGTGAAGTTACTATCGGCATCTTCATTCTGCATTTAAAAAAGCTCTCATGATAAAATTGCAGAGTCTTTTATCTGGTTGAAATATGAGTAAGACAGCAAATAAACGTGATTTTAAGCCTCATTGTTAAACAATGAGTTCTTAAATTGAGCAGAAATCCCTGTGCAAGAAAGAGAATTCAGTGGTGTCTATTGTTATTACTATTATGTTTTCAGAATCCAGTTTTATATTAAAAGCTATAATTAGATTTCTAAATATTAAATCATTTCATAAACAAAACTTCCTTTTATCTCAGTAGAATAAAAATGATTTTCATTTCCTGACAAAAATATGATTTCTCCGAGAGAGGTCATTCTTGTCTATCTAACTCTATTTATCTCTCTCCTGTGCATAATCAAGAAAAAGTCTCCCAAGGCAACTCAAATGATTCAATAAAGCAGCCCTACATATCACAACCTCATTAACTGAGCTTGAGGTAGAAGTAACAGGACATACACCCATCTAAAACATACTTAGGCCAAACAGGAGGAAGGAAACTATTAATACAACTTCCCTATCACTTCAAACAGTTTTCACTAAACAGTATCTTCCATTCCCATTCCTATTATTTTAAGTCTTGTATTAGAAGTATAATTATGAACATAATCATTGACTAGCATGCTAGGGATCAAGAAAATTAAATGACAGGTCCAGGAATCTTAACCAATCAAAAAGACACACACACACACACACAGGTTTGGGGCCAGTCCCTCACTTGGTACCCTGGTCTTGCAAAGAACCGTAAACATGGTTTCCCAGCATCCTTACCTCAGTCAGTTCACCCTCCATACTCCTTGCATCATCAGGTTGAATCCTAAATATCTTAGCAGCACCCATACAGCCCTTCTGACTTTGTCCTCATTCTCCTTGTATCTTGAGATCCATTTCTGGCTACTCCTCCATGTATATATTCATGCTCTTTCCCATCTTTTCCTGACATATTATACAAATATACATATGTGGTCACAACACAAAGACTTTTCTATGTCTTCACATATTTATCTGTCACCACCCAGAACTCATTTCATCCTTTAAAACTCCCTGTGAGGATCTCTCACCCAGGAATCCTTCCCTGGAACCAAATCTCATCTATATTCCTCTGCTGCTAATTCACGTCAGTCGTGTTCAACTCTGTGTGACCCCACAGACAGCAGCCCACTAGGCTCCCGTCCCTGGGAAACTCCAGGCAAGAGCACTGGAGTGGGTTGTCATTTCCTTCTCCAATGCACGAAAGGAAAAGTGAAAATGAAGTCTCTCAGTCGTGTCTGACTCTTAGCGACCTCATGGACTGTAGCCTACCAGGCTCCTCCGTCCATGGGGTTTCCCAGGCAAGAGTACTGGAGTGGGGTGCCATTGCCTTCTCCCTATATTCCTCTAGTACTCTGCTTACTGCTGTCAGAGTGCTTTCCACAGTCTGCCTTTTCTCTAGCTTCTCTAAAAACTGTATGCAGCTCAAGAACAAGGGCTTTTTATTCCCACGGCCTTGGAGCCTAACAGAGGCTGAGACATCCTGAGTGTTTGGATCTGGACTCTCTTAGTGCTAACAACCTGGTGAAGTAGCTGAGACATGCATGTTTGATGCAGTTAAACACACCATAAGGCCATGTCAAACTGAAATATGGAATCTGGTGCTGATTGACATAGGGAGACTAGTTAGAGAAATAAGAATTTAGACAGAGTTTTCATGAACAAAGAGATGGGGGTGAATAAAACAATATGATAACCAGGAAGCCAAAATGGAAGCCTAACAGCGGGGGAATGAAAAGAAAGAGACCCAAATCCAAACAACAGTAAAATATAATAATGTAATAATATTATGCACTTAGAAATCTGCTAAGACAACAGATCTCTTATTAAGTATTCTTTCCAAAATAAAATAAAAGGCCCAATGTCACTTTTATAAACTAGTGTTGGGAATGTTAAAGTTGTATAGGCTTTCTAAAAGGCAGTTTTTCACCAGGAATTCTTTAAAATATATCCATCAACACTGTCACCACTCTCTTGACAATATTCTTTTCCCTACCTACTGATACAATAATTCCACCTCTAGTAACTTTCCTAAAGAAACAATTAAGAATATGTGAAAAGATATGTACGAAGATGTTTATTAGAGTATACTGAAAATTAGGCAGAAAAGGAAACTAATAGTTTCCCATTAATAAAGGACTCCTTAAATAAAGCATCACATTCTATGTAATGAAATATCCAGCAATCATCCAGTTGATACTTGACTATCCATTTTATGTTGTTATCATATGATAGTAATAATAGTATTAAATGAAAATGCTAGAATGTTAAAGTTATTGACTTAAAAAAACTCTAAGTTTATAAAAAGCATTTACATTGTTATTTTATTTTAAAATATACTGACAGGAAAACAACTGAAAATATAAGAACATGTCAACAATGGAAGAGCTATAGAACTTTCTTGTTTTATTTCTTTGCACTTTATGTATTTTCCAAAAGAATAGTCTATTTCTAGTAATGGTAAATTCATCTCAATTGACATAAAATCTTTACTGCTCTAAGAAATGAAGGAGAAAGGATATGTTAGGATAGGAAGATTATTTGGGGGAAATGCTGAGGTTATTTTAGGATTATATCTTATAGAAAGATTGATAGAATCCAATGAGATCAAATATGAATGAAGTTTGAGAACTGAGAAGCATAGTGATTGAATTTCTTGAAGCCTCTTCTCAGGAATGCATAGAGAGTTTATGTCAAAACATTGCATTGGTGTAATAAAGCTAGAATATTATGAGTCAAGCAATGTTGTAGGAATTTTCACTGCAGGACATATCAGAGCCTTTAATATGCTGGATTTTGTTGAGGAACTTTCAGTTCAGTTTAGTTCAGTCCCTCAGTTGTGTCTGACTCTTTGAGACTTCATGGACTGCAGCATGCTAGCCTTCCCTGTCCATCACCAACTCCTGGAGCTTGCTCAAACTCAGGTCCATCGAGTCGGTGATGCCATCCAAACATCTCATCCTCTGTAATCCCCTTCTCCTCTTGCCTTCAATCTTTCCCAGCATCAGGGTCTTTTCCAATGAGTCAGTTCTTTGCATCAGGTGGCCAAAGTATCGGAGTTTCAGCTTCAGCATCAGTCCTTCCAATGAAGAACGCTAAAAGGGTGCTATAATACGCAGTTTCCCAACCATATTTGGCTGTTTCTTCATAGAATATCTGATAGGACTTACATTTCACAGAACATACTTGGTAAGATGTTCTCATTAAAAAATACAATGTAGTGTTCATTTTTAAGTGATTACCAACACCTGTAAATACAGGACTGACACAATCAACGTGAGAGTCATCACCACAAGTCAGATTTTCTCAAGCTGGCATTGTTGATAATGAGGGCATACAATTCTTTGCTGTGGGGGGTAGTCCCGTGCACTGTAGCATGTTTGACAGTACTCACTAGTGAGCCCTAGTGATGCCAGCAGCAACCACCATCTCCCCCCACCCACTGTAACAACCAAAAATGTCTGTAGACATTGTCAAATGTCCGCACCAGTGGTAAAGGAGACTGATTTGAGAAATTAGGCGAGGAAGCTTTGGCTGAGGTCAGAATTCCCAGGCCCAGTTCTTCAGTCTTTTTAAATATAAGCTGCCTTAACATTTGCAAAATGTCTGTTTGCTCCAACAAATGCAGAATGTCATCATGTTACATTTCTAACACACTATGTCAAAAAGAACCATCTGTTAAAATGCTACATTGCGCGTCTTCATCATTTTATCTATGTAACATTTTGATGAATGCTTAATTTATAAAAGTTATGAATTTTACAAACAAATGAAAATATCCTCTTTTCTATATGTTAACTCTAACAAATAGGTGTGTTATTGGGCAAATCAGCTACTTAGAGCCTTGGTTTCCTCACAAACACACACACGCACAAAAATGGTGGTTAAGCCATTGGCCAACATGATTTCTAGAGTCCCTTCCAAAGCTAAAAATCAATAAAAGCTGACTTTTATTTTTCATTTACGATATAAAACATTGTGCACGTTAAACTTAAGTTCTGGTTGTCATAATACTTTCAGCTGGGGAAGTGCCACATTCAGACATTGGAGTGAATTATATTCAAAAGAAGCCAGGATTATAGCCTTCTTTATACTTTGGAAACCCAATGTGCAGCTGGGGAAATAAGCTATGAGCTCATCGAAAACAATAATACAAACATTTAACATAAGGAATGAGAAGAGAGATTTAACTTCAGAAACAGATTCTTCAATTATGAGCAATACTTTGATAATATTAAAATTAGAATCATTGATGAAACAATTTTCTAAGAAAAAAGATGAAAGAAATTGAACAAGATGTCCAAAGAGAAGCCAAACTCAGTTTTAGGGAAGAATTCTTTCTTCAAAATACAGCTCATTCTCTAGACTATTTTAATTCCTTCAGTGTAGAAAAATCTTGGAAACTTGTTGATTGTTTATAAAAAGCTATTATAATCATCATACTAGAACCAGAGTAGATGTATCACCCCCCAAAATATACTAAAATAGCAATCTCACTAACATAAATTCAATAATCCAAAGTAAATGTTAGTAAATCATATCCTGTAATGAATCAAAGGAAGTATCTGACATAATCAAGTGGGATTCAATACATCTATTAATTCATTCAACAAATGCTTATTAAGCATTTATAATATAATCATAATTCTCAGTATTTGGAGTATATAGTCATAAAACAAAGATCTCTGTTTCATGGAAATTACTTTACAGCAGGGGTTTCCTAAAGGAAATCAACCCTGAATATTCATTGGAAGGACTGTTGCTGAAGCTGAAGCTCCAATATTTGGCCACCTGATGTGAAGAGCAACTCAACTGAAAAAGACCCCGATGCTGGGAAAGATTGAAGGCAAAAGAAGAAGGGGGTGGCAGAGGATGAGATGGTTAGAAAGCATAACTCACTGAATGGATATAAATTTGAGAAAACTCAGAGAGACAATGAAGGATGGGGGAGCCTGGCACGCTACAGTCCATGTCACAAAGAGTTGGATGTGACTTAGCAACTGAACAACAGCGACACGCTGGTATCATTAACAGGTCCATTGCGCAGTAAGTTAGTGACCAATGAGATAGGAAAAGAAAAATTAGAGTTGGATAAAGGGATTAGGGTGATGAGAACAGGAGGTGGATTGCAATTTTAAGTAAAATGTTCAGGAAGAGACCTCCACTGAGTTGATAGCATTTGAGCAAAAACATAAAGATGACCTGAGAGTTAGCTTTATGAATAACTCTGTGGAATAGCATTCTAGGCAGGGGATACAGCCAGAGCAAAGGCCCTAAGACCAGATTATGCTTGGGAGGCTCAAGGAACAACAGAGGCCAGTGGAATGGGAGGAGTTGGAGACTGGGGTCAGAGAAATAACAGGGCCAGATCCTCTAGGGCTCCCTGCTAAAGGCTTTGGCTTTTACCCCAAGTGAAATGGGGAGATTTGGGGGAGAGCAGAGCAATAACATATGTGATCTACGTTGTAAATCTCTCTGGCTGTTGTACTAAAAGTAGACTGTAGTGGGAAAGGATGGGGTCAGGGAATACAGGAGATTATCATGTATTCTGGGCAAAAGTGAAGTCGTTCAGTTGTGTCTGACTCTTCGCAACCCCATGGACTGTAGCCTACCTACAAGGATCCTCAGTCCTTGAATTTTCCAGGCAAGAATACTGGAGTGGGTTGCCATTTCCTTCTCCAGGGGATCTTCCCAACCCAGGGATCGAACCCGGGTCTCCCACATTGTAGGCAGACGCTTTACCGTCTGAGTTACCAGGGAAGCCCAGTGAGTGGCTTAGATCAGAGTGGTACCTGGGGTGGTGGTAAGAAGTGGTTGGAGTCTGGATATATTTTGAAAATACAACCATCAGAAATAGCTGATGTACTGGAGAGAAAGGAGGTGACAGTGACTGCATGATCTTTATCCTCAATACCTGGAAAGATGAAGTTGCTATCAGGTGCAATTGGGAAGACTATAAACTGAGCAAATTTGAAAGGGAAGATCAAAAAATGTTCTGAACATGTTGCACGCAAGAGAAATTTAGATGTCTAAGAGGAGACAAGTAGGCAGCTGGATAAACATGTTTAGAACTTGAGGAAGAGTCAAAACTAGGGATACAAAGTTATAAATCTTTAGCATTGTTGCTTAGTCGCTCAGTCATGTCCAACTCTTTTGTGACCCTGGGGACTGTAGCCCGCCAGCCTCCTCTGTCCACGGGAATTCCTAGGCAGGAATACTGAATGGGTTGTCATTTTAGAGCTTGAGAAATAGTCAAAACTGGAAACATAAATTTATAAGTCTTCAGCATATATATAGTATTTAAAGCCATGAGACTAGATAGGTTCAAGAGTAGAAAGCAATAAATCAAAGATTTATGTGTAGCACTTAAACGTTAAGAGATTAGAAGAAACCAGCAAAGGAAACTGAGAGGGGGAGAAAAAAAATAGTAAGCAAGCCAGAAGAGAATGGTGTTCTAGCAATAGTGTTCAAGTCTGTCCAAGCTCTGCAAAGTAAGTATGGGTCAGTTCAGTGAAGTAAGAATGGTTCAACATAAGCGATCCTATTAATATAATTATATTAACAGAATTATTTTGATGTAATTAATGAAATAGTAATAAGCCTAAGAAGAAAAATTATATCATCATCTTAATGGACCTACTAGAACATTAACTGATAGAACTGAAGGCTATTTTAAAAGGTATGTGATCAACTAATAGCCAATATAGGGCTTCCCTGGTAGTTCAGATGGTAAAGAAGCTGCCTGCAATGCAGGAGATCCAGGTTTGATCCCTGGGTCAGGAAGATCCCCTGGAGAAGGGAATGACTACCCACTCCAGTACTTCTTGCCTGGAGAATCCCACAGACAGAGGAGCCTTGCAGGCTACAGTCCATGGGGTCACTCTCAGCTGAAATGGTGGTAATTCTCATTGAAGCCAGGAAGAAAAACAGCATGCCTACAAGTAACACCATAATTTTTTTGTATTTTTTTTTTTTACAAATTCTCATGAAGGAAATAAGAAATGTCCCTTTATAAAAAAAAAGAAATAATGAGTTATATATATTTGAATGTAGGACACAATATGATTACCTACTTAAAACCTTCTGAAAAATCAACTCTAAAATTTTGTAATAGAATTAGTGAGATTAGTTACCAAGTAAATATGAAAAAATTACTTTTTACTATAAAAAACAGTAAAAAATATGAAGTAAAGATCCCCTTTTCAATAAGTTACAGTCAATATGATTTAAAAAACATGGCTACTGAAAGTGTCAGTTATAAAACATGTAACTTTAGCCAAAAGAATGCAAGAACGCTAACCTGTGTCACACAAGATATCAAGCATAATAGCCTGCATTACTCGTTTCCAGCTTTTTTATTAGACCCATAACCGGAGTCACTTGCCTTCTCAGCTTTTCCTTAGGCTATCTATGGAGCAAATTTTATTTCTCATCGGTGACGTTTTTGCTGTCTCCAGCCCAGACAGTAATCATTTCTCTGATCAAACTAGAAGTTCATAATGGTCATCATTATTTCCCACCTGGAATATACTGCCTTATGACTAGAACCATGCTTTCTCAAAGCTACAAAGTTTCTTGTCTCTTAGCTCCTTTCTTTTTAGTATATGTTTATTACTCGAGGGAGAATAGAAAAAAGAAACTTCTGTGCTATAAGTCCTTTCAGTCATGTCCAACTCTTTGCGACCCTATGGACTGCAGCCAGCCAGGTTCCTCAGTTCATGGGATTCTTCAGGCAAGAATAACAGAGTGGGCCGCCATGCCCTCCTCCAAGGGATCTTCCTGACCCAGGGATCAAACCCACATCTCTTAACGTCTCTTGCATTGGCAGTCAGGTTCTTTATCACTAGCACCACCTGAAGGCCACTGAAATGATATGGCCACTGCAACGATATGGGAATTTTAATTTTGGTGCAATAAAATATAAAATAGCTCCCAAACAACTTTATAAGATAATAGGTCAGATTTGGAAGAATGAGCCATAGAGTGCATTGGAACTTTTCTCTCAGACCCAAACAGGTATTTGAACCTCTGAAAATATTTCCAAAAATTGTGATTGAGGCCTGTCAGAATGCTCAACCTAGCAGGATGGCTGTTTACACACACACACACACACACACACACACACACACAAATAAAAGCTCAAAAAAGAAAAAAACAAAAACCACATCTCCTGTGTATCCTGCATTGGCAGGCAGACTCTTTCCATCACCTGGGAAGCCCTAGGTCATGAAGATAGTTAGCAGCAAAGCTCAAATTTGAACCCAGGCCCCCTGACAACAAATCCACTACATCTGTATAGCCCCGGAGCAACCAGTTCCCTTCTCTAAAGACTCAGTTCTCATCGCTATACCATACAACCACTAATTCCTAGCCCTTCTGGATCTAAATTCTTTGTGTATTATAGAAGTTGAAAAAGAAGACGTTCAAAGTAACTGAAAAAAAATACATTACAAATGAAGTTTTATATCCAATGTCTAGTCAGTGAAAATCTTTTATTGAACTTTTATAATCTCATACACATCCCTTCTTAATTTTTGACACCACCAGCTGAATCTTGGTCCTCTAATTTCATGTTGCCGAAACCTAGCTTGTTTTACTGCTGGACTAATTGTGTGATGTAGATGGTACCACATACAGTACTTATCTACTCAAGCACTTTTTATTATTTCCTCACACTTACTAAATCTCATCTCTTCTGTTTGGTGTTCAAGTTCTCCCTGATTTTGTCTCATCTCATTTATTTAATCATGCTCCCCAACTTGAGTGTTTTTACTTATGAGACCAGTGTCCTTGCCAACCGAAGATGTCAAAGTTCAGTCCCACTTTTGTGTCTTTAGTCACACTGTTCCCTCACCCGGAATTATTTCCTGACATTCCACATATTTCAGCGCTATGTCTCCTGAAAGACTGCTCACTTTCTGCTGTCACCTCAAAGCCTCTTACTGCTTCAAAACTATTAATACCTCTTTGGCTAGCTTCTCCTCAAAAAGCCTCAAAATGCCCAGAGGACTCATGGTCTCCTCCTAAAGGTCCCAGTTATATTTAGTACAAAGTAGATATTTTCCCATTTACGACCACAGAGAATTGCTCATGCCCACCTATGGTCAAGTGTAAAGAAAGATCTAGTTTGTGTTCAGAGTGCTACTTGAGCTCTCGGTACTGATACTTGAGACTCTTGATACTTGAACTCTTGGTAAAACAAACATCCAGTATATTACTAACTGTGCCCTCAAATTATTTTATATGAATCCTATTATCAATATTTTATATTGTTCTGGATGAACTACCTCAGCTTTCATTGAGAAATGTCTCCTCAAGCACAGACCTTAAAGGAAAACTAACCAAATTGATTAACCAAATTTCTCATATATGGCTAGAGTCTAATATAAAACATCACTTTAGCAAAAAATCACAAGACATATTGAGGCAATATAAAATTTATACATAAAATGTTAAAAAGTAGAGATTCTTAAGTTCTTTAATATTGCTACATTATGGGCAAGATGTAATATTCAAAATATTCTAATAGGTGAGTTATGAAATATAGCCTATAGTCCCTGGAAAAACTTAACTTTACACTCTTCCCTGAAGGCTTAAATCTGAGTTAACTTCCTTGGAAAAAAGAGTCAGTTGAATTTAATGAATATTCTTGCCTGAAGAATTTTCTGCTGACTGCTGTAATCATGGGTCTTTTAAATTTTTTAAGTAGGGAGAAGATAATCATGCCACATGTGAAACAAACCAAGAAGACTGTACATCTATTAAAAATGTAGCTAATAGTTAAAATAATAAGAATGCTAATTACTGTGATGTATGACAGTTGGAGGGAAGAAGGATATGGTCCTTCTGAAAAAAGCACTGGCTTTGGATGTAAAAGACCCAAGTTATAGGACAGATCCTAACAACACAATAGTAGAGTGAGCATGTATGTGAACTTTTAAGAATAATCAGTTTTCACATCTCTAAATTAATCCCTGTAAGTCCTTCCATCATCTGACATGGTAAGAACTTAAATAGATTATATGTAATAATGTATATACTGTAAGGTACTATACAATTTTCAACAATTTTTCTTGCTTATTTATGATTATAAAAAATTTGTCAAACAAAATAAGAAATGCAAGCTTTATTTAAAATTAAACATTTTTAAATTACTAATAACTTTTATCATACAATTTTATCATACAAAAGTTGCAATTACTTTTCACTTTATGACTTTCTAGTTTTTCTTCTATGCATATGTATATGTGCATATGCATATAATAAATCTTTTAAAACTTTGCATTATGCTATGCTTATTGCTTTAAAAGTTGTTTTTCTCATGTAAAAAATAGTACATAAATTTAAGTCATCTTTAGGTGTATGTGACAATGAGGATACATAAATGTAGGCGAAAAGAGTTTTCCACAATCAAAACCAGCGCTGGGGGACTTGGGTTAAGTAAAAAAAAAGATACATCTGTATTTATGGCCGAGTCCCTTTGCAGCTCACCTGAACTATCACATTGTTAATTGGCTAAACCCCAAAACAAAATTAAACGTTCAAAAAAAACGTACTCTCTATAAAACCCATTGGCATAAAATTATCCAAAATTTTCTTTCAAAAACCGTTTAGTAAACTTAAAAAGCAAAGACAAAAAGTGTGTAGTGAGGAGACAACTTGGCATTGAAAACCTCTCTGGAAGCCCTGAATGTGTAACGCAAAGACCCTCAAGATGAGTCTCCCTGATTTTCCATTGAGGGCTACCCTGAACGTCCTCCAGCGGGAGCCCTGCATTTTCACGGACGAGGGCAGCTCACACCTCAGACTTCACCCTGGAAGCAGATGGAGGAAGAGAAGGTGGGTGTGTGCTGTGGTACACTACCAGATACCCTCTTCAGTCCAGAGGCATCAGGGCCCGGCTGCCAGGGTTGTCACTGATGCTGCAGAGCTCCCTGCTCGCTTGGAATGCCTTTGGCTGGGAGGCTGGGAATCTGCCCCAACCAGAGGTGGCTCCCAGCCTTTGACTCACTGATGCAGGTACCAAGGGTTGGCCTGTTACCTCATTGGGAACAAGTCTGAAGGGCCTTTCTCACTTTCCTATAGAGTATCACCACAGAGATTTCCCCATGAACCAACTTTTCCCCTGTATACCCAATCTCAGCATCTATTCGCAGAGCACCCATGACAAATCCTTCTCCAGAAAAAAAAAAAAAACAAACAAAAAAAAACCCTGAGAAAGACTGTTACAGAAAGGAAAAAAATGAAGTTTTATAGCAAGAAATAGAAAGTTGGGATCCAGGGCCACTTTAAATAAAATACCATTAGGAGACAGCACTTTGCCAGTTACTAAAGACTTTCACATATATTCTCATTTGTTCCTTACAATAGCCTGGTGAGATATGTTTTATTACCTCCATTTTATAACTTAAGCATCTGAGAAAAGTAGACTGAACAGTATGATTTATGGAGAAAGAGACCTACTGAAAGATCCCTCTTCTAACCCATTGACTCTGAAACTCTTAAGATTTATCAGATACCTAAAGAAGAGTTAAGGAGATGTCTATTAATTTCTTTAAAGTAAATTGTGTTGCTATCGCCAGAGTTTCTGAGATGTAGTTTGAATGGGAACTTGGAGGAGATGAAATGGTGGTGGAAGAGATAGGGATGAAGGTAATCTTAAAAGATAATCATCACTTCCTCAACCCTCACACCTCTTCAGTGACAGCCTCTCACTACTCCCCATCTCATGGCTCATCCTTTAGCCAAGTTAAACTCTGTTCCTCAAGCAGATCCTATTCCTCCACTTTTTACACAGGAGTTTGGTGTTCTCTGTCTGGACTGCACTTCGTAGCCCTTTGTGCTTAGGAAACTTCTATTCATCCTTCAAGATCCATTGTGAGTTTCTGGAGTTCTCACTTTTTCCTATATTGCCCAGATGGAGTTGATCTCTAATTTCACTGCTCCATTTTCCTTCTTCTATGTCTCTGTTCCATGTTCATGCTCTGTTATGGCTCTGAAAGCATGGACTTTTAACTATCTGCTTATATGCCTAATTCAACCACTAGACTCTGAGGGGGCAGAATTTCATCTAATTCATCTTTTGATTTCCCAGGACTTTGTTCATTTTCTGGTAGGTCAGGTCAGTTCAGTTCAGTTGCTCAGTTGTGTCCGACTCTTTGCGATCCCATGGACTGCAGCACACCAGTCTTCCCTGTCTATCACCAACTCCTGGAGCTTACTCAAACTCATGTCCTTTGAGTCGGTGATGCCATTGAACCATCTCATCCTCTGTCATTCCCTTCTCCTCCCACCTTCAATCTTTCCCAGCATCAGGGTCTTTTCCAATGAGTCTGTTCTTTGCATCAGGTGGCCAAAATATTGGAGTTTCACCTTCAGCATCAGTCCTTCCAATGAATATTCAGGACTCATTTCCTTTAGAATGGACTGATTGGATCTCCTTGCAGTCCAAGGGACTCTCAAGAGCCTTCTCCAACACCACACTTCAAAAGCATCAATTTTTTGGCGCTCAGTTTTCTTTATAGTCCAAATCTCATATCCATACATGACCACTGGAAAAACCATAGCTTTAACTAGATGGACTTTTGCTGGCAAAGTAATGTCTCTGCTTTTTAATATGCTGTCTAGAGTGGTCATAGCTTTACTTCCAAGGAGCAAGTGTCTTTTAATTTAATGGCTGCAGTCACCATCTTCAGTGATTTTGGAGCCCAAACATAAAGTCTCTCACTGTTTCCATTGTTTCCCCATCTATTTGCATGAACTGATGGGACCAGATGCCAGTCTTAGTTTTCTGAATGTTGAGTTTTAAGCCAACTTTTTTACTCTCCTCTTTCATTTTCATCAAGAGGCTCTATAGTTCTTCTCTTTCTGCCATAAGGGTGGTATCATCTGCATATCTGAGGTTATTGATAATTCTCCCAGCAATCTTGATTCCAGCTTGTGCTTCCTCCAGCCCAGCATTTCTCATGATGTACTCTGCATATAAGTTAAATAAGCAGGGTGACAATATACAAACTTGATGTACTCCTTTTCCTATTTGGAACCAGTCTGTTGTTCCATGTCCAGTTCTGTTACTTCTTGACCTGCATACAGATTTCTGAAGAGGCAGGTCTGGTAGTCTGGTATTCCCATCTCTTGAAGAATTTTCCACAGTTTTTTGTGATCCACACAGTCAAAGGCTTTGGCATCAATAAAGCAGAAGTAGATGTTTTTCTGGAACTCTTTTGCTTTTTCAAGGATCCAGTGGATGTTGGCAATTTGATCTCTGGTTTCTCTACCTTTTCTAATTCCAGCTTGAACATCTAGAAGTCCATGGTTCATGTACTGTTGAAGCCTGGCTTGGAGAATTTTGAGCATTACTTTGCTAGCGTGTGAGATGAGTGCAATTGTGCGGTAGTTTGAGCATTATTTGGCATTGCCTTTCTTTGGGATTGGAATGAAAACTGGCCTTTTCTGGTCCTGTGGCCATTGTTGAGTTTTCCAAATTTGCTGGCATATTGAGTGCAGCACTTTCACAGCATCATCTTTTAGGATTTGAAATAGCTCAACTGGAATTCCGTGGGTTCTCAATAAATGTTTACAGAATATATGAATGAATAGGGAATGGATGGGGTAAAAAGTCACAGAAGGGTTGCATGAAGGCAGTTTAAAGCATTAAAATGGGTTTTGAAATGTAAATAGGAATGTTAGAGTAATTTAGAAATTTTTATCTTGTGATTTATATTACCACATTTTACCTTATCAACTAAGAATTTTGAAGTTGCTTGTGGAAAACTAAAATGCATCTGAATTTCATAAAGTAGATGGGAGAAGGAAAGGAGGATATGGAATGCCAAGACAGATAACAGCTGAAGGTACTTTTGTCAATAGGACTACAGAAACTCCACCTTATATGTTGTTGTTGCTCAGTCGCTCAGTCGTATCTGACTCTTTGTGACCCCATGGACTGCAGCAGGCCAGGCTTCCCTCTCCATCACCGTCTTATATACCCATAGTCAAACAATAGCAGTGGCTGGTTTATAAGAAATTACTTCATGTAAGAATGATTGTTTTTAGAAGTTTGCCAAAAATTTGACTACTTATGATTACAAAAAGGTTAGGAAAATACAATACTAAAATTTACTTCAGAGGGAAAAAAATGGTTGTGATCAAAGGAAAGAAAAACTAAATAGCACCTTTTAGAAGAGATTTATAATGATTTCCTCTTGCATTAAAGGCAGAAGGAAAAAAATTACCATTAACTCTAAACACATAAAATTATGCTTTTCATACTTTTTAAAAGCATTCAAAGTGTTTTTATACCACTAGATTCTATAGACAAAAAATAGTTTAATGTATAAATGTATTGCAATTCCCTGAGATATTGAATTGTATATGCAGTGTTTTTCTAATCTGGAGATCAACTTGTTCAGAAAAACACCAGGGAAATTCGATAATTGATAGTTGCAATTTTCTCCTGAATCTTGTGCTAAGTGTTGCTTGGATAATACTTTATGAATATTTTAGTAATCAAATTATTACTTGTTCTTCATATTGAAAACATAAAAGTTAAGTAAAATATCCATTTACTGCTATCAATTAATGATTTCTAAGTAAAACAATTTGAAGTTCTAAAATTAAATTATAGAAGGAATGTGTTCAATAATTAAAGAAACATTTGAAAACTAACTGTATTAATCTGATTCTCTTGAGCATAGCACTAACCCATTTCTATAATCTAAGATTTGTCCCTTTGTTTTTGTCACAATTTGCCAGGTACAACTTAAGACTGCCACACAAGCCAATCCAAAACAAATCATCTGCACCACACTACATAATGACTGAGGCATGGCAAACAATTATTGACCTCAGAAATGGCGAGTTGTATGAAACATGTACCTGTAACATTTTGTCTTTACTAGTGTTAGTAAAACCCATCTTACCCTAACCCCTGACCCCACTAAATCTGAGGAGCTTGGTATGAGTTTGCCCCCAAAATGCTATGGTTCTTAAGTTAAAAATCACAGTAACTCATGAAAATTGAAGATCATTAGCAAATCAAGTACTATTCTATTGAGTGTGTAAAACACAATTTATGTCTTTAGGACATTATTCTAAAATACAGTTGACTCTTGAACAAAAGGAGTTTGAACTACTTGGGTCCATGCAGATTGTCTTTAATAGTAAATACTACAGTGCTACAAGATCCACAGTGGGTTGAATCCAAGGATGGGGAACTGAAGATATAGAGGGCTGACTATAAATTATACATGAATTTTGATTGCAGGAGGGTGGGTGCCCCTAATCACCATACTGTTCAATATTCAAATGTAGCTCCAGAATTGTTTTGGTAAGTTATTATGAAGGCTTTTACTTTTGAAATATGTAATCTTGTCAAGTTCATCTTATTTACTTCGTGGAAATACTAAAGAACTCTATTACTTTTGTACTATCAAAATTTATGGCCAAATTGTAAATGTGGTACCGAATCTGCTCCATTTGTTCTCCCCTCCACCCATCCCAGATATGTCTTCCATCCTTCTCCACCATGCTGTGTGCCCAGGAAGCTGACCTCTATGCCATACTTTCTGGATTCTGCTTGGGTTTGGCCACTGAGAAGCACCAACAGCCAATGGGAGGGTGGAAGGAAAGAGAGATGGGGGTATTTATTTCCCTGGCCCCCTCTCTGCTAAGAACCTACTAGCAGCAGCTGTCTAAGCACACAGCTCCTGCTGGTCCCCTTCTCTTTCAGTTATAGTTCTCCTAGGATTTTGGTAATCACTCCTCTTCCCCTGGATCCCTGTGGTCCTTAGCCTTGCTGAGTTACCTTAATTCTGCCCACACGTTACAAACAGTCTGTTCATTAACTGGGCCTAATTACTAGAGTGGAGTGTGCCATTTATTTCCTGCCAGGACCCTAAGTGATAAAAGTAATAAAGAAGAATATGTACTATTTTAGAAAAAAATAAATATTTTCTTCCCTGCTCTCTTCCTGCTAAGCTGATTTACCACTTAAGATACTATTAATTAGGGAAAAACAGTTCTTTTGAGAAGAAACTATATTTCTCAAACATAGAGGACCATGAATTATCTTTCTATGGTACCCACCAAGCATCACAGTCCCTTGATTCCTAGAGATAAGTATAGTAATAAAGTATAGTAATATGTGTCTGTTAAGCAATCAGCAAACAGTCAGTGGTTTTGAACATCGAAATCTAATCCAGGTAATTTCTATAAGTGATTATTTTATGATCCCATCTGACACAGTAATGTTACCTAGGACAAAATCAATCATCTGGTCAAAAAAAAAAAAAAAATCATGTCAATCAAAGAGAAAAGAGTACAGAGTAGCTTCAAACTCAAAAACTTTTTGAAATTTCTAGGACCACCTTTGGAAATTATTAGTGAAATTGAATAAAGCGGGTGAATAGGAGATCGTGGTTTGTAACCAAATACAAGTCTAGTAACTGCATATGTTTCCTAATGGACAGAATTTAGCTTTTACTTAAGGTGTGAAATAACTTTATACGTGTTTTTAAGAAAATTTCTTAAGAAGCAGGTGGATCTAATTATATAAAGCAGAGGCTTTCCATCTCCTGAATTTCCCTTATCATTACAAATTATACATGGCCATCTTATAATATTTCAGAAATTACTATAGATAAATAAGGAGAAAAAATAATACATGAATATGACAAATAGGGTTATTGCATAGTAGATTCAAATAAACATTGAAATGTTTTTCTTATTCATCATTCTTATCAAGTAGGTTATAAAAAGTTATTTGCACAACCTAAAAATAGAAAATTTGTAGAGACTGAATCTTGCAGAAATTTATTAAACTTTCATTATGTAAATCAAAGAAGCAGAGCACCCACAGCTTTGACAAATGAAGATTAAGTACCCTATTTGTTTTGGTTAGTTCAGTCTCTTTCACAAGTCACAGTCCTACAAGTGAGAAGGGCCCCATTCCAGGTGGAAAGACAGACATTTTTAAGTCCAGAACAAGCTAATCTGCCCATCGAAACAACCTTGCCTCACCCAGGAAGATCAAAGAGACAAGGGGATAAGTAAATCTAGGCTATGAGGACTTGTGTTACTTCAAGCACATCTGAGGAAGTCAGGGACATAAATCTTCTGAAACTGTAGAAATAGTTCATAACCTTCTCTATGCATAACTAGAAATTATATTTAATTACTTTTTGACAAAATACTCAAGATTCAGCACCTTAGAAATGTGATGCTTGAGTTTGCAAGTATTTTGCCACGGAAAATAAATATAACAGAAAAAAAATCTTCAGAATGACTAACATTGTTCATTTAGGAGCCACTAAAAAGTAGTTTTCCCTACCAAGTGAAATCTACCTCATCACACAAAAAATCAGTAATTTCTTACACAAAAAGCCATCATAATTCTCAAAATCCTATAATATGAACTTTAAAGGGAGATAATTATATTACTAAAGTTTATGAATATTAATGTAGAGAAACATTTCAAATATCAAATTGGAGTAGCATTAATTATAAAAGAAAGTTTGCTTAAAACCTTGTAATTACAATGTATTATTCACTTTTTCTCAATCTATAAGCCTGGAAAGCAAAGTTCTTGGTTGTTTTCTTTCAGAGGTTCAAGTCAATAAAATTGTTTTATGGTGACCTTTTAAAGTAATATTTATTTTTGATACAGTAATATTTTTAAAATAAAGAAAAATGTAAAGAAAGAAAAAAATCATCTATAATAGATCAAGTAAAGACAGCCCGTCTTTACATTCCAGTACTGACTATGCCACTTGACTTCTGTCTTATTTTTTAACAACATATCATCAGCATTTTCATGTGATATGTATTATAATTTAGCTATTATAAGTAACACCTTAATTTGAATATGTTTTTAAAGTTTTGACTGCATCTTGAGAATCTCCTTAGGAATGAGTTGTAATACTGAGATTGATATAGATGGTGGTTAATGTTCTCAAAAGAAACACCCCTTGTTGTTTAAAAAAATATTTTTTTCTGTGGTTTTAGATGTTAAAATTCATAGAAAAAGAAAAGTATATTCAAAACTGAACAGCCACCATAAGAACAAAGTTTACAAGGTAATTAGTAGTTCAAAATCACTTTTATTTAGAATTCACTTCTATAATTTGTGTATTGGCTACCCTTCACAATGGGCTTCCCTGGTAGCTCAAACGGTAAAGAATCTGCCTGCTATGCGGAAGACCTGGGTTTGATCCCTGGGTTGGGAAGACCCCCTGGAGGAGGGCATGGCAACCCACTCTAGTATTCTTGCCTGGAGAATCCCCACGGACGGAAGAGCCTGGTAGGCTACAGTCCCTGGGGTTGCAGAGTCGGACATAACTGGGCAATTAAGCACAGAGACCCTTGAGAAAGAAAAACTACACTGGAAGGAGTTAAACAGGCAAGGAAGATTTTATTCAAGACTAATGGAATATGGATAAGATATTGCATTCAATGTCCCTGGATCAAAGTTAGGAGAGTTTTTAAGTGCTGGGGTGAGCTAGTGGAAAAGTACTGAAGGACACTGGGGTGAGGTGGTCAATAAGATTAGGCCATCTGTGTCTGCCAGCTGGTACTTAGAGAAGTTAGGCTCCTACCTCCCATAGAGACTAAAATCTAGGAAACCGTATTTTTTTTAAATTTCAGTTTAGAGGAATGACACCAGGTTCTTGAGAAAGAGAGCCCTGTGTTGTAGATTTCCATCTCAAGGGGGCAGAGAAAGAATTTACAAATACAAGTTTTCTAATATAAGTGCTCCAGGAAAAGGAAGGTCAGGAGCCTGGAGTCAAGAAGAAGTCTGCATAAAATTATGTCAAATTGAGGGGAAGCCTAAGACCATCTTGGTCACTATCATCCATGAGGAAATTGCCCCATTGTACGGATGGCTGGTTTTATGGACATGAAAACCTAAGAAAAATACATTTCTCGTAAGTAATATCACTTTCTGTTAGTTTTTTCTTATGACTACATAATAAGAAAGGAGACTCAATAGCTGTTGCTGACTGAATCCTTCTAATGATGTATAAATGCATGCAAGTACCAAGTGCTCAACCCATTTTTCCTGGTGATCTCAAAAATCTTAGTTACATGGGATAAAATTCCCACAGACCATCACTGGCCTGTGATGTGAATGAGATATAAACCTTTAGTGCAGTAAGTTCTAGATCTTTGTGGGGACTTCATTACTCAGTAATTACCTCTCCTAGCCCCCAACTAATTCAGCCTGGAAAAATCAGTAGGAATTCAGAGGTGAACAAGAGAAGAATAAAATCACCTGCTAAACTTCAAGGCAAACTTTCAAGTAAAATTTTCAACTACAAGGACCATCAGTTCAGTTCACTTGCTCAGTCTTGTCCGACTCTGCAACCCCATGAACCGTAGCATGCCAGGTCCCCCTGTCCATCACCAACTCCCGGAGTTCACCCAAACCCATGTCCATCGAGTCAGTGATGCCATCCAACCATTTCATCCTCTGTCGTCCCCTTCTCCTGATGCCCTCAATCTTTCCCAGCATCAGGGTCTTTTAAAATGAGTCAGCTCTTCGCATGAGGTGGCCAAAGTATTGGAGTTTCAGCTTCAGCATCAGTCCTTCTAATGAACACCCAGGACTGATCTCCTTTAGGATGGACTGGTTGGGTCTCCTTGCAGTTCAGGGGACTCTCAAGAGTCTTCTCCAACACCATAGTTCAAAAGCATCAATTCTTTGGCACTCAGCTTTCTTTATAGTCCAACTCTCACATCCATACATGACCACTGGAAAAACCATAGCCTTGACTAGATGGACCTTTGTTGGCAAAGTAATGTCTCTGCTTTTTAATATGCTATCTAGGTTGGTCATAACTTTCCTTCCAAGGAGTAAGCGTCTTTTAATTTCATGGCTGCAGTCACCATCTACAGTGATTTTGGAGCCTGTAAAAATAAAGTCAGCCACTGTTTCCACTGTTTCCCCATCTATTTGCCATGAAGTGATGGGACAGGATGCCATGATCTTAGTTTCTGAATGTTGAGCTTTAAGCCAACTTTTTCACTCTCCTCTTTCATTTTCATCAAGAGGCTCTTTAGTTCTTCACTTTCTGCCATAAGGGTGGTATCATCTGCATCTCCCAGCAATCTTGGCTCCAGCTTGTGCTCCCTCCAGTCCAGCATTTCTCATGATGTACTCTGCATATAAGTTAAATAAGCAGGGAGACAATAAAGCCTTGGCATACTCCTTTTCCTATTTGGAACCAGTCTGTTGTTCCATGTCCAGTTCTAACTGTTGCTTCCTGACCTGCATACAGGTTTCTCAAGAGGCAGGTCAGGTGGTCTGGTATTCCCATCTCTTTCAGAATTTTCCACAGTTTGTTGTGATCAGTCGAAGGCTTTGGCATAGTCAATGAAGCAGAAATAGATGTTTTTCTGGAACTCTCTTGCTTTTTTGATCATCCAGCAGATATTGGCAATTTGATCTCTGGTTCCTCTGCCTTTTCTGAAACCAGCTTGAACATCTGGAAGTTCACGGTTCAGGTATTGCTGAAGCCTGGCTTGGAGAATTTGAGCATCACTTTACTAGTATGTGAGATGAGTGCAATTGTGCAGTAGTTTGAGTATTCTTTGGCATTGCCTTTCTTTGGGATTGGAATGAAAACTAACCTTTTCCAGTCCTGTGGCCACTGCTGAGTTTTCCAAAGTTGGTGGCATATTGAGTGCAGCACTTTCACAGCATCATCTTTCAGGATTTGAAATAGCTCAACTGGTATTTCATCACCTCCTCTAGCTTTGTTCATAGTGATACTTCCTAAGGCCCACTTGACTTCACATTCCAGGATGTCTGGCTCTAGGTGAGTGATCACACCAACATGATTATCTGGGTCGTGACCCAGGGACCATAGTTTATCTCTAATTTTAATTCTTTAACCTAATAATATTCAAAATCTCAAACAAAATGCCTATTTCCAACAGCTGGTAACTAGCCATATTGTAGAGAGTAGATTGCTCTCATGGACATACCATTCTAGTAGTTGCTTTTCAGTCACTAAGCTGTGCTCAACTCTTTGCGACCCCATGGACTGTAACATGCCAGGCTCCTCTGTACCCCACTGTCTCCCAAGTTTGCTCAGATTCATGTCCGTTGAGTGGGTGATGCTATCGAATCAGCTCATCCGCTGTCACCCACTTCTCCCACTGCTTTCAGTCTTTCTCAGCATTAGGGTCTTTTTCAATGACTCAGCTCTTTGCATCAGGTGGCCAAATTATTGGAGTTTCAGCTTCAGCGCCAGTCCTTCCAATAAACATTCAGGGCCGATTTTCTTTTGGATTGACTGGTTTGATCTCCTTGCAGTCCAAGGGACTCTAAAAGAGTCTTCTTCAGGACAATTGAAAAGCATCAATTCTAGTTTAAAGCATCAACCATTCTAAGTAAAGAAACATAATAATTGCTCTACTGGAACTTCCTTGACAGTCAAGTGGTTAAGATTTCATGCTCCAATGCAGGAGACACAGGTTGGAGCCCTGGTTGGGGAACTAAGATCCTGCATGCTGTGGGCACAGCCAAAATAATAATAAATTTTTTAAAAACCCAAAAAATTATTGTATAGAGGAACAAATGTTAGGGGAGGGGAGATAAAACATTCAATTTATGTGTAGAGCCAGTATGTAAGTATATTACTTGAAATTTCTCTAATTATTTAAGGACTCATTTATATGAGTAAAATGTTTTTTTAAAAAAATAGGCTGATTAGAGGCAATCAAAGAGCAATCAAATTTTAATACTGCTTGAGTTTTCTATAAAAGTGTGGATAAATTCTCCTGAACTTATTTGAAAAAATTAGGAACTCTGTCCAAACATCTATTTGTGTAATAGACAATTCTCTCAGAAAATGTCCATCTAACCACACTTTACCAAAGAACTCACCCTTTTCCCAAAATTTGACTTTTTTAGCTCTATATAAAATTTATGGAATTATCTGCAGAATTCAGCATTAGTAGAGAAAAACACACTACTAAAAATTGGGTAGTGGCATACAGACCTAGCCTTTCAGAAAGCCATTCTTTTGTAAACCCCTTTAATGGTTTTTGATATCTTTTTCAAAGCATACTTTGATTTATTATTACAACATGGCTTTTAAGAATTAAACCTTACCTTTTTTTTAAACTACGGTTTTTAATGATCTGTGAATGGTTATCTGAGATGTCCAAAACCATGGTAACCCCATGTGAAGTATTCGTTATACCTCAAACTCAGGTACCCTCATCATCTTCTCCTCAAAAGCATTTATTTGGCTACATCCCTTTTTAAAAACGGCAATGCCAATATTCCTGTAATAATCATAGCTGTATAAAAATGAATAGTTACATGGATATAAAACTTAAGAGAACTCACATAAATGATTTTTAAAGACAAAAATAGCATTACTATCCTTCTAGTTATCCTGCCTTTCAACCTCAGGTACTCTGCTATTACCTTCTCATCTCCAAGTCCTGTTCATTCTGTAGCCATTATGTCATCTCCCTGTGCAATCCATATTACTACCAGAGTTATCACTCTTTTAAAAAAATACAAATTGAGAGCACAGTAAGATATAATTCTAGACTCCTAGAAAGACTAAAAATGAAAAAGATATACCAAGTATGTCAAAGATGTTGAGAAGCCAAAACTTTACAAAAGCTAGTGGGAGTATAAATTGATGCAATGTGTTTAGAAGTCAGTTTGTAGCGAGTGGTCTTCCCTGGTGGTTCAGATGGTAAAGAATCCACCTGCCATGCTGGAGACCTAGGTTTGATCCCTGGGTCGGGAAGATTCCCCTGGAGAAGGGAATGGCTACCCACTCCAGTATTCTTGCCTGGAGAGTTCCATGGAGAGTGGGCTACAGTACACGGGGTTGCAGAGAGTCAGACACAATTGAGCGACTAACACACATACACACTTGTAGTGTGTACCTCAGCTGAGTTGGTGCACACCCAGCCAATTCACACCTAGGCATATTCCGCAAGCGGCAGGGCATGTGTTCACAATGTAATTTTCTTTGTTCTCTAAGAAAAGAAATAACAGAAGAGAAGCAGCCATTCTTAACTAGACTACCAAAAGGATGTAGGCATGTACTTTTTATTTCTTTAACACAGTCATGACTGTAATACAATTAATAAAATATTACGGTTAGATTCAACTATAACAAACTGTATTAAATATGCAACAAATTATATACATTCAATTTAATGTAACAACAAGGGTACTAGCCAATAACTGTCTTTTAGTGCCCTTCTGTACTTCCTGCTGGCTTTTTACAGCTGTTCAGGACATCATGACCACATTGCTTGTGTCCACCATCCTATTTTACTACTTCCATTGGTGCTGGGTTTTCTTTCCTGCCTGCAATTCAACTATTTACCAGTTGTTTTGTACAGTTTCCTTTTACACCAACATAATTTATTTGTACATTAAGGTACACTATAAACTTAAAGTGGCCTGCTATTTTTGTCGGAAATTTTAAAAATAATTTCAAAGGTAAGGCCACATTCAGAGAAAAAATAATATAGTAAATGTTATACTGTAAGCAAAACTTTTATTTTTGTTTTGAATAGATTAAAAGCTTGCTTGTTTGCAAATAAGAATCAGTATTTTTCATCATTTTTATTGTTGTAGCTTATATTACTTTATTCACGTGACTATAAAAATTACTCTTATGAAAATCTTTTAGCATTTAGTCTTAGTTCTAATCCTCATAAAATAAAGTGAATCAATATACAGAAGATTGCCACCCCAGAGGCAGATGTCTATCAATAATCTATTTGTCTTTTTTCACTTTTAACATGAAGCACAAAGAACCTTTCATAGCTGGAATAATTTTCATTTTCACTGTCATAATATACTCATTAGTTCAAACTACTTGTGTTGAGAATCAGTTGAACCTGGGGGTGAGGGAAAAGAAAACAAGTTGAACAGTGTTACATGTTACATATCAATTCCCCTAATTGTGACAGGAAATCAAATAACATATGCTTTATTGTGGGGGGATAATCCAGGATAATTTTTTTTGTCAACACATCTACTGCAAAAAATGGATTTCAGTTATAGTGTTTTATCTGACTGCTTTTGTTTGTAATGAATCATTTTGAAAGTGTCATGACATTTTGCTCTGTCAGATAATCAATCTGTACTTTTCCTTAATACTCATTGCAACTCAATGATCATGCCATGGCTAATAAAGGATATTGTAACAAAAAGCATGGGCTATGGGAAGATTGTGTAACTGCATGTTGGAGCTCAGAGCCGAGTTCAGCAGGCTTCTCTCAGGCCACCTCTGTGCACCAGGGATGGTGCTGAGGCTACAAGAGAAAAATGAAAGAGAAGAAGCAATAGTTTCTGTTCTTAAAGAACTGACCGTCTAGGTAAAGAATAACGACGAATTACAAAGCAATGAAATGTTCTCTAAGAATTACTCGCTGCAGGACCCCACAGCAAAGTGTGACTAACCTGGGAGATTTGAGAACTCACTGGAAAATCTATGTGGTGGGTCCTACTAGATTCTCAAGCTTCCTTGGGCTAGATCCTGAGAGATGAATGAAGATTCCAGGCAGTAGATTAGACCCCCAGAATGGACTCTCCAGGGAAGAAGAGCGTTATCTTGTTCTAACACCAAGGAATCCCACAAAAGACAAGACTCTTTTCAGTTTGTAAATCAAATTATGGCCCCAGGACACTCCAGTAATTCTTCGTTTATTTGAATTGGACAATTCTGAAGGAATTTATCTCAGGTCAGAAAACTGAATGTATCATTAAAGCCATTAAGGCAAGGCGTTTAAGCAGAACAATTGCCAAGTGTGTCTGCTGGTGCACTTCGAAAGCAGCTAAAGGGCCTTTTTCTCTGGGTTTAATAATCCTATTAAAAGCTACAGAGTTAGACCCTATGGAAGGAAGAAGTAGTTTATTCTTTTTGCTGCAATTTTTTCTCTTTTGTTCCACACTGATATTTCAAGTCCATTTATGTTGAATGTAGGATGGTCTTAAGTCTCTTCAACTGCTTAGCCTAAAGAGTGAGATGAGGGTGAGAGTCGGGGTAGTGGCAGGAAGCTTTTTCCAGTATTATATTTATTTAGGATGGATTATCCCTTTTTAAGACAAAGTAGTATATGTTACTAAGAGTGAGTTGTCAGTAATCTTCCATGATTTGGGTTCAGATTAGGATATCGTCGAATCCTTAGTGTATCATGGCCGATAACATCTCCCCCAGTGAGATTTCAGTGATGACTACAATATGTTTGGCATGTGACGTTATATAGAATTAGTATAATAAAGGACCAGGTTATTTACCCAATATGGTGTACTCAGAACACTTCTTTGTTGTTCTTAAATCTAAAGGTGTTTTTAAAAACAGAAATCAGAATGTTTATGATAATAAATTTTTAATACAGTTTTTAACATATGTTCACAAAGAGAATGTCCCATTACCTAACACATTATCTCCTCTTCCTAGGAATCCTTATGTAGGAGATACATCTGGGGTTGCTCAAACCAGTACACCAGATGGCACCTGTGGTACCATTTTCTTGACTGGAAGTGGAAACGCTCTCACCTGCGTCCCATAACCAGCTGCAACAACATCTCATATCACTGTGTCACCTATTTTGTCTCACTGCTCCTTTTCTGTCTCTTGAACACACTGAGTGATTTCTACCTCAGGACACTTGTACTGCTGTTTTCCTCTACCTAAAATAACCTAATAATCTTTCATTAGGCGTGTGTGTGTGTGTGTGTGTGTGTGTGTGTGTGTGTGTGTGTGTGTGCGTGTGAGGCAGCTCCTCCTGGAACTTATTTGCATTATGGGGCAAAGTCAACAGCCCCAGGAAAGGTCTCAGCCAATTCCAGCATCAACTGCCAGACATGAGAGCAAGCCTCCAGATGATCATGCTCCCCAGCCTTTGAGCCACTCCAGCTGATTCCAATTTGAGCAGAGCTTATTCCTTGGAAGGAAAGTTATGGCCAACCTAGATAGCATATTAAAAAGCAGAGACATTACTTTGCCAACAAAGGTCCGTCTAGTCAAGGCTATGGTTTTCCCAGTGGTCATGTATGGATGTGAGATTTGGACTGTGAAGAAAACTGAGCACCAAAGAATTGATGCTTTTGAACTGTGGTGTTGGAGAAGACTCTTGAGAGTGTCTTGGACTGCAAGGAGATCCAACCAAGTCCATCCTGAAGGAGATCAGTCCTGGGTGTTCATTGGAAGGACTGATGTTGAAGCTGAAACTCCCATACTTTGGCCACCTCATGCGAAGAGTAGACTCATTGGAAAAGACCCTGATGCTGGGAGGGATTGGGGGCAGGAGGAGAAGGGGACGACAGAGGATGAGATGGCTGGATGGCATCACCAACTCGATGGACATGAGTCTGAGTAAACTCCAGGAGTTAGTGATGGACAGGGAGACCTGGTGTGCTGTGATTCATGGGGTCGCAAATAGTCGGACACAACTGAGTGACTGAACTGAACTAAACTGAAACTACCTCTGCCAATCCCCACCCCAGTTGTGAGCAAAATATATGCTACAATCATATTAGGCCACAAAATTTTAAAGGTGTAGTAATTAGAACAGATTTTTTGGTACACACACTGTATAGAATATATGTATAGACACATATATATGTATGTACCACATATGCAAGTATGTGGTACATATGCAAGTATATAGTACATATGTGGTACACCACATATTCACCACATACACAGTATGTAAGACACACACAGTTAGGAGAACATGTGTATAAAATAATTATACTGCACAAGAAGTACTTGGTTGTTTTCATGCTTTCATAACCAGTGCTGTTTTTTTCCCATCAATATTCATATATTCATACAATTTCCCTCTCCAGAGTTCTGTATTTTTTCCTGTGGCTCCATGCTTCCATTTAGGATCATTTCCTTTGCTTAAAGAAAACCCTTTACTGTTCTCTAGCTTGGGTTTGCTGGTGACAGCTTTTGTCACTTTTTGTTGAAAATGTCTTAATTTTGCTTATTTTTTGAAGGACATTTCATTGAGTAGAGAATTATAGATTGGAAATAATTTTCTCTTGGCACTTTGAAGAGACCATTCCATTGTCAGTCTAATTATTGCTATGTTGAAGATAATTATGTCTTTTTTCTCTAACTGGTTACAATATTGCTTCTTTGGTTTTTCAGCAGTTTACTTACATCATCTCTAAGTATAGTTGTCTTTGCATTCATCCAGCTTAGGGTTGATTGAAGTTTCCTAAATGTACTTTAAATCTTTTTTAGCAATTATCTGTTTAAGTGTAGTTTTTGCCAAATCCTGTCCTTCTCTGCTCATTCTGGGACTAAAATTACATATGCTGAAAATTTTCACCATGTTTCATATAACATGTGTTCTATGTTTTCTATTCTTTCACCTTCCTATGCTTTAGTCTGAATATTTCCTTCTTATCTATCTTCCAGTTAATCAGTTCTCTCTTCTGCTGTGAGTGAGCTGATATTAAACCATTCATTGAATTCTTAATTTCAGTTATTGCCTTTTCAGACAAAAATTTCCAAAAATTCTACCAATTTTTTTTATAATTTCTACTTCTCTATCAAAATACTTTTGTTTTTAACTTATAAAATATATTAATCATATTACTGTAAATTCCAAGTTTGATAATATCATAATTTCAATATTTGAACCTTCTATAGGTATGTTTTGTTGTACAGGATTTTTTTCTCTTGGCTTTCATTCAGTTCTTATCTTTCTATACATCTAGTTACTTTAGACTGAATGCTAAATATTGTGAAATCTCTGAAAAATGTTATCTTTCATCAGAGAAGATTTACTATTGCTTTGGGCACACAACTAGGCTAGTAAGAGATCACCATAATGTAATCAGGCATTGAGCTAATTTAAGACTGGGCCTCCATTATTTTGAGGGGTGGTTTATTACAGCATACTCTTTCTCCTAGGTATCAGCCCTTCAGGGTTCCAACTAAAAACTTCCAACTAAGAGGTACTTAGCGGGGCCTCTCTACTTCAGAGAGGTCCAAACACTAGCAACACCCAGAGACTGCTAAAATCTCAGCTCAATTTATCCTCTAAGCCGAGGTTTTAACTTCAGTTTCTCAGCTGCCACTTATGAGTCAGCATATGCCTCAAGAGGAAAACTAATGCAAAATATTAGACTCATTTCTAGGTATTTCCTTACCCATCTTCACTATCTTGCTATCTCTCTAATGCCATTAAATATACTGCTTTTATTTATTCCAGCTTTATAGTTATTCCCAGTGGAAAGGGTGGTAGAAAACAAATTAATCTGTCATTAATGAAAATTGATCTCTAGGTGGTTTGTTCTTAAACATTAGACGACTGCAAAAATATTACTTTGTTCAGGAAGGACTTAATTCACCATGGATTAATGAAATCATTCCAATTCCCATTTCTTTACTTTCCTTCATACTATCTTTATTTCCTTTACAGCATTTTTTGCAATCTGAAATTGTCTTTTTATTCGTTTATTTATTAATGATTTTTAAATGATATATTTCTCCCAACTAGAACACAAATTCCATAATAACAGGAAAGTGAGTTTATTACTATCCTCAAATGCCCAGCACTGTGCCTAAAACACTGAATAATATTATTTGAATGAGTAAATAAATGAATAAATTGCTCATAATCAGCCATGAGATTCAAAAGTTGCTCTCTACAGAGATAACTAAATAAAAACTAAATGTTATAGGTAACAGACTTTTATTGATAGATGCAGTAAATGTACTTATTTTTTTAATTAACTCAAAGAATAAAAAGGTTACTCAAACTGCGGTTGATAAAATTGAGAGAAATTATATCTGAATTGTCTGGATTCTGTGACAGAATTCTGTTACATGATTGATATCAACAATGTCAACCATGTAACAAGTATTAATATTTACTACTCTCCCAGGTGATACAAGAGGTAAAGAATCCACCTGTCAGTACAGGAGATGCAAGAGATGCAGGTTCAATCCCTGGGTCTGGAAGATCCACTGGAGAAGGAATTGGCAGCCCACTCCAGTATTCTTGCCTGAAGAATTCCTTAGACAGATGAGCCTGGTGGGCTACAGTCCATGGGGTCATAAAGAGTCAGACACGACTGACCATGTACATGCCACACACAATTATTTACCTAGTAGCTGTTACACTCTGTGCTAACAACATCCTTTCTCTGCAAACCATGAGAAGCCATGGGAGCCTTTGAAAACCAGCACCCTACCACGTTGCTTCTTAAATCAGTAGGTGTTGTGGCCACCATTATTCTCTCTCCAGAGTACTCTGCAATTAAAACTACTAATACAATTGCAAAATAATTTTTTTCTTCAACATTTCTTTTCTGCATCTTCCTACTTCATAGCTCTAAAAGTGTTTCTTAGGGAATCCACTTTTAAAATTTCTTTTGTAAAATCTCTGTTGCTGTCAGAGTTATTGTGTGTGTGCATACATATGCATGTATCTATGTGAGGGGTAAGGAGAGGGATAGAGGGAACGAAATGGCAAAGACTCTGAAATATATTGTTAATGAATTCACTCTAAATAAGCTGGATATTCAATTTTCCTGAATCTCTGAACCATGCTCAAGAGGACAAGGACATTTAAATCAAAGTTTGTTTTTACCTCTTCTAATACTCAGGGAGAAAAATGTCTCATAGCTAACCTGAAACCTTGTGTGAAAAATATGAAGAGCCAGTTCTTGGAGTTTGCTTAGAAGACCTACATCAGGGTAGGTTGTGATAGCTGTAATAAGCACTGTGAGTTTGTGCCAGGTCGGTACCTCCGTGAACCTCTTCTTCATACCAAAGGGAAAGTGAGCTTTTGGTTTACCACAGCCACAATAATTCTTTCTAGGTACTAACCAGAGATAGGCCTTCAGAATGAGGATGTTTTACCTACTTTTCTGGAAGACTTAGTTCTGTTCTATTCCATCGGGATGAGTAATAAAAAGGAAAGATGCTGGAATCAATCTAACATATAGTGATTACTATAGGAAGACTGATGGAGGAAGTAAAAAACAAAAAACAACTCACCCTTCATTCCTATTTAGTCACAAAATTCAGCCTCAAGTCTATTAAAGTTAAAGCTTGAGCCAGTGCTTGAACATAGGCCAGAAATCAAAATTTTAGAATAGAGGTCATACACTGGCAGCTTGTGGACTGAACTGATCCACATGTATGTTGTTTTGACTGGCAAGGTATTCTTAAAAAGTTGAATGTAATACCTAAAGGATTGGAAATGTATCCTTCACTCTGCCAAATCTCCCATACTGCCTAGTATTTTGTACCAAGCATGAGTCACTCAATCAATCATGATGCTTGCCTGGCCTCTATAGGCAATTTCAATTCAGATTGCAATTTCAATTTTAGAATGTATATATTCAGGTTTCTAAAATAAATGAAATTATCTTTTAAAAATGAAATGCATGAATTAGTTATAGATATTGAATAATGATGATTACAATTTTTATTCCAAAGGAAATATTCAATATATTCAATCACTTAGATGCCAGAAGAGGTGAAATGCACAACCTAGAATTAAAAGATGGAACACAGGTTCAACTTTGTTTTATTTTGTTGAATTGCCTAAAGTCTCCCAAAATCATAAGTTATATATCATTATAATTTTAATTCTAATTTGGTTTTATAATTTATCTGTACAATAGGAATACCAAATAAGCATAAGATCTCAGTGGCATATAATAAGAAACATGTGCTCAAGAGTCTATGGGTTGGCTGACTGATTCTGCTGATTTCATTTGAGCCCAGTGGGACTCAACCATGTGTCTGTTGGCAGGTCATATGGGAACAGGCTGGTCTAAAATAATCTTCGTTAAGACAACTAGTCTCTCACATGCCAGCAGATTAACCTCTGGTAGCAGAGTCCCCAAAGACAGAAGAGAACAGCAGAAGCCTTCTTGAGGTCTAGGCTTAAGAGCTAAATAATATCATATCATGAAATTGACCAGAGTAAGTCACAAGGCCAGGCCAGATACAGGGGTAGCAAAATAGACCTCATCTTTCAATGTAAAGTCATATCTCAAAAGGTGCATTAGGGAGGAGTAGAAAACTAAGGCCATTTAAAAAAAAATCAATCTACCAAGGTAGTCCTTTCTGTATCTCTTTTTTCAATATACCAAAAGATCCTTAAAAATATATAATGCCCTCAACCCATTTCTTAGGCAAATTTTCACATTTAATAGCACAGGATTTTAATGTTGTCATGGAGTCAAGAATTCCTGTTTTAAGAATATGTTTGAGATTTATAACTTCAAACCTCACATAAAGACTAAAGAGGTTAAGAAAAATAAAATAATTTAGTGGCAGAACCAGAAATAAGTATTTCCTCAGCCACCACTCTGATTTTCTTTAAACCTTGCTGGTTGTGTGTGTGTGTTTGTGTAAGTATGTCTAAGTGTGTGTATGTATATGTGTGTATGTGTGCGTATGTGTGCCTACATGTGTATACGTGTGTGTGTGTGTGTGTGTGTGTGTGTGTGTGTGTGTGTAGGTTATCTTCCATCTGGAATATAGAAATAATTCCTAACAACTCTGCTTCCAATTTGGAAACCCCTCTAATACATCTTGCTCACAGCTGCCAAAATGACCCTTAAAATGATATCTGATTACACAACTCCACTTCAAACCCTTCAGTGATTCTTATTCCCTCAGGATAAAGTCCAAAACCTTGGTTCAACGTCATACGTGAGCACACACCTCGCATCACCCAGAACCATCTGGTTTCTTCCCATATCTAATCTCATTTCTCACCACCTCCACACACTCCTTCTGTTTCAACTGCACCTCAACATTCTAACGTGCTTTTTGTATCAAATCTTTGAGCCTTTGTGATGCTATTCTCAGTTGTTGCCTATGAAATTTTTTTTACTTTAAACTTTTTTTTGTATTGGGGTATAGCTGATTGGACTTCCCTGGTGGCTCAGTGATAACAAATCCACTTGCAAAGCAGTATATGTACGTAGATGCAGGTTGAGTCTCTGAATCGGGAATATTCCCTGGAGAATAAAGTGGCAAGTCACTCCAGTATTCTTGCCTGGGAAATCCATGGACAGAGGAGCATGGTGGGCTGCAGTCCATGGGGTCACAAAGAGTCAGACACGACTGAGCAACTGAACATGCATAGCCCATTAACAATGTTGTGATAGTTTCAGATGAACAGTGAAGGGACTCAGTCATACATACACATGTATCTGTTCTCCCCTAAACTCCCCTCCCATACAGGTTGCCACATAGCATTGAGCAGAATTCCATGTACTGTACAGTAGGTCTTTGCTGATTATCCATTTTAAATGTAGCAGTGTATACATACTACCTATGAAACTGATGAAAACTTTAAAAATGGCTACGATGCATGGAAATAGTTATTTTACACCTGTAGATAAAGGCTAAATTATTGCCAACTTTCTGGAAAACAATTTGGCAATATCCAAATCTTTATTTTAAAATATATTTCTGTTTTAGAGGGCAGAGCACATTAAAACTTGATCTTCCTCCTTCAATTTCTATTCTAAAACTATTAGAATAAAAATGAGAACAGTAAAGTGAAATTCAACTGAAATTTACTGGTAAGAAACATTGTTAAATAAATGAGATCCTAAGTATTATAATTAATAAGTATCATATAGCCATAAAGTCCAGAAATACATGTTTTTAACCACTGAAAATGTCTTATTCCTAAAAGGTAAGGAGATTTTTTTCAGGATCTCTTCCAAGTATCAGAACATATATTAAAAGAAAGCTAAAACCTTATAACCTATATGAGCAAGAAATGACCCTAAAAAGCCAAGCTATTACTAGAGATGGTCTTCAAGCCATCCTGTGCTTCCCTCCCTCATTGAAGTTTATTTTTTTGATAAGATCCATAGTGAAGGTCAGTCTGCTGTACTGAGTAAATGGAATGTGAATGCCCCTTCCCATTTGTTTGTGAGACAGACTTGGGCCAATCTCCCAAAATTAAACAAGCTCAAAGGTTTTGAGAGTGGAAGGAAAGTTGCTAGCATCTTAGTGAGGTTTGTACTTCGCTGCTGAGTCCCTTCTGATGAGTCGGGTGGAAAGCCTGAGCTGGAAAAGGTTGAGTGATGGGCAGATGATGGACTAATATGACCAGAGTATTCACAGAGATGGTGAGGCATCTTCTGATCCTCTGGCTCAGTAACTAGAAATCTGTGTGTCGTCAGATAAACGGAGAGAGAAGGAGCTGACTGACTGTCTTTTGAAACTGACCTCACATAACCCCATTCACCCCCACCCTATGGGGTAAACTATTTAACCAACCCTTAAAACTTGTCTCTTCAATGAGAACTTTGGATGACAAACTAATTAAAAAAAACTATTTTTAAGCAAGGTTTATGGAATGTACACACTCCAAAGTTTATTCAGATCAAATAGAAGCAAATTGTAAACCTACATGTGGCATTGATATTTTTTCTATACTTACGTGGTTTACACAGCACTTTTCATAAATATAAACAGTTTGCTTCAGCATATAGTCTATGAAGTGTGGGCATTTGAGGCAGGCACTTACTGATAAATAATTCATTTTTTTTTTTTTTTTTTTTTTTTTTTTTTTTTTTTACTATTAGCCAGTGTGGTGTAAGGAGCCAAAGATTAGATCTTAACAGCTTAGGAGTCAAATGTAGGTAGATATTTCTTAAACTAGAACCTAACTTAAGATATGCCCATACAAGAAGCCATATACTAATTTTATGGCAAAGCATTAGTAGTAGTATTATAAAGACATATCAAAAGAGGAGAAAAAACCTTCTTTCTACTCTCAGAGGAAAATTGACCAGGATATATAGACAGAAGCCTATAACAGGGTTAATGTTCAAAATCACTAAATGGTGTTTGGGAGGAAAAAACCTAAAATCTATCTCTTTTTTATATATTCTATTATCATTTCCGTTTTTCAAGATCAAATAGATTTTCTATTACCAATGCAATTTGAGTTCAGTCCAGCCACTCAGTCATGTCTGACTCTTTGTGACCCCATGGACTGCAGCAGGCCAGCCTTCCCTGTCCATCAGTAACTCCTGGAGCTTACTCAAATTCATGCTCATCAAGTCAGTGATGTCATCCAACCATCTCATCCTCTGTCGTTCCCTTCTCCTCCCGCCTTCAATCTTCCTCAGCATCAGAGTCTTTTCAAATGAGTCAGTTCTTTTCATCAGGTGGCCAAATTATTGGAGTTTCAGCTTCAGCATCAGTTCTTCCAATGAATATTCAGGACCGATTTTCTCTAGGATAGACTGTCCAAGGGAATCTCATTAGTCTTCTCCAACACCACAGTTCAAAAACATCAGTTCTTTGACACTCAGCTTTCTTTATAGTCCAAATCTCACATCCATACATGACTACTGGAAAAGTCATAGCTTTGACTAGATGGACCTTTGTTCACAAAGTAAGATCTCTGCTTTTTAATATGCTGTCTAGGTTGGTCACAGCTTTTCTACCAAGGAGTAAGCATCTTTTAATTTCATGGCTGCAATCACTGTCGGCAGTAATTTTGGAGCCCAACAAACTAAAGTCAGCCACTGTTTCCACTGTTTCCTCATCCATTTGCCATGAAGTGATGGGACTGGATGCCATGATCTTAGTTTTCTGAATGCTGCACTTTCAGCCAACTCCTTCACTCTCCTCTTTCACTTTCATCAAGAGGCTCTTTAGTTCTTCTTCACTTTCTGCCATAAGGGTGGTGTCATCTGCATCTCTGAGGTTATTGATATTTCTCCCAGCAATCTTGACTCCAGCTTGTCCTTCATCCAGGCCAGCATTTCTCATGATGTACTCTGCATATAAGTTAAAAAACCAGGATGACAATATACAGCCTTGATGTAATCCTTTCCCGATATGGAACCAGTCTGTTGTTCCATGTTCGGTTCTAACTGTTGCTTCCTGACCTGTATACCAATTTCTCAGGAGGCAGGCCAGGTACTCTGGTATTCCTATCTCTTTGAGGATTTTCCACAGTTTGTTGTAATCCACACAGTCAAGGCTTTGGTGTAGTCAATAAAGCAGAATTAAATCCTAAAAGATGATGCTGTGAAAGTGCTGCACTCAATATGTCAGCAAATTTGGAAAACTCAGCAGTGGCCACAGGACTAGAAAAGGTCAGTTTTCATTCCAATCCCAAAGAAAGGCAATGTCAAAGAATGCTCAAACTACCGCACAATTGCACTCATCTCACACACTAGTAAAGTAATGCTCAAAATACTCCAAGCCAGGCTTCAGCAGTACATGAACCGAGAACTTCCAGACGTTCAAGCTGGTTTTAGAAAAGGCAGAGGAACCAGAGATCAAATTGACAACATCTGCTGGATCATCAAAAAAGCAAGAGAGTTCCAGAAAAACATCTATTTCTGCTTTATTGACTATGCCAAAGCCTTTGACTGTGTGGATCACAACAAACTGTGGAAAATTCTGAAAGAGATGGGAATACCAGACCACCTGACCTGCTTCTTGAGAAACCTGTATGCAGGTCAGGAAGCAACAGTTAGAACTGGACATGGAACAACAGACTGGTTCCAAACAGGGAAAGGAGTATGCCAAGGCTGTATATTATCTCCCTGCTTATTTAACTTATATGCAGAGTACATCATGAGAAACACTGGGCTGGAGGAAGGACAAGCTGGAGTCAAGATTGCCGGGAGAAATATCAATAACCTCAGAGATGCAGATGATACCACCCTTATGGCAGAAAGTGAAGAAGAACTAAAGAGCCTCTTGATGAAAGTGAAAGAGGAGAGTGAAGGAGTTGGCTGAAAGTGCAGCATTCAGAAAACTAAGATTGTGGCATCCAGTCCCATCACTTCATGGCAAATGGATGAGGAAACAGTGGAAACAGTGGCTGACTTTAGTTTGTTGGGCTCCAAAATCACTGCCAACGGAGATTGCAGCCATGAAATTAAAAGATGCTTACTCCTTGGAAGGAAAGTTATGACCAACCTAAACAGCATATTAAAAAGCAGAGACATTACTTTGTGAACAAAGGTCCATCTAGTCAAAGCTATGACTTTTGCAGTAGTCATGTATGCATGTGAGAGTTGGACTGTGAAGAAAGTTGAGCACTGAAGAATTGATGCTTTTGAACTGTGGTGTTGGAGAAGACTCTTGAGAGTCCCTTGGACTGCAAGGAGATCCAACCAGTCCATCCTGAAGGAGATCAGCCCTGGGTGTTCATTGGAAGGACTGATCTTGAAGCTGAAACTCCAATACTTTGGCCACCTGAAGTAAAGAGCTGACTCATTTGAAAAGACCCTGATGCTGGGAAAGACTGAGGGCAGGAGGAGAAGGAGACAACAGAGGATGAGATGGTTGGATGGCATCACTGACTCAATGGACATGAGTTTGGGTAAACCCCGGAATTGGAGATGGACAGGGAGACCTGGCATGTTGCAGTTCATGGGGTTGCAAACAGTCAGACACGACTGAGGGACTGAACTGAACTGACTGAACTGTGATGTTTTTCTGGAACTCTCTTGCTTTTTTGATCATCCAGCAGATATTGGCAATTTGATCTCTGGTTCCTCTGCCTTTTCTAAATCCAGCTGGAACATCTGGAAGTTCTCAGTTCACATACTGGTAAAGCCTGGCTTGGTGAATTTTGAGCATTACTTTGCTAGCAAGTGGGATGAGTGCAATTGTGTGGTAGTTTGAGCATTCTTTGACATTGCCTTTCTTTGGGATTCAAATGAAAACTGACCTTTTCCAGTCCTGTGGCCACTGCAGAGTTTTCTAAAGTTGGTGGCATACTGAGTGCAGCACTTTCACAGGATCATCTTTCAGGATTTGAAATAGCTCAACTGGAATTCCATCACCTCCACTAGCTTTGTTCGTAGTGATGCTTCCTAAGGCCCACTTGACTTCTCATTCCAGGATGTCTGGCTCTAGGTGAGTGATCGCACCATTGTGGTTATCTGGGTCATGAAGATCTTTTTTGTGTAGTTCTTCTGTGTATTTTTGGCACCTCTTCTTAATATCTTCTGCTTCTGCTAGGTCCATATCATTTCTATTCTTTATTGAGCCCCTCTTTGCTTGAAACGTTCCCTTGGTATCTCTAATTTTCTTGAAGAGATATCAAGTCTTCCCCATTCTATTGTTTTCCTCTGTTTCTTTGCATTGATCCCTAAAGAAGGCTTCCTTATCTCTCCTTGCTATTTTTTGGAACTCTGCATTCAAATGGCTATATCTATCCTTTTCTCTTTGCCTTTTGCTTCTCTTCTCACAGCTATTTGTAAGGCCTCTTCAGACAACCATTTTGCCTTTTTGCATTTCTCTTTTTGGGGATGGTCTTGATCACTGACTCCTATACAATGTCACGCACCTCCATCCATAGTTCTTAGGCACTCTGTCTATCAGATCTAATCCATTGAATCTGTTTGTCACTTCCTCTGTATGCCATAAGGGATTTGATTTAGGTCATATATGAATGGTCTATTGGTTTTCCCTACTTTCTTCAATTTAATTCTGAATTTGGCAATAAGGAGTTCATGATCTGAGCCACAGTTAGCTCCCGGTCTTGTTTTTGCTGACTGTATAGAGCTTCTCCATCTGGTGGAGTAGAAGGACGTGTGCTCATCTTCCCCTGCGAGAACTCCAAAATTACAGCTCGCTGCTGAACAACAATTGACAGGAGAATGTTGGATCCCACCCAAAAAAGATACCCCATGTCCAAGGGCAAAGGAGAAGCCCCAGCAAAACGGTAGAACGGGCAAAATCATGTTTAGAATCAAATCCCATACCTGCCAGAGATGCTCGGCAGGCTCAAACTGTGCAATATAGGAGTCATTTAATTTTTTAACCTGGAATATAATCTATTATGTATTTAACTGGAGTTGGAAACAACCAACCCCAAGCCTTAACAATACTCGAAAAGAGCTGGTCAGTGAATTGGAGCCCAGTTCACTAAATCTGCCTGCAGGACTGTTTTCTCCATTTCTGAGTTAGGGTCATATATTAATCTCCTATAAGAAAAACACATCATTTAAAAATTAAAGAGGAAAAAAGCTTACAAGCTATAAATATAATTTTTCCTTCATGTGGTAAGTTTGCTGTTTTCAATATTTTAATACAAAGAGACTGTCCTATTACCCAGTGGGGAAAGAGAAGTCTACAATGATCCCCAAGACTCCCTTTGAGTGGGAGCAGGACCTGCAAACTTGATAGGATATCACACCTATAGCTAGATTGGGTTATATGGAAAAGATGAAAGGATTTTGCACAAGTAATTCGGGTCCCTAACCAGGTTAAATTCATTAAAAGGGAGATTATCCTAGATAAGGTTCACCTAATCCAACAAACCTATTATTTAAAAACAGAGAGTCTAGAGATCTGAGACAGGAGAAGTCAAGAGAATTCTCCAGCTGGCCTTGGAGAAACAAATAGTCATATGTGAACTGCATTTGAACACACAGTCTGGGCACGGAGCTCTTCAGTCTTATGGCTGCAAGTCATTGCATTCTGCCAGCAACCTGAATGAGCTTGGAAGAGGACTCCAAAACATAGATGAGATCATGGGCCCAGCTGATACTTTGATTTTAATTGAGTGAGACCCTAAACAGAGCCAATTCATACCTTGACTCCTAACTTACAAAAACTGTAAAATAATAATGTATATTGTCTTAAGCTATTAAACTTGTAATTCATTGTACAGCAATGAAAACTAATATACCCAGTAAGTTGTTGGTTGAGTTCTATGGTATGGTGGGAAGGACATTAGAAGCCTAAATTTTTATGCAATTAGCTATGTAAATAATTTCCTGGTTAGATAAGTTACTTTCCTGATTAGAGAAATTAACTTCTTTTTTCCTTGACTATCTCCTTTATAATGCATGGAAGAACTACATGTAGCTTTAAGGAAGAGTTCCCATAGTCCATCCGTTTCCTTCGCTTATACAAGTGGCTGGAACCAACACGAGCAGAGAGGAGAATGATAGCACAAACTGGTCCACTTTGCAATATACACAGGACTACATGGTGTTTAGCTAGAGTTAGCTGGTCCAAAAGTAGGTTTGAGATTTAAATATCCAATTTTTCTTATTAAGATGTATACCACTGACTGGGATTGAAATAATGGATGTGGACACATTTTAGACCCAATTCTAAATAGAAAGTAATTTACAAATTCATATAACTTTGTGATGGGAGTCTGAAGATCTAGGTGTACAGTCTATCTCTGCCACTAACTCATTGTGTCATCTTAGGCAAGGTGAATCTCTACACATAATTTTTACAGTATATTATTAGAAAAAATTATTTAAAGCCCTTCTAGTGCAAATATTCTAAGATTGTGTTAGTTCCTAACTACTTGTTTCAGTAGGTCTGAGCCTGCACTAGCTCAGATGACTGTTTTGGTCTACCCACTAGAAACACTGGTTTTAATTTTCTTTTCTCTAAATGAAGAGTTTCCCTCATAGCTCAGTCAGTAAAGAATCTGCCCACAATACAGGAGACCTGGGTTCAAGTCCTGGGTCAGGAAGATCCTCTAGCAAAGGAAATGGCAACCCACTCCAATATTCGTGCCTGGAGAATCCCATGGACAGAAGAGCCTGGCAGGCTACAGTCCATGGGGTCGCAAAGAGTTGGACACGACTGAGTGACTAAACCTCCAAATGAAGAGTAGCACTGATGAAACTGCCCATAGAAGTGCCTTAAAACCTCCTTGGCATCCACCCAGCAGCGCCTGAGGGAAAAATATGAGTGGCTAAGGAGGAGAGGAACAGAAAGGCGCCAACAGGAGATTGAATAGGGATAAGAAAACAGAGGCTACGGAGACAGGAATTACACATGTAAAGGTAATGACTAAAAACTTCCACAAGCTCATTTCCTTCCAGAGAAGGAATTCCAGAGATGAAATTATTCAAGAGATCCATATAGAGAGGACTGTATGTAGATTCCAATATCTAAGAAACCGATGAACAGGCCTCTAGCCTACCTACAACATAATTTAGAATGCCCCTACAAAAAATATAGGATATACAGAATGTTAAAGGAACCTCAGATTTCACTTACAAGATTCTACCCTTATTAGAGAAGAATTAGTCTCTAAGAGACACTCTGAAATGATAATATCACTAAGATCCTAGAAGACAGTCAATGTTTAATAACTTTTTTGCATTATCTAGAACCTAACTGCATAAAAATGCCTTTTAAAGTCCTACTGCAGATGATGTGCTATTTAATAAGATCTGTAAATAATACCACCAAGGAAAGAACAATTCAACCATCTGTCCCTTTGAAACATGAGTGAGCACATCTTTATGAGTCTTAAAATAAGTTGACAGAGAAAGCCTTGGGGGATATAGGGTAACTAAGCTTCCTTTAAAGAAATCTAACTCCTATTTCCAGTTTTTTAAGGAATCTCCACACTGTTCTCCATAGTACTGCCATATAACCCAGCAATCCCACTCCTGGGCATACACACCTAGGAAACCAGAATTGAAACAGACATGTGTACCCCAGTGTTCATTGCAGCACTGTTTGCAATAGCCAGAACATGGAAGCAACCTAGATGCCCACTGGCAGGCAAATGGATAAGAAAGCTGTGGTACATATGCACAGTGGAATATTATTCAGCCATTAAAAAGAATGCATTTGAATCTGTTCTAATGAGGTGGATGAAACTGGAGCCTATTATGCAGAGTGAAGTAAGTCAGAAAGAAAAACACCAATACAGTACACTAATACATATAGATGGAATTTAGAAAGATGCTAACAATGACCCTATATGTGAGACAGCAAAAGAGACACAGATGTAAAGAACAGTCTTTTGAACTCTGTGGGAGAAGGTGAAGGTGGGATGATTTGAGAGGGTAGCGCTGAAACATGTATATTATCATATGTGAAGCGGATCGCTGGTCCAGGTTCGATGCTTAGAGACAGGGTGCTTAGGGCTGGTGCACTGGGATGACCCTGGGGAATGGGATGGGGAGGGAGGTGGGAAGGGGGTTCTGGGTGGGGAACACATGTGCTCCCGTGGTTGATTCATGTCGATATATGGCAAAAACCACTACAATATTGTAAAGTAATTAGTCTCCAATTAAAATAAATAAATTAATTTAAATTAAATATATATATATATATAACTCCTAAGATCTCTGACACCTCAGGGTGTATCAATCAAAAGCAAACTACCTGGAATTTTCAACAGCATCAATTTTAAATGATCTGATAACTAAAAGGGAAATAAACATATTCTTATTAACAAATGTTTCAATATAAAGTCCATGGAAGATATAATTCATACCATCTATGTCTGTAGGGTTCTTGAACAGACAAAGAGGGAGGGGGGCGTTGTCTAAGTCATAGATACTAACAATATTGTTGAGAACTAAGACAAGAATTTTGAACTTCATAGTACCAATAAAAATTATAGTTCAATGGAGAGAAAGCTGTTATTTCCCCCGGATTTCAGCCTAGCTTTCTATAGTAGATAAAAGTAAATGCTATATTGAGAAATTCTTTTGTGGAAGAAGGTGCTAAATCTCCAATTACATCTCAAAAAGAAAAAAAAAAGTCAGTAGTTACTCATCATAGAAAATGACATATATTTTGAGATCAAGAATCAGCCACCTGCCTGGGACATAGAGTGAGAGAAAGATTTTTAAAAATCTATCTTACAGTCTGTGATATCATAAGTGTGATAAGAAAAATGACAGAGAAGATTAATACATAGCATAGCTGCACGGTCAGAGCTAAAATTAATGGCCTTCCGAGTTCTTTTCCGAATCTCTCATGAGTGTCCAAAAAAATCCTTTTGAAATCTACAAAGTCTCACATTGCATTCTGGGGTCATGAGGAAAAAAATCAATTATGAAACAATTTTGCAAGCCATTTTAAATTTTATACAGTAAAAATCACAAGTATGTATGTATGTGTACATGCATATGTGTATGTAAACATAAATAATTTTCTATAAAATTCTTACCTTGCGTACCCTACTGTTTTAATCCTCATGGCCTTAAGCTTTGACTATCATGACACCTCATAATTTGGAGTTCTATCTGTGAAATATTTCCTCCTCAGATATAGACAACAAAATCCAAATGACAAAGAAAGATAAACTGCAGGCAAACTAGAGAAGGATAGAAAAACTATTTTGAAAGCAAAATTTAAAGAGACCTACAGACACCAAAAACGGAAAGAAAAATGATTATTATAAACATTGGGCAGGTGTAAAAAGATGATACGTGCTCATAAAGAGTCTGTATTCTGAGAAAAATGCAGAGGAATTTCGAGGAGTGAATGGCAAGGATTCGCTATTTCTGATACACACTTTCTTGCCAGTTAGAGAGCCATTTTTAAATGAATAGAATATGTGGCTGATTCGTGTCAATGTATGACAAAACCCACTGAAAAATAAAAAATTAAAAAAAAATAAATGAATAGAATAATTAATGAGTCACAGCACATTAAAAATTGAAAGTTTATAAATTTAAACAAATTGAAGCTTATTTTAAGTCCAAAGAAATAGTTTTCTGATTTACCACAGAGTCCACATTACCCCTACAGAAGTGGAGGCATACCTGTGTTGGAAAAAAGTGCAACATAAACAAGTTTCTTCTTTTGATACTCAAACAAATACTGCATTTAGTTACTGTAGTGACTGGGAAAAATTGGAAAATTCTACTTCAGAAAAATTCAGTGGGTAGGATAAGGTTAGGAGCAAAGTGTATAGTTTGGGCTTCCCAGGTAGGGCAGTGGTAAAGAACATGCCTGCCAATGAGGGAGACGCCAGAGCCGCGGGTTCAATCCCTGGGTCGCTCACGTAGACCCAGGTGCCCGCCCCCAAGGTGAATGAGGGCGTAAAGGCCTCTGGGTTTGCTTGTAGCTTCATCATAACCCGCCATGAGATGACACGGTCCTCCCCTGTGCCTTGCCAGCAGACATCATCCACCCCATTCCCACAGGCTCGTTCTTGTCTGCCTGTAAATCTGAGGTGCGGTGAGGCAAAGACGCTTCCCCAAGGTCTCACAAGATCTCAGGAGGCAGAGTGAAGACCTGTCAGGATGCCTGGCCTGAACCACCATGCCCCCGGACGGCACAGGAGTGAGCGCAGGTATTAGGAAGGTGCTAGTCGCTCAGTGTCTGACTCTCTGCGACCCCATGGACTGTAGCCCGTCAGGCCCTTCTGTCCATGGGATTCTCCAGGCAAGAATACTGGAGCGGGTTGCCATTCATTCTCCAGGGGATCTTCCTGACTCAGGGATGGAACCCACGTCTCATGATTCGCAGGCACATTCTTCACTGTCTGAGCCACAATGTTGTTGGCAGGTATTAGGAGCAGCATGCTAACGGAAGCAGGGATGGCTGCCAAGAGTCCGGGAGGGAAAGAAAACAACTTCAACATCAGAATTGTAGCATCCTTCAGAGCGCTGATGGGCTTTCCTAGTGGCTCAGTGGTAAAGAGTTCACCTACAATGCAAAAGCCTCAGGAGACATGGGTTCGATTTCTGGGTCGGGAAGATACCCTGGAGAAAGAAATGGCAACCCACTCCAGTATTCTTGCCTGGAGAATCCCATGGACAGAGGAGCCAGGCAGGCTACAGTCCATGTGGTCACCAAGAGTCAGACATGACTTAGCAACTAAGCCATCACCACCATCAGAGCTCTGAAGGGGATCTAATTAATGCTCTTAGTTTAAAAAAAAAAAAAAAAAAGAGGTATGTTACATCGTGTTAGTTTCTGTCCTGCGGCTGTAATAAATTACCACCAACTTGGCAATTTAAATCAACACAAATGAATTTTCTTACCTTTCCAGAAGTCGGAATTCAAAACAAGTCTCAGCAGCTTAAAATCCAGGTAGTAGAGCTGTGTTCCTTCTGGAGACCCTTAGGGAGAATCCATTTTCTTCCATGGCTCAAAGTTCCCTTCCATCTCCAAAGCCAGCCAGGGCCATACTGCTGACCAACTCCTGACCCAACTCCTCTGACTCCTGCTTCCTCTTATGATTATACTGAGCCCACCTGGATAATTCAGACTAATCTCCTTATCCTAAGTTCAGTTCAGTTCAGTCACTCAGTTGTATCTGACTCTTTGCAACGCCATGAATCGCAGCATGCCAGGCCTCCCGTCTATCACCAGCTCCCGAAGTTTACTCAAACTCATGTCCATCGAGTTGGTGATGCCATCCAGGCATCTCATCCTCTGTCATCCCCTTCTCCTCCTGCCCCCAATCCCTCCCAGCATCAGGGTCTTTTCCAATGAGTCAACTCTTCACATGAGGTGGCCAAAGTACTGGAGATTCAGCTTCAGCATCAGTCCTTCCAATGAACACCCAGGACTGATCTCCTTCAGGATGGACTGGTTGGATCTCCTTGCAGTTCAGGGGACTCTCAAGAGTCTTCTCCAACACCACAGTTCAAAAGCATCAATTCTTCGGCACTCAGCTTTCTTTATAGTCCAACTCTCACATCCATACATGACCACTGAAAAAACCATAGCCTTGACCAGACGGACCTTTGTTGGCAAAGTAATGTCTCTGCTTTTTAATATGCTATCTAGGTTGGTCATAACTTTCCTTCCAAGGAGTAAGCGTCTTTTAATTTCATGGCTGCAGTCACCATCTGCAGTGATTTTGGAGCCCCCAAAAAATGAAGTCTGACACTGTTTCTACTGTCTCCCCATCTATTTCCCATGAGGTGATGGGACCAGATGCCATGATCTTAGTTTTCTGAATGTTAAGCTTTAAGCCAACTTTCTCACTCTCCTCTTTCACTTCCATCAAGAGGCTCTTTAGTTCCTTAACCTAAAGTCAACCTTAACTCCACTGGCAACCATGATATACTGGTTATGTTTCCAGGGATTAGAATGTGCACAGTTTTGAGGTGTCATTATTTTGCTACCACGCATCTTTCTAGGAAAACGTTTCATGAATGATGTTAAAATGAAGTAGCTTTTGGTTTTTTAATGATTTGGAAAATTTATATATGATTCCTTGAAGTTGCTTAGGGAAATAAAGGCATTTCTCATCTTGAAAATTAGTTTATTCTGAAAAAGAAAAGCTATGTTGTCTACAACAGTACTTACACATTCAGGAGCTTGGATAGATTATATAAATCATTGTAAATAATACTATGTGACTGTAATAAATTTTAAAAACTTCACATTTTCCTGCTGCTTCAGCATCCCCACAAACAGGCTGTGAGCAGCTCATGCAGGGGACCAAGTGAAGTAGTGTGGTAGGCTGGTCCTGCCCTAAGTTACCCTTCCTGCCGTCTCCTGACTGTGACCTGTGACATTCAAACAGACTCATGAAATCTCCTCACGCCTTTTCATCTGTGTGCTCCATCTCCACCCACAATAAAGGCACTGCAGCCAAGTTCTCAGTCCCTCCCAACTCCCCATTTCCCTGGCTAAGCCTGCTCCCTTGACCTCTCCCCATGTGGCCCCTGGGTATGGCCTGGGGGCCTCCCTCTTCTAGAACCTGTGAATATAATAAATCCTTTAATTTCATATGTCTCTCCACATGTAACTCCAGAAATGGATATGCTGGAATGAGCCTTAAAGATCTCACAAGTGAACTTAATTGCCCATTTACAGCACAGTAACCATGAAATGCTTATAAAGAACATAGTAATCAGTCAAAGAAAAAAACTTTATAAATAACCGGCACCAATGTATCTTTCTACATAATTTTATCTCTCTGTGTCACATCGGACATATTCATCTAGTTGAGAAGTTGTCATCTATCTATACCTTTAGCCCCTCTCATCACTCTAGAACTTTCCTTCTAACATCCCCAAACCCTTACCAGACCCAAAAAAGCCAACATTTTTCACAGGAGTCTGATTCTTTGTGACCCCACAGACAGTAGCCCACCAGGCTCCTCTGTCCATGGAATTTCCCAGCAAGAATATTCAAGTAGGTTGCCATTCCTTCCCAGGGGATCTTCCTGACCCCGGGATCCAATCCACATCTCCTACATCGCAGACAATCTTTACCGCTGAGTCACTGGGGAAGCCTTCACATATCAGTAAGGGAGATCAACTATTTTAAGTGCCCAACTGTTCTATAGTTCTAAATTTAGTTAATTGACCATCTGCCCTTATAGCCATCTGCTGAAAAACCAAATGGCACCAAAGATGAAAGAAGAATTGACTAGTATAGTTGAAAATCATAGCATTTTAAAAGCATGATACTCTATTAAAGATAATAGTTGAAAATATTTTAAAACATGTAATAATGTCATCCAAATTTGTATTTTTCTAGCTAAAAACATTGTTGGTTAATGAGGTGGTGGATGACTAATTCCAGAATACACTGAAAGAAAAGATCCAATGAGAGAATTTAGTACATGGTGTGTGTGGGTGTGGGTGTGTGCGTTCCAGTTACAGCGCGTTTACCCAACCACTAAGTTCTGCAGCAAATCACAACTTGTCAGGTGTGGAGGTGTGGCACTGAGTAGCTTACAGTCATTAGTTTTGGTTCAATGCTTACAGCCTGAGGAACAAAGGCGCTACATTCTATGCACATTTAAAAAGCAATTTCATAAGCTTAAATGCCAACAGTTTCTCATAAATGTTGCTATAATTATTTTAAATCACCTAATAATATTCCAGGGAAAAAAGGACTTAACTCTGTTAAACCCAAATCCATTTCACAGAAATCATCAGCATGGTCCAGAGCTGGGAGATTTTTTCTTTGTTTTTTTTTTTCTGAATCAAGATGTCTGTCCTAGTTCAATTATTATTATAGTTTCCAAGAAGCCATCGCTAGGCAGGCATAAAAAAGTGATTCAATTGATTTAAAGAATACTGACTAATGTGGAAGATTAATAGACTAGGGAGATGCACAAAAGGCTTCTTTTCTGGGCTAAAAATCTCCAACCTGATCTTTATCTACCAGCATGGGAAAATCATAAGAGATTATTTTACATTCAAATCAGTTACCATTTCATTGTTAGCCTGTCTACCGCTTCCTTCAGGAATCCTGTTTTCACAAAATGAAAATAATGAGAAAATATGATCTATGCAAATATGAAGAAAGTCAAAATAATGATCTACTAAAGGCTTCTCTCATAAAAGCATCAGAACTTCTGAATAAGCAAATGTATTTTCCTGTCCAAAGAATCAAGTTTCTTGTTGGTTTATATTTTATTCTTTATGAAGTATTCTTATTACCTGGGTCTATTTGACAGGAGATGAAATATACTTGGATAGATTTTTTGTTCTGTGCATCAGTATCTTATCTACAATGATTCTCTGTACTTCGCATAATCAGTCATATTCATAGGTACTGGCCATGATACTTGGATTTGTGGGGTTTAGGAGGCCAAAGAACCAATTAAGCACTCAGCCTAAGCTCACTGGGTCAAGGTGTACTAGGTAAGAAAAATGAAATCGCTTTTTCATAGCTAAGTAACAATTGAATACTATTCCCTTAAAAATTCTTAAAATTTTATGATATACTTGAAATTTTTCATAACAAAATACTGGAGAAAAAGAAGCACATTCATAGAGTTAACCTAATAGTATTTCCTAATGTTAAACCCTGGAACCTCTGAAAGTAGACTCGTCAACCTTCTGTGCCTTGATCCCTAAGTTCTAGCCACTTCTGCTTAATTAATCAAAGCCCCAGATCCTGCCTGGTAGCATCTAGCATGCTACTACCCAAAACCTGTATAAAGCACACCAATGGAGCTGAATGGATAGGGTCTCTTCCTGCCTTCAGGAAAACATCCTTGCAATTGACTTCCTATATTTCTGAAAATAGGCCACCTAACTTTCTTGTGCTCAAGAGACCCCTAATCATCAGTAGAGAGGTCACCTAGGCTTTCATAGCTAGGTTCCGGCGCCCTCTGGAAGCCCCTTTATGTAATCATGTAGACGTGCTGTATCTACCTGGGTTTGGGATGCCTTTCCTCTTCAGCGTGCCACCCACACTGTGCAGTCTCTAGAGCATCAGCCTCCAAGCTTTTCCCACTTAAGTCTTTTAGAAGTAGCACCAGTCTCAAGATCCACTCCGATGTGGCTGTTGATTATGAGGACTTGTTCAACGCATCACTGTATGTAGAGTTGAGATAGTCGTATCATCTATTTTAACTGATTATAGTCCATAGCTTCAGAATGGTTGCACCATTTGGAGAAAAGGAAGGTCTTTCTTCCTTCCATAGACAAACCAACTGGACTGTTTATTAAACATTCAACCAGTATTTACTGAGCCAACAATCTACCATGCTGGTCTGTCAATCTGTCAAAAAAATAAAAAATAAAAAATTAGCTTCTTCTCACAAGCTTGTGATGATTTCCAATGAATTCCAATAAAAATATTTATTTTAAAATACAATTTTTAATTATCCCTATTTTTATTTTTACCCAAGTACCATTCACAAAGTTTTAAAAGTCTAATAGTACTACAAGCCTTATAATAAAAAATTTCAATATCCCAACTCAATATATCCCCCTCTTAAAATTTCCAATTAAAAAAAGAAACCTCTGTCAACTCTATTAGCTGATTATTCTGTAATTTAAGAATATATTGTTTATTTTAGTGAACAATTGCCTTCATGATGCTTACAACATGCCAAGAGATTTCTAAGTACTTTACTATAGTAACTCATTGAGTCCTCATAGTAAACTATAAGACAGTTATACCTACTTTCTAGCTAGGAAATTGAGGCAGAGAAAAGTCAAGTAACTTTGGCCCAAGGTCACATAGCCAGTAAGTCATGGAGTCAGGATCCTAACCTAAGCAAATCTGGTTCAAGTCAACAATTATAATCACAACAATCCATATATATTTCTAAGCGGTAATCTGAAACTACTATTTATTAATTTTTAAGTTTTTGATAATATCTATAGTCTATGATGAAAAATTAGGGTAATAGCCACAGAAAATGCACACACAAAACATAAACCACACACACACACACATACATCCCCTCCCCATTCTCCCAATACACATATCATATTTTTGTTAAATTACCATCTAGTTTACATTACTGTAACAGCTGACTCATGCAGTGCACATTGATTACATCTTTCTTGTATAGATTTTGGTTTTTAAGATTTTATTTCCAAGAAAATTTTTAGGTCTTGGACATCACACCTTGAATTATTTGATCTGTTTTGTTAATCATTTGAAGTAGACCTTATCCCTGTGATCTTAATTACTTTAAATTGATCCTGTTTCCCACATGAAACAGTTTTCAGAAGATTGCCTAACTGGACATGAAGAAGAGGTTAAACTCTCAGGTTCTCCTAGATTGCAGTTGGCACATAAGACTCCAGTAAAGAATACAGACTTAAATGAAGGACTATATCCATTGCTGTATTTATGTGCATATTTCCTCCCTCTTATCAGTAGATATTTTGTTGCTGAACTTACAGAATTGAAATGATGCACATTCCCGTGACTAATGCTGACCAGACACCTAGAAAACTCTAGAATTTCCACAATTTAGTTTGAAGAATATTCCCACTCCCACCTCCAATCCCATGTACAGAAGCTTTAAGATGCTAGGAACGAGCAACTGAAGAGCAATTACCAGTGCTCCTTTTATTTTTACAAAAATAAAAAAGGCACACCGAAATTATTTCATAGCTCTTATTTAAGCTTTGAAAGTCACAGAAACACATGAGAAGAGAATTGACAGAGTGGGCATCAGATGTTTAATTCAAAACTTAATGATGACACAGAGGAAATATAACACTATTAAAATTAGAGGTACATTGACAATTAAATGTATAGTATTGCTGAAAGTATTTCCAAATTTGTTGAAAGTTAACTTGATTATTTTAAATATATATCATTTGAACTGGGTTTAACCTGTTTTATGAATGAATAAATATATCTTTGAATACAAATTAATAATTATAAAACACATCTACAAATTTTTTGAAAAAATTCTTTGTAAAAAAGTTTCCCATAGTTATGTTATTTCCTTAAAAACTTACATTTCAAATAATGTGAAAATTAACTTTCATCTAGACTGCTTCCTAATAAACAGAAATTCTGAATAAGTGAAGTCTATATTCATAGTACTCAATTAAACTAACTGCAGTGTTAAAATAAAATGCTTTAACAACCTCACATATCAGCTATTTAGTCATTCTCCTTTGAAAACTACCTTTCAATTTTCAGCTTGAAAAGCAAAATATAAAGTCAGTCTTATATATTGATAAGAAAGAAGTTTGAAATTACAATATATTTTAGTTTATGTCAGAAGTTATCAGAACTACAAATCCCAACACTTTATTTATAGACAATTTTTTCTAGACCATGTTATTGCAAGTGCCTCACCCACTGCGGAAATGTTCAGTAGAATTTCATCTTGTTTTCAAAACCCAGTCTTCCCTTGGTGCAAGCTTTGAAAATATTAACATTTTCCCCCAGTATCAGCTGAACACAGTAAGAGAAAATAAACCATATGACATAATTCATTCTGTCAGGAAGAAATCCATCAAGTCATCCTAGACAGTCGAGACTCAGAAATAGGGCATAAGTAATGGATCAGGCTTAGAAACTTAAAATAATGTTCAAATCACAATAAACATAGAAAATTGACACTAAAAAAAAGGCAGCCATCTGACAAATATGCCATCAACACATGCATTCTGCATCTTTGTACAGGCTAGAACTTGTAGATACAGAGAGGGTAAATTTAACACATTCATCAAAAAGAGGAAAAAAAATGGAGGATTTGATTCAATATGTGTTTAGCAACTAAACAAATAATTTTAAAGTTTAGTCATCAGCTCTGGCTTCCTCACAACAATCTAATCCTGATCCTAAAACTAAATATTTTATTAAGTCCCATAGGTTTTACTGGCAGACGCAGGCCTAGGCCAGTCCTATGTCTAACCAGGCATATGCAGGTGATACATCTTGTGAGGCTGGTACACATGATGGAAACAGAATTCCAAGCTCAGATGCAGTGACCCAACAACATCCATAAGACTCGATCACCCTGCTCCCCACCCTGCCCTACTGCCAGGTTCAGCTTTGTTTCTAGATAATACATACGGGATCTAGGGCATGCACCTGAGTGAGGTTGCTCTTCTGAAATGTTCCCTACATATCTATGGCTAGGACTCTGACAAGTCCTATGGTCCTACGTTGCCAAGTTCTAGCTTGGCAATAAATCGAAGAAGCAACAACTCGAGTAACCATTCTTAAGAATTTGAAACAATTACCCTAGATATTTTTATATATTTGTTTAAAAAGAGAAATTGTACCATTACACGCCAGTCAGGATGGCTGCTATCCAAAAGTCTACAAGCAATAAATGCTGGAGAGGGTGTGGAGAAAAGGGAACCCTCTTACACTGTTGGTGGGAATGCAAGCTAGTACAGCCACCATGGAAACAGTGTGGAGATTCCTTAAAAAACTGGAAATAGAACTGCCATATGACCCAGCAATACCACTTCTGGGCATACACACTGAGGAATCCAGATCTGAAAGAGACACGTGCACCCCAATGTTCATCGCAGCACTGTTTATAATAGCCAGGACATGGAAGCAACCTAGATGCCCATCAGCAGACGAATGGATAAGGAAGCTGTGGTACATATACACCATGGAATATGACTCAGCCGTTAAAAAGAATTCATTTGAATCAGTTCTAATGAGATGGATGAAACTGGAGCCCATTATACAGAGTGAAGTAAGCCAGAAAGATAAAGAACATTACAGCATACTAACACATATATATGGAATTTAGATAGATGGTGGCGATAACCCTATATGCAAAACAGAAAAAGAGACACAGATGTACAGAACAGACTTTTGAACTCTGGGGGAGAACGTGAGGGTGGGATGTTTTGAAAGAACAGCATGTATATTATCTGTGGTGAAACAGACCACCAGCCCAGGTGGGATGCATGAGTCAAGTGCTCGGGCCTGGTGCACTGGGAGGACCCTGAGGAGTCGGGTAGAGAGGGAGGTGGGAGGGGGGATCGGGATGGGGAATACGTGTAACTCTATGGCTGATTCATGTCAATGTATGACAAAACCCACTGAAATGTTGTGAAGTGATTGGCCTCCAACTAATAAAATAATATTTAAAAAAAAAAAAACAAAAAACAAAAAAAAAAAAAAAAAAAAAAAAAAAGAGGAATTGTATATAACTTACCAAAAAAGTCCATTCATCTCTCTCAGTAATTGAGAAAACAGAACAAACAAACAAACAAAAATGTGTATGGAAGATTTCGTCAATGTAAGTAGCATAACAAATGACCTAATGAACAAATATACATTTTACATTTACGTTTTAACCAAGTTGTACAAAGTAGACAGGAAATATTTACAAAAACTGACCATATCCTGGTCATGTATGGACATATATAACATATATAGCACTGAAGATAAGTCAGGAACCTAGCAATAGATAAGAACAGTGCCTCGATACCAAGTAGGGTTATCCTGGGAATAAAAGGCCAATTCAACATTCAAAAATCAGTCAACATAATCCATCATATTTACAGACAAAGGAGATTCAACATCCATTCATGACCTTAATGCATTATAATAGAAGGGCACTTACTGAGCCTGAAAAAGTCACCTGCAAAAACCTTTAACATCAAACTTAATGGTGGGACACTGAATGCTTTCTCACTAAGACTGGGAACAAGTTTTGAATGATTTCTTCCAGAAAGCTAGAACAAGGGGCGGGGAGTAGAGGGAATTTCCAAGATTTTTCTGGTATCCACAAGCCTATTTTGCTCTTATACTTCACCATCTGATTTGCTGAATTACATTTCAGCGAATTTAAGAGAAATATTCATCTCTATATATCAAATTATGTGATCCTCTTCTTTTAGCATCCCATCTTTAAGCATTTTCTCATTTTCCCATCCAGGAAAGATATCTTCATCCAAGGATTCTCCAGCTCCCTTTGTAATTCTTTGATATCCAGGATGGCCCATGATATTTAACAGTTACTTTTGCAATTCCTTCTCCCTGGTCTGTTCAAATCTCAGACTTTATCTTTCTTACCTTTTCATAGCAGCATCCAAGTTAATCACTTGTGTAAAGCTGGTAATCAATTAATATGTCTCTAAAAGACTAGAAAATTTCTGCTAAACATTAGAAAAAAGCCAATGAAACGCTGCACCTCACCTGTCATCTAAAAGCTCTAACACCTGTTCATGTCATTCATTTAGGACACCTCTTAGTGCACTTTCTACTGGCATAGTTGTTAAAATTCAAATGAGGCACTAATTAACTGCCACTCAGTTCCTTATAACCACAGAACCATAGAAGTTAAGTAAAGCTAATAGAACATATCTGAAAATAGGAAAATATAGTTAGCAGCATTTCTTTTCCAACTTAAAAATCTAGTTCTCCTACAAAAGGAAATATGAAACTCATGCTTTACAGAATTTTGCACTATTATAGTGAGTGAGTGAGTGAGTGAGTGAAGTCACTCAGTCGTGTCCGACTCTCTGCGACCCCATGGACTATAGCCTACCAGGCTCCTCCATCCATGAGATTCTCCAGGCAAGAGTACTGGAGTGGGTTGCCATTTCCTTCTCCAGAGGATCTTCCCAACCCAGGGATTGAACCCTGGTCTCCTGCATTGTAGGCAGACACTTTACCATCTGGTGCACTATTAGAAGCCAAAACAAAATTATAGAAGTGTACAAACAGATAATATAATTTTTTTTCTCCATTCATGTCACTGATGGTAAGGTAGACAACTCTGAGAAGTTTATCAGAAATGAAACTGGATCTTTCAAGAGCTAGGAAAAAAGAGATCATTTATTTATGAGGAACTTCAGATAAAAAAACTCAGTGTCTTTTGCCAAATACTTTTTTTAATCACTATCCTGAAGCACAGAATTTTGGAAAAATGAAAAAACATGCATAAAAATATCAAGTCTTTCCCCAATAACATGACATTTCCAAATATAGTGATATCCATGCTCATTAACAGCAAAGATTCATTTTCTTTACATTTGATATTGGAATCCTTCTGACACGTAGCTGCTATGTGTGTTTAAAGTCAGTTAGATATATAAAATAACTATATGGTCCATGCATTCAGCATTTCACCTTGCATATACCCTTTTGACAAGATTAGACTGTAACAGTTTCTTGTTAACACAGACCAAATTATTTTCTGGAAGAGGAAAAATGCCAGGAGATAGAGTACTTAGCACAGTTAGTGACACAAGGTGGTCATTCAATAAGAATTTGTTGAAAGAAAAGAGGGAGGAAAGAGAAAGAGAGAGAAAGGAAGGAAAGAGTCAAATAAATGTCTTTCTAGTCATATACAAAATAGATGCTTTGCAGTTATAATCGTAAATAAAAATGAGTCATTAAAAATGAAAGCAACTATTTAGAGTGAAGGCAAATTCTTCACTGAAGGCATAAATTAATTACTGCAATTTTATTTCAGATTCCTCTAAATGATTTCTTTCCAATCTCAAACCTCCATGGATTTAATTAAGACTTTTTCCCCCAGGTTTTAGACTTCCTTCCTTAATCATAATATTTTCCTGGGCTTCTTATAGGTAGCTCTGGAACTTCAAACTTTTAAATTCATTTCTTGCTTATCACTCCTACACAAATAACTGGTATTTATTGAGAGGACCTATCTTCTAATATCAAACTACTATATTTGATTAAGATTCTAAAGTTCCATTTGGCTCAGCCACATTGCCTCAAGCTTTTACAGCAATCAGGAATAAATTTATGTAAACTTTGATATTACCAGAACTTAAAGGGAAACTGCAATATAGGCAAAGGGTTTAGAGAGACATGAGGATATTCTGTCTACAGGTTCAAGAAGTCATTCTTAGCCAGGGAAGTTTGGTCTTGTTAAGAGAGGTTTATCTCTGTGGTTTTCTTCCTGTAGTTCTGAGGTTGCAAGTTCAGTTAGCTGCTCTCCAAGCTAAGTGCAATTTCCCAGATCATCTTCTTTACAGGAAAGAGAATGAACTGACCAGCCCATCTCTATTAGCTGCAGCAATAGCAATCATATTAGCTCTCATTGTAAAGGACTAACTTTCCTTTCTGGTGCACATTATCCTCTTGTAAGCTTGAGGTTCTCTAAGTTTTGCTCTGGGACTGGTCACTCTTCACTGGCCATCCAGATTTCAGAACAGTAGAAAAAAGAAAGGAAACCCTGAAGGACAGAGAAGTAACACCCAGGCTTTCTTGACAATCAACCTTTTTCCTGCTAGTGCTGTTCAGGGTTTTGTGGTTTGTTTGGGGCGGGGGAGGGTTGGTGAATGGGGAAGCAAGTATTTGCTTTACATGTGCTAACTCGGAAAGTTTACCTCCCACACATCCTTCTTGAGGTTGTACTTCTAACAACAACAACAACAACAACAACAACAACAAACGTTCAGGAAGTGGTGAATCCACTTGAGGAAGAAGTAAAGGGAAATTCCAGGTGTGAGAACAAGTCATGTAGATCGTAACCAAAAGACCCCAAGAAAGACAGATTTCCCAGAAAAAGAGGGTTACTTCATGCAACAGGTATTAAGATTGCAAGGCTGTAAAACTCAAGGATATGGCAAAGACTCATTTTTTTTTTTAATTAACAGTAAAAATAGAAAGATGCATAGATTTCAGGGTGGAGAATGATGAAAGGGTGTACAAGAAAATAAAACATGATATGATATTACACAGTTGTTTGAAAAGTGAAAAATAGTAACCCATTTGACTTGGTGGGTAGGAACATTCTCGTTTAAGGAAGGCAGAAGTCATCATTTGGGATTCATAATTAAACAAATACAACCCTTAGAAATCTTTACATTACTAAAAATATAAACATTGTCTGTTGGATCTTTGCTTTCATTCATTCATTGGCTGTATTCTAGGCACCAATCTAGAAAGTGATTAAAATCTAGGTTTTTAAAAAACCTTCAAAGATAGCATAGAAGATTAATTTTTATTGTAGAACTGAATTAAATGTGACCTTACAACAACAGCCATGTCTCAGAAACAGTGGGAGATGAATATGATGGGGAGAGAAGGTAAAGAGAAATCATAAGGGCCTAATAGTGTCACATTATAAAAATGGGAGTCTGCAGTGATTAACTCGGAGGAACAATAAATGGAAGCAAAAATATACTATTTAAAATTCCAATAAATAATAAATTTAGAGTAGGAGAAAGAATGAAAGGTAGAATTTGGTGAGTTAAATCTTCATCCTGCATTGTTGGGAGTCTATATCTACTGTCTTGATAGAGTGGATTATTAGCAGAAGAAACAGAAGCATGTCATCTAGAGGGATAATTAGAGATTTTTCAAGTTTTTCCAAAAGGGCTGCTAAATTTTTCATTGATTTATATTGAATTTATAAAATTATCTAAGATTGACATTGTTTTCAATACTAATCACATATCTATGAAGAAGATATATATTTATACTGATTCAGATACTTTTGCATTCATTCATAGAGTTTTAAAGTCTTCTCCATGAAGACCTTGTAGTTGAGGGCCTTTGGGGAGCCAGTACTGTGCTAAGAGCTAAATAAAACCTACTAACTGCTTTTACCACTCCCCTCCTGGTTGGAGGATCTCCTGGCTAAATGGCCAGCCAAATCGAGGTAACAAGTATAATTTAAAGTAGAAATAAGACTATCTGTTCAATTTTTGTTTTGTTTATTGCATGATATTTACTTGAGTTTAATTAAAATTAGGGTCATGGTCTACACTTTGCCCTCAGATTCTGCTCTACCCAGAAGAGGACCAGGGTCCAGGCCTGAATTTATTCTGTTATTTATGATGAAGTCTCTCTAGATAAGATAACTGGGGAAGAAAGTCCTGAGTAAAATAAATTATCCTAAGGGAAGAGGAGTCAGGACCTGGGGGAGAGGCAGAGGAGGAGAGGGGAATTCGGCCCTTAGGATGTGATGGTCCCCACAGCTCCAGAAGAAAGGCTGGACATTAGGTCTAGTAATATTTCCCACTCTTTCTCCTCTTTTAATATCCCCAGGGCACACCCCCCTCACTTTTCCTCAGTGGCTTCTACAGCCCTGTTCTATTTTAAGAAACACTGCACCAGAAACCTCAACCAAAGATTAAAGCCCAAATTGGATCAAATGACTAATAAACATAAGAAAAGATATTCAACCTTTTTAATATCTTGAGATCTTGCCTAAGGGTTTTTTTTTTAAATAAGGGTTTTCAACAAGTGAAGAAGGTTGTCAGAATCACTTCGAAGTGAGGGCACATAAACTCAAAACAAAATTGTAATTCAACATATCATTCTGAGGTCTCAAGATGTAAATGAATACTTGGACTGGACTGTGAAGAAAAATGAGCGCCAAAGAATTGATGCTTTTGAACTGTGGTGTTGGAGAAGACTCTTGAGAGTCCCTTGGACTGCAGGGAGATCCAACCAGTCCATCCTAAAGGAGATTAGTCCTCGGTGTTAACTGGAAGGACTGATGCTGAAGCTGAAACTCCAGTACTTTGGCCACCTCATGCGAAGAGTTGATTCATTGGAAAAGACTCAGATGCTGGGAGGGATTGGGGGCAGGAGGAGAAGGGGGCGACAGAGGATGAGATGGTTGGATGGCATCATCGACTCGATGCACATGAGTTTGAGTAAACTCCGAGTTGGTGATGGACAGGGAGGCCTGGAGTGCTGCGATACATGGGGTCGCAAAGAGTTGGACACAACTGAGTGACTGAACTGAACTGAACTGATTTAAATACCTTAAAAAGAGGATATTAAACACACACACACACACACACACACACACACACACGCACATGCAGCTCTTTCAGCTCTTGAAAAATAGCACAATAAAACAGAAAAACTAAAAGCCATATTTTATTAATGAAACCCAGGTTTTACAAACCTAATATCTCAGAGCACACAGCTGCTGAATGCTCTGAACGCCCCGACCCAGCTGCATGACTACATGGAAGTTAGATGACAGGAGTTAGCCGACTCTTTGTGACCCCATGGACTGTAGCCCACCAGATTCCTCTGTCCATGGGATTCTCCAGGCAAGAATACGGTAGTGCATAGCCATTCCCTTCTCCAGGGGGTCTTCCTGACCCAGGGATCAAGCCTATCCCAGCCCTAAAGAGATGGCAGCCCTGTACTTTCCAAAGCAGCAGCATCCCTTCCCCCATTTGGGGCCACACCTGTAGCTCTAATGGCAGTCTCTATTCAGGAGCTTGTTCTAGAGGCATTTTCCACTCTAAACTCAGTGTTTTAAATGAACTGAAAGACTGAAAGTAGCTCACCTGATCTAAAAGCTGTAGGCTGTGCATGCCCATCACAGAGTAAACTGAAGTTCAATTTAAGTCCTAAGGTCACCCTGATTCTGAGACCTTAAAACCCTGATGCTCTATGTTCCACCCCAAACATCCCCTTCAGAGCAGCTGACCTTTTGTAGCATTTAAGGATATGCAGAATGACTAATACTGTGGTATTTAACCATTTAAAAAAATATATTTTAAGTAAAAAAAAATAAAATAAAATAAAATATTTTAAGTAGTTAAATACACTGAGTAGTTTAGAATGTATCCTTATGTCATTTTTTCAGTGAAATGAGCTCTGGAGGGTATACCATGATATACTTATAAAGCAAATGTAATATTTATCATGGACTTTTTTAATCCCTTCATTATAAAGCATCTTGAGCCTCTGGCCGCTGAATAGACCTTAAAAAAGTGTTTCCAGATGTTGTAACATTAGAATTAAGAGCATGTAGAGTAGTGCCAGACACGAGGGAAAAAGTAATTAGGTAAGTGAATAAAAGTGAGAAATGAGAGGAGCTGAAGAGATATTCAAGAGATTTTCAAAAGATAGAATCAATAGAAGGAAACCAATACTCTTAACTTGAGCAACATTCTGTATGGCAACACCACAGCTAATATCTGTTCAGAAACATAATTTGGGGTGATGTATAAAGGAAAAAGATAATGTAGTTTTGTGTAGTTTGAAGTATCTGTGAGCTATTTAGGTGGAAATGTCTAGCAAGTAGTTAGATATACATCTAGAATTCGGGAACAACTGGTTTATATAAATTTGCTTTCAGTTTGAAGTAAAATTTGCAAACCATGAATTCACTCATTGGAAATGTATAGTTCAGTGATTTCTAGTAGATTTTGCAGTTGGGCAATCACTGTGTCATTCCACTTTTACAACACTCCCGCTTCTAGTCCCATGCAGACACAGATCTACACTGTGTCTGTACAGTTTTAGAAATTTCATATAAATGGAGTCATCCAAGATGTATGCTTTTGTGTCTGGCTTCTTTCCCATAGCATAATTTTGTTGCACATGTCAGGAGAAAGAAGTTTTCCCCTGCCCTTCTAAATTATTTTCATTGCACTAGTAATTAAATGGACATGAGACAGATTAACAGGAGAAAATCACACAGAAGTTTGATAACATGGATACATGGGGAAGACTCAGGAAAACAGAAAATCACCAAAGTGACTGAAGCCTTCACCTCAAACACCATCTTAAGCCAACAACAAAGACAGAAAAGGATGTTGAAGGTAGTGGCTTGGGACCTCGAAGTGAAGGAAGGCAATTCACATGGAGATGGAAAAGCAAATGTTTGGTAAACGTTTCCTGGGCCATGCAGAGACCATGGGACACAGAGAGGAATTGTAACAGGCTTTTCTAAGTTCCTCCCTGTCTACTTTACCTAGTTCTTACCAGTGGTTATCCATGGTGATAGCTTCCTTCCTGGAAGAGGTCCTCTGTCTACATTCTTTTAGACAGTTGGGGGAAAGGTCAAAGTTTCTCCTGGAGTCTTTTGGACCTTGACTTTTTTCAACATGAAATAATCCATATTCCAAAGAGACATTTGGGGATAGCAAATTTTGTTCCCCTGAACATGTATTAGTAGTTCATTCCTTTTCATTGCTGAGTAGTATTTCACTCAATGGATACAGATTTTGTTTATCCATTCACATATGGATGGACATCTCTATTTGTTATCCATTCACATGTCCATGGACATCTATTCTACTTCATCTTTATTCTGGAATTCAGGCTGATGGATTAGGCCCTTTATGGAGCAGTTGCCTTAAAGCTTCTGCCTGAAAGTAACACACACCAGTTCCAGTCATATATCTTCGGTCATTCTAATCACATGGATAAGCCTGACTTTAAAGAATGAAAAAGTGTAATTCTCCTGTAGGGAGGGGAAGGAAAACAAATATTGGTAAAGCTGAAGTCTATATTCTACCACACTCAGAGAGAATAAATGGCCAGAACTGGACAAGGATAAAATGTTGTGGAATGCTAGAAGTCATTTACTTATAAATGCATTTTACTGAACACCTACTGTGTGTCAGTGAAACTGTGTCTCTCATCATCCAGCAACATAGCCTGGCCTTGTTCTTATGACTGTGACAGGGGATAAATAGGACCAGTAGACACAATCAAGACCTATGCTTGAAATTCACACAATCTCACCACATTCTCTAGCCAAAGCAAGAGAATTCTCCACTTACCCACTTTAAAGAGACCAAATAGACTCCACTTCTTGGTGTGAGAATCTATAAAGTCACCCTGAAAAGGGCCAGATATAGAGAAGATGCAAGCCTTTTTACAACCAAGTTACCACATATCAAAATGCTAATTATCACAGTAAACCAGAGTAACACTATTTCTACATCCATATTGGAAACTTCCATTGGAAATGAATCACTGAGGGTAAACACAGGATGGAGATGATTGTTGGCTGCAATTTAACGGTAAAACTTGGTCAGGTCTCAAGAGGTTCATGTTGTTCTCTGTCAGGATGGGGTCAGTACTGCCTGGGGGTTCCATTGGCTAGCCCTTCCCCATGGCTTCACTGGGCGTTGGTCTCATCCTTGAAAACAAGGTGGAGAGAGGCACCCTCTCCATCTCACTGCACTTGAGGCTTGTGGGGAGAGTGGCAGAGGGGCAGCTTCAAATCTCTGACGCAGCTCTGGGGCCCTTCCACCCATCACTGAAGAGCAGCACAGGCTCACAGCTGGATGGTTCGGTCTGATCCTGCAGGGTCTTTTTCTGTCCTCTTTCTCTGTTTCCTTTAACCCCAGGTGGTAATGTATCTGCAGTTATCTTTTCATCTCTGTTCCTGCCTTTTGTTGAGGTGGTTGATTAAACCCTTGGGTCACACCCACTCTAATCTCCTGTCTAATCTATCACACCCTTAGTGTTCTCTTCTGAACAATTTTCTCATTTTTCATAATATGGACAAGTTGAGAATCTTCAACTCTTTAGGTATCTAATTCCTTTTCCTTAGCCATTTCATCTTTAGTTCATTTTTCTCCTCTCACAACTTACTTTAAGCAGTCAAGAGGAACCAAGCTGCTCCTTCAACTTTTTTTTTTTTTTTTTAGAAATCTCCTTTGCTAAATATTTAATTTCATCAATTGCAAGTTCTACCTTCCACAAAACTCTAAAACATGAATACGATTCAGCCAGGTTCTTTGCCAGTTTATAACAAGGATTGCCTTCCCTGCAGTTTCCAATGACATTTTTGTTCCAGATTTCATCAGAATGGCCTTTGACTGCCCATATTTCTATGAACATTCTGTTCATGGTTACTCAGATATTCTCTAAGAAGATGGAAACTCTCTCTATGGCTTTCCTCTTTCCTTTCAGAGCTCTCACTAGAATCATCTTTTAAAATCTGCCCTTGGCATTTCAGGCTTCTCCTAGCATGCACCTCAAAATTCCTCCAGCTTCTAGCCATTACCGGTTCCAAAGCCACATCCATGTTTTTACAGCAGCACTCCCACTTTTAGGAACTAATTTCCATCTTAGGCCACTCAGGCTGCTATAACAGAGTGCCATAGACTGAGGGGCTTATAAACAACATGAATTTATTTCTCACAGTCTGGAGGCTGCAAGTCTGAGATCATGGATCGATTCTGACGAGAACCCTCCTTTAGGTTATAGACTGGAATTTCTCATTGTATCCTTGCTTGGCATAAAGAGAGAGAAAGCTCTGAGGTCTCTTTCATAAAAGTGTTAATTCCATTCATATGGGCTCTACGCTCATAACCTAATCATCTTCCAAAAGCCTCACCACCTAATATCATCATACCGGGGGGTTAGGATTTCAACATATGAATTCAAAGGTGGGGGAGGGAACAAAAACATTCAGTCCATAACACCACTGAATTGTTTCCCCCATCTGTAGTAATAGAGAAATTTCTATATTTTATGAGATTCTGTAATGATCAGTATGGAAATTATCATCAAAATTCCCTATGCCAGAGAGCTGAAAGTATGTTTTTCCAATGTAGTATAGGAACAGTTCTGCTATAAAATGTAATGTGCACGTTCAGTCTTGTCCAACTTTTTCAACCCCATGGACTGTAGCCTGCCAGGCTCCTCTGCCCATGGAATTTTCCAAGCAAGAATACTGGAGTGGGGTGCCATTTCCTCCTCCAGGAGATCTTCCCCACCCAGATATCAAACCCACATCTCTTGCGTCTCCTGCACTGGCAGGTGGACTTGCAGGTTTGTATGGAATTGCTTAAACTTCAAAATATACCAGAATATAGTCTGACTATATGGTGATACTGCGGAGAAGGCAATGGCACCCCACTCCAGGACTCTTGCCTGGAAAATCCCGTGGATGGAGAAACCTGGTAGGCTGCAGTCCATGGGGTCGCTAAGAGTCAGACACAAGTGAGCAACTTCACTTTCACTTTTCTCTTTCACGCATTGGAAAAGGAAATGGCAACCCACTCCAGTGTTCTTGCCTGGAGAATCCCAGGGACGGGGGAGCCTGGTGGGCTGACATCTACGGGGTCGCACAGAGTCGGACACAACTGAAGTGACTTAGCTTATCGTGATACTGAGGTACATGATTCCCGGAACATATCATGTGCAGGATTTTAGCAGATTGGTTTGAGCACTAAATAGTATAAAGGCTAATTTCTCATAGGAAAATTTATCTTCCATTTATTTCTTCCCCAATATGCAGAAGAAGTTGTCACTTTGTAACATCTGAGATAAATAGACTAAAATAGAGGATTATCCTAAATATCTGGAATTAGAAAGAAGGAGTGACAATTTGAATGCTAATAGCATTAAGAGCCCGATAATTATGACATAAATGAAACATCATTTTAAAACTCACCACTTGCTGGGTGAAATACTCTTAAGAGTAGTTTTCTACACTGCTCATCTTTGAAACGGTCTGTGTAGCGGAGCAAAATTCGCCACCCCAAAATGTTTCTCTTGAATATAAGGATTAGGGCTGCCCTGGGAGCTCATCTGGTAAAAAACCTGCCTGCAACGCAGGAGACCCTGGTTCGATTCCCTGGCCGGAAAGATCTGCTGGAGAAGGGATAGGCTACCCACTCCAGTATTCTTGGGCTTCCCTGGTGGCTTAGCTTGTAAAGAATCTGCCTGCAGTGTGGGAGACCTGGGTTCAGTCCCTGGGTTGGGAAGATCCCCTGGAGAAGGGAATGGTTATCCACCCCAGTATTGTGGCCTGGAGAATTCCATGGACTGTATAGTCCATGGGGTCTCAAAGAGTTGGACACAACTGAGCAATTCTCACTTAGTTACAAGAGGCTGATTATTTTTAAGAAACAAAAAACTCAGGAAGTCTTCTCTTTACCTCCCCCTTAGCTGCCTAAAGATTCAGACAAAGGGTCTGTTTCAGGAATAGAGCTATCATCAGATATAGCTGCGAAGAATATGGACAAGGTGTGGTGGAAGACAGGCTGCTCAGGTGGCTCAGTGGTAAAGAATCCGCCTGCAATGCAGGAGAGGCAGGAGACGGAGTTTGATTCCTGGGTCAGGAAGATCCCCTGAAGGAGGAAATGGCAAACCACTCCAGTATTCTTGCCTGAAAAGTCCCATGGACAGAGGAGCCTGGCAGGTACAGTCCATGGGGTCACAAAGAGTCAGACATGACTGAGCGACTGAGCAAACACATTCGTGGTGGAAGAAATGCAGATCAGCATCCAGTCTGTGTCCATTGTCTCTGCTGCTGCTGCTGCTAAGTCACTTCAGTCATGCCCGACTCTGTGCGACCCCATAGACAGCAGCCTAGCAGGCGCCCCCGTCCCTGGGATTCTCCAGGCAAGAACACTGTAGTGGGGTGCCATTGCCTTCTCTGATTGTCTCTGCAGGGTCCAGCAAATACTGGTTTACCAAACATTTGCTTTCCATCTCCATGTCAGTTGTCTTTCTCCCCGTTGAAATCCCAAGTCACCATCCCCAACATCCTCCTTTGTCTCTAGCTGAAGATGGTTTCTAAGGTTAAAGTTTCCACTATTTAGGTGAGTTACTCAGTTTTCCTGGGTCTCTCCCATGCACACATGTAATTACACTTCTGTTTGATTCTCTTCTGCTGATTGGTCTCGTGTCAGTTTAATTCTTAGACCAGGCAGAAGAACCTAGAAGGATAGAGAATTGCCTTGCTCCCTGACAGTTGTCTTTCTCCTTGACAATTGCACCATATGGGACCTTCTTTGGCACTATTTCTCACCTATGCTGGCATAGTCATTACTGCTAGTCTAAAGATACTTTGTTTTGAAAACTGTGAGGCACCATTTTGAATATCACTTGCATTTAGATACAGAACAAATCGAAATGAAGTCAGATGCCTGAATGTGGAAAAAAACTACTCACCTTCCATCTTCAATGAAGGAGTTAGAAATCACTTGCAAACCAATTACCATGCTAGGCAATTTCAAATGGGAAAATTAATATGTATTTCATATCAAAATAACTAAGTATATAGTCAAATATACTTTATGTACAGATTTTCTTTGGCACTTGTTAGCCAGAGAGTCTGGAGAGAGATATCCATTTTCGTCAGTCTTATCCTATGATAATATATGCAACAAGACAGGAAAAGATACAGTTCAATCCCACTTTTCTGCTGATTTACTGCCACTCACAAGGCTGACAGAACATTACACCCGAGGCATCAATATTAATCATTCCACAGCTGTTCTCAATTTACCTCTTGAGCTTCCCAAATGTTAATAGCATATACTGGTCCAGAATGGCAAAAAGAAAAGTTCTGAGTAAAGGTTTAAATACCTATTAGGAAAGATATAGATAGAGATGACATTATAAGTTACAGATTGAAGCAGATATGACCAAAAAGGGACCTGTAAAACAATTCTGTTTTTAAATTTGTTATAAACTGCACAAAGAATGCTTAAAGAGCATTCATGTACGTTACAGACGCTACTTATGTGAATTTGTATATGCACTTCCACAAGACCTAGGAAATTCTTTGGCAATTAGATGTCACAAGAATAGCTTTTCCAAACAAGTGAAAATTTACTATTGTACGGATTAAGAAAAAATAGCTTGGTTTGTGGGTTTAGACTTTTCCTGTATACAAGCAGTCAAGAAGGAAAATGGAAAAATTGCTTTTTTAAGGAAAATGAAACTGTTTTCTACCAACTCCATTTGTTTACCTACCTAAATTTTCTTTTAGAAATGTTGGATAACTGGTTAAAAGAATAATTTTAACCTTAATTCCCTGAATAAAGACTGGGAAAAAAATTCAACACTGACCACTGTCTCTTCCTAGCTTACTGGAAGTTTATAGGGCCCCCAAATCAATTTTAGATACAAAAATTCTCTCCTAACGTAGCTTTAAAAAGCAAAATAAAACCTTGGATGCTAGATAACTTACTTAACCTGTCTCTGAATTTTTTATTTTACACATTTATAAAATAAAAATAGTATTATCCCCCCCATAAGAATTGCTGTAAGATTAAATATGATATATATATTTAAAACCTAGATGAATAATAGTCAACTTATCTGGAATAAAAAATATGGATTTGGAAAGAAGAGTAATTTCTAACAAGAAAGTGTATAATGGGGGTACTCTTTTGCCCCCTTCTGATGCCTGTGTCAGAAGCTTTCTCTATCTCCTTTATACTTTAATAAAACTTTATTACACAAAAGCTCTGAGCGATCCAGCCTCGTCTCTGGCCCTGGAGTGAATTCATCTCCTCTGGAGGTCAAGAATCCCATGTCTCTTCGTTCAGCAACAACCTTCCATCTTGGGGGCTCGTCCAGGATCCTTCAGGACAAGATGGGCCTGACAATCTATGTGAGCCTACTACTGCTGACTCCAGAAATCCTGAGTCTGCCGTTTGATCCTCAAGACAATGCCTTCCTGTCCTGGGCTCGCTCCTATGCTGCATTCCACAATCGGTCTAACTGCTGGGTCTGTGGAGCACTCCCCTCTTCCTCAGTGGAAGGCTTCCCATGGTGGACATCTCCACTTCAAGGAAAAGACTTTCTCCAAGTGTGCAAATACCTTCAACAATTGCATGTGATGCCTCTTCTTAAACTGATGACATCTAACAACCTTAAGATGGACTGATGTAACTATGGACATAATGTGACTTTTCATTTTGATTTTAACTTGGTTTAATGACTATTTTGCCTTACATCTGTAACTGTATAATGGGGTTTTCTAACCATCTAAAAGCTTTTAATTTACAAATAGTTGTCTGAGCTCCTATGAGTGCCACAGCCTCCTCCAACTATTACTTGGAGCCCCTGGATCAGACATCCTCACTATGAGAATTAGAAGAATATGTTGCCTCACCAATTTAGGGACAGCGCCCCTTGTCAGCTCGGAAGCAGCTATGGAATGAGAACGATGCCCCTTTTCCCTAGGCAACATAATTCTCCTAAAAGAAAAGGGGGGAATGAGAGCCATTTCCTAGGCAGGTTGATAAGAAGTCTAGGGGTCCCCAAGAAGAGAGAGGTCTGGGATATTCAAGGAGGAAGAAAGGACAAACTATTTTACTTTTTTTCCTCTACATTCCTTAGGATTAATGTATCCTGCCTGAGAACAGTCTTTGGATTAAACCCTCTGGCTAATTCTGTTATGGGAGTAGGTCTGATCTTTACAAGGATGTATCCTGCCTGAGGACAGTCTTTGGATTAAACCTTCTGGCCAACTCTGTTATCTTAAAATGTAAATTATGGGAGTGGGTCTGCTGAGGTCTTTGCAGCCTCCAGACATTCTTTGGATTCATTGGAGAGTATATAACTCCATTGCTAATACTAGCAAAGGGGGTACTCTTTTGCCCCCTTCTGATGCCTATGTCAGAAGCTTTCTCTATCTCCTTTATACTTTAATAAAACTTTATTACACACGCACACACAAAGTGTATAATGATGTTCTACTATCTTGGTTATCTGGCTGGCTGACAGAGGGAATAAATGCTATAATCTCACTCCCCTCACTCCTTCAGCTTGCTAGGATCCCATTGCTCATCCAGAAGTGAGATCCATATTAGATCAGGCTTGTGTAAAAGAGACAAGGCTAGAGAAGAATAAGGAGTGAATTTGAAAGGACAAATGGAAAATACTTGGCACATGACATTTTTCATTGATATTTCTTGAACACCGTGAAAGTGGTATACACCTCATGACAATTTTTATACAACTCTTTATTCTCTCTCCCATTGACTTCGCACACCCACAACTCCTATGACATTACCCTCTCCCAAACTACCAGAAAAAAGGGACTTGGAAATCCTGCCCAATTCTGGCATCCTTTACCTCTTCTTACTCTTCTATCTCACAACAGCCCAGAAGGAGCTTGATATTGGTAAAAATCTCCCCAGAGAAGATGAATAAAGAAGAAAATAAGTGGTCAAGGTAGATCTCCTCTTCCTCCTCTACGAGGGTACAGGAAACACAGAATATTCATATGATAATTTTTCCAGTACAATGTGAAAATCTTCTCAAAGCTATTCTTGCTTCTTTTCTGCTCTCCCTCCTTTTCATTTTCCTCATTGCTATTAGAGGAATACTCTAATTACAAATTTTATCCTACTATTCATTCTAAAACATTTAAATAGTTTCTGCTATAAATTGAAAATAAAAAATTGGCCACAATTCTCCTCTATTCCCCATACCCAGGCCTGTTGCAAAGGTGATGTGACAGGTCCTGTTATCAAGATGCACAGCCGAGTTCCCCTCACTCTTGGGAATCTTGCCATCTGTGAACAAGCCTGAGCTGCCCTGAGCGACGATAAGAGACACATGGTCTGATAACCCCTGTCATCCCTAAAAGCCAGCCAACCACCAGACATGTGAGTAGGGCCATCTGACCCAGGCAACCACAGAGCAATGAGCAAGCCTAATCAAGTTCAGTGGAACCTGGTCCAGATCAATACTACCAACCAGCGAAGCTTCTAACTAATAATGGTAATAATGGCTACTATCTATGGAGAAGGAAATGGCAACCCACTTCAGTATTATTGCCTAGAGAATCCTGTGGACAGAGGAGCCTGATGGGCTGCTGTCCATAGGGTCGCACAGAGTCAGACACGACTGAAGCGACTTAGCATGCAGGCATGCATTGGAGAAGGAAATGGCAACCCACTCCAGTGTTCTTGCCTGGAGAATTCCAGGGACAGAGGAGCCTGGTGGGCTGCCGTCTCTGGGGTTGTACAGAGTCGGACACGACTGAAGTTACTTAGCAGCAGCAGGCTACTATCTAAAGCCAAGAAGTTTTGAGACTGTTTGTTATATAACAACTGATAACTGATAAACTCCCCATTGGATATAATATCAGAAATGTGAACTCTCATATAATAATCAGATGCTTCATAAAGCCTAATACAAATGTTCAGCATTATACTCCAAACTTTAAGCTTATCTATATTGCAGTTTAGTCCTTAGAGTCTGACCTGTATTCTGCAAACAAGTGCATACCTTCATACCTCTGTGCTTTGCACATGAGCTGGAGGATAGACACAAGGAGATTGAAACGAACAGGTACAGAACATCTCCAGTGTCCCAAGATTATTACGTATGCCTTCTAATTATGCCTTCACAGTTAACCCTGTAAAGCTATAGTCATCCCATTTCATAGGTTGGAACACTGTGGCACAAAAAGGTTAGATTTCTCCAGGCTATAAAACTAACAAGTGATAGATCTGTAGGATTTCAAAGTGTGTGATCTTCCTAATGCAAAATCGGTTCTCAGTTTGGTGACCAGAAGAGGGATGAGTTGTGGCAGATATTCAGAATCATCATCATACTGCTTCCAAAAATTATTTGCCTACTCTATTCATCCTATTGAACACATGAGAATTTTAGCAGGGTTGGAAATGAGCTCCTCTAATACAACTCACTCTGTTCCATACACCCCTCTTTTAAAACTACCATTCTTGCTTTTTCTATATCATTTTCTCTGTTTGAAAAACTCTTTTCTCCTTTTCTGTCTGTCTAAATCATACACATCCTCTAAGGTCCAGATAAAAATAATCTAAACTTCTCACTGAAGATTAGATAGAAATATTGTAGATATAAGTACATATTCACTCCTAGGAGCTTTAAAAACACTCTGCCAATGTCTTTATCACAGTACATTGTACTTAGTTGTGTACCTTCCCTTCTTCCTTGTAGGCTAACTGACAACAAGGACCATGTTTTATTTATTTTCATTCCTGAAACTCTACCTGGTGTTAGGTATAGCAAGTGCTCACTGAGTATCTGTGGAATTACAGGGACTAACTTTCCATGTGCTTAACAAGAGATGAAAGAAATATATTTCCTTTCTTCCTTAGTGATCAATGCAACTATGCAAAGAAAGAGAGGAAAACAATAGAATGGGGAGACTAGCTGCTGCTGCTAAGTCACTTCAGTGGTGTCCGACTCTGTGCGACCCCATAGACGGCAGCCCACCAGGCTCCTCTGTCCACTGGATTCTCCAGGCAAGAATACTGGAGTGGGTTGCCATATCCTTCTCCCGGGGAAGACTAGAGATCTCTGCAATAAAATTAGAGACACCAAAGGAACATTTCATGCAGAGATGGGCACAATAAAGGACAGAAACAGTACGGACCTAACAGAAGCAGAAGATATTAAGAAGAGGTGGCAAGAAAACACAGAAGAACTACACAAAAGAGATCTTCATGACCCAGATAATCACGATGGAATGATCACTCACCTATAGCCAGATCCTGAAATGCAAAGTCAAGTGGGCCTTAGGAAGCATCACTATGAAAAAAGGTAGTGGAGATGATGGAATTTCAGTTGAGCTATTTCAAATTCTAAAAGATGATGCTGTGAAAGTGCTGCACTCAATATGTCAGCAAATTTGGAAAACTCATCAGTGACCACAGGACGGGAAAAGGTCAGTTTTCATTCCAATCCCAAAGAAAGGCAATGTCAAAGAATGTTCAAACTACTGCACGATTGCACTCATCTCACATGCTAGCAAAGTAATGCTCAAAATTCTCTAAGCCAGGCTTCGACAGTACATGAACCAAGAACTTCCAGATGTTGAAGCTGGATTTAGAAAAGACAGAGGAACAAGAGATCAAATTGCCAACATCTGTGGGATCATCAAAAAAGCAAGAGAGTTCCAAAAAAATCTACTTCTGTTTTATTGACTACATCAAAGCTTTTGACTGTGTGAATCACAACAAACTAGAAAATTTTTCAAGAGATGGGAATTCCAGACCACCTTACCTGCCTCCTGAGAAATCTGTATGCAGATCAAGAAGCAACAGTTAGAAACAGACAAAGAACAACAGACTGGTTCTAAATTGGGAAAGGAGTACGTCAAGGTTGTATACTGTCACTCTGCTTATTTAACTTATATGCAGAGTACATCATGTGAAATGCCAGGCTGGATGAAGCACAAGCTGGAATCAAGATTGCAGGAAAAAATATCAAAAACCTCAGATATACAGATGACACCACCCTTATGGCAGAAAGTGAAGAAGAACTGAAGAGCCTCTTGATGAAAGTGAAAGAGGAGAGTGAAAAAGTTGGCTTAAAACTCAACATTCTGGAGAAGGAAGTGGCAACCCACTCCAGTATTCTTGCCTGGAGAATCCCATGGACAGAGGAACCTGGTAGGCTACAGTCCATGGGGTCGCAAAGAGTTGGACACAACTGAGTGACTTCACTTCACTTGATGATTACATAACTAACTTGGAAAATAACAGGTTAACTGTAAGACAGAAAAATCATTCATTCCACTATACATTTTGTAATATTAATTTTGAATGAAAGTGTGTCTGGTTTGGAAAAAAAAAAACAAAAAACTCAACATTCACAAAACTAAGGTCACAGCATCTGGTCCAATCACTCATGGCAAATAGATGGGGAAATAATGGAAATAGTGACAGACTTTATTTTCTTGGGCTCCAAAATCACTGCAGATGATGACTGCAGCCATGAAATTAAAAGACACTTGCTCCTTGGAAGAAAAACTATGATAAACCTATATAGCATATTAAAAAGCAGAGACATTACTTTGCCAACAAAGGTCCATCTAGTTAAAGCTATGGTTTTCCAGTAGTCATGTATGGATGGTGAGAGTTGGACCATAAAGAAAACTGAGGGCAGAAGAATTGATGCTTTCAAACTTTGGTGTTGGAGAAGCCTCTTGAGAGTCTCTTGGACTGCAAGGTGATCAAACCAGTCAATTCTGAAGGAAATCAGTCCTGAATATTCATTGGAAGTAGTGATGCCGAAGCTGAAGCTCCAGTACTTTGGCCACCTTACGCAAAGCACTGACTCATTGGAAAAGACCCTGATGCTGGGAAAGATTGAAGGCAGGAGGAAAAAGCAATGACAGAGGATGAGATGGTTGGATGGCATCAGTGACTCGATGGACATCAGTTTGAGCAAGCTCCAGGAGTTGGTGATGGACAGAGAGGCCTCACGTGCTACAGTCCAAGGGGTGGCAAAGAGTGAGACAAGACTGAACAACTGAATTGAACTGGTAACTATAGGAAATGCTCACTGAATATTTGGATTACAGTGAATAACTTTCCATGTGCCTAACAAGAGAAGGAAGAAATATATTTCTTTTCTAAAGCTTAAGGTAAAAGAGCTGGTTGTGGCTAAAAAAGAGATATTTGCTAAAACCCCAATTTTGGTTGCTATTCCAAAATAAGAAAATTTGTCAAAATTTCTTTTATTAAGTAATTTACAATATAATTAATTCCAAAAATTAAAACATGAAGCCCTCTAGAGAAGAAAAATAATGACAGCAGTGTCTGGGGTAATTGGGGAATGTAATTGTGAATTTACACAATAGACAAATAGAACTCTTGAAGAAATCCATCCTGCTAAATGCAGTTATTAGCAAAGCACATATTAATATTCTCATGCCAGATAAAGTTCCATACTTAAACTTCTACATACTTGATTACTTAGCTGACAAAACTGTAATTACAGCTGCTAATTTTAAAAGAAATATCAAGATATTGAAGTAGCCTGGTCTAAAAGTGTGAAAGTTGTTTGTTTATGTTAAGCTATTTTGGTAGATAATGCCCTTTTTGAGAAAAAGAATGACAATGAGAAGAGTTCACCTTATACCTGAATTTCTGGACTCCATTCAACTATCCCCTGAACCCAAATTCAATCTTCCAAAATGAAGGGCCTCTCATTGTTACCTTGACACTAGGACCTCTGACGAACTGGGACTCCTTATTGATTTAGCTCCATTTTAACACAGCAATATAGACTTCAGGGTTCAGTGATGCTATTTTTAATTCTATATTAAGTTTGACCTTTGCCTCCTATTCATTTCAGTGACTAATCACTCCACTACCATCCTCAAAAGTATAGGATCAACTTTGGTAATCACTGCCTATAAGGAGACATGAAGACTGTTTCCTGTGTCATCAATGTTTATTTTTATACAAGTGTCTATTATTCAGAGTAATAAAAGAGGTTTATTTTATAAGTACACCAATTGATGACCATAATAAGGCGTGGTGAACCATAATCTTAATCTGACTATATGGAAAATTTTTATGAGCATAAAGATAAATACAACATCACACACTAAGAGGGAGAAATACTATAGGTGAAACAATTTAGGCAGCTAATTGATCACAGATCATGAGAAAATGATCACTTGTTCATAAACAACAGAGTCGAGGATGCACATGATTCATTAATTAATGAGATGCGAGGGTATAAGAGTGCAGGCCCCCCAAAATTCTCATCCAGGTTACAGTCAGTTATAAGACAAGGTTCAGTTCAGTCGCTCAGTCATTTCTGACTCTGCGACCCCATGGACTGCAGCACGCCAGGCTTCCCCATCCATCACCAACTCCGGAAGCTTGCTCAAACTCGTGTCCATCGAGTTGGTGATGCCATCCAACCATCTCATCCTCTGTTGTCCCTTTCTCCTCCTGCCTTTAATCTTTCCCAGCATCAGGGTCTTTTCTAATGAGTCAGTTCTTTGCATAAGGTAGCCAAAGTATTAGAGCTTCAGCTTTAGCGTCAGTCCTTCCAATGAATATTCAGGATTGATTTCCTTCAGGATTGACTGGTTGGATCTCCTTGCAGTCCAAGGGACTCTAAGAGTCTTCTCCAATACCACAGTTCAAAAGCATCAATTCTTCAGGAAGAATTGATAAGGCAGGGTAGCTACTGGCTACCTGTGAACATGTTAGCCATAGTGCTACCTGTAGACAACAGTGACTTATTACAAACGCAAGAGTGGGAAAGGGAATTGCCTTTAGAAAAAAGCATGAAAATCTCCAAAATTTAGCGTTCAGCTGTTTAGGGCACTTACAGGTGTAAGTATATGCATGTATGTGTATGTGTGTGTGTGTGTGTGTGTGTGTGTGTGTGTGGATTGATTCATACTTTAAAGAACAGCATCATTTTCAAAAGTAGTTATTTTGTTAACACTAGTGAAAGTTATAAGAGAGCAGTTGATAAATAAATAGAATCTTTAAAAACAAAAACACCCTAATAAAGGTGAATACGTTAATCCCAAACCATACATTTTTACATGATTCATGAATGATGATAGATCATAGGGCACATAATTGAAATATAATTTTCAAATATAATTGAAAACTTGGGACCAATTTTACATGTCTCCTTGTATTTTTTCCCACTGAAGATTTTGGTTTGAGTTCTGTTTCCTTTGCTACTTTCCCCTGCCTACAGTCATACTCTTCCAATTCTAACATAAAAAATCTTTTTTGTAACAACCAACTGTGATACCTCAAACAGAGGACCACTCTTTGAGATTCGAAAAATCAGCAGGAAATGACTGCCAAAAGTTTTTATAAAAAATCCCAGCAAAGAACTAAGCAAGAGAAATTCAGAGAACATAATGTAGAAACAAAAATGACCTTCCAGAGAATGCCTAATTTTCCCAAAGAGATTTTATAGGTTCTATTACACCACTTTCACAAAATACAATCACAAAGGATTCATCTTGAAAATAATGAGAGAGCTTCAGAATACAGAGAATTTAAGGTCCAGGAATTGTTTAAAACTCACAGGTCTAAAGAACATCACTATTCCAAACAGAAATCTCGCAGAACTACTTAAAAATAACTGAGTAAATATTAGCAAGTCAAACTGTAAAATCAATATTAAGGAAATAGACTGCCCACAATAGAAATAGTACAACTTCCATGAAGTTACATGCTTCCTCTGTCTATTTAAAGAATTTTTAACAGTTATAGAATTGGCAAACCAGGAAACAAAAAACTGACCATGATTGAATGACAAAATGATTTTGAAATAAAGAAACATTTAAATTTTTACTTGAAAGACACAGTTAAGTCATTTGTTTTTAATTTCAAATTAACAATTACGTGAATATATTGCTCAAAAATGATGCCATCCAAACTATTCAAGAGACCAAGATTACTAGAACAGTAAAATAAATAAATAAATAATAATAATACAGATTGCTGTGGGGAAAAAGAGAGATAATATACATAAAGGAACTTTATAAATATGATACATTAGTTACATAAATGAATTGTAATAGTCACTTTGGGGGACTTGATACAAGTGATTACACAGCAGATTCTAGGGAATTTTACACAACCTCATGATTTTGACTCTTTCAAACCAAATGCGTTATTCTCTTTTTTGTGATTGGCTCAAGAAACATTTTCTTTTTACTTTTAATATTCCATCTCTTGCTAATATTTTAACGATGTTATACTAGGTGGGTAAGCTCTACTTATGTCTTATCTAGTTCACCTAAAGGCTTGTAACTCTCTTAGTTTGGATTTTCCAGAAAACGGAGTCTAAAATGAGTACATGTATGCAAGTGAACTTATTGTGGATACAAAGTGAGACAGGGAATGACTAATTAATGAGATGGCGCCTGTTGAGGTCGCTGATACGACATCCCAGCACTTCTGGGAAACACAGATGTCTGCGTATAGAACACTGGACCTTTTTCCTACTGACTCTAGCCTCCACTGAGTTAGTGGTTCCCCCAAAGCATTAAGGGCTCCCCTGGGGGCTCAGTCAGTAAAGAATCTGTCTGCAGTGCAGGAGACCCGGCTTTGATCCCTGGGTTGGGAAGATCCCCCTGGAGAAGAAAATGGCAACCCACTCCAGTATTCTTGCCAGGAAAAATCCCACAGATAAGGAGCCTGACGGGCTACAGTCTGTGGAGTCGCCAAAGAGGCGGACACAGCTTAGTGCCTGAACCACCACCACCACCAAGAGCTAAGTTCCTCATGCTTACAGGCTGTGCCTGAGCAGAGCCGGAGAGGCGTCAGCCGCACCGGAGAAGACCCTGAGGCGGGCAGAGCGAGGCCTCGAGGTGCGCTCTGAGGAAACGATGCCGCCGGTGAGAGGTGAGTCTGGGCGCACACAGAGCTCCATGCGGCAGTTAAGGCTGCGGAGTATTAGTTTTCCCTAGCTGTGTGATCAATTACCACAAACAGAGGCCTAAAACAACGCCCATGAATTCGCCCACAGTTTCTGAAGGGCAGAAGTCCAGGCATAAGCTGATTCTCTGCTCAGGGCCTCACTGGCTGAAATGAAGGTGTCGGCTGGGCTGTGGTTCTCATCTGGACCTAGGGTCCTTTTGCAAACTCACTGGTCATTAGCAGGAGGCACTTCCTTGCCGTTCCAGGCCTGAAGTCCCTGTTTTCCTGCTAGTTGTTGCCTGGAGACCGTTCTTGGGTTTAAGAGCCTGCCCAGAGTTCATTCCACACAGACCCTCCCTGGGCAGGCACTTCGCAAGACGCACATGTGCTTCCTTCCAAGCCAGGAGGGGTGCATCTCTCCGACTTCCTTTTCTGCCACCAGTTGAGAAAACTCTGTTTCCAAAAGGTTCATGTGATGAAGTCAAATAATGTCCCTATTTTAAGGTCAACTGAGCTGGACTTTGACTACACTTGTAAACTCCCTTCGCAGCAGCATCTACATTAGTGTTTGATTCAATGGTTGGAAAAGGCTGTGCACGCCAAGGACGAGGACCTTCTCTCCCCCAGCCCAGTGCCGAACTCACAGATTAGCTGAGAGAATACGACACGGGACATCAAAAACATCTGCTGCGTGAGTTTTGTTTTTGCTTCACAATTTAAGTAAAGGAGAAGCCAAAGTCTAGCAAGATGGGTCTGAATTAAAAAGGAGCTCCTAAAGTTTGGTTTGGGGAACTAATTGTTCATATTTTTTCTGATACTTTAATAAAGAGCCAAATAGAGTCGATCTCAACACCCATCATAACCTATTCAATTATTTTCTCTGATATCTTCTACATGGGGTACCTAAAGAAGTATACCTGTTAAACAAGAAATATGCCATAAAACTGATTGCTCTGAAGAACTGTGCAACTACTAAAGAGGGTAAGTGGGATATTTTTGATTTACTTTCCCTTTACTCCTTTATCCTGTATTGTGAGCATTATTTGAATGAATTACAATGGACTAAATTTTTTCATACATAATTGTTACATTTTATCTAGCCTATTAAATCTAATATTTAAATTTGAAAACCCAGTTACTATGAATTAAATATCTGCCAATTTTATGGCTATGAGCACATGCTAATCTTCTGGCTGGAAGATGAGCCATGCAGATTGCAAGAAACCAAGCTAAATTTAGAAGCACATTACTGGAACTGGGTATTTCAATTTGAGCTCTGTTAGATCTTGTATGACACTCTCTTCCATTTTGTAAAAAAGTATGTCCAACGGTTCTTCTAATTATATAATTTAACTACTGGGAGACATTCTCTAATTCTACATTAGTGGCATTCTCTAATTCATTCTACATTAGTGGCATTCTCTAATTCTCCATGAACAACAACAGCGTTGTGTTTGTGGTTCCTGCACACAAATGCAGCCCTCAGATTTTTCTGAATTCATTTCCAGCTCTACTTGGCATCTCTGCTGTGGCTTCCTGAGAAGCTCACTGGGGTGGTACAAATAAGAGAGAAGCAAATGGAAACACAGACCACAGGGGGCTCCATCCTTACTCTTCTGCACCCTGACGGCTCCCCCGCTTCTTGGCTTGAAAGAGGGAGTACTATACATATGTGTGAGCATTTACTATATGCCAAGCACTATGCTGAGAACGTGATTTCTATGCTTTATCCTCATTAATCTTCACAGAACTTTAGGGAAAAGGGCACCAGTGATATCCTCATCACAGATGTTGCTGCTGCTGCTAAGTCACTTCAGTCGTGTCCGACTCTGTGCGACCCCATAGACAGCAGCCCACCAGGCTCCACCATCCCTGGGATTCTCCAGGCAAGAACACTGGAGTGGGTTGCCATTTCCCTTCCCAATGCACAAAAGTGAAAAGTGAAAGTGAAGTCACTCAGTCGTGTCCGACTCTTAGCGACCCCATGGACTGCAGCCTACCAGGCTGCTCCGTCCATGGGATTTTCCAGGCAAGAGTACTGGAGTCGGTTGCCATTGCCTTCTCCGCATTACACATGAGGTTATGGAAAAGCTTGTGTGTTGCTTGTGGCTAACAAGTTTGCACAGTTAATAATAAGCTAATAAGGGTTCAAATCCAGGTAACCTAACTCCACAGTCGGTATTCTGAAACTTTATGCCATACCATCAAGAAGGTGTGAACAGATTAATTTTCTAAAATTGCTGTTCAAGGTCCAAAGAAATTAATAAATTTTCCCTCAGGTCCTTGAAACCAAGATGCCTGGAGGATACAGATTCATAAAGTGTTATAAAATGCCACATATAAATATACTGCCAAGTATACTTTAATGTGAAGCATTTGAAGATCTCAAGACTTCCTTTCCTTTTACAGAACATGTCATTTATTGAGTCATAGACAGAACTTTTATTATCAAATGTTGATGCCCCAAATGGAACAATGCCTATAGAATTATTTTTACTTTAAAATTAAAAAAAAAAAAAAAAAGATGTGACTACCAGAACAACTGTCTGAAGATCAACATTTATATTCTATTCATTTTTTCCCCTTAAATGTCAGTCACTTTTGAAAAATAAGGCAAAAGTTCTCTCGTGTCACATATTCTCATACCTGACAAGTATTCAGACCTCTGAGTCCTTTTTCCCCAGGCACAGCAAGCAGGATTCATGATGGATTTTAAGGGTAATTATTTAAAAGGGCAAAATGATATAAAACTACTAACATGCATTTATTATTTGTCAGAGAAGATTTCCTCTTGAAGTTTGGTGCTTATTTGGAGGGAACAGAGTGTCACCTAGAATGAAAAGACTACCAAATGGTGACTCATAGCCCAAATGTCTTGGTTCACATACTCTAAAAACAGAATGTTAAGCTAAGTCCTTAAACTGCCCATGTGGACTTTGTAGGCTAAATGAAGGTTAGGACTGAACTACAAATGGCATCAGGGATAAATTTCACCACATGCATTGCTTCCAAACCTAGTCTTATAAACTTCCAACCCTTAACTTACAGGATTTTGTGTAACATTAGGGAACCAACATTTGAGCTCATGCATTTCTTTTTCCTTTAAAGGGTCTTAGTGTCCTGGAACTGGAAGGGATGTTCCATAACTGGAAATGATCACCCATATTCCACTATGCCATTCAAGTCAACCCTCACTGAGTTCTCAGAGCTTCTCACAGAGTTCAAAATCATTCATTTCCTCTCTCATTGTGATGCATAAATTTTACTCAGTATAGACACATTTGGGGGTTTAATATCATTATACAATCATAATATAAGACTAAAACTACTGTTTACCCAGCTTGAGTAAAATATTTGCATATTCAAAATAAAAATTATAGGATCAGTGAAAGAAATACAATATTTTGTATTGTATTTCAAATACAAATACAATATTGCAAATACAATACTTACAAATTAAATGCTTAACATGGGTGATCTGCACTATCATCAGAAAACCTTATTATACACATAATTTGTTCAAGTTCCTTTTATCAGTTCTACTGAGAAGCCGTGAGTATAAGCTCTTTTAAACTATATGGTTCTTAAAGAGATCATAATCGACAGGTAAATCATTAATACCATAGTTCCATGAGGGTTATGTATAATAAAATTATTTCTTTAAATAAAGTAGAAAGGTTTTTTATTTGATTTTTACTTTAGTTTTTGTTTTGGATTACCAAGTAATTCATAGTAAAAAGCATAACTATTATATCCTCAGATATTATAGCGAATGGAGAAAGCAATGGCACCCCACTCCAGTACTCTTGCCTGGAAAATCCCATGGACAGAGGAGCCTGGTAGGTTGCAGTCCATGAGGTCGCTAAGAGTCGGACACAACTGAACAACTTCACTTTCACTTTTCACTTTCAAGCGCTGGAGAGGGAAATGGCAATCCACTCCAGTGTTCTTGCCTGGAGAATCCCAGGGATGGGGGAGCCTGGTGGGCTGCCATCTATGGGCTCGCACAGAGTCGGACACGACTGAAGTGACTTAGCAGCAGCATTATAGTGAAATGACAAATAAATATATACCAAATTTTTAAATCATAGAAGGGTGTCTGATATACCATGATTTGTTGCATTTTGGATAGAGCAAAAGCCTTTTTCTGTAAAAGATAACTGATGGGCGGTTTTCTCATTTGGTTTAATATTTATACATTACATGTAATCCTGATATTTTTACTATTTGATGCCACATTAATCCAAATTAAGTCATTTTGCTGGAGAGCTCTGAGTCATGAAGGAGTTATACTTCTAATGAAACCAAGAACTTTCTGATGAAACCATTCAGAAATCAAGCAAACAGTTCAGCAAGCAAGTTCAAGTTGAAATATAAAATAAAAAATAAATACATATGATATATATTTACATAATACATATCTTTATATGTGTATTATATAAAACTAACAAAAAGCAAATGCAACAGATACTATATTTTCTTCACTGGGCAGAAAACCCAGGGAGGTGGGAGGTGTAGTATTTGTGACCTTGGGCTTAAATGGCAACTCTATGTTTAAAAAAGAGTTCTTAAAACATTTTAAAGTTAGAAGAGCTCTTATTAACTGAATGACTCATGAGCCTAACCTCCTTTCCATAAATGGAAGTGATACCATAAATCGTTGGCTTGTTGTGAAATAATATATCAAGCAGTGAATGGAAGATAATACATTTTTGAGACAGTAATTGAAATAGAGCTATTTATTTAATCCTTACAAAACCCAAGCAAATTAAACACTATTTCTTCATTTTTTAGATAAAGATATGGAGGCTCCTCCTGACCTTGAACGTGGAGTAGCTCCTTTTGGCCCTCCTGCGCCCACGCAGCTGCCGCTCCTTGGACATGGGGTCCTCTTGAGAAACCTGTATGCAGGTCAGGAAGCAACAGTTAGAACTGGACATGGAACAACAGACTGGTTCCAAGTAGGAAAAGGAGTACGTCAAGGCTGGATACTGTCACCCTGTTTGTTTAACTTATATGCAGAGCACATCATGAGAAACGCTGGGCTGGAAGAAGCACAAGCTGGAATCAAGATTGCCGGGAGAAATATAAATAACCTCAGATATGCAGATGACATGACCCTTATGTCAGAAAGTGAAGAGGAACTAAAAAGCCTCTTGATAAAAGTGAAAGAGGAGAGTGAAAAAGTTGGCTTAAAACTCAACATTCAGAAAACTAAGATCATGGCCTCTGGTCCCATCACTTCATGGGAAATAGATGGGGAAACAGTGGAAACAGTGTCAGACTTTTTTTTGGGGGGGGGTCCAAAATCACTGCAGATGGTGATTGCAGCCATGAAATTAAAAGATGCTTACTCCTTGGAAGGAAAGTTATGACCAACCTAGATAACATATTAAAAAGCAGAGACATTACATTGCCACCAAAGGTCCGTCTAGTCAAGGCTATGGATTTTCCAGTGGTCATGTATGGATGTGAGACTTGGACTGTGAACAAAGCTGAACACTGAAAAATTGATGCTTTTGAACTGTGGTGTTGGAGAAGACTCTTGAGAGTCCCTTGGACTGCAAGGAGATCCAACCAGTCAGTCCATCTTAAAGGAGATCAGTCCTGGTGTTCATTGGAAGGACAGATGTTGAAGCTGAAACTCCAATACTTTGGCCACCTCATGTGAAGAGCTGACTCATTGGAAAAGACCCTGATGCTGGGAGGGACTGGGTGCAGGAGGAGAAGGGGACGCCAGAGGATGAGATGGCTGGATGGCATCACCGACTCGATGGACATGAGTTTGAGTGAACTCCGGGAGTTGGTGATGGACAGGGAGGCCTGGCGTGCTGCGATTGATGGGGTCGCAAAGAGTCGGACAGGACTGAGCGACTGAACTGAACTGAACTGAACTGATGGGGGCTCAGAGAAGCTGAATAACTTGCTCAAGAATGTCTACCCAGAACACAAGAATAACAATATTTGAACACAGATCTGTCTGATTTTTCATTTATATCACACTGCCAACTGTATTCTACAATTCTCAAAATGCCCAAAGGGGGGATTTTTATGTGCATTTAGTTTTAGTTTTCTCATTCCCTTTTATAGTCCCTGCCTTGGTTTCCTAGGACTGCTGTGACAAAATACCACAAACTGGGTGTCAGAATAAACAGAAATTTACTGTCTCAGAGTTCTGGAGTCTAGAATTCCTAGATCAAGATGTCAGCAAGGATGATACCTTGAAGGCTGCAGGGGAGAAGATCATTCCTCTCTTTTTGCTTCTGATGTTTTGCTGGCAGTACTTGGTATTCCTTGACTTTTACTTCATCACCCCTATCTCAACCTTCAACTTTACATTGCATTTTTCCTGCATGTGGGTCTTGTACAAATTTCTGCTTCTTATAAGGACATTAACGATTTTGGATTTGGGGTTCACCTTACTTCAGTATGACCTCATCTTAACTATACCTATAATGATCCTGCTTCCCCAGTGGTTCAGTGGTAAAGAATCCACCTTCAGTGCAGGAGCTGCTGGAGACAGTTTCAGGAAGATTACCTAGAGGAGGGCATGGCAACCTACTCCAGTATTCTTGCCTGGAGAATCAGGCAAGAATACTGGAGTAGGAAGAAGGCAAAAATCAGGCAAGAATCTAGAGAATTAGAAGACAGAAGAGCCTGGTGGGCTACAGTTCATGGGATTGCAAAGAGTCAGACACAACTGAGCAACTTAGCACACACAGCGACCCTATTTCCAAACAAGGTCACATTCTGAAGCATAGGGAGTGGGGAGGATTCAACATATGAATTTTGAAAGTGAAAATGAAAGTTGATCAATTGTGTCTGACTCTTTGAGACCCCATGGACTACACAGTCCAAGGAATTCTTCAGGTCAGAATGCTGGAGTGGGTAGCCTTTCCCTTCTCCAGGGAATCTTCCCAACCCAGGGATCGAACCCAGGTCTCTCACATTGCATACAGATTCTTTACCAGCTGAGCCACAAGGGAAGCCCAAGAATACTAGAGTGGGTAGCTTATCCTTCTCCAGCAGATCTTCCTGACCCAGGAATCGAACTGGGGTCTCCTGTATTGCAGGCAGATTCTTTACCAACTGAGCTATCAGGGAAGCCCTTTAAGAGGTAAAAAGCACTATGTATAAAATAAGCAATTCAACAGTCCCCAAAGGGGGAAAAAAAATCTTCTTATGCAGGCAGGTGTGGAGGCTTGTAACACTATCCTGCCCTGATCGGATTTGCCCACACGGTGCTTGGTGTATTGGTGTGATCATTTCGCTGCTATGTTGTCTGCTGGCTTGGGCTGCTCAATGCACTGATTGTGTATTCAACTGTGGCACCCAAAGCTAGCTTACTGATCTTACTTCTTCTCCTAGCCAGCATCCTTTGATCATTCAAGTCTCCCACCATCCCTTGTGAATACCTAGATATTCCACTGGAAAGTTAGGAAGATCTGACCTGACCAGTGATGAACTCTCAGGCTGCTATTTCTTGCTGACATTTCCACATCCTATTTTAGAGTTTAACAACTTCTGTTTCAGTTTTACCTAGAAACAGAATATTCTTTTTTTCTCTCTCTGAGTGGCACATTCTCTTTACCTTTGAGTTTTTCATCACTGAAGATTGTCCACTCACATTTCTACTTTCAGGGAGTACTTGTCATCACCAAGGTGACATGTTCCTGCTCTGGGATGTTTATGTGTTTATTCTACTCTTCGCAACATCATCACTGGCTGACTTGAGCCGGTCAGCTGATCGAAGCCTTACTCATCCCACTCTGGAAGATGAGAAGCATTTTTCCTGCAAATGGCCACACCTATCTTTCCAGGCACCATGAAACTAACTCAACTTGTCCTTAGTTTTTGAAATCCATTAAAAAATAGCAACTATGAACATGTATTACATATGTGTTAGGCTTCTCTTGCAATTAAGGGGACAAGATGTCGGAACCTGAATGTCATGATATTTTGTTTATGGATTATATCCAGTCATTCCAACATAGAAAATTCAAAATCCCGTATTATAGCATTTATTAGAAAATATGTCATATATGTCTAAAACCCCTGGAATCATGGGATCTCTTGATAATTAGTTTCAGTTAAAGTGGCTTCTCATGGGAAGGCAGGATGAAAGATAATTTTAGTGTTTACATTATAGAGTCTGGCAAAACCAGGTTTGGGTCCCATTTCTACCACACCCCAGTTCTGTGACTTTGAACAACTTAATTAAGTTCAATAACCTAAGATGTAAAGTGCAGAATAAAGTCAGCTTTTACAAATAAGGTTGTAAAGCAGGGTTTTCAAAATTCGCCTAGTGATAAAAAATGCCTATAACAGTGAAGACACAAATTCTAGGACCATTTTTCAGGAGAATGGGATTCAGAGGGTTCCCAAATCAACATATTTAGTAAATGCCTCAAATGGTCAGTATCATCAGGCAAGTTTGGAAAATATTGCCGTATTGCACACTTTATGTCCTACTTAGTAAATGTTAGTGCCTTTCTGTTTATCAAAATTGATTTCCTAGAGACCCACAGAGGGAAGCTGAGGGAAACATACAAACCAGTTTCCTCTTCTTGTCCCACTGTTAAACTACAGTTCCCAGGTCTTCTTGCTTCTCCGTGACTTCATGAAATTAGCCACATCAGCAGAAATAGTTTGTCTCTTCTCTTGTCACCTTCCTCCCTCCAGTCTGATGGTTGTGTATATTCTAAGGTAACCTTGAGACCCCAAGTTAAAAATGGTTAACCCACAGTTCACAAATTACATGGGTTTATAAATGACTTTGTAGCATTAATTCCCCTACTCACCCACACTTAGTTCAATACAAAGACAGATGAAGCTTTATTGTGGTAAGCTACTGACTTTTGGAACTACTGCACAGCCCGCATCACATTACACACCCACATGATATCATCTAAGATTACTGAAGCTGCTCTCACTTCCTTCATTCAGGCTTGCAGTCTCTCAATCCAGTTTGCATACTACTGCCTGATGCTAATCTTAAAACCACACTTTCCTCACCTCACTTACCTACACAAACACATATTAATGACTTTTTTTGTTGTTTTTTGGCCCCACCTTGCAGCATGCAGAATCTTAATTTCCCAACCACAGATGGAACCCATGCCCCATGCAGTGGAAGCGTGGAGTCCTAACCACTGGACCACCAGGGAAGTCTCATTAATGACTTCTTTTATTTACCTCATCAGGTCAAAATTCTTCATCTTTATTTTTAAAACTCTAAATATCACATCCTGACTATCTCAACTTTATTTCTAGAGGATGGAAAACATAAAATGCCTAAGAAAAGTATAAAGGACTAGGGAGCTATAAAAGTCATTCTTTCTTCATGGAACTCTCATTTCACTTGGTGTCAGAACCACACAACATAAAGTACCATTTTTCTGTTATTTTTTCTAAGATAGCTTTATCCCCTCTCTTGGATGATGCTACTGAACGCGGGGTCCATATCTCACACTTCCTTTTCATCCAGTTTCGTGTCTGGCACCATGTTAAACACACAGCAGGAATCCAGTAAAACCTTGTTCCTTGATTGTTGAACTGGGTTCATAAGGTTTTACATCTCCTTTCTTAGTTGAAACTGTTTATTTCTGAAATGTAGCACCTTAGACAAAGTGCTGGGATAATGTGAGCAATCAGAGAAAGCATTCTACTTCATGGCAGGCAATGGAGTGACTAAAAGCTGTGTGGTTTCCTGGATTGGAGAAGCCTGTTGAGAGCTGCTCTGCCCCACAAGACACATTTCAGTTCTGTTCAGTTCTGTAGCTAATTTCTCCCCATTACTTAGAAGCTTGGGTACAAATATAGAAGTTAAGCAAATCCTCATTTTAAAAAATGGATTTTAGAAGAGAAATGAACCATAGGGCTTCCCTGGTAGCTCACTGGTTAAAAATCCAGCTGCCAATGCAGGAGACACGAGTTTGATCCCTGGTCTGGGAAGATCCCACTTGCCTCCGAGCAACTAGGCCCCGTGTGCCACAATTATTGAGCCTGCGCTCTAAAGCCTGGGGGTCACAACCACTGAAGCCCACTCACGCTAGAGCCCGCGCTCAGCAGTAAGAGGAGCCTCCGCAATGAGAAGCCCAGGCACCGCAACCAGAGAGTGGTACCTCGTTGCCACAACTAAGGAAAAGCCCACACAGCAACGAAGACCCAGCACAGCTAAAAATAAACAAATAATTTTTTTAAATGTTTAAAAAGAGCCATATAAATTATTTAGGTCATCCCCTTCATTTTTATAAACAGGAAAATGGCATGGTAGAAAAAAGGTTTGACAAAAGTCCGCACATCTGTTTTCTGGTTTTAGTCCCACATGTGTGGTTTGAGCAAAACACTCAATTTCCCCCCAGCCTTGATTCCTCATGAAAAGATTAAAGAAACATGATGATACTAAAGGTCCCTTCTAACTCTGCAATTCTAATAGTCCTATATGTTTATCAAATACTTTTGAAAAATGTTAATTTATAAACCTAAATAAATAATGATTTCTCTACTTAAACAAAAGAACAAAAAAGTTTTTATACAAAGATTGAAAAATTCATACAATATGTTGAGTTAATAAGCATACCATGATATCCTACTTTGCAAAAATATGGCAAAGCTAAGTTAATGAGCCCTTAGTTTAAATCAATGCAAATGAATTATAACCAAAAGTAAAATATGGACTTTTTTTTAGAACCTGTAGTAATAAATTTTTGCCTGTACTGCTTTACTTAAATCTATTTTTGAGCATATATGAGTGAGCTTTCCACAGTACCTAGGTTATGACATGGACATCAATTAGGCGCATAAAGAAAATGAGCTTTTGCAAGCCATCATATTACTACTTAGTGCGTAGAGGAAATATAATTACTAAATGATACCCATAAGATTCGGGGGAAAAAACAGTGAAGCTTTTATGGTGACTTATTCCAATAGTGTTGCCTACAAACTAGACCCTTACTTATTCATTATAAACTGTATTTATAGTGAATGAAATCCTCTACCCCTTGAGTTACAGATAAACAAAACCCCTCCCCTGATTCTACAGCCTGGACAAGCCCAAATGAACATATAACCTCTGACTTCTCATAGGCAGACAACCTTTCACTCCTCAGCAAATCAAACATGAAATTCAATAGCCATTCCACCCATTGCCTCAAAAGCTACATCAAAGCATTAATGAGGGGACTTCCCTGGTGGTCCAGTGGCTAAGACTCCAAGCTCCCAATACAGGGAGCCCAGGTTCGATCCCTGGTCAGGGAACTAAATTCCACAGGCTTCAACTAAGAGCACGCATGCTGCAGTTAAGACTGAAGCTCCCATGTGCTACAACTAAGACTCAACACTTAAATATATATATATATATATATATATATATATATATATATATATATATTTAAAAGCATTAATGAGAATTGAACATCTTCCCAAAGATCAGGGATCATGAGGAAAAATCATGCAGCAATTTTAAGATTCTAACAATGTGAGAAGGGTTCTCCAAGCCTCCACATTTTCCTGAGGCATCATACTTTTCTCATCTTCCTTCATACCAAAGAGCCATAGCAACAAAAAATATTTTATCACCTCCTTTTCTAAAACTGTCTTCAATTCTCAGGTCCTTGGGGTCTCATCTTTTATGCCTGGAGCATAAAGGTTTTTCTAAACAAAGTTCTCTCCCCTTTAAGGCAGGATTTTGTGGGAAGTTGCTGAAAGAAACAAATTAGCTTAAGCCACAAAAGAAGATTTATTAACTCATGTAACTGGGAAGTTGGAGGTGGATTCTAGGACTTAAAACTGTGCCATTTAGACTTTCTCACTGACTCTCCTGCTTTCTTTCACTGCTCTGTTCTCCTACCTGTCCATGTTTTTGGAGATTTGACAACTGGCAGATAGAGTCATTTCATTAGAGCTCAAAACTCAAGAGGACCAAGAGACCTACTTAATCTGTTATTGCCATTCTTCAGCGGCAGTATGGATCCTTACCTAAAGTGTAAATCAAGTCAGGACTGATGAAAGATAAACACACACACACACACACACACACACACACACACACACACACACCCCATGAGGGTATAAAGATGGCTTGCTACTATGTAGCGAGGGTTTCTAGAGACAGCAGGGCAGACTTTCCATCAGTTCAGTTCAGTTTAGTTCAGTCACTCAGTCGTCTGATTCTTTTCGACCCCATGTTTCCATCCTGGTCAGAAAATGGCTTGAGAGAGAGAAGGGGACTGACTTGAGGCTTTTGCTGTGATTAAGAAGGGGGATTGAAGTGGGGGTTCCCATGCTTGGGCAGGTGCTTGCCTGGTTTGAATTGCCCATCAGCAACAAAGGAGAACCCCAGTCTTTTCTTGACATCATGTCCAGATGGGAGGTGGAAGGGATAGGCAAGGGGTAGGCTGAAAAGTTTGTCAAACGCCAAAACTATGGAGTCAGACTTTTATTTATTACAGTATCTCAACTTAAGTCACAAATCCAACTATCAGAATCATGATGGTATCTGAAAAGATACAATCCTATAATAGATCTCATGCTCACATTTGTGGCTATGGGACCAAGATGCTGAAATTGGCAGCCCCACCAAATCCAGTGTAACAGGTGGTGCAAAAAGAGTGAAACCTCAAAGAAAAGATAAATGTTCTTGCAAAAAAATAAATAAATAAATAAAGTTGAGGCAGCAGGCGGAGTAGAAAAAATAATAATGATAATTCCAAACCCAATAAAGAGATTATAGAGCTACTTGAGAAGATTTTAAAAGTCCCCTCCTTGTTATGTGTGATTGGTAGCACAAGTTGTAAACAGAAGTGCATAATAAAATAGCACTGAAGTTTGGATCCAGAATGAACTTGTTAGGAATATAAAACCATTCACTCACTCTGGGGACTTGGGCAAAAGTAAAATAAGAAAAGGAAAAAGGTTAAAAGGAGAAAATAAAGATTTTTAGAAAGTGCTTAAGAAGTGTCAAGTAACATGATGACTGCTTTACATGGCTTATCTTATCTAATCTCCCATAAGAACCCTAAGACTTGGATGGTGTTACAACTTCCACTTTATACATATGAACTGGGCTTCCCTGGTGGCTCAGACGGTAAGGAATCTGCCTGCAATGCGGAAGACCCAGGTTCAGTCCCTGGGTTGGGAAGATTCCCTGGAGGAGGGCATGGCAACCCACTCCAGTATTCTTGCCTGGAGAATCCCCATGGACAGAGGAACCCAGTGGGCTACAGTCCATGGGGTCGCAAAGAGTCGGACACAGCTGAGTGACTAAGCACATTACATATGAACTGAGAGTTTAAAAAGTTGAGACAGTTTATAACTTTCTCAAGTCCTACCACTAGAAAGTTTTGGTTCTTGAATTTAACCTAAGTGCAAAGCCTACATGATTAACCACCATGGCTTAACTTCTTTAAACTTTATAAAATGAATAATGAGTAAATTTTTTAAAATAGCTCTGAAATCTTTGCTCTTCAGTCAGTCAGTTCAGTTACTCAGTCATGTCTGACTCATTCCCACCCCATGGATTGCAGCACACCAGGCTTCCCTGTCCATCACCAACTCCTAGAGCTTGCTCAAACTCATGTCCATCAAGTCAGGAATGCCAAACATCCCCTTCTCCTCCTGCCTTCAATCTTTCCAAGCATCGGGGTCTTTTCTAAAGAGTCAACTCTTTGTATCAGTTGGCCAAAGTATTGGAGCTTCAGCTCCAACATCAGTCCTTCCAATGAATATTCAGGATTGACTGGTTTGATCTCCTTGCAGTCCCAGGGACTCTCAAGAGTCTTCTCCAACACCACAGTTCAAAAGCATCAATTCTTCAGCGCTCAGCTTTCTTTATGGTCCAACTCTCACATCCCTACAAGACTACTGGAAAAACCAGAGCTTTGTCTAGATGGACCTTTGTCAGTAATGTCTCTACTTTTTAACGCACTGTCTAGGTTGCTTATAGTTTTTTCTTCAGAGGAGCAAGGTCTTTTAAATTTCGTGGGCTGCAGTCACCATCTGCAGTGATTTTGGAGCCCCCAAAAATAAAGTCTATCACTGTTTCCATTGATTCCCCATCTATTTGCCATGAAGTGATGGGACCAGATGCCATGATCTTGGTTTTCTGAATGTTGAGTTTTAAGCCAGCTTTTTCACTCTTCTCTCTCACTTTTGTCAAGAGATTCTTTAGTTCTTCTTCACTTTCTGCCATAAGGGTGGTGTCATCTGAATATCTGAAGTTACTGATATTTCTCACAGCAGTCTTGATTTCAACTTGTACTTCATCCAGCCCAGCATTTCACATGATGTACACTGCATACAAGTTAAATAAGTAGGGTCACAATATACAGCCTTGATGTACTCTTTACCCAATTTGGAACCAGTTTGTTGTTACATGTCTGGTTCTAACTATTGCTTCTTGACCTGCATACAGATTTCTCAGGAGGCAGGTAAAGTTGTCTGGGATCCCATCTTTTTAAGAATTTTCCACAGTTTGTTGTGATCCACACCATCAAAGGCTTTAGCATAGTCTATGAAGCAGAAGTAGATGATTTTCTGGAACTCTCTTGCTTTTTCTATGATCCAACAGATGTTGGCAATTTGATCTCTGGTTGCTCTGCCTTTTCTAAATTGAGTTTGAACACCTGGGAGTTCTCAGTTCACTCAACCAGTCCTTTAACTTTTAAGGAGTAACTTTAAATTTTTTTCATTGTATTATGTAAACTAGATTCCATCTCTTCTTCATCCTTACTGCCAGCTTCACACTGGTTCCCAAAGATCTCATCTTCAGAGCAAATACCTCTCAAAGTATTTTTTATATTAAATTATTAAATACAGTCCAAAGTATTTTTTTAAATTAAGATAATTCCCTCGTTGAGAACTGTGCTTATAATGTTTCTGTCTCATGAAAAAATGATCAAATAAAATGATAGTGAACAACAGTAGCACTACTATCTCACTGTCTCACATAATATGATAATAATATCAATTTTATTATAGGATTAAGCAAAAATCAAGTAGTTAAAATTGCCCTTAAAAACCCATCCAGGTATCCACTTGAGACCTACATTTAATTTGTAATTTAGTAAGTCCAGCTCCACAGATCTTCCCCCAGCACTGAAGAATATCATTCATTTTGAGTGAGCTTAGTAGAATACTGGGCTTGTGTTTAAAAAGTCATGTATGAAAAATACATACCTTCAATCACTAAAATTGCACTAAGCCCAGCAAGGAATTCACAGCATGAGAAGTGTGAAGAGATTAGGATTCACTGTGGTAAAAATAGATTCAAGGTGTCTTGGAATAAAGACAAAAGAGATGAGATCATACTGGCATTTGAGGAAGATTATCTTTTCAATGTGGAAAACAGTTGATAGGAAAGAGACCAGCATGAAGACTGTCGTACAACTCCCAATAGAAAGACAGTGGTAGTGTGAACTCAGGTTGCAGCAGTGGGGGTGGAAAGAAAGGACTGATTGTTTTTAAGAAGGTAGATGTAACAGAACTTAGTATTCGATTGGATGTAGAGTTGAGGAAAAGGAAAGAGTTGAGACTGAAGACTGGATATTGAGATGATTATGCATGATACTACCAACACAGAAAACATTAACACTAAAATTACTTTTTATCAAGTGGGATACTGTCTTTCCATTAAAGCAGCATGATCGCTCTTTCAATATCACACTAGTGTTCTAATCAATTAGATCCCCAGCTCTTTTTTTTTTTTTTTTACATAAACTTTAAACTTCTGCCACAGTAATGTCCCCTGATCCTTTATTTGGTATATAACTTTTTAACCTCCTGATCCAATATGTGGCAGTTCTCAATTCTAAAAACCTTTATTTGATAATCATGAACTGTAATTAAACATAAGAAACATGGTTAAATCTATGGGTAAATTTAAAACTTTGTAGTCAGTTCTTATTTTCTCTTTTACTATTTATAAGTCCACGTGTCATGTGAATGAGGGAATAGAAATTTCTAAGTGACTCCATGGGATACAAAGCTATGGCTATAAGCTACAGGCTATAAGCTATAGCTCAATTGGTAAAGAATCTGCCTGCAAAGCAGGAGGCCCCCAGTTCAATTCCTGGGTTAGGAAATCTGCTGGAGAAGGGATAGGCACGCACTCCAGTATTCTTGGGTTTCCCTTGTGACTCAGTTGGTAAAGAATCCACCTGCAATGCAGGAGACCTGGGTTCGATCCCTGGGTTGGGAAGATCCCCTAGAGAAGGTATGCTAGCCTGGAGTATTCCATGGACAGTCCATGATGTCGCAAAGAGTCGGACACGACTGAGCAACTTTCACTTTCACTTTTTTTCACTTCACTTAAGCTGCAGGAAGGTCAATGTTAGTTCTGTATAAGGACAACCTTTCTAGTATTTCTAGCTATTCAGAAATGGAGTGAGACAAATGCTCTGTCTCTGATGGTGTTTAAGAGGCTTCACGCATTTGTGGAAGAATTAGACCAGATGATCTTTCCAAAAGAAAAATAATGATGATAATTAACAATATCTTACTGAAGCCAAAATATATGCTATCATTGAGGTGTGCAAAAAAGAAACTGCTTATTTACTATATAGATTTTATCTTGCTCTACAGCTCAAATCCTAAAGATGACAGTACAAAACACAGTTTCCTCCAGCTTAATATAAATATTTGCTCTCAGGTTCTTAACCTTTTTCAAAAAATTCAGAGTTTTCTTCATTTCCTAAAGTTATATGTGGGGATATAGCTGGGCAGAAGGATACACAGGACTTCAGGGGTAGGAAGCTGCTGCTGCTGCTCATGCTCTTCTCCCAGTTCTCACTGGGAGCTGTGACGACGTCCCCAGTCCTGCCTGGAGAGGTGCCCACGGTAACCATCCACTGATGGGCGGGGAGCCCCTGCTGGCTTGGGTAGCCTTTGTCCTGAAGCCTGTGGCTGCAATGTACGGTTTCTGTCATCTTCTCCTGTCATTCTGGAGTCTCTTTCATCTCTTCCCTAGGCATCTTCATGCCCACCAGTTCCAACCTGGGACGTATGGAAATCCTGGATCACATTCAGTGTTCACATTCAATCTCGGAGCAGCTTAAAGAGCAATCTCAGGATCATCTAACTGGCTCCTCCTTCTACTGATGCTGCTTCACTGCTCCTCCACCATGTTGGATGCTACTCTGAACTAGAAAGAAAACTTCTCTGAGAGGCTTGCAAGTGTCCTGAGATACACATGAGAAAGTGAAGCATTAGTCTGAAACGTTGGGATTCACTCAAATATACCTGGCATTTTTACCTGCCTCTCCCTATTCCCAGGGTTTCTCTCCAGAGAAAAGAATGGTTAAGACTTTACCTCTTGTCCTGGCTCTTTTTATGATTTCTTTCTCTTTGGCTCCTTTTATTAGTCATCTACTGCCACATTAATACTACAAACAAGTCATTTCAAAAACCAAGTGACTTAAAAAACCATCATATATTTTCACTCGTGCTTCTGCAGGCTAGAAGCTGGGGCTCGTGGGACCTAGTCAGAGTTGACTGGTTTAGCTCCAAGCTGAAAGTTAAATCCCAGTCACCATCTCCTGTGTCTCATTCACGTTGGCCCAGTGGACTAACCAGGCCACATTCTTGTCACGACCATGTTGCAAGAGCCGAAGCCCAACCACATGAACACATTTCAAGGCTCTGCTTATGCCATATCTATTAGACTTTGCCTTGGTCAAAGTACTTTCCCACTACTTTGAGGCCAAATTGAGTCATGTGACAGAATCCAATATGAATGAGGTAGTGATGTAAACTCCATCCATGGAGATGGGGGAAAGGCAGGTGAATATGTGTGAACAATAATCTAATAGGGTATTCTCCTTCTTCCAGCACCAAAAAAAGTTCTCTATTCTCTCTTTCTGCCAGAAAGAGACAAAAAGAGACCAAGTCATGTAACACTGACCTTCCCATTGAAGAATCCCATTGGATCACTAAGAAGAAAAAAAAATCAGGTAATATTTCAAATATGATATCCCCAAAGTAATTGCTAATATCATTTAGCCCAGGTCTTCACTAAGTCTTTTACTATTTCAAATCATTTAATTATTACCACAACCTAGTGTAACAATTTATGAGTATTTATTTTACAACTATGGGCCATGATAAAGTTCAGAAACTTGACCAAGGTCACCCAGATGAGTGAAAGAGATAAAACTCAAACCAAATTCTATGTGATTCAATAATTTATTACCAGCAAGAATTCAAGCTCAGCAAGGAAAGCTAGGAAAATACTTTGTAATCCCTGCAAACATACCAGTATGAGAATGCTGTTTGTTAGACTAATGGCTAAATCTTAACATTTCCTACAGATTTATTGTTTCAATGAGCATTCATCATATTGTCATAGTGGTCATCATATGCCACTAATTCGTTTTGCCTAATGACCTCATATTTTCCTCCAAAATTCATGGCTCACAAGTCAGAAACTAAGACACTTCTTTATTTATCATTATCTAGTCTCCAAATATCAGGCACTGCTATCTGTCATGGTAACTTGATATCTTAATTTAGGAAAATCAATAGGAGCAATAGGGACAAAAATTCTTGCAGTATCAGAGATCAGGAATGAAAATGTACTTGTGTGAAACAAACAACAAAAGGGCCGCCTGCAAGACACACACCCAAACCATAAAATACTAAAAGTCCCCAAATCTGTGACCATAAGTTATTACTATCACAAGGTGTGAAATCAATAGTGACAACAGCAGTGATTCAAGTTAATTGAAATCTGAGCTCCCTTATTGTTATCTTCACACCCCAATAGGTGCTCAGGCATCTTTCCCTGACTGAAATCATCTATAAAATACCTTCCACTCTCTCCTTCAATGTGCATTAGTATGTAAGAAATCAAATCAAATCTCTCTTTTTGTAAAGAATTCACAAAATGGTTGAGTGAGTTTTGTGTCCTTTGCTCACTTTTTCTGCAAAACTATCATCTTCAGTTTAAAATAATATTTCTTGTGTTATGTACCAAGCATTGACCTAGACTCTGGATTACAAAGTTGAGCAAGACAAACAGGTCATTGCTTTGCAGAGTTTATATTCTGGAAAAGAAATATATGCAATAAACAAATGAAAGATAGTTTTATGTTGTGATTAAAAAACACTTAATCTTTGGAAGAAAAACTGTGACAAATATAGACAGCATATTAAAAAGCAGAGATATCACTTTGCTGACAAAGGTCCCTATAGTCAAAGCTATGGTTTTTCCAGTAGTCATGTATGGGATATGAGAGATGGACCATAAAGAAGGTTGAGTATCAAAGAATTGATGCTTTCAAACTGTGGTGCTAGAGAAGACTCCTAAGAGTCCCTTGGATGGCAAGATTAAACCAGTCAAGCCTAAAGAAAATCAATGCTGAATATTCACTGGAAGCACTGATGCTGAAGCTGAAGCTCCAATACTTTGGCCCCTGAGGCCAAGAGCCAACTCATTGGAAGAGACCCTGATTCTGGGAAAGATTGAAGGCAAAGGAGAAAGGTGCAGCAGAGGATGAGATGGTTAGATAGCATCACTGACTCAATGGGTATGAATTTGAGAAAACTCTGGGAGATAGTCAAGAACAGGGAAGCCTGGCATGCTGCATTCCATGGGGTCACAAAGAGTTGGACATGACTTAGAGACTGAACAACAATATATAAAGATGGTTGAGAAGGTGGCAGCAATTTTAGATTATGTAGTGGGAAAGATGTTCTGTGAATGAATATCCATCAAGACAGCCAATATTCTGCTGTGGTAAGAAATCATCCCAAAATCTCAGTAGGGCTATCTGCTCCAATTCAGAACAACCCCCAGAATAACTGATATTTTTACAGTAATTCAACAATACAGGCTAGTGAGGTCTTCACTTTCCCAACTGCACCATCTGAAAGACCCCATTTCTCCACCTGATACGGCAGAAAAACAAAGACTGGAAAACAGCACAATCAATGGCTTTTCACTCTCACCCTCTGTTATAGCCCACTGGCCAGAACCAGTCACACAGCCCTGCCCAATGCCAACCATCACTGGTAATTTGCCCTCAAGATGGACCCTTTAACATGGTACATAGGGATCATCTTGACCTATGAACTCTCCTATTTATCTCCCTAAACCTTGCCCATCCTAAAGCATAATGGGACATGTTCACATCACACATCCACTTCCAATTCCTGAAAAGCTCTTCCTGTCACCATTAACCTCCCTCACCTCTCTCTGGGATAATTTTTACTTGTGTTTCATAACCCAGCATACTTGTCCTCCTGTCCTTCCCTCTGGAGAACTTCTGTGACTCCCCCAAGCTGGTTTAGTGTCCTCATCTGTGCTCCTAGACTTACCTCTGCACTTGCTTATTTATCATTTGTTTCTTTCCTTGACTTTCTACCAGACTGCAAATTTATGATGAGCTTAACTGTGTCCTCCTAATTTTATACCTCAACATATTTCCTTAAACACATAAGAGTTAGTTAAATATTGTTGAAGGAAAAAACAGGGAGAAAAATAGAAACTAGAGGAAAGATGCTGAATGTTTAAGTGTAGATGACTCACCATATAGTATCATTCACATAAAAAATGAAGAGAATCATGAAAATAAGTGTGTTTGATGCAAAAAGAAACAGAACAGGAATTTTTTGAGTGCCTATCATATGCTAAGTATTGAGAGAGAAGTATTATGGATGTTCACATGCAGTTTGAATATCTGAATATGAGATTCTTTTGGAATAATCATTAGAACATGTCCAAAACACAGTTGAGATTGAAGTCCAGTTGTCAAGGATGAAGACATGTAGAGTTGAGATTCATCCATCAGGGATAATGGGATCCATCCACATAGATCCCTGCATCTCAAATTCTGTGTAACAATACTTGATAGAAATAAAACCTGGCCAAGTCAACAGCCCACAAGCATTGGGTAATAGTGAAGAAAAAGTTTGTCTGACATCCTGAAGCAAGATACTGTTGAGAATTCTAGAGGACATATTCCATGGCAAACAGGAGCTAATGGAAAGGCTATGAGGCTCAAATTAATTCCATCACAGTTTTCATGGGTGTTCAGCTTGATTTTGCTGTCTCCACATCATTTTTACATCTTCAACAGTTCAATTATGTTTTAAACACACCACCATTTCTGAAAAGAGACAACCACCTCTTTATGATAAAGAGGAAAAGAACTATGAGGATTGAGAGGGACAAAGTACTGATGAAACAGAAGGAAGTAGAGAGTAAGAGATGGGATTCAGCATAGAATCTGAAAGGGCAAGTATATTTTGAAGCAGAAGAAAAACAGTTGAAGGACTAGGGAAGGGTCAGTTATATAGATACAGAGCATAATTATGGTGTGTTTCTAGTGGTTATTTCCAAATGTATTAAAAAAAAAAAAAAAAAGTAAGGAGCCAGGGGAGAGCTAGGGAAGAGGGAAAGCCAATAGGAATAAAAGTAAATTAGTTATTACTTGCTTAATGATGAAACCATTTTCAATTTACAACTAGCCACTGAAAATACTATGAGAAAGAAAATTGTTTTATTTACCAACGGAAATGCCACTTGCATCTGATTTTACTTCTTATATCATTCATCACTGATGCAAGAACTAGCAAAGTATCAGCACAAATTGGAAAATGCCACATGTTGGCTGTGTGTTCCTGAGTGCAGAAAAACTGTGTGGAATGGAAATAGTCAATTCAACATACGCATTCTAGCTCGTGAAGACAGTCTCGTGAGATCAGTGTTTGAAACCTCTCTGTTTTGGGCCACTTGGGGAGCTACATAGAAAGATTATAGTCAACTAGAAGCAAATCTGTTGTTCAAGCCCGCTCAACTCCAGTCCTGTAAATATTGCTATAATGCAGCTGACCTTTGAGCCTCTTTGATTTTGATATAATTCATCGAGAATTTATAATACATTGACTCATTCTGGGTGAAATTTATTTTTCCTAAACCTAAAAACCCTCTGACTTTCATTTCTACAAACTAGCTAACCAGATTGTTTCTGAAGTGCATTCTGCAGAATAAATATTCAGGATTTTTTAAAGTGTTAAATTCAGGAATAAGCAAAGTTGAACAGCTTTATTTCCTATGAAATTTCTAAGCTTTTAAAATATATTAGTGCCTATTGTGATTTCCTTAAAGGCAGATACACTATGGCATGTTGACAAAAGTTATTTGACCTTGGAACCCCTTTTTCCTAGAACATATTTTGGGAAATATTAATTGAGCTTAAAGTATGCCAGTACAGATTTCATTTATTTTGAGGCCATCTTTACAGTATGATAGGCATTGTGCTAGCATGGTCTGAGGAAGCAGACCTGATTTCTGTCTGAGTAAGACACACATTAGGTTACATTTAATTTAATAATTTTGCATGTGCAAATTACTATAAGAAGACTGTGGGGAAATATAACCTGACCTGGGAAGTGAAGGAATATTACTCAGCTATAAAAGGGAATGCATTTGAGTCAGTTCTGATGAGGTGGATGAACCTAGAACCTATTATACAGAGTGAAGTGAAAGAAAAATATCATATTCTAATGCATATATATGGAATCTAGAAAAATGGCACTGAAGAATTTATTTACAGGGCAGCAATGGAGACATAGACATAGAGAATAGACCTATGGACATGGGGAGAGGGGAGGGGAGGGTGAGTGTATGAAAAGAATAACATGGAAACTTACACTACCATATGTAAAATAGATAGCCAACCGGAATTTGCTATATGGCTCTGGAAACTCAAACAGGGGCTCTGGATCGGGTTGGATGGGGTGGGAGGTGGGAGGGAGGTTCAAGGGGGAGGGCATATATGTATACCTATGGTTGATTCATGTTGAGGTTTGACAGAAAACAACCGAATACTGTAAAGCAATTACCCTTCAATAAAAAAATAAATTAAAAAAAAAAAAGTACAGCTAAATTGACCCTAGAATAAAGGCTACTCTATGAACTTTCTTTAAAAAAAAAGAAAAAAATGAGTAGAAATGGTGGGGGTGGGGGCCGGGGGAGGTTGAAGTGGAGACCTTGAAAGGATCAAGTTGATCCACAAATTCTACACAAGAAGACATAAATCTCTGAGTGTCGTGCCAACACTAAGGCCCTCTACTGCACATGTGCTGTGGGTCCTTCCTCTAGGACAAGGTAAGAGAAATATTATCAGCGGAAAAATAAAAACAAACAGATTGCTTAGAGCACCACTATCCAATAGTATTTAATGCATGCCACATATTAAAATTTAAATTGTCAAGTGACCACATTTTAAAAAATAAATGACATTACTTTTAATGTCTATTTTAGACTTGATATATCCAAAATATTATGGTTTCAGTGTTTAACTAATGGGAAGTAAATTATTATTAAGATATTTTACCTGTTTTTCATGCAAAGACTTTGAAATACAGTGCATAATTTAGACTTCCAGCAATCTCAGTTCAGGTTTGCCTCATTTCAAGTGCTTTACAGGCATATATGGTTGGTGGTTACTGTACTGAACCGCACAGACCTAAATCTAGGGCGTCTGAGTTTGTCGGTTGTATATAAGAGTGGTCTAAGAAGAGAAAGAGAAATGTTGTATGACATCATTTATATGTGGAATCTAAAAAGAAAGACAAAAGAACTTACAAAAGAGAAAGAGACTTCCAGACTTAGACAATGAACTTATTGTTGCCAGGGGAAGGATGAGGGGAAGGGATAGTTAGAGGATTTGGGATGGACATGCACACACTGCTATATTTAAAATGGATAAACAACAAGGACCTACTGTAGAGGACATGGAACTCAACTCAGATTATGTTATGTGGCAACTCAGATGGGAGGGGAAAATCGATACATTTATGGTATGGCTGAGACCCTTTGCTGCTCACCTGAAGCTATCGCAACATTGTCTTAATTGGCTATACTCCAATGCAGAATAAAAAGTTTAAAGAAAAAAAAGAGTAGTCTAGGAAAGCCAGCATCTCAGGACCTTGAGCTCATAAGAAGTTGCAGCCCCTCCAGATGGAGAAAGGGAGTCATCATTCCCTTAGGAAAGGAACCATAGAAGCTAAGTTTAGATGGGGCCCCTTGTAATCATCCAGCACTATTTTGGGGCCATCTTGTTTGACAAATCACAGAATAAGATTGTTATTACCCAAAATATTTAATTAATGTATCTATCTGCTGTCATTAAAATAATGTAGCTTTTTCAAGAGCTGAATTAGACCATGAGATAAACAGGAGCAACCTACTACAAGAACGTTCAGTCTTTCAAAGTCATTGACTGCCAGATGTCACCAATGAAAATCATATGCAAACTGATAAAGATCACTTCCATAATAGATGAATCATATTTAATACAGGCATGCCAATTATTAGAAATAATCCATCTACTTTACTTATTACAATAGATAGCAGCAAAAGAGTAGTCTATCTAAGAACTATAAACAGACAACGAAAGAGGGTAGCTCCTAGGTATAAAAGAGCTTGTTGTGAAAACCTACTAGTGCCAAAGGATATGCCAGTTTGTGTATCTAGACCTTATACAAATAGGACACTGTGTCATTTGTTTATGGTTACAGATTTTTCAGAGATCCAACCAGTCCATCCTAAAGGAGATCAGTCCTGGGTGTTCATTAGAAGGAATGATGCTGAAGTTGAAACTCCAATATTTTGGCCACCTCATGCGAAGAGTTGACTCATTGGAAAAGACCCTGATGCTGGGAGGGATTGGGGGCAGGAGAAGAAGGGGATAAAAGAGGAGGAGATGCCTGGATGGCATCACCGACTCAATGGACATGAGTTTGAGTAAACTCTGGGAGTTGGGGATGGACAGGGAGGCCAAGCGTGCTGCGATTCATGGGGTCGCAGAGTCGGACACGACTGAGTGATTGAACTGAACTGACTGATAGATTTTTCATGTTATTCAATGACATAAAATACCCAGTTTTCCCAGATACTTTGCATAGAATAAAAACATTGTAATTCATAGATCTGAGTCATAAAAGGAAGATAGATCTCTTTCGGTCTTTTAAAGAGTAATTGGCTATGTTCCAGTTAAAGCAAACCCAGAAATACTCAGAGGGCTTCTTTGGGGTAAGTGAGTACAGGGTAGATTTGGTCAACTCGGAGATTAGAAGGTCTTGAAGACCTCATGTGGTTAAGTCTCACCGAGTATATATACTTAGTAAGTCTCTGACCTTCTCTTTTCAGTGTAACATTCAGGCCTTCTTTTCATATTTCTTAAGTGCTTCTGGTATCTATTTTAGAAGTGTATGAAAAAACAAGACAGTGTATATTTTTTAATGGACACCTCTCACCTCTCCAGTGACTTCCACAGGATTCTTCCCTGTAGCCAAGATCTTCAGCTGGAGTCTGAGGCAAACGCTTTTCCAAATGACTTCCCTGTTGGAAAACTGAGGCAGCTGGAAACCTGAGCACACCCCCAGGCACACCCTCCAAACAGAACTGTTTAACTCCAAACCTGGGGACTTGATATCCTTTTAGAGTAAACCTGAAGAGGGAATTTCTGCAAGACTATTAACAAGGTTGATGACAACAACAGGACTGATATTCAGTATCTCTTGAATGCTTATTGCATGCAGGCCTTCAGCAAAGCTTGCCCCATGGTTCCCTAATTCTATTCCTACAACAACTTTTGAAGAAGGTATTCTGATTTTCCCCTGAGGAAACATCAGGGTGAAAAGTCAATTATCCAAACTCACCTTGCTAGTAGTGATGGAGCTGGGGTTTGAACCCAGTCTGATTTCAGATCTCATGCAATTCTTGCTACACATACTGACTCTCACTTGTGAGGGAACAAAAATCCCACTTCCAGTTCAAAATCAACTCAGACTCCACCAAAACCATATCTGCACCCATTCTGGATCTAAAACTCAGCTAAGTATTCCTCTTCTTTCTTTTTCCAATAATGTTTGCATTCCCCATTAACCTTACTTTTTGCATTATATAGAGCATCTATCAACTTCTCAGTTGTCTCCCACTAGTTTAAAATTTCTTTAAGGCAACAGTTTTAACCTAGAAGTGATTTAATCCCCCAGGGCACACTCACCAAGTCTGCAGAGCTTTCAGTTGTCACTGCTGGCAGAGTGGTGCTACTGGGCATTTAGTGAGCAGAGGTCATTTTGTTTTTTGTTGTTGTTTAATGACTACATCATATCTGACATTCTTGTGACCCCCATGGATTATAGCCCACAAGGCTCCTCTGTCCTGGGATTTCCCAGGAGTGGGAAGCCTACCCCTTCTCCAGGGGACCTTCCCGACCCAGGAATCGAACCAGGGTCTCCTGCATTGCAGGCAGATTCTTTACCAGCTGAGCTGCTGAGAAGCCCCTGTTTTTCACAGGTCATAAAAAGCAGGTCTCAAAAATTGGTGTCAGGACACTCTGCAGTAGGGACTTTCTTGCTTTTCCTGCAGAGGCAGTGGAATCTAAGCAAGCCTTCCTGTGCGAACTCGCAACAGAAAAAAAGTGATTTTTCTCATTGAAAACAAGTGAAATAGGATCAAGAACCATAATCAGATCAATTCAGTTGCTTAGTCGTGTCTGACTCTTTGTGACCACATGAACCACAGCACGCCAGGCCTCCCTGTCCATCACCAACTCCTGGAGTCCACCCAAACCCATGTCCATTGTATCTGTGATGCCATCCAGCCATCTCATTCTCTGTCGTCCCCTTCTCCTCCTGCACCCAATCCCTCCCAGCATCAGGGTCTTTTAAAATGAGTCAGCTCTCTGCATCAAGTGGCCAGAGTATTGGAGATTCAGCTTCAACATCAGTCCATCCAATGAACACCCAGACTGATCTCCTTTAGGATGGACTGGTTGGATCTCCTTGCAGTCCAAGGAACTCTCAAGAGTCTTCTCCAACACCACAGTTCAAAAGCATCAATTCTTCTGCACTCAACTTTCTTTATAGTCCAACTTTTACATGCATACACGACCACTGGAAAAACCATAGCCTTGACTAGACTGGTCTTTGCTGGCAAACTAATGTCTCTGCTTTTTAATATGCTGTCAGTTTGGTCATAACTTTCCTTCCAAGGAGCAAGTGTCTTTTAATTTCATGGTTGTTGTCACCATCTGCAGTGATTTTGGAACCCAGAAAAATAAGGTCAGCCACTGTTTCCACTGTTTCCTCATCTATTCAGCAAGAAGTGATGGGACCGATGCCATGATCTTAGTTTTCTGAATGTTGAGATTTGAGCCAACTTTTCCACTCTCCTCTTTCACGTTCATCAAGAGACTCTTTAGTTCTTCTTCACTTTCTGCCATAAAGGTGGTGTCATCTACATATCTGAGGTTATTGATATTTCTCCCAGCAATCTTGATTCCAGCTTGTGCTTCGTCCAGCCCAGCATTTCTCATGATGTACTCTGCATATAAGTTAAATAAGCAGGGTGACAATATACAACCTTCACGTATTCCTTTCCCTATTTGGAACCAGTCTCTTCTTCCATATCCAGTTCTAACTGTTGCTTCCTGACCTGCATACTGGTTTCTCAAGAGGCAGGTCAGGTGGTCTGGTATTCCCATCTCTTTCAGAATTTTCCACAGTTTATTGTGATCCACATAATCAAAGGCTTTGGCATAGTCAATAAAGCAGAAATAGATGTTTTTTTGGAACTCTCTTGCTTTTTCAATGCTCCAACAGATGCTGGCAATTTGATCTCTGGTTCCTGTGCCTTTTCTAAAACCAGCTTGAACATCTGGAAGTTCACAGTTCATGTATTGCTGAAGCCTGGCTTGGAGGATTTTAACCACCACTTTACTGGCGTGTGAGATGATTGCAATTGTGCAGTAGTCTGAGCATTCTTTGGCATTGCCTTTCTTAGGGATTGGAATGAAAACGGACCTTTTCCAGTCCTGTGACCACTGCTGAGTTTTCCAAATTTGCTGGCATACTGAGTGCAGCACTTTCACAGCATCATCTTTTAGGATTTGAAATAGCACAACTGGAATTCCATCACCTCCACTAGCTTTGTTCATAGTGATGCTTCCTAAGGCCCACCTGACTTCACATTCCAGGATGTCCGGCTCTAGGTGAGTGTGAGTGATCACACCTTCGTGATTATCTGGGTCATGAAGATCTCTTTTGTACAGTTCTTCTGTGTATTCTTGCCACCTCTTCTTAATATCTTCTGATATTAATATCTTAATGTAACTGGAGATGGGAATGGCAAACCAGTTCAGTATTCTTGCCTCGAGAACCCCATGAACAGTATGAAAAGGCAAAAAGATAGGACACTGAAAGATGAAGTCCCCAGGTCAGTAGGTGCCCAATATGCTACTGAAAATCAGTGGAGAAATAACTCCAGAAAGCATGAAGGGATGGAGCCAAAGCAAAAACAACACCCAGTTGTTGATGGGACTGGTGATAGAAGTAAGATTTGATGCTATAAAGAGCAATATTACATAGAAACCTGGAATGTTAGGTCCATGAATCAAGGAAAATTGGAAGTGGTCAAAAAGGAGATGGCTAGAGTGAACATCGACATTCTAGGAATCAGTGAACTAAGATGAACAGGAATGGGTGAATTTTACTCAGAATACCATTATATCTACTATTGTGGGCAGGAATCCCTTAGAAGAAATGGAGTAGCCATCATAGTCAACAAAAGATTCTGAAATGCACGACTTGGATGCAATCTCAAAAATGACAGAATGATCTCTGTTCATTTCTAAGGCAAACCATTCAATATCACAGTAATCCAAGTCTATGCCCTGACCAGTAACGGTGAAGAAGCTGAAGTTGAATGATTCTATGAAGACCTACAAGACCTTCTAGAACTAACACCCAAAAAATATGTCCTCTTCATTATATGGAACTGGAATGCAAAAGTAGGAAGTCAAGAGCTACCTGGAGTAACAGGCAAATTTGGCCTTGGAGTACAGAATGAAGCAGGGCAAAGGCTAACAGAGGTCTGCCAGGAGAATTCACTGGTCATAGCAAGCACCCTCTTCTAGCAACACAAGAGAAGACTCTACACATGGACATCACCAGATGGTTAACATCGAAATCAGATTGATTATATCCTTTGCATCCAAAGATGGAGAAGCTCTATACAGTCAGCAAAAGCAAGACTGGGAGCTGACTGTGGCTCAGATCATGAACTCCTTATTGTCAAATTCAGACCTAAATTGAGGAAAGTGGGGAAAACCACTAGACCATTCAGGTATGACCTAAATCAAATCCCTTATGACTATACAGTAGAAGTGAGAAATAGATTTAAGGGACTAGATCTGATAGACAGAGTACCTGATGAACTATGGATGGAGATTTGTGACATTGTACAGGAGACAAGGGAGCAAGACCATCCCCAAGAAAAAAAAATGCAAAAAAGCAAAATGGTTGTCTGAGGAGGCCTTACAAATAGCTGTGAAAAGAAGAGAGGCAAAAGGCAAAGGAGAAAAGGAAAGATATACCCATTTGAATGAAGAGTTCCAAAAAATAGCAAGGAGAGATAAGAAAGCCTTCCTCAGGAATCAATGCAAAGAAATAGAGGAAAACAGTAGAATGGGAAAGACTAGAGATCTCTTCAAGAAAATTAGAGATACCAAGGGAACATGTCATGCAAAGAAGGGCTCAATAAAGGACAGAAATGGTATAGACCTAACAAAAGCAAAAGATATTAAGAACCATAATGAATAACTCTTATTCAAGAGCAAGAAAGTGTTTCTTACAAACGGCATTGAAAAGTGTCTGTTAAATCTTATTGCGTTATTAAGATAACCTACCCAGACTCTTTTCATTAATGTTTATTTGTTTATTTATTTCTATTGAAGTACAGTTTACTTACATGGTTCTTAATTCCTGTGATATAGCAAAGTGCTTTGGTTATATACACATTCTTTTTTAAATGTTCTTCTCCATTCTGGTTTGTCGTAGAATTTTTCTAATTAGAGGATAATTGCTTTACAATGTTGTATTAGTTTCCTCTGCACAACAGTGTGAATCAGCTATAAGTATACATGTATCCTCTTCCTCTTGAGCCTCACTCCCCCAATTAATGTTTTGTTTGATAGCAATCTAATATTCTAATATTGGTAGAATAATGGTAATCTGATGTCCCTTTGAATTATGACCTGTAGTACTCTTTCCTTAGCTTAAATCTCCTTCTTCTTAGCTACTCAGTCTTCCTTTATGGACTAAGATTTGATTAACACGTTACTCTGGTGTTTTATTTTTGATAAATAAGTATATGTCATAAGATCGTAGTTTTCCCCTTTGAGATATTTTTCAAATCTTTGGGACTTTGGAGCAAGAAATGTGAATCTGGTCAGTAAAGCAGCAGCAATGAGCTGATAAGTAGTGGTTTGAGTAGTTGCAAGAAGCTGGGAGATTAAAACTTTGAGTTCCATGTGGTTCTAGTGGTAAAAAAAAAAAAAAACCTGCTTGCCAATGCAGGAGACATAAGACAGATTCAATCCCTGGTTTGGGAAGATCCCCCTGGAGGAGGAAATGGCAACCCACTCCAATATTTTTGCCTGGAGAATTCCATGGATAGAGGAGCCTGGTGGGCTACAGCCCATAGAGTTGCAGAGTCAGACACAACTGAAGCGACTTAGCGCACAGCACTGACAAGGAAGCCCAGGACCTGATGGACCAAGAACCTGTGCGAAGGAAAAGACACTTTCAAATAAAAGATACTGGGACTGTGGCATACCTCCATGAGAAAAAAAGAGAATCTGCAACTTTATTTTATATCATACCATTTAAAAAACCCATCCAGATGTATTTCAGTTTTAAATATAAAATTTAAAATTAAAAGCTTCTAAAAGACAACAGGAAACTATATTAAGAATGGGAAAAAAATTTTAAGCACCTCAACGGCCCTAAATTTAAAAGAAAAGATTGATCAATTGGACTACATTAAAATTAAGAACTCCTTTTTTTTTTTTTTCAGAAGACACCTTTAAGAAAGTGAAAAAGGTAAGTCCCAGAGTAAAAGATTTTCAAGTTTTATATTCAACAAAGGACTTGTATCTGGAAAATAAAAACAGTTCTTCCAAATCAGTATGAAAAAATAGACAACCCAATTTAAGAAAATGAACGAAAGACTTACACAGATGCCTTGTAAAAGATGATATCAAATGGACAATAAACATGAAGATGTATCAAAATCATTATTTATCATGGAAACGCCAGGTACAACTACACTAACATGATAATGGCTAATATTTTAAAAGAATAGCACCAGATGTTTGTGAGATTGTAACTCAGCCTTACACACTGTTCGAAAAATGGGAATTGGTACTTCTATTGTTTGGCAATATAGGCTTTTACATTAAATATATACATAACTTAGGATCAAGCACTTATACTCCTATCTTTCCACACTGCAGAGATGCAAAAATATGTTCATCAAAAGACATTCATAATAATATTTATTATAACACTATTTGGAATACCCCCAAATAGGAAACAACACAAATGCCTTTTAACAGAATTGACTAATAAATCATAGTATATTCAGACAAGGTAATATTAAATAAGCATAAGGATGAAATACTAAAATATTAACAGTGATAGTAATAAGAATGAAATATAGCAACACTGATAATCTTAATGAAGGAAAGAAAGCAAATACAAGGGCATACAGACTATGCAACTTCATTTATTTCAAGTTCAAACGCATATAGAATTAGTTAGTGGCAAACATGTCAAGATAGCAGTCGCCTTTGAGAGAGATGGTAGGGACTGCAAAGAACATAAAGGAGGATTCTGGGCTGTTAGTAATGTTCTTTCTTGACCTGAATGGTAGTAGTATAACCGCTAATGAAAACAGTTCAGTGAGCTGTACACTTATGATGTGGGCACTTTCCCTCTGTGTGTTATATTTTAGCACAAAGTTTATGCTCTAAAAATTCCATTACAAATCAGATGAAAAAACAATGTTCATGTCTTAGGCAAAGCCCTTAGAGACTGTATAAGATAATCAGGTTGCAAAAAGAAACTCTGACCTCAATATATTATTTGTTTTGATCAAGACAAAATCTTAATTTCTTCTATTACATATTTTTACCACTTGACATTACAGTGTTTGTTAACTTATTTATTACCTGTTCCCGCCCCGCAACTAGCATACAAACTATGTGAAGGCAAAGAGTTTGTCTCATCTATTCACTGCGGTAAACTCAGCATCTAAAATAGTACATAAAAATTCCTTAATAAATCTTTGCTGAATGAATGAATCAAACACATTATGGTCATTACTGGTCATTGATGATTTCATTTTGTTTGAGTTTCACACACATGGAACCTTACAGAAACCTCACAATAATTCCAGAGCTTAAACAATTTGCATGAGGTGGGCAGTAAGTAAATTGAAAAGTTAAAAGTTCTGAAAGATAACCCCTTAATCTTGCTTCATAGCTACAATGGAAGAAGACCATAAAGCATTATAAAGAATTATTTTGGTTGAAGGGAGTATCTTGCCAATCAGAATATTCTCTATACAATGTTTACTTTTATAAAAGGAGAAAACAGTTTTTCCTGCCACTCAGACAAGAAGGAAAATTTGGCTCAAAGGCTATAGGATAATGCCATTATCTGAACTGGACTAGTATCCAGAGTGATGTGACCATCTGCTGACTGATTTGCATCCCTACCTAAAGCACATTGGGAAGGTGAAGTAATATAAGGAAATCAATAAGAACATTCCCTTTATGAAACAGGTGATATGAGCCCTTTCCTTTCAGGCCACTGGCCCCAGAGGATGTGACCTTTGGGCTCACATACAACCCATGGGCATGACTCAAAGAATCAGGCACTATTGAAGCAACAGAGCAAGCAAGCAAACAGCAGGGAGAGGAAGCCAGAGAGCTCAGGGAGGTCTGTGCAGACTGCCCGGTGAGGGGTGAGCCTGGGATAGCAGCCCTGGATGGGCGAGCACAGAGAGAAGGAGCAACAGTGGGCATAGCATCACAGGAGACCATGAATCATTCAGTATCAAGAGAAAAGGCGAGAAAAAATGGAGCGGAAGGAGAAAGCTAGCAAACAGAGCTGTTGCAAGAGAAATGGGGAAATGCACATGTGTCCATCCAGATCCAGGGAAGCCAAGCCCACTTATTGAACTGAGTATTGAATAAAGACTGAATCACCTGACATAAGAAGAAATGAGAAGAGGAAAGAGGTGAAGGAGTGAGGAAAAGCAGGAAAGGCAGCAGGACAAATGGTCATTGTCCAATGAGGACAGGCCGTCCTCACTGAGGGGGCAGAGCTAAAAGTATATGTGCTGAAATTGTGATATCATTGATGTTTAATACAGTTACTTCATAATTGCATTTTAAGCTAATTCTAAAGAATATTAGTAAGTCTCCAAAAAGCTTTCTAAAAGACCATTCGTTTATATTATTTTAATTATGAAATCCTGGAGGACTGATGCCCAGTAAGGCTATACATAACAAAGGCATGTACCTTCCCTACCTGGCAGAGAGAAAATGGGAGTGTTACACTGTAAATTCCCTAAATAGGAGTGGTTTAAGGAATGCCTGTGATCAAGGTTGTATCTGAAGGATATCCTTCACAACACAAGCAGAATAGAAGCTGATACATCAATCTGCTTCATTTGTACCCTTAGTCCAGGCAGCCAGGGTTTGGTCTTTACTCATAGCATAAATATGACTCCAACTCAGTATTCAAAATTGTGTTGGGTCAATAGACACTGCTAAGAATTCAAAATTAAAACTAATATTAGAATTGGTTAGAGCCTTCCTTTCTTTAAATGCAGACTCACGAAAAATATACCCTAGGTAGGTTGTTATGGTTCCAAACTGAATGTTTTTTCCCATAGAAGTTAAAATGTTAATGAAATGTCATTACCGGGGGCAAGGGAAAGGAAAGGATTAAACAAACTACTGTTGTAGAACTCTGACTTAAGGGACAATATCCATGATGAACCTATTATCTCTTTTTCCAGGCAAGATATTTACTGAATCCACTTTTTAAACCAGCCAAAATTGCAAAATGCAATTCATTCTTTAAATAATTGGAAATCAGTATTGTGAATGGATTTTGATTGCTAGAAAAAAAAATTTAGCTTTTTCTTATTAGCAAGGCACAGCTGAAATGAAGATGGAAGACAAATAAAATATGAACTTGTTAATAGACCCTGGAAAAATAAATGAGGTTTTCTTAATTTCTTAGTGACTGTAGAGACAGTGTTTATGTCACAATAGAAAAGACAGTTCTGGCAAAACTCTGCAAAGTAAGTGGGAAACATATAGAAATAGGTATTGAATTAGGTTATTTTTTTCTCCTCCCTAACAAGTTCTTGAAAAGGACTTTTAAAAATAAAAAACTAAATACCTATTCAGAGTTGATTTTTCTTGTAGTTATTGAAGTCTTAAATATTCAGGATACATACAGGTTCATTGATTCCAGAGGCAAATAGACTTTCAAGTTTTATAATTTGGTATAAATAGTTGAGTCTTAAACCTGGAAATATATCTAAAGAAAGGACTCTGCTCCACAATCAACCTTTAACTGTATATATAGATTGGGGTTGGTTCCTTAGCTTCTGAGAGTTCATTTACTCATTTGTTAAGTGGAGAAAATAATACCATCAACTCAATACTCATTGTGAAAATCAAATTAATAACAGAAGGAATAGGCTGTTGAAAGTGATTTTTCTTACTTCTAGCATCTTGTTCACTAGCTGAGCAGTTGTTGACCTGCAGGGGCTTGTGTGTCCACTACTGGGCTGCCACCTGAGTGAAGAATGATGAGACTGTGTTATTAGGCTTCTCCAGGAAAACAAAACCAATAGATCTACCTACCTATCTATCTATCTTTATATTTGTCATTGTTTAGTCGCTCAGTCATGTCCAACTCTTTGCAATGCCGCGGGCTGTAGCCGTCCAGGCTCCTCTGTCTTCGGGGTTTCCCAGGCACGTGCAAGTCGCTCAGTCATGTCCAACTCTTGGCAACCCCATGACAAAAAACAACACTAACAACCAAAACACCCCCAGCATTGACTGAGTGGCTTATAAACAACAGGAATCTATTTTTCACAATTCTGGAGGCTGGAAGTCCAAAATCAAGGTGCCAGCAGATTCAGAGTCTGGTATTTGCCTGCTTCCTGGTTCACAGATGGACATCTTTTCACTGGGTCCACACACATCAAGAAATGAGGACGCTCTCTGGTCTCTTTTATAAGGGCACTAATCCCATTCGTCAGAGTTGCACTCATAACCTAATCACCTCCCAAAGTCCTCACCTCCTAGATCACTACATTCGGCATTAGGATTTTGAGACGACACAAATGTTCATTTCTAGCAGATGCAATGCAAATGTGCCTCCTCCAGGACACACTGCATGTGTGTGTGCTAAGTCAGTTCGGTCATGTTCCAGTCTTTGTGACCCCATGGACTGTAGCCCACCAGGCTGCTCTGTTCATGGGATTCTCCAGGCAAGAATACTGGAGTGGGTTGCCATTTCCTTCTCCAGGGGATCTTTCCAATCCAGAATCAAACCCACTTCTCTTACATCTCCTACATCAGCCAGTGGGTTGTTTAACCACTGGTACCACCTGGGAAGCCCTCCAGGACACACACAAATGACCAGTGAAAATTTGTAGGTTTACTACACAGAGGATATTTACAATCTGACTGCAAGAGTCTCAGGGATATAAGAAATACGATGATTTTCCACTAATCTGCTCTTCTCTTTCAACACCCAGAATCATCTTTAGGTACAGGAAAGGGGCCACTGATCTGAATCCTGCAAATGTCTCCTCCCCAGTTCCATCCTCCTGAGGATAGACCGTCCTGCAGGTGTGCATACCATACACTGAGAAGTGGCCACGGGTTAGCTGATTGTAGAAGCTGTGCTAAAAGCTTGGATAATGGGCTAAGTTAACTGTATATGTGGGTATAAGTCCCTCAAAGAGCCAAAGGTAAGAAGAGGAAGAGGTGGGTCATCTCATTGGCGTATAGAACTTCCTGGAGTCTGAAATTTCTAACTTCAGATTTAGCTTTCCAGAATATTATGAAGATCCATTTGTCAAAGAAAGAAGACAGGAAATAATTTTATATTACAGTTTGTTGCCTTGATTTGTAACTGTAAGTTACAAATGCTGCGATATCTTGTTTCAGATCACAAAGGAAGCAGGGGTATATCATAGTATATTCTCATTGTCTTCAGTTTTTTTTCCTTTTCAGAGTGTTGGCTAACCCCCATTTAGGTAATTGATAGTATCTAATTAAACTACCTTTGTGGTTTTAATTTGTCATGGCATTTTTCAATGTTCTTACTCACCAAGAGTTAGATGAAATATTTTCTAAGTGTATCATTTTGTAAAGCTCTCCAGAGTGAAACACAAGATTAGTATAAGGTCATAATCATGATGATAAAAGCATAGTCTTCAATTTATGTTCAAAGTTTCTATAATGATTTGAGACAAAAACTTTTGTCATTATAAAATGTGATCAGTGGAGAAGCATGTCATTCAAACTAAATTGATTAGGAGATTGCTGTTCTCTACTTTGACTTTACAATGCTTCTGCTAAATTTTCAAGCCCATCTCCAAAACAGATCCATCAGGCGCTTGCTAGTCAATTTCCCCATCAGTGAAGGCCTGTTTTAAGAAGTGTGGGTCCCACACCCCTTACTGAGTGGGCAGCGTGCCATCTCCCCCTTGGCCTAGCTGACTAGATGAAGATGGTCACCTGATTTGAGCTGAACCAAGTAGCAATTCTTTCAAAAATAGGCTCAAGAGACTTGTGGACACAGGGAGGGAAGGCGAAGGTGGGGCAAGCTGAGAAGTAGCGCTGACAAATATGCACTGCCGTGTGTGAAGCAGACATCTAGCGGGAAGCCGCAGGGAACCCAGCCTGGTGCTCTGCGATGGCCTGGAGGGGACAGAAGGAGGAAGGGGGGTGGGAGGCTCAGAGGGAGGGATGTATGTATGCCTCTAGCTGATTCATGTTGTTGTGCAGCAGAAATAACACAACACTGTAAAATAACTATTTTGCGTTCTAAAAATAAATTTGAAAATATTAGATTAAAAAACATCGGTTCAAGGACTCTCGTCAGTCTCTCCTGGGCACTTGATCTCAGGCAGGGTGCAACGCCAAGGTGGGGGTAACGACCTGTGTTATGAGAGAGTGGAGCGTAGGAAGTCTACCTGCAAACAGAACCGTGAAGCAGACAGACAGACAGACAGAGCTCTTAGCAGAGATCCCTTACCGCCCACAAGACTGAAAGAGAAAAAAAGAGACAGAGATACTGCTTTGATTTCTGTTACTTTCCCAATCCTGCTTCCAGATCAAGTGACTGAGAGCTGCATTTGCTCTTTTGGGTTCTAAAAAGATGCCCTTGTATACTTATAATAAATTAGATAGCTTACTTAAACTAATTTAAGTGGTATTAAAAGCAATCACCTTTCAATAAAAATAGATTTTACCACCTCTAATTCTGTAATTCTATGATGGCATTTTGTATACAACCCACATGCAGAAACGAATTTAAACTTCACGACAATCCTATAATATAAATAGTATTAGAATCACCACTTTACAAATGAGAAATTTGAGGTACAGAGAAATTATGTAGCTTGTCCAATGTCATTTAACTAATATTGAAGGTCATTCAGTTAAGAATCAAACACAGATTGTGTGGCTCTAGGATCCATACTCTAAAGAACTATCTACTTCACAGCATATCTATCATTTTTCTATGATTCAAATAACCATATTTTAGAGGAGGCTCATAGTAACTCATAATTTATTTAGTAACTGCATTAAGCAAAATAAATAAAACAATACAGCCATGAGAAGGAGTCTGAGAAAACCATTAGCATTTGGAATTATGAGTTTGTTATGCAGATTAAAGTCATAAAACCTTTAACCTTTCTTTATAGAATGCCTCACTGACCATCCTTTCTCAGAGGACTTACAAAGAAGATTGATGTATGATAAAATCATTATGAAAATTAGGGTATTTATTTTAATTTTCCAATGAATAAGCAAACATGAACTAGAGGGTAATAAGACCAAATATTTATTAAGCACCCAAGAGAGTCTGGATAACAGTTCCCACATGGCTGAGATTCTCTTTCCAGTTAAAATAATTTCTGTATATTGCCTTCTTTCTACTATATCATTTATTTACTTAACATGAGACATAAGAAGCTAAGACTACTGTGAGATTACATTGAAATTTTAAAAGTTTAGGAGTTCAGTTTTTTTTACTAAAATTTACACCATTCTGAGATAAAGCTAAACACAATCTCTAAAAGTAGGTTTTAAAATGTTAATGACCAAGAACATAACAACAATAAACAATGCTATGTTTTGGATCAGTAAGAATTAGATAATACTAATCTGCTGTTTATACTCTGAGCCCAATTCTGTGAGGTACAGGAAAAATAGAGGGCAAAATTCCTGCCAGTAAAAGTGTACAATCTGGCTTGGAAGACAAAAGAGATCTGCATGAAACAAACACAGGCTGATAAATGAGGGTATGTTTTGTTATTTATTCATACTCCCAACTCATTAAAAAATATATCTGGTCATCTTCAAAGAGCAGCATTTAATCCGGCCATACATTGTGTGGCATAAAATAAGCATCTAACAGAGAAGGGTGAGAATGGGGATGCAATAGTCAAGGGTGATATCTTGTAGCAAGAAAGTAAGTCTTGACCTTATCCTCCAAGATGAGTATTTCAATAAACAGAAAGAAGGGAAGAATGCATCCAATTTCAGAAAAGCAGCATAAATATAAGCTCAGAGGCAGGCAGTATTACACTGTGATTGTCCTTCCAACATCCATTTTTGCTGTACATTGGAAGATAATATCCCCAGTTCCAGGAATGCACCAGGCCCCAGGCAAACAGGGAAAATCCATCTTTTTTCCACAGCCAAATTATCCAGGCCTAAACCAATCAGTAAATGTTATTCACTGGTCTGAGTGGTTTAAAGGAAGACTCAATATTGTGGGAAAAGATGCTTTCTTACACTGGCCACAGCAAAGCTTGGACCTCTGGTTATCTAAAGTAATCTTGAGTACTGAAACATGAAAAGTGTGCTTCTTCATACTCATGGGAAATAGAGATGTTTTCTACTGAAAAAATACTGTCAGTTTGTGATGTCACTGATTTGTGATTCTACCCACAGTCCTTAAAATATGACGTCTATAAAGAGGAGTTTTGTGTTCTGGCTGTATAATATTCTCATTGATAACATATATCAAGAATGAAGAAGATACACTGGGGGATTTGCAAAGCCTGTCTATTGTGTATAATCCTGACCGAGTTACTTGACTTCAAAGATTATCATTTCATTAAAAGTGAAATACAATGTTTTTGTCCCTCTGACTCACAGATTTGGGGAGTTATTGTCCATCAAAGGAGGGTGTAGTGGTGATGCACAATAAGTTTTTAGGAATGACATAAGCATAATTGCACTAAAGTGAAAATCACTACTAAGCCAGTTAATAGCCAAATTTATATTCCTTGTTTGGTTTGTTTGTTTCTTTTATATTCCTTTTTAATAAATAGCTTTGCTAATGTGTTCTAGTTTCAAAAACACCCAGAACACTAGGCTTCTTTAATCAGAGTTCCTCTGAATCATTTTCTTTTCCAACATAGTTGAAATATTTGGAATGGCTCAAGATAGAGTAAAAAGAGTAAATTTATAAAACTCCTACTTCAAGTAAGGAAAAATACGATACAACTAATCCATATTCTTTGGAATGAAAGTCAGTTACATTACTTTGAGTAGCTGAATTTCTTATTTTTCTCTTGAAATCTAAACAGCCCTTTCATAACTTGTAGTGATTTTTGACTGAAATTTAGGTCAACTGACTGTCCTCCTTTTCCTCCTATTCTAGTTTCCAAATCTCTAAGTTTCATCAATTCATTTTCTGTCAGCACAAAATATAAATACACAAAATCAATACTCAATTTGATAGATGCAGGACTAATTTTAGCAATTGCTATCTCCCTATTCCAAATGCTATCTTTATTTTAAATGTCCTATACTAGTGTTATTAAAGTTATTTTCATTTCTCTCTCAGCACCTCTCTCTCTTCATGTAGTCAATAATAGCTTGTCTCTTTTTTCTTATTTTTCATTTGGAAATATTTGCCATTGAAGAAGGAGCACCAATTGATGCTTTTTTTTTCACCTCAACTAATCCTTCAAAAAAATTAATGTATGGATATAACTTCTTATCTCCTGAAAAGAATTCTAATTAATCTTCATGGGCCAACAGCTCTGGTATATTAGACTTCCATAATATGCTTAGATTATGGACATATTTTAAAAGAAAAAATTTAAGTCAATAATTTCTTTCAATCTTTAAAAAAAATTAGTTTTCTAAACTCCTAATCTCCTTAAAAGAAACATGAAACCTAAAACCTTACAAGAAAGAGAAATTTTATTTTTTTCAAAAGGTATTCGTATAATATCTTTCTGAACTTCCTAAAATATCACCAAACCATCTGTTAGTAAAGCCAAGCTAGGTTCATCTGGACTCACTGCACTAAGGTAGAATACCACTTTGACAGAGTGTTAGCAGTAGCTCAGAAAAAAACATGTCAGAAGTGCAATATCTATAATACTTTGGCGTTTGAGCTCAACTGGGTGAAGATGAGTCTTTGAAGGCAGAGAACTAATTAAGTTTCAGTAAAAATGTGTGACAGAATTGCTTAAGTTGGCAGACATAGTCAAGAAAGGGTCTTGAAGAGACTCTTGGAAAGTAAACCCCTGTTTGTTTAGGAGCAGTTTGCCCAGGTGAGCATATTGCTTCCAATAAATTGATCTGTAGGAAATTCCTGAAGCAAACACTGGAGTTGTTTACTGGTTTATAGTTGTATCTCTCCAAGGCAAAATTTTCTTAGAACAAACAACTAATTCAGATTGACATCACTGGTCTAAAACATTATTGAAGTCCTGTGGATACAGAGGGTCATCCTCAGACTTTCCTTGTGATCATTCTTCAACCTGTCCTGGATGGTTATCATATAAGGGGAAATAGTTAAATAGATGTTTGCAGAACATCCATTAAATATCAGGGTTCTGTTGTTCATCATTTCAACAATTACACACACACACCAAATTTTCTCATTCTTTCTGTTGGATTATCATTTGATGGAATGGTGCCTATGAAAGGTACTTAAGATTCTTAAGGTTACATACTTGATATTATAACACAGTCAAATTCCTAGAATACGATGATCAGATTCTACTGTCCTTCTCTTAGTCAAAACCCAAGGGTGGTCTAATTAAAGCAAAATAACAGATGGCATCCACAAAAAACCTCCTACTGGGTATCAGTGTATCAGCCAAACTGCCTAATTTTAACATATTCTTTGTTTCCTGGACCATCTTAATAATATTAAAATTCTCAGAAATATCTATAGGAAAGTAAGTGCAATATTCTTTTTGAAAGTTATATTTGTAACACCTCTGCAGCTCAGTTATGTCTAGGACTTTTTATTTTTTGAATCAAGAAGGAGCTCTAAGGATTTCTGACATTATATAACTCCCCTTTCAATCTCGGAACCATGGTGTGTTAAGATTTTCTTCACCATCCATTCCTCCAGTAGAGTGATATGAAGAGGCTTGAGGACAAAAAAGAAATCATCCTTAATTTGCCTTGAATATTTATCTCAATAGGACTTCAGTTTGGGGGTTTGTTTGTTTGTTTGTTTGTTTTGCCTTCTTGAAACAAGCTATAGAATTATCTTGTTTCCTGAGAGCATCAAATAGTGGACCAAAACAGTCTCAGTGGTATCAGAGACTCCTGACTACCTGAAAAAGGCATCAGTTCACTAAGATAAAGAGTATCTGTCTGATTTGTTGGCAGTAGTCAGTAGTCTTTTGTGCCACGTTTAATATCTATGCTAGGGGACTGCCCAATGACAAATTCTTAGGCAAAATACCCATGTGTGGATGCCAAGATTTATTATATAGTTTCAGCAGTATTCAAAAGTATCAGGTACTAGGTGGGAGAACATACAGTAAAGATGTCATGAAATAGATGAAATGTTTTATCTTGTAGGAAATCCAAAGATTTCCTACATGATAAACACTGTTTGTAAGGTCTATAAACTTGAGGCAGGTGTTAAATAAATTATATCTGTTCCCCTTCTGAGTCTTATCTCTGTAAGAGCTCAGTTATATAGAGATGTGCTCCTACAAGTGATACCTGGGTCCTCCCTTTCTATCTTCCTAGGTGTTTTAGTTTTTGATTATCTGCTTGATGTGCTACCCTCTTACAAAAAAACAACAACAATAACAACAGAACCTGTACGTTAGTGATGGAATCAAATGATTCATGAAATCACATTTTTTATTATAAGCAATTGGAACTAAATGGAGCTAGTTGATAGAGAAAACAGTTTCAAACTCAACCATTGGTTCAATTATATACTCTACCCAAATCCAAATCATGAACAAATTACATTCAGGTATTGGACTTATACTTAGGCATGAATAAGATGGCAAAAGGCAATATTGATCATAGAGAACTTTTAAATAACACAAACAACAATAAGTGTGTTTCTTTAAAATTCAGAATTTTAACTAGAAAAAAAAGGAGGGAAATGGCTAAAAACAACCAACCAAATAATGAAAGCATGCAGATTAAAGAATGACAACCTTTAATGGCTCCAATCCTTAAAGTCTTTTACATAGCTCTAGAGTAGAAGCCATCCATATTATGCAGCTGTCCATTGATGAGGTCAATAACCTCATGGAGAGGTCCACTGATGAGATAAGAAGGGCTCCCAGCCAATAGTCATGTGAATAATCTTGGAAATGGACAGTCTAGTCAAGCCAAGACTTCATATGATGAAAGCCCCAACTGGTATCTTGATTGGAACCTTATGACAGACTCAGATCCAAAATCACCAGCCAGGTCGTTCTCAATTCTTGGCCTCAGAAACTACGGGAAATAAATGCTTACTGTTTTGAGTCACCAAATCTGGGATCATTTGTTAAATAATTTGTTCCTCAGCAGTAGATAACTTGGAGCTTCCCCAGTGGCTTGTTGCTGCTGCTGCTGCTGCTGCTACTAAGTCACTCAGTCGTGTCCGACTCTGCGACCCCATAGACGGCAGCCCACCAGGCTCTGCCATCCCTGGGATTCTCCAGGCAAGAACGCTGGAGTGGGTTGCCATTTCCTTCTCTACCCCCATGGCTTAGCAGGTAAAAAAAAAAAAAAAAATCCACCTGCAATGCAGGAGACACAGAAGTCTTGGGTTCAATTCCTGTGTCAAGAAGACCCCCTGGAGAAGGAAATGGCAACCCAATCCAGTATTCTTGACTGAAAAATCCCATGGGCAGAGGAGCCTGATGGGCTATAATCCATAGAGTCACAAAGAGTCGAACATGGCTGAGCAGATAAGTACTATGGGTAAGTAATACTGAGGGTGAAATTCTGTGTCTTTTTAACTAGAATACATAAATCCAGGGACCCCAAGAGTATAACTGCTGTTATAATGGCTGGAAGTATCTGATGAAGTTCTTTGCAACATGGCTCAAAACAGTTTTCTTCTCCCCTCTTTTGTCTTGTCCTAAAGAGGAAACCTCCAGGCTTTAGGCCATATAGAGCTTCTTGGGAGGATGTAAAGAAAACAGAACTTAAATCTATTGCAATAAGACTGAATATATAGCATGAATACTTTGCAGTGATTTTCCATGTATGTCTGAAGTACAGTCCAAAATCAAGGAACAGTATCATAGGGTAACTTGTAACAAGTTCACATGGTGAGAATTGATGAGTCCCAGAGGATGTGAACCTCAGGATCTCAAGTGTCAGAGGAAGCCCTAAAGTGTCCGTTTTGTTAGTTTCAGTTTTAAAATATCATTAATTCTGTCTCATTTTCTTGAGGTTTGAGGAGATGAGAACAATGAAGTTTCTACATAAGTTCAAGGCTTTACAAAATTTTCTATTAGCCCCAGTAAAATGAATGTCTCTATCACTGGAGCGAGAGACTGAACTTCCCCAGGTTGGGAATATAAAATCAACAGTGTGTGTGCTACTGTCAAACCATCACTCTCCAGGAAGGAAAGGTTTCAATCCACTCCAAAAATAAGCGAACAATGACCAGAAGGATATACTAAAAACCCTTAGACATGCTGCAAAGCAGAAACTAACACAACATTGTAAAGCAACTATTTGCATGCATGCATGCACGCTCAGTCAGGCCCAACTCTTGCAACCCCATGGACGGTAGCCCACCAGGTTCCTCTGTTCATGAAATTTTCTAGCAAGAATGCTGGAGTGGGTTGCTATTTATCCCTCCAGGGGATCTTCCCAACCCAGGAATTGAACCCACATCTGTGTTTTCTGCATGGACAAGCAGATTCTTAACCACTGAGCCACCTGGGAAGCCCAAAGCAACTACAATACAAATGTTTAAAAACCCAGAGGAGGAGGCAGTTATTTGAACTTCATATGATCCTAGAAGCCTGGGCTCTTGTCCACGTCCCATCTTTACACATACTCACAATTTTAATAAAACTTTCTTTATCAATGTTTATTGACTATCACAGTCAATTTGTCCTTCTTATGATAGATAATTTCGTATGGAAATTTTGGCAAGGTTCCAGTTAGCATGCTCTAGTGTCATGGAGTATCCCCTTTAAAGTATCAGAGATTATCTTCACATATTTTATAACTGGAATTTTTCCAGTATTCTTCATATTTTGGAGTCAATCACTGCCATTCCATAAAAGCTTCCTTCAACCTCTCAAAAGAATTGGCTTCTAGGACTATCATGGGAGCCAAGGAGCCTGCCTGCCATATTGATTATCTAGGCTTTTTTGGCCTCCATGCTGTTTTTTCATGGCTTCAACCTTTAAGACAGCCAACTCCTTAGGAGTACTGCAGCATTTAAAAGTTACTTGATCAGTTATTTTTAACTGAGTTAACCTCTAAGATGAGAAATCTTCATTGTTACTACTTTGTATTCTTTAGGATAGCTATTAAAAATATGGAAAATAACAAGTGTTAGCAAGATTGTGAAGAAATTGGAACCCTCATGCATTACTGGCAGGAATGTAAAGTGTTGCAGTTATTGTGGAAAATACTTTATAATAATATATTAACCTTAATGCTATATTACGCTATGTGAGGTAAGCCAGGCACAAAAGAAAAAGCATTACATGATTCTGCTCATATGAGGTACCCAGAATAGGAAAATTCATATAGAAAGAAAGTAGAATAGAGGTTACTAGGGCTGAGGAAAGTGGGCAATGAGGAGTCACTTTTTAATAGGGATATATTATAATTTCTGTTTGGGATGATGAAAAAGTTCTGGAAACAGATTATCGTGATGGTTGTAGATGCCTTGATCTTGGACTTCCCCGCCTCCAGAACTGTGAGAAATAAATGTTTGTTGTTTAAGCTGCCCAGTCTATGGAATTTTTGTTATAGAAGTCCAAATTGACTAAATATGTATGTGTCTATATATATATTGCTGCTGCTGCTAAGTCGCTTCAGTCGTGTCCAGCTCTGTGCGACCGCATAGACGGCAGCCCACCAGGCTCCCCCCTCCCTGGGATTCTCCAGCCAAGAATACTGGAGTGGGTCGCCATTTCCTTCTCCATCTATATATATGCATAACCATAATTTTTAAAAAGTTCCCTTTGTTTCGGCAGCATTCCAAAATCATGGACCATTCCAATAGCCTTCCTGCCATGAGTGTATATTAACTCTTGTCTCTTATCAATTGGCAAGCTCTGGCAAGAACAAAAAAAAACTGACCATAAGGGCCAAATTTACTTCTGATAAAGGGTCATATCCCACGAGTGAATTGAGATCTTTCATGGCATATCTTGCCTAATATTTCCTAGTTTCAGAAGAGCTGACTCATCAACAAACAATACTAAACCAGGATTTTCTAGGGATATTTATAGCAAGTCTGTTCAAAGCACAGTCAGTTCTTAAACAGACTCTAGATAATCAATGGATACCCTTTCTGAATAATAAAGATTAATACAATTTAAAATACTACAATGATGGATACAACGTGGGGGAAAGTGATAAAATTTCAAAGGAAGTAAGTCTGCTTGCTGAATAACGTCATCTATTTTCAGCAGTAGTAAATATTATATAGCATGAGATACTATCACATTTAAGAAAGGTCCTGAAACCAAGTCAGTATAAAGTTCTACTTGCTTGGTTGCTGTTGCTTAGATAGGAAGATACGGATCCAGGGAAAGGCTGAAATAAGCACTTGGTCTCTGATGAGTCCCATGGGTTTGCATCAGAATACTAAGGGATTATCCCAGAGCACTGATGAGGAAATAGGTAGAAAGTCTTGTAGTTTGAAAGGCCCAGAGTATAAGACTTTTGAGGAGGTTCTTTTAATTCACAAAATGGCTGCTAATATTAGATCTTCAGTAAATAATATATCTGATAAAGGATCTGTATTCCGAATATATAAGGAACTCTCAAAACTTAATTTAAAAAAGCAACCCAGTTTTTCAAAAGAGGCAAAACATAAAACCATAGCCAAAACAGCTCAGGATACAATTATAATAAAATAATATTTTCACCTATCAAAATGACAAATTACTTGTTCTATACTTGCAAGAAAATGTGAGGACAAATATTCATACTTTTGTAGGCATGTAGGCTGGTAAAACTCTTCCTGAAGAAATTCTGATGCTATCTATTCTAGAGCCCTAACTATATCATTATTTTGACCCATATATTCTCTTTTGTGTAGGTAAACTAATGGAATTACTATACATGTAGTCAAAGATACATCCAGCATAGGCCAGCTGCACTGAAAGGCAGAAAATGTTAGCTCTTGTCATTTATAACACATAGGTTTCTGGGCTTTTTTTTTTTTTAGATTGTGGATAACTTTCGTCTTCTTTGTATTTTACAATGTTCTCTATAATAAACATGTATTTCCTTTATATGGAAAACCAGATTGTTTTCTCTCACTTATTTTAGGTTGTAGAGCAATCATTCAAGTGAAGGCTTTCAGGTACTGATTTATCACGGGAGAGAGTGAAGTTGCAACATAGATCCTGCTTTGTCTTAATCATTTTAAAACACAGATTAAGAAAAATAAGCTCAATCAGAATGTTCTTCAAGAAAACTAAATTAAGGGACAATTTCCAAAGTTTTATGTGAATACATTTTTAAGACCAAGTTTGAGAGTAGAGCACAGAAGACTCAGTGCATCAATGCTCTTTCCTTTGACACTGGGGGATAAGTGGAAAATGTATGGCTCATGACTAATAGATTTTTATTTTTTAAAAAACTAGAGGTTGCTTTATTCAATCTTCTCCCTTTATAGATGGCGCATCTGAGAACTTCCTACTATCCCTATGTCTAAAAATCTATTAATGCTAGCTAGTTACTATTTTCTATCCCATATTATGTAACAACCTAACTGGGAAAAATATATGTATATGTATTACTGAGTCATTTTTCTGTACATCTGCGACTATCACAACATTGCTAATCAACTGTATTCCAATATAAAATAAAGTCTTAAAAAAAGTGCCTACCGGTACTCAGAATTTCGTTGACACTTCAGACATATGTCAGCTTTCCTATTTGTTGTGGTAAACAGACATGAAGGGATGCAAGAGCAACCTGTATAATAATAAGTGATGGTCGCACATGTGGCCCAAAATATGTCAGAATGAACTTCTGCTAGTTTTATTGCTAGAAACCATCTCCCTTCCAAACTGTCTGAGTCATTTCTGACAACCTTCCAGAGTGCTGCCTCTCATGTGCTCTCACGTCTTGCTGTCCACTTCTTCCTCAGGTCAGTACCGTTCCTTTAACGCTGATGACACTCCTAAAACTGCTTTATCATTGACCATAACTACGCTTATATAATAACTGTCTCCACTACTATCATCTGGTCTCAGAGAAAGAATTCTGCTCATTCATTGTCTCTTTTGTCATAAATGTTGACCAGGTCTTCTCTTTAATTCCCCATAGTACATCATCAACCCCTCGTTACATGGGAAATTGAAATTTATGGCACATCTTTATTGAGGATCAGGGATAATAGAAAGGAAACTTAGAGGAATCGACTACCTCCCATAGCCATCATTTAAGTAAATCATACAAAAGTCAAGTCAATGAATTCACACCACAAAAAGGGGGTTGGAGGGAAGAGAGGGCTGTTAAACAATTCTATTTCCCCTACACCGCTGTGTACTCTAGTGAGCAAATAAGCCACACTCTTCACAAATGTCTAGAGACTTATTTTGTTTTATATTGCCTTGTCAATGATTCATCTAAATCTTAAATACCTTTAAAGCTGAGATAAAAATGCTTTTGCCATCACTAGGTTTTACTCCTGTGGCTCTCCTTCATACATGACATTTCTAAATTGTTTGAATATTTACATTTGTAATACTAAAGGATAGCTATTATACTGCAAGTTCTTACCTGGCATTTGTTTCATTTATCTAAATTCCATCTCCGCAGCTAATTGGCTAACATTGCAAGGACGAGAACTGTTATTTCTTTTTTCACTCTCCACAGTACTTTGCACAATACTGGACACAGAGTAGGCTTTTGATAACTCAAAGACTTGAGAGCATTTATAGCACCAGGATAATCTGAGATTTGAGATACGATGGCAATAGACTTCTTCAAATGTTTATTCTTTTTCTTCAGTGATTTAAGTGCCTTAGCCTTAAACGTAAGAGTGAACATAAATCATTACAAACACTATCATGAAACAATAAGGAATGAAATCCAGGATTAAAAAGGAAGTAATTATGCATGCATACAATTAGTCATTTGTATTTGACAATCCAGTGTTATTCTCTTTCTTTACATAGCTTGGTTAAGCTTTTAATGACAAAAACGTATTTGAAAAATGTATTCTATTTTATTATCAATCCAAGAAAACACATGGATCAGTAGTATCCTAAGCACATTAACCTGCTGACTAGGGATTATCATAAAAAACAGCAAATCTAACATTCATTCCCTGGAACAAGGACAAATAGAATAGAAAAACTGTTCACCTCCAGATTCAGGCAATTAGTTTTGAATATGTCTAGATGAGTGCTGAGATGAGAAATAAATGCACTGAATAGTAACTATGAAAAAAGATAAATTGCAAAAGAAGCCAAGGTACAAGTAAATAGCCTAACAGAAGGCACTTGAAAATAAATCCTCCCTAACTAATATCGGAGGTTTCAAAATATAAAGATCTATTAAGTTTTATTTCTGAACTTCTATAACTGTCCCCATGGTAACCGTCCAGGACAATTCAGATGGAAAATTTAAATTAAGAACCACAGGTTGGACAGAAAGCACAAATGTCCATAAATCCCTAACTTAATTGAAAAACTGAATTCTAGCATTCATCTTTTTAAAATAATAAAGCAATAGGCCTTCTGTCAAGATCAGGAGATGGGGTAATCTGCAGACAATCTGGTAATTCTTTGTTTAAAAATGTGACCATAAAAATACAAAGTGGCAAATATTCTCAAGATGATGTTTATCTTTTCTCAGAATGGCAGCTATTCCTTTCCAGGTAAAAACTCTTTTATTTTGCTCCTATTATAAGAGTAATAGATGCACACAGAAACAAAAATTCAAAAAATATAGACGGGTTTAAAATGAAAAGCAAGTCTTTTTTCCTGCCTCCTGTTTCCAATTGCATTCCCCAGAGATGACAATTTTTTTTATACACTTTCTGGTTTTAGTTCTTTTATAGATTACCTTTGTTATCTCCTAATTAACAAGGATTATCTACATTCTAGGTTATCTTCTAGAGGTTATCTGTATAAGCATATAACAATGCTGCTGATACCGCTATACCTCTACTTCTTTTATTGGTTGTTGTCTCTAGAAGAAAAAAATGAGACATTAGCTCAGGCTTTCCACACCTTCCCCCTTCCCATTCAGTCTTCATCACATTTTTGTTTTAGCAATTTTACTTGAGAATTTTAAGTAACCTGGTTAAATGTGTCATTTTTAAATTTATATTTCATCTCACTGAAATATGAAAAATATTAGTTATTCTGTAGTTCATTCTACTTCTCCTAAACTCAGATATACCATTATTTTACTGTTATAGAATTTGCATCTTATTTTATAGCAAACATAAATTCCTTCACTTTGTCTATATGTTCATTCTGAAAACTGAAAACCAACAGAAAGCATTTCCATGATCATTCACTACAGAATCACATTTTATTTTTGGATTTAGAGGGAAAATAAATGTAGTCTACAAAATTGAACCTTGTAAATAAAATATCCCAAGAGTACCGATCTTTTGGATTCTCAGTGTTTACTTGGCTGCTTCTCAAAGCTTTTGCCTAGGAGGAAATATCTGAAAAAATAATGAAGCTATATTTTCCAGAATTCTTTTAAAAGATAAATATTTCAAATTTAAAAGGTCCATAAAGTGCCAAAGTGAAGAAACAGAGAAAATTCACCTTGAAACACACCATTGTGATGTTTCTGAACATCCAAGACAAAGAGAACATTTTAAAACCTTACAAAGAGAAAGAACAGAGAATACATAAAGGAATAAGAATTAGACTGACCAGATTTTTCAATAGCAATAGTGGATGAAAGAAGACAATGGAGAAAAGTCTCCAAAGTATTCACTACTAAATAAATAGCTTTTGCTCCCATCTTCTGCTGGGTATTGATTCCTCTTTCCTCACTATTTTGACTTTTGTGATCATGAACCTCAACTAAGCCAATGAGACTCCTTTCTCCATGTTATGTACTGAATTGTGCTCTCTGCCTCCATTACCGATCAGTGTTAAAAAGCAATCAGTCCTATGAAGAAAAATTACATGAGAATAAGGGAGCATAATGATGGAGGAGGCGAGTCTATTTTAAGGTAATTGTGGTGGTTTAGTCACTAAGTTGTGTCCGACTCTTGTGACCCCCATGGACTATAGCCCACCAGGCTCCTCTGTCCATGGGATTTTCCAGGATAGAATACTGGAGTGGGTTGCCATTGCCTTCTCCAGGGGGTCTTCCCAATCCAGGGATCGAACCCAGGTATCCTGTTTTGCAGGCAGATTCTTTACTGATTGAGCCACTGGGGAAGCCATGGGAGTAAATATTGGGAATTTTTGTTCATTGTGTGCTTGTCTACAGCTCTCAAAGGAAAAATACTCCCTAGTATCAGCAAGAGTCTTATGTACTTTTACCAGTGACTGGTTCATTTGCACCATGTAAAAACCACGACACTTTTAACTGTTCACATTGCCCATGTAACATTTGTAATCTATCCTTACCAACAAAGGAAAGACAATTGGACAGACAGCTGACAGGAGCAACAACCGAAGACAAACAGAGGAATGTTTTCAGAGAGAAGAGGCAATCAAGAAATTGAAATCATATTTTAAACGTAAACCATCTGGACCTAATAGAGGTGTGTCCTTGTTATGGAGATGGCTAGATCAGGTTACCGACGTGTATTTGAATCAGGATAATAGCTGATAAAAATAACGTCTGCCTACAATGCACATAATCTCCAATCCTAAAATCAATCCTAAAAATAGGCATTATTATCTCTGTTTTATAAAACAGAACTAGAGACTCAGAGAAGTTAAATTACATAAAACCATACAACTAATCAAAATATCCACTGTTAGAGTTCAAAACCCATACTCAGTACTTTAAACCACCACCTTTCCTAATTTGCTCTAACTTTATGTTCATCAAGCAAACTTCATAATATTTATTCTTATATAAATTTCACTTCAGGGAAAAAGTTGCATAGTGATTTTTCATAAAATTCAGGTAAGAAATATATTTGAACTATTAGGGATTTTATAGAAATTTTACTTAAATCTTTAGAAGCATGTCTATGATCAAAAAATTAAATGTACTTAAATTTACAGAGGTATGGATCTTACAAAACCAATCTTTTTAATTATATGAATAAAATACTGCCTTTAATATATCAAGTACAAGCTTATCATTGGAAGGACAGGAAGACTGGGATTTTTCTCAGTAGAAATGAAATGTTGGTCCTACTCTACCTGGCTTTCTCACTTGATTCTCTTTATGCCTTTCCCAACCCTCAGTTGGAAGATGATTGGTTGTCATTAAGTGCTTAACTCAGTCATAGAATGTTCTGACTCACAAAAAAAAAAAAAAAAATCAAATTCATGTCCTTGGCCTTATTAGAACTGTTTCACAAATCATCATTATCCAAATTTACGTTTTAAAAATTCCAATAGTAATTATTGTCTGTAGAATCCTCTCAGTAATTAATCATGTACTGCTTTGTGACAAATCTATTGTTCTCTTAAACTGTTACTGACTATTTTGTTATTTATCTGGATGCTACAGTCCATCTTTTACACTGGCACAAAGCTATCTTCTTAAAGCACAGATATTATAGTCATGTTAGTGGCCCTGCTCAAAAACTGTGAAAGACAAGTTCTCAGGATTCTCTCTGGCATCAAGCCCCTTGCTTCCACTGAATTGGTGCGTTTTACAAACCATGACACTGTTCTACCTTCACTTTCTGTGCTTCCCCACAGGGCAGAGTAATGGACCCCCCAAAATGCCAACATCCTAATCCCCAGAACCTGTGAATATATTACCTTGCATGGCAAAAGTGGCTTTGCACTTGTGATTAAGAAGCTTGAGATAGAGAAATAAGCCTGGATTAGGTAGGTGGGGGCCAATGTGATCGCAAGGGTCCTTATTAGGGAAAAAGAAAAGCAAGGGTCAGTCAGAGTAGAGGTGACCACAGAAGGCCAGAATCAGAGAGAAAAATTTGAAGATGTGATGCTATTATCTTGGAAGGTGGAGAGAGGACGACAAGCCAGAGAATGTGGGAAGCCTCTAGAACCTGGAAAAGACAGGAAGAGACTTTCCCTAGAGCCTCCAGAAAAAAACAGGCTTCCCAGGTGGCACTACTGATAAAGTATCTGCCTGCCAACGCAGGAGACGTAAGAAACTCAGGTTCGAGCCCTGGGTCGGGAAGATCCCCTGGGGCAACCCACTCCAGTATTCTTGCCTGGAGAATCCCATGGACAGAGGAGCCTGGGAAGGTACAGTCCATGGGGTCACAAAGAGTCGGACACAACTGAGTGGTTTAGCATGAAGGAGCTAGCCTGCTGACACCTTCATTTTGGCCCTGTAGGACCAATTTTTGGACTTCTCACCTCCAGAACTATAACAAATGTCTGTTATTTTAAGCCACTAAACTTACGTTAATCCATCATAGTAGCAATGAGAAATTAATACAAATCCAATTGAGGAAATCAGTCTCTTCTCTCAACTTGTAAAAACAGACTCAAAACTTTACTGAGGATTTTGGGAGATTGACTAGAGAGTTCACATTTCAGAATAATGAATATTAGACATGTCTGCTTTTAAAATACACAAACTTTTTTCTCTCCCTCTTAGTTGTCTCTTCCCCTTTTCCTCAATTTCTTGTTTATCATAAATAGAAGTTAAGTTTTTCCATATGTTTGATTTCTGATAGTCCATACCCTTAGGGTTTCAGGCAAAGTGATTTTTTTTCCCTTGAGAACAGAGCCTTTAGGGGTAAGATAGACAGCAGCCCGAAAAGGTATTGCTCAATCCTTACAGTCAAAATAAGTCAAGGATGAATGAGGGTGGCTAAGGACAGAATCCCAATCAGGACCTCAATCCATTGCCCAGGACCCAGGCATGGCCAAGCTTTTATCCCAGAATCTCTTGCCTGAGGGAGGAGTCAGGTCCCCACAAAGAATAATCCAGCAGCAGTGGGAAGAGAATACATGGTCATGACTTCCTCTGTCCTTTTCCAAAGAAACCTGTGGCTATTTACTCATGTAACTCTGTCCAGGGAAAGGGGGAATACTCAAGCATGCTGAGCTTTGGGGGTGCAGGGCCCAAGTTGACAATGAAATCTGGAGATCTGGCTTTCTAGATTAAGTTTAATTCAAACTGGGTATCCCACGCCCATGGAGCCCTCCATGATCATTCCCTCATCCTCAAATGTGTAACTGAAATAGACATCCTTGGTAGTTGGCAGAATGCCCATACTGCTTCCTTCCCTGTATAATAAGAGCTATTATGGTTTAAAAAAAAAAAAAAAAAGCCAAAAGGTGAAACTCTGTGCTTCTGAACCAAGACAGAAAATTAAAGAAAAAAAAAAAGCACTATGGGGAGAAATGGCAGATATCAGGACCACCCTTAAAGATGCAGGTTTGGTGTTTCCTATCAAATTCACTTTTTTTTTTAATCTAATCACTTCCTCAATAAAATCCAGCTGTTAAGATAACAGTTTTTTCATCTCACTGTACAGTGTACATGAAACAGATATCATATATATATATAGATAGCTATAGATATATGTATATATTGCTTTTACCTCTCCAGGTCCTTTCCTATGGCAGATACTCAGCACATTTTTCTTTCAATTTACTTGATCAGAAGTGCTATTATCTGAAACCAATATATAAGTTTTAGCTGCACACAGGGTTATATACTCTGCTGCTGAAGGCCCCTGGAATTGCCTTTGAATTTCCTGTCAGGAAGAGGCCAGTGGATCTAAGCTTAGTAGGACATTAGTTTCATTTGCTTTCCTTTTGCGCTGATAGTTTTACAAAGACTACTTGCAGCCTCCCACATACACTCTGTGACTAATGGTATATACTTTCGAAATGTTTGCCCATAATTTTTTTCCTCTGCTTTCTTTGTTTTCCTCATAACCTGAAAGAGAGGTCTCTGAATTATCAACAGAATTATGGCCAATACTTAGGGTTATTTGGTTGTTTTTTTTTTATCTGAGGCCAAGAGATGAATTAGACTACAGGTCTTAAGAACACAATCAGAAAGCTAGCAAGAAGGCAGATGATCAAAAATTGAGCACAAATACTGACAAAGAAGTACTAGAAATACTACAGAATACAGTTATTATGCCAATTTCTTGCTCTTATTTCCTAACTTTGTAGAAAGTTAATAGCAAAATCATTGACTGTGATCAATATGAGGCAAGTCTAGGCGGCCTCAAGTTTTTCTTATCTTTTGTATTTAGAAGAAAAGTATGTAATTGGTTTGACAGGAAGAAACCAAAAAATGCTATATGAAATACTCTATAAAGGAATTTATTTTATAAACACCATTCTCATACTCAAGGTAAGGAAACTATGGCTCTACAAGTCAAATTCTGCATCTGATTTTGTACTACCTGAGTGGAAACACCCTACATCCAAAATTTTTCTGGTATTTGATGCTAGCACACCCCATTCAGAATGGAGCTTTACTTTTGAGATTTAAAGATTAGATCAGTTGAAGCATGACTAACAGTGGTTAATTAGATACTTAAATTTTCAAAGGGAAGAGATAATATTCAATCATTTACTTAAAATCCCATAGCTCAAGTAAATAGTAGAAAGTGCCAAAAGGTTATTTCCAGCTCACTTTCACCAGAGAAGACTCGAATTACTTACAAAGGGCAGCAGTCTGTTACACCCCTCAACTCCCCACCAATTCTTCATATCTAAGCTAAATGGACACAATATAGAAACGTGAGGTTATTACTAAAATTAAAGGAAAGCCCAGAACACAGATAATATTCAACAGACACATCAGGAGATCAAATGCTTCCAAGTGAGCACATTTCAGTGTCACACATCGGTTTGTGTGAAAACATGCTAGAGGCCATTTCCCAGCCTCAGTTACACAGCTTCACACCAACATTCTCCACTGAAGCAATTATTCTCCTATGACTGCTAACAACCTTTTTTGACATAAGCTGCTGTCAAAAGATTTTGTTGTTGTTTTTGGTTTTGTTTGAAATGTCTTCTACCCACCTGTCCTCTATGTTTTCCCCTGCTGGAGAAGCAGATATTACCAAGTATAATTCCAAGTGTATTGCTGAGGAGTATTCTACTGTAAGATATTCCATAATTTATTCATTCACTTTTCAATAGGCATTTGAGCAATATCCAGGTTTTAACTACTGAAAATAATATTGCTATGAACACTTGTGTAGATGTCTTTATGTAGACACTTTAATTTCTTTTGGTAAATTCCTAGAAATGAAATTATTGGATCCTGAGCAAAGTGTGTTTACTTTGTTAAGAACTGGCAAGCTGTTGTTAAAAATGGTCATACCATTTTATATTCACATGAACAGTAGGTGTATGACAATTGTATTTTCTAAACATCTTCACCGAAATCAATCTTTTTAATTTTAGCCATTCTAGTAGGTATGTAGTAGCTTCAGATGCATTTCCTTAATTACTAATGATGTTGAGCATTTTTCATATGTTAATTTTCCATTTATAAATATTCTTCAATAATGTGTCTGTTTAAATGATTTTGATCATTTTTGTGGATTGCTTGCTGTCTTAACTATTAAATATTGAAAGTTGTTTGTATATTCTGGCTATAAGTCATTTATCAAACTTATGATTTGCAAATATTTTCTATTCAGTCCATGTTTCATCCTTCACTCTCCAAGCAATATCTCTTGCAGAGCAAGAATGGTTAGTTTTGATGAATAATTTTTCAATTTTCTTAATGGATGGTGTTTTTGGTATCTTCACTAAAAATCTTTCACATAACCCAGTGTTTTCTACTATGCTTTTCTGTGTCTACTGAGATAATCCATATAATTTTTCTTGTTTAGTTTGTTGTTATGGTGAATTACATTGCCTGGTTTTCAAATGTTAAATCAATTCTGTATTTCCAGAATAAGCCTCATATGATCATGACATACAGGCATATTTCAGAGATATGTGTTCAGTTCCAGACCACCACTGCAAGAAAGCGAGAGTATCAATAAAGCAAGCCACATGAATATTTTGATTTCCCAGTGCATGTAAAATTAGATTTACACTATACTTCCTAGGTGACTCTAGTGGTAAAGAACCTGCTGCCAATGCAGGAAACATAAGAGATGTGGGTTGGATCCCTGGGTCAGGAAGATCACCGGGAGGAGGCCATGGCAACCCAGTTCAGTCTTCTTGCCTGGAGAATCCCATGGACAGAGCAGACTGGTGGGCTATGGTCCATAGGGGCGTAAATAGACATAACTGAAGCAACTTAGCACACACTGTAATCTATTAAGTGTACAACAACATTTTGTCTAAAAAATGTATACATACCTTAGTTGAAAAATACTTCATTGCTGAAAAACAGTAACCATCACCTGAGCCTTCATTGAGACATAGTAGTAACATTAAACCTCACTGACCACAGATTCCCAACAAATAATGAAAAAGTTTATAATGCTGTGAGAATTACCAAAATGTGACAGAAAGACACAAAGTGATCAAATGCTTCTGGAAAAATTGTGCTGATGGACTTGTTTGATGCAGGATTGCCACAAATGTTTATTTTATAAAAAACATAATATTTCTTAAGTATAAAAAATACTATTTTATAAAAATATAATAGATGTAAATCATAATTTAAAAAAAGAACCACAATAAAGCAAGGTGTTCCTGCATTATCCTTTCCACATATTTTTATTATATTTGCAAAATTTTTTATTTAAAGTGTTTCATCTATGTTTGTGAGGAATGCTGCTGCGGCTGCTAAGTCGCTTCAGTCGTGTCCGACTCTGTGTGACCCCACAGACGGCAGCCCACCAGGCTCCCCCGTCCCTGGGATTCTCCAGGCAAGAACACTGGAGTAGGTTGCCATTGCCTTCTCCAATTATGAGGAATAGTTATCTGTAATTTTGTTTTGAGTAATGTTTTTGTTATGGGATCAATAAATTTTGCCTCATTGAATTGAGAAAAGGCAAGTCCTTTTTAATTTTCTAGAAGAGTTTGTTGAAAACTAGTATTATTTCTTTCTTAAATGTTTGGAAGAATTCACTAGTCAAGCCATCTGAGACTAACGTTTTCACTGTAGGAAGGTTAACTGCAAATTATAAAAGTCTAATTTCATTTACTTATTTTTTCCTTAATGAGCCTGGTGGTTTGTGTCTTTGAAGGAATCTGTTCATCTAAGTTTTCTCATGTATTGGCATACTGTTGCTCTTAAATTTTTAAAGCAGAAACTGGCAAAGGTTTGGGGGCTTCCCCAGTGGCTCAGCTGTAAAGAATCTGCCTGTGATGCAGGAGACACAGGTGCGATTCCTGGGTTGAGAAGATCCCCTGGAGGAGGGTATGGCAACCCATTCCAGTATTCTTGCCTGGAGAATCCCATGGACAGAGGAGCCTGGCGGGCTAAAGATCTAAATTGCCATTTGTACTTTTATCTATGTGGTAGGTTACTTACTTTTCTCGGCCTTGGAGAAGCGACCTTCTGCAGAAGGTTCTGTGTGTCCCAGAGGGGTACTCTCCTCTCTCCCATCACCCAACCTGTATACTCTGCGGGTTTCCCCTGAGCGGGCTGCGTGGGTTCTTCTGTAGGGGTGGGCTGACCACGTGGGCAGCCTGGTGGGCGTGGTTGGCCGCTAGTCTGGTGGGCGTGGCTGGCCTCTAGTCTGGTGGGCGTGGCTGGCCTCTAGTCTGGTGGGAGTGGCTGGCCTCTAGCCTGGTGGGCGTGGCTGGCCTCTAGTCTGGTGGGCGTGGCTGGCCTCTAGTCTGGTGGGAGTGGCTGGCCTCTAGCCTGGTGGGCGTGGCTGGCCTCTAGTCTGGTGGGCGTGGTTGGCCTCTAGTCTGGTGGGTTGCCAGGTCCTGCCTTGTGCAGATGCTTCCGCGTTGCTGGTTAGCAGGGCCTAGTCACTAGGCGGCCGGTTGCTGACTCACTGTTGAGCGAGTCGGGGTCCTTACGTCTCTTGTCTGTTGCTCACCCGCTGGCAGCTGAAGCCAGATCCTGGTGTTAGTGCCAGATGACTGACAGCAGAGCTGGTTCGTGGAGCCTAGCTGCAGGGCCCAGGGATCCCAAAGCTCATTTCAGACTGTTAGAGGGAAGGAACCGGTTCCTGACACAATTGGTACGGGGTCTGGAGTGTCCCGACTATTGCACCGTCCTGCTAGTGGGCAAGGTCAGGGCCTGGCTGGCCCTGGGGTAGGTCTGCCCTCTGGTAAGGCTGGTCTGGAGGTTTCCTGGTGGGAGGCGCCTGCCCACTGGGAGGCGGGGCTGGGTCTTGGCCCTCTGGTGGACAGGGCTGGGGCGTGTTCAGAGGGAGGTGTGGCTCTTTGGTCTTTAGGCAGTCTGACTGCTGATAGGTGGAACAGTTGGTTGTCTCGCCTAAGACATCCCAGGAGCTTCCCTGATGGCTCAGATGGGAAGAATCCGCCTGCAATGCAGGAAGCCTAGGTTTGGATCCCTTGGAGAAGGGAATTGTTACCAGTGAATTACACGGAGAGGAACCTGGCCGGCTACAGTCCATGGGGTCGCTGAACAACCAACACTTTCAAGACATCCCAGTACTGGTACCTGTAGGCTGTTGGCGAGGGTCAGTGTTAATGTGAAAAACCTAAAGTATCTGCCACCAGAGACAACAGTGTTCACGCAACAGCATATTTTCCCTTATGAAATGCTTACTGTTCTTTTAAACTATAAATTGTTACGCAGTATCACATAGCTACCATAATTAAGTGCATTCCTTTCACTCACATTTCATTTAGTTACTACAATCACATAGAAACAAGAGAGTCTAGGAAGTGAACTCTACCTATATACACCCAGTAAGAATGGGAGAACAGCTTTTGGTGGACTGATGGCATTCTCGGAAGGCACACATTTTAGTATCTGGTCATTATCTGAGTTGTGGTTCAGTTTCTTCAACTATATTGTGGAAATGGAAACCCAAATTTTAGTGATTAGCTATGTCTGCAATAGCCGACTTGTGTTAAATGCCCATCCTTGAATGGAAGAATTGAGGCCAAGAAACCGGATTAATTACTACTAGTGTGAAGGCCATCATCGTGCAGAAACAGAGGACAGAGGGAGTGGTTCTCAGAAGACATGTGGACGCAAGTACCAGGTAGACAATTGCACAGATATACACTACATTTCTCAATAGATACCTTTAGAATGAATTAATAATTCAATTGGACTTCTCTACAAAAGAATGTTTAAAATATAAAACTGTTCATGGACATGAGATAGATGTATATATCACGACATGGAACAAGGTCTGTGGTATACTGTTAAGTGATAAAAGCAGGCTATAGCACAGTCTGTATAAAATGACCCCACTTATAAAAACAAACAAATGAGTATGAATAAATATATATGCATGAAACAGTCTTGGGAAAAAAATGTGTTAATACTTCAAACTGTTAACAATTGTTGCCCCAAGGACATTCACTTTCTCTTCACAGTTTGCTATTGTTTGAATTTTTTTACTATCTATTTTATACACACTGCATTATTTAAATTGTTTATACTAAATATCTATTACATTTATAGGACTATGTAGTAATAAAAAGCAAAAAGAGCAATAAAAATAAATATATTCTTTATTTAAAAAAAACTCTCTAAAATGCCTCACAAATCTGTCTTTTTCTCTCCATTGCATGCTGCTTCCTAAGCTTAGTCCTTTAGCATTTATTACCTAAACCAGCAAACTTTTCCTGTTACTGGCCATACAGTAAATATTTTATGCATGCAGACTATGTGGTCTCTTTCACAGCTACTCAATTCTATTGTTACAGCTTGAAAACAGCTATAAATGATACCTAAAGTATCATTTACAGGTGTGGCTGTGTTACAATAAAACTCTAATTACTAGAACAAGTGGTGGGCCAGCCTAAGGGCCATAATTTGCTAAGCACTCACTAGTGCTGTGCTTGATCGCTCAATCGTGTCTGACTCTTTGCAACCCCATGGACTGCAACCCACCAGGCCTCCTCTCTCCACAGGGATTCTCCAGGCACGAATACTGGAGTGGGTTGCCTTGCCCTCCTCCAGAGGATCTTTCCAACCCAGGGATCGAACCCAGGTCTCCCGCATTGCAGGCAGATTTTTTTTACCAACTGAGCTACCAGGGAAGCCCAAGAATACTGGAGTGGGTAGTCTATCCCTTCTCCAGGAGATCTTCCCCACCCAGGAATCAAACCGAGGTCTCTTGCATTGCATGTGGATTCTTTACCAGCGGATCTACCAGGGAACCCCAACCACTCACTTAGACAACTTCAAATTGTATCTCTGACTCCAAACCTTCCCTCCTTCCCTTCCATATCTTGCACTGTTTCTGTATATGTTACATATGTAATTTCTTCACATCCCATGTTTTTGCTTAGGGCTCAGCCTCCTGGAAAATCCTTAGATTTCTGGTGACATCTAGATTATTTTTTAAGACCCAAAATAGCCTTCCTGACTCCAGTAAATAATACTGACTGCTTTCCTTCTATGCTTTCATAGAAATTGCACATACCTTGATTAGTACTTCGTATTGTGATCATTTCTGTATGTCCCTCTCAGACAGACACAAGAAGGCCGAAACTATGCTTATGAACTCCTGGAACCTGAGACAAAACAGAGCAGATAATAGGGATTCAGAAATGTTTGCTGAGTGAATAACGACAGAGAAAGAGGTATCTCTTTGACCTTTAGGTTTTCAAATTAGGTGCAGAGTATAGCTCCTTTCTGCAGTCCTTTTTCCCTCTACAATCAGAGGTATCAATACCTGACAGCTTGGATCTTTCTTTTTTCCTTCCTTTTTACATTTCTGCATAATTTAATCCCCAGAGCAAATAAACCACATAGGTAATATCAACTTTTCGAATCTAATTTGTCATCAGATCCAAAACAGTACTCTAAGCATTTACAAGTAATATCATTTGGGGGGTTGGTTCATCCTAGACTTCTTGTCCAATTTATAAGGATTTCCCCAACCCAGGTTCACCACTGGTAAGCCATTTGACTATGGGGAGTATATTTCTGAAAAACTGAAAAACATTTAATGAATAAATGAATGGCTTCCTGTGGCACAGCCTGCAAAGTCAGAATGTGCCTCTGGTATGCTTAGGACCTTTCCCCAGAGCTTGTACATAGGAAGAAAAAACCTTACTTATACACATTAAACTATCAAAAACCCATTACATTATTTATTAATAACTTAATCCTCCATCGGCTGTTTAGATGGTTATTATCACCAATTTGGCAATGAGCAAACTGAGGCTCAGAGTTTTTAAGTATCTAGCCCACTGTCATGGTGAACAAGGAGGGACTCCTTCAGTTTTTAAGTCCTGTGTCCTTTTCTTATATATGACTTACCCTCATCTTCCCTTGACTCAGCACTTGTATGAAAACGTTTTGTGTATCATTTAACATGAGTTGTTGAACTATCCTGTCTAGTCCTGGAGTTTTTGAAGCTGACTTTCCACTAAATAATATAAAGTATGCAAACCACTGTTTAAAAGGGTTGCAAAAGTTTGCGAAAGGCAAACGTGTTAACACACATTTTAAACATTTAGAACCTATTGTTTAAAAAAATTCTTTTTTATTTTAACACTTTAATGTTTAAAACAGACAAGATGGTTTTAAGCCTCACTCTTTACTGAACTTTGTTGATCCATCCCTTGGTTTTGACTGGCAGTGAGACACACTAGACTGAGATGACTTGCATCTGAAGACAGAATAAATATCCATCCACAGGCAAGGCAGGTGAACGGCTAGAACTGAGCAGTGTGGCATGGTTGGGGAAGGTTATCATCAGTTACAATATTGGAGAATTGAACAATGGATGGGAGCTCCAGTACATGTACAGAACGTATTAACAAAAGATCCAATCAATGATCTACCCAAAAGATCCTGAAGACAACAATAGAAATCCACTCTCAAGGGTGGAACTGAGGTGAGAAAAAAAAGAAAACAGGAAAGAAAGCTCAGCTTCACAGAAGTTACTATACCTGTCTTAGAAACACAAGGCTGAGACTCAGGCATGGGAACCAGCAAAACACCAGGGGCAAAAAGGGGGCTACAAGGTTAAAGCGACAGCGGGTGATATGACTTAGGGCCCTGCCATTGTTGCTTCCCAAAGGCAGAAATGTTTCAAACAGTTGTACAGGTTGAAAGCTATGAGTGGTAGACAGAACCTTCCAGGTAAGAAGAGATAGGAAAAACGAGCAGAGTTCATAGTCATCTGTATGAATCTCTCTCTTTGAGAGCACCTAATTCCTTACGTACGTTTCTCTTTCTTGCCTGCCTCTCTTTATTCCTTGTTCCTCACTGTTCAGAGACTTTATGTAACCAAAGTACTCTTTGAAATATTTTTCCTTATTATTAAATAAGGTTCATTTTTCTTGTTCTGAATTTTTTAAATAATTGAATATGTTGCATTTCTACTATAAAAAATGTAATAACCAATTGATTCCTTTCTCCCCTTTGGGCCAACAATGCTCTGTAGAATTCCTAACCCTGCTTTAACCAACTCTTTATTCACCAGAATGAAAACTGTAATGAGTTCAAACTGCACAGATTAATGTTTTCTTAAAAAATCTCTACACTACAATAATAGTTGAGAGTACACATGCCTCCTAAATATTCACCAGTGATGAAAGGATTAAGTTAATTATTGTGCATTCGCTTGATGAAATATTGTGCACTGACTAAAATGATATTTTAGAATGCTAAAAAGCCAAGTACACTAATGCTTACACTTAAAAAATGAACTACTGTATACTTACCTACAAAGAGGTAAAAATTTTTATATTTTTTTGTATTATAATTATAAAATGTGCAAAAATGTTAATAATGTGGAAAAGCAAAAATATAATTTCATAGAGAGGCAGAAAGAAAGACTAATGATGAATTATATTTTACTTTTTTGGTGTTATGTTACTTGGGCAATTGATCATATTTCTTAAAATGAAAAAGAAATATATAACCCTCACCTATATTCTTTCTTTTTTACGTTTAACTTTAATTGAGATGAGTGCATGAGCTCATGTGACAGTTTCACAGAGCCACTGCCCTAAAATATGTTCAGTTGTTCCCTTGTGATTGGTCTGAAATAAAGCACTTTAAAGAATCTAGACTCTGGGAAATGGAGCTGTAACATCATGTATCTAAAACAAAAGCAAAAGTCTTCCACAATAGGCATGATAAAGGAAGGTGTCACTCAACACAGATTGGAATGAAGTATGCTCCAGGGAAATTTCTAGCTGTCACCTCCCACCCACCTCTATCCCCTAACCCTCTCCCTCCCCATCGTCCTGCAATTTTCATTTGTAATTTGAAAGTTTTCTCTAATCCTCAGTGTTCTCACTCAGAATGCCAAAAGACTTGTTGCCCTTCCTCTGCTTTCTGATATGCCATTTTTGGCTTCTAATTTGAATATACTTAAATCCTGCACAAAATTAAATTCTGATTATGCATTCACTTTACCTTTTATTCCTTAAATGTAGTCTTCCTTCCCCTGAGATTATAGTAGCAGGCTGATAAAAGGCTGCTTACATGTGCAATTTTATTAAATTAATACACATTCAGTAGAAGCATTGAGATATGATTATTTTACTATTCATAATACATAATTTGTTTCCTTTGAGAAATCGTTTATTCTTCCAACAAGTAACTTCAATAAAATACAATAACTTAAGATTGAATACATGGATAGACCTTTTTCATTATGAGGAAATATTAAAAATATGGTCTTTTCCCATAAGAACTTCTTAAACATCAGTTCTAAAAAGATGAAGTAAAATGAATTTTTATAATAGCATTGAAATTTGTGGCAGTTTAAACTGAAATAAGATTCTAATATGAAAATAGTTACTTTTTATTGTTTATATCTTCAGATTCACTGCCACTATATTGTTTCAGCTGCTAGCTATGACCTAGTTTTCATTTGTTTATATTTTTTCATCTGCTTTATTTTTAAAATCTTACAGCAAAATAAAAAATATTGAAAGCTTCTTTCAAACAACATCGAAGATTTTATATCAACTTACTATACAGAATCTGAGTATTAATGAATATAAATTTGGAGTGGTGATTCGGAGGCAGGAACTTGCTTAAGCGTATTCAATAATAGCAAGGAGGCAGGATGAGTGAAACAGAGGGAAGAGGAGGATGAATGAAGAAGGTAACAGCACAAAAGATAGCCAGAGGGCAAGACATTGGTCTACCTAGGTCTTCAGATATCATGCAGTGAGAAGCCATTTCATTGAACCGGATAATGACATGACCTTGTTTATGTTTTTAAAGGCTCACTCAGGCTGTCCTGTGGTGAGCAGACTGTAGAACCAGCAAGATTAGAATTAGAGTAATGAGGATGGTGGCTTTGAGATAGGTGGTTTTGCATTAGGTGGTAAGGTGTGCTTAGAATGTGGAGATAAACCTACAAATACATCCTTTGCCAGGGTCACCTGTCGCTAATACTAAGCTCACTTGTCTTATCCCCTTCTTCCTCTCTTTCTCAAGCCTCATTACCCTCTCTGAACTATTTGAGGGTAATTTATATTCATCATACATCATAGCCCTTTACTTTTTTTTTGAAAGAACGCTCTGATTATTTATTCAATTATTCAACAAATAGTTTTGCTTGTTTGCTTTTCTTGTTGTTGTTTGGTCATGCTCTGTGGCATGTGGGATCCTAGTTCCCCGACCAGGGATCGAAGTTGAACCCAATGCACTGGAAGCAGAGAGTCTTAGCCACTGGACTGCCGGGGAAGTCCCCATGGCCCTTTACTGTTAAATTCTTTTCCTGTGCATTTCCTATGAATAGGGATCCTCCCTTACATAACCCCTGTACAAATTCAATATCAACAATGAATTAAAACATTGATAGAGTATCTAATTTTATCTAATTCACCATTCATATTCCAATCTTGTCCTAGTACATTGACCTAGTAATGTCCTTTATAGCACTGTTCCTTTCCAATATAGGATCCAGTGTTACATTTAGTTGTCATGTCTCTTTAGGCATCTTTCTTATGGAACTTCTCAGAAAACTTTGTCTATTATAAATGTATCTTTAAGGTAGAGGCAACTAACAGGACTAAACATTTATACAGATGGATTTGTTGTGGGCTTTCAGGGAGTTGAGGATGACTTCAAAATTTTTGGCTTGAGAAACTGAATGGATGTCATTTATTGTCTAGTCTTTCTGTTAAAACTCTCCTTGTTTAAAGATGAAGGTAAAAAAACACCATAGTATTTATGAAAGGGACTTCAGGAAATAGAAAAAAAGTTAAATTGAACAAACAGTGCATCACTGAAAATTATTTATTGTATACAAAAGAACAGGTCATTTTAATTGTTTTGTTAAAATACAACCTATATATCATAAAAGTCATTGATTAAAATAATTGAATGAATAAATATCTTCTGTTTACATATACAACCATCACCACAATCTAATTTTAGAAGATTTCTATTACTATTTTTTTTAAATGATAGGCATATATAGTCATTTCCCATCCCCACCCACCTGCCCCCAGCCCTGATTGTATCATATATCAGCTCATTTTTCATCTTCTTTTTATTGTCTGTTACTCCTGAAGAGTATTCCATTGTATTTTGCTTACACATTTGTCAGTTGATGAACATCTGATTTGCTTCCATATTGGGGCCGGGGGGTTATTGTGAATAATGCTGTTATAAACATTCACATACAAGTCTTTATGTGGACATTTTTACTTTTCATTTCTCTTAGGTAGATATCTAAGAGCTGAAATGTTGGACCACATGTTGACTCAATGCTTAACTTTTTGAGGACTTGCCAAACTGTTTTCAAAGCAGCTACACCATTTTACATTCCCAAGCAGTGTATGAAGGTTCCAATTTATCCATGTCTTCCAACATTTTTTACTATCCTACTTTTTTGTTGTGGCCATTCTAGTGGACAAGAAATGACATTTCATTGTCATCTTGATTTGCATTTCCCTAATAGTTAACGACTTTTTGTGTGTTTATTGGCTATTCGTGCATCTTTCCTTGAGAAATGTCTATTCAGATCTTTTATCCATTTTAATTAGATTATATATGTTTTTATTATTGAGCTGTAAGAGTTCCTTATTCTGGATATAAGTCTCTTATTAGATATGTGATTTGCAAATATTTTCTCACATTTTATGAATTTCTTTTCACTTTCTTGATGGTATCTTTTGAAACGCAGAAGTTTTCAATTTAAAATACAACTTATCGAAAAATTTTTTTCACTTGTACTTTTTTGTCACAGCCAAGAAAATTTCCCCTATGCTTTCTTCAAAAACTTTCACAGTATTAGCTTTTACATTTAGATTAGGTTTGTGATCCGCTTTAAGTTAAATTTTATATATAGTGTGATTTAGTTCAGTGTCATCTTTTTCCATGTGGATATTCAACTGTCCTAGCACTATCAGCTAAAAAGACTCCTTCCCATTGAATTTTCTTGGCACCTTTATCAAGAAAACTGAATGACTTTAGAAAAGCAGTTGACATACTCAGTATGACAAGTCGCTGACCTATATCAAAGAAGAGTAGACCATTAGGAGAAAACAGGCTAGCATTAAAACAAGAAGAGAATAAGATGAAACGGGTAAAAGAAAGAAATAATGCAAAGGAATAAATAAGGTAACAGAAACACTGAAATGAACAGTACAGAGCAGAACTATTCAATGTCTAACCTCTTCCAATTATATACATACATACATACACATATATATGTATGTTAGGTAGTTAGAATAGGAAAAAGGAGTCTAAAATGGTGATGGCTAAAAGACAAAGAAGGGGAAAACCTGCAAAAATAGAACAAAGGAACGTCTGGGGACCAGTGTGAGAACCTCAGGTAAAACAAACAGCCCTCCTGGCTAGCCCGATTTACATAGGGCAGGCTCAAGGGGAGAAAAAACAAAAAGAGGAGCCAAAATTGGACCAGGGGCTTTTCTTCTCTCCGTGTCTTTTGGGTTGGCCTGCCCTCATGCCTCGAGGGTGTATTTTCCTATACTTTCTAAATAAAACTGAGCTGTAACACAGAGTTGTAACACTGGCCTCTCTAAGGAAATTCCATGGGGCTGTAACATTGGTCAGTCTGTCACTTCGAATTTTTGTTGCAATGAGACAGAACCGAGGAAATTACAAACTCCCCGACATCTATGGTCTCATATTTATTATGATATTATGATATGATATGATATGATATTATGTTATTATTATCATATTATATTAAATATGGACTCATATTTAACCCGGCTGAAACAACCTTGGCTCAGCCCCTGCGAGGCAGAGGCCAAACACAGCAGAAGCCCAGCAGCGAACACTCCCATGGAGAAAGTGGAACAAAGAGAAAACCCACAGCAGGGGAAGTGACAAGAAGCCCAGCGTGCTGGAAACCGGGACAGCAAAAAACAAACTCAGCAGAAAGCTCACGCGGCTCACAGCGGTAGGTAAGAGGTGAATTTGTTCCGATTCAGACAGAAGCACACTCCACAGGGTGTGGGCCATCGCAGAGGAGAGTGCAGTGGCCGTGGAATGTGTTCTGGTTAGTTTCTGCAGGCTGGGTGAGTTCATATGCTAGTGAGTGGGAGGTTCATTCTTACAATTAGGGAATCACCCACTCCTTGGTCCTTAGACAGTGCCTTGGAACTGTCCTGGTGCCTCTGGGTGTCATTTAGCTTGTAGATTGAGGATCAAGGTTTAGTTGATCTTCTTGGACCCATTTGCTTTTAATCAGATTATGTTATGCCCTTGGGTTATGTCATTCTTTCAAAAGTTGTGCCCTGCCTCCTTCCCTCCTGTTTCATGCTCTTTTCCAGCGTCTGCCTGCAATGTAGGAGACCTGGGTTCGATCCCTGGGTTGGGAAGACCCCCTGGAGAAAGAAATGGCAACCCACTCCAGAGAATCCCATGGACGGAAGAGACTGGTGGGCTACAGTCCACGGGGTCGCAAAGAGTTGGACACGACTGAGCGACTTAACTTTCACTTTCACTTTCATCTGTGCCCATAATGTTGCCTCTACAGTCTTCTGGAGGGACAACCAGAAAATTGCTGGCCCCTGGGAGGGAAATACTGTATAAAATCCAATCCCTCTAGATATTCAGGCCTTCGTCTTCCATGTTTCCTACAATGCGCGCAACAACAGCGTCGCTCAGTGAACCTGCTAAGGTGGGTGACAGGCACACAATGCCCGCTAGAAGTCCATCTGTTGGCATCCCTTCAAGGGCAATTGGGCTTCCAGGGATAATGTCTGCCACTTTGGGAGTTAGCCCTGCAGGCTGTTTGGGCCCAAACCTTTACCACCCTTCTCCTAAAGTTACAAACTTACCCCCAGATCAAATCTCCACTCCACTTTTGTGAAATATCTGGTCTATTGCCTCTTATCAATTTGTTCTTAAGCCACTTATAAGAACTCCTACAACCAGGACCCTTCCCCCTTGTAGGCAACATCGCTCTACCCTGCCTATTATTAAAATACTTTAATGCCCCTAACAGGACCAGATAACCCACTCCCTTAACATTACTTCTGCTATTACCTAAATGGGTCTATGACAATGAAATGTTTACCACTGGAGACACCCTAACCTGCTCTTGTGGAGGACTAGGGGAGGAAACCAGTCACTTACTTTCCCTCAGAGCAATAAGAGAATAAGGCTTGTGGCTGCTTCACCAGTCCCAGTCTCAGGGCACAGGCTTGGATTTCTTTACATCATGATATCTATTCCCATCTGTGGTGAACAAACTGGCAGTGAGTTAAGATTACAACCCCTCAATCCTACCCAGCACTGGTCATGCTGGAGACCATGGGGATGCCCAACTCCAGTCCTGGGGTCCCAGGAAGCCGACCAGTGTCGACCTGCCTAGGGATCCAATCCTCGAAAGGTTGTCACACCTCAGCCTGCTCAGGGATCCACCAGTCCAGGGGTCAACATGCCTCAACCTGCCCAGGGACCCAATTCTCGGGATGCCGCCCTGCCTCGACCTGCCTGGGGACTCAGCCTCTAAGAGGCTGTCATGCCTCAGCCTGCCAGGGGATCTGCACCCCGACCCGGGGATGCCTGGCTCTCAGGTTGCAACAGTACTGGGTAGGATAAGCTTCAAAAAGCCTCACTCCTAAGAAGTCCACCCATGGAAATAGAAGGAAGCCTATTAGCTGTGGGACTATGTCCAATCTCAGCAATAACTTAGGAGTCCAATGAGAATTCCATTGCCTTTCTGGAAAGGCTTAAAAAGGCCCTCCAAAAGCTTACCAATCTGGATTTAGACTCTTATGAGGGACGGGTAATTTTAAAAGACAAATTCCTGTCCCAACGTGCATCAGACATCAGGATAAAGTTACAACAGCTACAGCAGTAGGACCCTGCTTCCTCTTTAGATGAGATGGTCCAGACAACCATCAATACCTTTTATAACAGAGAACAGAAGGGGGAGGCCAAGGCCCAGGAAAGGGAGAAAAGGAAAGAGACAAGCCATGCCCAGATGCTGGCCACCCTCCAGAGAAGCCCTATGGCAAACCCCAAGTCTTTAAATGACAAGGCAGGAGGCAAATGCCTAATCTGTAGATAGGCAGGACATTGGGCCAAAGCGTGACCAAACCGTGACAAGTCTCCTTGCTACAAATGCCATCAATTGGGGCATTGAGCAGCACTCTGTCCTTGGGACCCAAGAGCCTCAAGGTCAACTGCCGAGTCTTACCTCACCAAGGTTCAACAGGACTGAAGTGACCCACTTCAGCCAACCCACCTGTCACAGATAACCATCATGGGGATGGAGCCAAGAGTGAAACTGGATGTGGCAGGTAGGTCCGAGAATTTCTTGGTTGACACAGGGACTACCTACTCTGTCCTGACCTCCTGCTCCAGAGCCTTCTACCCCTAAATCTGTACCATTTTGGGTGCTACAGGAAAAACAATTACAAAAATACTCACCCGAGCACTTCTTTGTTGCTGGGATGGACAAATATTTTCCCACCAGTTTTTGCTGGTCCCTGAGTGTTCTACTCTCTTATTGGGAAGAGATCTCTCCCCACCTTCGAAATCTTGCATATTGATGTACTGATAGATGATGCATTAAAACTCTCTTTTGGGGGAAAGCTAACTATTTTTACCAACCACCAAGTGAAACGACTCCTGAATGGGAGAGGCCCCTTATGGATGTCTGATCAAAGAATCCGTAGATATCAAGTAGTGCTGATGGAAAATCCAGGCCTGACTACAGCCCCTTGTGAGGTTCTTAACCCTGCCACCCTTCTGCCTATTCCCAAGGACTCTCTCCCCTTTCACTGTTGCCTATGAACTTTGGACCATTGGAAAAAACCCTGAGAGGGATTGTCAGAAGATGCTGTGACTAATCCTGAGGAAATTTGGTACACTGATGGAAGCAACTTTGCCTTGGATGGAAAAAGAAGAGCCAGATATGCAGTAGTTTCCAATCTTGAGACCATAGAGCCTAAACCTTTGCCACCAGGTACTTCAGCCCAATTAGCTGAGCTCATCGCCCTGACTCCAGCTTTAGAGCTTGGAAAAGGAAAAAACAGTAGCCACTTATGCTGACTCCAAGTATGCGTTTCCGGTGCTACATGCACAAGTTGCTATTTGGCAAGAAAGAAGCCACTTGACCACCCGAAGGTCCCCAATCAAATACGGGTAGGCTGTTAGAGGGAGTTCATCTGCCCACTGTAAAGCACACCAAAAAGGGAGCATGGAAGTGACACGAGGGAACCACACAGCCGATCAGGCAGCTAAGAGAGCAGCATCACAGAACCATGACCTAACGGGGGCTGCCACCTTAGTTCCACAGACTAATTTGCCAGAAACTCCTTCATATACTGATGGTGTATATACTGATGGCTTAAAGCCAAGAGTGAGTGCTTTCAAGAAGATCATATGGGGTGGTTCACAAAGGGACTCGTTTTTCTCCCTGGGCAACTCCAATGGAAGTTGGTTAACTCCTTACATGCCATCACTCATTTAGGGGAGAAGGCCCTCCAAAGATTACTAGAAAGGTCCTTCAGAGGAATAGGTTTCCAAACGACTATAAGGCAAGTGGTCTCCTCTTGTCCCATTTGCCAGTTAAACAACTCCCAAGGAGCTCGAAGACCCCAGCTGGCCCAGCCTGTCCAACGACATAGGACCTACCCAGGAAAAGTACTGGCAGATGGACTTCACCCAGATGCCAGTTTCTCAAGGGTATAAATACCTATTAGTCATGACAGATACATTCACAGGATGGATTGAAGGTTTTTCCACCTGGACTGAGAAGGTTGAGGAGGTGGTAAAAAGAAACTGCTCCATGAAATCATTCCGAGATTTGGTCTGCCCAGGTCATTACAAAGTGACAACATATACTTCTAAGGTCACCCAAGGGGTCTCTAAAGCATTGGGCATTACTTCTTATCCTCATTGTGCCTGGAGGCCTCAGTCTTCAGGAAAAGTAGAAAAGCCAACCAATTCTTAAATTCAGCAAGAAAAAAGATAACCAGGAGACCTCCCTGGGATGGAAGGAGGCTTTACCGATAGCTCTCCACTGCACCCATACTGGCCCTAAGGAACAGGTTAGTCTTAGTCCTTATGAGATGCTATATGGGAGACCTTTTGTTTATGTCAATGACCTCTTCCTTGATTCAGAGGCTCAGTCTCTCTGGTCTTATACCATGGCCATTGGACAATTCCAACAAGATATATGCTTGTGGGGTGTCAACCAGGACCCAAAAGATTCTAAAGAGCCACCAATATATGCCCCAGGGACTCAAGTCCTAATTAAAGTCTGGAAAGATGGGTCACCAAAGGCTCAACTCCAGCCCCCATGGAAGGGCCCCTCTCCTGTAATACTTTCTACCTCCACAGCAGTCAGGGTACCAGGACACAACTCCTGGATTCATTACTCATGAGTCAAGCCATGGAAGAAAACGGAAGAGGACACTCAATACACTTGTAAGCCCCTGGGAGATCAAAGATTCAGGACTAAGAAATGCAATTAGTCTGATTTTCAGGTGGGTGGAGGAAGGAAGAGCTAGAATCTGTGAGGTTTCACTCAGCTCTGCTTCATCAGGTTCTTAGTGAAACATGTTATTTCTTGAATTATGACTACAGTCCACAATTTAGGAGACCTCACACTGTCAATTTAGTACTGATTTTTCTCCTATGGAGGTGGTAATTAGTTAAAAGTATTAGCCTGGCAGGCTACAGTCCATGGGGTTGCAAAAAGAGTCAGCCACCACTCAGCGACTAAACAATGTCAATTGTTTCCTTACCCAGAGCCTGTGAGCAGAGTTTTTCTACAGACTTACCTCCTGGAGGTTAATTTGTTAATGAGAAAAGTATGGGAAAAGAGAGTGCGTGCCCTTTGGATAAATTCTCTTTTGGAATGAAGGTCATTAAAAAATGTAAGTATCCATAGGCTAGAGGTCCAAACTCTGAGGTTAACTGAAGTTTTGCTCAGATTTAATCCCACAAAAGCACAACACATTGCTAGATTTCTAAGTACCTCAAAATCTGAAGTTTTCTGTTCTGATTCCTTCAAAATAGTACAGCTAATGGACTTAATCTTCACTTGGAAGTTCATTTCCATTGCAGATACTGAAGAGTGTTAGATCCTAAGTCAATTTGGTTTAACTCAACACATTTACTTTATATTTGCACTATGCACGTTACTCGTTACTGATGAAAAGATAACTAACCACAAAGAGGAATCAACCACAGGTTTTATTCTTGAAATAAAGAACTTCCCAAGAGGTTGTTAAAGATGTAGGACCTGGCCAGTTCCCAAAGGTTCTGATTCATTAGTTCTTCCACAGGATCCCAAGTGAGAGATTTCTTTGGAAACATTTGTCTAGAAGACAAGCATAGAATCTATATTTTAATATGATGTCACAATTAGTCATTATTTTAATAATGGTTAAATCACAGACGTCAGCACCAGAAGATCTGGATTTGAATCTACTACTGCTGCTTACTACTATATGACATTGGATAAGTTACTCTCATATCTCTACAAAATCTTACCTCCTAGGGTTGTAGATGATTATAACAAATAAAGGAAATTAAGTCTAAAGATATGAACTAAACCTTAGGGCTTTAATAATTTTGTTTTACTGAAAAGTGCTGTAACAAAATGCCCCATTACAATAAAGGGACGTGGTGCAGGCAAAAGGAAAGTTGGAGACAAGATGTAGAGTCTATAGACGAAGTGTGAGATTATGAAAGAGACGAACAGCAGTACTGAAGTAAGAGGATGGCTTAAAGATTTTTCTGTTGTGTGCAAGGTACATGAAGAACACTTCATAACATTTACATTACTAGCCAATGTTTTTGAAGTTGGACTTGCTTTTGCAGGGAATGCCAGAAGAAGTGTTGAGTCTGTTCTCAGAGTGGGCTGGGTGCAAGAGAAGAGGCTGCTCAAAGGGTATAGACATATTTCTGTTGCATAAGTAAAAGGCTACTAGGCTAACACATGACAAGCCTCCAATAAATGCTAGCTATTACTCATGGGATGTCAAGTGCTCTAAAAAGAGGTATGCAGTAGGTTGAACAGAGATTTCCCAAAAAGGCATGTCCATATCCTAATCCTCAGAACCCGGGGAAATTGCTTTATATGGCAAAAGATGTGATTAAAGTAAGGATTTTGAGAGGATGAGTTTATTCTAACATAGCTGCATGAGCCCTAAATGAAATCACATGCATTCTTATAGGTGTGAGGCAGAAAGAGTTTTGAGACGTAGGAGGGGAAGGCAATGAGATTGGAGCCATCAGGCCGCAAGTCAAGGAACTCTAGGAGCCACCAGCAGGTGGAACAGACAAAGAACAGATTTTTCCTCAAAGCCAGTGGAGGGAACAAGGTCCTGTTGACACCTTGATTTTAGATTTCGGGCCCCTAGACTGCAAGACAAAATATATGTATATGTATATATTTTTAAATTTTATTTATTTTATTTACTATAACATAATAATAATATTATTATCATATAATGTGCCAGGTCTTTGTTGGGGCATGTGGGATCTTTGATCTTCATTGATCCATGTGGAATCTTTAGCTGTGGCATATGAACTCTTAGTTGCAGCATGTGGGATCTAGTTCCCCAACCAGGGATTTGGAGCCCCCTTCATGAGAAGTGCAGAATCTTAGCCACTGGGCCACCAGGGAAGTCCCTATCTGTTATATTAAGTGACCCAGTTTGTGGTAATTTGTTATACCAGCCACAGGAAAACTAATACAAAACATTTTGCCCAATTTGTGAATGTAGAAATTGCTTTCGGAAGCTGAAGTAATCTAAAAGGAGAGAAAAAGAGTCCAGTTTCAGTTCAGTTCAGTTCAGTCACTCAGTCATGTCTGACTCTTCGCGACCCCATGAACCGCAGCACACCAGACCTCCCTGTCCATCACCAACTCCCAGAGCCTACCCAAGCCCATGTCCATTGAGTTGGTGATGCCATCCAACCATTTCATCCTCTGTCATCCCCTTCTCCTCCTGCCCTCAATCTTTCCCAGCATCAGGGTCTTTTAAAATGAGTCAGTCCTTCGCATCAGATGGCCAAAGTATTGGAGTTTCAGCTTCAACATCAGTCCTTCCAATGAACACCCAGGACTGATCTCCTTTAGGATGGACTGGTTGGATCTCCTTGCAGTCCAAGGGACTCTCAAGAGTCTTCTCCAACACCATGGTTCAAAAGCATCAATTCTTTGGCGCTCAGCTTTCTTTATAGTCCAACTCTCACATCCATACATGATTACTGGAAAAACCTTAGCCTTGACTAGACGGATCTTTGTTGGCAAAGTAATATCTCTGCTTTTTAATATGCTGTCTAGGTTGGTCATAACTTTCCTTCCAATGAGTAAGTGTCTTTTAATTTCATGGTTGCAGTCACCATCAGCAGTGATTTTGGAGCCCCCAAAAATAAAGTCAGCCACTGTTTCCACTGTTTCCCTATCTATTTGCCATGAAGTGATGGGACCAGATGCCATGATCTTAGTTTTCTGAATGTTGAGCTTTAAGCCAACTTTTTCACTCTCCTCTTTCACTTTCATCAAGAGGCTCTTCAGTTCTTATTCACTTTCTGCCATAAGGGTGGTGTTATCTGCATATCTTAGGTTCCAGTTTAACTATATGTAAAACATCAATTTAGAAGAAAGCCATCAGAGAGGAAATAATAAATTTTTTTTCCAAGAAACAAAAATGGTGGGCTATATGGAAAGATAAGAAATGAAATTGGGCATGGTCAGTTAGATCTTTCAATGATACAACTAAGAAGCCAAAACTCTAAGCCCTGGTACTCAAAGTGTAGTTTTTAGAGTGTCAGAGGCAGCGTTACTCAGAACCTTTTAAAAATGTATAAGTGGGGGCCACATTCCAAACCTATTCAGTTAGAAAATGCATTTTAACAAGATCCATGGGCCATTTGTATGCATTCTAATATTTGAGAAGCATGCTTCTAGGACAAAGTGATTGGAAGATTTTGAAAGATTTAACACACATCAGGGACAAGGTAATATTTGCATTATAGGTCAAACAATGTGATAATATTATGAAGAACAGATTTGACAGGGGTAAAACCCAAGGCAGAGATAAGTGACTGCCATGGTACAGGTAGATCGGTGAAGTTTTGAACAAAGGTGGTGGTAATAGAGATGCAGGGCAAATGACACAACTTTAAGAAATATTCAGATACTGGTCTGATGTGTGCTAATGATGCTCATACCTAGGTTCTATAACATGTCTTGATTCTTTATGATTAAATTTATTTTCTTTTTTAAAAAAGCTTTTTATTGAAACTATTTTCAACTTGTTAAGGAGGAAACATATTAGTTTCAGACATAAGTGGTCCACACAACTGCAAGCTTTTACCTTAAGTTGTTCCAGACAGGAACGTGAAATGACTATTTTCTCTTTCTTTCATTTATTTAGCTCCACTGGATTGTTGTGACATGTGGAATCTAGTTCCCTAACAAGGAATGGAAGCCAGGCCACCTGGATTGGGAGTGAAGAGCCTTAGCCACTGGAACACCAGGGACGCCCCTATGCTTCAATTACTAACAGGACCCCAAAAGGAGTTTCTTCTTGGCATAGTTTCTGTTGAAGCACCAACAAATGCTAGGATATCCAAGAAAGTATGAGATACATTCTCTTCTCCATAGGCAAGTTTGCAAAGGAAATGTGTTCAAAAAACGGTTACATGATTCTCTGGGCCTTCAATCAGATTTAGTATATAAACAAGTGTCATAGAAGTAAATTTCCTCAGAAAACTGCAACTGTGTTATCGGTACCTACCCCCTACAGAGAATAGATGTAGGTGAGTATAACCTTCCAATCTCAATTCAAGGGGGTATTTCCAGGGGACCAGAGCAGAGCTTTGAAATGTGCCTTCTGCACCTAGAAAATGCAAAGATCTAGTGTACTGATGCCCCCAAAGGCTTAAGTGGACTGTAGAAAGAAATGACTCTACTTCCACTCGAGGACATTTAGAGGCTACGAGCATGACTGCCAACTTCATGTGGAGCCAAAAGAGTGCCATCGCTTTAGGACTGGTCTTCATTCCAGAACTTATCAGGGCAAGGGGTGTACGCCGGGGAGAAGAGAGCTGGAGTGAGTCATCTTGGGGGTCTGTCTAATAAAGTCATCTGGAGGAAGAAGAGGTTCCCCTTGAAACAAAGTGTAGGTGCACAGCAGACTTCCCAGGGCCTGAGGAAGGAAAGATGCGTGTGTCAGGGGACTGAAAGAGTTGGGAGGGTCTGGTTGAGAACGTTCAAAGAGACCCCAAGATAAAGAGTCTGCTTTAGTCATTTATTTACCTGTAATCAGGATCTGCAAGGGTCCCTGCCTTTAGACTCAGAGAGGGAAAACACCAGGCTTTGCACCCAAGTAAGAAATTTCCTCCATCTCCTGACTTCCTTCCAAACCCCAAAAGGTTTGAAACTGCATTTCAAACACAAAAAGGAATGTGTGTGACCTTGGGAATGACAGTGATAATGGGGTGGGAGGATGCTATGATATGCAGAAAGGAGAGAAAAGGCTCATCCCACAACTTGGGTTCAGGCCTTTGGCTCTAAGTCAGCTTAATTAATCTGGTGGAAGGGAGAAGAATTAACACTACCTCTGAAGGAAATGGCTACCCACTCCAATATTCTTGCCTGGAGAATTCCATGTACAGGGGAGCCTGGTGGGCTACAGTCCAGGGGGAAGCAAAGAGTCAGATACAACTGAGTGACTAACACTTTCACACGTTCAGGCTTAATTAAGCTGGTGGAGAGAAGAAGAATTAACACTAAATCCAGTTTTTCATTTTAGTTATTATACTCTAGTGAATAGTATTAAACAGTCTAATCACTGAATCACAGTAGCAATTGTGATCTAAAATGAAAATGGAAAGCTACATTATTTAAAAGTAAAAAACAATGAACTATAATCTCATGAGTTTTCATCTGGAAACAAGTAAGACATTCCAACAAAAGTTAAAGGAACTGTGAGAGAAAAAAGGTTTCATTCTGGTTATGTTAAAAGCTATGTTTGCTCCAGTATGCAGATTACATTAATATTTTAGTCATTAAAAAACATTTTACTAAATATTCCTTGTAACCCCACAGGCCAAGAATCCAGTAAAGACAGATGCCCTTCCAGAGCCTGACCCTCCAGGAATGATGCCCACTTCAGAATGTGAAGAGGAGGAAGGGTCCGGAAGGCCATGCTGGCCATGTGTGGCAGGTGGGGCCATCCTGATGGGTTGCAGGCTCTACTCACCATGATCCATGCACACTCCTCTAAAGCATAATTCCTGCTGTACCTCTGTGATGAAGCACCACATTCTGGAGAAATTCCCTGCTAATTATCTCTTCACTCTTTGCAGAGGGTTTGAGATTTCACCTTCAGGAATATAAACAAAAGCATCTTTTGGGGATGTGGGCTAAAAAGTCTGTCTTCTTGCAAAGTGCTTCTGAGAATGGATTGAATTGCCTAAATACTGATCTATGTACATGTTTATCTGCAAAACATATAAGTGAAATTTTTATTTGTTGTTGTTGTTCATTTGCTAAGTTGTGTCCGACTCTTTGCTACCCCATGGACTGCAGGATGCCAGACCTCCCTGTTCATCACCAACTACCAGAGCTTACTCAAACTCATGTCCATTGCGTTGGTGAGGCCATCCAACCATCTTATCCTCTGTCCACCACTTCTACTCCAGCCTTCAATCTTTCCCAGCATCAGGGTCTTTTCAAATGAGTCAGCTCTTCACATCAGATGGCAAAAGTATTAAAGCTTCAGCTGCAGCATCAGTTCTTCCAATGAATATTCAGCACTGGTTTCCTTTAGGATTGACTGATTCGATCTCCTTGAAGTCCAAGGGACTCTCAAGAGTCTCCTCCAACACCACAATTCAAAAGCATCAATTCTTCAGCACTCAGCTTTCTTTATAGTCCAACTCTCACATCCATACATGACTACTGGAAAAACCATAGCCTTCACTAGATGGACTTTGTTGGCAAAGTAACATCTCTGCTTTCTAGTATGCTATCTAGGTTGATTATAGCTTTTCTTCCAATGAGCAAGCATCTTTTAATTTCATGACTGCATTCATCATCTGCAGTGATTTTTGGAGCCCCCCAAAACAAAGTCTCTCACTGTTTCCATTGTTCCCCACCTATTTGCCATGAAGTGACAGGAATGGATGCCATGATCTTAGTTTTCTGAATGTTGAGTTTTAATCCAACTTTTTCACTCTCCTCTTTCACTTTCATCAAGAGGCTCTTTAGTTCTTTGCTTTCTTCCATAAGGATGGTGTCATCTGGATCTCTGAGGTTATTGATATTTCTCCCAGCAATCTTGATTCCAGCTTGTGATTCCTCCAGTCCAGCATTTCTCATGATGTACTCTGCATATAATTTAAATAAGCAGGGTGACAATATACAGCCTTGACGTACTCCTTTCCCTATTTGGAACCAGTCTATTGTTCCATGTCCAGTTCTAACTGTTGCTTCTTGGTTTGCATACAGATTTCTCAGGAGACAGGTCAGGTGGTCTGGTATTCCCATCTCTTGAAAAATTTTTCACAGTTTGTTGTGATTCACACAGTCAAAGGCTTTGGTGTAGTCAATAAAGCAAAAGTAGACGTTTTTCTGGAACTCTCTTGCTTTTTTGATGGCCCAACAGATATCGGCAATTTGATTTCTGGTTCCTCTGCCTTTTCTAAATCCAACTTGAACATCTGGAAGCTCACGGTTCACCTACTGTTGAAGCCTGGCTTTGAGAATTTGGGCATTGCTTTGCTAGCATGTGAGATGAGTGCGATTGTGTGGTAGTTTGAACATTCTTTGGCATTGCCTTTCTTTGGGATTGGAATGAAAACTGACCTTTTCCAGTCCTGTGGCCACTGCTGAGTGTTCCAAATTTGCTGGCATATTCAGTGCAGCACTTTCACAGCATCATCTTTCAGGATTTGAAATAGCTCAACTGGAATTCCATCACCTCCATTAGCGTTGTTCATAGTGACACTTCCTAAGGCCCACTCGACTTCACACTCCAGGATGTCTGGCTCTGGATGAGTGATCACACCATCGTGGTTATCTGAGTAATGAAGATCTTTTTTGTATAGTCCTTCTGTGTATTGTTGCCATCTCTTCTTAATGTCAGGTCTGTTAGGTCCATAACATTTCTGTGCTTTATTGAGCCCATCTTAGCATGAAATGTTCCCTTGGTATCTCTAATTTTCTTGAAGAGATCTCTAGTCTTTCCCATTCTATTGTTCTCCTTTATTTCTTTGCACTGATCACTGAGGAAGGCTTTCTTATCTCTCCTTGCTATTCTTTGGAACTCTGCATCCAAATGGGTATATCTTTCCTTTTCTCCTTTGCCTTTAGCTTCTCTTTTCTCAACTATTTGTAAGGCCTCTTCAGACAACCATTTTGCTTCTTTGCATTTCTTTTTCTTGGGGATGGTCTTCATCACTGTCTCCTATACAATATCATGAGCCTCTGTCCATAGTTCTTCACGCACTCTATCAGATTTAATCCCTTGAATCTATTAGTCACTTCTACTATATAATCATAAAGAATTTGATTTAGGTTATACCTAAATGAATGGTCTAGTGGTTTTCCCTACTTTCTTCAATTTAAGTCTGAATTTGACAATAAGGAGTTCATGCTCTGAACCACATTCAGCTCCCGGTCTTGTTTTTGCTGACTGTATAGAGCTTGTCCATCTTTGGCTGCAAAGAATACAATCAATCTGATTTTGGAATTGACCATCTGGTGATGTTCATGTGTAGAGTCTTCTCTTGTGTTGTTGGAAGAGGGTGTTTGCTATGACCAGCGCGTTCTCTTGGCAAAACTCTGTTAGCCATTGACCTGCTTCATTTTGTACTCCAAGGCCAAATTTGCCTGTTACTCCAGGTAGCTCTTGACTTCCTACTTTTGCATTCCAGTCCCCTATAATGAAGAGGACATCTTTTTTGGTGTTAGTTCTAAAAGGTCTTGTAGGTCTTCATGGAACCATTCAACTTCAGCTTCTTCAGCATCACTGGTTGGGTCATAGACTTGGATTTCTGTGATATTGAATGGTTTGCCTTGGAAACAAACAGAGATCATTCTGTCATTTTGAGATTGCATCCAAGTACTTCATTTTGGACTCTTTTGTTGACTATGATGGCTACTCCATTTCTTCTAAGGAATTCTTGCCACAGTAGTAGATATAACGGTCATCTAAATTCACCCATTCCAGTCCATTTTAGTTCACTGATTCCTAAAATGTCGATGTTCACTCTTGCCATCTCCTGTTTGACCACTTCCAATTTTCCTTGATTCATGGACCTAACATTCCAGATTCCTATGCAATATTGCTCTTTATAGCATCAGACTTTACTTTCATCACCAGTCCCATCCACAACTGGGTGTTGTTTTTGCTTTGGCTATGCCTCTTCATTCTTTCTGGAGTTATTTCCCCACTCTTCTCCAGTAGCATACTGGGCACCTACTGACCTGGAGAGTTCATCTTTCAGAGTCATACTTTTTTGCCTTTTCATACTGTTCATGGGGTTGCATATGCATGTATTTATAATTTCTTGTGTCTTTGCCAAGGCTTAAAAGCAGAAATTCTCTCACAGAGTATATATGTCAAAATGTATTTTGTAAAATTCACATTAGTGGTTGTTAGATAACCAAATCTCCTCAGAGTTGTATAATCTGAGGCTTTATGTTCAAGCAAGGACAATTTTTTTTATCATTGTACATTGATTGTACCTAGATTTTAAATTTTTAAATGATGCATTGATGAAATCCACATCATATTTCTAAGGAGCAACTTATTTTTAAGCAACCTTGGATATATATTTTAAGTACTAACATACTGAAATAAATTATCTGTCTTTATTTCTCTTTCTGCATAATAGCAGCATAAACATCAAATGACAGAGTTGCAACCAAAACGAGTCCTTTCTTCTGGTCTAGAAAATACCAGGATTCTAGACGATAAACCATACAATAAAGAAAGGAATGAGGGAACCCTTGACACCTCTGGTGCCAGTCCCCAGGTCAAGTCCTCCTGTTTGAAATTCCGCATCTTGCCAAAAGATGGGGCTCTTGTATCCAACACAGAAACTGAAAGTGCTGGAGGATAACTTTTCAGATTGCTGTTGCATAATCTCTCAGTCATGTCTTATCTCGTTTGTGACCACATGGACTGCAGCCCATCAGGCTCCTGTGTCCGTGGAATTCTCCAGGTAAGAATACTGGAGTGGGTTGCCAATTCTTCCTCCAGGAGATCTTCCCAACCCAGGGATCAAAATCATGTCTCCTGCATTGCAGGCAGCTTCTTTCCTGCTGAGCCACCAGGGAAGCCCACTTTTTCAGATAACAAGGATTTATGTTCATTACAGCCAGCAATGGCCTTTTGCTAGCAAGAAAGTTCAGCTTTGGGAGATGGGCCAAGAGGCATTTAGACACACTCTTTCAGTGAGATGGTCAACGTCAGAGATTCAATTTCCTTACCTGTGAAATCTAGATAATAAAAGTGTGAATAACAGAGTTCCGGAAGAAGTGCTTAGCACAACGCCTGGCAAACAGCAGATAGATGGGCAACGAACGTTATCTGTCATCCTTAAAAGCCCAGTGTCTGTCTTCTATGCTGCTGTGCCTGCTGACCCACAGTAGGTATTCAATGTACAGTACATCAGTTGAATGAAAGGCTGAATGAGCCTTCAAATCAACCTACAGAGTTAGCTAAACATAGCTTTTAATCTGAGACTTTCGAGCCTTTGAAATCAGAATCTTATGCCTGACTTGAACCCTGGCCTTCCTGGCCAATGACTCTATAATATCTGCCTGCCCAATTATGATTTGATTGACTTTAATCATTCTGGCTAAGGTGGCTAAGGTGGTGTTTCAGTTTCCAACCTGTTTCAATTTAAGTCTTATATCTTACTATACAAAATCCCTGCAGATGGTAATTGCAGCTATGAAATTAAAAGGCGCTTACTCCTTGGAAGCAAAGTTATGACCAACCTAGACAGCATATTAAAAAGCAAAGACATTACTTTGCCAACAAAGGTCCATCTAGTCAAGGCTATGGTTTTTCCAGTGGTCATGTATGGATGCGAGAGTTGGACTGTGAAGAAAGCTGAGCACCAAAGAATTGATACTTTTGAACTGTGGTGTTGGAGAAGACTCTTGAGAGTCCCTTGGACTGCAAGGAGATCCAACCAGTCCATCCTAAAGGAGATCAGTCCTGGGTGTTCACTCGAAGGGCTGATGCTGAAACTCCAATACTTTGGCCACCTCATGCGAAGAGTTGAATCACTGGAAAAGACCCTGATGCTGGGAGGGATTGGGAGCAGAAGGAGAAGTGGATGGCGTCACCGACTCAATGGACATGAGTTTGAGTAAACTCTGGGAGTTGGTGATGGACAGGGAGGACTGGTGTGCTGAGATTCATGGGGTCACAAAGAGTTGGACACGACTGAGCGACTGAACTGAAATGAACTGATCTTACTATATTTTAACAACAACAGTAACAACAAAATCACAACTCATTTTAAACTTGGAAGAGAGCTAAACCTATCAAAATAATAATAAAAATGATTTTAAACAGAAATTTGACATAATAATTGGTCTCATAACCCTTTATATTTTTTAATTTTATTTTAAGCCATGATACTGCTAATTCCTCAAAGGTGATTTCTCAATACATTCATTTAAAGAAAAAAATATTCAAAATATAGGAATGATTTTAGACAATTTCACCAATTTCACCCTTCCTTATGGAGGTTTTTGGGAGTTAACATTCTTTCTGGGGGAATCTTACTCAACCCCCAAGCCTTAAAATCACTGAATTGTTGCTAATTCAACCTTATTTTTTAGTATTGCCAGTACTGGTATTAATAACTCCTAGAAAACTCTCAAAAGAACTAACTTTCAGAAGTACAAGTCAGTAATCTTGGTAGAATCCTTGTATTTATACATATTGGACAATTGGGGGGGGGGAGAAAGAAAATGTTAGTATTCCCTCTTCAATCTTAACTTCTTGTCAAATATGTTGAGATGCTTCATAATAATTCAGAATCCTTAGAAACACAAACTTGTGAAATTAATCACTGAGAAAAAATTTTTCAAAGAAACAATTTAATTTTTGGAAAAAGCAAATTCTCCTGTCAGTGAGGTGAAGATTTGGGGGTATGCAGTAAAGAATTGGGGCTTGCCCAAAGAGAAGTCTTGGCCTCTGCCCTCAGCCATACACTATCTGCTGTTTGCCAGAGGGCCGTGGGTCCTAGACGGTTGTCTGGCAACAGGATTTAGGGTGGGGCCTGGCCACACCCATAAATCTTAGGTTGGGGGCTGGCCCCGTCACAGGTCCAATTGTGTGACTTAGGGTAGGGTTTGGGGTCACAAAGTATCCATGGACCTGGAAACTGGGATTAAATAAGGGGACAATCAATCAATCATGTCTACATAATAAGACTCCCCCAGGGACTTTCCTGGTGGTCCAGTGGTTAAGACTCCTTGCTTGTGCTTCTGATGCAGGGGGTGCAAGTTCCACCCCTAGGCAAGGAGCTAAGTAACTTAGATCCCACATACCGTGTAGCACAGCCAAAAGATAAGAGAGCCCCCCACGCCCCCCAGCACCCCGTCCCCTGCCAACAACAACAAGAAAAAGCAGCTCTGGACAGCAGCCTCAGGCGAGCCTTCCTGCCTGGCCGTCTGGCAGTACTCGGCACATGCTGTCACTCATAGGCGTTGGGAGTACTGTGTCCTGACTCCACGCTAGAAGACAACTAAAACTCTGCATGTACTGTTTATAATAGCCAGGACATGGAAGCAACCTAGATGCCCATCAGCAGACGAATGGATAAGGAAGCTGTGGTACATATACACCATGGAATATTACTCAGCTGTTAAAAATAATTTATTTGAATCAGTTCTAATGAGATGGATGAAACTGGAGCCCATTATACAGAGTGAAGTAAGCCAGAAAGATAAAGAACATTACAGCATACTAACACATATATATGGAATTTAGAAAGATGGTAACGATAACCCTATATGCAAAACAGAAAAAGAGACACAGATGTACAGAACAGAATTTTGGACTCTGTGGGAGAAGGCGAGGGTGGGATGTTTCGAGAGAACAGCATCGAAACATGTACATTATCTAGGGTGAAACAGATCACCAGCCCAGGCTGGATGCATGAGTCAAGTGCATGCACTAGGGCCTGATGCACTAGGAAGACCCAGAGGAGTCATGTGGAGAGGGAGGTGGGAGGGGAGATCGGGTTGGGGAATACATGTAACTCCATGGCTGATTCATGTCAATGTATGACAAAAACCACTACAATATTGTAAGTAATTAGCCTCCAACTAATAAAAATAAATGGGAAAAAAATTAATTTGGGCATATTTTTCAAAAATTTAATAAATAAATAAATAAAACTCTGCATGTGAGCCCCTCCTGGACTCCGCTCTACCACGCCTTCTTTTGACTAATCTTAATCTGTATCCTTTCCCTTTAATAAACCATAACCATAAATGTGACAGCCTTCAGTGAGTTTTACGAGTCTTTCTAGCAAATTATTGAAATGGAGGTAGTTTGGGTCCCGTTCAAACCCTTGCAAACTTGCAGTTGGTGTCCGAAGTGAGGGTGGTTTTGTATAAGGACTGTGCCTCTAAACTTTAAAAAAAATTTTTTTATATTGGGGTATAGCCAATTAGCAATGTTGTGATAGTTTCAGGTACACAGCAAAGGGACTCAGCCATACATACACACGCATTTATTCTCCCCCAAATTCCCCTCCCATCCAGGCTGCCACATAATACTGAGCAGAGTTTCATGTGCAATGTAGTAGGACCTTGCTAGTCATTATCCATTTAAAAAATAGTAGTGTGTACATGTCCATCCCCAACTCCCTAACTACCCCTTCCCTCCATCCTTCCCCGCTGTGCCCTGTGCCTCTAACTCTGTAATTGACCTAAACTTCTCATATGGAATTTCCAGATTTGTCTGAGTAAACAAGTCACAGCAAGTTAACTTGATTGTCACCGACCAGTTACACTGGCTGTGCCTGACCTTAGAGTAAACACAACCTGTCTTTGAAGTTTAAAGACTAATGACAACTTTAATGCAAATTATTACTTAATAAACACCTTTCCTATACTTTTATAGGGTTTTCCCATAAGAAAAGACTTTAAAATAGAGGGTGGAAATATCTCTTTCAAGTATCAACAAGCTACACAGATTAAGACTAGGACAGCAACAACTTGAAAAAATGCTGAGTGGCATATTATTTTGTTTATATGAATTTCAAATCTAGGAAGATAATCTATATTGATAGGAATCGGAATAGTGGCTACTTTGGGTGGCTGAAGTGGGGTGAGCTGAATTGAGTGTTGACTCGGAGGGTCATAGAGTATTTTGGAGAGTTAGAAATGTTCTGTAACTTGATTTGGGAAGTAGTTACATGAGGTGGTATATGGCACTGTACAATTAAGATCTGTACACTTTAGTACATTTCAATTTTTAAAAAAGCTATACCTCAATAGAAAATGTTAAGTCCTTAGTCATCTAATAAAATAAATACTGAGAGTAAAAGGAAAATTATATTTATTTAACAGATACTTGAGATCTCTGTGTCAGGCATTCTGTTATTACTTGTGGATACATAACAAAGCAAAAAACAGAAATGATACCTATTTATAAATGACTGAGTTAATCATTTTTAGACTTTATGCTACTATCAGCAACTGCTTGAACTTTAAATTCAACATGTCTTTTTCTCCAGGATTAACCCCACAAATAAACCTTTTATGATTTTGCATATGAAAGGGTTTTATAAATAAATTACAGCTACTCTTATATGCCTAGTTCAATTTTCACTATTTCCGCAAAGGTTTTGTGCAGAACAAAAACGTTTTGCAGCGAGAAATGGCCTACCTTTACTTTAAATTCCTTTTGTATTCATAAAGTAAGCATCATACAACTCAACACTTATTGTTTCTGAATAGTCTTGAGTATTAAATTTGTCTTCTACCCAAACTGTACATTCTTCTAAGTTCCTTGAGACTAGAGATCACATCACATTTTTTTGGAGGGATGTTTCACACTGCTGAGTGAAGTATGGGTTTTGTGATATATGCTTAATTACTTGTGGGTTCAGCTCGGTTCAGTTCAGTCGCTCAGTTGTGTCCAACTCTTTGTGACCTCATGAACTGCAGCACTCCAGGCCTCCCTATCCATCACCAACTCCCAAAGTTTACTCAAACTCATGTCCATTGAGTCAGTGATGTCATCCAACCATCTCATCCTCTGTCACTCCCTTCTCCTCCTGCCCTCAATCTTTCCCAGCATCAGGGTCTCAGGGTCTTTTCAGATGAGTCAGTTCTTTGCATCAGGTGGCCAAAGTATTGGAGTTTCAGCTTCAGCATCAGTCCCTCTAATGAATATTCAGGACTGATTTCCTTTAGGATTGACTGTTTGGATCTCCTTACAGTCCAAGGGACTCTCAAGAGTCTTCTCTAACACCACAGTTCAAAAGCATCAATTTTTTGGCACTCAGCTTTCTTTATAGTCCAACTCTCACATCCAAACATGACTACTGGAAAAACTATAGCTCCAACTAGACGGACCTTTTTGGCAAAGTAATGTCTCTGCTTTTTAATATGCTGTCTAGGTTGATCATAGCTTTTCTTCTGAGTAGTGTCTTTTAATTTCATGGCTGCAGTCATTATCTGCAGTGATTTTGGAGCCCCCCCCCCCAAAAAAAAAAATAAAGTCTTTCACTATTTCCACCTTTTTCCCATCTATTTGCCATAAAGTGATGGGACCACATTCCATGATCTTAGTTTTCTGAATGTTGAGTTTTAATCCAACTTTTTCACTCCTCTCACTTTTATCAAGAGGTTCTTTAGTTCTTATTCGCTTTCAGCCATAACGGTGGTGTCATCTGCATCTCTGAGGTTATTGGTATTTCTCCTGGCAATCTTGATTCCAGCTTGTGCTTCATCCAGTCCAGTGTTTCTCATGATGCACTCTGCATGTAAGTTAAATAAGCAGAGTGACAATATACAGCCTTGACATAATCCTTACCCTATTTGGAACCAGTCTGTTGTTCCATGTCCAGTTCTAACTGTTGCTTCCTGAGCTGCATACAGATTTCTCAAGAGGCAGGTTAGGTGGTCTGGTATTACCTTCTCTTTCAGAGTTTTCCACAGTTTATTGTGATCCACCCAGTCAAAGGCTTTGGCATAGTCAATAAAGCAGACCTAGAATGAACTTGTATTTCAAGAAGTAGAAGTACTTGTGGGTAGAATGAATGAAAACTTCACTTTGACCATATTGAACATGCTTAAGAATAGTTTAAACTTCAGGAAAAACTGATCCTTAAAGTAATTACTAGGCAGGATTTCATTTTTCCATTTTTTCACTAGCTCACTTTTTAAGTGCTAGAAAGAGATAAAAGTTATTCCTGACATTCTATTCTGTTCTCTGTGGCTCAGTTCTGATAAGGGAAGAGAGGTTATTCTTATCTGTTTAACACCAGTATATTTGCTTTGAGAAGGAAAAGCATTCTGGGTGAAACATTTGTCTCCAAATATTTCTTACCTCCTGATTATTCAACTTAGGACAGTCACCTGAAATAAAAACTACATTTTATAGCTTCCCTTGCAACTAAGTAGGTCATGTGATTGTTAGTGACAAGTATACTTTCAGTTCCTAAAGGGACGTCGTTGGGTTCCTTCTCTTCCTTTGGACTGCTACTTGGAATATGAGTAGGAGACATCTTGCACTATTAAATGAGGACAACACCCTAGAAAGGGCAGAGTGATGAGAAGGTGCTTGCGTCCCTGGATGAAAACTGAGAAAGAAAGCTCAAGAGTCTAGGATCACTAATACATTCTGTATATAAGGTACCTATTGTTTATTGTTGTTATTGTTGCTTAGTCCCTAATTCACGTCCAACTCTGTGACCGTATGAACTGTAGCCCACCAGCCTCCTCTGTCCATGGCATTTCCCAAGCAAAAATACTGGGGTTGGTTGCCATTTCCTTCTCCAGAGCATCTTCCTAACCCAGGGATCAAACCCATGTCTCCTGCATTGACAGTTGAATTTTCTACCACTGAACCACTTGGGTCTCATTGTGCTATGCTGTGTTTAGTTGCTCAGTTGTCTCCAACTCTTTGCAAACTCATGCACTGTAGTCCATCAGACTCCTCTGTCCATGGGGATTCTCCAGGCAAGAATACTGGAGTGACTGGTCATGCCCTCCTCAGGGGATCTTCCCAATCCAGGGATCAAACCCAGGTCTCCTGCATTGCAGGTGGATTTTTTTTTTTACCATCTGAGACACAGGGAAGCTCATAATATATAGCTTAACCAATTTCCTACCTTATCAATGGGAGTAATCATAGAATAACAGTTGGCACAGAATAATTCTTCCCTTCCCACACAGTGCTTTAAGGAATAAATATGCTTCAGCCCCAAATTTTGGCTGAATCATTGGCTTGCATGAAAAAAAAAAAAAAAACAGACCTAGCTTCTGCTATCAAAACACTAATTAAAAATGATTAGTTTTGGAGCTAAATACCCCTAATCATTTTTCACTAAAACATATACTCACACTTATCATGGGGTGTCTCTTAGCATTTGGGCAACCAATTGGACAGCAAATTAAAGTAGCCAATAAGAACTGTGGGAATAGTTCTCATTATATATTTTTATGCTGACTTTGAATAGTGTTGCTTTTTAATATCTAACCTTGACTACAACCTTGAAATGGTGTTAACCTGCATTTAGTAATATTTTATGAAAATTTAGTGTATGTTATTATAAAACACATATATTCATCCACTGAGCAATTCATAATTTTAAGGCTGCCAAAAGATGAAAAACTTTCATTTTGTATCTTCAACTTGGAAATTTCTATAGCTACACATATCTCAAAGTGCCTCTGTGCTAAGCTGCTTCGGTCACGTCTGACTCTTTGTGACCCTATGGACTGTAGCCTGCCAGGCTCCTCTGTCCATGGCATTCTCCAGGCAAGAATTCTGGAGTGAGTTGCCACATCCTCCTCCAGGGCATCTTCCCAACCCAGGGATTGAAATCATGTCTTTTCTGTCTCCTGCATTGGCAAGCTTAGGCCCTTACCACTAGGGCCACCTGAGAAGTCCACACATCTCAATACCTTAAATGTATTCCTATATATTTCAGGATCCTCTATTTCACAGAAAAATGTCCTTCTACCAAGATGAAGTATAACCTCCCCCATGGTCTTCAGGGCATCCTTATCTGCCTTCACCTAATTATTTCCTTCTTTGCTTATCTCTTTCTTGGAGGTTCTTTCCCCCCATCAATCCTTACCTCTACTCTTCTATCTTAAAAACACACACAGACAAAAGTCTTTCTCAGACCCTAATATTCATGTAGTGTGTTGACTTTTTAAGCAAAAATGATTATCATCAAAGTTTTCATTTTCTCACTTCTCATTTACTTGCCTACATTTGCTATATGATTCCATCTTTTTACTAAAAGTGCTTCCAATTCATCAGTCACCTAAATCTCCATGGACATTTACTCAGTGTCTACTCTTCTTGACTTTGGAGCAGGAATTAACCTTGTTGATGACTTTAAAAAATAATAATTTTGTATGTCTTTGCTTATCACTTATCTTTTTGACTTTGCTTATCACTTATCTTTGCTAGCTCTCTTCTCCCTCTCAATACTGGTATAATGGATACATTGTGAAACAACCCTTTTCCTGATAATAATTTTTCTGAATTTCTTTTAAGGAACTACCCCTGTCTACATTTTATCATGGCACCATTTCATTTACTACACCTTCATTTATTTTGAAACCCCTTATCTTACCGATGTAGGAGATGTGGGTTCAGTCTCTGGGTTGGGAAGATCCCCTGGAGGAGGGCATGGCAACCACTCCAGTATTCTTGCCTGGAGAATGCAACGGACAGAGGAGCCTGGCGGGTTACAGTCCATTGGGTCGCAGAGTCGGACTGCCTGAAGTGACTTGGTATGCATGCATCATCTGTTCTATTGAATTCCCCTCTAGCACTCCTCCCCCACCCCAGCATTTTCTCCACTAAGACATTGCTCCTTGAACCCTTCTTCTTGATCCCATCTACACTGTTTTCTCTCTAGGCTTGATGCACAGCCCTCTTCCATGATTTTTTCTTTGCCTTTGTCTGGGATTGATACACTTTTTTCCAGAATTCTGTGGTTTCCCTTTGGTTTTTGCCTTTATTTTGCTGGAATATATAGGAGATAACTTTCTTAAAGATCACATGGGAGGAAAGTGTCCTGTAGTTCTGCATCCTTGCTGATTTGAAAATTACTTTTGTTCTTACAGTTCATTAATAATTTGAATGTATACAGAGTTCTACACTGAAAAATATCTACCATTTAAATTTTGTCTTTTAGAGCCAATGCTGCTCTTCAGGTCTCATTTTTATTCCTTTGTTAGTAAAATGTCTTTTATGTTTAGAAATTTTGCAGGTTTATTATTAGTATTCCTAGTTTTTCTTTTTTTTCCCCTTTTGAAAAAAGATCCTATTTACTTATTTATTTTTGACCATGTCAGGCCAGAGCTGCAGCGCACAGGCTTAGTTGTCCTATGGTATGTGGGATCTTAGGTCTCAGAGCAGAGATCAAACCCACATGCCCTGCATAGGAAGGCAGATTCTTAAGTACAGGACTACCAGGGAAGTCCCTCCTAGTTTTTATTCTTCATTTTTTTTCCTCACTTAAAAAAAAAAAAATCTCTTTCTCTTCTACTGGTTCAATGTTAGTTAGTTGGATTGGCTCTACACAACTCTAATTTTTCCCATATTTTCCATTTATGTCTTTATATCTTATATTCTAGATTTCCTTGATTTTTATCTCCAATACTTTCAATGAATTTTCTTATTTAAGTAGTCATGCTTTTAGTGTTTCAGAACTCTATTTCATTCTTTGGTTGCTCTTTTTTTCAGAGTACTTTATATCTCACAGATCCGATATATTCTGAAACTGGGGTACATAAAGTGGAGTGCTTAAAAAAATGTTCTTTTTTAAATTTCCTGAATTTTAAGTGCTTCCTTAGGAGTTAGTTACTGTATCTGTTTTTCTGTGTCTTCTCTTTCACCATGGTGAGTTTCCTGATTTGCCTGTTGATTCTTCATTGTATGTTCCTATATACAAAGAGCTGGTCATCGTTGTGGTTTTCCCTTGCTTTTAGTAAGGAGGACTTCTTCCAGTTCTCTCTTTTGTGTGGAAACTCAGAATAATTAGCAAGGTTGAATAGGGAAGGGCCAGAGATGCCAGATATCAGGCTTTACTTTCTGACAGCGAGGCAAGTAACTGGTTTTCTGGACAGTGGCCCTGAATGCCAGAATGACAGTGGCTTTGCTCTGAGTTGTTAACATGGAAGTCTTCACGTCTTCTCTACAATTTGTACAATTAATCTGAAGGACACTTCGGGGTCTTTTGGTTTTTCTTTTTCTCTGCTGGTAGATGTGTCTTTGCCTGCTCTCTGTGTGCATGGATGAGAGAAGGAAATGTGTGTGGTGTTGATTCAGTTGTACCATATTTAGGTTATCTCCATTTTCAGCCCTTATTCTCACTTCTGCCCTTTGCCAGGCCTCCAACCAACTCTTCTGTAACTTCTTCACTATATTTTGTTAGGCAGTGGCTTTGGGTGTTATTACTAGTCAAAGCACTACTATTAGCTCTGTGATCCAGAAAACAGTTGACATTTCATTTACTTTTCTCCCCTTTGCTACCTACTCCTAACTTAAGCACATACATACAAACACATATCTTTATTCTTTGGTTTTTCTACTTCTACATTTTTATTTCAAGAATGTCTAGGAGAGACTAGCTGGCAGATTATATGCCAAGTCAATCATCTTGAACAGAAACCCAAGAATAACTTTATATTTTATAAGCACTTTTGCCATTTGGGTAAAACATATTATAGAATCCTCCCTAGTTTGGTCACAGGACCACCTCTACAACATTTTTTTATTAGCAATAATCGTGACTCGGATAAACCTCATTGGCTACGATACTGCCACTGCGCAAAGCTTACAACATTTTTAAAAAAAATATTTATTTATTTATTTGTGGCTGTGTTTGGTCTTCGATGCTGTGGGGGCTTTTCTCTAGTTGCAGAGGATGGGGGCTACTCTCTAGGTGCAGTACTTGGGCTTCTCACTGCAGTGGCTTTTCTTGTTGAGGAGCAGGAGTTCTAGGGCATGCAGGCTTGGATAGCAGTGGCACTTGAGCTCAGCAGTTGTGGTTCCCCGGCTCTAGAGCACAGGCTGAATAGTTGTGCCTCACAGGCTTAGTTGCTCTGAGCGATGTGGGCTCTTCCCAGATTAGGGATCGAACCCATGTCTCCTGCATTGGCAGGTGGGTTGTTAACCACTGAACCACCAGGGAAGCCCTCTACAACAGTCTTATTCAACGGCAAATAGAATTACTACCAGGGTAACGGGAGGAGCTCACATTTCTTTAGTTCTTTGGAATGCTGACAAATTCATTTTATTAAGTAAGAAAGAGGACAAAAATGGGGTTTATGTAGGCAACCAATAGTCTGCCAAGGTAGTGATCCATTTTTCCTTCCCAACATAGCTCATTAAAAAGTTTAGGGCGGCTCATTTTAGGATTGAGTCTTTTATTAATCAGCATTGCCCAGCAGTTAGGTGTCAGCTCCAGGTAGGGAGCTGCACTGGGGTCCAACACAGATGGAATTTTAAGATCCAATGTTACAAACTGGAGTAAGGAAGACAGCTGGACACTGGATTGAGAATAGGTAAAACCAAAAAAGGCGTATAAGGTAAGGCTGCGGGACACTGGCGAGCTGAACAGACTCACTGGTCTTACATACTGAGATACTAAGAGACTGACGGGCTGAAAATGAGTCTGCAGCTTATTAACCCATCCCGACAACCCAGGAGGTGACAAGCTGAGAATGAAAGGCTAACGAGCTAATATGACGGAACATAGATGGGGAGGGCCAAAACCATGGATGACTTTGTTGAGCCACTGAAAATATGTTGGAAACATCCCACCCTGAGATTTTACTTTTGAGACACTTTTGGAATAATCAGGGTAATTTTGGTTAAATGACCTAATTACATACATCACATATATAATTTTACATATATGGGTTCATTGTATTGTTGCTGTTTAGTCGCTAAGTTGTGTCTGACTCTTGGAACCCCATGGACTGGGGCCTGACAGGCTCCTCTGTCTATGGATTCTCCAGGAAAGAACGCTGGACTGGGTTGCCATTTACTTCTCCAGGGGATTTTCCCTGACCCAGGGATCAAACCTGTGTCTCCGGCATTGGCAGGTGGATTACCTACTGCTAGCTACCAGGGAAGACCCCATATGGGTTCATATTGTACATATATTGTTTCAAAAACTATTTACTCTGCTGTACATCTTAATATGTTTCCATATCAAACAATACAGATTCCACTTTATTTACAGATGTGCCATAATTTATTTAAATCAACTCTCTACTGAACATTTTTTGGTATAATACATTTTTAAGTGCAATGAGTTTTAATTGGTTGCCCAACCACCCATTAATTTCAACCCACTATACTCAATATTGTCAAGATAATCTTGCAATCCCTTTTTGAAACTGCCAAATCCTGATTGCCAATAGAACTAAATCCCTTAAGTTCAAAATTGAGTCTCTCTTTATAGACAGTTTTCTCGCTAGTTCTGACTTTATTCATCACTAATTTGTAATAAGAACCTTCTATCATGGACAAATATTTTACTCGCCAAAGAATGTATCTGCATTCTTGTTTCCTTACCTTTGCTCAAGGCATATTTTATGGACAGTGTTCCTTCTCTTCATCAGGAATCTTTGTCATCAGACAGTCTTTCCATTAATGTTTCAGAAAATTCCCCCAGGGACTATTAAGAATACAAAGACAGTTCTTAAAGTTCAATGAAGTATATTTCCTTCTAGATCAGGACTATCTAATAGAATAAGATGCAAGTAAAAGATGCAAGTGATTCATGTAATTTAAAATTTTTCTAGTAAGCTGATTAAAAAGTAAAACTAAACAAGTAAAATTTAACTCAATTATCTACCAAATATTATTTCACCCATCATTAATGAAAGAATTAAGCTATTTTACATTTTTTCTTTGCACTGAGTCTTTAAAATCTGGTGTGTATGTCACACTTACTGCATTTCTGAAACTGGACTAGCTACAAATATGAAAGTGAAAGTCACTCAGCCCGGTCCCACTTTTTGCTACCCCATGCAGTCCATGGAATTATCCAGGCCAGAAGGCTGGAGTGGGAAGCCGTTCCTTTCTCCAGGGGATCTTCCCAACCCAGGGATCAAACCCAGGTCTCCCGCATTGCAAGTGGAGTCTTTACCAACTGGGCCATCAGGGAAGCCCAAGAATACTGGAGTGGGTAGCCTATCCCTTCTTCAGGGCATCTTCCTGACCCAGGAATCAAACTGGGGTCTTCTGCATTGCAGGCAGATTCTTTTACACCTGAGCTACCAGGAAAGCACATTACAAGTATAAGAATTTATATTTGGCTAGTGGCTACCCTACTGGACAGGGCTATTCTAAATACAGTCTATTTTCAATTTCCTTCTTATCCCTTAAGTCTCTGAAACTGATGAGAACAATCTGTCATATGAACTCCTAAAACTTATTGCTACCACCTCTCTTTATCATCTGGTCTTCCCTGCATTTTTTACCTTCTGATGCATTTGTCTCACAGCTAACTTGTAAATTCTAAGGCTGGAACCACGAACTGATTGACTTTCCAGGTTGTAAACACCTTTAACAAAACCATCAACTGATTCTTCTCTTGATGCCTGGCTCTCCCGCACCTAGGTCCTGTTAAGTAAACCTTCACAATCTACGTAAAAGTCAAATCCAGTGGTCAAGGGAACCATGTAACCTAAAGCAGACACCTTCTCTGGTGAGATCTAGAAGGGGATCTTCTTCTCAGGATCTGAAATCTATTTCTCTCAACTATGCATCTCTTGAGACCACATGAAATAAATCTATGTCACATGAAGAGTTTTTACATATTTGGAGACAGTCCCAGTAGCTTTTGTTCTTCTATGAGAATCTTCCCAAGTTCAGACAGTACTTCATTTGTCATGCTTTTGAGAACTCGTCATCATTTTGCTCTTCTTTGAAATAGTTCCAGCATCTCTGAGGTCTTCTTGAAGTGTTTGATCTAGAACTGAATGGCAGAACCCCAGAATTAACAGTTGGGCCAGTGAAATGTATAATTGGATCACTACTGGCAGCCTCTATAAAACACGGTTCTATGAGCCATCAAGACACATTCGTTACAAGAGTACGTATGGAAGAGAAAGAAGGAGCCACAACACGTTATTAACTCCTACCACTTTTGCATGCTTGGCGTTTAGTCTAGAATTGTACACACATGCGAAGAGCTGACTCATTGGAAAAGACCCTGATGCTGGGAAAGATTGAGGGCAGGAGGAGAAGGGGACGACAGAGGATGAGATGGCTGGATGGCATCGCCGACTTGATGGACATGGGTTTGGGTGGACTCTGGGAGTTGGTGATGGACAGGGAGGCCTGACATGATGCAGTTCATGGGGCCACAAAGAGTTGGACACGACTGAGCGACTGAACTGAACTGAATTGTACACATATACTTGAGGTTAGTTTTTCTTAACCTCTTCGTGATTTTCAACTGAGCCAGGTAATCTCCAGGCATTTTGTTTTTGGTGGGGTTCGTCAGACAAAAGGACCAATAGAAGACATAACTTTGAGACAACTAAACTGAGAATCAGAAAGCTTGAGGAAGGCGGAACTTGAGAAGGAATCATGCATAAAGTGACCAGAGGCCAGGATTTCTGGCTGGTGATGACAGTGGCAATTACCTTGGTTCTTCGCTCAGACTCCGGGCTCCTCTCTCCTTTATTTGTAAAAAGCATTACTTCCTCCAGGTCTTCGTCGGACACGACTGAGCGACTGAACTGAGCCTCCGGGTCTTCGCCTTACAAATGGATGAGGAGAAGATGAGGCCGATCCAACTGGAGAGAAAGACGCTCAGGTAATTAGGAGCTGGCAGGGGCGGCGTGATGACGGCAACCTCCACACCCGGAATCCCAGGAGCGCGCGCACGCGCGCCCGCCGCAGAGCCCGCCCTCGCTGCTGGCCGGTCCCGATCGGAGCTCCGCGGGCGGGAGGCGGGGCGGCGGCGCGCGCGCGCGGGGCGGGGCCGAAGGAGCCGACGTGCGACGTTGGCGCCGCTGCGGGCGGGTGACGTGTAGGCCCGCGCCTGCTCCGCCCCCTCCCTGCCCGTCGGGTCTGCGGGTCTGTCCCGCGGCCGAGCCGTCTGCGTGGACCCTGCCTCCGGACGGGGACGGATCCGGCTAGGCCGGCGTGGAGTGCGGACGAGGGCGCGGCGGGGAAGTTGCCCTCTGGCCTTCTCTGCCCTGCCCTCCGCCCCCCACCCGGCGTGGGAAGTAAAGATCAAACCGAAAGGGAGGGAGGCAGGAGCTGGCGGAGTGATGGGAAGCGCTTGAAGCGGGGCCGAGAGGTGAGGAGGGGGACGTGGGAGGAGACGGGGAGGCCGGCGGGAGGCGGGGCCGGGGCGCCCCCGGTGCGAAGGGCTTTCGGCCCCGGAGGCGAGCCCGGACCTGTCATTCCTCTCTCGGCCTGAGACTTTTCCGTGGTCTCTGATCGTCTCGTCCTGCTCCTGAAATGTGTAGGGTGGGGGTGGGGATCAAAATATGAACACGGCCACGTGTTGCTAAGCTGTTAGGCCCCAAGTGATGACCAGGTGCGTGCTTTTGCCCCCTGCTTCAAATTAGTTTTCTTTTTTTCTTTACAAAAATGTAATAACTTTTTTATTTTCTTCACGTGGACTTTGGAGAGAAGTCAACTTCCCAGTATTTTTTACTTTCACACTGAACAGTAAATAAACTGGATAGGGAGTGGACCATGGCGAATTGTGGGTGAATTTGGCAATCGAGGAATCTAGAATGTTATTTTGAAGAAAGTGTGTTGTATGTGCGAGCATGCTGCGATGTCGTGGGTACGTGGGCAGTTTTTTATTTTAAATAGGCTTCTTATCACACACTAACTTGTTCACTGATTGCAGTGTGCTCATGTATTTTGCTCTTCTTTGGTTTAAAAGAAACGTCATTTTAGCGGTAGCTAAAAGCTTACTACGAATGGCATCACATGTGCAGTTCAAACTAGTAATCATATTTTCTTTCTTTCCCTAAGTAAAATTAGACTTGAGTAGCTGTTTTCTCCATCACCACATTTCATGTTTCATAGACTGAAATCATCTTTCCGACTTTTCAAAATGTTGATTCAGCTTTTGATTCCAATCTAGGTTGTGCTCCTGTTCATATATCTTTTATTTTTAATGGTGGTTATAATAATATTCTTGCATAAGAAAACTACTCCTTAGAGATGCCAGTTGAGTGTAAGCTAAACAGTGTTATTAGAGTGAATTGGGGCTTCCCTGGTGGCTCAGAAGGTAAAGCATCTGCCTGCAATGCGGGAGACCTGGGTTTGATCCCTGGGTCGGGAAGATCCCCTGGAGAAGGAAATGGCATCCCACTCCAGTACTCTTGCCTGGAAAATTCCATGGATGGAGGAGCCTGGTGGGCTACAGTCCATGGGCTGGCAAAGAGTCGGACACGACTAAGCAACTTCACTTTTTTTCTTTCTTTAATTTCTCATGTCTTATCCTTGTGATTCCCTGCTGTATAGTTTTAGTTTTCTTTAATTCATCATTCACTTATTTATGTCTTTCTATGTGCCAGGCATTATGCTAGCCCTAGGCAATCAAGAGAGACAGGATCTCTGTACTTAGGATACTTACTATAGTCCTTCCTCCTTCTAATAGAGACTTGATTAGGGTTCGTCCTCATGCCACGGATATCTAGTTGACGAAAGCAAGGCTTTTGCAAGAAAAAGTTACTGTCAGTGTTTATATATAAAGTGGCATTGAAAGAGGAACAGATCATTTTACTTGAACTGCATGACTTGTTTTTGATCAAAAAGATAGTATGCATGCTTGTGTTTTGCTGGTTAAGAGGAGTAAGTTTTCTTTTGGACAAGTTGGCTTAATTATAAAATTCAGAATTAGAAGTCAGTTTCTACCTGAAAAATAATACTTAAACATTAAGAATGTTTTTAAAGTAATTTTTCCAGTTTTTACGTTGGTCTGTTGGTCTGTGTGTTCAGTTCAGTTCAGTTCAGTCGCTCAGTCGTGTCTGACTCTTTGCGACCCCATGAATCACAGCACGCCAGGCCTCCCTGTCCATCACCAACTCCTGGAGTTTACCCAGACTCATGTCCATCGAGTTGGTGATGCCATTCAGCCATCTCATCTTCTGTTGTCCCCTTCTCCTCCTGCCCCCAATCCCTCCCAGCATCAGGGTCTTTTCCAGTGAGTCAGCTCTTCGCATGAGGTGGCCAAAGTATTGGAGTTTCAGCTTCAGCATCAGTCCTTCCAATGAACACCCAGGACTGATCTCCTTTCGGATGGACTGGTTGGACCTCCTTGTAGTCTAAGGGACCCTCAAGAGTCTTCTCCAACACCGCAGTTCAAAAGCATCAATTCTTCTGTGCTCAGCTTTCTTTATAGTCCAGCTCTCACATCCATACATGACCACTGGAAAAACCATAGCCTTGACTAGATGGACCTTTGTTGGCAAAGTAATGTTTCTGCTTTTTAATATGCTATCTAGGTTGGTGATAACTGTCTATGTGTTAATAACTTGTAATTCATTTGAGTAATTCATAGTAGTTCTGTGCTCTGAGCATTTTCATCAGAAATATGTATAATACCTGTTGACTGAAGTACATTTGTTGTCCAGTCTACCTGCCATGGGGAAGCAGTTACCAGCAGCCCTTTCAGTACAGAACAGTCTTGCTGTGTTGTTACTGTTCAGTCACTAGGTTGTTTACCTTTCTTTTGTGACCCCATGGACTGCAGGATGCCAGACTTCCTGTCTTGATGTAATGTGGCAGTTTTCAACTTTGAGCAGATGTCTACCTGAAACTGAAATTTTAGCAAACACATTTATGGAAAGAAAAAGTGCTTAATCACCAAGGAGGAGAGAATAAAGTGTTTGTGTTTGCTCAATTGTTTTCTACTCTTTGTGACCCCCATGCATTGTTGTCTGCCAGGCCCCTGTGTCCGTGGAATTTTCTAGGCAAGAATACTGGAGTGGGTTGCCATTTCCTTCTCCAGGGGATCTTCCCTACCCAGGGCTCGAACCTGTGTCTCCTGCATTAGCAGGCGGATTCTTTACCATTGAGCTACCTGGGAGTATGTGTATAATAATTATCCAAAGACAGACTCTTGTGTCTATCTCCTACATTATACTCTAAAGTTACTTAAAATAGTTACTTATTTCTTTTGCCTGGTATGATATCTGGCACATGGTTGACAGACCCATGTAAATGTTCGTTCATTCAATATGTATCATCTCATTTGAGTACTTTGTGGTTAGATGAGCAAGTGAATATTTTTGAGTGAGTTTTTCTATTGTTTGTTCATTTTCCTGCTGTTGGCTTATAATAATGTCTTATAGACATATTTATATTTCTGAAACTCTCTGTGTTTCAGAGTTAGTGCAGTTAAACTTGAGTATTCTGGTTTAATCAGATTATTCAGCCTGAAAGGGGCATAAGAAAATTGTTTTGTAACCCTCATTATTGTATTGATCAGAATATTGATACCTTGAGGAGTTAGCTGGTTTTCTGCCATCAAACAAATTGGCCTCTGAAAATGTACCTTTATTTTTATTCTGTTTCTTCCCACTGTATTCTACCTCTAAGAAATTGTTATTTGAGTAGAATAATCCTTGGGGACTTTTATAAAAATTAGATTCCCATTTTGTCTTCCTGGAGTTGGAGTTTGGGGCTATTTTTTCTCCATTTCTGTGATTTCCTCTTCAAGGAGAATTCATAGGAATTGCATTTGTTATCAGAGGTTTGAACTAACATGGAAAATAAGGGTGGGAATTTGGAAAGATACATAATTTTAAAATGTAATATGTAAGAAATTTTCAGGTAATAAGATTCTCGGAATATATTTTAATAAGATAATTGGGAAGAAATATTTATATTTGAAGAAGAAAAAGTTCACAGCTACTTATGTAGTGTCTAAACCAAAGATTGTTAAACTTCTAAATCATAATTTTGGAAAGTAGTGTCTGGAAATGTCTATTTTCAAGTGAATTCCCAATGATTCCAGTGCAGTCAATTCATATTGTTGAAGGACTTCATGTTAAAGCATATGAATTCAAGAGCCTCTTAATTACAGACAATATCTATTAAAACAGAACTTCAAAAGAAGGAAGGTAATTTATCTTAGGATTGTGGAGTAGTTAGGGAGGCAGTTGATAATGCATTTTCAAAGACCTGCTAGGTTAATTTCAAATGAAGTGAGTGACTAGCAGGTTTCTCAGTTGTGTGTAGCTAAGAAACCTGGCATATGAACTTGATAAAGGAAAACATTCCATTTCAAGGGAGGAAATTCTTGTTTACTGATGAGACAATTTGAGTTTGCAGAAGAATTCTTGAAAGTGCATAAAATGTTCAACAGGCTAACCAAATGTAACAATATAAAAATGGTAAATTCTGCTTATTTATAAATACAAACAGATATAGTTTCATCTTGATTTAAGAGATTTAATTATAAAATTCTACATAAATAATTTATAAGAAGAAATTAATGTTAAGGGCAGATCACAATTTGCAAAAATGATTTCAGTGCACCTTTCCCCAGGGCGCATGCATTTTCTAAAATGTTCAGTTCAGTCTCTCAGTCGTGTCCCACTCTTTGCGACCCCATGAACTGCAGCACGCCAGGCCTTCCTGTCCGCCTACCGTCCCACTTGGGTTTCTCTTACGTTGGATGTGGGGTATCTCTTCGCGGCTGCTCCTTACCTTGGACATGGGGTGGCTCCTCTCGGCTGCAGCCCCTGACCCCGGGCGTGGGGTGGCTCCTGCTTTAAGTAGTGCCTCTGTCACCAAGGGGGCCCATTAAACATTCTTTTTGAGCATTCTTTAAGGCGTGAAGGAAGCTTTGCAAAAATATTAGCAATGCTTTTACTCTGGGGATTGGAGTAGTGAGGAATAACCTAACAGTCACTTCTGGAAGACTTCACAGTAATACTCTGAGTTCACATTGAACAGATATTTATTGAGTTCCTTGGCACAGGCCAAGAACTTTGCCAGGTACCAAAGAGAAGAAGATATACATTACTTATGCCCTCTTGGAGATTATAGTCAAGATGTTGGCTCTGTGAGACTGTTCAGTGTAATTCCTTTAGGCAAGGACGAATACTAATGCATGGCCACTGACTGCTCTTCTGGCCATCTGAAGTTAGAAAAGTAGAGGCCTTGTCTGATTAAAAAGGTGAAAAAGCTGTTATCCTAAGTCACAGATTGTGGCAGTCAGCTCAGAAAGAAAACAGAGTGGGTTTTAGAGAGGTTTAAGGTTGCTTGACCTAACACCAAGCTTGAGAACTCTTCTGTTTGTATTTATCAGAAACGGGGCACAGGAAGAACACGGCTGAAATTCTAAATCCAAGGACGTTTTACTGCATTTCTTGACAGCGTTTGGCATAGTTGACCATATCGCTTGTTTAAAACTTATCCTTCCCTTATCCTAACCCCAGTCTGGCCGTACTTGACCTTCTGCTGTTCAGAATCTCCTTTATAGACCTTACCCAGCCCCCCACTCCCTACTTTTACTGTAAAGACTTGTGTGTCTCCACCATCTGTTGTCTTGTCTTCTTTAGTCTTCACATAAATCCTTGGGTGATTTTCATCTGTTCCCGTGGTATTCCTTATGATTCTCATGTTTGTATTCAGACCTCTCTCCTGAACTTCACACCTGAATATTCAGTCCCTGCTGACCATTTCTCCTTGAATGTCATATGGGCATCTTAGACTCACCCTGTTTGAGATAGAACTCATGATATTCTGATCCAGTTTTGTGAATTATGTCATCACCTGATCTATCAATATGGAAGTCAACTGTGGTCCTCGCCTCCTTCCCCACCACAGATAAAAATAATCAGACTAAGCCAAATAGATTTGATTGAATTCCTCCACTTTCCTCTAATTCACTACCACTACAGTTGGTGGCTCAGAGGTTGAAGCTTCTGCCCACAATGAGGGAGACCTGGGTTCGATCCCTGGGTTGGGAAGATCCCCTGGAGAAGGAAATGGCGACCCACCCCAGTATTCTTGCCTGGAGAGTCCCATGGACGGAGGAGCCTGGTGGGCTACAGTCCATGGGGTCACAGAGAGGCGGACACGACTGAGCGACTGCACTTTCACTTTCACGGTTCCGGAACTCTCATCTCCTCTTCTGGATTACTCTAACAACCTCATGGTGTCTTTCTGCTTCAGGTCCTGCCTTCCTGTGGTCTGTTTTCTTCTCCGCAGTCATGGTGTGTGTGTGCGTGCTTAGGGGCTTCGGTCATGTCTGATCCTCTGCAACCCTGTGGACCATGGCCTGCCAGGTTCCTTTGTCCATGGGATTCTCCAGACAAGTAGTCCTTATTAAACACAGCTCAAGTCAGTAACTCTTTTGGAGATCTCTTTTACTATTAAAAGTTTCCAAACAACATGACTCACAAGGCCCTGATGACCTCGTTCCCACCTGTCTCTCCAGCCCCATCTCCTGCCACATTACATACTCCTTGACCACTATGCTTCAGTCATCTATTTAGTTCTTTGAATGTGGAATGTTCTCACTTCTCATCAGGAGTATGTGTACCTGACTGACCCCTCATCCCTGTTGTTTCAAGGAAGGAAGGTACTTTTTCTTCCCAGTTTCCTTTTGTGCTAGGCTGGATGCACCTGCTTTGTGTTCCGAAAACACTCATTACTGCCCTCTTTGAGGGCCAGCAGTCTTACTCTGTATTGCGATAGATTACCTAGTTGGATTGTCTTCTGCCCCAGACTGTGAGATTACCCTCTGGAAGTTTACTTTTCCACCCCTGGGAGCCTGCTGTTTCTCAGGTCATTGCAGCTGCCCTTATGGATGCTCAGTTAAGGTGAGCAGACTTGTCTAATCTTTTTCTTTGTGTTCATTTTTCTCATTTAAACTTTTAAATACTTTTAAATAGTTGATACCTCTTTTAAAAATCTGGAGACCTCTTATTAATTTTTACTCTTAAGAAGATTCAGTATTTACCAGAATAGTTAGGGAAGACAGATATTTGAATATTCAGAGTAGTGTTTCCAAATACAGGGTGCAGAGTTAAATTTGGATTTCAGGTAAGCAACAGTTATTTTTTTTCTTTTTCTTTTTTAGTATAACTATATCCCATTTAAGTGTGTCTCAAATATTGCATAGGCCATATTATACTGAAAGAATGATTTGTTAAACAACCTGAAATTCATATTTAACCATGCATTTTATATTTTTATCTGGCAACTGTAACTTAGAAAAAAAGTTTGTGTGATTCTTAGTCTGAGAGCATAGACACAAAGGTAAATTGGGTCTCTTGAAAGTGTAATCCTGATGTTAATCATACATTAACTCCAATGATCAAGAAGAGAGAGGTGTCTCAAGAAACTGATGCTGTTAAAAAAAAAAACTGATGCTGTGCCTGAATATTTTTTTAAAATATAAGTTGAACAATGGAGAAAGAGTGCACAGACTAAGAATGAATTTTAAAAAAGTGAATTTGTAGAACCTGTGTTGTGTATCCTTGAAGAAACACTGAGGTTAGTGAAGACAGTTTTTAAGCTACATTCAGCAGTGTTTCTAGGGGCAATTATTAGGATGTTAAAAGAGAAAATAGGTTTAATTAACTGCTAAATTCTCTTCCTTTTATGCTAAGGAGAAAGGAGAATGGACTCTCTCTGGATTGGAAATGGCAGAATTGATTTGGTTAAATGGAATTGAAGTACATTATGGGTGGCAATATTAAAAGAGCACCCAGGTGTTCAGTGTTAAGTCTCATAAACCAAAGCATTTTCAGCAATGCTTTCAGAACCTGCGATTTGCTGGACATTCAGTTTGATGCTTTCACAGCTCTTCTGTCTCTTATTAGGCTTCTGTGTTTATTTAAAACTTAATTAGGGAGGGAGGTTCAAGTGGGATATACATATACCAATGGCTGATTCATGTGGATGTATGGCAGAAACCAACAGAATATTGTAAAACAATTATCCTTCAGTTAAAAATAAACTTAATTAAAACTTTAATTTTGATATATTTCCAGAATATGGAAAATGTTCAGAAAATAATGTAACGCACATTGCCATGCAGATTTAACAAGGAGTCATTTTTGCCTTAGTTGCTTCAATTCTTCTCCTGAAAAGTGTTGCTCATTTTTTTTTTTTTTCTTCTGTCACTTCTCTGCTGCTTCTCAGTCTGTTACCTTGAAGCTGGTGTATAAAGTTCTTATGCATGTTTCTACGTACTTCTGTGTGACAGGATATAAGCCAAGGCTTAATGAGGGGTATTGGTGGGGAGAAATGGTACTGATTACCTTGGTGAAGAGAACATTTAAAGTGAGATGACAGGTTTATATCTAGCGTCACTTATGTGAAAAGAGTACTTAACTTTGAAAACTCACTGACATTAGACAGTACAGATAATTTTTTTTAAAGTACTTTTAAGATCAGAAATCAACATCTAGTACTTAGTGACCCAGATACTTTGTGATTTATACTTACATGGAGATTTTTATAAACCACTAAAAAACATTGATGTTCAGCCTCTACAGATGTCATTTTTATTAAACAGTCAATAACTATCATGATTTTCCTGGTATCTTTACTGTAAAAATGGTTAACTAGCAATCTTTAGAGAAATGACTCTCACTATTTAACATTTCGTAAACAGCACATCCCATAATATTTAAGACATCAGAGAAAGTGAATTTTAAAAATATGTTCCTTGTGTTTTGATGTTTTTTGAAGCATGTTTCCTTTAGTAATTATGTTCTAAAAAAGGTTGGAGATGTCATTGTCAAAACTTACTTTTTTCTCTGAAATGTAGTATATATAATTTGTTGGTAAGAAAAATGGCTTAGCAAGTTAAAATATAAGAAAGAAGGGGAAATACGGGTCTGACCCTTTCAGACGTCTTTCAGTTTAGGAAACTGTGAGTGAGAGTGTGGAGTGAGAGTTCAGCTCAGAAGAGGGTACACAGAAAGTATTCTTATTAACTGTGTTTGTCAGGTACATTTCTGACTAATACAGAGCGAAAGAGAGTACCCTCTTTTAGTAATTAAGTTTTTAATTCAATAAGATTGAAACAAACAGTTCAACCAGAACGTTAAATAACGGTCCTGGCAATACATTCTTTCAGAAAGACTACCTAAAGCACGCATTAAATAACATGTAACTACGATCAAATTCTTATCATGTATTCTAGTTTGTAGTGCCCAGTGAGTTAGTAATGTCCTTTTCTGTTTTTATATTTCTTGTTTACAACGTAAATTCACCTCAGTCCTGTTGTTAATGCCTACCTTTTCTCTACTTTAGAGAGAGGGGTAGAGATTTCATCTGCTATTTTGAGGTACGTGCCAACTTCTTTTACATAGTGTCGAGTTAGGGCTATTCAAAAATTTCCTCTACCCAAAATAGTAAATAAAGATCAAAGCCATTATACTCTTTGATAAATATTTCTTTTTTTTTAGGATTTGGCATGTAAACACTATCAGATTTCTAAAAGATCACTGGAGCTCATATTTGGGAATGTGGTGGTGTTCCATATAACTGTGGTACAAAGGAACAAGTGTACAAGGTCAGGAAAATGCTTTCTCTAAACAGCTAACGCTGACTCCAGAGCATCACTTGAGTTTTGGATTTGGTGTGTGAGGGTACCTTATGAGAGGTTTCAGTTAAACTAATCTTCTCAGGGCTCATTAGGGGACAGGAACAGAGCCCCTGAGCTGGTCTATCCAGAGGCCCATAGATTGGGGTGGAATGAGACTTTTGCCTTTTCAGCTAATTTGGGCGCAACCTTTTCCACTGGAATGAAAGGAAAATATGTACTGCCTTGTATGTAGTGGGTCTGCTCCCCGCCTTCTCTGGAATATGTATGCTGGTTTGTTCCTTGTGCAGTGTTCTTCCTGGCTGTTCTTCTTCTCATCTGTGCTGATATGTTATTCTTGCCATTTATTGTCCCAGGAATATTTAAAAGAAAGGCTTTTCTTATCCTTTGTTAAAATTAAAATTAATATAACCTTGGAGGTCTTCTGTAGACTCTTAGGTTAATAGTTATGAGTCTGTCTAGGTTGTCTCCCCTATCTGTGGTTGGTAAACCTGGAGTTAATGTAAGTCAGTAGTTGGAGGGAAAAGTTAACAGAACAAGAATCTTATACATGTACATTTTATTCTTAACAAGCCAGTATAGATTTTGATTCATATGAAAGGTGTATACGTTGTTGTTGTTCGTTGTTCAGTCGCTAAGTTGTGTCCAACTCTTTGTGACCCCATGAACTGCAGGACATCAGGCTTCCCTATTCTTTACTATCTCCCAGAGTTTGCTCAGACTCATGTCCATTGAGTCAGTGATGCCATCCAACCATCTCATCCTCTGTTGCCTGCTTTTCTTCCTCTCCTTAATATTTCCTAGCATCAGGGTCACTTCCAGTGAGTTGACTGTTTGCATCTGGTGGCCAGAGTGTTGGAGCTTCAGCATCAGTCCTTCCAGTGAATATTCAGAATTGATTTTCTGTAAGACTGACTGGTTTCATCTCTTTGCTATTGAAGGGACTTTCAAGAGTCTTCTCCAACACCGCAGTTCAAAAGCACCAGTTCTTCGGCACTTACCTTTCTTTATGGTCCAACTCTCACATCTATACCTGACTAGTGGAAAAATCATAGCTTTGTCTAATGAACCTTTGTTGGCAAAGTAATGTCTCTGCTTTTTCATACGCTAAATTTGTCATAGCATTTCTTCCAAGGAGCAAGCATCTTTTAATTTTGTGGCTGCAGTCACCATCTGCAATGATTTTGGATTTTCAAAAAACTAAGATCAAGGCATCTGGTCCCATTACTTCATGTCAAATAGATGGGGGAAAGTCTATCACTGTTTCCCCCCATCTATTTGACATGAAGTAATGGGACCAGATGCCTTGATCTTAGTTTTTTGAATGTTGAGCTTTAAGACAGCTTTTTCACTCTCCTCTTTCACCTGCAGCAAGAGGTTCTTTAGTTCCTCTTCACTTTCTGCCATTAGAGTGGTATCATTTGCATATCTGAGGTTGTTCATATTTCTCCTGGCAATCTTGATTGCAGCTTGTGCGTCATCCTGCCCAGCATTTCTCATGATGTACTCTGCATATAAGTTAAATAAGCAGGGTGACAATATACAGCCTTGTTGTACTCCTTTCCCAATTTGGAACCAGTCTGTTGTTCCATGTCCAGTTCTAACTGTTGCTTATTGACCTGTGTACAGATTTCTCATGAGGCAGGTAAAATGGTCTGGTATTCCCATCTCTTTAAGAATTTTCCACAGTTTGTTGTGATTTACATAGTCAAAGGCTTTAGCGTAGTCAATGAAGCAGATTTTTTTTTTTTAATTCCTTTGCTTTTTCTGTGATCCAGTGGATGTTGGCAATTTGATCTATGGTTTCTCTGCCTTTTCTAAATCCAGCTTGTACATCTGGATTTTCTCTGTTCACATGCTGTTGAAGCCTTGCTTGAAGGATTTTGAGCATTACATTGCTGGCATGTGAAATGAGCGCACTTGTATGGTAGTTTGAACATTCTCTGGCGTTGCCTTTCTTTGGGATTGGAATGAAAAGTGGCCTTTTCCACTGCTGAGTTTTCCAAACTTGTTGGCATATTGGGTGCAGCACTAACAGCATCATCTTTTAGATTTTGATTCGTAAAAAAAAATGTATCTGTGTGTACTTGTTTATCTTTGATGTTCGTTCTCAGTTCTCCATGTTCCAGGTGTGTCTCCTGATTTGATTGGAAACTATTCAAGAGCCATTGCTTCTTGCTTAAGAATGAGTTAAGATCTAAAGTGAACTTGTTTGGTGAAGATTATGAATAGTTACAAATTTCCCTTGAAAGTCCTTTAGGACACCAGGTTGTCAAAACCTACTGTCTCTCAATATGTCATATGCAACCACATTTTTCCTCTAAACTTGGGATATATCGTAGTTTCTGAGGATGAACAAGATGAAAAAGTTGGCTTGTGTTTAATGGCCATGTTGTATATTTTTTTAAAAAGGGAACTTGGTTTTAAACCTTGGAGTCCTGCAGTACAGCCGGATTCTCAGTTGGATGTGCATGTAGTTATTGAAACAGACCTAAGGGAGCATCATATTCTTGTTGCTCACCCCCATTCACTCAAGATCGTGTGTTGAGTGTGTGAAATAGTGGACAGAATCTCTAGCCTTAGTGTTTGTGTCTGTCTATACTTTGTATTTGGTCTTCTTTGTTTGATTCATATAATTAAATACACCTAAGATGTGACTTCACATTAACCTATTGATGGCATAAGGTACAAAACAAGTAAGGAATACAAGTTCAGTCCAAGTAACTAAAATTTCTCTTTAGGATTTACCATAAAAAAAATCACCTCCTTTTTTTTTTCCCCATTTATTTTTATTAGTTGGAGGCTAATTACTTTACAGTATTGTAGTGGTTTTTGCCATACATTGACATGAAATCAGCCATGGATTTACATGTGTTCCCCATCCTGAACCCCCCTCCCGCCTCCCTCCCTACCCCATCCCTCTGGGTCTTCCCAGTGCACCAGCCCTGAGCACTTGTCTCATGCATCCAGCCTGGCCTGGACTTTTGAAATGGTATAATAGAGGATTTTATATATATGTATGTGTGTATATATATTATATCTATTAAGGCTTATTTTTCGGAATTCTGATTTTAACAGTGTTAATTATATCTATATCACAACTTGATTTTTTTTAACAGGTGAATTAAAATATAAATAGTTCAGCTTTTTTTTTCTAAAGGGTATCGTCCGTGGGCATATAATTCTGTTTTAGCTATTGAAATCTTAAATTCTAATTTTTGCTCCATTCACAGCCTCATCCATCTTTTCAGTGTTTTTATCCCTTATCTACATTATATCTCTTTTACTTTTTTTTCCACCTCCTAATACTTACCTGGTATCCATGACCACCAACAAGCAATTGCTTGACTTTATACTTACTAGGAAATATAGTTTGTTTCATTTTGATCTTTTGTTATTTATTTGTAATTAAAAATACTGTAACTGTGTTTTCCTAAAGTTGCTATCTAGCAGTTGGAGCCTTTTTAGAGTTGAGAAACATGGGTTTGGAATGTGAAAAATAAATCTTATAATTTTTAATATGCTACTTCAGAATAATGTGTACTAGAATTCTGGCTTACTGATTATTGGTTAATATTATTTCACAAAGGGAAATACATTACTGTCAGATATTTTTCTTCCCTACTTGAATGTTAAAAAGGGCAGTTAACTTCTTCAAAACAGTTTCTGTTTATCTGTTTCTGTATATCTGTCAATATATCTAATTGATGGTCTAAAGGCTCGTTCAGATAACCATAGTGGGGTACTTCAGGGAATAGGAAAAAAAAAGAAAAAGTGACTTCTAGGCTTTCTCTCTTTTAGAAAGGTAGATACATATGTTTTGAGGGATATTTTTATTTACATAGTTTTGGTTGAAATAAAAATTACTGGGGTAGCAGTTGCTTTGTAGGTCAGTTTATCTTGATAAGCCTTCACTGTATCTTATATCAGAAAGTTTAATAATAAACATGACAATGTCTGTCTTTAAGAGCTCTTAGTTGAATGTATTTTCCTTTTGTTTTGGACCTCAAATCCAGCTCTCAGTCATTTGCACCATTTACACTCCACTGCGCCCCTACTGTCCCTGAGTTATAAAACCTTAACCCTGTGTGATACCAACCTTTGTTCCTGTGCCAGATTGCTGCCATTCTAAATTTATGGTTTCCAGTATGAGATGAGCATTCATTTGCCACCTGAAAAATCCTTTTATGATTTATTAGTCAGTTTCCTCTCATTGTTGACAGTAAGGTCAAGCTTTTGCCTTTGTCTTCAAAAATTCCATCTCATTTTTTTTTTGACTAGTTTTGGATTTCAAAGAAAATAGGAGTCATTTGGTGGAACTATCTTTTACCGTATTTTTTTCTCTCCCTATTTACCTTCTGCTTCCCTTATACACGTATATGCACTTCTACTCACCCGCCCCTCCATGCTCCTTCTTTCCACGTGGTATCTCTAGACCCGTGGTTGTCTCTCTTGCTTTCTCAGGAGCCCTCCTCTCCTAAGTCATGTTCATAGTCTTTCCTTTGGTTATTCTACCTGTCTGTCTGTATTGGCTCTCATCTGATTTAAAGAATTGTGCTGAACTCTCTCTTATGTTACTAAAAAGTCTCAACCCTATGTTTTCATTATTTCTTGCTTTTTCTTCTCAACCACGTTCCTTGAAAGAGTCGCTAGTACCCATTTTCTTCCTTTCCATTTATGTCTCACCTACTGAAATATGCTTTCTTCCACCATTTTTTATTTTTTTGAAAATGTGTGTACTAAGTCATCTAAGACTTTAGTGGCTGAGTGCACTGAACTATGTAGCATAACATTTGAAACCTTTTCTTGTGATACCACTTTCTTCATATGACAGCTCTTTGCTGATCCTTTAGGACTCTGTCTACTGTCTACTCTCAAGAGGTTTTTAGGGATACATGGATGGGTTTCATGGCTTTCATGCATCCTCTGAAATGAATTACAAAATATTTATATGTGTATATGTCTGTTTTCTTAGGGAGTCTGCAGGTTTATATAAATAATTTGACATAAAGGAGTATGTTCATCCATGCTTTTAACTGCATTGAAGGGATAACACTTAATTCTGTCCTTCTAGCCCCAGACCTCTGATAGGAAACCCTAAACCGTATATCCCACTTAATGGCCCATGATCAAAATTTTCCAAAAGCCAAAGCAGAACTAATCATCTTTCCTCTTCCAGTATGCCTTCTCTACACACACACTCTGCTCTTCTGCCTTTCCTAAGCCAGAAAGGTGGGTGTCCTGCCTCTTTCGCCTTCATCTTCACATCCTGTCCGTGAATTTATTCTATCTCCCAAATAAAAACATTTCTCAAATCTATCCTTTTCTGTCTTTTCTTGCTTCAGTTGTGTCCTTTCTCACTGAGTTTATTGAAATAAATTTCCAAATAGTTTGCTTGTCTCCAGTTTGACCTCACCTTTAATCTGCTCACTACACTTAAATCTGAGTCATTTTTCTACAATATGTTACATTTTTTAGCAGGATAAAAAGTGCTTAAATTGAGACATGCTGTTGGGTCTCTGCTTACATCTTTTAATTTCATGAGTCTCCAAATGCACTATTTTATAGGTTTTTTAAGGCAATAATCTGTTGGTTTAGTTTTCCTCTTTATATGTTTACCTTGGAATAACCTTTTCCCCCCCCAGTCAGACCAACTCACTCGAGTCCTTTAAATATCAGTTTCCTTCCTTGTTACCTACTTTTGTTTCCACCCTCTTAGGTGTTTCTCCCTTGTCTTCCTCTAGTTATACCTGCATAATTATTGCAGCTGTTTTTCTTTCTTTTCAGCTGTATTGTATACTTGTTATCTAGGGCAAGAGGCAGTCATACCAGAACTGTTTTTTCTTTTT